>NC_090932.1:547965655-550873280 GCF_040938575.1 Ambystoma mexicanum
ATGAAAGAAAATGTAAGACATTGTAGCGAGTGAAAGTAAAAACTATGCGGTTACGTGCCTGAAGCTCTGACAAGCTTTTCCAAGCAGTGCACGCCTTTCCCAACTACGCGCACATATTTACCTCACATAGAAGGCAACCACAGCTTGGTAATGAAGGCACGTTGTGCTGCATGCCTTCCCCAACTTCGTGCGCATACTTACCTCAAGAGAAGACTTCATGTTTTTTTTCTTCAACGCCCGTACTCTTCAAGTGAAACTTTTCTCTTTAGCAAACTTGGCAAAAGAAAGAGAGAGTTGTTAAATCTACATCAAGAGAGAGCTCTCTCATCAAAGTACCTTTTTCCCTCAAACTCGGACTTAAGCACCCCCACTGTCTACAAACAAAAGGTCTCTCCAGAAATCCAGACACTTAGCTACAGAGGCCTTTTCAACTTTATCCAGCCTGAGATCTTCTTGAGCCTCACCACCAATGCACCCCTGCATGAAAGCAGGATGGAGAGCTCCCTAATATGACACAGGTGAGGAGGAGAACAGGGCATATATGAACATTAAGGGAGTCAGCTGGGTGGGAAAAGGGGTGAGCCATAGTATAGTAACCACATAATATTGATTCCAGTACCCCTCCTAATTTTTTCTCTCCTTTGTGACAGGGGAAAATCCTGTTTAAGCAGTATTGCCAGATCACCAGGGTCCCAGACCATTTACGCTCCTGCAGGGACAAGGTAAGCGTTACACCCACCACATTGCTGCTCTCTGCTCCTACTTTCAGTGCTATGTGGCTGACACTCAGCTTGCTTTCAGGCTCCCCTCAGCCGCCTCTTCTCCCTCTCTCACCCCAGATTCTTTCCGCAATCCAGGAGAGGTGTGCCGCCAATGACCTCTGCCTTAATGCCAGTAAGACGGAGATCCTCCTCATCAGCTCACCTGCACCTTACTTTCCTGTTGCTCTCTGGTCGGCAAATCTGGGCCCTCTTCCTGCTCCCACCTGTGAGGCTTAGAACCTCAGGGTCATCTCGACTCTACACTCTCGCTTCTCTCCTCACATCTCTGACGTCTCTAAGAAGTCAAACTACCAGCTGCGGCTCCTCAGAGGCATTCTTCCTTTCCTCACTTTCCCCAGAAACTCACTGTCTCCAGATCTCAGGTTCTCTCTAGGCTGGACTTCTGCAACAGCCTCTTTCAACAAACAAACAATTTATTGTGACTTAGTTTACAATGAAACTTTACACATAAAATATATCTTAAATAAGAGCAAAATTATAATGAAGAAAACATCAATAATTAACAAAAACATTGCATAAGAAATTACCACGAAAGACAATATATTAAATTCTCTAAGTATACATTTCCTAAAAACCATATAAAACAGCTTCATTTTAGATTCATATTTACAATAGTTCTGGAACCAGATCTTATCACATCCTACCGCATATTCTCCAATAAGAGTTTCAGATGGAATATCAATCTAATTTCAGTATTGTTACAATTCCTATATTCATGGGGCCTATATTGGCCAACAGCCTCTCATGAATTTCAACAATGACTATACAACAACTCCTCTTTATATCTTCCTATATGGTTATATTAAGTCTTATTTCCACCTTCAGCCAAACATTGTACAGTGCCATCAGGAGCCTTATACTGTTGGAGTTAATACAGTGATGCTAAAATAGCTCCTCTTTAATGTAAGCTTGGTTATGCACAAACTGACCCACGCCAAGGTTTATGATACTTGACATTTTATGACATTCAGTCAATACATGTCTGGCCGTTTCTAGCTATTTCACTCCTTTACATAACCGGCAAAGCCGTAATTCTGGGGGGATCCTGTCTCTTTTGCCTGTTATCATTAAAGTAGGTAGTTGTTCTAGCCTTAGAAGTAATATAAAACGTCTAAGTCTCCTATCCGGGCATAAATTGAGATAGCTCTGCAGATTTTTGTAGTTATACAGTCTATACTGGACAAACTGATAGCTTTTCAGCTTCTGGAGATGAGCGTAATTCTCCAGCCAATCCCAGAGCTCTATGCGTTTGACCAGAGCCCTTTGCATTTCTACAGTTACACTGCCCTCCCTAATTTGCCACCCAATGGTCATCAGGAATTTAGACATTTGCTCCTTCAAGGGGCACGAGGATTTATCCTTCGAAATCTCTAGGTAGACCGCCTTGAGTAGCCCATTCTTAGTCTCATCCCTCATTCTCAGGTAGAGTAGGGCTTGCTTTTTTAGTACTATCGCTTTCAATGAGGTCAGCCCCATTTCCAGTCTTATTATTGCCATTGGGATTCCCGGAGGTAGGCCCAGGATAGCGCGCCAGAATTTCCCCTCAATCACCTGCAGCCATTTCAGGTCAGAGTTGAGGAGGGCTTCTAGACCATAGGTGATCATAGGGGATAATACCTGCACGTACAGTTGCCTCGTGCCCCAGATGGTAAATCCCCCCTGGTTTAGTGTGAATCTATGGAACAGTGCAGTCAGTTGGGTTGCCTTTACATTGCGTGACTGCTTGCAGAGTCCATAGTCGCCGATACTCTCAAATTCTATACCTAGATAGCGGTAATGAGGGGAATAGGCAATGGTATCTGAACCAACTCTGAGCTGTATACGAGCGGTGTTCTTGTTGGTAAATCTCATTGCCTTAGTTTTTTCCAGATTGATTTTGAGGCCGTTCCTCTCAGCGTATTCCCACAGAGCGATGGCCGACCTTCGAAGCCCACTCACAGTGTGGTCCAGTATAACCAGGTCGTCCGCATAGGCCAAGACAGGGCAGATGGAATCTCCTATTTTCGGTGGACAATTTGTCACAGCCCTAATGGCCTCCGGGATGTCATGTACGTACATATTATAGATCAGCGGGGCCGTGACACAACCTTGTTTGACCCCCCTATTTTGGAGCACACTTCTAGTAGTGTGTCCTTCCTGATCTAATTTTACTTTAGCATATGTGTTCTGATGGAGTAGTCTGAGATAATAGGTCAGGCCCTCCGGGCAACCGATTGCTTTTAACTTCCGCCAGAGGGCCTCTCTTGGAATAGAGTCAAATGCCGCCGAGAAGTCTATATAGAGGGCATATAGTGGTGGTTGCCCTCCTGATCTGGCTCGTGTTCTCAGAAGGTCCAGCACCATGATGTTATGTGCCGTAGAATACCCTTGCCTAAAGCCACTCTGGAATTTGCATAGTATATCAGATTGCTCTACCCAGAGCTGCAGCTCCTTTAAAAGGAGATAGGCAAATATTTTGCCCGTGACATCCAGCATTGAGAGCAGTCTATAATTGTTAGGATCTGCTCGATTGCCCTTCTTGAAGGCTGGTATGAGCACCGCTGTTTGCCAGGATCGGGGTATTCTCCCTTCTTTTAAGATCTTTTTAAACATTATAGTTAACAGGGATGCCCAGAATTCAGGGTGCGCCTTCATCACAATATTTGCTAGGCCATTTGGGCCCGGGGCTCGGGAGGATTTTAGTTCTGAGATTGTATTCAGCACCATTTGATATGTCACATTAAATGGTGGGTTTGACGGCCTATTGATCAATGTATGGGGTTCCTCTGTGTCTGCCTTGGAATTCCTATTTTCGAGGAAAGCTATCCATGTTTCAGCATTAATCGGGTTAGCTAATTTGTCTTGAACAATACCTCGCGCATCTCCCAACAGAGCCCAGATATTACGCGTTTTACCTGTACAGATCGTGTTTACTAATCTTTGCCATGCCATAATTTTGTCTAATTTCCGTTTGGCCTTGATCATAGCTCTATATTTGTTTTTGACACTCCTAACCTTAATAAAATATAGGTCTAAAGGATAAGCTTGTCTCTTGGCCAGCCGGAGTTCCGCTCTACGCTCTCTCTTCAGGTTTCTCATAGCTATGTCAAAGGGTGGCTTTTCCCTACCGCAGCTAATCATAGACCCCCTCCGACAGACCGCATGTTTCTCAGCAAAGGTGCAAATCCAGTATTCAATGGCGTCACTCGACATCTCCTGGAAGTTCGATAACAAATTTAGATCAATGTTAGCCAAAGCTGCCACAGCATGAGCGACATTTTTATCTGACCAGCTGATCCTAGTGCCAGCTTTATTTGGCACGATGTTACCCATGTTAATACTAGGAGGGGCTTTTGTCCCGATATTTAATTTGCATATGAGTGTAGCATGATCACTCCACTCATTAGGGGTTATTTGCATATCCTTCACTATCTCATACAGACTAGGGGAAACAAAAATGTAGTCTATGGTACTTCTTGAGCCTCTTTCTAAATCTACCTGCCTCGACTCTCCGTCCTCTACAGCTCATCCAGAACAGGACTGCAAGACTTGTCCTTGGCCTCAAGCCCATAAATCGTATCTCTCCAGCTCTTAAATCTCTCCATTGGCTCCAAAGGGCGGCAAGGATCAAGTTCAAGACCCTCTGCATTGTCCACAAGGCCTTCTGGGGCCTGGGTCTGCAATACATCCAACTCTCTCTATGGAAATATCTTCCTACTCGAGCTCTTCGCTCCTCCACCTCCAACTCCTTGAAGGGCCAGTCACTTCTCCAAGCAACGATTTGGGGGCAGATCTTTCTTTGGCTGGTGCCTCTGTCTGGAACAGCCTCCCTGCCTCTCTGGAACTTGAGCAGAACCATCTCTGGTTCTGGGAGCACCTCAAGACTTTCCTCTTTGCTTCTGCCTACTCTCTTCCTCTCCCCTGCTGATCTTCGGACTGATACTTGCACTGGTCACCTGACTACACTCTGAATTCGGTCCCAGATCCTTGCCCGTACAGCTGAACCCCCACACTGCCTCCTGCCACTCCCTGCACCTATGGTCTGTATCCCTTTCCTACACTTATTAGGCACCTGTTGTCTGCACTTCTAGCAATTGTCTTCTGTTGGCTGCACTACTTGTGTTAATTTTTTGTCCTGCACTTGTCCATCCTCCCACGTCTCCTCCCCTTCTCCCTTGCACTTGCGCAATCTCAATGTCACTAAGCTTAGTAAGATTGTTGTTTTTTTGTCCTCACTCTGCTCCCCTCCCTTGCCAGCCAATTTTAGCTCATAATTTGCAATTTATTTCTTGAAATTGCATTAAATGCCCAAATGTGCCAACACGTGTTTAGGCCACCTAGGCCTTTCTCAAAGCTGGGCTCAGTATTATACATTTTCTTTGCACAAGCAAATAAATCATATTCTGAAATCATATGCTGTATGAAGTGCATTCATTTTATATATATATATACATATATATATATGTTATTTTATTATGTAGACAGGAAAAACGGGATTGGTGTTGGGAAGGATTCATAGGAAAAGAGACATATGCCATTAGTTGCACTGTTTCTCAGATTACACAGTAGTTTGACTTTGGTTGCGGCAATACACATAACAGTAGTATTAATATATTGACTGCTTACCATTCTTACTAATTAATATTAGTTATGACATAACATCCACAGGGTGCCATATCACTGCATGTATACTTTAATAAATGCATTTTCTATCATGGTGGCAAATTATGTTTTAATATAACAAAAATAAATGTGGATAAATACAGACGCAAGTGACTGAAAAATAAATACCATAAAACCGGAGCCTTAATTATGATTAATATACAATCATGGCCTATGGTTGGAATGTTTGAGGTACTTCCTAGATACAAAAGTGAGCATAGACCATTGGGTATATCATTGTTGACCCGTGCTGATCAGCAATCCTTTGACAGCAATGCTAACCAGAACATCCCAATTGCTGTCGTGCGGAATGCCAGACAATGTGTAATAGGGGTTAATTTGGAGCTTGAACAAGTATTACCAATGCTGTATGAGGACTTGTTGGAGCCTCTTGAACTTGTACTAGGTGACCATGATGTAACATAATTTGAAATCATGGAGTCTTTCACAGTGATAAGTCATTTAATCAGAAACCGAGTAACTATCCCTGCCACAGCGATTAGAGAGACTACTATTAAGAACACCCCCTAGTATGACACAGAGTGCAAGGAGGCTAAAAGTAGTCTAATCTGTTATGTTAAAATGTAGAGACACTATGGAGAAATGAGCTATGCGTAGCAAGGTTTAACTATTGTGGGGATGCACGATCAGATCACCTCCCCTCGCAAACAATTTAGATTTTGGAAAATATATTAAACTGCAGAGGATGCCTAGAGGGCAGTGAAGCGGGGAGGCGGGAACCTATGGGGTGGAAGTAATCGATGGGAAACACATGTATTTTAGGACCTTTATATAGGGGAAGATTAACCATTGCTTTCCGATAGTGTTACTCAGAATACAGTGAATGTGTGCGATAGTCATCCATGAACTAGAGCTGAATTTAAGAACAGGCCTGAATCCTCGCAGGCCGTGTTGGAGACATAGAACAATAAGGCCTCATCTCTTACTTGATTTTCACATTCCATTTCTCAGCTGCGGCAAGGAACACGCACGTACACCCACATTTAATCTTATCAAGTTAGCCCTATTGAACAATTAGGTATGAATGGGAGACAGTCTGCGGCCCAGTACGAAGGCCATACTCATGGGTAGAGGTCTTGAGGTGCCAAAACATGAACTGAGATTTAGGGCACTAGCGCCCCCCAGAAGAATGGTCATTCTATTTAAGCTACCAGATACACAGAAATAGTGCTCTTAAATCCTCCATGAATTGGATGGATTAGTAGGACCCCAGGTCTATCCCCCAGGAGGGGTTATGATATATGATATGATAGGTTATTTATAACGCGCTTAATGCCCAGAGGTTTCTAAGAGCGGACCTGGGTATCGAACCTGTGGTGCTGCCAAGGCGAGCACGTTGACCCTGGGCTATCCTCCCGAGACTTAACTCGATACAGGGGGGAGCTGAACACAACCGGGTCCGTAATTTGTGCCAGGCAGAGCAAAGGATGATACCAAGTTATACGTTTATGATGGGGAAGCACGATGGGGGCGCCTACATGTCTGGGATGGGAAAAGAGTTGTCTTGTTCACAAGGACCAGACTGACCTCGAAGTTATCCCCTGAGTTCAGGCTTATGAACAGGTGAAAACCGATTGGTGTCTTTATTAAGTTTAACCAATTACCTTACTGTGCTCTGAGGTGAAGAACAGGGGACAAATAACAGGGACATACTAAGTCACATGTACACATTCTTGGCAGCTAAATGTAAGGGGGAGGACATTGAAAAACAGAAAGGAAGTTTTAGAATTATGGAAGATTGTGGAGGATTTAGAAGATGAGTCTACAGAAATTCTTAAAAAGGCGAGCAAGTTGATACTTTCTTGTGCCCCGATATCACTCATTATGCCTTTATATGCATAAGAATAAAGGCACAATGACTGATGTACATTAAATAACTTATTTATTTGTGTTTGTTAAGAAATTATTATTTATTTACACTGCCCGACGGTCTCAGGACGCACATCAAAGACAAACAATACATAGAACAGACAAGCCAGAATCAAGAAAGGCAAACAAAAGTTTAAGCAAGTTTAGTCTTGCTTAAGGTTAAACAAGTAGGTTTTATCTGCTCCCTTAAACACAGATAAGGAGTTGGAGGTTCTCATTGTTAGTGGGAGGGTGCTCTATTCTCTGGGAGCATGCAGAGAAAAGCTAATACCTTCAAATTTAGCCAACCTGCACTGAGGCTGTTTAAATTTGTGTTTGTCGCTGAAGCAAAGATGCCTAGAGGGATGATCAACAACCAATCGCTTTGAGAGATACATACAAAGGAGAAATAGAAGTCCAGCACTTGTAGGACAAGGCTACAATTTTGTAAATAATAATTTGCCTGACAGGCAACAAATGCAATGTCCTGCGAGAGTCTGTGATATGGTCTTGTTTATGAAAGCCAAAAACCGTCCTCACAGCATTGTTCTGGCTGGTTTGAATTGACGGAGGATTCCCCTGTGTTAGTCAAGTCTAAAGTTCACTAGGGCCGAAGCCAAGATGGATCTATTAGTGACTGAGATGAAAGGCCTGATTTGATTGAGACGACTGACTACATAGCCACAAGATGACTGAGTATGTGACACATGAGACTACACCCTCAATTCAGCATCCAAGTGGACGTCCAAGGTTTTAACACAGTCCATAACCATAATTTGGTTATTTGCGATGTCAAAGCTTTTATACGAGACGTCCAGTTTCTTGAGTCCTTGTCCAGTGACCACAATAAGAAGCTTTGTCTTATTGTCGTTAAGCGCCAAAGAGTTGCCTGATAGTTCAATGACCACCTAGGTGTTATCTGCATAATTGGTGTACCGGACACCCAGGTCATCTAATAAATCAAGCAATGGTCTAATATGGACGCTAAAGAGGGAAGGTGCTATACAAGATCCTTGTGGGTCACCAGTGTTGATGATATGATGGGAAGATTGAGCCTCCTCAACTGCTATTCTAGAGACCCGAGAGCCGAGAAAGGAGGCATTCCAGTCAGATGCCAGATTAGAGCAACCCACTAGGCCCTTCAACCGGTCAACAAGAATAACATGTCGACCAGGTCGAAGGCCGCACAGAGAGCAAGTAGCATCAACAGTGCCAGATGTCCTCTTTCTACGTTATCCGTCAAGGTCGTTTTAAGGTCCAGTAAGGCCGTTTCTGTCCTGTGCCGTGCTCTGAACCTGGATTGGTGGATGCCTAAAATGATGATCTTCTCTGGGAAGTCCTGGAACTGAAGATAGGCCACTTAATCCAGGATCTTGAGCAGGTTGGTTATCTGGCAATAGCTTTTGGCTAAAAATGGATAAAGGGAGCTTTTCTTCAAGAGGGGAGTAACTCAAACCTCTCTGAGGGAGGCAGGCACACTAAAGGACAAATTCAACCCTCAAGAATCCCTTGACCTGCAGATAGCATGGATCACCAGGAGGATATTTTCAGGGCAGGTGTCTCCCTTACATGAAGTAGGTTTTAGGTTGGTGACTTTTAGAATCTCTGCTTCAGACCTTTTTTAAAGTTGAATTTAAGTGTCAAAGAGTTGAGATTAGGAGCAACAGGAGTAAACCTTTTTTCCAACAAGGCATTTGAGCCAAGTAGCTGTGTGCGAATAACTTCCTGGTGGCCGCAAATTTTGTTCGCAAATTCCTCCTGGATTGTTTGGCGTTAGTTTTGTTAACACTCTTGCCCTCAACTTCTTTCAAGATTTTAAACAGTTCCCCCGAGCTAGATTTGGCCTTGCTGATTCTGATGTTGAATTGTTTTGATTTTGCCTCAATAATAGCATTTTTAAGGTTCTTGACCGACTTTTTTATAGTCGGTTAAGGTCAAGGGTGATGGATTTCTGCACCATTCTCTCTCCAGAACCCTTTTCTTCAATCTGGACTGAAGAACGTCATCATTAAACCAGTTGTTTTTTTAAGTCTCTGGTTTGAATAATCTTTCCTTTTCAGGAGCCAATACCTCTACAACAGAGGAGATGGTGGACGACACATGAGACTGGAGGTTTAATTGATTCAAGACTTAGTGCAACATTGTCCTACTATTATTTGCTGTACCATTAGTCCTAGCCAGAAAATGAGAGGTAGGCGGCACTGTTAGGTAACACTAACCCCTACTAAGGATGCCTGGGCTAGGCAGGAAGAAAAGGCTGTAGAAGGCGAGAGAGAGAGGGACATATGCCAAATTCCTCAATACTTGGTTGGCCCTATAATCCCAAAGAATCAATCAGCCGGTCTATTTCTTTTACTTCAAATAAACACCCTTGAAATGGCAGACACTTGGAGTGATTCTTAAGAGTGCAGCTCGTCACACATGCAACAATCCCAGCGTCCAAATGAGATGCTATAGTAACTTAGAGAACAGTACATATAACCATTGATGCTTTACATGTCTTCTAGAGATTTACTAATGCAAATTCCCAGACACAGAGTTTATGTCAAATATGTATATTTGTGTAGCACCCTTTGGTATGGGAAACCAAAGGTAGGTACTGGTAGCTGTTGTTGTCAAAGTAACCAAGCGCGTTTAAGCCCTATGCAGGAGCTAAATGGCTTCCAGCTCCCAGAAATTTAGAACACTGTACATACAGTGTTCAGAGATACGCTGATCTCTCATAATGCACCGTGTTCAACACTTGTTGCATGCATTAGTACACCTATAATGTGGCAACCAAGACTATCACAATGCACCTCTATCCACAACTCTTGCATTAAATAGTATACCCATACTGAGGCCCACCTAAAGTTTTAACAATGCACCTCCGCCACACTTAATGTACAGATATGCCCATACTGTGAAGTAATGTAAGTGGACTTGTATAGCGCCTATGCCACTTTTGGTGACCTCCCGTTCCTAGCTCTGTATAAGAAAAGGGAAGTGGGGTTCATTAGTGGATCAGTGGGGTAGGCAGATGCAAAACTTGTTGTGTTGATGAGTACAGGTCGGAAGCTCCTTATATTCTATTGCTACTCTCGTCTTCCTCTCTGCTTGGTACTGCGTGGAATGCCACACAATGCTATACAATATTCTCTTATTGTCTAATGCATGAGTAGTAATGGCCCATGCATGGCCAAATCTTCTCCTCCTCCTACCTCCCTCCTCCTACCTCCCTCCCCACAACCAGTGAAACCTGTGAGGCAACCTAATGTACAAAGTCATTGGGCCTCATTACGACCCTGGCTGTAAGGGGTTAACGGTGCCGGTAGAGCTGCCGGCACTGTCAACCCCCTACCACCTCATTACGGTAAAACCAGGTGTCCTTAGCGGGTCCCGTGAGCAGACCAGGATGCTAACAATGGTCCTGTCATTAACAGGCCTGTTGTTAGCATCCTCCCCATTCCCATTGAGCCCTATGGCGGCTCAAATGGGAATGGGGATCTACCGGGTCCGGGTTCCTTGAATGAGGAAATACCGAGCCCTCCAAGGAACCCGGACCCGGTACCCGGTATCGGGGTAGCCATGCTGCTAAAAGCGGCATGGCTACCTCCATACTCAGAATGAGGCCCATTGTCTTCATCCACTTATGATGGGTGGTCCACTAGGACGACCTTGCCCTTTACTAGCCTGCTTGTACTAGCCCTGTGTTACTTGTGTCCAAAGAGATTTTCCCCATTCAGATACTTGTTAAAGTGGCCTGTGTTTCTGAAACCTATCACATGGAGATGTGAAAAACATTTAAGTGCTGCAGTGTATGTTTCCAGCCTGTTTCTACCCAATCTAGAGAACCTTGAATTACTGCACTAAAAACAGGCTAGCCCACTGTAACGGACTGTGACTTAGCTTAAATCCCCAAGGGCAGCTCCTGTAAAAAGTGTTTCATTGCTACAGATTTTGAGCAATTGTAAATGTTCATTAGAGCTATAATGTTGGAAATTTGCACATTTTATGTGGCAATAATTGCAATCTTTTGGCCCATATGGAACACCTGTAGAGTCCTTTGTCAATTGGTTCATCTGCAGCAGAGCTTGTGGTGCCGTATTGCTTGCACGCACTGATATTCGCCTACAAGTATGGTATTACTTGGTTGGTTGCAAATGAGGAGTGGATTGCTAGAGGATGGTTTAAAATGTTCTAAATACGCATACTGTTGTAGGTGAGGGGGGATAGCTCAGGGGCAACGTGTTAGTCTTGGAAGCAAGACAACGCAGTGCAACACAGGTTTGACTCCCGATCCTGTGCTTAGAAACCAATCTCTGGTATTAAGTGCGTTATAAAAGAACCATTATAATTATACTGTCTTGTGTACAAATGGTGATTTCATGAGAGGGATAGATTTCGTACATGGTGATCTTTCTTTAAGTGTATCCTCTTTTTTTTTTTTAAACTTTTTTTTATTTGGTTTGACAGCTTACCAGAAAAACAGAGGGCGCCATACTTAAGAAAACAACAGGCAATATACACATCAGGCAAAACATGATGAGTAGACTGAAGCAATATTGAACACAGGCAATATACAAAGTGCACCCCACTGTACCAAAAGGGGCGTGCATCGACGGGGATCCCACCGGAGAGGAGGGCAAAGAGGTTGATGGGGAAGCCATGGCGGTCATATATTCTAGGAATCTATGCAAGATGTCCCTTGGCCTGGAATGTGGGTGTTGCATTGCATTCCAGGACTGCTCAGTGTCGTGAGCCCATGTGACTGATCTGAGCCACTGCGTGTAGGTAGGTGCCCTGGGGCAGAGCCAGCTTAGTAATATGCAACGAACTGCCAACAGCATGCATAGGCCTGCTAGTTTCTTAGAATCGCCGGGCAATTGAGGGAGGTCATGGAACAAGCAGTGCAGTGGGGTGGGGGCGATAGTGTGCTCCAGGATGTCAGATAGTAGATAGTGTGGAGCAGATGTCCAGCCAAAATTGGGTTAGGCGGGGACAGTCCCATAACATATGGATATAGGAGGCTTGATCGTTGCCGCACCTGCGGCACGCAGAAGGGGTGGCGTGGAACATGCAATGAAGTCTCATAGGTGTGTGGTGGAACCTGTGCAGAACCTTGAATTGGATTAGTTTAAATTTGGTGTTGTAGGATACATCATGGATTCGAGCACACATTCGAGACCATCTCTCGTCAGTAATTTCAACCCTGAGGTCCCTCCCCCAACGGCGCCTCAGCTTGGTGAAGGGGGGGGGCTGCTCTAGTCTGTAGTAGGGAATAAAGTCTCGACACCTTACCCCTAAAGAAGAGATAGAAACAAAGCTCACCAACTATAGGCTCGTCAGGCGGGAGGGCAGGGAAATCGGGGTACCTGGATTTGAGACTCTCTGGGAGTGAAGATTATTGTAGCCACACCTAGGGTCGACGTTTGAGTGAAAGGGGGAGGTCAGGCCACTCAGTTTCCTTGTTCAAATGAATCGCAGAGCATCAGAATGTCGGCGTCCGACCAGTGAGACACCACTGAACGTGGAATGTGTGGAATATCGGGAAGGAAGTTCCATAATGGCAGATCCCTGTGAAATGGATGAGGAGTGTCGACCATTTCCCAGAGTTTGGTCAGTGCCAAGGATGTGCTAGCGACAGGGTCTGTAGAGTCTGAGTCAGGGGGGGATCAGCTTGAGTATCAGAGATCCAATCACTCAGTCACTGACCGTTAGCTTCTCCGGGGGGGGGGTCGATGGTGTTGAACCAGTGTGCAGCAAATTGTGATTGGGCTACCACCCAGTACCTGAGGAAATCCGGTGCGTTGAATACGCCCAGCGCTTTGGGGGCGGTCAGCGTGGACAGTTTGAGGCGGACCGCGCCCGAGTGCCAGAGGAAGGTGTTGCTGAGGGAGCGCAGTGTTTGGAAGAAAGTATCCCCGGACCACACAGGCAGATTGGTGAATCTATAGAGCAATTGGGGTAATACAACCATTTTAAGTATTCCAATTCTGCCTGCCAGTGAGATGGGGAGCCTAGTCCAGTGAGAGGTTTTTGTCGCCAGATTAGTGAAGTAGCTCTGGTAATTGTCGACGCGTAGTTGCGCCGTGTGTCGGGAGACCACCACCCCCAGGTAGGTGAAGCTAGACGGAGACCATTTGAACCCATGGAGGTCCGGGGGCGGTTGCGTTAAATCTGTGAGTGGGAATAAGGTAGACTTGGAACAGTTTACTATCAAACCAGATATGTCTCCAAAATGGGCTACATCAGTCAGTATGGGAGCAAGGTTGGTTTCGGGGGAACAAATGTATAGGAGGGCATCATCAGCATAGAGGGAAACTATATCAGATTGGCCGGCAGTGCGCAATCCCCTGTGCGAGTGTGATTTCCGAACCATGTCAGCAAAGGGCTCCATGGCTATGGCGAAGATGAGTGGGGAGAAGGGGCATCCCTGGCATGTGCCTCTGGATATCTAGAAGGGGACAGAACATCTGTCTTCCGTGCGGACTCTGGCCGATGGAGCGGTGTAGAGCAGCTTAATCCAGGATCGGAAGTTGGGGCTGAACTTGCATTTCTCAAGGACTCGCCATAGATATTTCCACGAGACCGAGTCAAATGCCTTCTGCCTGTCCAGCGTGGCCGCAACCGCCTGTGTAGCCGGAGTGATCCTACTGATCACATTGAAGAGCCTTCGCAGATTTAGGGAAGTGGATCTTCCAGGGACAAATCCCGACTGGTCAGGGTGGATGATGTGGGGCATGTACGGAGCTAGGCGATTGGCTAGCAGTTTCGCATATATTTTGACATCACTGTTAATCAGCGAAAGTGGTCGGTATGAACCGCACTGAGTGGGGGGTTTGCCAGGTTTGAGGAGCACTGTAATCAGTGCCTCACGGAGAGACGGGGGTAGTATTCCGCTGTCGCATGATTCCTCCCATAGGGCCAGTAGGTGTGGTGCTAGATGGGATTTGTATTGTTTATAGAAGTCCACGGGGAGCCCATCGGGGCCAGGGGCCTTCCCAGATGACAGTGACTCAATGGCCTCGACAAGTTCCTGCAACGTGAGGGGTCTCTCAAGAAAGCCGCTTGCGTCAGCTGAGAGGACAGAGATGGGAAGATTATCTAGGTAAGAATCGATTTCAGGGACCTGGGGACCGTCGGCCTCAGAATATAAGGAAGTGTAGAACGAGAGGCACTCGGAGTTGATGTCCTGTGGGGAGGTGGCAAGTGAGCCATCGGGCCTAGTTATGGCCAGGATGTTGGGGGCACAAAGTTCAGGGCGCAATAATCTAGCCAGCAATCGACCAGGCCGCTCTCCTTCCCCGTATTCCTCGCCGACTGAGGGGAGTCCAAGAACTTAACCTCGCGATCAGCAAGGGCACGGAACCTGTCTAGCTCCGCACCGAGCGCCGCCAGGGTGGCTGGGGAGTGATCTGAAGTGCATTGGGATTCGTGGACAGCAAGGGCCGATTCACTAACAGCAATATCGGGGCGGATGCCCCTCAGGGTTCCACAGCTTTTGGAGATGGCAATCCCTCTAGTGTGTGCCTTGAAGGATTCCCAGAGCACAGCTTGTGTTGACACAGAGTTTGTGTTGATCTCGAAATATTCCTCAATAGAGGATTCCAGCTCGGAGGCGAAGACCTGGACGAGAAGTGAATGAGAACTCATCCTCCACTGCCTGGTTTTGTTGACGTCCGGTCCCCAGTTCAGGGCGATAAGCACCGGTGAATGGTCTGATAGTGTCCTGGGGAGATGGGCATCGGACCAACATGTCTGTAATGAGCCATCGGTCTATTCTAGAATGGGAATCATGTACTGAGGAGTAAAAGGAGTATGTACGAGAATCCGGGTTCATCAGACGCCAGACATCCACCAGTGCAAGTCGGGGAAGTGTGGTAAGAACAGTATATGCTGCTTTAGACAGTTGGCGAGGTCTAGAGCCCGACCTATCTAGGGTAACATCCAGTATAGTATTAAAATCCCGCCCCATAAAACAGGGATCAGGGGGTAGCTTTCAAGTAGAGTGGCCAAGTGTAGATAGAAATCGGGGTCGTCCACATTGGGGCCATATATATTCAGAATGACCACCTCTTGGCGTTGTAAAGTGCCAGTGATTAACACAAATCTGCCAAGTGGATCTATGTGGGAGTGGTGACAGGTGAATTTCAGGCTTTTGTGTATTAAGGTGGGGGTGCCACTGCTTTGGGTGGAATAATTGGTATAGTAGCTCTGGGGTCCCCATTGTTTGGCGAAACGCTCGCATTGCTCAGAACGAGCGTGGGTTTCCTGTAGACATAGGATTTTGACTCCATGGCGCTCAGCATAAAGTTGAATCTGTCGCATCTTTTTATAGTTGCCTAATCCCCGGATGTTCCAGCTCATAAAGGTTAATTCGGAGTTAGCCATTACTCGGGGGGTAGTGCTTGAATTACTGTGAAGGGGTAACTAGTAAGTGGAATATGTACGGTCTGAGTGTACATGGCCTCATGACTGCAAAAGTAAGGTGTTACGCTGTGGCGCGTGTGGCGCCTCCGGTGGCTGTCAAAACTTTTTTTAACTGCAACGTTCCCTGCCCCCTCACCCACCCACATCCCTCCCCCAAACAGAGGAGCAAAACCCAACCCACAACAAAGCATCAACAAACAACTGGGCATCAGCGCCTGAGGGGGCTGTTAGCAGTCCTAGCCGTGGCGCGACAGACTGTACGAGGGCAAGTAGAGTGCAAATACAGAGTAACAAGTGTGTTCAGTTCAGGGTACATGTGTGGATTATTAAGGTGGAGAACGGTGGACTGTAGCATCATGTTCATGCATTTCCATAGCCTCCAGTCCTGAGACATCTCAATTCTAAACATTCCAACTACAACAGGTCTGCAATAGGGGGGACTGGCCTAAGCAGAGCAAACCACAAAACTGGTGCAATTGTAAGGTACTACTAAAATTCAAAAATGGCAAGAACCCGCTCCTGCAGTAGAGCCGGGAGAATAGAGGAGCAAAACGGCAAGCAGAGGAGCCAGGTGCACAACTGGAGGCGATGCGCATGGCATGAAGCAATGTGAACGGGGCTAGATGCGGACCATCATTGATTTAAAGTAATATATTTGGTAACATGACAGGCTGGGTCCGTGGCAGTCGTGGGTCAGCCGGGGAAATGCTCGTCGAGGAACTTGGAGGCCTCCTCAGGGATCGTGAAAAAGAAAGTTTTGTTGTAATGTTCGATACGAAGTTTTGCGGGGAATAGCATGGAGTACTTGACTTCCAGGTCGCAAAGTCTCCTCTTCACAGCTGTGAATGATTGGTGCTCTTGTTGTACTGCCACAGAGCAGTCCGGATAGAGGTGGATTCTGTTCGCTCCAAGGAGATGTTCCCCTTTGATCCTGGCCGCCCGCAGGAGGGCATCCCGGTCTCGGAAGTTTAGGATTCTGGCAATAATGGGCCGTGGCGGAGCACCTGGCTTAGGCTTCGCAGTCAGGGCTCGGTGTGCTCTTTCGATGGCGAACTGTGAGGAGAATTTAGGGGCGTCTAGAAGTCTCATGAGGATGTGTTCCACATTGTCCTCCATGGGCTCAGTGATATTGTCCTCGGGAATTCCAATAATGCGCAAGTTGTTCCGCCTCGAGCGGGATTCCAGATCGTCATTTTTCTTTTCCACCGCTGCCACCCGGTTGGTAAGCGTGGATACTGCAGCATGTAGCGAGCCCAGGTCATCTTCAGCGACTCCCAGTCTAGTTTCAACCTCAGCGACTCAACCATCAGTCCTTTCGATATGGGCTTTTATGGAGGAGATTGTCCCATTCATATCGTCCAGTTTAGTATGGAGTGTGGTAAAGCCATCACGTATGTATTCCAGCATCTTCTGTGAGTCCTCAGAAGTCGGTGGAGCAGAGGCGGAAGGTTGCTCTTCGGGACCGTCAGGGGCGGGTTTGGAAGGTGTTTTAGTAAACATATTCGATGAGCTTTGTTTTTTCCCAGTACCAGCTCCCTTGGTCATGGTGAAGGTCGGGTTTGGGGATCGGTGGTCCAGAATAAAAGTAGGTGTACAGAGGTAGAGAGACTCCTCTGGCTCCGAACGCAGTACAGAGACACCTGGAGCTGTAGTGTGTAGGTTTCCGGGACTGTAGGACTGTGTCAAGGTTACAGCTAGGTCATGCTCTGCATCAGCGATTCAAGTGATTTGCGTGCCCTCAGGTGGACAGGATTTGCCCCGGTGCTGACTGCAGTGTATGTAAACCCCTTAGGGCGGAGTTGGCGGGGTTTAGGGTATCGGTGGTATAATACCGCTGGTTCGGTGTAGCGTGGAATACGTGTTAGAGCCCAGGGAGGCTCCACATCAGACAAGTAGGCGTATGGTAAGTGCCAAGCAGAGTGCCGTAGAAAGTTTTCAGGGTTGGGTTTGGCGGACTGGCGGATACCCAGTATTGAGGGGGTGCCTCCAACACAGAAACAGCATCAGGGGGTCGCCGCTGCTCAAAGGGTCCTCAACAAGGCAGAGATCGCAAGGCGATGAAATTGGGATCGAGTGCAAGAGACTTGGATGAGCTATAGATGCTTGGGGGTGATGCAACCCCCCAGGCAGTAGTCCCAGACTAAGAGTACCTGGGTTTATGACTGTCCGGCTCTTGGCGCCAGTGGGTATGTGGCCGATTTGGAGGCAGGGTAAGCTCCAAGCCCACCTACCAAGCCATGCACGTGTTTCCACGATGTGCAGGGATCGCGAGTGGTAACATCAGCGGGGGTGCCCCATAAGGTGGAGATGGTGGCGGTGGGAAGCGGCAGCGGCACAGTCCCAGCAGCACCTCAAACCACCAAGTATGCTTGAGCTGGGAGGAAAGGATTGAATTTGTGCATGTGCTCAAGGTGAGTCCACAGGCCCACTAGTCATGAGGGCTTACAGAGGGGGGTGCCTGCAGGGCCGACCCAGTGACAAGGCTGCAGCGTGCAGTTCCGGGCTCTCTGAGGAGAGTAGGGGGGGCGTGACAACGGATTCCCACGTAGGTCTTGCCGGAGGACTTCTATGTATGCGGTAGGGAGGGGGGGGGAGGCCTCAAATGTGATCCAGATGGTGTGGGCCTCGGGAACACGGCAGCCTCCACAGGACGTCTGCGTTGTTTGTAGCCCACGCCGCCGCAGACAATGGAGGACGCACACCTCGACAGGGTCCGCTCCTCAGCAGGGAGGAAAGTACCGCAGGCCGGTCCGTGGCCGCAGTAGTTGGGTCCCAAGTGACGGGGGGAAGGCGACTTGCTCCCTGCTCACCGGCCTCCTTACCTTCGTGGAGCTGTACACGGAGAGCCACTGGAGGGGGAGCGAGGGAGACGAGCAGGCGTTTGTTGGCGTCGCGTGGAGTCAGCCGCAGCGGTTCAGGTCTCGGGAGGCTCCCACCCGGAGCATGGAAGCAGGCGGTCTCAAGTCCTTGCCACCAGCCAGCACGGGTGCAATCCAGGAGAAAGAGCGCCGGGTGTCCAGGCAGGCTGCGCGGCCGCACCGCCCGTCATGCGCGGCTCAGTGCCCCTCCCCCTCGCAGGCCGCCTGCGCCGGGGTGTCGGGCAGCGCCAGCGATCCGAGCCTCACGGGGCTCTGGCACAGGGCGGATCAGCAGTTCGCCACGGCGCACAGCCGGCGACTCAATGCGGGTCTCGCAGGGGGTCTCCGACTTCCAAAGTTGGAACAATCGCAGCCTGTAGGCTTATCTCACGGATGTATCAGGGTCGGGTGAATCGGCTGCACTAGCGAGGTGTAAAACTGATGGTATGTGCCCTCGCAGTCCGGAGCTGTAAACTCAGGCGGCCATCTTGCTTCGGCGCAACAGCGCCCCCCTCTTTAAGTGTATCTTCTAACTCTATAGAATTCCTTTCCCTCCGGGTCTTGCTGGATATTAAAGTGAGCTACAGCCTTGCTTAAGAGTGCTCTATATGTGCAATAGTCTTCATTGGGAAAGCAAGAGGCTGGTAGCCCAGTTTCTTTTGGGTTTTCTATTGTGTAGTGTTAAGATAGATTTCCAAAATCGACCCTGGAGAGAAGATTTTGGGAGGCCATCCTATTATGGTGAAATGGGCGACACTAAGATTTTAGCCAAACCCAATAAAGGTGTAAGGTAGCAGAGCGGCAAGCCTTAGTCTCAGGAGGGCTGCGAGAGTGGTATAGGGCTACAATGAGTCCATACAGAACAACACCAATGACTGAAGATAGACAGGAAAGTAAAAAAATATACAATAATTTATTATGTCTTTAAAATACACCCTGAGCAAGTAAAACCTCTAGTCCAATATTGTCTACTATAAAACATATATACATTCACCATTGGGAAATGAAAGAACGCATTTACTTCAGTAACTAGTAAAACACAAATAAGTTCTTATATGCATCAAATTCAGTAGACACACTTGGAATAACCACAGAATTGTGCCCTGACCACTTGATGAGTCAAACCCTAAGATGGTTTGGGGCCTAGTGCCTTAAAGTCACTGGTTCCAAAGTTATATTTCACAGGTCGGTTTGTTAAGATATTTGGAAAATGCTTTTGGTTATGATCAAAAAGTGCAGTGGGGGGAAAGGAAGAGGTATGTCAGTTTACCCCTTTGACTCCTATTTTTCCAGAGACCACTGCTGAGGTTCCGGAATCCGTCTGGGATACAGTCTTCAGTGCTTGGTCCATTCAGGTCCTGGGTCACAGGTGCAGAGGTCCCTTTTGGGCACTGTATTTAGTTTCGGTCGGTCGTGGGGCTAAGTGTCACGATGCCTGCCCCCAGACATCTGGAACAGGTCCATCTGTCCAGGGAACAGGCACCCAAGAAGACACAGGAATTCCCAAAACCCTGCCTAGGGGCTATATGGGTATCCTGACCCCAAATGGAGTTCAAATGGATTTACGAAAGGTGGATGCAATCCTCAAGTGGCCCTCACCTACCTCGATTAAAGGGTACAGAGTATGCTTGGATTTGCGAACTTTTACCGCAGATTAATTCCTGATTTTTCACATCTTGTACACCCCATCACGGCTCTTTTGCGGAAAAATAAACGCTTCCAGTGGACAGAAGAAGCTGAAAAGGCCTTCCAAGACCTAAAACAGAAATTTACTTCAGCTCCTGTTTTAAAGCACCCACGCCCAGAACTTCCGTACGTGGTTGAAACTGATGCATCCAGCTTAGCCCTGGGAGCTGTCCTTTTCCAAAAGGATCCTGAGACTGGTCAACTTCAGCCGGTGGTGTTCTGGTCACGGAAATTCAGCACCAAAGTTAAACTGTGCAGTTACCGACAAGGAACTACTAGCCATCAAGTCGGCGTTCAAAGCCTGGCGGCATTATCTTCTCGGAGCTCGACACACCATCACCGTAATCACGGATCACAGGAAATTACAATATATAAAGACAGCCAAGGCTCAATCGTCACGCCAACTTAGATGGGCCTTATTCTTTGTGGAATATGATTTCGTGATTACTTACCGACCAGATTGTCGAAATGGCAAAGCAGATGCCTTATCTCGTATTGGAATGGGAGAAGCACATTCAAATCCAGAACCAGTACCCATAATTTCGGAGAGAAGAATTCTTGGTATAACCACTCTACAGACTCTGGACGACATCCATAAAAAGATTCAACAGCTTTTCGACCCTGCTATTCAGTCACTGATCACCTACCATACTATCAAGGACGTCTTTACCTACCAAATAAAGAATTACAAGAACATGTTTTCTCCAATTACCATGAGTCTTTGATAGAAGGGCATCCTGGAATCGTTAAAACCGAGGCCAAGATCAAAAGACAATTCTGGTGGCCTACTTGGCAGAAAGACATTGTCATTTGTACTGTCTTGCGGTATTTGCACCCAAAATAAGACCCAGAAAAGGAAACCAGCGGGCCTATTACAACCTTTGGACATTCCGCCTACGCCTTGGCATACCTTATCCCTTGACTTTATTACTGACCTTCCCCCATGAAATGGGTATAACACCATCCTAGTTATAGTGGATCTGTTTTCCAAAATGGCTCATTTCATTCCATTAAAGGGTCTACCTTCAGCCTCGACCTTGGCCAAGGAATTTCTAGAACATATTGTCCAAATACATGGATTCCCCTCCGTATTGGTTTCCGACCGGGGAAGTCAGTTCATTTCTCAGTTTTGGAGGAAATGCTGTCAATTGGCCCAAATCGACGTTAGACTAACAACCAGCCACCACCCTCAAACCGATGGTTAAACTGAGAGGACCAATCAGACACTAGAGCAATACCTACGGTGCATGTTACACCAAACCGAAGACAATTGGAAAGCAATTTTGTGGATATCCGATTATGCATACAACTACTCATTGCACTCAGGAACAGGACAAAGCCCATTTTATACTATATATGGGCTGCATCCTCGAACCTCTGAACTCGATTCGCCCCAACAGTTAGAGATGCCCGCCGTGAACCATCTACACGCCACTATTACACAAGCTTTTAAAAAGGCAACTGAACATTTGAAACAGGCTAAAGAGAAATACAAGAAAACCGCAGATCAACATAGAAGCAAAGCTCTGAAATATCAGATAGGAGACCAAGTTTGGCTGGCATCAAGACACATACCTTTAAAGGGGAGGGGACTCGAACCTTTAACCCCAAGTATTTGGAACCTTAAACTGTTAAAGCCATTATTAATCCCGTGGCCGTCAAATTGGAGTTACCGCCAAATATGCAAATTCACCCAGTCTTTGATGTTTCACTTCTAAAGCCAGTACAACCAGGGACAAGGCTAACTACTTCAAATTCTGGTTCCCCGTCTATTAGAATGGGGTTAGGTGGTTTAGAATATTTTGGACTCAAAAATAGTCAAATCAAGACTTTATCTGGTTGACTGGAAAGGTTATTGTCCACAAGAAAGGTCATGGGAACCAAGTGACAATATTCATGCACCTCGATTGGTGAAAAGGTTCCACCAGAATTTCCCAGACAAACCGGGACCAGTGAGGAGAACAGCCTTAGGAGGGGCCTTGGAGGGGCGGGGGGTTGGGGGAGTGCTGTCACGATGCCTGCCCCCAGACATCCGGAACAGGTCCATCTGTCCAGGGAACAGGCACCCAAGAAGACACAGGAATTCCCAAAACCCCGCCTAGGGGCTATATGGGTTCAGTCCTGGCGCCATAGGCGCCAGGCTCATATTGCCAACTTTAAACTATGAAGGTCATCCTGCAAAGAACTCATGTACAGGCCATCATGAGGCCATGAAGGGACTACTTTCCTTTAGGAACTATTTTGCTGCTTGGGTGTGGTACTGGAACTTCTTACCTGGGAACTACTTTTTTGATGCTATTTAAACCACGCCTGAAGAGCAGCACACCCTTTGCATTATTCTGCATTTTAGCAGCGCAACGCTCACCGTGTCTGCAGTCCAGCATCCCGTCTACAGCCACACCCGTCTTGTGTCCGGAGCCGATTCTAGAGAAAAGGAAAGAAGAAGAGAAGGTTAGAACAAGGAGATTTCCATTTGGTCATCATCTTTTCCAGGAGCAGCCGCACCGTTGGATAAAGGAAAAAGACATTAAAATAAACCGCGTCGCATTGCCAGCTGCAGCGCCGCGCCATACTCACCTGTTTTAGGAGCATCACCACGACCCGGAGCAACACCCGTTAAATCGCCGCCCGAAACATCAGCATCTGAAAAGACAAGAACAAACAAAAGGTGAGCGGGGTTCCGCCAGAGACATTCTTTTACTTAACGCAAGATACTTACTCGGAATTTTACTGCTCGAGGCAGTGCTGGTCAACGTCCTACGTTAGACATTTTCGGCAAGGCGCCGCACCTGCAAAGAAGATAGAGAACTATTGGTTAATTACATTTGGAACAATTTTACTTGTTAGATAGTGCTTGGTACAAACTGACTCTTACCTAAGCGCTACCTTCATCCATCGAGGCGAACTCACACCTTGGATCACGCTGCATGGGAAAAGGTATGAAAGGAGCAAGAGTGAATTAACAGACATCTGAACTCTAAAAGAACTATACATTCGGTTTACACACTACGTACCTCGGAGTCATTGTTGTCTGGAACTCTGCCAAATACCTTCGGATCAGTGAAGTAACTGAACTTCTACGCGCCCCTGCACTCCACGCAGGATGGAGAGTTCATCCTTCCAAACAATAAGGTGAGACTTTATGAAGGGGAATACTGGAAGTTTTCAGGGAAAATAGTGTTAGTGTAACCTCTCTACCACGGGTGGCTAATCCCCTTTACTGCTTTTAGGAAAATATTCTTGCTGGGCCAGGCAGACGAAACTGAGTGGGCAAGTGCAGTCGATCATCACTTTGCTACGAGTCACACTGGTGGAGACCACAGCAGTCCAGCTTCGTTCAACGCCCCTGTGGAGTCCAGGTGAGCGTAACACTAAGGAATTGGTTCTAGATACCTTTCAGCTGAACACCCAAAATAACAAATGCAGTCTTATGCAATGTAGGTGACCTCAGGGCACCCCTAGGGTGTGAAGATAGATTGCAGGGACGAGCAAAGGAGAAGGTTCTGCACGGCTTCCATTGATGCATGAAGGCTGGACATGCAGGAGCTGGTGTCTTGCTGTACAAGTTGAAGATAATCCAAGTATGCAGTGAGTTAGCCCATGGGAGAGCTGGACAAGTCCACTGGTTAATCTAGGGGAACTTCTGAAGTCATGGATCCTCAAACCAGTGTCAAGACTGGTTTTTCCAGCTGGTCAATGGGTCGGAGCACTGAGAAGGTTCTTCTTGAGATCAAGCTAAGTAGCAGGGCTTCCCCGGGACATAACTGGAGTTGGGGCTGTCCAGCTGCAGGGGTAGTCGGCTGGTCGTCCACTACTGCTGTTCGTCATGAGGTTGATTATTCAAATGGCTACAGGAGCCCTCCTTTTATCCAGGATTCAGGTTGGTATGGATCTGCTCCATTTAAACTGGCAGTGGCTATCCAAACATGGATAGCCACTTGCCACATCTGTTCAGCAACGAACATTCAGACGCCATGATGTGTACTGGGACCGGACAGTCCCACACCCACATCAGAGGTCACACACAAACTGCCAGTTTGCCAGTGAAAGCGTCCGCTTTCCCCGGGAAACGCCATTCCATGAGAAAGAACAATATGGCTAAAGGACAAGCTAAAATCTTGTGGCACAGCCATTTCAGGGCGCTAACCACCATTAGCAGCCCTCTGTGGTAAATTAAAAAGTGCAGGAGTAAAATGTTTAAAATGCAGTAGACTAATATCCTCTGCCACTAGCTCATCCTAGGCTCCTTGTAAAAGTAACAAAAACCTTTACCGAAAATGTTATAAGGATACAAAGTATCCCAACCACACTTCCCTTTTGGGTGATATGTTCAATTGCCACAATAAAAGAAATTCACAAAGGGAGAGAGACTCTCTCTATTGATAGTCTTATGGACTCATCAGTTGCCCCATAGCAATGTGCAAAAGGACACGGAAAGTAAAGCATAAGACTTTATCTCCAAAAAGTCAGATCAGAGGTACAAGCAGAGCAAAAAGAAAGGGTGTCCCATAGAAGTCTGTGCGAGGAACCCAGCAAAAAGAAAACCTTTCTAAAAGCTCCCCCCCACCTCCTCATACTAGCGACTGGGGGATCTAATCCACCCCTAGATGGGGATTGCTGTTCCAGTTGGTTATATATCCTGGACAGCCCAACACCATTGCTATGTTGAGGACCTGACTTATGCTCAATAGTGAAGTGAAAGCCTTATGGTCTACCTGAACAATTTTGGTTTTTCCCCCCTTATGTTCATCGGCCATTTTAAGGGCTCATGGTCCGTCTCTGTAGTCAAGTGAGACCCAAAGAGGTAAGGTCTCAGCTTTCTAACGGCCTGCACAGTGGCAAAACACTCTTTTTATTTATTTTTTTCCACTGTGGCCCACATTATCTGCCTGTTTTCAAGCTTTTGGCTGATAAAACATATACAGTGCTCTCTGCCTTAGTCATCCAACTCAGAGAGGCCTGCTCTTATTCCAGTGGCCGAGGCATTAGTCTGTACAATAAAGGGTCTCAGATAAGCAAGTGCCCTGAGAACAGTTGTCCGACAAAAGTAATCCTTTAAGCCCTGAAAGGCTTTCTCACGCTCCACTGACTAAGTCACATTTTTTTTTGTGGTGAGTGCAGTCTCAGGGGCAACTATGGTTCCATAATCATTGGAAGCGTCTGTGCGGTTATTCCTTCTAACTTCGAGCGCAGTGCAGCTTGACATTCTGAACTTTTGGTCCTAGGCCCTTTCCTCTAACAGGAAAGAAGGAGCCAGTGGCGAGCCTGCAGAAGTGGCTCGGATCAGCGGCCTGGGTTGGCCTCTGTTGGATTGCTTATCCCCTCCGGGGGTAAACTTTGTTCCTGATTTATTGCAAAGCCTTCGGAAGCTTGACTGAGGGCGTATCCCATTGTGCTTTTCCTCCGCCTTCCCCCGGCATGGACAGCTGTCGCAGGGATTCAGGTGGGCGCAGCGGCCATCTGTACCCATCTGAACGGGTGGGAAGTCGGTGAGTAGTGATGTTGGGCAAAGTGGAGATGTGAGGGTGAGAAGTGGCCACTTGTTGGCTGAGTTTGATTCAGGACTGAGTGGCGGTGGCAGTGGTCTGCTGAAACTCCATCCCCCCACCCATAATACATGATTCCGCCTATTTTCCCTGGCTATTTTTCCTCCCTGCTAAATCTTTCCTACTTCCCACTCTTATCTTCTTCTGCTCATCCGCAACCCTTGTTGGTCTGCCTGCACCTTTACAAGCTGAGTGATTTGCTTAGGAATTTGTTTTCTTGGCTTATGACCTAGAGCCAACACTCACTGATAGTGTAACCAGCATAATTTCCCCTTAGCTTTACACACATGGTGACTAGGAAGACGCGGGCACAAGGCAAACGCTCTCGCAGTGCAGTTATGATGGTGGGAAAAAGAGCCTGTAGCCCAGCGGGAAGGAAAGGTGCAATCAAGGGGGCGCCTTGAGTGAAAAAGAGCGCAAGAGATAACTGTGCCCCCAAGAACGGCACGGCTCAACCTAAAATCCCCTTTTTCTACTCTAATGTGAACCCAGGATCCGTGATTATTTTGAGAGAAGCCACTATGGCCCAGAATAAGATTGATCTACCATTGTCAGTGGCATCAGAGGTAGAACAAGTGACCAATTTTGACATTTAATAATTCGGGTGCAGTAGACAATAATGGATCTTTTTTGAACGTATGCTACCAGATAAAAAGGAACAAGTTTGGCCCAATATCCACTCTTTCTGAAAAAGCAAAGGGCCTTAAACTATCGACCACACCTAACTTGGACTCCTTGGTATTGCGCTCAGAGAGAACAATAGTAAGTGACAACAAGCAGGTGGCAAGTAGAAGTAAAGTACCACTGCCCTCACAAACGGGCTTGAGTGAATTTTCATCGAGATTGGCCTCCTTAGTGATTCGAGTTATGATATGATATTTTATTCATATTGCGCTCATACACAAGTGTTTCAGAGCGTGACCAGGCAAAAGGGAGGGGAACAAGGGAGAACAAAACAGCAATCTTACTAGGCCCAGTGACATTAAGAAAGTGCAAGTGCATGGAAAAGGGGGAAAGTGCATGGAAGGGGGGAGAAGTGGAAAGTACAGAACAGAGGAGAGAACAGAATAAATACTAAATAAAATAAATAAAGGCTATAAACCATGGTAGTGCAACCAGCTATTGGCAGGTGATAGTTTAGTCAGATGGGGTATAAGTGCAGAAGAAAAGTGGGATGGGGACTGTATGGGTACATATACAGAGTCCCAGTGCAAGAGGGTGGCAGGGTGAGCAGGTACCTGGGCCCGAAAGAACAGCGGGTGGCCAGGTGCACAATGCCAAGAGAGAAAACGGATCAGCAGGGGAGAAGGGGGACAAAGGCAGAGGCAAAGAGGAAGGTCTTGAGGTGGTTCTGAAACCAGAGATGGTTCTCCTCAAGTCTCAAGGTGGCCAGGAGGCTGTTCCAAAGGGAGGCCCTAGCCAAAGACAGAGATCTACCCCCAGCCTGTTTCTTTGCAAAACGACTAACCCTGAGGGAGTTAGAAGTAGAGGAGCAAAGGGCTCAAGAGGGGAGGTATTTTGGACCCATGCCCCACAAATCCTTGTAGACAATGCAGAGGGTTTTAAATTTCATCCTTGCATCCACTGTGAGCCAATGAAGGGATTTCAGGGCTGGAGAGATACAATCCCTGGGCTTGAGGCCAAGGACAAGTCTTGCGGTCGTTCTGGATTAGTTGTTAAGGGCGGAGTGTGGAGGCAGGTAGATTTAGAAAGAGGCTGTTACAGTAATCCAGCCTAGAGAGAACCAGAGCTTGGGGAGACCGTGAGCTTTTGAGGGAAGGAGAGGAAAGGTAGAGTAGCTCTAAGAAGGTACAATCAAAAGTTTGATTTTTTTGGAGACGTCAGAGATGTGTGCAGAG
The DNA here is from genome assembly GCF_040938575.1 of Ambystoma mexicanum. Classification (NCBI taxonomy): domain Eukaryota; kingdom Metazoa; phylum Chordata; class Amphibia; order Caudata; family Ambystomatidae; genus Ambystoma; species Ambystoma mexicanum. The sequence goes on from NC_090932.1 coordinate 547,993,309, forward strand.
AAGGAAAGTGGAGTCAAAGATAACCCTGAGATTCTTAGCCACGTAGGTGGCGCTGGGAGGAGGGCCAAAGGAGGCCGGCCAGAGAGTGAGAGGAAAGGATGGAGAAGGTGTACCAATGAGGAAGATCTCAGTCTTGTTGGCATTTGGACAAAGATCGTTGGCGGCACACCAATTTTGAATGGCGATTGGACAATCAGAGATGAGGGAAGGAGAGGAGGTGGCGGAAGGAAGCCTGAAAATGAGTTAGGTGTCGTCTGCATAGCACATGAAATAGGTACTGGTTGAAAAGCCAAGGTGAGAGGTTAGACCCCTGGGCTACCCCACAGGTGGAGAGGGAGATAGAAGATAGGAAGGTCCCAAGTTGTACCTGGGAGGGTTGATCAGAAAGGAAAGAGGTCAGCCAAGCCAGAGCCTGATCAGTGATACCCAGGTTGACACAGAGACAATTGAGAAGGCTGGTATGGTTGACCGTGTTGAACGCAGAGGAGAGATCAAGTAGGATGAGGACAGAGGGAATGTTGGAGCCAAGGTTGGAGAGCAGGTCTTCACAGATGTTCAGGAGAGCAGTTTCCATGCTTCTGGCAGCTCTGAAGCCAGATTGTTGATCATGGAGGGAGCCAACAGAGTCGAAATGAAGACTAGGCTGGGAGATGGCCAGCTTTTCCAGGAGTTTACCCAAAAGGGGAGTAATGGAAATTGGGCGATACTTGGCCGGACATGAGGGATCAGCTGTGGTTTTTTTGAGGAGAGGATGCACAAGGGAGTGCTTAAAAGGGGAGGGGAAAAAGCCAGAGGCAAAGGAGAGGTTACAGAAATCGGCAAGGGCCAGAGCAAGGTTGTCAATGTGGTCCTTAATGGTTTTAGAGGAACAGGGATGGACCTGTTTTGATGAGGTTTTCATAGATTGCACTTGTCTAGCTACCTCATCAGAGGACGAAAGAGGAAAGGAGGATAAAGGGAGAGGGGGGGTAGCTGAGGGATGGTCCGCATGCCGAGCGGGAACAGGCAGAGGGCATGGGGGGTGGTGTGGGCAGAGGAGAGGGTGGACAAGTCGATATGCTTACGGCCCTTTGTATTAATATATCAAGTGACCAGCTGGTCATAAAGGACATTTTCTGTGTAAAGTAGCTAATGTTAATGCTATGGCAGAACATTGAAAACTAAAGCCATAAGTACAGCTACACAGTCAAATGACACGGGGCCCTTGATAAGGGGTCTCCAAAGTAGGGTAAAGCCGCTTATTATTAAGATGACTACCTCCAAAGACTCAGATGCAGGGGAGATTGAAGACACACACTCACCAGTGCAAGAAGCTGTGTCAATAAATTCCACAAACAATGATTCTTGGAGGATCACGGCTGAAAATGAGGAAGACACACTCGAGGCGCTATGCAATGAAATGTCTCTACTTAACAGCTCCCCGAAGATCCTGAAGAAAAACAGAAGGGTTAGTCTGGCTAAGCTCCTGACAGTCCCTCTTTATCAGAAAGAAGCTATTATTAGCCCCGAAGGTAACCAGAAATCAGGCCCAAGTATCCACGTAATCAGACCTAAGGGGTTGCAAGCAGTTTCTTTTTCAAACGATCTGGGGGATGGTATTCGTACAAAGGTCGAATTGAGGGGCCCATTGGCTAAATGGGTTCAGTCCCAGAAGGATGCCATATGCAAAAAATCAATCTGTCTATCACTGGTTGGTAGGTTAAGATGCAGTAAATCGTCCGAATAAAGGCTCATGGATGCCCAGATATTTGAAACTCTGGATGGAGACCGAATATGGGCAGTGTCATGGGATCGCCTCAACCCCACCCTGAAGGGGAAAGATAACCATTTTTGTTTATTCACCCTAAGACCACAGAATTCCTGGCATTCTATGAGGATATTCAATACTACCGGACAGGAGGTCCTTGAATTGCTCATATAGACGAGTAGGTCATCAGCATAGATTGAGACCCGGTCTTCCCCTCCCCATGACCACGCAAATTCTGTCCATTCTCCTGCCATCCTGAGTTTGATTGCAAGCGACTCTATGGCCAGTGTGAATAGCAGGGGGGGGGGAGGGGCAACCCTGCCTAGTTCCCCACCCCAACACAGATGCCCTGGACGAAGTCCCATTAACCCGTACCACTGCTTCGGGGGAGTCGTATAGTATTCTGACCCAAGACATGTAACGGGCCCCAAATCCCATGCGATCCAGAATATCCTATAAGACCGCCCATTCCTCCGGGTCAAAGGCTTTTTCGAAATCTACAGCCAAGAATACAAGTGGGTCCTTTATCGCGGTTGCCTGGTCAATAGCCAGCTGTATCCATTGTAAATTCATCCGATTGGATCTAGATGGTATAAATCCACATTGGTCCGGGTGCACGAGGGAGTGTAACAGTCTATTGGCTAGGACCTGAGCGAGAACCTTGGCTTCTCCGTTGATGAGCGATATTGGCCTGTAGGAGGCACAGAGTTCTGGCATTTTTCTCGGTTTAGGGATCCCCACAATGGATGCCTTCCTGAGATCTTGGGGGAGCCGCCCTTCTATTCGGCTGCGTACGAGTATGCAATGCATGTGGCCTATAACCGGTTCTCTCAAGCGCTTCCAGGCCTCTACCTGGAAGCCATTTGGTCCCAGTGTTTTCACGGACTGGAGTTGGGATAGAGCAGTTGCCACCTCCCCCTCTGTGATCTCAGCTTCAAGTTTGTGTGTTTGTTGTTCTGAGAGCCTGGGATCGTAATTGAATCAAGGAAGTGCGGGCCCTCTGTTCTCCGCGCCGACACCTGGGGGGAGTAGAGATGTTCATAGAAGGTGGCAAATGTCTCTGCAATCTCATAGTCATCTGTTAGCAGTTCCCCTCCGGTCTCCCGTATGGCCCGCACATGCCCCCTGCTCCTGTCTCTCCTTTCCAACCACGCCAGGGTTTTCCCAGCTTTGTCCCCCGTTTCATGTATCTGACTGCATACTACTGCGTACTATCAAGTGAGCAGTTCTCACGTTGTCCAACGCCAGATTTCCTAGGACCTCCTGAGCTGTAATGAGAGCCTCACGCGACGCACTAGCCCCTAATGCAAGGAAAACCTCCTCTGCCCTAGCTGCGTGTTCCTCTGCCTCCTCGATTTCCTGGGTGTGTTGCCAGCGGTGAGCTGACACCTGGGAAAGAGCTTCTCCACGAGTACCGCTTTATAACCTTCCCCCACAGCATATTTGGGCTGTCGACTGAGCCTTTGCTTAGGGAGAAATATTCTGCAGTTTTTTGGGAGAGTCCGTCTGCCACCTCCGGGATGCCGAGGTAATATGCGTTGAGGCACCAGGTGGGTTTAGCTTTGGTTCGGCTGTGTTTTAACGCCATGAGCAAGGGGGAGTGGTTTGAGCTGCCCCTGGCGAGATAAGTAGTGGTCACCAGTCTGTGTGTCATGTCCTGTGGGACAAAGAGGTAGTCTATACGATACAGGGACTTATGTGCATTGGAAAGAAAAGAGAACCCAGAGTCTGTCGCATGTAACATTAGCCATGCGTCCACTAGCCTGAGCACTGTCGGGAAGTCGGGGTTCCTAGTACCTTTTTATAAGATCTGTCCCTATCCACCTCTATTACCTCATTGAAGTCTCCCTCCAGCACCCAGAGATCTGCTTGTTTGTCAAGCATTACTGCTTGGAGATAGTTCAAGCGTTAGTGTGAGTGGGGGGGGGCGCATATACTGCTACGATTCCCCAGGTGTTGCCACCTATGTCCCCGGTTACCACCATAAAACGCCCTCTCGCATCCACTTGGACCCACCCTCAACTGAAATGGGACCCTTTTGTGTATAAGGATCGTCTTCCTGCTTGCCCTCTAGAGAATCCCGCGTGAAAGGATGTTGCATAATTGGATCTTTTAAAAAACCTACATTGGGTGCCAATTAGATGTCTCTGTGAGGAGGGCGATGTCAGGTGAGTGTCTATTAAGGAACTGGAATACCAGTCTGCATTTAATACTGGAGGCCAATCCGTTGACATTCCATGTCAAGAGGGTTAGTTGCCCATCATGTGCCATTGGAGTCTGGTGAAATGTTGTTGGGGCGTGGGGTGGGTTCCTCTTCCCCAGGTTGCTTCCTCCTCAGGGCCCCACCAGTGCATGTAGATTAGTGCACAGCCCTCAGATCCCAGGATTGTTGGGCCAGGACATTTGTTCGCTGGGAGCCAGCAAAATGCCTGTCTGCGCCCTGCGTCCCACCTCTCCACTAAGCTATGCGACCAACCAAAACAAACTCTGAGACCAAATGCCTGGAACTTCCCCCTTTATAACCTGATCCCAATCGTGTACATGTATGTAAAACGATAGTCCCCACATCCCTCCCTGTACTTTCCCCCAACCTGAAGCACCTATAACCCGACCTGTGCGCTGTCTAGGCACCAAACAATGAAGTAATGCATCTGTGGGTTATCCGCCACGACTGCGAATACAAGTCACACATCGGTGGTCAGCCAATGTTAGGTTCCGCATGTGGCTCCCGTCTACTCTGGAATCCTGGATAGCGGCATTGGTCATGCATTTTCGTCCCTGCCTTCCCCAGCTTTTACAGGCATAGGTAATTCGGCGACTTGGGAGTCCAATAGGGGCGGGGAATGGTCGCCTCTTGGTTTCTGCCCTGCTGGCCCTCTCAGCTATCGCGGCAGCGTGGATCTATTAAGGATCTGAGTTTCAAGCCATTCCTATGCCCCTTTCGGCGTGTAGAACAGGTGGGTGACCCCTTCATGGTGCACCTTGAGCTGTGCTGGAAAGAACAGTGCGTATTTTATAGACGGACTCTGTAGTTTCTTTTTCACTGAGTTAAAGGATTTGCAAGCCTTTTTAACCTCCCTGGTATAGTCAGGATAAAATCTGATGCGGTAACCGTTGTAGGTGATGGGGCCAGTGGACCGGGCCATCTCAAGTATGGGATCCCTGTCTCGGAAGTTCAGTAGTCTAGCAATTATTGTATGTGTTGGCGCGCTGGGGGACCATTCGGGATTCTGTGTGTTTACTCAATCGAGAAAAACTTGGAGACCTTTTTTGGGGCAAACAATTAGTTGAGCCATTGTTAGAGAAAGAGTTCCACGCTGGGCCCCTCCTTTCTCTCTGGGACCCCCAGGATTTGTGTGTTACAGCATGCACGCCCTTCTTTATCCTCTGCTCTATTTTCAAGGTGGGTCACCTTTTGGGTAATTGCGACCAGTTTCTCCATCTGTTTGATGGCATCCTCCAAGCCAGAGATCCTTTATTCTGTCCCTCCCACTCTCAAGGCCAGGTTACAGAGATCCTGTCTGGGGAAGGACACCTTGGTAGACAGGCCACCTATCTTTTCCTCCTGAGATGACCTCGATTCACCAATGGCCGTCATGACATCAGTAAGGGAGATGGGCGGGTCTTGTAGCCCGTCTCTCATGTCTGCGGTCTCTGAGGCTTGGGCTATTGACCTTTGGAGGGCACCCACTGTGAAATGGTCCATTTTGCTCTGTAGGGCAGGCTTTTTGACTTTGTCCTTGACCATTGTGTGGGCCTGGCTTCGGCCCCGTGAGTGGCCGTCCCCGACCAGTCGGTCAACCACAGAGTGAGGCCCTACAGTAACATCTCTCGTCGGCCCCAGTGATTATATACAATAATCCCTCCCAGTCGTTCTCGGGGTGATGTCAGTGGTGCAGTTCATTCAGCTGTTCCCCAACAAGCCCGCCAGCGTAGCTGCCTGGATGTCGGAGTGTGATCGTGGTGGAGGAGGAGGGATTTGCTGCCCACAGCGACTCTTGGGCATTATTGTGCCTCTCATCCTGGGCCTGGGTGCAGTTGCTAGCAAGGTGGACTTAATTCACACTCTGAGGGAAATGGGGCCGTGAAGCTGTCTCTTACAACCATAACCAGTTTGGTGTGGAAGGTAGGATCTCTCCCGGCCCAGGCAGCACACCCTTCACGGCGGTGGACTTGTGAGTCTAATGCGTTTTGCGGCCTTCGCCTTATGCCAGTTATTTGCCCAAATGTGGTTGTTCCATTGCTGGGGCCAGCGAGCGTCCCCGCCTCAGCCTGACACTCTGTTGTCTCTCCCGTGGGTCACCCGTTAGGCAGGACGTAAAAATTCTCAAGAATTATCTCCCCCAACTCTTTCAAACAATAGCCTTTCAGTGTAGGCCAGTTACTTTATTTTGAGAGTCCCTCTCTCCACCTCACCTCTTGTCTGCTGCTCTTCCTAGGGCATGTGTGTATGGCAGGGCTCCAGCATCTGTCCACCTGCAGCCAAACGCCCAGCTGCGTGACACCCTCCGCTCAGGGCACTTCATGCGGGGAAGGCAGGCTCCTCTCTGGTCCACCCCGGCTCCAGGCGGCACAAAGAGGGGGGACAGGATCTCACAGTTGGCTCCGGTGAGCGCGCCGGGGCCATTGGAGCCCACTCTCTCCTCCGCTCGCCTTTCGCAAGCCTAGCAGGCATCCTCCTCCTTCTCAGACACCTCCTGCCCAACGGCGGTCTGCTGTGGCTCTGCTCGCCGAGGTTGGCCCCACGGCGTGTGGTCAGTCCGGATGCGCCTGCGGCTTCAGTACAGTGCGGCCGGCCCTCTGTGCACCCGGCCCAAGGTGCACGGGCCAAGATGGCGCCCTCCGTCTCTCCAGCAGAGTCGATCTGTGCCCTGCAGCCTTGCCCGCACCGATTTGTGTCAGGAAGGCAGTAAACGGCTGCTGCACTGTTCCGCTGTTAGTACGTATGACTTTCCACACTAAAACACCTCAGGGAACCAGGATGTTTCACCAGGATGCCGGCGACTGCTCGGGAGCGAGATAGCTCACGTCCTCATCAGCATGTCGCACATGCACAAATTGCTAGTATATTATTGAAGAAGGCAACCAAAGGGTCCATAGAAGTGGGGTATCTTTCCCCCTTTCAAGCCGGATTTAGAAAAGTTTTCAATACTCTATAGAACATTGGTGCCCTGCAAAATATCATCTTTGAGTCTAACAAACAAAAGTAAAGAAAAATTATACAGATGTTTTATTGATTATTGTAGAGCGTCATACATTGTTCTTCATCAGAAATAGTTATCTGCTGTTTTCTATCACTCTACTGTAGTCCGAGAATAGTGTGGCTATTGGCTTGTATCATGAGGTGGCGGTAAACATGGACATTCTAACGAATGTCGGGGTCAGACAAGGTTGTGCACTTGCACCCTTTTTGTATGATCTATATGTGAGCGATATGGGGGAGGCGATTTCAACTGCAAGAAGCTTCCCGCCCAAGTTGGGTCCCATAAAGTCCCAATGGCTCAGCTACGCAGATGACACAATTCTATTAGCTAAAATGGCTATTGGTTTCCAATGCTACATTCTAGCCATTGCAAATTATTCAAGGTTAAACAATTTAAAGATTAACATTGGAAAAACCAAAATAATGACTCTGGGAAACAAACATAAATCAGATAACCATAAATGGTATCTGAATGGAAGTCTTCTGGAAGTTGTTGATAAATACACCTATTTGGGTTTCCAAATATGTAAATCGCCCTCTAGTGCTTTCTATTGTATTATTGTAAGCTCCAAGGCAATTAAAAAATTGCCTGTTTATAGAAAGATCATGCGGTTAAAGGGCGGGAATAACTTGGAAGGCCAAGTAGCTTTATATAGTAAGAGTATTGTTCGAACCATACTTTACGGTCTGGCTATTCTCCCGGAAAATATGATAACATGGCTAAATAAATTGGAGGGTAGAATACTCAGATCGATTTTAGAAGTCCCTCAATCAGTACCTTTACAAGCTCTAAGATGTGAGTTGGGTGTTCAATCGCCGAGAACGTATTGGATAATACAACAGTGCCAACTGTATATCACAATATGGCTAGCGGCTTGATCCCCGGACTCTGTCACCACTTGGCCCAGTTGGATGGCCTAGGGTGTAGCAAGACATTTCTTCAAGGCTTGCACATGGCATTGATGGGGGCAATGGGACACATGGCATTAATTTGCAACCAGAAGAACTGAGAAACCGCCATAATTGGTTAACAATTGGAAAAAAGGGAACCAAACGCCTAGCGGTGTGTATTAACTTGGATTCTCTGGCAGCCAAACCGATGTATGCAGAGTACTGCAAGCAGGCATGTAGGGGCCTCCATGTCAGTAGTCATCTGGTTAAATATTGCCCCAATTCGATCCGAAAATGTATAACCTATCTGCGTTTAAGCATATTACCCACATTGGAGCATACGGTGAGGTGGAAAAAGATCCCCCATGATAAGCAATTGTGTCGTATGCGCGGGAGTGAAATTGAGACTGCCCGTCATGTACTAACACAGTGTCAAAAGATGTCCAAATATTATGACAAGGGTGCCGCACAGTTTATTGTAAATTCACAACAGAGAGGGAGAACAATTCTGGAGCTCTATCATGGGTGCGGAATCTGTTGTAAATATGGCAGCTGTGTTTCATATATGAAAATGTGTCAACAACTACATAAATGCTCAAGTAGTAGTATGATCACATTCCAAAATGGACACTGGTAATTTGGTAACACAAAATTGTGACCACTCCTGATGCTTATGTTTTTACAAATTTTGTGTTTACAATAAGTGCATGTTCTAACGTTTGTTGGTAATAAATTACAGCAATTAATTTAATCAGATGAATGTTTTCCTTGTATTAGGTACAGTATTTTGCATTTTGTATTGAGGTATGTATTTTAGATATTTTACAATGTTATTTATTGATAAATGTGTCTCTGCCACTGCTGGAAATATGGAGCTGATCGCGTGAGCAACAACATAGTGGCGAGGGATGGAACGTTCGGCGACCCTGACATATTGTTTCCAAAATGGCGGACAATAATGGGCGAGAGGCCGCGGACGCGATTCATAGGAACGAAGAGCATGCAGCGTGAATCAAGACACATTGTTGCCTGGAATCGGACTGCAGACTGAACAGGGGGCTGCAACCGGGCGTGCGGCCGCGCCGCCTGAGAGGAGCAGAAGTTTGCGCATGCTAGCACTGCCCCCGTGGAAGCCGAGCATACAGAAGGTGGGGGCCGGTGACTGGAGCCTGCGCGGCCCCCTCCGACAGCGTGTGACTACGGGGGAGTGGCACCCTGCTGCCTGCGAACGCGGGCGCAGTGAATGTGCCGCGGGTGAAAGGAAAAGACGCGGCTGAAAGCCGGGGCAGCAGACAGCTGCTGTGTGATTACACAAAGAGCAGAGGCCCGAGTCCTATCGAGTTCAGAGGAGCTGGGCATCGGGCCGCGCACAAGAGGAGCTGCGCGGCCGAACACATTTCCTTTGTCCCTGTGGTGCGATGCATGGGGGAGGGGCCGCTGTCGTCGCTTGAGGCATTGCACATAACAGTGCCTACGGAACGGGCAACGGCGGCCCGCTGCCCCGAATAATAATAACAGTAAAGAGGCACTCAAAGGAAACGAAAAGCAGATTGATGTCACTGGTACATTATCTCCTCCTCACGGCAAGTCAGCTGGAGGGGAGGCACTCGTAATGAAGCACTGTGAAGGCTGCATGAGCACTGGAGACAAAAGCATAACCCAAGGTGGAACTGGAATAGGGCATAGCAGGCAATAGAAACAAGGAACCTTGTGGTACCAGGGCAGGAGGGCTAAGCTGGACGTGCAAGCCACGGAGGGAGGCCACAAAGTGGGGACACTACTCTGGAATTGTGACCCAACAGAAGGAAGATCAAGGCAAATAAGTGACCAAACATGGTGGACAGCCCTGCATGAATACACAGGCGAAATTGGCATCCAAGGTGGGCGAATAACCAAAGGAAATAACCAACGAACTAACCAACGCGGCAGCACTTTGCCAAATCAACAACTACGACGGAAGGGGGAGATGTGGTGGCCAGCGAGGTAATGCGTGCCAAAACACTGGAAACCGGGCACACTTTGGAGGGCCATCTCCTAGAGGTATAGGTGGCATCGCCAGACTATAGAAAAGTCCAATTTAGGGCAATTGCTGTCCCTCAGCCACAACATCAGGCGGACTCCTCAGCTTTGGACTGCAAGGCCAACACTTCTGGACTGGTCTGTGGACTGGATGGCCCCCAGGACCGACGAAGTGTCAAAAGGGGAGTGCGCTGGGTCACTGGGTGTACATGACCACCGGCCAACTGAAAGACTACAAAAAGACAAGTGGTGCGACACGGAGGGTGCAAAGATACGTGGGAGGACACAGCCCATTCTGCCAGGGAAGTAAGCAAAAGGCCACACTGGAATACATTGGTAGAGGCCTCTGCAACATCCAGTGGCCAGTCGCCACGCAGACTTTTAGCACGAAGTGGGGCACTGCTGGCTCACGCCCGCACAATATAGCATGGCGACTTCGAAAGTGGTCCGATCCAGGAACAAACAACCCACGCTGGAGGCTTATGCTAAACCCTCCCCCGGTGCTGAGGGGAGAAACAACAAGGATACCACTGCGGCAGCAGCGGAGACGCCGGGCACGATCCAGGAAGTGCTGGCGGCGATAGCGGATCTGAAAATTGCCTGGGAAACCAAACTAGGCCTGGCTATGACTGAACTGAAAGAGAGGGCCTGGACCTAAAGGTCGGAGCAGTCCAGGAAGAAGTTAATCTGCTGAGGCAGGACGTGCGGACGCTTGCTCAGCGTACTGGAAACTTGGAGAAGGAAGTGGCCCCGAACACAGCGGCATGTGCCGCCCACAGGTCGGAACTCCATGCCCTTGTACAGAGGGTAGGCAACCTGGAAAGCAGGACGGAGGAGGCGGAAGGGCGCGCTCGGCGCAATAACATTCGTATTGTTGGCCTGCCGGAAGGAATAGATGGCCCTAATCCGACAGAATATGTGGAGTCCATGCTCCTGCAGGAGATTACTGGTGGTGCATTGACTCGGGTTTGCAGTTGAGAGGGCTCATAGGCGTACAAAAAGAGGGGTTTGTCCTGACTGGAGAAGTCTAAGCTGACTACAATTTATTTTTTGCAGTGTAAGTTTAGAGACAGTGTACTATCTTTGGGTGTCACAATTTATATAGTTACCAAAGATAGCAGTACATGAAAACAGTAATCATCCACATGTGCTAGATCATTAGTTTATACAAGACCAGCTTTTATTAAGTGGCTGTCCTTATTTCTTTAAACATTTTATGAAAGACTTGTAAATATCATACAAAAGGGTGCACATATTTCACCCAAATTGAACAACAAAGTACAAAACAACAAAAAATGCAAGGCATGAAACAGAAAATAAAGTCAGTTCATACAAGCATGTGCTGTATATTAACATTGATCCAAAACATGACAGTAGTATGAAGGCATCATGTTGCCACTAATACATTCTGTTTCAGGTTTACCCAATGCAACATGTAACTGGTGTACCTTTAATAATCCTCAAAAAGGTATAAAGCCCTTAAAAGGGTCTATCATAGCCAGGCTAAAGGGTGACCAAAAATGGTATTTGATCGACGTCTCTGAAATAGATTTTAACTAAGATTCAAGGGGGATCCCAGCCCACCACTATGGTGGAGGGGTCCCAGGACGTTTCGGCTTTGATGGGTCACAGCCTTCTTCATGGAGCCAAGGAGTAGAGTGGCTCATAGGGCCTTGGCAAGAAGACCGCCCCCAGGAACTCCCCCACGGCCGCTGATGGCTAAGATTTTGAATTACCGAGACCGGGAGAAGATACTTGAATTTTTCCAGAGGGGAGGGAAGATCGAGAGGGGTGCGGCGACGGTCACGGGGTACCCGGATTACACTTTGCATGTGCAGCGCAGCAGGATGAACTTTGGGACGGTGAAAAGGAGGTTGAGAGAGGCAGGCCACCGTTACATGTTGCTCTGCCCAGCCAAGTTGAAAGTGTTCTACAAGAAGAAAGCCCTGTTTTTTGAGACGCCAAGAGATGCGATGGACTGGCTGGACATGCAGGGCCGCCCCCAAGAACCGGATGTCCAGACGGGAATCGCAGGAGATAAGTAGTGCGCAAATGGGCCATCCCTTGGTACATGGCTCAGACACTGGGACTTGATTATAGTGTTTTTAAAATAAAGCTAATGGGAATTGTAACAAATATGGCCGGTGGGACCCGCGAAACGTAATAATCCTAGTTCAGGTGAGCAGGGGCTCCGGGAGGGCAATCCTAATACCCCTTAGTAGTATATTTAGTTAGGTAACTGGTAGTACGGTGATGACCCGCGGGATCCTAGTCCTCGTTTACAGGGTAGGAACAGACGCGGGGGGGGCCTGAGATCCAGGGGTGGAGCTGGGCATTTGCTGGGGCCGGGTAGGGTGGGGGGAGGGGGAGGGTTGTGTGCAGTGGGTGGAGAGGGGATTAGGGGAGGGGGGGAATTGTTGTGGTTGGGGGGGGGGAAACGAGTTGGACAACGGGCCATTGGAGAGGACATTGGAGGGAGAGGTGAGGGGGGAATGAGCCTAGGGGCACCGAAACGGAAGTGGGATCCGTATTGCATCTATCACGCCAATGGCATCGGGTGATCTTAGAATTGTTACCTGGAATGTGTGAGGCCTCAATAGTTACCTAAAACGTAATAAGGTGATGATGTACCTGAGGAGGATGCGGATTGACATAGCTCTGCTACAAGAAACCCACCTCACTAAAGAGAAACTGGAGGTGGTCAAGAGAAAATGGAGAGGCAATGTCATAGGGGCCACATACTCTGCATATGCAAGAGGGGTAATTACATGAGTGGCACCACACGTGCCATTTCAGCTGCTCAGCTCGACGATAGACCCGGAGGGCAGGATAGTGGTGGTGGCGGGACTCCTGGAAAATAGAGAGGTAAACTTCATAAATTTGTATGCCCCCAATCATGACACAGCAGCATACTTCAGATCCCTATATAGCAAGATTAGCCCCATGGTGGGTGGCGCAACGGTGTGGGGAGGGGACTTTAATTGCACCCTGGATCACAGGGTAGACAGGTCAGATGACAAACTAGAGAAGCCGGCGCTTGACATTGCTGACAAACCTTGGCCTAAAGGATGTGTGGAGACGATTGCACCCAGCGGACAGGCAGTATTCGCACTATGCAGCACACTGGGACCTTTACACGAGGCTGGATTATGTGTTTGTAAACGCTGGGATTATGGGAGAAATGGTGGGCGCGGAATACAAGGCCCGGGTGCTGTCCGACCATTCACCCTTGGTTGTCGGATGGTGACATCAACCCCCCAGGGCGCGGATCCCGACATGGAGGCTCAGAATTGAGGCCTTACTGGATTTGGGATTTCGTGAGGACCTGTGGGAGGCCATCGAGGAATACTTTGAAGTTAATACCGGCAGTGTACGCTCCGAGGGAACAGTGTGGGAAGCATTCAAGGTGGTGGTGCGCGGGGTGGCTATATCCAAGTCCAAAGGGCTCCAAGGGGGTATTGAACGGGAACTGCGAGAAACAGAAAGAGAGCTAGAGGGCTTGGTACAAGGAGGGGGGACTACTAGTGGGGACAGTGCCAGGATTAGAGAGTTACAGATGACCTGTAGTGAACTCTGGGACAGGTTATGTAGACTAAATTACAAGAAATATACAGAGAGGCTACATGCAGGGGGAGACAAGCCAGTAGATTACTAGCCTGGTTATACAAAAATGAGACCCCTCGCCCGATGATAAGAGAGATCAGAGACGCAGAGGGCCAAATCTATAATACCCAGGAAGAAGTAAATGGGGAGTTCCTGAAGTATTATAGACGACTATACGAGGATGCAGGAGAAGAAATGAGCCTAGAAATACAGGAAACAATAGAGGACATAGGGCTGCCCACCTTAGATGATTAGGAACGCGCAGCGCTAGATGCCCCCATCACCGCAGACGAACTGGAGATGGTGATCCAACACCTGCCCACATGTAAAGCGCCTGGGTCGGATGGGTTACCCAGTGAGTTTTACAAAACATATAAGCAGGAGCTACTTCAGCCGCTACTCACCATGCTTAATGAGGCCTATGAGCAAGAGGAACTGCCAGCGTCTCTCTGTGAGGCAGTGATCATCCCGCTCCTGAAACGAGGGAAGCCAGACGCGGACTGTGGGTCTTACAGGCCCCTGTCTATGCTCAATCAAGACAGTAAAATACTCACGGCAGTGCTGGCTAATAGGTTAAAGAGGGTAATTGGCAAACTGATACACTCGGACCAAACAGGCTATGTCCCCGGTAGAAACATTACAGATAACCATAGGAGGCTGCACCATATTATTGATCAGGCCGAGAGAGACCCGGGTGAGCTGGCTATCGTGTCATTGGACGCGGTCAAAGCATTCGTTTCAGTGCGGTGGCCATGGTTGAAAGCGGCCCTGAAGGGATACGGGATGGGGCCAGGATATACCAGATGGTCCACATGTTATATAGCTCCACGATTGCGAGAGTTAAAACGGGAACCATAATCTCGGATAAATGGCAGCTCAGCAGGGGGACCAGACAGGGATGTCCCTGGTCGCCCATGTTATACATATTGGCGTTAGAGCCGCTGGCAATATGCATGCGGCAACAATACGGGGAGGTGGGGATCCGAACGACAGGCGGCACACACCTGATATCATTGTACGCAGACAATATGCTCCTCTATCTGCGCTACCCTGAGGAGAACCTGCAGTATGTGTTAGAGGTGATGAACCGTTATGCCACCCTTTCGGGCATATCATTGAACCCCGGGAAGTCCAGTTTGTTCCTCTTGGGTAGATATAGGAACACCCCACTGGAGAGATTACCCATCCTGCAGATACCCTGGCAGCCTGTGACATTCCGGTATCTGGGCATAAACATTTACCATAGGAAAGAGATAGAGCACAAACACATACAGTGAAGGCAGTGGAGGGCATTAAGAATAGCATGGTGTTCTGGTCTCGACTACCCCTGGGCATGGTGGGAAGAGCAGCCCTGCTCAAAATGGTAGTTTTGCTCAGACTTTTGCATTTTTTTGTGTATGTCCCGTTCCTTGTCCCCAGATGCTTTTTTGTGAGACTTCACAGCATGTGTAGGGGCTTCCTATGGGGCAACTCCAGGAATATGATTGCCCTGTGGAAACTGCAAAATACATGTGATAAGGGGGGCATAAACCTGCCGAATTTCGAATTGTGCTACTTGGCGGGACAGCTGTTATATGTGACTAGGTGGTTGTCTGCAGAGGACTCTGCGGAAGCCAGGCTTTTACGAAGGGACTCTGCCCCTTACTTCCTAAATGAGACAGTGTGGCTGCATAGAACAAAAGTGGCAGAGATGGGGAGATTGTTGATGTTGGGATGGGAGATCTGGCGCAGAGCATGGAGAACAGTGGGTGACCCAGACCCGCTTTCACAACAAGCCCCGCTGGTGGCGCTATGTGGGGCAGACTCCCAACTGCTTAAAGGGGTCCGCAGGTACTGGGAACCGGTGGGCATAGCTACCCTCGGAGATATATGGCAGGATGGGGAGGCAGTGGAATTTCAGAGGTTGCAGGAGGAGGCAGGGGTGCATGTAGGCCAATATATTACTTACACTAGGCTTATCAATCGGGTGAGGGAGAGGTGGCCCGAGACGGTATTAACGGAAGAACCTGATGCCACTTTGGAAATGATGTATGACGTCTCTGAGTGGGGGCACGAAATATCAAGGATATATGAGCTCCTGAGCACGAAGGCAGGGTAGGAGCTGCCCCAACTGAGGAAGGCCTGGGAGGAGGAGGTGGGAGAACCTATGACGGAAGGACAGTGGGATAGAGCCCAAAGGTACCACAAGGTGTCCCGGAACGCAAGGCTCCAGCAGATCCATTGTATGTCACCCATAGAGCCTATTTGACCCCCGGGAGAATAGCCAGGTTCGGAGGCTCGGCTATACAGAAATGCCCCAGGTGCGGGGAGGAGGAGGCAGAGTTAGTGCACATGTTCTGGGCCTGCCCTGAGATACAGAGATTCTGGGAAGAAGTAAGGACGAGAATGGCTGGCGGGGGAGTGGAGCTTGATGTGAGGTCTGCTTGGGCATGCATGCTTGGGAGTTTTCCAGGCCACGTACTTCAAAACATATCAGTAAAATGAAAGACCTGGCCTACGTTCTGGCCAAGCGCAGAATCGCAATGAGTTGGAAGGCGGCCCATAGGCCCAGGGTGGAGATTTGGTGGGCGGACCTCTTGAGATGGGCAGAAGCAGAAACTGTGGTATGGTTTGAAGCTGTTACCAGGGGAGGACAGGAGGAAGTAGGCCCCCTGATAGCCTGGAGGCAACTGGTGACCTCAATGGCGAACCCTCACCAAGACAGTCACGAAACGGAAGACTCGGAGGAGTCGATGAGCACTGAGATTCCCGTAGATGCTCATGTAGATGGCACAGATGGGACGGCTCGAGTTTAGAGGGTGGGAGGGGGGAGGACAGTAAGTATTTTTGTGTAATATGATAGGTGATACGGACTGTGAACGTCCTCAAAGGTTGTAATGTTGTTTGTTTTTGAAATAATGAAAATTGTTTAAAAAAAAAAAGTTTATTTTAACCAATATTGCACAATAAAAAAAATATGGTTCCATAATGTGCCACAACATTCCTGTAATACCCTGTGAGGCCTAGAAAAGTTCTCATCTGTGTTTTGGTTATAGGGGTTGCCCAGTCTTATACAGCTTGTACTTTACAGGGTAGAAGATTTTTGCCCCCGACCAACCTCATGCCCAAGGCAGATCACTGAACCTTATGGTCAAGTGCGCCTGCTGAAGAGCCGGCAACACAATTGCTAGCTGTTTGACATGTTCTTCCCAAGTTGGGCTGAAAATGTAAAACATTTTACCATTTGAGAACATGTTTCACTAACCTTTAGAAAGTAACCGGTGCATTCTTTAAGCCAAAACGCATTACCTTGAACCGGTGAAGTTGCTGGGGTGTTGAGAATGCATTCTTCTCCTTGGCAGTAAGGTCAAAGGTACTGGGGTACTTTGCAGCACCCAGTTTGTCCACTAACTCACCAGTTCATGGAAGGAGATGAGCATCTGTCTTGTTGACAGCATTAAGAGCTATACATCCCATGCAGAACCTCAAATCTGTGCCTGCCTTTAGTACCAGAACCAGTGGACTGAACCATGGATTGTTAGAGGGCTCTATCACCACAATGTCCAATATCTTAGTGACCTCAAACTTGATGTGGGAATCTCTTGTCTGACATTCTCTAACTCCTATATTTGGCTAAATTCAGTGTGACATGTGGCAAACCAGAAGAAGGACTCTGGCGTGCCATGCCATATTGTCGCAAAGTTCTTTGGAACCACCTGGCTAGACTCAAGAATGCGGACCTTTAAAGGGAAGGAATTGCCTCACCCCTGCAAACCTGCAGCTCAGCTGACAGGAAAAGTCTAGCATCCCTCTATGCAACAAGGTTTCACATGGTCGTTGGCCTAGATTCAAAAAGACATCTCTTTACTTCGAAGTACAACGCCACTTAATGCATCGTTACAAAGGTATTTGTAGCCGGTCCGATAGCACAGCAAGTAGAGCGCTCGCTTTGACATCTGTGCAGAGCCTGCTGACGCAGGTGAGGTTCGAATCCCGGCAGGGCCAATCTCAGCCTTTCATTCTTCTGAGGTCGATAAATGAGCACCACACACCGTGGGTAATAATAAGCAGCGCTCAGATATCTGAGGGTTCGTAGTGCTATGTAAATGCTCAATTATTATTATTATTAATTTGGTTCCTTAGTAAGCCTCATGGGAACTCAGGACTTGTGCCCTCTTTGAACCCTTTCAGGTAAGCACAATTGACACCACCCTTGCACCTTATTAAAATAGTGTTACCTCACACAAATGTTAGAATGGGATAGAGAAGATCATAACAGAGCAAACAGAATGCCATAATACATCAGCACTTCATTTGCAAATTGATTCAAAAATGACTTATGTGAAAGAGTACATTTTTACAATATAATACCTCGCAATTCTGTCTTTGCTGAATCGCCAACAAATCAAAACAAATCAAACAAAAGGTATAGGTCATATTTCTCAAACCACATTTAAGAGCAGGGGTTTAGAACAAACAACTTTTCAACAAATAAAGCGTAGCTGCTCTGCACATACCCATATGGGCATATCGCACAATTCGCCATAAAACACCTAAAACTTGATTACCAACTCAGTTAAGAGAAACCTACCAATGTTAGGTATTCAAAATAAAACTAAACACATTCATAAACCATAATATATATTTGCAGGAGAGAAATGCAATAATAAAAGCACAAAGTTAAATTAATCCATTCTACATCTCAAGCTTGCAATGATCAGCAGCAAAGCACTGAAACCACAATACTAATGAACCAATCCTGTCTCTCCAGTTTGCATAAATCGAAACAGAAATGCAGTAATGAAACCACCATGTGAACATCAACCATTCATTTAAAAAAATGTAATGATCAAAAGAGCGCCCATTTAAACAAGATATTCCCTGGCAAATCACTTTTAAGATGCCTGCTTGCTAATTCAAACCGGACATCCCATGTGGCTGTAGCTGGTCAGCTATGACAGGACCCTCTATAACAGCATGCATCTCAATCACCCATGTTGCCAGCCCTGCTGCTAAGGTTTGCATGGGATTATATACATTCTATTTGGAAACCCCCTAATCATTATACTCACATGTCATTTTATGGACAGTCTCTCTGTCTAATGCATCTAATGCAAATCTATGGAGCAGAGACGTTAAGGCTATGCCCTTAAGGTGTCATGTGTATCAATGTAATTGGCACACCCCTTCAGCTTTAAGCTGGGTGTAAACAATTTTCAGTGACCTAACTGTCACATGCAAAAAGCTTATATTGTCTGTCTGTGTCTGGTTATCTGCAAATAACAAGAGGGAGTCCTTGGAGTCTCTCTGCCAGACATTAGTCCTGGTTGCAAGAGCTTTACTCAGAGTCTTTAGCTCACTATCTTTCACAGAGGAGACATTTCCAAAACATATCAGTCTTTGTCCTGCCCTGTGTCTGGTTATCTGTCAGGAGCAAAAAGTGTCAAACATGTCTAAGGCTTTTTTTATCTGTGCCCAGAAAATTATTTCTGGGAATGGCTGCTCCAAAGCAATTATTTCTTTGCTACATCAGTACCCAGTTATGTGCCCCTGCCAACTAGTGCCATCATAAAATTGTCAAAGCACAGCAAAATATTGTATGTATAAAGGGCAAGGTCTTTTTCATAGTGCATCGTAGAGGGCTGCTTTTTCAATCTTTTTATGGTGAATTAAAACGAGGTTGCTTGTGCTCTTCTTGCTGGTTTACCCTACAAGCTATAGAACTAAATAGGTATGCATAATTCAGTCATTCATAAATGTAAATGTACTATAAAAGTGAACACCTCACAGAGAGGTTGCGATGCAAAGTAAAAGCAAATACAGGTTACTCAAGCGTCTAGTGTTTTCAGTGTTTCCTGCATCTCAAGCCACTATATTCTATTAACAGTATCTTGTCAGCCGTAGACTTGTTTTGCTTATGAGGGGAATTCTAGCAGGACATGGTATCTCATATGTTGCTTCCATGCTAGACCAGAGGTGACAACACGTGTCAATATTAATTAGATATGTATTTAAATAAAAAGAAAACACCTATCTAACCCCCCTGCTATGAGGGAAGTGTAAGTCTAAAGGAAAAGGTCCTTAGTCCAAATCCTATTAGCTAACTGGACCAACCACTGAGGAAAAATAACAAAAAACTGAGGCTGGAGCAGTAGCCTGTATCCTTGGCTTCTCCCTGGCTCAATCACTTGCATCTCTTGTGAATAGGTTTTAAAAGTGTGTCAAAGCCCCACAACACAGTTCACAGCTTCTCTTCAAGTTGTGTTGTATTGGTGTATCTTCTGGAACCCTTGGTGGTGTCGCTAGTTTATCTGTGCCCAGGGTTCCAGGTTCAGTAGCCGTTGAAATACCGGAGAAGCTTGCTGGGTCCGGGGTCTCTACTGCCAATAAACTACCTTCTCAAATCATCCAACCGCCTCACTTACCTTACTACAGTGGCGACAAGGGTAGCTCCTGCTGGCAGCAGACCCCACAACAACCACGCATGCCTGTCCCCGAGGGGGAACCAACGAGCGACCTGGTAGCTTCCGGCGCAGGCTGGAGGAGCAGCAGCTGTCGCAGAGGGCCAGTGCAGGCTGCAGGCACAGCGACTGTGGCAGAGGGCCCACCGCCATCCTTCCCATCGCCAGTGAAGGAGGGGTGGTCCAGTGACTCGCGCACCGCCGGTGTGCCCCGCCTGCCCTCAAAAGAGTTTACCAGACGTCCTCCAGTCTCTGGGGTCAGACGGACCTCAGGTATGAGTCTAGACGTCCCTGCTATTACCACAGCATCATATTTTTCTGGTTTCTGTGGATCTTAACTCCTGCTGTTGCCAGGCTACGGTCCTCTGCTGCGCCCACGCCAAGGACCGGTGTTCCGGAGAACTGAATCCTACATGGAATGCAGTGATTGCACAGGGAAGATTACCGTTGAGATTTCTGCAATCGATGTTTCAGGATTGTTGCCTGTCACGTTGGGGAGTTTTCTTCACCAGCATCAATTTCCTTGATTGTTTGACTCCACCAGTACCCAGTGTGTGAGGAAAGGCTCTGTGCACTTCAAGTGGGTTCATTCATCTCAAAGAGAAACTGCCAGCATGCAGCAAAACAGTGCACGTCCACCACCAGCTTTTCTGCCTAGTGCCAGGGAGCCCCTAGTGCCTTTCTTTTTGTATTTGTTTATTATTTATATCGCACGCACGCCGAACCCTGAGGTAACTGGGCGCTTGAGAAACGTAGTGGTTACCTACATATTATGGAAGTGTACATTGGGCAAGAATATATACAAGAATATATACAAGGGGGATTCCAAGATGGCCACCGAGTAAAGGACATTGCGTCTCACGAGCTCCTGAACCCGCACGCGGCCTGATCGGGCCAAGGCACCTCTTCTGCTGCTTTTTGCCCTCGCCGGCATCCCTATTCGCAGTCGGCGTCCTTTGGTGCCCTGCTCCCACGGAGATAGCAGGCGGGGGCTTTGTGGGGCTTCCTCGTCGCCGGCGAGAGGAGAGACGGACTGCGCAGGCACGCCAGTGGGCCTGCAACAAACGAGGCGGGCCGAGTGGTCCGTTGTGCAAGCTCGAGTGGAGCTCGGTGGGGACCCAACGAAGCAGACTTGGAGCCCGGACTTGTCGGGACCCGCACATAGAAGCAGCACCGGGAGCATTTGCAGTAAGTGGGGAACTGCGGGAGCTAACTGCTTTGGGCATTTGTGGATTACGGGCTTGCACCCCCCTTTCCCTCCCCCCGGAGTGCCTACTACTGAGGATCAGGCAGGCAACTGAGACTGGAGTGTCGGGCTAGTGCCCCTTGAGTATCTTTTCTGGGAATTTGACGCAGCACCGGGAGCATAGGCTGTGAGTGGGGAGCTGCGGGGGCTAACTGCTTTGGGAAATTGTGGACTACGGACCTGTACCCCCCCCCCCGCCTCCCGCTCTGGAGTGCCTACTGCAGAGTATCAGGCAGGCTACTGCAACTGGACTGTTGGGCTGGTACCCCTTGAGTGTCTCCCCCTGGAACCGGATCCCGCGGTGGGAAGCTGGGTGGACCCCTGAGGAGTTACTTGATATTGAGGGGGGGGCTGCGCTGGGGGCATCTGGCCTGGACCCTCTGCCTCGGTGGAGACCACCCCCCTGACTAACATAGGCCTGGTTTCGACCCCTTCACATTTGGGAATCAACCGGGGTGAGTAATCAGATACCTGGCCTGCGCAGGGACCCGTGGCCCGCTACGAGAGACTGAGGGGGGAGGGTCTTGTGGCCTCTGCTGGTGACATCTGGCTGCATCCCGAGGTGAGGGGCCCCTGCTTCGACCACCCCTCCCAAGGATACGGAGCAACTGGCCTGGGACCCGGAGCCCACCATGTCCAGAAACAGATCTAGGGATCTCCCCTCGGCCCTCAAAAGCACCAAGAAGACCCAGGAGGGTCCCCTTACCAAGCTCTGGGCCAAAGATCATGAACATGCTTCTGCTACCCAGAGTGAATACCAAGAGTATGGCGCAACGGGGACCCGGGGTGCAGATCTCCGCCCGGAGCTTCACGACAGGCCGGTCACGCACTTGACGCTTCGACAAGTCCTTGGTAAAGTGGTAGATAAGATCACGACGGTGAGCCAGAAGCAGATAGACGCCTTGAGAGAAGATTTGGCAGAGGGGCTGAAGGATATTAAGCGAGATATCCGCAACATTGAGGAAAGGGTGGACACCAATGAGTGGGCCATCCAAGAGCTGACCGATGATGCAAGAAAGGCGGAAAACCTGGTGGAGACTTTGGCGCAGGCCACCCAGAACCTGGAGCTACAAGCCGAGGACCTTGAGAACCGGTCTAGAAGAAGCAACATCCGGGTCAAAGCACTCCTGGAGTCCGTACAGCCCCAGGATCTCACGCAGACCCTCACAGCGGTCTTCAGAGACCTTCTGGAAGCGGACACCGACACTGACCTACAATTCGACAGGATACACAGAGTGGGTCCTCCCTGTCTGGAGCTGGGTGCCAGGCCTAGAGATGTGCTAGTGGCTTTCCACAACTACGCAGCAAAAGAGAAGATCCTAGGAAAGGCGAGAAAGGCTGGCAATATATCCTGTAATGGCGCAGAGATATTCCTGTATCAGGATCTATCCCAGATAACTCTCAGCACTGGCAGCATCCGTCTCCTTTTGTTCAAACACCTGCGGGAAAAACAAATAAAATATAGATGATCCCATCCATTTGGCCTAATCTTCATGTGGCAAAGTAGTCGGCATAAGATCACGACCTGAGAACAAGGCTTGGACTTGATGGACATTGAGGAGCAAACACTGGCAGACCCAGAGGGCCCCCTGAGCCGACGGGGCCCCGCGCAAGTCGTGGGAATGGACCACCGTCTGGCCCAAACGATCTAGGAAGGAGGCTCCTCAGAGGGCGAGCAGCGGCTCTCCGGGGGGGAGCCGTTGCAATACCCAGCACGGCTCGCTTGGGTCATCAGCAGCCACTATCTCTCTATCATCATAGGGGGGCCAGCATGGTGAGACCGGGGAGGGCAATCACCACATAGGCCTGTGGCATCAGATCAGGGTGGCGAAAGAAGCTACAAAGGTGTATTGCGGGGAAGGGAGGGGGAGAGCCACTTGGGAAGGGATTGGGAGATCCTGCGTTGGGAAGACCTGGGGTAAAGATGGGGCTCAACTCTCGTTTAGTAGCCACGAGGGGGGCGAGAAGTCAGTTGAGCCTACCCAGGGGGGTCACAGAGGGTACTGGGGGAGATTGGGGGTTGCCTCAGGGGCAGTTGAGAGGATGAGATCGCTCCTAATAAACCAGGGGTTCAAGAAGGCCAGTCCGTACCTAATGAATCACACTTCCTGATCCCATGGAACACCTGAAGATTTTGTCACTGAATGTTAATGGGCTAAACTCACCAGTTAAAAGGAAGAAGATGGAACTGTACATTCGCAAAGAAAAGCCACATATAGTTGCACTGCAGGAGACTCACATTTAAACACGGGACACCTGGAGATTCAAAATCTGGGGATATGCCAGGCTATTCCAGGCCACTCAGGCGAGCAAAAAGGGAGGGGTGGCTGTTGCATTGAGGGATGGGTTGGATCTCTTGATTAAGTCAATACACAAAGATGACCAGGGGAGATTCCTGGCGATGACATTAGAGGGCAGAGGGGAGGTATACACAATTGCTACGCTATATGCGCCCAATACCGGGCAAGATGCCTTCCTTCAGAAGTCACTTGCAAGGCTGAGCGTTATCGCTAGGGGTCGCATTATCCTTGCAGGGGACTTTAACATGGCTTGGGACCCCTCTAGGGACAGAAGTAGGGCCCTGTGGGGATCGCAGGGAGGCCCTTCCGGGGAGCTTCGAAAGAAGCTTCAGGATCTGGCCCTGGTGGATGCTTGGGGGGAGATTCAGGGTAGCGACAAAGGGTACACATTTTACTTGCATGCTCATAAAACCCACTCCCGAATCGACTACATTTGGGTGTCTGCCCCTCTTTTAGGGTCAATCTCTGGTATCTCTCTTGGGCCTTTTGCGATTTTGGACCACACCCATATTGAGTTGACACTGAGCAGGCCGCAGGGTCCCCCAGGGTTATGGAAGTGGCGATACCCGACCCAGCTATTTGAGGACCCGGTTCTGATCCAGGAGGTGGAAAGGGAACTGGAGGAATATGTGGAGAAGAATGATTGGAAAGACTCTAGACCACAAACATGGTGGGACGCGCTTGAAGCCACCATAAGGGGGAAGATCATAGCTATCAAGGCCAGAAGGGACAGGGAAATAAGATTAGAAGAAGAAAACCTGGGCATAAAGCTCCGGGAGGCAATGGAAAATAATCATACACCAGCCACAGCAAGGGAGGTTCGGACACTAAGGGGTCAGTTGAACCTCATCCAGACCAGAGCGGCAGAGTGCACTCTGTTATGCCTGCGCCAACTGCAATACATCAGGGTGAACAAATCCGACAGATTGCTTGCTTGGATGCTGCGAAAGGAGGGGAGGGTCAAAACCATCCTTAGAATAAGGGGGGAGGTGCGGCAGCCGCTTACTAATAACCGGGAGATCGAGAGAGAATTCCATCAGTTCTACACCACCCTAAACTCGTCAAGTTATCCTGACCCGCTGCACAAAAGGAGTACCTAGATAGGCTCGATTTGCCGACTCTCTCCAAGGTGGAGCGGGAACAGCTTGAGGCAGACATAACAACCAACAAGGTCAGGAGGGCAATACTCGCTCTCTCCCCGAACAAGATGAGTTTGCGGCCGAGTTCTATAAGTTACACAAAGAATCGCTAGTTCCCCTGCTCACCAGACTCTTTAATTGCATAGGCTCTCCCGGAGCCCTCCCTAGGTCCATGGATGAGGCCAAAGTAATTCTCATACATAAATGGGGTAAAGACCCAGAGGAATGTGGGTCTTATCGCCCAATAGCACTCATAAATGTTGATGCAAAGATCTGCACCAAGATCTTGGCGGCCAGGCTGGACCCTATTATGCCTAAATTGGTACGACATGATCAGGCGGCTTTTATCAGGGGGCGCCAGACAGCCGATAACGTGCGCAGGGTGGCTCACCTGATCGAGAAGACTCAGATAAAGGGGTTCCCCGCCCTCCTTTTAGCGATTGATGCCAAAAAGGCTTTTGATCGCGTTGAGTGGGGCTTCCTCTTTGCCACAATGACCAAAATGGGCTTCACCCCTAGATACATTGATCAAGTAAATGCCAGTTATCAAAACCCGTCCCTCCGCCTGGCTGTTAATGGTGGGATCTCAGAGGCAGTTAGAGTAGAGAGGGACATGAAACAGGGGTGCCCTCTCTCTCTGCTGCTCTATGCTCTCCACCTGGAGCCTTTTCTGGAGGTGGTAAGAACGGCTGAGGACATAAGGGGCATCATGTTCGGGGGTCAGATACACAAGGTGATGGCCTTCGCTGACGATATGCTACTCACATTGTCCGGCCCGGAGGCATCATTAACAGCACTATGTGAGGAGCTGGACAAGTTCGGGAGGGTGGCCGGTCTGTCAGTAAACACAAATAAGTCTGAGATCTTTAATCTTAATCTATGGGCAGACTCGGTACAATATATTCAACGAGAATTCACATTCAAATGGGCAAGTAAGGGAATCAAGTATTTGGGGGTCCATTTCAGCAACACAATGGGAGACTTATATAGGGCAAATTACATCCCTCTATTGGAAAGAATTAAATCCAAGCTAGTAGATTGGGGCCCCCTGTATATCTCGTGGATGGGACGATTAATGCCCTCAAGATGGTGGTGCTCCCACAACTCCTATACCATTTCGCCGCCCTCCCAGTAGAAGTTCCGGGCTCCTTTTTTAGGGCCCTACATAAAGCTACTACTCCCTTTGTCTGGAACCGCAAGAGTCCCAGATTAGCCTCAACTCTAATGAGGACCCCAACTCTTCGAGCTCATGGGTGAGCCCGATTTTAAAGCCTACTACATTGCGGCCCAGATAAGGGTGCATAGGGATTGGCAGAGAAATGATCAGGATAAACCGTGGAGGTCAATGGACAGGGCGGTAGTGGCCGGGCCGCTGGAGGCAGCATTCTGGCTCCCGAAGGCGGATAGACCATCACAGATGTATATTAGCCGTATCACCTCAGCCACTGGGGAAGCCTGGGACGCGGCGGTCAGGCGAGCCCGCATCACTGCCTTCCCATCTCCCTACACAACTCTGTTCAAGAATCCGCAATTCTCCCCTGGATATAAAAACCCAGCATTTAATGATTGGTATGTGTGGGGATACCGAATGTTGCGAGACATGTATGTAGATGGCAGGGTAAAAGATTTTGAGCAGTGTAAAGCAGAGTTTGGGTTGAGGGAGACTCATAGATACGGTTACATGCAACTGCGTCATTGGTTATCCCACCCTGATCAGTGGCGGGCTGGTACACGCCCCTTAACTCCATTTGAAAAATACCTAGATACACATGAGGGCGACAAGGGGCTCATGGCTTCCATCTACAAGCACATCAAGGAAGGGGAGAACCCTCCGATTAGAAGGTACATGAGGAAATGGGAGGAGGGCACGGGCACAGAAATAGTAGAGAGTGAGTGGCCGGACTTATGGGCTTGGATTCAGAAACTCACTAGATCCCTCCAGATCCGGGAGATTTGGCTTAAGCTGATGAATCAATGGCACCTAACACCGGTTAGACTAAACAAGATGTTTGGGCGCACCTCTCAACTTTTCTGGAGGGAGTGTGGGGGGGGGGGGGTTCTTGGGCGCACACATGGTGGGAATGCCCGAAACTGATCACCTTCTGGGACTATATTCAACAGGCCATGGACCAAGTCCTGGGGCTCAAGGGGGGTGGGAACAGGGGGCTCAATATGTTAGGCTTAAACCAGGAATTGGCGGACCTCCCTACGAAATCAGCTAGCAGAATTTGTCATCATGATGATGTCTGCAGCAATGGTCCTGGCGCGCAAGTGGAAGTCGAAGAATCCCCCTCTTGACTGTGAGTGGGTAGCGAAGATTTGGTCAGTCATTGCCGTGGAATGCCTTACGTACTCCATCCAGGGTCATCACATGAAGTTTGTGTCGGATTGGGCTGCCCTGCTAGCGTTTCTGAAGGGAGGGGCCCGCAGAGCCTGTTGCCCCAAGAGCATGTCACTGCTTGGCATTATACTCCCCCAGGAGGACTCTGATCCTGGAATGTGAGGAAAACTGAACTGACTATGGGCTCTTCTGAACAGCTCAGTTGGGGGCTACAACTCTATGCTGACCCCCGGGAGGGGACAAAGCCTGATATACTGCTCCTGGGTGGGGAGAGGGGGTCAAACGGGGGAGGGGGGAGTTGGGTCTTGGGTCTCGTTTAATTTTGTTTCACTATTTGAGTGGTTCTTGTTTATGCAAAAATGTTAATAAAAATCAAGTTGAAAAAAAAGAATATATACAAGGATTGAGACCCTGCTTACAGATGAGTAGGAGGGTCGGAAACCTAATACAGTGTCATAAGTAGCAGTGGAGGATAAAAAAGGGGGTGCCATCTTACAGTTTGTTGCTCAACCAGTTTTTTATACTGGCTTTGAAGGTGAGGCAGGAGGGTTCTTGTCTGAGAGGGATGGGGATGGAGTTCCAAAGTTTGGCAGCTTGAACTGGGAAGCTGGCTCCTCCAGCTGTTTTCAGGTTGAATCTTGGTACCATAAGGTTGTGAGATTGCGAAGATCTGGTGGTGCTTGCAGATTTTGTCAGAAAGATATTTGGGGGCTGTGTTTGTGAGACATTTGGTGTGATGGCTAAGGTGCGTAGTGTGATTCTGTCACGGATAGGCAGCCAGTTGACATTGTGTCTGTGTGTGGAGATATGGCAGGATCTGGGAAGACGAAGTGCTGCTCTCAATGAGTTGTTCTGGAGTACCTGAAGTCTGTTTAGGTTTTGTTCAGAAGAGCCTAAAAAGAGTGTTGCACTAGTCTAATTTAGACAATGCAAGAGCTTTGGCTTGCGTTAGGCAGCTAGTTGTGGATAAATACAATTTACAGCTGTAAATCAATTTATTGGCGTAGGCTGTAGAGGTCGCCACACTGCTGATTTGTTTTTTAAGAGATAGTGTTGAGTCAAGGTAGACCCCAGGGCTTTTTATCTCTTTCAACACCTTGATTAGGTTGCTGTCAATACTGAAGGATGAATATCTGGTATCAAGTTTGTTCAAGCGTGCCCGAGTGCCCACAATCATTAACTCGGTCTTGTCATTATTAAGACTTAGACTGTTGGGTGGACACATTCAAGGTGTACCTACGGGCTGCAGGAGATGCTAAATACAGTGATGATGACAAGGAGGCGGCACTATTAAACTGTTTGGGTACTGAAGGCCTAAGAGTTTTCAGGCATTTGCCTGGTGAAGAAGTTTGCATGCCAAGCGAAGGTGATGGCGATGGTGAAGGGGGCGAAGGAGCAGTTACTATAAGGCTTTACGAGACTGCTTTGAAAAAGTTGGAGGCACGTTTTGGAAAGAGGACAAATGTGGTGTTGGAAAGATATAATTTCTTTTCAAGGGCCCGGGCTGTGGATGAGGGAATAGATGCCTACACAACTGCTCTGCGCATGCTCATATTATTGTGCAAGTTCACTGGTGTGTTAGAGGTGTATATCCGTGATCAGATAATGAGGATGACTAGTGACTTCAGGGTGAGGGAGAGATTCTGGATTGAGAAGGATCCTCCTTTGGACAAAGTGATTGAAGCGAGGGCTATTGTGGAATCCAAGAAGAGTGTCAGGAAGTGACAGACAAGTGCGAAGCCATACATGTCATTATGCCCAGGAAAGGGCCAGTTGAGTACAAGGGTAGAGCAAAGGATGGCAAGGGAACGTTCAACCAGGGGGAAGCTTGCAAGAGTTGTGGGTGGCGAGGACAATCCAAACGAGCGAGGGAGTGCCCAGCAAACAACGCAGAGTGCAGAAAATGCAGGGGAGAGGGCCTTTTGCTAGAGTGTGCCGCAGTGCCGTGGAGAACAAGCGGACTATTAAGATGGTGGAGCCCGACGGAGGGGATGAAGTGACATTCATGGGTTATGTGGGGCAAGAAGCCCGTGGTTTGGGGAGTGTGCAAGCGCATGAAGGGGTGCTGTTGTGTGTGGGTGCGCCCCAGAAGAAGAAAAGGGGGCCGTGGACCATGTTATCAGTGAATGGGGAGAAGATACATATTGATGATGGTGGACACTGGGTCCCCTTATAACATGATTTCCCCAGAGTTGTATTGTGAGAGTTACCACAAGGATGTATCTTCCTTACTACCGCCAGACATTAATCCCTACGCTTATGGACGCAGTCCCATCAAAGTTCTGGGCTATGAATGGGCAACAATTGAGTTTAAAGGGCGTGTCACCCGAGGGAAGTTGTATGTTGCCCACCAGGGAGAACTTGTGTTGGGATGGGACGAAAAAGCCGCTCTCGAAATAGAGATACGCCCAGGAAAGGCTATTCCCGTTCTGAGTGTGAGTGCTGCGGAGGAGACATGTAAGGAAGGGGAGTAACGGGTGCGTACCTCAGAGACATTTCCTGATGTTTTCTTCTCTGTGTTGGGAAAGTTGAAGGGGTTTCCCATAAGATAGTGCTTAAGAGGTGTGCCGTGCCTTGCGTGCACAAAGTGAGTAGAGTGACTCTGTTGGCCCGAGAGCCACTCAAGGAGGAACTGGACAAGCTTCTTGTTTGACATAATAGAGGAAGTGGAGAGTTCGGAATGGTTAACCCTGGTGGTGTTGGCACGCAAGGCCGATGGGGGCCTCAGAGTGTGTGGGGATATAAGGGACCTAAATGCCAACATATGGGTGAATAGACTCCCATTGCCCAACATTAGTGCATTGTTAGCGTATGTAGGGAAGGCCACGTGTTTTTCTACGTTTGACTTATCTTCAGCCTACCATCAAATTGACTTACATGAGGAGTCACGACCGCTGACGTCATTTGTGACGCCGTTTGGTGCTTTCTGTTTTTTCCAGATGCCTTTTGGTCTTGCTTTGGCATCTGCCGTGTTCCAGAGACTAATACAGAAGCTGTTTGAGGGGATAACCGGAGTGGAATATTTTCAGGACGATATTTTGGTGTGGGGGAAGGATCAAAGGGAACACAATCGCAGAGTATTGAAGGTGATGGACGTTCTCGATCAGAGTGGTCTAACGGTGAAATGGGCCAAGTGCCATGTCAGTGTTTCGAGTGTGACCTATCTAGGTCACACATTAGATGAGAATGGAGTGCGTCCCAGGGAAGGCCTCGTAAGGGTGATGAAGGGGGCTCCAGCGCCCGTTAATAAGGAGCAGTTTAGATCTTTCATGGGTCTGACAGAGTACTATAGTCGGTTCATTGCCTTGTATGCTGAAAAGACGGTGAATATGAGAGCTTTGCTCAAGAAGGGTGTGCATTTTGTGTGGTCAGAGGATTGTCAGAAGGAATTTGAAGAGGTGAAGGGGGAAGTAGACCATGCACCTTTCTTAGGATCTTTTGCACCTAAGAATAGGACTTTGATGACAGTTTATGCCAGTGAGGTAGGTATTGGTGCTGTTCTTGAGCAGTGGGACGATGGAGAGTACCACTCCATCGCTTTTGCCTTGAGGGCATTGAGGGAGGCCGAGCAAAGATATGCTGTGATTGAGAGGGAGGCATAAGCTGTGGTATGGGCGTCTAAGCATTTCCGGGCCTTTCTGTGGGGTGTCCCGTATGTGTTGCGAACTGATCACAAACCCCTTGTGCATGTTCCGACTGCCAAGGGGTGTCGAATGCCTCTCCCAGGATATCGAGGTGGATGGTTGATATGGAAGAATACAATTTTAAGGTGGAGTACATTCCGGGGAACAAAAATGCTGTGGCTGATTTTGTCGCGTTTGCCAAGTTCGGCAAGTGAAGTAGAAGGTGGACGTGAGGGTGAGGAGGAGGAGTGTGTAGTGGTTGCGGGTCTGTTTCCGGCCATTGATAAAGAGGAATGGGACAGGGAATGCGCTGAGGATGCCATTCTAACGACAGTCAAAGATGCATTGAGTGGTGGTAGTTTGGGCAAGGAGTTGATGAAGTATTATGGTCATGTGTGGGGTGAGTTGTCTGAGGGTTCATGGGGTGTGGCTATGGGCCTGAGGTTGATGCCTCCCGTGAGTTTGCGGGGAAGGTTGGTGGATCTGGCCCATGAAGGGCACCTGGGTAGGTCACTAACAAAAAGGAGATTAAGGGAATGTTATTGGTGGCCTGGTATGGACAGTGAAGTGGAAAGAGTGGTAAAGGAGTATGGTCTGTGCGCTTTTAGCGACAAGAGTAAGGTGCCCAGGGCCCAACCAGTTTGTCCGGTGGAGGTTCCCGATGAGGTATGGTCGAAGGTGGCGGTTGATATCATGGGGCCCATGGACGTGTTGGGAGGTGGTCTTAGGTTTTTGGTGGTTTCGGTCGATTATACTTCGAGGTGAGTGGAGGTGACGGCTCTGGAAAGTGTGACCCCGGAGAAGGTTGTGGCATTCCTGAATAAGGTGTTTGATAAGGAGGGTATTCCCACTGGTATGATAACTGACAATGGGGTACAATTTGTATCCGGACATGTGCAGGAGTTCATGAGAAAACTGGGTATACGACATCACAGGACCGCATTATACAACCCTTCTGCCAACGGTTTAGTAGAAAGGATGAACCGATTTGTGATGGGTGCCGTGCAGTTGGCCGTGTCTAATGGTTTGAGTTGGGGGGAGATTTTGTCTGAGGCTCTCATGGCCTATGGGTATACGCCTTCTTCTGTCACGGGGTGTTCACCGTTCGAGTTGATGAGGGGCAGAAAGCCGGGTTCTAAGTTGAGGGTGTCTGTTCTGGGTGGAGGTGCACGTTCGGATGTGGACATTCAAGAAGTGTTAGCAAGGGTACGCCTGAGACAGGAGAAAATGGGGCTAGCGAGTGCAGGTAGAAAGCTTCTTCCTGTGTTGGTGGGAGACCGTGTGCAGGTCAAAAACCCCAGACATGTGCCCAAAGGGGTCAGTGTATACATGGATCCCCGACGAGTGGTACTGGAGGATGGGTCCAGATGGAGCAAGAGGCGTGTGGTGATTGTGGGTAGTGAGATGCAAAACAAGTTGCCTATTGCCGGTAAACTGTGTGCTGTCAGTGGTGTGGGTAGTGTGGAACAGTGGGGCCAGTGTTGTGCAAGAAATGTCTACTGATAATGGGAGGAATAGTGGTGATGTGGTAGTGGTGGAGGAGTCGCAAGGGGTGGATGAAAGGGAGTCGGTGGTAGGTGGTGGGTATCCGGTTTGTGAGAGGAGGGTGCCCGTTAGGTTTAGGGATTATATTTTGAATGGACCGTGAACTTTTTCCAGTCTATCCTTGTTTGGTGTACGCTGTGTGTGTGTGGGGAATGGGGGCATAGTGTATGTGTCTGGTTTGCTTGGTGTATCTTTTGCATTTGTCCTTATCTGAGTTGTTCTTTTGTTGTTATTGATTAAGTGGGAGAAGTGTTGTATTGGTGTATCTTCTGGAACCCTGGGTGGCGTCACTTGTTTATCTGCGCCCAGGGTTCCAGGTTCAGTAGCTGTTGAAATACCGGAGAAGCTGGCTGGGTCCGGGGTCTCTGCTGCCAATAAACTACCTTCTCAAATCATCCAACTGCCTCACTTACCATACTACATTATGTATGCAAAATCTCAATTCCATATGATTCTCTCTCTCTCCAGGAAGCAAACATTTTCCTAATACAATTCCTCCAAGAAAAACAAAAACGGTTTTACTAGGCCTTGTGACATTCGGATCGTGCAAGTGCAGTAACAAGAACTTCGGAGGAAAGCACAGGGTGGGGGGTTGGGGAGTCCCGGTCAGGGCAGAATGGCCCATGGGTTAAGCTACTGCCAGGGGCGGCCAGGTGGGCAGTGTCACGAGAATGCAGAGTGTGCAGGGGAAATAAGGTTCACATGCTAAGTGCGAGGGATGGGGCGGGAAGGGCTCAAGAGGTGCAGGCTCACCCAGGCTATTGCAGGGGAGGGAGCCTGGAAGGGCAAGTGCAGGTTGGGGGATGGGAGGATGGTCAGGGGAGACCAAGTGCAGGGGTAGACTGGTTGAAGAGGGCCTGGTGCCCTGTAAGAATCTGAAGGAACCAGGCAACCAGCCAGAGAGGCAGAGGAGGACATTAGTAGGGGTTGGGGAGAGGGAAGGAGGAAGAGAAAAGGAGGGTCTTGAGAAGCTTCCGGAACTTAGAGATCCGACTCAAGTCTGAGAAGAGCAAGGAGGCCATTCCAGAGTGAGGCACCTGCAGAGAAGAGAAATCTACCCCCACTCTCTGCTTGGAAAAGCATCTGATCTGTAGAGAGTTGGAGCTAGAAGATCGAAGGGCTCTACCAGGGAGGTATTTAGGAATAGAGAGTTGGATGTAGCGTTGTGCCAGGCCCCAGAAATTTCATTTTATTTTATTGTTAATTTATAACGCGCTTAATACCAGCAAGTGGTTTCTAAGCGTGGGATCGAGATTCGAACCTGTTATGCGCTGCGTTGACTTGCTTCAAAAACAAACTTTTTGCCCCTGAACTATTCCCCCTCCTTACGCGCCTCCCTTGTGGATGATGCAGATGGTCTTGATCTTAATCCTCGTAGCAACTGGTGGAGAGATTTTAGGACTGGAGAGATACGGTCCAAGGCCAAGGATAAGCCTTGCAGTCCTATTCTGGATTAGGTAAAGGCGGCGAAGGGAGGAGTTGGGCAGATTGAGGAACAGGCTTTTGCAGTAGTCCAGCCTGGAGAGGACCAGAGCTCCTTAGATATTGAGTTTCTGGGGGAAGTTGAGGACCGGGATAATGCCTCTACAGAGTTGCAGCTGAAAGTGGGCCTTCTTGGCAAGGTATTTGATGTAAGGAGAGAATGAGAGAGAGTGGTCTAAGGTGACACCAAGGTTGTTTTTGCCTCACAGGAAGGCGAGGGGAGGGGGCCCATGGAGGGCAGCCGAAGTGCATGAGGAAGCTGGGGTCCCAATGAGAAGGATCTCAGTTTTACTGGCATTAAAGCAGTACTTGTTAGCAGTGCACCATGCCTGAATAGCAGACAGACAGCCATAAATGAGAGAGGAAGAGGATGAGGCTGAGGAGGGAAGCTTGAAGGAGAGCGGAGTGTCGTCTGCATAAAGTTAGGAGAGGGGCAGAGATCAAATGGACTAGAGGGATAAGGTAGATGTTGAAAAGCCAAGTTGAGAGGATAGAGCTCTGCGGGACACCACAGGTGGAGAGTGAGATGGAGGAGAGAAAAGGGCCCAGTTGAACCTGGGAAGGTCGGTCAGGGAGGAAGGAGGTCAACCAGTCCAGAGCCAGGACCGTGATGCCACGGTTATCACATAGCCGATTTATAAGGGTGGCATGATTGACTGTATCAACACCAGAGGAAAGGTAATGGTTGATAGGTATGCGATTTGTAAAGGGTTGGCTGTATCCGATAATCTACAATTGTTTCTGAAAATTATAAATAGATTTTTATTTTTAAATAAAAGAACAAATAGCAATACAACCACCACAACTGCTATGGCAAACCTAGTAAGGAAAATCTTTTGAGAGGAAAACACATTGACACTTAAAGTGTGGAAACAATGGAAACCCTGGCATACAAGTCAGATTAATATAGCGGTGTCTGGGACTGGTCCTGACGATATTAAGAGGTACTGATCCAGGCTCCGACATTTACATGACTGAGCAATGGATGTGTTGAAGGGCATGAAGAAATAAGGGGAAGGCTGTCTCATAGGCTGGAGGGAGTTCATAGTGAGGAGAAGAGAATGGACAATAATGTAACGTACAAAGGGGAGGTGAGTGACACAAGAGGAGAGGGATTTTTTTAATGACGTTTATCTTGGGAGGACTGCATGAAGCTTAAGAATGAGGAGAATACGGTTAGACCTACTAAAGAGGCCAAAGAAATAAGGGGGTGTAATCTACGGAATGGAATTTGAGTTTCAAAATACCATTATAAAATGGTGAAATACAATACAGACTTAGGCTTTACGATTTGGGCGCTGAATATCAAGGGGCTTAACTCTCTGAACAAAAGAACTTGACTTTATATGGAACTAGTGCAAGAACATGTACAGGTAGTGGTATCAGGTAATAATATCGCCATATATATGGTCGCCCTAAATAATATCGCCGGGAAAATGTCGCAGCGATATTATTTGGGTGACCATATATATGGGGGACAGGGGCAAAAAAAAAAAATTCATTGAAAAAAAAAAGTTTGGGGGTTGCGGGGGTGTCCCCTGCATGTTCCATGCAATAATGTCGCCACAAAAAACGGCAATTTTTCGGCGATATTTTTGCATGGCGAGATTTTTGTGGCGACATTATTACATGGAACCCAGGTAGTCCCACAAGAGGTGCATCCTCTAATGCAAGACCTGAGCAGGCTTAGACACAAGGCAAACCCACTCCCATTCCACTCCTCGACTGGAAGTAAGACAGCGGGAGTTGCACTATTGTTCCACTCAAACTCACAATTTAAAGCAGGTAGAAAAGGGACAAGGAACTGTTACATAATGGTGAGGGATCTGGTTGGGAAACAAACCTTCTCGTTTTCATCCTCCTACCCACCCAACGCAAACTAGAGTACGTTTATGCTACAGTTCTTGCTAGCACTGAGAGGGTTTGCAGAGGGGGACTGCATAGTAGCGGGGGACATACATATGATAATGAAACCTGATCTGGACGGATCTGCATGTAGGGCGGGAATGGGGTTCGGCCTGTTATATGCTAAGGTAAAGGACTCCCAGAAAAATTTGAATTTGGTCACTTACTGGAGAGTAATTAATGAAAACAAGGATTACACATTTTAGTTAGACATACACCAGACGTTTTTTTTTTTTAATTTCTTTGTTTTTTGGACAACAACAAACACATAACATACAAACAACTTTAACATAGATGGCTTATTGGCACTTCATGCGGATCTTGTCTTTCCATTGTGGTTTCATAGTTTCCCCAGCGACCATATCAGTTCTGTCTGGACCTCCCGTGGAGTCGAGCACCAGGTCTGGTACGCACAATGTTCTATTCTTGGGCTTCGTGCTGGCCTTACTATTTCATCTACGGATCCTCTGTTTCCAAGGGATCTTCAGAGCTTCCTTCCTCCGGGTGGCCAAAGAGGTCTTGTATTAGTGTGTTCCATGCAGACAACTTGTGTGCAGTTTCATCTTCCCCTCTTATCACTGCTCTTGCCCACACCACTGTCTCTGCCTGCGCCCCCTTCTGAAGGTCTGACCACCTTGCCTCCACACGCGGGCCCTCCTTTGACTTCCATGTCATTGCTATCCGTCTCTTGGCCAGTATACTTATCAAATCTTTCATCTTTGCCAAATCTGAATCATGCTTACTCCCTCACGAGAAGAGGCCCAGTAGGTACTGTTCGGGATGTTCCGCCTGGATTCGAAGTCCACTTCCCGCTATCTTGAGTCTGATTCTGTCCCAGAACTCCTGTATCACTGGGCAGGCCCAGAACAGGTGTACCATGTCCGCGTCTTCCGACGAGCAGCGGGGGGCACCCGCTCTGAGCCCCTCTATGGACTTTATTCATCTTCTTGGGTGTGAGATATGCTCTATGCGTGACATATAGCTGCGCCTGCATACCTTTTTTGGGTATCGTAAGGCCCTAGTCCATTCTTGATCGCTGAGGGGCCTCCCCAACTCCTCCTCCCAACGCTGCCTCGTGTGTTGTTCCTGTGGGTCCTTGGCCTTCAATAGTTGTTCGTACAACCTAGAGGTTGTGTGCGTTCCCTCTGCAATGTCATACCATACATCTAATGCTGTTTCCTCGTCCTGGTCTTCCCAATCTGGCCATCTTCCCGTGATGTTTCTCAGCATGCCGGTATATAGGATGAATTGACCCACATGTACTTAGTATTCATCTACCATTTCGTGGAAGTCCGCCCACCTTACCTCCCTTCTCAGGTCTCCAATTTGTGCTACCCCTTTAGCTTCCCAGTGTGCTCGGTATGTTTCTAATGTATTTGTGTTCCCCCCCCCAGGAGACCCGCTATTGGGATTTGCGTTGACTGCGGATCCTTTACCCCTTGGAGTTTCCACACACTTTTCCATAAGTCCACTGCGATGTTAAGCATGTTCGGCAGGGTTCTGAGCCGGGGTCTATCGAGCCATAGTATTTCCCTTACGTAATACTGTTTCAATGCAGGTTGGAAAATGCGAGTGTCTATTGTTTCGTCTTCCCCCAGCCATTTTACTGCAAATTGCAGCTGCCCCGCTAAATAGTACTTCTCAAAATCCGGTAGTCTGATACCCCCTTCTTCATAGTCCTTCTGCAGGGTCCTTATTGCGATCCTATTTCTCCCTCCCCCCCATAGGAATGAACGCGCTATTGTATTTAGTTTGGTGAAAAAGGCCCTGGGTATGTTGTATGGGATGTTCGTGAGGAAGTATAGTAGGCGGGGCAGCACCACCATTTTCAGGAGGGCTGCTCTTCCCATCATTCCCAGTGGTAGTGTCCCCCAGAAAGTCATTGACCGCTGCATTCTATCTAGAGCGACGAGCGTGTTGGATGCATGGGTATCGACGGTATTATGATGTATCCCTATACCCAAATATTTAAAGGTGCGGGGCGCCCACGTCAGACCCAGGTCTGGCAAACAATGGGGGGGGGGGACGTGTTTCAGTCCTGCCAAGGGGAAGAGGAGGGAATTCTCTTTATTAATCGCTATGCGCGAGAGCCTAGTTTACGCCCCAATTGCCTCTAGGAGGCAGGGTAGGTTAGCGGTTGGATCGCGTACGAATAGGAGCATATCGTCCGCGTATAGCGAGATTTGGTGGAGCACCCCATCTATGTCCAGTCCGGTATCTCTATATTCTGCTCTAAGGAATACCGCAAATGGCTCTAGAGCCAGGATATATAACATTGGCGATAGCGGGCACCCCTGCTTGGTTCCCCTGTGTATCTTCCACTCCTCGGAAATGAATCGCCCCGTTTTCACCCTTGCTCTGGATTCCCTGTATAATAACCTGATCCACCGGAGGTACCCCTCCCCGATACCAAAGTGGGCGAGTACACCCATCAGCCATTCCCAACGCACAGAATCGAAAGCTTTGACAGCGTCCAAAGACACTATTACACTCTCGTTTGGCAGTCGATTTGTCTCATCTATCACATGGTGAAGTCTGCGGAGGTTCCAGGACGTGTTCCTTCCCGGAACATAGCCCGTTTGGTCCGGGTGGATCAGCGTGGATATTACCTGTTTTAAGCGGTTGGCTAGGACCGCCGTCAATATTTTAGCATCCTGATTAATAAGGGATATTGGCCTATAGGAGGCGCATTTCCTGGGGGGTTTCCCTGGTTTGCGAATCGGGACAATTATCGATTCCGACAGGTTTGCCGGGAGACGCATGGTCCCATATGCGTCTTGGAATGTCTCGAGCAATTTCGGGGCAATGGCGCTCTTGTACGTCTTGTAGAATTCCCCCGGAAGCCCATCCGGGCCCAGGGCTTTGCCGGTGGGAAGCTCTGCGATCACCATCTCTATTTCTTCCACCGTGAGGGGTGCATCCAGCAGCTGGGCCTGTTCCTCCTCCAGCCTCGGCAACCCTATTTCTACCAGCGCATCTGTTATGTCCTCCGGGTCTATTTCCGGATTCGGGGCGTACAGTTGCTCATAAAAACGCGCAAACATTGCGTTAATGTGCCCTTGGTCCCTGATCTCTGCCCCGGTGTGATCTTCTAACACCGTTATGGGATCTTTTTTATTCTCTTGTCTGGTAAACCAGGCCAGGAGCCTGCTAGGTTTATCCCCTTCTGCGTGTAACCGCTGTAGGTACCTCCCATAGTTTAGCCTCCCTAGTTTTTCCCAGAGCAACATACATTTAGTCCGCAGCTCTATCAGCTCTCCAGGTTCCTCCCCCTCTCATCCCGCTTGTTGTTCTCTCAATTCAATCACCCTCTAGAGTTCATTCAATTCCCTCATGGCCGCCCCCGTCAATCCTCCTGTTTTGCCTATTGCCGCTCCCCTTAGTACCAACTTGAATGCGTCCCATAATACAGCGCCACTCTCAACGCTGCCCTCGTTTTGCTCAAAATAATCATCGATCACCTCGCGGAGGTTTTCCTCAAACTCACCCTCCCTCAGGGCCTCTGCTCGAAGTCGCCACGTTGCGATAGGGGCTTTCCTATTGGTGTGTGCCCATGTCGCCACTACTGGGGCATGATCAGAGAGTGTGCGTGCTTTAATGGTGATTCCTGTGATATCTTGTAGTGATTCCCTGCCCGCGAATATGTAGTCTATATGTGTAAATGTTCCATGTAGTGCGCTGTAGTGTGTATAATCCCTCCCCTCCCCATGTACCTGTCTCCATACGTCTTCTAGCTGTAGCTGGTCCAAGATCCCACACAGTTCTTTGGCTGGAGGCGCCGGCTTCATGTATTTATTATCAGATCTGTCGAGGAGGGGGTTCAAGGTGCAGTTGAAGTCACCGGCCCAGATGAACGTCGCCTTCCTATATTGCGCTAAGTTGGGCGCTAGCTTCCTGAAGAAGTCCGTTGCATCAGTATTCGGTGCATAGGTGTTGACCAGGCATACCTCCTTGTTTTCTAGCATGCCATGCACCAATACCAGCCGTCCCTCTGTGTCGGTCTCTTGCTTGAGTAGCTGGAATGGGACCCCCGGGGCAATCCATATTAGTACACCTCGTGCGTAACTTGAATATGTGGTGCTGTAAATCTGTCCTCCCCATTTCTTGTCCACCTTGGCCTGCCTGTCTCTTGTGAGGTCTGTGTCTCCTGCAACATCGCTATCTTGATTTTCATCCGGTTTAGCCAGGCATAAAACCTAAGTCTCTTGACATACGCATTGAGTCCTCTCACATTCCAGGTGGCTATTGTTAGTTCATCCGGTTCCATGATCTCCTTTGTTTGCTTGGCTTCCGTGTCCCACTGCCATGTCCTCGCACCCTGCGCTTTATTCCTCTCGTGCCCATCTCCCTCGGTGTCCTGGTTGCGGAACTATGCCTCTCGATGCAGTGGCTGCTGCTGCCACATGGGTCCTGTCCCATGTTGCTCCGGTCGCTTATTTGTCTGTATTATTTCAGTGTTCTCTACAATAGTCCTTCCGTAGTTTGTGCCTTGTACTGCCCATTCACTCCATTCGACGTCCATAACTTCAACAAAAACTGAAAAACTAACGCCCAGCCACCCTCCCCCTGCTCGGGCTCCGCCGCTTCTCTCGCCATGCTCCTGTAATGGGCGCAGACTCGCCGCAGCGTGATGCCTTAAAACTGACATCCAAACTGATAGTTCATTCTTCTCGGGGGTGCCGCTTCTCTCAGCCAATGCAGCTAAAGTGGGGTAGATTACTCTTCCATGCTTACTGCTAGCTCCATTTAACTTACGTAATGCTTATTTTCTTGTTCAAGGTTGCCTTGTTACTTCTCATCGGGGTCTATTTCCAGGATTATTAGCGTTTCTCTGCCTCAACTGGGGGAAGCCTTGTGAGTCCATCCAGCTGTGGGCTTCTTCAGTGGAGTCGAAAAAACATGTTTTGCCTTGGTGTATCACCTTGAGTTTAGCGGGCAACAGGAGCATGTATCTCACTCCCGCGGTCCTGAGGCGTTCTTTTGTTGGGCCGAACTGTGCTCGTTGCCTCTGTACCATGGCCGTATAGTCCGGATACATTGTGATCTTGGAAGAGTTCCTGATGATTCCCCCCCATCCTTGAGAACGCTAGTATTTTCTCCCTGTCTTTGTAGTTCATGATCCTAGCAATCATCGCTCTCGGGGGGGGGCACCCGGTTGGGGTCTTCCAGTCAGGGCTCTGTGTGCCCTTTCCACCACAAAGCCCTGGGATAGTGCACCTACTCCGACCTCCTGGAGGAGCATGTTCTCGACGTATTCAGTGGGGTCTTTGCCCACCTCACCTTCCAGAATTCCAATTATGTGGATGTTGTTCCTCCGCGCTCTCCCCTCTGCGTCTTCTGCTCTCCTTTCTAGGACCTTAATTCTCTGTAGTACCTCCGACATCTGTGTCTGCATTACCGCAACCCCCGCCGTATTTTGCTGCACCTGCTGTTCCGTCGCCGTCACTCTCTCTGTTAGGTTCCTCGCATCCTGGTGGAGAAGGCCCACATCTACCATTACTGTATCCAGTTTATTTTCTAGAGATGCTTTCAGGGCCCCGATTGCTTGTCCATTTTGTTTTCAAGCGATTCTTTCATGGAGGCGATTGCTTCCAGTATCGTGCCTTCGTTGGCGGGTTCCACTGGGGGCGATGTGTCATCCGCCGGCGGCGATAGTTTATGTCCGGGCGCCGTCGTAAAAGTATCCATGCTTACTTGCTTGGTTTTCCCCTCCGCTTTCTTGTTCGGCATCGCGGGGGAGCCGCCCTCTGCCTGCGTCGCCAGTACCGGTCTT
The DNA here is from genome assembly GCF_040938575.1 of Ambystoma mexicanum. Taxonomy (NCBI): domain Eukaryota; kingdom Metazoa; phylum Chordata; class Amphibia; order Caudata; family Ambystomatidae; genus Ambystoma; species Ambystoma mexicanum. The sequence goes on from NC_090932.1 coordinate 548,034,566, forward strand.
GGCTGTGCTCCACGTGCCGTATGCCCTGCTTTTCCGCTGCCCCACTCCCAGTGTTTTACGGGTCTCTCCTTATGTTGGGTTTATTGCACTCTTCCGGCGGGTGTATTCGTTAGGCTCTCGTGGGTGTCGCTTCGGGTTCGGGCCTTCTCGTGCCTGCTGCGTATGTCGCCTCACCGTATCAGGGGCCTTCCCGCCTCACTTCCACCGGCCGCGCCGATCTCTGTCGCGGGGTTTACTCAGGCTCGGGTCTACCCCGCACTTTTTGTTATGCGCGTGATGTGTCCCTCTCCTGTGGATTCACTGGTTCATTCTGTATTACGCGGCCGGGGTCCTCCCACAGCTCGCGCGTCCGCCATTTTAATTTCGCAGGGCGATTCCCCTCCGGCGGTCTATCTCCTTTTCCACTGCCCGGTTTCCTCCGGGGGCTTCGCCGGGTGGGCAGCAGGTGTTCCTGTCTCGGCGGGGAGACTTTGGCGGTCTTCTGGAATCAATTTATGCGAGTTTTTATCGGATTTTGTCAGGATCGCTCCAGAGCTCCTCTGCAGCGCGTCTCACTACATCGGCCGTTAAGCCACGACCCCCACATACACCAGACTTGCTCTAGAATTGACCACATATTCATATTGGGACATGTTTCTAGAGTTAATACAGAAGGCCACATCAACCCATGCTCCTACAGTGACAAGAGCATAGTCAAACTCAGGGTGGGAGGGAAACACTGCCATAGAAACACTTGGCGAATATATGAGGGAGTTCTAAAAGATCTGGCCTGTAGACCCAGGTCGAAGAGGGGATAAAGAATATTTGGAGTTTAATAAAGATCAGGAAACCGCGCCAGGAATGAGATGGAAAGCGCTTAACACGATTAATATTGGGCTTGGCATACTTACAAAAAATAAGGTAGACTGAGTAATATTGGAAGAGCTAAAGAAGCTGGATAGGACATGCAAGAATAATTCCTCCAGAGATAACTGTAGGGGCTTAAAGGTGGTCGGTAAGCAATTACATTTCCTATACACAAAAAGGACAGAAAAATCTTTCACCTGAAACAATCCTTTTTTGAAAATGCCAACAAGGCAGGGAGAGTATTGCCTTAGAGACTTGGAGGGCTGAGAGGGATAGCCTAAATGGAAGCCGTAGTAGGAGACAACTGATAGGACGTGACCAAAGGTAGTCAGAAATGTGGTCCATTTGAAAGTTCCTACAAGCAACTTTTCCAAGCAGAAGAGGGAGAAAAAAGTGCATTTGTGCGATATGCCCTTGACTTCATAAAGGAGCAACCAATAGAAGCACTGATAAGGGAAGAAGCCTCAGCTGTTATCAAAGGCTAAAAAAGAATAAAAGCCCAGGCCCAATTAGGTTACTTACCAGCAACATTTTATAAAACGATGTCGCCATGGATAGTGAACCAATTACCAGTCCTGTTCATTACCATAAGGGCAGGAGCCGAGATCACAGATTCAATGAGAGAAGCAAAGATTGTGCGAATCCCCAAACGGGGGAAGAATCCAAAATTGTCAGTTCTACAGACCAATAGCTCTCCTCATTTTAGATATTATACATTTAACATGGATATTGGCCGGCAGAATAGAACATGGTTTGCCATTCCTAATAAACACAGACCAATCGGGATTCATGACAGAAAGGAACACCATAGATAATATTAGTAAAATTCTGCACTTAACATGTGAGGCAAAGCGATCCCCAATACCCCGTGTCCTAATCACGCACAATGCAGAAAAAGTGTTAGAATGGACTGGGGATTTTTGGAAGGAACATTGAAGAGGGATAATTTTGGACCCTAATCCAGCCAAATGATCATGGCAAATTACAAAGCACTGTGTACAAGGCTATTGGTTAACAATAAGCTATCCAATAATATAACCCAATCTAGTGGAACAAGACAGGTTTGGCCCCTCTCACTCCTGCTCATTGCTTTAGCGCGGGAATCCTTAGTGGACAAGATTAGAAGAAACATACAAATCATTAGGCAGAATCTTAAATAAAATTACGCCTTTTTGATGATTAGGTAATTGTGTCCATTGTGGATCCGACCACGTCAAACCTGACCCTAGTAGAAGAACCTGAGCTATTTGGGAATGTATCAGCATTTAAAATAAAATAAATAAATTCGGAGCTTCTCAATTTGAACAAAATGGATAACGAAGTTCAGAATCGTCAACGTTTTACCTATTGTAGATGGGCAGAATATAACCCAAACTACCTTGGAGTAAATCGAACATTGCAAATGAATACGTCTAAAGAAAACTACCCTTGGTTATTTACGGAGACTTTGAGGTGGACAGGGCTATGTTTCTCTTGCCTATTAAGCATAGTGACTTTAAAAATGAATGTCCTCCCCAGAATGCTCCATCCTTTCCACGGAATACCTCTAGAAAACTCAAAAAAACACCTTTGGATATGCAGGAACTGATGGTACATTTTATTTAGGGATTCGAAAGGGCCTGAATATGTTCAAAATTATTTTAACCCCAAAACCAGAAGAATGATCAGGAAGCCCTGAAGTCTACTGGTACTGCTGAGCGGCCCAGGTGCACAATAAACCAAATTGGGTGCAAACTTGCTCTCAAAAGAAATGGGTATTCATAGAGAAAGTCATGAGGAGGCCACATATTTGGGCCCAACCGTGCCTTACCAAATTGCACTGAGCCCCAAATCTTTGTGAATGGTTTAATCCAAGCAACACTGAAAGCCTGGGAGGAGGTGAACAGGGAGGGGAAGAACACCTTCTACCCATCAATTTTCTCACCAATAAAGGACATTGCTGACTTCACTTCAGGGCTACCAAAAGATGCATTCAGTAAATTGTAATGCTCACCTGACTCCCACGGAGGCGCTGGCCTGGTTCGCGCTGCTGTGACCTCTTCTAGGTGATGCGCAGGGTTCGGAAGACGGACTGGACCGGGCCCCCAAATCTGGCTTGTCTGGCTCGCAGAAGTATCCTTCTGTAGGCGAAAATAGGGGATTAACTGTCTGCGGGGTAATGCAATCAGCCTCCCACTTTCCCCTCTCACCCTCCTCGAAACCCTTCTGTGATTCCTCGTAGCGTCTCACCTTAGGGTCTGGAAGGACGAGCTCTCCATCCTGCTTCTGATGCAGGGGCGCGTTGGTATCCAGTTACTTCACTGGATTTTCGGATTGGTGAGAACCAAACTTGCTTGGTTTCCAGGTAAGTTTTTTGATAAGAGGTTCCCCTTGTGTCCATGCATTAATGTACTAATGCTAGTGTCTTTTTCCCCATAGGGGCCGGGGTACGGAATGCCGGGGAACAGGCACCGACCCGAGATGAGAGGTGAAATCCTTGTAGAAATCAGGTAAGTCTTTAATGAGTGTTTTTTGGTAATGTCTTTTCATTCGCTCATTAACGTTGATGTCTTTTTTTCCCATTAGGGGCCGGGGTCCGTAAATGCCAGGATGCGGCGCGGACCCGAAATGAAGAGGGAATGAATCAACAGGTAAGTCTTAACATGGAGATTTAGCTTTCCTTATTCCCTTCTCTCTCTCACCTTTTGTTCTGGTCTTTTTCTCCCTAGGCGCTGGGGCGTGACTGCGAATCTGGATGATCGCTGCTGAACATGGAGGCGCCCTGTAAAGGTGAGTGGAATGCGGCGCTGCAGCGATCGACGCAGTGAGCTTTTAAATAAAAGTCTTCCTTTTCAGGATTGTCGGCGAGATGTCTCCCGGATGCGGATTTAGCAGGTAAGTACTTTTCCTTCTTCTGTTCTCTTCTTCTCTTCCTTTGCAGGTGATCCAGGATGCTGGCAGGCGTGGCAGAAGTCAGGATGCAGGAGCAGACACGGTGAGCGTCCAGCTGCTAGATGCAGAACAACGCGAAGAACTTGTGCCTGTTCGGGTGGGGTTTAAATAGCCTTGGAAGAAGTTCCAGGTATGTATCCTTCCTCCAATCAGGTATGTATCCTTCCCCGACCACGCCCGGATGGTAAATTAGTTCCACAGGTAAAGTAGTTCCTTTCAGGCCTCAAGGAGGCCGGGATCCTGCAGCATGGTCTGCATCAGGTAAGTGCACCCAAGCACTTCCATAATGAGCCTGGCGCCTATGGCGCAAGGACTGATGTCTTTTATGAGCCTGGCGCCATAGGCGCCAGGACACTGTCCAAAGGGCCCCTATATGGGGTTGCTGGGTCCTTCCTTTGGGACTGGATGTCCGCTTTTGGGGATGCAGGGCTTGAACCGGCTCCCCGGGAGCGGGCATCATGACATAAATAGTACAAAGGGGGATGTTCGAAGACAGGAGATATGTTCAATAAAAGAGTGAACAAAGCTTTTGAAGAATGTAAATTGGATTTGGGGGTAGAAAAGAGCCATGGGCATCCATATTGGCAAATAAGACATTGGTTACTACACCCTTTAATGAGACCCGGAGTTAGCAGACTCTTAACTGTGCCAGGAAAATAATACAAGACTCTGTATCCACCAAAGGATTAATATCCAAAATGTATAAGGTACTGACATCCCAGAAAAAAGCCACTAACTGGAGATAGCAAGAGGGCTGGCAGAAAGAGCTTGATTTCCAAATACACGAGGTACATTGGGAGAAAATGTTGAGAAAAGCTTGGAAAGCCCAAACACAGACATAGATGGTACCCAACTAAAGATTGTGTATGGATGCTGCCAAATGCCTCTTCGCCTCTCACACTTGAAACAAGGTGCAGACTCCTAATGTTGTAGAGTATGCGGCCAGAGGGCAACAATGATAGACATTTTCTGGGCATGTCGTAAAATAAGGCATTTTTGGCTGGAAGTATGATCCAAGAGTAGACCGATTCTAGGTAAAGGGGTTGCAGGGGACCCCTTCTACCTTCTCTTGGGCCATGAAAGGAGCAGGCCGAAAGAAGCGAGGATAGACTAGAATCTCTACTACTTGCAGCAACAAAACAAGTTGTAACGGCAAGATGGAAAAGAAAGAAACCTCAGTCTACAACACTATGGCTAGCAAAAGTATGGTAGATCTTAGCCCTAGGAAAGATAACAGGGACCATACAAGACAAATGAAAGAAATTTACCAGGCTATGGTCATCTTTTCTGAAATATTCCAGGGCTGAAATGGGAATAGTAACATGCCCAAAATGTCTCTGAGTTTTGGACCTATTTAGACATTTAGAGATATAACTGAGAAGGGGGAACATCGGCAAGTGAAAAGGGAAATGGTCAGAACATTATAGTATGCAAGAGACAATTGCAAAGACCAGCCCTAAAAGGTTTGACACACAGGAAGCCCCCTGTTTTCTCCTTCATGTGGTGGGAAGTTGAGTGACCGGGGCATTAATGTTACAAAATTGTTGGATAAATATTTTATTAGTTCGAATATTTGCTGATTGCGACTATTGAGGATCTATGTGTACTTAAGTAGTGGTTACTTTATGATCTTCAACCTATCCTCTCAAGTTCTTCATAGAATCATTCACATAAGTTACCCACGTATTATTCCCTTTTTTATTGTGGTCTCTAAACCTCTTTAAGTATTGGGCAGGCGTCTTCCCCAACTTTTAAGAGCAGAGCCTGCTTTGACTTAGAATTTTCAAAATATTTGCTATCAGTCTTCTACAACTCTGTAATAGCACTAGAGCCATTCTTGGGAAGTCTGCTGAGAAGCCAAACATTCTGCACATCATGTCCCTCGCAAGCATGCTGAAATGCCATTAACCAATCAATAACATTGTTCTTCTCATCATAAATATTTAACAGATCTTTAAGAAATCTTGGATGAGAGAACGATCTAGAATAAATCCCAGATCCTCTGGCGAACCTCTCCGCCCATTCAGCTTGGCCAACTCCAGCTGGAATGCTCTGTCCTTCTCTTTCAGTCTTGTCTGATTCCATCTTTGCTACGTTTTATTTGATCACCATTTCTTTGAGCCTCCGCTCCTCCAGCTTCAGGTGTGGTAATAGAGGATTGAGAAGCGCTCTCTTCTGATTCACTAGTGACTTCTATGGTTTCAAGAATAAGAGGTCAATTACTACTGCTTGGCTATGCCCCAGCATCATCTGTACCACTAGCACCTGGTAAAACAGTATTCCTAGCTTCCTGGTGATCTATTAGTTTCTGCACTAAATCAGCATTGTTACCCGAGGTAGTGTAAGGAAGGCATGGTATCAACAGTGACGACAGACACAAGTGATCACAGTTTAAGGGTGTTTACTGAACTTCAGATGGGTTGGTTAAACACCTATCTAAACCTAAATCTTAGATGGGAGCAAGCTAAGACCAACAAAGTAAAGATAATGCAGTCCTAGTGGTGTCTGTCGAAATAAAAGGGCCTATACGAATAAACCTATTGCCAGTCCTTACTTCTAAATACAAATGGTGTGGCACACTAATGTAGCCAAACAGAAAAGTGTTCAAGAAATAATCTGTCAGGATGATGGAGCAGTTGGCTGCCCCACATTTTCAGCATGGGGCAAGGCGGCACACTTGAGCTTCGCACACACTCTGGCTTCTTGGCCCTGAGGTAACAGTTCAAAACATAGGCATCAGGGCCATCCGCCTAAGTCTCTCTCTCAATGACCGTTCCTTATTGCAGACGGCCTGATGTAACAGCCAAAACACAAAAGTTCCTTTCTCCTTCTCAGCTTTTCACATTCACAAGCTTCCACAATGTTCAGAGTTTAGTCTCCCTAATTCGGGCTCGGACCATGGATCCCCCTCCTTCGGGCTCAGACCCATGAACCAAAGACTTGCGAATGTGTGATGGGTTTTGCTTAAACCGTTGCAGGACCACTTCGATTCACTTCACACAATTACATTTCACATCAATCTTTTACTTTCGTTTCTCTTGGTGGGATACCTTACAGAGTCCTTCAATTGAGCACATTTACGGTGCCGGACCTCTCTGTCAACGGTATTGTATCTTTCCTTCTGAAGTTCAAACATTCATCACCAGTTTAGTTTTACTTGCGTCTTTCATTACACACGTTTAACAATGTTTGTTCCAGTGCTCGTTATACAATGTTGCCACTTGCAACCTTGACTTCAACACAGACCGGTCTTGCAACGGTCTCCCCAACTCACCGGCTATGTGGATCTCTCTATTGCTTATTTGTATTTGGAGACATGGACGATACCACAGCGGCTCCTGCTCCTCCCTGCATTGGTCAGTTACACAGGGGTGCCCCCTGTATCTCGGGCACACAATGCAGGCTTTTCCAGTCTGGTTTCCTGGTCTTACGCTTTCTTCCTTGAAGGTTTCTTGAAAGTAACAGCGTCTTGCCGAAATGGCCAAGGGTACTTCCCTTCTTACACACCCTTCTTGTTTTGCTGTCTTTCTCCCTTTGTTCAGCTGCTGACTCAAAACTTCTGTACCTTTTGTGTGCTTTGACTCTGAGTGTGCTCTCGTGCTCCGCCTTTTATCCATGTGGGGAAGTTTAGTGGAAGTCAGGTGTGAATGATTGTTAGTAATTGTCTGACCTTGCCTGACCTAGTAGTGGGACATGTCAAGTACACGGCTTGGGTGTGAGTCTGTTTTCCCCCAGAGCGGGCTGTCTGTGTGAAAGTGTTTGTGCAGGAAAAGGGGGGTGGGCTGAGGTTCCCACGTATCCTACCTGGTAGGATGGGGTAAAGGTATAACGGGGAAGAGAGGGATACTGCGTCTCGCCATCCCGTGTCCCACTCCCACTTCCTGAAGACCCCTCACCCAGGGGATCCTCCTGCACTGATCCACCCCCAGTGTCTGGATCCAAAGGCGATGGCCGTGCCCTGGCCACCTGAGATAGAGATCCACGGGGGCTTGCGGGTGAGATACCTTATGGTTTCTCACAGTGGGTAAACCCTTCTCTGCACAAAATTATTTTACATAATCTACTTTGTCCATAGCAAGAGTAACGCTACTATAAGTTTCCATACTGTAATGTACATTCACCCTTTGTGAAAGAAAGAAAGCATATACTTCAATAACCAGTGAAACACAGGCACATACCTATATGCATGAAATATACTTATACTGCATGAAATTCAGTAGACACACTGAGAATATTCCACTAAAACTTAATGAGTCCAACCCTAAGATGGTTTGGGGCCTTGTGCCCTAAAGTCACCAGTTTCAAAGTCATATTTCACCAGTAGATTTATTAGGAGATTTGGAAGATGTCTGTGATTATGGTCAAAAAGTCAGAGGTAAGTTAAGTTGAGGTAAGTAAACTAACTCAATCCCAGTGACTAGGATAGGCCTAGGAAGGGATCCTTGACCAGCCCTCCACCGACCAAAGTCAGGAAAGAGTAGTTTGGGATAGGACTTTATGCCCATGTAACCCTATGGAGAACAGGGGTGGAAGAGAACAGGTATGTTACCTTACCCCCTAACTTTGATTTTTAAGAGATCACTGCAGAGGTTCCGGAATCGTTTGGGGACAGTATTCTGCATTTGGTACGTTCAAAGAAGGCCCAAGGGTCTCTGGTCCAGAGTTAAGCTTCGGATGCAGGATTTTGTTTTGGTTGGTTGCAGTGCTTAATAATCAGTTCCACACACCTTGCAGCTGAACACCCAAATGAATGTACACCCAAATGAGGAAATGATGCAGGCAACCTGAGGACGTCAAGAAGAGGAATTGCAATAGGGGTCACTACGGTCAGACAGTGACAAGCAATCTTCCAGGTACGAACAAAGAAGCAGGTCCTGCAAGGCTTGCATTGATTCAAGAAGGCTGAAAATGCAGGACCTGGTGTCTTGTTGCACAAGTTGTTGATCCTCTAAATTCCAAGGATGCACTCAGAACATCGACATCTGCAGCGAAGTAGCCCAGGAGAGAGCTGGTCAGTCCACTGGTTGGTCCAGGGACACTTTCAAAGTCTCAGAAGGCACGGATCCTCGAGCTGGGGTTGAGACTGGTTGTTCCCAAAGGTCCAGCGGTCAAAGCAGGACATGGGTCTTCTTGAGATAAGGCAGAGGAGCTGGGAATCACCCAGACAGGAGATAGTGCTGGTCAGCTACAGGGGTCATCCTTGGGTGATCAACGGCTGCTCTTCTTCATAGAGAACTTGGCTCCAACAATTATCTGTCAAATGGCTGGGAGTCCTTTTATCCAACAGTTTGGCGGGGCGATCGCCTAAGTCTACCAATGGTAAGGACATGCACTATTCCAACTGGCAGTGGCTATCCAACTATGGATAACCACTTCCAGTAACATCTGCCCAGCAACAGACATTCAGACACCACAGTGTGTACTGGGACCCTACAGTGCCAGCCCTCACATCCAGGCTCATACACAAACTGCCCCTTTGCCTGCGAAAGCAGCAGCTTTCCCTGGGAAAGAGCATTCCATATATGGCATTTACTCACCTGAGAGAGCCAAAGAAAAGTATGGCCAAAGGACAACAGAAAATATGTGGCACAGCCATCTTGGGGTGCTAGCGACGTTTAGAAGCCCTTTGTGATAAATGTAAAGAGGGCCTTCATCACATTCACGGCTTCAACAATTTTTATGCCAAACAAGTTATCCCCTTCGATTGGCATATCGAGGAGTTTACTTTGCACTTCTTGGCGAAATGCAGTGCAGCGTAGCCAATCCTGATGTTGGGAAACACTGCCCCATTCCCAATTAGCGGTAGACATCGCTGAAAGAGGCTTTAAGCTATGTTGATATTGTGGTTGGAGGTTTCTTCCCCTTCTTTTAGAATTACGAGGGCCTCCTTCCTTTTCTCTTCCAGTAAATGTTCCAGGATAGGGGGCAGTGGGCGGGAGCGATGCTCCTCTACTTTTCTAAATTAAGTTTCACTGTTCCCATACTTTTATTTTAAAAAGAAACCGTTCCAGAATGGTTTTGTTTTGAAATAAAAGTGTAGGAAAGCAGTTGAAACTTGCACTTCAGTGCACTGCCCTTAAACAGCAGGTGCATTTGTTTGAGGGGGAGGGGGTTTTCGTGCATGGGTGGTGGCCTGGCGATGGGTTTAATGGGGAATGGGGCAGGCCAGCAGGGAACATAGCTCCACTACTTCTTTTCATGCACTTCGACCACTGGATAGGGGCCATTCTGTGCCACATCTCTCTCTCATGTCTTGACATTATTGTGAGTGCATGTGCCACTTTTACAGTAGTGGCCCCAGTGGCCAGCACTTTCTTCCCATACTAGTGCACTTTCCTTCCTTCATTTTCTGGTGAGACAGAGCATTTGGGTGACCGCAAATGAGCTTTCCTTCTAGCTACCACCGAGACTACTGTGTCTTTTGTGGGTTGTGTGGTAAGGCATTTCAGTGTGACGTCTTGGGGCTTTGAATTTTTTCTCCAGCTTACCTTTAATGGCTGTTTCATGGAGTGGAGGCCTTCCACCCACACGTAATCTAGGATGGGTATGGAGACTATTGCCCTACGTTTATTCATGTGGTCAAACAGGAAGCTGTCTTTATTCTCCTCTGCAGGGGTCATGCCCAACTCCTGACATACTTTAGTACTTATGGCATGAAATACTCCTATTTTGCCTGTTGGAGATTGCTTTGGCCGATTCTCTTGTGTGTCCTCTCTCAGAGAATCGTCTGTATTCCAGTCATTGCTCTTAAAGGACAAAGACATTGACTCGGTGTCCCTTGAGTCGTCGTACGTATCAGTTTGCAGCAACTCGCCGCCTCCTGATCCTCCATTATGCACGGGGAATGCAGTGGCAGGCGTTCCAGTGATTTTGTTGGACTTGCTGATTACATATGAGGCCTTGGTGGTGTACGCCTGGGTACCACTTTCTGCCTGAGCCGTTGGTGAGCTCTTGACCTCTTTGTTGGCGATGCAGCTCAACATTTGCGAACGAGATCTATGTCTCAGTGGCCGAGATTTCTGTAGTGGCCTTGCCTGCTGCTATGGTGTTGCAGGAGCCACTGGGAACAGCACACTCATATTGAGCTGAGACACTAGGGTTTGCAAAGAAGTCAGTACCTGCATCGAGAGGAGCATTTGCAGATGTATTTCTGGCTGCGGTGGTCGGGCAGATATTAGTGGAGTTGGAGCTGCCATCCTTTGGATTAATGGCTACTGTGTTGGAGGTGGTCCTTGTGGAGACTGAGGTTGCAGTGTTGGTTGCCTTCCTTCTTTTCATCTTGTGGGCAGATCTCCCTCATGAATCACAAACTCCTCAGAATCAGTGAAAGTTGGAGAACATCCTTGGTGTGCCTCAAAATCGATATGATGTTGCTATATCTCGTCCGGCATCATATCTGCGTATGTTATCAGTGACATGGCTGGTAAGAGAGGCGTACTTCCTCTTCTATTATGGTAGGTGGTCCCATTGGCACAAGTAGGGCAGTTGTAGATTGCCCTGGCGTAGGTGAAACCGTGTCCTTTGCACTCACGGTTACAATCGATGACGAGGGTGCTTGTTTTGGTGGTGTAGCAGACTTTCCCTGTAATTGTTCTTGAGGTTCAGTCAACAGGACTTTTTCTTGTGAAGTCGTGGACCGATGTACTGAAGCTCATGTCGACGACCAGTGTTCATATTCCTTCATTGACGACCAATCTTTAGATTTTCTTGTTGCTGAACAGTGAAATTTCTTTGTCGACGATCGGCTCATCGAGAATGACAGTGTTGTGTGTAGTTTTATTACTATTGTCGATGGTGACTGTGACAACCGCATCAGGTGTTGTGTGCTTTTGGTGGCTATTCGTCGATGACCCCTTCGTCGCTGCTGGCCTTTTGGGTGGTCGTTGACGAGGGACTTATCAATGGAATTCTAGGCACCACAGCGGAGCTCTAAGATTCCCCATGTTAAAGTGTGTTTATTAACGAGATTGTTATAGCTTCATTACACATTTGCACTTTCAACATTCAATGAATAATTTAACAATTTGTCTTTCGATATTGTGTAAAATATTGGAATTCAACAAATATACATAACCATTAACTTTCCCAACATGTGACCAGTGCCCATAGTTTCAATGCTCATGTGTTGGATTAACTCTGGTCAATGCGGTAGTTTCAAGTAGTTCAGTCGGATGGCCTTAGGGTGCATACCCATGTACAGTTCCTGAATCGATATTCTCAATCCTTAATGTTAATAGAACAATTGGTGGCAGCCATTGGGGGTTCAAGACAGTTTGTCATCAGATAAATAGAACACAGTAGGAATGAGATCTTTATATGCCTCTAGTGCAGCAGGCGTTTATTCGCCTGGTTCTATTGTCGCCCCAAGCCAAGCCCTTATTTCTGCTTCGCTCCATGTTTCAAGCTCCCTGAAACGTATGCTGAACTGCAGGCCTCCCATAGACGTCCATGACATGGCTAAATGCTGTTTGGCAAGTATGCATACTATGTCCATAAATTTGGTAATGTGTTTATATTTGTGCGCTCTGGAGTATACACTCAGCAAACATTCAAGCGGATTCCTTTGATATCTACTGACCCCTGCAGTTACACAGGTCTGTTTAATTCTGGACAAAAAACTGCTGGTTTTCACACAATGCCACAACATATGCATGAGATCTGCGCCTTCTCGGTTGCACCAGGGACAGTTTGAGGATTCGTCTGCCTTAAATTTGGCTACTCTGCTAGGGGTCATATATGTTCGGTGCAGTACATTTATTTGGATCAACCTAAATCTAGCATTTTGGGACACGTTTAACAAAGCGCAGTGCCAGTTCCCAGTTTGTCTATAATTTCCAAACCAAGGTCCGTCTCCCAGGTCGCTTTCAACTTGTTGAGTCCGATACTCGTTCCTTCCAACAAACACTTGTACAGTCTAGATACAGGTCTCCAGCCGTCTTAAAGTGCATATATGAGGGCTAGGGAGGTGTTCTCCTGTGGCTCAGCACGTCATTCACCCCAGTTACTTCTTGCGACCCTTGTCACCTTAATGTATCGTACAAATTGACCTTTAGGGAGTCCCTCCTGTTGCATAAGGCTGTCTAGCTTCCTAAACTGACCTTTTTCGTACATGTCTCCCCAGTTATGCCCACCTCGTCTCAGCGTCTAACAGCCTTCAGTTCCTCTATTCTACTGCATGTGGCTGCCAGGATCGGGACATTAGGTGAATACGGGTGTCGGAGCCGGAGCACCTTTAGGGTTCTGGCCCAAGTCTGTCTACCTAGTTGAAGGATCAATGGCAGAGGGTCTGCTTGGTTCTCTGGGAGCCACAGTACCTCTTTAAGCCATGCCGGTCTCACCTGTTTATGAAGCAGTTCATGTTCAGATGTAAACGTATCAGATAACCATTTTGCTACAAAATTCAGCTGGGCTGCCAGGTAACAGAATTCAAACCTTGGGAGTTGTGCCCCACCCCCTCATATTGCAGGGATAAGACTTTAAGTGTCAGTCTGTGCCTCTTTGCGCCCCATAAGAAATCTAGGAGTAAAACCTCAAGCTCCCGAAAGAAGTCGGCTGTAATGTAAAAGTGGACATTGCTAAAACTACAAAAATCTAGGGAGAATAATCATTTTAGTAATAGCTATTCTGCCCATAAGGGAAAGCGGCAAGCTAGCCCAGAATATCATCAATTTCGTCGCCCCTTCTACCACCTTGCCCGTGTAGAGTGTGTGCATTGCTTTTGGTGTGTGTGTGCTATATGTTTTCCCAGGTATCTAAATGAGTGTGGCTCCCATTTTATTCCCCAGTCCGCATCCCCGCCAGCGAGAAGAGGCGAGACTTGTGCTTATTAAAGGAGATTCTAGCAAGCTCAGCAAATTCATTTAGGACGTCCAGTATTATCTGCAGATTATGGTGTGGTTCGCAAATATAGAGTAAAACGTCATCCGCATACAGTGATCTTTTTTGCGCAGCCCCCCCTGTTTTTATCCCAGCTTCTAGGTATTCCTGTCTCAAATATATCACTAGCAAATATATTGCTAGAGGTTCCAGTGCTAAGATGTAAAGCATTGGCGAGAGTGGGCACCCCTGTCTTGTTCCTCTTTGTATGTCCCACTGTCTGGATATTTGCCTACCTTATCTCACTCTGACCGTTGGTGAGGTGTACAGGATTTTCACCCATCGTATACATTTCTCTACGAAACCGAAATTCTGGAGTGCTGCAGCTATCCACTACCAGTATACTGAATCAAAGGCTTTGACCGCATCTAGTGATACCACACCATAGTGTTCAGTGCAGGTGTTGGTTTGGTCAATTATGTGCTGTAATCTGTGCAGGTTCAGTGTGGTGTTCCGGCCCGGTACAAACCCATTTTAATCCGTGTGGAACAGCGAGGAGATGCATGTGCAGAGGTGTGTTGCCAGGACGGTAGTCAGTATTTTGACCTACTGTAGCATGGCTAGGGGCAGATAAGAGTCACACTGATCCGCTTGTTTCCCTGGTTTAATTATGGGCACCAATTTGGCCAGGATGCCATTGCTTCACAGTGTTTTACCTGCATAGAGGGGCATGATTGCTTCCCCCAGTTCTTCTCTGGATAGGGGAGAATCTGATAGATCTCTGTGGGCACTGGTGAGTTTTGGGAGTCTAATCTGTGCGAATGCCTTAGCTATGTCCTCAGTGTGGATGCACCTGTCAGGTATAAACAGTTTAGCATAGTATGATGCAGAGATATCATTGATCGCCCCCTGGGTCCGCCACGTAGCCCTGCATTCATCGTGCAGGAGCGTAGTCAAGGGTCTAGTGTGCTCTCTTGCATAACCACGCCAGTAATTTCCCAGTTTTGTCTCCTTCTTTGTGTGCACGTGTCGTGCGAGTAGCGTAATCAAACTTCTCCAGTCTTTCCCATGCCAGTAGGCATTAGGATCTTATCTCCTTGAGCTCTCCCTCAATCGTCCGTCGGCCCAGATCTTGATTCTAAAGGGCGGGTATTTTCTGTTTTAGTACTTCCAAGTCGCCCTTCAACATTCTACGTACACCCCTAGCTCCCGCCATGACTTCTCCTCTGATGACCACATTTAGTGCTTCCCATATTGTCCCGCAGCTCTCCACGCTCCCCACATGTTGATCCAAATAGGAGGCCAATGTTGTTTTGAGTTGTTCCCTGAGCAGGGAGTCAGACAATACTTCCACCGGCATTCGCCACATAGGGATGGGAGGTCTGGGGGTGTTGTTGTTCCACGTGACCACCAAAAGGGAGTGGTCTGAAACCGTACGTCCCAAATATTTCGCATTAATAATTTCTGTGAGTTGTCCCGACCCATCAACAAATAATCAATTCTAGTGTGGAGCTTATATGATGAAGAATAAAATGAGTATCCCCTAAAAACCGGGTGCCCTTCCCTCCAGACCTCCACCAGGTCCAGTTCGGTCATTACTTCATTAAATGCATTAGTGGCAGGGTGTGGGTCTCCTCGAGGGGGTATAGACCTATCTAACATTGTATCCCGTACACAGTTAGTCTCCTCCCCATATAAAAAAGCATCTCTTTTTGAGGTGATGTGTATAGTACTCGAATTTGGGCAGGTATCATGTGCTTGGGGAAATAGGAGGTTACAATTGTTATTTCTCTGGTACCAAGGAAATCCCTTAAGAATTATGTAGCATTCTTCTCTGTCCCTGTCAATGTCGAACAATTGGAACGGCAGATGAGCTGCTATCCATACAAAGACCCCCCTAGCGAACTTGGAATATGTGGCACCATATTCCGTCCCGTCCCAGCGATCAGAGATGGCCTCCAGCTCGTCTGCCAAAAAGTGTGTTTCCTGTAGTAGCGCTATAGAGATCTTTGTATGGCTTAAATAGGATTTTACCCTGTTACGTCAAATGTAGGTTCCTAGTCCCCTGACATCCTATGTCGGAATTTTAATGTGTGCCATAATCAGTTCCTGATGTCCTTATACGGATGGCATATATACAGTTCTTCCGTGTTGTGTCTCAGGCCCATTACCACATGTTGGATAAAATTAACAAAACAACAGCAACAAACCCCTAAACGTGGGGTGTAAGCAGTGCTTAACAGATTGATTCAGTTCATGCACCCCGGTACCTCATGAATATGCCAATGCAATCCGGTACCGGGTTGTGTAGTCAGCCACAAGTCGGTGTCGACTGTCCATCAGGACAGGAAGTAGTCCAGGTACCACCCAGCAGGCAACAGTGCAGGCCCACAGTGTGTTCTGCTATCATATCCGTGTACAAGGCAGTAGATGTAGACTCGTGACCATAACTGTAGCGACCCCATTTCTTCCGTCTTGTTGTGTTTTTTCCAGTAGCTTATTTATGTTCAATAGTATCACAGCTTTGCGCCATCGCGTAGCCTTCTAAGTCTCCCCTGGGCTCCAGGTTTTTTTGCTCCATCCACATTGCCACAGCTTCCGGACTCTCAAAAAACAGAGCCTTACTTCCGTACAGTATCTTTAGTTGCGAAGGGTATAGCAGCATATATTTAAGACCTAGCTGACAGAGTCTTGCTTTGACTGGTACAAATTTGTTTCTTTGCTGTTGCACCACCGGGATGTAGTCAGGATACATGGCAAATCCGTATCTGTCCCCCCTCTCTTGATAACTGGAGTATTACCTCCCAGTCTCTGAAGTTCTGCTAGGTTACCCGCTCTATGGTCAGTAGTAATGCAATCAGGGATGTTCCCAACAGTTCTATCTTGCAAGTACGTGTCTCTGGTTGTCTGTTACACCATGGAATGTGTTATTGCTTCGCCCTTCTTGGACACGGATAAGTCGAGGTCCTGTTAGTGTCACAGCTTTACTTGTTATATATCCGCTGTCCCAGTTGAGAGTCTTAACGTGCCAGTGTTTTATTTTATGTGGGAGGAGTGTGCAGCGCTGCTGTTAAACTCTTGGTGGGTCGGCCAGACTGGGTGCAGTAGTCTTGTACACCTTAGGCGTAGTTTAAGTGTTCTGTTAGAGCCACCCCAGCATAAGTTCTTTGTTGGTGTGTCAGGGTCTGATGGATCGTCTAAGAAGCAATGTGCCCTGTATGACAACTCGTCGCAAGTCGCCTCGTTGCCCACAGTCCACAGCCCCAATCACTCACACAGCAGTGGTCACAGGTACTTGTCTGTTCGTCCGGCGATTATGCTCTACTCCTTCCGACAGGTTTCCTCAATCCTCTGGCCGTCAGCTTTTCAGCATTCTCATTTCGGCTTTGGTTGGTGTCGGGAGGCGGTGTTGCAGTAATCTCAGCTCCCTCTCTTTCAGCCCGAGTCTGAAGCAGTGTTTCGAAGGGACTACTGTGCCTGGGCGGGTCTGCACACAAACTTCCCAACTCCGGGGTAGCCCAATCCCTCCACTCGATCACCGGTATATCCTTGAATTGAGTGTGCACCCAATACAATTCTGCCCCGTTACCGTCACCCTGACTCGGAGGCTTTATTTGTGTTCAGGGTATTAGCATGACCATCCAAGCAGCACCATGCCCCTGGTCTGCCGCCTTTGGTCCCTACCGCGTCAGGCGTTGTTCACAAAACTTGCTCCACACGGTCCTCGATCCCAGCCACTCACACGTGGGCAGCATCGCAGACACCCGTCCTTTTTGGTTTTTCCGGTTATGTTCTGTGTTGTCCCGCAGTTCTCGTCGGCTTCTGGCCTCTGGTATTTCCGATGTTCTTATTCTGGATCTTCATTGGCAAGGGGTGGTGCAGCTGTCCCCAGCTCCCTCAGTTCGTGGGGACTCATATCCCCTGGCAGTCCTGCACACAGATCCCTCGACACAGGTGTCTTCCAAAGTCTCACCCGACTCCTGTGCACCGCCGATGGCCTCTCACAGCGATATGTCGGATGCGCGTGCTGTCTGTTGGTGGCACTGGCTCTTCCCAGCTGCCATTTTGGATCTGAGTTTTGGGAGCTTATTTGTCTCTGCAGCTCAGTTCCAGGCGCCGATTTTGCCTGATAAACTCACACGTTGTTGCTTAGGTTGTTGCACACTTCTCAGGGTCCTTAAAGGTGCCTAGGCTGCCTTATAACGCTGTCAAAAAGGATCTTATTGCAGTGGGACCCGACACAAGTCACGTCCTTACTGCATGAGCCCTGGCCACGCCCTCTTAAGATTGCCCATGGTGGTTTTCGGCTCCTTATACTTTTTGAGTGGCCTTTCCTCTAACCTTGCCCTTTTTTGTTTTTTGAGAGGAGGGGTCTTCTCAAATTGCTTGGTTACTGCACACTTTTTGAGGATTCTGCATCTGAGAGTGAATGTTTTCCTTCATTTAGCCAGCACATTAACCTCCTGTGCCTGTCTCAGCATTTGTGTGCTGAAACCTTAACAGCAGTCGGATTCCTCAGTGGTATGATTAGGATATAACCAGTAAATGCAGTCCTTATGCTTGTCGCCTTCAAAAACATTTATCAACCCACGAGTGATGCAGGCCCTAAAAAGGGATTTCTTTGATCTGCTCGCCATTCTGAATGTATTGAAAATGAAAAAGACTGATTTGAATTCGATGTTTGCTTGATGGACTTGATGGAAAGAACTTTTCTCCTGAGAGAAAGGTGTGAGGACTCCTCTCGTCACTACATGTGGTTAGAATCTGAACATGGCCAGCAGGGGAGGGGCATCACACTCCACGACCCATTGTCTGGGACCAAAAGCACCCATAATGGGGAGGATACACTACAGAACACACCTGTTTTTCCTTTAGTAAATGTACATAGTGTGTAACCGAGTATTCCCAGCTTGACGACAGAATATTCAAAGTATGTGAATCTATGAAAGATCCAATGCTGGATGTGGCCTTGATTATTCATGGCCCTAAAAAGTCATGATATTTTTCACAGTGTGAGGGATGAGCCAGATAAGCAGTAACTGGGCACACCTGAGCCATTACTCTACTCAAGCCATCCAATATGATGGTTTGATGATAAAGAAATACGGTTGTCAATCCCAGTGCTAAAGGTCCTATAGTTATACGTTCTTTCAACTGGTTTTTAAGGAATATGGTTGGCAATCCCAGCACTAAAGATACTATAGAAATAGGTCTTTCAAGCCTGAAGTAGAAAAAATACTATTTTGCCGAGGGCTCTTATCTTTTGAAAGATAGACACAATAAAATGGTGCATTGAAAGCTACGTATTATTAGTGACCACTTACATTATTTTAGGCATATTCTATTGCATCCATTATAGAAGGAGACTGTTCTTTTGAAAAACAATGGCTTAGCACACGCCAAACAGTATTGCATCACATGTGCCGAGTGTTCTCGCTTACCCACCCTAGCTCACCCAGAGCCTTCTCTCGCCCCACCAGCTCGGCTCCCCAATTACCCTACTCACCCACCCAAACTCCCCACACAAACCCCAACCCACCCACACCAAAGCAACTGTGTTCACAGTTGGTGGTTTTAAAGATCAAAAATATGTAGACATTTCAATAAACTAATCCACCCACAACTCACCCAAACCTGCTCTCAGTTCAAACCAGATTGCCTTTAAGAATACAAAAGACTTTAATAACAGAAACCTGAACCTTTCATAACAGTAGTTACCAAATGCTTATGCAAGAGCACAATGCTTTTTTTACAGAGTGCAAGATAAATGTCTGAATGCCATAAGAAATCCTTATCTATATGCGGTCCAGAACTCTGAGCAGTATTTGACTACTTTATTATACATTGAATTATTGTGTGAATAGTGCTTGCTGCAGAAAACGGAATGTTTAAAGCTGAACAAAAACATTCCCGCTGTCCCGGGCCGCCAGCAGCTTGCAAGTTGGTAATACAAGGAAGCTCATTTACTAAGAGCTTCCGACCGGTTATGTCACTTTTCAATAGTTGCACCATAGTAGTACTCCCCCTAATACTATCTCTTGATGCATACATGATTTGCCCTGTCTTGCTTCCACAGAGAGGATGTGTGCACAGGATCATCCATGTGATGTAGTGGGAACACCCAACAATGGGTTCGTCTGTGAAGGAGATATGGACATGGTGTTGAAGTGGAAGCCCTTGGTTCTGCTTATCCCTCTGCGACTGGGACTTAGTGAAATTAATAAGGGTTACATTGAAACACTAAAGGTAAGTAGGGAAACTTGGTAATACTGTGCATTCAAATAACATATTTTAGAAATCCTAAGGGCTAATGCTCAGCCCAATGCTCAATTGTCAATGCTCAATGATCAGCAAGTTGATTGAGAGTCACCTCAAGGTAAGTGAGCCATTGATAACCTTTGTCAAGACGAGAGCCAGATACGTCCTGGTTGAACTGAAAGATTAGAGAGCTAGAGACATCCAAGCTAAAGCAGGGAAATCCGAACACATTGAGCTTGGAATCCTGGGTGCCCTGATTTAAGAGACAGAAATACTCCATTAAGAGAGGGAAGACCACACAGCTGTAAGTTAAAGTCGGTGGCACCCTGTGCTAAAGAAAGGTCCAACTTCATCCTGACCTTACATCATGGCAGAGATAACCGAGCTGAGAGCAATTCCAGCATTGAGGTCGATTCAAATACATCCTGTTCCAAGCCAGTCACGCTGACTTAATGGAGATAGTGAGCCAGTGACCCTCTCTTTGGGGAGACATGCTTTAAGTTGCCACTCACTCTTGACAACATGAAAGTCTGAAACTGCTGATCAGTAGCAACATAGCAAACAATGCTCTGCCTTTTCTTAGTTGGTCACTTTTGAGTTCATTTCTTGCTTTAGCACTGCTTGATGCTGCCACAGTCCCTTGGAGTGATTGGAGGAAAACCCAACAGCGCTCATTACTTCATCGGATATGTAGGTGAGTTGGCTTTCTGCCCAAAATTAGCTCTCTACAGAACAGAAGCTGTATTCCTTCTTGCAGACCCATGACTCCTACTGCCAGAACCTTCTTCCATCCCATTACTCCCTACCTTTCTCCCATCTCTCCAGATCCAGAGCCCCGGATGCCTGTAAATCCTTCCGATGGTGTTTCACCAATGCATGCATCTCCTCCCATAACCATATCTGCCAATGACAGTCTCTCCTACTGGCCGATACTTGCAGAGACAATGCTGCTTCTTGACTCAGAGCTACTCCTTACCCACTCTTCCTGCTGACTGTCCGTTGTTGTAGACCCCAGACTGCCACTGCCTCCCTCCCTCCCAGAACCGTATATCCCACTGTATGGCCCACTTTCGAAAATCAGAACCATGAAGATCTGTCGTTAGCACCCCTAACAACCACTGGTATTTGATATACTAAATGTGCCCTTTTTAATTTTCTTAATTCCTCTTTATAATGTGGGCACCCTCAGTATGCCTCCTTGACTTCAACTAGCCCTATACATATGCTTCACTACACTAACCCCTGCTTCATCCCGTTTCGTTAGGGGTTTGAGTTTGTTCATGATAATAAAATGCTTTTTCGTTATAGTTTTCAACCCAAACGCTTTATACCCAATATCTGTAAAAACACATTCTCCTGATACATCATTAGTGCACTATTTGCTATTCCTTCCAAACCTATGGCTCACAGTAATATTTCCTTCTCTCCTCATTTAAGCTTAACTGTTAACCTTCCCAAGAAATCTTCTGGACCTATATATGTATGTAAGTCCTGTTGTATTACCCCTCCCGACAAAGGACTCTGTCACTCCAAGACTATTTCAGACTATAGCTCCCACTGTACTTTCCTGCCTTCAGACCACTGTTTCCAGTTATGCCGACTACCTCATCCTTCCAGACCCAGGTTTCTTACCATTCCATAAACCAGAACTATGGCTCAGACTCCAACTTTCAAACACTTGCTTGCTTCAGACCAATAACTCCCACATCTGTCTCTGTACAGGTCTCTCTTGACTCAGATACGTTCTCCTTAGTGCCTTCCTCCTGACTTAGGTTTCCAAATGACCAACACCAGTTTACAAATGAAGCTTCCACTTACTGACGTCTCTTCCTAAAATCACAGCTCCCACTGAGTAACTCTGCTTAAACTCATGCCTTTCAATGACCTTTGCACGCCGCCGACACTGTTGCTCTTCTACCTTTGCATTTAAATTGTTCTTAAGCTTCAAGTTCCTTACTAACTTTATCACATTTGAAAGACTTGATGGTGCGAAGGGCAATGTGCTTGACAGCTGTTAGCTCCCATCTCCTTACAGTTTCATTACATTTACGCTTAACATTCTCTCTCCACACCTGCAGGTGAGGAGTTGATTTATCTGGATCCGCATACCACTCAGCCGATGGTGGAACTGTCTGAGGATGGCTTAATCTCAGATGACAGCTTCCACTGCCAGCACCCACCATGCAGGATGCAAATATCTGAACTTGACCCATCGATTGCTGTGGTGAGTGTGCCTATATCAAATGGTCTGATGGATTGCACCTACTGGATGATTACATCTTGGTAAAATCCTCCCCCCACCTCCAATCACTGCTTATTGTATAAAGACAGAGTAGTTCCCTGAGTATAATAAGCACCTAAAGGAACTTACCTGCATTTACCTCCAGCGCCTTAGGACCTTTACGTTTCAGAACTCCCCTCATGTAGCACTGCTCCTAAGATCTCAGCGGCACATTTCCAATCATGCTCTGCCTTTAACCGTCTTTACAAGGGTGACTTACCTCTTTTTTCACTGTAATTGTTGTATGCAATCAGTTGTGCCGTCGCCTGGCCTTTCAATCAAGCTGAACTTGTTTTTGTTCAGTCTAGCAGTGTTTGAAAAATGACTTTAGGTGGTCCCTTTTTTTGACAGTTTTCTTCATCGAAGTCTCTGAAGGGTGAACAGGTGGCCTTTGAAAGTGAACAGTGTGGAGCAGCACTAAAGGTTTCCCTGCGTCCCCCTTCGGTAATGACTGGCAGGCTTTGTTCCTATTTCAGGCCAGTATTGCCTTAACGCGTAGGGGAGAAATAAAATCTATTTTGAGACAAATGAATTGTATTCTAATAAATGGTTTCATAATGTGACGGAATTCAGATAATCTTCAGCAGTCCTAGTGTATCAGTTTAACATAGTTTATCAACATTTATTAGGAGCATATACGCAAGATAGGATTACTGATAGGCTCTTAGGTCAGTACATTATTCTGCCATCACTGAACCATGTTACCCTGTTCTCCTTTGGATATTGTTTTATTTAGCCACTTATCCTCTTCGTCATCCATGATTTATCTGTGGACCACACATTATTTACCTATTGGACACCAATTATTATTAATCTGGCTACTTTGCCTTGGTAATATAGGGGGAAATCTATCTATGGTTTGAGGGATCACCTCATGCTGCTTGTTGTTTTGTCTATGCTGCTCTGTGGGTGGGCAGGGAGTACCATACTTTTCTCACGGCTGTCGGTTGTTCTTGCCACTCTTTCTGCCTCCGAAATCATTGACCCTATCACTTTAACATTTGGTATGGTGTGCTGGCAAATGTGTTAGGGGCCTATCAACACATCTCCTTTCTGCTGGCTCCAAAAGGATTGCATCTGATGTGACAAAACATATCACCTTTGTCTTTCTTTACAGGCCTTCCTTGCCTCTTGCATTTCCATTTCAATGACGTTGAATTTTATTTTCCTACTCCATAATTCAAAATCTGTTATGTTGCTCCTAAATTTAATATTCCTTGAACACTGTCTCAGAAAACCTGCAAAAAATTATTTTTCTCTCAGCCAATCAATCATGAAGAAGATTCAATTGAGAAACAAATGTTTCCCTTTTTCCTTGTTCATTGCTCTTTGCACCTTACTCTAACTTAAATCTCAAAATAGCTATTGATTTCAGGCATCATCAAATAATGTTTCCTCTTCTAATAGTCGTGATTACCAAGGGCACTAATCCACTTGAGAGCTGATGTGCCCATCTAATGACACTTGTCAGAATCCTCTGGAAGTGGGTCAATATTGCATTTTGCCGCCAATATAGACCTGTTTTCATGGGAAGATAATGGCATACAACACATTCATATTGCAGTCAAATAACTTTTTTACAAACTGTGTCCAGTTAACATATTTACATTTTAGTTCCTTAGTGTTATGATAATGAACTTGCGGGCCTTACAGTTCCCAAATGCACGGAACCTCTGACTTTTAATCGCCACGTTCCCCTTGGATCTTGGGAATCTTTGAATGGACTTTCTGAAAGAATATCTTTGATATTGGTGTTTGCTACACGTTAGGTGTGTTTTTTCAATGCAGCAATATAATTATCCTTTTCGTGAATACCCCAATACTCCAACATATGTTCAGACTTTCAAAGATCCGATTGCGCTGAATGCCAACATTGGCCACAAACCTAACAATGTCAAGGTTTCATTGTATTTATACTTGAGTGTGTGTATGTGCATTCTCTCTCGCATTTGAGCCTCAAATGTTTTTGATATCATTCAGGATGCAAATTGTTAAGCTACAAGTTAGGCATTAATGTCACTCGCCATCTTACTTTAAGTTTTTCATGATGGGAATCAGATGTCAAATAAAATTGCATAAGAAACCTCCAAACTCATACCTCCTGTCCCTTTTCCTCCATCCTTGTCGGCGTCCCCCCATATGGGAAAGGTATTGGAAACTTTGGCAGCGAAAAATTAGCTACCCCTGTACATTTCATAAAGCATGCTGGGACTTGGCCCTGGGCGTAGGAATGCCACTGAGGCCCTGCCCTCTGGCACTTTACCTCAGTCCCTATTTGCGCACGGGCGGTGTCGGATTTGGCAGCTAGGCGCAGAAACTTTTTAGATGTTCTGCATGCTCCCATTCTTTTGTCTTTTCTAATTTCTTCACCTCCCTTTGGTGCCTTGCCTCCCCTGGCACATGTCGGCAGCAGGAGGCTTCACGAGATGCCATAATGCGATCGGTCGTTCCCGGCCTTAGACCCCTATTCACTCTGTCTTGAGTGCCTAGGGCCCAACCACTGCTGGGACGCGTGTTTGGCTTGTAGCTCTCTTGGTCATCATTCGTTGAAGAATCGACTTTCCCGCTGGAGGCAGATCTTTCACTCCTCACCATCCGGTAATCTGAAGGACTTTGTGGGCAAGACCTTGCGTCACGAGAATGTAGGCCCTCTATTCTCTAAGGCACCCCAGCCTGGAGACTCCTTCCTGGGGCTTCCATCTGGGAGGTGTCCCGCGGAATCTAACACCAGTGGTCGGCCTGAGGCCGTCAAGGCTACCAACTCCTTAGCCGAGGGGCTCAGGGGCTCTTCCAGGCAAGCCACTCAGAGGCGGTCAATGTCCTCTTGTTCTGCAATGGGGTGCTAGGAGCTTTTGAGCTCCGGTTACAGGCCCAAGCCTGAGGCGCAGTCCCATACGACTACCAGCTGTCATGATCTCTGCTTCCAAAAGGTCAGGGTTTTCCCAACTCCCTTGGAAGCAGATCCATAACCCAGGTTCCGAGTGCCAACCAGTCCCAATTGGGACCTTTTGGACCCAGTCCTGGCGCCAGTGGCACCAGGCTCATAAATATGCCCAGTCCCAGCGCAGGAAGCGCCAGGCTCATAATGCTTGGGTGGATTTACCTGTAGCAGACCATGCTGCTTACTTGCCTGCCAGTTGAGCCTCTGATCCTCTTCTGTTTGGAACTACTTTTCCTGTTGGGTGGGGCAGGAGCCACTCCCTAGGTTCAGAACACTGGAACTCTTCTGGAAAGCAGGAACTCTTTTCTTACCTAGGCGTGGCTGTGGAAGGAGACACCTAAGCACTACAGGAGGCTATTTAAACCACACCCGATGGATGAATCTTGCTTTGCGTTATTCTGCATCCTCTGCAGCAGAACGCTCATCGTGTCTTCTGCATCTGATCCTGGGCCTAAGGAAAAAGGCTTACCATCCTGAATCCAGTCTTCAGCAACACCTATAAAGACAAGAAAGAACAGGTTAGCATTACGGTCTTCAGTGACAGCTCTTCACTAACCTGGTCCATCGGCTGTCACCAACACCTCGCGCTGCATTCCGACATCTGCAAGACAAAGGCTTACCTACTCTTCGTGCGCTCCGGAGGTCTTCACACTGCATTCCGGCATCTGAAAGACAAAAGCTTACCAACTCTTCGCACGCTCCGGAGGCCTTCGGCGCTGCATCCCGCATCTGAAAGACAAAACAAGGTGCGTTTAAAGACATTGGGGAACTTTAATACTCACGTGGCATTACTCCTTTCCACATCTAACCCAGTGGGTATTCCGGCACCCTGCAGCCGCTCCGAATTTGTACCTGCAAAATAAAAAGACAGTTAGAGCGCATCGTGAAGCAGGCAACAAGCGCTTACTTACGTGCTTCCAGGCGCTTCTATTCATCACACGGGCTCCATCTTCAACTCACTTCAGCCCGTCATCCACCATCGCCGGAACCCTGCAAAACAAGAGACATCATTACTAAAGACTTTAAAGACATTAGAAGTACTCGAAACTTACCGTTCGTGCAGTAAACGACGGACAGCAGTCCTCTGAAGTCAAGAGGCCTGCTCCCCTTATCCAGTGAAGAAACTGGTTACAGCACCCTGCCCCGAGGCAGATGGAGAGCACGGCGTTCACTTACCTAAGACATCTTACCCTTCGAGTCAGACATACAGTGCACAGAGGTCCAGCCCAAAGAGCCAGCCGTGTGGTACACATCACCTTTGAAGATACGGTATACGCCCAGTCAAGACCAGCGCCTCTACGGGAATCAGGTGAGCGTTACACCAGCCCAGCGGCTGAGGGCAAAAAGCTCCCCGCAGCCCACTCCGAGGTCATGACATAGGGGGACAATTAGACTTCCAGCACGCTGGCTGAGGGACATCGGCCTACCGGAGCCCTCTCTGAGTTTGGCGCTTCTGTTTCAGGGTCAGGGCACAAACAGCCCTCACCCATGTCTGACCCAGCACGGGGTTCGGGCCCTTGTGCCCTCCCTCGCAGGGCCTGGCACAGGCTTCCGAAATGGCAGACAAGCCTGTGGCCAAACCTGCACAACCGGCGGCCATCTTAGATTCCGACAGTAGGCCTCAGGTGACTCCATCGCTCTCGGAATGGGTGGCACAAAGAGGATCCAGTCCTCTCCACTCGGAAGTGTCTTGGGGCCCATGCCGGTGGACCCCACAGGGCTATATTTATGCTACCTAGCCTTCGGGTTATCCTTCCCAGGTGCCTCAGTGCTTTGAGCAGGACAGGAGGCCTAGCGCGTATGAGGGCCATGCTCCCTCTCGCAATCCGGCGGCCTGCGAGGACCTTTTTTTTTAGCGTTTCCTCTCTGCAGATGGCAGGATTCCTCAAGGATCTGCTTAAGGAGGGGGTACCCCAGGTGGTGCCTCCAAGGCCCTCCTCCTTTGGGCCCTCTACCGGTACCACCGGGGGACCCGGTACGGCAGCCCTTGGTCACTCCAGTCCAGGTCCCCCTTCCTCCTCCAACTCCTCTGGCTCTGGTGGCTGCTCCTCTATCTCCTACGCCTTTGCTGAAGAAGCTTGTCGGTCTGCAGCCCTCTCCGGGGACAGACAGGGGGGACGGCTCCAAGCAGCAGGACCCAGACTTCTCTCTGTCTGACAAAACAGGGTTGACGACAGCGACTCACAGGAAGAGGAGCATTCCGTGTCGGTCAAGGCATTTCATGACCTTGACCAGGGCCTAGTGGAGTTCTTGGGGGTTCCCCATCCGGAACAGGCCCATCAGGAGCCAGAGGTGCTTGCAGGGGTTCTTGCCTTGTGTGCTACGTCTTGCTTGGGCATTCCTCTGCACAAGACGGGCTCTCTTTGGCCAAGAAGGTCTGGGAAAAATAAACAAGAAGCTGGATGGCTGGTTTCAGCTCCTGTATAGGGAACCAGTCTTCCTAGCATGACACCCTCAGCCACATTCCTCAGTCCTTGTGGCTGCGTCTTTATATTCAAAGTTTTCCTCGTCTTATTCCCTGGCTGGTGCCACCTCCAATTGTTTGCCCAAAGAGGACAAGGCGTTGAGTCTTTCGGCAGGAAATGCTACCTCAACGTCGGTCTTCATCTATCCCAGGCCAACGCTGATACCATCCTTGCGGTGGCGAACCAGAAATTGTGTGCATGAGACTGGGGTATTTCTCCCAGACTTTCCTCTAATTTTTCTGCTTCCTCTCCTCCACGCTGGCCTCTGACTGAAGAAAAGCAATGATATTTCGGTCAGAACCACAGTTCTCCTGTGGGAAGCCGGCTGACTCTCTGTGAGCAACTGGAAGCGTTTATTCACAAATCCTTGGATTCTTTCAGTAGTCTCCACAGGGTTCAGTCTCCCTCTTCTTTTCCCCCTCCTTCTCGTCCGCCGTTGCAGATAGGGTCGCTTGTGCTCCTGCGGGAGATTCTGCTTTTATTGGACATGAATGTGGTGAAACCGGTGCCCCCTCCAGACAGGGGCTCTGGGTATTATTCCAGGATTTTTGCAGTGCCCAAGAGCAACCTTCCGGGCCTGATGGTTGTCCTGGACCTTTTATTCCTCAACGTAACTTTGCCCCTTGACTGCTTCAAGATGATCACTCCTGCTCACATAGCGGAGTCGCTGTGCACAGGGGACTGGATGTATTCCTTAAGCCTCAAAGATGCGTACCTACACATCCCCCATCCCCATCTTTCAACCACACTGGAAATTTCTGCGTTTCACGTTTGTCACACCGGGCCTCCTTCACTTGGAGGGTCACAATCTATACCCTTATCTGGACGACTGGTTGATGTGGGCAAGCTCTCCGCAGGGGGGCCTTCACGCCTGCCAGCGGCTAGTGGATGTATTGCATAAACTGGTATTTTCCCTGAACCAGCAGAAGTCGCAGTTATACCCCTCCCAGGGCCTCGTGTTTCTCGGAGTAAAGTGGGACACGTCCATTCAAAGGGTGTTCCCCATGGCAGACCGGCTTCTGTCCCTCCAGAAGGCAATTGATCACTTCCTGACCAACTCGACTACCTCAGCGTGGTGGTTCCAACACCTGCTCGGTCTCATGGCATCATACATGCTCATGATGCAACGCCTCCAGCTCCACCTGGCCTCTTGTCGGGACCAGGAAACGGGGGCACAGTCAGACAAGCTGGTCATGCCTCCGAGTCTCCTTGCTGCCCATCCTTCTGAGTCTCCTTCCTGATCTTCACTGGTGGTTCCTCGACAGCAATTTGGCAGTGGGAGCAACCTTCTTTTAGCCGGATCCAGCCTGGGTGGTTGTGACGGATTCCTTCCTAGTGGGCTGTGGGGGTGACTCTGGACGACTATATGGTGCATGGTTTAGGGCAGACACCCTACTCCATATCAACCGACTGGAGCTCAGAGCTTTGGGCCTAGCGATCAAGGCTTTCTTGACAGTTATCAAGGGCAAACTGGTCCTGGTCAGGACCGACAATTCGACAACAGTATTTTTCTTAAATTGGGACTTGTGTGATGTGCGATCCCAGAAAAATACAGGTTTTGTTATTGTTTCAGCCACAATAGAGGCACTTGGAGTGCTGATCCCAATACCAAATTATAATACTAGCACCAGAGATTCACCACAAGAGAGGATAAAAAGCCGACAAGGGCTGAAAATGAACAATTCGACAACAGTGTTCTACTTAAACAAGCAGGGGGGGTGGTCTCCCCTCTTCTGCATGGAAGCGGTCTCCATCTGGGGGTTGGCATTGTTGGAGGGTATCTGGATCTCTGTGGTCCATCTCCTCAGAGACAGCAATGTTGAGGCGGACCAGCTCTGCCACTTGGGGTGCAACACCTACGAGTGAGAATTGCACACCAACTCCTCGTTACCTCTCTTCCAGATGTGGGGGTTCCCAGATATGAACTTATTTGCTTCTTCTCAGAGCTCCAAGTGCCCCCTCTTTGTGTCATGGGCGATTCGGGAACAGGGGTCGCTGGGTGATGCATTCCATCTCTGCTGGCACGGCCGCAGGTACTATGGGTTTCCTCCTCCTCCTCCTCCTCCTCTACTGCTCCATCAGACCCTTGCCAAATTTCAGATCTCTGTGGGCTGCAGACTTATCCTGATCGTCCCCCATTAGCCTTCGAGGGTGTGGTTCTCAGACCTCCTCCAACTCTGGTTGCAGGGCCCGGTCCGTCTTCCAATACCCGGCAGGGGCTTTCTTATTCAGTAGCCTGGGCGGTGGAACACCTGGACCTAGACAAACTGGCGCTCTCGGCCTGGCTCCTGATCAGCTGACTTTCCAATCCTCGCTGTTCTCTGAAGAAAACTGGGAGATCACACAGAAGGCCAGGAGGCCGTTAACTTGCTCACAGTATAGGAGTAAGTGGACCAGATTTTGCCCCTGGATCCACAGCGAGGGCCTGGACCGCCCTCCCTCCCCCATCTCCAGCTCTATAGACGACGTGTTGTCTTTTTCTGCTCCCCTGTCTGGTCGGGGGACCAGGTGGATACTTGCCACACTTACTTGGTGGCCATCGGGGCATACAAGAACTCGCCGGATTAGAATTGCACAGGAGCCAACCCGGTGGTTCAGGCCCACCTCAAGGGTTTGTCCAGACTTTTCACACCTGTGCATAGGCCACATCCGATCTGGGACCTGAATGTGGTTCTCCCGGCCCTGCAGCGTAAGACTTTTGAACCCATGGCATCAGTCGACATTAGGTGGGTCACACTGAAGGCGGTTCCGCTGGTGGCTCTCACCTCTGTGCATAGAATCGGTGAGCTGCAGGCGCTGTCATCCTTTGAACCCTTTGCAACTTTTCAGAACGATAAGGTGATCTTGCGCGCTCATCCAAACCTTTTGCCCAAGGTAGTCACACCGTTCCACTTTAACAAGGAAATGTGCTTGACCGTGTTCTTCCCGAATCCACAGTCCGAGGCATAAAGAACGTATTACTCTCTGGATGTTCGAAGGGTGCTCAAGTACTATTACTCCTGGACGAGACCCTTCTAGAAGCCGGAAGCTTTGTTTGTCATGTTTGGGGGAGTGGCTCCCAGGCCTCCAAGACCTCCATCGCATGTTGGATGGTGCAGGCTATTTCAGAAGCTTGCCTGGCCATGGGTAAAATAGTACCCATGGGTAGTCCTGCACCTGCAGTTCGCACCAAGGCTACTGCTGTCGCCTTTCAGAGGCACGCTTCTTGGGTAGTCATTAGTAGGGTGGCTATGTGGGTCACTTTGTCCGCTCTCAGTAAGCAATATTCTCTGGATGCCAGTTCCAGGTGGGAGGCAGAGTTTGTGAAGGCAGTTTTGAGGAACCTTTTCACTTCTACCCAAGTTTGAGGTGTGTTGTACAGCTCCACCCAGTTGTCTTGTTTCGGTGGAATCACCCACAAGGATGGAGGAAAGGGGACAGGATGTATGAGTAATTAAAGTTACTCACCGTAGTGGCTAGAGTACTCATAGTGCTTAGCCTCCTTTCCTCCATACGTCCCACCCATCTTTCCTGCTAGAATGCCAGGGGCAAAATGTCAGGACAACCAGGTATTCAAGCTTCCGATATGTCAAAAGGGACTGAGGTGAGATGCAGGGGGGGGCCTCCGGTGCATTCCTACGCCCAGGGCCATGCCCCTGCACGTTCTACTAAATTTAAAGTGGTAGCTCATTTTTCGCTGCCAAAGGTTCTGGTACCGTCCCCATGTTGAGGGACGCCCACAAGGATGGAGGGAAGGGGTATAGGACTATGAGTACTTTAATCACTTTGGGGTGTAACTTTAATATTTATAGCATGAGTGCAGCTAGGTGAAAAGAATGTGCAAAAGAACAAAGCATCATTTAGACAGAGCATTCGTGAGATGGATTAAAAATCGGGTTTGCACTGTACTTTAAAAGATAAACTGAGATTGAGATTGCACTACACCCTCCACCACGCTCTCTGAGTCCCTCGCACCCACGTGAACCTATCAGTTAGCAATCTTTGGGCTAATTTTTATTAACTTTTTCAGTGTTTGAATCTCACATGTGCCCATCAGGGCACATCCAGGATAGGACGGGGGGAAAAATACTCTGGCCAACAAAAAGAAGAGTCACACTTTTGCAATGGAATTCTCGATTAGTGAATGAATGAACAACCGTTCCTGTAGAAGCACTCTGAGGCACATTTCTGGCAATTTGTTAATTTAAAAATAGTTTGGACCATTAGCATTCATCACAACTGTCAGCTGGACACTGTACCAAGTCACAAAACTGGACCACGTAGGTTGACAAAACCGACCAGCATCTGCCAGGTTGGCCCTATAGACAAGCCTGAGCACAATATTTATATAACAGACCCCCATTACAGAAACTTTGAAAAAAAACCTTGTGCAAAGAACCCATTATTGCACCATGGCTATGTTTGTCCTAGTGCTAATACAGAACAGTATCGACACTAAGACAAAAATGCTTTGAAAGAACGGATTTTGCATTAGTGCCGTTTTTTCCCTAGTGCTAAACTCTGCATAATTGTTCTTGGCAGTGGTGTCCTGTAGTAGATGCAACAGTGTATGCAATTTTACTTTAAAACCTCCACCACCACTGCCTACCACTCAGTTGTGACGTTTTTAGCCCTGAATGTCTCTCCTGCGTTTGCTATGTGCCAGATTTTAAACATATGGCTAGCCAAAAACAACTTGCTTGTCCTCACAGGTACGTACGTTCAGTCAGAACATTTCACTTGTGCGACATAATTTGCAACAATGGAACAGATGGTACCGATAGGGACTATTTTCAGATAAAAGGTTTTTGAAAAACATATGTTAGGTGTTTCATATACGGGAGGCCAGAGACAGAGACCCAGCCCTCCGCAAAGCTCGAGAAAAAGGAACGGTGACAAAGGAGATACAATACAAGTCTTCCCGGACTTCTCAGAAAAAGTTCAGGCCTCCAGAAGGACATTCACAGAAGTTAAGAAACAACAAAGGGACAGAGACATTCGTTACGCCATGCTGTTCCCGGCCAAACTTCGAATAGAGCATGAGGGGCGGGCAATCTTTTTTCATACTCCGGAGGCGACCAATGCCTTTTTGGAATTGCAACCAAGACATCCTCGGCAACAAGTGAACAATGGGTGACAACATGCCCGATGACGCATATCCTTTTAACAATGAACGACACTTGAGACCAAATGGAACCCGATCTGAGTGTGTCCGGTCGGATCCACACGATCTTAGAGGTGTGGAGGATTGCTGGGCTCCAGGCTGTCCCCCAAGTGGAAGCTTGCGTTTTTTGTGTGGGATGGGGAAGGGAGACAGCTGATGGGTTGGGGGTGATCAGCAGGGGGGGGATTAGGACACTAACGAGTTGGGTTTGTTGATGGGGAACTGGAGGGGGAGGGATCGCAGAAAACGGACTAATTGGGATTCTGTCGGTGGGGGTAAAAAGGGGGGTTCGGAACGAACATTATACTACACACGACATAGCTGGTGCCAACACACTATACCCAGTGGATTAAATTGCCCGTCAAAGAGCCTGAAGGTCTTGCTATACTTGCAGCGCCATCAGGTGGAGATTGCCTTGTAACAGGCGACTCAATTAACATCAGAGGTAGAATCTAAATTCGGAAAGAGCTGGGGTTGTCGTAGGTATTTTTCATCGTACTCGTATGAAAGGGGGTGAGCACCCTCATACACAGTTCTGTTTGGTTTCGACAGGCCAATGTTGTCAAAGATCAGGAGGGGAGGGCCCTTGTGGTGGAAGGCACTATACAGGGGAAACTCGACACTCACATTAACTATTATGGCCCAAACCAGGATTCTGTAGAAACACTGGACTGGATTGATGTGCAGTTGGGGAAATTACCGCCAGGAGAGATCATCTGGGCTGGTGACTTCAACGTAGTTATGAACACAACACGTGACCGAACCAGGACTGGACATCGTCCTGGGGACAAGTAAAATGCAGGGCATGTGCCTCCTGTGGGAGATTGAAGATGTATGGAGGCTCAGGAACCAGGACACAAAGCAATACACACACCACTCTGCACCCATAACTCTGCCTCATGGCTAGATTTCTTTCTGACATCACAATCACTATTGGAACGGGTGAAGGAGGTAGTAATTAAGGCCCGCACACTGTCAGACCAAGCCCCTGTGTTATTGACTGTTGAAGTATCGGACCGTGTGAGGGAGAATCTCCCCTGGAGATTTAAGAGTGAGGGTCTCATGGATACAGTATTTTGGGATGGCTGATGAGAGGCTATAGACTCCTTTTTCAAAACCAATGTGGGCTAGGTGAAGTCACTGGGGACACTGTGGGAGTGTTTCAAATGCATGATTATGGGGGAGTGCATTTCCTGGGAATCGGAGGCATTAAAGCAAATGAGGAGGGAATTGGCTACTAAGAAGTGAAACATTCGAGTAATGCAGACAGCTGCACCTACCGAATCGCACCAGGAACAAGATTCTGCAACAGCTACAGGATTTTCAGGAGATGGCGCAAAGAGAAGTCAAATACACATGGGTGAGGACTGCAATACGTCAATATGGGGAAGGGCAGGCCCCTGGCAGGACATTGGCGAGAGCAACTAAATTTGACTACCTCAGGGGCAGGGTCCCAGTGATTGATCACGGACGCACACGGGGTGGATAAGGACAAGGAGATAGTCCAACAATTCTGTGGGTTCTATAACCGATTATATTCCTCAAAAATCCAGGATTCCGAATCAGAGAGAGACACACATATAGATCAGGTGGCACTACATTGGTGCATGGAGGCGCAGGGGGAATGGCTGGGACGCCACCTGACATCAGAAGAGGTGCTGAGTGCTATTAAATCCCTACCGTCCGGGAAATCTCCGGGGCCCGATGGATTTACATCGGAATTTTATAAACATTATGCTGACAAACTTGCTCCCCACCTGTTACACATTTATCGGCAGAGCCTGGAGGACTGGCAGTTGCCGGAATCCCTGAGAGGCCATGGTGGTAATACTACTAAAACCATACAGGCCTGTTAGTGACTGCTCTACTTACCGCCCAATATCGCTAATTAATCTTGATAATAAAATTCTAGCGAAAATCCTTGCAACCCGATTGTCACCCCTGATGCAAACAATTGTGAGAGCAGACCAGTCGGGTTTCATAACGGGGTGCTACAGCTCATATGTGCTGAGGAGGATGTTTGGGTTGATTATGGCGGCGCAGCAGGAGGATTCCTTGGTGGCGGCCCTTTTGGATGCCACCAAGGCGTTCAATTCATTTGAGTGGCTGTTCCTGTTTTCCGTGCTGCCCCGTATGGTATTGAGAGAGCAGTTTATAGCCTTGGTGTCCTTATTATACACGAAGCCGGTTGCCAAGATAAGGGTGAATGGGCAACTAACATTGACGATAGCGCTAGGAAGGGGGACACGACAGGGGTGCCCCCCTTTCCCCTTTGCTGTTTGCCCTGGCAATAGAGCCATAGGCGGAAAGGATAAGAGAAGTTTATCTCCATCGTGGAGTTCAACTGTTCACTCATAAGGTAGCGATATTGTTGTACGCAAACAATATGGTGCTGTTCATCTGGAATCCCGAAACTGGATCCAATCGTGTGTGATGTTCAGTGTTTTGGGGACCTCTCGGGATTGAGAGTGAATGCCACTAAATCAGTCCTCTTACCACTGACAGATAAGGTAGAACAGTACCAGGATGGATGGGGGTTCCAATGGCATATGGTCCAGGCCCGCTACTTGGGGATTAATATAGCAAGGGACACGAAGGTGGTATATAGCAGCAACTATCTGAAAGTCCTGGAGCAAGCAAGGGTGGCCATGTCCAGATGGAAGAACCTACCCCTCAACTTGTATGGTAGGATTTCTGTGATCAAGATGAAATTACTCCCCAAGTTTATGTATGTTTTTTTGTATGTAACGCCCCAATAGTGGTACCCGGGGATTACTTTTGGGAGCTGAAGTCCGTGTTATCGCTGTTCATATGGGCGGGTGAACAAGCCATGGTCTCCTCGGACAAATTAGTGGCACCCATACGTGAGGGGGGGGGTCCTGCGATGCCTGACTTTGAAACATACTATAACGTGGCACAAGCTGGGTTACTTACCTACTGGTTCGGAGAGACAGTAGGCATGTGGAGGTGGAGAGGGCAATAGTGGCGCCAGCCCTCTTACGGTCTGTAATCCTTACAGCGCCAGGGTAGGTCACACTGAACATACTATCTTGGATGCAACCTGCATAGCTGGGCCCGCATAGAACGTACAAACAGAGGAGAGGTCCTTTATTCTCCTAAACTCCCGGTAACACATATTCCCGGGATCCCTCTCACTGGGGAGGCTGGCTTCGTGGCTATGGTGTAGAAACTAGGATTGACACACTTTGGGGAGCTGTTCCCCAACGGGATGTTCATAACGTTGGAAACGCTGAAGGAGAAAGGGGAGGTATCTGCGCTGGATGTGTTCTTATACCATAGATTGAGGGGGCCATGCACCAACTTTCCCCGGACAACCGCCTATTGCTTGCACACTAGATAAACTGCTACAGGGGGGTATTGGCAATAAAGTGACATCTGGACTGTATGCCTTGAGTCTTGGCTCTGGGGATGAAACAAAATCCTCCCCTCAGACGAGAAGGGAGCAGTCCCTGGGACGGCAGATTCCGGAAGGGGTCTGGCGGTACTGCTGTGAGAGGACAAGAAAGGGGGCAATCGATATGAGATTTAAATTGATCCGTTTCAAATACCTACACCATTTCTATTACACACTGATGAAATACTTCCCAGAAACCTTGGGTAAATCTTGGGTAGGTGCATTAGATGTGATAGCGCATTAGCAGATTTACGTCATGTGGCCCGGAGTTGCCCTATTTTACAATATTTCTGGCAGCAGGTGTTTGAAATGATCAGAGGTGTTGTTAGGAAGAATTCTCTCTATAGGCTGAATTTCCTAACCTAGTGAGTCCCCCAGCAGCTTTGCTGGATTTCTGGAGTTTGTTTTTATCCTCCTGCCAAGAGTGAGACTCTTTTTCTCCCACTCTTGGACATGGTTTATGGTGTTCCTTTGCTGCTTATGTGTTTTATGGGTTATGGGCAGGGGTGGACTGGCCTTTAGGGAACTCTGGAGATTTCCCGGTGGGCCTCTGCACCCTGGGCCTCTTTTCTGTGGTATTTCCAAATGTTCTCATAGGAAAAGCATTGGGCTTGCTCAAAATGTGTCATATAGGGCCACTTTGAACTTTATTTCCAGGGCCTCTTTTGGTCCCCAGTAATTATTTCCAGGGCCTCTTTTAGTTCCCAGTCCAGCCCTGGTTATGGGGTCCTTTACTCCATAGGGTCTCATGTGTTTTTCCTATGTGTGTTACACAGCACCCTCCGTGCAGTAACACAGGGGTGTCATAGTGACACCCCACCATAGACTCCATACCCTGGGACTGACTACTGTCTCCCAGGGCATGTAAAGTCACCATTGGCTTTACTAGTCCCAAATTATTAACAGAAACCAGTACAAACCATCATATTGTGGACGGACTGGTCGGGGCAATTCGATTGCCCCGGGGTCTGTTAGTCGAGGGGGCACGTCTCTGTCCCCCCTGATCGAGTTTTGGCTGGTGGCAGTGGAAACTACTTTTTATATTCGACCGCGAATATTTTCCTATGGGATTTTCCCATTGTTCGAGGCTACCAACTTTAATTATTTAATTCTCATAGCCTCAAACATACCGCCGGTTTATTTAATTAATATGAATTCTCCGGTTGGTATTTTTTGCCAAGACTCGATTCTAAAATGGCGTTTGTGTTCTCTTCTGTGACTCCAACCCAAGTCGAGCCCTTTGTTCCACTTTTTGGCGGGCTTCTCCACAGAAGCCTCCAAAAGTGGTGCCACTCTGTCTGGGTACCACAGGGGGTGTGGGAGGGGGTTTAGGCACCCGGGACGAGTTACCTTGGTAACTCAGGTCGCACTCTTGTGTGATTGGCCCAAGTGGTGAGCCGGTCGGCTCACCACTTAGCATGTTTGAGTGACAGCTAGGCTGAGTGAATGGGGGTTTTCTGCATAAAAGCAGGGCTTTGGGGACTGGAACTTCAGAAGTCGCCACAGGACCTGAGAATCCGACGAGGGAGAAGCTGAGCCGACCTACCACGACACCACCGGTGGAGCCCTGCAGAACTGACTCACCACTTCCCGACGACAGAGACGATCTCCCGGCTGGAGAGGCTTCTTCCCCTGACTGGTGGGCACAACCAGTTTTCCTTTCTTTCTTCGCACCCCAGCCCGGTTTGTGGTCGAACTGCCCGTGCCAAGCACCCCGGCGGCCGGATAGCCACTCACCACTGAACTGCGAATCAACGGACCGCTCCTTGTACCTGAGAAACTCTGCGGCTGGTTTCTTCCCTGGCAGTGCAACAGCCCCCTGTCTTCCTCCCCGACGAGATCCTCTTCCCCCGGACGAAGCACCGACTTGCACCCGCTGCCAGGAACACACCACTTTAAGGTACCGTGTCCTCCAGGCCTCCCTTTCTAAAGATTGCTACAAGGTCATAATAACTCCTTAACCTTCTGGACTGGGCTGGCCGCCTTGACCCTCTAACTGGTCCCTTTCTTTGGTCCAACTCCTTTTTGAACCCTTTCAAGACTTTTGTGCACTGCAACCGTGTGACCTTGGACACATTTCGTTTCGATCCTCTTAAAGCGGATCCAGCCTACTGACTCTGAATTCACGGTTTTACTTTGCCTCCTCTCTTATTATGTTCTCGTAAAAGCGTTGGGATCTGTTTCAACTTGTTCTCTGCTTTTCTCTCCCTTTTTAAAACAAACTATTAGAGTGCCATCTACGTTAAGCGCTCACCGCTGTCTGAAAATAAGTGGGGGCTTTACTTACGACTTGTCTAATATTCTTTTAAGGGAGTGTATATCTTTTAGTGACCGTGTTTTTTAATTGCTTACTATTAGTGCCTATGTGTTTTTCTAGATGTGGTTTTAAATAAATAATTATTACTCCTTTACACCAAGCTCTGGGCAGTGTTTACTTGTTCTATTGTGTGCTCTTGGCCTATTGTGAATACTCTGTATATTGCCTAACGCTTCTTGAGGGAAGTCTGACTGCTCAGCCACAGCTACCAAGTGAATCTTTGTGGTACAGACTGCTACCAAGTGGGTTTACTGCCAAACACCTGTAGTCCTAAATCTTTTGCAGTGGTCCCAGAGGGAACTGCACAGGTTTCCGCCTAACGGGTGTTACGGCAGGATGTAGAACCGAACCCGCTGATGGCTCTGTTGGGTTACACAAAACAGATCCTCAAGCATACACAGAAGCTGGTTGGTTTGCTCTTCATTTTGGCTAAGAGATGGGTGGCGATGCTATGGAGAGGGAAGCAAAGCCAAAAGCTAGCTCATTGGAAGGCGGATATTCTATATTGTAATGACATGGAAAGCGGATGGGGCTCCTTGTCCTGTAACCTGCATGGTGATAGACGCATATGGGACCCTTATGTACAATTCCTGATCAGACAATCCGATGATGGAATGGTGGATTCTACCACAACCTAACTCAAACTACAGAAGCTAAATGGAACAATACCTTGCTGTGTCATACATGTGGACTCTTCATACACTACTCCTATGATGAGTGTAGTGAAAAAGAACACAGTGAGTCATTGATAGATGTACAATGCAATGAGCAGCAAGTGGAATGAACCATGTGAAATGTCGAACAGTACCGAGGGGAGGGAAAGGGGCAAGGGGAATTTTGGCACACTGGTGCTGGTTATGATTATAAATGCCAATAAAGAAATGTAAAAAAAAAAAAGTTACATCCAGCACCCTGAAGTATTAGTAGGAACAAGTCATGCTTAACACTACCAGGTGGATCCCGCCAGGGGCAGATTATGAGTTGCAAAAGGAAGACAAGAAATTGGGAGTTTTGGCTCCTTTTCTGGTAATATATCTGTCAAAGTGGGTCTGTCGGTTGTTTCTAGGCTTCAGATGGAACTTGCTACTGACTAGGGAAATTAGGATCAGAATGGGCTATATGAAAACTGATCAGTTAGGGTGTCTGTATTGCAAGGACTACAGTATACTCGAAACTCTGAAACATGTATTTGTGTCTTGTCCAGTTTTGGGGATTCTTAGATTAAAAATCGTACACAAGTTCTTGTCATCATTGACTTTGGGGTGTAGTGACGGGATTTAGTCATCCTGTCTATCTGGTCACACAACCTCCACTGTAATAGCGGTGGTTACTTATGTAAACGTGCTTAGGTTGGAAGATAGTGGAGAGAGTAATTGATTTGAGGAAGATTCTGTATGGGATTGATGTTATGTCTCTTTTTATTCATTAAGCTGCAAGTTCAAGAGTTAGGTTTGGTTGAATATTTGTTTTTAGTTCTAGTGGGGTTGGACTTAGGTGTGTGATTCTTTTGTATGTAACCATATTTTTATATTTTGTTTTAGATTGCATGAGATGCATTACGTATTCTAAAATAATGTGTTTGTTACTGTACCTGCTTTTCTTTTTTTTTCTTTCTTTTTGGTAATTGAATTGATATATCAAAAGGTTAAATTTGTTTAGCCGTAAAACAGTAACACAATGAAAAAAGAACCTTTTAAAAGCAAGGGGGGGCGTGGCCGGGAGCGCCTGTGATGTGGCAGCTCCACTGATGGTCTCAGCCGGCAGCTTACACTAATTTAAAGATGTTCCTGCCGTCCTCAAGGCGGAAGTCCGGGGCTGCTCGGGGTGGTAAAATGAGCCCCTAACGCAACTCAGAGCGCCGAGTGGAGACTGGCGAAGTCTGCAGCGTCTGCCACTGAGGCTTTCAAAATGGCGGGCGGTTTGGAGGAGCTCCTCTATGGTGCCTCATCGGCTGTTTACAACGGTAGTCTGCTACAGTGATCTTCCACTTGGGGAAAGCTATCGGCTAATCATCCCCAGCCCCACCAACACCACGCGCTGGATGGTGCCTTGGAATCGCCCGTAACGAAGGGGAAACCAGCCGCTCTCATCTGCGGTACCCAGCCCCTGACGGGAGACAGCACCAGCCTCACAGACGGCCCCATGGGACACCGGGCAATTAAAAGCTAAGTGCTGGCGGACTGCAGCGGTGCCCGGCACCCTCACCCCAGCGGCCCAGTGCACACCGAACATCCCGCGCTGTCCCCACTCAATCTGCTGGGCACCCCAGGTGGCACAGGAGACATGCCCCCCTGATCGGCCCGTCATCCGCACCTGAAAGCATAAAGCAGCGACCCACGCCACGCAACCCGTCGAGCGGGTTGCAACGCAGCTAGCCGCCATACGCAGCTAGCACTACGCCTTACTAAGAGGGACTGGCATTGGCCTGCAATCCCCCTCACAAGACGGGCTCCTGCGCCCATAACCTGGTGCTGCACCCATCAGTCCCCCAGGATCACCCAGATCCCACGAGGAAGGTTGGTCATCGTGGAGATCCCACACAGACTCATCCTAGATCGCCCAGAGCCCATAGTACAACTGCTCCCCACAGAGTGACCCCCACGGCTATGCACCACTAGGCGTGACAATGGCCACCCTTGGGTCGGCATCTATCTCCTGGGGCGCCCCGGCCCAAACCTCTGCTTCTGACCGGATTCTTGGGACCTGGCTAGGGACGTCCTCCCTGTGAACCCCTGGAGGCCTTAAGCCTTTACCACCACACTGGCCGCCCACCCTCCTGAAGCCTGGCCTGATGTGGATTCCACCAAGTGGCCCTGCCACCCACTCAAAAACTGAATTCTGAGTCTCCACACAGCCCAACGAGCCCAGGGCACTCTCCGCTTCCCTTCCCCCCCCCACCCCCGGGTCCGGAAAAGAAGACGCAGGACTCTTTCGTGCCCAGCGCTGCAGCGTCAGCACTGAGACTCCTTTGTGGCATCGCCCGCCTCCGGACCTACCCTTCTGACCGCCCAGTATTTCTTGGACTACCCCCCCCTCATCTAAAATCTCCGGCTCCCTCATAATCAGGGAGACACCCAGCAATCAACAGTGTGGCCTTTGAGGGTTCTCCCCCTCCCCCCAACCTGACGTCCTGTTTCCACCTGGCTCACCCTCCCTCAGCCGGTCCTTGGCTGCACCTGTTTGACCCGCTGCTTCCTGGGGTGCCTCGGCCCAATCCCATGTTCACTGCTTGGAGACGCAGGCCCAGCTGTTACCTGCTGGAGGAGGCATAGACTCTCTCATTCCTTACCACCGAGTAGTGCAAAGCGGCCCCTCCTGGAAAACCAGCAGCCAGCAGGCATGCCCATTGGGATCCTGTAACCACAGAATTATCTTGGATTTTGACATTGACAAAAGCCCATCAATATCTTTCCTCAATAACTCGAGTCCGAGCCTCGGATTCCCTCCTACCGTCTGCCTTATCCTAGTTGGACTGGCCAGGGGCTCTACTAACCACTCAAGCTTTTGCCTCGCCCTCGGTCTGGCTCCCCAAAGTCTGATTGGTCACATCTGGGGACCCTCCCCCTTTGCATGGTACTGGACGGAATCCACAGATCTTACCCCCCATCGGCGGTCCCCCTCATCTCCACGGTTCTAGCCCGGGTTCGCATAAGTGCAACCGGAATGGTGACCGGGTACCATGGCCAAACATCTTAAGCCTCCCAAGACGACGGACATTTCCACCATGCTCCTCTCTGCAGATAGAGGCAAGAAATTGGACCCCCCGAAACTTACACCTCAAAAAATGCCGGAACACAGAGGGACCTCAAGTCAGAATTCAGATCTTGCATGTCGGAGCTCACTTCGAAACTGAAGCAGATGGACCAGAGGGTCTAGACGTCGAGCACAGGTTTGGGGAGGCCGAGGACATAGCCCAGGAACACTCTACTACCCTTGTGGAGGTGCAGCACACAATTCAGGCCTTGATGGACAAAACCGAGATCCTCAAATTCAAATTCAAACAAGAAAACAGAGCTCGTCGTAATAATCTGCGGATTCGAGGGGTCCCCTCCTCAGTTCCTGATAAGGATCTAGCGGAGTATGTGGGCGATTTCTTTCAGTCGCTGTTGCCGCACTTGGACAAGTCTCAGCTCCTACTAGACCGCACCCACAGACTGCGCCCATGATGAGGAATGGACTCGGACTCCCCCCCTCGCGCCCCCCCGGATGTGATCACAAGAGTTTACTTTTATACCACCGAGGAAGCCATCGCTGCAATAGGCCGTTGCGCGATGAACTAATGTTCCAAGGCTCCCCGCTGCAAATCTTCCAGGACCTCTTGCTGCAGAAGCGTAGGGCCCTTCGACCGCTCACGCTTTTTTTCCGAGATCACCAGATCAGCATTCGGTGGCTATTTCCAACAGCCCTCCAGTTTTCTCATAACGGAACCACCCGAACGATTAGCCACCAGTCCTTTGCCCCGGCTCACCTGGAGACGCAAAGCCTCCCTCCCTCGACCTTGCAGAGTCTGGACCAGGCGGATCTTCCCCTAAGCCGACACTGGCATCCTGGTCAAGAGTGCAAAGAAATAGCAAAATTAAGTAATGTCGGGGAGCGTCCCTGAGGAGAACATACAGCACTGGAACACAAATTATCCAA
This sequence comes from Ambystoma mexicanum, assembly GCF_040938575.1. Lineage (NCBI taxonomy): Eukaryota > Metazoa > Chordata > Amphibia > Caudata > Ambystomatidae > Ambystoma > Ambystoma mexicanum. The sequence goes on from NC_090932.1 coordinate 548,077,617, forward strand.
CGCTGCTGCGGGCCCCGTGAGGCCCATGCTCGACTCCAGGGTGCATGTCACCATATTTCCCTTGGAGTGAATTACAACCCTCCTGGTTGGCTATAGCCCTGTTGGCTAGGGGGATTTCCGATAAGATGAAATCGGCCCCCCAAGTTCAGATTCTGGCTTCCCGTTGGAGGTAAAAGTTGGAAGTCCTTTCCTCCCGTTGGAGGCAACCTAAAAATCTTCAGCCGCAGGATGATCCGGTTAAGAACAAACCTCTTGACTATGGCTGACTCTGGCTCCTCCCAACCCCCACCCCTGGGGTCTACTTCATCTCCAGAGATCCCACACCCGCACCAAAAACACACATTTGTCACCTTAAACGTAAGAGGCCTAAATTCCCCCCTGAAAAGGTAATCCACCCTTCAACGGCTGCAGGATGGGGAAGCCTCAGTAGCCTTTTTGCAAGAGACTCACTTGATCCCAGTGGACTTCTCCCACCTTCGCAGTAGACTCTTTCCCCTGCAACTCCTGGCCTCTAATGGCACTAAGAAGGGGGGCACCGCGATCCTCTTTGCGAAAGATTTCAGACCGCAAATCCTGGGTGCATTACGTTGACCGTAGGGCTGCTTCATCGCATGTCAAATGCCTTATATTCGGCCAACTATACTCCCTGATCTCAGCTTACGCCCCCAATGATAACCAAGAGGGGTTCTATCGTGACGTAGAAGAGGCTCTCCTCCCATTCATTGAGGGGCAAATCATCATTGGAGGGGACTTCAATGGAACCCCTGACCCGCTTATGGACAGGTCACATCCCCCATCCTCCAGAGACTTAAAGTTGGCAAAGAGCCTGCTTCACCTTTTTCGGACCCTAGATGTCGTGGACACTTTGAGGGTAATCTACCCTGAGGAGAAAGACTTCACATTTTACTCGTACGTGCACCCAACCTTTTCCCGGATTGGTTTGCTGCTGGCCTCCCCTCAGGTCCTGGCTTTTACAGATATCTCGATTGACCCGAGGATCCTCTCTGATCATGCTCCAGTCTCGCTGACCCTGCGATCACATTATCCTGAACCTCCTCCCCGCCGCTGATGGAACTTGTATGACCCCATCTTGAATGACATGGCGGTAAGAGGCGCCATTGCTAGGTCGATTAGAAAGTTTTTTGCGGAAAACCGGAATGAGGATGCGTCCCCAGCCAACGCTTGGGACACCATGAAGGCAGTGCTGAGGGGGGGAACTGATCACCCAGGGTGTAGCTTTCCGTAAACGTGCAGCCAGCACGGCCCTGAAGAAAGAGATTCTGGAAGCTGATGCCGCCCATAAGCAGAAGGGTTGGTCCCCGAAATCCTATTAGGTTTTACAGGTGGCACGGAAGAAGCTGGAGGCACACTATGCCGAAGCCACGGCGCACTTGCTAAACAAAACTAAACAGTGGTATCACGCCAAAAGCAACAAAGCAAATAAACTGTTGGTGAACAAACTCGCCAAGGCCAAGAAAAGAAACACCATCTTGGGCCTCCGCGACCCCAATGGCACGGTCCAATTTGCGGAACGAGATAAATTGTGGCTGGCGGTGGCCCACCTTTCAGAGACAATGACAGCATCTCCAAGAGACCAAACTGAACAACGGGACCACCTGCAGAGTGCTGCTCTTCCGCACCTCAAGGCTGTGGCAAGGGATAGTCTCAAAGCTCCCATCACAAACGAGGAAGTCGGCGCGGCCATTAAGAGCCTTTAATCCAGAGCCCCGGGCCCATATCGATACTCCACTCGATTCTATGAAATCTTTCCCCCCCAGTTGGTGGCCCCCTTGACACTCCTCTTTAACTCCTTTGCCACCATGGGAAGTATCACCCCCTCAAAGCAGGAGTCAACCACGGTTCTTATTCTTAAGCCCAGAAAGGACCCCAGGGACAATAGCTCATATATGCCCATCTCACTGCTAAACCTTGACACCAATATATACTGTAAGATCTTGGCAAATCGCTTGGCGCTTGTCCTCCCTGATATTATAGACCTGGACCAGACAGGTTTCATAACTCATAGGTCAACGAGAGACAACATCTGCAGAGCCCTGAATTTAATAGACATTGCTAATCAAGAATCGCAACAACTCGCCCTGCAGGCCCTAGACGCAACTAAAGCCTTTGACAGAGTGGACTGGACATTCTTGCGCCTCTCCCTCGGAGCCTTTCACTTTGGCCTAACAGTGCAAAAGATGGTCCTAGCTATCAGTCCCCTGATACTCTCCTGAGACTCAATAGCCACCTGTCCGACCCAATCCCTCTAACATGTGGAACGAGACAAGAGTGCCCCCTATCCCTCTGCTGTTCGCCCTGGCCATGGAGCCCTTGGCCCGACGCATCCGCCTGAACCCTTGGACCAAAGGCCTACAAGTAGGCCCTTCCCAGCACAAGATCGCCCTTTACGCGGACGACATGCTATGGACCATCACTGACATCTTGGCTTCTATGAAGCCGAAATCCGGAGGTTCGGGAGAGTGGCGGGTTTTGCCATCAACTTGAGAAATCAGTGGCCCTGGGAGTGGAATACCTAGAGAAGCAATGCCCAATACAATAGAGTTCCGGGACGATCCCTTACCTGGGGGTGCGGATTCCAGCCCGTCCGGCAGACGTCTATCAGGCACACACTCCCCCCCCCCCCCCCCTCCTTCCATCTTCGAAGAGTTGGAAAAAGACCTTAACCGTTGGCTCTCGCAGGAGATCTTGCTTCTGGGCTGCATTATGGCTTGCAAGAGGAATCTCCTCCCACGGTTCCTCTATGCCTGCTCCTCTCTGCCCGTTTCGATCCCTCTCCCCCCTCTGTGGCATCTTCAAAGAAAGATGATTAGCTTCATCTGGAGGGGCAAGAAGCCACAAATTCCCCAAAGAACCATGATGGGCAGTCCCAAATGGGTGGACTGAGGGTCCCTGACCTCCATAGATACCAGATTGCAGCACAACTAGCCCACCTTCAGGCATGGGGAATAGCCTCGGGGCGCCCGAAGTGGGTGGAGATCGAGCAAGCCCGCCTCCCTCTTCCTCTTCGCTTTCTCCCATATGTCCCCCCGTCACTGTGCCGAACCTGGCTGAATACTCTGGCCTCTACTAAACATCTAGTGAAACCTTGGGACTGGGCGCGGAAACATATGGGCACCCCGGGAGGCCAGGGCCCATCCTTCCCAATCTTTCACAACCTAGCCTTCTCGCCGGGCTCCTGCCCCTTGAACTTTCGGAACTGGGTGGCGGGAGGCCTCGAATCCCTAGGGTAACTCTTTGAGGAGGGCCGCCCACGCACCTTTGAGCAATGCAAGAATACATTCCGGTTAGCGGAAACTGACAGGTTCACCTATTCCCAACTGCGATATTGGTGCTCCCATCCCCTGACACGAACGGCAGCAACGCGAGCCCCCACTCCGCTTGAACTCACCACGAATTACCTGCCAGCCCGGGGGAAGATCTCCGCTCTCTATAAGTTACTGCAAGATGACCCCTTCGTCGCCAAGGCCTCTTACATGTCTCAATGGGAGGCAGACCTGGGACACGCCGTAAAGGATCAGACTTGGGTAGATATCTGGTTGAGAACCTGCGTGTCCTCCCCCTGCAATACCAACCGGGAGTGCGCCCACAAGCTGCTCCTAAAATGGTACTACCCCCCGCTCTGCTTGCACCACTTTCATCAGGCTCTAGACCCCCAATGTTGGCGTCTCTGCGGACTCCCAGGGTCCTATTTCCACATGTGGTGGACTTTGGATTTGCCCTAAGGTTAGAGAATCTTGGTCCCAATGCCTCGCCACGATAAGACATCACCCAAGTGGCAATCCCCTTGGCTACCGACAACGTCCTTCTGGGGGTCCCAGTCTTATCCGAGAATGAGCAGAACAGCTGCCTTGATAACCCAACTCCGGCTGGTGACAAAAATTACTGTAGTCTGCACTTGGAAGTCTACTGAAGGTCCCCTGATGACACTCTGGTGGATTAAGCTTTGGGACATCCTGATGGACAAGAAGGTCACTGTAGCCAGGGCGGGCACCCTTCACCGCTTTGCGAACATTTGGGTGCCACTCTTGGATTATGATCGGAACTAGCCGGTGCTGATTTATAAGCCGTGCCTAATCGCGAGAGCCCTGCACTCGGATAGTGAACAACTGGTGCACAATCTGGTCCACTCGGACTGAGAGTCAAGCTGACCCATGGGGCCACCGGGGAAGGGATGGGGGAATTGTTGCTTTCGCATGCCGAGGTCTGATGTTGCATTTAATTGGTAATTTATGTGATCACCTGTGTGCTGTCCTATAAATTAAAAACCTTTTTTTTTTTTTTAAAAGCAAGATACAATACCTTTGACAGAGTGGTTCGGCACGGTGTCCAGTCATTTGGTCGACTACAAACTGGTCGACTGCAATTTGGTCGACGTCATTTGGTCGAAAACCAAATGGTCAAATTTTTTTTTTTTTATTTGTGTTTTGTGGGTTTTCGTGTAGAAAAAAAAAAGGGTTGGGGGGGGGGACCCCCCAAAAAAAAAACAAAAAAGGGGTAAAAATAAAAAAAATAAAAATTCGACCATTTGGTTTTCAACCAAATTGATTCGACCAGTTGTCCAGTCGACCAATTGTTTTCGACCAAATGACTGGCAACCGTCCGGCACCACGTCAGTGCTCAATAGAAGGTCTCTTTAACGTATCCCGCTGAGAAGTGGCAAAAGTGAAAGTGAGAAAAAGTTTGTATCAAGAAGATAATGAGTTATTGTGATTCAGAGTGATCATGCTACGGGTGGAGCAAAATCCTGTGCACAGTCGAAAGTCAAGGATTGCCAATAGTTTTATAGCATAGGCCCTTTTATTTTGACAGACGCAACTAGGACTGCGTTATTATTTAATGGTCGTAGCTTGCGCCCATCTTTTGAATTTAGGATTAGATGGGCGTTTTGCCAACCCAATTGAAGTTAAATAAACACCCTTAAACTGTGATCACTTGTGTCTGTTTTACCGTTTTATACCATGCCTTCCTTACAAATCCCACAACACAAGAATAATGATCACAGGAATTAATGCCTTCCAATTACCCAAGTTTCACTCTGCTTTTCCTTTCACTCCCTTCTACTCCTTAACCTGATCTTGTCTTCCTTTCCCTTGTACTCTTTGTCGCTCTTACTCCCCCTCTTGTCCTTCTCACCCACATGCCTACTCCTAGTCTCCTCCTTCCCTCTACTACTCTCTACCCCCACTACTCTCCTGCCACTGGGCTCTACTCTCCACTATTCCTTCTCCCTACTACTCTTATTACTGCTCTCTACTCTCCACTCCCAGTGCTCAATACTACTTGTCACTTCCCTCTCCACTCCCCTCCTTCTCCCCCCCTCAAGAGCTTATTTGCATTTCTAGTTCTGTATCCGCTGCGTGTGGCTGGGTATCGCTTCCTTCCGAAGCTGCAGGATCCACTCCTGTGCCAAACAGTCCTGTTATTAACATTCTCCAAGCCATCAGGTTACCTACGTCTTCCTCCCCGCAATTGCTGCATGCCTCCTGCCACACCACCGTTTCAGCCTCAGCCCATTTTTGCAAGTCCCGCCACCATACCTCTACCCGTGGCTTGTAGCATTGCTTCCAGCCCATGGCTATCCTTCTTTTAGCAAGCACATATGCCAGGTCCATCAGTTTCCCAAGGTGTTTGGTGTTCCGTGGTCTGGGAAACCCTCCCAATAGGCAGGCCCAGGCCGTATCTATGTTGAGTGGGACCCCTTTATCCGCTAGTTTCCATGCCACTTCCCCCCAAAAAGCTTCAATCACTGGGCAAGACCAGAACATGTGTGTCATATCAGCGTCTTCCTCATCGCATTTTGGGCATGCTTGTCTTCCTGCGTTTGCAAACTTAGATATTCTCTTCGGGGTCATATAGGCTCTATGCGTTATGTATAACTATCTGCTGCAATCTAGCATTTCTGGACACTTTCTTGTGGTATCCCATGGCCCGTTCCCACATTCCATCGGTCATCTGTGCTCCCACCTCCGCTTCCCAGTCCAGCCTCAGATCAGTCAAATCCTTCCCCACCCGGGTCATCACCATCTCATATAGTCTAGAGATCTCGTGCCCTCCCTCCGATATGTCATATATTGTTCCCATTAGAGCGTCTGGTTCTTCCGCCAGTATAGTGTCTGGCCAGGTTTTGCGAATAGTCTGCACTAGCCTAAGATACGTGACATATTGGCCTCCATGCAAACCTGTCTCTTCTCCCAGGTCTTCGAAATCTTTAATAGCCCCTTCTTGCCATATGTCTCCCAATGTGGCCAGCCCAACCGATTCCCAATAGGTCCTGATTATCATTCTGAGCTGGTTGTCTCCCCTAGCCAAGACAACCAGTGGCGCCTGTGGGGAACACGGGCACGGGTTCTCCATCAGTTGGCATACTCTGTGCCACATCTTCCACCCAAGCAACAGCATACCCGGGCGTTCTTTCATTTCAAGTCTAGGAACCCAGATAATCTCTTTTAGGTAAAACGGGGTGCAGTCCTGCCCAAACAGCCTAGATTCAGGAGTTTCTTCATCAGAGAGCCATTTGGTTACATATTGCAACTGTAACGCTCACCTGATTCCCGTAGAGGCGTCGGTCTTGACTGGGCGTATACCGTATCTTCAAAGGTGATGTGTAACACACGGCTGGCTCTTTGGGCTGGACCTCTGTGCACTGTATGTCTGACTCGAAGGGTAAGATGTCTGCAGATAGAAAATATGGGATTAATGAACTGGGTTATTGAATGTCTCTCTCTTCTTCCCTTTCTCTTCTCCTGTAGAACCCAAAGGTTAACGCTCTCACCTTAGGTAAGTGAACGCCGTGCTCTCCATCTGCCTCGGGGCAGGGTGCTGTAACCAGTTTCTTCACTGGATAAGGGGAGCAGGCCTCTTGACTTCAGAGGACTGCTGTCCGTCGTTTACTGCACGAACGGTAAGTTTCGAGTAATTCTAATGTCTTTAAAAGTCTTTAGGAATGATGTCTCTTGTTTTGCAGGGTTCCGGCGATGGCGGATGACTGGCTGAAGTGAGTTGAAGATGGAGCCCGTGTGATGAATAGAAGCGCCTGGAAGCACGTAAGTAAGCGCTTGTTGCCTGCTTCACGATGCGCTCTAACTGTCTTTTTATTTTGCAGGTACAAGTTCGGAGCGGCTGCAGGGTGCCGGAATACCCACTGGGTTGGATGTGGAAAGGAGTAATGGCACGTGAGTATTAAAGTTCCCCAATGTCTTTAAACGCACCTTGTTTTGTCTTTCAGATGCGGGATGCAGCGCCGAAGGCCTCCGGAGCGTGCGAAGAGTTGGTAAGCTTTTGTCTTTCAGATGCCGGAATGCAGTGCGAGGCGTTGGTGACAGCCGATGGACCAGGTAAGTGAAGAGCTGTCACTGAAGACCGTAATGCTAACCTGTTCTTTCTTGTCTTTATAGGTGTTGCTGAAGACTGGATTCAGGATGGTAAGCCTTTTTCCTTAGGCCCAGGATCAGATGCAAAAGACACGATGAGCGTTCTGCTGCAGAGGATGCAGAATAACGCAAAGCAAGATTCATCCATCGGGTGTGGTTTAAATAGCCTCCTGTAGTGCTTAGGTGTCTCCTTCCACAGCCACGCCTAGGTAAGAAAAGAGTTCCTGCTTTCCAGAAGAGTTCCAGTGTTCTGAATCTAGGGAGTGGCTCCTGCCCCACCCAACAGGAAAAGTAGTTCCAAACAGAAGAGGATCAGAGGCTCAACTGGCAGGCAAGTAAGCAGCATGGTCTGCTGCAGGTAAGTCCACCCAAGCATTATGAGCCCGGCGCTTCCAGCGCTGGGACTGGGCATATTTATGAGCCTGGTGCCACTGGCGCCAGGACTGGGTCCAAAAGGTCCCAATTGGGACTGGTTGGCACTCGGAACCTGGGTTATGGATCTGCTTCCAAGGGAGTTGGGAAAACCCTGACCTTTTGGAAGCAGAGATCATGACAGCAACTGACTGGCTACATAATAGGCCTCAAAGTTCGGCAGCTTAATGCCCCCTCTATCATGGAAGTTCTGTAGCTTCCATAGCGCCACTCTATTGCGAGTGCCGTGCCACAGGAAGTCCCTACACATGCTGTTCAGTTTGACAAAAAACTTTTTGGGTATCAGGTATGGTATATTACTGAAGAAATGTAACAGCCTAGGCAGGACCACCATTTTGAGCATCGCCCCCCGTCCCATCATCGCCAGCGGCAGCTTCTCCCAAAACTTCATATTTGTGCGGATTTTCTTCACAGCCACCTCTGTGTTATGCAAGTGTTCCCCCTCCACAGTATGATACACATCTATTCCGAGGTAGCGGAAGGAATCAGCCGCCCAAGGTACGGACAACACTGGCAGCCGTTCCAGAGGGACTCCTATGTAGCTCCCCTATGGGAACATGCTCGATTTTTGGGGGTTCACCGCTATGCCGGACAGTTCTGCATACTTTTCCATGACCTCTAGAATATACTGAAGATTTTCTTCCGGATATTTCAAATACAGTAGCAAATCGTCAGCATATAAGGATATTAGGTGTTTCTCTCCCCCTGCTTCAATACCGACCATGTCATATTGTTGTCTGAGGTACACTGCCAGGGGCTCTAGGGCCAGAATGTATAACATCGGGGATCAGGGGCACCCTTGTCTGGTGCCTCTACTGAGTTGCCACCTCTCAGATATCACCGATCCTGTGCGTACTCTGGCCAGTGGTTCACTGTACAACAATTTCGCCCACCTAACATAACCCGGCCCCATCCCGTATTCTTCCAGGGCCGCCAGCAACCATGGCCACCTCACTGAATCAAAAGCCTTGACTGCATCTAGGGACACCACCGTCATTTCCCCATCGCTTCTGTTTCCCTCTTCAATCACCCGGTGGAGTCGCCTGTGGTTGTGGGTTATATTTCTGTTGGGGACATAACCTGTCTGATCCGGGAGTATCAGTTTACTGATGACCCTTCGTAGCCTATTAGCCAGGACCGCCGTCAAAATCTTGCTGTCCTGGTTCAACATTGACAACAGCCTATCGGAGCCGCAGCCATTCCCTGGCTTGTTGGGCTTGGGGAGCGGCACGATCAGTGCTTCTCTGAGCGTGTCCGGTAGCCGACCCTTCTCAAAAGACTCATTAAGCATCTCTAACATAGGGGGGAGTACTTCTGCTTTATATACTTTGTAAAACTCGCCCGGGAATCCGTCCGTACCCGGGGTCTTGCAGGTGGGCAGCTGTTTTACCACCTCCTCTAATTCCTCCAGGGTAATTGGTGCGTCTAGTTCCTCCCTTTCTTCATCACTAATCTTAGGTAATTCCATGTCTTTTAGTGTTTCTCTAATCTCCTCCTGATTGTTCCCTCCTCTGTCCTCATATAATGTTCTATAATAGTCCAAGAATGCCTCGTTGACTCCTTCCTGGGTGTCAACCACCTCCTTGTCCTCTCTGGTTATTATCCTAATCGGGGGCCTGTGGGTTTCGCTCTTATATAACCACGCCAACAAGCGGCCAGTTTTATCCCCACCTGCATGTTGCCTCTCGACATACTTTTTGTAGTTAAGGTTGCAGAGCCTTTCCCAAAGCTCTGCACACCTCTGCTGCAACTCGAGTACAAGTTCCGCGTCCCCTCCTGCCCTGTCGCTTTCGCGCTCCAGTTTCTCTTCCGCTTCCTCTAGTTCTGTTAGGACCCCACCCTGTAGGCCTTTTGACTTAGCAATAGCAGCACCCCGCAACACCACCTTAAAGGCCTCCCAGAGTGTACACGCTGAGTCTACGCTGCCTGTGTTCACCTCAAAGTTCTGTGAGATCGCATCCCTGATGTCTTCCCTGAAGACTGGGTCTCTGAGCGCCTCCGCCGGGAGGCGCCACGTCAGTATCCGCGCCCTGGGGCGACAGTACTGCCAGGTCAGCACCAGAGGCGAGTGGTCCGACAGGACCCTCGCTCTATATTCTATTTGGGTGGTCTCTATCGTCACATCTGGCATGGCAAAAAAATAATCCAGCCTCGTGGGCAGGTGCTGCGGAGCTGAGTAGTGCGAGTACTGTGTTTCATTAGGGTGTTTCAGTCTCCAAACATCCGCCAGCCCAAAGTCATCTAGTAATGTCTGTAATACCCTGGCCACCGGGTTGGGCCGATCAATCTTCCCATCAGATCTGTCTGCCTTTGGGTCGAGCACACAGCTAAAGTCCCCTCCCCAGATAACCGCTCCCCCCACACACGCGCCCAAATGAGTACATAGGGTTCTAAAATACGTAGCAGTGTTTTGGTTGGGGGCATATGTATTTATAATGCACACCTCTTTATTCTCTACCAGGGCATTCAATATGACCAACCTACCCTCCATGTCCACCACCTCTTGTGTGAGTTGGAGCGGAACGTGCGGTGCCACCCAGACCAGCACTCCCCTAGCGTAGGCAGAGTACGGAGAACCCACTACAGTGCCTCTCCACTTCTTCCCCTCCAGTTCCAAATTTTGCTGGGTCAGATGTGTTTCCTGCAACAGCGCAATATCAATCCTCTGTCTTTTTAGGTACATCCTGACTTTGTTCCTTTTTAAGTAGCTGTTAAGTCCCCTGACATTCCATGTTACGATCTTAAGGTCTCCCATGGCTCATGAGTGTCTTCCTGCCTCCCATGTAGCGGCTCCCCTTTGCCCACGTGATACAGATGCAGCCCTCCTTTTTTGCTTGTAGCTTCTCGTACCAGCTCAAACTCCCCATAACTATGTACACGATAAATCCCCAACTTCCCTCCCCTCCCCCCACCCATTCCTTCCCCAACATCACACACCCCAACTGCTGCCCAGCTCCATCCTCGGAGCTCAGGCACCCCCACATCTAGCCCTGCAGGCACCGAACGATGCACAGAGCTCAGTAGGGTGAAGTCGCCCTAATGGCCACTTAACTAAAACTGTTGTGGGGTAGAGAGAATCGCTCCGTAAGGCTCCAGTTAAGTTAACATTAACCACAGTGCTTATGACAAATAGTGCAATAGTCTGACCTTCTCTACTGAAGGCTGCGCAAGCGACTATATTCAAGTCCCACGTGCCGCGCCATCTTACGGCGCCTTCTTCATGCATCACTTATCTCTTCCGAGCTCTTTCTCCGTACGAACTTCTGACTCCTGGGGACATCCTTGCGCATCGAGCCATCCCATGGCATCCTCCGGGGTCTCAAAAAACAAAGTTTTATGTTTATGAATGACTTTCAATTTTGCCGCATACAGTAACATATATTTGTGGCCCGCCTCTCTCAATCTCCGCTTTACCGTCCCAAAGTTCATGCGGCTACGCTGCACAGACAGGGTGTAGTCCGGGTAAGCCGTGATGTTTGCCGCTCCTCGTGTGATCGTTCCTCCCTTATGAAAGTATTCCAATATCCTCTCCCGGTCACGGTAATTAAGAATTTTGGCGATCACAGGCCCAGGCGGGTTCCCCGGTGGCGGCCTCCTCGTTTAGGGCTCTGTGTGCCCTTTCCACTGCAAATCCTTGGGATAGGGCTCCTCCGGGTATCTCTTGCAATAGCATGAATTCAATGAATTCCGTGGGATCGTGGCCCTCCAATCCCTCCGGCAAGCCCACGATGCGGATGTTGTTTCGTCGGGCTCGTCCTTCCGCCTCCTCGGCTCTGCTCTCCAAGTTGCCCACTCTTTGTAGCAGGGCGTGCAGTTTGGCTTTATGGGAGGCGCAATCCGCAGTATTCGGGCTGACTTCCTTCTCAAGGGACTCCGTGCGCTCCGCCAAGGCCCTGACATCCTGTCGGAGTAGGTTAACGTCCTCCTGCACCTCTCCGACCTTGAGGTCCAGTGCCGTTTTTAGTTCAGTGACGGCTAGTTCGAGCTTAGATTCCCAGGCCGCCCTTAGGTCCACAATCGCAGCCAGGATTTCTTGGTTGGCGCCCGAAGTCGTCATGCCGCTTGCAGGCAGCTTGTCCCTGCTCTTGGTAATGTCTTGACCCGGGGACGTCTTAGCAAAGTCGTCTAAGGTGGGCTGTTTCGCCTTCGGCCTCACCGTTCTATTCGACATGACCCAGGGGACCTGTGGTTTGCACAAGTGACAAATGTGCGCTCAGTGCGCCCCTTTCGCTGGGTCACCGTGCGGCCTGCATCTTCCTTTGTTCCGGACCTTGGTCGGCCATTTTGTGTCGTCTTTCGTCTCCGGTGCTCCTTATCTCTTCCGCACCGATCTCTGCCGCCATCCCTCCTGCACCATCCAGAAGTTCACCACGCGTAGCCCAATCATTCACACACTGACATGTGTATTTTCAGAGGTCGACGGCCCGTCTTCACGCACTTTTTTGCCCGGATCATTGCAGGATCTCGGGAGCTCCTCCAGAACGCGTCCAACTACATGGCCCTCATAGCCACGCCCCGCCCTGTCCCAATACATGACACCCGAAAGGAACAGAAGAGGTGGTGCCATGTTGGCCAAACTCCCTGACTCTCCTGAGGAGCACCACCTAGAAAACAGAGATATGCAATGGTTAAGGGGGAACCAGGAGAGGGGAGGCAAGGCCCAAAGAGACCTGAAAGGGGGGGGGGGTGAGAGAAACCAAACTACAAGGTGGGATCAGAGACCCCAAGGGGGGCGGGGGGTGATAATCTAAAACCCCAAGGTGGGATAAGAGAAACCAGACCCCGAGGTGGGGCAAAGACCAAGAGCTGCCTCACAAGAGAGAACACCAGAATCTTTCTTGGGGAAAGAGTACAAGGAGAGCAGTCAGAGGGGGCCAGGGCACAGGCCAGATGTCTCCATGTGAGAGTAAAGAGAAGAGACATTGGACTGAATTGAACAGTACTGACGTGAAGGTTGGAGAGACATTAAGCCTGCTGGCTTAGATTGTGCACCAGGCTGGGAGCCCCTATTGAGAAAGACACACCAGCGTGGAGGTCAGAAACTAACCACCAGTCAATTGCTCAGGAGCAAGGCCCAAGTGTGCCTTCGTTGAATTTGTGTTTGCAGAACTCTATTAACCATAGGATTCTGGATGGAGGACTTTCTTGTCTTGTAACGGACATCCTGAGGAGCACCCTTTTATAGTTTTTCTTTATCAAGTAAAGCCAAAAATCTTTGAGCTTGGGACAGCAAAGGTTTATTGTGTGATCTAGAATATAGAAAAGTTCTCCCCAATAACACCTTGTCCGTCTCCTGATTCTGATCTATCACAGGATCCCCTCTTGCTTCCCAAGTCCAACAGAGCTTTGGACGATATCCCCTGGACAGTCACAGGTAGATGGAATTTCCAATTAGCTTCACCTGTAGTATATATTGTATAGGTGGGTGCACCCAGTACATCTTCATTGACCTGGAACCGATCTGAAAGATAGTTGAGATCTGGGGTGATTCTTCACGTTCCGTGGGGTTTTCCTTGAGAAGTTTTGTTGGTAAGTTTGTTGTAGGGAGCCTGAGCTCCAAAGGTTCTTCATTGGAGTGTTCCAGTTAGAACGTAGCAATATGTCCAGGTTTTCAGCAGGCATTCCAATTTATCACCTCGACACGCAGAATTGAGCAGGGTTTTCTCCAGTCTGCCACTAAGGAAGGTTTAGTCTTTGTTTCGGAGACCATCGGGTGGGACTCAATTTTTTCAGGGATGGACTTTCCTCTCTCACCCAAGTCCTAGGTTTGTCTTCATTGGTCTTTTTAGGTTCAATTACTGGCAAATGCGAGAATGTTGCTCCATGGTGCGCTTTAGCCGACTGAATTTGCTTCTTCTCAGGAGTGTTCATATAGTTGATAAACTATGTTTTGTAGTTACGGTGGCAAGGAGTCTACACACCTTTCAAAGATCAGCATTTCATTGGCCTACTCATGTTTTCATTTGGTTCAGCCATTTCTTCCATAGCTCCTTAACTCTACCTGACATTTTGCAATGTCGTACTCCGATCATATAGTGCTCCCGATCTTGCCCCAGCCTCTCTAGAATCCCTTGCTGGCCCTTTCAGGGTTTAATGCTTGAAAGGCCTGAAGGACATCTCCTTTTATATACTGGGCCCAGCAATCTCGATGCCTGCCTTCAGTCATGGTCACTTGTTCAAAATTTACAAAGGTGGCTGGGGCTTCCCCATTTCTCAATTTTGTAGGATTGTGGGGTAGACAGCCAGTTGTTTCTGCCTCTCATTGATAGCTCCATCAAGGTCTCTGGATGTTGAGGATTTAAAGCTAGTTGTCCCTCCACCAGGGCCCTCAATAGGTCTTTCATGGGTTTTGGGGCAGAGCCTACTACCTTGAAACTGGGATCTGCTTCGTATTGTGCAGCTTTGAATTCAGTCTCTTCATCTTCTTCGTCTTGGTCCGTGGGATCTCTCCACTGCTGGAACGAGAGAACTCCTGATAGGCTAGGCAGCCTTTTTCCACTGGCCTGGGCTTGCCAGTTGGCTTGTCTTTTCTTGGCCTCTTGTATTTGTTCTAAAGATTCCTTTTTGGTTCTTCTGCCAGGGTAAAAGTTTCCACTGCTACTCTCCACTCCCACTGTTCTATGCTACTTGACACTCCCCTTTCCACTACACTCCTCCTTCTCCTTCAGTCACCCTCCTTTCACCTCACACCTACGCTTCCACCTAGTTTCACTGACTCACCTTACACCCCATACATGCACTCTCAGACCCAAGAACCACTTTCTCTCACCAACCAGTAACACATTTTCTGTATGACCACCTATGAATTATCTGTGTATCATTGTGTATTGTTTTTGTATTGTGGATAATGACTAAGTCGAATAAAGGCTGTATGATGATGATAAACTAGTTACTTAAAACCTGATGCATGTGGCCACCTTGTGCTGTTAAGGCTCTACCCAGTGCTAGTCTGTATGTAGCACCATTGACCTCTGTGTCTTCTCTTCAGCTGTCATGTCCCGAAGTGCCACTGTGTGAGGAATCCAATGGATTCATCACTGGTTTCCCGGCGGTGACGACCTCCCACGTGGCATGGGGAGGGTAGGCGCTACCTGATTCTGACCTTGGGGGCGGCATATGAGGGGGAATCACATGGGGTGAGACAACCTCCGGGGAGATGTCATGCTTTCATCTGGTGAGACACGGTATCCCCATTTTCTCTTGAAAGTAACACTCCTATATCCAACACCCTCATGGCCTATTGTGATACATCCAGTCCTTCTTCCATGAAGAATAGGGAAATCACTGTTTCCAATTATACACATCCAGTCCTCCTCCCATGAAGAATAGGGAAATCACTGTTCCCAATTATACTCATCAATCATCCAGAACTCATTCACCATTTAAGACTATTGGAAATGTGTATTTAAGTTTTCCAAAATCAATTCTCAAAAGTGTACTTCTCCCAAAATGACCAAAATACTGGGACGAAGAAGAGGAATCAAGCAGTACAGAGTGAGAGATGCTTCAAGCTTAGCGAGCACTCTAGTGGTTGCCCGCAAACACCTGTGCCCGGGAACTTTAGAAAGGCAACTGAAGCAGGGAATCGAGATCTGCCCCAGGTTGGGACAGAGCTGCGTGTCTCTGTGAAGGTGAAGAAACCGAAAGGCAGTGGCTGAGCGAAGTGGCCCACCAGCGAAGAAGGAAGAGGCTGCACGAGAAAGACATGCCACAGGAATGCCAGGAGCCAGTGAGAGACTCCTGGGCATTTGCAGGTGACCAGAGAGCAGCGCTTTACTTACCGAAGCCCAGAGAGAAGCAGATGTGTGAAGTGAGAGTCGCGAGAGACAATGGAACCAAGAGGAATCGGTCAAGAGAAGGCAGCAGATGGAGACCCTTCACTGGGAGAAACGAAAGATGCCAACTAGAGCTGGTGAGTCCACCCAGAGGTAATGTGGACCCCAGGCGTGTCTTCGGCAACGCAGAGTAAAAGTGATTAACAAACAAGTAACCGAGGGAGAGAGAACAAATTAACTTGATGTAAAAACAGGTATTAAGCAACAAACCCCTTTAAAGCAAACGGGTGTATGTTATGCACATATAGGGAAAACACAAACCGGATAGTGTATCCGGAAGACAGGTTGACAAAGTGTATATGCAACTTTGGGGAAGGGCAGAAGCCCTGTGTGAATATAAAAAGTCCTGGCGTGAGAGTAGACCAGGCAATTAAAAATGTGTGAACAGCAGAAGAATATAACAGGCAATCACAAGTGGGTGAATAGCAAGAAGCCCTAGCAGGAGAGTATTCTAGGCAATCACAAGTGTGTGAATACAAAAGATCTGGCAGGAGAGTGGACCAGGTAATCACAAGTGTGTGAATAGCAAGAAACCCTGGCAGGACAATATACCAGGAAATCACAAGTGTGTGACTAGCAGGAAGCCCTGGCAGGAGAATATACCAGGCAATCGCAACTGTGTGAATAGCAAGAAACCTTGGCAGGACAATATACCAGGTAATCACAAGTGTGTGACTAGCAGGAAGCCCTGGCAGGAGAATATACCAGGCAATCGCAACTGTGTGAATAGCAAGAAGCCCTGGCAGGAGAGTATACCAGGCAATCACAAGTGTGTGAAAACAGGAAATCCTAGCAGAAAAATACAGCAAGTAAATAAACCTGTGTGTAATAAAGAAATCCTGAGACGAAAAATCAGGGCCGAAGAAAGGAGTGCGTTGATTAAAAACAAAGAGGCCCTGATTAGAACCATCACGACTAGAGTAGGAATTGCGTTGTCCAGAAGAGAAGTAAAACTCTGGCGTAGAAGCATACTAGGTGTTTTGAAAGAAATACAATTGCAAAGTCAAACAAATTTAAATGTCCGTCGTGAGCGTAGAAACACAAAAAGAACTGTTGTATGTGAAACTTCGGAGAGCCAAAAGGAATCCAGGGGAAGGGAACCACCCCCTGGAACAAGGACCTCTAACCTAGATGAAACTTTGTGTTGGAACCATTTATTCTTCTTTCGTGAACACTTTTTCAAACTTCTCCAGGTTAAAGACATTTTCCGTTTTAGTATGAGTGTCAGAATTGAACTTTGGGCATAGAGCAGTATTGATTTTGACATCCTGACAGACAGATCCTTAGTTTTGGTTTAGGTAGGGAAATTACTCTTGGAGCAGGGTCAGAGAGGCCTTTTCCCAACCCTTTTATTTTTAATAAAAGTCTTTAACCAAAAACATGGCTAGCTTGTGTCAGAGTTTCATTCCCGACTCCTCACACTCTGACGTTTTCGTTTGCAATATTTATATGAATGCTTGTAGGTTTATCAGTGCTGCCTCAACCTGTGTTGTACCATACCAGGGAAACATTGCCTCTCCCAACCTGTGTCCATCTGTAAGAATATTGCATGTGTTTGCTAATCTAGAAACTACGAAAAGGGTGCTCATCAGGATGTCTTACATAAATCAATCTTGCCCTATTCAAACCTGTGCTACCGTGCGGACTGTCCATACCACTAACAAAGGAAACAGAAACTTTGCCTAGAGAAGTGTTCTTACTCCTATTTCTTGGCTTGGGCTGGCGGCGTGTGGTCCCCTCCCCAAATGTGTGTCTAGAATACTCTTCTTTTGAGTTTTCAGGCCTTAGCCTGCTCATATAGTCCACAACAATGTTCAAATGTCTCTCGATTTTGCTCCCTATTTTCAGGCCTATGCCTATTCGTACAGTCTACTGTTAAAGATGAGAAGTCTGTTCCTCAAGTCTACAATTTGACTCTGCAAATCCTTCAATTCTGGTACATCCACTCTGGGGTTTTCACGTGTCCTCTGGTTTCAGTGACACTTTGTGTGTTATTGTGTTCCGGTTCACCCCCTTAGAGTGCTTCTCTCACTCTCTGGTACACCCTCGATTGAGGTTCACCGCCTCAGGGTGTTTTGTTTGCTTTCTTTTTCTGGTCTCTTGTAACCCCTTGTGGGTTATTGGGTTCGGGCTCACCCCCTCTGGGAATTTCTCTTGTTCTCTGGATTCTGGTAACTTCTCATGGGTTAATGGGTTTGGGCTCACCCCCTCAGAATGGTCCTCTTGCTCTCAGTTATCTGGTTACCCCTCATAGGTTATTATGTCCTGGCTCACCCCCTCGGGATGTCTCTCTTGTTTTCTGGTAGCTTAAAAGCCCCTCCAGGGTCTTTGGATAATTTATTCGGTTTCTCCATATTCAAACTCCTTTTTGGAGTGTTTGTGAACTCGGCTGCCCTCTACATGGCCCCTGCCCCTGTTTGTCTGCAGTGCTCGGACAGCAACTCTTGTAGCATGGGAACCAAGCTTCTTGGGTCTTCAGTTTCCTGGTTTCGCATCTTCGTCCTGGCGCCACCGTTCAGGCAAGGCGGTTTACTACGTTCATGCAGGTTCAGTCTCTGTGTCTGAGACCTTGGCGTCTGGGGCTCTCGGCCATCCTTGGCTAGGCAGTGTTCTGCAGGCTCTCTCCCCGCCATGTTAGCAACGTGATCCAGCCTCGAGGGTGTGCTGGCTCCACAATGCAGTGTAGGATTCTGCTGAGCGCAGCGTTGCTTGGGCTGCCTCCTGCCCCATGGCTGGTTCGCTTCACAGAAACTACTCTTGCCCAGGAAAGGGTTTCAGTCCTTTTGCATCTCTCTCAGCAACAAGAGACACAATGCCATTATTTTTGAGTTCCGGTTAGCATGGAAGGGTCAGCAACCAAACCCAGCATATTTAAAGGGCTCTATGCATGTGTATTGTGATTAGTCACAATATATCTCATCAAGAATTGTGACTCTGTTGAACATGCTTGTGGTGTCAGGTCATGCGGGAGGTTACTAAGGTTTGTTGTGGGCATATTGCTACTCAAAGGTGGTACTGAGTTTGGGAAGCGTACATCTGATCACACCACTCAGAACCCGAATCCAGATGATCGCTCACAAGGCGGTCTCCCTACCCATGGGTCACTCAAGGGCAATGAGAACTCCTCAAAAACTCTGAGACAGAAGCAACAAGGGAGGAAAGGCCGAAAGCTGCCACACCGGTGAACTCAAGAAACTAATCAATATACTAGATAACAGAAACAACGGACCGAAATCAGGACTCCTGGGTGG
Organism: Ambystoma mexicanum; assembly: GCF_040938575.1. Classification (NCBI taxonomy): domain Eukaryota; kingdom Metazoa; phylum Chordata; class Amphibia; order Caudata; family Ambystomatidae; genus Ambystoma; species Ambystoma mexicanum. The sequence goes on from NC_090932.1 coordinate 548,096,526, forward strand.
ATGGGATTAGGGGGGGGCAGGAGGAGCAGACAAGGCGACCACACAAGGCCTAGAAATGAAATGGACCTAGGTCATGACCCATTCCCGTCAGGAGCGAATCTAAGACCAGGCGGCAAGAACTACATCGGCCAAGAAACAGGGGGATTGCTTGAATTGTTTGAGTTGCAGTGTTTTAACTACCTTAATTGTTTAAATTGTTTTGGTCGCTATGATGTGTAAACTACCATAAGCTTGATGGCTCCGTACCTTTGCCAATACATATGTTTTGTACTGAAAAATGAATAAACAAAGTTTGACAAAAAAAAAAGTTGGTACTGAGTTTGGCTCCACAATATAGGGAATGGGGAATAAATCCAATTAAAGCAAGGGGGGTAGTTTGGGGTTAAGGTGTAGCCTGGATATGAGAGTGGCACAGCAGTTTGGGGATGGGTGCAGAATTGTAGTTCTGCAGGTTAATGGGTTAAGAACTTGAGAACCGGTGAGAGATTTGGTCTGATACAAGCATAGTATATTGTATTTTGAGAAGGTGATTACATTTGTGGGAATGAAAGTGCCTTGTGCGCAAGTATGTATGATAGGGTCATTGGCTTGGTCGCTCGTGGGATGTGGGGTAGAACCTTTTGTTTCATCATTCAAATATACTTAAGTGCACACACAGCTTGAAGAGTGGTATATCTGGGGTTTTGAAGGGATATTTTGAATGGAAGACGACCAGATGTGCATAGTGGGGAGAAATGTCTTGAATTTTGTGTATAGGTGTACTATTGCATTGGAATGGGGATCTTAAAAAGGAATGATTTGTTACACACAAATTTGGGAGTGTAGTAACATAGATTGATGAATGGGGTGATTGCAGGATTTTGGGAGATGTTGGAATGTTTTATGTAGTAGATAATCAAGAATATGTATAGGAGATTCTCACTTGTTGTGAATGGGATGGATTTACAATATTACTGTATGAGAGGGTTCTGTTTATTAATAAGTAATATGAGATTTTTGAAATTGTACCTTAAGTGTGTTAATCGGTTCGGAATGCTATCTAAGTGTTTAATCAATTAACTGTATTCTACCTCTTTGCTTTGGGAAGACTTATATGGAACAGGTTATTTGCTTATCATAACTGGATTGGTGTCTTCAGGTGTATGGGTAGGACTCACAAGAGCTGTGGTTTTATAAATTCTGGTCTAGTGGGATAAGGGAAATATGGAGTTGGGAATAGGGGTGTAAGGATGAGATCTCTAAAATGGATATAATTGTAAATATTATTTAAATAATGTATTGGGGATGTATTTATGTTATAGGTATTTGATTGGGCATGGAGTTCTGAAAGATACGGTTCAGATTTTAGTGGGATTTGTATATAATTGTTCTCTTAATTGGTCCATTATTCCTTGGACAATTTACAATTTAAATGGGTTTTTGTGTTGGTGTGTTATGGTGTCTGTGTTGTGTATTTGTTGGGGGATGCAGTGGGCAACCTACACTCAATGTCTAGTAGATGTAGTTGAGGAGGAGGAAGTAAGAAAGATGGTATCTGGGTATTGTTATACAAGGCTGCCCGAATTAAGATTTTATTTGATTACTACTTGGGGATGGGGATGTTAAAGGTTGCTTCTTGGAACGTGAAAGGACTAAACTGTCCTAAAAAGAAAAAAGGAAATATTTGCTTGGCTATGGACCGAAAAGACTGATTTTATATTCTTGCAGGAAACTCACCTATTAAAATATTCAGAGAGTATGTTCAATAATGCTAGATATATGAAAGTTTTATTAATCTGTTATTCATCAAATTCGCGTGGGTAGGTATTCTAATTCGTAGACGGTTGGGTATGGTAATAGAAAAAATATCCATGGATGATGAAGGCCGAACGATTTTGGCGGATGTTGGATACAAAGGGAAATTAATAACCTTAGTCTCTATATATGGACCATGTTCTAATGGGGTGGAGTTTTTTTAGGGCATTAGCAAAGGCTTTAAAGGGGATGAAAGGTGATTATATAGTGATTGGGGGGAGTTTTCATTGTGTTTTAAATCATAAATTGGACAGCACGTCGGGTTGCAGGTTCACTGGTCAAAAATTAAACAAGGCTTTTCAAATTTTTATTGAAACATTTGACTTGATAGATATTTGGAGGGTTCTACATCCCAAATATCGAGATTTTTCATTTTCCTCACCAGTTCATAATTCTTACTCGAGAATTGATTATTTTTAATAACAGATAAGTCAATAGAAGATGTAGTGGAGGTCAACATGACGGAGCGTTGCCTTTCGGATCACTCTCTAGTCACTCTAAATCTACATTTTGGGAAGTGTCAGCCCAATTACACTAAATGGAGTCTTAAAGCCTTTATTTTGAAGGATGAGAAAGTGTGTGAAGCTATAAATAATTTCATCATGAATTATTGGAGTTAAAATAAGGAGTCTACAGATATATTGGTGGTCTCGGATGCCTTTAAGGCAACTGAACGAGGTGAATTAATGAATTGGACATCCAGGGCTAGAAAAGCGGGGGAGAATAAAGTAAAAGATTTGGAAGCAGATTTGGGGGCTTTGCAGAGGAAATATGCATTAACTAAAAACAAGAAGGATAAATACAATGTCGATAAAATAAGAGATGCTAAAAGTGGAAATAGAAAGATAGGTCGAAAAGGGTCTATACTTCCTGAAACAAAGATATTGGGAGGAGAGAGATAAGGGTGAAAAGTTACAGTTGCTGCCAGGGTGATCTGGTCTGCAAGAAAACACCTGCAGTGCTGGGGCTTGACTGGTTTCCTGATTTCACAGGGTCTTCCTGGATAGATGCTGTAAAACAAGGAAAAACCGACTGGCAAGCATCAGAATACAGAGGCATGGTGAGAAACAAAGGCGTTTTGCACTGGATCATTCAGGCACAAAGGGAAGGGGTAAGGGTTGGCACCGCTGTTGACAAGCCCACAGTTTTTAATGCAATGTGTTTGGACAGTGAGCAGAGCAAGAGGTCATCCACATACTGAATCAGTTTGGGGTCCATCAGGGAGGCATATTTAGGACATGTCATGTGCAGAACCCTTGAAAAGATGGCGGGTAGATCCCATTGGTAGCTTAGTCTGTTATTTGTATTACTCGGAATGTAAAAGTGACCAGTAACTATCTGTCAGGGTATAAAAGAATGCTGACGAAAGCACTAAACGGGCAAATCACAATGACATGTGGTGCGTTAATCAGGACAGCAGAAAAAATTGTGGCCAAGTTAGAAAAAATCAGACACCAGTGTCTTAAACACTGCACACTGGTCCTGGACAAACCTGTATTTGTTAGAGTTGGATTAAATCACTTTTTATTCAAGTTTTCCACAACATTAAATAAACAATAACTGCATTTGCTGTTCCCCAGTCGCGCCTCCCTATCCCACCCCAAAACCCACAACAAAGGTGCTGATACATAAGTGAATCTTATCCAAGTTCAAACAGAATACAGAAGGAGAGCAGCTAGGTCATGTATGATTGTGATAGTAAGGCATCATTCCCAATAAATGTCACTGGAAGGGATCACTCCGGAGTATTCCTTTTACATTTGAACATTACTAGTACTTCCACTTTGCATCGCGATCATCCAATCATGCCAAGGCACCCTGACTGGGTCTGGGTGAGGTGGGATCGTCTTCCTTAAGGATATATGCTCGAAATGGATCCCAGTAGTCTACTGGTCTAGCTCCGGCTGGAAGGGATAACCCATACGATGATTCCCGGCATTCACAGATTTTCAACATGTGGATCCACTCTTAGTCAGTAAGTTCAATTTAAAAGTCTCTGTGTGTAAAACCTATACTTGCCCTCACAACTAAAGCTAAACAATTTATATGGATGTCAGCAACAAAACAAATAGTGTTCCGAATAAAGTTCTGATCTTCATCCAGCTCTGGGCTTACTTTCCAGCTCCCCTTCCCCAAGTTCAAAACAGTTCCACGAGGTCTCAAAAGGAATCTCAGGGTTCCCTTCCCCAAGAAAACAACAAAGTTCAAAATGAGTCTCGGGATTCTCCTCTCGCACCAGCTTGTTCAGCTTGCCAACTTGTACTTAAAGTCAGTCTCTCAATGTTCAACACCACTCCCAGGTCAACTTTATACTCCTTCTGGTTATGGATAGTTCATATAGATTGCTTTCTTCTGCTTCATTTCAGCAATCTCTTTCAGGCACTTGCAATTACTTTCTGTATAGTTCTTTGTCTTTCACAGATAGGGTATACCCAGTCTAGGCGCAGTTGTCGACCAACGGGCCACCCATTACAGGGTACCCCTGGCTTACTTGCCCACACAGGTTCTTTTGTAGGTGCACTTGTGTTCAGGCTCACACCAATTGGCTCTCTCATTGCTAGTCTTTTGGCTTTGCCACAACATGTTTCACTCTTTGCCAGTCTCTGGACTTGCTACCGTGAGCTCAGTTATACAGTTCACTTTGTGGTGCTCTTTTCCCTTCACCACGTTGCTCTCACACTCCTTAGTAATGCTCCATCCTTGCTTTACATTGCATTTCATTAGGTTTGCTCTTAACTTGCAATATATGGTATTCACTTTTCACATCACCTTGTTGTTTGCATATTTATTAAAAGCTTTCATATGCTCACCAAAATATTCCATTCAGTTAAGTTATTCAATAGTTTCAAGTTCCTGTTTGCTCAGACTTCTCAGTAATGATCAAAAACCATTTACTTTGGTTCACTGTATCTTGCATTCTAATTCTTCTGCATTCCCTTTTTGCCATCTAACAGTCCCAGGAGCGCCCTGGTTTGAGTGAACCCTTTTTCTCACTCACCGGGCTGCGGCGTCTCCTCCAGGAGGCTGTCGCCTTCTGCTCTACTCGGCATACACGTCCTTGGTGGACAGCGAACGCCACTCGCTGCTATCTCTTTCTGTGTGGTTCACTGGCAGCTCCGCTCATACCCCAAGGATGCTGTTGGTGACTTAGAACGACTGGATCTCTTCTCCGGCCCACAACTCCTGATGCTGGCAACTACCAGCGAGGCTTTCAATACTGTGGCTTTCACTCACTCCTTCCTAGCGCCACAGTTTCTTCCCAGTTTCACCAGCGTCCTGGTTTTCCGACAGGACCACCCTCGACTGCCTCGTACTCTGCAGGATTTCTCTGTCTGCAGGCCTCCCTGCTGGTCTTCCTTGGTTCTCTTGGACTCCACTTTTTATACCGTTTAGAAGGTTGCAGGTGAGAGTCTTTAGGCTCAATTCCCTTACCACAACTAGTGAGGCATTCTGGACATGTGTGACCCTTAAAACAGTCTGTAGGCCTCTTCTTCATCTCAGTACTAGTGTGCATTCCTCTTAGTCACCTCTTCTGCGTCCCAGTACTACAGTGGAATGAATAAGAGGAATTGAGGGAAGAGGGTTTACAATAGCCTATAATGGGAAGGGCGGGAATGTTGGTTCTCAATTGAAAAAGGGGGATACCATGTCTCGCCTGTGGATATCCTCTCCAATCCGCAAGGACCCTCCATCCAGATGATCCTCCCACCCTCGCATCCCCCCCCGCCCCCCCCGGTCAGGATCCAAAAGCAATGGCCTTTCCCTGGACACCTGAGAAGAGGATCTAAGGGGAGTAGAAGTGAGGATACCCTCAGGTTTCTAACATTTCCCTCCGTATATTCCTATGGACATTCTTTTTGCTGTGTTTGATTCGGTCCTGACTTTTTGAAGGGAAGTAAAGCCTTCAGCTCACTTGATTTTGCTAATTTGGTATGGGGCAACTGAGCAGTCCGTTAGATTATCAGTACTGGGAAACTTTGTTTACCTTTTGAATTCTTGTATTCTTACAATTGCAAAGAGCACCTTACAGTGTAGTGCAATAGGGATACTTTTGTGTCATCATAGCTTTTTACACATGGGATTTTTGATTACTTTTATATGTGCCTTATGTGAGAAACCAAAGGGTGTCTCACCCGCTAGTCCCCGGGGATCTCTCTTAGATGGCCAGGGCACAGCCATCGCCTTTGGATGCAGACCATGGGGGTGGACGAGTGCAGGAGGATCACCTGGCTGAGGAGTCTTCGGGAGTGGGAGTGAGACGGCCGATAGTGAGACGCGGTATTCCTCCCTTTTTTGTTCATCTACCCCATCCTGGTTTCTAGGATTTTCCCAAGTCCCAACTCGCCCCACCCCCCCTTTTACACAAACACTTGGCCGAGAAAGAGGGTGACTGAGAGTAACCAGACTAACTCTCTCACTATCAAGGTTGCTGTTCTACTCAGGACTCAGATCCCACTCCTCACCTGCACTTGAATCTTCCTTGATGGGAGGCTTCTTTCTTTAGTCTTGATGTGAGATTTCTTTTTGTGCAGGTATGGTCTGCCGCGGAACAATGCCACGCTGGTCGGTTAAAGAGCCAGAAGACCAGTGGCCCCGGTCCCGCAGCAACCAGGAAGGGGAAAAAGCCTTTGAAAGGGCAAAAAAACTCTGAGAGGTTTGTTGGTGGAGTAGAGACTTGTTACGCTCACCTGGTCTCTGCGGGGACGTTGGGGTACGGTTGGAGCCCTCCCTGGATTCAGCTCCCCGGGATCGGTTCTCACCCCCAGCTGCTGCCAAGTATACTGTTCTGGATGCTGGTACTGCCCCTGCGGGAACACGAGAGGCAATGAGAAGGGTGTGGAGGTATTGTGACTCCCCTCTGACCTTTCGTGCTAAAATGAGGTAAGTAAGCCTTTACCCATATAGGCTCACCTGATATATAGTTAGGGCAAGCTCTCCGCCCTGCTTCTCATCAGCAGGGGCACTTCAAGAAGACCCAGTTGCTTCACTGGTCCATAGATGTGGTGGCCCAGGCCGGCTGTGACCGAACCACTTTGAAGGTAGGAGTCTTTGTAATGATTAATGTTCATATTAGTATTAATGTCTTGTCACATGGTTTAAGTTCGTACTCTTAATAATGTCTCTTTCTCTCTTATAGGTGATGGCAGCCCAGCGGAGCCGTTGCGCCGGTGGAGGACTTCGAAGTGTTCCCAAGAAGATGACCAGTTGGAATCCAAGGGTAAGCGCTAGATGCGGTGGCGCGTGACCTTAGCAAATGTCTCTATTAGGTTTCTAACCTTATTTGTTCTTTCCTCCTGCAGGTATAGTCTGGCGGCGCTTGGAGAAGAGTTGCGGTGCGCCGACCTGGCGGCGGGTGAATGATGCCTGCAACTGCGACGAAGCTGGCCGTGTAGAACTTCTGAGTTGGTGTCCGAGCTGAAGGTCAGGTAAGGCGTGCAGTCGGTGGTTGTATTCCACGAGCCAGGTAAGTGCGCCCTGGTCGATCGCAGATGGAGTCACTGCGAGCAGGTAAGAGACGCTTCAGCAATGATTCAGCTGGTTCTGATGGAGAAAACGGGTAAGTTGCGCTTCCGCAATGGTTTGGCTGGCTATGCAGGTAAGATGCTTCTCTGCGATGGTTTCGCTGGACGACAGGTAAGATGCTCCTCCGCAATGGTTTCGCTGGACGACGATGGTTTGCTCGGAGACAGGTAAGATGTTTCTCCAAGTTTGGTTTGCTGGGAGACAGGTAAGAGGCTTCTCCGAGATGGTTGCACTGGAAAACAGGTAAGATGCTTCTCAGGTGGCGGTGAGCGTTAAGCTGCTTAGGCAGAATAACGCGAAGCCTAGGCGTGCGGGAGGGGCAGGCTTAAATAGCCTGGTCCCGGCCACGCCCCTTGCTCTGCTAGATGGTTCCACCCTGCCACTCCCAAATGAAGCTGCACGTGCAGCTTCATTGATTTCTATGGCCACGCCTGGCCCAGATACACATGGTTGACTGGTGTGAGATGGAATGACTTGTGCCCAAGGGAGCGCACTTTCTTATGAGCCTGGTGCCAAAGGCGCCAGGACTGGGTCCAACTGGACCCTTTAGGGGATGTGAACTGGGGTCCCTGTCCAGTGGCCATGACAGCACTCCCCCCTCAAGGCCCCTCTCATGATTGTTCCCCCTCCTGGCCTTGGTTTGGTGGGATTATTATGATGAAATCGTCTAACTAGTCGTGGGGCATGGACGAATTCACTGGGCTCCCAAGTTCGATCTTGTAGTCCGTAGCCTTTCCAATCAATTAAGTAGTACAGTTTGGATCGTACTACCTTAGAATCCAAAATGTCTTTGACTTCGTATTCCGGTTCCCCTTCTATGACAGCTGGTTCGGGTGGTGTTTCAATCCGAGTATCTGGCTTCATTGGTTTCAAGAGGGAGACATGGAATACTGGATGGAACCGCATGTTAGTTGGTAAATCTAACTTCATGGCTGCAGGATTATTAATAGCCTTGATGGGATAGGGTCTTAAGTACCTGGGTCGGAAGGCCTGGGGTCCTTTCAATGGGATGTTCTTGGACGCCAACCAAACTGTATACCCAACTTGGTAATGTGGAGCTTCCTTTCGGTGTCTATCTGCAAACTTGTTCTGTTCTTCTTTAGCCCTGGTTAGTGTGTCTGTAGCTCTTTTTAGAGTTTGTGAGATAGTTTTGTGTAAGGCTTTGACAGCTGGCATTTCCACTTCATCAGGAGAGTCAAAGACTGGTGTTCGAGGGTGGCGACCTTGGACTGTATAAAACGGGGTTTGTCCAGTGCGGCGAATGCAGAAGCAGTTGGAAGCCCCTTCAAAGGAATAAAATGGGCCATCTTGAAGAACAAGTCTACAATAACCAGAATTGTATTGAACCTGTCACAAGAAGGTAGGTTGGTAATAAAATCCATCGACAGTGTATGCCATGGTGCTGGTGGGAACGCTAAAGGACTAATAGCCCCACAGGGCTTTGTTTCTGAGATGTGTTTTGTGCGCACAGCCCACAGGTGGCGATGTATTGAGCAATGTCTTTTCTCCAGGTTGGCCACCAGTAGCCCTTTTACAACCTTTCTCTGAAATAAGGAAAATCGTCCTTAATGGAGTATTGGTTTACTCGAGCTAGCCATTCCTGTTGTGCAGTTGGAGTCATTCAAGATCGAAGATCAGTTTTCACTTCTTCCAAACAGGAGGTTGCAGCGATTTGATTCTGAATCTGTTCTTCAGGTATAATGGGCACAGGCTCGGAGGTCGCAAAGGCTTTTTTGTCTTCTCCCATGCGGGATAGGGCGTCGGCTTTAACATTGCGCACCCCTGGTCTGTATGTAATTACGAAGTCATATTCTGCAAAGAAAAGGGCCAAGCGGAGCTGGCGCGAGGATTGGGCCTTGGCTGTCTTTAGATATTGTACATTTTGGTGATCTGTAATAACCCTGACCGTGTGCCTGGCTCCCAAAAGATAGTGTCTCCATGTCTTGAAGGCCCCTTTGATTGCCAATAGTTTCTTGTCAGTAATTGCATAGTTCAACTCAGGTGCAGAGAACTTACGGGACCAGAAGGCTATGGGATGCAGTTGTCCAGTATCCGAATCTCTCTGTGATAAGATAGCTCCCTTGGCAATGCTAGAAGTGAAGCCCTGAGGCGGAAAGGGCTGAGGACGCTGTTTGGCTGTGGCGAGTGGAGAAGGAAGCAGGAAGCAGACTCAACTCAACTCTACCTATTTACTTCCATAGAACCCGGAGAGGCCCAGAGAAAAAGGTAGAGGTGCGTGTGCCTTTAACAAGTGCTGGTCAGCTGACTATTTAAAGCCGCCTCTGTGACCCTTGCGGCGTGAAGCCCTGAGGCGGAAAGGGCTGAGTATGCTGTTTGGCTGTGGCGAGTGGAGAAGGAAGCAGGAAGCAGACTCAACTCAACTCTACCCATTTACTTCCATAGAACCCAGAGAGGCCCAGAGAAAAGGGTAGAGGTGCGTGTGCCTTTAACAAGTGCTGGTCAGCTGACTATTTAAGGCCGCCTCTGTGACCCTTGCGGCGTGAAGCCCTGAGGCGGAAAGGGCTGAGGACGCTGTTTGGCTGTGGCGAGTGGAGAAGGAAGCAAACTCAACTCAACTCTACCCATTTACTTCCATAGAACCCGGAGAGGCCCAGAGAAAAGGGTAGAGGTGCGTGTGCCTTTAACAAGTGCTGGTCAGCTGGTCAGCTGACTATTTAAGGCCGCCTCTGTGACCTTTGCGGCGTGAAGCCCTGAGGCGGAAAGGGCTGAGGACGCTGTTTGGCTGTTTGGCGAGTGGCAAGTTGGCGAAGAATGGTGGCGGCGCCGTCCCCTGTATTGAGGACTCGAGCCCAGAGGCGACGTGACTGTGCCGGCATAATAGACGACACTACTGTACAGCGTGTTCCACTCTTGCAGAAAGTAAGTCGCTATCATACATGCTCTTCTGACATAGTCGACTGCAATTCTGATCTAAATCATGAACAGGACCATGATCTGGAAGCGGCTATCCATATTCACACATACACTCTGTGCGACACAGTATTTGAACCATCTGTTGTTTTAAGTGTAACAACTGAACCCGCTAATTCGCGGGACGAAACTCGCCTGCCTGCTGGCGCTGCTGAGGAGTCCTGTCTCGTTCCAGGTGGCGATGTGCTGTGCGCGGCCGGTATGGGTGCCGAGCCCGGCGTTTCTTTGCCGGTGCCTTGCCTCGAGGCTCCAGCTGATGCTGAGACTGGGTCATCAGCGTGTGGCGGCGGCGCGCCCGCTTCGGCGTTGCCGGTTGCGGGCGCCGCCGATCCCGTGGACGCTGTCTCAGAGAGACCGGACTACAGGAGGAGGGGGAGGAGGAGTTCGGCTCAGCACGGCTGGGGTGCCTCTGAGCGTAAGGTTAAATAAGCCTCCAGTACAGTGGGAGAGGGAGCGGCTCCCCCTGGTGGAGATCACCATGCAAGAAAAGAATCAGCTGTGTTGAAAGACTGTAACCCAGTGGGACTACAGACCGCTGCGTCTTGTATACATGATTGTTCTCTCTCTAGCCTGGCCTGCGAGGACTCTATGCTTATCGCAAAGGAGTCAGATGTACTGTTCACTGCGAGCTCGCCAGTGTGTGTCAGGACTAAATCGGCCACTGGGTCCTCTAGTGAAACTCATGAAGCTATTGTTAATGATTCCATTCACCAGCAAAGTACTGTAAATACAGGAAGCCAACGTTCTGATCAGACCTTGAAGCTTGATAACTTGACTGAGTCGAATGTGAGCCACATGAATGCTGCAAGAAGAGACTCACTGGGAGTTGTGAATAAGGTTCGACAGAACCTAGTGCCCTTGAACAAAGCATGCTCTAATAAGCAAGTCGTAGAGCAGAGGTTCCCTGTGGACTTTAACGCTAAAACAGCCTTAAAACGAAATAATAGCCAATTGTTGGGGGCAACGGCCGATATCTGGTCGGAGGTTTGCTACAAACGGCCAAAGACATTTGACCACTTGCCAAATGAGGAGTCGCAGCATGAAACTTCTGTCATTCATTTGACCTCCCAAAAGAGACATGCCATATTAAACAGGAAGGCAAATGGCGTTATCGACGAAACATACTGCAACGAGCGCTCCTCTCACAATGAATCTATGGACTCTTCACTGGTGGAACGCCCGTTTCCCAAAATTCGCCGAGACAAGGAGTACCATTCTGGCAGATCGCCGAAGCTCAACAGAAAAACTACAAGAGCTGAAATACCGGCTGGATTGTCCTCGTCTGAATTGCAAGCCATTTTAATGACTTCCTCGTCGATTTCACTGGCCCCTTTTATGAAACTCTATGAAAATATACATGAGGCAACTAAAGATTTAACAACTGTTGTGGCAATGATGAACTCCAAATTGATTCAACTGGAAAAAACTTGTGATCGATCCTATGTCGAGCAACACGAGAGCATTAAAAGATTGGATGCAGCCTTTAATTTACTAAAGCGATTCATCCGACAAAAGGCTGTTCGCAGAAGTTGCCAGAGAGACACTTGCCCTATTCAAATACGAAACGAATCAGTCACTTCGGCAAAAGTCCGCCGAGTATGTCATTCTTGATGGGGAGCAAACTAGTGCTAAGCCTAGACCCCAAGCTGCTCAAGAACACATCAAGTCTGTAAAACACTGGCATATTCAAGCTGAGGCCTCGAACGTAAAAGAACATCAATGTCTTCAGTCTTCAATCCCACCATCGATTACTCTGGTAGGAGAAGAGCCCTCAATATCACTTACGAAGGATGTTGCAGCGTCATTAGACATCGGAAATAATGCCTCAGAGCCTCCGACGATGAATGGTCCCTGCTCTTCGGTAATTTCGTTTGCACCAAGCGTGGCAGACTTGTCCTTCCACACAGCCTTTGAGCAGGCCAGATGTGCCGCCAACAAAACCTGCCATGACCCTCAAACGGCTTCAACCTCAGGAGTCAGCATTCAAATGGAACCGACTTCAAAAGACAGAGTAATTCCCTCCACAGTGGGGCAATCTAAAGTTTTTCCAATTTTTTCTGGAGGGCTCCATGCCTCGGAAAAATCTGCGATAATACCACCGATATCGCAACTTGCTGTAAAAATAATCAGTAAGAAATCAAAAAATCAAAAAGCAAAGAAAAATAATGCTTGAAATGGAGCGCGGAAGTTTCTGCGGAACATTAAATTGGTCCAGACAGTGCCTACTGACTTGGTTAAGACATCCATAGGCTCTGTTCCACCTATAAACCAAGCCCAAATGCAAGGAAACAGTGTAAACTCAATACCTGTTAAACAGCCACAAACTAAGAGTATTACAACAACCATCGACAACGCAATGGAACTACTGGACCTGTCAACTTATGACGAACCCGAATACGTGGAGTCGGAAGCTGCCTCTCCAATAAGCGTTGACTTGCCACACAATATGGGCGAGCACCAAAGTAAGGCACCTCTTCAATGTAACGAGAAGCCTGCACAGCTGATGGACAAAACAATGTTGGACAAACTTGCGAAAATTCAACCTCGCATTGATAAGGATGATTGCAGAAATCCCGTCACAAAACGTGGGTCGCATGAAAGATCTTGTGAAATTATTGAAGTACGGGATAGTAATAATTCTCTGCCTCCTTCTATATTCAGCCCAGTGTTCCTCACAATGGATGAGAAGAGAAAACAATGCTTAGCCAATTCTCAAGCTGATACACTGAGGAGGCTTCGGTCGAGCTCAAGTCGTAGCAACAAATTGGTAAACGAAAATGATTCTCATGGGGCACTGAACAGATGTATTGCCGTTGAGTCTTTGGATAACAATCGAAGTAAGGTGAAAGGGTTTGTGGCTGACAGACGTCCTCAAACATCAAAGGAAAGTGTTTTAAAGTCAATCTTGACTACGAACTGCCCCCATAAGGTGATAATTGAGAGCTTAGAACCAATTGATAATCTGATCTTGAATCGAGGAACTGTACTTAAGTTACTTCACCTTGTACCAAGCTTACGTGCCATAATTCAAATGACATAAAAATCGTGGAATTTCCAGTTGAAGGCACGAATGACAAAGTAGTGCTCCATTTAATGACAAACTTACTTACTACTTCAATTTTGGAGGAAAACGTAGCATTGTTTTCATTGGGTTTCGACGTTTACAAATTTACTGTGCCTGATGCGTCTCGACCGACCTCAAATGGAAACTCGGAAGATCTATTGGAGGCATCCCCGAGCGTTCTTATAACAAAGGTTCCGATAAGCGACACGGCGTTGAATCAATCACAGGAGCACTCGACTATGAAGCAAGTTTTTGATCAGAAATGCACTCAACCATCATGTCCGTTAAGGAAAACTCATATATCAACGAGTGATGGTAGAGTGGCAGGTGATGGCCAAAATGCACAAATAAGAATTACAATCAAACGAAGCGAACTCTCCCATGATATCATCAAAGAGGATTCTCAAACCGTAACTTCCATCCCAGGAAATCATGAATGGCAATGGCTAGCAGGGACCCTAAACACAGAAAATACCCAATAATGCCAGCATAATGAAGCCCCCACGGAGTACTGTTTAGCCTCCTGGAACACACGAGGTTTTATACATCTGTTTAACACAAGCTGGTTGGACAACTTACATATCGTGTGTTTACAGGAGACTTGGTTAAGTGAGCTACCGGTATCCTCGGACTTTGAGATTGTAATAAATTCAGCTATAAAATCAAAACATGGGCGTCCTGTGTCAGGGTTGCTGACAATGGTGAGAAGAGCATCGGGTTGACGTATCTTAAATTCTATCAACCATTCTCCTTATATTCAAGAGACGACCATTGAAAGAGCCGGTGTTCATGAAGATACGCAAGACAAGATTGTAATACTGAACTTGTATTGGAACCATCTACGGGCAGGCAAAATGGATTTTATTGATCAGATAACAGGATTAATTGATCTCCGAGTGGAGTCATTAGATTGGTCCAAGATAATTCTTTGCGGTGATTTAAACCTCGACCTTCTTAAGCAAGAAAACTTAGATTTAGGCTCATTGGCACAAGCATGGCTAAGCGAAATGGGTCTACGTAACATTCAGATGTTGAACGGAAGCACCTGTGGTGACATTCCACCTCTGCCCACATGGCATCGTGCGGATTCATCATCCATTATAGATTACATGTTCGTGTCTGAAGCCTTGCATCCTAGGATACATTCGCTGAAGATCTGTGAAAAAGCAAACGGTGACCATGACATGTTACTCATGAAATTTGTAACATCTGGAGGCAAGCAAAGACCAAAGTGGCCACATAAACTCCAGGTTGAATCCAATAGAGTTCGCTTAAGATTGGAGGAGAGTGAAGTCAATGTAGGTACGAAGAATAAAGCTGAAGAAGCAGGGGACTTAGATGGGCGGATAAAACCATTTGCTAGGTACTGGTCCAAGTAAGATTTCAGATGCTGATTTTCTTGCTCGGTTAGAGCATAAATTCGACTACATGGAATTTGTGTCCCCGGCACCAGATCGATTTGGCAGTTGTAAGGCCTGGGGAGGAGGAAGAGTATTTGCTTGTTCCTTTTGGAACACGTCCTGATAATCTCGATATTCCACGGGTATAGAGCCAGAAAGTCCCAAGATGGATTTGGTTTTGAGTTCTTTGATCTTCTCTTCTTGGTGGAAGCAAACGTTAATGCATTCTGGAGGAAACGTCAGCACTCTTGTTCGCCAGTCGATCCTTGGGTTATGTGTTTCCAGCCACGGTATTCCTAAGATCATCTGGAACTGTGGAGCTCCAATAAGGTCGAAGGTAATGTCTTCTCGATGGCCGCCCTGACATATCAGCATGACTTTGTCAGTATCTTGCGTCACAGGGCCAGATGACAGTTGAGACCCGTCCACCGTTGACACGTTTTTGGACTTGAGCTTTTGCTGAAGAGGAAGACCTACTCGTTCGGCCAGATTTTGATCAATATAATTTCCAACAGCGCCACTGTCAATATATGCCTCCAAGGCATGCACCTTTGTGGGTTGCTGATGGTTGACCAAAAGTACCGGGATGACCAGGTGTGAGGTCTGTACAGATCCTTCTTTTCGCTCGACAAGTGGACTCCTAAACTTGCCGGCCGCTGGAGTTTTCCTGATCTTGTTCCTTTTCTTCCTTCTCATTGTCAGTTGCTCCTACACTTCTTTTGGGGGGGTTTGATGGGGCACTCTCGAAGGAAATGTCCTGCGTTTCCGCAGTATAAACATAGTTGTTGCTGTCTCCTCTTCTCTCGCTCCACCTTGGAGATAGGAGCATGTATTCCTCCAATCTGCATTGGTTCGACTGGTTCATGGCTTTTGGCTGAATTGTCCCGGGGTCGCATATAGACGGACCTCCCTTCATTCCTTGAGCGGTCCATTCTTCGATTCTACAGCCGGTGATCTAGTTGTACCATCAAATTTATATACTCTGCACACCCTTCAGGGGGATTAACCACTTGGGCTAGCACATCTTTTAATTCCCCACGCAAACCCTGATAAAAGAGCGTGGTTTTCTTTTCTTCTGGCCAATTTGTCTGCGTCAAGAGGCGATTGAAGGTGGCGATATAGGTAAGCAGGTCTTGACTCCCCTGTCTGAGGGACAACAGTTTAATGTGCAGGGCTTGGTCTTGGGTATGTCTAGCAAATAACCTTTCCATTTCTAATTGGAAATCTCCAAAGTTTCGGAGCAGAGAATCATCTTGGTTCACTAATGGTATTGACCAGTCTGCTGCGCTTCCTCCTAAATAGGAAAGGACGAAAGCCACTTGTGCATTATCATTTGGAAAGGCCCCAGGTCGGCATAGAAAGTGAAGACGACATTGATTCATAAATATTGCATATTTGTTTGGATCGCCTGTGAAACATTCAGGTGGGGCTAGTGGCACTTTCCCTGGAAGCACCACCTGGACTGGTGGTGATGGCTGCGATGTAGGAGGTTGTGACATCCAAGGTAGCGGAACTTGTCCTGCGTGTGTCTGAAGCATTTGCCTTGCCAAATCATCGGTTCGTTCCCGAGTTACAATTAAGTCCCTTCGCAAGGCACTGGCCTCTTTTCTGGAAGCATGGACTTCAGCCAGAAATTCCCCTAGTAATTGGGCCAGCTGGTCGGTTGCAGAGGATTCCATAACGCCGAGGCAGAGATTCAGAGAGGCTTCACGTTCCATTGCACTCACCTGGTCTCTGCTGGGACGTTGGGGCACTGTTGGAGCCCTCCCTGGATTCGGCTCCCGGGATCGGTTCTCACCCCCAGCTGCTGCCAAGTATACTGTTGTGGATGCTGGTACTGCCCCTGAGGGAACACAAGAGGCAATGAGAAGGGTGTGGAGGTATCATGACTCCCCTCTGACCTTTCGTGCTAAAATGAGGTAAGTAAGCGTTTACCCATATAGGCTCACCTGATCTATAGTTAGGGCGAGCTCTCCATTCTGCTTCTCATTAGCAGGGGTGCTTCAAGAAGACCCAGTTGCTTCACTGGTCCATAGATGTGGTGGCCCAGGCCGGCTGTGAACGAACCACTTTGAAGGTAGGAGTCGTGGTGATGATTATTGTTCATATTAGTATAAATGTCTTGTCACATGATTTAAGTTCATACTCTTAATAATGTCTTTTTCTCTCCTATAGGTGATGGCAGCCCAGCGAAGCCGTTGCGCCAGTGGAGGACTTCAAAGTGTTCCCAAGAAGATGACCAGTTGGAATCCAAAGGTAAGCGCTAGATGCGATGGCGCGCAACCTTAGCAAATGTCTCTATTAGGTTTCTAACCATATTTGTTCTTTCCTCCTGCAGGTATAGTCTGGCGACGCTTGGAGAAGAGTTGCGGTGTGCGGACCTAACGGCGGGTGAAGGATGCCAGGGACTGCGACAAAGCTGGCCGTGTAGACCTTCTGAGTTGGTGTCCGAGCTGAAGGTCAGGTAAGCTGTGCAGTCGGTGGTTGTATTCCACGAGCCAGATAAGTGCACGCTGGTCGATCGCAGATGGAGTCACTGCGAGCAGGTAAGTGACGCTTCAGCGATGATTTAGCTGGTTCTGATGGAGAAAACGGGTAAGTTGCGCTTCCGCGATGGTTTGGCTGGCTATGCAGGTAAGATGCTTCTCCGCAATGGTTTCACTGGACGACGATGGTTTTCTGGGAGACAGGTAAGAGGCTTCTCCGAGATGGTTGCACTGGAAAACAGGTGTTAGGCAGAATCCTATGCAGTTCCCTTAGGGAGCACTACAAAAGATTAAGACTACAGATATATGCAATAAATCCCCTTTGGTATCAGTCTGTACCACAAAGATTTAGTTGGTAGCTGTGGCTGAGCAGTCAGACTTATCTCAAGAGGGAGATGAGCAGTATTCAGGGTTTACACAATAGGACTACAGTACTATGGTACAAGGAAACGCTGACCAAAGCTTTGTATCAAAAAGAATATATATATATATTTATTTTACACACTCTTAAGTCAACACACAAATCACTATCATTAAAGCAAGTTAAAACAGTCAAGAAAAGTATACACAACTCCCTATTTAAATCGTAGACAAGTTTGAGCAAGAGTGAAAACTGAGCAAAACGGCACAGTGTAAACCAAGCATAAATGGCACTCTAACAATTTCTTCAGAGGGAGGGAAAGGACAAGTTATACAGGGTTAGACTCCTAAACACACCAGCAACACTTCCCAATTGGATTGTGAACAAGTTAGGCAAGGCAGTACTTTGGCATAAGCAATACTTAGGTGAAAACCGAGCAAAATGGCACTTCAACAATATATAAAGGGGAAGGAAAGGTGGTTATAAGAGTTTAGGTGCACCAACACATTTCTTTATGAAAAGCAATCTAGAGAAGGCAGTTGTAACTGAAATAGCCAGAGTCAATAGGCCTGTGCCAGAGTTAATGGTACAGGGCAATGTGCCCAGGATCAAACGGTTCTAGTAGCTGCAGTCAAGTGTTTGTTTAACGATTGAAAAGGCGTTTGCAGAAGGTGAAAAGACAATGTTAGACGATAGAGGTGGCCAACCCAGGAGGTAAGTAAAGGATTTAATACACCTTTAGCAGTACCCAGCGAAACGGGAGGCCTGGCAGAACAATGTACCTTGAAAGTGGAAAAGGCTCCTACTGTGGTGGTAGTTCCTGCCAGTTCCTGAAGTTCGAGAGATCCAGCAGAGGAAGAGAGGCTCTTGTCGTGGAGGAAGGTTCGAGTCACTGCAGTGCCCAGGAAAGAAGCCAGCCGCGGTGATGCCAAAACAAAATAAAAGGTACGCTCATTTAAATCGCGGTCATGGTGGACGGGTGCCTGGCTATCCGGTCTCCAAGTGCTTGGCACTGGCGATTCGACAAAGGCAGGTCCTGGAAGGCGATTGGCGAACTGGTTGACCCCACCAGCTCAAGGGGGGAAGGCTCTTGAAGGTGCTTCTCTTGTCGTTGGAGATAAGTGGTGAGGATCTGCAGCAGGGCTTCACCGGTGGTTCAGTCATTGCAGCTGTCTTCAGCTTCTCTCCTCTTCGGATTTCTCAGGTCCAGTGGCGACGTCTTTTCCTGCAGTCCTCAGAGCCCTGCTTTTATGCAGAAAGCCCCCCATTCATACAGCCTAGCTGTCACTCACACAGCGGGGTGGTAATCCTGGCGGGATAACCGCCCAGCCTATTTGGGCAGAGTGCGACTTGGGTTGCTTAGGTAACCCTGTCCAGGGTGCCTATTCCCCCCCCCCCCCCACAAATCCTGTCTACCCCAGACTCAGTGGTGCCAAAAGGAGGGCTTCTGTGCAGAAGCCCGCCAAAAGGACAAACAAAGGATCCCCGACCTGGGTCAGGATTACAGAGGAATATGCGAGAAAGAAGTTTTAACAGAGTTATGGCAAAAATACCCAACCGGCGAATAAATAATAATTAAATAATCCGGCGGTATGTTAGAGGCTGTCAGTAAAAGTGTTAGCCTCGAACAATGGGAAAATCCCATAGAAAACTATTTGCGGTTAAACGAAAAGTGGTTAACCACTGCCACCAGCCATAGTCTGAAAAGGGGGGGACGAGGCATCTTCCTCTACAAAACAGACACAAGGGATAAATTATTAACCCCTCCAGTACTTCCATATAAGATGGTTTGTACTGGTTCCGTTCATAAGATTTGACTAGTAAAGTCAATGGTAACTTTATATGCCCTGGGAGACACTAGTCAGTCACAGGGTATGGAGACTATGTTTGGGGGTCACTATGACACCCCTGTGTTACTGCAGTGAGGGTGCTGTGTAACATACATGTAAAAAGATGATACCTATGGTGTGAGAAAAACTCCATAGCCCCTAAGCACAAAAATAGGCTGAAACACATCTCAAAATACAACTAAGAGTGGGAAAAAGAGTCTCACTCATAGTAGGAGTAAAAAAAGAAACCCCTGAAATCCAGCAAAGCTGCTGGGGGACTCTATAGGTAAGGGAAATTAGCCTTTTAAGAGAATTCTCCCTAACAGGTAAGATGCTTCTCAGGCAGTGGTGAACATTAAGCTGCTTAGGCAGAATAACGTGACGCCTAGGCCTGCGGGCAGGGCAGGCTTAAATAGCCTGGTCCCAGCCACGCCCCCTTGCTCTGCTAGATGGTTCCACCCTGCCACTCCCAAATGAAGCTGCACGTGCAGCTTCATTGATTCCTATGGCCACGTCAGATTCACGTGGTTGACTGGTGTGAGATGGAATGACACGTGCCCAAGGGAAAAATTGTGCAGAGTGCACTTTCTTGAGAGCCTGGCGCCAAAGGCACGAGGACTGGGTCCAACTGCACCCTTTAGGGGATGTGAACTGAGGTCCCTGTCCAGTGGCCATGACAAGACTGTTCTCTGATGGAAGATTGGTTTCCGGGTCTTCCGATGCATGAGGATTACAATGAAGAGATCCAATGGAAGTAGCTCCGTACACCCTCACAGAAATAGTTGGAGGAGTAAGCTGCCAAGGAGGGGAGCGAGGAACAGCAGTGATTGGCACAAGGAGGAAGGAGCCACAGCGGAAGGAGAGGAAAGAGAGAGAGAGAGCAAACTGAATGTTCGCGCTGGAAAAATGCAAGAAGGGCAGAGAGCCCGACAAGAGAAAGAACACTGGAGCTTGGAAGCCGCCAGGTAAGCATGCACAGCGAAGCAGCCCCTTGAACAAGAGAGAGCCAGAAAGAGAACAGAAAAGCAACTGTGGGGCAAGAGACCTAGAACAGAGGGCTTAGCAAAGCCAAGGGAAGTGAAAAGAACGTGGCAACGCAGGAGAGGAATCCAGGGCAGATGCAACGCGAGTCACTGCCAGAGAAAGTTGGTCTTGTTGACGGCAGTGGCCATCTTGGAAACAACTAGACTGCTTGTGCCGATCGGGGCAATTCGTGGCGGCACAGTTTAATGGCAGACTTGTCTCCACCTGTCCTATAAGCGCCGATAGAGCGGGCGTATGACACTCATATCGTACTGGACATGTCCCGTTAATCGGTTCAGGCAAAGTCAGGCACTTTACACTAAGTGCATACACCTGATACCAGTTAGAGCTCATCACACGAATGAAAGACAATGCCTAAAGACACACTCTGAGCAAGGCGAACACGAGTATGAGCAGAACTTCCGGGATGAAGGCATACCTACTGAAGCAGAGCAATGGACCAAGAAACGAGAGCAGCGCTCCGAAAACCCCAAGGGTTCCCTACTGGAGGTCATTGCCTCTGACTGACCACGAGCGACGCGTGGAGAAGGCCAGATCCCACAATAGAAGATTGCATTGTGTTTCAAGGACGCCAGCGATCCTCACGTGTGAACGGCAGAGTTGGGAAGGCAAGGCCAAGACTATTATACTAACCTTGCCTCGTAAATTGGAAATAGCCAAATGAGAAAGAAGCACACACAAACGGTGAGTTGGCAAGTGACCAGAGAAACCGGTGTGTGTTAAAGCAAATGAAGTAGCAATATTATATCACAAGTGAAGACTACACGCGTGTGGATGAGATGCAAAGAAAGACAAACCTGTGAATGAACTTTGAAGTAAAAAGCAGCTGTGAGGGGGCGCTGTTGCGTGCACACAAGATGGCTGCCTGAGTGTTGGGCTCCTCTCCGGCATAAATCCTGAGCCTTCTACCATCCTCTTTTGGTGTCACCCGGGAAACAAGATTGACATGCAGCTGATTCCGAGGACCACGTGCGCTTGCAGGAATAATTTCTGACAAAATCCGACAATATTTGCCTAAGAAATCAGCCCTGTTGGTTCTGGCGTCTGAGGCGGGAAGCAGAGGCCGGAGAGAGCCTCCACAGCCTGATCACTTTAGCCCGCTGACCTAGAAACGCCTCTAGACCACGTGGTGGGCGGGGCCTTTTGGAGACACTGTGTGAACTCCCACAAAATATACGCAGCGGATCACCAGCCATGCAAAGACCACCACCCGAGAAAATATTTCGGGCAGCAGCGGGACTCTCTCCTTACATCACTGGGCAGCGGCTACCCAGGCCCAGTTGAATTAACCGAATCGACGGCCGCAACGTGGGCGGCCCTGAGGTATGCCCATCGGGCGATGATATGAGCACTTTCCTCCCGGTCTGCTCGACGAGGGACGCCTGCGTTGGTGGTCAACTAAGGAACTTGTACAATCATCTGCCCCGCTCTGGAGTTGCGGCATGAGGACCCGACAGATCCGGCTCGCGCCACCGGCTCAGATCCCATGTAACGCCATACTCCACTAGGAGCGGACCTGGAAGCAGAGCTTTGGGGGTGAATATCTGCTTCTCCTGAGTATATCTGTTGGTGGAGACGGTGTGCTGCTTCAATCCGGCTGCAGTGCCCGGCTGCTGGGTCCTGTGGTGTGTGCGACCCTCTGTGCTTGGGTTGCTCGTCACCCGCACCCTGAAAAGTGCGGAGAACTCCGAACGGTCATCGATGGAGATGAGCAGCTTGTCGGCTGGTAGGTGATGCGCTGAGGGGGCCTGCGTGGCTGAGATAGTCGCTTGGACCTAATCACTAGAAATGCCTTGGGGTGCCCGTTCGCTCAGAGGCAACGGCGAAGTAGGAGGGATAAAGTACACTACAAGCATAGCTAAATTGTATTCACCGTCCAGAAACTACAATTGCCTAGGGCGCTGAAGCAGCGGTAGCAGGAGGAAAAACCAACGCGGGCTACGCCAGTGCTCGC
Organism: Ambystoma mexicanum; assembly: GCF_040938575.1. Classification (NCBI taxonomy): domain Eukaryota; kingdom Metazoa; phylum Chordata; class Amphibia; order Caudata; family Ambystomatidae; genus Ambystoma; species Ambystoma mexicanum. Next base: position 548,118,912 of record NC_090932.1, read on the forward strand.
CAGATATGCAGCGATTTCGAACAGTTAGCTGGGGGGGAGTAGGTTGAGGGGGGGGGAGAAATGTACATTATCAGCACGTAACACGCTCCATGTGGAATGTTCCTTAATAACTCCAGTACCATTGGCCAACACAGCGGTTGGCCTCTACTGACACCTGGCAAATGAACCCAATGTAATACATACATGGCTAGCTGAGCACCTCAGCAACGGGCAGTTTGGGACTGACAATACGTAAAGAATAGACTCACGGTCTAACACCCTGCTACGAGACACTAGCCTGCAATGACTGGGAACAACTCAAGTGAAACAACGTTTTCATGGGCGCCCCTGGTGCCTGAGACTGAAATAAAGCCATTTAGAGACACACATTAATTGGGAGGTGTCCGATCAACCACGGTTATAAGCCGGGTTGATCTCCTGCTACAAGAGACTGCTGGGGCAACATGTGAAATAAAACCTGCAGAGGTAGAGTAAAAAATGTCGAAGCGCAAGCTCCCTGTTACAGGTACGTGAGAGGAAACGGCCCATTCCAGCAATACATTGCTACAAGAGCGAAGTGCTGGGCACCCAGTGACGCAGTAGTAATATCCATGCATGAACTTGTGAATTAGCTCCCTTGTGCTACAAACTCCCATACATCACATCCTTTTTTTTTTTTAAACAAGTTTCTTTATTTTCATTTAAAAACAAACACAAAACAAATAAACAACAACTCTCAACATTTGCTCTGGCACTTTCGGGTTTAAGTTCATAATGTAAGTTATCCGCTTGGGTCACGGCTAGGCACCTCCGTCGTGTTGTCCTCATTCCGGTCTGCGTGCTGCGCACGGGTTCGGGCAGGTCAAGTCTCCTCTCCTCCCGGCTCACTCGAGTCGGTTGCGCTGTTTTCCTCGTCGCTCCCAAATAAGTCTTGTACCAAAGTATTCCACGCTAGTATTCTGGCCCCACTGTTCTCTTCTCCCCTCTGCGAGGTTCTGGTCCAGACCGTAGTTTCTGCTATTAACCATTTTTGTAGGTCCGCCCCCCAGCCTTCTTTCAATGGTCCTGTGCTTGCTTTCCATGCCATTGCGATACAGCGTTTCACCAGAATCGTCATCAGGTCTATCATCTTAGCTATATGGATCCTTTGCTTGTCGCCCCTCTGGAACAGGCCCAGTATATAGGACGCCGGCGACGAAGCTCGCATATGGATTCCTGCCTTAAACGCCCTTTCCTGTATCGTCTTCCAGAAGGCTGTCGCACCATATCTGCCTGTTCCTGGCAGCGTGGACAACTCCGTATTTGACTGTCCCCCATGTTTGACATTCTTTTAGGCGCTAAATTTGCCCTGTGCACTATGGAGAACTGCAGTTGTCTGAACCTTGCGTTTCTGGAAACTTTCTTTGCGTATTGAAGGGCTCTGTTCCATTCTTCGTCCCTGAGGGGTCGCTGAAGTTCCTCCTCCAATTTTGTCCTGCTGTTCAGTGTCCTAGAATTGATGGTGCCCAGCAATTGTTCATAAAGTCTGGACATGGTGTGTCCCCCCCCCCTCAGATACATCGAACCAGGCGTCCAGCGGCCCATCCATGTCTTCCTCTTCCGGCAGGGTCTCCCATCTCTTCCTTATTCCTCGGACCATGCTATTATACAGTATGAATTGGCCACTGTGTATGTCCTGCTCCTCCGCCAAGGTCTGAAAGTCTACCCAATGTCATTCTTGCCACAGGTCACCTACTTGGGCCACTCCTTTGTCTTCCCACTGTGTTCTGAACGTTGCCATGCTTGCTATACGGGTGTCTACCAGTCCCGCCAGGGGAATGTGCCTTGAACAAGGGTCTCTTATGTTCTGCACTTTCCATGCTCTCTTCCACAGTGCTCGGCCTAGTTGGACTATTATGGGTAGGGTTTTTGCTTGGGTCTCGTTTATCCACAGTAGTTCTTTCAAATAGTATCGCTGGAGCGATGGTCGAAACAGTATTGCATTTATAGAGGTGTCTTCCTCCAGCCATCGGACCACGAATTGAATTTGTGCGGCCAAGTAGTAACGCTCAAAGTCCGGGAGATTGATCCCTCCCCATTCGTAGCCCCTTTGTAATGTGCTCGGTGATACCCTGTTCCTCCCTCCCCCCCATAGAAAGGTCAGTGTTATGGAGTGTAATCGTCTGAAAAAGGATCTGGGGATGTTATAGGGGATATTGGTGAAATAATATAGGAGTCGGGGTAAAACTATCATCTTCATTAGGGCCGCCCGGCCTACCATCCCCAGCGGTAGTGTTTTCCAGAACTGCATGGCGTTCTCCATTTTGTCCAGGGCTGCCTGCGTGTTGGCCATGTGTGTTTCCGCGGTGTCGTGATATATGTCCAACCCTAGATATCTGAAGGTGATTGGGGTCCATGTCAGGCCCAGATGTGGCAGCTGGTCTGACGTCGTCGCCCTCAGGCGCGCCAGGGGCAACAGTGAGGACTTCCCCTTGTTGATGGTGATTCCTGATAGCCTGCCAAACGCTCCCAGTGCCTCCAATAGGTCTGTTATGTGGGTTTGTGGGTCCTGGACGTAAAGCAGCATGTCATCTGCATATATTGAAATCTGGTGTGTTTCCTCATCTATCACTATGCCGGTGTCTCCGTACTCCGCCCTTAGGAAGGCCGCGAACGGTTCCAGCACCAATATATATAGCATCAGGGACAGCGGACACCCCTGTTTCTTACCTCGCCCTATGCTCCACTCCCCTGAGACATGCCTCCCCGTCTTAACTCTGGCTTTTGGGTCGTTGTACAGCAGCTTTATCCAACATAGGAACCCCCTGCCTATCTCGAAGTGGGCGAGCGCCCCCAGTAGCCAGTCCCAGTTCACTGAATCGAACGCTTTAATTGCATCTAATGACACCACTGCGTATTCTCCCTCCTCTTGGTTCGTCCTATCAATGACGTGATGGAGTCTCCGGAGATTCCATGCCGTGTTGCGTTCTGGTACATACCCCGTCTGGTCTGTGTGTACCAGTGTGGGTATCGCACTTTTTAGCCGATTGGCCAATGCCGCTGTTAGTATCTTGGAATCCTGATTTATCAGAGAGATTGGCCTGTAGGACCACATTCGAGGGGCGGCTTCCCCGCTTTAAGTTTCGGGACTATTACAGATTCTGACATACTTCCCGGGAGTCGTCCGCACTCGTACGCCTCCTCCAGTGTCTCTAGTAAACTCGGAGCCAAGCTATCTTTGTATCTTTTATAGAATTCCCCTGGCAACCCGTCGGGCCCCGGGGACTTCCCTGTCGGCAACTGGGAAATAACCTCCGTCAGTTCCTCCACAGTAAGGGAGGCGTCCAACATCTGGGCCTGCTCTTCTGACAGTCGTGGGAGTTTGATTTCTGCAAATGCGTCCTCAAGGTCTCCCTCTTCTGCTTCCTGTACTCTGGTATATAGTTCCTCATAGAATTGCGAGAACACCGTATTTATACCCTCCTGCGACCTTTCAATCGCTCCCTGACTATTTTGAATTGCGTTTATGGGTTCTCGCTTGGTCTCCCTTTTTGGTCAGCCAGGCAAGAAGTCTACCAGGTGTATCCCTTCTGCGTGCAGCCTTTGTATGTACTTCCCATAGTCTAACCGCCCTAATGTCTCCCAGGCCGCCATACACTGTTGTCTCAGGGTGGTGAGGTCACCCGTTCCCCCCCCCTTGCCCTGCCTATGCTTCCGCCCTCTCTATCTTCCCTTCTATCTCATCCAATTCAGCCAGGGTTTCTCTCCTAAGGCCTCCTGTTTTCCCAATTGCCACCCCCCTGATCACCACCTTAAAGGCCTCCCATGTCGTACCCGCACTGTCTACACTACCTGTGTTGTGCTCGAAGTAGTCGTCTATTGAAGTTTGGATATGGTCTTGGAAATCCCCTTCTAGGAGTGCTTCCGCCCTAAGTCTCCACGTGGGTATGGGGGCTTTCCTGTATGTGTGTGCCCATGTTGCTTCCAGTGGGGCATGGTCAGATAGGGTTCGTGCGTGAATGTTTGCCCCAGTGAATTCGCCTAGTATCTCTTTGCCCGTGAATAAATAGTTGATGCGGGTAAATGTCCCGTGTGGGGCGCTATAGTGCGTTTATCCCCTTTCACCCCCATGTACCTGCCTCCAGACATCCTCTAGCTCGAGCTGGTCCAGTGTCTTCTGCAACACTCGTGCTGGTGGTGCGGCCCTTCTGTGTTTGTCGTCCGACTGGTCCAGCCTGGGCTCCAGTGTACAGTTCAGATCTCCGGCCCAGATGGTCGTGGCGTTCCTATACGGGGCCAGCCGGGGTGTGAGTGGTTTAAAGAAATCTGTTGCATCGTGGTTTGGGGCATAGGTGTTCACCAGACACACTTCCCGGTTCTCCAGCATTCCGTGTACGATGAGGACCCTGCCTTCGGCGTCTCTCTCCTGTTTGATGAGTTGGAATGGGATAACCGGGGCAATCCAGGTCTCTACCCCTCTCGGTTAGTTAGAGGATGTGGAGCTGTATGTCTGGCCGCCCCATTTCTTGGCCATCTTGGCTTGTTTTTCCGCTGTCAGGTGGGTCTCCTGCAGCATTGCGATGTGGATTTTCACTTTGTTCTGCCATGCGTAGACCCTCAGTCTCTTCACGTAGGCGTTTAGCCCCCTGACGTTCCAAGTCACCACTTTTAGTTCATCTCGGTTCCTGTGTTTTACAGTTTCCTGAGGCCCGCTCGTTCCCATCGGCCTATTTGGTTTTCCCTTTCTGACCTGCTGGCCTGGGAGGTCCGTCCCTCATCTTCTTCCAATTATTCCCCTGGTAGCTTTCGGGTCCGCCTTCCCTCTTTACTTCCCCTGTCCTGGCGGACCGCCCTGCTACCCGTGTCCGCTTATCTCCACCTCCACTCTTTGGTGTTCCGCGCCGGATTCCCGCATTTGAGTGTAGCCTCACTTGCGCCTTTGCGTTGTCTTTGCCATGTCCGTGACCTCCTCGTTCATTATGTTTGCCTCCTCTCGTGCCTTCTTTTAACAAACTTAACCACACTACTACAACTACTACAAACCAACGCCCAGCCTCCCTCCCCCTGCTCTGGCTCTGCCGCATTCCAGGTGCCGCCCTCGATCCGTGGGTGCACTCGTCGCGGCGTAGTGCCTTAAAAACTGACACTGCTAACTTGTCGCTACTTGGGGTCCCCTCTGTGGATCTTGGCGGTCCACTGCCGGAGGCCTCGAGCTCCCGGGTTGATCCATTAATGTATACTTTCGGTTCTCATTCTTTCTGTATCTCGATTCGGCATGGTGTCCTCAGTGTTTTGTCCGCACCCTCATTCACTTCCTCGCCAGGGTGCCTCACGATTCCTCTCGGCCCCCTCTCTTAGTTGTGGGATCCCCTGCTGGTCCATCCACTCCTGGGCGTCTGCCGGGGTCTGAAAGATCTGTGTCCTCCCGTTGTGCAGGACCTTGAGCTTGGACAGGTAAAGTAACATGAATTTCACCCCCGCTGCCCGAAGGCGCTCTTTGGTCGGCCAGAACTGGGCCCGCTGTCTTTGCACAAGTGCCGTATAGTCAGGGTAGATGGTTATCCCGGCTCCGTTGTGCTTTATCTCCCCGCCTTCCCTCGAGAATGTCAGGATTTTCTCCCTGTCTTTAAAGTTCAAGATCTTCGCGATCATGGGTCTCGGTGGCGCGCCCGGGCGGTGTTTCCTGGTTAGTGCTCTGTGCGCCCTTTCCACCACAAAGCCCTGGGACAGGGTCCCTGCACCTACTTCCTGGAGCAGTAAGTTCTCTACGTAGTCTGTGGGGTCTCTGCCTTCCACCCCCTCCGGCAGCCCTACAATGCGCACATTGTTGCGCCTGGCCCGGCCTTCCGCGTCCTCGGCCCTGCGTTCTAATGTTTTAATCCGCTCCAGTGCATCCGACATTTGTGACTGAGAGGTGGTCACGTTTGCCGTATTGCTCTGCACCTGTTGTTCCACCGTTGTCACTCTCTCCGCTAGGTTCCTCGTTTCCTGCCTGAGGAGCCCCACGTCCACAATCACTGCATCTAGCTTGCCCTCTATTGAGGCCTTGAGCCCCTCTATGGCCTCTAGGATACTGCCTTCCACTTGTTTGAGCTCCCTTTGCGTAGCGTATGATGTGGCTGTGTCCGCCGCCGCTGTCCCAGGTTGTGAATCCTCGCTCTTGTGGGCAAATGTCTTCATGCTTGCCCTGCTGCCTTTTCGATTCTCAGGCATGCTGATGATTGTGGCCTTGTGTGTCTGTGCTTGGATGGGGGCGTTGTATCCCTGGGCGGCCTCCACTTTGTAGTCGGTGTTCTCCCTTCCCTGCGGGCTATCCCAAGCGTGGGCCCTGCCTCTCCCCAGCACCTCCCTGGGCCCGGGGCGCAGCAGCTAGAGTCTCTTTGTGGCCACTCTATCCAGCTGCAGCCTCGCCTGCCTCCGCTGTCTCGACCTTACCGGGGGCTCTGGTTGCGTCTCCGCTGGTTGCTGCTGCCCGCTGCGCCGCCGCGGCCCCGGGCCGGCAGCCCGCTTGCCTTCTGCGGTCGAGGGCTGGTACAGGGTCAGGGTCTCCCCCTCTGGGCTGCCGCTATGTGGGCGCACTCCGGTAGGACTTCTGTGCGCTGGGGGGAGCCCTGTAGATGCCTCGGGCCGCAGGCGCTGTGTTCTTCCTGTGTCTCGGCCCTCCACTCTCCTCTGCCCCTATCCTCGGTTGTCTGCTCCCCCTTCACGCAGCGTGGTGGTGTGCTCCTCGTTCCCCGTCCCTGTTAGGGAGGGCGGTTGGGTTTGGCGCCTCTCTCGATCTTCCGCGGGTGGTGTGTGGGTATCCAGTGGGCAGCCGTCCGCGACCCTGCGACTGGCTGTCTGCGTACTCAGCTTCCACTGCCCTTCGGAGCGCAGGCGGGTCCTCAGTGGGCCGCGGCCGCCATTTTGTGTGGTGGCCCGCGCCTCCGCTTCACCTCGTATCTGGTCTTTCTGACCTCCGATTTTGTTCGGGCTTTCGCCCGTGCATGCCCTGGACCCTCCGGGTGCCATTCCTTCGATTTGTTCAGGGTCTCCTGCCGTTTTTCAGCCGTTTATAAGGATCGTGTAGCGGATCACCCGGGAGCTCTCAGTGACTCGCTCACTCTCGCATGGCCGCCAAGCCACGCCCCCCCATACATCACATCCTTAGTTGCCTGGTGGCAAGGAATAACTAGTCTAAGACTTTGGCAAGAGCATACCCGGATACTTAATTCTTTTCATATACATTTCCAGCAAGACCTGCCTCACCCAGAAACGGGGCTGTCATGAGAACTAAGCTGACGATACCAGCATTGAGAGGGAATCGGGCAGCATATATCCCAGGCCGCACTGAGAAGGGGTCTACGCCAAGTCATGCAGCACTCTGCAAAACCAACGCTACCAGGAGAACCTGCAGGGCCCTCAGATTGCCAACCCAAACAATTGGCACAGCTACACGGGTGCGGGCCCGGTACACAGGACACCTAGCTTGGCCAAACGGAAAAGTTGTACAAGCATTGGGCTTCACGCCAAGCAACCCTGAGCTAGAGTGGTGGCGATTGATCGCACAGAGGGGCGCAGACCACGCGGGTGCGCCCACCCCAGCGGTATTGTGACTACTCACTGTGCCACATCTACATAAGGAACTGATCCGGTCCTAACCCAGCGGGTCACCAGTCTCATGCCTTCTCGCCAGACACAACAGAAGACCCAGATCAGCTGACTTGATAAGAATAGCAGGCAACCCTCCTCAGTCCTTCACCTACCCGAGACGTGACGGGCAGCATTCGAAGCCTGCCTTCACTGCTCTATGGACCAGGTGACATACGTGGCAACTGTCAGCCCCCGGGCACGCACGGGCTAAGGGAAGGTCCCTATAAGGCTTGCGGACTACATATGAGGTATGTGGGTTGGGCCAAACACACACTCTGATATCCACACAGGCACAGAACTGAGATAAACCTGGAGCCCTGTCACATAAGAGACACGTACATTGAGCAGACACAAGGTGGGCACGGGACATAATACCCCCCTGGAACTATCACTAAGAATCTAAACAAGCGCAAACCCAAGGCGCCCCAGGGATTCAGAGAGCTTGACAAAAGGCAACAAGAACAGTAAAGAAGCATGTCAATTGGCCTAAGAGTTCCAAGTGGTGAAGGAAGCATACACTTTGGTCAAGGAGACAACTCCGCTGCTTCCGAGTGGCACTGACTGCTCCCAAAGGAGCAGCTCTGATGCCAGTGGTTAGGGGAAGGGCCGGACAGTCAAAATCGAGAACACAGACTAAAACTCAGGTGGGCCAACTTGAAAAGTGATGGGGTCAGAGTCGACGAATAGAGAGTGATTCACTTCCCCCTCCTCTGGAACAACCCAACCACACAGTGGCAGCATCACCAAACACTATGGCGTCAGATAAAGAGGAACTCCTAAATTGTCTGAAGGGGATGGAAGCCAGACACACAAACACGTTCCACAACCAGCTGGAACAGATGGAGGAACTGAAATCTTCCCTCCAGGAGGTAAGCAGAGAAATGGCGGACCTGGGAGGCAGAATAGAGATAGTTGAAAATGGCTTATCAAATGTATTAGAAGAATCTAACCAGAACAGCGTCCTCCTAGATCAGCTGGCTAATGCAACAACCAACTTGGAATTACAGGCAGAAGACCTTGAAATCCATTCAAGAAGATCTAACATCAGGTTCAAAGGCCTCACTGAAACAATCCAAAATCGTGACCTCAAAGGCACTATGCAACAATGTTTCAGTAGCATGCTCCCGGACACGTAGCCAGACCAAATTGGGTTTGATCGAATACACAGAGTTGGCCCAAAACGGAATGACCCTGGAGCAAGACCTAGAGATGTCCTAATAGCAGTAACCTTCCTACTGTCAGAAAGAAGACATACTGAGAGCAGCAAAATCCCACAATGACCTCGCAATCAACGGCTCTCACATTCAACTATACCAAGACCTAGCGCTGAGTACGCTCCGAAAGAGATGAATGATGCAGCCAATCACAAAAGTACTCCAAGCAAAGCAGATACGATACAGGTGGGCGCACCCATTCAGCCTCTACTTCACGTGGGAGGGCAAGCAGCGGAAAATCACCACCTGCGAGGAGAGCTGTTAAATCCTTCAGCTAATGGAAGACCAGGATCGTCCGAATGACCGACAACGTTCTAACCCTCCAGACACCGCGGGTAAACTGTGGGAATGGTCAATCGAGGAAAAGCGTAAGTCAAAGAAAACAGGGAAGTCCAAGGTCCCACAACAGAGCCAGGAATAACAAGTGACGGATGAACACTAAGAGAACTAATTAACAAGAGAATGTACAACCGTAGAACAATGATGGAGGACTACAACACACCGAAACAAACAAAACCCACACGGAGGGAAAAGAACTGCACATCTGGAAGGTGGGGAGAAAGAGGGAGAATTGGAGAGCTGTTGGAAGAGCAAAGGAACCAAGAGGCACATCGACAGAACAAGCTAGAGACCCAGGGAACGGAAAAGGTAAATGTGAAAGTCACTGGAGCACCTCATTTCCAGCTTGTAACAGCGCATCTTCTCCTACACAAAAATGGCTGAGTCAACGGTAATATCTCTGAATGTACAGGGCCTGAATTCGCCAATAAAACGACGGGTGATACTAGACAGGCTGAAAACATTGCAGACGGCGATTGGGCTCCTACAGGAGACGCACCTTCTTCCTAAAGATGAGAAGAGAATGACCAATCGTAACTTCCCACAACAATTTTTTGCTTCAACTGGAGAGAAAAAAAGGGGAGTAGCTATACTAATTGGGAGGGCGCTAGACTTAAAAAAACTACAAACCCGTAAAGACAAAGAGGGCAGATACTTGGGGCTCAAAGGGTTGATAAAGGGGAAATTGTACACAATCATATCTATTTACGCTCCAAACAGTCACCAAGATGTGTTCATAAAGGATTTTCTGGGCAAACTGGGCAGCTGGTGCGAGGGCCAACTGATAGTAGGCGGGGATTTCAATTGTGTTATCGACCCAATGCTGGACAAAACACTCCCCCCAACAACTACTGATCAGAAAAACAGACAAGCTCTGGGTGATTCTTCAGAGAATTAGGAGTAATTGAAACTTGGTGATTCTTCCACGGAGACAGTAGAGAGTACACCCACTACTCGGGCGTTCACCTCGGATACTCCAGGATAGACATGATCTTAGTATCCACAACATTAGTCCCGCAAATAACGGAAGTAGAAATAGGAGTGGAATATCACTCCGATCACGCGCCAGTGTTGGCGGGTGTTGATTGGGGGGTGGAAGGGAGCAGAGCGAAACCACCTTGGAGATTAAACAAAATCCTCCTGAAGGACATAGTGCTAAGGGCCCATATGGAGACCACCATCAACAACTACTTCAAAGAAAACAACAACAGGGAAACTGCCTGGGGGGTAATATGGGACGCTGGAAAGACAGTGATCAGGGGAGAATTCATGTCACAAGCAGCAGCATATTACCGTGAAAGAACATTGGTGACAAACCAACTAGAAAAAGAGGTGAAAGCTGCCAAAGCCCAACACAAAGCCCATGGTTCGAGGAAATCCCTAAGAGTGCTTAGGAAAATCAGAGCTCAACTGGAGAATCACACGGCGGACCGGATCGCCCAGTTACTGCTACAAACAAAACAATCCTATTCTATCCATGGGGGCAAGGCGAATCATTTTCTGGCAGCGAAATTGAGAAAGCAAAAAAACCGGAACGACATAGTATAACTAAATGATGTCTATGGAAAACCCCACACAGCAGAGCTTGACAAAAAAGAAATAATGAAGCGATTTCATGAGGAACTCTTAAAAAGCGAGAACCTTGACCTAGAACGCCAACTCACCTACATCAATACTCTCCAGCTGCCCCAGATTGCCGAGAAAGACAGAACTAATCTTGGGAATCCAATTACGGCACAAGAAATCAGCAATGCCATCTCAGAACTACCAGCAAATAAGACTCCAAGTCCAGATGGCCTTGGCAACGGCTATTAAGACATTCTACACCCAATTGCTCGGCCCGTTGACAAAATTATATAATACATTCAGAGAAGAGGGTAAGGTCACGCTTGACATGGGGAGGTCTATAACTATACTGCCCCTGAAGCCAGGTAAAGATCCCCACAACTATGCGAGCTATCGTCCCATAGCGTTGCTGAACATTGACGCAAAAATCTATACGAAAATCTTAGCAACCCGTCTAATAAAAATCCTGCCGACCATAATACACGATGACCAAGCAGGGTTCATCACCGACCAGCACACACAAGACAGCGTCAGAAGGGCAGTAGACGTCAAAGATGCAGGGCGACGAACACAACAGACGTTTGCAGTGGCAGCTCTGGATGCCACCCAGGCCTTTGACAGTATGGACTGGTGCTATCTGAAACTGATCTTGGAGCGCTTCGGCTGTGGCTCAGAATTTACCAAGATGGTGCTTGCCAATTACAAACATCAATCAACAAGCTTCAGGATCAATAGACAGAGTACAGAGTTTGTGAAGATCAGAAGGGGCACACGACAGGGCTGTCTGCTCTCCCCTCTGATCTTTGCGATGGAGCCATGTGCAATGCAGTTCCGACAAGATGGAAACCCACAAAATAGCGGTGTACGCGAACAACATTATGCTCTTCATGGGAGACACAGAAAATACGATGCCCAGAGCGATGGCTCAACTGGAGGAATTCAGACAGGTCTCGGGGTTCTCTATAAACTTCTCCAAATCAAAAGCCATAAACATAACAGCAAGGAGAGAAGTGACGGAGACATTGGAGAGGACATTCCCGATGGGCTGGGTGGAAGGAAAACTGGAATACTTAGGGATCCACCTTACCAGAGAACCACACAATCTAAATCAGGCAAGCATAATCCCGCTGTGGAAACAGCTACAGGAAGACATGCTCAGATGGGAATCTCAGGAGCTATCATGGTTTGCCCGCATCACAGCTGTCAAAATGACCATCCTCCCTCGTCTTCTTTATGTAATAAGTTCACTACCGGTGCCCATACCGCCAACATTTATATGGCACAGTAAGAAACCCAGGATCCAGAAACGAATCCTAATGCGCTCCCCCCTCCTGGGCGGCCTGGGAGTTCCAGAAATGGACAGATACATTTTGGCAGCAAAACTAGCACCAATGCTGAGGTGGGCAAAACCAGAGAACCATTAAGGGTGGTGTAGAATCGAACAAACAGCCTCATTAGCCCCCCTAATAATCCTGTTGAGCCTGAGTAAAGAAAACCGAGAGAGTAGAGGTGCGCTATTAGAAATGAGGAAATGGTCACTGCAAATCTGGGATAAAGTTGGAAAAAGAAACGCATTCCGTGCGGAATGGGCCCATACACGCCGCTGATGCACAACCCAGATTTCACACCTGGTCTTCAACGAATGTATTGGGCGGGATGGTCAGGAGCTGAGTATGTATCTGAAAGACATGTACAAAGACGGCTCTCTATTACTCTTCACAGACTGTCAGCAGAAATTCAATATAGGCGAAAATGAGCGCTATAGATATGCACAAATAAGACACTGGATAACCCACCCAACAGTGAAGAGAGCGGGCACGAGATTGCCATCAGGCCTAGAACTGTTGCTGCAGGAAGGCAACACGGCGAAGGGGGTCACCAGACTTTACAGACTGCTTTCCAACGACCAGCCGACCGACAATCTCACATAGAAAATGAACTGGGAAAGAGACATGCTAACAGAGAAGGAATGGAACCAAATATGGGCATGTGCACATGGCACCTCCAGATGCACCACGATAAAGGAATCCGCTTACAAACTATGCCTCAGATGGTATATGTCCCCAAACCGCATTCATAACATCACAAAGTCATACTGACTAAACTGCTGGAAGAACTGCGGTGAGAAGGGAGACCTATTCCAAATGTGGTGGACATGCCCCAAAGCTGTCGCCTATTCGAAGGAAATACTAAGCCACATAAAGGACATTTCTGGGGTTGAACTGCCAAGATCTCCGAAAACAATTCTCTTAGGAGTCCCTATGAGGGTAAATATGCAATGTCAGGAACGACAGCCAAGCTCATTACTCACCTATTATCAGCAGCAAGAATGACCCCTGCACAAAACTGGAAAAACAAAGAGGGCCCAATCTCAGCATGGTGGTGGATCCAGGTCTCGTGAGTAATGGCTATGGAGTAGATATGTGCGATCAGTACCGGAAAATATCTGTTTCTTAACTATCTGGAACCAATTCCATGAACATGTGCGGGACAGAGAAGCTCATTTCTTCAAACCCCGCCTACTTCAGAACATGCATGTCATCTGAATTCTTCCAGACGTAAAGACGTCGGGACACTAACGTCAGGAAAAGATCCTAAATAGACTGAGCTCTAAAGTGTAAAATAGTGGTTAAAGTTGGGGGGGGATTTATAGGGGAAGGGGGGAATGGAGAGAGAAGGGGTGAGCGGGGGAGGAGGGGTGGGAAAATTGAAAATCCTTGTAGGCAAAACGAACTCCTACGAACTGTAGGATATGAACACAAGTAAAACGCAGAACCTAAATAATTTTGATAGCAAATGTTATGTTGCAACTACCTGTATGCCTTCAACTCAAAAATAAACTTGGTTTAAAAAAAAAAAAAAAGCAGCTTTGAGACCAGTTATTCTAAGTAACAAAGTGGTCTGGCGAAAGGAAGTAGCCCATTCAAAAGTCTCTGTGAAAGGTGCATTGTTTGAAGCTATAAAGCGAACAAACAGCAAAAGTGAATTGTAACAAGAGTAAATGTGAACTTTGAGTCGAAGGGGTCCTGCAGCGTTCTATAAAGAGAACCGCGCACATTCGAAAGTCGCTGTCATGCCCACTGGCCCCCGAAAACCACACCATCTAGTGATGGCAGCAATGGGTCACTTGACTCTCTTATGTCCCTTAGGGACCCATAAACACAGGGGTCCAGGCTGGACTCAGTTCTGGCGCCTGCCAGGCTCATATAGAGATGTGAGCAGGAACACTTTATTTCAGTGCAGGAGTGCTTTTACTTTATTTCAGTGCAGGAGTGCTTTTATTTTACAAGAACTTTCCAGGAGCTGAAAGCCTTTATTCCAGAGAACATCCTCATGTTCTTGTTAGCGAGAATTCTCCTTCTAGGGCTAATTTCCCTCACCTAGTGAGTCCCCCAGCAGCTTTGCCGGATTTCTGGAGTTTATTTTTTCCACTCTTACATGTGTTTTGGCCTATGTGTTGTTACTCATTGTGTGATCTTGGGCACTGGAGCACACCACTCCAGGTGCCCATGTTCTTGTATGGGTTACACAGCACCTTCAGTGTAGTAACCCAGGGTTGTCTTTAAGACTGCCCTCTGACTCCATTTCGCTGGGGCTGACTACTGTCCCCCAGAGAAAGGGAAAGTTGCCATTTACTTTACATAGTCACTTTTACCACAGACCCAGTACACCCCATTTTATATGGACTACTGGAAAGGGCTAATCTGTACCCCTTTTCTGTCTGTACCTCCCTGAGCATTGTTTTGCTCTTTTAACATTTAGACTTGGCTGGTGGCAGTGGTATCTACCCTAACTTTTCTACCGCGATTATATTAGATAAACGTGGTAATGCTTGTGGCTATTTTTGCAGCCTTAAGCTTAAACCTGCTTGACCAAATCGTCTTTCTTTTGGCTCCAGTTGGGTTTATTTGCCATTTCTTTTTCTTAAAGTCCTTCTTGTGTTTTACTTTGTGCGGCAAACTAGATTCGCCTTCTTTGTTCACCGTCTTTTGGCGGGCTTCTGCAGAGAAGCCCTCTTGGCGCCTGGGTGTCTAGGTAGACTGTATGTGGGGAAGGGGTGTAGTCACCCCCTGCACAGGGTATCCTAGGAAACGCAAGTAGCACTTTGCCATGATTGGATGAGGTGGTTGTCCCGGCTGGACAACCCCCCTGCTGTGTGATTGACAGCCAGGATGTGTGAATGGGGGTTTTGCGCATAAAAGGCAGGTCTCTTGGGCTAGAAGTCAGAGTCGCCACTGGAACTACAAGGAACCGAAGAGAAGCGGGGAGAACGGCTGCTGCAACTACCCTGTCCCGGTGAAGCCCTGTTGCAGTCCTGAGCTATCTACCCTTCGACGACCAGAGAAGATCCAGTCCGGAGTCTTCTTCCCTTGAGCCTGGTGGGGATAACCAGCTCATTTTCTTCAGCCAGAGGTCGCCTTCGTGGTCGAAATCGCTGCACCCTGCTATAGTGTTCCGGATAGCCACCTGAAGAGCCTCTCCTGTTTTAAAGGAGCGCACCTTTTTATTCATCGTCGCTGCTGCTGGCTTCCTCCCTGTGTGGTGCAGACCCCTCCAAACGTCCTCCTTCGTACCGAAGTCCAGGAACCGTGGATCTGTGGAAGAACCAACAGGAACAACTGCCGTGGCACCAGCTTCTTCTAGTGAATAAGGTACTGTGTTCTGCTTGAGGAATTAGGGTGAATCCCTTTTCTTCATCTTCAAGGCGTGCCCTTGTCTTCCCTCCTTCTTATAACTTTTGCTTCCGAACATTGACAATATCAAAGTACTCTTGGCTACGCTGAATCGTGAACTGTCTAACGGTGTGATCTTCGGCAACAGGTGTTAGGCAGAAACCTGTGCAGTTCCCTTAGGGACCACTGCAAAAGGCTTAAGACTACAGGTGTTGGCAGTAAACCCAATTGGTAGCAGTCTGTACCACCCAGATTGACCTGGTAGCCGTGGCTGAGCAGCCAGACTTCTCTCAAGAAGAGTTAGACAGTATATAGAGTTACAAGATAGGTACCAAAATACAATAGCACAAGCAAACACTGACCAGAGCTTTTGGTATTAAGTATATAATTATTTATTTAAAGACACACTTAGAAACACTCTAGCACTATTATTGTAAGCAAGTTCAAAAACAGTCACTATTAATATATATACATCCCTTATTCCTTATTAAACAAGTCTTAGTTAACACCACTTATTTCCAGACAGAGGTGAGCGCTTAACTAAAGATGGCACTCCAATAAGTTAAGAAAAAGGGGGGGGAAAGGCAGAAATTAGAAGCAGCACAAAACACAATACTTCAGAAGCACTCAGCAAGGCAGGAAAGTCAAAGTCTACTGGTGAGCAAAAAGTTCAGAGGCCAGGCTCCCTCTTGGAGAGAGTAGAACACCAATGCGCCCAAGGTCACACAGTTTAAAAGGCTTGGAGAGTCTTGCAGAGAGTTTAAAAAGAAATCAGTTCAGCTCAGAAAAGTTCAGTTAGCCAGCCTTGGGCCAACCCAAGTGGTAAGTTGAGGATTTACAAGACACCCCACACAGACCGTTGCGAGGGAGGCCAGGCGGACACAGTACCTTGAAAGTGGAGAGAATCCTCCAGCGGGGGCAGTTGTTCCTGGCAGCGGGTGCAAGTTGCGGCGTCGTCCAGAGGAAGAGATGGTCTCGACGTGGAGAAAAGCTGAAGGTCGTTGCACTGCCAGGGTAGAAACCAGCCACGGAGTTCGCTGGTAAAAAGGTACTACCCTTTTATTCGCGGTAGTGGAAAAACGTGGTATCCCGGTTGCCGGGGTGCTTGGCACAGGCAAGGCAGCCACGAGATAATCCAGGAAGGCGAAAAGGCAGGCAAACTGGTTCTCCAGCATGGGGTCTGGCATGGATTCACATGCTCATGAATATTCCCCGTCGTCAGGCTGGGAATCCTCGGTAAAGAAAAAATCAGTATCAGTTTCGTTTCTGATATGTCTTTCTTAGTATTAACCAATCACTGATCTCTGTGTCATACTGCCCCCAGCCAATGACTGTCCTCTCCCTAAGCCCCGCCTCTGGCAGCCATCCTCAGATTTTTACCGCACGTTCAAGTGTTGGGAGTCCTCGTGCTTCAGCTCTCGAGTTTTTTGCTGCGTTTTCACGCTTTTTCAGGAGATTTTCTCATTTTTTCGGTTTAATCGAGCCTCAAGCTCCACCGTTTCTACTTCCGATAACGGGGACCCGTTTCGGAATTCTTCTACGCCCCTCAAGGGTGAAGTTTTTGTCGAGTTTACGCTTCTTGGAGGATTCTGGAAGATCTGCGGCCTACCTCAACGGACATGGCCCAGGACAAGGGAAGCTCGACACCCGGATATAAGCTGTTCAGGTGCTGCCCTGGATGCAGATTACAGAATGTTTTCAAGGAGGACAAGCATTCGCGATGTCTCTACTGCCTTCATGAGGACAAGACGCACGTGGAGAAGGACTGTGCATTCTGCAAGAACCTTTCGGAACGGACCAAGCAAGATCGTCTTTCCCGCCTCGCCGCCTGGCTGGAGAAGGGCACAGCAGGTGAGAAGGCGAAGAAAAATTCTGAGCGGGCTTCTAAGTCCTGTGAGGGCGCCCTGGCGACGGGGGCCCAACAGAAGGCCAAGCACCGCGGGCACCGAGAGCGCCGAAAGGTCGGGCTATTCAGCTGCAGGGCAGGGCGCGACTTCCCCGGCACGTTCAACCACAAGCCAGCGCTCTGGTTCGGGGAAGAGGAAGGCCGAGAACCCGGGTAAGCTGCTGGAGCGGTCCGGGTCGATCTCGAAGGGACCTGAGGGGAAGCGAGGCGCTGACCGTCCCCCCAAGGCGAAGGCCCAGGACGCACCTAAGGTGGTGAGGGCTTTGATCCAGCCGGCAAAGGTCTCAATCGAAGTGGTCGCTGCGGCCCTGGCGAAGCCGGCTGAGACTACGCCAGTGGAGACGGCCTCTGGGCCCAGAGTATCCCTGCCACCGCAGAGGGAATCCTCTTTCCAGCCCATTGTTAAGACCCCTGTGAAGACCCCGGCGGAAAAGGAGGGGGGTGGGCCGGTTGCCATTACAGACTCGGAATCAGCCTGTGAGGAGGATCTGGTGGAAACCGTGAAGGGCCTCAATGAGAGGTTCGGGAAAGTTCGATCCCAAGGGAAGGATCCTGCTGAGGAGATCGAAGATAGCGAGGATGGCGACGACGATGAAGGCCCGGTGGAGCAACCGTCCCTCCCGTCGCAGCCATTGCCAGAGCCTCAGGATAGCTCGGTGGCCATTTTGTTTTCAATCCAATCCTTATGTACTGAGATAAGGATGAGGTTACCACGGACCCCGACGGAGGATCCTGAGCCAGGACCGTCGGGAAGCCCCCCGAACAAGCGGAGGAGAGTCCATCCCGCTCCGCCCTTCATGCCCACAAGGCCTGTGGACCCCTCATCCCCCTCGCCTGACCCTCAGGATGACGACGTCGGTGGCGATGATACGACGGACATTCCTTCATCGCCTCCCCTCGGGCCTCACCGCCCGACGAAATTGGCTCCTTTCACGCCATGATAGCCAGGGTGTACGAGCTCTTACAACTCTTACAACGGAGGAACAGAAGAAGGAAGGCTTTCTTTATCAACGACGGGAGGCCAAGGGAAAGACGGTCCTGGCAGTGCCGTTGCTCGACGACATCTGGGACGAAGGGCTGGCTGTCCTTCTACGACGCCCGCCAAGAGGGACAGGTACGAGAAGTAGTACCGGGTCCCCGATGCCGCCCCCTTGTGCCTCAGGGTACAGCCTATGCCGGACTCGGTCGTCTCAGCAGTGGCCAAAAAGGAGGCAGCGGGTGCGGCAGCATCAACTTCCCCGCCAGACAGCGTGGGCAAGAGGTTGGCCTCCATGGGACGACGGGTCATTTCATCGGTGGCGACGACGATTAAAGCGGCCAATGCCTTAGCGATCGTGGCCCGTTACGACAGGGAGCTTTGGTTCAAGTTAGCTCCCCTGCTGGACTTCCTGCCGGACGACAAGAGAGCGGAAGCCCTACAGATTCTTCAGGAAGGCGAGGTAGCGTCGGATCACGCCATAACGGTGGCAACGGACATTGCCGATACTGGATTTCGCCAGATGGGCAACAGGGTTTGCCTTCGACGACGAGGGTGGCTCAAGGCGACGGACTTCCGCCAGGATGTTCAGACCAGAGTGTTGGATATGCCGTTCGACGGCAGCAACCTTTTTGGGAAGATGGTGGATGAGTCGCTCCAGGCCATCAAGACCGACTCGGAGACGGCCAGGGCCCTAGCGGTACTTCAACAACGACAGCCCTTTCGGAGCTCTGGGGGCAGACAGGGTGGCTCTTCTACATAGCACCAGGCGGCCTGCTTCTCATCTCAGGGGGCCTACAGAGGTCGCGGCAAGCAAGGAGGATCCCGCCGTCGTCGTCAAGGAGGCCAAGGCGGCAAGGCCTCCTCCAAGCAGGACTGAACCGGCTGTAGCGTCGGGCCCCCACCGAAGCACCCCGGTGGGAGGCCGGCTGACGAAGTTCGTCAGCGTGTGGGAGTCCATCTCCACCGACCGTTGGGTGCTGGACACCCTGGCCAACGGGCACTCGCTGGAATTCCAAAAGAAGTGTCCTCGCATTCCTCCTGTGGCCAGGAAGAATCATCACGTCCCTCAACTGCTGTTGGAGGTAAGGGCGATGCTCAAGAAAGGTGCCATCGACCTCGTCCCCAGGAGGGGCTCCGGAGTGTACTCAAGGTACTTCCTTGTCAAAAAGAAGACAGGCGGTTGGCGCCCCATCCTGGACCTGCGTCGGTTAAACAAGTACATCAAGGCACAGAAATTCAGGATGGTCACCCTCCAGCACGTGCTGGGTCAGCTGGAGGAGGGCGACTTCCTATCGTCGTTGGACCTAGAGGATGCTTACTTCCACATCCCCATTCTAAAAGGACATAGAAAGTTTCCCAGGTTCGTGGTTCAGGGACGCCACTACCAATTCAGAGCCCTGCCGTTCGGATTAAAGTCGGCACCCAGGGTATTCACCAAGTGCCTGGTACCAGTGGCGGCGCGGCTGGGCCTGCAGGGGATCCACGTCTACACCTACCTGGACGACTGGCTAATCCGTGCAAGGACAAGAGAACTCGCCGTCGAACACACAGCGAGGACCGTCTGGCTGCTCACGGAACTGGGATTCGCCATCAACTACCCCAAATCCCATCTGGTTCCGTCGCAAGTAGCACTGTTTCTGGGAGCGAAGCTCGATACAGTGGGGCAATTGGCCTCCCCGTCGGAGGTGAGGACGGAGGCCATTTTGGGCAAGGTGCAACGCCTGCTAGCCACGGACATGGCCAGGGTGAGGTCCATCAAGTCCCTCCTCGGGATGATGTCCTCATGCATCTACCTTGTACCCCTTTGCAGACTTCAGATGCATCCGCTACAGGAGTTCCTCGACGCCTCCCTGGAGGGTTGGGGGGGCCCACACCGGAGATCTCCACGCAAGAGGCCTTTGGCTCCCGGAGGAAAGATCTCTCCACATCAACATTCTGGAGCTTCGGCAGTGTTCTGGGCACTCAAGTCGTTCCTTCCGTCCCTCAAGGACAAAGTGGTGAGGATCTTCACCGACAACACCACCACGATGTTCTACATACGGAAGCAGGGAGGCACCAGATCCCTAGCCCTATCCAAGGAGGCCCAGGATCTGTGGCACTGGGTCGTCGCTCGGGATGTTTCTGGTTCCCTTCCACTTGGCAGGAATAAAAAACAACATCGCCGACTCACTCAGCAGGGAGCTGCGCTCGTGCCACGAGTAGGAACTACGTCAGGACCAGGTGGATCGGCTCTTTCGACGATGGGGCAAACCCCGGATCGACCTTTTCGCGACGGCGATGAACTCCAAGTGCCAGAGGTTCACCAGCAGGTTCCCGCAGCCGTGGAGCATGGGCGATGCTTTCTCGTTCCCTTGAGACGGCCTGTTTCTATACGCGTTCCCTCCGTTGCCGTTGCTGCTCCGTCTCATCAACCAGCTCAAGAAGTCCAGGTGCAGAATGATCCTCGTTGCACCGGTGTGGCCGAGGCAGATCTGGTTCCCGGACCTTCTGGACTTGTCAACGTCCCCACCAGTCAAGCTGCCGGCGGACGCGGATCTTCTCTCCAGAGAAGGAGGCGCCATTCTTCATCACGACCCGAAGTCGCTGAACTTGCAGGCCTGGCTCCTGCAGCACTAGAGTTTGGAGGGTACGATGTCCCGGCTGACTGCAGAGAGGTTCTTGCAAAAGCCAGGGCGTCCTCAACTCTCAAATGCTACGGACATAAGTTGAAGAGGTTCTCTGTCTGGTGCCGTGCACAGAAGATTAACCCTCTGCGGATTACGGCCCCTCAAGTACTGCCGTACCTACTGTTGCTGGCCAAAGCTGGACTGGCTCACGCCTCCATCAAAATACATCTGGCTGCCATCTCCCGATATACCAGGACTACGGGACAGGCATCCTTGTGGTCTCATCGCCTGGTGAAGGAATTTATGAAGCGACTATTCTGATCGTTCCCGCCCGTGAAGGCTCCAGCCCCGGCGTAGGAGCTTAATGTGGTGCTGACCAGGCTCATGGGGGCCCCATTCGAGCCTATGCATTCGGCGCCTTTGAAGTTCCTGTCGTGGAAGACAGCGAGTGGGAGAGATCCAGGCCCCATCTTACTGGCCTCCATACTTGACTTTTCATGACACGAGGGTGGTGCTGAGGACGCACCCCTCCTTCATGCCCAAGGTGCCGTCGGACTTCCACCTCAACGAGCCCTTGGTGTTACCAGTTTTCTTCCCGTCGCCTTCGACGCCGGCCGAGAGGACTTTGCACTCGCTGGATGTAGCTAGAGCGCTGAAGTTCTAAGTGGACCGCACGAAGAGTTTTCGGAAGACATCACAGCTGTTTGTGAACTTTGGGACTGTGAATCAAGGGAAGGCTCTCTCGAAGACTTCCATTTCCAGATGGCTCTCCGGCTGCATCATGCACGGTCACCGGTTGGCAAACCGACCGCTGCCCGACCGTCCGAGAGCCCATTTGACCAGAGCGATCGCTGCTACCACGGCGTTCCTGTCTGGTGTGCCCCTGCTGGACATCTGCAGGGCTGCTACGTGGAGGTCGACGCACACCTTCACAAGATTCTGCTGCGTCGATCGGGACTCCAGGGAGGAGTCCAGGGTCGGCCAAGCAGTGCTGCCCAACCTGTTTGCTTAAGGTGAGCCTGGTGAGGAGGTAAGAGATGCTTAATGTTGAGTTGCTGTATTGCTTAATGTTGAGCCTGTTGCCACCTCAAGTGGTTGTGCATGTGTGTACTGCTATGTATTCTTTTATTCATGAGCATGTGAATCCATGCCAGACCCCATGCTGGAGAAGGAACAAGTTACTTACCTGTAACTGTTGTTCACCAGCATGGGTCTGGCATGGATTCACATGCGAACCCTCCCGCCTACTCCTCTGCGGCTCTTCACTTGGTCATACTGCCACTTTACGTGCTACCAAATCTGAGGATGGCTGCCAGAGGCGGGGCTTAGGGAGAGGGCAGTCATTGGCTGGGGGCAGTATGACCCAGAGATCAGTGATTGGTTACTACTAAGAAAGACAGATCAGAAACGAAACTGATACTGATTTTTTCTTTACCGAGTATTCCCAGCCTGACGGGGAATATTCATGAGCATGTGAATCCATGCCAGACCCATGCTGGAGAACAACAGTTACAGGTAAGTAACTTGTTGCTTATCCCCACCAGTCAAAGGAAGAAGACTCTTCGGGATGAAGATCTCCTCTGTCATTGGAAGAAGTGGTGAGTCGGTTCAGCAGGGCTCCACCGGTGGTGTCGTCGTTGCAGGTCGGCTCAGCTTCTCCCTCTTCGGATTCTTTTGGTCCTGTGGCGACGTCTGAAGTCCCAGTCCCCAAAGCCCTGCTTTTATGCAGAAAACCCCCATTCATCAGTCCTAGCTGTCACTCAAACATGCTAAGTGGTGAGCCGGGCAGCTCACCACTGGGCCAATCACACAAGAGTGCGACTTGAGTTGCCGAGGCAACTCAGTCCAGGGTGCCTAAACCCTCTCCCACACCCCCTGTGGTACCCAGACAGAGTGGCACCACTTTTGGAGAAGCCCGCCAAAAAGTGGAACAAAGGGCTCGACTTGGGTTGGAGTCACAGAAGCGGAAACAAACGTCATTTTGGTACTGAGTTCTGGCAAAAAATACCAACCGGTGAATTAATATTAAATAAATAAACCGGCGGTATGTTTGAGGCTATGTTAAAAAGTATTAGCCTCGAACAATCGGAAAATCCCATAGGAATATATTCGCGGTTGAATATAAAAAGTAGTATCCACTGCCACCAGCCAAAACTCGCTCAGGGGGGACTTGACAGTGCCCCTCGAACAACAGACACAGGGGCACTCAAATTGCCCCTACCAGTACGCCCACAATATGATGGTTTGTACTGGTTCTGTTCACAATTTAGGACTAGTAAAGCCAATGGTGCCCTTGGAGACAGTAGTCAGTCCCAGGGTACGGAGTCTATGTTTGGGGGTCACTATGACACCCCTGTGTTACGGCACGGAGGGTGCTGTGTAACACATATACCAAAACACATGAAGCCCTATGGAGTTAAAGACCCCATAGCCCATAAAACACATTCAAAGTCAAAGGATATCTCAAATCATGTCTAAGAGTGGGAAAAAAAAGAGTCT
Organism: Ambystoma mexicanum; assembly: GCF_040938575.1. Lineage (NCBI taxonomy): Eukaryota > Metazoa > Chordata > Amphibia > Caudata > Ambystomatidae > Ambystoma > Ambystoma mexicanum. The sequence goes on from NC_090932.1 coordinate 548,142,284, forward strand.
CACTCTTAGCAGGAGAAAAAAATAAACCCCAAAAAATCCAGCAAAGGGGACTCACTAGGTTTGGGAAATTAGCCTTAAAAGGATGGTCTAGTAAAAAAATGTATTTAAAAAATAGATAGGCAACATAAAAAAAAAAATACTAGCATTCTCCGTTTTAAAACTTCCTATGTAAAATGTTGAGCTATTCAAGCTCAAAATTCGCAAAAGCAAGCACATGGGCGCATCCATTTTTGTAGTTTCCACTGCCACCAGCCAAAACTCGATCAGGGGGGACGGAGACGTGCCCCCTCGACTAACAGACCCCGGGGCAATCGAATTGCCCTGACCAGTACGTCCACAATATGATGGTTTGTACTGGTTTCTGTTAATAATTTGGGACTAGTAAAGCCAATGGTGACTTTACATGCCCTGGGAGACAGTAGTCAGTCCCAGGGTATGGAGTCTATGGTGGGGTGTCACTATGACACCCCTGTGTTACTGCACGGAGGGTGCTGTGTAACACACATAGTAAAAAAACATGAGACCCTATGGAGTAAAGGACCCCATAGCCCATAAAACACATTATCAGTCAAAGGAACACCATAAATCATGTCCAAGAGTGGGAGAAAAAGAGTCTCACTCTTGGCAGGAGGAAAAAAACAAACTCCAGAAATCCAGCAAAGCTGCTGGGGGACTCACTAGGTTAGAGAAATTCAGCCTAAAGAGAGAATTCTCCCTAACATGCACTTGCTAGGCAAAGCTTCTGCTTTCGTGAGATACTGATCCTTTTTTTGTGCGTGTCTGACTCGTCCCAGTCCACATCCCTGGTGCCAGAAAATATTTAACTCGGGCGGATGTCAAACCAGTAGTTTTCCCTGTTTGGAAAATTACTGGCTGTTTGAATGGTGCAGATCCTTACCATCGGTGTGCTTAGACTGGCTTCCATTTCGGATTTTGGATAAGAGGAGGTTTCCTGCAGCTATTCTTGAGATCTGTGTTGGAGCCAAGAATACATCAAGGAAGAGCAGCCCGTTGATGACCTGAAGACGACTTCTGCAGTGGCCCAGCATTCCCTCCAGTGTCTGGCTCAGTGAAGCCCTGCTCCTGTGCCTGATCTTAGGAGACCCTGAGCAGTGCTTCTGCCCTTGGGCTAGTGTGACCAAATAGTCTTGACGCCTTCTCAAGGATCCATCCCTTCAGAGGCTTCAGGAGTGTCTCTGGACTGCCTGGTGGACTGGCCAGCTCTCTCGTGTGCTTCTTCATCAGAACTGTCACTGCTCCACATTCAAGCTTGGAACTGTTGTCACCAGCCTGTGCCCCAAGTTACCCACCCACCCTGAATTTTAGCTCCCTATCTTCAAGGAAACCTGTCCTGGAGCAGCTTCTGGAAGGACTCCTGTCATTGCCTACAAACAGTGATTGTCGCTGCAACTCACCTTCCTCCATCCTGTTAAGTGTCCTGAAGAGGTCTGCATCGTTGGATTCTGCATTTCTTTGCTGACAGGGATAACATCTTGCAGGTGCACCCACCCGGAAGAATCTGCGAACCCACAACAACTGGGCACCTCTTACCCCCCCACCCCTCCAGATGATCCATCAAGACATCTGGTAAGGTCATAGTCCGAGGTGAGGGTTAGTAAGCATGCCTGTGCCTGTCCTCCATTGGATAAGATTGGGGAGAAGTCCCTTTGCCTTCCATCTCTACTCCAATCATCTTTGGTTGTCGAACCTGGGTCGGGTGTCCTTACCCTGGATTAACCTTGTGTCTGGAAGAAAGGGGAGAACTTACCTATCCTTGGGTAAATTGTTGTTTAATGTTTAGTTTAAAATTCATCACCACCACAAGCTCATTGCATTCTTTTAAAAGAGAATTCATACCTGTGAGAAGCGTTGTGTTGGACCTTGTAACTTTTGGGTACAAGGCCCTATTCAGCTTAGGGGTTGAACTTCTAAAGATAGGATATTGTATTTGTGATTGGCTCCCATCATTTTATTGCATCTACATTACCTACCTGCATTGCTGGATGAAGTTATTTGTGGTCTATTAAGTGAACCTAATCATGATTGTTTATATTTGTATTTTAGAGTATTGCGTGATAGTACTACCTGCTAGTTTCCTTTTTCAGTGTGTTCTAAAGGCCTAAGTAACGGGTTCTATTAATTGAATTGTTTTGTATTCTGCTGTGTGGACTAATTGATGGCCCCTGACCCAACCCCCACTCTCCCGTGACTAAGCCTCACCTTGTCTCCATTGTTACCTAGTTTGTGTTTTGGCCAGCTCCAAGCTCCCTGTTCAACATAACTTGGCCACATTCTAGAAATCCATCTTAACAGTTGGTGCTCAGCTGTGAAGATAAGCTCTTGGGTACCCAGTGTAGTCCACAGATGTAGTACTATAAGTCTGTTTACACAGAACACTGAGATGTAAAAGTAATTGTCTGTATAACAGTTAACTACTCTTAATATGTAATAGGAACTTTCCATATGACAACTCACGCTGATCTTAAGGTCGAAAACTTACAAAGGTTGTGTTCAAAGAGACGATTACCCTCCTCTGGAAGGGAGGCTGATCTCATAGAGAGATTAATGGGTCACCAATAATCTAGAATTATTCCTTTACCTGTGACTAGTGACACAGATGCTGCTGCGCCATGGCTTAGCAGTAGCATTGGTCTTGTGGTAACTGCTACTATTAACACACACAAATGATCAAGCAGTGGGGGCCTATAAAAATGTTTCTTAAGCTGAAGCTTTGTTTTAATTGAAGAAAGAAAGACTTGAGCTCAGAGAAAAAGAACTTGAATTTAACAAGGCCAAATTGGCGTTTGATGATGTTGAAAGGCAAATGACAAAGAATGCCACTCTCAGATCCTCTGGATGAGCCTTGAGACCTTGCAGTCTGGCCAGACTGCAAGGTCTCAAGGCTCATCCAGAGGATCTGAGAGTGGCTCTCGGTCTTCCTATCATCCAAGATTTCCTAAGGATCTGTTGAGCATTTATGATGGAAAAAAAGATATCATTGATTGATTGGCTGGCTGCTTTTGAATATGCCTGTGAAGTGCAAGAAGGAGAGCTTGATAATATTGCATAGTTCCTCAGCAGATGTCCCCATACTGACTGCAGTGCCATTATGGAGTTGTCTAAGGCTTACAGAAAACACTTTGAGGAATTGAAACAGGCTCTACTCTTGAAGTTTGGGAAAACTCCTGCCCAATATGTCAAGAACTTGAGACCACAAAAAGAAGTAAGGTGTATTACTTGGGTTACATTTGGGAATTACTCTTTAAAAAAACCTGTGTGGTTTGGTTGAAGGTAATAAATTAACCCATTTTGAAGGTATGATCTTGCCATGCTTGAACATATTTTTGCCAGTTGTTCCCCTGACCTGAAGCACCACTTGGCAGATTCAAATGAGTTAGATCCTAAGACGCTGGCTATTGTACTCTTACGCCCCGTCCCCTTTCCTCCATACTGTATGGGCATCCCTTCCAAGGGACGCGAGACAGAACCTTTTTCACCAGAAAACCCCTTTTTCCCCCTTTAAATTTAGAGGCGCGCGGGGGTGTGCACTGCCCTGACTCTGCCCTCCAGCGCCACACCCCAGTCCCCTTTTCCTTGTCGACGAGAACGGGCCGAACAACCAGCGCTCCTGGGTTTGGCTTCGGCCATGTAATTCCACGTGCGGATACTTCTTCTCTTTGTCTTCTTTTTTGTCTTTTTATCATTCAGGTACTCGGTCCTCAGGCGTCACACCCCTCCCTGGAGCATGTCGACTTATACACGGTTCAGCAGGTGTCCATCCTGCAACGGGCACTTCCCAACTTCAGACCCCCACGCCCTCTGCCTACGTTGCCTTGGGCCAGACCATGGTTGGCAATCATGTTCAGCGTGTGACTAGCTGTCCTCGAAGGCGTTGAAGAACAGACTAGCCAGGTGGAGGGCGCTCTTCCAGAGGTGATAATATCGAAAACCAAAATCTCGAAAACCAAAATCTCGAATACAAAAGGCCGAAAAATAAAATATCGAATTTTTTTTTCAATGTGTTTTTTTTTTAAATGGGGGGGTTCCCCCCCAACCCCCCTTTTTTTTCATTTTTTTTTTATTTTACCCCTTTTTTTTACTTACCTGACCCCAAAAACATATATAAATAAATAAATAAAAAATTCGATATTTTTTTTTTCGATATTTTTTTTTTCGGTCTTTTTGTATTCGATATTTTGGTTTCGAGATTTTGACTGACTACCCTCAAGAACTTCGTGAAGCATCGGACCAGGCACAGGGTAGGGCCGATATTTTCCATCGCACCCCGCAAAGGAGACTCCTTCCCAGGGAATCTGCCGCGAGCGAGGGCCCGGTCAGGTCCTTCTACCAGCACGTGCACCAAGGCTGCTTCAGCTACCAGCCTTCGTGTCGAGGGATCCTTGGATCCTACCGGGCACAGTGTTGAGGGACCGGAAGATCTTTTACTGAGTCTATACCCGAGGGGCTTCGCCCTTTTACCGGCACCACAGCCTAGGGCTATGCCCTAATACCGGCAATACATCCGAGGGGGCGCCTAAACGCAGCTCTACCGACCCCTGGGTCGAGGGTGTCACATCTACCGGGCCTAGGCCAGAGGAGCAGGTTAGGCCTTGTGATCCACACTCAAGAGCCTTGGAGGAGGCCGGACCCAGTGGGCCAAGCAACACTTCACAGGCACATGGCAGGCAGCTCAACAAAATGGCTGCCGTGCCAGAAATAGGCAACTGTCTGTCGCTATTCCAGGAATTCGATGAAGAACGAGTGTCAAGGTGGGACTGGCCTCAACCAGGTACAGGGCCTACAGTCTACCCCTCATTTGCACAGGGCAGCTTTCCTTTGGGTCCATATGGACAGGGTACGCAGATGCTCCAGCAGCTCCCTGCTACCCCGTCGGCACCCCCTGCCGCCTCTTTGGCCAGTGAGGAGGTGCTCTTCGAGAAGTTCCTCAGCCTCATAAAGTCACCTAGGATGGGGGTTATCATCCAGGACGCCATCAGGGAAGTCCTCCCCACAATGCTAGTGGCACCACAGATGCCTCCGCCGACGCCCCAGGCCCCGGCGCAGCCACCTCCTCCGGCTTCCCAGCCGACTCCACAGGGGGCTCCATCGCAGTCTCTGCCGCCGCTCATGCTTCCATCCCTGATAATACCAAACATTACTTTAAGGATAGTGTACTAGTAGATGGTGTAGACACCTCTGCTTTTAGGGACACTGAGGCCAGTCGTACTGTAGTAGATTCCACATTGGTAAACTGAGTCTCTCTCGCTCTGCATGGAACACAACCCTGGGGCCCCTATGTGAGAAAAATGAGGAATTTGGCCGGGTCTCCGGGTTCAAGGTGAATTTAGACAAGTTCACAGCCCTAGCAATTTATCTCACCAAAAAACAAAAGTCTGCCCTCAAACCCATATTACCAATCCCATGGGGCGAATCCGCGATAGATTACCTCGGGGTGCGAATCCCAAAAGACATCTCCCGCCTGTACTCAAGTAACTTCCTCCATCTCTTGGAAGACCTCCAGCGAGATCTGAAGCAGTGGTAGACCCAAGAAATCTCCTGGTTCAGTCGTATCGCTGTGCTGAAAATGAATCTGATCCCTAGATTTCTGTACCAATGTGCGGCGTTCCTGGTAAATGTCCCAGCAAACTAACTGGCCACCTTGCAGAGAAATATCAAAAAATCAAAAATGTATTGGGGGGGCGGGGGGGGGGGGGCAGAATAGCAAAAGTGGTTATGCTTCGCGGGAGGGCGTTAGGAGGAATGGGAGTCCCAGATGTGACTACGTATGCACACACAGCCCACCTCTCATATGCATACACATGGTCCCAGCTGGGGGAGCAGCTGGAAGAGGCCTGGTGCATTGGTTCCCCATCAGAGCTCCCTCACCTACCTCCGATAAAATCAAACGCAAATCAGGGCCCCCTTTCAGCAACAATTGTAACCGCTCACAGATGGAAGTCAGCAGCACAGAAATGGGGTAGCAAGGGCCCCAGAGGGCCTTTCACCCCCGTTTGGAACAACCCAGATTTCTCCCCCGGGCAACCACCTGCGTGGGTTTGCAGCAATGAAGGAGGGAGGGCTAGAAAAGCTGTCAGATATGTTAGAGGGTGGCTCTCCCATCTCCTTCGAGCTATGTAAAGAGAAGTTCGGGGTAGGGGTGGTCGAGAGGTTCCATTACGCCCAACTTCGGCATTGGGTCTACACAGAACTGTTAGGGAGAGCGGGCCAGAGAGCTAACGGCCCTTGAGAGTTCTCTATTATCCACTGCCCCCAAAGGCAGGATCTCAACACTCTACCGTCTGCTGGAAAGAAAGAACACAGACAAAAAGGAAAAGTACATGCTAGACTGGAAGAGAGACATAGGCCGAGAGATAGCGATCGAGGAATGGGGTAAGATCTGGTCCAGGCTACATAAGTGTACGCATGTATCTCAAACAGGGAAGGACGCTACAAATTCTGCTTTAGATATTTCGTTACCCCAGCTCAGAATTGTGCTCCTGGGGGACAAAGGGGGAGGGGAATTCCCATTATCGGGGCAATTATCGTGGCTATGCACACATCTCCTACTAGCCGCAAAAGTTGCAATGACCAGGCTTTGAAAAAACACGGACTGCCCCTCTGTCCCTCTATGGTGGTTGAAGTGTTGGGAAATTGTAATTGTAGTGGCCGAAAAGGTAACAGTTATTCGGACAGGAAACCTGAACTATTTCCTGAACACTTGGGCGCCATTTTTGGACTATGCCATAAATTACCCATGTCTTACTAGAAGCCCCCCACTGACACGCTGGCTCCAATGAGAACTGAACTGGCAGGAAGGGGGAATCGGGGGACTTTGATCTAGGGCCAAAAGGCCCCTTGGGAAAGTGACTATTATGAGTGTCTTGACCATCTTTCAGCCTCCCGGATGAGGGTGGTGGTATCTCTGTCAAATTGTGTGTTTATGCAATATTAGGCTAATGTCAATGTGTTCTGTGATTACTTAATAAAATGTGTGGAAAAAAAATATGTATAATATCCTAAAAGAATACCAAGATGAAATTAGACTTAGGAAATAACGTACATTCTTTCATGATTATAGGGACTATAGGTAAGACCATGTATATACATTTCATGACTATTACAATGACAATATTAAGGGTCATTCTCGAGAGAGAGAGGACACCAGCATCATCACCAAGGAGTTCTGATGTTGATTCAGAACCGGAAGTTGAGAATAGCAGTTCAGGAAGCACCACCACTAGTGATATTTATTAACACATACATTGGAAAAAGCCCTCTTTGCATCAATCAATACTTATGTACCTTAAGGAAGCCCGACCTTGAGAAAGACCAGGAATAGGTTGAAACACATGTTGGCACCATAGCACTTGTACTGTTTGAGCAAACACACGATTTTCTGGAAAATGGAATAAAGCATTTTACAATAACTGCAAAAGGGCCATACCCTAATTTATGGGGAATAATATCTAATCTTAAGTGACCTACCCTTATTGATGGGAATTCTTAACTAACTGTGATAGGAAATGACATCTAAGTTCTGTTAGTGACCTATCCAGAGTGGTTGATTAATCAGACTGCTATTCCAGATCTTTCGTTAATTACAGTTTGAAACAAACAAGTTTATAATTACGAGGGAAATGCGCATGAGATATGGTGCATTCATTTTCTCTACCCTTTGAGAAGGTATGGATTGACATTGTTGGTCCCCTTGATCCTCCAACCTCCTCTGGAAGCAGGTTTATCCTTGTGTAAGTTGATCATCCCACAAGACATTCTGAAGCTATTCCACTAAAGACTGTAACTGCAAGTCAGTTTCAAGAGCATTATTAGGTATTTTACTAGGGTTAGCTTCCCTAAAGAAGTTGTGCATAACCGAGCCAACTACTTCATGTCTAAGAACATGCAGGCCATGTGGAAGGAATGTGGGGTGTCATACAAGTTTTCCTCCGCATACCACCTACAAACATATGCTATAGTTGAGTGATTCAACAGGACTCTTCAAATCATGATTGAGCTCTCGATGACCCCTAGAGATGGAAGTGGAACCTTCTCATGCCATGCTTACTTTGTGCCTACAAAGAAGTACGTCAGGAAGGGGTTGTCTTTAGACTCTTTGAATTCTTGTTTGGGCATCCTGTCAGGGGACCCCTTGCAATAGTCAAGGAAAGATGGGAATTACCCACTCCTCCTGTCCATATTAACGTAGCAGATTATTATTTTTTTTAATTTTATTAAGGTGAAATTGTTGATATTTCAACTTTTTCATTTTTGTGTTCGATATATTACATACATCTAGAAAGACATTTTCATTCAGATTTCAACGTCGAAAACATGATTATATGTGGAGATGCAGTTAAATACAGCTACAGAGATGAACAGAGAGCATTACTATCAAGGACAACATATTACTAAAACACAATAAATTTGATCTAAAAGATTATATGAAAAAATAAATATACAGTACTTTCATGATTCAATAAATATCAGTGCAGATTTTATAAAACAGAGTAATAAAATGGATCAAAACAAATAAAATCCAAGATTTAACTGACTTTAGTTACCTAAAAGAAGTCATCAAGAGCACAGACATTCGATGTTTTGGGAAAGCACAGCTCTGTATGCAATGAAAGACAGTAGCACAAAGTTTACGCAGCTTAATATTTGGTCAATTGCAATATACTACCATGAAGACTACAGCATATTTGTACAATAGGGTGGCCTTAATTATTCGATGAGACTGGTTTTGGCTCCATTGAAAGGTTTAGGCTCATGAGCAATTGCACTGTCGCTCTGTTTAAGGATATGTTTGTTGCATTAAATACAGCCACCCACATCTGTTCTTTAGTCAATTGAGTGAAGTGATTAAAATGCTTATAGAAGAAAGATTCTCTGGCTTCTATTCAATCAGAGCATTCAGTAATTAAGTGTTGGACTGTCTCATCATGGTCTAGTAATTTGCAGAATCTGCACGTAGTATCCATAGGCTTATTCTTGTTATTAAATATTGATCTAGTTTTAGTCGGCCAAAGATTAAGTCGGAGCCGCAGGATTGACATAGCATATACTGAATCAGGAAATGTCATCAGTAATGTGCTGTTGTCTGGTTTGATTTAGCAGTAAACACACCAGCCCTGAATGTTTTGTATGTGCTACGTGCTTCACAGGTCAGTCTCCAATCCCACCACCATAGTTTTAACTTGGCTTTATCTAGAGTTTCTAATAAGAGCTCGAAAGTTATGTCAGCTGCCTCAAGGATAGACTGACACAGAGCTTTTCAGGCATGTAAGGGGCCAGGCAGCGTAGACATGAGTACCGGTTTTACTGCAGGAAGCAGATTTTTGGCAGATGGTGAAGAGACCATGCATTTTCTGTATGTGGCAATCATCTGCCAATATACATGCGCAGACAATGAGGTGAGACCTAATTCAAATTTAATTATATCTATTGGAGTACTCAAGGGCAGTGCTAGTATGGGTTTCCAGAAGGCTCCCTCTAATAAGTCCACCTTGGTGAATTTTGCAGAAACTTTGCTTGGGCACCATAAGTAATTATTGGAATAACCTTATGCTTGTAAAACATAAGTTCTGGATTTCAAGAGAATTTCCCATGTTTTCTTTGCAAGGCCTTGCCTTGCGTTAATAAGAGCCTCATTCTGACTTTAAGTTGTTCCTTATATGGCTGATCTGATGGATGGGTGTTATGGTTTATTCCAAGGTTTTGAATTGGGAGATTTGGATAAGAGATAAGCGTGAGATCGTCCAATTAAATGTGTATCCTGTTTTGGGTAATCGATGGTGAAAAAACAAAATATTGCATTTTTGAGAATTGATAGAGAGCTGATTGGCTCCTGCATAAGCAGTTAGGGCTGTTGGTTTTCTTTGGAGTCCAATAGGGGTCCTGTCTAGGATGACTAAGTCATCGGCATACAATAGCCATGGTATTTCAGTAGTGCCTAACTTCGGTGAGAAGGAGCGAGTCACTTCAAAGGCTGCATTTATGTCTCTAATATAAAAGTTAAAAAGAGTGGAAGCAAATATGCAGCCTTGTTTAAGTCCGACAAAAGTCAAAATTGGTTTTGATAGTAGGCCATTGGTGGTGAGTTTAATCCTGATAGATGTATTAGAATAAAATTGTCTTATTAAGTAAACAAGGTGAGGGGCAGTTGGCATTTAAGAGCTTAATCCATAAGATTTCATACAATATTAAATCAAATGCCTGCTTGAAATCAATTAAAGCTAAAAACACAGTGTTTATTGGATATGGCTTGCTTTTTAATGGCAAATAAAATCATCTCAAATTCAAGACAGTTCCAACTCCCTTCACAAAGCCAGATTGGCGTTTGTCTAGCAAGTTATTTTCATCCAACCATTTCATAAAATCTCGCAAAATGAGTCTTGCAAAAATCTTGTCTGAAGTGTTTAAAAGGGCAATTGGCCTATAGTTGATTTGATCATTCCTGTTCCCTTTTTTAAAAATTGGAATAATAATAGATTCTTTCCACGAGGAGGGTATATGTCCTACTTGTAATACTTTTCTAAATATTAGTTCAAGAATAGCTGCCCATTCGTCAGGATGTGTTTTCAGGATATTTGATAGAAGATCTGGTCCAGCTGCCCTGGAAGAGCTCAGGTTCTTAATTAATAACACAATATCAAGGGTATCAAATGTGAGTTTCACTTGTTCTATTTTTTCCCAGGCCAAGGAATCCTGATCATGAATCCTATAAGATCTCGAGTTTTACAGGATGAATGGTCTGGTCCTTGCTGTGTATTTGAAAGTCCAGGTAAGGTAAACTATTTAGTGGACCTTGCAAGACCTAGCCAGGCTTCCAAACTGTTCTGCATAAATAGATGGAAGGTTTTCATTATTAGGGTTGATATGGAAGCCTGGCTCCTGGCTTCAGAAAGGGAGGAAGAGGAAGCTGTACTCCTCCCTGATCTTCTAGGGCAGCCCTTGACATGGCTCAATTGGGTGTGTCAGATTGTCCCCTCGACTAACACTACAACAGGGCAAGGTGAAAACATTTCTTAGGCAATCCCCCAAGCTCCCCTGTTTTCTCGAACTCCAGGCTCTAGCCATTGGTGCAAGCATGATATTGACAGTGGAGCTAGTGTGCCTACCAAAAGTAGGAGTTATAGAATGTCAGACAGTCAGATCTCAAATCAAGTCTGAGGTCAACAAACTCTTGGGGTGATAAAGCGCTCTAGTAGACATTGGACCAGTCCAGTGGTTCTGATACAACAGATTTGGGGCTCTGTATGGACTACAGAGCTCTTAATGTTGTCACCAATACAGATGCTCATCCCCTTCCACAAACTGATGAGTTGGTGGACAACTTGGGTAATGCAAATTATCTCGGTTCATTTGATCTCACTACGGGGTATTGTCAAATATCCCGACAGAAAATGGCAAGTAGAATACAGCATTATCAACACCTGAGGGACTTTACCAATTCAGGGTAATGGCCTTTGGTTTAAACAATGCCTCTGACACTTTTCAGAGGCTAGACAATTATGCCTTGAATCGGTTGAATTCTGCTTGGCATATCTGAATGATATTGCAGTTTTTAGTCTTATTTGGGAAGAGCATGTGAGACACCTCAGTATTGTGTTGCAGGCCCTTCAGGAGTCCCACTTGACCATAAAGGCTAACATGTGCCAGTTTGGTCGAGGTTCAGTGACCTATCGTGGGCATGAGGTTGGTGGGGGCAAGAATCAGCCTCTACCCAGTAAAGTACAAGACTGGGCAACAGCTACAAACCAAACCCAGGTGAGAGCTGTCCGAGGCCTCACTGGGTATTATAGGAATTCTCTGTCAGACTATGTGCCATAGCTGCTGCTCTGACTGCCCTACCTACAACAAAGAAACCTAAGAAAGCCTCCTGGGCTGATGAATGTGAGAAGGCCTTCCAAGGACTACAGGATTACTTTTGTATGGCCACTGTTCTACAGGCACCTGATTACCAGAAACCTTCTATAGTGCAGACAGATGCCTGTGACACTGGGATAGGTGCTGTCCTCTCTGATAGATGACAAAGGCAGGGAACATCCTATATGTTTTGTTAGTCGCCAGCTTAAGGACAGAGAGAGGAAAGGTGGGCAACTGGAAAAGGGGTGCTTCTTTATTGTGTGGTACCTTAGGAAGTTGAGACCCTGCCTCTTTGGTACTCACTTCACTTTGCAGACTGACCATAAGCCCTTAACCTTAAAGGGGCTAATTAATATGACAGGAGAGAATCCCAAGTTGCTCCAGTGGTCCATAAGTCTTCAAGGCTTTGACTTCATCATTCAGCATCATTCAGCATATGCCAGGTGCTCAACATAGCAATGTTGATGGGCTGTCCAGGATGTATAACCGACTGGCACAGGAAACCAACCCCCCCCCCCTTGCCCCACACACACCGACACACACACACACTAGGGGGAGGGGATCTAATCCACCCGAGGGGGGGATTAGATCCCCTCCCCCTAGTGTGTGTGTCGGTGTGTGTATGTGTGTGTTTGGGGCAAGAGGGAGGGGGTCGGTGTAAGGAAAGATTTTCTTTTTGCAATTTTCCCTCCATAGTTTCCTATGGAACCCCATTATTTATGCTGTTTTTAAAGCTGTCCTCACTTTTTTCTTTTTGAAGGGAAGTAAAGCCTTCAGCTTCAGTTCCCTTTCTTTTACTCATTTGTTATGGGGACACCTATCAGTACTGTGAAACTGTTTCCCTTTTGAATTCTTGTATGTTTACAGTTACAGACAGCACCTTACAGTGCAGTGCAATGGGGATACTATTGTAACACCTTCGCTTTTTACACATGGGATTTTTGGTTACTTGTATAAGAACCTAAAGACAAGCTGATCGCATCAGTTACTTTGCATTATTTTTGGTCTGCACATTCGTGTTTACGTCATATAGCTACTAAACGTGGCTAGTGCCCTAAAATGGACGTGCCACAAGATTTTCGCTTGTTCTTTGGCCATATTGGAGTTTGGTCTTCTTCCTTCTCTGCTTAGGAAGGGTGTTATAGGGTCATGCACCTGCCCAGGAAAGCTGCTGCTTTTGTGGGCTAGTGAGCCTTTGTGTGTTCCAGGAAGGGAGCTGGGACTGTCTAATTCCAGGCCACATCACTGATGCCAGAATGTCTGCTACTGGTGCATATGTGAAACCAGTAGTTTTCCCTGATTGCAGAGGTGTTGCTAGAGGGTCGGGGGCTGAATGGGCTATAGCCCTGGGTCTTTTGGTTGTAGCCCTGGATAGATGCTCAGGGGCTACAAGTAAAAGGCTATAGCTAGCCCAGAATCCCGCATGTCCCGACATTAGTTTAGCCCCGGATCTTTTCCAGACCTAGCAACACCCCTGCCTGATTTGTGCAGATCCCAAGCATTGGTGGGCTTGTACTTGTTTCCAGTTTGGATTTTGGATAAGAGGGTAGAATAGGCTGGAGCCAAGAATCCCTATAAGAGCAGCACAGTGACGACCCGAAGATGACTCCTGCAGTGGCCCAGCATCCCCTCCAGTGCCTGGCCCGGTGAAGCCCTGTTAGGGAGAATTCTCCAGAATGCCTAATTTCCCTTACCTACTGAGTCCCTCAGCAGCTTTTCTAGTTTTCTAGGATTTCTTTTTTTCACCTGGTAAGAGTGTGAGCCTTTTTTCCCACTCTTACATGTGTTTTGCTGTGTGTGTTGAACATTTGTCTGTTCATAGACTGTGGAGCTTCACCTACTCCATAGGCATCATCTTTTTACTGTGTGTTACACAGCACCTTTAGTGCAGTGACACAGGGTTGTCTTTTTCAGACTTCCCTCGTTTAAACTCCATTTTTCTGGGACTGACTACTGTCTCCCAGAACATGTAAAGTTGCCATTGACTTTATTACTCTTTTTAAATTCACAGACCCAGTACAACCTATCTCACATAGAATACTGGAAAGGGTTAATAGTTATCCCTTTTTGTCTGTCTCTCATGGAACATTATTTTGTTCCCTTTTTTTTAAAAATGTGGCTGGTGGCAGTGGTATCTACCATATTTTTCCTACTGTGTTTTATTTAAATAGCCTTGGTACTGTTTTAGGCTAAGTTAGTAGCCTCAAACTTAAATCTGCTGGCCCCCATTTACTTTTATTTGGTTCCGGCTGGGATTATTCGCCATTTCTTTTTGTAAAGGTCTTTCTCGTGTTTTACTCTGCGCACCAAACCAGGTTTGGTTCCTTTGTTCGCCGTCCTTTGGCAGGCTTCTGCACAGAAGCCCTCCTTAGGCGCCTGAATGTCTGAGGGGGACAGGATGTGAGGGAGTTGTTTGAGACTCTCTGCATAGGGTCTTCTTGGAGACCCATGTCGCACTCTGTATGATTGGCTGTAGTGACTGTCCCGCCAGGACAGCCAACCTGCTGTGTGATTGACAGCCAGGCTGTGTGAATGGGGGAAAACTGCATAAAAAACAGGTCTCTGGGACTAGGAAGGCAGAGTCGCCACTGGATCGAGAGAACCGAAGAGAAGCTGAAAGAAGAGGACCACTACCACGACTGAACCTCCCGGTGAAGCCCTGCTGCAGGTCCGAATCTCCAAACTTTGACGACAGAGAAGATCTGCAAGGAATCATCTTCCCATGAACTGGTGGGACCAACCAGTTCGCCAGGAACCAAGCAAGGCCTCCCTCCCCTGGTCGAATTTGCTGTGCACAGCTGCAGTGCACCGGATAGCCAGGAGGACCAGACCCTGTTTGGGTTTTAAGGAGCGCACCTTTTATTCGTTGCTTTGCTCTGCTGCTGGTTTCTTCCCTGGGCAGTGCAGGACCCTCCAGTCTTCCTACTTCGTGTCAGTCCGACAGTCGCTTCAGGAACATTGAGCCTGCAGGACCTGCCAGGAACGTCTGCCTCAGCTACAGCCTTCTTCTTCATTTAAGGTACTGTTCAAACACGATTGTTCATTCCATCCGACCGCAGTGAAAGTGTTTGAAATCTTTCGCCAATCCGCGGGCTTGTCCCTCGCTACTCTTAAGTAACTTTTCTTCCGACCAACTTCGTTCCGAACTCTTGGCAAAGACTTAACCACAAACTACTCTAAACTTTGTGATCCTCTGCAAAGACTCTGAACCATTAACATTGGCCTACGCCTATTGATTTGAATCCTCACTGTAGCAAGCCTTTTCTAGATTGCCCTGCCTACTTACTTGTTGGTGCTGCTTAGTTTTTTGTATAACCTTGTCTTTCCCTTCCTTTTAAATTGCTGGAGTGCCATTTTGCTCACACTTCATTTTGAGCTTAACTTGTCCAGAATTCATCAGGTGGTGTGTAGTATATTAAGAGTGTGATTTTTCTGCTGCTTTACTTAGTGAATCATTTTAGAACTGATGTGTAAATAAATGTATATTCTTTTACTCGGAAACCTTGAGTCGGTGTTTGTTTGAACCATAGTAATTACTGTTGATACTGCTCACTTTACTCTTGATAAGTCTGGCTGCTCAGCCATCGCTACCACTTTACTGTGTAGTACAGGCTTGTACAAAAGGTGAATTTGTACTTGCACTTGTAGTCTTAATTGTATGTGGTGATGCCAAAGGGTACTGCATAAGATTCTGCCAAACAAGCCCTGCTCCTCTTGCCTGATCTCTGAAGACCCTTAGCAGTGCTCCAGCCTTGGGACTAGTAGGACCAACTAGTCTCAATGCCTTCTGAGGGTCCAGCCATTCGAAGCCTTCAGATGTGTCCCTCCACTGTCCAGCGGACTGATCAGCTCCTCCCGTGAGCTAACTCTCAGAACCGTTGCTGTCCTGTGTTCAAGCCTGGAACTTTGGTAGTCAACAGCTTGTACCACAAGTCACCTTCTCCCCAGATTTCAGCTCTTTATCTTCAAGGGGACATGTCCTGAAGCAGCTTCTGTGACCTCAACTGTTCTGTTGCCTACAAATGATGATTGTTGCTGGAACTCACCTTCCTCCATCCTGTGAAGTGTCCTGAAGAGGTCTGCATCATTGTATTCTGCTTTTCTTTGCCGACAGGGATTGGATCTTGCAATTGCACCTGACCGGAAGAAACCCCGAACCAGCAACCACTGTGCACCTTTCCCCTGAACAAAGGGCATATCCTACCACTAGGTTAGCCTTGGGTCTCGAAGAAAGGAGAGAGCGAGTACTCCTACCTGTGAGAAACATTGTGTTGGACCCTGTGACATTTGGGCACAAGGCCCTGTTCATCTTATATATTTGTATTATGAAGTATTGTGTGATAGTACTACCTGCTAGTTTCATTTATTCAGTGTGTTCTAAACGCCTGAATAACTGTGTTTTTATAACTGACTGCCTAAATTGAATTACTGTGTGCCGTACTATGTGGACTCATTTACAGCCCCTGACATCACTCACACTCTCCTGAGACTAGGCCTTGACTACTCTCTGTTGCTTCCTTGATTGGGTTTTGGCTGGCTTTCAGAGCGCCCTGTTCACCATAACTAGGGTGGCTTCCGAAAATCTGTCAACCAGGCCAGATTCTAGAAATCCATTTTAACGGACTGGGAGAAGGGGTAGGGGCTGGGGTAGGTAAGCAATGTCTCTTAGGTTGTCGTCTTGTGGGGTTATAATTTCTGTCTTTCCTGTGTTTAGTTTAAGGCTTTTGTTTGCCATCCATCCGTTTATACTGCTAAGGCATTTATCGAGGACATTGTCTGCGCCGTTGTTAGTAGTCATCTTTAAAATTAGCTGGGTGTCTTCTCTGAAGTTGCAGGATGTCAGTCCATGGGTTTGTATGAGCTTCATTTGGGGTGGACGGCATGTCAATATCAAAGAGAAGTGGAGAGAGGCTTGATCCTTGTGGTATGCTACAAGTGATATGTTTTGTTTCATGTGCACAGTGGTAGGTAGGGTCTTTCGCTTCTCTTGGTGAGGAAATATTTCAGCCATTGTAGTGCAGCGTTTTAATTGCCAGATTCTTCCAGTCTTGATTAATGTTATGTGTTTGATCTTAACAAAAGCCGCTGATATGTCCAGTAGTATGAGGGCAGATTGCGTGTTGTTGTTGTTCATTTTTAGGTCGTCCCTTATGAATAGGAGTGCTGATTCGGTTCCTCTCATGGATCTGAAACCAACCTGGGATCGGGTCAAGTAGTCCATTAGTTTCCACATGGTTCAGCAGTTCTTTGTACGCATGGTTTTCCAAGATTTTCACTTGGTGTGGTAGGTTTGATATAGGTCTGTAGTTTGTGGGGTCATCTATTTTTCCTGCTTGCTTGTTTTTTAAGAGTGCTTTAATATTGGCCAATTTGTATGATTGTGGCACTATTCCGGTGTTCTGAGATAGTTTCATTAGTAGTCTGGTGTAGAGGGCCTAGTGGTTTATGGGTGAGTAGATGTTTGTAGATATACACTGGACAATTGTCGCTAGTGGATCTGGCCATGTTAGTTTCTTTGAGTAGATTGCTGAAGGTTTCCTTACTTACTGGTTCTCTGGTTATTGTGGTCAACGCCAATTACGGCACCCACTTAGAGCTTGGGTGCCCCCATATTGGTGATGAATGGTTAATGGCTCATCTTGCGCACTGGCTGGCGTTATGGTCAAACCAGAAAGCTGTTCTCTCACATAAAATCTTAATTGCATTGGTGAAAAGCCCGGCTGTAAAAAAAAATACTGTGGCTTATGTATATCCAGAAATGTGTGAGCCAGTTAAATTGTGTTGCTCTCATCTGCCCTCCAGCCTTTTTGACTCTGTGTGATGTGAGGGCTCACAAACAATTGTTTAAAACCATCCTCGTGTCAAACAGATAGTTCTCTGAATTGGGCATCAGTGCAAACAGAAGCATGTTGTTCTAACCACTGCAGACACCATCCAGCCATATTTGTTACATAGTAACCAACCCTATGACCGCTGGGCACTTACCAGAGCACGGTGTGACTGTCTATGGTTGGGGGCCCGAAAAGAAAACTGGTCTCACAATGATCAACCCGAGGCTTGTCCTTGTTGTCAGTGCCCAGTGGAGGACCTTTTGCATTTTGTGCTCTTTTGCCCTACCTACTTGGACTTAAGGAGGAAAACACTCTTGCCATTATTGAGGTCCACTGGAATGTCTCAAGCCAGGCCGGCCCTTTGCTATCTTCTGTCTGCTGCTACTTTACCCGTCGCTTGGGGTTCGGTGGACTATTTGAGAAAGGCCTGGCATCGGAGAACCAAAATTATTTCTCATAAATTGACTGAACTCTGATAATTTGTTGGATACCCTGGCACTCCCTGGGTAGTTCTGAATTTGTATACACACACACACACTTTTTTAAACCTTATTATCTTACTTAATGAGTTTTTATCACTGTCATGTATTTTGCATTGTATTTTATTCTGTATTGTTGTTTATGGAAAATGTGTTTCCGAATAAACGTAATATGATGATGTAGATATACACTGGACAATTGTCGCTAGTGGATCTGGCCATGTTAGTTTCTTTGAGTAGATTGCTGAAGGTTTCCTTACTTACTGGTTCTCTGTTTATTGTGGTTTTGGGTTTTGGTTGGGGGTGTTTGTGTTCCTATTGAATGGATCTATGACCTGTTGAATGGAGTGCATTTATGCTCTAAGGTAGTCCGCCATGCTGTCACATAACCTTTGTGGGGTAACTGTGTTGTTGCTGCATGAGATAGTTTTTTATTTCCTTTATAATTTTGTACATTTCATTTTGTGGGTTTGTTGCTGATTTTTGCAGTCCAGCATGCTTTCTTGACTTTCAAAACTGCTGATTTGTATTGCCGAATTTGTCATTGGTAGTTAATTTTGTCCAGTTGATTGTCATTTTTCATCCAGGTCTTTTCTAGTTCACAATTTGTTTTGAGTCCTCTCAAAACCTCTGTGAACCATCTCACCGCTACTTTGTGTTGATTTGAAAGATTTTAAGGGTGCCAATTGGTCCAACACATCTATGATCCAATGCACCTCTGATCCAGTTGTGGGAAGGTCGAACAGTCTCTGCCGTAATTTTGTTTAGTTGGTTGGTTGGTGGGGTGGGGAAGGGGGTGTATGGGGTTTGGTGATTTCTAGTAATTGGTTTGATCTTTCTAGATCAATCATTTTCCAGTTTCTTTTGTTTGTTGTCGTTTTCTTTGTTTGTGGGTATTGAATGGTACCGGTGGGGCGGTAGTGGAGAGCCCATCACAGCCAAGAGATTGCATCAAGGCTGTGTCCAGCTCTGTGGGTGGGTCCGTTCACCATTTGATTGAGATGGAGTTTCCAGTACGGTGCTGAGGGAATTAGTTGTGGTTTTTCAAATCAGATGTTGAAATCTCCCAGAATGATGATGTGTTTTGCGTCTACGCTGGCTATGGTATCAGTGAGTTTTGTGTCTGTTAGGGTTTGTAGGTGGGCTAGATAAGAGGGAAGAGTAAGTTGAATTGTTTGCTGAGTTTGAGGTTGACTTAGTGTTTTGCATTCTTCTATGTCTGTTGATGGTAAACATGTGGAGCTGATGTGGTTTTTGTGTGCACAGCAATTCCTCCTTCTCTTCTGCTTTCTCCATTAGATTGTATTGGTCTTAATGTGTAGCAATTGTGTCCATGTTTAATTTTTCTCATGTGGTTTTTAACCTTTTTTACAGTTTTTTTGTTTTAATGTTGTTCAAGTATTTTCTTTTCTTGTGCTGTCTCATGTTATGATATGATAGGTTATTTATAACGTGCTTAATACCCAGAGGTTTCTAAGTGCAGACCCGGGGATCGCACCTGTGGAGCTCCGTGGCGTCTTGCTTCCAAGGCGAGCACGTTGCCCCTGCATTTGAAGAAGCAAAATTGACTTGTATTCCTATTAATGGTGGGCAAATCTGGAGAATTGTGTGACAGCCTCAGAAATCCCGACAAAGATAGTAGATTTAACGTAGTTATTAAAGTGTTTAAGAACTGGCCTAGGAAGACGGGGGGGTTGAAACTAGGGCGGTCCCCACTACTCTCTCTGACTACCTGTGGGCTCCTTCCACTCTAGCGCAAACAGGCATTCCAACCCCAAGAATCTCACTGACTTACTCTAATGCAAGGTAATCCCTACTATCAACGTCTTTCTATTCCTGAAGTGGGAAACCTAAAGGCCATGGCCTTTTCTATATATCTCCCTCAGGGACTTTCTAAGGGATGCCTCTAGTCTGGTCAACTACGCCAGAGGTTTCTCTTCCAGTCTCTCGCCTTCTCACTCTTTCATTCTCTGTATTTCTATCCCCGCTCTCCATGATTTTCCTCGTCTCTTACTTTCTGTACCTGTGCCCCTTTAATTTTCCTCTCACTTCTTTCCCTTCCCCCTTTTCTATCTGCTCCTTTATCCTCTGTCTGCTATTTTGTATATTTGCACTGCCTACACCTCTCTCCTTCCTCTTCCTCTGTCTGCCTTCACTCCTCTCCAAATCTCTTCTCGCTTCGCTCCCCAATCTCCTCCTCTTGCCCCTCAATCTCTACTCTCAATTCCCTATCTACGCTTCTGTGCCCTAATCTTAAAACACTCTGCCTACCTCTTTCAACAAACTCCTCTTACTTCACTCCGCACTCACCACTAATCCCACTATCACCTTGCACTCTCTCCACACCATCTATCATACACTCATACCCTACAATTCTCCCCTATAGTTTTGCTCACCTTTTACACCACCCTCACCCACACTACACTCAACTGGTAATACTCTTTCTTACACCTTACCTGCACTCTCTCAGAAAACTGCCTGTGTTTACTCAGTACTCAGCTCCACAGTCTGCCCTCCACCTGGTCTCTTGATCAACTAAAGCGCCACCTGATCTCACCCGCACACAGTTCAACCTCCTCTGTGCAGGATTGGCTTTCATAGGGCTCAGCCTTTCCTCTTCCAACACTCCTCCTGGCTCCCATTGCTCTGTGTCACACACCTTGGTATGGTTGAAAAAAGACTGTGTGTGGCATTGAGTGGCCAGGCTAGATTATATTATAAGTTTATGGGCTGTTGTTTGGATAATGTATTAAGGTCATGGAGGCAAAAGTATACCCTGTGGTGCTGTACAGCTGAGAAATATGGTGAGACATGGATTGTTTGACATTGGATTGTATAAAGAACAGTTTATTGAAGAAGATATTGGGTCTTGAGCCTAGCACACCAGGGGAGGCATTACATATGGAGATGGGCATACCTAGTATTAGGCTCCTTGTGGAATGAAAATTCTTAGAATTCTTTTTGAAAGTATCCACTAATGGCTCAGAAAACCCAAACATCATAAATGCTATAGGAGAAACGAAGCCTCAGTTCCCTCGCGTAAAGTATCCCTGGTTTAAAAAGTCAGAGGAGTGTGGGAGCCTCCCTACTGAGAATGAACATTAATCAAATACCTTGTTTGAATGGATTGTGTCCTCCCACGTATTCCTTATCTTTGATAAATCCACTTCCAGCTTGCTGGCCTCAGAAACATTTTTCACACGTCCCTCGAGTCGGTGTCCCTCGGAGGCCTCTGTATCGGCGGCGACGTCCGTTGCTCAGTTCTGCTTTTCCGCGCTTCGTGAGCTTTGGAGACGCAACGCTCGGTTATAAACTATTCTTCGAAAAATCTTAAAAATTACTCAAAAATCTAAAATATCTACGATGGCATCTTCGTCTGAACCATCGATCCAGCTTCAAAAAATGTCAAGATTGTGGAACTAGCTCTGGAAGTACTTCACGAGATCTTCGCCCTTTGGGGAACCCCTGAAGTGGATCTGTTCACCACCAGTATCGACCGGAAGTGTGATCAGTATTGCTCAAGGGAATTTCCCCCGAGAGGAGCTCTAGGGGACACGTTTGTAGTGGATTGGGAGTTTCCACTTCTGTACGCGTTTCCTCCAGTCCCCGTCATTCCTCAAATGATCAGGAGGTTGAGAAGATTCCGGAAACCCATGATCCTAATTGCCCCAGATTGGGCCAGGAGAACGTGGTATCCGGATCTTCTAGACATGTCCTTCTGTCCTCTGATTCGTCTTCCGCAAAGAGAGGATTTTCTCGCGCAGAAGGGAGGTTGGGTTCCCCACCTGGATATCGGGACCCTCAAACTTCGCGCCTGGTTTCTGAAAGGCTGAGATACAAGGATTGGGATCTCTCGGATGACGTAATGGAGGTGTTGCTTTCAGCCAGAAGGCCAGCAACAAAATCTTTATACCGCTGCCGTTGGAATACATTTTGCAGCTGGTGTAGAGAAAAGAATATTGACCCCTTTTCACGTAGTACACCGATGGTGTTATCTTTTTTGCTATATTTGGCAAATTCAGGTCTTCAAGTTGGCACAATCAAGGGCTACCTCGCAGCGCTGTCAATCTTCAAGCGCACTGCTTCATACTTCAAATTGCCCATAGTGATTCAATTTCTGAAAGGGTTAACTAATGTTTTTCCCCCAACTCCTTTTCAAGTTCCAATGTGGGACCTAAACATAGTCTTGAAATTTCTAATGGGTTCTCCATTCAAACCCCTTCATTTCTGTTCATTAAAGTTTCTCACTCTTAAAACAGTCTTTCTAGTGGCTTTAACTTGGGCCAGAAGAGTGAGCGAATTACAAGCTTTATCTTGCAAACCTCCACATACAATCTTTCCTAAAGATAAGGTTGTGCTCCAAGTGAAGCCGAATTTTCTCCCAAAGGTGGTCCAAAGGTGGTCTCAGAATTCCACATCACACAAAAAATAACCTTACCCTTGTTTTATCCTCCTCCCCATCCAGGGAAAGAGGAAGAGAGATTGCACAGCCTGGATCCAAGGCGTGCCTTGAGTTTTTACATTAGCAGACTTGCGAGGATTAGGCAAGCAGACCAATTGTTTGTGGGGTATGCAGGGCACAAATTAGGTTTACCTATTACAAAACAAACCATCTCAAGATGGATTATATTAACCATTATAGAGTGTTATAAATTTGCAGGAAAAGAGCCCCCGTAACATATCAGGGCTCATTCAACCAGGGGTATCGCAGCCTCTTCAGCTCTCCAAAGAGGAGTTGCACTTTAGGATATATGTGTGGCTGCCACACGGTCGTCCGCTCACACTTTCACTAAATTCTACAGTCTGGGTTCCTCATCTAGCCAGGAGGCGATATTTGGAAAAGCTGTGTTGCAGTCTGTGCATCTTTAAAGGGAAACATTTCACTTTACCCCTGCCTCCTCTATATACTACTGCTATGGGAGTCTATTTAAGGTAAGGAATACGTGGGAGGACACAACCCATTCGAAGAACAAGTTACTTACCAACTGTAACGTTCTTTCGACTGGATGTTCCTCCCACGTATTCCTTATCGTCCTTCCCATCCTTCCCCGCAGTAAAACTTCCCTTGTAGTTGCAACCTATGCTCCTTCAAGGTTATTAACCATTTCATGCAAAGCAAAACAGCACCTCAAAACGGAACGGAGCAACGGACGCTGCACGAGACTATTTGTACCTATGGTGACGTTGGCACCGATACGGAAGCCTTCGAGGGACACCGACTCGAGGGACGTCGACGCGCAGCGCCCTCTACTGTGAATTTTTTTTCCGAGGCCAGCAAGCTGGAAGTGGATTTATCAAAGATAAAGAATAAGTGGGAGGAACATCCAGTCGAAAGAACGTTACAGTTGGTAAGTAACTTGTTCTTCTATGGAATTTCTTCCACTCAGAAGGGTCTACAACCACTTTTTAGCTCACTGCACCCTTCACAGAGGAGAAATATCCATTTACATATCAGTCTTTGTCCCACCCACAAGGACAGACAAGCAACGAAATGCTAGGCAAATCTCCTTTGAACAAGAGTACCATCAGCAACCATAGACACGTGTTTTTGCCTAGTCGGGCCTCATCAGTGAGGTGAAGCTGAGCCTATCTAAGACGCAGTGAGCAAGGGGTCCACATCTGGATTACCCTGGGTTGCTTAAGATGAAAACCCAAGTTTTACAAAGTTACAAAGGAGTGTGGGAGCCCCTCTACTGAGAACAAACATCGGTCAAATACTCTGTTCTAGGGAATTTCTTCCACTCAGAAGGGTCTACAACCACGTTTTAGCTCACTGCACCCTTCACACAAGAGAACTATCCATTTACATATCAATCGGAACACAGGCAAATTATCTTAATGCTAGGACTGAATGTTTTACCTTTATGGGAAAGCATGTTATGGTTACCTAACAATAGGATCTGTTCGAGGTGAAGAGCAGTTGACAGTTTCCTGTGACGAAGGGGGCTCAGCATCCCCGGCTTTCGATTGATTGAGTAAATATAGCATGTACGCATCCCACATTTCTGTCCCCCCAGCCATTTCCTTGCAGAGCACCCCATCTTGACTCCATGTGGTTACAATACAGAATATCCCCTGCCCATTGAGTAACTTTAGGCCTGCCCTTCTTGCCCCACCCCAGGGCCACTCTCTGTTTCACCAGAATCAGAAGGAGACCAACCAGCTTCCTGGTCCCCCTGGGTATCTGCTTAGTGTACTCCAGTGGAGCCAACACCGGACCTGGAGCAATATGGTCCCCTACTATCCCACCAACCACCGTAAAGACCTGCTCCCAGTAATGCTGCAGTTCCACGCATTCCATGCCACATGGAGGAAGTCGCCTGCGGCATGCCCACATCTAATACAGGCACCCGTACATTGGGGAAAGTATTCCTTTAGCTGCACCTGAGAGTAATAATACTGATGTAGAAACTTAAAATGAATCAGTTTAAATCTAGCACAGACCGCCCCCTTCCTGGTCATATCACAGCAGTATCCCCACATGGCTACCGATATCTCCCTGCCCAGAGTCTGCTGCCAGACCTCCCATGATGATGCTGCCGCCCCCGATCTGTACGTCAGGGCCATCGCGTACAATACTGACGTTACTCGATGCCCCACACCACCCTGTATCATCTTGTCAAGCATATCCACTGCGCGGGGCTGTTCAGGGAAAGATGGGAACAGCTGCTTCAGCTTCACTCGTAACCTGTGATATAGAAACACATCTAACGCGGACATGGCCCCTCGCTCCCTCAGTTGATCATAAGTTACCGCCCATTTGGAAACTGATCACCAAACTTGGACAACGCTAGCCTTTTCGTCATATCCACAAAGTCGTTTTCGCTGGACAAGGGCACTTCGGGTATATACGTAACTGTGAGTTCCGGTGAGTATAATACCTCCCCCTTAGACTTCCGTTCCAAAAGGGTCCAAGCCCTGCAAGTCAGGTCCACCATATTTTGGGCCTTGCCTAGTCGGTTCGGCGCAGTAATAACCACCGCACGTCCCATATTGACGAGGAGCTCCCCTATCCCACAGATATTTCACCTCCCTCCTGGCAAGAGCATGAAACTCCTGAAGGCTTTGCATTATTTCACCTTGCTGAAGTTTAGTAGGCGTGGGGGCAACTGCCTTCAAGTTACGAATCCCTTCCTCCTTATCAGCCAGTTCTTTCTGAATCCGTCTGATGATGCCCATTCCTTGGCTATGTATACCCCCGTATCACACATTTAAACCCCTCCCACAAAGTGGACACAGATGATACCGACCCCTCATTGTCCCCAAAGTATGAATCTATAGCAGCTGACAATTCCTCCCTAAAAACTGAATCCGAAAGGGCCTCACACTTAAACCTCCAGGGAGGTCTTGTCCTGACTCTCCCCGTCAGCACAATGGTTAACACCACAGGGGCATGATCCGAGAGGGTACGAGCCAATATCCCCACATCCCTTGCAGCCCCAAAAGCGCCCGGGATACCAGGAAATAATCTAGGCGCGCAGCTGAATTGTGTGGCGGAGAGTGGTGTGTGAACTGACTCACTTTCAGATTTCTCACTCTCCATATGTCCTCCAACCCCCACAATGCAAGCAATCCCCAGACCCAATCCGAGCTTCTGCTACCCAAACGCAGGGAATTTCCTGTCAGATCCAGGGATGAATCCAGGACCGTATTAAAATCCCCCGCCCACACAATCTCGCCCCCCGGAAGATCCCCCAAGCTGCTTCTCGATCCACAGAAGAGAATCCGTCGCGTCCTGATTGGGACCATAATAGCAAATGAATGTATGTAGCTTCCCTTGGATCATCCCTTGTACTATTAATGCCCTACCCTCCCGATCCTTCAAAACCGTGGACAATCTAAACCCTACCGAGCCATGAACCATGATGGCCACACCACTGGAGTATGACAAGAAGGACGAGAAATACCTATGGCACCCCCAGCCCCTGCCAAATTTAGACTCAGTATCCGCCATCAGGTGGGTCTCCTGAAGAAAGACCACCCCCAGCTGATGGCAACTCAAGTAAAAACTTTCCTACATTTAGGCGGGCTATTAAGACCTCTGATATTCCACGTCATGAGATTAATTGCCGCCATTGCACAATAGTCTATCAGAAATGTTCAGGTTGCTTCCCATCAGTCTATGTTCCTGTGTCATCCGTGTTACTATCCCCCCTCCCACACCCCTACCAACAACCCCCTAACTTGTCGGTGTCTCATTCCCCCCCGCCAGTCCCTCCCCCTCACAACCATGTCATAGCCTGCAAACCCCCCCCTTCATAATACCCCCACACTCCCCTCCATAAACAACCCCAACCATAAAGAATTAACCCGCTCTCGCTTTGGGGGAGGTTAGAAGCCGACCCTCCCGCCACACAGTAAACATACTGTAACCAGATTCATCCATCGCCGCAGAGCACGGCACCTTCTAGCAGCCAAGATCAAGCCACGAGCCCAGGAGTACCTCTCACATCTTCATCCTGTGGGCTGGGGGATCGTGGCAACAGATCCAGAAAGGAGCTAGCCTCCTCCGGAGTTTGTGTTCCACTCTCAACTTAGCCAGGAACAACATAGCATATTTCATGCCCTTCTCCCTCAGTCTCTTCTTAACAGCAATAAATGTTTTCCTAGACGCTTGTACTTTATCGGAAAAGTCAGGGAAAAACCTTATCACGTCCTCTTTATAGCACACCGTGCCTTTCTCCCTTGCTTTACGGAGGACCGTGTCCCTGTCTCGATAGTTTAACAGGCAAGATATTAGTGGGTGAGGCGGAGCCCCCGGGACTGGTTTCCTGCCACCCGGAATTCTGTGCGCCCTCTCCACCACACAGAATGATGAGAAACCCTCAGGGCCCAGCGCCACCCGGAGGATCTCCTCCACCAACTCCTCCATGTTTTCCCGGTCCATGGATTCTGACAGACCCACAATCCTGACATTGTTCCGTCTGGAGCGCGATTCCAAATCCTCCTGTTTCTCTGCAAGTTCCTTCAAAGCCCTCTTAACAGCAGTCATGTCTCTAGATGTGGAAGTCGCTTCATCCTCTATCCTCGAGACCCTGCCCTCGGCCTCATCCAGCCTCTCCCCATGCTTGTCAAGCCTCACTTGCATATGAGCCACCTTGCATGTCAGCGAGTCCAGTTTCCCATCCAGGGATTGTATTCCCGACTGCAGCTGTGTGAACATCGCCTTAATATCCTGAAAGGCTGAGGCATGATCTGCAGGAAAGGATGAGTTTTGGGTCTCCAGCGCCTCCTCAGCGGGTTTACCCCCCCCCCACCCCTGTGGCACCATATCAAAGTTCAGTTTGGCCTGCTGTTAACCACTTTTACCAGTCTTGGACATGTTGTGCTGCGTCTAACAGGGGGGGCCTTAGTGACACAGGGAAGGGGCCAGGCACCACTACCGGATCCTTAGCTGGGCCTCCAGATCTCCACAAGCACAAGACACTGCCTGTCCACCGCCCCAACAGCCTTCAACCCTGCACAACAGAGCGCACCAAGTGACTAGGCTCCGCGGATGAGTAGAGCAGCCTGTCACCATCCAGGCGTGAGTTAACACCTGAATAGCGGGGTCATCGGCCCCAGACCCAGGTGCTCGCCGAGCCCAGTCCACCACCACCTTCCGGTGTACCCGACCGCCCAATCGGCCAGGATACACCCTCTACCAGCCACATGTGTCTGCCCCCCCAGCTGGTAACCCACGAGAGGCGAGCTTTCACCACCCCCGGAGCCGCCACGGGCCGCGGTCACCTCCACTTTATGTCCACAGGTTATAAGCTCCCGCTCTCCGACAAGGCGATGCCAGCAGACACCTCCAGAAGTGCCAAATGTCATCAATCCTTCCAAGCTGCACAGATTGGCCTGGCCCCCCTCCACAGCCAGAGAGAGACCACAGTGCAGATAACCAGTTCCAACCGAGGGGGCACCCCCGCACCCATCACAGTCCCCAGGGAGCACCTCACAAGTCCCAGCTCCCCCTGGGGCGGTCCCCAGCCACTGGATATTGCGTGTTGGGGACTCACCGCAGGCCATACAGACTCCCTGTCCAGGCCGGAGAGCAGCAACGCACAGGCAATGACCCTCAGCGCAGGCACCCATGAGACTCTCCCTCCTCCCTCCTCCTCCAAAGAACGTCCTCTCCTTACCGTCGGTCCGCTGCACTCCACAGGCGTTCTCAAAGGCGCACAAGGCTGAATCCGTCCTCAGACTCAGCCCCGTGCCTCAGTCCGGGGCGCACCGTCCATGGAGGAGCGCCCAGGTCGCAGGGACTCTCCTTCCACGGGCCGCCAAGCCCGCCGCCCGCCTGTGGTCCAGACGGGAGCGCAGATCCAACCACGTGGCAATCGGCCGCTTCACCAGCACCGGTCAAGTTCCACTGTCCGGGGGGGGCCACCGCCCAGATACACCTCTGGGCAGCACCCTCCTGGGTGCTACAGATGGGCCGTGCCGCCTGGAACCGTTGCAGCCCTTCTCCCACTCCACCACAGCTCTCGATCTCCTCCAGCTTCCCGCCACACTCTGGGTTTTCGGGATTCCCAAGCTCCGATCTGCAAAGAAAGAACACCCTCCAGGTCCGGGCACTCTCCACACAGCGGTGCCGACGTCCGTTAGTCAATGGAGACCTGGACAACGTCCAGATTTACGACCGGATTTGTGTGTGCAGCAGAGCACTACGAGCTCGCGGCCATGTTGGTCGGGCTCGCTAGCGCCCCCTCATGGACAGGTAGGTTGCACTGTATGGCCAAATCTAGCTACACGACTAGGTGTCATATACGTTCTATGAAGTACATTAAGCTGTAGGAGACAAAACTTTGCATTGCGTAAAATCTTCACAAAAAACAGTGCAGTGTCCCACAAAGTATCATTTAGCTCCTGACTGAAATCTGCTTCCCATTGTGCTTTGAATTCATATTCTGTTTGCTGACCACACTTAACAAACACACATACACTCGGGACGCTGGGCGCCTGCCATCCTCCAACTCCTATAAACAATGTTATCAGCGCAGCAGGTTGTGGTTCTCCTGGCCAGTTTGCCCACTTCCTCTTTGCCATTTTCACTAGTTTCAGATACTTTAAGAACTGGCCCTTGGAGAGACTGTCCGTCTGCGTTAAATCCCAGAGATTCCTTAAAATTCCATCCTTGTACATATCCCCCATGTGGTGAGCCCTAGTTTATCCCAATGCCTGGCCACTGCCAACTCGCCCAACTCTGAACATGCATCCACCGTCATGGGGGCATGCAGTGAGCACAGGTTGCGCAGCCGTAATACCTTCACCACCCTTCCCCATACCCGTCGTCCAAGCTTGACCAGCAATGTCATCTTGCCTATACAGCAGTCTGCAACCCACTGCGCTTCCTTAAACATCATTTGTCATCATGCAGCAACTTAGATTCCATAGTATGCTCATCTGATAGCCAACTAGCCACATATTGAAGTTGGGCAGTGCGGTAGTAATGCTCCAGTCGTGGAAGTTGCGCTCCTCCATCTTTGTAAGCCAAACACAGGACGCTCAAGGCGATTTTTGTTGTTTGCCGTGACCCCAGAGGAATCCCCTGAGCATATGATATGATATGATATGATATGGTATTTGTAACATGCCTATACACAAGTGTTTCAAGGCGCGACGAGGCAGGGAGGGAGGGAAACAAGGGGAAGACAGACAAACGATCCTACTAGGCCAGGTATCATTCAGATCGCGCAAGTGCAGAGGTAAGGGGAAAAGGAGGAAGTGCAGGGGGAGGAGGTGGGGGGGAAAGTGCAGTACAAGGTAAGTAGCGTAAGAAATAATAATTAATAAATAATAAATAAAAAGGGCCAGCTGGTGGCAAGTGCGAGGTAAGTGCAGAGCAAGTGCTGGGAAGGGGGCTGTAGGGTACAGTGACAGTCCCACAGTGCACGGGGAGCCAGGGAGGCAGTGCAAGTGGAGAGTGGCTGGGCCCTGGACCGAGGTTGCTGAGAGTGGCCCAGATGCAGGTTTAGTGCTGAATTTAGTGGGGGGTTAAGCAGGTTTAGCAGGGGAGAGGGAGAGAGAAGGCAGAAGCGAAGAGGAAGGTTTTGAGGTGCTTCCGGAACCGGAGATGGTTCTCCTCAAGTTTCAGGGAGGCAGGAAGGCTGTTCCAGAGGGAGGCCCCTGCTGCGGAGAGAGATCTACCCCCAGCTCGTTGCTTCGAGAAGCGGCTGACCATGAGGGAGTTGGAGACGGATGAGCGAAGGGCTCGTGAAGGAAGATATTTAGGAAGAGAGAGTTGAAGGTATTTAGGTCCCTGGCCCCAGAAGGCCTTGTGGACAATGCAGAGGGTTTTGAACTTAATCCTCGCAGCCACTGGGAGCCAGTGAAGGGATTTCGGTCCTGGAGAGATACGGTCCCTGGGCTTGAGGCCAAGGACAAGTCTCGCAGTTCTGTTCTGGATAAGTTGCAGAGGGCGGAGAGTGGAGGCAGGCAGATTAAGATAGAGGCTGTTACAGTAGTCCAGCCTTGAGAGAACCAGGGCTCGGGAGACAGTGAGCTTCTGGGGGAAGGAGAGGAAGGGAAGAATACCTCTGAGGAGGTGCAGCTGGTAGTGTGACTTCTTAGAGACGTCAGATATATGAGGAGAGAAGGAGAGTGTGGAGTCGAAGATGACCCCGAGGTTTTTAGCCTTGCAGGTAGGGGCAGGAAGGGGGCCAAGGGAGGCCGGCCAGAGGGCTGCAGGGAAGGAGGGAGTGGGTGTGCCGATGAGTAGAATCTCAGTCTTACTGGCGTTGAGGCAGAGGTCATTGGCGGCACACCATTCCTGGATAGCAGACAGACAGACAGACAGTCGGAGATGAGGGAAGGAGAGGAGGAGGCCGAGGGTAGCCTGAAAATGAGCTGGGTATCGTCGGCATAGCACTGGAAGTAGGGGCAGAGAGCGGCGATGCGGTGGGCAAGGAGTGCCAGATACTGGTTGAAAAGCCAGGGAGAGAGGTTGGAACCCTGGGGGACACCACAGGTGGAGAAAAAGATGTCAGAGAGGAAGGAGCCCATTTGGACCTGGGAGGGTCGACCGGAAAGGAAAGAAGTCAGCCATGCCAGAGCCTGACCAGTGATACCCAGGTTATCACGGAGACAGTTGAGCAGGATGGCATGGTTGACAGTGTCAAAGGCAGAGGAGAGATCGAGCAGAATGAGAACACAGGGAGTGTTGGAATCGAGGTTCAGGAGCAGGTCCTCACGGATGTTCAGGAGAGCAGTTTCCGTGCTTCTGGCCGCTCTGAAGCCGGATTGATGGTCATGAAGATTACCAACAGATTCAGCATGGAGGTAAAGCTGGGAAATGGCCAGTTTCTCCAGGAGCTTACCCAGGAAGGGAGTAATGGAGATTGGGCGATAATTGGCCGGGCAGGAGGGGTCGGAAGAGGGTTTCTTGAGGAGGGGGTGCACAAGGGAGTGCTTGAGGGGGGATGGGAAGACTCCAGAGGCGAATGAGTGGTTGCAAAAGACAGCCAGGGCAGGAGCCAGGGAGTCGATGTGGTCCTTGATGGTTTTGGAGGAACAGGGGTGAACCTGTTTAGACGAGGCTTTCATAGATCGGACTTGTCTGGAAACCTCATCAGCAGAAAAAGGTGGAAAAGCAGAGAAGGAGGGCGGAGGGGCGGCTGCAAGAGAGCAAGAGGAAGAGCCGGGAAGAGAGGGAGGGGGGAGAGAGGAGGAGAGCGAGGACAGGATGTCCTGAGTTTTTGAGATGAAGTGCGAGGCCAGTGCAGTGCAGAGGGCCTGGGAGGGGACAGGAGAGGTAGAGACTGCAGCAGGGTTGGCCAGCTCCTTGCAGATTTTAAAGAGTTCGGCCGAGTTGTTAGATGCCTCAGAGATGCGGGCTTGGATAAGGGCTCTCTTCTTGGTGAGGACGGAGAGCCGGTATTGCCTTTGGAGCAGGCGACAGGCCAGTTTGTCAGAGTATGAACATGAAGCACGCCATTTCCTCTCTGCCACCCTGCACTTGCGTTTTAGGGTGACGAGATCCGAGTCATACCAGGAGTTACATTTGGCTTTGGGCTTCAGGCGGATTCTCATGACGGGGGCAAGGATATCGAGAGTATCAGATATAGAGGAATAGAGCATGGAGAGGGCTGTGTCAGGGTGGGAGTCAGCCGAGGGGGGAGGAGGGGGCGAGAAGGTAGCAGCGAAAGCCTCAACTGACACGCGCTTCATGGGTCGGATGACCGAGAAGGTGGGTGGCAGTGAAGAGGGTGGCTTTGCCTGTGGGGAAGGGAGGGAGAGGTGGGAGGATAGGAGAAAGTGATCGCTCCAGGAGAGAGGAGTGGAGAGAGGGAGGGAGAGGGGAAGGTCAGAAGAGATCAGAGCATCAAGAGTGTGCCCTGCAGAGTGGGTAGGCCCAGACGGGAGAATAGAGAGTGAGAGAGAGTTGCAGAGTTCGCGAAAGAGACCAGTGGGGGGACAGGAGGCATCGAGGTGGATGTTGAAGTCACCGAGAAAGAGGAGTTGGGTGGTTGAGGACAGGAGTGAGGAGGAGAGGTCAGCCCATTCAGAGAGGAAGGAGGAAATTTGACCAGGTGGCCGATAGATAGTAGCCACGGTAAGGGAATGGCTAGGAGAGAGAGAGAGAGTCGGCAGACAAGGCATTCAAAAGAGGAGTAGGTCTGCGTAGGAGTGACAGAGGCAGCAACAACCTCTTGTTCTGTAGGGAGCAGATGCATTTCCTGCAATAAAGCAATGGATGTTTTTTTCCTGATCAAGTATGATCGCACCCTGTTGTGTCCAGCCGGCAGAAGAAACTGTCTGCAACATAACAGTGTACATTTGCAAATGAGTAGAGTAGGCACGGTAGTATTATCATTTTAACTAATGCTCTCCTACCCATAAGGGACAGTGGCAGCTTATCCCAGAACTTCATAGACCGCCTCACCCCATCTACTTCCTTGACTGTGTTTCTAGTATGCATGTCTTCTGGCTTATGTGCTATGTGTATGCACAAGTGCCTAAACGTGTGCACCTTCCTCTGCATCCCCAGGTCAGGCAGATCACAAGCATCATATTTTCAGGGTCCCGCTAGAGGAAGAGACACGACTTGTGCCTGCTCAAAGAGATCACGGACAGATTAGCAAAGTCATCTAATACCTCTAGAATAATGGGA
This sequence comes from Ambystoma mexicanum, assembly GCF_040938575.1. Taxonomy (NCBI): domain Eukaryota; kingdom Metazoa; phylum Chordata; class Amphibia; order Caudata; family Ambystomatidae; genus Ambystoma; species Ambystoma mexicanum. The sequence goes on from NC_090932.1 coordinate 548,175,556, forward strand.
AAATTGTGTTCCGGCTCGCAAATATGCAGAAGGAAATAATCTGTGTAGAGGGAAATAAAATGACTAAGTTCCACCACCTCTATCCCTGCAACTGATATTTCTTGGTGCAGAAATACCGCTAGTGGCTCCAGTGCTAAAATATAGAGCATGGACGACAGCGAGCACCCCTATCTGGTTCCTCGCTGTATGACCCATGGTCCAGACACTTGCTTCCCAGTTTTCACCCTAGCCATTGGTTGTGTACATAGAAACATAACCCATCAAATGAATTCCTCACCAAATCCAAAACCCTGTAGCGTGGAACACATTAATTCCCAATAGACGGATTTGAATGCTTTAATTGCGTTCAAGGACACCACCACATATGGTGTGTCCTGGGGAGGTTAGTCTGGTCTATTATGTGTTGCAGGCAGTGGAGATTCACAGAGGTACTTCGTCCCGGCACAAACCCTGTCTGGTCCTCATGTATTAGGGTGCCAATTACCTTTCGGATTCACACACCCAGCGATGTAAGAGTGGGACCAAATGTTTTGTAAAATTCGATGGGGAGGGATGGGGGGTTGACAGGGATGCAATCACTCCACCTAGCTCTTCTTCCGTTAGAGTGAGCCCTAACGCAGCAACCTAATCGGTGGTCAGCCGCGGTAACCAAATCTGGGAGAATGATGCTTGCAGCTCCTCCGAATCGGCTAGTGTCTCATGCTTATAGAATGTGCTAAAGGTGTCATTTGTTGCACTAAAGGTGTCATTTGTTGCTGCTTGAGATTGCCAAAGGGGCGCCACATTCATCATGAATTGGTGTGATCGCCCGACGGTGCTGCTCCGCCTTACACAGCCACACCAATAGCCTCACAGATTTGTCCCCTTCCCCATGTGTGTGTACTGAATGATCAAATCTGCGTAGTCTCTCCCATGCGTCCACACACTGGGCCTGCAACAGTAGACGTTCGGACCCGGCAGAGAGGTCTGCGAGTTCATTCGACTCTGTTTGGATCCAGTCTTCCAGAGCCCCTAACTCTTCCTGCAGCGATCTCCTAATCCCTCCTGCTCCAGCAATAACCTCTCCCCTGGTCACCACCCTTAGAGTCTCCCATACTGTTCCCCCAACTTTCTACACTGCCCAGATTGGTCATCAGAAAGGCAGTGAGGAAATCCTCCAATTTGCACTGCATGATGTAATTTCGCAGTAGTTATGCTGACATGTGCCACAACGGTACCGGAGGTCTAGGTCAGCGAATATTCCAACATACTGCTAGTGGAGAGTGATCCGGAATAGAGCGCCCCATCTATTCCGCTCCTGAGTAGTCAGCCAGGTACTCCCCTCCCACGAACAAATAATTCTGGTATAAAGTTTGAGGGGCCGAATAGTATGAGTATCCCGCATTAAAGCACTCTCCAGGCGGCCACCAGCGATAAATCAGTCAGTACAATATTAAGGGCTACCGATGCAGGCCCTTGCCTCTGTGGAATCTGACCTATCCAGAACAGGGTCCCAGACGCAGTTGGCATCCTTCGTATGGGTTAGCTTGCTGCCCAAGGGGCGAAGGTACGTAGGTGTTGCGTGATTAGGGCAGTAGGAGTTCACTCTGTATTCCTCTTGATGTTCCACATAAGCCTGAACAATCACACATCTGCCCTTTTTATCTACCTCCACATCCAGGAGCCGAAAGGGAACTGCAGTGTCTATCCACACCATACCTCCCCAGGCAAACCTCGAGTATGTAGACCCATACCCCCTTACCTCCCAGCAACAACCTCTTGTTCTGTAGGGAGCAGATGCATTTCCTGCAATAAAGCAATGGATGTTTTTTTCCTGATCAAGTATGATCGCACCCTGTTCATACGCAGGTAGGTGCCCATCCCCCCTGACGTTCCAGGTCAGTATCTTAGTCGATGCCATCTAAATAGTGCATGAACATCCCCGCCAACAGCCCAGGCTCCTCCAAGTTAAGAATTCATTGCATCCTCCCCCAGCAATCGTCCTCCAGCTACCAGGCCCCAAGTGTGCGCACACAGGCTCCACACAGAGCGCTCCACCACATGTAACTCACAGCCCAACCTCCGACCACCTCCAAGTATCCCAGATGCCAACAGTCACACTAAACAAGACATGTGTACCCCCAACAATGAGGCTAGAGCAATGCTCAACAGTAGTATGCCGTTCGGGCACACCCGTCCCCACTAAACAAAACATTGTCATTTGGGAATCGGGTGGAAGGTGCCAGCAAAGGCCCAGCCCCATCTGCATCAAAAGTTGTGGGGGTATCGTCAGTCCACGGAATTGGCAGCAGTGCTACGATCTCGCTACAAGATGTCTCCCTGGGTAGCAGTGTTAGTATTTTTATCAACTGCATTCAGTAGATTACTGCACAATCCCTCTCTGACAAGTTCAGGGGCTCTTTCTTGTTCTATCCGAACCATCGTCCGATGCCCTGTCCATCATGCCATAATGATCCATCCACTCGTTAGCAGCCTCCGGAGTCTCAAAGAAAACCGCCTTCCCTTTATAGAGCACTTTCAATTTGGCTGGATGGACAAGCATATACTTAAGTCCTTGCATACCGAGCCTCTCCTTTGTAGGGACAAACAGGTTTCTTTTCTTTTGGACTAGCGGTGTATAGTCAAGATATATCGCAAGCATCGAATTGCCCCGTTCTATTGTGCCTGCCTCCCTGGAAAACTGCAGGATCACCTCAATGTCTTTGAAATTAAGGACCTTGGCAATTATGGGCTGTGTGTTGGCACCCGCCGGCGGCCTCCTCTGCAGTAAGTGGTGCGCCCTCTCAATTGTGAAGCCCTGGGCCAATTTTCCGGACCCTATTTCGTGCAGTGGAAAGTTTTCTACATAGTAGGTGGGCTCAGAGCCTTTGGCTCCCTCTGGTTGGCCCAGAAATTGGATGTTATTCCTAGACTACCTCCCTTCTGCATTCTTAGCCTGCATTTCCAGCACAGCTTTCTTTGTTTCCAGGTCTTTCACTCGCCTCCAGATCAGTAGTGGCTGTCGCAGTCTCTTGCATCAATGATTCTGTGGCAGTAACCCTTTCTGCCAAAGATCGAACATCTCCTCTTAGGGGGGTGCACATCAACTTTGACTTCCTCAATCTTACCCTACAAAGAGGTCTGCGAGGCCGCTGTCGCAGCAAGGATCTTGTCTTCAGTAGTCCCATCCGGCACTGGCGCTGCATCCGTCTGCTCCGGGTTCTTCATTAGGGTCATATCCCTGTGTTTTACACTGGCCGCAAAGACACCTGTATAGTGCCCTTAGCGCCTCCTTTCTGTTCAGTGGCCAGCATACCAGGCACACAAGGATGTATAAACTGCTATCTATATAAAGCACAGTTCCAACCAGTAAGAGAAAAAGGCAGTTTGCAGATGAAAGCACCCTCCCTTGTAGGTCTAAAGCCAAGGACAACAGCCTGGGGGTCCTAATCGGGCACACACTGCTTCTCGCCAGGCAGACAGTGTGGGGTGGAGTCAGGTGTGTATCACAGGCCCAGCACACCTCAGGGGGCTATCACCCCCACACTCCTCATTCAGACGGATCCCAATTCCAGGAGGTGTACCCTAAGCACACAGCTAAGTAAGGATAGCACGGTCAATCTAGTGATGAACCTGCTTAGGGCATCCTCCGGCCTAGAAGATCTCAGCAGTGTGTAGCAGTGCCCCCTCTCTCCATTTGGGCTATCCTCCACATTTAGGGTAAATCAGTTTTCCCAACTTTGGCAGCACAATATTTCCTTGGGTGGGGAGCGCCCCCAGCAAAATAAAAAAATGTCCCACAGATCCCGGTGCTCCTGGGGCGTAACTGCTACAGTCTCTATTTCAGCACAGGGGCCGCCGCAGCATTCTGCTGCCCCTGCAGAGCAGCTCCTACCTGTGCAGATTGTTCTGCAGAAGAATTGCAATCCGCTCTGGACCGGCACCGCAGGGTGGATCCAGAGGTCTGAGATGGTGAGCGCTTCAGCACGACCTCTCTCCCCGCTCACCGGCCAGTGCTGCTGCCTGTCTCCTACAATCCTCTGCATTCTGCAGTAGCACAGCGCCTCTCCAGTCCGGGCTGCACACCGGGTGTCACGGGCAACCCCTCCGCACAGGTTATCCTTCGGAGGGGGGCTCTCAAACTCTGGAACATGTCCTGTCGCCAGCATTCATCTCCCTGCAGCCAAGGCACCCCACTGGGTCCCACATCCCAGCAGCAGCGTCCCCTTAAGCCGCCAAATTGGATGTTACGAGCACTGACAGGCCGCTCAGTCTCTTCCCCCAGGGGCTCTGGCAGATGTTCAGGGACCCCCGAAAAGCCAGCAAAGCACTTGCGTAGCCTTGTCAGGTGAAGGAGCGTGCCGCAAAAGTACAACATTCTCTGCTGTGAGGATCAATGGAAGGATTTAAGCAGGAGCCAGGCATGTCCTTACACCGTGGAGCCTGGCCACGCCCCCCCTAATACATAACAGGTATACTGTGGCAGGAACACTGCAAGCTTCTGTCACACATCCGCAGATTCCCCAGAGAAGTGGCAATGCCCAACCTTTCAACCTTCTGCATATGTTCGCTATCATTCAAGATGTTTCACAGCTAATGCAATTAGTGGTGTACCGAACTTCGGCTTCGAGTAAGTATTCGGCCAAATTCCGGCTGAAAAAAAGCTATTCGGCTCCGACTGAATAGTTTCTTGCTTGTTGGCTCTTGCCGAAAACTTTGACATTCTCTTTTGAATACAATGCAACATGAACTCAGAAAGGCAAATATACACTTCAGTTTGCAAAACTGAATAGAATTAGACCAGACAAATTCCTATTACACAGCTTAAAAATATCTTATGTTGTAATCTGCTCTTTAGGGCATGTTTTGTTACAGATTGTTGACAAAAAACATGCTTATCTTTTATACTTGGCCTGCAACAATACAGGAGCATCTTCTCTTTTGGGGAATGTCTATATGCAATGTGCACTTTTTTCAGTTGGAAAAAAACAAACTGAAAGAAATGTGCATAGATACTTTCAGTTCCTGTCCTGTCACTTCCCATTGCGTACGTCATAGTCCCCCCTTTTCTTTTTTTAAGGACTTGAGTCCTGAGTTTAACATTATCTGATATTTTATCAGGCAATTATAAGTTGCATATGTTTGTGTATTGGCGAGAAAGAGTGGCTAGGATAAGTGAAAAGTAAGCAGCATTTGGTTGGGGTAAATAGTTGTGAGATGGAGTTCTCGCATTTCAGATTTCCTCTTGACTTGTGTCCCGCATGAGCCGACATGAACCATTTTATACATTTCTATTTGAGCTGCAAAGAAGTTTCGAAACTCGACCACATCAACTTTGCAACTGAATAGAGAATGCAATGCATCTGATTCACATTTGTGAAGCCTCCTACTTAAACTGGCACTGAATATGCAACAATCTTCTGTACATGTGGTGCCTTCAATTTGGTTAAATCTGCTTTATTTTTGGCTTTTATACTTTAAATAAAGATGCTACATTAATTACAATGAAGAGAAATAAAAGTATAAAATGCATTTAAAATGCTGCTTTATTTTTTTTTTTAATAAGTGTGTTTTTTAAAGTTTGGAACATGATTTATTGAATAAAGCAACTATTCGGCTTCATATTCGTTGACAAACTATTCAGTATTGGCCGAATACTAAATATGCTATTCGGTACAGCCCTAAATGCAATGCATAGGATACCTTCATGTCCTGCTTTTGCCTTTTTCCTTTATCTCAAAGGTGATAGATGTATCTAAGAAAAAAGCAATAAACTGATCTGTGCTGGTCAATTAGCTGAAACCTGAGCAATGCAATGTCTGAGTATACTTAAACACACGCATACGCACACACACACACGCTCCTACACACACACACACACACACATGCTCCTACACACACACACACATGCTCCTACACACACACACACATGCTCCTACACACACACACACGCTCCTACACACACACACACGCTCCTACACACACACCTACTCCCACACACACACACACACCTACTCCTACACACACACACCTACTCCTACACACACACACCTACTCCTACACACACACACACACACCTACTCCTACACACACACACACACACACACACACCTACTCCTACACACACACACACACACACCTACTCCTACACTCCTGCGACCCATCTGGTAAGGACTAGACTTCAATGCAGGCAGTCGGTCCTGGGAAGTTCACATACCACCAATGAATTTAGTAATAGCAGGACTAAATGGGGCACAGTAGTGCTGCGCTGAACAGAGATGTGGATGCAGAAAGACAGAATGCAACTGAATAGGCCAACTGTCACAACTAGAGCCTTCAAGATGAGAATTCTGCAGGTACCTTAAAAAAGCTCCTGTTATCCTATCAGTTCGGGTCAGAGTGAGGGAACATTCTTCCTACCGTGTCAGTCAGAAAGAGCATTCCCTTCATCCAGTACTTGTCACTGCCAGATACAGCAGATTGGGGGAATTTCATAGTGTTGGGAATTTCATAGTGTTGTTGAACAGAATTTGACCTACCTATCTCTCTTACAGGGTTTCTTTTGCAACACAGAGAGGGACTTTGATGAGTGGTGCCAGCACATCAGAAAGGTGAGTGTTCGTGTACCCACACTCGGTGGTGGAAATGGAAAAAATGTGAAGAGGGAATCCCACAAGGGCCGAGGAGGGGGCAGAGTTCCGAGGAGGCAGAGTTCAGAAGGGGCGGAGCTGGCAGTTCAACTCCGCTCAAAGGAAATGTTCAAAATAATAGTTTAAAAATGGTGCAATTGCTTTCATGCTGTTTCTTTTCCAAATTCCACAGTATACATCAATTCCACTTTAACTCACTTCTGTGGTAGTGGTGCTCCCAAAAATGTGTTGTCATTGCCACTTTAAAATTGCTTTGGAGTTCCAGCATCAGATGAGATGCAGTCTCCAGGATTGCAAGAACTCTTGCCACATGACATCCTGGGGAAATGTTCACTACTCACTTGTACTCACAATCTCCCCTCCTCACCCCCCTGTTTGGCTTTCCACAATGCTCTGCTCTATAATGGATGACTTGAAAAGTACACAAACCATAGTAAGGTACACACGCAAATATATAACAAAAGGTTTTATAAATGTGCGTGCGTACCTTACTATGGTTTGTGTACTTTTCAAGATATCTTTTATAAACCTAGAAATAAGTTTAGGCAAAACATGTGCATTGGTGACATCTCCCCATCATGAGACTACAAACACCAGAATCAATTTCAAAGAAAAGGCACTGATCACTGAGCCCCCAGCTTCGGCTGGGTTAACCTGGTCCCTAGGCGAAGCTGAGGGCTACACGCAAAGCTGTGGGCTGGGTAATGTAATCTGCTCTGTGTTCTCGCACAGAGCAGATTAGATCCTATACCGTATATTTGACTGAATGCAATTTTACCTAAGGAGAAGTGACCGAATTTATTTGACCGAAAATGGTAGGTAATGTGGTATATGTGTAGTGCATAATAGGTGGGGAGTGGAGTAAGGGTAAAAGTTAGGGTAGGGAGAGGAAAGGAGGGATGCAGGGGGGTCTCACCCGCATTATAAGAAAAAGTTTAAAAAGTAAAAAGTTAATTTCTATTTTCGATTAAAATAGATTTGGTCACTTCTCCATTAGGTAAAACATTTTCGATCAAATCTACCCCATCTGATTTAAATCACTGAGCCCAAGGCATCTTTGTCCATCAGCAAAGCTTTGGTCTCTGGAGGATAGCTCAGGGGCAACGTGCTCGCCTTGGAGGCAAGATGTCACGGAGCACCATAGATTTGATCCCTGGGTCTGTGCTTAGAAACCTAAGGGTATTAAACACGTTATGAATAACCTATCATATCCGCGATCTAATCTCCTCTGTGCACTGCAGAGCAGATTAGAATACTGAGCCACCAGGGTCGCCGAGGGTCAAAGACGCCTAGGTGGCCTGGGGAGGGGGTGCAGGCATGATTATCATGCAGGCCGCGTCCCGATGTAGACATCTGATGCCGGATATCGGACCCAGCGAGAACCGGCCCATTGGTCAGCACTGCCCACACTGGATGGTTGTGTGTCTCTTATTGAATGCGCACGTGTAGGCGGTGTGCACGACAGAAGTGCAGGTAAGAGAGAATTAACCTCCTTTTAGCCTATTGTTTGCTCAATCGTCGCTTGGCACCATAAATGTTTATTAAGTTCAATGTTTTTAGCTATCTTGTTGTTGAGACTGTAAATAACAAGTCTAGTGGAAAATCTTTATTTTCTCTGAAATTCTTCTAGATGTACTTTACTAAAAAATATGTGGTTGGTGTATTGCTCTAAATTATTTTCACTTTTAGATGTTGATTTAAGTGCATGGTTTACAGACTGGCAGATGTATTTGTCCTTATGTGCCCCAGTAATGAATGCAGTACTCAACTGTGGCACTTAACGGATCACTCTGTCTCATTCCATCAGATGGCTCAGCTGAGAGAGGCCCTGCCTATGTTCGAGTTGGTGGAGCGGCAGCCATCCCACTTCTGCAACGCCGATGCATTAAGCCTTACACCAGGTAAACCTTAAGATCGTGTGTACCTCTGCCACAAGCCAACTCCAGGTTCACAATTAAATGAATCCCGCACAGTGCAACCTAGTTTTCATGCACGCAAGCCTGCTTTGAAATCCTTTGCGATTCAGTTTTCTTTCCATTTTGGGTAAACTGTATGTGAAGTTTCTAAAGTGAACGAAGTGGGAAGCACTGTCAGCGTGCGGAACAGTGCAAAACTGGTTTGCCAACAAACTACAATTAGGATGTATTCAAGTACTGGTCGGGAATACATTGGATGCCAATCAGGGCACATCCGTTCTTACTCATCACACTCTGCTATGTACCGAAAGAGCAGTTTACCTCATCTCAGTATTAACCCCAGTACCCTTTGCTATTTCAGGGTTCCATCACCACATTGCTCAGTCATCATTCACAGCACCATGAACTATTCCAGCACTGGAGTCCCAACCAGCTCCGTCAGTTTACATCTGTCTTGATGCATGGCATTCCTGTTATTGCAGTGCAAGGATACCACACTTCTCTACTATTGCAAAATGGCCCTCCCATTCAGAATATGTTATTATTCCATAGGTGTATAGATATATAAATGCACAAACAAACAAAACAAACACTGACAGCAGATAAGGTTGGCAGGCCAAGCTATACGGCCCACATGGTTGCTTGTTGTGTAACTACAGACTTTACATATTCTCATTTGTTTAGTTTTGGCTGTTATGTGCTTCTAACATGACCACCTATACTCCAAAACTATTGTCATAGAAAATGAAGATATAAGGGAGATGGGAAGTGAGAAGGCAGAAACAGTCTGTGGGTGTTCTTTGGCTATATGCCCACCCCTTCTCTACTCTTAACCATACTAAAGCATTGAAATATTCTCACCCTCCTACTCCCCTTCCAAACTACACTTGTAGGGGTTGGTTTAATTTTTTCAATGCATATTTGATAGCCACTCTTGCATACTACAGCTCTTAAGTACTTGGATTAGGTTCCTTGAGCGCCTCCCTTGTGCTCCACCCATGTGGAAGGCACCAAGCAGTCCTCTGTGTGAGCGGTCTGTGGCACCCAACCAGTCCCACTTGATGATGAAAGTCCTGTTGGTTTTCTGATGGAACCCCTCAACCTCATTTGGGTGCATTATTTTGGCGGGAATCTGGAAGCGCTCCCTCCTTCCTGTCTGCTTGGAGTGTGGAAGCTGGAGGCACACAGAGCATTTTAGGAGGCAGAGTTAAGTCAGTCAGTAATGGAAAAAAAAAGCATTTTTGCTTGTGATTTTTGTTTGTGAATGCACGAAGATTGCATATATGCATGAATGTGTGTACACGTGCATGCAAGTGAGCAAATATATGTATAAATGCAAGGCGTGTCTGTAAATGAATGCAACGTGAATGTTGTACATAGGTGCGAGCGCGCATGTGAATGAGAATACAGTGTGAATGTTCCGGGTGCTCGGGTGAATGACATCTAAACTGTATGGGTGCGTGACTGGTGGGTGAATGCGTGCAAATGTGTGCGTGTGTGCATATGAGCTCCCAGATGGCTAGAAGGTTTATAGTTAATCTTAAACCTCTGGCAATCGCCCTGAGCAACTCTCCAGACCATTGTTTTTTGCCTGCCAAGCCATTACAGAAAGGGGGAAGACCATATGCAAATCAGGCTTGGTCCCACTCCTAAAAGGGGCAGTCCAGCCTGAACTGCTAGGTCACGTCCCTTCTGCACGAGACCACAAGCATCCCCAGACATGTTTCGACCTCTTTGGGCGTCTTCAGTGAGGAGTAGCTTGGGTCTCTAGGACTAGCAGACACAGGACCCACATCTGGGCATTCCAGTTCCAGAAACATCACCTCATTTTCTTAGGTAACTTTAACCTTCCCCCTCCAACCACTTCCCAGAAATCTGAATTTCAGTCTTTTCTTCATGACCACACTCTCTTCTCTATCCATAACCTACCATCCCACAATGAGTTAACTCTTTCAATCTCCTTCATCTTCTCCTCTCTCTCAGCCACTAATACTACAGTCACACCATCCATATCTGATCATGCCATTGTTTCCATCACATCTCCTTCCACCCTCTGACCTCTCCTCACCACTTGCCTCACCTATTGCTAAAATGAAATGTAAACCTTCTGCCATTCCTCCCTTTCTCTCTGACCTACAGTTCCGCCACTACTCCTTCACACATGATGGCTGCTTCCACTATCACTGCTTTCTCCAGCTTTATTACTCATTCCCTTCTCACTGCTACCTTTCACCCCTAAGTCTCGGCATTCTCAACCGTGAACCGTCCAATCCATACGCTGTCCCTGCAGTATAGGCACATTACTGCGCAGACGATTCCATCGAATATGAATTCATCAAATTTCCATCGCGTTTCGCTGCAAATGTATGTGGAGGGATAGGTTAGGGTAATCATGAATGAGGGGAAAGAGGGGCTGTGGCAGGTTCCCACCTACATACAGTGCATGAAATGCCCTAAAAATGAAATGATGAAATCGTATTCGATGAAAGAATCTCAATGAGATCACATAGGTCCCTCTCCACACAGATATGCATCGTCTGAAGCAAAAATGGTAGCATTCACACTTGAATGAGGACCGTCAACTTTACCACTATGCCCTCAACTCTTTCTGGTCATGTCTTGGTAGAGAAAAGGGAAATCTCCCTCTCACTCATCAACTGTTACTTTAACCATCCTCACCAGCTGCACACTCCTAAACCTATGACTATCAACTCCACTCTTACAGCTATTGATCTAGCTGAATGCTTCGTTGTAAATATTACCAAAATTAGAGAGACTCGTGATCTTCCTCGCCCTTTCCCCTCCTACATTCTACAATCTGCCTACTCTACCATCATCCTCTGCCCCTTTCCCACTTTAGTCACACTAATGCTGAATAAGTCCTGTTTGCTGATGAAGGCTAACCCCTCTTGTGTCCCCATCAGACCCTCTTGCTCCTCAGCTAGTCAAGCCGATTGTTGCTTTAGTGGCCTTTAACCCTGCCAAACCCGTCAACTTGTTGTTCAACTCTGCTTGCTTTCGCTCTATTTTCAGAACGGCCACGATCGTCCCTCTCCTAAAAAAACAAAGGCTGAGCCGAAACCGCTTGCACACATTTGCCCTGTGTCTCTCTTTCGAATGGATTGTGTCCTCCCACGTATTCCTCATCTTTGATATTCAATATTCAGTTTCAGCTACTTTGGAAAAATCTTTCGGCCGAGGGCGCTGTGCGTTGATGCAGCCGACTCGATATCCCTCCAGGGCATCCATCTCGAAGATGATGCCATCAAATGCATATACAGCACCAGCAGCACCCGTTGGCTTCAGTTCTGTTTTTCCAAGTAAGCTTACACTTCGAGAACTACGGAGAGCTTCAGTATTTCCTCGCAAAATATATGAAAATGTCTTCATCTTCTACACCGACTACTCTGAAGACCAGGTTTAAAAAGTGTCATGACTGCGATGCCAAGATGTCGCTGACAGATCCGCATCGAGTATGCTTGTGGTGTCTCGGTGTGGTGCACAAGACCTCGCCCTGCTCAAAATGTCAATCGATGACTGAGAAAGCTCTGAAGGAGTGGAAGGGGAAATTGGCGGTAGGTAGATTGCCTAAGAAATCCCCATCGACTACCTCCTCAAAGAAAGAAGGCAAAAAAGTCAAAGTCAAGGAGTGGCTCCCACCACTCGTCATTGAGGAAGTCGAAGAAGAGGCACCATAAGTCGCCTACTTTGACATCCTCGTCCGACTCCTCTCCTGAGAGAGCTATAGCCTGGCCTACAAAGGCCTCCTCTCATGCTGAATTGGAAGCATTGCATTCAGGAAAGAAATGCGTGACATATTTGTGAGCCAAAAACCCTTGACAAGCCATGCTCCTACTGCACCTTCGGAAGCAGGTAAGAAAAGGGCTTGAGCCAAATCCTGCACACCCTCAAGCCCGGGACGAAGGCCAGAGTCACATCGAGAGGCGCTGAGGCCTCGACACAATGAAAAATCATCGATGGATCCTTTGAGCCATAAGTCGAAAGACAAGTCAAGGCTGTCGACGCCAGCTGCGCCATCGATGCCAGCTGGCCCATCGACACCAGTGGCGCCTTCGACGCCATCGAAGTGGAAAACATCTTCCTCAAAGAAATCGGTGACCCTTCGGGTTTGAAATTTTCAAAGCCCTCGACACCTTTACCTGAAAAAAACTTCACTCCTTTACCAAGAAAGGATTTCTTTAAATCTCTGACCTCTATTTATCAGGACAATGAGCCATCTGATAATGATGCGCCCTTTGGTTTGCAGTATGGTACACCAAATGTCCCGGATAGCTTAATTTCAGAGTAGGCCAGACATGAAAATGTGCAAACAGCCAGTGGACTCTTCACCAGAATTAGAATTTGGAAAACCCAAGCCAGATGAACATGCAGATCCCTCATGATAAAGGTTCTCAAAAGCATCCCATTTTACCTTTCCACATTGTTCTTCAGAAGAGAGTAAGTGCCAATTGGGAAGAGTCAAGTCCGGCCCTTAATAAGAACTTGACAAGAAAATAGCATTCATCAAGAAGTGACCCCAGCTACTTATCGAAACACCCTACCCAAGAAAGGCTGGTGGTGCAGGCGGCAACCGCTACCTCAAAACGGGAAGCCTATCCAACCATCTCACTGGATAGGGATGATAAAAGGGTAGAGGCCTGGTCCAGAAAGGTATTTTCTGCTGAGAGCGTGGTTCTTAAATCAGCCAACTCCACATGTGCCTTGGCAAAGTTTTCATTGTGGGATATATTTTGGGATTATACCTAACTTTGTGGTATTTTATGGTGGTAGTATCTCTTGTGGTAATTTGTTGGTATATTCCCTTTATAGTGATGAGACAAACTTCAGAGTATTGCCTAACAACTGTTTTTTCCCAGGGTACTTCCTCTAACAAAATACTGGACTTGGTACACTCCGGAGGGTAACTACTACTTTCTCACCTCACAGCATTTTATTTACAATGCTGCAGTATGCCCTTGTGGCTGACTTGCAAAATCTTGAACAACAAATTGAAACATCACGCATTCATTCACACTCTAACTAGATACTTCACAGCAGTTATCTCACTTCGGAACATGTATGATCTCGCACTTACAAATAAAATGACCAACTGTCACAAAAATTTCCCAGAATACTATGTGATTTTAAGATATTTTGTTTTATCGTAATAGATAAAATTACCAATTACACATGGGAACAATTATACATGGGGCATATTTTCCAGCGCGAGTGTAGTGAAATGAGCAATTGCACTCTTCAAAAATAGAATGAGCTTTGACCAGATCTTACCACTTGTCCTTGGAAGCACAGACTTTGGTAAAAGGTACACTTTAAAATAAATAAGAGAACATAACAATGGCAACAGTTAATTTCTAAATGACATGAACTTTTAACCTTGATAGCAGTGAAAGAGAAATTAACTATTTTAATGACTAACTGACATGCAAACCAACCCCCTCACTTTTTTATATTTACCTAGAAGTGGCAATATTTCTGGCTCGGCTGAACCTGGGAATCCCCCCTCAGGGTCGGGCACCGATAAGAACTGCTACGGCACCAGGAAACCTGCCAGCACTGGACTCCGTCCTGCAGTTCACCCTCCCTCTCAGCACAGTGTCCCAGGATGTCTGCCTGCCAGCTCGTCTCAGTTCAGCATTCAAGGATGTCTGATCTAGCTACACCCACTTAAAGCCTTTTTATGACCTCTTCCTGCCAGTCAACAGAAATCCTTCCCCTCTACCAGATCATACCACTGAAACCCACGTGATATTTTATTGTTTGAGAGCAAGAAAGTACATATTTTCCTGCTCACACAATAGCTTGTCTTTAGTAAAATGGATCTTCGCATATTTCAGCAGAACGGAATTTCATATTTGTTCCACTTCACCCGGAATGAATCTAGCTTGAATTTTTATTTTTCCATTGAAACAGTGCCTCATGCTTTTCAAATTTGGATTCAGGTTATTTCCATATAGACTAATTTGTACTAAATGTTAAGGACATGGGACATGTTTACTGGGGTTTCAATAAGTTAGTATGTTAATGTATATTAGTTATTAGGTTTAGTGCAAATCAATCAATTGAAATATCATCCTGAAATAATAAACACGTTTAAGCATGTGCCCTGCATTTCTGAACTCTGTCCAATGTCCATCATTCGTGCGCTGTTTTCATTGGCAACATATGCATTGCATATGTCTTCATTTCTGTCTTTCTGTATTTCTGTATAAAGCCCACACTAAAACTACATGTAACACTACATGTGCATGCTAAACTAATGAGCCCCTGTAATTCAAAGCCCCTTCGACCCAGAGCCCCCATCAACTCCTACATCAACTCCTATACTTCATGCTTTTTTTTTTTTAATGCTTGGATTTAACCCGAAATCACTGCAGGAAAAAACGAAAACCAAATGCTCTAAAATGCATGTGTTGCTCCCAATTGAATGTTCTTCTATATTTGAAAATAAATAAAACATACATTGAAATCCATGTATGAAAACCTTATGCAAATTAACAAGAGGGGGTCCTGGGAGTCCCTCCGCCAGACATTAGTCCTGGTTATGAGAGCCTTACCCAGATTCTTTAGCTCACTGTCTTTCAGAGATGAGAAATATCCAAAACATATCAGTCTTTGTCCTGCCCTGGGGCAGTCGTGCACCAAAATGCTAGGCAATTCTCCTGTGAACAAGAGTACCAACAGCAACCCCAGACACGTGTTTTGTTCTGTTTGGACCTCATCAGTAGGGTGGAGCTGTGCCTCTCTAAGAATAGTGAGCAATTTCCAGACTTGAATAAAATAATAATGACTCTTAATCAGAAGAATAAACAGCAATATCTTTGAAAAGGAATAAAACAAAAAAAGTTTTGAAAAATAAATCTTTATCTTGATCACCTTTTTATATTGAGATCTGTTTTTTTTTTCTTTTGAATTGTTTTTGGAAATTGACATTTTTTTTAATGAGATCTTTATTTAAGTTAAATCATTAACATTTCAGATAACATACAACAACGGTGTCATTCAATGAAATGCAAAAACCAGTAAAAAAAAATCAAAATCAGTTTGTGAGAAATAGTTTTTAAAATAGACCTCCTGCAATAAAATAGTTCATGACAGGATCAGTAAAACAGTCTTTAATTTAATAAGACCCTATCAATACAATTTGTGTTGAGAAGAAAAATAAACACATAGGAAGCCTTTGTTGGTGGAACTCCTCTATTCCAGAACTCCATGGGACCTCCTCCACGGTCGTCATCTCCACGGCTTTTGGGTCCTCATCTTCACCCCCTTCTTTGGTCCAGGGGCTTTCCATTGGACTCCAATACAGGGGTATCCTCCAGGGGTCCAGCTCTCCAAGGATCCGGTGCTGACGAGGCAAACAATTATTTTTCTAAATTATAAGGAAAGGACAGGGGGCGTGGCAAAGATGGACGTAGAACTGCATAGCTCCGTCCCGAACCACTGTGAAAGCAATTATACTCTCTCAAAGTACATCCAATTTTGTGCCAGAGCGAAGCAGGAACAAATGGAAATACCGGGAGATTGTTTTGTCCTGGAGAAGACCCAGGAATGACAGGGGTCAGAACGCGGGAGCTGTGGGCGCCGGCTGCAGAAAATGGCGGGCAGACCCGACTAACAGAGGAGGAGGAGCCAGACCCAGAAGCCGGGCTGCAGAGTGACTGCACTGGGGGGGACCCCACGAGACGTGGGGGTCCGGGCTCGAGAGCGGAAGATTTGAAGTGGGACCTACGGCAAGTGAGGGCGGATCGTCCGGTACGGTGTCCCCCGACCCCCCCCCCCCCGGCTGTGCAGGGAAACTCTGTGGGAGACGAGAGCGCTGCAATGATTCCGAGGGGGTGCTGGAAGTGATGGAGCGTAGCGGCCGAGTGCCGGTGAAAGAGAGGGAGCCACGAGGATTGGCTGGCGCTCGCCCTGGGGCGGCGAAGCCGAGCGGTGAGACAGTGATTTTGGGCGACAGGTGAGGAGGAACGGAGGGCTGTGGAGAGAGCCTGGGTGGGGCGAATGGAAAAGACAGAGCCTGCAAACAGTGCGGCCCCTCTCGTGTGGCGTCAAGGGGGAGAGGGCCACAGACAAGCAGGAGCATTTGGAGGGGAGTGGAGAGGCTATCTGCGTGAGGGGGGATCCCCAATGTGTGACTGAGGGGGACGGCTGCCACACTGAGAGAGGAGCTGGGCTTAGCAAAGGGGCCAAGAGGTTCTGACAAGCAGAACGAGGTGGCAGGGAGGAACCCCTGTCAGGAGGTGGACGGCGGCAAGGCCACCCACAGGGGGAGAGGTGAACACACGGGCCCCCCAGAAAAGGCAGCAGGCAAGGAAAAGAGAGAGGGGAGCACCACTGGACAATAGGAAGCAGCCCCCAAAGGATCGGAAGGGCCCACTGGAGGACCACACGGGTTGAAGAGGGAAAGGTCCCTGTAGGGATCCAAGGAAGAGCTGGGGGAGGCGAAGCGAGAAGCACCAGCGAGCAGGGGGCCGTTCCCTGCAGGAAACTGCAGAGTGGACTGTGAAGGGCTGAACTGACCCACGTAAGGAAATGGGGAGAGTACATACAAGAGGAGCCCAATCCTGAGGACTGTTGGGGTTGGGGGGGCACATGGGATTGGGGCGAATGAAAGCCGATGGACCTTAAGAATAAAAGCTCAAACTCAGGAGAGCGGGAAAAGGGAGGTCAACTCAGGGTGCACGTTCAATCCAAGCTGCCTTTTGGAAGGGCCGCCGGTGGAACAGAAGAGGAAATGGCGCGCACTAAAGATGGCCATTACAAAGAACCGGAAGGACATGGACTCACTGGAGGAAAGGGTGCTGGAGATGGAACAACATACAATGGCATTGGAAACAAGAGGGCGTGACTGGGCTCAGCAGCTACAGGGCACGGAAGAACGCCTTAGAGCCCTGGAGGAAAAATGAGAAGATTTAGAAAACAGGTCCCAGCGGGACAATGGACACATTAAAGGCCTGAGGTAAGGTGTGGAGGTGGCAGATCTGGATGCCTGTATCCGAGAACTTTTTGGAACCCTGGTGGAGGAAGATTATGCTCGTACCATGGGGATTGACAGAGTGCACAGACAGGCATTCAGAGAGTGGAGCCGGGGGCAAGGCCCAGAGACATACTGGGAAAGTTGCATAAGCATAAAGACAAAATACAGCTTATGGCAGCAGCAAAGAAGAAGGGAAAGATAACTGTGCGGGATTGTGAAATTCAACTGTATGATGACCTATCTCGGATTAGTTTGGCAAGGAGAAGAGCATTTAGACCACTTACGGAGGAATAGAACAAGAGGAAAATGAGGTATAGATGGCTCTACCTGACAAGGTTGCAGCTCCACATGGGTAGTGAAGAGAGAGCTGTTACACAGGTGGAAGATCGTCTGAAGGTGCTGGGGATGACTCAGGGAGATGCATCTGGGCCAAGCTGAATGGACTTTTGGAAGTGGGTGGGGGGGAGAGGTTTGGTGAATCAGGCCGAGCGGCCCCAGGATGGAGCATGAAAAGTTCAAAGAAAACATGATAGGAGGTTCGGGAATTGCTACTGGTCACATGGACCAGAATATGGATTGGTGAGAGGTAAAATAGAAAGCAGAAGGCGGAGAGGGGGGGCAAAACAGTTGGCAGTCCACTGTTGGGGGGCCATGCCGAGAACCTGGATGATGGATCCAGGGATAGTTATATGCACAGGGGGATTATCAGTTCGGGGAGAAGTATGAAGCTGCTGGAAAAGAGCTTACTAAATCAAAGGGATCGAAGGGGGACGGGGTAGCAAAGGGAGCCTAACTACAAGGAGGGATGCATAAGATCATATCTTGGAATGTAAGGGGGCTGAACTGTCCATATAAATGGGTCACCATTTGGAGGGAATTAAATAAGGAAGAACCAACGATAGTGTGTTTGCAGGAAATGCATCTGGCCATAGGGCGCGAGGTACGCCTCAGACATAGGACCTATCCTGTATAGTATCATGCAATGGCAGCGACCAAAAGAGCTGGGGTAGCGATAATGTTGCATAGATCTGTACAAATGGAGGGCGTAAAAGTGCAGCGGGATGGAGAGGGAAGGTACGTGATGATAAAGGAAGTGTTAAGGGGACAACTGTACACACTGGCATCAGTATAGGCCCCTAAGCAAGGGCAAGAGAGCTTTCTACTTAGGTTTTTGGAGGAGGTGCGCAGAGTTTCGGAGAGGGAGAACTAATTATTTCGGGGGATTTTAATTTGGTGTCAGATCGCGTGTGGGACAGATCCGGGGGGTTGAGGGGACATGCAATGGGTGCAATGTCTGATTAGTTACTGGGGAGACGGCAGGAAGCAGAATTTAGTGACGTATGGAGGATTCTCCATCCACGGGAGAAGGACTACTCCTTCTATTCACACGTTCACAAGCCGTACTCTCGTATTGATTATATTTGGGCATCTAGAGGAGTGATCCAAACAACATTTAGGGCACGGATAGGAAGTCTGACTATTTCGGACCACACAAAGATCTCGGTAGAATGGAAGGAGGGGCACTTGAGGCGGGCGACGGGCAGATGGAGGCTGGAGGAATATATCCTGAGACACCAGGTAGTAAGACAACAGACAGAGAGCGAGATACGTCTATTTATGGAGAAAATCGGCGAGGGGGACAGATTCAAGCGGCATATTAAGGACTACTTTATAAGGGCTGCAAAGGAGATGTGAGAGGAGGGAGGCAGAGAGGGAATTAGAGGGGGAAATCAGGGAGCTGGAACGCATACATAAAGAAAGAGGGACACCTAAGGCAGCCAGGAAACTAGCTCATGCGAGAGGCCAACTCACAGTTAACTAACAGAGTGGTGGAGAGCACCTTATTGAGAAGTAGGCAGAGGTTATATGAATAGGGAAACAAGATGGGGGTGGCTCTAGCGCGCAAATAAGAGTGAAAGAGCAAGAGGCTTTTCTAGAGGTGTTGGAGGAGAAAGGGGGGGAGGAGGGTTGGAGCTGAAGGTGAAAAGAGGAGGGTGATGAGAGAATTTTATGCAGACCTATACGGGGAAGAGGCAGTGGAAGTGGAGGAACAGAGGGGATATCTGGAGAGTTGGGGAGGTCTGCACCTCAAGCAGGAGCAGGTAGACCGTCTAGAGGAGCCCATGGCATACAAAGAAGTGGTGAGGGCGATCGCCCGACTGAAGGGCAATAAAAGTCCTGGGGAGGACGGGTAAACATCAGGGTTTTATGTCATTTAAGGAACCTCTAGCCAATGTTTTAACCAAACTATTTAATTGGTTCCGAAGAATCGGGGGGGGGGGGGGAATATCCAAATCAATGAATATGGCGCATCTAACTCTTATCCCGAAACCGGGGAAAGATCCACATCAATGTTCATTGTATCGCCCTATTGCATTGATTAATGTTGATGCCAAACTGTACACGCGGGTATTGGCAGCCAGATTGGAGGGAATTCTACCGGGGCTGGTGAACCAAGACCAATCAGGTTTCATCAAGGGGAGGAGCACATTCGATAATATAATGAGGGTTTTGCATATTATTGATAAGGCGGGAAAGAAAGAGGGCGCCACGCCGACATGCCTGATGATGCTAGACGCCGAAAAGGCTTGCAACTGTGTCAATTGGGAAGGATCGGTCTGGGGCCAAAATGTATTAAAATGATCCTCACAAATTATCGGGAGCCTCGGGCAAGGGTAAGAGTGAACGGGGGGCTGACTGAATCCTTCCCGATAAGAAGAGGAACAAAGCAGGGATATCCACTGTCCCCTCTCCTTTTCACCCAGGTGACAGAACCCTTTGTGCGACGGATTAGGGAGAATGGGGAAATCCAGGGAGTGAACTGGGCAGGGCATCAGCATAAAATTGGGTCTTTCGCCGACAATGTGATCTTGATGGTCACCGACCCAGAAAGCTTAATGCCAGCAATCATGAAGGAGATATAAGCCTTTGCTGGGTTATCAGGCTTTAAGGTACATTTTGGGAACTCTGAGCTATTAAATCTGTCCATTGCTGATAAGCAGTGGGAAATGCTCGAAAATAGCATTCCGTTCCGTTGAGCGTCGGGATCAGTTAAGTATTTGGGGATCAAACTAACGGCATCTACAAGGGGAATTGTGAGGGCGACCCGAGCTTAGTAAAACAAATGAAAGCAGATTTGGATGGATGGAAAGGTTTAAGCACATTGTGGTTTGGAAGGATTGCAATTACAAAAATGAATATACTTCCCCGACTCTTGTATCTTTTCCAGGAAATTCTGTTGGCATTGCCAAGTAGAATGCTGAGGGATATCCAAAACAGTATCATGGGATATATATGGGAGGGAAGAAACCAAGAATAGGGAGAACAATGCTATTTAGGCGCAAGACCGGGTGGTGGGGGGGAGAGTGGCATGTCCCAGTATAGTAAAATATTTTCAGGCAGCACACCTGGTCGAATGGGGGGGAGCAGGTAACGAGAAGCACTGGATACGAATGGAACAGGCTTTGGCGGGGAATCAATTGTGGAAGATTGCGGGGATGAGGGTAGGGGATAGGCCGCAGAGTCTTGCGAGCGGCTGCATCTGTGCTCCCCACCCCCCCACCCCGAGTGCCGCGGCCTCCTTGCCATCTGGCCGCGCTGCACCTAGGGGTTGAGACTATGCCCGGTCTGGTGCCTGCCGCCGCCCCTCCCTCCTGCTCTTTGGCACTGCGGCCTGGCCCTGCGGCCCGTGCAGCGGCGGCCGGCTGCTGGCGGGGGACCACCTCTAGCCTGCCGTGCCTGGTGGCCTGGTGCAGCTCTTGGCCCCCACACATTGGAAGCTGACATCCATGGGACGCAGCGGCATACCTCACGGGTGGTGGCCTGTGCCCACAAACCAGGTGGTGAGCTGGGGGGGTGAGAAGCAGACCCCCCCATTGAACTCTCCCACATCACTCGTCCACACGCTGCTCCTCATACGCGGGTGTCTTCCCCGCTGACCGGGCTGCGCTAATGGTCCTGGTGCACCTGACCCCTGGGCCCCAGCAGAAACTGTGTCTTGCTTGTGTACATTGGGCCATAGGCCCCATCTAGTTTGCCCACTTTTCCTCCGGATTGCCAACAGCCACACCTTTCCCTGGACAATGCGCACCACCCTGGTGGGCAACCCCCCCTACCCCCCCTACTCCAACGACCCTGCCACACCCGACCACAGAGTCCACGAACAACCAAATCCTAAGTGCGGTTGCAGAACTGTTGGCCTCATCAACGTACTCGCCTGTCACACATTAACAACGCCTTCTTAACACGGTGGTGCAGACTCGGCAGGCATCACACTTGTCCCATTCCGGCCAACATCACCCTGGTAGCGCTATAACGCAATTCTCCTCTGCCCTGGCATCTCTTAAGCTGGGTGGCTGTACAGACTGCTGACCCAATTGTGTCCGTATTGCAGCCTTGTCACCACTTAAGCATCTGCAGTACCACAGGCTACCTCTACTTCTCCTCTACTATAGAGGCCTGCGACTACTGGACACTAAGACTTGGTGCTACATCCCTGTGTCGGGCCTGGTCTGCTTGGACACCCCCTACCACACTTGCAATGTCCAACAGATCCAGAGGGACCAATAAAGTGGGCGCCATGGACAAGTTTGCGAAGGCTACCTCACGGGTGGACCCGGAAGCCGCGACATCTTGCCAAGAGGACCCCGAACCCAAGCCTCACTCCGGTGCGCTGGCCCCCGACCTCACTGCAATGATGGAATCAATGGCCAAGAATTTTGCCTCTCTTCATGAGAAATTGGATGATATTAACGCCAACGTTAACATCCCTTAAATCACGGGTTGACCAAGCGGGGGCCACGATCACCGAGGCGGAAAACAGAATCGGGCCGAATGAAGACGAGCTGCACACTTTGCAGGGCGCGGTGGCCACCCTGACCCGAGATATGAAAACGGTGAAAGTGAAGTGTGATGACCTTGAGTCCCGCTTGCACAGGAACAACCTACGCATTGTTGGGGTCCCCGAAAATGCCCTTAAGGGGCGCATGGAAATGGCAGTCGAGAATCTACTTAAGGACCTACTGGGTGACCCCGCCCTGTCCCCGTACTTCACGGTCGAGCGAGCTCATTGGGCCCTATCACTGCGCCCCAAACCAGGAGACTTCCCCAGGCCCATCATCGCTAGAATTCTCAACTACAGAGATAGGGACCTCATCCTTCGCCTGTCGCGTGACAAAGGCGACCTGCGCCTTGACTCACATACCATCCCATACCATCACATACCTCAGGGTCAGCCGCTTCTCGAAGCAACGAGCTGGGGGTAGATCTCTCTCCACGGCAGGGGCCTCCCTCTGGAACAGCCTTCCTGCCTCCCTGAAACTTGAGGAGAACCATCTCCGGTTCCGGAAGCACCTCAAAACCTTCCTCTTTGCTTCTGCTTTCTCTCTCCCTCTCCCCTGCTGAACAGCTAATATTCTTCACTGAAACTGCACTGATTCTGCAACTGGACCACTCTTAACGGCCTCGGTCCTGGGCCCAGCCACTCTCCACTTGCACTGATGCCCTGGAATCCCCTCTGCACTGCGGGACTGTCTCTGTATCCCTACAGCCCCCCCCCCCTTTCCAGCACTTGTTCTGCACTTACCTTGCACTTGCCACCAGCTGGCCCTATTTATTTTTTTACTTTACGCCACTTACCTTGTACTGCACTTCCCCCCCTCCCCTTCCCCTTTTCCCCCTCCCCCACCCCTGCACTTGCGCGATCTGAATGACACCTGGCCTAGTAGGATCGTTGTCTGTCTCCCCTTGTTTCCTCCCCTCCCTGCATCGTCGCGCCTTGAAACACCTGTGTATAGGCGCGTTACAAATGCCATATCATATCATATCATATCCGTATATTCCCTGACTTCTCTGTCGGGGTGCAACAGGAGAGACGTCTTTCTGGGAGTCAAGAAACTGCTACGTGAGCGCAACATCCCTTACGCAATTCTTTTCCCTGCCCGGCTTAAGATTACCTTTAAGGAAAAATTTCACTTTTTCACCGTTCCGGAAGAGGCTGTCAAATTTATAGAGGCCCAGATACCACTTTCGAATCCAAATGGAGACCCCATGGTTGATCACTGAGCCTCGGCCACCTCGAGTCTAAGTAATCTGTTTACTACTGCTTGTTCTTCTGTGTGCTGATGGTAATGTAACCTTACTGGTTCAACTACATGTGCGCATTTGTCACCTGAAACGACCACACTTGACAAGCACACCACCAGTGGCCGTAGATGGTTCCCCGCCATGCACTGCCTACCTGCCATCACTGGCTCATACTTGCATTTGTGGCTTAATCGTTCGCTCCCATGAACCTGGGTATTGACCACTTATGAGTGGGGATTCCTGCCCCCCGATCAGGCCTCTCTTACCATGCCTCAGGTTATGTGGGACAAATGTGATTACTATGCGTTCTATTGCCTAATGTACCGCTTGATACCTCATGTCATTTTCATTTACCCAAGTGTCCACCACACGGCAACAGCGCACCCCACTGCGATTGCAATGTTCATTCCTGTTAAATTGATGTTGGGTACTGGCCCCGGTTGGGCCATTAGTGATGCGGACCCATGTTGGGACCCGCCCGCTGACCCCTGGTTTATGGAGTGTTTAGGTTTTGAAGGGAGGGGGGTACACTACCTACCTGGAAGGGGTGGTGGGGGAGGGACCGGTTTGAGGAATGTTATTGGAAAAGGCAGAGGCAGACTGGCAGACCACATGTCATCGGGGTGCCCGCAAAGCGGTGTCCCCCGCGGTAAACACATTCTACAACAACAGTGTTGGCATGTACCCTAGACACCTAGAATGCCCACTACGGTGATGACCTGGAACATACAGGGCTTGAGTAATTATACTAAGGCTCGCAAGATCATGGCCTACGCTAATAGATATGGATGCAAAATACTACTCTTGCAAGAAACACACTCCACGGGCCCTTTGACAAAGTGTATGGCGCCATCTTGGGGATCCAACAGGTATTCTACCTCATACTCCACTCGGGCTAGAGGGGTATTAACAATGATTCACAAATCACTCAAATTTGTACTCCACAGGAGCTACATTGACCCGGAAGGTAGATACATTATATTACAATAGAGAATATCTCTTGGTGAACACTTACGGTCTTAATGTAGACTCCACCGATTTTGTAGACCAGGTTGCAGCTATATTGCTAGGATTTGTGGGGGGTGCAGATTATTTGGGGAGGGGACATGAATTTCATACTAAATACCGCGCTGGACAGAACAGTCACAGCTCCCAGACTATTGTCTGGTGCAGCGCACAGACTACTGGCGCAAAGCGTAACACTAGACATCCGAGATGTATGGAGGACATTACATCCACAAACACGGGAATACACCCATTACTCCTCATTGCATGACAGTTCCTCCAGAATTGACATGTTCCTGCTGCCAAGCGGTCTACTGGGTAGGGTGGTGGAAACACAAATACTTGCACGCACCTTATCGGACCATGTCCCAATCATGCTATCCCTGGAACTGGGAGTACCTGCCCCTACCATTAATGCATGACGATTCAAGTCTGCTGCTCTGCAGGATGTCGTGTTTAAAGCAGACATCCCGTCCTACTTTGAGCATAACACACCCCAGTCCACTACCATGGGGGTCCGATGGGACGCCTTCAAGGCCTTTATCAGGGGAATGTCCATATCTAGGGAGGCGGGAGTACTCAAGACTATAAGAACAGTCCTCTGCTGCTCTGAGGCCAGATTACGCGAGCAGGAGCGGGCGCATCCAACATCGGTTGACCCTGCCACGCTCTCCCTAATTAGTGAAGAACTCCAATCGTTTAACGAACATGCTACGGGGGAGGTTCAATACTTTAGCCGTCCACAAGCTTCACGGAAGTATGGAGAGGGTGATAGCCCGGCAAAATACTGGCTACTCTGACTAGGGGAGAGTGGGGCCAAACTCAGATCACTTGTGTCAAGGATTGCCGAGGAATAGTACAATGGTCCGATCAGCAGATCCTGGAAGTCTTCACGGACTTCTACACGGAACTATACTCCCAACCCCCCGAACATAGTGAATCTCACATGAGGGATCTCCTCGAGCAAATATCCACGACCTGCATTTCACCCGCAACCAGAGACCAACTAAATTTCCCAATCCTACTAGATGAAATAGTCGAGGCCATATCTAGTCTCCTCAAGGGTAAGGCAGCGTCCCCCAACAGGCTCACGGCAGAATTTTCCAAGAACACGTAGCCATACTGGCCCCTAAACTACTTGAGGTATGGGACGAGTCACTCCGGCTCATGACCCTTCCCCCGACACTACGCGAGGCCGTCATAACGGTGCTATTCAAGCCTGGTAAAACCAGAGATGAGTGTGGATCCTACAGGCCCCTCTCGCTGATGAACCTGGACACTAAAATCTATGCCAAAGTAATAGCTAACCGCTTCCTCCCAATCATGACATACATGGTCCATGACGATCAATCAGGATTCGTACCTGGGCGATCCACCTCCCACAACATCAGAAGACTGCTCAATGTCATGGCACGGATTGATCAGAACGCTAATGCCGTTGCGGTCACACTCGACGTCCAGAAGGCCTTCGATATGGTGTCCTGGAAGTACATGTGGCTAGTACTGGAGATCATGGGCGTCGGGCCTAACATGATCAAATATATTAAGTTACTATACACTTCCCATGTGGCTAAAGTTCGAGTTAACTCCTTAACGTCGGGCCTGATCCCACTCTTCAGGGGCACCCGACAGGGCTGCCCATTCTCCCAGATTCTTTTTGCCCTGGCAATAGAACCAAAGGCCGACCACATCAGAGCGCACCATTCACGCAGAGTGATACGATGGAGAGACACCCCGGAGATCTTTTGGCTCTATGCGGATGACGTGTTATTATTCATCAGGGACCCCGCCATCCACCTGGATCCAATCTTGTGCGACATCACTCGTATAGGTGCACACTCTGGTTTCATTATCAATTACACCAAATCTGAACTCTTCCCCCTAACCAGCTCCATCCAGCAACCAACCACTGAGTATCCACTCCGCTGGGCGCCCGATGGGATTAAATACCTGGGGGTCCAGGTTTCCCTGTCCAGGGACACATTGCTAACAGATAACTACCTGGCTGCGGCACAGCAGGCTGAAGCTAAAATGACGCAATGGCGTTCCCTTACACTGTCCCTTGCCGGGAGACTCTCACTTATCAAGATGATACTGCTCCCCAAGCTGCTGTATATATTCAGTAATGTCCCTGTCTCGCCACGGAAGAAATACTTTGCAAGACTGCACAAAATGTGTACGCAGTTCTTATGGCACTCAGGCGCTGTGCGGAAAAAATGGTCTGACATGACACTCCCTTAGGATAGAGGGGGGTTCACCGCCCCCGACCTGCTGCTGTACTGGCTCACGGCACAAGCGCAATTCGCTTCCTACTGGTATCCCGGCCCCCCTCCTCGCCCTCATTTTAAGCTGGAAATATTGGCGGCAGCAGACACTAACGTAATGTCATTAATAATACACCGGCAATATGTACCGGATTCACCTATTGACCCGGTTGGGACCACTGTGCATGCTTGGGGTCGAATATTCAAAGCAGGTGCCGAATAGCAGTCGTACTACAAGTGGCTCCCCGCCTGGAGATTTCCCGGGCTGGAACCCACACATGACACAGCCCTGGCGTGACATTGGGAGGCCCCTGGGTGCCTCGCTCTAACGGACTTCTACCCGGAAGGGCGGTTTATAACTCCACAGACATTGAGGCCGGGCCACTCTGGCTCAGCATTGGAATATCTACAATTCTATAGACTTTGCGCCTGCCTTCCGAACGGTCTGGCCTGGTTTCCCTAACGAACCCCTGGACTCCCCAGAGATTACCTACATTGCTAACTCGGGTGACACCCGCGGGGTGGTCTCTTCACTGTACAAGCTCATGCAGATGGTGCCCCGATCCAACCCCCCCCACGCCCCCCGGGCCCGGTATGACTGGGCGGCCGAGTTGGAGGTGGAGCTCACCGACCACTTATGGGGGAAAATGTGCTCGCACACTAACAGAGTCTCCCTCAACTTCCGCTACCGAACCATACAATATAAACTGTTAAACAGATTGTACTACACCCAGCGCAGGATCTCTAGATTTGCACGAACCACCCTGCAACCCTGTCCTCGTTGTGGTACAGAGGGCGCTGATCATTTACACATATTCTGGGAATGCCGGAGGCTGGCAGAATTCTGGGGCAAGATCCTGGAGACACTATCTGTAATCCGTGACACTGTTATTGACCCAGACCCGATGGGTGTTCTGTTTGGGGTGTGGCAGGTTGAGGGGGCCAAACAAATGACTAAATTTGTGAATGTGTGCTGCATCGTAGCCAAGAAATGTGTCCTACAGAACTGGAAGAGCTCCTCTCCCCCCTCATTCCAGAAATGGCTAAACCTACTCACCTGGTCCCGTTATTGTGAAGAGGAGTACATTAGTATGATTCCAGCTCGCTCCCGCCCCAAGAATATTTGGACTGCTTTCAACAGCTACCTCCATAGCCTAGACGAGACCTCCTACGTAGGTGGGTCCTCCCAGAACTCTAATTAAAGTACTGATGCATTATGTCACACCGCGATACCTTGCTTTCCACCTGTTATATCACTGCATTTAGCTACCAATGTATTCCTTGACACATGTATTGTACTCATTAGTTGCTCTGATGTATGTGTATGCTATATGCCTCTGCCAACGAAAATAAAAGTTTTAAAAAAATAAAAGGCTCCCTTAGAAAGTTTGGCCGCCCTTCTTACAATACGCAAATAAAGACTTGGTGCATCTGTACATCCCGAGGAGATTGCAGACACTGGGATTCTTGGGAGAGGAAGAGGAGGATGGAGCAGCTCAAGAGGACTTCAGGAGGCTGTAGTAGATGGAAGGGAACTGGTGGGGAGGAGGGGAAGGGGTTATTGTTGATATGGATTCAAGTGAAGTGTACATTTTGGTTTGACGCAGTGTAATGGAATAATTGAACAAAGCTGTAGGATGGATTGTTTTGATGTGAATTAATAAGAATAAATAAGATATGGTAATAAAAAGGAAAAGACACATTAAGTACCAAGCACAATAAACCTTTAATTTCCTTTTCCACTACAGCACCTGACAACAAATGTGATTACACAAATACACATTATAGAAATAACATGCCATGCAACCGAGAAATGTTTCCAATACAGATACAACATGCACACTGCATTCTCAGATAAGAGCCCCTTTGCACTTTTGTGCACTAGCACTATTTGCACCTAATCATTTGCTATGGCAACTCTATACATGTTTCGGGTGAAAAGGCTTGATTTGATTCACATGGACAAATTGCTCCACTGTCAATTCACCCTCCTTTTTAGCAATTGTGTAGACCACAGGTGAAACCATATCTACAATTTTATATGGCCCTTGCCACGCTGCACGGAATTTAAGAGTTTTTGTGTTTCCCCTTCCCAAAATTAAATTTAAATACCAGATCTCCTACTTCATATTCCTTTACAGATGCCTTCCTATCATAATGTTTTTGCATCGTCTGCAGCCTTTTCCAAATTCAGCTGCACAAATGCAAACGCATGTTGCAAGTGCTTCCTCAACTCTTGCACATACTCATGAATTGTGGACGCATGTACAAGTACTTGTTTGTTTTATAAAGTAAGTGTTGTGGCAAAAATATTTTCCTTCCTGTCAATATTTCATGGGGGCTGAGGTTTGTTGATTTAGTGGGTATCTATCTGATAGCCATTACTACCAATGGAAGCTGTAAATCCCAACTAGGCCCTGCTTCAGCTACACATTATTTTAACCTGTCAACTATTGACCTGTTGCACCGTTCACTCCCTCTGATGAGGATGGCTGGTAAGAAAAGTGTAGTTTTCTTTTCACACCCAACATTTGCCATATTTTTGTCATTAATGCACTAGTGAAATTACTTCCATGGTCAGACTCCATTCTTTGGGGTAAACCAAATCTTGAAAAAATATGATTTACAAGTAATATGGCTGCCGTTTGCACACTGCAATCCAGGGCTGTAATCCACTCCACCCATTTGGACATTAGACAAGTTACTGTTAACATATACCCGTTTCCTCTTGCTGGTCTTTTTACGGGCCCGACATAGTTGATTTGTAAATCAGACCATGGGAGGGTCAAACTCCTTTTCATTAATGGTGCTCTATGGGTAGGTGACGCAGGTTGAAACTGTGCTCATACTAAACACCCTCTGGTTTAAAGTTCAACATCTTGGGACATGTGTGGCCAAGAGGCATAATCTTTTAAAATTTCCAAAGTCTTTTGTGAACCGCTGCGTCCTGCAGTTATGGCATCGTGGGCATGATGTAACATCAATCCCCGAAATGACAAAGGCACCTACCCATTATATTTGGCCTGTCACAGATTCTCTAATCATCAGCCCGTCTTGGAATCTAATTCTCTTTATTTTTTAGTAACACCCTCAATTCCTCTTTTCCTTTACAGTCCTCTTCAGTCGAGGGTTTTGTTCTGCATCTAACAAATGGCTATAAAATAGAGCTAAAATCAGGTCTTCCTTTTGTGCTTTGATCAGGTCCTGACCTGGAGTATCAAACTCCATTGCACCACAGCTGCTAAACTGCTTTTGGATTTTTGCAGTGCGTTATTGCATCTACCTGTATTTCACAAAGCAGTTGTTCAATAGGAAATCATTCCCCCATTACAGCTCAAATTTTGGTTAACTGATCTGCCTCGTCATTCCCCTCTTTGTCCTCACCTGGCGTCTTCAAATGACCACGTATTTTCCTCCAGTGTATCGTCAAATCATTATCTGACACAAGTTTGCCTATGGCCTGAATCATCTTGCCATGTTTAAGTGGTTTTTTGTTATATGTCAGCAGGCCCTTTACTTTCCAGCCAGGCAAATATTCTACAAAGCTATTTCACCCATAATCAGAATTAGTTACTAGAACTATTTCTTTGAGTTTATTTCCTACTGCTGTAAAGATTGCCTTGTAAATAGCGGCCAATTCTGCCACTTGACTATTTCTGGGACTGTATCCTCATGCTCACTCTTGGAATGTTGTTACAATCCTACCATATGCTTCCTATCCCTGCCACAAGCTCTTTTTCTTCATTATTTTCTACATGATATGCGCATCCATCTACATACACAGTTAGTAAATCACTACATATTTCTTTATCTAATGATTTGTGTGGGGATTGCTTAAATTCATTCAAACTTAATTCTAGTTCTGTGCCCTCAGGAGAATACACGGCTGCACAATCATACAAATCTGCTAGCCCTTGGGCAACCGGCCTCTTTTATCCATATTTCACTTCCACTGGAAATCCCTGAAGCGCTAATGTCCAAGAAGTAATTCTTGACTGGGCCAAATTCCCTGATCTGATTCTCTTACTTTGCAGAAACTGCAGAGGTTTGTGACTTGTTTCAATAATTACCCTCTCCCCTTGAATTATGAGGCAGAAATGTTGTAACGCCCAGACAGTGACCAGAAGCGCTTTTTCGCCATCACTAAATTTGGTTTCTTCCTCTGACAATACTAGCATATGCAATCGTTTTCTTTGCCCCGACTCAGAATCATCTATGCCAAAAATGTGAAACTTGTTTTTATTGTTTTTAACACATTCCAAATCACAACATAACACAGCCAACAGCAGTATCTGGCTCCATTGAAACATTTTAAACGTCATTACCTTCAACTCCCCCCCGAACCCCCCAAGGTCCCATCCCTCGTTGCCTAAAATATTCTAGTCGTATCTACCCAGACCTGAAGAAAATAAAGCATACAGTGTTTAACATTCCTCAGGGCTCCTCCTGACTTAATTCGCCGCCTCTGCAACAATGTCTCCCATGCCACAATGGCTCTCCTTGGTTGCTCCATACCGTCCTCCTCCATGCTGTTTCTGCCACTGCCCACCTCCTCAGGCCCCGCCACCAGTCCTCTACTGCGGGACACCGAGGGGATTTCCGCGCCATAGCTATTCTTCTCGTAGCAAGAATGCATGCCAAATATTTCATTTTATGGGCGTGTCTGGTGCCCTTAGGGCACGGGAAACGACCCAGTAAACAAGCCCCTGGGGAAAGCACATCCAAACTCAACTCGCCACCACGGAGCCTATCCGCTACTTTTTGCCAGTATGATCTTACTACTGGACATGCCCCAAACATATGTAATAAACCCGCCTCCTCCGCTCTACACCTCGGACACTCCTGTTCTGCAGCGCCTGGGAACCTCGAGATCCTTTAAGGGGGTCATATATGCCCTATGCATCACCAGCAGCTTTATAAGCTGCAGTCTTTCGTTACGTGACACCCTTTTATGGTATCCCAGCACTTGCACCCGTTGCTTATCGGTAAACACTGCCCCCAAGTCCTTCTCCCACTTACCCCCTATCGCTAAAGGAAAGGAAGACACATTGGTTAACAAGAGGTCATATAGACGTAATATAGTATGCCCTCCTTCAGCCATGTCATATCGGACATCCACCACTGCATGTTTCCCCATCAGTTCACAATATGCATGCCATCTGCACACTATTTCCTGTTTGATTGTACTATATAACAAATATTGGCCTTTATGCAGTCCAGTGCGTTCCGTTAGCTCAGGACAGATCCGGCAACAGGTCTCCTATTGTGGTCACTCCGCAAGTTTTCCATCTAGTTCGTACACACCTCCTGCTTTACTCTGAAAATGCCATCACCGAGGTCAGCAGGATTTGTACTGAGATTGGGTCTCTGAGCCCCAATACCGTCAGAGCTCTATCCCACATCTTCACCCCCAATGACACCAAGTTCGACCGTTGTCTGCCCCCTGGTTTCTGGATCCACACCAATTCCTTCAGATAAAATCTCAACCCCTCAGGCTGCAACATCAAAGTGTCTTGGGTAAGGTTGTCGGCCAACCAATCCACTACAAACGGCAGCTGCCCAGCTAAGTAGTATAGCTCAAACTGTGGGAATTTGATGCCGCCTTCAGCATGCGGTCTATGCAACAGTGACAGCGCTATGCGATTCCTCCCATTTTGCCATAAGAACCGTCTGCTAATGCTGTCCAAAGTTTTAAAAAGGATCTAGGTATGTAAAACAGGCAATTGCAAAGATGTGCATCTGGGCAGCACTACCACCTTCAGCAGGGCTGCTCCCATTAATAAGAGGTAGCCTAGACCAGAACTTCATAGAGCTCTGGATCCCTTCCAAAGCTCTCAGCGTGTTCTGCGTGTTTTCTGTAGCAGGGTCACGATAAACGTTAATTCCCAAATACCTAAAAGTGGACATTTCTCATCGTAACGCAAGCCTTGCGTAAGGTTGCCGGGCCCAATCTCCTGGAAAAGCATATTCAGGACGTAGGGTCAGCGCCCTCTTCTCCCTCTTCTCCTTCTGGCAGACCTCCAATACGTATATTGTTCCTTCTGGCTCGCCCTTCAGCTTCCTCCATGCAGTTCTCCAGGAGGCTGACCTTCTTTTGCAGTATATGGACTTCCGTCCGCGTCCTGTGGAGCACCTCTGTGTTCTCTTTCGATTGTGTTTCCAGGGTTACAGTGCGCTCTGCCAAATTCCACACATCCTGTCTCAACAGGTACACATCTACTTGTACTGCTGCAATCTGCGTGCCCAAGGAGGCCTTCAGGTCCGCTATTGCCTGCATCACCTGGTTGTGCAGGTCCATAGACATACTCCCTTTCCTCTGTACTGGTTCCATGTCGCTCTCTGGGAGCTGTTGCTTGGCCCTGGCAAAGACATCCAGCGTGGGCTGGCCTTGTTTCGACTAAGCCATCTTGGGAGGCATCAGGCTTGTCAGGTACCCAGAACACATCTCGCGTCTCTCTCTTTCACTGGTCCCCACTTCGGGCACCCAGGTGTGGTTATCAGTACCTTATCTGCCGATGGGCACCCTCTGGGCCACCTTGTGTAGTAGTTGTGTAAAGGCTCACTTCCGACCACTGTCACACTCTGACTCCTCCTCTTGGGTGGCCTGCAAACCACTGCCTCCCGTGGCAGTCAACCCAGATTGTGCTCTCTTGGGTGTGTCTACTTTGTATAATCTTGGTGCAGTGCCAGATATGGCTGGTAGCCCCAGGCTTACCGTTATGGTGTGGAGAGTCAAAAAAGACAGCGCCATCTGCGCCACTGTTAGGCAGAATCCTGTGCAGTTCCCTTAGGGAGCACTACAGAAGATTAAGACTACAGGTGTGAGCAATAAATCCCCTTTGGTATCAGTCCGTACCACAAATATTTAGTTGGTAGCTGTGTCTAAGCAGTCAGACTTATCTCAAGAGGGAGATGAGCAGTATTCAGGGTTTGCAAAATAGGACTACAGTACAATGGCACACGGAAACAATGACCAAAGCTTTGTATTAAAAAGAATATATATATTTATTTTACACACTTCTAGTTAGACACATCAATCACAGTTCTTAAAGCAAGTTTAAATAAGTCAGAAAAAGTATACACAACTCCCTAGTAAATTGTAGATAAGTTTGAGCAACAGTGAAAACTGAGCAAAACGGCACAGTGAAAACCAAACACAAATGGCACTCTATCAATTTCTCACAAGGGAGGGAAAGAACAAGTTATACAGAAATATACACCTAGTCAACCTAGCAACACTTCCCAATAAGATTGAGAACAAGTTTAGGCAAGGCAGTACTTTCAAAAGTGGGAAGGAAAAGGTGACTATAAGAGTTAGGTGCACCAACGCATTTCTAGGTGAGAAGCAATCTAGAGAAGGCAGTTGTAACAGATTTAGCCAGAGTCAATAGGCCTGTGCCAGAGTCAATGGTACAGGGCAGAGTGCCCAGGAGAAAAATGTTCTTGTAGCTGCAGTCAAGTCTTTGTTAAACGATTTGAAAAGGTGGTTGCAGAAGGTGAAAGACAATGTTAGATGCTAGGGGCGGCCAAGCCAACAGGTAGGTAAAGGATTTAAAACGCCATTAGCGCTACCAAACGAAAAGGGAGGCCTGGCGGAACAGAGTACCTTAAAATATAGAAGTGGCTCCTGCGGTGGCGGTTGTTCCTGGCAGTTCCTGCAGATCGGGAGATCCAGCAGAGGAAGAGAGGCTCTCGTCGTGGAGGAAGGTTCGAGTTACTGCACTGCCCAGGGGTGAAACCAGCCGCGGTGCTGCCAAACGAAAATAAAAGGTACGCTCCTTTAAATCGCGGTCCGGGTGGATGGGTGCCTGGCTATCCGGTCTCCGAGTGCAGGGCACTGGCGTTTCGACCAAGGCAGGTCCGGGAAGGCGATTGGCAAACTGGTTGGCCCCACCAGCTTTAAGGAATGGTTCAGTAAACATTTGTTATTGCCCCTACGGGTCGGCCATGCGTTTTTAAGCTTAAGTCGCTCGATTTTAGAAAAATTTCCTATGGACCTTACCTGAGTTTCGTCCATTAAACACACGCGAAAACAGGCAGTAGGGCGCCGCCATTTTGTGATAATCTTATCACTTGCCGCATTGCCCTGGCTGACCTGCTTTTGCGGCACTAAATCATATCCCCTGACCCTGACATTATCAAAACATTCATATTCCCCGCCTCTCTCCGTGACGTTTCTGTGCTGCGTAGGCAAACGCGCCCAGTCGTCTTCTACGCGACTTCACACAGAACCCGGAAACCAACACAGATCAATTCACAACACAGCGTGCCACAATTCGGAATATGAAACTGTACTTTAAAATCAAACAGCAACACGGTACATTTGGTAAAGTACATTTATTTGACATTAAATGTTTATAGAATATTCAGCAATTGCCATATGAACTCAGAATGCCATTTATTTTCTTTTATCTCTATCCGCAAATGCGTAAAAGTTTATCGTGAGTCACGCGCTGTTCCTTTATGGTACACAAGTTGTTGGTTTTCGTTAAAAGAAGCACTTTGGTCGCACGGTGAACCGCAAGGCTGTTCCATCAAGTAGGCACTAGGCCAGCATAAAGTTTGATATGTTGCTTCTAGCCGCTAGTACCGCGTAAGGGCATATGGGCCCTTGGCGATCGTCCCATAAAATCGTCAGAGTGGTGCAGTTGTTTACAAGAAGCTGCAGCTGGCGGTTGAAAAAAACATCTGACGGGGTCTGAAACTGATGGCAGTAGGGAAGGATATACCTGTTTTGAAAACATAACATTTATAATTAGTCTCGCCAGCTTTATCAATATTATTCATTTTATTTATTACGGCCGAGCTGAAACTATTTGCTTTCAAGGATAGTGCAATGGAGTATGTTTGGCTCTAAAATCAATTCAAAAAGTAACAAAATAAATCGAGGTTAGCACACAATGAGAAACGACTGTCTACATGCGTGTGGAATGTGGACCTGCATGCCCATGTGCCCGCTACAAGGACAATCCCACAAACGTTTTCCTAGCTCCATTCATTTATTCATGCATCCATTCATTCATTAATTCTTCATTCCGGTATAAAAGCGTCTAAAGAGTTACTTACATTATATTAGCAATTTCCATTGTGTCTCTGCGTAATGCAGTTCGTAAATCCCACTGTGCTCTTGACAACGATTTTTCGTATACTGAACTAACATGAAACTCGGTCTAGTTTCAGAATTTGCTGCCTTATCGTCTCTTACGTTATTGCAGTCCCCCCTTCAAATGAAGTTCTTTCAGCATGGTCCCTGTCTCTCAAGGTCAAAAAACAATAGAACCTTATACTGCCAGTGCCAGTTGTGGGCCTCTTCAGGGCGCAAGTTGAAAATCAAAGCCGCTGACCTTCACTAGAAATGAGCATACATTCTTTCTTTGCAACATCCCATAGTAAAGCCATCTGTGAGAACTTGAAGTTTCGAATCCATCTATGTACTGCGCCTCAATGTGCAAATGCGAACTGGCTTCTCTCCCATCTGCAACGGCTCGCTTGGCGCGTTCTAAGGCCCCCAATTTTGTCCTCGTTGTCTGCGAGCTTTGAAGCCCCAAAGAACCATAACTATTGAGACTCTTAATTTTTTGGGGAAGGTCAGGGAAAGTGTAAAGTACCCGAGGAGTTGAGTTGAAAGTGAGATTTATTGTTTGTTTGTTTTATTATTTGCAATACGCAAGCCTCCCCTCGGGTTAACAGTGCTCAGCATTTACATGAGATTGCGAAAATTAGTTACATCAACAAAAATATACACATATACATGGTCAGCAATATGAGGTGAATAGAGAGAGAATTCAAAGATGACACCCAGGTTGTTCGCCACCCAGGATGGTGGAGGTAGGGGTTAGGGTTAGCGTACTTTGTATGTACACTGTACAATAACATTTATTTACAAAAAGACAATCGTATTACAATTATTTAAACCGGGATTTGTACTTCACAACCAGCTCTCCTTTGGGTGGACATGGCACAGTGGCAATGTTGAGTGGCAATGGATCGGTGCTCTGCACAGAAACGTTCAAAATTCCATATCTGTGCTTCTCTAATACAGCAACAATGAGGCTTTTGACAAAGTCGAACTCCATTTCCTCATAGACTGGTTTGATCACCCATTGCTTACTTCTTTTTGAAAAGGCCTTAGTGTAGCGAGGCATCCTTACATTACCCGTAGTCCTAGATTGTTCACAGCCGAGATTCTCGTTATGGGCCAAGACAGCAAGTAGAGTCCTAGGTCTCATGCCCTGTATGCTGAAATGCAAGCGCTTTGGCCTGTACTTTAGGCACATATTGTGGAACACCTCCAAACCTCCTGTGTGACAGAATTCTGTCAGTCCCCTCAAATCTCTTGATAGAGTTTTATCGAAAACAATCTTCTCAATGGCTTTGTGTGTCGGTGAAGATAGATTCAACCACTTCTTCTTCCGTGCCTCCACTGGGGACAAAGGGCCATGTTCACATTGGTGGAAATGTAGGTTTTCTGACCAGCGGTGCACGTTGGTACAGTGGTGCATCAGTGACCGCCATTTTTCAAGTAGTATTTCCACTGACCCTTCACAAGTTTTGGAGCTTCAACAAAGATGGTTGCTGATACACTGGGACCACTCTGAAATACTTTCCAAACCTTTTTTTTTTCCCTGCAGCCGAGATTTTCTTGATTGATTGATTTACCAAGATGCCATACGTCAAATTGATGCTTAATATGTGGGAACTGCTCTCTCATTGTCTTTGCAATTGAAATGTGTTCGTCCGTGGCTATGAGGTCGATGTGCATTCCCCTCGATTGTAGATATTCCACTCATTTTATAAATCCTAGTTTCTCCATGGCCACTCAGGATGTACATTGTGTTACCTGCACGACCACCGAACTCACAATTTTCTTACTATCCATGTCCTGAAAGTGGTAGGTGCAGTACTTGGAAGAAAATCCAGGGCTGTCTCACTGTCCATCGCCGGCTAGCCTGAATCGTTTGCCTTCGAATGTACTTGCTAGAGACAATTGTTCAATTTTCCAAGCATCACTAATGGCCGGAAACAGATAACATGTTGGTATTTGTAGTACTGCGTTTTTTAAATGAAATGGAGTCCCACAAACTGAAAGAAAGACTCTAACTTTCTAAAACTGGACCCACTAAAAAAGTGAGGCAGCTGCACACAGTAGATTGCCTGCTGGCAGTTTCCCCAGCATCGGTTGTGCAGACCATGAGAGCGTATGATTTAATCTACAGGCGGCATGTATTTTGACGTTACTGCCTTGTTTTTGACGAGTCACATGAATCAATGGCTTCCCACATAATTTCCCTCTAACTGAATGCCCACATTTCAGCATACTTATAATATTCATCAAACAACTGTCGAATACTATGTATTTGCCCTCTTTCATTAGACTGTCATCCTGCGTCAAAGTTGTTTCGGCCTGTGACGTTGAGGACATATCACCACATTTGAAAGAAATATTGCTGCTATCAAGTTCTGATGCGTCTGTGAATGCTGCTGCCGGTTTATTCTCTGTCATTTCAACATCTGCTATTTCAACAATGATGGGAGAACACAACAATGTCGACAGCTTTTTTGGTGGCAATTTTTTGGCGGGTGTAGATTGTGTGAATTGATCTGCGACTACTTCAGAGCTATCTTCAATACATCCAGTATCATGTTGTTGTGGTGGTGCGGTCGCCCTGTAGCAATGGTCCTTTACAACTTTAATGGATTCTCCGGACACATTCATTTCATGTTCTGGCCATTGGACATGAGCATCTCTAATCTCAACTCGCGGCGTCTGAATTAATAGTTCCACCATAGTGTAAATGGTCTGGCAAGCAACATCTCTCATTCATTTCACTGTCTGTCTATGTATAGTTCGGACACCCATGGGTAACTAGAGGATAGATTGGGAAAGGGATGTTCAGTTTAAACACAAGATAAAGTATAGTACAATTGACTGGAAAAAACATAAAATAGTCACCAGCACAAAAACATTTCTAAAGTTATGAACTGTTTGTAACTAACCTTATTTTTGTTTCTTTTCTTTGCAACTTTTTTGACTCGACCTTCAACATCTGCACGCTGTTGCTCCGATTCGTATCCGCATGTCTCCCCTTCCTCTTGCGCTGCAACGACTATATTTTCTGTATCCGCATAGACAGCGCGGAATGAGGCTCCATCGACTCCCTGAAACATAGTATTTTCATTACTGTGTATCAAAATATTGTTAGCATAAAACACACGTGAGGACGAACACACAGGTACATCTCAATAGCCAAACACGATTTAAACATTGTGTGGAACAATCAAACGACAAGTATTCAAGCTCTGATGACCTAGTTCGATGGAGCTGTCAGTATCCATACCTCTGGCTCTGCATGGACTGCCACGAATGATTGTATTGAAGAGGAGGCATCAGCAACTCCCTGAAACACAGTACTTGCGTTAGTATGGTTTTCAATATTGTAAACATAACACACACTTGGGGTCGACGGCACAGGTACATATAAAGAGATAACCACAAATGTTGCATTGTCTAAAAGAATCAAGGAATATTTAAATATGATCAGATTTAATCGACTTATTTCTCCGATTTATTTACATCTGCATCATCTAAATGGGATCTTGTGATTGTAGTGGAAGCTCCATCGTCTCCCTGAAATACAGTACTTGCGTTAATAGGGAAGAAAGTATAGCAAATGGAATCACGTTATATGATCACGCTCGATGGAGCTGTCAGTATCCATACCTTGTGCTGCTGAAGAATATCTATGGATGTTGTAAATGTGGTGCACACTTCTGAAAGCTGTTGCGCCGATTCGTATCCGCATGGTCCGGCTTCCCCTGGAATTACTTGAATGTCAGTCTCTGCATCAAGTGCGTGGGTTGACGCTTCAACAACTGCCTGAAACATAGTTTCGAGGAGATTGGGTCCTCCAACGTATTCCATATCTAAGATATGTAATCACCACAGCTGTGCTGCTTCGGAAACTTTTTTCGGCGTCTGCGTCCTGCGTTGATGACGTCGATGCGCCGTCGTCGAGGACCTCGTCCGACGTCATCCGATGTGATAAGTAGGACGCACGACGCCCGTAGCCTCAGTTCCGTTTTTTCCTCGAACGTGTTGCTTCGTGAATCTGCCAGTCGCTCACGTCCAAAGCCTTACGTGAACGTAAGAAGAAGTTGTCGGTAGGTCGGGTGTCCAAGCCCTGGAAGTCGAAGTCTGCGGGGCTTTCGACGGATGATTCGAGAGGAGACTCTCCGCGTCATCGTCGGAAGTCTCGTGGGTCTCCTTCTAGGAGTCGGTCTCGCCACTCCTCAGCCTCTTCGAGGCATTTTCGGAAGCGCCGACACCGGTTGTCTTCCAGGTCCTCTTCGGAGGACTCTGCCCGGCACGTCGCTTACCCCACCAGCCGTGCGACGCCGGAGGAATGGGCTTCCTTCGGGAAGAAAATGCTGGCGATTCTCGAGTCGCAGGGTACTAAGCCGTCCGCGCCCCCGAGTGGGGTCGGTCGTGAGAGGTCGAGAGACACCGCTCGCAAGAGTGGTCAGCACGAGTCACGGGAGAGGTCCCGTTCGGACAAGGGGACTCGTTCTCGACGTACCCGTTCCAGGTCCCGGTCCTCGATGCGTTCGAGACCGTGTGCACCTGTGATGTCTTCGAGGAAGACATCGACGTCTGAGGCGTCGAGGGCGTCGACAGGCTTTCTCGAGGCTCCGGCTCCGAGGAAGTCGTCGAAGCCGTCGACGCTCAGGTCGTCGAAGGACACGCTCGGAGCTCCGGCTTCGAGGACTGTGTCGACGCCGTTGATGCTGCATCTGACGTCGACGCCGGTTTACTCGACGTCGACTCCGATCCTCTCGGCGCCGATGCCTGTTCTCTCGACGCCTTTCGAGGCCGGGGTGTCGGAGGTACCCCGTGGCAAGGGGGAACCCCCTAGGAAGGCTCTGGTTAAGAGCAAGCACTCTCGGGTGCCTTCTTTTCGCCACCTGGAATATATTTCAGAGGCGGATGAGGATTCTGATGGCCTGGTTCCTAGTCAGGTTCCAGATGAAATTGTCTCGGGCAATAGTCAGTTTGACGATTTGAGGCAGTCACTGCATAATGCCAGTGGACTGGACACCTCTCCGGAGGTGGAGTTTTGTAGGCCTGAGCCTGGCTCTCATGCCGATTCCTCGTACCGATGCCTTATGGCTAGGGTTTCCGAGTACTTGGGATGGTCTGCTCCCCCAGGGGAGTTTGTGCAGGATGATCTCACGGACATCCTTGATGTTGGTCCCCCAACTGACCCAGTACTGCCGTTCCATATGGCTTTACTGAGAAGGGTGGCGGCAGCTTGGACTGCTCCGGAGAGTCTCCCGGCGGTGGGCAGGTCCTTGTCGCGAAAATACCGTCCAGCCAGTAGCGACCCCTGCTACTTGACCAGGCACCCCACTCCGGAGAGTTTGGTGGTGCAGCGGCCACGGCCCCGGCAAAGCAGGCGTCGTACCCTACCATCCCTCCTGATAGGGACGACAAACATTTTGATGGCTGGGCGAAGAAAGTGTTTTCTTCTGGTGGTATGGCGCTTCAGGCGGCCAACTCCATTTGTGCCTTGTCTCGTTTCACACACACTCTGTGGAACTGTGTTGCGTTAGCGGCTGAACATATTCCCGAAGGGGACGAACGGGATGGTTTCCTTGCTATGGTCCAGGATGGTAA
Source organism: Ambystoma mexicanum (assembly GCF_040938575.1). Taxonomy (NCBI): domain Eukaryota; kingdom Metazoa; phylum Chordata; class Amphibia; order Caudata; family Ambystomatidae; genus Ambystoma; species Ambystoma mexicanum. Next base: position 548,217,126 of record NC_090932.1, read on the forward strand.
GGATGCCATGTGTGAGTCCGTTCAGTCGGGTTTGGACTTAGCTGAATGCGTCAGCAGGTCCATGGCGGCGAGCACCGTGATACGCAGGTTTGCGTGGTTGCGGAAGTCAGGGTTTGCTCCTGATGTGCAGTCCCGGCTCCTCAACATGCCCTTTGACGGTGAACACCTTTTTGGCAGCAAGGCTGATGAGAGCCTTGAGAGGTTGCAGACCTCAAAAGCTGCAGCGAAGTCGTTGGGCGCTGCAGTTCGCCAACCTCTGCCTTTTCGTCCTAGAGGACAGCAATGGAGGGGTGGTTCCTTTCGCTATTACTCGTCCTTCAGTAAAGCGAGAGGAGCTGGCAGTCAAAGAGGCCAACGCAGGGGTACCAGAGGTGGACGACAGGGTACCCGTGGTACCAAGGCTGCTCGGGCAGTTGCCTCTTTGCCCTCAGGTAACGCCGCAGCCGCTAACACTCAGTCATGAGGCCATGTCCCATGGTTCGCCGGTTGGGGGAAGGCTGGCGCAGCATCTTGTAGAGTGGCGTGCCATTACTTCAGATGTGTGGGTTCTGGAGATCATAACCCACGGCTACTGTCTTCCCTTTCGGCACAGGCCTCGCGACAATCCACCGGGGAACCCCTCTTTGCAGAGTCCGGATCCGCTCCTTGCGCAGGAAATTCAAGCCCTGCTGGAGAAAGGCGCCATAGAACTGGTGCCTGTAGCGGAGAGGAACAAGGGATGGTATTCCCCTTATTTTTTGATTTCGAAGAAAGACGGGGGATTGAGACCCATCATGGACTTGCGCGGTTTGAACAAACTCCTCAGGAAGGACAAGTTCAAGATGGTTACTCTCTCTCAAGTCCTCAAGGCCCTTCAGCTTCAGGACTGGTTGGTGTCTCTCGACCTCAAGGATGCTTACTTCCATGTGCCGATCCATCCCAAGCACAAGAAGTACCTGAGGTTCGCGGTTGGCGACTCACACTTTCAGTTTCGGGTCCTGCCGTTCGGATTGACCTCCGCCCGAGGGTTTTCACCAAGCTCATGGTGGTGGTGGCAGCGCATCTCAGGCAAGGGGGGATTCACGTCTACCCCTACCTGGACGATTGGTTGATCAGGGGGAGCTCTCCCGAGCAAGTCCTGGATCATCTGTCCGTCACCTGCCACTCCCTTCACAGGCTGGGCTTCTCCCTCAATTTAAAGAAGTCCCATTTGACGCCAACACAGCGGCTCCAGTACATCGGAGCAGTGCTCGACACTTCCCTGGGGCAGTGTTTTCCTCCCCAGGTGAGGGCTCTTCACATTCAGCAGATGGAACACAAGTTTCAGCATGCCCAGACGCTCCCAGCGTTCGAGTTCTTGAGGTTGCTCGGCCTCATGGCATCCTGCATTCTTCTGGTGCCAGAGGCTCGCCTGCGGATGAGATCTTTGCAGTGGGCACTCAAGATGCAATGGTCGCAGTCCTCCGGCAGGATGTCGGACCCGGTTCAGGTGCCGCCCTCAGTCGCCCGGGACCTTCTGTGGTGGGCCGTCGAAGGCAACTTGATGAAGGGGGCTCCATTTTGGCTTCCCTGGCCGGAGGTGACGATCGTGACGGATGCATCCCTCACGGGATGGGGAGCTCATGCCAACGGGCTGACAGTCAGCGGTCGTTGGTCTCCGTCGGAGTCCAGACTCCATATCAATCTGTTGGAGCTGAGGGCCGTCAGGCTAGCCCTGAAGGCTTTTCTGCCGAGTGTGCGAGGAAAGAGTGTCCTGATCCTGACGGACAACACAGTGGCCATGCACTACCTCAACAAAAAGGGGGGGCAGGGTCACTTCCTCTGTGCAGGGAGGCGATGCAGCTCGAGTTCTGGGCCATCCAGCAGGAAGTTTCGATCTCGGCAGTTCATCTGGCCGGAGACGAAAAGGTGACGGCGGACGCTCTGAGCAGGCAGAGCACGATCTCCCACGAGTGGGAGTTGGCTCAGGAGATTCTCCTGGAGATCTTCGCCCTTTGGGGGACCCCTTAAGTGGATCTCTTCGCCTCCAGTGTCAACCGGAAGTGCGAGAGGTTCTGCTTGTGGGAATTTCCTCCAAAAGGAGCCTTAGGAGATGCGTTCGTGGTGGAGTGGTCATTCCCGCTGCTGTACGCGTTTCCTCCAGTCCCCGTCATCCCGCAAGTGCTGCGGAGGTTACGGAATTTCGGTTCCCGGATGATCCTCATTGCTCCGGCGTGGGCTCGGAGGACGTGGTACCCGGACCTTCTCGACTTGTCCATTTGCCCTCCACGTCGTCTTCCCTACCGAGACGATCTGCTCTCAGGGGGGTCAGGTTCTCCATCCAGAGGTCAGATCCCTCAACCTTCACGCTTGGCTTCTGAAAGGTTGAGGTATAAGGATTGGGACCTCCCTGAAGACGTGATGGAGGTGTTGCTCTCGGCCCGAAGGCCAGCAACAAAGTCTCTGTACCGTTGCCGTTGGCGTAAGTTCTGCGACTGGTGCAGAGTTCAGAATGTGGATCCTTTTGCATGTGACATCCCCATGGTTCTGTCCTTTTTACTTTCTTTGGCCCACAGGGGCTAGCAAGTGGGTACCATTAAAGGTTACCTGGCGGCGCTGTCCATCTTTAAGCGCTCGTCTGAAGAGTGTTCTTACTTTAAAATCCCTTTAATTTCACAGTTTCTGAAAGGGCTCACTAATGTGTTCCCTCCGTCACCTTTCCTGGTGCCCGGTTGGGATTTAAACCTTGTTCTTAAGTTTCTTATGGGTGCTCCGTTTGAGCCTTTACATTCTTGCCCTTTGAGGCTGTTAACTCTGAAAACTGTGTTTTTAGTTGCGGTTACTTCCGCTCGCAGAGTGAGTGAGTTACAGGCACTTTCAGTTAAGCCACCCTTCACTGTATTTCACAAGGACAGGGTTGTCCTTAGAGTTCGTCCTTCTTTTCTTCCGAAGGTAGTGACGGAATTTCATTTGGCCCAGAAGGTTGTTCTTCCAGCATTCTAGCCTCCTCCGCATCCTGGTAAGGAAGAGGAGAGGCTCCATAGGCTTGATCCTAGGAGAGCTTTAAGCTTTTATGTTTCACGCATGTCCCGGGTCAGAGTGGACGATCAACTCTTTATTGGTTACGCTGGAAAGCGTTTGGGACAAGCTGTGACGAAACAGACTTTTTTTCTCGCTGGATTATTTTGGCCATCTCAGAGTGTTACCGCTTGGCGGGTAAGGACCCACCTGCTGGCTTGCGGGCCCATTCTACCAGGGGTATGGCTGCATCTACTGCCCTGCAGAGGGGTGTTCCTATTCGCAACATCTGTGATGCAGCCACCTGGGCTTCAGTACATACATTTGTATGTCACTATTCCCTCAATTCCATCCGAGGACAAGATCTGGCCTTTGGCAAGGCGGTCCTTTGCTCTGCTATTTGATTGGCAATTCTAAATTTTGATTCTAAATTCTTTGGGAGTCTGTCGAAAGAATTTGGGAGTCTGTCATAGATATGGAATACGTCGGAGGACCCAATCCCCTCGAAGAACAAGTTACTTTCTTACCTGGTAACGTTCTTTCGATGGGATGGTCCGACGACGTATTCCATATCGCTCCCTCCCTGCCTTCCCCGCTGCAGAATTTCTTTTACGATTGCAGCTTACGTTCCGCAAGGCTTTGTGTCTGACTGGCAGTTGACTAATGTCACACGCTCTGGGGGAAAAAACTACAACTGAGGCTACGGGCGTCGTGCGTCCTACTTATCACATCGGATGACCTCGGACATCGGAGGAGGTCCTCGACGACGGCGCATCGACGTCATCGACGCAGGACGCAGACGCCGAAAAAAGTTTCCGAAGCAGCACAGCTGTGGTGATTACATGTCATAGATATGGAATACGTCGTCGGACCATCCCATCAAAAGAACGTTACCAGGTAAGAAAGTAACTTGTTCATTTGCATTAGTAAGGATTACAATATTGAAAACACAACAAACACTTGGGGTCGACCGCACAGGTACATATCAATGGCTACAAGAGCGGAAAGGCGCAGGAAAACTCTATCCCCTGGACCAGACTATTATCATAAAGCAAGAAACTGAAGAAATGTCCAGAGAGCAAGACTGTGTTGCTTACAAAAGTATCAAAATGTTTTTATTTACCAAGAGCTTACTCTTTAGGGATGTGATCTACATAACATTCTTTTTCTCAGATCCACCCTTGTGATAGATTGTTTTTAATGAGTTTTATTGCTGTATGTTAAATACATTTTAAACATTAAAATAATTAAATGGGATGTGATGAATGTTTGTCCCACTCCCAATTGGCTAGCGATGTTAATCAATTCAGTCATTTTTAGCCATTGTTGGTTGGATTTATTTTAGCCAAGTATTTTGTTCACCCATGCTGTCGTGTTATGTGATTAATTGATGTTCATTAAAGTAATATGTCATTAATTGACTTTTTTGAATTTTTTGTATCATGGTAAATAAAAACATTTTGAAACTTTTGTAAGCAACACAGTCTTGCTCTATGGACATTTCTTCAGTTTCTTACATATCAATGGCTAACCACGAATGAAACATGGTGTAGAACAATCAAACGACAAGTGTTCCAGTCCTGATGATCACGCTCGATGGAGCGGGCAGTATCCATACCTCGTGCTGCTGAAGAACATCTAGGGCTGTTGTCAATGTGGTGGACACTTCAGCATCTCCCTAAAAGACAGTACTTGCATTAGTATGGATAACACTAATTATAACTGAAAACAAACACCAGCGGATGACAACTAAGGTGTATATCAATTGGAAAGCACTAAGCAAACAATTGGTAAAATAATCACACGATACATAAAAACTATTACTTGACATGCATAAAACAAGTCTGTAGCAGAATAGCCAAGTATGATTACCTGATACGCGCTAGAAGTGGTTGATAACTGCGGGCACGTCAAGGATGTAGAATGTTCTTGCTTAAGATTCAGTGGATAGTCAAGCAGTTGTAAAGGTAAATTATTGTTTGATGATGAAATGCAAATATTAAAAAATTGCCATGTAAACCGACAGAATACTTGAGAATAATGCTATTGAAAATGCGCAATATAGTACAGTTCCCTGTGCCCATAAATAGATTTCCTTTGGGGGTTATAAAATCGAAAAATAATTTATTGATAAATGTCATTATTCAAAAAGCTATACACTCATATCAATATCGAAAGTATTACAAGGGAGTATTACAATTCTCTTATTCGATCAACAGTTTTCGGGAATACATGCGTTGTAGTGCCTTCAGATTTAGCATGGGTCTTCGAAGGGCAACCGCTAATCGAACAGGCAGGCATTGTTGAAAATTCTGAAAAGTAAATATCAAGATTATTATAAAACCTTGATGAATAAAAATGTCATAAAAAAGTAAATGAACCATATCATGCTCAATGCAAGGTTTGTTTTGGTCGCCGGAACTATACCAGTTCATCATGTGCGGCTTAGTATTTGCATAAGTTAGACATTTTTTAAATCATGTGACTAAACTCTGAACATGTGACTCGTCCCTTGGATGTTCTGTCTTGCACGAAAAGGAAACATGCTTACATTATAGACTGGACCCCCGAAGGATGCAATTCGATGACAATTGACACAGATGAAAATAAATAGATCTATTGATAGCATAACAATTGAAACTCAAGTCAATAGCAATGAGACCAATGACCATAGCTCTATTGGGTACTGTAATCACAAATAGATAGAAATGTAAAAATGACCGAAATATGACTAGGATACATGGCCTTACCTTGACCAACAAACAGTTGGATTCAGCAGGCCGAGCAGTATGTAGCAGGAGAACAGGTAGATGGCCACAGGTAGCACACTGACGAGTTTGCTCGAAGCGGTCACAGATAGCACGACGACGAGCAGATTAGCATAGATCTCAGTGCTTCTCAGGTAGAAGGTTCAGGAATTGACTTGCAAAGCACAAAGATGTTCTCATGAAGACATATCAAGTGGTTTATAAAGTATTAGAAACAGGGGTGTGTTTGTGAATGAATGACGTGTGTATGTCGTGGTATTATGTGGTTTGCAGGGGGGCGGCCTGCCTCAGAGGAGGCCTGCCTGGAGACACAGGGTCTGAGAAGGCCATGTGAGCGATGGCCCCTGGGCGTGGGATACCTTTTGAAGTGTGCATGCTGTTTGGCACCTTGGCCGTTTGCGCCAGTGACAGCCCTCCATGCCAGCGCTCATCCTCGTCTGCGAACCGCCTTTGATAGAGGGGGGTCGATGGATGGGCCTGGAGCGTGCAGATAAGGCACAGGAAGACTGCTGAATGGAGACACACTTATGTGGATTGCAGGAGGGCGGCCTGCCTCAGGGGAGGCCTACCTGGAGACACGGGGTCTGAGGAGGTCATGTGAGCGATGGCCCCTGGGCGTGGGATACCTTTTGAAGTGTACATGCTGTTTGGCACCTTGGCCGTTTGCGCCTGTGACAGCCCCCCATGCCAGCGCTCATCCCCGGGTGCGAACCGCCTTTGATAGAGGGGAGTGGAATGGATGGGCCGGTGGGCATGCAGGCAAGTGTGTGGGAACGAGGGGCCATCAGGCCAAGTTCAATAAACATTTGTTGTTAATGACAATTCTTGTAACTAATGGCATTCTGCTCGGACAAATGCTATCTAGACACTGCACACTATTGAACGACTTTCATGCGTTACAATGATATGTATATGTAATTTTTTGCAGGGGGCACAGGCGGGGCCCCTCTCATCCTTTACTTCTCAGTAGAAACTCGGACCAAGTGCCTCCAGTAGTGGGTTCGCCCCTTGCCCTTATGTCATATTAACTTTGGTTGACATTCGTGTAGATGGGACCACTGAGCAGGACACGGGGCATCCATTTTTGTACCCCCTTTCCAATCCATCTTGGTGACCAGGCCTCACTGCGCACAGCACATGGCCCCCACCCTCGTTCCCACTCTGACTGGAAAACTCCAGAGGTATTTGCAACAGCTAATAAATGTAACACATCACTCTTCCTCTTCGATCACTGTCCTGCATGTGAACCAGCCTGAACTAAGCACATAGCTCGTTCATCTCCACAAACTTGTCCTCAATATCTGCATGCATTATTGAGAATATATTATGTTAGCTTAGATAGTGACCACCCTGCTTCACAGCGACCTGACCTTCACCCATTCGGAGCACAGATGTCTGACGTCCATCCTTGAATGGAGACACACTTGATTCATTTAAAAAATTGAAACAACCGTTGTTAAAATATATGTGGTGTTTTATTTTGTATCTTATTTTGATGACACAAAAATACAAGACTTTACATATTGTACAGGTTAGGTTGAAGCACAGTGAGAGAAAATCCCCTGTACTGACCGCTGTCACTCGGGAACATTTCTCTTATGGCACGAACGGCACAGGTGGGTATTACTCTTCGAACGCGGTGTCCAAGCCTCCCGTGAAGCCACCATGTAAAGGAACGATAGGCCACCAGCCTGTACCACCTGTGAAAAGGAATGAAACAATCTGTTTTTAAATGACCAAGATAAGTTCAATAAACATTTGTTGTTAATGACAATTCTTGTAACTAATGGCATTCTGCTCGGACAAATGCTATCTAGACACTGCACACTATTGAACGACTTTCATGCGTTACAATGATATGTATATGTAATTTTGGATATAGTAGAAGACCATGAAATAGGAGTGGCATGACAAGCAGAGTATACTTACTTGTTAATCTCTATGAATTGAGAGCTGCAGTGCTCCAGCAACCTCTCCGTATTTCACCTGCTGGCCTGGGTCTTCACTGCACCTAATCCATACTGCATCCCCTCTGTACAGGAAAGCAGGCATCCAGCAGAATCCCATTGAGTACCCAGCAACACAGATCTCAGCGGTCCAAAGCCTGCACTGTCCTTGTGTGCGAGGGCCCCAGAGCTCGCCCAATCCACAGCGTTGCACTGTGCAGCCCAGTTCTTTCCCTCCCGGGCTCCCCTCTGGTCTGCCTCCTGGGAGCGGCCGGGACTCCTTAGGACAATGTTCTCGCCGGGGTTATGCTCTGTTGCAAATTACTTTTTTTAAAAGTAATTTTTTTTCTCCTTTACTGTAGTTTGCTGTACCCAAATGTCCCCCGAGCGGCCCTTGTCACCGCTGATACAGGCCCTACACGATCCGGTGCCCGAGGGCCCCGGAACTCACACAAACTCACACTGCAGCATTTTACCGTTTAGTCCAGGTTCGCTTCTCGCGGGTTTCCCTCTGGTCCGCCTTGTACATGTACTGAAGCGCCAGTGCCCACATTAAAGATGCCCATGCTATGCTAGTTTCCTTCGTGGTGTCCTTTATGCTCGCACAAAGAAGAACAATGTTCATCACTGCAACGCGGCCAGCTCGAATAACCCACTCACACTTGTAGTATTCCTCCAAAGGTGGACCTCTCTGAATCAATCTGTGCTTGCCCTCACTGCAAAGCGAGATCTCCGGTATTCCCACTGCACACTGCCGTTCTCCAGTTCCTCCTTAGACCAGCCAAAACTCTCCAACAGCGGGGCAGGCATACACCTCAGCTCGTCTGCGCTTCCCACAGCCGTCCGCCCTCCGATCTTGCCGTCCACGCACAGATCTCGACAGGGCTACATCCACGGACCACACACCATCCGGCTGTACCGTCTCCTCACCCTCGCTGTGGCCGCCATTTTACACAAACGTGCCTCCTGCATCGTGAACTCTTGCGCCCCTCAGTTCTGCTGCAGGCACTGCACGGCTCCAGTCTCTCTGCCCCACGCTGCTGACATATTCCCCCTGCCGTTCCTCCAATTTACTGCTGAACCCGGCAGTAACGCTTGCCATAATTTTGGATCTCCATAGGATCAGACGGAGCGGTCCGTTCTAGCGACCTACTCCATTGGCTGCCTAGCCACGCCCCCGCCCCCCAAATGTATTGATTCTTTATTCTGAATTTTGGTATTTCCTTCTTGTCAATTATTTGCTGGAGTACCTTTTCATTAATGAAAGTTATTTCCTGTTCAAGTGCTAACGTGGCTTCTATCATTTCAGGATGCCCATTCACATGGATAGGAATCCATAGCTGCCCATCTCCCATGTGTATTTCTGAAAGGGTTGAAATGTGTTTTTCTGTATTTATCTCTGGAGTGACATTTGGCTTGCATTTTTCTTCACTTGGCTGTTGTTTTTGAACTGCACGTAACGTTCCCATTTGTTCAGGCAATATTTTGACGTGGGCTTCTAAACATTGAAAGCTGTCTGTGTCTATGGATTCCTTTCTTTGTGGCCTGGGCCGATACTGATTGAATTCACCCAGATTAGACCTATTCTGGTACCGTTCAGGATAGCGACTTCTATTTGTGTTACCTCTGGACTCATGTAACATAGGAGGTGGAGAACGTGCAGTGACCATCCTTTAACCATGGTCGACTGGTGGTGGCGATTGGTTATATTGGCGGGGGCCATAGTTCATCTTTTGTCTTTCATTGGGTGGGAATTGTCCTCTAAGCTGATTTCCATTTCAATGAATTTATCCACATATCTTGGTCTTTCTTGGGCGCCATACACCATTGTATTAGGGTCAAGCATGCTCTGAGTCCCCAGAGTGTGGTATGGGCCATTGTACATTTAATTTTGATTGTTATTTAGATCTGACATATCAGGGCGATATCGCACTCGAGGAGCATTACCCAGCTATCTAGAGCCAACTCCCTAATGTTGGGGTCAACTGATTGGAACATAGGAGTTTGAGGTGGTGTCCTCTGTGGAGGCATGCCCCCTTGGTTAGGTATCATGTTGTTTCTTGCCTGTGTTTGAGCTGATTCAAGTGGCATTTTTTCAGATTTTACCTCCATTAGTGCTAGCGCGGGTTCTCTGGACTTTGGTTTTGTCTCCTTATTCTGAGGCCCTTCCTCTCTCTGAACAAAGATCACTTCATATAGCGTGGTCCCCTGTTCTATTATCCATTCTAGTGATTTTTCCCAGTTAAATTCACAAATTAACTGGGATACAATTTCTTTTTAGAGCCCAGAAAAGTATGCAGTATTAAAAATGATTAGCCGAGACACAGGGTTTAAAAAACTACACCCGATTAGAGACACCGAAGGAAGATACCTGGGAATCAAGGGCATGATAAAGGGCCAAATATACACGATACTAGCACTAAACGTCCCCAACGAGAAACAAGACACTTACATTACTGGGATACTACAGAAATCGGGGTGGGGGTGCGAAGGACAACTAATCATAGTGGGGGATTTTAATTGCGTGATGGACCCATCACTCGACAAAATGCTCCCGCACACATCAGCCGATCAGAAACATAGACAAGCACTGGGGAAACTCTTTAGAGACCTGGGGGTGATTGAAACGTGGCGGTTTTTCCAGGAAGAAACTAGGGAATACACACATTACTCAGCAGCACATAAGGGCTATTCCAGGACTGATATGGTCCTGATCTCTGCTTCCGTGATCCCCCATGTCACGAAAGTGGAAATAGGCATGAAATACCTCTCGGACCACGCACCAGTGTTGGTCTGTATCGAGACAGACGGGGAAGGGAGCAAACCCCCACAATGGAGACTAAACGAGATGATCTTAAGGGACATAGCACTTAGGGCGCACATGGAGGGCACCATAAATAACTACTTTGGAGAAAATGACAATGGGGAGACAGATTGGCGGGCGATCTGGCATGCGCGGAAAGTGGTTATACGCGGCAAATTTATCTCGCAAGCAGTGGCATGCAACAGAGAGAGGGCTCTCATAACGAAAAAGCTGGAAGGGGCACTACAGGAAACTGAGAAACAATCTAAGCATCGACAAACCCAAAAGACACTACGGGAAGTTAGGAAGATCAGAGCCCAGCTAGAAAACCACACTGCCGACCGGGTGGCACACACACTCCTGCGCACCAAAGAATCATACTACATCCATGGGGGGAAGGCAAACATATTTCTTCCAGCTAAACTGAAAAAACAAAAAACATGCAACTACATTGCACGCCTCAAGAATAAGCAGGTTGAGTCGTGCACTGCAGAGAGAGGGAAACTAGAAATAATGTTTCAGTTCCATGAGGACTTGCTAAAACCCGAAAGCCTCGATCCGGCAAGCCTGAACTCTTTCATGGCAGCGACGCCCCTACCTCAAATCGCAGAACACGATAGACAAACATTGGGGGGGAAGATATCGGCCCAGGAGATTAGTGACGCAATATCAGCACCACCGGCAAACAAAACGCCGGGCCCAGATGGTTTGGGTAACGGCTACTACAAAACATTCCGCACGCAGCTGCTCGCACCACTCACACATCTCTTCATCACCATTAGAGAGAAAGGGGCAGTCACAGCTGATATGGGGAAATCTACCACTATACTTTTGCTAAAACCACGTAAAGATCCCTCTGAATGTACTAGCTACTGTCTCATAGCGCTTCTCAATACAGACGCAAAAATCTATGTGGAAATACTGGCCACAAGGCTGATGAAAGTTCTCCCAGAAATCATACACGAAGACCAGGCAGGATTTATTAGAGGAAATCACAAACAAGACAATATAAGGTGGGCCATAGACGTCATGGACATGGGGACGAAGCAGCGATTCTCAGTAGCTGCGCTAGATGCTAGGTGGGCCTTCGATAGATTAGATTGGGAATACCTAAAGCTAGTTTTGGAAGGGTTTGGGTGTGGCCCGGTATTTGCCAAAATGGTGCTTGCAAACTTCCAACTCCCCTCCACGAACTTCATAGTAAATGGTCAAAGTTCAGAATAGATCAACATAAGAAGAGGCCCAAGGCCTCTGATCTTCGCAGTGGCGATGGAATCCTTTGCAACACGGATCAGAGGCAACCCAGAGATTAGAGGAGTGAAATGTGGGGGGACGAAATATAAAATCCCATTATATGCAGATGATGTAATGCTCTTCATGACAGACACTGAAAACACACTGCCTAGGACCATCTGGAAACTACAAGAGTTTGCTAGCATATCCAGGTTTGCAATAAATTACTCCAAAGTCAAAGCAATAAACATATCAGAAGAGAGGGAGTTGATTACAGGCCTGAAAGAAACATACCCCATGATTTGGGAAAACGACACATTAGACTTTCTGGGTATAAAATTAACAAAGGACACAGGGAATCTGTTCCAAGCAAATATTAAACCCCTCTGGAAACGGCTGCAAGATGAAATGCAGAGATGGAAAACCCTAGAATTGTCCTGGTTTGCAAGAATTCGCAATTGTAAAATTGACCCTTCTCCCCTGCTTGTTATACGTGGTAGGTTCAGAGCCGACGGATATACCACCCCGTTTTATTTAGGAGCTGCAAAAAACAATATACACCTTTATCTGGCAAAAGAAAAAACCTAGGATTCAAAGTCGAATCTTGGTACGACCACTCAGACGTAGGGGGATGCATACTGGCGGCCCAGCTGGCGCTGATGCTCAAACGGGAGGGACAAAACACCCTGACAGGATGGTGTGAGATAGAACAAACGCCCATCACAATTGCGTTGAAGCCATTCCAGACCCTTAACATCGGAGCCAGCGAAAGCGGGGCCAACCTGCGGAAGGCCACTAGAGTGTCGCTACACAGCTGGGACAAAGCACTGGGCACAAAGAAAACTCGATGGGGGTTGGGTCCATTCTTCCTGCTAGCACATAATGCAGACTTCACACCAGGCCTTCACCAGAAGTTCTGGGAGGGGTGGACAGGGGGGGAAACACTGACCTTAAAAGACCTGTACCAAGAGGGATCCTTCACAGAATGGAAACACAAGTTTGACCTCCGGGAAAAAGAAAGATATAAGTACACACAAGTTAGACACTGGATATCCCACACAACAGTGAAAAGGGCAGGAACCAGGTCCCCGACAGGGCTGGAATTAACCATGCAGGAGGGCTCAAGTGTGAGGGGGATAGCCAAGCTATATAAACTATTGAATAATGCGCGAACAGAAGACAACCTCCCGTACAAGGACAATTGGGAAAAGGACATAGGGGACACAATCATCGAAGAAGAATGGGGCCAGATCTGGCTGAGAGCGCACAAATCATCCAAATGCATGGCGATCAAGGAGTCGGCGTACAAGCTATGCTATAGGTGGTATATGTCCCCTCATCGCCTACACAAAATTAATGCAAAGAACCCTTCGGAATGCTGGAGACAATGTGAGGGGGTAGAGGGGGACATGTACCACATGTAGTGGACGTGCCCAAGAGCAGTAGCGTACTGGAAATAAATCCTGGGGCATATAAAGGAGATAACCGGAGCAGAACTGCCGATAACGCCCAAAATAGTCCTATTAGGAGCTGTCTCTGAAGGCATATATGCAGCATCGGGGCACAAAGCTACCTTAATTACGCATATATTGACAGCAGCGAGAATGACGCTAGCCCAAAGATGGAAGTCTAAAGAGGGGCCAACAACAGCATGGGGGCCAACAAAAGCATGGTGGTGGGTTAAGGTTTGGGGGGTCATGACGATGGAAAAAATATGTGCCTTAAAGACTGGTAAATATCTGAAATTCCTAGCAACATGGGACCCATTCCAAGAATATGTAAAGGACAGAGAAGCCCACTTCTACAAACCACAAATCCTTAAAAACATTCATGTGCACTGACAGACCGAAGGAGCACAAAGGTCTGCACACGCAGAGCTGAAAGACGCTAGATAAACTTGGGAAATGTCTTGGACTATTTAAGCGGGGGAACTGGGGAGGGACGGAAGAGACATTACATAAGAAATCATGTTAAAACCTCGGGGTATCCAGACTACCGTTCATCAGGGCAAAGTCAAGAATACTGTCAACATGTAATGGTATGGTGATAGGGCATTTGACTCTTGGATGTTGTAACAGGGTTAAGCCCTCGTTGAATAAATAAAAATGTTTATAAAAAAATAAAATTGACCGAATTAAGTTTAAAGGCCACATCAAAGCGTGAAAATGCTCTTTTTAAATCTTTGAGGAACTGGCGAGGGGACATATCTGGCTTTGCAGTCATAGTATAAGCTGCTTTTTTGGCATCCTGCATAGACTGATAAGGTGAGAACTGATGTCTAACCTCTTTCTCAAAGTCCTCCCATGACATATTTTCCTGTTCATTGAGACCCTGACTGACACTAGCAGCTGCTGAATCAAGTGATAGGTGAAAGTACTGTCTATATTGCTCCCTAGATATCTGGAGGGCTTTAAATATATCGTGGACTGTTTCTAAATGGTCTTCCATGCAACAATCGCCTCCCTTTTTGAATGGTTTAATCAAAGTTTTGAAAGACTTCATGATTTTGATAGGGCTACATGGTGCATTCTGGTGTGCCTAATTTTGTTGCTTATATCTGTTTTCTTGTGGACAGGAATGATTGTAATTATTTGTTGGTGATGCACACACCACCACTGGGCTATGACCAGGTGCGGCCACAGGAACAGTTGTTGGTACATTGTTCCCTTCGACAGAGCTGTGATTAATTTCAATTCCATTGAATGTAGTGCCTTGTCGCCTTGCATGAGATTTTAGATTAAATATTTGCAGTTCTGAATTCTTGCACTGTCCATGAAGTCGTTCTGCCTCATGACGGAGATCAGAATTATCATCCCTGATCTTATGGATTACTGCTTGCAACTCACTTATTTGTGCCTGACATTGATAACATGCCCTGTCCTTCTTATCAATCTCTTCCATTAACTTAACTATCTTCTGTTCCACAGCACAGCATTCTTTGTCTTTTTCCATGTTATGTTCTCTAAGGTTTTGTATTTCCGAAGTGGCAGCATCGTTGTCTTGTCTTATTGCATCTAAAATCCCTTTTAAATGCATTAATTCTTGCTCACACTCATTAAATTGTCTCTTTCTGAGCCAATTGAATACCCATATTGCTGCATTTAGATTGCAATTCTGTGTTGCACTGTTCTAATTCTGCTTTTAGTTGCTGCACTTGATCACGTGCATTAGCCAAGCTGCATTGTAACTTGCTAATCACTTCGGTGTCACTTTCTTGCATCTTTAAAGGTCTGTGCAACAAAAACCATAACTTCGCACATAATCTTATAATGCACTTTTGCTCCTCCTTGCGGTCAGATGCTCTGGACAGCCTCATGAGACATACCTGCACAATGCTCCCTTCATCAAAGATGTTTTCAACTGGCTCTTTCTCTATTTCTGTGCTAATCCTGTCCTTCCATATTGTCGCATTTTCTGAAGACCAAACTGCATGGTCAAAAAGCTTTGCCTCCGGATAGTTTGCTAGTTCAGAAAAATCAGCCTCAATTTGGGACATGGCGACACTGTGTGATTCAAATAAGCACACAGTACTGCACCACTTCACAGTGCTAATTCAATTTATGAGTGCACGGAATGGCTATGCCTATAATGCAATGGCACACCCAGTAACTGTTTTAAAGTTTCCCCAATGGCCAATGCACCAAATATGTGGGATATATTTTGGGATTATACCTAACTTTGTGGTATTTTATTATGGTGGTAAATATTGGTATTTTATGGTGGTAGTATCTCTTGTGGTAATTTGTTGGTAAATTCCCTTTATAGTGATGAGACAAACTTACGAGTATTGCCTAACAGCTGTTTTTTTTTAACCGGGTTGCTTCCTCTAACAAAATACTGCACTTGGAACACCCAGGAGGCAAACTACTACGTTCTCACCTCACACCATTTTATTTACAATGCTGCAGTATGCCCTTGTGGCTGACTTGCAAAATCCTAAACAACAAATTGAAACATCATGCATTCATTCACTCTCTAACTAGATAATTCACAGCAGTTATCTCACTTCAAAACATTTATTATCTCGCACTTGTCTGTGTGTGCAGAACAAATAAAATGACCAACTGCCACAAAAATTTACCAGAATACTAAGTGATTTTAAGATATTTTGTTTTATCGTAATGGATGAAATTACCAATTACACATGGGAACAATTATACATGGGACATACTTTTCAGCGCGAGTGGAGTACAATGAGCAATTACACATTTCAAAAATAGAATGAGCTGTGACCAGATCTTACCACTTGTCCTCGGAAGCACAGACTTTGGCAAAAGTTACACTTTAAAAAAATAAAAGAACATAACAATGGCAACAGTTGATTTCGAAATGACATGCACTTTTAACCTCGATAGCAGCTAAAGTGGAATTAACTATTTTCCTGACTGACTGATGGACAAACCAACCCTGTCACTTTACTTATATTTACCTCGAAGTGGCGACATTTCTGGCTCAGCTGAACCTGGGAATTCCCCTCAGGGTCACATATGGGAACTGCTAGGGCACCAGGAAGTCTGCCAGCACTGGACTCTGCCCTGCAGTTCACCATCCCTCTCAGCACAGTGTCCCAGAATGTCTGCCTGCCAGCTCGTCCCAGTTCAGCATTCGATTATGTCCGATTGTGCTACACCCACTCAAAGACTTTTTATGACCTCTTTCTGCCACTCAGCAGAAATCCTTCCCCTCTACCAAATCATACCACTGAAACCCACGTGATTTTATTGTTGGTGAGCAAGAAGATACATCTTTTCCTGCATTTTCTGCTCACGCAATAGCTTGTCTTTAGTAAAATGGATCTTCGCATATTTCAGCAGAACAGAATTTCATATTTGTTCAACTTCACTCGGCATGAATCTAGCCTGCACGTTTATTTTGCCTTTGAAACAGGGCCTCATGCATTTCAAATTTGGATTCAGGTTATTTCCATATAGACTCATTTGCAATAAATGTTCAGGACATGGGACATGTTACTGGAGTTGGATTAAGTTAGTATGTTTAGTGCAAATCAATCAATTGAAATTTCATCCTGAAATGATAAACATTTTTAAGCATGTGCTCTGCATTTCTGAACTCTGTGCAATGTCCATCATGCGTGCGCTGTTTTCAGTGGCAACATATGCATTGCATATGTCTTCATTTCTGTCTTTCTGTATTGCTGTATAAAGCCCACACTAAAAACTACATGTAACACTACATGTGCATGCTAAACTAATGAGCCCCTGTAATTCAAAGCCCCTTCGACCCAGAGCCCCCATCAACTTCTACACTTCATGCTTTTTTTTTTTTTACTGCTTGGATTCAACCCGAAATCACTGCAGGAAAAAACGAAATCCAAATGCTCTAAAATGCATGTGTTGCTCCCAATTGAATGTTCTTCTATATTTGAAAATAAATAAAGCATACATATGCATTGCATACGTCTTCATTTCTGTCTTTCTGTATAAAGCCCACACTAAAACTACATGTAACACTACATGTGCATGCTAAACTAATGAGCTGCTGTAATTCAAAGCCCCTTTGACCCAGAGCCCCCATCAACTCCTACATCAACTCCTACGGGACTGCATTTCTATGGTGAATGAGCATATTCCCGAAGGGGAAGAAAGAGATGGTTTCTTAGCCATTGTTAAGGGTGGCAAGGAAGCCATATGCAAGTCTCTTCAATCGGGTCTGGATTCTGCTAACAGCATCAGCAAAGCCATGGCAGCAAGCACCGTAATTCGCAGATTTGCGTGGTTAAGGGAGTCTGGATTTGCACCAGATGTGCAATCTAGACTCCTTTTAACATGCCTTTTGACAGGTCTCACCTTTTTGGCAGCAAGGCTGATGAAAGCCTTGAGAAGCTGCAGACCGCGAAGGGGGCACCAAATCTTTCGGTGCCGCTATTGGGCAGCCTCAGCCTTTTCACCCCAGTGGACCGTCTTGGAGGGGTAGATCCTTTCGCTACTACTCCTCTGTTGGAAGAGCGAGAGGAAAGGCTGGTCAAATAGGCCAAAGACGATTCCCTTGTGGTGGACGAGGGAGAGGTGGAAAGCCAGCTCGAGCAGGGGCATCTTTACCAACAGCCAATGCTTCAGCCGCCTCAAAACTTCTCTGAGGTCTCGAGTCAAGACACCCTAGTTCGGAGGCAGACTGTCTCAGCATCTGGAAGAATGTAGAGACATTACTTTGGATGCTTGGGCATTAGAAACCATAGCCCAAGGTTACTGTCTCCCCTTCATTCAGAGGCCTCAGAACCATTCACCGGGAAGCCATTCTTTGAAGGTTCCAGATCTGTTCCTTGTGCAGGAAATTTTGACCCAGCTAGAGAAAGGTGCTTTAGAACTGGTACCTGTAGAGGAGAGGAACAAAGGATGGTATTCGCCATATTTCCTGATCTCCAAGAAGGACGTAGGACTGAGACCCATATTGGACTTGAGATACTTGAACAAGTTCCTCAGAAGGACAAGTTCAATATAGTCACACTTTCTCAGATCCTTCATGCCCTCCAACTCCAGGATTGGATGGTGTCATTGGACCTTCAGGGTGCTTATTTTCATGTGCCAATCCATCTCAAGCACAAAGTACCTGAGGTTTGCCGTTGGCGGTTCTCATTATCCGTTTCGAGTTCTGCTATTCGGACTGACCTCCGCCCCGAGGGTTTTCATCTAACTGATGGCAGCGGTGGCAGCGATTCTCAGGAGAGGGGCGGATTTGCGTCTACCCCTACCTGGACAATTGGCTGATCAGGGCGGCTTCTCGCAAACAAGTCCTGGATAATCTCAACGTCACCTGCCACTCTCTTCACAGACTGGGCTTCTCCCTCAATTACAAAAAGTCCCATATGACACCATCCCAAAAGCTCCAGTTCCTCGGGGCTGTACTGGATACATCTTTGGGAAAGAGCTTGCCACCCGAGGTGAGGACTCAAGACATTCTGCAGATAGTCTCCAAGTTTCAGAGTACCCAGGGTCTCCCAGCCTTTGACTTTTTGAGGTTGCTCGGCCTCATGGCATCCTGCGTTTTTCTGGTGCCAGAGGCTTGCCTGAGAATGAGATCCCTTCAGTGGGCTCTCAGGACACAATGGTCTCAGTTCTCGGGGAACATGTCAGACCTACTTCAGGTTCCAAGCAGGGTTGCACTGGATCTTCTGTGGTGGGCTTGCAAGGACAATATTCTGAAGAGAGAACCTTTTTGGCAACCATGGGCGGAGATAACAGTGGTGACGGACGCCTCACTCATGGGGTGGGCGGGCCACGCCAATGATCTGACAATCAGCAGTCATTGGTCTCCATCTGAGTATGAGTTTGCACCAATCCCCACTACTCCCAGCATGAGCTCGCACCACGGACGGTACCCAGCCACCCGACCATATAACCCTACGATGGTACGGACTCTATCCAAACCAAGCGACGACAGTCAAGACCGAGCTAGAGATGATTATATGGACTGAATCGACTGAATCTCCCGCAAACCATGCTGCAGGTCTTTAGAGACACCATGAAGACATAGCTGCGTTAGAAAGGAAGCACACGTGCAACCTGCATATTCGGGACACTCCTACACCAATCATACGGTCTGTGGTTATTCTGTCGGGGGCGCTTCTTCTGGTTGGAGGGCCCGTTGGGAGGGAAGGGGCATTCAGATTTTCCCTCTTTAAACCCCATTCTTTTACACTTTGTTTCTGGCCCGGCTTTCTGAAGGGAAGTAAAGCCTTCAGCTTCACTTCCCTTTCTTTTTGCTTACATGTTATGGGGAAACTGGTCGGTCCTCCAGAATATTAGTACTGGAATTTGTTTCCCTTTTGAATTCTTGTATTTTTACATTGCAATGCATTATAAGATGCTGTGTTCAATTGGGGAAACGCTTGCATCACACTAGCTTTTTACACATAGGGTTGTTTGTGACTTTTATATGTGCCTAAAGACAAGCTGGTGACAGTTACAGTTTTTGCATTATTTTTGGTGTGCACATTTGTGTTTACCGCATATGGCTACTAAACGTGGCTAGAGCCCTAAAATGGCTGTGCCAAGAGATTTTTGCTTGTTGTTTGGCCATATTGTCGTTTGGCCTTCTTCCTATTCTCTGGGGTCAGGAAAGTCCTTGTAAGGTCATGCATTTGCCGGGGAAAGCTGCTGCTTTTGCGGGCTAGTGAGCCTTTGTGTGCAAGGACCACACAGGGGGCTGGGACTTTCTAGTCCCAATCCACATCCTTGGGACCAGAAAGTCTGCTTCTGGGGTGGATGTAAAACCAATAGTTGTCCCTGATTGGACAACTACTGGCTTTTTGAATGGTGCAGATCCTTACCATTGATGGGCTTCGACTTGCTTCCAGTTTGGATTGTGGATAAAAAGGAGGACCTCTGCAGCTATTCTTCAGATCTACGTTGGAGAAAGCATCCCCGAAGAAGAGCAGACCGCTGAAGATCCAAAGACGATTCCTGAAGTGACCCAGCTTCCCTTCTAGTGTCCGGCCTGGTGAAGCCCTGCTCGTTTAGCAGATCTCTGAAGACCCTGAGCAGTGCTTCACCCATTGGACTAGTGGGACCAACAAGCCCCAAAACCATTTCGAGGATTCAGCCTTTGGAGCCTTCGGAATTGTCCCTGCACGGCCCAGTGGACTGCCCAGTTCTCTCATGGGCTACCTACCCAGAAGCATTGTTGTTCTGTGTTCGAGTCCAGAACTTTGCTGGTTGCCAGCCTGAGCCACAAGTCGCCTTCTCCTCGAATTCCAACTTCCGATATTCAAGGGAACCTCTCCTGGAGCAGCCTGTTTGACTGTGACTGAAGGGATGCCTGTCGTCTGTAAATGCTGATCATCGGTGGAACTCGCCTTCCTCCATCCTGTGAAGTGTCTCAAGGAGGCCTGCATCATTTGAGTATGCATTTCTTCAGCGACGTAGGTTGCATCTTTTTTTTATTATGCATTTAGTTGCATATATAACTTTAAGCACTTTTAAAAGAAACAAAAAAAGAAGACAAAAACATATTTAAAATGATCACATGTTAAAAGAACAATTTGCACAACATTACAAAATTCTCTTTATATTCATATTGATAATATCCATTTCATTGCACCTTAAAATGTTCCTCTTATATAACTAAAAACAACTAACATTTATATCACACCTGTTTGAGTAATCTTCCTCAATCATACATACACTTATTCTAGGAAATTCTATTTGACCCTCATAAGTACTTACTTCCATATATCAAATACTGATGCTTTTACAACAACCGATGTTGCACCATATATCCTTGACCAGAATTGATCTCCTGAGAATTCTTTTTCATTTTTAACAAACTTTGCATAGCATCGTGTTTGCAGGAGCTGCAAAGACTTGCAACTTGTCAAAACATGGCGACAGGTTTCAACCTCCTTGCGACACAGTAGACATAGTCTTTCTGTGTAGGGTGTTTTTAAACCAGGAGCCGATAAACTCCATAGTAGGCAAAACATTCACCCGCATGCACAACACAACATTTAAGGTGCATATTGCCACTTTTACTCAAGTAGGAGGCAGGTACATCTTGCATTTGCACCTAACTGGAAGAATCCTTGAACCCGCAACTCCTCTGCACCTCTCATTGGAACAAAGGGTGGAAAATTGAGCCCCCAACGGCCCCCAGAAGATTCTCATTGACATCTGGGAAAAACGAGTCTAGGGAGGGAGAGTAAGTAATCATCAATGTGCCTATTGTGACGAATACAAGTGATCACAGTTCCAGGGTGTTTATTGAATAATGAACGCTGTATGAAGGTTGGAAAAATGCCGAATCTAAACCTTAATTTAAGATGATAGCAAGCATCAACCATCAAGTGAAAAATAAGGCAGTCCTAGTGGCGTGTCAAATAAAAGGGCCTATACTAAGAAACCTATTGTCAAACCTTACAACTAATACAAAAAAGGGTGTGAGATAGTTCTCAAGAAAAAAGTGTTCTCAAATAATATGTTAGGATGCGGTAGCCTGGGTCTCCCTTCCCCACGTTTTGAGCACGGGGCAAGGTGGGATCTTGGAGCACAGTACTGTCTCAGGCTTCTTCAGCACAAGAAGACAGTTCTAATGGCAGCTCTCAGGACCGTCGATGTCCAAGTCTCATTTCCTATAAAGTCTCTAGCCTGCGAGGACCTGACGTATTCAAATAACAAAACAAATAACCAGTCCCTTTTCCATGGCCATTGGGGGATGACTTCCACCCCCAGATTCCCCTCTTCTGGGCGGAAATCCCTAGAATGTTCCTTAATGATATCAAGACTCTCGATCGCTTTGGTCTCTCGCTTTCAAGGGCCTCTTAGGTTCCAAAATAAAGTGACCCTTCTCTATTGTTTACCACAGTTTTGTAATAGTTATTTTCTCAGTGAACTTTTGGGTGATAGCTTCACCCCTGGATCTCTCTCCGTTGGGCTCAGACCCTTCTCTTGTCTTTAGCAGGTTTCACTTCCATTGTTTTCTCAATGTCTTTTTAAACAGTTTAGTGGACATCCCTTGGCCGGGTTTATCTCTGGCAAAACACTATTTCTCGGGACCTTAGACTTTGCCCCTCTCGTCAGCATCCATCGGTCACGCTCACTCTTGCCAATGTCACATTCACTTGAATTTGCAGGATTCAGTTCCCTTGCTTTCACACAATTTGTAGATCAAAGTCTTTCGATTGTACAGGGATTTTACTAGACCTCCTGTATGACCACTTTGACCTCTTTCGGCAACTCTCCTACGGCCTTCTGGTACCCGTAGTTCGCTCTGATGGGGATCGACCAGTCTCTCTTGAATTATCACCCACATGGTGCCAGATTCCCTTAACAGCTGGTCTCCCCTTAACACTTTTCACAGTTCTTTTACAGTTCATTAAACTTTGTTCAAACTTGCCACTTTGCGATTCTCATTCAAAACTGCCAAGTTCTCATCGGTTCTCCCCTCGACTCACCGGCTGTGCTGTACCACCTGGCTTTCGGCTTTACTGAAGTCCAAGCCAGTACCACGGTTACAGGAACCTCCCTCGCTCCTGCTTAGCGGCGTAGGCCTGCCCCATATACAGTTGACATATGCTGCAAGACACTTGTGCTATTGTTCACGATTTTAGGCTCTCTTACACGAAGGTTCTGCGAGCCTGGGACGAAAAGGGCAAGGTCACTTCTCTCCTCGCCACCCTTTCGATTCTTGACGCCTTTCTCCTTCGCTTGAACTGCCACGCCTGATTTTCCATCTCGTCGTGCTGTCTGCCGTGCTCACCTCGCTCACCCTATGCTCTCTTGCTCCTCCCTTGTATACCTGTGGGGCAAGGAAAGGGCCATCAGGTGTGTGTGATTCTGATCATTTGCCTGACTTTGCCTGACCCTTATATTGGGACATGTCCGGTATTGAGTTTTATTACAAGTCCATTGTTTTCTACAATGGGGATCCGCGTGGGTGTCGGAAATTGTAGTCTTTGTATTGGAAAGGGGAGGGGTTGGAAGGTCAGAGTATCCTACGGGACAGGGAAGGTTTGTGAAATAAGCAGGAGGGCTTGTGAGAATTCGGAAAATGATTATCACAAAGACGGGATTGGTAGGGTTCTATGTGTGCCTGTTAAAAACGTGGGAGACAATAATCAGAGGGACGTGGAGAAGAACAGTTCGAATCATTCAAGTAGGAATTAAAAAAGCAAGAATTTTGGGGTAGGTAGTTTCTGGGAGCAATGGAAATTGGGATCCTAGGGGATTGGTTATATACATAGGGGTTGTTCGGTTTCATAAGAGGAAGTGTATTGATTGAAGGGAGGTCGATTTGGTACAGCCTATAAAGGCTTTATAGACCTCGTCTTGCTGGTCTCTTTCTCCTGTATAATACTGCGTCCCACCTGGGGTATCTACCCAAGTATGACCCCGGGTTCCCCTACCCAGGTGATCCTCCCTCGTTCGTCCACCCCCAGTGTTGGGACCCGTCATGAACCTTGCCCCTGGCCCTCACTGGCAAGTCAGCCTGCCAGTGAGGGATAGGTCAAAGGCCTTCAAACCTCATCCAAGACTCTCTTGGAGTCAGTCCTGGCGCCTTTGGCGCCAGGCTCATAACCATCATGGAGACCAACTTTAGAATGGGACTATTTACTTGGGACGATTTAACTTGGGGGTTGGTTGTGTGGTTCAGCCAACATGGAGGCACACACATTGCTCAGTTACAAGGAACTGAGCTATGCGGTCTAGTCTTTTGGGTGTGGCAGGCCTGGGACTATTTTACCTGGACTACTTTACCTGAGACTATTTAAACTGCACCCAAACAGCAGAACATGCTTTGCGTTATTCTGCTGTGGGCAGCGTAACGCTCACCATGTCCAGTACTTTGATGCCAGCTTACCTGAAACCAAGGACCTGCAGAGAGAGAAAGAACACTACGAAACTTAAGTATCCTGTTTTCAATCCATCTCCGACTTCAGTTCCACTCACCTTAAGGTACGAACTCCATCATCCGGCACCGCATGCATCCTGGAATACCATAACCTGGAAAGAGGAGAAAGAAAGACAGCATTAGTAAGCGTTTACTCACTTTTCTTCCCGAATGAAGAAAGCCACACAATTCTTACCTGGATAGTCATCTCCTGGTCAGTATCATTGCTGGAACATTACGGCGCTCGGCGAGGAGCATCGCAACCTGCAAGGAGAGAAAAGACACAGGTTAGCAATATAAAAGGCGAAACAGCACCGCACATCGCACATTACTCACCAGACAGCATCACGCACACCGCGCTTTCGCCTACCGGCCCATGCTCATCTTCAAACTGCATGACGACACCAAAATACCTTCCCATACCTAAAAGGAAAGATGCAAGACATTATTATTCGAACTAAGAGGAACATAAGAACTGCATATAAAGACTGTAAAACAGCAAACCTACGGAGTCGCAGCAGGCCTGGATTCCCACAGGGGGGCTTGCACCAGTGAAGTAACTTGGTCGTTGCTCGCCCCCCACATCTAAGCGCCCCTGCCACGAGGAGCAGGATGGAGAATCCACCCTTTAAAATATTAAGGTGAGGAGAGGGCCCAAGGGGGAGGAAGGAGTTGAGGCCAAGGGAGGTGGGAAACATAAAGACAATCTGGTTTTGAATCCAGCTGTCCTATATTGCAGACCCATCTTTAACCAGAGGCCTTACCAAGGGACCGGGAGAGGGTTCGAGAGTGCAAATCATCCAAACAGGGCTGGGTGGCGTCCCTGTGGATACCAGATGAGCGTAACAGAACTGAGAGCGCCAGCCCTTCTCTGGCCACCTAAATAAGGGATTCCCAAGGTCTTTTTGGGAGAATACCCTACGGTTTCTCATACTAGCGTACCATGTCCTCCATGGGATAACATTGGCAACCAGTCCCTTTATCTCCTATCTCCCCATTACTCACCCAGCATCCTTTTTGGTCTCATCAACTATGCTTTCTGTCCGCTTGACAAGATCATTAACTTTGCTGGCAGGACTCTTTGAACTTCCTCACTTCCTCACCTGTGTATAGGCGCGTTACAAATGCCATATATCATATCATATCATACCTACTTCCTCTTTCTGTCACTAGGCTGTGTTAGGCAGAATCCTGTGCAGTTCCATTGGGGAACACTGCAAAAAGATTAAGACTACAGGAGTAAGCAGTAAACCCAATTGGTAGCAGTCTGCACCACCCAGATTTACCTGGTAGCAGTGGCTGAGCAGTCAGAATAGGGCCAAAACACAGTAGAGCAAACAAACACTGACCAGAGCTTTGTATAAAAAGTATATAATTATTTATTTAAAACACACTTTATGGCATATACTAGCACTCTCAATCAAAAGCAAGTTAAAACACAGTCAGGTAAAGTATACACACCTCCCTTAATAGTTATCAGACAAGTCAGGGTTAAAACACTACTATTTGTTAGAACAGATGTGAGCGCTTAACCAAGATGGCACTCTGATATTGTAGCTAAAGTGAGAGAAAAAGGCAGAGCATAAGAATAAAACAGTTCCCAACACTTTTAAGAGTTCAGAGCAAGGGGAGAAAGGCAGGTTATACTGTAGAGCCAAAGTTCATAGGCCAGGCCCACTTTAAATGGAGCAAAGCGAAATGTGCCCAGGATCACACGGTTTAAAGTGCACTGAAAGTCTTTGCAGAGTATTCAAAAGAGGTTGGGGTGATTCAAAAGATATAGTTAGGAGGCCTGGAGCCAACCCAGTTTAGAAGCCAAGGATTTAAGGGTCACCTTTAGCAATCTGTAGAAAGGGAGGCCAGGCAGGACACAGTACCTTAAAGAGAATGGAAGCTCCAGTGGGGGCAGTTGTTCCTGGCAGTGGTTGAAGTTCGTGGTTCCGACCAGGGGAAGAGAAGATCTCATCGAGGAGGGGACGTGGAGTTGTTGCACTGCACAGGGATGAAACCAGCCGCGGAGTTCCCGATTAAAAGGTGCGGTCCTATTATTCGCGGTCAAAAGTGGTGAGCTTGGCTATCCGGCCGCCGGGGTGCTTGGTACGGGCGATTCGACCAAGAGACGTCTTTGGAAGGCGAAAAGGACGAACTGGTTGAGCCCACCAGCTCAGGGGAAGAAGACTCGTCCAGCAGAAGATCTTCTCTTGTTGTGGGGAAAGTGGTGAGGTAGTTGCAGCAGGGCTTCACCGGTGGTGTCGTCGTTGCAGATGGCTCAGCTTCTTCAATCTTCGGATTCTTAGGTCCTGTGGTGACTTCTGAAGTTCCAGTCCTAAAGGCCCTGCTTTTATGCAGAAAAACCCCCATTCATCAGCCTAGCTGTTAATCACACATGCTAAGTGGTGAGCCGGGCGGCTCACCACTGGGCCAATCAGAGTAGAGTGCGACTTGGGTTGCTAAGGCAAGGCAGTCCAGGGTGCCAATTCCCCCCTCCACCCTTCCTGTGGAACCCAGACACCAGACAGAGTGGCACCATTTGTAGGGCTTCTGTGGAGAAGCCCGCCAAAATAGTGGAACAAAGGGCTCGACCTTGGTCAGAGTTACAGAGACGGACACAAACGCCATTTTAGAATCGAGTTCTGGCAAAAAGACCCAACCGGTGATTTACTATTAAATAAATAAACCGGCGGTATCTTTAACATTGCACCAAAAAGTGGTGCGTTTAAAATCAATGGGAAAATCTCATAGAGAATATTCCAGTGGAATATTTCGCGTGGTAACCACTGCCACCAGCCAGAAACTCGAGGGGGGACGGGACAGTGCCCCCTCGAAAACAGACCCAGGGGCAATCGAATTACCCCTTACTAGTACTTCCACAATATGATGGTTTGTACTGGTTCTGTTCACAATTTTGGACTAGTAAAGCCAATGGTGACTTTACATGCCCTGGGAGACAGTAGTCAGTCCCAGGGTATGGAGTCTATGTTTGGGGGTCACTGTGACACTCCTGTGGTACTGCACTGAGGGTGCTGTGTACCACACATACAGAAAAACAGATGATACCCTATGGAGTAAAAAGAAACCCCATAGCCCATAAGCACATAACAAGTCAAAGACATACCTCAAATCATCTCTAAGAGTGGGAGTAAAAGAGTCTCACTCTTAGCAGGAGAAAAAAAAAATCCAGCAAAGCTGCTGGGGGACTCGCTAGGTTTGGGAAATTAGCCTTATAAGAGAATCCTCCCTAACAGGCTGGATGGCTGACAATGCACAAAATAGCCAGTTTAAAATGTCTACTCCTGGTTCACAAAGTTAACCATGGTATGGCACCACTGTATCTATCCAGCTCTACAACATTTCTCATAATCTTCGCTCTCCCTCCTAGACTACCCTTGTGGCGCACCATACCTGCTTCTTGCTTCTGCTCTTTCTCTCTTCTTGCTCCACCTGCATGGAATTCTTTTCCCCTAACATCTGAGAAACAGTTCTCACCGATTTACTCAAAGCCAAATTGAAAGCCTACCTCCTTACCTCCAAGTTATCCTCTTAACCTACCTCACATCTTTCTTTGAGCTAAAATGTTTTCCCCTCATCTGTAACCTGCCTCTGTCCCTCACTTTCCCTGCCTCCACTCTAAAACTTCATCCATCATGGTCACATCCCTAACATAGCTGGCCTCACTGCCTTCCTGCACTTAAAAATGTCTAATGTTGATTGTCCTTGATTTATTTAAGTCCATCCATTTTTCTAGTTGACTGTTCGGTTTGCTCCCCACCACAATATGGTCAGAATGTCACTCAAACTCACCCCATTGTCAGAAGCTCAATGCTTCCCGTCAAATCATATATGTTCTCTATTCTGCATTATCTTTGCCATCAAAATAGCATTGTTCTTCCCTTTATATAAATTAATATATAAAATCAGTATGTCTGTATGTTTCTGTATGTGCCTGCCTATCTGAGGCAGGGGCCCAGCGCGGGCATTGGAGCATGAATATTCTTTGATAGGGGCATGGCATGTTTTACTGGTGTTATTGGGTGAAACAAAGCCTACTTGATGAGTACTATTATGTGAAGATGAGGTTGGGGTGGAGGGAGGGTATTACAAAGGGACTCGCTGGGTACTACTCTGGTCTGGAATTTTGTATGGGTGCACATTGTGACACAGTCAGGAACCTGACCCAGAAGGCCGGGCGGTGGAGATGAGCAGCCCAACTTGGAGAGGGTGCAGCGAGGAACTACAGGACTGCGGAGCAATGCGCAAGTCAATTAGAAAACCCTACACTCTACATGCTATGGACTGGCATTGATCCTACCTTCAGATGGACGATGTGTGCGCATCAAACCAGCAATTGAGATGCTCTTTGCAGCTCGAACTGTCACCATTGTTCCTACCTTTATCAGGACCACGGGACAGTTCCCATATCAAACCAGCACTTCAGTCAGTCTTGATATGATTCTAAGCATGCTGCCATTACCAAATGCCGGCAGACCAGCGTGCAGAGAGGGGTCAGGACTTAAGCGTGTTATGTGTTTGCTTACCTGCAACCCAGTCACTGGGGAAACTGGAAACTGCATTTGGCCTGTAGAACCATTTTAGGGAAAGAACCACTAGAAGGGGAAAGTGGTGGATAAAAGGGAACGTGGTAGTCAAGGCAGTGTGGGTTGTTTGGTTAAGGTCAAGGGAGGGGGGAAAGGGAAGGCCACGAGACCAAGGCCAGGACGACGGTGCAGAGGAGTGTGCAGGGAGATTACTGAGAGCATGTGCAAGGTGAAGTATTGGTTGGTGGGAGAAAGTAGTACTTGGGTGTGAGTGTGCCCAAGGAGAGTGATGGATTGTCAGAGGGAGAGTAGGTAGTGAATGAGTTTGTGGCTGGGAGAGTGAAAGTAGGTAATTGTGGAAGAAGCTATGGGTGGAGGGTAGAGTAGTATTGTGGAGATGGGATAAAATATTGTGGAGAGGAGACAGTAGTGGCCTAGAGCAATGACAAGTAGGAGTATGAAGGAGAATATCAATGAAATGGTGAAAGGCAATATAGAGAGGGGAGAAGCAAGTGGAGAGTGTAGGAGACAGGAAAAGGAAAGATAGAACACCAGGGGGAGCAGTATAAAAGCATGTGCAAGTAAAGGGCTGATTGAGACCTGGCTGAGGGAAAGGCACCTTTTCCTTGGTGAGAATCTTCGGGTAAAACGCACCTAGATTGTTCCCTGAGAGAGTGAGAAAAGACAATGTTTGCCTATAGCCAGTCAGTTATTGAAAAGTAGGGCCGAGCGATCTCTAGTGACCATCCAGAGATTTAGGGCGGACTGGGCTAAGGATGGAACCACCCAGAGAAGACTAGAGAGAGAGAGGGTGAGAGGGTGAGAGACTGCACTTAATGAGCCTGAGAGACTGTGTCCTTTGGGAACCTGCTAGAAAGAAACAAATCCAGCCCAAACCCTCCTATGGGCTCCTCTACAACCCACAACAAGTACTCCCATCATAACGGAGGCTCTTGAATCAATTCCGGAGAGTCATTGTGAGCCGGCGGACAGATTGGGTGCACTGGACCCGAAAGGTGCGGCTTGAGAACGCAGAGTGGCAAGGGAGAGGAGCCGTGATATGGCTTCAGAGTGCCTGTGATGCTGGCAGCACCATAACACGGCTGAAGAGAGATGTATTTGCCAGATGGATCTGGACACACAGCGGCGGCAATAGGGAAGGAGAGGATGGCAGCCATGGCATGTGGTGCAGGGGCTAAACTACTTAAAGGGGCAAGCAGACCCCTTTGTAAAAGGGATTGCATTGCATGAAGGGCAAACCAACACCTATAAATGCGAACAGGAGTGAAGTAATGGTGTTCACTCATTTCTATGATTCCAGGGAGATCAGAGTCCAGAGGGAGAAGCAGGCCAGTGGTGGGCCTCTTAAAACATCAAGGAAAGAAGCAGAATGACTATGGTCCACTAAGAGAAGCCCACAGACAGGCTATGAAGAAGATAAGGGGATGAACATTGACCCATATAAGTGAATAGCCTGAATTATTATACATGCTTATAAATAGCTTAGCCAGCAGCTCCGTGTCTGTGTTGCCTGTCAAACTCAAGTTGAGGGGATTGACAGCACAATGCAGGGACTCATTAAGGTGTTAATCAACGATCAACAATTACAGCAGCTGATTCAAGTACAGTCCCAACAGGCCCTGGCAGACTGCCAGGCTATCCAATTGCAAGGGGCTCGACAGACTACTGAACAAGAAAAGCACTTAGAGGTACTCCTCCTGCTCATGGATGACATGGCATCGTCACCCTGTGGTGCCCTCCTATGTCTTACAGAAATACAATGAAGGGGACAATCATGCTTTCTTTACCAGTTTTGAGAGCATTGCACGCAACGCCCAGTGGCCACAGGAACTACCTTAAACTAAGAGAAGCCCACAGAGAGGCTATGAAGAAGATAAGGGGATGAACATTAACTCATATAAGCGAATAGCATGAATTTGTATACTTCTCCAGCATTGGATCTTTCATGAATTCACATGCTGTGAATATTCCCCGTCGTCAGGCTGGGAAAACCCCAGTAACTTTAGTATAGTAGTTTTCCTATGGAAAAAACGTCAACACCTTGAGTGTCCCATTGACGTCGTTATGGATGCTTTAGGAAGCACCAATGGGACGTTGAGTATATAGCTCTGCCCCCGCAGCTTCCCCTCAGATTTCAACCGTCTTCCAAACTGTTGGGATCACCTCGCGTTCTCTCCGGAGAATGTCTTTTTGTGTGAAAACTTAATTTTCTTTACTTCAGCTTTCCCTGTTTCCAGTCTTTCGTAAAAGAAAGGTGTGTTTCCTGGTCCTGTTATGTCATCTTCGGGTCCGAAGAAATCTTTTTTCATGCCGTGTGAGACCTGCGGCCTCAAGAATGTGTACAAGGGGGACGGGCATTTGGAGTGCCTGTACTGCTTAAACCCCAAACACTCAGCCGAAAACTGCGACATCTGTCCGGGGTTCTCCCACAAAAACCTCAAGGACAGAAACAGGTGCTTAATTTGCTGGCTGAACGAGGGTGCCTATCCGGCTTCGGAGGTCGGCTCTTCCCGTGGGGGCAGGTCTTCCACTCCTTCAGGCAAGAGGTTGCCATTGCTCCAAAGGGCTCGGTCGGAGGAGCCGCTGCCTAAGAAACAGCACACAGGTGAGCTCAGGCCTTCATCTGCTTTGGAAAAAGCTGAGAGGTCTTCTGCATCAAGGCCTTTGTTGAGTGTTGAGCGGTTGCAGGTTCCCTCCTCTCAGGGCACGTCTACACCATGCTCCGATAAGCCGAAGGAGACGGCTCACACCCACAAAAATCTGCAGACCCAGCCTGCAAGGCTTTGTCGTCGGATAAGGAGAAATCAAGCCCTCATTCTTCCTCCTCGTCGACAAAGAGGTATTCGTCCAAGGACAAGCATCACTCCTCATCAGCAACCCATAGGTCCTCTTCTGGCCATGAGTCGGCAAAGCACAAGCCCATGTCATCATCCAGACGGCCGCCTTAACCATCTACGGTGGTATTGGTGATGAAGACAGTGTCTACGACTCGTCCCTCATCGTCCGCTCCACCGACGACCAGTTCATCGACGAGAGCCCTGTCATCTGCTGCCCCATTGATGACCATACTGTCGACTGCTTCGTCGACGACTGCTACGTCGACGATGAAAAAGAATAAGGCGCCACCGCCGCATACTTCCTCTGCAAGACCAGCTCAGTTCCAGTTGGTGATGGGAATCCCGTCGCCCAGGGAAACATCAAAGCATTCCGTTGTGTCTACAGAGCAGCCTCTTCTAGTAAGGTCTCCAACCATACTACCTGAAGACATACTCCAACATGAGATCACCTCTGACTTTGAGGCTCCTCCCTTCGATGAGCATGCAGCTTTTGAATCAGATCCCAAAGGAGGAGGTTCAGAACAACCTTTCCTGGATCCATCTGTTTTGGGGCTACAGCCTTCCCTTCCATCCACATCAGTGGGTCTGAGGGCTGAGCCGCCTCAGTATCCTCTTGTCAACCCACACTCATTGCTCTGGATGCAAGTGCTCACTACTTTGCAAGCTCTCCTGGGGCAATTGGATGTCAGGCTCTCAGTACCTCAGACTCCATCAGATCTGTTGCTGCAAAGCCCGCCTACTGTTCCTCGTCGTTGTTTCTGCAGCGGCTAGTAGAAAGGCTTGCACCCAACACAAGTGCGCCACTCCTCCCGATAATGAGAACCGTAAGTTGGATCCTTTCGTTAAGAAAGTCCTCACTGTCAGAGCCACTACTGTTAAGGTTCCAACTCGTTGGCCATCGTGACAAGGTACGACCGCGAGATGTGGCACCGCCTAGCACCACTGTTAGACCACCTGCCAGAGCAGCACAGGAAGGAAACTATGCTTTTGATACGAGAGGGGGAGGAGGCATCGAACCATAGTATAAACATTGCGGTCCACCTGGTTGAGACTGGTTTCAAGCAGATTAATAATGGAGTGGTTCTCATGCGTCAAGCTTGGCTTCGCTGCACTGATTTCCACCAAGAGGTTCAACACAAGGTTGTGGACATGCCTTGTGAGGTGGAAAATCTTTTCGGGGAAAAGATTGACGGCGCTTTGAAAACCATGAAAGCGGACTCTGATACAGCAAGGTCCCTTACAGCCCTGCAGAGCAGAAGATCTTTTCGCTTCTTTCGCTCCTTTCGTAGCGTCTCAGGAAACGTATGGTTTTTGGGTTCTCGAGACCAGGGATACGGTAGGTCCACCTACTAATTCCACGGCTACAGGCATTCCTTCCAGGCCACCCAACGGAACAAGGAGCACCAAGGCCAGAGGAAGAGGGGGTTCTAACCCCTCTTCACAAAGAGGCCGTCAAAGCAAGCCTCAACAGTGACTGCCACAAGGGCAGTCAACTGGGAGGGAGGGTGGCGTTCCACCTAGACGAGTGGTGTTCAATAACAACGGACAGATGGGTGCTGGAACCAGTCCAATACAGCCACTCGTTGGAGTTCAGGCGTCTACAACTCCCCATTCCTCCGGTAAAAACATCTCAGGCTCACCTTTACGGTTGCGTCAAGAGGTTGGTTTCATGCTGAAAAAAGGGGCAATTGAGAGGTTTCCCACATCTGCAAAAGGAAAGGGTACCTATTCGAGGTTTCTCATGGTGAAGAAGCCAAACAGAAAATGGCACCCCATTCTGGACCTGCGGCTGCTCAACAGGAACATAAAAAAGCAAAAGTTCAGGATGCTAAAGTTGCAAGACGTTATAAGGGCAGTTCAAGCCGAGGAATTTTTGGTGTCTGTACATCTCGAGGATGCTTACTTTCACATATCTATGCACCCAAGGTATCGAACATTTCTCAGGTTCATGGTGGGCAACAGCCATTACCAGTTTCTGGTTTTCCCCTTTGGCCTAAAGTCAGCTCCCAGGACTTTCACCAAGTGCCTGGCTCTTGTAGCAGCTTACCTCTGAAGAAATGGACACTACGTTTATCCGTACCTGGAAGACTGGTTGGTCAGGGGGACAACTTGCCAGCAGACGTTGGAGTCCCTCAACGCCACTATGCTCCTTTTACAACTTCTGGTCTTCGCCATCAGCTTCAACAAATCCTTTCTGATGCCCTCAAAGGGGAGTGCAATTCCAGATGGCTCTCAATCAAGTTAAGCCATCGAAGGAGAGGATAGAGAAGGTCTTGTCCGTGGCGGGCTCTTTTTCACCAGGAACATCGGTCATGGTCTGCTCGTACATGTCTCTCCTCTGCACCATGTTATCCTGCATCCCACTCATTCCAAATTGTTGTCTCTTTATGCGCCCCCAGCACAGGAATTTCTCACTTCCAGGTGGTCCCAGATCCAGGGCTCCTGGTCGGACAAGGTACTTGTTTCCTGACCTCTGACAGATGCCCTACAGTGGTTGACTCATCCCATAAACATTGAACAGGGCATACCCATGGTGGAACCGGATTTTCGAATGAATATAGTGACCGACGCCTTGCAGGCCGGATGGTGTGCTCATCTAAACCAGTTACAAGTCAAAGGCCTGTGGTCTCCCACAGAGGCCTCTCTAGATATCAACGTCCTAGAGTTGACGACAGTACATTGGGCGCTCAAATCTTTTCTTCCCCTCATCCAGGACTCGGTGGTAAGGATTCTCACTGACAACACCACAACATTGTACTATCTGCGCAAGCAGGGGGGGAGGGGAACACACTCAAAACTCCTTTCCCAGGAAGACCAAACCATCTGGCACTGGGCCATACAACACAGGATTCAGATCCTGGCTTTCCGCCTGCCAGGAATTCAAAACATACAGGCAGATTCCCTCAGCAGGGACTCTTCTCAGATGCACAAATGGCAATTGAGCGACTCCCAGGTGGCGAAGATATTAGAGAAATGGGGCACTCCCCCTTTCGCCAGCCCAGAGAACAAGCAGTGCCATCACTTTGTCAGCAGAGTTCCACATCCGGACACCAGGGGGGGACGCTTTCTCTTTTCCGTGGACGGGGATGTTTGCCTACGCATTTCCTCCGTTTTCCCCCGATAAGGAAAACGGTTCAGATGATTTGCAAGGTTCCCTGCAAAATCATCCTGGTAGCTACGTTCTGATCCAGGCAGACCTAGTTCTCCGACCTTCTTCACCTGGCGAAGGGCGACCCTCTTTACCTGGGTTCCCAGCCGGATCTTCTCTCCCATAACAAGGGGATGGTGTGGCATCACAACCCAGGCTCCCTTAACCTATCTGCATGGCTCCTGACCAATCCGAATTCAGAAACCCAAATATACCTCAGGATTGTCGCCGCATTTTGGCTGCAGCAAAGGCTCCGTCTGCCAACACATCATACGCCCGTAAGTGGAAAAGGTTGTGTGTCTGGTATTCTCAGCAACGTGACCTACAGCCATTGCGTGTTTCACCTCAACAACTCCTTCCTTACCTTTTGCTGTTATCAAAGGATGGGCTAGCAATATCGTCTTTCAAGGTTCACCTAGCGGCCATCTCAAGATTCACGCAGAAAAGGAATTCTACACCTACTTTCAGCGATAAGATTGATTAAACCTTTCCTCAAGGGTGTTTTCAGGTCTTTACTCCCGAAGAAAAAGTTTTCTCCGGTTTGGAGTCTCAACCTTGTGCTCTCAGCCCTCATGAAACCACAGTTTGAGCCTATGTCAATGGCTGCCATAACATTTCTCACTTGGAATGCAATTATTCTAGTGGCCATATCGGAACTGCAGGTTCTGGTCATTGACGCCTCCATATTTGCACTTCATGAAGGACAAGGTTCTTATCTCTACAAATCCACACTTTTTTCCCTAATGCTTCTACTCCAGCGGAAAAAGCCTTGCATTCCTTGGATGGCAAAAGAGCTTTAAAGTACTATCTGGATTGCACTAAGTCGTACAGAGCATCCAAGCAACTCTTTGTGGCTTTCAGCCCCTCCAATAAAGGGAGGCCTATTTCTAAACAAGGCATCTCACACTGGGTGGTGGCAACTATATCTTTCTTCCACGCTAAAGCCAACAAGCCATTACAGTCGACTCCCAGAGCTCACTCTATAAGGTCCATGACCTCAGCAGCTCTTTGGGAAAGCATACCGATCAGAGACATTTGCCAGGCAGTGATGTGGGCAGTGCCCCACACGTTCACCAGAAACTACTGTCTTTATCAACAGCATGCTGAAGAGGTACAGGTGGGACAAGCGGTGCTCCAACGCCTGTTCCAGTAAGGTAAGCCCTGCAGCTTCCGGGGTTTTGGCTCTACTCCTGTTTTTTGTATTGACTGAAAGTGATGTCTTTCTCTTGTTGATCATATTGCCTTACATCTGTGTCCTGTTTGCCTGTTATGTACCTTCAGGCTCTCTTACTGCTACAAAGTCTATTTACAGCATGTGAATCCATGGAAGATCCAATGCTGGAGAAGGGAGTAGTTTCTTACCTGTAACTCCATTTCTCCTGCGTTGGTATCTCATGGATTCACATGCCCCCTCCAGCCTTCCTCTTCAGGCAAACAGCCGCTTAGGACATCCTGCCGCAGGAGTGGAGCTATACACTCGACATCCAGATTGGTGTCGAAGTTTTTTCTATAGGAAAACTACTATACTAAAGTTAACAGGGTTTTCCCAGCCTGACGACGGGGAATATTCACAGCATGTGAATCCATGAAAGATACCAACGTTGGAAAAATGGAGTTAAAGATAAGAACTACTCCCATACTAATAAATATCTTATCCAGCAACCCTGTATCTGCGTTGCCTTTCAATCTCACCAGATGTGGCAGCGGGGGGGGGGGGTTGACAGCGCAATTGAGGGACTAATTAAGGTGTTAATCCACGGTCAACAATTAAAGCAGCTGATTCAGTACAATCCCAACAGGCCCTGGCGACCGCCTGGACTTCCAGCCGGCTATTCAATTGCAAGGGGCCTGACAGGTTACCGCACAAGAAAAGCACTAAGAGGCGCTCGTCCAGCTCACGGATGTTGTGGCATCATCACCCTGTGGCGCCCTCCTCTGTCTTACAGAAATACAATGAAGGGGACAATCATGCTTTCTTTTTACTGGTTTTGATTGGATTGCACGCAACGCCCATAGGCCCCAGGGAACACTGTGGACAGCACGTGGCCCCCTTCTTAAAGGACAAATGCAAGGGATAGGGCCTATGAGGCCGTCCGTCCTATGTGAGACACTCCTTATTCAGATATTAAGAGGGCAATTCTAAAATGTCTAACATCTTAATGAGTCCCTCTGTTGCACTGTCAATCCCCCCCCCCACGAAGAAGCACACAAGTTAACATTCTGAGAGGACCATTTAAAGCCTGTGAAAATACGAGACCGTAATACTACCAGCTGAATGATATGGCATAGAAATAGTTACAACCGTCTACTAACTCTTCCATGGTTGGCATGGGAGAAAAAATCATATTGGATAAGTTTCTCAAGGCTCTATTCAGGGCCATCCAGCGCTGGGTCAGACAACACTGTAGACCCTAAAGCCATAAACTAGCCGCAGCATATCAGAAAGCAGGCTTTAACAAACTGCCTAACCCAGGAACCCAGCCAAGAGTACTACATCTGTCGACTAACATACCACTTAACCGACCACCAAGACCTGTACTGAAAACATCGAAGCCCAACGAAGAAAGAGCTACAAGGAGCGAACCGAACAGTGAAATACCCCTCCCTAAAACCCCTTCAGACAACCAAAGTGCTCTGAATACAAGGAGTGGGGACATATACCCCTAATGTGCCCGAAAAGAAAATGGACCGTAACCCATGGAAATAAGACTAATGCAAGGACAAATCCCTAGAACCACACATTTTCCTTCTACAGTAGACGTGAAGGTGGACGGATCCCCAGCAAATGCCATGGTCAACAGCGGTGCCAACAAACTGCCACCACCCTTCAAGTAAGTGCCCCTTTTATATAAATGTCTTCTACCATTGAAATAAGTTATCCAACCAAAGTAGTACACTTTGACATACAGAATATAATATGGGTGCAGACATAATGCCCGCTATCCATTCTTCCTTACCCGCTTCTGTTGCAATAGGTGTTGACCTGCCTCACTTAAAGGAAGTAATGGAAGAGATTGTACTAGGACGGTGGTATGAAGTACCCTTCACATGGATTGTGACCTCCCATATATTCCTCATCTTTGATATATTCGTAAGTCTGCTTGCAGCTGCGGAAACATTTTTCCATAGTATTGGATGCTATATGTTGTTGAGTCATGGCCTTCAACGGGTTCCTCCCAATCTTTGGCCGTGACGCAGATGCTGGTATAAGTAGCTTGTGCGGCATCTGTTGCCTCAGTTCCGTTTTTCCTCATGCTCAGCACGCTTCGGATATTTCAAATTAAAGTTTGTCAAAAGAGGTCTACACCGAAGACCGGCTTCAAACCGTGTGCCGATTGGGGCTCTAAAATGTCCATTACGGACCCACATTGGATCTGCCTGTGGTGTATTGGTGTGGACCACAAAGTCAACAACTGCAACTCCTGTCAGTCAATGACAGTGAAGGCCTTGAGGGAGGGGAAACTTGGGGCAGGTAGGTCCCTTCTACCACCCCATCTAAAAGGAGGTCATCGGATGACTCCAGGAAGGTTTCCATGGTTAAAAAGTGCTCCAAACATTCGAAGTGCTTGAGATCCAGATCTCATCATTCATCCTCGAACTCTTTTCACAAGAAGACAAAGAAACCACGCCATATATTTCGGCCGTCTTCGTCAAGCTGCTCTTTTGACTGACTCATTAGTTTCCCAAGCAAGTCAGGGGCCTTTTGCTGACTGGGAAAAATGTCTCCAAATGCTGCAAGTTTTCCAAGTGGCCCCTCCGAAAGAGCCCAAGTAAGCTTCAGAGCCAACTGCATCTGGAAAGACAGGCAGTGTATCTTCCGAGACCACTACTTGCATGCCAAAGAGCCCGGGCAGTAAGTGTCCTCAACAGGCGTTTAAGGAGTGTTCGTCTTGACACAAGCTGAAATCAAAACCTTCCTAGAATCCTGTAAAGTAGCTGTCGGGACTGGACAAACTCTCTTCCCACTCCTCCTCACCTGTGCCTTCAAAGGAACTCTCTTGCTGTTCCAGCTTCTTCTTTCGCCTGGTAGACTTGATCGGTTTTTCCTTTCTTTTTTTTTTATGGTGCAAATAAGGACGAGCTCCCTCAGCCGCCACCTTGACCTGATTTAGTATCCAGGTCAGGAGAAGGCCAAGGAGCAAGTCCTCTTATCAGGGAAAAAGCCGTAGCAGAAAAAAACCCTGATTCGAAATGTCTTGGCACAAGGAAAACTTCTTGGAGGTCCTTAATTAAACACAAACAGGATGTAGTCCTCTGGAAGGCTATCTCTGAGTCACTAGGCAGAGTTGTTGTCTGGATGGGTATCTCAGAGTCACTTGGCAGAATTTTCTTCTGGATGGGAAACTCAGAGCGACTTGACAACTCGTACGAAGTAGGCAGATTCCAGGAAGATACTGGTAGCAGGTAAGGAAACCGATAGAAGGAACCTTATAGAGGAAAGGTAAGTGACAGTAACAAGAGCGTTCAAAGGAATAATTACTGGGCGGAGAGATGGAAAATAGTATGTAAGTAAAGAGATTACGATAAATATAGAGAGGAGTGAAATTACAGACGTGGGAACAACAAGTAAACAGAACGAACAAAAGACCAGGATGAAACGCTAAATGCGAGAGCCAAACGTACAGTATGAGACCGAAGTTTATAGTATAGATCCAGGAAAAATATGAACGGTGTATCCAAAGGCGGAGACAGCCGAACGCCAAGAGAGGCGGGAGCAGGAAAGAGAAGGGTAAGTAACCTCCGAGAGAGGAGGCTGGAGCCCGAGACGATGACAGTTAGATAGGACAGACAGACTACCAAACATACCTTAACTAACTGGATTCCGAGTGTGGCAAGAGACAGGCAAGGGAAAGAGGCACTGGTAGAAAAAGCATGGAAGGTTAGAATCACTGAAAATAGTCACTGGGAACAAACACAGGGACCGGCGGCGTATATAATCAAAAGGCGATACAACGTGCCCGCTATTAGAGAAAAGGACCTACATATAGGTCGACGGCCATTTTTGGAAAAGCATAGACCGTCAAGATGGAACAGGCACGGCCATATTAGAGGAACCGCCATCTATTCCAATACTTCCAAGCTTGATGCATGACAGTAGCTGGGCACCTGGTCCATCGAAGCCGGTAACCCTGTCAAAGCCTTTTAAGCCGTCAACAGCCTCGATGTCTTTAACGCCTTTGAAGATTTCAAAACCTCCTGTCAAAGGATCAGTCTTTTAAGCCTTTGCTCAAGGCTAATTTCTTTAAGACCATGAGGTCCATTTTTGAGGAAGATGATGACAATGTACCTTTTGGTTTTGTATATGGTACTCCCAATGAACCTGAAGAATTAATTTCAGAGTCAAGAATATTGTCAAGAATATTGTATTGTCATTTTTGCTTCAACTGGATCATCAGGGGCTTCAGGTATCTACAGTAAAGGGTTATTTTGCGGCACTTTCTATTTTTATTTGTTTGCCTGATGAGGGTTCCTATTTCAAGTTCACTATTGTAATTCACTTCTTAAAAGGGTTGACAAACATCTTTCCCCCTGTTCCATTTATTGTACTGGTTTGGGACAATTACATCAGCCTGCAGAGTCAGTGAGCTTCAGGCTCTTTCTGCTAAACAGCCCCTTTAATACCTTTTTTGAGGACAAGGTGGTTTTGAGGGTACATCCTTGTTTCTTACCAAAAGTGGTACCTGAGTTCCATTTAGCCCAAAATATTGTGTAACCTGATCTGTATCATCCATCTAAGGAGGAGGAAATATTACATTGCTTAGACCATAGAAGGACTTTGAGCTTCTACATTTCCAGAATGTCCAAAATCAGGCAAGATGACCAGCTCTTTGTGGGCTATTCAGGTCACAAATTGGGACAGGCTGTCGCCAAACAAACACTGCATCATTCTTTGCATTTCGGAATGCTATACATTGGCTGGTAGAGATCTGCCCAATGGTTTAAGAGTGAATTCCACCCGAGCAGTGGCTACCTCTTCTGCCCTTCAAAGAGGGGTGCCCGTACAAGATATCTGTAGTGCGGTAACTTGTATCTCTTTGCACACTTTCAGCAAATACTATTGTCTGTAGTCTGTCAGGTTAGGAGGCAAGATTTGGCAAGTCTGTACTTTTTCAGCATTAATCAACAATACATTCTCTGGTCTCTCCTCCTTGTACATACGGCTTTGGGAGTGTTTCAAAGATGAGGAATAATGGTGAGGACACAATCAAAGAATACATTACTTACCCCTGGTAATGTTCTTTCGACTGGATGTTCCTCCCATG
Organism: Ambystoma mexicanum; assembly: GCF_040938575.1. Lineage (NCBI taxonomy): Eukaryota > Metazoa > Chordata > Amphibia > Caudata > Ambystomatidae > Ambystoma > Ambystoma mexicanum. Next base: position 548,257,998 of record NC_090932.1, read on the forward strand.
TATTCCTCATCACCCTCCCATCCTTCCCCCTATACCTTGCCGAGAACATCTGAGGTTTTTACACCTTCCTCTCAACATCAGAGTCATTCCTTTAAGATGGCGGATCATTGAGAGGAAAAAATGAACACTGAGGCAGCGGGTGCCGCGTGAGCTACTTATACCAGTGTAGATGTCACTGCCGAAGACAGGACGGGGCCGCAACTCGACGCACAATGCCCGATACTATGGAAAAGAGTTTCCCAAGCTGCAAGCAGACTTACGAATATATCAAAGATGAGGAATACGTGGGAGGAACATCCAGTCGAAAGATCATTACCAGGGGTAAGTAATTTGTTCTTCTTCCAAACAGCATAAACAGTCCTCCTGGAAAAAGATGGAAGACACAGAGATAGCTAATATAACAAGGGAATCAATGGAAGAAAGCCATCACTTTGAACAGTGCTATAGATTGGAACCTTGACGAACAATCACGAAAGACCCTTAACGGCCCATCACTCAAACCCGAATAAAAGCATATCAGGAGGACAACCATAGTACTGTACTTAGCCAAAATAACGGATTGCACTATAGGGTATACAAGGCCGAAGACGGAACAGATCAGGACCAACTACTTATCCTGAAGTCATATCGGGAGAAAGTAATGTTGTTGGCCCATAGCCATCCCTGTGGAGGACATTTGGCCGCTATGAAGACACAAAAGAACCTAACAAAAAGATTCTAATGGCCCAGAATATACAGACCCCAGAATATTCAGAGACGTGACGAAATACTGCAAGGAATGTACCACTTGTCAATTAACAAGCAGCGTAATCCCCACCCAAGCACCGTTAAGAAAGGTGTCTTTCATAAAGGTACCATTCCAGCCCATAAGTATTGACATTGTGGGACCCCTGGAACTCGCCAATAGGGGGTTCAAGTATAACATGGTAATAGTTGATTATGCCATAAGATATCCCAAGGCGTTTTTTTAGAGGAATCTCTGCGAAACAAGTATGCAACCTACTGATAGCTTTCTTTGCCAGGGTCGGTTTTCCAGAAGAAATCACAACCGACCAGGGGACCAATTGCATGGCTACAATCATGACCGAAGTGCGTCAAAGATTGCAAATAAAGAAATTAAGGACATCTGTATATATCATCCCCAAACAGACGGTCTGGTGGAACGCTATAATACAATAAAGCAGATGTTTCGATGTGCCATGGCACCAGAAGGAAGAAACTGGGAAAAAGCCCTCCCGTTGGTGCTCATGGTTCTAAGAGACACCCCACAATCCTCTGCAGGTTTTTCTCTGTTCTTGTTCTAACAACTGCTCAGTAGACAACCAAGAACCTTATTGGATCTGGTACTGGAAGAGTAGGAACAGAAAGATGAGATACCGCTCGTGGAATATGTGGAAGTCCTAAAGGTTCATGTAGACAAGTTGAGAGAGATGGCTATAGAAAACTAAGTAAAGTCCCAGAATGAACAAGACGCCCAGTATAACAAAAAAACAGAATGAGAACCTTAAAGGCAGGTGATAACGTGTTCTTCTGCCCACCAGTGATAAGATGCTGGTACGCTGGAGAGGGCTAAAGTGATTAAACGAGCCTTAGGACCTATCAATTACATTGTGGCCCATTGTGGCCCATCCAGAATGCAAACAACCAATAAAGGTATACCATATCAACCTGCTAAAAGAATGGACTGAACCTGAGAAGGCTATAGCCCTTATTACAACAGTTTCTATTGAAGATCTGGACTTATTCTGTTTAAAGCCAACAGCTACCATAAATTACGTACAATGGGTAGCCGAATTGTCAGAAAGCAAAAAAAAAGGAAATGCTGGATGCCCTCCAACCCCATAACCAGTTGTCCGCCAACGTTCCCGGATGGACAGTTCTAGTCGAACACTCCATCCAAACCGCACCTGATAAGATAGTTTGAATGAGACCAAATAGAATCCCAGAAGCCAAACTTCAGATTGTAAAACAAGAAATCGAAAACGTGTCATGCATGGATATTATCGAACCTTCTGTAAGCCCTTAGTGTTCACCTATAGTATTGGTTCCAAAGCCGATGGGTCTGCACGGTTTTGCATGGACTTCAGACAGCTGAATAATACATCTGTTTACGAGGCGTACTGTGAATGCACCATGTAGCAAGACACAGACAACAGATTCAAAGTTCAAATAAAAATACTTTTATTAACTTAAATGTCAGGATGGTTGAAGGCCTAACTTGCCCTGTGCTAAGCTGGGATTTCCCTACCTAAAGAAACTAAGGATCGTCTGAATCAGTCAGTTCAACTTAAGTCTGCCTGTGTCCAAAACCTATACTTGCCCTCACAACTAAAGCTAAACAAGTGTAGGGATGTCTAGAACAACTGAAATAGTGTTCCAAAAATAAAGTTCTGAGCTTCTTCAAGCTCTTGGCGTGCTTTCCAGCTCCCCTGCCCCAATCTCAAGACCGTTCCACAGAGTCTCGGGGTTCCTTTCCCATGAAGGCAACACAGTTCCAAAAAGGGGCCTCGAGGTTCCCTTCCTCAACACACCAACAAAGTTCATAAGGTCTTGGTGTTCCCTTCCCCAAAACATCAGCTTGACCAACTTGCTAACTCACACTTAGTTTCAGTCTCTTAATATTCAAAGAGCAGATCTAGGTCAACTTTACGCAACTTCTGGTTTCTTGAGAAAGAACTTATACAGATTGCTTTCTTCTGCTTCACTTCAGCAATCTCGTCACACATGCAGATTTGTTTTCTGTTTCCTTGACTTTCACAGATATGGTATCTCGGGTCTAGGCGCAGTTGTAAGACCACACAGTCCACCCATTAAAGGTCACAGAACCGGTAACCCTAGGCTTTGTCGCCCACACAGGCTCTCCTGTCACTGCACCTGTGTTCTGGTTCAAATTCACTTTGCTTTTTCCTTGCCAGCCTTTTGGCTTTGTCACAATGTGTTTTCTTCTTTGCCACTCTCTTGACTTTGCCACAGTGTGTTCTTTCATGCAGTTCACTCTGTGGTGCTCTTTTTCCTTCACCACATTACTTTCACACTCTTTCGTAATATTCATTACTTGCTTTTCAGTGCATTTCATAAGATTTGTTCTTTGCTTTTCAATATATATCATGTGTACTTCACACAATCTTGCCTTCCATTCACAGACTTATCGAAGCTTTCCTTTAGCTCGCTATTCAATAGTTGGTAGTTCGTATCACTTTCGCTTACAGTTCATCTTATTCGTACTGTACACTATAACCCTTCACTTTGGGTTCACTTTAGCTTGACTATCTCATTTCATTCGTTCGGCAATTACTTTTGCCCTGTAATAGCCCCCAGGAGCGCTCTGGGACTAGTATTCCCTTCTGTTCACTCACCAAACCCTGGCAACTGCTTTCCTTTACTTCTGCTCCGCACATACGTCTCTGTAGTATTGCGAGCCCCGCTCGCACGCCAGTATTCTCTCTGTGGGTTGTTTGAGAAACCTGAAGGTGTCTCACTTACTAGTCCCTGGGGATCTGTCATCCAGTTGTCCAGAACACTGTCATAACTATTGGAACCAGTTCCTGGGGGTGGTGGACCAGTGGGGGAGGATCACCTGGATGAGGGGTCTTCGGGGAGTGGAAGTGGGACACTGACAGCAAAGACGGTATACCCCCTTCACTGCAACACCTTTTCCTCCATCCTACCTGTAGGAAATCAAGAAACATTACCCCCACCCCCTCTATTCCAACATGAACACTTTCCTACAATGTGACAAACAACAGACTAACACCAGAGCCATTTACCTGACATGTCCCAACACAAGGGTCGGGCAAAGTCAGGCAATTGACAACTTCACACACCTGACGGCCCTTTCTCTTCCCCGGAGGGATAAAAGGCAAAGCACGAAAGCACACAGTGAGCAAGACAGACTGCGCGACGATACTGCTATCCAAGCACGGCAGTTCAAGAGGAGGAGAAAGGCGGCAGAACCAAAGGTGTGATAAGGAGAGAAGCGACCTTGACCTTTATGACCCAGATCTGCAAAGCCTCTGCAAAAGGAATCACAAGACCCGGATCTACAGCTGGTGTGTGGCGTGTCGGATGTCAACGGTGCACGGGGGCCTCCCGCGCTGACATCCCAGGTGGAGAGGCATGCTGTCTACCATGGTACCATCCTTGACTCCAGAGACAAGAAACGCCAAAGGGTTCAGCACAGCCAGTGAGTCAGAGAGTAGATAGTAAGCCAGACTGTGTTGAGCTGAAGGTTACAATCGGCAGCGTATTGTGAACACAAGGACTAGTGAACAATGGACTTGTGTGTGTTTTGAACTTTAAAGAAGGCCTAGATAAGGTCCAGATGCAGTGTGGTCCAACGCCACGTGGGTATTCATTCGAAAGACTGACCTGGACCTGTTTGTTGAAACTACCGAAACCAGAAGGCCATAGGAGAGCCACAAGGGAAAGGTCAAAGTGGTCATGCAGGCGTCTATCAAAATCCTCTGTACAGTTGAAAGTCTTTGACCGACAAACCATTGGAAAACTAAGGGGTGGGAATCCCGCATAGTGAGAAAATAGAACTGTAAGGATGGCAACCGTGAACACGATGGAGGGATGCCTGCAGAACTGGGCAAAGCATGATGCCCAATGAACATTGTGTTGACAAAGAGTGAACCCGACAGAGGGATGTCCACAGTGGATTGTTTAAAAAGACATTAAAACTTTTGAAAGCGAAAGGTGAAAATATCTTTGAATACAAGCTATAGTGAACCTGACGGAGGGAGGCTGACATTCAAGAGGGGTCTGAGCCCGGAAGAGGGGGACCCAGGGATGAAGAATCATCACCCCACCAGGGAAGTAAACAGTTGAGAAGGGTCTGAGCCTGGAAGAGTGGGATCCAGGGGTGAAAAGCCATCACCCAATGACACATGAATATAGCAGAGGAAATCTTTTGAATACAAGCTATACTGAACCTGATGGAGGGAGGCTGATATTAGAGAGGGATCTGAGCCCGGGAGAAGGAGACCCACGTGTGAAGAATCATCACCAATCAGAAATAACCTGTTGATTATTTAGAACCTATCAGGCCCTCAGAAGCAAGAAACTTAACCCCAGAAGGTCCTGTTATTGCTGGGAACATTTGTGGATCAGAGCCCGGGAGAGGGGGATTCAAGGGTTGAAAAGCCATCACCCAACTTACATTTGGAAATTACCTTTGTGTTTGTTATTTTGAACACATCAGGTCCTTGGAGGCAAGAGACTTTTTGTAGAAAATAGACTTAACCACCGAAGCTCCCGATAGCTGAGAACGGAACTGTAGTCTCGAGCTGGGAAAGCTTGAGTGTATGCTGTGCTCCAGAGTCCCGCCTTGACCCGTGCTCAAAACTTGGGGAACGGAGGCCCTGGCTAACGCATCCTGACTTATCATTTATGAACACTTCTTTCTTTCTTGTGAACCCTATCCCACACTGTTTTTGTATTTAGTTTTAAGGATTGGCAATATTTTTTTTTTTAGAATAGGCCCTTTTTATTTCACAAGACGCCACTAGAACTGCCTTATTATTTGATGGTCGTAGCTTGCTCCCATCTTAGATTTAGGTTTAGATTATGCGTTTTTCCAACCTACCTGTTTATTAAACAACTTTGAACGGTGATCACTTTTGTCTCGTTGTAGTATTGCCGGCGGCCTGGCCTCCAGGCAGGATCCTCCTTGGCATCCTTGTTCTCAACAGGAATTCCTTCTTCACAGGCTTGAACCACTCGGCCTGGCTTCTCTCCTGCCAGTCTCTCTGTCCTAATTGGCGGCTCCACCTTTTATACACTTGCAACCATTTAATATGTTGCAGGTGTGAGTCCTCAATCGCCTGGCAATAGTTATTGGTGTTCTCTGCACATGCCTGACCCTCACAACAGTCCTCGGGTCTCTTCCTCGTCTCAGTACCAGAGTGGTAAAATGACCTGTTAGTGTGTAGCACTCCTGGTCGCCTTTTCCTCGTCCCAGTACTATAGTGGTCATCCCAGTACTATAGTGGTATGAATGAGGGGAAATGAGGGAAAGTGATTGGAAACAGCCTATAAAGGCACAGCGAGGGTAAGGTTGGGTATCACAAGGAAAAAGGGGATACCATGTCTCGCCTGAAGACATCCAATATTGATGGAGCCTCGACCCAGGTGATCCTCCATCGCATCTCCTCCCCCGTATTAGGATCCAAAAGCAATGGCCTTTCCGTGACCACCTGAGAAGAGTATCCAAGGGGAGTGAGTGTGAGGATACCCTTGGGTTTCTGAAAGTACTGAATGCCAAAAGTCGACAAACTCACTAAGGGTTACTGGCAGATACCTTTTGAAATCCCAATTCAGGGAGAAAAAACACCATTTCCAGTCCATAATGATTGTACCCATATAAGGTGTTAACGTTCGGTTTTCTTATGTTGGGATACTGGCATATATTGGCAGAGCCAAAATGTACATGTTTTGTTATATATAATTACTGCCATTATGCGCAAAGCAAACATGCATCTATCAACATTTGTGCCTGCTTACAAAAATGTTTCCACTCAAGCTGTTGTAACATCCTTTATTCTAGATATAAGTACCTAAAGTGTGCATCAAAGTGTGCCCTGATGAACGCTTATGTTTTGTTTCTGCCTTTTAAAATCTCTGATAAAAATTGTTTCCCACTTTGGTGCTACATATTTAGCTTGTGGGACCATAACAATATAAAATAGGCCTGTAGGAAAGCCTAAAGTCATCCCGCCATCTGTGAGTAGATGTGTCCTCAGTTAAATCGAGTCGCTATACTCAGCCATCTTCGTAGTGTTGCCATCTGTAATATCAATATGCCTAAACATTGCCAAATTCCTCTGACAATGATGGCATCGTGTAGCATTGTGCGCAAGGTTTAATCTTAAGAAACTGGGGCATGATCTTCTATGGATAGGCAGAATTTTGCATTCAGTAATTGATTGTGGCATGTGGGCAGAGGAAACCACATATCTAAGCGTGCATAGCTAATGTGTGGTTGGTAGTGAAATGTGAGATCTTTAGGATTTATTGTCCTTCAGTTGTGTACAAATGCATTTCCTTCATCAGTCCATTTAGCACCCTGACTGCCTTTAATGACCTAGAGTTGGATTGTACTGGTGGTTTTCTGTCCCTTTCCGGCAACATAGCCCGATTGACAACCCTCCATTAATGTTAGATTTGTAATGATATTTCACACATCTCAAATAATTGTGAGAAAAATCCAGGGTTTTCACCTGTCAGGCCAAATGCATTAATCAGTTTGATAGATTGCAGAAGTGAAGTTCCTCATAGCACCAAATATCTTCTTCAGGGTCTGTGTTTCATGTTCAATGCAAAAGGTAGTCCTTTGGTAGCAAGGATAGAGACCCCTTTCTTTCCTAGGAAATGGGGAAGGAAAATACTGGCCCACCTCACATTTTGCTGATTCTGTACAATCAAAGGTCCCCTACAGATATGCAATGTCCTCCTGCAAAATACTGTAAGTATTTGCCCCTCAATTATTTTCAATCACCATCTCTAAATTGGATTGCTTTATGCCTGAACATTGAGGTTCAAACAGATAAATGAATTGCATAATGAATGTAATAATCATCTTAAAGATCGAATGCTATTTGGTTACGGTTATATTTGCATGTGGTGATGGTGTGCATTTGGGGTGGATGGTTTTCTTGGCTGCACAGTGTACTCCTCATTTCCATGCTGTAATGTAATGCAGTAGATGTTTTGGGGCACATACATTTTATTTATCGTGCAATATATTCCTTTTTTTGCCCAGCAATATATACCTCCTGACCCCCTCCCACCCTAATGTGTTCCGCCTTTCGTTATATCCCTTTGACTGTATGTTGTACAGTGAATCTTTTGGTCCATATGGGCGGGTTGCTGTGTCCTTGTTAGGTGTATGATTTTTAATGGCTTATGGTATTTGGCTACATTTATGTGTGCATGTGGTGATGGTATGCTCTTATGGTGGATTGTTTGCTTTGTTGCACAGTAAACTAATTTCCATGATTTAATGGTATGCTGTGCTGTGACCAATGTTTTTTTAAAGATTTGTTTATTAGCATTTTTAAACCAGTAACAACGAAATTCCCCCAGCCCTCTCACAACACCTCCCACCATCAACCCCCTCCCGGAGCTGCCTCCCCTATACACTCTGCCAACAAATATTAACACCTGAAACCATGACCTCAGTGGTAAGATCAGACAGTGTCCAAAATCCTTAAGTTCTGCTGGCACATCTGATAGCGATAATCCTCCCGGAGATATGTCGGCACTATTCCCCAGTCCTCCTGGAATTTTGGGTAGTCCCTCTGTATGCTATACGTTACCCACTCAATTGCTAGGATGTGCCAAATGTTGGATAAACCACCTGCAAAGTGTGGTGCTCTCTACATTTCCATTTTCTAGCCACCACCAGCAACGCAGCCAACACTCAAACCATGCACGCCATAACTTGTGCCTGACCTTGCAACACTGTTTCCCTCTCGTATAGGCCCTGCGTACACGTTCCATCCCCAGAGACCAGTCCATGTTCAGCATTTCTTTAATAGACGCTTGCACCCACTCCCAGAAGGGTTGGATGGCCGGGCATGACCACCAGATGTGAACACAGTCCCCCTGGCCCCCTGCAGGCCCTCCAGCAGTCAGGTGATACCTCTGGGGACATCGTCCGAAGCCTCTCAGGGGTGTAGTGCCATTGGAGGAGCACCTTATACCACGCCTCTCTCAGCTGAATCGACCAGGTTAGCTTGGGAATGTTGCCCCACAAGAATTCCCACTCCTCTAGCAGTATTTGCCAACCCAAGGTTCCCTCACTTTTCACCATGTACCTTTGCTGAGCTTGCAGCAACAATTGCATATAGTGCAGAGGCCAGGTGTGAGTCCCGTGAATGAGTTGTAATGTAGTTTCTGGACGTAGTGAGTTGTCTCCAAGCAGCTAATTTGTTGGTTGGGTGCGTCACCCAGTGCCGAAGCTGGTAGTAACAGAGTCTGTCTGCCTCGGTTAAGCCGAAGCACTGTTTGCACTGTTTGAAGGATTTAATTTCTTGTTTGTGCATTACATCCCTGAGTCGCAGACACCCCGCCTCTCTCGACCTCTCGAAAGCCCGTACTTCCACCCCTGGAGTGGACTGTGGGTTGGCAAACAATGGTGTGAACGGGCCCGGCAAGGTCGAGAGCCCCTCTCGTCTTACTTCTCACACCTCCCCCACTAGAGACGTAATCTGTGAGGCCTGCATAGAAGCTGGCCGATCTGGCTTACCCAGCCACAAAATCTCAGCTAGGGAGGTACCCACCACCCACCCGGTCCATACTCACCCACTGTTTCTTGTTGTCCCCTGACAGCCACTGACTTAATACCCGTAGCTGTGTGGCCTGGAAATACTGACAAATGTTTGGCACCGCCAAGCCCCCCTTGCTTCTCGGGGCCATGAGTACCTGCAACTCTTTTTGTTCTTCCAAATAAAGGCAGAGAGTGTAAAGACCGGAGGGAGGTGTCTGTACTCCTGTTCTCTATATGGTAGAGGAGAGGCACAGAAGACCTCAGCCAATATTCTCTATTGTTGGTAGCAATGGACGATCAATCAAGGCCTAGCTTCTCAGGAGGTGATGCGGGCTGGTTCTCAAATACAGTGTAGTCCCCAAGCCCCCACTAAGGAAAGTCTACACCTATGTTAGTTAAAACACAGTCTTTATATGAATAAGGTTCAAGGTTATATACACAATCACGATAATGTCATGGCCACTGGGCAGGAGCCCAGTGCTTCACTTCATGCAGGGTCCCAATGGACCCAGTCTTGGCGCCTATGGCACCAAGTTCATTTCAAAGTGTCCATGGCACACAGAACACCAAAGGCACGTGCAGCAAGGGCGGGCGGGGCCCTATTATCACAGGGAAGGCACGTGCAGAAGACCGAAGGAGGAGCAAGGTGGGGCCACAAGGCGGGGCCTAAAGGGAGTGGCTGGGGCCAGGCTATATAAGCCGGCCCCAGCTGCATACTGGCGCTTCGTGTTAATTTCCTGAGTGCAGCGTAACACTTACCGCCGTTCAGAAGACTCTTACCTGATTCAGCATGTGCGCCTTCAGTCTCCGGAATCCTCCGGAACCTACCTGGCTCAACACGTGCATCTCCAGTCTCCAGATACCTCGACCATCTTACCTGGAATTAGCCACACAATCGCAGGAAACACTGCCATCTGCTTCAAACGCTGCAGTCGCTGCACACGCCTTACCTGAAGCCACACAATCGCCGGAAGCACCACCATCAGCTTCCACTCTGCAGTCGCTGCGCACGCCTTACCTGAGGCCACACCATCGCTGGACGCACAGTCAACTGCTCCCGACTCCGCCGCAGCTGCCTTCATCTTACCTATCTTCCGGAATCCTCCGCAGGTACCGCCCAGCATCCTTACCTGTTCGGAATTCCACCAACACAGGGCCTTCATCGGGTGCAGCCTCTACGCGGATCTTCATCTCCGCCAACCTGTAGGAGTCGGACACCGCTCTCCGGCCATCGCCGACCTGCCTCGTCTGCAAAGAGAATAAGTGACACAAGGTGAGCAGTCACATAGACTTCAACTCGCTAGCGGCACTACTCACGAACTTGGTGCAGCTTCTGAAAATGCCTACTTTGCCAGTGGTGGGGGCATCCGGAGCAGACTCATTTCTCCATCACGCGCTCCTGGGTCATCTTCATCACTACAGTGGAGAGAGCACAATATACCGTTACGAACAATATTCCTTGGGACAGTATTGTTACAAGAATACGAACAACAATCATAATCATAAAAGACTTACCGTCAAGACGGAATGGTCGCAGCTGGTCTGGACCTCCGCAATTTGGACCAGTGACGCAACTAGGTCAATCCGCAGAGCCCCTGCTGAAGGAAAGCAGGAAGGAGGGCTCATCCTTATATACAAACAGGTGAGCTTGTATGGGTAAACGTCTATGCACTACCTTTTGGCACGAAAGGGCAGAGGGGAACTACGTCTCCACCACGCTTTCCTCACTTCCTCTCATCTTATCACAGGAACAGGTCCAGCCTTCCGGGCCCACGGAAAGAGAGCAGTTGGGGGAGAGAAGCGACATCAGGGAGCCAACTCTGGGGAGGGCTCCAACCATGCCCCAACGCCCCCACAGAGACCAGGTGAGCTTAACAGATAATACACTTTGTGCTCCGACAATTCTAAAGTGGTAAATATATACAGTTCTAGGTGGTACCACGATTACTCTGATTCCATTAAAATGCATCAACTGTACTCAGTTCAAATGGCATACGAATCAACCCAGCAAAACTGTATCAACCATAGACTTAGGGGGAATACAAGTTGGTTAGACAATTGGCAGAATAATGGCCCCGATCCCTAGACCCAGTTCTGTATGAGGATCCCCCCACCTGGGCAACCTGTAAATGAAGATGCACTACAAGCCCAGTCCATATATTGTCTATTAAAGTGTTATCTTCTTCTATAGTTCTGCAACCCAAATGTACCTGGTGTTGGAGAGTTCTTCATCGGGGAATCGACGGGCCCTTCTTGAGTGCGCTCGCTTTCAAGCAGGAGCCACGGGTCGTCGAACTTCTGAGATGAAGAAAAAGGTGAACAGTGGTCGTCGAGGGACCACCTTCCATCTTTGCAGGGCTCGTTGACGAAAGCTTGTGAATGTCCTGTGAAGAAGAGGCATGCGATGCACGTCGACGACAAGTGTTTGTTGCTGCAAAGAGTGAATTAAGAACTTTGGCCCAGCAAGGGCGTCAGGCCGTCGGCAAATGGGACGTGACCACGGCTGACTTCAGTAGCTTCATCAGCGTCTGAGTTCTCCGGGTGGCAGGAAACCCACCGGCGGATTCTTCTCGGTCATCAGCAGCCTTGACTTTCCCCGGTAGGATGAAAGCAGTCAACAAGGATGAGCAAGGGAGCATTGGATCAAATGTTCTTAGGCAAAGAGTTCATGGCAGCTCTGGTCGGCCACAGCGGTAGTCGACGGTGGACGGCTGTCCGGTGCTTCTCTTCATTCTGCTCAGCTGTCCCCTTCTCCGGTCAGCAGCCTTTCGTAGGTCTGTCTACCAGGGAGCTTTGGTGCACAATGGTCCCTCGTAGCTCAAGGAGATGTCTCCTAGCCAGGTCCTCTCTTGGATCAGTACCTTGAAGGCACAACAGCTTTCAGATTAGCGAAGGACAGCAGCAGCAGTTCTTCTTCTTCCAGTGGGCTTCAAAGTTAAGCAACATTTTCTACTTCAGCTTCTGAACGATTTCTAGCAGTGAGATGCCCCCAGATATACTGTTGATCTCCCATTCACTCTGCTGGGTCACACTCTGGCAACCAATCACTCAGAGCGGCATTCAGGCAGTCAGGCAGCCAACCAGGCGCACAGTGCATTAAGGCCATTCTTCTCCATCCAGACACAACACAGAATGTGGATTCGGACAAGCACTCTGCCATTCAGCACTACACACTTCATTCATACCAGTTTCGGGCAGGGCTGTCTCGGTCATTGTGTCAATCACCACATACTAGACACCCTTAACACAGAATGCATATTCGTGTCACACTTCATTCACCCAGGTCCCACCCCACAGGCGTACCCACAACATACAGTACCTGGGAAGGCTGCAGCAAGTCTGGCCTGGACTTTCCCACAACACCATGTATGGAACTTCCACCCAACAGCCAGTCAGGTGGAAGGGACAGAGTCCGGGCTTCCTGGGACTTCGGGAAAAGTAAGGTAACAGGCGATAGAAAGCAAGAGGCCACAGGGGCCATCTTGTTTCCTATCAGGAATCCACTGATTCCAATGTCAGGGCCTGGGCATCCCAAAATGGAGGACGCTCAGGGCACCTGATCAATTCAGCACAGAGCTGCCACCAGCCCGTACCCTGCTCTGTGGGCCACCAACAGAGAAGAATTTCTTTGCAGCCACGTCAGTAGCATCGCCTGGACTTGCAAAATAATTGATACATCTGCAACCTCCCAATAGTAAAAATAGACAACAGAAATGCTGACTATGTTTTATACCAAAAGCAAAAATCTGAGCTACATGCAATACAACAGATTTGACTAAAAATTGAGACAAATACAGATCTTGGCCCAAGGATCAGAGACGTAAGGTGGGTTCTGTTAGCCCAAAATGGGTATGGACAGAAAGTGTAGTTTGTGGACCGGGGCATCATTAGGGAGTCGCCAGGGGTCGCAACTGCAATCCCTGGGTCGCAGTTTGCAACCCCTGGGGACTCCCTTGCGACCACAATGATTTTAAAGAATAAAATAAAATTGAAGCTCCTGGTATAGCTGGAGCCTCCACCACACCAGGTCCGGGGTGTCCCCAGCCCCGTCCTTACCCATCAGGGTGTAGGCTGGGCCGGGGACGCGCTCAGTAGTGGTTGGAGCTGACCATGACAAGTGGCACGTCACATTCAGCTCCAACCCCTTCTCCCTCGGTTTCCTCGCAGTTCAAATACAGGAACCAGGATTCTCTTGCAGCTTTCTGGTTCCTGTTTGTGAACAGCACGGAGGAGCCGAGGGTGGCCTGGAAGGGCAGACCAAAGCTGCAAGAAAAAGGTAAGAAGGCTTTAAAAAATAAATGTCTTTTGCTACATGTGACATGCGTTTCAGATGTATGTGAATAGTGGGTGAATGAGAAGTGATGTGATGTGTGTTTTTGAATATTCTGGTTGGGTGGGTGTGTGCCTATGTAGAAAATGTAATGAGTAAATTTAAGAGAAGGAGTGAGTGGGTGACTGTTGGGTGAATGAGTATGAAGGTGATGGTGTGTTTTTGAATGTTCTGGGTGGGTGTATGCCTATGTAGAGGTGGGCGAGCCTGGCCTTTCATCAATGGGTAGGAAAACTGCAGATAAACACTCTAGGTGACCTGTTCAATGAGGGAGTCTTTATAACACCCCAACAAGCAACGGAGAGAGGGGGCATCACCTCCCTAGACAAGTTTCTCTACTTCAGAACCAGATACACCCTCCAGGCACTCTTCCCCACCTCCTGCGACAACCCGCAACTTGGCAACTATTGCATAATGTGATCCAAGGCGAGGGCAGATTGGTCTCAACCATCTATAGATCCATTTTAACTGACACAGTACCCATCAACACACGCACGAAAACAAGATGGGAGAACTCCCTTCAGTCAGTAACACCAGAGGAGGAATGGACATTCATATTGCGACAAACACAAAAAATATCGCTGAATTCACGTCTCTCGCAAATCCACTTTAACTTTTTACACCAGACGTACTTCACTCCTGCCAAAAAGAGCAAGCAACAACCAGATTGGCCGGCAAAATGTGAGGGGTGTGGAAACCTAACAGCAGACTTTATCCACCTCGCATGGGATTGCCCCAGACTGACCCCTTTTTGGACCCAGGTCCTTCAGATCACATCGGCAATTATCAGTGAGGAAGCATAACCCGCCCAACGGTGGCACTACTAGGGATGACGAAACAACTCTCACCGGCAGTAAGGAAACTCGCAGGGGTGCTGCTGACCCTAGCCTGCAGGAGAGTTGCCATGACCTGGGGTCGGGGACCAACCGCAACGGTAGCAGACTGGCGCAAAGACATCCTCTACTGCCAAGATGTAGAGTCAGATTTCATCAAGACGCTACCGCAACATGCACGCCCCCCCACCGACATCTGGGGCCCACTCGTGTCATTCCTAATCAACGAAGCAGACGGGGACACATCATCCTCGACGGGAGAACACGACACCCAAGTCAGAGACCCGTAACTTGCCCAAATACGAGAACCAGCGTGCTCACAGATTCACACGTAGGAGGAAACAAACTATCATAAACCTCAGCAGACTGGGTGGCGGGGGGAAGGGAGGGCATGGGAGGGGTGGTTGGGTTGGCGCATGGGTAGCACGCCCTTATAGGGGTGTGACAGTTATGTTACAGTTTAACAATTCTAAACTAAAGTTTTTAAAAAAAGACATCTTTCAAAGGGCGATGGAAAAGGAGCCCATCAATTTTGAGGGGTGCAGTGTGAAACTCTTCCAAGATCTCTCGGCCACCACGCTGAACATGAGGAGGGGCTGCCGCCCCCTTACAGCTTGGCTGCAAGAACGTGGGATCCGATACCGATGGGGACACCCCTTTTCCTTGAACTTTGAGCATGAAGGAGAAAACTACAGGCTGACCTCAGAAGACGAAGCTAAAAGGACCCTAGAACACTAAAAAGCAGGCACAAATAACTCAGACAGGGATCACTCCAGGAAGCCTTTGGGGCTGCTACAGAAAGGCTATCCCATGTCCCCCAGGAGGGGCCGTGCACCCACAAAATGGAAGTACAAGCCACTCAACACAGCATGAACACTGTTGCAAAACAGATGATACCCAGTCACCTGCCGTCCAGCGGGAACGCAAGAAAGCAAGGTATCAGTCACTCTGCTGCGAGGAGCGACTGCGCCCTGCATGAAAACTGAGAAAAGTGTTGGGCATGTCACCCAAGCCATGCCACCATGGTTTACATAAACCTCTGTAAGGAAATGTAAGTTTAAGTTATTTGATTTCACTGCAAGATGTTTTTGCCGTATAGTTCTTGACCTATTCATAGCTTTAAATATTTACTGGGGAGGGGCCCCTGTAGTGCGGCCCTTCCTTTTCTTCAATGGCGTCTCCATTGTTAGAGAATGCCAGGATTGGCTTCTTCTGGGAGCGGGTGAGGGGAGGAAAGGGAGAAATACTCATCGACAAAATGGGATACTCTGATTCCACAACTTAACATCTGCACCACCGCAGTCAATCTCACCAACATTTTATGCAAATATTGACCGCAAGCCCTAGAGTACTTCCTATTAGAAGATTAACACAGCAGCAACACACGACCCAATATGCTACAAGCTGAGAGTATAACAATTTGGTCCCTCAACGTAAAGGGCCTCAACTCACCACATAAACGATTGATGTTGGCAAAGCAATTCAAATTATCGAAATTGGACATCTTGTTTGTCCAGGAAACTAAATATGCTCAGGGGGAGGAACGCAGAATACTAGGAGGAGACATCGATAACATGATATGGGCCACGGGATCGGGGAGGAAGGGTGGAGTGGGCATTCTGTATAGGAAATCTATAGGCCTCCAAATACAGCACATCTACAGGGATAGCCAAGGTCGGTTCGTAGCCCTGAAAGGGTCACTAAGATCGCACACAATCACATTATGCTTTTCATACGCCCCCAATCAGAATCAATCCCAGGTTAGCGAGTCCTTGCTTGACTTTTTGGAGGGTTGGCGGGAGGGCACACTGGTCTGCGGAAGGGACCTCAAGTCGTGGCAGACCCCCACTGGGACTGGAACTCCATGAGAGACAATGCTCGCCTGCCATGCAGTCTCCAGGGGAACAGATTCTTAAGCCAGCTAAAGGAACACCACTTAATTGACACTTGGCGGATGTTACACCCCAGGGACAGGGTATTTACTCCCCCCCCAACTTTGCGCATATTCGTGGATTACCTGTTGGTAGGGGCGGAAAGTGAACACTTGATAGTTGAGGCAGCTATAGATATAGTAGCATGGTCGGACCATGAAATGTACACGTTAGATATAGACCTAGGCCCTTCCCACATCGTAGAACGGAAATGGTAATGCAATGACTACCTCTGCAGAGACCCCGTATTTAAGGACACTCACAGAAGCCATTAAAAGTTACTTCGACATAAACGATACAGGTGCTCTACCCTTGAATACAGTTTATGAAGCAGGGAAAGCCACAATAAGGGGGTCCTAATATCAGAGGGGGCGCACAGGAAAAAACTGGAGAGAAAAGGAACTGAAAGCTGAGATTGCGTGTCGGGAGCAGAGTCTCCGAGTGCGGCTGGCAGAGGCAGATCTAATCTTGGATCAGACTAGAGTGCTTCGGGACGAGCTCTCAGGCTTCTGGCAGGGAAAAGCTTTCACACAACTGAAACATTTAAAACAAAAATTTTACGAGAGGCGCGATAAAGCCCACACTATGCTCGCCAATCGCCTGCGTAAACAAAGAGTGGACAGAGCATTATATAAAATAAAGAATGAACAGGGATCTATGCTGACAGACCCCTGCAACATTTCAACCCGCTTCCTGAGATTGTACACTAGGTTATACTCTACCGAAGGGGAGTGAACAGAATCAGATATTGGTGAGTACCTCTCCAGCCTGCCCCGGCACTTAGTATCACAGGAACACCTCAACATTCTGAACGCACAGATATCCACCAAAGAAGTTCAGAGCGCCATCTCCCGGCTCGAAGCAGGCTCAGCTCCTGGACAGGATGGGTTCACCCCGGCTTTTTATAAGGCGAACTGCAACAGCCTAACCCCACATCTGACTGAACTATTTAATTCAATTCTAGAATCAGGTCGGGCCCTCCTTCCTTTGCCGAATCGAGGATAGTCATAATCCCCAAAGAAGGGAAAGATGTCACAGATTGTGCACTGTACCGTCCAAATTCCCTCATAAATGTCGACGCTAAACTCTACGCTGGTGTCCTGGCCTCCCGCTTGGCCCAGGGCCTCCCCCAACAGGTCCACTCTGACCAGGTTGGCTACACAAAAGGCAGGCAAAGAGCGGATAAAGGCATTAAAACGCGTGGAATGGCACTTTTTAAATGCAGTTATGAAATGGGTGGGTCTGGGCAAGGTGTGGGCGTGGGGCGCTGTTGCGCTCTATCGCAGCGCGTATGCCAGAGTCCTCGTCAACGGGGGTTGCCTCAGACTCCTTCAGCCTCACCCGGGGTACAAGGCAGGGATGCCCACTTTCCCCCTTGTTGTATGCCCTAGTGATCGAGCCTTTCGCACAGAAAGTAAGAGCCAATTCTCATATTCACGGCTTAATGAGGGTGGGGGAAGAATACAAACTAGCAATGTTTGCAGATGATATTCTGACATACCTTAGACGACCATTAGACTTGGTCCCTGCTCTCTTTGAAACCATGTTGGAATACGGGACACTATCAGGGTTTTCGAGCCAATTTAAAAAAAACAATTGCGCTCCCCCTCCGGCCAACCACCGGCCTTACTCCTCAGCTCATGGCACAATGGGGCTTTCAAGTGCAAACAGAGGCCATCAGATACTTGGGGGTGGAGATTACATCAGCCCTGACCAACCTGTTTGAGGCAAACTATGTTCCTTTGTGGAATGCTGTCAAAGCTGATCTGAATAGATGGGCCAAGCGGTCACTCTCCTGGGCCACAAGATTCACCTCCATAAAAATGAACGTCCACCCCAGATTCCTTTTCCTTTTTCAGTCCCTCCCAGTGGTATTTCCCGACACTTTCTTAGTAAAAGTCAAGCGCTCGCTATTGGCATTCCTATGGGCAGACTCAAAACTGAGAATCACATACACATCGTTGATTCTAGTGATAGACCGAGGGCGTGGGATTACCTGATTTTACTGAATATTATTATAATAATAATAATAATAATAAGAATAATAATAATAATAAGGCACCCCAACTTCGGATTCTCCTAGATCACTTATGGGAAAACTCAGAAAAGCAGTGGGTCTCCTTAGAAAACACTCTCTTTGCCCCGATCTCACAGGGTGAATGGTTATGGGTTCCATACACCTCTCTGCCCTGCAGGGTTCAAGAGCATCCGGTCCTGGCGGTGCTCTGGTCGTTGTGGTGCCCCTCCCAAAATATGAAGGGGGTAACAACATGGCCTCCCCCCCCCCCCCCCTCAGTTGCATCTGGTCCCCTCCCATACGTAATCAACTCAGTGGAGTATTCCGCTTCCAACATTTATACGAAGTACTAGTTAGAGCTGGCCTAACGTGGAGAAAAGGTACATATCTCTCTAAAGAGAAGCTAGCAGAAGAATTGCACAGCATCACAATACCTCCCTTACTCTACCTGCAATTAAGAAGCATCCTCCGTGATCCACACTGGGGCACCTCCTTACGCCGCCCTCTCACAGCATTTGAACAGGTCCTGGCAGTGAACCGAAGCTCGAAAGGGCTAATCGCTGACCTATACAACGCATTCATCACTAGAGGCCACCCAACACATCCCACCTCTGCAACTAACTGGGACGCTGACCTAGAACTCCAGGATAGCCCAGACATATGGCAAGTCATACACAAAGCAGTTTGGAGCTCCTCAATTTCCATGCAATATGACATTCACAACGTAAAATTATTGATGAGATGGCACTATGCACCCCAACTGCTGTCTAAGATGTTCCCAGAGGTCCCCCTGTACTGTTGGAGGGAATGTGGAGAGGTGTGTGATTATTGGCACCAATGGTGGAAATATGTGAAAATCCAGGTTTACTGGAATGAAGTTTTGGGGTGGATCCGGGAGGTGGATGGTATCAGGAGAACACATCCCCGCTACTATTTGGCATTGAATCAGAGGGGGAAGACTCATACACGCTACTTGCGCACATGCCTTGAAATCTGCTGTTAGCGGCAAGAGCGTGTCTGACAATTAAATGGAAATCTAACACTTTACCAACGAAAAGAGAGTGGATCACGAAGGCCAACTCCATATATGAAATGGAGAGTGTTACCGCTGCCCTACAGGAATCCCGCTCAAACATAATCTGATCTGGTTCCCTTTTATATAACACTACTCAGGTTACTGGGATTCACAGGACAGAGCTGGCCAAAAACAAAACAGTCAAGTAGTTTGAACAGACCACAGCAAGTCTTGCTAGCTCTTTCTCCAGACCTCCTAGTACGGTTTCGATCTGGGGTCTAACAGCACTGGTTGAATGTGGACTAATCTTTGTAGCACGACGTGGACATAATGAAAGAATAATGTTGATCAGTGGACATTTTTACACCATGCTAAGCTTCCTTATGATTCGAGGTGTGGGGGTGGAAGAGGGAGGGGGGAGGGGTAACAAGGTTATAAAGTTGCAACAAAATGGTTTTACAGTTAGTCGGCGCTCTGTGTTTGCAAGACCTTGTGACTATCGCTGTGACTAAACATGTGTTTTCTTGTCACTGTAATACTCGCTGTAAAACCAATAAAAATTATATATATATATATTTTTTTTTAAACATGGGGAAGGGAGGCCAACGGCCCGAACATCCTGACTTATTATTTTTTGAACACTTTCTTTTTCATGACCTTAGCCCCACACTATTTGTGTAGCAGTAAGGATTGGCAATAGTTTTTTTTAGTATAGGACCTTTTCTTTTTTCTTTTAAATAACTTTTTATTTGCATTTTTAAACAATACTTTTCCATTATATATGTAACCCCCGCACCCTGCCCCTCATCCGGAAGTAGTCTTTATCACAGTCCATTACTCCTGTACGATCCTTCTGTTCCATGTCAATAGGGTTATGCCGCCTGCATAAACCCTGGTCACTCCCTGGCCCCCCTCCCTCCCGGTTTGAGAGAACTGTCCTGGTCACATCAACCCCTTTAAGCGCATTCTCCTTGGACACCAAGAGTTCCTGTAGTAACTCCAAAGTCCTCGAACAGTCCGCAGGGAAGCTTCTATGGTCTCCTTGCAAGGAGTAGGTTAGCCATTCAAGTGCCGCAAAGTTCCATATTTTCCCTACCCACTCATGCTCCATCGGGGATCCTCAGATTTCCACTTTTGTGCCAGTGTCAGAGACCCCACCATCATCAAGAGGACATAGACATTGTGCTCCGCTTTCGAGGTTAGGTCGTCTAGAACATCATCCAGCCCCATCAGCCCCAGACTTATGTGACCTCCACACTGTGCTCTAATGCCTCCTGCATCATCCCCAATACTCTTGAATACGAGGACATTCCCACCATATGTGGCTTCATGTTCCTTCAATCCCGAACCCCCTCCAGCACAGCTTAGATGCCCCCGGAAATATTTTGTGCAGTCTTGCTGGGGTTAAATGCCACTGTATAACAAACTTGAGCCACATTTTCTGAATTTATAGGGACCTAATTAGCTTGGGAATGTTTGATCATAATTTTGTCCAGTCAGTTTCCTCTATTGAGTGCGGTGATGTGGCTTCCCAACCGCTCATGTACCTCCTTTGGGCCAGGTCCTCTCCCGATTTTATGAGTTCATATATTGTAGCCAGTACTCGCCTGGCCCCCGGGACTGTCATAATAATAATAATAATTTGGCATTTATATAGCGCTACGAACCCTCAGGTATCTGAGCGCTGCTTATTATTACCCACGGTGTGTGGTGCTCATTTATCGACCTCGGAAGGATGAAAGGCTAAGTTTGGCCCCGCCGGGATTCGAACCTGCGTTAGCAGGCTCTGCACGGATGTCAAAGCGAGCGCTCTACTCGCTCTGCCACTTGACCGGCTATTGACCGGTCATTGGGTACTTTTCAAAGGGGGTCAGTTTGCGCATTGCTGCTTCCTTCATTAGGGCGTGTTGGAGCCAGTGCCTTATTTGTGCATAGCGAAACCGCTCCCCTTCTCCCACCCCAAAGTCTGCCTTACACTGGTTGGAGGATTTCACCTGTGCCCCTTCGAACATATCTCTGATCCCTTTGACACCCACCCTCCTGCTATTGTCATGCACCAGCCCTGGAAGATCTTGAGTCGCTGGAAATACTACTAACATGGTTCTGGTTGTTCCATATTGACCGTCTAGTCTATTTCCAATATGGCCGTCGTAACCTATAAACAACTGTGCAAACTGGCGCTCAGCGCGTTGTATCAGATTTTGTGACGTGCGCTGCCAGTCCCTTTCCCGAAGCGTCTTGCCTTTCAGAGCTTTCTCCCATTTTCTTAACCTTCCTACCTGTCCATAAGTTCCATCTTCCTATTTTCCCGCACACTAGGATCATTCAGGTAAGTTTTTTCACTATTCTCTCGTGCACGTAGCGTTGACTATCTTTGTTAGAAACGCTACCTCTGTTTATGTGTTTTACCACGGCTATCTCTCTTAGCCTCCTCCTGCTGTGTTCTTTTACCGCTTTCCTCGGTAACGTGAGTCTTTCTGTCTTTCTGTTCTGGATCAGTTCTTTCATCCCTCCGTTCTTGCATCTCTCCGTTGTTGCTTTCTGAGTTTATATCTTTTCTGTGGACCTTATAAGCTAATATTTACCTGCTCTCCTGGTGCCGGGTTTGGAACTTACCTTCCCCGTTCCGCCCCTTGTTCGGACCACCTTCATCTCATTCCGGTGTTCCGGTACCGGCTGTTTCGATTCCATCCTAGTCTGTCATCAAGGGATCAGAGTTTCCAGTCTCATTCCGGGTGGGACACTAGTCTTTACTCCTTACAACAAAGACTGTTCGGATTAATGCCTGCACTGCTGATCCTCCATATCACCGAGTCTTAAATCGGAAGTGTCCCTTTCCAATTTCCCATGACTACTCACCTATTCTGAAGAAGAACGGAAACATCGAACAGGGTTTTTTTTAGCCTTTGGCTTTTTCCCTGTCCTAAGGGCGTGCTCCTCAGGGATCCCCAAGATCTGTATACAATACAGATCAAGGTGGCCACCGAGGGAGCACATCCCTACTTACATCAGAAGAAAGAGAAGAAGATAATAGAAGTTAAAAGACCCAAGAAGAAGAAGGAAGCAGCAAAGTTGGAGGAGTTACTAGAAGATACAGGTGAGGAGGAGTTAGGGGAAGGGGATTCAAGTCGTGACAGTATACAACGCCCAAGTGTACCCATGTCGTCTCTGTAGCAGTTTCAAGAACTATGCAACGCCATTCAAGGACTTAGAGTGGAATTGCAAACCCTTCATGCGGAGAACCTTACTCTTGGTCAACAGGCCGCGGCCAAAGTTGAAGGTAAGGATGATTTACCACTGATGCCGTTTTCTTATGGCAAGTTTGAGGGAAACCCCAAGACGATAAAGGAGTTCCTAGATGCCTGTGCAGTATATTTCTCCTTCAGACCCAGAGCCTTCGAGTCTGGAAGGTCTCGGGTTGGATTCATTGTATCTAATTTAGCTGGAAGCGCCCTGGCCTGGGCCACCCCCCTCATTACTAATCAAACCCTTCAATTAATGATTATGCCCTATTTGTGCAAGGTTTCAAGAACCGTTTTGAACTTCCAGAGGTCCAGTATACCAAATACGAAGCCCTCCTTGATGTCAAACAGGGTAATCAGGATCTGCAAGCTTGCATTGCGCAGTTCGAGTCTGGCAGTTTCCGCAGGTTGGCCAGACGCAGCTCAACAGACTATTTTTAGAAGAGGGCTAAACGAGGATATTAAAGATAAGCTAGCCCGTGTGGCTCGACCAAACAACTTTCAGGAACTAGTCACTCTAGTCCTCCAGATCGAATTCCGTCTTCAAGAGAGACGTTCGGAACGAAGAAGAGGAAGAGGAAGAGGATACTCACAGCGGTATAGCCCCCCTCAAGGATGGAGGGAACAACCAACACCGGAAGAACCCATGCAAATAGGATCGGCTAGGGGGCCCTTAACTAAAGCAGTAAGGAGGAGAAGACAAAAATTTAACCTCTGTATGTACTACGGATCCTCGAAACACGTCCTCAAGGATTGTTCAGAGATTCCCTCGAAACGGCAGGGAAACGCCATACCCCAGGTTTATGCAAGGGAGACCATGGGGAAGACCGCCCAAACCCTTCCAACCTTACCAGACCCAGCCACGAAGGAGTAGAAGACAATCACCTAATGGTGTTTCAAGTCTCCTTTTCCTACAGACCAAAGCAGACTATCTCTGTGTTGGCAATGCTAGACTGTGGTGCTGCAGGAAACTTCATAGACGTCACCTGGGCCCAAGAAAACCAGATCCCACTTCGGGAGAAAACAAGACCTGTGCCTGTAGAGGGTGTGAACGGACGCCCTTTATCCTCTGGACCTATAACTATGGAGACTGTTCCGGTCACGTTGGAGATCAGTTACCACATCAAAACCCTCAGCTTTGATGTTATCAGGGGGGCCCATTTCCCCCTGATATTAGGGATTTCTTGGCTAAGATGTCATAACCCAACAAACTGAGCTTTGATTCAGACTTTTGTGGTGAACACTGTATGAAGGGGCTCAAGGTTGAGGTCCAATCCAGTACTACCGAAAAGCACTCAAGCGTCTCAGTCTCTTCAATTCCAATACAGTATCACTCCTTTTCAAAGGTTTTTTAAGACTTAAACCCCAGACTCCTCCCACCTCACCGTCATGAAGACTGCAGCATCGATCTCAAGGAGGAAGTCTCTCTTCCATTTGAACAAATGTATCCATTGTCATTATCAGAAAAGGAAGCGCTGAAGGATTACTTAGAAGCGAATCTGGAAAATGGACTTATCCGACCTTCGAAGTCATCAGGTGGGGCTTGATTGTTCTTCATATCTAAGAAGGATTCGAAGGAATTACGCCCCTGTATTGACTATAGGGGTTTAAATAGCATTACCATCCGAGACAGATACCCAATGCCCCTTATTTGAGATATCCTCGAAGCAGTTAGGAACTCAAGGGTCTTCACTAAACTCGACCTTCGAGGTGCCTATCATTTGTTAAGAATTAAGAGTGGGGATGAGTGGAAGACCGCATTCAGAAAACCGCTGGGGTTATTCGAGTATTGTGTGATGCCCTTCGGTTTGATGAACGCCCCAGCGGTGTTTCAGAGGTTTGTGGATAAGATCTTTGCAGACATTCTATATATATCTGTAGTAGTGTATCTGGACGATATATTGATCTTCTTACCTTCCTTGGAAGAACATCGAATCCATGTCAATGAAGTTCTTCAGAGATTACAGGAGAATCATCTCTACGCCAAACCGGAGAAGCGTATCTTCGAGGCTTCTGAGGTACCATACCTCGGATTTATATTGTCGGCAAATGGGGTTCGTATGGATCCTAACAAGATTCAGGTGATAGATCGATGGCCCGAACCATCTTCGGTTAAGGAGGTGCAGCGTTTCCTCGGTCTGGCAAATTTCTGTTGCTGATTTATCGCAAGATTCTCGGACCTCGTTCTACCCATCACTTCACTTCTCAAGAAGGGAGTGGCCTTTCAGTGGGGAACCGAAGTGCCGGAGGCGTTCAAGAGCCTTAAGACACTTTTCACTTCAGCACCAGTCCTGTTGCAACCAGATCAGACCAAGCCTTTTGTCCTGGAAACGGACGCCTCAGGAGGCGCCTTAGGAGCAGTATTGTTACAAGAGGACGTGAATGGGGAAGAACACCCCATAGCATATTACTCCCGTACCCTGACTGGAAGCGAAAGGAACTACTCCGTACCAGAGAGAGCTATTAGCTATGCGAGCTGCCTGTCAAGAATGGAGACATCTGTTGCAGGGGGCTTCCCAACAGTTCACTATCCGTACGGATCATAGAAACTTGAAGGTACTCCAACAAATGGAGTGCAGAAACTCGAGGCATGTTCGCTGGGCTTACTACTTTTCCAATTTTGATTTCCAGATTACCTATATACCTGGATCTCAGAACAGCATCGCCGACGCTTTATCCCAAAGCTGGTCCAAAGAAGAGACGCCAGAAATAAACACGGAAAGAATCCTACCTGAGCATCATTTCCAAATGATCGCTAACATCTTTCTACAGGAGGCACACAGCGGGTTGGAGAACTATACACAAGAGGAAAGATAAGCATATCACTTACAAGAGGTTGGAGGGTTGTGGTTTCACCAGTCCACCCTCTTTCTACCTACCCCAACTCTTCAGAATCAGGCTATGAGCTTTTGTCATGACCTACCGTTGGCTGGACATAAGGGCGAAAAAACCTTATGAATTGATATGAAGAAGTTTTTGGTGGCCGTCTATGCGAAAGGATATCGCCTCATATGTCTCTACCTGTCCCATCAACAAGACACCTCGACAAAAACAGGGCTCCTTCACCAGGCAGAAACACCTTCACGTCCTTGGGAAAATCTTTCCATGGATTTTATAGTGGAACTACCTCCCTCAAACGGTAGAACAGCGATCCTGGTGACAATTGATTCCTACACAAAATTAGCCCACTTTATAGCTTTACCAGGCGTACCTTCGGCTTCAGAGACTGCAGCTATATTTCTTAGGGATATAGTAATACTACATGGATTACCAAAGACAATCATCACAGACAGAGGTACACAATTCTCCTCCAAGTTTTGGGACTCACTATGTCATCAACTAGGAATACAGAGAGCTCTGTCCTCGGGATAGCATCCTCAATCAGATGGACAGACTGAGAGATTGAATGCTAACTTAGAGCATTACCTTCATTGTTTTTGTAACAGGGAGCAAGATAATTGGCTTCTTTAATACCAATGGCTGAATTCGCCTATAATAATATGTGTCATATGGCGATCAAGATGAGCCCTTTCAAATGTACCTATGGGTATCATCCACACCACTTACCAGGGGCATTATCTACGATTACCAAGACCACGACTCCAGCCATAGAAAAGATGTTGACGGATCTCGGCGTCTCTCACAAGGAAGCGTTACAAGCTTTGGAAGATAGCAGAAAGAGATAAGAGGTATGCAGACACCAAGAGAGGCCATACTCCTTCATGGAAGCCGGGAACCCGGGTCTGGCTGTCAACTCGGTACTTACCCCGCTGGACCCATATGGGTAAATTTGCAGCTAGATATATCGGTCCATATCAGATACTATCCAGAATCAATCTGGTAGCTTTCAAACTACAGCTACCCTGTGCTCTAAGGAGAATACAACCGGTCTTCCATACTTCGCTTCTCAAAACTCATAAAGATGATCCATACAAAAGAACCCTGAAGAAACCGATTACCGCTCCTCCCAATGAGCCTGAAGAGTATGAGGTTGCCAGACTAGTCGATTCTCGTTACAGAGGAGGAACACTCCAATACTTGGTCCATTGGAAGGGCTACCCTATTACCGAAAGGACATGGGAACCAAGGTCCCATGTACATGCTCCCAGACTTATACAACGATTCCACAGACTGTATCCGGGGAAGCCTGGAGGAAGCAGGTATCGAAGGGGGCATACTGTCATGCACCAGCCCTGGAAGATCTTGAGTCGCTGGAAATACTACTAACATGGTTCTGGTTGTTGCATATTGACGGTCTAGTCTATTTCCAATATGGCAGTCGTAACCTATAAACAACTGTGCAAACTGGCGCTCAGCGCGTTGTATCAGATTTTGTTACGTGCGCTGCCAGTCCCTTTCCCGAAGCGACCTGCCTTTTAGAGCTTTCTCCCGTTTTCTTAACCTTCCTACCTGTCCATAAATTCCATCTTCCTATTTTCCCGCACGCTAGGATCATTCAGGTTTTCAGGTTAGGTTGCAGGAACTTTTCACTATTCTCTCATGCGCTCAGCGTTGACTATCTTCGTTAGAAACGGTACCTCCGTTTATGTGTCTTACCTCTGCTATCTCTCTTAGCCTCCTCCTGCTCTGTTCTATTACCGCTTTCCTCGGTAACATGAGTCTTTCTGTTCTGGATCATTTCTTTCATCTCTCCGTTCTTGCTTTCTGAGTTTATATCTTTTCTGTGGACCTTATAAGCTAATATTTACCTGCTCTCCTGGTTCCGGGTTCGGAATTTACCTTCCCCGTTCCGCCCCTTGTTCGGACCACCTTCATCTCATTCCGGTGTTCCGGTACCGGCTGTTTCGATTCCATCCTAGCCTGTCATCAAGGGATCAGAGTTTCCAGTCTCATTCCGGGTGGTCACGTGGGACACTAGTCTGTACTCTTTACAACAAATACTATTCGGATTACTGCCTGCACTGCTGATCCTCCATATCACCGGGCCTTAAAGCGGAAGTGTCCCTTTCCAATTTCCCACGACTACTCACCTATTCTAAAGAAGAACGGAAACATCAAACAGGGTTTTTATTAGCCTTTGGCCTTTTCCCTGTCCTAGAGGCGTGCTCCTCGGGGATCCCCAAGATCTGTATACAATCCAGATCAAGGTGGCCATCGAGGGAGCGCGTCCCTACTTACATCTGAAGAAAGAGAAGAAGATAATAGAAGTTAAAAGACCCAAGAGGAAGAAGGAAGCAGCGAAGTTGGAGCGGTTACTAGAAGATACAGGTGAGGAGGAGTTAGGGGAAGGGGATTCAAGTCGTGACAGCCATTTATCAAAGGCCGTGCCCGTCTGCCCCGCAGTGAATTGTGCGTTGCTGAAGATCGGTTTCAGCAGGGATGGGAAGAAGGTGATATGAGTGCATTTAATAGCTTCGTCCCAAGCGTCTCCTACAAGAGATAATATTGTGTTGCTATACATCTTGGCCGGTCTCTCTCCCTTGGCCTTCCATAATAACCCTTGCAGGTTCTTGCCCACCAAAGCTCGATCCATGGGAACCCAGATTTTGCCTCGATTGTCCTTCTGCCAGTCTCTAATCACTCTAACTTGCACTGCTAAGTAATAGGCCTTAAAATCTGGTTCCCCTAGCTCCCTCTACTCCTGGGCATCATCATGACCTTTTTGGCTACCCTCGGTCTTCTATTGTTCCAAACAAATCTGCTTGTATGCTTTTGGATTGCCCTAAATAAGGAAGGAGGTACGTGTTTCAGCAGGGATGGGAAGGAGGTGATATTAGTGCATGTGATGGAAGAGCTGAAAAGTAATATAACACCTGGGGGAGTATCACCATCTTTAGTACATTTATTCTGCCTAGTCAGAATATAGCCAGAGGACCCCCGTCGACCAGTTTACTCGTAACATCTTCTAGCAGGAGCGGATAGTTTGCCTCGTAGAGCCCTTCTGTTGACCTAGTAAATTTAATTCCTAGGTAAGTGATAGTGTCCTCGACCCATCTGTATCCAGAGCCCCTTTTGAGCTCACTTTCCACTTCCTTTGGGACTGTCAGGTTTAATACTTCCGATTTATGTGCATTTATTTTTAGCCCTGCCACTGCCCCAAATTGCTGCATCTCGTTATCTATTGCCCTCAGGGAAGTCTCTGGGTGAGTTACCGAAAGTAACATGTCCGCAAATGTAGCTATTTTATGTTCCCTTCCCCCGAGCATCACTCCCGCTATTCTGTCACAAGCTCTTACCGAGGCCAGAAGGGGCTCTAAGTGTATCGCATTAAGCAAGGGTGACAAAGGGCAACCTTGTTTTGTGCCTTGTTGAACTGTGACTGGTTCCGTTAGCTGTCCATTTATGGCCAGTCAGAGCCGAGGATGTTGGTAATTGGCTTTAACCCTAGCCAAGTGCTTATTCCCAAAGCCCATCTTTTCTATGGTTGCAAACAAAAAAAAACACTCCACCTGATCAAAATCTTTCTCCGCGTCCAAGGTTATGAGGAAAGCTGGTATTTCTTTCTTGTTGGCTTTTTCTATGAGATGTGTGATTCTTCTAATATTATCGCCGGTTTGTCAGCCCCTAACAAAACCTGACTGGTCTGTTTGGACCATTCATGGGAGAACAGGGTCAAGTCTAGTTGCCAGTATCTTCGTGTAGATCTTGACATCTACATTGATTAGGGCAATGGGTCGATATGAGTCACATTCAGTTGGGTCTTTCCCCTTTTTAGGGATGAGCAGTACCTTCGCCTCTTCCTTGCATTGTGTGATGGGTCTCCCACTCCTATCTGATTATACAGCGTGGTCAAGTGTGGTAACAAGAATTCCCTGTGCTTCTTGTAAAACTCTGTAGTGAATCCGTTTGGCCCTGGTGATTTATTAGCGGGCAATGCTTTTATCGCTTCCAAATTTCCTTACTGGTTATATCTTGCTCAAGGATTTCCTTCTCTTGTTGGGTCATTACTGGGAAACGAATGCCTTGTAGGTACCTCGCCTGTGGTTGTGTCTGCGGCATGTCTGAGCTATATAGCTTGGTGTAATATTTAACAAACTCTTTTAATGTCCTCCATGCTACTACTAGTCTTATCCCTTCCTGTTTTTATTTTTTAGTGTAGTTTTCCCCTACTCCTCTCTCCTCATCATTCTGGGCAGCATCCCATCTGACTTGTTTGCTTTTATATAGTACTTCTGTTTAAGGGATAGGGTGCGCTCAGCTGCTCTGGTCTGTATTAGGTCTAATTGGCCACTCACCACTCTATATTCCCCCCCTTGTCTCGCCGCTTGCCCCGGGACCCATTTGGCTCCTTTTCTCTTTAAGCCTCCCTTCCAATTTTGCTTCGTCTAATCTCAATTCCCTGTCTCTCCGAGCTTTGATGTCGATAATTTTCCCCATTATCGCTGCCTTAAACCCGTCCCACCTAATTTGCGAGCTTTTTTCCGCTGCTTAATTGACTTTAAGGAAAGCCCCTATCCCTTCTGTTACCTCCTGTGTCTCATCCTTGAATAGGAATGCCGGGTATCGCCATTTCCATAGAGCTGTGTTCCCCTATTGTCTTTTCAGCATTAGTTTTATGGGGGCGTGATCAGATTGTGCTATTGCTCCCACGCTTATCCTCCTGATAAGCCCTAGAACACCCCACAAAGCCCACACATAGTCAATTCTGGAGTGTGTACGGTGGAGTAAAAGGTGTAGCCTTCCCTGTCTCCCTCTATCTCCCTCCATACGTCCTCAAGGGCAAGACACTGTATTTTCTCTAAGAACTCCCCCAAGGGTTTCCCCTGCGCGGGTGGGCCCTTCCAACTTCTGTCCCTTGTAGAGTCACACTAAATGTTGAAGTCCCCTATTAGAATAATGGGAGCCTTTGTAACATTTTCTAATCTGTGCAGAGCTTGTCCTATAAATGCATCTTGACCTGAGTTGGGAGCATAAATCGTGGCTACCGTATAGCTCTCCCCTCTCCCCTTCTGGGCTATTGCTAGGTATCTCCCCTGGTCATCTTCATCGGTTTCCGCAGGAGTAAGATCAAGATCATTCCTCAGGGCGATTAACACCTCCCCCCCCTTTCTTGCTATCATGTGTGGAATGGTAGATTCGGTTGAAGCCCCAAAACCTTATACTGCCTCTGTCCCGGGAGTGAACGTGAGTTTTCTGGAGGGCTACTATATCTGGACACTGCCTCATCGATTTCTTGTCTTTTTTTTTTTTCCTTTTGATCGGGGAAATTAGCCCATTGACATTAAGGGAGAGGAGTGTGATTCCGTTGTCTCTAGCCATTGCCCCTTTATATATATCCGTGCTCACTGTCTCCCCCAGGACCTATGTCTGCCTGCTCCCCCAGTTGTTCCACCCCTTAAGCCCCGCCCCCTTCCCTCAACCCCCGCCCCTCCCTGTTGCTTCCCCCCTCCACCGTCTGGGTGGATTTAACCAGCCTCTAGGCCCACTCGAGTCAGCGTCTCGTGGATTGAACTCCTCTTCTCCCAGACCAAACCACCCCTACAGGTTCGCCTGAACCCATCCAAGAATGACTCCCCTCCCTCCCCCCGGGACCATTGCTATTCCTCCTGTGGTTGTTTGCCCTCCCCAGGCACATTTCGTCTTGTTCCCCTGTATCACTCACTCAGTCTGAGGAGCCTGTGGCTGAATTTTCTGGGCCTGTCCCCTTCTCCTACATTTTTCCTTTACTAGGGTCTTTTAGGTTTGGGTGGTGTCCCTCTCTCTTGACGCGTTTGGCTTTCACTGTCACTTCCATGGTTTACGAGTGCCTTGGTAGTCATCCACGGCCGGCCCTGTATGACGGTCTTCCTCTTCTATCCCCAGAAGGCTTTGTAGGTTGTGATTCTGCGTTGCTTGCCCTGCCACTCGAAGGTTAAGCCGAATGGAAATGTCCATCTATAGCGCAAATCTTTGCTCCTTAAGAATGTTCGGATCAGACCCATTTTCCTCCTTTTGATAAGGGTTGACTGGGCTAACTCCTTGAAGAAATATATTTCCACTCCATTTGAAGTAATCTGCTTTGCTTTTCTTGCCTTAAAGAGTATTCATTCCTTCACTATGAAGTAGTGGATAGCCGCCAAGACCTCTCTTGGCCTCGCCCCCGGTTCTTGCCTGCAGGGTCCCACCCTCTGAATTCTATCAAACTTCTATCCGGGGAGTCTTCTGCTTCCAGGAGGTCTTGAAAAATGCTCCTGACTGCTGAGTCAAGTTCCTTGTCCTGGATCTCCTCTAAGGAGGCATTTGATTTGGATGTTGGACCTTCTGGATCTATTCTCCAGGTCCACGGCCTGGACTTCGAGATTGTGGGTCGCCGCTGCTAGGCTCTCCAGCAGAGTATTGGATCTCCTTGTATTGTAAAAATACATGGAAATCTCTCCTTGACACTATTATAAGCAAAGATCAAAGAAGGTTCTGGAGTCTTATAGGGACGTGAAGTAGTGAGGGCCAAAATAAAATTCTGTGCAATATCCTACAGTCCGCTTGGCATCTGCATTTCTTGTCATTGTTCGAGGAATCCAGTATCTTTTTGGCCAAAAGTCAACCTGGCACGGAGATCAACATGGGAGACCCAATATTTTCTCAGTTGGTGAAGTCATTACTGCACTTGACAGCCAAAAGGCAGAGAAAGCGCCCAGACCAGATAAGGTGCTGGTGGATTTTTATAAAGCTGAACCTCTGATCTGGGGAACGTGTCTCACAAAGCTCTTTAATGTCGTCTTGTCAGCAAACCTTGTCCCACAATCATGGACATAGGCCGAAATTATGCAAATATAAAAAAGGGGTGGGAGGGAAGATCCTGGGAATTACCGCCCAATATTGTTGGATGCGGGAGGGAAAATATTCGCCAAGGCATTGTTGACCCACCTGGAGTTTTGGATAGAAGGAAATCATGCTCTACGTCATTTACAGGCTGATTTCCAGGCAAATATCAGTACTATTGACCAATGCCTCAGGTTGGGTCTTATAAATGACCAGTATTTAACCTTAAGAAAAATTAGATCATACGCCACATTTGTGGACTTAAAAAAAGAATTTGACAAGGTACCAAGGGCCCTATTGTGGAATACTTTGAGAGATATGGTGATCCCGGCAGCCCTTCTTGAGGCAATACAGAGTCTTTATAGCGGGTACGAGGCCGTGGCAAGATGGAGTGCTGACGGAAGTGTCACAAAAACAATACCTATTCAAATGGGTGTACGCCAAGGATGCGTACTTACACCAAAACATGTTTCTCTTTTTATCAATGGTGTATTTTCTAAATTGGTAAACCTTCCCTGTGATGCACCAATTTTGGCTGGGGAAGCTTGTCCGATTTTTATGTTTGCAGACGATGCAGTTGTATTGTCCCTGACACCATGCATTTGAAGACTTCTGCGATTGCAATGGGTTGTCCATCCATTTTAACAAAACAAAGACAATGATTTTTAGGAAAAACAGAACCAAGGGGCTTAATGAAATGACCTTAAAATTAAAGGCGAGCCTGTTGAACAAGTTAAAGAATGATTATCTGGGGGTTCGTTTTACAGAAAAATGTGATTGGTCTCCCCAAGTTAGTAAAGCAGGCCTTGCACTTAATAGATATGGCAGAGCTATTGCAGTTTGCTCAGGACTATGGTAATGGGGCTGTTAATGTATCTTTAGAAGCCTATTCCTCACAGGCCAGACAAGCGGCTGTATATGGTGCAGAAATTGGGGGAGGAACGAACGGTGACAGATTATCAGTCAACATAAAATTATTAAAATACTTTTGGGTCTCCCCTATAGTACACCTAGGACGCAGGTTTTTGCAGAGGTCGATAGACAGAGAATTGGGTTTCTCTGTGGATCAAAACCTCTCCTTTATTGCGTAAGGGTGTGTGGTCTTCCCCAGGACTTGCTGTGTAAAGATCTGTAATCCAAGATATCCTCTCACAGGAGGGAGGTTGTTCGTTCCCTTGGCTGAAATATTTGAAAGCGGTTCTATTATCACTTGGCTTCTGTGATTATTGGCAAAACCCCCAATTCATCGATAGTGCTGCTAAATCAATGATTAAGGCGGCCCTGAAGAATAATGAAGTGAGTGTCTTCCTCATTAATATTTTAAGTAGCGAGCGGTGAAGAAGGTATTGGGAGTGCAAGCAAACCTTTGGTTATGAAACCTATTTGGATATAGTTTTGCTGAAATTTTATAGGGACTTGTATCTCCAGCTTCGATTTGGAACATTACCATTGGCTGAATTATTGCACAGATGGAACCGTGATCTTCCTAACAAATGTCCTATGTGCGAAAACAAGATTGAAAATGTAATGCATGCACTTTTTATTATGTTGTCCATTGTACTGGAATATTAGGAAGAGATATCTTAAGCCATTATTTATATACAGATCAATTAAAACTGTAAAAGATGCCTTGGCTCGGGGGCGTGGGCAACTGAGGATGCCAACGGATGCCTTCTCAGTGAGCTCCGTGATCCCCTTCGGCCCCGAGCCCCAAAACTCCCATTGATGTAAATGTTTACCCAAGCGGCGGACTTCAGGGGCACAGGAACATCTGGGGCATCTGCTCTGGCAGTTCTTAACCCTGGGGTGCCCAGTTGGTGGAGCTGGAGCGGACCCTGCGGCATGGCCATAACATAGCAAAGATGGTGGCTGGAGTCGCGAGAAACCTGGGAGCAGAGCGTCAGAAGCAATAGACAAGCTTGCCAACACAGGAAGACCCCAACAGCTGCCCAACACGGACTGCGGGGGGTGCTGCAGGAGGAG
The DNA here is from genome assembly GCF_040938575.1 of Ambystoma mexicanum. Classification (NCBI taxonomy): domain Eukaryota; kingdom Metazoa; phylum Chordata; class Amphibia; order Caudata; family Ambystomatidae; genus Ambystoma; species Ambystoma mexicanum. Next base: position 548,292,319 of record NC_090932.1, read on the forward strand.
AGTGGAATTGGGCGCCCCGCCCAGAACTAGCCGGGACTCAGGTGTGTTTGGATGCCCCTCCCCCCTCCGACACGGCCGGGGGAAGGAGCAACGGCGGAAAGAAGGAGGCTGCAGCAACGGCAGCGGCGAGGCCAGGCAGCGCGATGCCCACACAAGTAAGGAGAAGCAGGGGGGCGCTGAGCCGGTGAGTGTTGAGAGGAAGCGGGACCGACCGGAGGGCCAGCTTACTCCTGAGAACGGAGCCGGCACAGACTGTTACCCATGCGCTGCAGCGGCCCCCAGCTCAGAGCAGATACACTTGTGACCCCGCAACTAAGAGGATTAGTACAGAGCGGGAATGCAGGATATTTCAGCAATAAAGGTTGTGCGCCCATGCCCCAAAGCGGTAACACTATCCATTATCGGCAAAGAAAGGCAACCTTCAAAGAGCTGAGCCCACAACATAGGCCTTGGCACTGAGGCAGGCTCCAGATTTATGGCCCAACACATCAGAACCCTCATAGAAGCAGAATAATGGCGGCTTCAAGCTCCTCGTAGGATTATAGGGACAGCCCTCTTCATCAGTAGAGCAGGAGCTCTCACGTTTGCAAAGTGGGTGAGGATTGGATGCAAGCAGCATGTATGAGCAGGATGTGGTATCCCCCGCCAACTGTAGCCCATAGACTTTGCCACCCGATAGCCGTAAACCCCTACAACCGCAGATAGTGGGCGACGCATGGCACGTTTTGTAAGAATTTACGGAAGGCACCTGCATGGCAGCAAGTGGCAGTCCTCGGTGGAAATGAGAAGGGGCGCTCCTGCACCCCTGCAAAGCTGAGAATAGGGACAGACAAATCGAAGGGGACATCAAGGCTAGGCAGACCCTAAAAAGTGGGGACCTGAATTAAAGCAAAGACATCGCCACCCAGTATACAGACCATCATGTCCAAGCAAGCAACAAAAGCGAAAGGAGCTGTCTGGCGACATCAAAGCCCTAATGCAGACTGCAGTGGCACAGAAACGTAGCCAGCAGCAGGCAACGGTGCAGATACACTCCCTACGACCAGAGAGCTCTATTGAACCGGAAGATCCTCCAATAAGGAAATCTGACTTGCTTGTAATGGTGCAAGAGCTTAAAAAAGACTTTAAAGAAAGTGCCTCAGACCTAGCCAAATCCATTGTAGACCTCAATAGAGGGGAAATGGCAGTGGAAAAAAGAGTTGACGAAATGGAAACTGCGGTAGCAGAACAAGGACATGAGCATGATGAATTAACAAGAAGAGTGCTGGAACTAGAACAGCAGATGGACCGTGTCCAAAATAAACAGGAAATGCCGAAAACAGGTCCAGGTGCAATAATAAACGAATTCGGGGGATACTGAAGACGGTGGCAGACTCCGACTTGCAAAAGTATGTAATAGACCTGTTCCGGCAGATCTTGGGGACGGCGGATGACAAAGAAATTGTACTAGATCGCACACACAGGGTGTATTCCACATTCCAGCTCAGCAAGAACCTGACTCCGGATGTGCTGACCCGGATACACCTCTTCCAACTAAAGGAGATCATGAGATCATTATGCGAGCAGCACGGGAAAAAGAACCGACACATTTCCGATCCACATCCATCCAGCTTTATCAAGACCTGGCCCAGGCCACCCTAGCAAAGAGAAAGCGATTGAGCGTGGTCACAGACTGGCTCAGAACCAGGAACGTGCGTTACAGGTGGCCTTTCCCGGTGGGACTCCCTTTTGAGTGGAAGAGGCAGCGATACACAATCACAAAAGAGGAAGAAATGGATGACCTCATAAGGGAGAGCGACGGAACAGAGAGCGGCGACAGATGCAATTCCCCGCTTGCAAGCAAAGAAAGGGAGGATAGACCAGAAAGGGAGCGATGGCGACCAGCACGCCCTCGGCCGAGGGGCCAGAACAAAGATTCTAAATCTGCTGATACTGGATGAAAGTCACTCGGAGAAGGAATGGCCGATGGTTCTCCCCCGAAGCTAGCAGAGACTGACTGGGAAGCTGAGGTGGGTGGGCGGGGGGGAAGGGCATCAAACCTGGAGAGGCAAGATAGATCCGAGCTCTAAGCATTGAATACTTTTGGGAAACAACAATGGCAAAAAAAAAGGAAGGTAACAGCTTTGGGGGGGGGGTGGGGGGGCGGTTCGGAACCTTCATTTCCCGGGGGTACATAGAAACCTGGTGATCTACCGTGGCAATCATGGTGGAAGTTAATGTTGAAGTTTGGGGGGAATGGGGAAGTTTAAGTTTGGGGATTAGGGGGGCAGGGGGGAGAGTCTGGTCACTAGGGGGGTGGTTACACATGGCATACATAAGATATCTGAAAGGGTGGAAGGGCTTAGGAAACTTAAGATAAGCACAGTATCGAAGCATAAGAATGGCTGAATTAACATTTGTCACACTAAATGTCCAAGGGCTTAACTCCCCAAATAAACGAAAATCCATGATGAATAGGCTTGGGGAGTTGTGGGCCTCGGTGGTATGGATGCAGGAAACACATCTGGTCCCAGAGGATGAACACAGGCTAAGTGGGCATCCTGCTGGCTAAGGGTATCAGTTTCGAGAAACAATTTGTAAAGAAAGATCCAGAAGGCCGCTATTTGATAGTTGGAGGGAAATTGATGGGGCAACAGGTTACGTTGATATCGATCTACGCCCCCAGCGAAGGGCAGGATCGCTTCTTTTTTTTTTTTTTTTTTAAACTCTTTATTGCCGTTTTCAATACCACCCCAAAGTTTCATTGCCCCCCCTTCCTTGCTCCCCCCCTCCTATAACACAGTCCAACTTTAATATTGACAACAAGAACTCCCCAACCCCTCCATCCCCTTCCCCTTCTCAGAGTCCGGTCCCATCCAACAGGCTCCATTCTCTCCAGCAGGCGCCGTCAAATCTTCGCATCAGGATCCCTTCTTGATGAAATTGCTACCCATCATCGCACAATGGGGAGTGGGGCAGGTTCTGATGGGGGGTGATTTTAATGGGGTGATGGACGCTGGGATGGACAAAACTGTTCCGGCTACCTCCAATGACCATACGTTCAGACGGGCCCTAGCAAAATTCATTAGAGATTTACACCTAATAGAAACATGGCGTTTCTTTTGCCCACAAGAAAAAGCATACACCCACTATTCTGCAGTGCACAGGGGCCACTCCCGGATCGATATGGAGCTGATCTTGGACTCGCTAATCTCAAAAGTCACGGGACTAGAGATTGGAGTGAGGTGCCTATCGGACCATGCCCCGGTCCTCTTAACTTTGGAACCTTTGAGCCCACAGGAACAGCCCCATAAACCATGGCATCTAAATGAGGTGATCCTGAAAGATGTAACTCTCAGAGCCGACATAGAACAGGCCTTGAAGAATTACTTTCAGGAAAATGTTACACCCGGAATAAACTGGGCCACTATTTGGGACGCTAGTAAAGCAGTTGTAAGGGGAGAATTCATTGCACGCACAGCAAATTATATCAAATGACGGGAAAGGGGGAAGCACGACATGGAAGCCAATGTGGCAGAGGCCGAGATGGAGTATAAAAATAGGGTTTCGCAAAGAGCAAGGCGGGAATTTTAAAAAGTTAGGTTGGCCTTGGAAGCCCATCTGGCGGACGAAGCCGCACACCTCCTTGTGCAAACTAAACAATTTTACTATATAAATGGGGATAAAACCAACCGATTCCTTGCAGCCAAATTAAGACAGCAGAGTCCAACTTAAAAACCGGGAGGGGAACCTGGTGCAGGGGGGAAGAGGAAATAGAGGAGATGATACATTCATACTATACCAAAAACCTGAAAGGGGGAGGACCTGGAGAAGGAGGCGCAGATAGCATTTCTTAACCGAATAACCCTGTCGCAAATTAGTGATTCGGACAGGCAAATGCTAAGCACCTATAACAGAGGAAGAAGTGGGAGAGGTTATAGGGGCACTGAAAGGGAATAAATCCCCAGACCCAGATGGGCTAAGCAATGCTTATTACAAAACGTTTAGAGCTACTCTAGTGGGCCCCCTAACAAAGCTGTTTAATTCCATCCGGGATTCTGGGAGGATCTCCGGAGATGAGTCCGGCGACCACAGTATTATTATTAAAGCCGGATAGGGACCCGGTGGGCTGCACGAGTTACCGCCCCATATCGCTACTAAGCGGAGATGCGAAAATCTATTCCACGGTACTGGCCTGTAGAGTAGCAGGTCTCCTACCGGGGATAATTCATCCAGATCAAGCTGGCTTTGTACAAGGGCGACACACATACGACAACATCTGTAGAGCCATAGACACAATCGATTGGGGCCGGAGAACAGGACAGCGGTTCTCGCTACTGGTGCTGGACGCCTCCAGATCCTTTGACAGTCTGCACTGGGTGTTTTTACAGCTGACCCTTGAGAGGTTCGGGTGTGGTCTGATCTTAACCCGCATGATAATGGACAATTTTGTACTTCCATCTACATGACTAATGGTTGGCTCACAAATAGCATCCCCATACGGAAGGGCACGAGGCGGGGGTGTCCGCTATCACCGCTGATCTTGGCTATGGCCATGGAGCCGCTGCCACAGAGGGCCCGCGATGATCGGGAATCCAGGGGATGGAGGTAGGCGCAGGGGGATCTCAAAAGGTGGCTCTCTACGCTGACGTCCTCATGTTCCTGAAGGACACAGCATACTCGCTTCCAAGGGCCATAGATCTGCTAGATGGGTTTGCGAGGGTCTCAGGGTTCCACATCAATTACCCTGAATCTAAGGCACTTAAGGTTACCGAGATGGCAGAACAGGTGTCAGAGTGGGAGGATAGGTACCCGTTGAAATGGGAACAGAAAGCGGTAAAATATCTGGGAATACAGCTGACCCCCAAGTACGAAAGACTATATGGGTCCAATATTCCGGACCTACACTGGCAAGCGATCTGAAACGCTGGGATATGCAGGAACTGTCATGGTTGGCATGGATAATGGCTGTTAAAATGACTTTGCTCTCTAGGTTCTTATGTGATAGGCACTCTCCCAATATGTATCCCAGGCCCAGCAATCCAAAAACTACAGAGGGGGAGTTGATGTCCTGTATTTGGAGGGGGAAAAAGCTGAGGGACCCCAAAAAGGTATTGTTTAGGCTGCAAGCATTAGGGGGCCTGGGGGTTCTGGAATTCTGCAGATACTTATGGGCAGCACAGGTAGCGCCCATGTTACAATGGTCACCTGGAGGAAATCAGAACCGTTGGGCAACCCTCGAAGGAGAAGCAACTAAGGCTCCCTTAAGAAACTAAGGCTCCCTTGGGAAGCCTTGTCTACCTTGCAAAACGACATAGAGGCAAAGAGGGCACATTACTAGAGTCAACTAAGGCCCCCCTATGGTATTGGGACAAAGCACTGAGGGGCAGAAAGGCAAAAGGGGGGGGGGGGGGTGTGCTCTTGCACCTGTCGCTCACAACCCAGATTTCACCCCAGGGATGCAGACTGACTTTTGGGCACATTGGGGGGGAAGCAAGCAATCCCTGACACTGAAGGACCTATATGAGGAAGGTACACCCCTAACATTCGAGAGCTGCAAAGCCAAATTTGATATACCGGAATGTGAACGATTCCATTATATTCAACTCAGACACTGGATTTCCAACAGGAAGGTCTGGGAGGGGGCAACTCGGGCCCCAGTGGGGCTGGAACTCACGATAAAAGAAGGCCAGCCGGAAAAAGGGGCGTCGAAATTGTAATGCTTGATGGGGACGGTAGATCCAAAAGAAACTCTCACGTATATGCAAAGATGGGAGGCTGATGTGGGGAGGCCAATTTCTGGGGAGATCGGGAGTCATATATGGCAAAGAGCCGCCAAAAGCTCCAAATGCACTTCAATCAAAGAGGCAGCATACAAAATTTGTCTGAGGTGGTACATAACGCCAGCACGCATGCACTCCATCAGCCCGGACTACCCCATATTCTGCTGGAAAGGCTCCGGACAACATGAGGATTTAATTCATATGTGTTGGTCCTGCCCGGTTGCAGAGATATACTGGAAGGAGATTTTGAGCCATATCAGGGCGATAGCGGAGGCGCAACTGCATTTTGACCCGGTGGTGGTCCTACTGGGGGGGGAAGGGCAGTCATGGGGTGTTATGCAAAATCAGGGTCCAAAGCCAGCCTTATCACTCATATGCTGAGCACTGCCAGAATCACCCTGGCACAGGCATGGAAGATGAAGCAAAGGCCGGTAGTGGCCATGTGGTGGGTGAGACTATGGGGGTTGATGGCCACGGAAAAAGTGACGGCATTAACTCATGGTTCTTATTCAAAATACTTGAATACTTGGATGTCACTGAATGAATTCACAGACGATAAGGAGCAGATGTACTTCAAGCCTAAATTACTTTGCAAAATATCTTTTTATTTGAAAGTGCAAATCTTGGGCGGAAAAGGCGATCCAGCCTGGAAGACACTCAGGAAAGCCGAAATATGAAGCTCTCCACCCAAATGTTTGGAAGTTATGTTTTGGGGGAAGAAAGGGGGTTTAACAGTTAAAATGTATGAGCCAACGAAACCCAAAGACTGGAGCGAACAATGGGGAAAGGCTAACAATTGCATACTAATTCTCTAATGCACACATGTATGTTTGTAACTAATGCTCTTGAAAACTTAAACAAAGTTGATTTAAAAAAAAAAAGGATGCCTTGGCTCTGTGTATTAATGCAAGCGATGAACTCGTTGTGCATTTGGTTGTACATTATCTAAAGAATGCCTGGAGGGTCAGATCCCATTTTAGGGCCTTAGACTATTTGGCTGCTCAAATTGTCAGTCCGACCTATGTACTCGTTTTTGCTATATCTGAGAAAATTAATGATCAGGCTCACTTTCTTGTAGTTAAATAATGCTCAATTGTTTTGGATTTTGAAGATGACTAGTATGATGTTTTATTGGTTTCTTAATTATTAATATTCTTATATTTGCTGATTTTTAGGCTGCGGCCATCACATTTTAAGATTGAAATTATCCTCCTTGAGTATTTGTGTTCAAGTTTAAAATATTGATATTTTATGACTTTATTTAAATGGCATGAAGAGGTGCTACGGTTTCTATCTTTACTTGTTAAGATTCTTAAATGTATCAGTGTATTTGCTTTTATGATTCATGGATTGAAATAAAGCATGATTGAATGACTAGATCTGAAAGTATGACCTCTTTTGCAGTATTGACTTGCAATTTACTAAAAAGAAATCAAAATAAACCAACCTGACATTGCATATTTGTTTTAATACTTATAGAAACAAGTTACATAAAAAGAATGATTGAAGCTTTGTTTTTCCATTTTCAATTAAAGAGTTAAAGTACCATTAAGCATAGCAATATGTAACTAGGGTGTTTCTTAAATGTTTGGGGGTTAAATGAAAATTCAATTACTTCCAAACTTTTTATGAGGAACCTGGTGGCAGATCACTATGCACAAAAGGAGGTCATTGATTCCAAGATGGCGGCGATGGGAGGTGGATGTGCCTGAGTGTCGCTCTGTCCCCCCTTCTAGGCCGCTACAATCAAGATTCTTAATAAAGCGGAGGATACTCTAATAAAGGACAAGGAGGTTGGAGGAAAAGCGATACGGCAGAGGACGAGGCACACTGGGAACATCGGGGCACACCGACACCCAAAGCAAGGTCTGAGAGAAGGAGCCCCCCAGATGCCGGGCGTACTCGGAAGAAATCCTGAGGGGACGGACCAACCACAGAGCCCAGGGGAAGCGAACCGGACACTGGCAGCGCCCAACAGAGCTGGCGGCATCGCAGCGTGGTGACACAGCCCAGAGGAGGAGCCGCGAGAGACTCGTCCCGAACACCCCGGGAAGCGGGGACGAGGAAAGGACCCAACAGCACACGAGTCGTGGGTAATAGCGGGACACCGAGGAAGACCGGTCCACCCAGCGAACACAGCCCCGAAGGCACAGAGGCTCATAGGAACCCAGGGGAACCGGGTGGGCAGGAGATATACTCTTCCTTGGTTTAGTCAGTAGCCAGCAGGGGGTTCAGACTTCCTCTGCCCCTTTTCCGCCTTCCCGCCCTCCTCTAAATCAGGTTGGGTCTCCCCCTCTAAATCTGGAAATCTCCAAACTTCTGGTAATGAAGGCTATAGAGGAGGTGCCAAGTCCAGAAGCTGGACAGGGTTTCTACTCCGGTCTATTCACAGTGCCAAAATCAAACCAGGCAGGCTTGTGCGCCATCCTGAACTTAGCGAATTTCAATCTTTTTCTTCCCCTTCAAAAGTTCAAGATGACCACCCCTGCACAGATCGACTCTTCCTTACGCGAGGGGGATTGGATCTGTGCAAAGGATTTGAAGGATATGTGCCTACCTGGCCTCTGCATCAGATGTTTGAGATTCTTGGTGGGGCAGTCCCATTACCAGCACTGAGTCCTTCCGTTTGGCCTCAATTCAGCGGCCAGAGTTTTCACGACCATGATGGCGGCGGTAGCCTCGTTTCAACGTCTCCAGGGACTCCATGTCGGTTGTGACGATTTGCAGCATTCAGTCTCTTCTCCCCATAGGGGAGCCTTTCCATGCGATACCCTTCCTAATGGTAGAGTGAAGTGGGACCTCACCATAAGAATTCCCCCTGTGGGGACAAGGACTCCCATTCCCATGAAGAACTCCCTGCCCAATCCACCTATACACCACAGTTGATAAACTCTACTGGAAGAAAGCAGGAATAATCAGTGGACGTTTGTTATTGTGATATTGAACCTGTAAGAAAACCTGAAGAAAACTACTTGTGAGGTACTGAGATGAAGAAAACCACTAGAGCAGTGGTCTTCAAACTTTTTGGGGCTGAATCCCCACCTCCCCAACGCCCCCACCAAGCAAAATTTGGGAAGGCCGGGCCCCCCTGTTCCCCCAAAAGCCTAAAGGACAATAGGTACAAATGGCTATGAACTATTGCGCGCCATCACTGCACACTACTCCCAGTATTGTCCCTGGGCTCCCCTACCTGCTCCCATCAGTGGCTGGACTCCCACATCCCACTCCTGCCCAGTCCCTGGGCTCTCCCCACTCCATCACAGACCCTGGGCTCTCCCCACCCTGCTCCCACACTATCCCAGTGCTCCCGCTCATCCTGCTCCCACCACAGACCCTGGGCACCCTCCACCCCGTTCCCAATGCAGTCCGAGGGCCAGTGAAAGCTGGTGAATTTTTTAAGTGGACGGGCATAAATATTTCCCTCAAAAATGTCATAGCGGCCAAGCGCAGCGCGAACCAATCAATGGGGGTTTTCTGCCGTGAAGTCTTTTTAAATAATAGGTTAAACTGTTGCATTTTAGAGCATACTTTAAAAGAAAATGGATAAAAAGCTAAACAGTTTGCAATTGCGCTGGGAGGCCAAGGGACATATCTATGATAGATAGCCAGTAAAAGAAAATACCATCCCAGTTTCCTGACCTCCACAGCGCCTCAGAAGGACAGCTGATTTTGGCAGGTGGGTAGGGGTATTGTGCAACAAAGGCATTTTTTCAAAATCCTTTGTTGTAAAACCCACCTCCCCGCCACACACCCTCTACATCCACTCACCAAAATCAGCCCGACGGACCAAAAGAACACACACACGCACACATTCACACAGCAGTCACACTATCATTCATACAAGCACCCATCACCATACACTCTCTCATAACTCAAGCATACACGCATCCATACACATATTTTAATAAAAAATAAATGAACATAAACGTACCTTCTGCAGGGGCCTGCGCGTGGGTGCTGAAATGCCCCGCTCCATGTTGCTTTGTCTGTATGTGCGAGGAGTCGCAGGAGCTCCCCCTCACACATACAGACATGCAGTGCCCCAGCCAGCATTGCCAATGAGCTATGCAAGGCTGGTGAAGCAAAACGCCCCCAGCGTTGCATGGCTCACTGAGCATGTGCGGCTTGGGAACTGAACTGTCAAAGGGAAACAGTGTTTCCCTTTGACGGTTTAGCCAGTCCAGGAGCACTCCCTCTGCTGGAAAAAGCAGCCGAGGGAGTGCTCAGTGTTTCACTGGGCTAGTTCCTCGGCTCCTCCATAATGGGTGAGGGGGCCACTGGGTGGACGCCCCCTCTCCCATTATGGATGAGGCACCAGGCTCGGACTGGCCTATAAGGCAATAGGGCAATGGCCATACCAAAAATGCTAGTGTGGACCAGTCAAAATGGGCCACTTTTTTGGCCAATGTGGCCAGTTCTGACCAATGTTGCTGAATAAATATTCTTTAAATATCACAATTTGCTTACATTTTACCAAAAATACCCCCTTGGGTATTACTCAAACAGTCTGTGACTAAAGGAATGAAAATCCATTTGCAACTGCAGGCCACTTTTTCATTGGTGCCTAAGACCGTTTATGGTCCAGTCTGACCATGAAAACCGCCCCTGCCCATTTCCTCCAATCTAAAAAAAAAAAAAAAAAAAAAGGAAATTCTTTTTTTTTCTTTTCTTTTTTTTTACATTTCATGCTGGGCTCTCGCCCCCCTCTCGCCCCACGATTTCCACTGCATAGCAATTTGCCTTTTTGCAAGTATGCATGTCAAATCCATGAATCTGACAATGGCCCTCATTACGACCTTGGCGGAGATCCATGGTGCTATTTGCACCATGGTCCATGGCGCTAAGCTGCCAACTCCGCCATGGTGGTTGGCGGACTTACCGCCCCATTCCGACCTTGGCGGGGCGGTAAGTCCCCAATCCCCATTTACCCTTCCCCATTCCCATTTTTGCCCCATAGGGTATAATGGGAGTGGGGAAGGCGTTAATTACGCCACCGTAAATTACGGTGGCGTAATTAACAACAAGGTCCCTTAGCGCCATGGATTTTTCCGCCTGCAAAAAGCAGTGTAAAAATCACCATGGCGCTACGGGAACTCGTACTCAGGCGGAAAGGGGCGCCATGGTTTACGCCGGCGTAAACCCCTTTCCGCCAGGGTCGTAATGAGGGCCAATGTGTTTGTTTACCTTGTCTTGGATACGTTCCCATTAAGAACTCTCGTGGGCTCCAAGAGTACCGGGCAACTCCCACAGTTCTGCAGGCCTGCTCAATTTGAAACCAGAAGAGCAGAACTATTGTGCATATCCAGAACATGTGTATAAAGTCTGCCTTCTCTTGGTGGCACCGGGATGAAGCTTCAGGGTTAAATTTGGCTACTGGGGTCATATATGTGCGGTGTAGCATGTTCATTTGGAGCCATTTAAACCTGGCATTTTGGGATATATGTTTAGCGGAAGCAAGCACTACCTCACATTTGTGCTTTAGTTTGGGATCACTGCTGCCGATACTTTCAGTTAGGAGGTTATATATTCAGCCATCCTCAAGTAATGATAATGATGTTATTTATATAGCGCCTTAATCCAAAGCGCTTTACAGAGCACATATTTACATACAATATCACCCAACCGAAATTGGTACTCATTTATCGACCTCGGAAGGATGAAAGGCTGAGTTGGCCTTGCTGAGATTCGAACCTGCCACCTGCAGATCACGCGCAGATTGCAGCAGCGATCGCTCAACCCGCTGAGCTATAGGATTCCTCAGGTTCAACGAGCCACCCCTCCGATCTGCGCCTAGATACGCTTCTCACTCTTATGTATTGCAAAAATTGGTCCTTGGGTAGTCCTGTCTGCTGCAAAAGGCTATCAATGTCTGAACTGACCATTCTCATACATGTCCCTCCATGTGTAGACCCCCATTCTTTGCAGAGCCTAGTTGTTCCAATGTCTGACCTGGTTGTGCACACGTCCATAATTATTGGAACGTTAGGGGAGTATGGGTTGCATGTTTTTAGGAGCCTCATCGTCTTGTGCAATATCTGTCTACCTAGTCTGACCAACCAGGCGATAGCGCTTGCACAGTTCGCTGGGAGCCATAAGATTTCACTGAGCCTGGCTGGTGATACCAGCTGCTGGAGCAACTGTGATTCTCATGTAGGGCGATCCGCTAGCCATTTTGCCACAAAACTTAGTTGGGCGGAAAGGTAGTAAAGTTCAAAGTTAGGTAGCTGTACCCCACAGTCTCTGTAGGGTAAACACAACACACTGAGACTAACTTATGCCAGGACCCCATATAAAGTCTCGAGTCCAGGTGGTGAAAGATGGCTGTTTCTATGTAGTAATGGACCTTCGTAAAGCCGTAGAGGAATCTTGGGAGCACTTTCATTTTGATGATGGCAATTCTTCCCATGGCTGATGGCGGGAGTTTGGACCAGAGGGACATGGGTTTCTCCAGGCCCATCAGTACCCGAAGCGTGTTGCAGCTATGTGTCTCCTTGGGTGTGTGTGTGCGCGATCCATATCCCTAGGTACCGAAAGGAATCAACCTCCCAAGGGAGCCCTAAGTCAGGTAAGGCGTCGGGTCCATGTCGTGGAGGCCAGCTAGTGGTTAAAGGTTGGATTTGTGTCGATTAAACGAAATTCCTGATAGCTCGGCAAACCTATCGAGTAAGTTTAGGGTAATGGGGAGGTTATGTTGTGGTTCGCATGGGTAGAATACGGCATCATCTGTGTAAAGTGAAATCAGGTGCATGGTGTTACCTATTTTTATGCCGGCCTCCAGATATTCTTAGCGCATGTAGGCCGCTATGGGTTCCGTTGCCAGTATGTATAACATGGGTGAAAGTGGACGGTACCGCGTTGAATATTCCTTGTGTCTGATATTTGCTCACCCGACTTTAATCTAGCCGTCGGGGAGGTGTCTAAGATTTTGACCCATTGAATGAATTCCGGGTCCAGCCCAAAGTTACTCAGTGCTATGTGCAGCCACTCCCAGTAGACTGAGTCAAATGCCTTGGTGGTGTCTATGGAGGCCGCCACGTAATGCTCTGTACGGGTGTGGGACTGGTCAATAATGTGTTGTAGTTTTCTGAGGTTCAGGGTTGTACTGCGCCCAGGGACAAAACCTGTCTGGTCTGTGTGTATTAGCGTTGTGATGACCGTGCAGAGGTGTCTGGCTAGCACTGTTGTGAGTATCTTTATGTCACAGTTGAGAATTGCCAGTGGTCGGTATGAATCGCACCTATCTGCTGGTTTCCCATGCTGAAGGATAGGTATCACAAGAGTTTCCCTCATGCCAACGAGGAGTGTGCCTGTTTCATAGGCCTCTGTAAAGACTTTCAGAAGTGTAGGGGTCGGGTGGCAGTAAAAGGCCGTGTAGAATTCGGAGGGGAGCCCATCCGTTCTCGGGGTCTTCCCGCTGCGTAAAGAAGCAATAGCCTCATTCAGCTCTTCAACAGAGATGGGTGTCCCGCTGAGCGTATCTGGGAGAACGCCTCGTCTAGGTTTTTCTGGGGAGTTGGGTTTTCATGCTTGTATAATTGTGCATAAAAGGAGGTGACGGTAGCTTTAATCATCAGCTGGGATCTCCAGGGGATCCCGCATTTGTCTAGGAGCAGCGTTGTCTGGGGTGTTCCCGCTTGCAACGCAATGCCAGAAGTCACCCAGGTTTGTCCCTCCCCATGTGTGCTCGGGCGGTCTGGGCCTTGTAGTCAAATTTAGACAGCGTCTGTCAGGCATCTCGACACCTAGACTGTGCTTCTTTTAGGTTTTCTTCAGTGGATAGCTGGCCTGGATATTGATTTTCCAATGTCCTTATTTCCTCCTCTATGGATTCCAAGGCCTCGCGCAAGACCCGACGTATCCTCCCGCAATGGCAATTACCTCGCCTCTAGTCACTACTTTAATGGCCTCCCACATGGTGCCCCAGCTATTCACACTCCCTGCATTGTTCTCAAGGAAGTCGATTAGGAAGTCTGAGAGTGACATTTTGAAGGATATGTCAGTTAGTGCTGCGGTAGGTAGGCACCATGTTGGGATAGGTCATCAGGGGTTCACAAGGCACCACTCTAACACCAGGGGGGAGTGGTCCGACACTGTGCGGCCCATGTATTCCGCACTGATGATCTCTGGTAGGTGTAGTGACCACACAAAGAAATGGTCAATCTGTGTGTGTAGTTTATGGGGAAGGAGTAGTATGACTAGCCTTTGCTTCCTGGGTGTATTTCTCTCAAGACTTCGACTAATTTGAGGTCTGTCAACATCACATTTAACGCGGTAGTGGCCGTGGAGGGGCCACTGTTCAGTGGGGAGGATCTGTCCAGTACTGGGTCCTGTACACAATTAAAATCTCTACCCTACAGGACAAGGCACTTGCTTTTGGCAGTTACTAATTTGTACAAGGTGTGTGTGTGTGAGTCGGGATCTTGTGGTTTGGGAAGCATGAGTTTATTATGCCGACCTCTCTGCGTTCGAGGAACCCTTTGACAATCCAGTATCTCCCTTCCTTGTCTTTCTATATCTAGTAGCTGGAAGGGTAGTGTGCCATCAATCCACGTGAGCACTCCTCTAGCAAATCTGGAATAGCTGGTCCCATACCCAGTCCCTCCCCAGCGGGACAGTAATGCCTCATGCCCATCTGGAAGTAGGTGCGTCTCTTGGAGTAGCACTATTGATATTTTTTTGCGTTTCATGTAGGATTTTACTCTATTCCTGCGGAGGTAGGATCCAAGGCCTTGCACGTTCCAGGATAATATTCTTATGGCAGGAGACATTGCTTTGTGTACAGGGTGGTCCCTTTGCAGCCTGCACCCTTTTTCTCTAGTGACAGTGTCGCTGCTCTAACCCAGTTAACCCAAATGCCTGCTCGGAGTGGAATTCCCCAATATCCCAAACTAGTGTGAGCATTTTTGTGCCCAATCGACTTGTTTGGATTACGCATAATAACAGTAACAACAAAACTTGAACATGGTGCCCAACAACGTCCGGTTGTTCAGGCAGCTCAGTGCCTACAAGGCCTGAACTAGCCATTGTGCACCAAGAGATGGGGTCCAGTCACAAATTGGAGGTCCCTTGTAAATTGGGAGGCGAGTGGTGGAGACCAACAGGGACTGCTGTAAAGGTTGGTGCAGCAGCAGCGGCATGCTCCTAATGTAGTTGGGGGAGTCCAGCCAGCCTTAGGCAGTTTCAGTAGTTCACCCGGAGGGGGCAGGTGTTTGTCACGGGTTGAGGGACGGTTGTCCGCGTTGTGTTGGTAATATTTTCAACAGGGCCCAAACTCTGGGTCCATAGTTATTGTATATGATTTCCGTGTCGTCATTCATCAAGGAACTGAGTCATTTTTGTTAGACAAGTCGTTGTGGTCCATCCACATAGCGGCTGCCTTTGGGCTCTCCAAAAAGGTGCTTTTCCCTTGTAGAGAACTTTAAGTCTTGCAGGTGTTACACCTGTGGTTCGATCTGTGCCGCGCTACTGTGCTATCCCCAGCTAAAGGAGCGATGTATATCCAGAGCTTCCCCGTTCTGGCAACGCTGGAGGTTGCTAGGGAAACAGAGGCAGTTTCCTTCAGGTCACATGACTCGTCAGCTGACCGCAACGCGAACCGCCACGCCAACGCTACTTCTCACGCCACGCCTCCTTTCCAATAAAGGAGTCCAAGACACAAGCGACGGCGCTTCTGATTAGCGTTATTCCTACCATTTCACTTATGACATTGCCATTACCTGTGTTTCGACCTCGGATAACCTTCTAACCATTCTCCCGTCTCACCCCAGGCATTTATCCTGACACTCTTGTTGCCGACTCTGACCGTTTTTGACCCTGATTCTCGCCTGCTCCCCGGAACCCATGTATTCTGCTACACGCACCTCCTTTGAACCGCTCTCCACCAACCCAATACGGAGTGCAGCGCTCAACCTGCACGGCACAATCCCTACCTGTCCCGCCGTCTACCAACTCAACGCGGCACTGTCCCAGCTCCAGCAACCCGATAGAACTACAGCTTCTGGTTCTTCCAGCACGGCACTCTCTTGGAATTCTGCCATAAAGTCGCAGCTCCAGTACCCTGTAAGACTAAGGCTTGTTGATTTTAGCATCTGGGAACCTGTCACTTGGCACCTAACACCCTCTGCTGCATAGACTATTGGAACTCTCATCTACAGAACTCTGGATTTTGGGAACTACTTGTGCATTACCATGGATGCCCTGCTGCCTGATTGCACCACCGCGGCTCTAGTAGCGTACCTCGTTTCGCCTGGGGAGATACCCTATACTAACCTTCCTTTTTGTTATTTTTTCCTGTAGTTTTTTCCTTTTGAGTATTATCTCTACAACACAGGATAAGACCTACAACACTGTTTCCTATTGCCACACAGTAGGTATAGCAACCTGGCCCTAGTTAATTTGTTCCTATCCTACTATTCCCTAGGCTCCGCTATTAGATCTTCACCAGAAGTTCAGGTAGTTATCCCATTAGTAGACTTGTGTTTGGCTTGTGTTCAACCGGTGCTAACTGTCTGCACTTTTCTTTACAGCCTGGTGTAGTGGTGTGGGTGTCCCGCTCTTTTGGGTGATTTACCACCTTGGCTGTTTTCTGTGCACAGCAGGAGGGTCTATTGTCAAGGAGAGTTTCCTCAGTTAGAGGAGGTCCGGTCTGGTTCATTCCCCTAGGGGGCTCTCCAAGCAGTGGCCGAAGCCTTCGAACGTTGAGCAGCTGACACGCTTCATTCTGAGCAACACCCCAGCCTGCCTGCATGGTGGTGGGTAACAGCAGGGTACAGGAGCATGTACTTGTGATTTAGCTGTCTCAGCCCTGCTTTTATAGGGATGAACGAATTCCTGGCTTTTTGGACTGTCGGGGTGTAGTCCAGGTAAATGGCGATCTTCGAGCTTCCCTGTATTATCTCGCCCCCCCTCTCTAGAATGCTGCAGGATGACTTCCCTGAATTTGAGGATTCTGGCCATCATTGGTCTTAGGTGTGATCCTGGCGGGGGTCTCTTTTGGTGTGAGTGGTACGCTCTTTCGATAGCAAATCCTTGTGAAAGTCTGCCTGGCCCAATCTCTTGGAGTATTAGGTTCTCGATGTACAAGGTGGGGTCTGGTCCCTCGGTTCCCTCCGGCACACCCAGAACATGCACATTATTTCTGCACGATCTAGCTCTCTAACCCTCCTATCTAGGTCCTTAGTAGTGTCTGCTGTCTCTTGTAGGGGCAGCTCTGCGGATGTTACCCTCTCAACTAGCTGCCTGACGTCCTGTCGGAGGAGTTGTACATCAATTTTGACCTTGTCTATCCTTGACTCCAGGGACTAGCGTAGAGCAGCAATTGCTGCTAGAACTTGGTTCTTTTGCTGGTCTGATGTGGTTGCGGGAGTCTGTTGTTGGTTAGGGTTCTCGGCTTGTGCAGTGTTGCTAGATTTCCTCTGCAATATGAAAGATTCCATTGTCATGGATTTATTATCGTTTTTAGTAGGCAACATGTTGTGTCGGTGCTTGGCGAGTAGCGGTAACTGCGCCACGTCTCACTATACAGCTGTGGCCCAACTGTGCTTGCAGTATACTCCGGAGGATCCAGGGAGGTGTCACTTTTCTTTTTTGTTGAAAACTTTCTTTATTGACATTTTCAATTGTTGATTCACATAGAAGATAATACAGACACTCTGTGTTAACAGCACATAACAACAACCCCAAAAGGGTGCAACAATACCAACCCTTGTCCCACCCCCCAACCTAAACAACGGTGCCATACATCCCAATAGCTTCAAATGCAGACCATCCAGTTACACGCCACACAAGGGGCGGAGTCGGTCAATGCGAAGGATTGCGAATTTGGTGTCAGGACCTGGAGGCAAGGTAGATGTGGGTGGGAGATATCACGGGGAACTCGGACATGACTCATCTTGGGTACGGATCACAAAGCTACGGTATGGGACCCATTAGTCCAGTGGTATACTGCCCTCAAGTATTGAGGAATGTTCATATAGTGGAACCATTCTGAGTAGGAGGGGGCTCTACGCTGTCCCCAGGTTTTAGCAATCAAGGATCTGGCCACGACTGAAGCCATTGCTAGCAACATCAACATACTTTTTGGGGCCGGGTCGAGAAGGGCGAGCAGCTATATTTCCAGGGCACATAGGTTGTGGCCTTCTAATATTTCAGACATGCTATCCCTAATATGGTCCCAGAAGGGGTGAACTCGGGGCAGCTCCAGGCAACATGGAGGAAATCAGCGGTATTGAATCCACATCTAATGCATTGTGGGTATTTACCCTGGTAGAAACTATGAAGTTTAACTGGGGAGTAGTACATCTGGTAGATACATTTATAGTGTATCAGCCGAAGGCGGCTATTCATAGTGACCTTTCCTGTATATAAGCATATCTTTCTCCGTTGGACTTCTGTGAGCCCCTTTCCCAGGGCGATATCCCATTTAGCCTTAGCGGTATGTGTCTGAGGAGCTTTCTGTATTCGAATTTGTTTATATAGAGACGAGGCTATGTGGTGCATCGTGGGGGGATTTGCAACATACTGAAGTACTGGCGAGAGTGGGGGGGCTGGGAAGTTAACCCATTTGGCCTTGATCATCACCCGCAACCGTAGGTACAATAAATTCGTATGAGCTGTACAATCAACCCTACCTCACAGGTCGTCCCAAGTAATACATTTCTGCTCCAGCAATAGATCACCCAGTGTTTTAACCCCCATTTTTCCGAAGTGTTGTAAGAAGCTGCGTTTGTGGGTGAAAGGGATACCTTTGGCTCAATACAGAGACAAATCGTGGGTAAACCAACCCTCACAAACCGTCTGCAATGTATTACGGGCCCTCAGGCTATTATTTACGGGCTGTATCTCAGATTTATCTCTGCCCACTGAGGCATCCCAGAGCAGTCCCCTTAAGTCATTAGGATAGACCATAACCTTTTCAAGTAGGGTATGCAGAAGATCAGGGGACGGGGTCCACCACCCCACTGAATATTGGATCTGGGTTGCAAGTAATAGGACCAGAAGTCGGGATATTCCAGGCCACCTTGGTCATACAGTAAAATCAGAGTATCGCCAGACCCCCTGCCCAGATCAAGCGAATCATCAAGCTCTTGAGACGAGACCAGAAAGTGGACGGTAGCCAGACGGGAACATTATTAAAGACATATAAAAGTTTAGGGAGAATCACCATTTTGGCAAGGGCCATGCAGGCCGCTTGGGAAATGGGTAGTCGGATTCATGCATCCACTTTATGCTCTATCTGTTCCAGGGTTGAGACGTAATTAAGTTTAAACGATTCTGTAGGGGAAGTGGTCACCTGCCGCCCCCCACCCCCTCTTCCCCCGATAGCACATGCCATTCAGGCACCATCTGAATTCATCGGGTATGTCCGACCACACAACACTAGGAGTTAGGGGGAGGACCTTCAATTTGGACCAATTAATCTTCAGTCCAGAGAGATTACCAAAAATGAGCTATCTCATCTACCAAGGGGGACCTGTTGCTTTTGGGATGTTTCACATATAGCAACTTGTTGTCGGCATAAAGGGAAATGATGGAGAGGTGCAAATTGATTTTGACGCCTCTATGGGCATGAAACTGTCTTATGGAGTAAGCTAGAGACTCAATAGCCAAGGCAAAAAGAATCGGGGAAACCTTGACGCGTCCCTCGCGTTGGATGTATGCTATCAGATATCATTCAGTTGGTATATATTTTGGCTATCAGGGCAGAGTACAGCATTTTGACCCAGCTAAGGTATGCAGTGCCAATGCCCAATCTATGTAGAACCTCAAAGTAAGGGCTACTCAACAGAGTTGAATGCCTTCTCGGCATCGAGCGCGGTTACTACTATTGGGATAGATGGATCCACATTATGCATAAGAGAGAACATACAGCGCAGATTATTCTGTGTAGAGCGGCCCGGGACAAAGCCTGCCTGGTCAGGGAGGACCAACGCAGGTATATGCGGGAGAAGCCTATCCGCTAGTATCTGTGCGAGAATTTTGTTATCCTTGTTAATCAGGGATAACGGCCTATAAGAGAGACATTTGCATTGGACTTTGGAAGGCTTCAAGAGCACTGTGATGAGGGCGGTCCTGGTGGACTCTGGTAGGGTTCCACTCAATCTTACCGCTTCGTACATGATCCGCAGCTGGGGGATTAACAGACCAGCATACGTTTTATATAGCTCAGCCGTAATGTCGTCTAGTCTGGGTGCTTTAACATTGGGCAGGGAGAGGATTGTTTTCCGGAACTCCTTGTCAGAGGGTGGCACATTCAGGGCCATACCAAGAGCAGAGTCCAGCCATCCCAAGGCCACTCTGTACAGATATTCGGAGATGGATTCCCAGGTGGTTACAGATTGGGAGGTATAGAGTCTATCATAATAATCCAGAAAAAGATCTCCCCATTGTCTCTGGTCGGGGTTCCCTCCGGGTGTTCTATCTCCAATATGGGGTCCAAATGGCGCTCGCGCTTATTTGCCCAAGCAAGGGTCTGGCTCGGACTGTCACCCTTGGCATACGTGGCAGCAGCTATGGGATAACCCAGGTAACGGTCCTCCCTTATAGAAAGCACGGACAGCTCATCTCTGGCCTTTCGGAGGCGGGACTGAACCTTCTCAGAGTCCTGAAGCCCCTCTTGTATTTTTAGAAGCCTGATTTCCTGTTCTAGAGTAGAGATAGAATGCTGAATAAAACTAAGAACCCCACCCTCCCTTACGATACAACATCCCTGAAGGAAAACCTTAAACCTTTACCATACGACCCCAGGATCCCCCACTGAGCCAGTGTTTATTTCGAAGGACTGAATATCTTGTCTGATTTCCTCCCGGAAGGCGATGTCCTCCAGAGCGTGGGCCCTGAAGTGCCACCGCAGGAGCCTAGGGGGACGGGAGGGACCATAAATCTCAGCCGACACTGACGAGTGGTCAGATAAGGTGCGGGAGAGGATATGGGCTTTCTTTATTTCACGAGCAAGGTTTGACGAAACCATGACACAATCAATCCTAGGGTCATTATTGTTTGGGGCATATATATTGATAAAGGCAACCTTCCACCCTGCTATCTCCCCTGTCAGTATAAGAACCGTCCCTCCTCATCCCCAGTCTTAGTGTGTAGTTTAAATTCCAGTGACTGATGGGTGTACGTGGCTACGCCGCGCAAGTAAGTTGAATAAGAAGACCCATATCTGTGGATACCCCATCCTGCCAGGCTGGGGAGTATCTCTGCGCATGCCAGGTGTGTCTCTTGTAAACACAGGATATTAGCCCCATGATTCTTGGCATAGTTCACAATTAATTGTCTTCTTCGTATTCGCAAACCCCTTATATTCCAGGTGAATACATTTAGTGTTGCATGACGCTCTCCTGTCATCTCGGGTAAGGTACATATGGGAGGAGAAACTGGACCACATAATGCAAATCACCCCTGTCTTCCGTAACGACACAGTACAACACTGAATAGGGGGGCTTAATGCAATTGGCCTCAATAGCTATCGAATGTCAAATGCCACTCAACCCCTGAAACTGGAAAAACCAACAATACATCCCATTCCTTGACCAAACAGTCTCCACCCTCCCCCGCCAGCAACTATAATTTACCGGCTCCAGTTTCTGCTCTCCCTCCCCATCCATCCCTACGCTATAATAAAAAGAAACCCAGTGCTACGTAACAAACCAAACCAAAAGTGTGGCAACAGAAATGGGTTGTCGTCAAGCGTGGAGGGGGGGGGTCGCAGTGGCTGGGGACACTCCATGTGACACAGACCTGAAGTATCATATAGGGGCTTTGCCGTGGGCCTCCAATAGGCGGCGGATACCCTGCGTTATACATCAATATAGTGCTGGTGGATCAACAGATACAAATAGCAGGTGGGAAATGAAATAATCGAGAAGTCACTTCAACAGGTTATCATGGGCCCGCGAAGGGGAGGCCCTTGGGTCCGGAATGCCCCTGGCGAAACGCTCCGCAGCTTCAGGCAATGTAAAGAAGGATGTCTTGCCATCCAGCATAACCCGTAGCTTGGCCGGGAACAGCATTCAATACCGAACCTCTTTTTTCCTAAGGAAATTCTTGGCCGCCTGGAATGACCTTCTCAGGTCCTGCACCTGCGGCGTGAAGTCGGTAAACAGCCGTATCATCACCGAGCCCCAGCGTGTAGTTCTCCCTTCTCTCTGGCAGCTCGAAGGAGAATGTCCCTGTCCCGGAAGTAAAAAATATGTGCTATTATCGGTCTCTTTGGGGCACCGGGAGGCAGTCTAGTCACCAAAGACGTGTGCGCTTGTTCCATCATAAACGTGGGTGACAGGAGAGTTCTCCAGTATTTCCAGTAAAAACTTTTCGACAAAGGACTCCCTGTTGTCTATTAGAGTGGACTCTGGAATTCCAGTGATCCTAATATTGTTTCTCCTGGACCTCCCCTCAAGATAATCGTTCTTGGCCATCACCTTTATGTTCTGCTGGAGGGAAGCCACCTCGCATTGTAGGGTTGCGATCTGGTCTTCACTGACTCTGATTCGTTGCTCCACCTCCAACATGCTCCCACACAACTTTTCAATCTGAACTGCAGAGATGTCCACCTTACAAGTGAGTGCATCTATCTTGGCCCCCAGAATGTCTGTGCTACCTTTCAAGGCCAGCAGTGTCTGGTTGAGCGCGGTGACATCCAACTGAGAGGATCCGGGTGGGTGGGGTGGAGGTGTGCAGGCTGGTCTGTCTAGGCAATCTGTTCCATCTTGGACTGACGTTTAGGGCTCCCCATATATAGGCAGAAAGGGCTGGTCGGAGAGGTGGAGACACTGGGTGCGCTGGTCAGGCCACCAATCCTACAGTTAGATCTGTAGCAGGATGGGGACCAATTTCTTGCCACTGTTTGTTAAGGAATCAGAGAAAAGAATCCACAGAGGGTCTGTTCTAGAGTACAGGCAGGCCCATGGGCCCAACAGGAGCGGGGGACAGGACGTGCTGAGTGGAGGTGGAAGATATGGCGCCCCGCACGGTATTAGCTGTCCAAGAATTTCAGGCTGCACGTCCGTCCCCTGAAGGATGTATAAACCTGGACCGCCCCGTCCCGCGGCACTTGATGTGATTCTTTGTTTATGTTCTGGATATTTGTTACCCCGTTGTGAGTGTGGTAAGTGCGGGAGGTAGCAGGGCTGAAGAGGCAATCCAACGCATTGTGGCAGACCATTCCTGTGGCGCGGCTCCAGGGGTACTCGGTGTTCAGTAGTGGTGTCACGGGGGAGGGTGGTAGTAGATCAGGTACGGGTAATGGAGTGCAGGGGGCTTTCATTGCAGGTAATCTGTGAAGTGAGGTTGGTGTACGCCACACAGCTCGTATCAGCAGTTGTGCAGCGCAACACCAGGGGATCCAGATCGAAGTGGCTCTCAGTGTCTCATTGTAAGTGGAAGGTCCAGCAGCATATAGCAGAGATACACAGGTGGTGGTGGTGGCGGGGGGGAGTGTTTAGGTCCTTGGGGCTGAGTTTTTCCCACTGTCACTCAGCAATCAGAGATGAAGGTTCCCTGCTCCCCTGCCGAACTCCCCTGTTGTTTACGCTTCTAGTGCCGCTTTACGCAATTAATAAGAGCCCTCCACTCCGGATGGGTCCACTCCGTGCTCCAGGGGGAGGAATGTCGGTTGGGGAGACGGATCGGAACAATGTGGTTAAGTATATTTGGCGGCTGCTGCAGGGAGCCCAACGGGGGCTTGGAGCATGCTGTAGGGAGGCTGCCCTGCATCCGCTGGCCGCACAGGGCACGTCGTCTGCACGAGGCTCGAATGTGCAGATGATGGTGAAGCAACAATTGGATGGAGGGAGCCCCGACCTCGAGTGCAGTCAATGCTCCACGGGGCAACCCTACAGAGAGGTCTCGCGGTGGGGTCTCGGCGGGTCAGAGGCAGAGGATGTTTGCACCTGGTCCCCAAGTGTGATCGGGGGGATTCCACCAGTGTGGACAGGGTGCAGCGAGGCAGTCTAGGAGGAGCAGCCTGCACCACACGCCGCCGGATGGGTGGGAGGCGCCTGCAAGCAGGATCTTCGGGGTCCGCATGCCCCAGCAGCCGCCTCATACGGGAAGGACCTCCTCGCTGCAGTCCGGGCACCGCAAGACTGTTGGCAGCTGTCCACAATGCCAGGCACCCCGCTATGTGGGGTAGTGGAAAGCAGGCGCCCCGCCGGGGCCTCACCTCTCCCCATCCGCGGGTGGCACGAGTACGGTAGGAGGGCCGGGACAGTCAGTGTGGGTGAACAGCAGCAGTGCGGGGCTCTACAGTCATCGCCACCAGTGCCCCATAGGATCGCACACCCAGTGGGTTCAAGCTTTCGAGGTAATACGCCGGCAAAGAAGGATGAATGGAGGAGTTTATATCAGCCTGTGTAGGAGCTCTTTTAGGTGGCGGCCATTTCCCAGCCGCGCAACAGCACCCCCCCCACCCCCCCATCCAGGGAGGTTTCTTTGCTGGCGTGTAGTTGAGGTGGGGCATTTTGCAAGTAGCTTAGCCTTCAAGTATGCACACCACCAGAGTGCAGGCAGCAGGATTTCCCAGAGCAGCCTCCGTCTATCCGTGATTCGGCAAGTTGCATAAGTGTCACCCATTCTGTTATTGGCCGCGTGTGGCTTTGCTGCTGAGCGTGTAGGTAGTCGTGATCGCTGTTCCAGTGCCACTATGTTATGAGCACCTGCCCAGCAGAGCCTGCGTCTTGGAAAGGTCAGAACCAGCAGCCCATTGGAGCAGGCTTGTGGTCACGGCGTCTGAATTGTGTTTCATGTAGTCCTGCGATGTGGGAGTAGATCGGCTCAGCCCCTCAGTTGTAATGGTGGAGGGAAGAGAGTGGTGGGGAGTAGAGGTGAAGGTGCTCCAGCCCAGTTATAGATCCTTTGCAGCATTAGTTTTAGGACAGTTAGCCGGGGCACATGTGGCTGTACGTATTATGAGCCCTGGGGAATCCCGGCGGCCAGCTGTCCCTTTCATGTGGCGCCAAGTCTTGGGGCTGGGTCTAGGCACAAAGCCGGTTGTCTGGCATGTGTTCCTCTGCTCGGGCAGCCAGCAAGGTGGTCAGGCAGGGCAGAAGAGTGGGACTGAGTGGAGGGGCGGGCCCATCGGGACAGATTCCTCCCAAGTTTATGGTGCCCTAATCAAGGGCCGTTGTGGAGCAGGGCCGCTCTAGCCAGGTGTTAGTCAGTTAGTGGGAATCTCCCTCACTCACCGCGTGGTAAGGACCTGCAGGATCGGAGCTCTGCAGCAGCAGTGTAATTACAGTGGTGCCAGCAGGATCAAAGGGGCAGGATGGCGCCACGTTCTGCACAGCAGGCCTCAATGGGCCGCCTTCTTGTCTACCGCAGGGTCCTTTGCCTGGCGGCAGCGGTGGTGTTTCGGCAGTGTTTGAGGGGCCTGTGTTGGTGGGGTTGCAAGCTCTGTAACGCTCGGAGAGGCAGATCAGGAGTTGACCGCAGTGTCGCGCAGGTGGAGGTCCAGGTGCCTCCCGCTTCCGGACAATTGTAAACTGCTGGACAGGTCGGGCGCAATTGGTGGCCGCAGCAAATATAACGTCAGCTATTAGTGTTCGCCCCTCGCCACGGTCGCCATTTTGGAGCGCTGGTTTTGTCGCAGTGGCGCTTCCGATTTTCTTAGGAAGTGTGTTCAGCAGGTGCACCCAGATTTCTCGTGTTTATAGATGCGTTGCTGGGTTGACATTGAGCATTTTTGCTGCTGATTTAAGAATAAATGCAGAATCACAGTGGGAGGTCCACTTAGCTAGGACTTAGCACATCGGCTCAGGCCTCGTCTCCCCCGACCCCCCAAATCAGCTATTGGAGCAGAGCTGAAGGGATCTGGGAAGGAAGTAAGTGCTGGAACGAAGCTGCAATGTGCAAGTGCCCGAGTTGCACCCCAGGACTGGAACAAGGTCCCAAGAGGGACCTAATAAGTGGTGACGTAACCGAAGATACAAGAGAGTTTACCTACAGGCACCATGAAGCGTGCCGAAAGAGGAGAGTGAGGCTAGTGAAGACGCCGTCCTGACAAGACCAGAAGCAAAACCTATCTGGACTGCAGGCCTGGTGAGATGATCACCAAGTGAGAAAATAATGGGGAGAGCAGGAGACCTGAAAATAACGAGTGGAATACTCATACTCGTCCCAGAGTGAGCATCATCACTGGGCTACACATACTGGTCCCAGTAAGGTACAAGGCAGGAAGAAGAATGAGAATTGTACATGAGCTACTCATCATTGTTCCAGTGAGGCTCAAGTTTGGAAGAAGAATGAAAATCATTACTGGGCTACTCATACTCCTCCCAGTGACATACAAGGCTTAGAAATAAATATCAATA
Source organism: Ambystoma mexicanum (assembly GCF_040938575.1). NCBI lineage: Eukaryota > Metazoa > Chordata > Amphibia > Caudata > Ambystomatidae > Ambystoma > Ambystoma mexicanum. The sequence goes on from NC_090932.1 coordinate 548,318,390, forward strand.
TCACTCTTCTCTATCGCGCTCATACACAAGTGAGATTGGTAATTGGAACAGTGTTGGTTGTCTTAGACCAGATAAGGATTGGACATTAAACCAAGAGAGAGACTCAAGTTTGTATAACAAGAGTTCTCAAGAGAAAAGGGAGAACCAAAGTAATACAATTAATAAGAGAACAAGACGGGAGAGGAAAAGCCCACAGACAACTTTACGATTTGATAAGTGATAACCAAGAACTATCTACGAATCCATTACCAGCGGAAAGTGGTGAGAAAGTAGTTCACAGGAGAAGGGAGTCATTCTCCTGTACCTTAGTTCTGCTAGATGTAGGGTCAGGTTAGATTTATTTTTTGAACAGTAGACAGACTTTGTTTTGTACTCACTGACGAATGAAGTGCATCATATTTAGTTTGGTTAGGTAGGGAAACCCCATAGCTTGGGGAAAGTTAGGCATTTTCATTTTCTTTAAATACAGGATTCGTTCAATATGGAAGTTCGCAGTCGGTCTCCTTCTGACTTGCCACACTATCCATACCTGGACGACTGGCTAGAAAGGGGTCAATCCCCAGAGACAATAGAGACAAAGCTCCACTACTTACTCATTTTGCTGCAAGACCTAATTTGTCAGTGAACTGGAAGAAGTCCACCTTGACAGCGTCTCAACGCTTGATTTTCATAGGCTTTCTTTGGGACACTTGACTAGCCAAAGTATTCCCTACCATAGTGAGAGTAATAGACATACAGAACACCTCTTCCCTAGTTCACTCCTCAGAAAACACCAATGAGTGGTAGTTCAAAAGACTACTGGGCTTGATGGCATCTTGCGTACAAGCAGCCCCTCTAGCCAGGTTAAAAATGCAAAGGATGGAGACCACCAGGGGGCATGGAAGATGATGACCGCAGGACCTCCCGTTCATGTCGGCTTTTGTCGGGATGAATTATTGCTTGAGATAATTACCATTCACCAATGTATGGCCCACAGCTCCGCCTTGGGCCACAACTTGGTGGCGGGTCATTAGTCAGCGACAACGACCCCACCCTCGGTCTATAAGGCTATATTAAATGGCAGGGACCAACAATCATCTGAAAGAGGAGATCCCAGGTCACACTCCCATTAAGCCTTTACTGGAGCCACCTCTAGACCTCAGACAGCTAAAAATGTTTTGTAAATCCTGGAGATTACGCCTTTGCAACTATTACACTGGTCAAGAAGTAGTTCAAAATCTGTAATGTCTGTGATGATATTTTTACCCCATTTACTTTGTGAAAAGTCCCCTTTCATCTGTTGGTACAAGAACACTGAAATTGTCCCCTTTCCCAATTTGTTCTCAAGAGAGTGGGTGTCCAAGAAAGGTCTCTTAGATCAGAGCTGGTGCACACCACTCTCTAACTCTGCTTTAAGCCATCTCTTAAATATCACTGCCCCTTATATTTCATCTAAAAAGCGGGGCCCATAAACCACCGAAAGCTGATGGTCCATATGACTGAGACCAGTAGACTGAAGATGTAGCACACACTGAGGAAAGGAGAGAGATCAGAGACTGTAAGCAGGGGAAACCCCAGGATGGCATGACACCTGTGAGTAGTGTCACCTGTGAGAGGGGTGTCAGTTGAAGTCTTGTAATGACCCTTAACCCTGGCCCTCACTGGCAAGTCAGCTTTCTAGTTAGGGCGAGGTCAAAGGCCTTAAAACCTTATCCAAGAATCTCTTGGAGTCAGTCCTGGCGCCTTTGGCGGCAGACTCATAACCATCATGAAGACAAACATTAGAATGGGACTATTTACTTGGGACTATTTAACTTGGGGCGGGGGGGGTTCAGCCAACATGGAGGCACACACATAGCTCAGTTACAAGGAACTGAGCTATACGGTCTAGTCTTTTGGGGGTGGCAGGCCTGGGACTACTTTACCTGGACTACTTTGGGTGTGGCAGGCCTGGGACTATTTTACCTGGACTACTTTACCTGAGACTATTTAAACCACACCCAAACAGCAGAACACGCTTCGTGTTATTCCAGTTCTTTGATGCCAGCTTACCTGAAACCAAGAACACTACGAAACTTACCTGGAACAGTATCCTGTCTTCAATCCATCGCCGTCTTCAGTTCCACTCACCTGAAGGTACGAACTCCATCATCCGGCACCGCATGCATCCTGGAATACCATGACCTGGAAAGAGGAAGAAAGACAGCATTAATAAGCGTTTACTCACGTTTCCACCCGAACAAAGAAAGCCACACAATTGTTACCTGGGTAGTCATCTCCTGGTCAGTATCATTGCTGGAACATCACGGCGCTCGGCGAGGCACATCGCGACCTGCACGGAGAGAAAAGACACAGGTTAGCAATATAAAAGGTCGAAACAGCGCCACGCATTGCGCATTACTCACCGGACAGCATTGCGCACACCGCGCTTTCGCCTACTGGCCCATGCTCATCTTCAAACTGCATGACAACACCAAAATACCTTTCCATACCTAAAAGGAAAGCAGCAAGACATTATTATTCGCACTAAGAGGAACATAAGAACTGCATATAAAGACTGTAAAGCAGCAAACCTACGGAGTCGCAGCAGGCCTGGATTCCCACAGGGGGCTTGCACCAGTGAAGTAACTTGGTCGCTGCTCGCCCCCCACATCTACGTGCCCCTGCCACGAGGAGCAGGACAGAGAATCCACCTTTTACAATATTAAGACCCATCTTTAACCAGAGGCTTTACCAAGGAACCGGGAGAGGGTTTGAGTGTGCAAATCATCCAACCAGGGCTGGGTGGCGTCCCCGTGGATACCAGGTGAGCGTAACAAGTCTCTAGTCAAGTCAAGACTTTGGGAGTCATCTTTGATTGCAACTTTAATTTTGATAAACATGTTGCATATATCAGATCAGGTTGTACTTGCACTATTCATTTGCTCTGGCAGATAAGGCCCTACTTATCTGAAGGAAATCGTGCCTTAATAGCTGTGGCAACTGTAAATACAAGGCTGGATTATTGTAATGGACATTTGCGGGTATCTCTGCTGCTAAAATTCAGAAACTACAAACCATACAAAATGGAGCAGTTAGAGCTGTTTGTGGACTGAAGCGCAGAGATCATGTGACCAATGCACAGAGGAAGATGCATTGGCTCCCTGTGGCTCAGAGGATTTGTTTTAAGGCTCCCTGCCTTGTCTATAAGTGCCTTTCTCATACCGCCCACCGGTACTTACAAGATCGCCTGAAGAAAATACCTTTAAAACGTATCTTGCGTTCAAACGACAAAGAGCTGTTACATCAACCACGCTTCAGACTTAAAGCATACGGGGAGACCAGTTTTAATGCATGGGGGCCTAAAATGTGGAATGATCTTCCTAAAATGCTCAGGAAAGTGCCATCATACCTACAATTTAGAAAGCCCATGAAAACCAACCTATTTGATGGAGTGGTACTTAGATTGTATTTGTTTCTATCGTCTTACTGGAACCTTGAATCTTCTGGCATCTTGATTTATTGGTAATATTATGAGTACTGTTTGTTCTATGTTTTGTTGCGCTCTGAGGCCTGAGGGCGATTTAGCGCACTATAAAAATGAAATAAAATAGAATAGACAGCTGGAACTGACGACAACCGCAGAGCCTGTGACTTTCAGAAGTGGCCTGAATGTAAGAACGAAAATGCTGGAGGCCCAGCGTTTACAACCAGTGAGAAGGCAAGGAGACAGGAATCCACATCCCTCTGGTGGCGTGACCACAACCCTTTCGCCCGTCCAGCGACACTGAAACCACAAAGCTGATGTTACGCTCACCTGGCTTCCACTGAGGCGTCTATCTGAACTGGACAGCTGCAGTCTCCACCAATGTGACGCGTAGGGCCGAGATGACGGACTGGACTGGCCCACCTAGCTTCGTTTGCTTTGTTTGCTTGGCCTGTTGGAATATTCTTCTGCAAATGGAGAAAGGGAATTAACCACCCGTGGAGTTGTGCGTAAATCCCCCCACCCCCGCTGTTCTCCCCACAGATCACCTTTGATGTCCCCTCTTATAGTCTCACCTGATTGTTTGAAAAGATGAGCTCTCCATCCTGCATTGAGCGCAGGGGCGCGTTGATAACCAGTTGCTTCACTGGCTCGAAGGAATTGGTGAGTTCCAGAACAATATTGACTCCGAAAAGTATGTAGTTCGTAAGAGTTCACATGTCTGACTTTCACTCTTGTCCGATTCCTTGCAGTTTGCAGCTTGACCCCAGCGAAGAGTTCCTCGTGGTAGCTGACGAAGTTCAGGTAAGGATTTGGTTTATCCTACACAGTTCAATAAAATAAGGCCAGAATGTAACCTGTTGCTTGCTCCCTTATTCAGGTGTGGAGAGAAAATATGAAGTTCCGGGAATAATGCCTCCGGCGGTAAAATTAGGTAAGTCTATTGCGGTGAGAAGAGTTCCCCTTGTTTGTCCCTTTGTCTCACCTTGTTGTCCTTTTGTTCCCCTTAGGGGCTGGGGTACGGCGAGGATGCAATGGAGACTGCGCCGACCCATGAAGAGGAATAGTGCCCCTGGCGGTAATCAGGTAAGTCTATGGGGTAGTTACTATTGCCTCTGTTTATTCCCTTGGCTCACCTTTGCTGTTCTTGTGTTCCCCTTAGGTGCCAGAGTGCGGCGGGAACGTGCAGAAGAATGCGGTGGATCGTGAGGATGCTGCTAAGGCCAGTGAGATCAGCGCGGCGCTGCAGCAGGCGAGGCGGCGCGCGTAAAATGCTTCTTTCTTCCAGCTCGAAGGCGCGGTGGATCCGGAATTCAGGTAAGGATCGAAGGTTTTGCTCTTATTCTAAACTTTTCTCCTTCTGTTCCTCCCTTTTTCTAGGAGCTGCAAACTCGAGGCGGGCGTGGCAGAAGACTGGATGCAGGCTTGCAGACACGGTGAGCGTTACGCTGCTGGATGCAGAATAACGCGAAGCGTGTGCTGCTCTTCGGGCGTGGTTTAAATAGCCTCCAAAGTAGTCCCAGCTAAGTATTCCTCCCCAGCCCCACCCGAGTAGAAAATAGTCCCTAGGTAAAATAGTCCCTTCCAAGCCTCATTTGGCTTGGAGCTCTGCAGCATGGTCTGCATCAGGTAAGTTCTACCCTATGAGCCTGGCGCCTATGGCGCCAGGACTGACTCTCCATATGAACCTGGCGCCATAGGCGCCAGGACCGCACCCAAACAGCCCCTAGCAGGGGTTTTTGGGCTTGCTCAAAATAACTTGATGCCTGCTTCCGGGGTTGCTGGACCTGGTCCGGTTCCCCGGGGGTAGGCATCATGACAGCTGAGGAAACAGCAAGACATCCGATTACCCGCAGCCATACCTGGTCCTGGGGTAAAAGAGAAGTGAGATTTTGACGCTGGCGGAGTTGAGAAGACGGTGAAAGGAGCAAACTAAGAGAACCCAAGCCAGTACAGGCCCAGGTGATGTTCCCCTGCAGAATCAAAGGTAACTGGGAGAACCACAAGGCTGTCTGGAATCGTTATGAAGCAGGAAAAACTTGTTCCAGTGGAGTTCACGAGACATTGGATATAAAGTCGATAAAGTGGAACTATATTAATGTGAGAAAGAGAATCCCAAATCAACGCGAAAGAGATCTCTACCACCGGGGGCACAAATAACTTGGGAAGAGGGGCAACCGTCCATAAGTCAAGAAGTAAAGAGTGGAGAATATCAGAGAATAAATTCTATGAATGGAAAGATAAGCCAAGTGAACCACTTAAGGGAAAAAAGACCACCCGTGGAGACGGGGACCCCTAACACCTAAGAAGGCATTGCACAGCTAAGAAGGTATATGCTACCAAACTCAAAAGGGTATAGCAACCTGAATCTGTGAAGAAAGAAGTGACCAAAAAGGGAGTATTGGAAAACTATTCGTATAGTGGAAGAAAGACCCAAAGACATTGTGAAGGAGTAGCAAGAACTGATTCATGAAGTGACAATAGACTATCTAAGAATAGCCTACGAAAAAGGAATTGTGAAGAGAAGAGGAGACATTGCCAGAATACAATCAGAAGCAGGGAGACATTCTCCTCATATTATTTAAGTTGGTTAGAATAGTGGTAAGGTCAGTTAGAACTAGTTGTTGGGCAGTTGATTGATTCATTTGAGACTTTTTGACTGCCGAGCACCTTAGTTATTTGCATATGCTGGTAACAAACACCACACCCACATAGCAATAGGGAAAGCTAGTCCTTGTATGTATTATTTAATTAATAAACAGTAGAAATGTCCTCACAGTGTCCGTGTCCTCTTACTGACCCGCCACACTACCCATTCATGTACAAGCCTTTGTCACTTTGCCATGGTTTAAGGTAAATCAAAGTGTACATAACTTGGCAATTAAGGTAGCATAGCTGGACAAGTTAAGTTGTTTTATGTTTTGTTGTTAGTTTGGGGGGGAGGGAGGAGGGACAAAGGATGGAAGCCTGGCATAATTGAAAATACACTGCACAAGACTCTTGCTAAAGCCCACATTAAACTTAGGGCCCTAATTGTACCCTGGATATGGAGATACAATGGCTGAAACAGTAAAAACTATGACATGGAATATCCGGGGACTAAATAACTATGTCAAATGCAGTAGAGTGAACATGTATATAAAGAGGGATGAAGTGGTTGGGGTTTTGGTTGTGCCAACTTTCTTAGGCCTGCGCCCAAATTTAAGAATGTAAATACTCCGGTGTTGCACCACTGTGAGGTAAAAAAGAGGCAAAGACCCCTACCTCTATTTTGTAGACAAATAGAAAAGTTTCCTCACACAGAAAGAGTGCGCCACACATTTAGTTTTGTTTCAGAAACCATAGTGTTGGTTTTTAATCATAACACACAAAAGTTTAATCACAGGCAAAAAAGCCCTTTGAATTGATCACAAAAAAGTGCCCTATGGATTACTCGTGTTTCGGCACCAAAGAGTGCCTTTTTCAAATCGGGCCAAATTAGAATTGCATCAAGATGATAAGTTTTTCTTCAAAGTCTTGCTCAATTAGTTCATGGGTTCAATCCCTCCTCAAAAGTGACGGTTCTGTCTCCTTGGTGCAATTCTAATTTGCCCTGATTTGAAAAAGGCACTCTTTGGTGCCGAAACACTTGTAATCCATGGGGCACTTTTTTGTGATCAATTCAAAGGGCATTTTTGCCTGTGATTAAACTTTTGTGTTTTATGATTAAAAACCAACACTATGGTTCTGAAACAAAACTAAGTGTGTGGCGTACTCTTTCTGTGTGAGGAAACATTTCTACATGTATATAAAGAGGAACTAAGTAGGAATTGCACAATTGAAAGAAACGCATCTGGATGCACAAAAACAAAAAAACCTGGTGGGCCTATCGGGAGGAGTCTGTTGGGCTCCACATATTTAACATACGCAAGGGGAGGTCCTAATTTGGGTAGACCCAGCTATACCACTTAAAGTACTGGACACTAGAACGGAGAACAAAGGTAGAATAGCTATGATGTATGGTATGCTCGAGAACCGAGAAGTATGCATATTTAACAACTATGCACCCAATCATGACACCACAGTCTTCTTCAGATAATTGTACTCGAGGCTAGGTCCTTACAGAGATGGAAGAGTGATATGGGGTGGAGATTTCAATTGCACCCTATATCCCACTATGGATAGATCAGACTCAAAACATAAAAGGCCGCCCCCTCCCCTGCCAAAGTGCTAGACACACCCCTGAAGCATTTCCAGTTGAGAGATATATGGAGAGCAGAACATGGAGATAGTAGATAATATTCCCATTACTCAGCCCCACATAAGGTTTACACAAAAATTGATTACGTATTCACAGGGGGGTGAACACGTGACAGAACTTAGAGTCTGGATATTTAACTAGGGTCCTGTCTGTCCACTCCCTCCTCTTAATAAAATGGAAGGTATTTGACCCAAGACCACCTATACCCACCTGGAGATTAAGACGTGAATCATTATTAGATAAGGCATTTAATGAGCACATTAGGAAAAGCACTGTGGATTTTATCAAAGTAAACGAGGGAAGTGTACAACAAGTGAGTACGGTTTGGTAAACATATAAGGTAGTCATCAGAGGTGTGATGACCGTGCTATCAGGGAGAGTTCAGAAATCTATTGTAAATGATCTCAAAAGCATAGAAGGTAAACTATTGGAACTGGAGAGGAAGGCAGAGGTAGACGAGGAGCATGTGAACAAGGAAATATGATTGAAGCAAGCATGCCTAGTACAGTGGGATAGGCTGGGGAAATGTTACCATGCAAGATATCTAGAAAGGAGTCATGCACAGGGAGATACACCTGGTAGAATGCTAGCCTGGCTGTACAAACACACAGATAAAAGATTCCCAATATTCTCCATCGAAGCATAGACCAAGTAGAGGTGAACACGCAAACGGGCATAAAGTCTTTTCAGAGTATTATAAGACACTATACGCGGATCCTCAGACTGAGAAGGAGAGTGAAATGCAGGATGCTCTAGATCTTATTGCACTGCCACGTCTCGATGCACAACAATCAGACATACTTGAAGAGCCCATAACCCCAGAGGAAGTCTTAGCCACTATAAGAACATTGCTCTCAGGGAAAGCCCCAGGCATGGCTGGGCTCACAGGTGAATTCTATAAGGCCTACGCGGATACGTTGGCGCCACTCCTCGCCAAGGTATATAATGAAGCTTATGAAGTAGGAGTCCTCCCAAATAGCATGAGGGAAGCCATGATAATCCCATTATTGAAACCAAACAAAGTAGATACAGACTGTGGCTCCTACAGACCACTGTCCCTGTTGAACCAAGTTAGTAAGATCCTTTCAGAAATCTTGGCAAACAGACTCGGGGAGGTAATACCCATGCTGATCAACCAAGACCAAACAGGGTACATACCAGGGAGGAATATTGCAGAGAACCTGCGATGACTACACCATGTCATTTATAGCACAAAAGATAGCGGTGCACAGGGCGCTGTAGCTTCGCTAGACGCGACTAAGGCATTCGATTCTGTTCACTGGAGTTGGTTATATGCCACTATGGTCAGGATGGGAACAGGGCCACAATATATGAAGTGGCTGCAACTAATATACACTTAACTGATGGCCAGGGTCAGGACGGGGGTCACGTATTCGGACAAATGGCAACTACATAAGGGTACTAGGCAGGGATGTCCTTTGTCCCCTATGCTATATATAATTGCGGCGGAACCCATACTCGCCTTTCTGAGGCAGGAATACAGTGACGCTGGAATAGAAATAGATGGGGTAAAAAATATAGTGTCAATGTATGAATGTGATATGTTACTGTACCTGAGTAATCCAGAGGAAAATCTACAATATGTACTAGAGGTGCTAGACAATTTTAGTATATTGACGGGGATCAGAATAAACAAGAGTAGGTCATGTCTATTTCCACTGGCCAAGACAGCGACTAGGGTAGAGGAGGACTTGCCAGCTCTTCCCCTGCCATGGAGCAATAATTCCTTCAGATACCTGGGAGTGAATATATATCATGATCCCAAACTAGAGCACAAATGCAACACAATACGGGCTAAAGAAGGGTTAGTAAAATCAATTGAGTTTTGGAGCAAGCTACCCCTGTCAATGGTAGGAAGAGCAGCATTATTAAAAATGGTGGCATTACCAAGGCTCATGCATTGTTTCGGGAATGTTCCGTATAAAATCCCAAAACAATCTTTCTAGAATTAGATAAAATATGCAGGGGCTTCCTATGGCAGACAGGGTGGCACTGGATGTATTGGAAAGGTCTTATGCGCATGGGGGCCTGAGGATACTATACTTTGAGTTGTACTTTCTGGCTTGCCAGTTACAATATGTAGTGCAGTGGATGGCAGATGAGCTTATGACAGAGACTACTCTCCTACAAGCAGCCATAAAAAGGGTATACCTCTGGGACCTGGTCTGGACTCCCCCTAGAGAACAAAATAGCCACCCATACTTAGTGAAAATGGGTATCCAGATTTGGAGAAGGACCTGTAAAATTATACGACTAGAAGACCCTCTCTCGCCACAGACCCCTATAGCAGCAGTAATGGCAGATATGCAAGGTGGTGGGGCAAGGGTGCGAGCACAATGGGAGCCTTGTGGCATTGCCACGATTGGGGATCTGCGGAACGAAAAAGGGTTGATGAGATTCGCAGAGCTACAGGAGGTTACGGGCATCAACGAAGAGACTATAGGAAGTGATGAAATAGAGACATTACTAAGTGTATCGGAGGGAGGACACGCAATTTCTAAAATCTATGAGATATTGATAGGGTGCAACTCAAGGGTTGAATTGAAGTGCAAGAAGAGATGGAAACGTGAATTGGGCAAGACATTTGAAGACAAAGAATGGACAAAAAGGTTTCTAGAAATGCCGGGCTACAATTCAACTCTACATTACACAAAGGGCATACCTCACACCAGCTGCAATTGCAAAATTCAAGTGGGCGGGCAAACAAGAATGCCCTATATGCAAGGAAGAAAAGGCAGAGTTGATACACATGTTTAGGGGATGCCCTGTGATACAGGGGTTGTGAGGTAGAGTGGTAAATAAAGCAGCCCAAGGCAGTAAAGATCTAGATATACAATCCCCAGAAGCATGTATGCTTGGCCGCTTCAAGAGAAGTACAAAGAAGAAACCATTGAACTAGATCAAAGATCTAATATATATACTAGCCAAACGCAGCATAGCCATGAGATGGAAGGACACAAAGGAACTGAGTATTGTAAGATGGTGCGAAGACTGACGGAACAAAGGCAAGCATTGGGAACAGACATTCAACAGTGGATCGCCCTGAGAATGACTCTGTTTAATTATCATGGGGGCGAGGTTGCTATGCAAGAGACACTACTAGACGAAGACGGCGTGTAAATGGAGAGTAGACGCCAAAAGAAACTATACACAGGCAGTTAAAGGGGGGAGTTGAGATGTTTAAAGGGAAATAACCAGGAACACATACCGACATATGATCATGATTCTGTTGTTTTGTTATTGTTATATTGTAAAAATGAATAAATATATATATATTTTTAAACTTAGCAGTTAAGGTAAGTTAGTTTGAGGTATATTCCATGTTGTGAATTGCTTGTACTTTCCCAGGCTGTCTTCAGCATATTTCCTTAAAGCTGTTCAGTTTAACATGTCTGTCATGGTTTTACTGTAAACCTGTGTTTTTTGTATTGTACAGATTGTTTCGACACCAAGAAGCTAGAGCGGTTCTTTGATTCAGAAGATGAAGAATTTGAAATCCTATCTCTTTAGAAAAAAAAGGAAAGACTGGACCACCATGACTGGTTTGATGGGAGAAAATAATAGTACTGAAAATTCAGATTTCTGCCCTGTGCAGCACACCAGGTTTCGGTGCTGCCCCGTTACCATTTCTTTTGATTCTCTTCCTGGCACAAGTCCTGGATATCAATGGTTAGCGCAGTGGGAGGTGTGCTAAATTACTATGCATGGCAGAAACTGTTGGTGTTGTGCATCTCTCCATATATGCAAGTAGCAGCCAGTTGAGCTGTTACACTTCATTGCAAATTCTCTGTGCTCTTCTGATGCTCATCAAGCACTGGCGGCCCGCAGTATGGCGTTGTATTGGCCAGAAGAGTTTCTCGCGGGTGGAGCACTGTGCAATCCCAAATTGATGTTTTTCCCTAAACACTATCATGTTCTAATGCAAAGCCACATCAATACCGCAATACCTAAACCTATTTTGGTGGTCAAGCAGCCACTATACATGACTGTTGAAAATGTGACAGCACACATATTGAGGAATCACAGCATTGCTCTCCTGTTCAGCCCAGCCCAGGAAAGCATTGTTAAGTTTAATGAGACATTTGAAGGCTGAGATGACTTGAAAGACAACTGATGAATTAACCTCATTGTTTTGTAAAATGAATGGCACGAGAAACCCAAGACCAGGACAGTAGTTGCACTATGTTCCCCATAGTGCCAAATAACCCATATGATATGACCCACGATTCTTGTAGGATGCCAAGGAATCATAGTTTGCGATTGTCTCAACAGGGTGTCATTGGTTTGGGAAAATTGTAGACTCCTTGTCCAGATAACAAATCTGAAGGAAACTGAGTTGCAGCAAGAAGGCTGAATCAATGGGATATGATCATTCAAAACTCAAGGAAAATCCAGCAGCTTTAATTCCCTAACATTTTATTAATTTGCAGATTTGAAACATGAACTTTCAACCGTTTCCCAAAATCCCTGCTACACCAAGCTGAATATTAGACATTGAACACTTGATCATCTTCCCAGTAGACGCTTGTAAAAAGATGGACATGAAACAAAATAAAATTCTACAGTCCCTTGTTTCTCATGAGATATCTGACTGCAGTATTGTGCCCTTTTCCTAAGTCGGTGCTTCTCTACAGCCACAGACGTGCAATGAATGATAGGTTGCAGGAACACTCAACAACCCTTTTTTAAGGGTTCTACAAAATACTTCACTATTCTAAACTTTGTTGATTAATGGCAGAAATATTACAGCATCACTCAATAGCCAGCATGTATCCCTATAAGAACACTTATTCCTTTCCATCATGCTCTGACTGGATGATTCAGCCCTACTCGCCATGTTTTGCAATTCCAGGGCAGATGTCAGACACAAGTAACCAGCCCTTCTTCAATGTCAAAAATATTCCTTCGCATTGCCAACAAAAAACATAAGTCTGCTATTCAGTGTCTTCTAAGGAAAAACAGCTAGATAACAGGTGCACAACCCCCATGCTCTGTGCTTGCTATTCCATCTGAAACACCACACCGTTTCAGGAGAATTGCTATTCTATAACCATATGTAACCTGAATACAATCAGACCATCCTCCACTGTATCAACTAGTTAATGGTAGGTCTATGGTGAGATCCTAACACTGCCCTCAACTTCAGTGTAACTTTTCTTTTAAGCAATGCTTGCATCTGGCAGCGGCAGTCCTCCATCCACTCTGGGGAACACACAAATCCTTGCAGTTACAAGTAGGAGAAATGTTGTTTTGAACACACTATGAGCTAGTGAGATGACAGTCTAACTGTATTTACCCCTTCACTTGTACCATTCCAGACATCTCGCTCACAGAAAGACCTGGACTCCCATTGTATAAAATCATGTTTTGTATGGCACATGATTTAGTGAGATGTTGAGGTCTTTTGATGTCACTGTTTGCACACCACATTGCTTGTCTCGTTGTCATTTAAGTTGTGGTTCTAGTTAATGGTTGAGAAAGGATGTAATCTTTAATCCTTTTAGTTTGAATCATTTTTTACCTGAATAAAGAAATAATCAATGTTCTCCAAAAGCCTTGCTCTCATTTAAAAGCAATTCAGGTTCAAATTGATTATTATGCTGTGCATGTGTGTGGACACAGTGAGTGTCCATTGGAAAACAAATGGAGGCTATTTGAGGGATGTATGCCTGCAGATGACCAGTGTTGCCATTGCACATCAGCTTTGCTTGTGTGAGTCAGGAGCATGTTGTATACAATGTGTTTATGATAGGTAGGTGTGGCCTGTAATAGTGAGTTTGAGCTCTAAGAGGCAAGAGTACAAGGGGTGAGAGACTTTCGCTGGAAGGCAAGTTTAAGCATTATCATTGAAAGATAATTGTAAGGGGTGTAAAACTGTGTTGGAATAACGTGTTAGTATGGTTGAGATGTGCCTTGAAGCCAGTCTAGCCAGTGTGAATGACATTTCTTGGAGGCAAATAATGGTAACATGCTGAGCATCGACCGCCACTGGGAGTCAAGTGTAAACCTTATGATTGAGTCCTGTGGGTATAAGACTTGCATGTGTGGAGTGAGTAAGGTCTGTGAAGGTGGTGTAGGCAGTGTGTAGGAGAGAAGGTTACGTAGTATGAGGAAAATCTAAGGAGCAACTGCAAGTATCTTTTGAGAACTGGGAAGCAAATGATTGCAATGCAGTTGTGACTTCAGGATCGGGTTGTATCTTCTAGGAGACGAAATGGGTTGCATAAATTGGATTTCCTTAGAGACATATACTTGGTCAATTCACCTTATTTTAATGCTTAATTAGTTCATTTTCTACATATGTTTCACACTACTAGGTGTGTTGTCAAGGCAGTTTGATTCTTAAAACTGATTTTTTATTAAGAAGTGCCTGTTTGGTTTTGTTCCAGGACCATTAATTGAATTATGTGTGCTTTTCCTGAAAAGAATATTAAAACACATTACCTCAACAACACTTTGTATCAATTCAAGCAGAATACATGTTAATGTTTTCTCTAGGCTCAAATCTAATTGTTTGTGGCCACTGAGATAGCTGAAACAAAAAATGATAATTTTAAAACATTCTGAAAACTAGAGGGGGGCAATCTTTAGATTTTTGTGATTTTTCTCTAGTGGGCCGTACTTGGTTTCACCCAGTGTGTAACTTCATTTATGATCCCGTTTGCTGTAGTTATCAATTCTATTTCCCTCCTAACATTTTAAAGCAGTCTTCCACACCATTCAATGGCAGTGAACCTGAAAGCCATGTAATGCTGCTACCTTAGGCGGAAAAGGTGCCTTCCGGTTCGGACTTACCCAGAGCCTAATATCTACACATTGTAGGGATCTGCTCAAAGAGTGTAAAGTATTCTTACATTTATATTTAGCCTGTAATTGTATTTATCTAATGCTTCTTAATCGATGAGCGAAAACTAGAAACCGAATAGAGGGAGTGGAAACTGTGTTTCTGTTTCAGATGGTAATTAAATCTAAAAACAGACTGCTTGTTTTTAGGTCAGCTATTTAAATTCAACATCTTGCCGTAATTGAATATGTTATCATTGTATTTATTACTTGATTCTAGACTAATCTTCAACACCTTTCTTATCTGAATAGAAAAATAAGGGCCCATCCTTCCCTGCAGGCAAAACCCACACACTATCCAGATGACCAGAACAACTATCCCCCCATCATGCAACTATTCTTCCTTGGCAAAGTGCCTGAGAAGAGATTCCATCCTGTCGCACAAAAGGATAACTCAGCACAATCTCCTACAGGACTACTGGTCTGGCTTCTGACCACGATGCAGCACAGAGACCACCATCCAATTTATTGATGCTTTACTTCTCCAGCATTGGATCTTTCATGGAGTCACATGCTGTGAATATTCCCTGTCGTCAGGCTGGGAATCCCCGGTTACTTTGACTTAGTAATTTTCCTATGGAAAAAAACTCGAGACCTTGAGTGTCCCATTAACGTCGTCGTGGGTGCTTTTGGTCCCACCAATAGGACGTTGAGTGTATAGCTCCACCCCGGCAGCTTCCCCTCAGATTTCAACCGTCTTCCGAGCTGATGAGATTCCTCGTGTTTCTCTCAGTAGAGAAAATTAAGTTTGTCAGAAAATTAACATTTCTTCAACTTCCTCCATCCGGAGCAACCAACGTCTACACACATGGTTCCAGTTACAACCATGGAATCTTCAGGACCAAAGAAGTCCTTAATTAGGCCTTGTGACACTTGCAGCTAAAAAATGTATTTAAGGGTGATAGACATACGGAATGTCTTTACTGTTTCTACCCCAACCATTCCACGGACGGATGTGACATCTGCCAGGATTTCTCACAAAAAACCCTTAAGTACAGGAACTGTTGCCTAATCTGTTGGCTCAATGAAGGAGCCTATCCAGCATCGGAAGAGGGGTCATCACAGAGTGGGAGAGCTACCACTCCTTCTGACAAGCGGTCACCGTCACAACAGAGGTCCAGGTCTGAGGAGCCAGTGGTGAAAAAACAAAAAACAGGTGAGGAGAAGTTTGCCATTTCCCAGCTTAACCGCTGCACTGAATCGGTTGGCTCCTTCCATGACCACCAGTCTGGTTTTAGACCATCCAGAGGCATCGAAACTGCTCTTCTGAACACACATGAAGATATGCTCTCAAATCTTGGTTCTAATTCTCCCTCTGCCCTCATTCTACTTGAACTCTCCTCTGCCTTTGATACAGTGAACCACAACACTCATCGCACGTCTCTGTGATACCCTGGTCATCACTGATCAGGCCCTAGCATGGCTAACCTCCTTTTACTCCGACAGCCCATCCCAGGTGGAACTGGGGTCTTTCCTCTCCCCTATCACTCCCTCTACTTTTTCCCCCAGGGATCTAACCTGAATTTTCAATGGCTACATGGCCCTCCTGCCCCGTATGATAGCCACCTTCACCTCCAACGTTCAGTGTTAGACGGATGACACACAGCTCTCCTTCAGGCTACCCTCCGCCTCTTCCTCACTAATACCCGACTGTCTGGCTGCAATTCAGTTGTGGTGTGCTCCAAACGACCTCTGAACAGCATCCACAGTAGAATCACTCACCTGCGACAGCAATGAGGGTTTCATGTCCGTTTCAGCACCAGAGGTTTAGGCTTCCTCAGAGGTGTACTCCGAGACACCCCTGGCCAGGATGGTCTGTAGCACCAATGGATTCTCATGGGCTACCACACCACGTCGTCCTCCAATGCATCCAGTGCCTCATCACCTGCACAAATTTTAAAAAAAACATGAATACAAATGTTAATAGCATAGGCCACACACACAGGTATTACAATGTTGTCGGCCAACACATGAACCTGCCATGTCAGACATGACACAAAGTCAGACACACATGCAGTGTCAATGAAAGGGAAGGGGAGCCTGAAAGCAGACATTGATGCGTGTCAAAGGGCAAAATAACACATATACTGCATAGCACCTGCATCACACACAAGCATGTGACTGGCATAGTCCTCCACAAACACGACTGATGCCAATACACAGATGGCACATAGCATAGCTATGCCAGAATTGTCAACCAGCCTCAGATAAAAGTTGAATACTACTGACCATGAGCCATGTACAATGCATGTCAGATGACATTTCATGGAATTCACTATTAGAAAACACACGTGCCGCAGGGTGCAACAATGCTAGGGTGTTGTAATACAGTGAGGGTAGGCATACAGATTCAATAATGATAGGTCACATTGACATCACGCAAGTGAATAGGCATATTGAAGGGGATAAAAGGGTTTAGAAGGGTGTGGGTGCAGTGCAGTACATGGGTATGGTCTCAACTATGAATAAAAATACAGATCCAATAATGTCAATGTCGTGGCTTGATGGCAGTGTAAGGGTAAGTGCCGTCATCATGTGTAAAGTGTTGGTAGTGGGTTGTAGGGATACAGTAAACCCCACCCCAAGGGCGGGGGGTGGCTGGGAGGCAGTGCATGGGTTAAAATGGTTGCTCAGAGGACCGTGTGGTAGCAGACAGTGTGGGCAGGTGGCAAGTGCATTCTGTCAGTCATCTGGGACTACAGCAGGGGAAAGGAGGACAGAAAGCACAACACATGAGGAAGCATCAGAAGTGCCTGCAGACCCGGAGAAGCTACACCTCCAGTTACATAGAGGCAGGGAGGCTCTACCAGAGGGAGGCCCCAGCTCAACACAGATGTGAACCACAAAAACTAATTTCCATGAGGAGCAACTGACCCTGAGGGAATAAGAAAGGGATGATCAAAGACCATGAGAATGAAGTAAATACTGGAGTTGAAGGAATTTCTGGCCCAGGACCCATAGGGACTTGCTAAGAATGCACAGGGTTCATGAATTAACACTCATAGCCACTGTGAGCCTGTGCCATCATCACAGTCCTAGGGAGATACCTTGCACCAAGCCTAAAGGACTTTTCACACAGTCTAGGACTGGCATAGTTGCAGAGGGAAGAGTGTAGAATCACAGAAATCCTGGTAAAGCCTGTTGCAGTAGTCCACCATAGGAATTACCAGTCCTCTGGAGACCGTGAGCTGCTGGGGGATGGAGAGGAAAGGAAGAGTGCCTCTGAGGAGGAGCAACTTTCAGGGCGACCTCACAGAGACATCAGTCATGTGACGATAGAAGGCGACTGTTGAGTGGAAGATCATCACAGGCTATGCGCGACCACAGGTTGGAGCAAGAATAGGGCCAAGAGAGGCTGGACAGAGTGTGTCATGGAAGGAGGGAGCAGGTGTGGTGATGAGGATTGCCTCTGTGTGCAGCACATGGTTTGTATGCAGTCTGCATGACAACAAGCACGTATCAGTCCAACATCACATGGGTTACACATGGCAGGCATGAAAATGTAGCCTGAACTGGCAGACAATCATAACACATCACCCAAGCAACATACACGTGGCCTGTACACACACGCATCACCACTCACCGGACATTCCCTCATACATTGGCAGGTCTCCCACGCCTTGGATCTGCTCCACTGCAATGAAATCACTAGCGATCTCCTCATGTCCAGTGAGGTCATCGTCCTCTGGTGGTGACCCACTGCCAGTCACCAGAGTAGAGGCGAACTTTGCAGCCAGCTTGTCTTTTGCTCTGTGTCGTAGGTCTTTCCAACGCTTTACAACATCACCAGCTGTGCATCTCTCATAGCCCAAGGCGCTAATACGGTCCGCGAGACACTGCCAGTGGGTCATACGCTGAGCAGGTGTATGTGTGCTCCCTGCCTGCACCAGCATGTCACGGCCGTGTTCCAACACGTAGTCCATGAGCATGTCCAGTTCCTCATCACAGAAACTCCTCTTTCTCGACGTGTGGGACTCCTGTGCCGTGTCTGGGGTCTTAGCCTGTACCGCTGGAGCATGCTTCTGCTTCTTGTGAGGTGGTGCAGACCCTGAGTGGCCTGTACTGCTCTGGTCAGTAGGGGCTGGAGTACAGGTGGACTAGCCTATGGAATCAGCCACCAATGTAACTACAGAAGGTCAGCTTGCAGGTATCAGTAGCTGGGTGCTGTTGCCAGGACTCTGCGCTACATGTGTCTTGGCCTTAGTGACAAGGGACTTGGCCTCTGAGTCACACTGGGCCGGGACCAATCCAGTCCTGGCTAGGAGACCGTGAGCCAGGGTGCTCCAGACCCTGGCTGGTGTGAACAGCAGATGACACTGCTGCTCCAGAGGCCCGGGTGCCGTTGCCTGGAACTTGCCCCGCACATGTCTTGGCCTTCGGGACATGGAAATCGACCACTTAGTCACCCTGTCCCTGTGCCAGGACCACTACAGTCCGGGCTGGCTGACCCTGAGCCTGGGTAGTGGTAGCCGCAGCTGCCCCTGCAGCTTCCACACCCTGGCTGCTCTGGACAGCAGATGGCATTGCTTGTCCGGTACCACGGGTGCTGGGAATGTCAGCAGCTGCTGCATCTCCCTGCCCCAGTTGGGTGTGGGGCATAGTTCTCCCTGCATGGGCCTGGACACCTTGCCCACGTGGACCACCTTGGCCACCCTGTCCATGTCACCCACGTTGGCCTCCCTTCCCACTTGTTGCCCTCCCAGTCATGGGCACTGATGGACTAGCGCAATGGGAGGTGCAGCCAACAATTGTTTTGGGCAATTGGAGTGAGGGGGCAGGGTACGTGATGGAAAACGTACCACTGTGCTCCAGAAAGGCTCTTTGTGACCCCTGGTGAAAAGATAACGGGTCGCGCAACTCTCAGGTACCCCAAAACAAAAATCAACGTGTACGCGACCTCTCGATAGCCCACATGTAAGTAAAAAACATCCTGCAGTACGCTGTGCCACCCAGCAACACAAAAAATGCATACGCAAAGAACACGTAGGCTACTATGACCTCGAAAATGGGGTACGCGACACAAAGGGGCAACCACAGTGGGAAAAATGCATGCACGACTCACTGTCTCGTAGAATGAAAAAAAATCACACGCGCGTGTGCGCGTAGGCAACTCCCCTCCCAAAACAATTAGTACGCACTGCCACAGTAGTGAACTATTCGCGTGTGAACCCACAAATATATGAAGTTCACGCGTCCGTCCCCATGAAAAGCACATACAGTGCACTGTTGTCCTATGCAGACCTTTAACCCGATACTGAACGGCAACGCCCAATGTGCAGCGAGTGTCCCGTAACTTACGCGCTTAGGGCCTTCCCTCTGATTACACGCTAACGCGCTGTTTCTGCACATGCGGAGTCACTTTGTTTCCAGCCGGCCACGCAAAAGAACACGGAAAACCCACGCTCCTGCCTACAAGGCCATTTACCTGCCTCCAACTGCCCGAGCTGCCTCCGACGAGCCATCTGCTGCTGCCAGCCCATTCTGTGTGCCTGCTGCCCACATGCCCAGCATTTTGGTGCCTGCTCATCAGACATTGCCAGTGATCCTGTTGTTGTGACCACCTCTGCTGATCTTAAAGACTCCCGACTGCCATACCACCACTCCACAGCCCAGCCCCAGGACCACCTTGCCCACCCACACCTGCCTCCGGTGTTGCCATGTCTGACACAACACCATCTGAGGCAAGTGGCAACCCCCCGGCAGCGAGGCAGAGGGCTGTCAGCTTCTCACTCAGGGAAGTTGGCATCCTGGTGGAGCAAGACCTGGGGCATCATGATGCAATGGGCCGTGGAAGAGGGCAAGTCGGCAATGAAGGATGGGATGGAAGATGATCTGGGGGGACATTGTGAGTGCCATGAACGCAGAGGGGGTGGCACCCCGCGACTACCATCATGTCCACAAGCTCTGGGAAGACTTCAAGTCCAGGACCCACAACAAGGCCCGGTTCCTCATCAAGGTTGGTGATGATCGAGCGAGGTGCCGGGGCCGGTTGACCACTGATGTGATGAGGGTCCTGGAGCGCTTCTACCCAGCGCTCTCCCCCCAGGTCTTGGAGTTGGTGCTCCATCTGGAGTCAACTGGTAAGTGTTCATTTGTTCTTGTCCACCATAGTGCATGTGAATGTTGACCTGTGGCTGGAGTGTGCACCTTGGTTTTATGTCTAGAATGCCTCCTGTACAGATGTCTGTGTGCATGTCCCTGACAGTGCTGCATGTGAGTCCATTCAAGCGTGTCCCACCTCGATGGTGTCTGTGTTGCAATGCGTGAAGCGCACCAGCATATAACGACACAGACATGTTTGCATACCTGTGTCTGGTCTGGGGCATGCGAGAGGTGTGACACATGGGTGCTTATGTCACCATCATGGACATGCATGGTTTACATGTGTGTGTGTGTCTGATTAGTGAGTGTGACTGCCCAACACTCTGCACGTATGTTACTTGAGTTCATGATTTGTGATTGCCTCACGCTATCAATTTGCCCTCGAGTGCACTGTGACGTGATGGCTCCATGGCCTGCCTCTTGACTGTCAGGTGATGTGTGTGAATGAGATGTGTATGTCCCATGATGTGTGTGATCTAAATACACAATTATGATCTTGTGTCAGTGCCTTGTCCATGGATGTGAATGTCTGTTGTGAATGACAGACATGTTTGTGAATGTGTGTGAATGGCACTTCCCTGTGTGTATTGGAGGGTGATGATGGTTGTGACCTTTGACAGTCCCACTGATGTACATTTGCATTGTGACAAACACACATACCCACATATGTTCAGTAGCCTGATCTTTGTGTTCTATGTTTCCCTATCCACAGCGACGATGGAAGAAGAGGGCGGAGAAGGCGCTGTGGAGCACCACGCAGGGATGCCTCCACCAGGCACAAGGAGACTGGTGCCACATCCAAGACAACGGACGCAGCTGCTGAAGGGAAGGTTAAGTTGGTTGTGGGCACCTCGGCAGTGGGAGGGACAGGTGAGCCCACACACGGGCAATCCGATGCGGTAGACAGTGGGGAGTCATCCAGGTTGTTGTTGGTGGTGGTGGAGGAGGAGGAGGCCAAATCAGCCCAGCACATGGGGCCCGGCAGGGGTGATGAGGTAGGTGTGACTGGTGCAGTCCTTGATCAGGGGCCGGAGGCAGTGCAGGCCACCGTGGAGGGGCCTGTGGCTGATCTTTTCCCTGGAACTGCGACTGCACCAGTATGCACCTGCGGGCATGCCTCAGGCCGGACCCATCCGCATGTGGCGGATGTATCCACGCAAATGGATCTTCCACCACCTGCGAGTGAAGCAATTTGTGACAGGGTGCAACCTTTGCTAGCCGGTATTGCGAGGCGTACAGCCAGCATTTGTGATGATGTGCAGGCTTCCAATCGGGGGCTTGCACATCATCAAGATGAGGTCTGTCGCCTCATTAACTGGCTAGCTCAGTTCCTGATCACAAATATGGTATGTGTGCTGGCCACTGCTGTGACCCCCCCCGCCCTCCTCCTCCTCCTCCTCTGTGCGTCAGTCATCCTCCCTGCCGTCTTCCGCCCCAGATACCACCATGGCCCCCAGTGTTCCTGTCCCAACCCCGGCAGCCCGTCTGGTGGAGATCACATCCCTGCCACAGTCGGGAGTCGAAGGAGGATCAGCAGAGGTTGTCACTGCAGCGACAGGAGCAATGGCAATGGAGGAAGTGCATGCCCCAAGCTGCAGGGCATGTGCACAACGGCCCCTGGTGGTGTCATCATCCCAGAGGCTGTCCTTGTGGCGCAGGCACCAGGTGTTTTGGCAGCAGCAGGCTCAGGGTAGGATGCAACAGGACTCGGGGCGTTCATCATCAGAGGGGCAGGTATGGGCCATCGGACAGGAGGCAAATGTGGACCTTATGACAAGGATGTCTTCCGTGTTGGAGCGTTTGGGCCAGCAAATCGGGGCATAGTAGCAGCGGGCACAGGAGGCGCACCTCACCATGGCCAGGGCGGAGAATTCACTGCGTCGGGCAGAGAGGCGGGCGGAAGTCCTCGAGGAGACTAGCAGGGAGTTCGAGAGGAGCATGGAGGAGTCCCTGCAAGCCCTCGAGGGGGAAGCCGAGGCACGCCTACTGGAAGTGGACACAGTGTTCGATGATACCCTGGCGGAGACTATGCGAGAGCATGGTGCAGAGATGGACTAGCCCGCTGCCTTTGTATACAGTTCTTTAGGAGTAGGTTTCATTTGTTTTTTCTTTTTATTTGGAGTTCCTGGACTTTGCTCTGCATCTTGTATATAGTTATTTTTGTATTGTATTTTTAGCATTTTTCTACATGTTTTGGGACCATGGACCCTGGATCTTTGTAAATATTTGGAATTTAATTTGAACAGTTTTTTAACCATGAACGGATGATTTTCACATGATATGTGATTTCATTTGCACATTCGTTAATGGACAAGGACCACATTTTTGACTCTCTCATTTTTTACATTACATTGATTTTGGTTTTCACTTTCTTTTGGTTTTTGATTTGGTTCATGCATGTTTAATTTGAGGTATTTACTGTGTGTGACTTAGATACATATTTTTTTAATGTAGATTTTTAACATTGAAATCAAAGTGGTGTCTGGTCTCAACGGTTTAGTGCATGTTTCACTCCTCCATGACTCATTTGCATGTCCCCGCTGTTCACCAATTTTGTTCATGTGTGTGCACACATGCATGCATGTGTGATGTTAGGATTCACATGACATGGGGCATGTATTAGGGAGCATGACCAATGGATGGGTGTTGAGGTGCACCAGGGGGGTGCAGGGTGTGGTGGCCTTTTAGTTGGCATGTGCTGCGTGATTGTATGTTGGTCCAATGTGTTTTGGGGTAGGGGACAGGGACATGTGGCGGGGCCTGCCTGCAGGTTGCCATCACTGGTGGGGGTTGGGGACATGAGGTGGGGCCTTCCTGCAGGTTGCCGTCACTGGTGGGGGGTGGCGACATTTGGCGGGGCCTGCCTGCAGGTTGCCGTCATAGGTGGGGACATGTGGTGGACCTGCCTGCAGGTTGCCATCACTGGTGGGGTGTGGGGATATTAGGCTGGGCCTGCCTGCAGGTTGCCGTCACTGGTGGGGGGTGGGGACATGAGGCGGGGCCTGCCTGCAGGTTGCTGTCTCAGGTGGGGACATGTGGTGGGCCTGCCTGCAGGTTGCCATCACTGGTGGGGTGTGGGGGACATGAGGTGGGGCGTGCCTGCAGGTTGCCGTCACAGGTGGGGACATGAGTCACGGGTGATGGGGGTGGCCATGTGTTGTGGGCTGCCTGCGTGGTATGTTCACAGGTGATGGTGGGGGTCCCGCGTGGGCTGCCTGCGGGGTATGTTCACTGGTGATGGAGGGGCCATCTGATGTGGGCTGCCTGCGGGATATGGTCCACTGCTGGGGTCTGGCTGTCCTGTGAGGAGGTGTCTGCTTCCAGGGGAGTTGTGCGTGTATCGTGGTGTGTACGCAGGCCTTGCCACGTGATTTGGCTGGTGCGAGTGGTGTATGTGATTTCGCTGGGGCTCAGACTGGGTGCGCGCAGGCCTTCCCACGCGATTTGGCTGGTGCGAGCGGGGTACGTGATTTCACTGGGGTGCGGACGGGGTACGTTCAGGACTTCCCACGCGATTTGGCTGGTGCAAGCAGGGTATGCTCTGATTTTTCACACGACTACGATGGGGGGGGGGGCTGTGTGCTGGCCCATGGATGGCGCGGGGCCTTGCGCCGTATTGGGCATTTCACTGCCTTTTTCCTGCGCATGGGGCCGTGTTGGGGGCGTTAGTGGCGCTGCTTGGTGTTCTTTGCGCCACGGCTACTGATGCCTCGGAAAATCCATGAATACGCGTGCTGCGCAATTGCTGGTTTGCGCCAAAGCTGGCACATGCGTGGCGCAAACTCCTTCTCAGTGCGCCGCACTTACGCTGCTTCTGTGCTGGATTCTATGAATTGGGCCCTAAATCTGAAGATTTAGCAACATTTGTAAATAATGTTTTCATGATTGTGCATATACTCTGATATGTTATAAATATTATCAGTAGGATATGGTTGTACTGTATTTATCACAGTTCGCACACTCAAGTGTGAAACGCATGAATTAATGTACAAACACACACACTTTAATATTGCCTCCGTACTGTTTTGGAAAACATGTACACAATACATGTTTGACATTTAAAGCCTTACACAGTAACAGATTTTGGATTTAACTGTTTTTTAAATTTAGTATTATGCAAGAAAAGCACAAGATGCAAATACTTACAGTAAATTGTTTCTATCCTGGAAACTTTCAGAAACGCACATGCAGTTTGTTTTAAGATGTCATTTAAAATAAAAAGGGACCTTCACTGAACCATCTGACAGTTCACATTAGAGGTAGAATTTGAGCTAATCCTATGGTAAATCGTAGTTGTATAGTGGTTAAGGAGCTAGGCCCAATATCAGGAAGTCTTGAGTTTGAATCTGCGTGGAGCCTCTCAATTTTATTTTTACAAAAAAAGGTTTAGAATTGGCACTTCCCTTTTTTATTTTTCAAAAAGGAGGATTATAATTTGAAAAACGAAGAGACATACGCCACATTTGATATCTGTTTTACCGCGGCATGTGAAACCTTTTTTTGGGGCATGGCATGTGACACCTGCCAGTGGCACGTGTCACTTGCAGTGGTGACATGCAGCGCACGTGTCACTGGCATATGACACATGCCATATTCGGCTCCTACCCCTACTGCAAAATCGCATACAGTACAAAAGAGGAAAACAGCTAAGGAAAGCGTGACCGTGGAGACGGCGCTGAACGAGAGCAAGGAAGAAACGCAGAGGAGAGAGCGGCAAGAGAGCAAACTGCAATTGAAGGAAAGACCAGCAAGCAGAGCGCAAACACCGAGAAAGGAAAGTAGGCGCCAGAGCCCATTACTTCACAGAATCACAAGAAAATACACATGAACAAAGTGTCAGGTAGCGAAAGCTTAAAGTAGCGATGCACCGAACTAAACTGCATTCCGAGTTCAGTAAGAATGGAGTGTCGGAAGTGGTTGTTTCAGGCGCTATCTTGAGAAAAGCTAGAATGCTCATGTGGAACATCAATGACATGCAAGAGTCACCATCTTGCTGTGAAGCTCGAATGATATGGATGTCTTTTCCTCCATCTGTTCCACAAGGAACTTGGAGTGTTTTTCCTAACATTTTCATTGTTTAGTTCTTTAATGTGTGTGTAATTGTTGTCAATGTTCTGCCCTTGAGTAAGGATGACATAGTAATCCATGCAAGATCTTATGTATGTGGCCCTAGTTTTCAGAACCAGCATTAATGTGCTTGACCATGGACACTGATAGGGCTCAATCACACATACTTGCAACATCTCTGTGACCTGTGCCTTGATGCAATACTGTACCTTATCTGTTAACTTTCTTTTCACAGACATACAGAGTTCAGTGTCAATATTGTACTTTCACTATGGTATAACTCTTGGCGTCAGAGAGAACCGTGAGGTAAGCAGCTGAAGCAGTGCTCAACATTCCTCATGGTGCCTAGATATCCTTTACTGCGAGTTTCACAACCTTAACCAGGCCCTTTGTGGCTCTGCTGTGAAGGAGGTCAGGACATCAGAGTCTAAGGTTCACTTTATCTCCTCTTTTTGGACACCAAAAGTAGGGAAGCCATTTCCTCACACCTGAGGTATGGCTTGGGCTGGCTCATGTGGACCATCCTATTGGGATGCTGACGGCTTACAAGTTTGACTATGTTGCAGATTTCTTCTGTCTGTTTGCACCAATCCACTGGTTCAACAAAGTCCTGGGCTTTGTCGGCTGCATCGTGGTGACTGCCTTTGACCCATCATGAGCCACCTTATTATTATGGTATTTAGTGAGCACGGACCTAGCTTCGAGAAGCAACAGTGCTCTTTACAGAGGTATTTAACAAAACAGAGCGCTTTACAGAGGTATACATTACAGATGCATAACAGGGTGCTTTTCAGAGGGAACAACAGAACAGATATACACAGAGGAGGGGTACAGCTGTACCAGGTGGTGGGGAGTAGAGGAGTGGGCGGCATCTAGCGAGTCAGGTGGCGGGAGGGGCGACGTGATGACCTTAGATATTCCACTCATTGACTAGGGCCTGGCTGGCTTAAAGGGTGACCTTTTCCTAAATTATGAAGTTGGCCTTCTTTTTACTGGAGACCAACACAAAGTCCAACACGTCATGAATTGGAG
Organism: Ambystoma mexicanum; assembly: GCF_040938575.1. Lineage (NCBI taxonomy): Eukaryota > Metazoa > Chordata > Amphibia > Caudata > Ambystomatidae > Ambystoma > Ambystoma mexicanum. Next base: position 548,345,140 of record NC_090932.1, read on the forward strand.
TCTGCATGCTTCCTTCCAGTCCCTCCAATCTCTCCTCACAAAGTTATTGAAAAGGGTCTTGAAAGGACTAAAGCCAACTCTTTTCTGTGACACTCCCTTGTAAGCCAAGAGCAAGTGTCGTAATGGAAAACTCCCACTTTTCCTATTATGTATTGCAGCATATCAAAGCACGCATTCTGCATTTTTGCATCGTATTAAAGTACTCCACCGCCCTGTCGGCCTGTGGAAATAAATAGTAGACAACTTATAAGTATCTCCAAACTCTGTCCACATCACCTTCTTGTAAGATGACAACCAGTTGTAACCCTAGTCACTAGGAGACACCGGGAAGTATGCAGCACCAGACATTAAGGCGATAGCCCAACATCTTTCGGGGAGGGTGATCAGAGTCTGGGCTGCTGTCAGCTGCTGCTTCCAAAAGGCCTCCAACCCCTTATAATCTTGGGAAGCTGAGCCAGGGGACAAACCACTCCCCAGCACAAAACAGATGGGTGAACAGTAGTCCTCATACGCGCTAATGAACCCCGGTCATGCATGCACCTTTCAAACCAGAGCCTGATTACCAAATTAGACAACCTAGTCCCACAGAGCTATTTAAGAAAAAAAGGTTTTGGAAGGAAAATAAAAGAGGTGAAAGAAAGAAGAGCGAGAGAGGAGCCTCCCTTGGGAAAACCATCATGATGGAAAGGTCTGAGGTCTCAACCAAAGACCTAGGAGGCCTTCAAAATGAACAAATTACCACCATAAAAGGGGAGAGAAGCCTGATAACTCATGGGGTCTTAGAATCTATCCATTTGCCTGAAGGCCACCCTGTCTGAAGACCTGAAGTTGGGATACCTGGTAGCAGAGTTCGGGTGGACCAACGCCTCTTCCTGATGCTTTCAGAAACTATGAAGAAAGACCTTACAAAGGCCAAGAAAAAGACTACAGGACACTATAATACCCAGAGACTGTTTGCTGCCAAGAAGGTACACAAGAACTGTAGAAGAGAGGAAAAGACTGAAGTCTACAGTCCTTAAAAAAGATGGACTGATTTGTGAGACCCAAAGCCCATTGAGTGTGCTCATTCAAACCTAATAATAATAATTGTATTGTGATTTAGTTCATTTTGAACTTTACACAAAATGTATCTTAAAGCGATTCACACAATTTATAACAATCAACTCATCAGCAAGTTTGTTAACAAGTTTGTCAAGGGGGGGTACTGTTGAGCAGCTGGCGCATGCAGACGTGAGTCTCTGCTTCTCCGGCTGGGCTGCTAAATCCTTGAATAAATATCCTGTTTGCAGCTTGTATCCCTCAGTGGCTTTAGCAGAATACCTTTTCGGAATGCTCCAGCTACTCTCTCCAGGGGAGCCGGTACAAATCAGCAAAGCAAAGCCCATAAACGGATGGACATCGCAAAACGTTCCAGGTCTGCCCACCATCCTGGTTTGGTGGCGGAAACCTTGTCAGTGGCACCGGAGGGGGAGACGCTGCCCGGACCCCAGCACCAACCTAAATGAAGAGGCGCAGCGAAAGGGTAGGAGAAGACTTGCCAGATGACCCGATGTCTGCAGACCACTTTGCTGTGGGCACCCATATACTCAGTGGTGAACCGGGCTGCTATGGGTTGGAAGGACGCTGGTAACCGCCGTAGCCTGTCATGCACCGTGAGAGAGGAGCCATAAACGAACCTGCAGCGGGGATGCTGGGGACAGCTACAGTGCGGCCCGACACCTGCTACGGGAGCTGAGATTGACAGACCTGGCAGAGGAGCGGGCGACAACACAGCACAGAGACACAGGGACAGCTGCCCTGCCACGCTAAAGGTACCAAAGGTGAGGCAATTTGCAGGGGATAAGAAGACAGCAGCGCTGCATATGGACAACAGGCCTGGGGCAGAAGCGGAGGGGATAAGACCCGCTTATAAGAGTCGTGAGGAGGCTGGCATGCATGGAAGGGCTGGGGCCCCCTGCCGGCAAGCGTAACCAGGAGGCCTGTGAGTGAGGAGGACCAGCACAGATCATTGTGCCCCGACCTGTGGTGGTGGCTGGGGACATTGGCATAGACCTGTGGGTGTACTCATTGGCAACTCCCATAAGTGCCCCTGTGCACGCTTCCTTGCCCTTGGTGGGGATAGTTATTACTCTTCGTTACATGCACCAAACCAGCGGCCTTCAGTAGAGGGGGAAACTTGCATATATTCATCTTTGGAGATGGACAGGTGGTGGACAGTGTGGCACCAGTGACTCGCATGGCTATGGCAAAGGACAAGGCCCGGAAAGGGACTACACAGAATAAAATGGACCGCTACACGACAAGTGCTCCAATGCCTTCTTCCTCGGCACGGGAAAAGGTGGCTACATGCGGGGAGAGTACAGGAGAAGGTCAGATATTGTCGCTCACAGACATCATGGCCGCTTTCGGCGATTCGCGGTTGTTAGTCGTAACTAAAATTGATGGCTTGGCCTCGGCGGTCTCCTTCCTACGGCAGGACTTGCACAACTTGTCCTCACAGTGAGGATGCGCTAAGGAAGATGGAGGCGCGTCGTTGATGTCTCAGAAACTTACTACCTTCGACCTTAGAAAAGCAGGCTTTAGTTTACATTGGTTTGGGCGACTAGTTGAGGGGGTGGGATTTTCGCAGTTGGTGTTGGGGGAGTGCGGGCCTGGGTGGTATTTATAGGTGCCACGGAATGTATAACCCAATGCAGCTAGAAGGCATTGGACTGTAAACTAGGCCAAAAGGGGCAAACACAGTACATATAAAATATAAGATAATTACAGAAAGCAAGGAGAAGGGAATCATCTCCCTTCCCCCTTTTTTTCTTCGCCCCACCTCTGCTCACATAGTGTGAAGACAGAGGGGACAGCAACAAAACACCCAGACCAGAATAGAGTGTTCACACCAGAGCGTTGTTAAGGAGGACCAATAACATAGAGCCAAAGATGTTTAGCAATTGGCAACAGGCGGAAGGAAAAGGAGATAAGAACAAACGAAAGAAGAAAGGGACACAAAAGATGCAAAAGAAAGAACACAGAGGTGTGAATAACTGTCTTCCTCACAAGATTGCCTTAAAGCTATGGGTCACACAGTTGTTAAAGTTGCTGCGCTGACACTTAGCCTAAGGTTTGGCTATGATACGGATAGACGAGAAGCACTACAATACTGAAAATGCTTTCCCACAAGTGGCCCTAAAAACAAGGGCTGTGCAGTTGGGGAAAATGGGAAAAGCACAGCAAAATAAAAAGCTGAATGCTGCGAATCTGGGTGAACCTGGCAGGGAGCTAAAAGCTGCTAGTTACCCAACGCCGAACAGCCGGGGGTAAAAAAGAATGGGTCAACAAAATATGCCCCTCGGCACTGGATGCCAGCATAAGCGCCCTTCCTGCATAGGAAGCATTGGTTCACCCCGCGGAGCTGGAGGGAGCTCACCAATAGAACAGATCAGTACACTGGTGAATGGGTGCCCCTACGTCATTAACAGTTAATATTATTTGAAATATAAAGTGGCCTTTTTTATTAATACAAGTTTAGAGAATTTCATTGCATAGTACCAATGCACTGATTGGCATGCGTTTGGCGGAACTATTTGACCGGGGTAAGAAACCGCTATTATAAGACACTGGGTCAACCAATCTGAAATAGTTATACGGGCTGACATAGCAGCAGGAGGGTACCTTGGCTCATTTTAAAGGTTTCCAACCCATTATTCCGCAATTTTGCCGCCGTTAAAGGGGGCAGCCTCCGATATTGCTATAGATGGTGCAAAAAATAAAAATGAGAGAAGGGGGAAGTGATTTTCTTAGCAGCAAAGGCCCCCAACTCTATCAGATGTAACCTGATGGTTCGCCGACCCGGAAATCCTAAACCAGGGAGGGGGCGACCTACCAAGTAAAGATATGGGAGTTATTTCCAATCAGGGATCCTCATCACATTAGCACCAAAGGGGGATAGATGAACTGGAACTTTAGGTGGGAACCTGGATGGCCGGGAACCCATCCAGGTGTGGCGGCACGGGCTAAGAGGGCAATAATTGGCCCATGTGCCCAAAAGTACAACAGAGATGAGACCTTATGTTTATACATGAGGACATTTTAGAATAAAATTACAATCATGTTTTATGATTTACTTATGTATTGTGCAATAAAATCCACAGCCTTTTATTGCCAACCGCTAACCAAAGTCTCTGCCAATCGTTATTACAAACTAACCTGGGGAGGATTTGTGTTATACATGTATCGTTGCCATCTCTTGCTCCTCAGCTTATGACAAGTGCCGTGGAATGGGGAACCCAATGCAGCTAGAATGGACGGGACCGTAAGCTACAGCAAAAGGGGCAAACACGGTGCATACAAAATATAAGATAATCACAGAAAGCAAGGAGAAGGGAATCATCTCCCTTACGCCCTTTTCCTTCGCCCACCTCTGCTCACATAGTGTGAAGACAGAGGGGACAGCAACATAAAGCCTAGACCAGAATAGAGTGTTCACACCAGAGCATAAGAGAGGAGGGGCAATAACACAGAGCCAAATGGGTTTAGCAATTGGCAACAGGGCAGAAGGAAAAGGAGATGAGCACAAATGAAAGAAGAAAGGGACTCAAGAGAAAGAACACAGAGGTGTGAATAACTGTCAGCGATAGCCGGCTGGCTTGGGCTACCAAGCCATGACAATATGCATGGCCTCAGGCCACAATTTGCCATATATAAGGAGGGCCAAGGGGAGATGCTCTCCGGCCTGATCAGCACTCCGAACTGAACGCAAGCAAAGTCATCCTGCAAACGCAGGAGACTGTTTTCCTTCACCCCCTCCCACCTACCCCTTAGGAAGAAGGAAGAAAGAAGCATACAATGGGAACAAAAGACAACGCACGTTGTCACACAGTCATGGGAAGAGGATGGCGGCACGGGCCAGGAGGACAACTGCCCCATGTGCCCAAAAGTACAACAGAGATGAGACTTTGTTTATGCACAAGTACATTTTATGAATAAAATTACAATCCTGTTTTATGATTTTCCTATGTATTGTGCAATATAATTCATGGCCTTTTATTGTCAACACTTACCAAAGTCTCAGCCAATCATTAGTACAAACCCACCTGGGGAGAGTTTGTGTTATACACGTTTAGTTGCCATCTCTTGCTCCTCAGCTTATGGTTCGCATCAAAGTTTGCTAGTTTGGTTCTAAGAGTTGAGTTAATCTGGTTCATTGCAGGGGGCACAGGCAGGGGGCCGAATTGGGGCTGGAAGTTCATTATTGGTCCAGACCACGAATGGGGGGGTTCTCAGGGTTCACATGATGGGCAAACGTTCACTATATGGCAGGGGGGATCACCACTAGGGTACTTTCCTTACTAAGATGGAATGTGAATGGCCTGGTGTCCAGTATTAAAAGGCGGCTAGTGCTGCAATTCCTGAATCAGTATTCCCCAGATATGGCCCTCCTAATCGAAACTCACCCGGCAGGGGCGCAATGCAATTCATTTAAATATACCAATTATCGCGTTGCCCTGCATGCCTGGTTTTCTAGGGGGTTGAGGGGTGCTCTGATACTGATGCACAAGAGTATCCCCTTTCAGCTCAGGCAGATTGTACACGACCCTGTGGGCAATTTGTGCTGGTCACAGGGGAATTGCGGGGAGAAAATTGGGCGGTGTGTGTGTATCCCCCCCACCACTGACTGATTTGTTGAACCAACTAAGTCGCTTTGCTACGCACTCAGGTAGACCTGTAGGTTCTAGGGGGGATTTCAATGACGTCATGGACCAGGTGCGGGATCGGAAACAGCAAGGCCAAAGCGGGCAACACACCATTGAAGCTAAACACATTTGTTCATGCAATGGGGCTGGTGGATGCCTGGCGAGAGGTGCATCCACTTGACGATATTATATGAAAGGTTATTTATAATGCACTTAATACCCAGATGGTTCTAAGCGTGGACCCGGGGATCGAACCTGCGGTGCTTCGTGCTATCTTGCGTCCAAGGCGAGCATGTTGCCCCTGAGCTATCCTCCCGAGACAGCGGCTTCTCGTTCCTATCTGTGGTACATGGGTCCCTCTCCAGGTTAGAACATTTTTGTTCAGTCCAGGGGGCGTTTCATAGGTTGAGAGCTGTGACCTTTTTGGCAAAGTGCATTTCTGACCACTCTCCTTTGATCGTGGTACTTTACCTAAGTTAGAAGGTGGAACGACCCCCATGGGTAATGAACAACTACTATTTGGGGTCCCCTGACTTTCTGGAGGTGGTGGTCTCTAAGACGAATTAATATTTTGAAATAAACGCAGAATCGGCAAGTAACCCGGAGGTGCTCTGGGAGGGTTATAAGACTGTCCTACGGGGTGAGATGATATCCCTGGTGGCGGCCCTCAGAAAGGCCCTTAGGCGAGAGGTACAGGAGCAGGTGGCTAAGGAGGCATACTTGCAGCAGGGTACCCGAGATACAGGTGGAACTTCACAAAGCACAGGACACACTGCAGAACGTTGTGTTGGATACTGTCAAGCAGGTGCAGTGGTTTAAGAAAAGTCAGCTATATGAATCAGGGGATCAGGCCGGGAAGATGCTAGCCTGGTTGGAAAGGAGAGAGGAGGCCATAGGTATGTAAGGGAGATAGCTGGTTCAGCTGGGGAGCAGGTGGTTGAAGACGAAGGGATCGTGGAGGAGTTTGCCAAATTCTATGAGAAACTCTACAGCTCCAGGCAGAAGGGGGAGCAGGCAGGGGATTTCCCTTTTTAGAGGCCATTACTCTCCCGCGTCTATCTCTTGCTCAGAGGGTAGCCCTAGAGGCTGGCATTGCTGAGGAGGAGGTGGCAATGGCAGTGACAAACCTGAATTCGGGGAAGGCCCCGGAGCCCAATGGATTCCTGATCGAGGTCTGGAAAAAGCTAAGCGAAACGACGCTACCACATCTGCACAAGCTATTCACTTATGCAAACTCTCACTTATGCAAACTCTCACTTATGCAAAATCTATTGGTATCCTCCCACCGGACCTCAGGCACGCATTGTGGTCATTCTCAAGACAGACAGGCCCCCAGACTCATGCGCATCCTACAGGCCGATCTCTTGCATGCTAATCGTCTAACCAAGGTCATTGAATCCCTGGTCCACCCAGACCAATGCGGCTTTCTGCCCAGGAATTTCACGAGGATGAACATCCACAGGCTGTTTACGGCCATATCCCAGGTACACACTATGGGAGATCCGTTAGCACTTATCTCTGTGGACCTGGAAAAAGCCTACGACTCGGTTGAGTGGAACTTCTTGTGGGATGTCCTCTCGCGCATGTGGTTTGGGGACGGATTCATGGGATGGGTGCGACTCTTGTATGCATCACCGGTTGCGGAGGTGAGGGTGAACAGGGTGTCTTCCTAAGCGTTCTCCTTGGAGAGGGGCACGAGGCCAGGATGTCCGCTATCCCCTCCCCTCTTCTCTTCAGGTTCGCAATGGAACCACTGGCCACCCACCTGAGGACAGACCGGACCATGTCAGGTTCCTGTTTGGAACATGGGGGGGTAGGGAGGGGGATAGTTTTGCTATACGCGGATGATCGCTTGGTGTATCTCAGTAGGCCGCAGGAATCATGTGCAAGGGTTACCCAGATATTGGAGGAATTTCAAGGGGCCAGCGGGCTTAAAGTAAATTGGGACAACTCCATCTTCTTCCCTCTTCAGGGAGCGGGGTAGGCTCTTCCCCAGGATTGTCCATATCGGGGGTGTGTGTGTGTGCCCAGCTCCAGCGGAGTATGTGTGTCAGAACCTACATCCTGTAACTGAGAGATTCTTGCGGGATGTTTCGCACTGGAAATCCCTCCCACTGACTCTGCTGGGGAAGGCTACTCTCTTTAAGATGCCGGCCCTACCTCAGTACACATATATCCTGAAGAATGCCCCACCCTTGTCCCCAGGGTGGAATTTGAAAGGATGGCGGCGGCTATTCAGACGCTTTTGTGATTTTGACCTCAACTCCCTGTAGCAGTTCATACCAGCTAGGTAGAGTGACCAACAATGACAATGTATCAACCTCACCCCTCCAGAACAGAAGTGTCTAATGTGTCCAGTACACTAATGAGACCACAGCTGTTTCGCTTTGTGCCAAACCCAATATAGGGCTATCTGCGAGGATATTGAGTCCGTGTTTAGGCAGTAATCCCAAAAGGTCTCAGTAATAATTTCTTCATACCTGTTTACCAAAATCCCCAGAGTGCACATGTTTATTGGCCCCATAGCTGCACACTGGGTCAAGACATGCCTTACAGTCTCCTTCTTGTCTGGGTTCTTGCAAAAACGTGCCTCAGCGGCTTACTGCTGGCACAGCCCACATACAGCCAACACAAGAAGTTGGTTGGTTCGAAGCTGTAAAATGAACTGTCTGACTTCACTATCTAGGCATAATAACAAATAAGGCTGTTTTTTCCTATCTCTGTGCGCCACGTTAACCACAGCCTCGTAGCCCTTTTAGTGTAGATAGGTGGAAGTAGTTATTGCACTAATCCCATCTATTAAACCGCCTTGTAAAAGCCATCTTCATTACCACATAAGGTGTTCCCATTTCAAACGTAGGGGTCCAATCAATAGCAACAAAAGTTTCAAGGTTTAGAGTCTGCCCCTGTGGACTACTTCCCTGCCAAAACCTTTGCCTAAGGGGGTCAATGGTTCACATTTTGGCCTAGCACTAGACTTTATGTAAAAACAACCTTATGCCCTAAGAGCCATACCCCTTAAGGAGGTTAGTCCAAGTTCTAGGCATATGTATGCCATAGGGCATGAAGGGCTAAGACCGAAGACTGTACGCCAGAAGAAGCCTTCTATCTTATTTAAGCAGGAAAGATCCTGTATGGACAGGGCTTTTAGACCATATTGGACGGCTGGAAAAAGACATTGGGCCTCATTACAAGTATCCCGGTCCGTAAATAGCGGTGCCTGTTGCTCCGTACCGGCACCTTTTTCCGGTTGGGCATACTCTGTTGCGATGCCGTTAACACCGTCACTGCAAGTGACCCACTGTATCCAGCAACACCGTACCCGGAATCTGCTGCAAGACGCATCTGCCCTGCCTGAGACACCTGCATGGCGTTAGTAAGTGCACATTTTGAGCTCCACGCACACGGAAACACTGGTATGTACATGCCAGTAGCACCGTGAACACTGCCCCAGAAACACTGGCATCGCGGACCAGGCGTTAAGTACAGTCATGTGTGTAGAAACATGCCAGAGGTGGCCAAAATCAGCCCAGGTGGCCCCAATGAGCACCGTAAAAGCACAAAAGGACCACTCCCACACCCCTTCCAACACTACCATGCTAGCAGTAGCGGTACTAGAGCTTGAGGCCCTGCATGCAGTTCTACTACTTGAGGAGGCAGAGGATGCGGCAGAAGCGCTTGAGGAGAAGGATGGCTAGCCCAGCAAAACAAGAATAGGCAGCAGGTTGTAGCCCACAGGCAGCCATCAATACCATGCATAAGGGCCACACCCTTCGTCCTGAGCCAAAGCCAGATCCACATCACTTTGTGGACCTGATCTATGACGACCTGGTCAACCTGATACAGATTCGTACACCCCCCCCCCCCTCTGCTCAATGTAATGTCTGTGTTACACTTCCTAGCCATGGGCACCTACCAACACACTGTGGGTGAACTGCATGGGCTATTGCAACCCTGTTTCTCCTGTGTCCTGTTACGGGTCAACGATGCATTCCTGTGTCATGTTGGAGATCACATCAGCCTACCCAGGACAGTTGACCAGGTCAATACCACTAATGTGATAGGTGCATTGGACTGCACAGATGTGGATCTGGTGGCCAGGCATGCCGTTGAGGCAGTGTACCAAAACAGAAAACTACCTCTCATTGAATGCGTAGATGGTGTGTGATGCCCGCCACCTCATCACCCACTGCTGTGCCAGATTTCCCTGTTCAACCCACGACTCCATTGTGCTGCGCAACTCCACGCTGCCAGAGTACATGGAACGTCACAGTGAAGAACGTACCTGGCTGTTGGGTGAGTGTAACTACCACGGCATGTGCACTGTTGAATTGGGGGTGGGGGCAGAAAACACCATAGCGTACCTGGCTGTTGGGTGAGTGTAACTATCAGGGCATGTGCACTGTTGAATTGGGGGAGGGGCAGAAAACCCCATAGCGTACCTGGCTGTTGGGTGAGTGCAACTACCAGGGCATGTGCAATGTTGAATTAGGGGTATGTGCAACACCTATCGGAAGTGGCTGTGTGAAATGCAATGTGTAGCACAGTAGTAGCATGTTTGAGTGCAAGGCCTTGACAGGCGTGTCTCAATTGACCAAACTGATCATGTGCATGCGTAACATCAAATCGGTACAGCAATATCAAAAGCACTGCATCTACCAAAATGCATCACACCAATGTGACAACATGAAGCACAAACACAATCACCAAAACCCCACACCACCTGATGCAAAGACTGATAATACTTAGGCATCAGAACACCCCACCTACTTACCACTAGTGTCCTGCACATCAATTAGCCAGGTCCCCTGCCTGTTTGAAGTGCACATACACATATGATCAGAAGTTGAAATGATTAGCCACACATCTGTCACTGAGACGCATGGCCATCATAGGATTATTGCATTTGAACACAATAATAACACACACATCAGTCTCATTTGTATGTGTAGTAGTGAAATGGTCAGAGGTCATGGTGGGTGTGAATGAGCCATGTCAAAGCAACTGCACACCACACACCCACCACGCATATTGACAATGTGTATTTGCTTCATGTCAATCATCAGGCTCTCATAGCCTTCTCCAACCATCAAATTCCAAGTATGGTATCCCTCAGTGAATATGTAAACATCCATCATTTTGCAATAATCAGTGAAGCTGTTCTACCACTCTCATGCAGCACGTCATGTACCTCAGAATGCAAGTACGCCTTCAGGCATGTACAGATGTTGCATAAATTTAGAAGCACATATCAACGCAGATGAACATCCTTACCCGTGTCAGCCATGCCTACTAGGTCTGCGGCACCCGACAGGGTCTGCCATGTCGGGCACACCGACTGTCTCAGGCCGAAGACCATTTTCCTGGCCGTTAAACAATGCCACCTGCTGATGGCACTCGCACACCGCCACCTGGACCGCCACAATTCCATTTAGCACTTGACATTACATTTACATTGATGACTGTAGAAATATATCGCTGACATCACCCTGATTTTACTCAAAATGGCACATACAATGCATGGACATCCCATCACACTGACAATGCACATTTCTACTACCCAAAATAGGACATATGCTACGTAAGCAGCATTTTGCATGTGCAATTTTGCATTGTTTAGTGAACACTATACAGACTGTATCAACATGATATGGGCACAAGAATGACATTCTACACTTTCTTTTGCTCCTGTGCAGGTGATGCTGGTTATCCCCTGATGCCTTGACTGATGACCCCCGTGAGGCAACCACACAACCAGCACAAGCAGGGATACAACCGTGCCCATATCCGTACTCGTAAAATTGAACAGACATTTGGCCTGTTAAAGGCAAGGTTCCGCTGCCTGAGCAGATCGGGGGACGCACTTATGTAGAGCCCTGTGAAGGTGGGAAAGATACTCCTTGCCTGTGTTATGTTGCACAACATGTGTATCAGGCGCAACGTACCACTTCCCCCCGACATGGACCTGCACCCACCAGAGGCAGAGGAGGATGTGAGTGGTGATAAACTGCCAATTGCACATTGCCGTGATGGCATGGATGGCTGTGTTGCACAAGAGGAACTTATTCACCACTCTTTCTGATTACTTGACACACACACATGGCACAGGCCAGCTAGCAGACTGAAAAAAGGATATTTGTAGCCAACAAAGCTCTCCCTTGGCGACAGCTCTATTAATAATTTAGGAAGCTGTTTATGCTATCTGTTTCAAAAGAAAATGAGGGGGTTGTCCGCATGAGTAATTCCCCATAGAAATGTGTGGCTACTACACAAACAATTTGCAACAATATAAAGATATGAGAAATTGTCACTCAAATGCGCCCACGCCAATAGAGTTTTATGATGTATGCGTTGGTGAGTCAAAAATAAACATCCAATTGGTTCATGTTCATAGTGCAAATGAAAAGGTTTTTTTATTATTTATTTATCACACTGAAAGTGTTTCCTGTTTAAAAAAATCTCTTGTGTTAATTTCACACATTCTGTTTCTTTTCTCATCACAATAAACTTGTTTCCTTTCTCTGTGTTAATATCAGACAAAATATATTTATTTTCTCATCACAATGAACGTATTTCCTTTCTCTGTCTTAATATCACACAAAATATGCTTGTTTTCTCATCACAATGAACAAATTTCCTTTCTCGACACGTGTTTCCCCATTTCGAGTCACAATGGTTCATCAGGTGAAAAGAGATTGTTTCTGTCTGCAAGATGTATAAAGAGAGAAAAAGAAAAAAGAACAGATATGAAATGTTTCTGAAAAATAGTCAGGCAGAAAGAAAGTCATTACTTATGGTGTCAATATAAGAGAAATGATTCTCTATTGAATAGACTCACCCAATTTGTTTATTATTTCTGATTAGAATTTTGTCCAATAGATGGTTTTTTGCTGCATGGTAATGATCCTGTTTAGCATGCCTCTTCAAATTGGCAAATCTTGGTTTATTGCACATTCAATAGGGTGCAACTACATGGAAGAGAAAAAAAGAAGAAAAAATCCCTGATAAGTATTGGGGGTGTAAGAATAACCAAATTTAAAATTTAAAGTTCGGAGAAAGGCTGGTCTTTAAAGTTTCAGAAATATTCTAAAAGCGGGCTTACCTAGATCCATACTCTTGAAAGGTCTCTGACGGTACAACTTGCCCTGGTAAGCAATAGCTGACTTCCTTGGCTGGTTTCGTGAGATGTTGCAATCAAATCGCACTAATTAAGGCGTCCGCGGTGCGGCGTGACATCATCACGTCACTCGCAACATTATTTTGCGAGACGCGATGACGTCACTGCGTCAACGCGTCTCTAACGCTCCCGGCGGCCATTTTAATGTACGTGTAGGAAGTTAAAGAATTTGGACTAATGTAAATGATGAAAAACTGGATTTTTAAAACAACATTACTTAGTTGGTAAACTTATTGATTCCAAATAACCAGGAAAATAATTATTTATTATGTTTTAATGATGCAAAGCTCCATTTTAAACTGAATTGTTTAGCTGTTAGCTGGTTTCCAGGAGAAAATTAATTTGTTGTGAAACGAGTTATAAAAGGTAAAGGGCTTGTATTAATATACCTAATTTCTTGTTAAAGCATAATTTCTGCAATATTATTACTGAAGAAGGTTTTTAACAAGGTCATTAAGAAAGATAGAGTAATATAAAAATGTCATTAAGGAAAAAAAGTAGTATAAGAAAAAGAAAAGATGGAACAAGGTTGTCAGGAAGAAAATGTGATATTGTCCTCAAAAAACACAAAAAGATGTATTTTACACTCTCAAATTAGATGAAAAAAGGGTCCTATTTAGCAACAAGGTTAAACAATACTTATGAAATTCTAACAATTCAACTTGCTAGATTAGTCTGATAAATGATGTCCAAAAATTAAATCACATTTTTACTCATTACAATTTTTCAACATTGCTTAATTTGCTCTAAAAAAAATAAAATTCTTTTTGCTTACTTGTTAATTAGCTCAACCCATGAATAGTCTAAAACTGAATATAAGTGACCAAGTTTATAACCAATCATACATTTCTGAATCGCAAGTCAAACCTGATACACATGTGTCCATGATACAAATCCATTTACATTCATGTTTTCATAGAAGTTCTTCTTTGTTACCCCCTCCCCCTCCCTTGGGGGTGAAGGTATTTTCTCCAAACCAAAGATCTAGAGTTTTGAAATTTCAAAGGATGGATGATCTGTGATGATATGAACAGATATGGGGGATCTCAAGTCCTTATTACGAATAGCTCTTAATGTGTTCAAAGATTCTCACCTTCAATTTCCTTATGGTGCTGCCAACGTACAATTTACCACAAATGCATTCAATTCCATATATAACAAAAGTCGAATTACAATTGATCAATTGATTAATTTGTTTAGTTTTACCATTTGGTAGATTAATTTCCTTTTTTCCTTGATAGATGAATGGGCATAACTTACAATGCCCACATTTGTAGGTGCCCTTAATAGAGTTCTGAAAAAACATCTTTCTTGTTGTTGTAATTGGGCTGAGAAAACTCGGGCTGATCAAGTTTTTAATCGTGGGAGCTCTCCGAAAACAGATATTTGGTGAGCTGTCTAGATATTTCTGTAGACTGGAGTCCGTAAGAAGAATGTTCCAATATTCGCAGAGTATCCATATAATTTCTTTAGCTTCAGTGCTATACGTGGTAATGAACTGAGTTTTTGGTCAAGACAATTCAATTTTTGGTTTGTCTATAAGTAGAGATTCTCTTGAGACTTTTTCTGCTTTATTGATGACAGTTTTTTTGCTTTTTGATCCATACCCTCTCTGTTCAAATTTGAAAACAGTTATTTGCAAATTCTCCTGAAAGGTGAGGGGTGTACTGCAGTTTATCTTAATCCTTAGGATAACCCCATATGGAATATTGTTTATTGTATGTCTAGGATGATGTGATGAAGCAAAGAGGACACTGTTACGGGCCAATGGTTTTGTGAATAGTTTAGTTTGAATCTGTGCATTTTCCACAAATAATTCTAAATCCGAGAATTCTATATTTGTAGTACTGGCAGTTTTCGTAAATGATAGATTAAATGCATTATTATTGAGATGAGTAACATAGATGTCAAGTTGCTGCATGTCGCCTTCCCAAATTATCAGAATGTCGTCTATGAAACGACCCCAGAATATTATATTATTGGCAAAATATGGAGGTTTCCAAGCATGCTTTAATTAAAAAAAAAACCATAAACAAATTTGCATAGGACGGGGAAAATTTAGACCCCATAGCTGTCCCTTGGAGTTGTTTGTACAGGATATTGTCAAAGGTGAAGATATTGTGGAGGAGACAGAAATGTAACATCTCTATGATCATTGAATTTTGTCGTAGGAAGGAGACTGATCTTGTTTTTAGAAAGAACATTGTACTTTCCAAACCTTTATTTTGCTGTATACTGGTGTATAGTTGTACTACGTCCAGTGTCACAAATAAGTAATTTGCTTCCCATTGTATAAGGTTGATTTGCTTAATAATATGTTTTGAATCTTTAACAAAAGAGGCTAGATTTGCTGCCAAAGGTTGGAGATGTGTATCAATATACTGCGAAATATTTTCTGTAATTGAGCCTATCCCATTTATTATCGGTCGAAAAGTTGGGAAATCTTCATATACTTTGTGCACTTTCGGTAAGAAGTACATAGTTCCTAAAATAGTATTTTTACTCAGTAGACCATAATATTCTTTGACATTTCATATCTGTTCTTTTTTCTTTTTCTCTCTTTATACATCTTGCAGACAGAAACAATCTCTTTTCTCCTGATGAACCATTGTGACTCGCAATGGGGAAACATGTGCCGAGAAAGGAAATTTGTTCATTGTGATGAGAAAAGAAACTTATTTTGTGTGATATTAACACAGAGAAAGGAAATACGTTCATTGTATGAGAAAAGAAACAGAATTGAGAAAGGAAATGTGTTCATTGTGATGAGAAAAGAAACATTTTGTGTGATATTGACACAGAGAAAGGAAATACGTTCATTGTGATGAGAAAAGAAACAGAATTTGTGTGAAATTAACACGAGAAAGGAAATTTGTTCATTGTGATGAGAAAAGAAACATATTTTGTGTGATATTAACACAGAGAAAGGAAATAAATTCATTGTGATGAGAAAAGAAACAGAATTGAGAAAGGACATTTGTTCATTGTGATGAGAAAAGAAACATTTTGTGTGATATTAACAAAGTGAAAGGAAACACGTTCATTGTGATGAGAAAAGAAACGGAATTTGTGTGTAATTAACACGAGACATTTTTTGAAAGAGGAAACACTTTCAGTGTGATAAATAATAAAAAAAACTTTAATTTGCACTATGAACATGAACCAATTGGATGTTTATTTTTGACTCACCAACGCATACATCATAAAACTCTATTGGAGTTGGCGCATTTGAGTGACAATTTCTCAGATCTTTATATTGTTGCAGCTAGCAGACTGGACAGTAAATAAATCACTCACTCACACTGAAAAAGCAATGCCCAGTCATGATTTCTATGCAACACCAACTGTAATTTGTGCTATGAAAATATGTACAGATGTGGAACGAAATAATTGGCAATACTATCCCTCCCCACTCACCCGCCCCAACTATCCCTCCCCACTCCCCTTCCCCAACTGTCTCTACGCAACTCCTGTCATGTTCGGCAAGGATGACTTGCACAAGTCACAGACAGGGCACATGTGTGTCCATGGCCTATTTTCATCCCCTTTTCGGGTCAGGCTTGCGGCTGTGTGCCGAGCGGGCCAGCCGCATTGAACGCCGCCTTGGGCTACTCTGCACAGAACTAGAAGGCGTTGTACGTGTGGATGGTGCGTGGGGGAATGCCGCGGGCCGTCTGTCCAGGAAGGCCTGGAGGAACATGGCCATTGTCTCGGCTATAGATGATATAACACTGTTCCCTTTCTGTACCCTGCTGGAAATCTGTACTATAGCACATGTAAAGCGGCCAAGTGCACAGGCATTACAGCGTCCACTAGCCTGGACGCTCTCAAGCATGAGCTGTGCCTCCTGGAGGTGCTGCTGCACCAGGGCTGTCAAGGCATCGTGGTGTCGTTCCATGCGGCTGAGTCTGCCATCGATATCCCTCACACTGGGGAAGGGTGGGCATTGTGGGCTTATTGGGACCATGGGGCTGAATAGCAAGGGCTCATCAGTGCTGTGGTGGGTGGTATCCCCGTGTCCACTGCACCGTGAGCTGTGTCCTCTGCAATGCACGCATGTTCACATGCTTGTGGTTGTGGTGGTGATACTGCTGCAGCTGGGGCTGCCGGGGTGGGTGCCGCTTGTGGGACTGAAGGTGGCTGGATGGGTTGCAGCAGTGGGACCGGAGGTGGCTGAATGGGTTGCACCAGTGGGACCGGAGGTGGCTGAATGGGTTGCACCAGTGGGACCGGAGGTGGCTGGATGGGTTGCACCGGTGGGACCAGAGGGGGCTGGATGGTGGTGGGACCGGAAGTGGCAGGATGGTTTGCACCGGTAGGACCGGAGGTGGCTCGATGGGTGCATCTGGGGTCGCAGTGGTAGTTGTGCCTGTTGAGGCTGTGGGGTCCTGGGTGGTGGTCCATTGTGTTCGGTGGCATTGAAGGCTGGTGCCCCTTGAGGTGCTTGGATGGGCCTCTTCATTGTCAGATGATGTGGCTGAGGCAGTCAGAAAGGTAGGTTGTCAGTGATGAATGTGTATTGATGAGGCAGAGATTCATGCTTTATCTTTTTTGTGACAGTGCTGTTTCAGGGACATGGCATGGTGCACACATGCTTGTGTTGTGTCATGCGTACTGTGCTGGTGTATGTGCCAACTGCTGAGACTTTCTGGGCAACCTTCTCCCAGGTGGTGGTCTTCCGCAGCCGGGCCTACCTGCGCTGGTCATTTAAAAAAAAGCTCATCAGCATGCTGGACTATGGTGTCCGACAACATATTCAGCTCAGCCTCGCTGAAGCGTGGCTTGCATCTCTGAGTCTCAAAGACTCTTGATGCCATGTTAAGGGTGGAGTTTGTGTGGTCAGGATTGTGGTATGCTTTGATGGCATTGGATTGATAAATGGCACACCCATCAATCACAACATCAAATGTTAGCCAGGTCTCTTGTACAAGAATGTCCTATTCGAGCAAGGCACTCTGAGACCCACCCTTATGCAGCAAGTGTGAAAACCCATGGGTGTTCCATCTCAAAATCCTATGACTTCAGTGGTTATTCCTGGTTTTAGGGAACACTCTCTGCAGCCATTCCCAACCCTTGACATTGTTGAACTTAACCCCAGGGTCAGCTACAACATTTGCACTCAGGGCTTTAGGGGCATTACTGATAGCTTGTTGGCCTTTGCCTTGAGAACAATGTCTGTGGCTTCACTGAGGCCACCTTTTTACCCAATACAAAACCCAAATAGGTCAAGGAGGCTTGGTGTTGAAGTATCAATGAAGCTGTTTCAGGCAAACAGCAGTGTATTCTTGTTATCTTGCCAGCCGAGGCGACGAGGGGCTTGATGAAGTCTAAATCTCCAGAGTTCAGAAGTCTGTGATGGGATTTTATTCAGAAGGGCCATAAGGGCTGAATGATTTAAATTCAGACTCCCTTTGGTGTCCTTCACCAGCCTGATTGTAAGAACTTTGGGGTCCTGTATGCTGACTTCACATTCCTCACAGGTAGATACATTAAGTGAGACTCTGTTCAGTGACACAGAGGCCACATCAGCCTCATCGGTTTCAGCAGGAATGGCCCTCATTACCTGCTTGCTAGTAGTTATTTTAGTAGGCCAAGGTAGCACTGGGATAGCTGTTAGATATTTGTGTATTGCCCCACATAGTTTCAATTGGATTTTAACAACAAATTGTAAAACACTACGTCCAAGGTTGCTCCTGAAGTCACCTTCGGTATTAGCATACAAGCTGATGTTATTACTCTGTGGGGATGGAATAGAGTCAATATTTGTATCATAAATCATCTTTGGGCTAGTAGACAATCTCTCCTGCTGATCCACAATGTTTGAGTCATTTAACGCATCACTACAGTCATCAGCAGGCACAGCTTCCTTGATCACGCAATTCTCATCGCCCTACTCCTATGCAAGCATGACTTTCTGCTCCGTTTGAGACTTTTTGTGAATTTCCTTGCAGTGCGTAGCACAACTGCAGTAGTGAGTTATTGTCAATGTCTTGTGCTGAGTTGCTTGTACTCTCCTGCAGCAAACTCAATGCCTCATCCGCAATTTTCCCTCTCCCATCTTTGGGGGTCACTGTTGGTAAGTTTATAGAGGCCGTGCTCCTAGTGTGTTTATACCAGGAGGGGCGCTAACCGCATCCCCAGATGCTGAGTCGGGTATAGTTTTTTTTCCGCTCTGAGGCCATAAGGCTTTAGTTTATGTACATAGTGGGATTTCGAGCGACTGTGCGCTTTGCCCAGCATATTGCAACAATAGACGGCAAAGGTAAACCATGACACCACAGCCGCTCGAAATTAAATTAACTGGCTCACCTAAGTTATAGGGAGAGTTGCGCACTGGTAACGCCGCTGGTAATGCTGCATCCTTCCAACAGTCAGAAGTCCCAGGCCAAGAAGATGGGGAGGGAGAGGGGTGGGGGCTCCTCCGCTCCACCATCTCCCAAACGGACCACAAACAGACCACTTTCTCCAAACACTTCATTCAAACCTAATGACTGTTTTGTTGGAACAAAATAAATGGAACAGTGAATATCTATGGTTTCAAGGCATCTGTTAATCCCTCGGCTCGATCCCTGAAGGTAGTTAGTCTTACTCGGCCAAACCAGGTACAGCTGGCTTTGATTATATAGTGTCATGGAGGATGTTGTTTCCGCAAGTAATAGAACTCTGGTCTCCACAGGTTTAAAATTGCAGCACATGGGATGAACCTATGGACAGTCCTGACCGGGTGTTTTGCACCAGGTAAGGACTAGCAGCCAATCATGGCATTGGTGTGAGAGCTGGAGTTCTAGACCAAAACTATAAGGGGTTTTTGATGGTGCTCCTTAGCAATCATTCAATGGCTCTTTTTCTCATTGAAGTAAGAAATCAAATAGCCCAACGTACATCTGAGGTTATCTCTTTCCCAGCGATTGAAGAGCTAACAAGGCTGTCCCAGACTCGGGGGCACACAACAGATGCTGGGTCCACCCACCCAACACACACTTGCTTGTCTTATAAAGACCCTGCCATTTTCCCAGAGCCCAGTAAAATGCTTGCTTTGGAATGCCTTTGTTCAAGCGACTCCAGTGGAGGAAGGTTCTGGAAAGCAAGGACCCATTTTTGTAGATAAGAAAGGGCTACTGTTTAGGTAAGAGAACTATGTGAAGGAGGATGGAACCACCAATTACCAACTGTTAATCCTTACTTCGACAGGCTGTACTTGAGCTAGCCCACTCCCACTTGATAACTGGCCATCAGGGGACAGCAAAGACACAAGAGCATGCTGTTAAGTGGTTCTTTTGGCCAAGAGTATTTTGACACCTGCCAAATATTTCAAGACGTCTGGGATAGTTGTCAGTTAAGTTCCTCTCCATCCCATGCTGATTATTGAAGTACCTTTTACGAAGATGATAATGTATGTTGTGGGTCCACCGACACCATTTTAGTCAGGAAACTGAGATGCATACCCATTATAGTTGGACAATTACTGATATCCAGATGGCTTTCATAAAAAAGCGCAAGTCCTTCAGCAGCTGATCCCCCTTCTTCTAAAGAGTTTGTTTACTGAAGGGGATCCTAGTCCATCAATGAGCCACATTTATCACACCATATATAGGAGGTCAGGGTGTTTCTGCATAACCACAATCTACGTACTTTTGGTTTTTGCAATCACGTCATGAGGAGGCTGTTGGATGAAGAGGGGTAGGATTGGGTCGACCAGATCCTGTAGGCCTTATTTGTGGTTTGAAAAACCCTGCAAGCCTTAATTTAATTGTACCCTGTAAAGCAGTCTGGGGGCATGGGTGTCTTAGATATCCTGAATATGTTGAAGTACATGTAAGACTATCTGGTTTGAACTCTGCTCAATTCGTCCAAAGGACATACGAAGGGCGACATTAATTTGCAAACTTGTCAATCAAGACATGCACCAGGCTCAGGCAAAGTGGAAGTGGCTGCATGGTCAACAATCCCAACTGTACAAATTCAAGGTGTGATACCAGGTACAGTTGCTACCTATGACATCAGAAAATAAATTTCTGGCTCAGTGGTATATGCCCTGTATCCTCACAAAACTCGTGACTCCAATTCGAGAGTACAGCAACCAGATTGTTAAAATCTTCCAGGTTCACATCATCAACTGGCTAAAGGAATGGAAGAACCTGGATTATTTATCTGTGCTAACCGTCACAAGCGGTACAAGTCTAGAACTCCTCTTGAAATTATGGTTGAAGAGGGTCTATGCCTCCACCAATCACAGGACCAAAAAGCTAGGTCAGGTAAGAGATTTCTTTAATCACCTGGCAAAGTCAGTATGGTTCTGGGTCCAAAGGTTGCTGGTATTATAAGTTCTCAAGCTCTTCTAAAGTCACTTGGCCACTTGGCCTCTCCAATTCTACTTGTAGGAAAACTCAATGGGAGTTGGCACTGACTTTTGAATGGTCAACAAAATGTCATGCTTTCGCGCCAATCCCATGCCATGAATCAATGAGATGATTGAGAGAATTGGCTACTCCGCATATATCTGAACTCAAGATCTAACCAAAGGTTATTTATAAATCCCTCTGACACTTGAAGACACATTCTCTACCCACAGGGACTTCTCCAATTTACAGTGCTACCTTTTAGATTACATGGTATCCTGGCCACTTAAAAAAAAAATATCATAATCAGTTATTGGTTGTATGACCACACATGGCCTATTCTGGTGCCTACCTGAATGACAATGTAATCCATAGGAACACCTGCAACATTTACACTTGTTGACCCAGACTCTATGAAAGGTGGGATTAAGGGCCAATCTGCCAAAGTGTCCCTTGACCCTATCTACCATCAAGTACTTGTGTCTTCCAGGAACAGGCCTTATCCAGCTAAAAGAGGGGTGAGTAAAGGCAGTCTAGAACGTTTTTATATAACCCACAGGAAAGAACTGAGGGTCTTTGCCAGTCTGGTCAGATACTAACAAAGATTAATTCCCAGGTTGTCGAGTATCGCTGAACCCCTGCCTGACCAGCACAGTGCGTCACTTCCATACCACCTACAATGGTAAAGCACTCAGGCTATCTTCGAAAAATGTGAGCATTCTCGATGCTGTACCACACATCTTTACGCCTGACTTTTCCCAGCTTTTTAAACTGCAAACCAATGTTTCCCAGGCAGGGCTGTGAGCAGTTTTAACAAGATGGAGGAGGCCTTGAATGACCCATATCCCAGAGAGACCAATTAAGCAACAATCTGGTTGGAGAGGACTGTGGAAGCCCTGACATATTACCTCAAGGGCAGGTACTTTCAACTTCAGCTCCTTCAACATGGCTGCCAAGAAACCAATCTGTGTCATGCAGTGGTTCTTGGCCTTTCAGCCCTATACTTTAACCACAAAGCACAGTCATGAACACTTTGACAAAGTGCCATATAGGAAGCTGGGGGATTGGAGGGGACTGACCATGTGGGTCGTGTTTGGCCATGTTGTCAAATGAACACACTTTACATAACTGTTATGCTACATTTCCCATCTACACTGTTATTGTGCACATCCACTGTGTGATAAATTCCCCAAAGGGAATATACAGAGGGTTCTGCAAGCTCCAGAGTCCATTATCAGTCGCACTGTGAAGGATGTGTTGTGATTAACTTTGCATGCATCTGGAGCAAGTGACTAGAATCTTGAGACGGAATGCAGGGCTTAGAATGTTTATCTATGAGTGTGTTCCAGGTTTCTCAGTTGCAAGGATGCAAGCCCTGAGAGAGGATGCCGGTGGGTGTCCTATGTCCCCTTTTACTTACCTGACTCCAAGAACTGTATTTGACGTACCTGAACTTAAGTAAATAACTCAACAGTTCACTGGAGTGTCAGAGTCATTTATGGCCAGACCCTGAATTCAACACTGGCGACGAGGATGAAGCTGGCTGTGCTGGGGGGACAGCACCAAAGAGAGACACCCACCGCCCCCCTAAGAGAAGTGATTCTCTCTCAGGTAAGAGCGCTGGATGGCTGTGAGGCGCTGCAGGCGCAGTGAGGGCAAGCGTGGCCCAGACAGAGGTGCTATAGAGGCAGTGGCGCAAGAAAGGCCCAGGCAGAGGCGCTGCGAAGGCACTGGAATCAGAGAGCAGCCATGGCTGTCAACAGGTGCTGCAAAGGCAGTGAGGTGCTGCAGAGGCAGTGGAGCGCTGTTATGTGCAAAGAGGTGCTGCAGAGGCAGTGAGGTGCTGCATGAGGCAGTGAAGGATCGCTGCTTGAGGCAGTGAAGAGGTGCTGCGAGGGCAGTGAGGCACTGCAACAGGATGTGAAGAGGCGCTGCAGAGGCAGCGAGGTGCTGCATGAGGCAGTGAACAGGGGCAGTGAAGTGATGCTGCAAGGACAGTGAGGCGCTGCAAGATGCAGTGAAGAGTCGCTGCATAAGGGGTGCTGCAGAGGCAGAAAGGCTCTATATGGCACAGTGAGGTGCTGCAAATGTGAAGAGGCGCTGCAGATGTGAAGAGGCGCTTTGCTGAAGTATAGCGCTTTGCTGAAGTGAAGATGTGCTTTAGTAAGGGCAAGTGAGCCTCTATGTGATATGCTGCAGTGTGCACTGAGGTGCTGCAAGAGGCTGTCAAGCGGCATTGCAGAGTAAAAGTAATTGGACAGGAGGTCAAGGGAGCCCACAGGTGGACTATTCATTTTATTCCACAGATGGACATTAATGTTAATAGATTTTGAAGTGGTGACAAGGTCTACACTTTTGGAGTTGTTTTTGGTTATTGTGAAATGCTTAAATGAGAAAATGCTGTGTCAGGGAGTCACGTAGATGAACATTGCAGCGGTTGATGGGAGAAAGGTGCAATGGAAGCACCTTTGTTATGTGGCTGCATTACAGAAGGGGCTGGCTCCTAGTTTTGAAGTTTGGTGGTATTGGCCTGCCACGTGGAGGTTGCTGGGTTCAGTGTATTCAGTACAATGATTGCTGGTAGGAATATTGTGTCTAACAAGTTTTCTCCACAGGTGGACTTTAAAGCTTAAAATTTGATGCACTATTTAGTTTTTGCTTTGACACAAGTGTGATGTTGGATGAGTGTCAAAACACATGTTTTTGGGAACTGGCTCTTTAACCCTACATTTTCCCACAGGCACATTATCAGTAAAGGTCCTGCAGGCTTGAATTTTGGACATTGATGGGGCGTTTCCTTTACTTGGTTACCATGTTCAATGCTCAATTGGCCTATATGGTATGTGTGTGGGGAATGGTGGTTGTTGACTCGGGTTCAATGTCAATGTTATAGTGTTTAGCTCTTGCAAGAAGAGTGTGGTTTTAAATTCAGCTAAAACAATGTGATATATATGGCAATGCAAATGTAAACTACTCACTGGTGATGTAGCAGGAGTAAGGAGTGGTGCTGTGCATGGATTCTTAGATCTAAGTGTATGATGTGTAGCTTCAGTGGATGTGGTGTGAAGGGAGTCAGATGAGATATTAGTGTTATGAGTGTTGATTATTTCTTCATTAGAGTTATTAAGTTGATAACAGTGCTCATCATTAGCTGTTCCATGTAGGTAGATTAATATGTTCTCTCCACAGGTGGACTATTCATTTTATTCCACAGATGGACATTAATGTTAATAGATTTTGAAGTGGTGACAAGGTCTACACTTTTGGAGTTGTTTTTGGTTATTGTGAAATGCTTTCTTTAATCTTTTGTTTTTCAGGTGAGACTTTACTGGACACATTTTTTTGATGAAATATTGATCTTGTCACTCATATTTTACTGCTGTTCTTGTTGTCCCTATGGAGGAAAGATGTGTTGTGATTAACTTTGCATGCATCTGGAGCAAGTGACTAGAATCTTGAGACGGAATGCAGAGCTTAGAATGTTTATCTATGAGTGTGTTCCAGGTTTCTCAGTTGCAAGGATGTAAGCCCTGAGAGAGGATGCCGGTGGGTGTCCTATGTCCCCTTTTACTTACCTGACTCCAAGAACTGTATTTGACGTACCTGAATTTAAGTAAATAACTCAACAGTTCACTGGAGTGTCAGAGTCATTTATGGCCAGACCCTGAATTCAACAGGATGTTATGTATCTAAGGAAGACTTGCATTTTCCTCTGCGAGGTAAAGGCACTTGTGGAGATAAGAAAGGCCTTGCTGTTACTATTGAGAAGAAAGGCCCTTTTGGAAAAGCGAGGGGTTGTGACAATCGGCCTGGCAGGCCATGGAAAGGTTACGACGGATCGCCACGGAGCCCAAACAATATTGTCCAGGATGGGTTTAAACAAAGGGAAATTACGATTCTGCTTCATGCACAATCTCACTGGCCCGCTTTTCCAGCATCCTGCACTAATAAAATAATTATTTGCAGACAAGCTCTTCCAATGCCTGTAGAGCCCTATGTGAATGACAGTCCATCATATACCAACCGCCAGACTCCAAGAGGTCTTGATTTATTCATCATGCAGTGACCAGGTTAGCACCAAATCCAATTCCAATACGGCAGACCCCATTCAAATATACATGGGTAATGGAGCTATGCTTGTGTCCATTAGAAAATTACTTTCAAGCTGCTAGGTATTATGAGGGACACACCACATGAGTATAAAAGGGTGCAGGAGAAACTGTTTAGAGTGTAAGGCGGACTTTTCATGGTGGAGGGGCTAGGAAGAAAAGAGAGGAGTTGTACAGGAGTACATTGGAGAGGAAAGGAGAAGATCTATCATATATTTTACAAAATTCATGTTGAAAATCATGTGTGAATAGCTCACATGCTCTGATATTGCCCCCCACCCCCAGATAAAACTTTATTCGGTGAATAACATAGTTGGATTCTAAGATGGCAGCCTATCACGGAGGATGCAATTAGTTGAGCTCCATCCCGCACAGAATCTCAGCCCGGGGCAGAAGAGCCCAGATGCACTAATCAACATTACAAATTCACAGGGAGCACCGCGCCTGGGTCCGGAGCCCCCTGGTGAGGATACTATCTCGCACACAAGGAAACTAGCATGCCGTGGACTAACTCTTGGTGGGTCGGGGACCCTGGCCGGAATAGCGGAGTGGAAAGCCTGGAGAGCCGTACGGCCCGGGGGGTGGCAGCTCATGGCTCCACATTGAAACACTGTCGCCCCAAGAACGCCAGCACCCGGGACCGGTGGATCGCAAAGGGCCGACTCACAGCAGGCAGACAGCCCCTCCTCCCCCCTTCCTGGAGACACAGACCAAGGCCCAGGGGACCCACACCAGAGATCCAGAGGCTGGCGGAATCCAATCCAGCAAGCATGCAAGTGCAGCCTAGGGTTGTGCTGGCGCACCAGGGGCCATGAGCAGTTGCAGGATAACTTTTTTTCCAGAGCCTCCATGGGGGTCCATATCCACCAGAGGCAGCACACACAGGCCAGCGGGGGAGTCCAGACTGGAAACAGCCCCGGCTCAGTCCAGGAGGTGTGGTGACCGGTCACAGGGGGGAATGGAGGAGGTGACCTGTGGGGATGCCGGCCCATACAAACCCAAGGAAAGCAGCCTGGGAGACTGCGGAGTGAAAATCCAGCCATAGCTAATCCCATATATGAGCACCAGGACCCTCACAGCCCCCCCACCCGCATATACAACAAGGCTGGCACTTTAGGTGCAACCCGACAGTTCGGTGGCCTTACCAGGGAAAATTAAGACAAGAGAAAGTGAAGGCCCAGAAGCGCTCTGCCTGGCACAGGGCCCGGCGCGGCACAACCATCATTCGAGACCCTCGGGAGCCCGAATCTCGCCGGCACATCAGGTGACTCCAGCCCAGGAAGGATTAATCACCCTCAAATCAAACTACTCAGTGTTGCGCCCAGATATCATTTGCAACACTGGAGCAACAGGGACCCCTTGGCAAAGATCATGGTCAATGCCTGGCACCAAAGAGTGGAAAACGATGCGGAAGACTACAGAACACACCACCCCCAAAGAAAACCCAATCTGGAGCTGCTGGCTTAGGTCTGAGGGGGCACTTCCAAACCCGGAGATTTCATACTATGTTAAGCAGAAACCTGTGCAGTTCCCTCTGGGACCACTGCAAAAGATTTAAGACTACAGGTGTTTGGCAGTAAACCCACTTGGTAGCAGTCTGTACCACACAGATTCACTTGGTAGCTGTGGCTGAGCAGTCAGACTTCCCTCAAGAAGAGTTAGGCAGTATACAGAGTATTCACAATAGGGCAAAAGAGCACAGTAGAACAAGTAAACACTGACCAGAGCTTGGTGTAAAAGAGATATAATTATTTATTTAAAACCACATCTAGTAAAACACACAGGCACTAATGTTAAGCAGTTCAAAAACACGGTCACTAAAAGATATACACTCCCTTAAAAGAATATTAGACAATTCTTAAGTAAAGCCCCACTTATTGGCAGACAGCCGTGAGCGCTTAACGCAGATGGCACTCTAATAATTCGTTTTAAAAAGGGAGAGAAAAGCAGAGTATAATTTGAAACAGATCTCAACACTTTCACAAAACACAACAAGAGAGGAAGGCAAAGTAAAACCGTGAAGTTAGAGTTCAGAAGGCCGGATCCACTTTAAGAGGATCAGAACGAAATGTGTCCAAGGTCACACGGTTGCAGTGCACAAAAGTCTTGAAAGGGTTCAAAAAAAAGAGTTGGACCAAAGAAAGGGACCAGTTAGATAGTCAAGGCGGCCAGCCCAGTCCAGAAGGTTAAGGGATTATTATTACCTTGTAGCAATCTTTAGAAAGGGAGGCCTGGCGGGCACGGTGCCTTGAAGTGGTGAGAATACTCCAGCGGGGGCAGTTGTTCCTGGCAGCGGATGCAAGTCGGTGCTTCGTCCGGGGGAAGAGAGGATCTCCTCGGGGAGGAAGACAGGAGTCCGTTGCACTGCCAGGGAAGAAACCAGCCGTGGAGTTCTCAGGTAAAAGGAGCGGTCCTTTTATTCACGCCCAGTGGTAAGTGGCTATCCGGTTGCCGGGGTGCTTGGCACGGGCAATTTGACAATAAGACGTCCTGGGATGCGAGGAAAAGAAGGTAAACTGGTTGTGCCCACCAGTCAGGGGAAGAAGCCTCTCCAGCCGGGAGATCTTCTCTGTCGTCGGGAAGTGGTGAGTCGGTGCCGCAGGGCTCCACCGGTGGTGTCGTCGTGGTAAGTCGGCTCAGCTTCTCCCTCATCGGATTCTCAGGTCCTGTGGCGACTTCTGAAGTTCCAGTCCCCAAAGCCCTGCTTTTATGCAGCACACCCCCATTCACTCAGCCTAGCTGTCAATCAAATATGCTAAGTGGTGAGCCGGCCGGCTCACCACTTGGGCCAATCACACAAGAGTGCGACTTGAGTTACCAAGGTAACTCAGTCCAGGGTGCCTAAACCCCCTCCCAGACCCCCTGTGTTACCCAGACAGAGTGGCACCACTTTTGGAGGCTTCTGTGGAGAAGCCCACCAAAAAGTGGAACAAAGGGCTCGACTTGGGTTGGAGTCACAGAAGAAAACACAAACGCCATTTTAGAATCTAGTCCTGGCAAAAAATACCAACCAGCGAATTAATATTAATTAAACCGGCGGTATGTTCGAGGCTATGAGAATTAAATAATTAAAGTTGGTAGCCTCGAACAATGGGAAAATCCCATAGGGATATATTCGCGATCGAATATAAAAAGTAGTATCCACTGCCACCAGCCAAAACTCGATCATGGGGGACGGAGACATGCCCCCTCGACTTACAGACCCCAGGGCAATCGAATTGCCCCGACCAGTACGTCCACAATATGATGGTTTGTACCGGTTTCTGTTAATAATTTGGGACTAGCAAAGCCAATGGTGACTTTACATGCCCTGGGAGACAGTAGTCAGTCCCAGGGTATGGAGTCTATGGTGGGGTGTCACTATGACACCCCTGTGTCACTACACGGAGGGTGCTGTGTAACACACATAGTAAAAACACATGAGACCCTATGGAGTAAAGGACTCCATAGCCCATAAAACACATTAACAGTCAAAGGAACACCATAAATCATGTCCAAGAGTGGGAAAAAAGAGTCTCACTCTTGGCAGGAGAAAAAAACAAACTCCAGAAATCCAGCAAAGCTGCTGGGGGACTCACTAGGTTAGGAAATTCAGCCTAAAGAGAGAATCCTCCCTAACATACTATCTCCCTGAGTCCACAGCAAACACACCAGATAAAGATATGGCAGCTCCCAAAGAAGACATGTAGCACTGTTTCCTAGAGATCCAGGACACATTTTCCACCTCTCTTCTGGTGCAATTTAACACATTCACCACAGAATTCAGGTCAGCGCTATCCGAAATAAGGGAAGATGTTCCATCTCTCGAGGAAAGAACGGACACTAATGAAAAGGCACTACAAGACCTGGCCATTGACAGCACAAAGTCAGACAAGTTGTTAGAACACCTGGCCAAGTCAACACACGATATTGAACTGCAATGCGATGACCTTGAGAATAGGTCAAGGATATCCAATCTCTATGTCAGGAACCTCCCAGAGACAGCAAGAAGTGGGCTTGAAAGAAGTAGTGTCCGGCATCTTCACAGACCTCCTAAACGCAGAAGGTGAGGCGGATATTCCAATCGATAGGATCCACAGAGCAGGCCCAAAACACCAAGACCCAGGTGCACGCCCTAGCGACACCCGGGCACTGGTAATCTACCCACAAAAGGAACAGATCCTAAGAGCAGCCAGAAGGGTGACACCGTTCACACTTCTCCCAATTTACGCTTCAGAAATGAAGGAAATGTGCTACTGGATCACCTACGAGCCAAGAAGATAACATATAGATGGACTTTCCCATTAGGCCTTCTGTTCAGCTGGGACGGCAAACAACACAGGGTGACGACAAAGGAGCTCAGATACTGCAGATTGACCTGGACGACCACGCTAACCAAACATGACCCGGCAGTACATCTCACGGGGCCCTAGACCTTGGGAATGGACACAGATTGAACGTGGCTATAGGAAAAACTTGAAAGGCCCCTCGAGCCGCGCAGTCCCAAACACCGAGAGGGCATGGGTCCTATCTGAAAAGAATCGATGCGGCTGAAGCAGATAACATATTGTTGAGCTGGGAACTTTACTCAAGTCAAGCTAAGCTACGGCAGAGCTCATCTTGGAATCCACAGAGGACCTTAGTTGGAGTTTTAGGATACCCTGCACATGCTCCTGGTAATGGTTGTAGTCAACCTCTGAGGACGGAGTCCTCGGAAGGAATAACGAGGGTGGTCTGCACGAGGGGGAGAGGAGGAGGGTAGATGTTACGTTTTGTTGGGGAAAGAAAATGGGGGGGCATTGAGGGAGTTTAGGTTGTTAGGGGATCACAGGGTGGCAAACAACATAGTACACAGGGGAATGGTGTCACACATCTACAGAAGGGATCATCTGTCTCCCTGCTGCGTGTACCTTACTCACGGTGGAATCTGCATGTTAGGACGTCTTTTTTTACATAGATACAGGTTGCTGTGGACTTTGTTTACACACGGGAGACGTCCGTGTCACGTGATGCATCACATGCGTAATACGAGATCGCGCCCGCATGTGCTCCTCCCCCCTACAGGTTAAATCTGGCGTTTTGGGAAGCAGCGAGTGCTGCTAATTGTGGCGTTACGCATCACTCCCATTTTGCGATTCCCTTTCTTTCCTCGGATTACACTCCGTAGGACTCCTTCATTGATTACCCGGTACATTCTGACCCCATTGAACGTTACTTAGACTCCTTATATTATTTCCTTGCCTTCGGTCTGATCCTGTGTTGCCGAACCCGGAACGTCCCTGGATTGTCTCTGCCTCCCGCCTGCTCTTCAACCTACTGCTGCCAAAGACGCGTATCACTTTTCGGATTGCCTCATTTACACCCACTTCAGGACTGCTCACCTGGTGGTTCCGCTCTATGCTGCTCCCTGCGTACAGTGCCACAAGTCCTGGGAGATTCCTCCTCCAGTGTGAGTACACTTGCCTGAAGTGGGAGAATGGAAGACCAGGCTCCCGTCCTTCCCCTCTCGCGCCTGGCCTAAAGGATCACGGCCCAGGCACCCGCCACGAGAAGAGTTTGCCCATCTACCAGACGACCAAATACCCTGGTACAGGAACATACGGATGTGTCCATCTGCCTGCCCAGCAGCCCGCCCTGTCCATGCCGACACCTGCGGCACGGATCAACTAGACTAAAACCTACACATCGTTAGAGATGCCATGACGACCCAGCCAACGGTCAGCACACCTGTGCAAATATACACACTGGACACTCCCGCACCAATCTACACGAAAAATATACTCAGTGCTATGACGTAGGCGACAGACATACTCACGGACGTGCATCTTTATTATTTTCCACATAGGCTCTCAAAATGCAGAAACGCAAGACGCATTATGAACTCATCTAAAGAGCTTGCTTACGCTTCTCCTAAACCCAGGTGCCATAATGAGAAATATAACGAAGACACGATACTGGTCATAAGACAATATGATACTATAACCTAAAGCGCCTGTGCACCAAACGGTTCTATCTATACACCAGGCCTAAGTAGGCCGCAAGCAAGAGCTTCCATGGACGTTAAAAGAACAAGAGTCAGGTTGCTGATCCTGCAGAATGAGCCCGGCGAAAGCAAACAGCCAAGGTCGCAATGTTGCAAACCCACATTCCGAGAGCAGACCATCAAGGGCACGATGTTGCAACCTCGCACACCGCACACCAACGTTAAAGTCACACCTGCAAATTAAACCAGGCAAACAGTGGAAAAACAATATTAATTGTGCAGAATTCTGCCTCAAACACGGTCCCACCTCACGTGACCAAGCCGAACCTGACAGGATGCCAAGCCCAGGAGGAAGAAGGCGTCTGGATTCCTCGTTACAAGACACAGGCAGATACAATTAAAAGGCTCAATGGACATCTGCGACAGTGGGAGTAGTCGGCCTTCCAGCTCATGAATAAGTCCTCACATTGTCTGCACGTACTCATAGTGAAACATTGTTGCAAATGACAGGTACACCGAGAGCTGGGAACAGCGATGGTCCCAGGCTGGGAAGCTCGCGGGCGCACCAATCAGAACATGGGGCTCTTATCACTGACGCCATTAACATTAACCAATCATCAGGGGTCTTCATGTAACAATTCTCATGTATCTAATTGTAGGGACAACCCTTATATATCACCTGACTAACCCTTGTCCACTAATATTGTTCTCTATACGTATGCTATACTAACTCTACCACTCGAGCAACCAATTAAGAGTGGCGATAGGTTTTTTGCTAACTTTCCAAGGTGACGCAAGTAGCGCGTCATACTAAGGTAAAAAGGGCCTGCGAGCCCCACGATTGTGTGTGTGTCAGGACGGACGCGTACGATCCTTGACCCATCCCTGCCGTTTTTGTCTAATAAACAGCAGAGTCACCTTGCTTCTTGCGTTTGTCTCATACTGTATCTCTTTTGGGATATACGGGAGGAGTTGGGGCCTCCCTGCCCGGAGGTCTGCGGACGGCCCGGCCGACCCCGGCAGAATTTCCCCCCGACAAGTTGGAGGCACTGCTGAGATCTGTTTAAGATCCGCCTTTTTATTTTTACTTTTTCCAGGCACTCCCGTTGCGAGGAGGCCTGGCGGCCCGGCCCCCTCTGCTGTTGCCCCCTTCTGAGGACTACAGGACCATCGCGGAGCTGCGAGAAGACCGGACAGCGCAATCCGGATATTGGCCCTCGGGAGCCGGTTGAGAAGTATCCCGCCCGCGGTTGGCGAGTGTCCAGACGTGGTCCAGACGAGGGGAGGTGACGAGCCGCTTGGAGGGGTGCACGCAGTCGAGCGGCCCCGCATCAAGAGAACTTGGTGAGCATGCCACGCACAACAAGCAATGTGAAATTGTGAGGGAGGGGGGAGGAATTAAATACGGGAGGAGGGAGGTGTTGCACAGGTGCGCGGCGAAGGTTTGACAATTTAGTGTTGGCAATGGAATGAATGGTAGCCGAACAAGTGCGAGAGCAGTCGGCTACGTTACGCGAGAGAGGGGGGTGGAGCACAAAAACATCACGTGCGGCCGCTCGTAGAAACTGATTGGCCTAGGTCGCGACTACGTGTAAGGGTGGGTGTGTGTGGTTTCCTACGATTTGGCATTTATTGATCAATGAGTAGATTAGGATCCCTATTGTTCGAGCAAGAAACTTGATAGGTAGATGACGTTTCCCTGTAGGCGGTAGCTAGTTAGTTGCCCAATACGGAAGATAATTGGCTGGTTAAGCCCTCCTGTCGAGGGGCGTATCACACGCGAGGCGACGCAGCGTGCGCAGTCCGATTATATTATTGATTTGATTACCTTGTTCCAGGAGTGACAGGAAGACAGCTGTAAGGTTAACGGGGGTAGATTGCAAGTGTATTTTGAACTTAAAGAATATATGAAGAACTTACCAGTAGCTCGAAGAGATCGGTGACGTCACCAGTAGGGCTTTCATAGGATATCGCGAGCACAAGGCATCTTCGTTTTGAGAGTGGTGGGGAAGAGAAGTGTGGTAAGGGAGTGGAAACGGAGATAAACGGTAAATGAGTTGATCGGGGAAAGGCGAAACGGGGAACGTGGCTGCGCACGGAGAACGCCGACCACGGCAAGTGTAGAAGGGGGAGGAGCACGTGAAAATAGGACGACTGTATAAGAACGTCATAAGGGGTACGCGGCCGCAGGGGGCTACGTGCGCCTCGGCCGCAGGGGGCCGTAAGGGTGTTGTATAAAGAAAGAAAGACGGAAGAAAATATACAAATGTAAAATACTATATTTTTTATAATTTTCTTTAGCGGACTATCGTAAGTCCCCAAACTTACGGGGCCAGGTAACGATATAAGGTTGTATATTGTAAACTACTAGTGAGATAAACTGCTACCAGATAGGGGAAGGGTAACAAGTGGAGCGCTACTATGTCATAAGGGACAGGATCGGGAGGGTGGGGGAACACCCTCACTACCCCACTACAACACATATGCACAACACTGCCACCCCATAGGGAGAAACTGATTAAGTATAGCATAGAATGGACCCAGGGGACGGATAACAAAATGCTAACACCGTGGCCGCCTAATGGTAGCTTCGATCCATATGCCCAACATTCACTATTAAACCATCTGCACAATACATATAAAGGGAAGAAGTTGGCAAACCACGTGGAGGTGTTTAACTTATGGAGGATGTTCCAAGGGTCCCGACCAGGACCAAATGGAATGTTCACTATGGGGGAAATACCGGAAGAAAAAGAGATTAAGGAGGAAGGAGAGGATGGGAAAAAGGGGAGTGAAGACCCAAAGAACACGGGGAACGGAGGAGAGGGAGGAGAAAAGAATAATACATCAGATGACATAAAAAAGGAACCGAGCAACGATATACCCATAGCAAAGGGAGTGAAAACAGAGGGAGGGGGTTGTACCCTTTAAGAGAATTAGGAGAAATAGAAAGAGGACAGTTAAGGGCGGCTGAGGGATACTCGAACCCGGCATACAGCCCTCCACCATATGTGGCTCATAGGAAGATGCCAGCAGGGGAGGGGAGGACTGGAGAAGACCAGACTGTGGAAATAGGAAATGATGAGTGGGTAGCTGCACAGATATTATTAAAATTACAAGGTTCATTAACAGGAGAAGAGAAGGAGGTAGTAAAGAAAACAGACGAGGATAATGCCAGGGAGAGTGAAATGAGGGGGGAAGAGCTGTTACGACAAAAGGAAGAGATTTTGGAGGAACGACTAGCAA
The DNA here is from genome assembly GCF_040938575.1 of Ambystoma mexicanum. Classification (NCBI taxonomy): domain Eukaryota; kingdom Metazoa; phylum Chordata; class Amphibia; order Caudata; family Ambystomatidae; genus Ambystoma; species Ambystoma mexicanum. Next base: position 548,379,657 of record NC_090932.1, read on the forward strand.
AATTAAGGGATGAGCAGAATGAATTGATAAAGCAGCTCGAGAGGGAGGAGAGAGAGAGAGCGAGGAAAAGGAAAGAAGGTAAGAACGAATTGGAAAAAATAAGGGAACGAAATGAGGAGCAAAGGAGAGAAGCTGAAAGGGTAAAAGCAGCAGCAGAAAGGGTATCAAGAGTAGTGCTGCGAGAAAAGAAAAGGGAAGAAGAAGAAAAAGAAATGGCAATGTGGAAGAGGAGGTTACTATCAGAAACAACTAAGAAATACGAAGAAGGGAGGGTGATAGAGAGTATAGTAGAAAGAGAAAGGGTGAAATGGGAAAGGAAGAAAGAGGATGAAAGAATATTGGAACAGATGAGCAGTGAAGTGATGGAGGAATTAAAAAGGAAAAGGGAGGAAAATAGTAGGGAGATGGAGGAGAGAAATGAAGGAGAAAGAGAAGATAGGAGAAGGGAGAGTGAAGAATGGGGGATGTATATAGAAACACAGAAGTAGCAACAACATCAGCACAAAGGGGAGCGGTTGATAAAGGAGAAAAAGGAGAACTGGACCTAATAGACTTACATACAGTAACAATAAAGGGGAAAAAGACCGAGTGGGGGGTGCCGTTTATGACTGACTTTTGTAGTGAGGCAGAAGAAGGAGTGGAGAAGGAAGGAAGAAACAGTGAAAGGGAAAGCTTAGATAAACTATACATCACCCGGACCAACACAGACTCACCATGGATCAGTAGGAGAAAGGATGAGCTCGAGAGAAGTGAGGAGGGAGAGCGAGGAATAGCGGAAAGACAGACACATGAGGCCGCACCATCCCCATCACGCCCTCCCCCATCGCACCCTACATGCTCAACCACCTCACGCTCGTTACGCAAAATAAAACTCGCGCCCTTCACAGACGAACTGACACCCTATGCATGTCGGCTTAGAGACCTCCCTAGTCGCAGGCAGGAAAGACGAATACACATGCCCACATTAAATACAGGAAATGATGGAAGAAGGGGAAAAGATGTAGAAGAAAGAGTTACGAGCAGGGGAAATACGGACGAAATTGAAGATGTAGAAGAAAGGGAAGAGGAGGAAGGGTGTGAGGACTCGATATTATGGAACAAAAAGGGTGAAACGAGACATAACTTAATGCCACTTTTAGAGAAAGGAGGGGTTAGACCACAGTATGTCCCTTGGAAGCATACCGATAAAGAAAATATAAAATGCAGGCTCCCATCATTAAGTGGAGGTGCGGGTAAGTGGATATATGAAATGGAAAAACACACCGCAGGACAGAAACTGGCAGTAGGAGATGTAAAGGGCCTTTTAATATCAATATTAGGGGATAGAGCGGATGACATTTGGAAGAGAGCGGGATTCCATGGGGTAACAATAACAAACACATCGCATGATGGGGCACCATTCGCAAACTGCAGACATGCACTATGGCAGGCACTGAGGGTACAGTACCCAGACACATCAGACATAGGTGCAATCCCCTCCCGCAAGATGCGTGAGAACGAAGATCCTGTTGATTATTCAGGAAATCCAAGAGAAATGGCGCATGGAAACTAGAGAACAATGGGATAAAACACCAGCAATATTTTACCATATACTAGTACAAGGGCTCCCAGAAGGAGTTCAGAAACAACTAAAGAAAGTAGTGGGAATGGAAGCAAAACCATGGCCAGAAATACAACTGACTATAGTAGATCATTGCAGGACATGGCAAGGAAAAATGAAACAAAAGGAAGAGGACAGGAAAACGGAAGAGGCTAAACTAGTACAGAAAAAGCTTACTAAATACACAATGGAAGGGGCACTAATAACTACGCCTACAACAATGACCCAAAGCCCCACACAAGTAGTGGCTGCACAAGATTCCTCCCAAATACCACCTTCACAGACTATAACACAACAGGCGCCGCCAATCCAACCATACACGACGAACATGGGAGGAGGACATCCAATGGCAGGAGCTGGGTATTATAATTATAACAGGGGGAGAGGAGGAATTATGAGAGGGAGAGGATACGGATATAACACCCAACAGCAGGTGGGAGGACTTAGAAATTCCTACCCCACAGGGCAACCAGTATACCAGGACAACACAGGGAGCTTCCCATGGCAGAGTAGGGAACCACCGGTGTGTTGGAGTTGTGGACTATTAGGGCACATGTCACGCACGTGTAGAGTTAGACCAGGAACACCATCATGGAGTGAACAGGGACAACCAAGGCCCTCACAGGAACAGCAGGGCCTACAACAACAGCAGACGTTGCAACAGGGAAATGAACAACAACAACAAATAACACAACAACAGCCACAGACATATTCACTGCCACAACAACAGGTAGCGATGACACAACAACCCCAAGCACAACAAACACAACTGGGTAGGGTGACGGTTTTGGGACACAACCCTTACACAGGAAATGGCCAGTCATTGTACCCTCAATAGGACAGCCCACAGACGGCCTTGGTGTGTCCCATCCTGTCAGTAACACCTAATAGTGCGGAGGAACCACGCATAGAGGTAACGATAGGTGACAAAAAATTATCATTCCTTGTTTACACCGGGGCGACCCGGTCTTGCATAAGGGAAGGTAAATTTAAGATGTCAGGCGAAGCCATGAACACCCAAGGATTCTCTGGGGCTAGAGGGTTGGTTCCCTTTACTGATAACATTCCCTTATCTATTGGAGATTATGATCTGTCAGTTCTACTTCTATATTATAGTGCCTCACCAGTAAATATACTGGGGAGAGACATAATGAACAGGTTGAATATGACGATCTCCTTTACTGAGGACGGCATAATTTGCTCTACTCCAGGGATTAACATGCTCACAGCACGACAGATTATGCAAGCATACTGCGGACAGACAGCGATTAGGGCGGAGCCAGTAGATGGCGAACTATTCCAGTATGGAACAGATATGGCATTTGCATGGATGCCAGGGATAGAAGGGAAAATATGGAGGAGGCCAGCAGCCTATCTGTTCAGACCAGAAACACCTGTTAATGAACCAGAAGGAAAGGTGGTTCTAATGGACATTGAGAGCATTATTGCAACAGCTGATTACATTGCTGTACATGCCCAAGACAGAGAAGGAAGAGCATGGAGGGCCGTGATAGCATTAGCAGAAGGATGTAGGCTCACCCAGGTGTCAGATGAGGAGCTGTTCTCAGATGAAAAGGAGGAAGGTGAAATGGTGTTTATGATGAGTGTAGAAATATGGCTAAGAGTGGCTTACAAACAAGTAGCACAGAAAATTGCAATGGCACTTGAGGCACCCGCATGCACCCCAGTCCCCTTCTTTAAGGAGGATATGTCAAAGGTACCCAAATCATTGTGGACTACTAGCCCCTATGACGTGGGGTGCATAAAAAGCATAGGGGGAGTAAGGATAAAATTGAAAAAAGGTGCAATACTCCCCAGAGTGAAACAGTACCCACTATCAAAAGAGGCAGATGAGGGCATATATGAAACCATAACGGCCCTTATAAATAATGGCATATTGGCCCCCTCAGAATCACCATGTAACACGGCTGTGTACCCAGTGCGCAAGGCTAAAGGGGGGTCCTGGCGCTTCATACAGGATCTCAGGCCCTTGAACAACATAGTAGAAGCAGAATATCCCGTAGCAGCAAACCCGGCCACAATATTGTGTGGCATTCCAGCAGAAGCATCACGATTTACAGTGATCGACCTTAAAAATGCTTTTTTCTCAATACCATTGCACCCAGACTCACAAGATCTGACGAGCTTCACTTACAGAAACACAAAGTGGAAGCACACCAGATTGCCACAAGGATATTGCGAATCACCCTCAATTTTCAATAGAGTAATACAGATGGATTTGGGTAACATTGAAGTGGAAAGCACAGTGTTGCAGTATGTGGATGACATAATAATTTGCAGTACAAACGAAAGAACATGCAGAGAGGACTCCTTAAAGATGTTGACAATATTGGCTGAAAAAGGTTACAAGGTAGACATGGAAAAGATACAGTACTGTCAAGAACAGGTACTTTACATTGGTCAACTTATATCCCAACATGGAAGAAAGATTGCACCACAAAGAGCACAGGCCATTTCAAACACTCCAATGCCACAAACTGTGAGGGAACTGCAGCAATTCCTGGGGCTGTGCAACTACTGTAGAGCATGGGTATTTGATTACAGTTCGTACATAGGACCCCTGCTTGAGGCGTTAAGGGAAGCTAATAAAGGGGAGAAAAAGCTGGGGTGGACGATGGAAATGAAAGAGGCTTTTGATGAATTGAAAGATGCGATATCAACTGCTCCAGTACTGGCATCCCCAGACTATGAGCGACAATTTTTTATATTTTCACATTGCGACTCAGCAGTAATGAAAGCAGTGTTGGCTCAAAAAACAAGCATGGGCTACAAACCAGTAGCATTTTACAGCGGCCACTTAGATCCTGTGATGTTAGGTCACTTCCCTTGCGAACAAGGTCTCGCTGCAGCTGCTTTTGCGGTGGAAAAAGCATCAGCAATCACCATGGGGTGCCCAACTACACTGTTTGTGGAACATGCACTATTTGCGATATTGAATAAACCTAAGTCCACCCTAACCACGCAGAGGGCATCAGGTTATGAGATCATTTTATCCAGAGCTGAACTATCAATTGTTAGATGTAGCACGGTCAACCCTGCAAGGTTCCTAGCAGAAGTAATTGAGGAGGGAGATTATGCCCATGACTGTACGCAAATAACTGAAATGTACTCATGTACTAGAAAGGTTGAAGAAAGCGCACTAGAGGGAGGTGAGCTCTTGTTTATTGATGGGTCATCAACTATCGATCAAAGGGATGGTATAAGGAGGACTGGGGCAGCAGTGGTAAAAATGATGGAGGTACCGGTGTGTGTGGCAATGAAATGTGTACAATTACCACAGCATTACTCCGCTCAAGCAGCGGAATTAGTTGCACTGATCTTGGCGTTGAAGGAAAGCTTTGACAAACGAGTGACCATATACTCCGACAGCGCATATGTTACATCCACTGTCCACTCAGGGCTGTCGAAATGGAGAAGAAGAGGGTTTAGGAGAGCTGATGGCACTCCAGTGCAACATGCCCTCTTATTGGCTGAACTCATTGAAGTAATAAATGACCCCCAAGAATTAGCTTTAGTAAAATGCACCGCACACACCAATGGTGAAGACCACGTCTCGAAGGGGAATGCAGCAGCAGACGCACATGCGAAGTATGCTGCATACTTTGGTGAGATATGGAACCCCCCAGAGTCAGGGCCCTGTTCACACCCAGATGCATTTAGAGCAGCTAAATTCCTAGTGAGGGAGGTCTTCCCCAGGTGGGGAGTGTGCGAGGTGTTAAGGTCAGACAATGGCCCACATTTCGCAAACGAAATGTTCCAGCACATCACATCCTTGCTGAACATCGAGCATAAATTTGCATGTGCATACCACCCACAGGCCAACGGTGTATGTGAACGCCTGAATGGCCTATTAAAGGAGGCAATTGCAAAGATACAGCAAACAACAAAGAAGAGTTGGTTATATTGCCTTCCATTAGCCCTATTTGAGCTAAGGAATAGACCAGGGTCCGACCACCACCTCACCCCTCACGAGGTGGTTACCGGACGTCAAATGCGCCTTCCCCTAACGCCAACATCAAGAGCATTTACCGACCACGAAAGTACAGCGAGTGTTCTTGGTGATGAAATGTACCAATATGTGTCTTCTTTGATTACTAGTGTAGTGTTTGTGTCTCAACAGCTCGAGCGCACACGGGGCGGGTCTAACAGCAATCAACAAGAAGACGCGGATAAAGAATTGGAAAAGGAAAGACTGTGTAAAATTGCTAAAGGTGACCACGTACTACTTCGCAATTTCAACAGGAAATGGAATAGTCCACGATTCGCTGGCCCCCATCTGGTAGAGGAGGTATCAACGAGAGCAGTAAAGCTACAGGACAAGCGTGCCTGGAACCACCTACACGATGTAAAGATCTACAAACTCCAGACCCGCCCCAGCGCCACCGACAGGTCCATTGGGAGAACAACAACAACATCACCAACGGAGGAAGAGAGTTCTACCACAGCTAACGACCTAAGTGTTTCCATACCCTGTCACTCCCCAGATTTCCCAGAGACAATAACTGAAGAAGAAAGGGGTGATCCCCATACTGCCCACCCCATGGTCACACGCTCAAAGAGTAAAGATACTCCCGCCAGTTGAGCCCCAAACCCCCTGCCCATTGACCCCTACCCCCACTACAGTAATAACTGAACTGAAGGACATTATCTTGCACACGTACACATGTAAACACGTGAATGCTCTCTTTTCTTTTCTCTCGCACATGCATGAACTGCGTATTATTGTACTGCTAAGAAAATAGATAACTAACAAATTCACTGCCCAGGAGTAGATGGTACCCTCAGACGATAACTACCCAGAAGAATTGTCACACCAATTTGTATATGAAATAAAAAGGCCAACGTACCTGAAAAGGAGAAGGGTACGTGTCTACTACACAGCATTCCTCTTGGCCATAGAATACTCAATGCCCCACCTCCACCCATACTTGCCTGTCCTAAGAGATAGATCGCTTAGATTAGCGTGGGAACAGCTCTTCGCCTGGGCACTGAATGACTATTTGATAGGGAGAGCTTAAAAAACAACAACTAACATTTAATAACCAGCATATTGAGAATTTTCAGGCGGGCAACTTTAACGTCGCAAGAATACGCTGCCGGACTGCAGCAAGGTAAGAGCAAAATGCCGGTGAAATTAGCATGTGTAATAAAAATAATAGGGATTTTGATGATCACCGGGTTCTTGGCTGCCTCTGTATGGCAGTACAGCTATGCTATCAATATTATTGCTGTACCCAAACCTAATCCACCCCCATCCCCAGCTGCAACAGGTGTTACGTCAGGTGATACTAGTAAAATTGCGCACAAGCAAAATAGAGTTCAACGCAGCACATACTCAGATAATAAAGGTATTGACAATTATATACAAGATTCAGCACACGTCTCAAACAACATATGGTACCAACACATGACCCGCATCGGTAAGCAGACAACAGAGGACAGCTGCTACGTTTGCTCATTAATACCATACGCCATGAGCGCTTCTCGAACATTCGTTGCCACAGAAATAGATGAAAAGACAGCACGATGCATAATATACTTGGCACTGTTCCAAACAAAAGGAAAATTTCAAGGGACAGTGGTGCATATGGTGTGGAAAACACGAGACTCATACCCATACGAAAACAACTTCCTCAAGACTTATTTGAGTTACCACAAGAGCAGTTTACATGCTGAAGCATTCAGATACATAACAAGTGGTCCTGCAAAAGGGGAAACAAAGAAAGTAACACTGCAGTATTTACCATGTGATTGGTACGCCACTGAAGTTCCTGGTAAACCAGGATGTTGGGAGAGGCCATTGGTGACGATAACAGGGAAGGTGTACCTGGACAACAAATGGGAGATAGGAGTGATTGGCAGCAACATGGTAACAAAAGAAACTATTTCAACTATCGATGCACACAACCACAGATGTTGGACGACTTGGATCAAGTACGTACCCATGCTCACGTGGATAGAGACGGATGAAGACCCAATAACAATACTGCCGCTGACTGCGCCTAAGGTATGCTACCAACATAAAGGAGAGGTGGACGTAGGATACAACACCAACTGTGCAAGCGTGATGGAGTTACCTGAGGGGGGAGCAGGAACAGCAGTGATAATGGACCATTACTGGGCCTGTGGAGAAAAGGCATACCACACACTGCCCCCTCTGTGGAATGGTGTATGCACGATGGTGCACGTCAATGTACCATCACTAGTGGTACCCCAGAAGCATGTGAATGTGGCGAACTTTCCCAAAATGGATGAAGGGGACAAGAGAAAGAAGAGATCTGCACCACCTCAGGAGGAGCAAGGGAACAGGACCAACGGCAATAATACTGTCCTAAATAGAAGGAAAAGACAAGGAGAACCTCTGACAGGAAATTACCTATGGGGAAGGTCGGAAACGGCACTCACTTCAATTCCGCCACAACACAGACTATTCAGCAGAGCAGCAATGCTCTTCTCCTCAATAATCCATCCGGGACTGCAGGCTTACGCAAACGCAAAATGGCTCCAGATAACTAGATGGGAACTAATGATGACCATCAATTCTACAGTAAATGGATTTAACGCAATAAAAGAGGAGCTGCGAGCTATAAGGATGGTAGCACTTCAGAACAGATATGTATTGGACCTCCTCACAGCCATGGAAGGAGGAGTCTGCGCAAAGATAGGACAATCATGCTGCACGTTCATTCCTGCCAACGATGCTGACAACGGTACACTGACAGAAGCAGTTTCACAATTGGCCCAGATGCACTCCAAAATGATGGATGAAAGTAAAGGTGTGAAAAAGGATGAGAGCTGGTTTTCGCTATTATGGTCATGGATGCCATCTTGGCTGTCAGATGGACTGAAAATTATAGTTGGTTGTACTATTTTGGCTGGAGCTACACTGATCATAATAAGATTTTGGAAGGCCCGGAAGGCACGCACCACTGACGAGTTGCTTGAAATGGTCGGTATGCACCCCTTGATGCCAGCAGATGACGGCCAACACACAGGCATAATAATACAAGAGAGAGAGAAGTTGCGCAACCAGATCATCACCAACCACCTGGACCCACCATCTGTGAAGATCGAGAACCCAAGAAACCCCAGGAGTTACATAGGGAAATGGGTATACTGTACTCCTGGAGGAACCTGTGAATATATGTATTGGTCATTTGAAGATCATGTTAACCACTATGGACATTTAGGAGGAATAACTAAGATATGGAGAGTAAGAGGAGATAACGAGAAGGATATGTTTCTGGTCGACAAGTCGACCAGAGGGGGGACTGAAGTGGGAGAATGGAAGACCAGGCTCCCGTCCTTCCCCTCTCGCGCCTGGCCTAAAGGATCACGGCCCAGGCACCTGCCACGAGAAGAGTTTGCCCATCTACCAGACGACCAAATACCCTGGTACAGGAACATACGGATGTGTCCATCTGCCTGCCCAGCAGCCCGCCCTGTCCATGCCGACACCTGCGGCACGGATCAACTAGACTAAAACCTACACGTCGTTAGAGATGCCATGACGACCTAGCCAACGGTCAGCACACCTGTGCAAATATACAATCTACACGAAGAATATACTCAGTGCTATGACGTAGGCGACAGACATACTCACGGACGTGCATCTTTATTATTTTCCACATAGGCTCTCAAAATGCAGAAACGCAAGACGCATCATGAACTCATCTAAAGAGCTTGCTTACGCTTCTCCTAAACCCAGGTGCCATAATGAGAAATATAACGAAGACACGATACTGGTCATAAGACAATATGATACTATAACCTAAAGCGCCTGTGCACCAAACGGTTCTATCTATACACCAGGCCTAAGTAGGCCGCAAGCAAGAGCTTCCATGGACGTTAAAAAAACAAGAGTCAGGTTGCTGATCCTGCAGATTGAGCCCGGCGAAAGCAAACAGCCAAGGTCGCAATGTTGCAAACCCACATTCCGAGAGCAGACCATGAAGGGCACGATGTTGCAACCTCGAACACCGCACACCAACGTTAAAGTCACACCTGCAAATTAAACCAGGCACACAGTGGAAAAACAATATTAATTGTGCAGAATTCTGCCTCAAACACGGTCCCACCTCACGTGACCAAGCCGAACCTGACAGGATGCCAAGCCCAGGAGGAAGAAGGCGTCTGGATTCCTCGTTACAAGACAGGGGCAGATACAATTAAAAGGCTCAATGGACATCTGCGACAGTGGGAGTAGTCGGCCTTCCAGCTCATGAATAAGTCCTCACATTGTCTGCACGTACTCATAGTGAAACATTGTTGCAAATGACAGGTACAACGAGAGCTGGGAACAGCGATGGTCCCAGGCTGGGAAGCTCGCGGGCGCACCAATCAGAACATGGGGCTCTTATCACTGACGCCATTAACATTAACCAATCATCAGGGGTCTTCATGTAACAATTCTCATGTATCTAATTGTAGGGGCAACCCAGATATATCACCTGACTAACCCTTGTCCACTAATATTGTTCTCTATACGTATGCTATACTAACTCTACCACTCGAGCAACCAATTAAGAGTGGCGATAGGTTTTTTGCTAACTTTCCAAGGTGACGCAAGTAGCGCGTCATACTAAGGTAAAAAGGGCCTGCGAGCCCCACGATTGTGTGTGTGTCAGGACGGACGCGTACGATCCTTGACCCATCCCTGCCGTTTTTGTCTAATAAACAGCAGAGTCACCTTGCTTCTTGCGTGTGTCTCATACTCTATCTCTTTTGGGATATACGGGAGGAGTTGGGGCCTCCCTGCCCGGAGGTCTGCGGACGGCCCGGCCGACCCCGGCAGAATTTCCCCCCGACATGCCAATGTTTTAATCCATACTGTTGCATTGTAACCCTTTACGATGCCTGAAGTGGTTCTTTCCTGCATTCTTAATCTGTATTCACTGCAGAACTGCTTTCTCTACATTCTTTTTTTTGTATAACACTGTTTATTTGGGTTTATACAACAAAAACAAAACCAAACACATCATAAGTATAGGCATGACAGTAAGAGGCAGCAGGGTCAAGGGGGTACATTGGATATATCAGAAAAGGAAAAAACGGATGGCAGTTGCAAGTGTATCGGGTGTCCAAAGAGGGAGGCAGGGGAGGAGGGAATAGGGGGGATGATGAGAGAAACATTTCTCAGTATGCCTCTGGCCATTTCCCCCATATTTTCTCGAATTTCCGGGGGCAGCCTCTCGCATTGTAAATGCGGTGTTCCATGGACGCGCACCTGCTTACTTCGTTGATCCACCGGTTCAGGCATGTTGGTTCTGCGAAACCCCAAGTTACGGCGATCAGCCCTTTCCCAATGCCACCGCTCAGAATTTTTTTTCGTGTTTGGTGAGGTCTACCTCTCCCCAGATTCCCAGGAGTGTCTTTTTGGGGTCCTTCGGGATTGATGTTCCTATTACATTGGAGATCTTATTGATGCATTCATCCCAGAAGGATTGTAACATGTCGCAGTCCCAGATCATATGAAAAAGGTGCCCACTCCGCGTTTACATCGGAGATAAGTTTCATCCCCTGTCCCTCCCCATTTGGCAAGGGCTGTCCGAGGATAATAGGAGCGGTGGAGTATTCTGAGTTGTATCAGCCTCAGTTTAGCCTCAATGCCCATCTCTTGGGGGAACATTAGTGTGTCTACCCAGTCCTCCGGGTCAAGCACACCCAAGTCCCCTTCCCACTTTTCTTTCAATTTAGTAAGCTCCTTAGTTCCGAAAGAGTTAAGGGCCTGATAGAGCGTGGAGGTAATGCGTTGCGGGAGAATGTTGGTCTCCAGGGGGGAGCAAAGAGGTATAGTAGTTATGTCCGGGAATTGGGTGTGTATGGCATGCGCATGTTGTGCATGTCTAAACCGGTCCATAGCCGTCAGGCCAAATTTGTCATTCAGGGTTTCAAACTCTAGTAGGCACCCTTCTTGGATCATGTGTGCCAGTGTGCATATCCCTCGCTTTTCCCAGTTCTCGAGGCAGCCCATTCTTTGTATTTCTGGGAGGTGCACATTGTACCATAAGGGTTGGGCTAGTGTTGATTTCGATCCCCAGCCAATGTGTTTGTGTGATTCCCTCCAAGTATGGCGGGTATGATGTGACATTCTTGGTATTTTCGATACTCGTCCATTGTCTGCGTATAGAGCCTGAAGGGGTGGTACGGGGTGCATAGCCTCTGTCTCTATTCAGATATGTGGTAGTGTGGCCTCCCTGTGTAGCCAATCGTTTACCACCCCTGTCTGTGCCGCTAAATAGTATGTGCGAATACATGTTAGTCCAATGCCTCCCTCTCATACTGAGCGTTGCAGTGTGGTGAGTGCGATTCTGGGTTGTTCCCCCGCCCCCCAAAGCAATGCACGTATGTTCTTGTCTATTGATGCAAAAGTTTCATTGGGGATGGGGAGTGGAGCATTATGTAGGACGTACAAGAGTCTCGGGAGTGTCATCATCTTGAACAACGCTGCTCTGCCCATTAGTGATAGTGGGAGCGATTGCGAGTGGGAAACATCCTTACTAAATCTGTCGAGTACGAACTGCCATGTGAGGAAGACGTGACTCTGGTGTGCTCTGTCCGATGTGTCCATTATAAGCTGTCCTTTTAAGGCTACGATGATACTTTAAACCCTATGATTCACAGCTCCGGCTCCGGACACTAACCTGAAGCTTCACAATCGTTTTTTTGTGTGGGAGAGTGCCTGCTAGCCCTGCAACACTGCCCGCCACGGACTATCAGAGCGGGACCAAAATGGCGGCTCCGGCGCGCTGATCCCCTTGAGAGACCGAAGCGTTTAGACACTGCGGAAGCCCTCGCCCAGTGTTGGTTGCAGATTCCAACTGAACGGAACCGCATCGGTGCCGAGACTGAGAGCTGATCCACCTGCCTGGTGGTTGGGGTGGTGAGCCCCGGAGTAGGGTCCTGTGCGGGTCCTGACGGGCCGGGCGCGCTGCCAGACAGAGGAGAGGCAGCGGCGCTACGCCCACCGCCCGCTATAGACGAGCTGCCCGATTGCACCCGAGCCTGGAGGCTACGAAGGAGGAGCGGCGGCCCTGCCTGCGAGTGCGGAGACAATTGCAGGGAGAGTCCGGTGCGGATTGGCACCGGAGAGGTGAGCAGGAGGGAGGAGGCCAGACGGGAGGCTTGTGGACTGCGCTGGGCACCAGCGGCCCAAAATTGAGTGCGCCCCCCCCGGACACCGTAGCCGACCGCCTGCATAAGTGTGCTGGCCGCCCCAGCCGAGGCGGCTGGCGGGGACGCGGCCCGCCCAACCTTGCTAATCCCAAAACCCTTGAGGGGGAGACGGGCGCAACATCCGCTGCACCAGCAAGAAGTGCCTAGATCCAGGGGGGCTCCGGCGGAATCGTAGGCCCCCCTACTCCTGGGTCTCTCCATCGGCCAGACGAGTAGGAAGAAGCGGAGGGCGGCACAATTAAGCTAGAATTGCAGGCTGCTGCAAGTGGAAAGCCTGTGGAACCTGGTACTAGACACTTGAATTCCTCACCACTGTGGAAGGGGCACATAAACAACCAATAAAGGCCACCAGCTGTTACTTCCCCAGTGCCCTGCATCCGGGGTCCAAAGGACGAACCTGCCTGGTTGTCCTTCCTCATTGCACCAGATAGCACCGGCACAGGAAATACTGCTTACATGCAATCAATTGCAGACCTGTAACCTGGTCTGCATGATATTCCCCTCCTGCGCACCACAAGTGACACATGAAAGGAAGAAGGGCATGGGCGGTTCCTCAGCTGGAACTGATAGCGGACGACACGAATAAGCGACCACAGACCAACCTGCCTAGCTACCTGACTCCTGAGTAGGCAATGGAATGAGAGGCGCCTGAGACCCTGGTGCCCCCGGTGCATGTACCCCGCAGCCGCTTGCTGGGTCCCGCACTCCTAACTCACCCAACATAAGTGACACTACAACCTGAACTGTAACAGCTGACTCGTTACACTGCGCCAACGCACTCGCCTACAGCCCCTGGACTATGCTGCTGGCACTTTGATCGGTGAAACGCCCACATCTGGCGAGATGTCTGTGAAGGGTGCATGGTCCAAGCAGCGCCAAACCACCATTGACACCTTCACGGCTGGTGGCCCCGCGAGCCCCGAACGCCCTACAGCGGAAACCATACAACCTGGCCCCACTGCTGCGACAGCTGAACCCAGCAATACCCAGATCCTCTAAGCTATTAAATTATTCCAAGCAACAATGGAAAATAAAATAGATGCCGTAGTCACAGACCTGGGCCTCCTCCGCCAGGATGTCCGCTCCCTAGCCAGTAGAACTGAAACATGGGAAACCCAGGTCCGAGAAAATGCAGAAGCCAAAACCCAATTCCTACATGATGTAGATGAACTCCAACAAAGAGTCAAGAATTTGGAGGATCGGGCCGAGGAGGCAGAAGGGCGAGCTCGCCGGAACAATATTCGACTCCTGGGATTACCGGAGGGTATCGAGGGACCTGATCCCACGAACTGTGTTGAGAACCTCCTGCTGCAGAAAATAGGTGCAGAAAAGCTCTCCCAAGGCTTCACTATGGAGAGAGCCCACAGGTCCCTCGCAAAAAGACCGCCGCCGGGCACCCCGCCCAGGCCGATGATAGCGAAGGTACTCAATTACAGGGATCGAGAGGTCATCTTGGCTTTTTCGCAGTCACGGGGTCAGATCTAAAGAAACTCCGCAAACATTGCCATCTACCCGGACTATACCTACCAGGTCCAAATGAAAAGAGCCCAAGTCATATACACAAAGGCCAGATTGAAGGCAGCGGGATTGCGCTACATGCTGTTGAACCCTTCAAGATTGAAAGTAATACACAACAACAAGGCCCACCTGTTCGATACACCGGCCCAGGCCCGAGACTGGATGGATGGACGGACGGAGGCCGCGCTAAACCCATACCCATGAAGCACTGAAAAGTCCTTCTATTTGCAAAGCCCAACTGCAGAATGATGGTGCCTAGGCACAGCTGCAATGATCCTCCACAGTGAGACACCGGACACAAATGTCCCTTTACCCCCAGGAATTTCCTTTAGGGTATATATACCCGCCCGTGGGGCACCTGAAGACCAATGTGTGGTCAAACAGAGCGGAAACGGGACTGTCATAATCGGTGAAACCCCGCTGGACTTGTTCAAAGTTGGGGGAGTTTACAGTTATCGGGCGGAGGGAAATGGGGTGTTGGCACCAAAGTTGGGAACCTAAATCAGGAAACACCAAGACCACGGAGAAATTTCAGATGCAGCGAGCCATCAGCTAGACCTCAAATGTTGCCAGGAACCATCGCCAGACAGCCTCATTCCCATGGCTGACAAGATCAAGGTTATGACGTGGAACGTCAGGGGTATGAATAGCTTTGTCATCCACGCATACCTGAGAAGGTGCAAGGTTGGGATCGCTATGCTCCGAGAGACACACCTGACCCAGAATAAACTGGAAACATTAGCCAAGACATGGTGGGGAACCCTGATAGGATCCTCTTACTCCTCCTATATCACGGGGGTTTTGATATGGATCGATCTGACCATCCCCTTCAGGCTAAAAAGCACCAAAACAGACGATGAGGGTAGGATGGCGCTCATACACGGCACCATTGAAAACAGGTAAATATGCCTAATTAGCACCTATGCACCTAACCACGACGCAACAGTTTTTTTCCATTCCCTGTATTCGCGACTCACCCCTTAAAGAGATAACATTATGATTTGGGGAGGTGACCACAACTGCACCCTAGACCTCCTAAAGGATAGATCAGATAATAAACACACTCGTCCATCCCCTCCCGCCAAAATACTATCCAAACTGACTCATCAGCTACTACTCCGAGATTTATGGAGGGAATTACACCCTGAACGAGAATATTCCTTCTACTCCCCACCCCACTCCGTTCACACTAGGCTAGATTACTTCTTTTCAAGCCAAGAGCAACAAGCCATGTTTAGCGACGCACAGTACCTGCCGAGAGTGCTGTCTGACCACTCTCCGCTGGTGGTCACCTGCGAGGTGTCCCCACCCAGACCCCCAGTACCTACCTGGAGGCTTAGAGCCGAGGCCCTGCTAGACACAGCCTTTTGTGAGCATATAAAAGACTGCACCGAGGAATACTGGCAGAGAAACTTGAATAGCGTAGAATACGTGAGCACAGCATGGGAAGCGTACAAGGTGGTTATGAGGGGAGAGATGATTGCAGCTATAGGAGGGGCCCAAAGATCCATCGTAACCTCATTAGAATGCTCGGAGAGGGAGCCTGGGGGAACTGGAGGACAGGGCTGACTCATCCACAGAACACCTGCAGAGAATGACGGAGCTGAAACAAACCTGTCTAACACACTGGGAATCCCTGGGAAAATTGAGCTACGCCAAGCATACCGAAAGAGCCCATGCCTTAGGAGACAAGCCCGGGAAACTCTTAGCCGGGCTTTATAAAAAGGAGGCCCCTCAAACACCCATTTGTCACATACTCAAGCCTGACGGCACCACAGCACATACCCAAAATTAAATTAACTCAGTTTGCTATGAGTTTTATCGCAATCTTTACTCTGGGACCTCGCCCCCCACTGACACCGAAATTGGGGACGTCCTAGACATCATTGAGCTACCCAAATTAGATTCTCAGTCAGTGTAGGCCCTAGATGAGCCCATTACTTCGGACGAAGTAAAGGTTGTTATTAGAACCCTACCATCCGGGAAAACCCCAGCCATGGATGGCCTCCCGGGGGAGTTTTACAAGTCATATGAGGAGACCCTGGCCCCCCTGCTGACCCAGGTCTTTAACGAGGCCTACGAACGCGGTACCCTCCCTGAATCAATGAGCGAAGCCGTAATCATCCCCCTACTCAAACCCGGTAAGGACGGAGCCGACTGTGGCTCATACAGGCCTCTCTCCATGTTAAATGTAGATACTACAGGTTACACCATGTCATATATAGCACAGAACTGAGGCCTCAAAAATATGCTGTTGCATCATTGGACGCTACCAAAGCTTTCGACTCAGTGCGGTGGAAGTGGCTGTATGCCACCATGGTAATAATGGGGATAGGACCAGTCTTTTTGAAATGGACCCAATTGATCTACACTAATCCAACCGCCAGGGTGCGCACAAATAAGACATATTCCTTCAAGTGGTCCCTCCATAGAGGCACCCTGCAGGGATACCCATTACCCCCCATGTCATATATCATCGCCACCGAACCTGTGGCTGCCTACCTTAGACAGGAATACGGAGATGGGGGCATCGAAATAGATGGTGTGTCCCACCTAGTCTCCATGTATGCTGACGACACACTACTGTACCTATACAATCCCGAACACCTCCTGCCCTATATCCTCGAGACCCTAGACGGATTTCACAAATGCACGGGGATACCGACCCCTTCGCCGCACTATATAACAAAGAATACAGGTCTGTAACGCTCACCTGGTATCCATGGGGACGTCACTCAGTTCTGACCTCTTACGACCTCGAACCCTTCCCTGGAGGCTATTCGACTGGAGACTGGGCCTGAAACACAGGATTAGTAGAGTTTAACTCCCTATTGTCTCTGTGTGCTTGAACCCCTTCTTCCCCGGGGTCCAACCCTTCCCTTTGATCCACAGCTCACCTTGTTTTCTTGGATAGTGTGCTCTCTGTCCTGCTTTCAGCGCAGGGGCGCGTTGATTGATGCGGGCTCATTGCTGCCTAGTTACTTCACTGGCAAGAGTCCGACAGGTAAGTATAATGAGTCTTTTGCACAGTTCTCTAACTTCGTTCCTTTCCTTCCTAAGTTGATGGCCGGCGTCCGGGATGGCGGCGTGCTGCTGACATGAGCAGCGCTGAAGGTGAGTGAGAGCGCAATGCACCCCTTTCGTATTTGCATTGAACTGAGTTCTTTTTCTGTGTCTTTTGGGTGCCGCGACGTTTTCAGCTTGGATGCCGGTATGAAGAACAAATGCAGTGTGTAAGCACAGTATGCGGCGCCTCTAGATGTTTCCACGCTAATCTGGAGTGTCTTTTCCCTCTTGCAGATGGATGAGAAGTTCCATAGACAGAGGTCTCCCAGAGCGACTGGGATTCAGGTAAGCGTTTGAAGCTCGTACAGTATTTAAAAATAAGCGAAGATTTGTAGAATGCTTACTAATGCCTTTTTTTCTGTTGTTTTCCCTTTTCCTTAGGAAGCGGCGTGCCGGGATGGGAATGACACCGCCGAAGATGCCTGCAGAACAGAAGGAGCAATGAATGATGGGCAGAAGCGCCGCAAGGTAAGGCTGTTCCTAACGGTGTTCTTGTTCTTGGAGGAGCTGAGCGCAGAAGAAAGATGCAGGCCTACTGGAGACCGATCCAAACACGGTGAGTGTCACGCTGCAGGTGCAGAAAACGCAAAGCATGTTTCTCAGCTTGTGTGTGGCTCAAATAGTCTCTGGGTATCCCAGGTGTCTCTGGGCTGAACCACACCCAAAAGACTAGACCGCACATGCAGTTCTTGGACCTGAAATATGTGGGGGCATCCATCTCGTCCCCATCAATGCACTACAAGTCCAATCTCCAATGTTATCCTATGGGAGTGAGTCAGTCTGGTGCCACAAGCGCCAAGTCTGACTCTAAGTGGGTCTTTGGAGGGATGGAGAGGCCCTTGAGGGCCATGTAGGTGATCGTGGCCTGGCTCCAGCCTGACATCTTGGAGGGCTGGGGACATGAGGGGCAGGAATCATGACAAGGTCCCTGCCCCCCTTAGACCTCCAATGGCAAGTGACATCTTTCAGATACCTGGGAATCACTATACACCGGAACCCACACACTGAACACATACTCAATACGGTTAGGGCTAAAGACTCCCTTGTGAAATCTATGGAATTATGGAGTAGACTCCCACTCTCAGTAGCCGGAAGGGCAGGCCTGCTTAAGATGGTGGCACTCCCCCGCCTTCTGCACAACTTCACCAACGTCCCTTTCAACATCCCCCTTCATTCTTCAGAAACATAAATAAACTTTGCAGGAGATTCCTCTGGCAGGGTGGCAGGCACAGGGTAGCGTTAGAAACACTTTAAAGACCCTACGAGAGAGGAGGAATGAAAGTCCCCAACTTCAAACTGTACTACCTTGCTAGTCAGCTGAGGCATGTGATGCGATGGATGGCCGACGAGAGTACGGCGGACACCCGACTCCTCCAACCTGCTCTTCCCCGCCTATTACTCAGAGATCTACTCTGGGTCGAGGAGAGTACTACATGTCACTGCCCATACATGGCCAAACTGGGGATCCAGCTTTGGAAACGGGCCTGCAAAACGGTCGGAACAGCAGACCCATACTCTCTGCAAATCCCCATAGCAGCAATCATGGCGAAACGCGCATGGGACATCTGGAAGTGCGTACCCAATGGGAACCCTACGGAGTGGCCACGCTGGGAGACTTGGTTCAAGAACAAGATACCTTAACGTTCACCAAACTCAGTGAGGCCACAGGCCTACCTGCCGGACTGTTCTTGCTCCGTGGAGCAGTGATGTGAGCCTTGAAGGACAGATGGCCTGAGGCTGCCAACTCTGCAACGGAACACGATACCATAGAAACTATGTTAAACGCTGCTGAGGGAGGCCACGAAACTTCACGACTCTACGAGGCCTTGATGCAAGGTACGACTAGAAATGAGCTCAAATGCAAGGCGAAATGGGAAAGTGAACTGGGCCTTGAATTTGAAGATAAAGAATGGGAAGAGATAACCCACTATCACAAAAAAATCTCCAGAAATGCCTGTTTACAACTCATCCATCTGTACATTACTAACAGAGCCTATCTCACGCTGGAAGCCATATCGAGGTTCAAAGGTGCGGGGACCCAGGCGTGCCCCAAATGCAACGAGCCCAGGGCTGGAATGACTCGTATGTTCTGGGGCTGCCCAGTAATACAGGGTTTCTGGACACAAATAAAAAAAAAAGAGTTGCTGAGGCAGACATTGAAGAGGAAGTCCTTAGGCCTGTGGCTTGTATTCTAGGTAGCTACAGATGCAGCAGAAAAAAACAAGCCTCTCAACAGACTCAAAGATCTAATATACATCACAGCGAAAAGACGCATAGCCATGGGATGGAAAAGCCCAAAAAGCCCAAGTGAGGCACAATGGTGGGGGGATCTTAGAAGGTGGATAACTGCTGAGACCGGAGCTTGGGAAACTGCAATCCAGGAACAGAGACTAAACTCCAGCGAAGAACTACAGCATTGGGTAGCGCTAACAGTACCATTACTCCACCCCAATGTGTCAGATAGCACCTCAGACAGAAGCGATGGCCCTGGCTCGTAAGCTGGCACTGATGAACTGCCCGTGGTCTTGGGGGAGGGAGGGAAGGGAGGGAGGGTAGGAGAAGACACTAGATCTACGATTGAGGATGTCTTATTGATGATTATTGTGTCTAGTTTATTTTTTTTAAAACCAATAAAGTTTTTTTTTTTTAAAAATAATAATCTGTCGAGTACAGGTTGTAGGTTAAGCTGAAGGAATCTGTCCAGAGTTGGGCCAATCCGTATGCCCAGATATGTGAAGTCTCGGATGGAGACGTGGTAAGGGCAGGTCTCGGGGATCGCGGTGTCACCTCCCTGGATCGGGAAGTATATGGTTTTTTGGTTGTTCACCTTCAGGCCAGCGAAATTTTGGTAGTCCCTAATATGTAGGGGAAATGGGAAAGTATGGGACACCATTGGACAGGAGCTCACAGGGTTTCTAAGGTATAAGAGGAGGTCATCTGCGTATAGCGAGAGTCGATCCTCTCCTCCTCCTGGCCAGGTGAATCCAGACCAATTTTTGTCTGTTCAGAGTTTCATTGCTAACGGCTCGATGGCTAGTAGGAATAGGAGGGGGGAGAAGGGCCAGCCCTGCCTGGTTCCGCGGCCCAGTGGAATCGATCTGGAAGACCTGCCATTCACTCTCACAGTTGCTTCTAGGGATTCATAGAGAAATTTCACCCATGAGATGAAACCCTGACCAAAGTTAATCCGGCCCATGATCTCCCATAGGGCCTCCCACCCGACTGAGTCAAATGCTTTTTCGAAGTCGACCGCTAGCACGGCTAGTGGGCAATGTATCTCTGGGGCCCTGTTGAGAGCAAGTTGGACTCTACGTAGGTTTATGAGAGTGGATCTGTTGGGCATGAACCCACACTGATCTGGGTGGACGAGGGATTCAATCACCCCAATCAGCCTATTTGCCAGTACCCGTGCAACGATTTTTGCCTCCCCGTTGATCAGCGAGATTGGCCGATAGGAGACACAATCGTCTGGGGGCTTCCCGGGTTTAGGAATAACCACTATGTATGTTTTCATGAGGTCAAGGGGGAGTGCGCCCTGTTCTTTGCTCCGGAGGAACAAGCGATGCATGTGTTCTGTAAATGTGTTGCCGAGGTGTTTCCAGGTCTCCACTGGGAAACCGTTAGGCCCCGGGGTCTTTCCAGTTTGGAGCTGTGCTAGCGCATCCTGCACTTCATTCTCTGTAATCTCAGTGTCTAGGAGTTCTGCCTGTTGTGTGGAGAGTCTCGGGACCTCTATCTGGTCGAAAAAGTTGGAGCGATTGGGTGTGGTACTCACTACGGGTGGAGAGTAATGTTTTTCGTAGTAGGTGGCAAATGCTTCCACTATGTCGGAGTCTGCTGTCAATAGTTCCGCTTCAGGCGATCGGATGGTCCTCACATACCCCTTGCTTTGTTCGCGTCTCTCCAGCCAGGCCAGGGTTTTGTTTGCCTTATCCCCCCTCTCGTAGAAACTCAGCGGTCCTGGCATTGTCTAGGGCTGTTACTGAGGGCCTCTTGCCAAAAATTCAGCGGAGATGAGTCTATGGGACATGTTGCGAGGGATGAAAGCAGTCAATTCTCGAGAATGTCTTATGTGCATGGGAGTAAAACGAGAATCCGGTGTCAGTGTCGTGTAGTGTTCTCCACGTGTCGGACAATCCTAGTGTTTCGGCAAATGTGTATAGAGGAGTCGGGGTATGCCGAATCCCGGGTCCCCTGTGTGATCTATCAGAAGTGACCTCCATGACTTCATTAAAATCCCCCCCTAGTGCCCACAGGTCTGCTTGTTCCTCTAGCAGGATGTTCTGTAGTTCACCGAGGAGTTCCTTTGTGAGTGTTGGGGGAGCGTAGGCTGCAATGAGACCCCATCGTTCTCCCCATATGTCACAGAGTATCACTACGAATTGACCACGGGGGTCGGTCCGCACTTTACTGACCTGCAGCGGAACTCGTTTATGGATTAGTACCATCGTGCCTCTGGCCCCTCTTGAGAATCCGGCCTGGTATGTATGTGAGTAGTTGGACTTTTTAAAGAAGCCGCTGCCAGTTCCGATCAAATGGGTTTCTGTGACTTCTCTACATTATTGACGTACACACGGAACAAACTGATTTTCATTTTCCTGATACCTGGCTCTTCGTCTTTGGACCCGTTTGGAACTCTTATTGCATTACTTGTTACTTGTGCATTCTGAACGCTATCCTGTTTATGCACCAACCCGTGTCTAATTCGTCCCTCGTGCCGCCAGGGTTATTTTCCCTTTACTAACTCCCTGTTTGTTATTTTCTCCTTTCGTTGTGTGCTATCTGCCTAAGGATTCATACCATCTGAGAGTTCATCTTACTCAGGTCAGCTATTACCAAATATAGCCAACAGTGGGGTGCATATTGATCTCTTCCTTAGATTTACAATCTGGTCTTTTTCTTTTTTCTTTTTTCCTTTCTTAGGTTCAGGATACTCATCTATCCCATATATATAATCAGCAGTTCTAAGACCTCACTGCCCAACTCAGCATCTCCAGAGACCTACGGTGCACCAGAAGTAAGGGCATGTGCAGACTTAAACCCAATTGTTGCAGGAAGGAAAGACCCAGAAGACAGGCCTTCTCTGTCTAAACTCCAAGACTCTGGAAGCACCTCCCTGTCAACATCAGACTCATGCCCATGCTTGTACAGTTTCAGAAGGAGCTCAATACTCTCCTCTTCCATGGATGGCTCCTCCCGAACACCTAGGTCCACACACTCTCCACTCCCACTCTACCTGAGACTCCCCATTGCTTCCTCCCCTGATGAGTTGTAGATCCCTTGCTACCAAACTGCCCACCCTCCCCCTCCCGTTAACTCTTTTGTAGAATCGTGTGGATCCCCCACCAAAACCCTGCCTAAAGTCTCCTCCCAGGTGGCTGGGAAAGGGCAGACATTTCCTGGTCCCAATCCTGGGGGCGGTGTACTGTGGGAGAATCACCTGAGTGGAGACAAGGCCCAGGCTAGTGAGGAGATTGCACAGGGAGAGACGAAAATGGCTGCAGCAGTGAAATTTACTTTCAGTTTCACATTAGCGCGCTTTACGCAGAGTTACATGTAGAGTTAATCAGTCTGCCACAGTCACTTCAGAGGAGCTGCAGCGACGTTCTACGGCATTTACCGTGTGTTTTTGTGTGAATTGAACTTCCTCGATATTTGAACATTGGGGTCGATTGCCTGCCCATTTCTGCACTGCGACTTTAACGTAACTCCACCTATAAAAGGTGTGTGACCGCGCGGAGCGCTGTTTAGACTTAATCAGTCTGCCACAGTCTGCGACGGGTCGCGTGGGGTGCAAGACGAAGATGGCGTCTCCAGCCTCTTCGGTGGGATCAATTGCGGAAGCTGGTCCACTTACTAGGAGAATGACTTTGCAACATCGGTGACTGCTGAATCCGTGGTCGATGATGAAAGCTGGAAACATCACACCGAAGGTAAGAAAATCTGTTGCACAATCGACGGTCCATGAGAATGACGTAACTAACATCAATGACTTGAAACCCTGTGCTGCTATAAGTACTGAACACCCGCAGCCCTTACAGGTGAGCGTTACAGATAACTTGGTGGCCAACTCATACACTAACTCTGATGGTCCCTTAACTGGTTTGAGCCTCATAATGATTGACTCGAACAATTTGTTAACGTTGGAAGGTCTTGTTCCGGTGCCAGAAGACCCCACTGATTTAATTTTGAACTCAATGCTCCCTCCTAGTGGCAGGAAATTAACTCAGCATTGTTCTACACCCCCTTCGATGTAACATACAATGAGCTACTAGACATAACTGTTCTATCAGAAAGACCCGAGAGGCATATTCACAATTGTTCAAACGAGGCGGCGCACGAGAAAACTGGAAACAACTTGAATGAAGTAA
Source organism: Ambystoma mexicanum (assembly GCF_040938575.1). NCBI lineage: Eukaryota > Metazoa > Chordata > Amphibia > Caudata > Ambystomatidae > Ambystoma > Ambystoma mexicanum. The sequence continues at coordinate 548,403,408 of NC_090932.1, forward strand.
TTATCCAGGCACCGGTAGGCCACGAAACCAGTGAACCTCCTGGCACTAATGAACATCCTGCAACCCAGGGCCAAGTGTCTTAAGACAGAGAAATGGTTTCTCGCTCTGTACATGTATTTATTCGGTCTCAGAATACTGAACAACATGACACAACCAAAAGAGCAACCCATACTTCCACCAATGATTTGAATGTTGCATTATCGTTAAGGGACAAAAGTAGGATGGAAGAAGTTGCAATGGCAAGAGATGAACTAAGTGAATTTATTACCATCTCTGGTGCAGACGTGAATATTGATGTAGCTCGAGCAAGACTGGGGGAGCGTTTGAAAGCTGATTATCTGGCGGTTAAGGAAAAACTATGTGCTATGTGCACGTTTTTCTAATTCTCCGCGGAACATCAGCAAACGAACATACAATCTTTCAGAGTCAGTCGACAACTGTAATGGTGATCAGAGGCCGTGGCTACAGAGTCAAGTACCAATACAAGGTGCAAAAAGCTCTCCACTGCCTGAAAAAACAGGGCGTGCAGAAGCAGGCGCACCTGTTCAAATAATACAAACTGATAACCAGAACTCAGGAAGACGGCAAAATAAAGAAAACATGTCAACAAGTGGGTTGGAACAATCGCTTGACCCTGGCCACAAGACAAATCTATCTATTGCTGCTGCAATACAAATCCATAATAATGTTCTGGCTGCTACATCACTAGCACTCATACCGTTCGTTAAATTGTATGAATCCTTGAACAAGGCTTCTAGAGATCAAGCAGCAATGTTACAGGACCTTACAAGCAAATTAACAAAAATTGAAAGTTTCAATGGATTTCTTCAAACTCAGTTGCAGCGCGAAGCTGAGCTAACCTTGCCTTGGCAACGGATACTCAGTGAGTTGGCTGCAAGAGATCAAGCATCTAACCACGACCTCACTGAAGGACTATCGGAGGCTTTTAAATGGATGCAACACTTTGAACGTGGGCAATCTATCCAGACGTGCTGCAGAGGGGCTGTTCTCTCAAAATCAACAACTGCAAGTGTAACTTTGAATGCCTTGTAAATAAACAACCTAATGACTATAAAAGCCTCGGTAGGGAGTCAGGGTAATAGTCTTCCCAAATATCGGCCTCTATTGGAACTATCACTGAACAGGTGGGTATATTGACTGATGTTCATGAACAACAGTCACTACGATCAAAAGACCAAATCCTGTGTCAACCTTGTGTAATTGAAAGTGGAACATCAAATACAGATCCAGTGACAAACAAAGTTATAAATATCAATGAGTCACTAGGATCCAAACCAACAGATGTTCTTACGGGAAACATACAACAGCCTTTTGGCATATTCTGTGCAAAAATAACAATTGACGAGAAGGAGAAAACGTAGTGTTCCACAGGAGCAGAAAAAACTGAAACAAAAAAATAATCCAGCGAAAAGACAATGCACAAATGTGAGAAAATTCATACAGAATCTGTCGACTCCACCAAGACCAGGTCTTTTTATTAGGCCTTCAACAAAGAGTGGTGGGTCTGTATCCGACGTAAAATCCAAAAGTGAAATATTATTGAAAGCTGGTGACAAACTCATCGACCACTTCGATAGATCTATCTGATCCATCGACGTACTCGATTGAAGAAGACACGAAATGCGAAGGCGTCTCCCTTGAGTCAGGGCACCAAGAATTGGGCGCTGTAATTAAGTCACCTGTTAAAATAACCCAGAGCAATAGCCAACTGATTAGAAAAGTGGGGTTTGCTCAAAAACGGCTGCAGAAGGAAAAGGATCGAATGGGCCTTTAAAGATACAAGAGCAAATAAAACTGAATCCAAGGCTAACTATAAGCCAACGTAAGAAACAAGCATTTTCCAGTGAAAGGATTTGAACATTTTGAAGGAAAGCTGTCTAACGAACCATGCGAAATTGTGACTTCAAAACATACAGACAGATGACAATGAAGTCAATCTAAACCGTGGAAATGTCATGATACTATTCAATTGTATTCTAGCCCTACGGACCATTGAATCTGAGGACATTAAGATTGTAGAATACGCAACTGAGAAGCATTCTGATCAAGTTCTACTAGATATAAAATCTCAAGCAGTTAAGAAAATGATCCTCGATGCAACCGATGATTTACTTTTCTTCAGGTTTGAGATCACTACCGAACCCATCGACAGAAAGTCGAAAGAGACATACTCATGTACGTTGGAGAACATGGAGGTAGTGACTAATGAAGAACGGCGTGAGTCTCTTAGGAGAATGATGACTTGTCAGCCCTCGAACATAAGAAAAACTCAAGTGCCAAATGTCTGAGACAGAAACATTTGGTGACGATTCTGGTCATCAAACACAATAGCTATGAAATGTGGTAGCGGAGGACACTGCGTGTTAATTTCATGAAACACAAGGGGTTTTCAGCACCCATTTAATGACTTCTCAGTGAGCTTAGAAAACAACTTTGCGATTTGTCTACAAGAGACATGGCTCGGGGAGACGTCAATAAAAAATCAAAACTTGTTCCTGCAGGGAACTATTCCTGAGTCTAGGGAACCCGAATTTGCTGACCGATCACGTTTGTTGCTGCTGAACTGCTACTGGAACCCTGACATGATAGACGCAGAAATGTTTATTAAATCAGTTACTACCATGATCTATGAATATATGGAATTGTATACAAATATACATTGATACTAATGTGTGGAGACTTAAACTGCTCTTGGTTTAAGGAAAATCAAAAGTTGAAAATCAATACGCCGATGTTGTGGAATGATCTTCCCCCGCGAGGACAAAGATGGAAATCTGCCTTACAATGTCGTAACTGTATAATGTTAAATGGCAACGTAAATGGTGATGTTCCACCAAAATTCACTTGGGGCAAAGATCAAAACCAAAAAATCTTCGATTACATCTGGGCTTCAAATAATCTATTTAATAAAATAGTAGCGCTCCGGGTGCTCTTCGAGAATAAAATTGACCACAATGTGTAGAGACTTGCTTGGCTTATGAGAAAAATTGTCTCTGTTCAGATCTACAACGAGCCAGTAATAGCAAACTCTGGTGGCAACAGATTACGAATTCATGGCTATCGCATACAAGAACTAAATGATAAACTTTTTGCTGAACAAAATAATGAAGATATCAATTACGCTCCTCTACTGTTACAATACATGGTGAAAACATCATGTCTAAGGGTTGAAGGACATAAGCATAAACATATATACAGCAGAGTGGTGCAGCTTGCCAAAATAAAGCCTCGCAAGGACATTAGACAACTGAAAAAAATAGGCCACAAGAAGAAGTGGAAAAAGCAATAAAAAATCATCGTCAACAGTTTTGCAACTGGCTAAAATCAAATGTCATTCGAGACCAAGAAAGAGGCAAAATCATGTTGGAACTTATTTATGAAATATAAGTCAAGAGAGATTTGTGCAATATTGAATAAGGAGAATTGAAAGTGTAATCCATGCATTGCAAACCAAATTTCAGCCGCCGAATGGGAACTTCACTTTGGGTCAGTATATAAAAAACCAAAGAGACTAGAGTCTGCCGGAACAACCACTTGTAGCAAGTCTTGGAATGTACAAGAATCTGCAGAAGACATCTATGAAGCCATTGAGCATTTAAAAAATTCACAGGCTCCTGGCCCTGATGGCGTCACAAATGTGATGCTAAAACAGAATAAGGAGAGTTGGACAGTGTTTATTGAAGCCTTATTTAAAAAGATTGCAACGCTCAAACTTGTCCCGTATTCCTGGTTGAAGGCTGTGATCGTCCCGATTTTTAAGAAGGGCATTCGGGCTGAGCCTTCCAACTATCGCCCGATTGCCCTTCTCGATACTATCGGGAAGGTCTTTGCATCGTTCCTGCAATGGAAGTTAGCACACTGGGCAGTTACTGTGGGTATCTGTGATGGTCGGCAAACTGGGTTCACTAAAGGAATGGGGACCGAGGTGAACCTTCTGATACTCAACATTCTCAAACTTGAAGCGTTGAAGGGAAAAAAACTATTCCTGGCATTTGTCGACATGAGACAAGCGTTTGATGGTATTAACCGAGATTTGTTGTGGCAGAAGCTTTCTTGGTGGAAATGTCCTGACGACTTGTTGGCTCCTGTGCGTGCTCTACACACAGGTACCTCAATTCGTGTTCGAGTGAACAAAGGGGATGAGTTAACAAATGAGATAAGAACTGAAAAAGGTGTTAAGCAGGGGTGTCCACTGGCAGCACAGCTTTTTAAGCTGTTTATAGCCGACATCACATCCGCATTGGACCAAGCTCAGTGTTTACCTCCAAAAATAATGAACCGGTTAGTTGTATATCCTACGCTACGCAGATTATCTGGTACTGTTAGATTGTACTCAGATAGGTCTTCAGCGCCTCTTAAATAAGTTGCATGACTATTTGTTACAAAACGATCTTGAAATAAATACATCCAAAACAAAATTAATGGCAATTGGCACACAGGCTGGCCCAAAAAATAGAAAGTTTCGATGGTACGTAGCAGATGAACCTATTTGCTCGACCTTGTCAATAAGATACCTAGGGGTGGTTTTTAACACCTCGCCTCGATCTGTGACCAACCGTGGCACCAGAATTTGACAGATTGCATGATAACACTAGCTCTACAAGGCGCACAAGTGCACAGGGAATATGGAAAATTCTCCACACAACCAGTATTGCCTTTTAATTTACAAAAAGTAATACCTGCAATAACATTTGGTGCCGAAGCAGGGTCAAATCTTGATCAGAAAATATGGCGAGTGCTTGAAGGTGAATTCTGGCGAAAGGTTCTCAGAGTGCCGCAATATGTCTCTATAACAACATTGCGCTACGAACTTGCAATAAGTTCCCTGTACAGCACAGTGTTATGGAAATCATTAGCAACTATGAGGAAAATGTGGCTGGATCCTCCAGCTCCACCGTATCAGATCTTTGTAGGTGATATTGAGAAACAGGACTATTGAAGATATGGAAAACTAAAATGGAACAAGTACTAACAGCAGCTGACATAAAAAAAGAACTGCTAATTGCCTGCCCTCAATTGGCAAAAAAGAAACTGGAAAAATGGAGCTGGATTGTAAACTCAGAAAAAAGAGGAAATTTACAATTGGCTCTCGATCTAGGTGCAGGTGGAAATAGTCTCGACAAACATCCAAAATACCTGATAAGGTGCCCATCAAGACATCATGGAGATCAGTTTTTAAGATTAAAACTAAATGCCCTCAAGACCAAAGAGATGTTGTGGTTAAGGTGCAACAAAAATACTAAAGATAACTAAGATAACTTCTGTCGCTATTGCAAGCAATACCCAGAATCAATAAAGCACTTGTTAACTGAATGGGTAGAAACCGCAACAGTGAGATCTCAACTATTGGGACGGTTTGCTCAAAAGAACGATAATATGGAAGAGTGGTGGACCTATGTGATATCAGTCAATAACATCAAACTGACATGTGCAGTGGTTGACTACATGGACAAAATCCTTGAGGTGACCGTTTCATAAGAGCTGCAATTTAGTGAAGCAAGGAGAACTGAAACTTGAACAATGGTAGCTCCTGAAGAACTGTACGGTAGATCTATTATAATCTGGAATATTGTGGAGAAGTAACTTGTTGAATTCTGGACTGTTTTCTTAACTTGTGTTATTTACTGTATGCTTCTCCTTGGTTTGAAGGATGTTTTTCTTAATGGATATAATGATGAATGATGTTTTTCTTTAATGGATGCAATAAAAGTTTTGTAAAGAACTAAGACTACAATAAAAAAAAGGAAATCTAACCCCCAGGCCGTGAGGAGGAACCTCCTCCTCACATAGCTCGTGGGTTGGATTTCAAATGTGTGCAATCGCTGCTTTGCAGCGATCGCTCAAACACTAGTGCCAAAAAGGACGAGGTATCTTGTCCTTGGCACTGCAAAAGTAGTGCTGAGGACGAGATACCTCGTCCTGGGCATTTAAGGGTTTAATGGAGAAATACAATTCAATAAATATTGATTGAGTAATACTGGTCATTGCATGGTAGGCTTTAAAGATCCCTTTACTGGGGCTTTGGAGGTTACATCTTAGAATTGTATTGGCATGTAATGCAAATAGCGTATTTTAAAGCTCCTGAGTCATGTTACATTGGTGAAAAAGTGGTAAGAATAAACAATATATTTTTCTAAAGGATTTGGAGCCTCTTTTCTCTGCCCAAAAGGGATTTTATTCAAAACTTAGTGGCAATCATTTGTCAAAACTTTGAGCATTTGATGACCACTTTATAGTTGTGTGGCAGTGTTAACCAAGTATTTGGATTAATTAATTGGCTTGTTAATTTAAATGAATTAACTGTAATTTAATTGGATTTGAATATAGGGCAATTTAATTATGAAATATGTGGCATGCCATTAACCTTATCTACCCATTATCCAGATGCAAGATGGGCAGAGTATCAAACGATTATCATGTTCCACTAGGACACTACGTAAAAATAAATATTGTTGACACTAAAATGTATATTTCTAATAAATATAATGCATGGTGGCATCAAACACAAACCCCACGTGTACAAAAGGCAGTGTATGCAATGTATTCATTGAAGGTAAGTTGGGTGGTATTGTGAGAAACCTGATGGTCTTCTCACTTCTACTCCCTTTGCATCCTCTGTGCAGGTGGCCAGGGAAAAGCCATCGCTTTTGGATCCTGCCCCTGGGGGTGGACAAGCGAGGGAGGATCATCTGGATGGAGGGTCCTTGGGTATTGGAGGTGGGATGCCCATGAGTGAGACTCGATATTCCACATCCTCCCATCAGAAACGAACCCCTATCCCAGAAGTGGTTATGGGATATTGTTCATCTTGTTCCCTGGTTTCTGAGAAGGGCAGAATATATTATCCAACCAGACCTGTTAAACAGAGGAGGAGAAAGAGTGGGGTACCTTAAGGCGAGACATGGGTCTTTATCAAGGCGTGTTTTAGTATAGTAAGTTGAGTGCATGTGAGCTCTTGAGTAAGGGCTGGGTTTGTTTAACCTGTAAGGCCACGTAGGCCACTGGAACGAGATGAGCGGTCACCGCAATGTTGCGATGAATACTGTAATGGTTGACACAAGTGAAAGGAACTTATTTAACTGGATGAAATAAAGCAAAAGTAACCTTCACTGAATACTGCAAATAACGAAACAAGCAAGGAGGCATTTGTTTGAGTACTATTGAAAGAAACAAGTAAAGGTATACTTTATCAAGTGAAAGCCCAAGTTTTAAGTGAAAGCAACATCTTTGACAAACTGAACTATTTACCTGAATGAAAGACACTTTGAATAGAGCCAAATCAAGATTAAGAAATAATGTATTTGTTAAAGTTGTGATGCTGTGGTTAAAGAAATTGCATGTTGATCAAATTATTGAGCTCAAAGAAACGTGGAAGTTCCTGGGTGCATAACCTGTAAAGGGTGGACCGTGTGGTCTAAAACTGCGCCAGGACCAGAGAAGTGCTATTTGTGAAACAAAGGATGATGGAAAAGTCAATGCTTAGTTCTTGGCTGTGTGACCTGTAATAGGTGGACCGCATGGTCTAAAACTGCGCCTAGACCAGAGAACATATCCATGCCAACAAGGAAGTTTACTTTGATGAAGACAGGAAAACTACTGATACTGAATATTAGACTTGTGGAAGGGAACCCGGAGTTATAAAGTATTATAAAGAATTGTGAAAGTCCAGTTGAAAGACAAGGCTATAAGATATTTCTTTTGGTATTTACTCTAAGCTTGGGGAAGGGAACCCCAAGTATTGGTGCCTTGGAACTGTGTTACCCTGGAACTGTGTTGAACTTGGGGAAGGGTACCCTGATCGCCACAACTTGTTGACATTTGGGAAAGGAAGCTAAAGAGTAAGTCACAGCTAGAAAACAGCTCAGAACTTTGTTTGGAACACTTTTTTGGTTGACGTCCCTACACATTGTTTTTGTATTAGTTGTGAGGGCCAGCATAGGATTTGGACACAGACAGACTCTTAAGTTGAACATGATGACACAGACTTTCCTTAGTTTCTTTAGGTAGGGAAAATCTCACCTTACTATATATCTCACCTTACTATAGGGCAAGTTAGGCCTTACTCCATCCTGACCTTTTCTTTAATAAAATACTATTGTTCAGCTTTGAATCTGTTGTCTTTGTTTCCTCCCATGATGCCAACCTCATGCATGCCACTTATTTGTCCATTATGCACCTACTAGCTGTACAAAGGAGCAAAATATGCCCATTTTCTCCAGGACACAAACATGGTTCAATAATTTTGCTCAATGACACATTTGTCAGCTTGGCAAAGTATCCGAAGATGGGAGGTTTTTGTACATTTTTTATTCTGTTTACTAAATGTACAACATGTTAAATAAGCCACCCAATTTCTCCCACTCCCTGTCTTCCCCCCTTAGAGGCGCTGTCAAGTTTAACTCTGTCCCACTGCCATGGGCCTAACACGATACAGTCTAAGAGTCTGAGGCATTGGGGACACCAATTGATCCGAAAGTCTTCTTTGAGAAAAGCTAGAGTTTCACCCCAGTCTTTTGCGAATGTATGCACATTCCCATTCATGGCATATGTAGCCCGTTCCAGAGCCACTATTTCCCATACTTTGCGCAGCCAGTCCTGTGTCGTGGGTATACTCTTATTCTTCCATCTTTGTGCAATTATAATAATTGCTGCCAATGTCAACAGCACTCTTGCTTTTTCCAGATTTTTGGGTTCCTCCACTGCCGCCCCCTCCTTGAGGCCCGGCAGAACCAGTTCTGGTGGTCTACAACCGCACCCCGTAGGCCTGGTCGTGCCCCAGCTGTAGCTCCCTCCAGAAGGGCACAATTTTTGGGAACCTCCACCAAATATCTTCCGCTGTGCCCTCCTTCCCGCACCCCCTCCAGCACTCCCCAGATACCCCCGGGTACATATTGTACAGGCAGGCTGGCGTAGAATGCCACCCATAAAGTATTTTATACCAGGTCTCCTGCAGTTGGGAAGCTCTTGCCAACCTGGGAATCTTTCCCCACAGTCTCCCCCATTCTTCCTTTCTATTTCCCTGCCCGGTATCTGCTCCCATCTCTTCATATAAGGCCAGTGTTGTCTAAGAGTGGCATCGTCTAAGATCCTGTATAGATTAAAGATCAGCCCCTTAGCTCCATCATTCGGCAGTGAGAACTTCTCAAATGGCGTGACCTCTCTGGTGGCAGCCTCCCTTATCCTTGGGTTCATCACCCAGTATTGCAATTAGACATATTGAAGCATTTCCCCTTCTCCCACAGCAAATTCACTTTTACATTCTATGAAGGATAAGATCTCCTCCCCCCAGAACATATCCAAAGGTTTCCTGCATCCTCCTTCCCGCCATTTCCTGAATGACCCTTTCTCAGTGCCAGGCGAAAACCCATCATTATTGAAAATAGGTGTGAAGGGGATGGGAAAGTAGTGATTCCCCGGTCTTTCACTAGCTTGCCCCAATTGTCCGCTACAGGCTTTGTGATGGTGCTCTCGTACATGTGTTTCAGTCTGTGCTGTTTCGGGAGCCACCGGAATTCCTTTAGATCATGTTGCGTTACTGCTCGATCAATCTTAACCCACTGTTTCCCCTCACGCTCCCTCTAATAACCCTTAGTTGCATAGCCTAGTAGTTTTACCAGATATTGGGGAGTGCCAGTCCCCAAGCAGCTGCCCGCCTATCCTCGCCTTCTTACCCTCTCAAATAAATTCACTGGTCAAGGTCCATAGCTCCATAAAGAAGCTCACTGGTACCCTCTGTGGGATTGCCTGAAATAGGTATAATATGCATGGCAAGGTGACAATTTTCACTGCTCCTTGCCTCTCCATCCAAGAATTCCAAAGATTCCTCCATTTGTGGAATTCCTGCTTTATTTCCTTCAATAGGGGAGGATAGCTAGCCGCATACCATCCCGAGAGAGCTGGAGTAATATTCACTCCTAGATACCTAATCCCCCCCGGTCTCCACACAAACAGAGTTGATGTTCTAAGCGTGTTGCATTCCTCCGACCCTAGGGTAAGGCTCATCAGCTCGGACTTGCATATGTTAATTTGCAGGCCTGACACCTCCCTAGATTTCTGTAATAGGTCCTAACCCGCTCGGATGGATTCCAGGGGGTTAGTGAGCGTGAGCAGCATGTCATTGGTGAATGCTGCGACCTTATGTTGTTGTCCCCCGAAAGGAGTACCTTGTATTTCTTTGGCTGCACGTATTACCTGCAGGAGGGGTTCCAGGTAGATTGCGTAGAGCAACGGGGAAAGAGGGCACCCCTGTTTTGTTCCCCTACCCAATCATATAGGACGTGACCTAGCTCCATTTACCTCCAGGCGCATCACCGGGGTCTGATAATTTGCTTGCACAATTTTGAGAAACTCCCCACCCAGGCCTATTTTCTCCATGGTTCGAAACAGAAAGGGCCACTCAATTCGGTCAAAACGCTTTTTTCGGCGTCAAGTGATAAGAGTACTGCAGGGGTGTGTTCGTTTTCAATGCCTTCTCCAGTAAGTGTGCCACCCTCCTAATATTATACGCCGTCTGTCTGCCTCTAACAAATCCCGCCTGGTCCGGGTGAATCAGGTCCGGGAGGAGCCCTTCGAGTCTATTGCTAAGATTTTAGTGTACATTTTTGCATCCACACTAATGAGTGCTAATGGTTTGTAGGATGTGCGTTCCAAGGGGTCTTTATTAAGTTTAAGAATTAGAGTTACCTTGGCCTCTTCCATGGAGGGGGTTATGGTGCCCGTAGTTTTGAATGCGTTGAAGAGTTGTCAGGTGTGGTACTAGAATGGGTGCAAAGTTTTATAAAAAGCTGCTGTATAGCCGCCTGGGCCTGGTGCTTTATTCGCTGGTAGACTCCCTATGACTCTCTTCACCTCCTCCTCTGTAATTTCCTAGATTGACCTGGGCAACCCTACTAATTGTCTGCATCTTGACGCTCTCTAAGAAATCCACCTGTTTACGGGGCTGGGGATTTTGTGACGTTTCAAGTGTCTCATAGAAACTCTCTAAGCATTCCTGAATGTCCTCTGTGTGTGTAATGTGCTCCCCAGTGTTAGTTTTCAATGCCGTAATCTCGTTTTTGGCCCCCGCTCCCTTCAGCAGAGACACGCCAGGAGGGTGTCCACCTTATTTGCCTTAGCGTAATATTTTTGTTGAATGAAGAGTAGCGCCCCTTCTGCTTTCTTTGTTCGAAGGACCCCTAGATGACCCATAGCCCATCTGTACTCCCTCAGAGAGGCCCTGATGGGGGTCTTCCCTGCCGCCTTCCTTGCTGCCTCTACCCCCGCCTCCAACATTGCTTCCAGCACTCGGAGCTGCCTCTCTCTCTGTACTTTAGCAGCTATTAACTCCCCCCTCAGAGTAGCCTTAAATGCGTCCCACCTGATATCCTCCCTTTTGTCCGCCCTCTTATTGGTCTAAAAACACTTTGATTTTCCCTTCCATTTCCTCCCTTATTACTGGATCCCTTAACAAAGTTCCTGGGTATTTCCATCCCCACAACCCCCTCTATCTGCATCCTACCTCCATCCTCATGGAGACAATTTTATGGTCTGCTATGCCAATAGGGCCCACTTTTACTTCCCTGACTTGTCCCATCAGGGCCTTTGAGACCCATATATAATCAAATCTCAACTGTGTGCTGTGTACGCTTGAGAGGAATGTATATCCCTCCTCATCACCCTTCACTTCCCGCCACAGGTCCCTTAGGCCTACCCATTCCATCCTGTCCCATAGTTCTGCAGATGCCACTACCCCCCTCCTTTACCTCTCTCCCCCGACTTGTCTCGTTCCTTATCCCAGGCCATGTTGAGGTCTCCCAGCACAATTATTTGGCCCCTCGCTTTGTCTTCTAATATTCCCAGGAAGCGTCTCAGGAATGTTTCATGGCCTGAGTAGGGAGTGTAAATGACTGCTATGGTGTAGGGGAGATCTAGGTGTGAGTCCCTCTAGCGAAAACATACCTGCCCCCTTCATACTTAAGGACCGCCATTACCCTGAAATCTATTGCATTTTTAATAGTCGGAGCCACTCTCCCTGTCTTTGTCACTCCCGAAGCTTGAAATATGTGTTCGAACCCTCGCAATTTGAGGTGTCCCTGATCTTTAAACAGGAGATGTTTCTTGTAGGCCCAGGATGTCTGGACCTTCTTTCCTCGTGAATTTCTCTAACGTCTTCCTTTTCAGGTGGGAATTGAGTCCCCTAACATTGTGGGTCAACCACTTGAAGGCGTGTGTCATTGATTGTGGCCTTTGCCTGTTGATGTGCCATAGTACCCGCCTTATTCTGTGTTTCCTCTTCTGCCTGCACCAACCCCCACCCCAACTGATCTTCTGTTTTGCCCCTTCTAATTAGTCTGCCCTCCCACCTCCTCCACAGCCTCGACCTTGCCTGCTTCGTATCCTTATATATTCACCCCTCCCTTGCCCCCCTCCCTTCCCTCCCTTCGAAGGGTCCCCCCTATCCTCCTTCTCCTCCCTTCCCCCTTATCGAACCTCTCCGCCCTTTTTAACTTCATGATGTTTGGCCCCTCTACCCCCTTGCTCTTGTTACCCCCTTTGTGTCCACCACCCCTTCATTGCTCTACCTGATCAGGTTTTCCCCCCACTCGATTCATCCCCCTCCTCATTGTTTGACTTCTCGCCTCCCTCCTTCCATGGCAGTCTCTGTACTGTTGCTTTCATTCTTCGTTTGTCTCCAACCGTGGTCCATTCCCATGGCCTTGGTCTTGACCTGCTCTCTGTTCCTGGAGACCTGTCAGGTCCGTCCCCCCGTTGTTCCTGGTCCAGGTCTAAATGTAATATGTCCGCCCCTTCTTGCAACGTAGCTATTCGTTTTTGCATGCCTGCCCATTCAAAAAGAAGACCGAAGGGGGAGGTCCACTTGTACTTGATTCCGCATTCTTTAAGCACCGAGAGGATCTGTCCCATTTGACGACTCTTGAGTACGGTACTGTTAGCTAAATCCTGGTACAGCTCGATCTGTTGGTCCTTGTATTTTATGTGTTCTTGTAGTCTTGCCGCTCTCAGGATTGCTTCCTTTTGCGCGTATCTTGTGAAAGCTGCCAGGACGTCCCTCGGTCTAGCGTTAGGATTCTTATTTAGCCGGCCCACTCTGTGGACCCAACCCAATTCCACTGAGCGTGGGCTCGATTCTCGCAGCAGATCTGCAAATATTTCCTGCATAACCCTTTTCCGCTCTCTGTCCACCACCGTTTTCATAACCGTTTCAACCTAATGTTGATCCTTCGGGATCTGTTCTCGAAGTCTTCCATGTGGAGCTCAAGATTCTGTGTTGCTGTGTCCAGACTTTATATAGCCTCAATGTTTGCCATTGTTTCTCTATCGACCTCCTGTAAACCCTTCTCCGGGAGGTCTGTCCTCTCGCCCATTTGCCCCATTTCCTATTTTTTTTCCACCACGGCCAAATTGAGGACCGATCACATCAGCTGAAATTGATCCTGGAATGTTCTCACCAGGGTGGCCTGCATAGAGCGTATTTCCCCATTGGAAGTCCTGGCGTGACATTGGAGTCGATGGGTCCGCTTCCTCAGGGGTGCTACGTCCAGTTAACCCCTCCTGGGTGCTCCTGGGAGCCTCTCTGGTTTCCCAGGCTGGCCACATCATCAGTAAAGTTCCGGGGGTATCAGCGTGAGGAGGTGCTCCTTTATTCATCCTGCCTTTGGACTTTGCCGTCATAGCTGGGTAACCTTGGAAGGCTATGGAGTGATCCCCTGCCTCGATCCGCAGACCAACTGCTACTCTTCTGCTGTGGCGTATTCCCCCTCAAAATGTAGGATTCCCCAACCCTTCTCCTCCTTAGTTCCGCTCCTGCAGAGGGTCTCCTAGGTCTTGTCCTGCTGTGGGGTCCGTGTAGTGTGGATGTGTGGTTATCCCCCCTTAGATGGGGTCTGGCCCTCCCAAGCTCTACCAGGGCTCCATCCCCCTATGTTGATTACCAGATGTCCCTGCCTTGGAGAGGTGGTCTGGGCTAATCTGTGGGCCCAGATATAGGCTGTTTCCACTTGCACTGCGTGAGTGGGGGGAGGGAGAGCCCCTGCTCCGTTAGTGTGAAGGCCTGCAGTCCTCTGCAGCGCCCCTGCTCCCCAGCTCTGTCTCCACCTCTTTGCGCTGCAGTACTCCCCTGATCCGGCCTCCTCTCTCTAGCCCGTTAGGGCCTCAGTCTCTGGGGGCGGGGGGCCTGGAGACCCTCCCCTTTTTTCAACTCCGTCTGGGCCCTTGTATGACTATGGTGGGGATCCTCCACCTCAGTGGCCCCCGCCTGTCCCACGCTCGTTAGGGTGTTCCAGCCTTACGGGGGGGATTCTCCTGCTTGCTATGGTGTTCCTTCCCACGGCGTCCTTTGCCGGGCCTCTTCCTTTCCCTTCTGTCCAGGAGACCACGTTCGGTCCCCAGCGTCCCTCACTCTCTGAGGGGTCTTCGTCCTCATCCACGGCCTGATTCATTCACTTCGTGCCCGTCTATCTGTTCCGGAGAGCCCCCTCGTTCTTGTTGGCACTTGCCGCTTGTGTCCGGCTCCCCCTGCTCACCCACGTGTGCTTGCACAGCCATGCCGCTGGCGCTGTCCCTGGGGCTGCGACTACCCCTGTTACGGTGTCAGGGCTCTCCTCCCGCACTTTGGGAAAGGTTGCTGTGTGTCACCCTTGCGGACTGCTGTCCCCCGGGTCGGTGGGTGTCTCAGGGCCCTTCACCCTCACTTTGGTCTTGAGTGCTGTCCTTTCCACGTTCAGGCCTTCTCGGGATCCAGCAGCCGCCACTCGTGTCCTTCTCCGGCCAGGTGTCTCGGGCTCTATGCCGGGTCTCCTCCTCCCCACCGTAGCAGCTTGTGGGTGGAATCCGCTGCTGCCCACTGGAGTGCACTTGTGTCCGCTGGTTTCTCCCGTTTCGCCTCCTATCTGCCTGGTCCTTCACTGCTCCAGCAGGCTCGTTTAGCAGCTTATAGGCTTGAGAGCGCGGTTGGCACTTCTATCTGGTGTCGGCGGCCATCTTGAAGTCCAGATGGCAGGGTTTTAACAATGACACTGCTATAACAAGTAAGGACATTTACTGAAAAATAATGTGCATGGTGGCAACAAACTCAAATCTTGCATATATAAAACCTAAGTCCGCTGGAACCTCGGGTGGAAGGATAGCTTGGGGGCAATGCGTTTGTCTTGGAAGCAAGACAATGCAGCACAACAGAGGTTCAAATCCCAATCCTGCACTTATAAACCACTCACTGGTATTAAGCGTGTTATAAATGAAGAATACATTTTCAAAAAAAAAATCACTGCAGGCTCATTGGCCAACATTCTCGTACAGTGCAGGACTCTGTCCTGGCTATACTGCGACTGAGGTCTCATCCCTTCAGCACCTCCTGCTAGACCTCCACACCATGACCCAGAGCAACTGGCGAGCAACAGTTTAGGGTGCCGTCAGCCACATGTTACTCCCGAGCTACACGTTGGGGATTATTGCCATAATGCATAGTCACCCATATACAATTCTATATAAGTCACTCTGTTGAAGACTGCATTCATACTATTGCTGTTAAGAAAATGTACTTGTTGCTTGCAGCTGCAAAGTTCCCATGTAGATTCTGTTTTGACATTGTCTGGCATGGCCTGGCTTAATTGGAGAAGGCCAGCCACCTGATGATCTCATGGAAGTAGTCAATTCAGTTTATTCAAACTAAATGAATGACAAAGGTATGAAGAGGAATCATTTTGCTGGGGCATAAGATCACAGACTGGAACTGTACAGGGATCTGCATGTCTGTTCTTATCTGTGTTTTTCTTCAGTGCCGATGTTTAAGATTTGACAAACTAACCTCACCCAGAGTTGATTGATTTCCTCTACACCATCTTTCCATATGAAGGACTATAGCGTACAACATGCCTCAGAATAGTCAGCCAGTCTCAGTGGAAAACATTGTTATTCTCATTACTCCCGGAAACATAACAAGTCAGCATTCCAATTCCTGAATGAAAATACTGATTGTCATGCAGTTAAACCTTGCGGTTCAGCAGCAAGCTGTGTGTCAAATGAAGGGGAAGTAAACCGCAAGAACGTCCAACACAGCAGAAAGCTGAGCAATGTTAAGTCAAATTCAATACTATACCATTTCTAATGGATTGTGTCATCCAACGGATTCCTCATCCTAGATATATTTGTAGCCTGCTTTTCAGTCACCGATTTTTTTCGACAGCTGGGTGTACTGTGTGGCTTCAGCGTTGATGTAGCTCGACAGTTACGATTCCCGCGTCTGCAACTGATGTTGATAGTATATATAGTACGCACTGCACCCTGTTAGCTCATTTACATTTTTCCAGATGCACAGCATGTTCCTCAGATGGTTTGACTAACCTCAGCGAAAACCTTTTTTTGTCGATGCACATCATACTTATTGATTTTTTGGTTTGGTGATGCTGTCACGAAGTCTATGCCTAAAAGAGGCTTCAAGAGATGTGTGGACTGGGATTTGAAGATATTGCACAGCATTTGTCTCTGATGCCTGGGCAAAACCCACAATGAGTGTGGCTCTTGCCAGTCGACTAGTAAGGCCTTGAAGGAGAGAAGATCAGAGCTCCTCCTAGGTCGGTCGGTATCCAAATCTCCATCCTCCTCACCTTTGAAAAGAAAATCTTCAAAAGGAAGGAGATCCACAGGAGACAAATCTCCTGAAAGGCTAGAGAAAAGATTGAAACGCTCCATTAGATCTAGATCCAGGAATGATTTTCATTATTCTTCATATTCTAAGAAGAAGAAAAAGCAATGCCATCGATCTTCCTTGTCCGATTCCTCGCCTGACCAGTGCCAGGTACCTTTCTCCAAAAAGACTGGCTTGGCAGCTGAATGGGAGAGTTTTAGGATAAAAATGTTGGAGGTATTCTTGAAGGCATCTTCTACTTACCCCTCGAAAGAACCAAAGAAGGGTGGAAATCCCACTTTGTTCTCCAGGACTGGCAGTGAATCTGTTAAGGCCTCGACCCGCATTCCTAAAAGCCAGCGTCTGAAGACCTCCAAGATGGCTACCCGAGTGGCGTTGAGTCAGTATTGATCACAAAAATCTGCATCAACATCCTCTATGAAGAAATCATCAAAGTCAAAGGTACCTTCAATGTCAACATTGAGATACAAACCACAGTCAAAGACTGCATTTTTTAAATCTTTTGGTTCCCCTTTTGAAGAAGATGGAGGGGAAGACACGGTTCCCTTCAGGTATGAGCATTTTGGGGCTGGAAAATGTCTGTGAGGAACTTATTTTGGAGGAATTGCAGATGGAAGACCTAGTCTTCTGCTTAAGACGCTATTGGACCAGATAATTCCCTTGAAGACACATTTGATACCCTGTGACGATGTGTATAGTTACCTATACAGTTCCTCTTAAGATCCTATGTTGTACATACAGGAAGAAACCCTGCAGTATGTACTTTCCTCTAATGAAGTTGCTCTGCTTTGTCGTTGCCTAGGAGACCAGGGACGTGGTAGAGGACTCAGAGGAAAATGGTTACAGCTGGGCGTATTGAGAGAGGGGTCGTGAAGAGCTTGTCAGATCCCAGCTGATAAGATAATTGCGCGGTTGCGCTCAAAGAAGAGGTTTTACATCGAAATAACGAGGCGATTGTTGTCGCCTGTCAGAGAAAGTGAGGTGAAAGCGCCGTTGCGCTCAAAGAAGATTTCTAATATAAATAAGTAAGGTGATCGTTGTCGCCCAACAGATACTGTTGAAGGTGGCGCTGTTGCGCTTGTAGCTGGCGAGAGAAGTAAGAACAAGGTGATCGTTGTCGCCTTATCTAGAATCTGGAAAGAGGCGCTGTTGCGCTTGGAGAGGGCCGAACGTCGCAAGGACAGGCGATTGTTGTCGCCACGAAGGCAGAGACTGTGAATAGTAGCGCCGTTGCGCTTGTGGCAGGAATTAGTCCTGGGCGTGAACTGTATGAGGGAACAAAGGCTGTGAATAATAGTGAAGGGAAACATTACGAACGAATGAGAAGAAGGAGGAGTGTCCGTCTAATAACAATCAGGGAAGTCGAGTCTATTTGTTTAACCATTCATGAGCAGCTGATCAACAGCGAGATCCCGTTTAAGGAGAACGAATGAACGGAAAGACGAGGGAGGAGTTAGAGTAAAGTAAAGCTGTGCAAGGACGTACCGAATACTGAAAGATGATGGCATAGAGGGAGAAGGAAAAGAAAGAGCACGTTTACAATGAAGTGAGATTAATGATTGAATTGGCAAGAAAACTCAGGTGCACAGCATTCTGGAAATAAAAGTGGCCAAAAGAAATGTGTGAGCACAAATTCGAAAGTTGGCTTAGTGCTTCCTGTTATGCCCTGAACTAAGCTCCAAGACACCTATAAGCAAACACACTTGTTAGTTTGAAGGTATATGAGGACTCTTATGGGACACTATTGTTATTAAAGCACAAGTTCAACTCCCTAAAACAAGTGTTGACAGTCAGGCGAAATATTGTATAGCAGGAAAAGAGAGTCAACAACGAAAGAAAGCAGAAAACTATTAAAAGAGAAAATAGAAAGAGACTTAGAATTTAATGAACAGAATGAAAGCAAAAGAATAGAAATAACAAACTGATGGACAAATGAACATTGAACTGAACTAGAACTTACCTTCATACATTCGTAAAGAACGGTCCTATCACAGAAGACTGAAGAGTCGGCTCTAAGATGTATCCTTTATTATAAATCTATAAAATAAGAAAAAGAAATGGTTAATAAAAGATTTGGGTTCTCTTCGTAATCCATACAACTACTCGCTGGCTCATAGTTTTATTTATTCACTATTCTTCTTCACTTCTACATTTGGTGTCAAAAGTGGGATTGCGAGAACGCCATGGAGGAACTTATTAAGACTCTGAGTGAAGGGCAGCAACTACTACAACAATCGTACAAATTCAGAGCCAGCAAGCCCAGGTGGACAGGTTAGCGTTCCAGCAAGCATTACAACTGCAACAGGCTCAGTTGTTAGAAGTTACAAATGTTAGAAATAATCCTCAAGTCCCCACTTTAGTTTTGCAAAAATACTCGGCTGGTGAGGACCCCGCACATTTTTTTGTAAATTTCGAGAGAGTGGCCCGAAACGCACAGTCCCCACCGAGAGATGGTGTCATTACATAGCACCCATAATGACCGGTGAAATGCAATGTGCTTACCAAGCTGCAAACCCAGTGGGAGACTCAAACTATGGGGACATGACGAAAGTCGTGTTGGAACGATTGGGACATGATGAGGAAACGTATCAAATTAAATTCAGAGAAGTTAAATTGGTTGGAGAAGAGACTCCGAGACAATTATTTTATACAGTAAAAGAGCTTGCAGAGAAGTGGCTGCAACCTGCTATGTCTTCTCCTAATGAGATAACAGAAAAAGTGATCTTGGAGTAATTTATTGAAGCTGTTCCCGGTCCTATACAAAGATGGGTCAAACAGCATCATCGACTATCATTAACCAAAGCTGTAGACGTAGCCTCAGCTTATCAAAAAGCTGGGCAAGGCAAGATGTTATCCTATACGACCCATTCCAGACCTCATGCCATTATAAACAAACCTATGTCACAACCAAGGTGGCCACACTCCATGCTAAGAAAACCAGAAGTAGAAAATGTACGTTCCAGATCTAGTAGCGAGGGCCCTGTTACCTATCGTCAAGCTCCAACAACAGCTTGAGGGCCCCAGTGTTTCGACTGTGGGGACTGGGGACACCTTGCCAGGATCTGCCCGAAGAAGCTTAAAACGGAACCGATGAATGTGGGGAGTTTTGACTGCCTAAAGGAAAATTCATCTTCTGAACAAATACCAGGAAGACAATCACAATATCTGTATACTTGTGATGCTGAAGTAGATGGAAAACCCACCACGGCGTTGGTCGATTCAGGAAGCCTACAGACGGCGGTAACATCGGAGCTGGTAGGTGAAGGTTATTATTCTTCAGGGGAAATACCTATTCGATGTGTTCATGGGGATATAAAGGCTTATCCTTCAAAGAAAGTACAGATTAAGCTGGCCGGGGAAACAATGGGTGTAAGAGCTGCCGTATTACCCAGTTTACCTAAGCCCTTACTAATTGGTTCGGTCGTGCCACAATTTGCTAAAATAGTCCGTGAAATCGAGAAGAGCTGATTAGAAATGGCCCCCTTCCATGAAGAAGAAATATCCAGCACACCTCTTAAATCACAGAAGAGTAAAAAGATAAAAAGATTAATTAAGCAAGAATGGAAAACCAAGAATGTTCTGCCTGTAACTGTCGACTGGAAAATAGACGAGAAGGGAGATAGCTTTAGGTCCGCTCAAGAACTGGATCCGTTACTACGATATGCCAGGGAACGGGCCTTAGAAGGCTCACCTGGGCAGGGACCACATTTCATAAAACAGAATGGATTACTGTACAGACTGAGCAAGTCTCGGAATGGAGAAGAATTGAAACAATTGTTAAATCCCAGTAAATACTACAAAACTGTGCTGGAAGTCGCTCACTTACAAGTTGGGGAAGGACACTTAGGGTCTGAGAAGACTTCTAAAAAAATTCTAGACAGGTTCTACTGGCCAGGAGTATATAATCAAGTAGTTAGGTTCTGCCAATCATGTGAGGAGTGTCAAAAGAAGAACAGAGCCAATGTGAAGAAGGCACCCTTACAACCTATGCCCCTGGTCCTGGAACCTTTTAGCAGAACAGGAATCGATATTGTGGGACCCCTGGATCCATCCAGGAGAGGTCATAAGTATATCCTTGTGGTGTAGATTATGCCACCCGATATCCAGAGGCTTTTCCCTTAAAAGCCTCAAATACTCAACAGATTTGTGATGTGCTAATTCCATTTATTGATCGAGTTGGAATTCCTCGGTAGATCGTCACTGTGGCTCAAATTTCATGTCCAATATTCTCAAGCAAGTCTGTGAAACCCTGAAAATTGAACACCTAAAGACATCAGTTTACCACCCACAGACTGATGATTTAGTGGAACGCTACAATCAAACCATAAAACAAATGCTAAAGAAAACGACCTCTCCTGAAAATAAAGACTGGGATAGGGTCTTACCTTGGATACTGATGACTTTAAGAAATACTCCTCGGTCATCGACAGGTTTTTCACCTTTTGAGCTACTATTTGGAAGGCCAGTACAAACTCTATTGGATATACTGAAAGAGAATTGGGAGGAACAACCAGATTGTGAGCTAACCCTGACAGAGTATGCCTCTCAATTACAGGAAAGAGTAGAGAAACTGCAGACCATAGCCAGGGATAATCTTCTTCAAGCTCAAATAAAACAGGAGAGATATTATAATCAAAACTCCCATCTACGTACTTTCAAAACAGGAGAACAAGTATTAGTGTTATTGCCCACGTCAGAAAACAAAATGTTGGCAGCATGGAGAGGACTGTATGAAATCCAAGAAGTACTAGGTCCTTTAACGTATAAAGTGAAGCAGCCTGGGAGTAGGATACCTTGCCAGACATATCATGTAAATCTTCTAAAAAAATGGATACCGCCAGCTCAAGCAGTGGCCATGATACCTCTTGATGTACCACCGGAAGAACATTTTCCACAGTTCAAGGAGAAAGTAGGATTGGAAAGTCGGAACATTAACCCGGAGTTATCATCTGTTCAAAAAAATGAATTATCTCACTTGCTGCAAGGTTTTTCTGAAATATTTTCTTCCCTACCAGGGAGGACTAAACTAACTTATCACTGCATAGTCACCAAACCTGAGACCATAGTAAGACTCAGACCATACCGAATAGCTGAGGCAAAGAAAAGGCCATTAACCAAGAGGTTCAAGAGATGCTAGATTTAGGGATAATTGAACCATCCCATAGTGACTGGAGTTCCCCTGTAGTTTTAGTACCAAAACCCGATGGCAGTGTGAGATGGGACTTCAGAAAATTAAATGAGGTTTCTAAATTCGACGCTTACCCGCTGCCAAGAATAGAGGATTTGCTAAACAATTTGGGAAAAGCAAGGTTCCTTACCACCATAGACTTAACCAAGGGTTACTGGCAAATACCATTGTTACCCTCAGATAAGGAAAAAACAGCGTTTGCTACTCCTACTGGGCTATATCAGTTTATGGTATTGCCGTTTGGTTTACATGGAGCTCCAGCAACATTTCAAAGATTAATGAACTATATTACAAAAAGGTCATGAACAATATGTCGGAGCCTATCTAGATGACATCATAATTTATAGTCACACCTGGCCAGAACATCTGAAGCATTTAGAGGCCATACTTGAAACATTGAAACGAGCAGGGTTACATATAAATCCCAAGAAAATCCATGTTGCAACCTTCCACACTAAATATTTGGGATATCATGTGGGCCAAGGAAGCATTAGACCCCAGGAGGAGAAATTAAAAGCCATCAAGCAGTTGAACTTCCCGGAAACTCCTAGACAAGTACAAGCCTTTTTGGGATTTGTAGGATATTACAGGAGGTTTATTCCGCACTTCTCTACATTGGCCGCACCGCTCACGGATTTGCTGAAGAAGACCTACTTGACAAAGAAGACTTGGCAAACATTCAAAACACTAAAAGCCTTCAACGCTTTAAAAGAGGCCCTAAGCAATAAAGCATTGTCCAGACTTTAAGGCTCCATTTTTCCTTCATACTGATGCCTCAGGCACAGGTGTCAGGGCAGTATTATTTCAAAATCAGGGAGAGGATGAAAGACCGATACTATTCATAAGTCGAAAATTACTACTTCACGAGTTACGTTATCCAACAATAGAAAAAGAGTGTTTGGCAGTCAAATGGGCCATTGATGCTCTGAGTTATTATCTACTGGGCAGAGAGTTCACATTAATACCGGACCATGCTCCTTAAATCTGGCTTGCACGTAACAAAGACTCAAACCAGAGAGTACTCAGGTGGTTTCTTTCTCTCCAGCCCTTCTCATTTAAAACTATTCATAAACCTGGAAAGCTACTAACCCAAGCTGATTATTTGTCCAGAGCTGAAACCCTTCCCCAGCATAAGGGTTTAGTAAAGGGGGTGTGACGATGTGCATAGTTACCTATGCAGTTCCTCTTAATAAGATCCTATGTTGTACATACAGGAAGAAGCCCACCAGTATGTACTTTTCCCTAATGAAGTTGCTCTGCTTTGTCGTTGCCTAGGAGACCAGGGACCTGGTAGAGGACTCAGAGGAAAATGATTACAGCTGGGCGTATTGAGAGAGGGGTCGTGAAGAGCTTGTCAGCTCCCAGCTGATAAGATAATTGCGCCGTTGCGCTCAAAGAAGAGGTTTTACATCAAAATAACGAGGCGATCGTTGTCGCCCGTCAGAGACAGTGAGGTGAAAGCGCTGTTGCGCTCAAAGAAGATTTCTAATATAAATAAGGCGATCGTTGTCGCCCAACGAGTACTGTTGAAGGTGGCGCCATTGCGCTTGGGGCTGACGAGAGAAGTAAGAACAAGGTGATCGTTGTTGCCTTATCTAGAATCTGGAAAGAGGCGCTGTTGTGCTTGGAGAGGGCCGAACGTCGCAAGGGACAGGCGATTGTTGTCGCCACAAAGGCAGAGCCTGTGAGTAGTAGCGCTTGTGGCAGGAATCAGTCCCGGCCGTGAACTGTATGAGGGAACAAAGGCTGTGAATAATAGTGAAGGGAAACATTACGAATGAATGAGAAGAAGGAGGAGTGTCCCTGTAATAACAATCAGGGAAGTCGAGTCTATTTGTTTAACCGTTCATAAGCAGCTGATCAACAGCGAGATCCCGTTTAAGGAGAATGAATGAACGGGAAGACGAGGGAGGAGTTAGAGTAAAGTAAAGCTGTGCAAGGACGTACTGAATACTGAAAGATGATGGTATAGAGGGAGAAGGAAAAGAAAGAGCATGTTTAAAACTAAGTGACATTAATGATTGAATTGGAAAGAAAACTCAGGTGCGCAGCGTTATGGAAATAAATGTGGCCAAAAGAAACGTGCGAGTACAAATTCGAAAGTTGGCTTAGTGCTTCCTGTTATGCCCTGAACTAAGCTCCAAGACACCTATAAGCAAACACACTTGTTAGTTTGAAGGTATATGAGGACTCTTATGGGACACTATTGTTATTAAAGCACAAGTTCAACTCCCTAAAACAAGTGTTGACGGTTAGGCGAAATATTGTATAGCAGGAAAAGAGAGTCAACAACGAAAGAAAGCAGAAAACTGTTGAAAGAGAAAATAGAAAGAGACTTAGAATTTAATGAACAGAACGAAAGCAAAAGAATAGAAATAACAAACTGACGGACAAATGAACATTGAACTGAACTAGAACTTACCTTCATACATTCGTAAAGAACGGTCCTATCACAGAAGACTGAAGAGTCGGATCGAAGATGTATCCTTTATTATAAATCTATAAAATAAGAGAAAGAAATGGTTAATAAAAGATTTGGGTTCTCTTCGTAATCCATACAACTACTCAGTGGCTCATAGTTTTATTTATTCACTATTCTTCACTTCTAAATACCCAGACATACATTCTCACCTTAATGCAGCCTATGGGACCATGATGAACAGGGTAATTGAATAGTTGGGATGGGGTGGTCCTGCAAAGGACATTACCCAGGATTACCTTACGCATATCATAGTTAACAACCCTCCTAAAGAGCATGTGTTGCCCTTTGATACATCACTAAAGAACTCACCCACTCATTGAAATCTGGAGAAAAAAAGCAAACCACTCTTGCAGTAAATAAGGAGTTGGTTGAAAAATATAAACCCTCTTCAGTGGACTCTGATTTTTGTCTAAGCACCCTGTACCAGGAAGCTTAGCGGTACAGGCTGCTACTTCCACATCCAAAGCTGCAGTCTTTCCTACCATCCCTCCAGACATGGACGATAAGTGCTGTGACGCCTTAGCAAAACGTTTTTTTTTCTGTGGAAGCATGGCTTTAAAAGCAATCGACATGTCATGCGTGTTAGCCAAATACAGCTACACATTGTGGAATGCGGTTGTACAAGCAGCTGACAATATTCCAGAAGAGGAAATGAGAAAGGGATTTAACAATCTTATTAATGACTCGAAGGAGGCTTCATGCCAATCCCTGCAATCTGGAGTAGACACATCAGACTACATCGGCAGATGCCCTGGGATCCAGCACAGTTATCAGGAGCTTTGCATGGCTGCACAGATCTGATTTTGCACCCGTAGTCTAGTCAAGACTTCTGGATTTGCCCTTTGATGGGTCCAATTTATTTGGCGCCAATGTAGATGACAATTTGGGAAAATGGCTGGCTTCCAAGGATGTAGCAAAGTCTTTAGGGGCAGTTATCCACCAAAAAAAACATCTACCATCGCAGAGCTGGAGGGGGTGGTCCTTTCGTTACTACTCATCCTTTAATCAAAGAGGAAGAGGTCAGTCTGTGCAGAGTGTGAGAAACCTGAGGGTATTCTCCCAAGTAGACCTCGGGAGTCCCTTATTCAGGTTGCCCGGGTCGGGCTGGCACTCTCAGATCCCATTACTGGGGGTGGCAGAGCGAGGGAGGATCACCTGGGTAGGGGAGCCCAGTGTTATGTTTGGGGAAATATCCAGGTGAGATGCAGTATTATGCCAAAGAAAGATACGAGGAAGAGGAGCTTCCTGAAGCTTTTATAGGTTGCACCAACTCAACCTCCCTTTCTCCTGAAAGATCTCCCTTACCCCAATCCCAGGAACCCTACGTATCTGATAGGAGCCCAAACCCCATTGCACTAAAAAAAACTACTCCCAGAATCCTTTTTTTCCTGCTTTCCATTCAAATACTCCCCATTCTTCATCTCCACGTTGTTCTGGTTATTCTTTTCCAAACACCCAGTCTACTAGGACAAAAACACTGCCATTCCCACAATCCCACTATCTATTTCACAAATCCTATCACTTTCACCTCTTAAGTTTATCAAACTCCCTGGTACAGACACTATAATTCCCTATAACGCCTCTTCCCCTCCCTGTCATGCAGAAAACTTGGAAACTCTACATCTCCCTTTTTCCGACACAAACATTTTTCTACACCGTAAAAGACAACAGACTAACCACCAAGCTGTGTACCTGACATGTCCCAGTACAAGGGTCAGGCAAAGTCAGGCTATTAACCAGAATCACACTCACACCTGACGGCCCTTTCCCGTCTCCACAGGGAAAAAAGGTGGAGCAAACAAGCACAAGAGGAGCAAGGCAGACCGCACGATGTGAGGGCTAGCTCAGCACGGCAGTTCAAGAGGAGGCGAAAGACGGCGAATAACGAGAGGGTGACAAGGAGAGAAGTGACCTTGCCCTTTCTGATCAAGGTCCGTGAAACCTCAGCAGATGGAAACATAAGACCGGGAACAAAGGCCAGCATGTGTTGCAGAAGATATCTATGGTACCTGAGACCCTCCTCCACTGGGAACTAAGCCGGGGAGGGACGGAGGTCTATGTGGTACCAACCTTGACTCGAGGGAGAAGAAAGCCAAGCAGTTCATCAGAGCCGGTGAGTCGAGGGAAAAGCCGATAAGAAACTGAACTGTGTTGAACAATAAATAGCCAACTGCTAAATTCAACTTTGAAAAGTTAAAGAAGGAGAAAACCAGCAACAGAGGAGACTGGCACCACGTGGATGCTCAGGCAGGATTACTCTGTGTGATTACCCGATGATAGAATGATTACCGTCACCAGAAGCGCTTAGGAAGAGGTGAGGGGAGGTCAAAGTGGTCATACAGGGGTCTTGTAAAATCCTCTGTACAGTCAAAAGTCTTTGACTGACAGATCATTGAGAAGCTAAGGGAAATGAATCCTGCATGGTGAAATGAATGAACAGTGTTACAAAGGTTAAGAGTGAATCTGGCGGAGGGATGCCGACGGAAAGGGGTGAAGCTTGAAGTCCCTATGAACAGTGTGTTGACAGGAGTGAATCCGGCAGAGAGTTGTCCACAGTGAACTGTTTTGTGGAAGTAAGAAAAGCCATAGTGAACCTTGAAGATGGAGGCTGACATCTGAAAGGGGTCCGAGCCCGACGGAGGAAGATCCAGGGGTGGAAAGTTACCACCCAAACGTTGATTAAAAAGGTCTACAGCCGGAAGAGGGAGACACAGGCGCGAAGCCTGAAGAATTGTTTAAAAAGATATTAAGATTCAGGATTACAAGAAGCATTGGAAGACCAGGGTAAGTGAACTGTCCCCCTTGTCAATGGGTCCAGGCCCCGCAGTGGGAGATGCAAGGGTAGAAAGTTACTACCCAAAATTCATTGGAAAAGGAACTGTTGAATCGATTATTGAATACGATTTTGTGAAGTGTCTACGCCCGGAAGAGGGGGACCCAGGGGTGAAACTATCACCTAAGGTATACGTGAAGCCGAACTTTGTGTTTGTTTGTTTGTTGGATTCATCAGGCCTCAAAGGCAAGAGACGTTTTATTGAAAAGAGACTTCGCCCTGGAAGGACCTGACAGCTGATGCGGAACTGTCTGCTCGTGCCGGGAAAACTTTAGCGTGTGCTGTGCTCCAAGGTCCCACCTTGTCCTGTGCTGAAAACGTGGGGAAAGGAGACCCCCTCGTAATCGCATCGTGACTTATTATTTGAGACCACTACTTTCTTTATTAAAACCCTATCCCACACTCTTTTTGTGGTTAGTTGTAAGGATTTGGCAATATTTCTTTTTTTTTAGTATAGGCCTTTTTATGTGACACAACGTACCTAGGAATGGACTGCCTTATTTTTCATTTGATGGTCGACACTGGCTCCCATCTTAGATTTAGGTTTAGGTTAGGCGTTTATCCCCCCTTCATTCATTGTTCAACAAACACCCTTGAACTGTGATCACTTGTCTGCCTTTACTGTTGCCACCATGAGTTCCTTACAAGAGACCAGAGCAAAGAAGATTTGCTCGTGCTTCAAGAGGTGGTGGAGGAAAGACTGCACAGACAGCAGCTACAGCCGCAAAACCTCTCTGAGCACTTGGCTCACAAAACCCCTTTGGGAGGCGCACTGACCCAGTATCTATAAGAATGGCAGACATGGACACATGGACATTACAAACAGTTGCCCAAGAGTACTGTCTCCCATTTCGAATGTATTATGTTCTTCCACCTATTCCTCATCTTTAGATATCTTCCTTCCACCATCAGCTGCTTTGGATTATTTTTTTGGCAGAGGGCGCTGTGTGGTGATGCAGATGTCTCCATGTCCCTCAAGGGCCTCTGTATCGAGGTCTACATCATCACAGGTTTGTATAACACGTTCATCGCCTGTTGACTTCAGCTCTGTTTTTCTGCGATAGCTTATGCTTCGAAGATCACAGCACGCTTTCGGTTTCCTCAGAAACTGCAACATTTTCTTTACATTTTTTTTAATGTATTGTTGTATTTGGTTAACTTAACCTTTTACAACCATACAATCAATCAATCCACATTTCCATATTTTACCATAAAACAATCACATAGGTTTAAAAAGAAAACAAGAACAAAAGCAAGAACAAAAGAGGGAGGAGAAAAGAATCAACAATAAAACAGTTCATACAATCAAACCATTCTTCCTATTTACAATTGACTATCTAATCCATAGTTCGTATCCTCCCCCCCTCATATCAAGATGTCTCTTTAATAAAAACCCAAGGAAAGACTTCATATATATTCTATTTGCTTTCCCTCTTCACAATTACAAAACAATCTCACATTTTTCTAAAATTTGAATCACCGCTATTACCATACACTGTGAGTGACCATCAGTCAGTCTTTCCCAGAATGATTCTTGCATATAGTGAGTTGTTTCAAACACAAATTTATTAAAGAAAAACAGTCTAGCATTCCTTGTGCCTTCACAGGTCTTTAAGAGATGTTTCATGGACTGAGCTTCTGGGTTTTTACAGATCTGGCATAGTTTTCGGGCGGTCTCCCCCAGCCATCTTTTCGCCATAACTTCACCTGTATGTATAGCATTCAGCCTAAGTCTTAGGAATTTGTTCTGAATTCTCCAATCAGGAAACTTTATCAGATATTTACTCAAAAAGCCTAGTTTCCTATCTGCTCCCTGCAGGGGATTAGGGTTGGACCCTGACCGTATTCCTTCTATTGTTCCGATCCAGTCCATTTCATCCCATCTCGTTTTTGCTTTCACTGGGTTCTCTGAAAGAGTTTTTCTCTCTTTATCGGCAGTAAAAAGAAGTTTTCCCACTTGAAGACTCAAGTTCGAAAGAATTTTCGATTTTTTTCATCTCCATGTGTACTTCTATATCTGCATATAGAGCGTTGTCCTGTGCATTACTTATCCGTTGGAACAATGGTATTAATTTCCAACCTGCCTGAGCTTCCAATGATCTTAGGCCCAGTTCATATCTGATGTTACCTATCGACAGGCTCATTGGTAAATCCAACGCTTGTTTCCAAAGGAGACCTTCCCATTTTTGCCATGTGGTGTTCCAAAGTGGAAGTTTCGCCTCCAATCCATATAGCAGAACTGGGACTACCTTTGCTTGGTAGAATCTCAATACTGGAATAATTGAGAATCTACCATATTTCCAAAGTATCTTCTTCATTTGTGAAGCTAAAGATTTTATTTTCAAAGTAATGTCCTGCTCTACTTTACACACTGCTGGCAGAGCATAGATTTTATAACCAAGGTCCACCCTTGTTATCTTCTCACTGCCCATTGACCATTGTTGGTATGCAATATATTTGTTTTTGTGCCTGAAAACCATAATTTTCAAATTTGTAGGATTTAACTTTAAACTATTTTCAATTGCATAGCAATGCAGGCCATTCAGAAGACGTTGTAGTCCGATGGCTGTTCTGTCCAAAACCACAATGTCGTCTGCATAGGCAAGCCAGTGCAGCTTTGTCCAATTCAACACTGGGCTTGCCAACGCAGATGGGAGCTAGATAATTCACCATGTCTGCTGTATATAGGTTGAAAAACAACGGTGCCCCTAGACACTGCGACATTTGAGAAATGGCTTCTTCATCTGCTTCATCAACCCTGAAGACTGGGTTTAAGAAGTGTCATGATTGCAGCGCCAAGAAGTCCTTTACATTTCCCCATAGGGTCTGTCGGTGGTGTCTTGGTGTCGAGCATAGGACAGCACACTGTGGGTCATGCCAGTCAATGACAGCTAAGGCATAGAAGGAGCGTAAGGGGAGCAGCGGGTAGGCCTCCTACGAAATCCCCTTCAACGACACAGTCAAAAAGATGCTAGTCGGACGAGTCGAGAGACGAGACTCCACAGAGGAAGAGGTCCAAGAAACACTCTCCCTCCCGGAGCCGTTCACACCACTCCTCATTTTCATCTAGACAGATGAAAAAGGGCACCATATATCTCCTTCCTCATCCTTTGATTCCTCACCGGAAAGGAAAATAGCCTGCCCAAGTAAGTTGGCGACTCCAGACGAATGGGAGGTATTTAGGCAGAAAATGCTCGACATCTTTGAGAAGGCAGCCCTGGCTGCCTCGAAGGAGAAGACAAAAGGTCATGTCCCTGTTGTGCCTTCAAAGGACAACAAGGAGAAGTCTAAGGCCAAATCCCACACACCCACGAGTCCGTGAGACAAGCCATCGACCCCTCAAAGACTCAATGACAGGACCAGTCCTCATCGGACGAAAATTCTAACGAGGCTTGATTCCTTCGAGTACTCGACGCTGATAGCGTGGAAGCCTGCGATGTCAAAAGCATCGAAATCATTGACAACATCAGCGTCAAAGTCATCAATGCCTTTTGCGCCAAAACCTTCGATTCCAGCAAAGGAGAAATAGTAGACCTATAAACCACTCCCTATAAAGGATTTCCTTAAGTCCCTGTTCTCCAAATACGAGAACCATGATCCATCTGACAAGTATACACCACCCTTTGGATTAGAGTTTGGAACACCTAATGTTCCTGAAGCCCTCATTTCGGAGGAATCCAGACATAAGGACCTCTATGAAAATTTATATTCAGCAAGTGGCATTGATGGATCGCTAGAGCTGAAATTTGGCAAGCCAGACCCGGCAGAGCATACAGATGCTTCCTATCCTTGGGAGGATGACTCATGCGCCACGCACTCGCCTTGGAAGCAAGACGACACGCAGCAACACAGGTTCGATCCCTGGGTCCACGCTTAGAAACCTCTGGGTATTAAGCATGTTATAAATAACCAATTATAATAATTGTAGAGAGTTACTGTCTAGGGTGATTGAATTCATGGGCTAGGGCAGGCCAGCTCCTCACATTGTTTTGCAGAAGTGTGTTATAGCAAATTGGGGGCACCGGATACAGAGATTTGCCATTGGCAGTTCTCACTATTAATTTTGAGTGCTTCCTTTCAGGCTTTCCTCCGCCCCAAAGCTCTTCACCAAGTTGATGGCGGAGGTGGCAGAGAATCTAAGGAGGGGCGGGATTCATATCTTTCCCTACCTGGATGATTGGCTGATCAGAGTTCATTCTCCTGAACAGGTTTTGAAACATCTCACCAGCACCTGCCACTCCCACCACAAACTGGGCTTCTCCTTCAGCTTCAAGAAGTCTCTGGTGATGCCTTCTCAAATGCTTCAATTTATTGGGGCAGTCCTGGACTCTTCCTCAGGGAAGGCTTCGCCTCCCGAGTTGCGGGCTCAACATATCTTCCAGATGGTCATGAGATTTCAAAACACCCAATATCTAATGGCATTCGACTTTCTAAGGTTGCTTGACCTCATGATATCTTGCATTTTCCAGATTCCGGAGGCTGGCCTGAGGATGAGATCCCTCCAGTGAGCCTTCAGATCCCAATGGTCACAGTTTTCAGGTCAGATGACAGACCTTCTTCAGGTCCCGAGCAAGGTAGGTGGGTGGGCATGCAAGGAGAATGCGATGATCGGGGAACCTTTTTGGCAAACCTGGCCGGAGACGAGTGTAGTCATGGATGCCTCTCTCAGGGGATGGGGTGCGCACATGGGCGATCTGATAATGAGAACTTTGGTTCCAAGCAGAATCAAGACTGCACATAAACCTGTTAGAGCTGAGGGCGATCCGACCAGCACTGATGATCTTTTTGCCTCCAATCCAGGGGAAGAACGTCCTGATAATGGCGGACAACTCTGTAGCTATGCACTACTTCAACAAAAGAGGTGGTTCTAGGGTCATTACCACTCTACAAGGATGTAATGCAACTCTGTTTTTGGGCTCTACAAAACAGGATCTCTGTTGGCTGTTCATTTAGCTGAGGAAGGAAATACAATGGCGGACGCAGGTAGAGCGCAATCTCCCACAAGTTTGAGTTCCCTCAGGAAGTCCTTTTAGAGATCTTTGCCTTCTGAGGAAGCCCTCAAGTAGATCTGTTTGTATCCAGTATCATCAGAAAATTCAATCTTTTCTGCTCTAGGGAATTTCCTCAGAGAGGAACTCTGGGGGACGTGTTTGTAGTGAACTCAGCATTTCCACTCCTATATCCGTTCCCACCAGTCCCTGTCAACCCTCAAGTCATCAGGAGGTTTCATTTATTTATTTTATTGTGCATATTAAGTGATTATACAGCAAGTAAATTGTGTTTCAAAGCAGAAAATCCATGATCCTGATTGCCCCGGATTGGGCCAGGAGGATGTGGTATCCGGACCTTCTGGACATGTCCATCTGCTCTCCATTTCGTCTCCCACAGAGAGTGCATCTACTGTTGCAGGAGGGAGGCTGTCTTCTTCACCCAGGAATCAGAATGCTGAACGTACATGCCTGGTTTCTGAGAGGTTAAGATACAAAGATTCGGATCTCCCAGAAGACATTATGGAGGTGTTGCTGTTGGGTAGAAGACCAGCAACTAAAGCACTACAATGCTGCCATTGGAACAAGTTTTGCAGCTGCTGAGCTAACGATATAGATACTTTCTCTTGCAATACACCTGCAGTGCTTTCATTTTTACTGCACCTAGCACATCAATGCCTGCAGGTGGCTACTGTTAAGGGATTGTAAGGAATACTGTCTCAGGAGGATAGCTCAGTGCAACGTGTTCGCCTTGGAAGCACAATGACACAGAGCAACACAGGTTTGATCCCCGGGTCCGCGCTTAGAACCTCTGGGTATTAAGCGCGTTATAAATAACCTATCATATCATATCATACTTGGTGGCATTTTCTATATTCAAACGCACGCCAGAACAGGACTCTTATTTTAATATATATATTTTTTTTAACATCTCTTTATTGATTTCAATATTAAAACATAACAATTCAATACGAAGAAAACCAACAAAATTCCCCTCCCGCCTCCCCCCCCAACCCCGGTCATAACGTAAGTAGAATCCGTAGATCAATGTCCCCCTTCCACCTCCTCAATAGGGGAAGTCCAGCAGCTTCAGTCTTTGAGGGCACCATTGCTCCCTGAACTCCCCCTTCAAATAGTCCAGTGTCTCACCCCAATCGGCTGCGAAACTTTCCGACTTCCTCACCGCCGCGTACGCGGCCCATTCCAATGAAACAATATCCCATATTTTCCTAAACCAGTCCTGCTCCACGGGAATCACCGGGCTTTTCTAGTTTTGAGCAATTAGCCCCATCGCCGCAAGGGTAAAAACCACTTTCGCCTTACGGCTCCCCCGACCCCCTTCCTCCCCTTCCTTTACATTCTTCCCCAACAAAATCTCCCGAGGGTCTTGACCGTCTCCCGTCCTCAGGGCTGTAGATTGGGCACGCGCCATATCACACCAGAAGGACCTAATACGCGGGCAATACGACCTTATATGTGCAGCATTACCCACCTCCCCACATCCCCTCCAGCAGGCATTAGAGGCCGTTGGGTACATTGCACGCAACCGGGCAGGGGTATAATGCCAGCCATAGACATACTTATACCATGCTTCCTGTAATTGAGAAGCCCTAGCCACCTTGGGGATTAACCTCCACAGTGCCTCCCAGTCTCCCCATTCCATCTCCCCCCCTGCTGCTCCCACCTCTTTATATACGGCCAAATAACCTTTGGGGTCGAGCTCTCTAGCAGTTTATATAAATCCGATATAAGCCCTCTGGAACCATCATGGGTTAGGAGAAAACTTTCAAATTGTGTCAGATCGCGTGTTGCTGCCTTCTTAACTTTCGTTGACATGACCCAGTGTCTAATTTGAAAATATCTGAGCCTTTCCCCCTCTCCAACTCCAAATTGTAGCTTACATTCCTCAAATGTTTTTACTCCATGGGGAAGAAACCTATCGCTAAGGGTCCTACATCCTCCCTCCTCCCACCTCCGGAACGCCACTCTCTCCAGCCCTGGTGTGAAGTCCCCGTTATTAAATAGCGGCGTAAACGGGGACGGGAAGGAGATCCCTCGCCTCTCCACTGCCCTGTCCCATGTGTCTACCATACACTTCGTAATATTGCTCAAATATATATGAGGCGGCCTCTGCCTTCGGTGGAGCCATAGTACTTCCCCCAGGTGATGTTGGGCAACTGCCTTATCCATTTTCACCCAATGTTTATCTTAGCCCGCTGCGAACCATTCCCTGATCACCCGGAGAAGCGCAGCCTCATGGTGACCCCTAAAATCCGGTAGACCCAAACCCCCTCGTCCTCTGGACGCCGTGAGGAGGCGCCAAGAAATACACGGCCTCTTTCCTTCCCAAAAAAATTACTTGGCTACCCGGTCCAGTTCCTTAAAGAAGCGTGCAGGGACAGACAGAGGGATTGCCTGGAATAGATAAAGTATGCAGGGAAGGATCACCATTTTTAATACTGCTCCCCTCCCGAGCCACGAAATTCTAAGATTACTCCACCCATTCAGGTCCTTTCTGATAGCTTTCAACACGGGGGGGGGGTAATTTGCGCTAAACCAGCCGCCTAGGGAAGGGGGTCACCCGAACCCCCAACTATCGTATCTCGCCCGGGCTCCACTTGAAAGGGGAGAGTGCCTTCAGTTCTTTTGCCTCGTCCTCCCCAAGGGATAGATTCATCAGTTCGGACTTCTGCCAATTAATCCGCAATCCCGACACTCCCCCAAATTCGGTCAACACTTCTATGCATGCCCTGACGGATCCCTTCGGCTGCGTCAATATGAGTAGCATGTCATCCACAAAAGCCGCGACCTTGTGCTGGTGTCCCCCGAAAGGTACGCCCTGAATCCTGTCTGTCTCCCTTATAGCTTTTAACAGGGGTTCCAAATATATAGCAAAAAGCAAGGGAGATAGAGGACACCCCTGTTTCGTTCCCCGCTGAAGCCTAATTGGATGCAATACCTCTCCGTTAACTAAGATCCGTGAGCTAGGGTTTTTATAGTTTGCAGCGACCATATTGATGAATTCTGATCTGAGGCCCATTGTTTCCATGACCAAGAACAGAAACGACCACACCACCCGATCAAACGCTTTTTCGGCGTCGAGCGCCAAGAGGATCGCCGGAGTGGACGTCTTCCGTGTTTTCTCGACAATATGGGCTACCCTTCTGATGTTATCAGCCGTCTGCCTCCCAGCCACAAACCCTGTCTGATCCTGGTGAATCAACGAGGGCAGGTACTTTTCCAGCCGCCTGGCCAATATTTTACTGTATATTTTCGCCTCCGTATTTATGAGGGCAATAGGCCGATACGATGTGCACTCCTCGGGGTCTTTACCTGCCTTGTGTATAAGTGTTATTTTGGCCTCCTCCATCGAGGGGGTTATACCACCTCTAGACCCAAAAGAGTTGAACAATTGTGTTAAGTGTGGAACCAACAAGTGGGAGTAGGTTTTATAAAACGATGCAGGGTAGCCGTCTGGGCCAGGAGCTTTACCACAGGGAGAGCCGCTATTTATTTATTTATTTATTCGGATTTATTTAAAGCGCACATCAGCCCGGGGGCATCGTGGCGCTGTTACATGAGGACATACATAGTCTGGTTACCGTAGAAGGAAGGTGGTTACAACAAAGCAGTTTTCATTACAATGCACGTTACGGATCAGACATATTTCGAAACAGACGTGTGCGAGCTGGAGTGGGTGAAGGAAGGATGGAGTTAGTTGAATAGAGTGGTTTTGAGAGATTTGCGAAAGGAGTACAGAGAGGGTTCTGCTCTGAGGGCGTTAGGGAGGGCATTCCAGAGCTTAGGAGCTATGTGTGGGAAACCAATGCCGCCGGCTTTGGCTCTTTTTACAGTGGGTACTCGGAGTTGGTTGGCATGGTGGCTTCTTCTGGGACGGGTGGAAGAGTTCTTAGTTATAGTTTCAGATAGGTAGGGGGGTGCTGTATGATTGATGCACTTGTGTGTGAGAGTAAGGATTTTAAAGTTGATTCTTTCCTTAACTGGGAGCCAGTGGACAAGTCTTCTGGCCTGTGAAATATGTTCATTTTTGGGAATGTGTAGTGCAGCGCGGAGGGCATTGTTTTGCACTATTTGGAGTCTGTTTAGGTTCTTTGACGATGTGCCTGCCAGGAGGGCGTTGCAGTAGTCCAATCTGGCTCCTATGGTAGCTCTGGCTATGGAGAGGCAGTTAGGCGTGGTGAGGTAGGGTTTTATGGCGTAGATGAGTTTGGTAGTCAGAGCAGAAGCTGAGGCGATGGCGTTGGTTTGTCTTGTCATTGAGAGTGTGGCGTCAATGTAGACTCCTAGGGTCTTGACTGTGGAGGAGACAGGTATGCTAATATTGTCGATGAGCATGTGAGAATAGTTGGGGCTAAGTTTGGTTAGTGTTTCGTTGGGGGCTAGGATGATGATTTCGGTTTTGTCTCCGTTTAGGCAGAGACCATTGATAGCCATCCAGGTTTGGATGGTCGAGTAGATTTTGAGGAGGGCTTCTGAGTCTAGGTCGTAGTCTCCGGAGAGGGGGAGGAGAACTTGCGTGTCATCTGCGTAATTTGTGTACGCTATGTTGAGGGAGTCCAGTAAGTCAAAGAGGGGTTTGGTGAATAGGTTGTAGAGGGTTGGAGCAGTGCAGGATCCTTGTGGGACACCACAGTTTATAGTGGTGGGGGGGGCGCTGTCCTGGTCTGAGTACACTTTCATGGCCCTACCTTCAAGGAAGGAAGTGATCCAGGTGGTAGCCTTGTGAGAGAAGTGTGCAGCATTGATGAGGTGAGATGTGAGAATGCTGTGGTCGACCAAGTCAAATGCTGCAGAGAGGTCGAGCAGAAGGAGGAGAGCAGGTTTGCCTGTGTCCATTATTTTGGTAATTTGATTTTTTAAATCTAGAAGGGCAGTTTCCGTCCCATGGCTTTTGCGGAAGCCTGATTGTCTTTTGCCTAGGATGGAGTTGGTTTCCAGGTAGTGTTGGATTTGATTGTGAGCGGCTTTGTCTAAGATTTTGAGGAGAAAGGGGACGGTGGTGATGGGGCGATAGTTGTTAGGGGAGGAAGGATCGAGGGAGGGTTTTTTCAGGAGCGGGCGGACCCAAGCTTCTTTTAGGCAATGTGGTACAGTTCCAGATGCGAAGGAGGCATTGATGAAGGCTGTAATGATGGGGGTGAGGGATTCTGAGCACTCTTTGATTAGTGAAGGTGGGCAGATATCCCCTTTGCAGGTGGAAGGTTTAATTTTTTTGAGGAGGTCTTTAACTTCTGTTTCTGAGACTTCTCTAAAGGCAAAGAGGGGTGTTTGTGAGAGAGCGTTATTGGTGGAGAGTGTGGGTGAGCAGGTGGGGGTGTTGAGGGCTTTGCGTTGTGAGGCTATTTTGTCTTGGAGAGTTTTAACTTTATTGAGGAGGGCAGCCTGGATGCCTGTGCACCAGGCTTCATCCTTGATGATTTCATCTGGGACGGAGGCCGGTGTGGAGAGTTCTTTGAATATGGAAAATATTTCTCTTGATTTGGAGCTGGCATTAATAATTCTCTGATTGTAGGATTCGGATTTAGCATGGAATATGGCTTTTTTGTAGGTCAAGGAGATCTCTTTAAAATCTTTAAGTGAGGATTGATTAGGTGCTGCTTGCCATCTGGATAGGGCTTTGCGTTTCTTGGTGCGAAGGTCAGATAGTTCTTCAGTGAACCATGAATTGCAGTGCAATGATTTTTTTCCTTTTTTTTCTTCTAGAGGGGCAATGAGATCGATGGCTTGAGTGAGTGTGCTGGAGTAGATGTTGGCTAGAGAGGTGGGGTCATGGATGAAAGGAGGCTTGAGTTCAGGGATGTCGAGGAGAGGGGCGAGGTTGGAAGCAGTGAGTTTTTTAGAGCTTCTTACTTTAGTGGGTGGGGCATGAGTTAAGGTTTTATGAGTAGGCGTGGTAGGAATGGAGAATTGAATGAGGTAGTGGTCCGTCCATGGGAGGGCCGAGATGGATGTAATTGCAGATGAGCAATTGTGATCCGCTAGCCAGTCAATGGATCTGCCTTTGTTATGAGTGGGGGCAGTAATTTTGTGTTCGAACCCCATGTTTGATAGTTCTTTGGCTAGATTTGCGGCTGCTTTGTCCTTTGGGTCAGCTAAACCAAGGTTAAAGTCCCCTAGAAGGATGCTTTTGGTGGTGCTTTTGAGGTTGTTGCCTATGTTTAGGAGGAGTTGTTTTTGGAAGTCTAGGGGTGATCCTGGTGGTCTGTAGGTGATAAAGAAGTTTATGGTGCAGTTAGGTGAGAGGGCTAGTTTAGCCGTGAGTAGCTCAGCGTTGTTGTCCCATTGCTGATTACACATTCTTAGGGAGAGGGTGTCTTTAAAGATGAGGGCGACGCCGCCACCACCTTTGGAGTTTTTTCGGTCCTGTCTGAGAATGGTATAGTTTTGAGGGAGAGCGAGGTGGATGGAAGGACTGGAGGCTTCGTGGAGCCAGGTTTCGGATATGGCAAGTAGGTCGAGATTGTGGGTGGTGATAAGGTCATTGATTTCAATGGCATGGGCATGGATAGAGCGCGCATTGATGAGAGCGCATCTTAAGTCTGGTCGTAGGGTGTGAGTGTTGGCGTTGGTGGTGTTGGGGGTGGGCGATGTGTATTTGGGGGTGTGAAGCTGGGGCGTGATAGGTGCAGCGTGATGGGTGCTAGCGTGATGGGTGCCAGGGTAGTGAGCGTGGACAGAGGGGTGAGTCTGGGCGGCTGATGTATGGGTGCGAGAGCTGAGTCTGTTGTTCCTAAGGAGTGCGGAGTGTGGAGTGCTGCGGAGAGTTAGGAGGGGTTTGGTGCGTGTTCTTAGTCTGTGGAGCCTGAGGTGGAGTGGGTGATGTCCGGTCGGATTGGTGGGGTAGTTGAGTGTGGAGTGGAGTGCAGACGGCGCTGTGGTGTGTATGAGGTCAGATGGTGGGGTAAGGCATGGGTGGGCATTCCGGTCTGGGGGCGTCATGCTGTAGATGGCCAGAAGGGAGAGGGCTGTGAAGGAGAGGGATAGAGAGGAAGGGAGGTGTGAAGGCGCTTTGGGGTGTGTGCCGGGGGGCTGCATTTGTTGACAAGAGATGTACAGCAGAGCCACTAGTGGCATGCAATGACACAATAGAGCGGGGCCGCTAGGGCAGGCAGTTATGCAGTGGATCAGGGCCGCTAAGCAGGCTAGAAACGAATGTCTGAATATCACATCAAAATGGCTAGATTCGAATGGCAGAATATCACATCAAAATGGCTAGATTCGAATGGCAGAATATCACATCAAAATGGCTAGATTCGAATGGCAGAATATCACATCAAAATGGCTAGATTCGAATGGCAGAATATCACATCAAGATGGCTAAATTCGAACGGCAGAATATCACATCAAAATGGCTAGATTCGAATTTGCATGGGCACACTGTGGAATGAGGGCTAATTTTTTTCGAGGTAGGGTAAAATAAAACAAATTTTTTTAGTGGCATAGACTGGGCAGGACAAGGGGTGGCTAGCAAGGTACATATGCATTGAGTGCGTAGCTAATAGTATGACTATGGCATTTTGGGCGGCACATATGGAAGTAACATGCAAGTCTGGG
Organism: Ambystoma mexicanum; assembly: GCF_040938575.1. Taxonomy (NCBI): domain Eukaryota; kingdom Metazoa; phylum Chordata; class Amphibia; order Caudata; family Ambystomatidae; genus Ambystoma; species Ambystoma mexicanum. The sequence goes on from NC_090932.1 coordinate 548,443,137, forward strand.
GATAGTGTACGGGGTAGATAAAGCCCGCAGGCTTACCTTATAGGACAAAGGTCAAGGGACAGGGTGACTCTGTGTTGCTCCTGCAGTGCGGGTTGCTGTGGGGGAGCTCCTGCTCTGACCCCTGTGCGTAACGGTCTTGCATAGCAGTGCAGAGCATTAAGGGTGGGAGTAGTCAGTGTCCGAGCATATGGTAGAGGCTGGTGGAGGCTGCTCGAGCATATGTGGCCGCAGGCCGTGGCGTCCCGAGGCGAACAGGGGTGGAACAGGGCCTTTTTCCACGGGCCTTCTTCCGGGAGCCGGCTTCCGCCTGCCGGCGTTGCGGATTGGGCACGGATCAAGCTAGTTGCTCAGCAACTATTGGCAGCCTTGTTTCGGCGCCGCGATGCGACCGCCATTTTGGGGTCAGGCCGGAAATGAGGACAAAGATGGTGGACCTCCGGTGCAAAGGTGTGCAAAAGCACGGATGGAGAAATCTGGCAGGGGAAAAGACCAGCTTGTAGGTGCTGCTGGCTTCAAGTGGCCTATATGGGCGCAGATTGGCCTCACCATGTGCGTGGAGTAAGCTGCATGCTTAGTCTGCTGGGGTCAGGCATCACGTGCTGGTCGAGTGGCAAGGATCACGTCGGTCGGGTCTTGGGATTAAAAGCTTCACTTCAACGTCCAAATCTCCGGCCGCCTCCAAAACCGTGGCTCCTGCAATCAGATCTGCAGTGAACACTGGTGTCAGCCTCTGATCATTGTCAGGAGTGTCCTTTAAACATTGCTATGTCAGCAGCCTGTGCAGTAAGGCTAGCTACTCTTCTTGCATTGCAGAAGCTTCACATAGGGGCATCCTGCTTATGGTGGTCTCTTTCTCCCCCTCCTTTCCCCAATTCCTGCAACAAAGCAAATATGGCTCTAACCTCGTCGTCAGTAATGTCTTGGCCTAACTCACTCCTCTCATCCCTGGACAGCCACGGAAGGGGGGGAGCCCCAAGAAAGTCCCTCTGTGCTCCCAGAGCCGTATTTTGCGAGGAGTATAATTCCTCATCGAACTCCGCCAACCTACCCTTGATCTCTTCTGTCCGAGTGAGCCTTACCCCCCTCTTATCCCTCACGGCCACAATAACATTCCGTTCCCTATTCCCCCTCAGTAAGCGTGCCAGGAGTGAGTCTGCCTTATTGGCCTTCGCATAGAATCTTTGTCTAAGTCTAAGCATAGCTGCCTCAGCCTTTTTAGTCCTTAAGATTCGTAACTGACCCTCCGCTGCCTTATACTCCGTGTACACTTTCCTGGTGGGGTTCTCCTCCATGCGCACTCTGGCGGCCTCGAGTTCACCTTCCAACTGTGCCTCTAACCCCTTCAATGATTTATTTCTCTCCGCCTGCAGGGCAATCAATTCCCCTCTCAAGATCGCTTCGAAAGCATCCCACCTAGTCTCTAAGCTCGTGTCAACGCTGTTCTTCCGCACGAAGAAATCCCAGATCTTGCTATCTATCTCCTCCCTCATCGCCTGATCCCTCAGAAGCGTCTAGGGAATTTCCAACTCCACACCCCCTGCCTGCGCCCCCCCAATCGAAGTTCCATTCGGACTACCTTATGATCAGCGATCCCCATGGGGCCTACCTCTACCGACTCCACCCCTCCAACCAAGCTCGCCGACACCCAAATGTAATCAATACGTGACTGAGTTCTACGCCTTTCTGAAAGAAAGGTAAATCTCTCCTCCTCTCCCCTTAGTGCCCTCCACACATCCTGCAGGCCCGCTTCCTCCCACCGTCCCTTTAATTGAGGCGAAGCTGCTGCACCTCCGCTACCCCTCCCCTGCTGCGTGCGGTCCCCTCTCCTATCCCAAGCCAGGTTGAGATCCCCCATCAGAACCACCTGCCCTCTCGCAAATTCTTGTAAGGTGCCCATGGTCTCCCGGAGGAACAGATCCTGGCATGCATTTGGCCCGTACACCGAAGCTATCGTGTATGGAGTGCCCATGTACTCGCCCCTTACCATGATAAACCTGCCATCCTTGTCCCGAAGGGTATCGTTCACGCAAAAGTCCATCCCCCTCCCGAATGCCAATGACCCGATGCAAACAATATTTGCGAGTAACCTTTCAACCTCAGGCGATGCTGGTCCTTCCGCAGCAAACGGGTCTCCTGAATAGCCAAAATGTCTGGTCTCTGGGACCTGGTGAACTGCTCTAATTTCGTACGCTTTAGCAGGGAGTTCAAACCCCTAACATTATGCGTTAACCACTTGAATACTGAGTTGGTGACTCGCGTGCATGCCCTGCTCAGCCCCTGCCAGTCGCACCCGGTCCCACCCTATGCCTCGCCCTCCTACTCCCCCATCGATACATTTTGAGCCTCCATTACCCCTCTGCCCCTTAGCTCCATGTCTTACTCCCTTGAAGACCAAGCCTACCCCCTGAACGCTATGACCTCCACCCAACTCCCCACCCTCTCCTCCCCCACCCTGAATCCCCAATTTAGGGTGAGATCCCCGTCCCACTCCCCTCCCATCCCACTTACCAACTCCCCAGAGCAGCCGCTCCCTCTGCTCCAACCCCCTCCCCCAATCGGGCCTCATCGCCCTTCCTGATCCCAGTATGTTGCACCCCCAGCCCCCGAGCCCGTCTGCCACCTTTACGGGTCCACCACCCCTTACCCATCGGGTTGTTGTGTATGCCCCCCCTTCCCAGCAATTATTTACTCTACCCAGGAACCTTCTCGCCCTCCCTGGATGATCCGCCATTCCCTCGCGTTCCCTTCCGCCTTTTGTCCCCCACCGTTGACCATTCCCACACCCTCTGCCTTGGCCTGACACCTGCCACCGAACCCTCACCCCCGGAGGACCTCCCCTCCAAGTCGATTTGCAACACATCAGCCCCCTCCTGGACAGACGTTATCCGTTTCTGATGGCCCTCCCAATCAAAAACGAGGCCGAATGGAAAAGTCAACTTATAGCGCACCCCTCGCTCGAGCAATACCTTCAGTACTGGGGCCATCTGTCTCCTCTTTAACAAGGTGACACCTGCCAGGTCTTGATATAAAGCTATTTGTTGGCCCTTGAACGATATTGGCTCTTTTTTCCTCGCCGCCTGGAGGACCGCCTCTTTCTGAGCATATCTGGTGAAGGCCGCGAGGACGTCCCTTGGTCTCGAGGCAGTCTCGAGGAGGGCCCCTTGGACAGCCTGCCCACTCTGTGGACGCGGTCCAGCTCAATGCTACCCGGGTCAGCCTCCCCCAGTATTTCTGCCCTGAATCTCTTGTTTTAAGTCCTTGTCCAATACCGACTCCCGCAGAAACTTCACCCGTATGTTTATCCTTCGGGATCTGTTCTGTAGATCCTCCATCTGCACCTCCAGATTGTGGGTTGCCACGTCGAGGCGCTCTATGGCTTTGCTGTTAGCAGTAGAATCCTTTTCCACTTCTTGAAGCCCCCTTTCCAGCAGATCAGTATTTCCCCCCAGCTGCCTTAAATCTTGCTTGATTTCCCCCAGCGCTTTGTTTAAGTCTGAACGCATAAGCTGGAACTGCTCCTGGAATGCCTTAGCCAAGCTGGAGTGGAGAGCCTGGATCTCACCCACAAAGTCCTGCCTATTGACCGGGGATATATCCTGCGTCTCCCCTGCGGGTCCCGTCCCCTGAAGCCCTTCATTACTGCCCACCGAGCCATCACCACTATCCTGCACAGACCATAAGGAGCGGAGGGTGCCCTGCGGGTCCCGTGGGTCCTGCGTCGACTTGCTGCTTTTCCCTTTATTCCGTGCCACCATCGCATCGTTTTCCAGCGCACAGAGTGGGATCCGGCGCTTTCTTCCCCTTCAGTCTTCCACCTCCTTAAGCGGCTGCCCTACCCCCCCGATATCTTCACCCCGGCGCGCCTGCCCACACGCCACCTAGCGTGAGCCAGCGACGCGCCAATGAACTCCCCCTCGGGACCTTCCCCACCTGGGCCTCAAAATATGTTCACGGCGGCTGCTGCGCCCAGGGAGCACTCACTTCAGCGGACCACTAGTGTGGCACCACTGGGGAGCTGCAATTGGGGGGGGGGGTTGGATGCTGTAAAAAGCAGGCTCAAGTTCAATGCGGGGGCCACACAGCCTGGAGTGATCCTCGGCAACCTGCTTTAGCACTGGAGGAAATATCAGGTCACCCCTATAATTGAAGCCTTAGGGTTAGGGGGTGCTACGGGCTTCTCAGATGCAGCTGCCTCCTCCTGAAAAGGTCCATAAGGGGGGCCTCTTGGGCTACACTGCCGCCTTTGTTGCCGCCCTTGCCAGAACCCCCAACACTCCGGGAGCGACTAGGGCAGCTGCCTCCGAACGCTCTTGTTGCAGTTCTCTCTCGGGTGGCCAGCCCGCTCCACCTCGGGCTTCCCCTCGGGGTCCCCGACTCACCGCAATGCCTCTGGGTTGCGCCTTCCTCACGTAGCCTGCAGCCGAACTCATCTCCCAGGCGGTGACTCGGCCGGTCCTCCATCTCCCTCCTTCTTATGCTGGAGCAGCGGGCGCCTGCCCAGAGCTGCAGCGCCTCCCGCTCACCAGCGCTCCAGCTGCTGGCCTCCGCTCCCCGCCGCAGCGCAGTCCCCGGGCCCGAGCTCCCCCAGCCAGATGACACCCGGCCGGCAGCGCCCGCCGCCCGTCAGCTGCCTCTCCTCAGGCTCCGCTCCGCAAGATGAGGGCTCCTCGGCGACGGCACAGGCCGATCCGGGCCGCGACACACGTAACGCCGGGGATCAGCCCTCCTCCGGACGATCGTCCTTCTTCTCCTCCCGCAGGCATGCCGGGGGAGGGGGACTACCTCAAAGCTGCGGGTGAAACCGTCTCGTGGCGGGTGGTGGACTGCACAATTTCTCCCCGCGGTGCCGGAGCGCGCGGCTGGTACGTCTATCCTCTACCACCCGCCATCTTGGAATTATTATTTTAATATTTTAACATGCCTATTGTAATACAATTCCTGAAAGGACTAATAAATATCGTCCCGAAGTCTCCATTTCTAGTTCCATCCTGGGATTTGAATCTGGTTCTTACATTTCAAATGGGAGCACCATTTGAGCCGCTCCATTCTTGTCCTCTCAGGCTACTAACGTGGAAGACTCTTTTAGTGTCCATCACTTCTGCTCACAGAGTTAGTGTTCTACAAGTCTATCCCACAAGCCAAAATTCACATTATTCTCTAGGGAGAAGATTGTTTCAAAGTTTCGTTCCTCTTTTCTTCCAAAGGTGGTGTCTGCATTTAATTTATCTAAAATAAATCTACACTCCCAGCGCTCTTCCCCCCTCTCCCTTCAAAGGATGAAGAGAGGTTACACAGACCTGACCTGAAAAGAGCTCTTAGCTTTTATATTTCAAGAATGTCAAATATTAGACAGGATTCATTAGCTACACTGGCCACAAACTAGGTCAAGCCCTGGCCAAGCAGACTTTGTCCAGATGGTTTATCCTATGCATTTCAGAGTGCTACTCCAGTGCTCAGAAAGATGTCCCTGATCATTTAAGAGCCCATTCCACCAGGGTGCAACATCTTTGGCTCTACAGAGAGGTGTACTAGTGCAGGATATTTGCAGTGCCGCAACCTGGACCTCCCCTGATACATTCTATAAAGCACTATTGCTTAGATACCCTGTTGGGTCAGAACGCTTGATTTGGAAAAGCGGTTCTGCACAACATTGTGTGGTAATTGAAGCAACTTAAGAATCTGCTTGTCCCACCTCTAGCTTCAAAGCTGCTATGGAAGTGTATCTAAGATGAGGAATCCATGGGAGGACACAATTCACCAGAAGAAAAAATGACTTACCCTTGCTAATGCTCTTTCTGATGGATGTTCCTCCCAAGGATTCCTCATCGCCCTCCCAGCCTACCCCTCTTACTAAGAGCGAATGCTTATTTTTATGTCTTTCACTTTCAGAACCCATACGAGGCTACATTGGTCTCCTCAAGATGGCTGAGCATGGGGAGAGGAAAAGCTAGGAACTGAGGTAACTGGACGCTGTACATGCTCCATATACTATCATCGACGTCCGGTCCGGATGCAGGAATGGTCACCATCGAGGTACCCTGCTGTTAATAAAAATTATGAGACTGCAAAGTGGGATACAAATATATGCAAGATGAGGAATCCATGGGACGAACATCCATCAAAAACACTATTACCAGGGGTAAGTAATTTGTTCTACAGCAAGCGCCAGGAAGATTGTGGGCAGATGAAGCAGCTGACCTTTCCACACTTGATTTCACACGAAGGGGGCCTAGTGAGTTAAATGTCACATCATATTGGAAGAAATGGTCCCCTTAAAGAAATTAATCTCAATCTTAATGCTAGAAATTCAAGAGTTAAAGTCTATGCGTTCAAACAGTTCACAAAACACAAAATCCCATGTAACTCAACACTTGTCGGGCATATCAATGCCCTGCGGGGTTCTGTGGGATTGCTTCACAGCAGTATGGACCCAATTGTGTAATCATACATATCTGGGTACCTCTGCCAGTGTCACATTGATAAACATTGAAGTCATGAGACTTAGGACCATCAGGGAGAGACAATGGGGGTAATTCATAGAATCCAGCGCACAAGTGGCGCACGCGGCTGGCGCACAGTGTGCGCGTGCGACAGTCTGCACCAGCCGCGTACGCTAAAATCCATTTCCACGCACAGCGTATTCATGGATTTTAACATCCAAAACCAGCCGTGGCGCAGAGTGGCGCATCGACCCTGCAGCAGCGCCAGATACGCCCCCAACCCCTCCCGTGCGCCATGCACAGCGCACAAATCCCGTACATGGCGCACAGGCCCCCAACCACGAAAATGCCTGTAAAACTCCCCACGGCACCCCTCCGAATACATGTACACCCCGGCGCGGGGAGTTTCACACGCGATTGGCCCTGTGCAAGCGGGGTACGTGTATTACTGGGGTTCACGGGAAGTTCACACGTGATTGGCCCTGTGCGAGCAGGGTACGTGTATTACTGGGGTTCACGGGAAGTTTCACACGCGATTGGCCCTGTGCGAGCGGGGTACGTGTATAACTGGGGTTCGTGGGAAGTTTCACACGTGATTGGCCCTGTGCGAGCGGGGTATGTGTATTACTGTGGTTCGCAGGAAGTTTCACACGCGATTGGCCCTGTGCGAGCGGGGTACGTGTATTACTGGGGTTCGTGGGAAGTTTCACACGCGATTGGCCCTGTGCGAGTGGGGTACGTGTATAACTGGGGTGCGCGGGAAGTTTCACACGCGATTGGCCCTGTGTGATGGGGTACGTGTATAACTGGGGTTTGTGGGAAGTTTCACACGCGATTGTCACTGTGCGAGCGGGGTACGTGTATAACTGGGGTGCGCGTGAAGTTTCACACGCGATTTTGCTGTGAGAGCGGGGTACGTGTATTTCGGGGGTGCGCTCGAAGTTTCACACGCGATTTTGCTGTCAGAGCGGGGTACGTGTATTACTGGGGTTTGCGGGAAGTGTCACACGCGATTGGCCCTGTGCGAGCGGGGTACGTGTATTTCTGGGGTGCGCGTGAAGTTTCACACGCGATTTCACTGTCAGAGCGGGGTACGTGTATCCAGTGTGGTGCGTGGGGAGTCCTACACGTGAATTGGCAGTGTGGGTCCTTCCAGGTGTCCCCTCTAGCCCCTCCACGGCCCCTGCAGGCAGCCCACACCACAGGGGACTACCCTGCACCCCTGGTTATGTCCCGCAGGCAGCCCATCCACCATGGGCATGCCCCCCAGCCAAGCCACATGTCACGTTGCAATATGATCACCAACCCATGTCCCCCAGCACCCCCACCCCCCAGCAGTGAGGGGCACCTGCCAGCAGGCCCCCACTCATGTCCCCCAGCACTCCCACCCCCCAGCAGTGAGGGGCACCTGCCAGCAGGCCCCCACTCATGTCCCACTCATGTCCCCCTGCACCCCCACCCCCCAGCAGTGAGGGACACCTGCCAGCAGGCCCCCACTCATGTCCCCCTGCACCCTCACCCCCCAGCAGTGAGGGGCACCTGCCAGCAGGCCCCCACTCATGTCCCCCCCCTACATGAAATAAAGATGCACAATCATGGCCCACTTCTACACCAAAATACCACAGCACGCCACCCCATTCTTGAGAAGCAATGATTTCCCAATCCACCCTACACTGACATGCCTATCTCAAGACACAAACCAAAAGTCAACTATGTACATCAACCCATGTCCGTCACACACACTGGTTGGCATTGATTGAGTAAACCCACATTTTCACATGCATTAACCCAATGAGCGAATCCTACACATGGAACAAAAATATGAAAATGTATTCTGTACAAAAATAAAGCAATGAAATGAAAGCATAACAAAATAGCAAACATGAAATGAAAAGCATGTGCAAAAGATGAGTAAATGAAAAGTATAACCAATCCAAAGAAATCCGAAAGAAAAATAGTCCAAACTCTCCCTCCACCGATGCAAATCCGAAGGAAACGTAAAAAGAAAAATCCATTGATCCATTGTAAAATCAAAAGAAAAAGTTCAAATAAATCCATTGTCCAACTATGTACAATCCATTGTCAAGGGTCCATGAGCCCAGCGAAAGAAATGAAACCTACCTAAGAATCTACCTAATAAAAAAACTATATACAAATGTGTGTGGCATAGTCCATTCACCACAAATCAAAGGAAAAGGAAAAGGAAACCTAACTCTAAAAACTATTTACAATGGCAGCGGGCTAGTCCGACGGCTCACTTCCCGATTTCCTGGGCCAGGGCATGATCGAACTCCTGCTCGATGTCCCGGAGGCGGTCCTCTTCCATGGCCCCGAGGGTTCACAGGGACGATGACATGTGGACCTCAAACTCCCTGCGAATTGCCTCGAGGCACTCGGCCCGCCTCAGAGCCCTCCGCATGGAGTTCTCCGCCCTGACCATTGTGAGACGTGCCTCTTCCGCCCGTTGCCGCTCCGCATCTATGGCCTGGCCCAACCGCTGCCACACAGAAGACACTTCCAATCCTGGGTCCTCCTGCCCTCTGGCCGATGCCTGCACCTCCGATGTTGAAGGCCCTGAGCCATCATGGCTCCCACCTTGTTGCTGCTGCTGTGCCTGTGCCTGTGCCCTGGCTCTTGCTGCCTGCACGTCCTCCTCCGGCTGGGGTGCAGTTGTTGAGGTGGCCACCCCTGCTGGACGTCCGACTCCCGACTGTGGCAGGGATGTGTCCTCCACCAGCCTGACCGCAGGGTCAAAGACCGTTCCACACGGTACCCAGGTGATACATGGGTGGGAAGATGGCATGGAGGACGACTGGCACATAGGGGGTTCAGGTGAGGAGGGGGTCGGAACAAGGTCCAGCAAACGGAGGAATCTGGCCCTGGCAACCTGTCCCAGTAGGTCAACGAGGCATTCGAGATGACGTGCAGTGTCCTCACGAAAACACTGCAGGTTACCTCGCATTCCCTGTTGGCGCAATGCCATCCCACTCAGGACAGGCTCAACCCGGTCCCGGATAGCCACGTCCGCAGGGAGACGAAGGCCAGTTGTTGTAAGCGGATCCCCTCCCTGAAAACGGGTCTGGACGTAGGCATCCCTGCTGGTGCGCGATGATGCAGTCACAGGATCGGGGACAGGATTACACACAGGTACCTCCGCGGCGGCCTGTGCTGCCTCCTGTCCTTGCCCCTGCACTGCACCACTAGCACCAGTGGAATCCCCACCTCCAGACCATGTGTCTGTCCCTTCCACGGCCTCCTCCTCTACCAAGCCCCCCACCAACCTGGATGACTCCGTGCCATCTTCCTCCGTCAGACCCTGTGGGGGTCTCAGCTGCCCCTTCTGCTGCCGAGGAGTCCAACTCCGACCTCTGCCTCTTGGACCTACCCTCGGCAGCTGCAGCCTGGGACGCGGCACCAGACTCTTCACTCCCTGATGGGATGACAACCTGGGAGGGGAGCCGGGCCTTACGTCTCCAGCTGGCGGTGCGATCCCTGCCGCCTTGCTCCACAGCACCCTCTCCGCCCTCTTCATCAGTTGACGCTGCAGACAGGGAGAGATAGGACACAGGCATCAGGGCACTGTACAATGGACTGATACACAGATGACAGTTGCACATGAGTGGCAGTGTCAAACTTCAGGAAAAAGAGGAAATGGAGTCAAAAGGCTACCCTGACCCAAGACGGGGAAGGAGGTCACAACATTTGCAGCAAAGCTAGGTAATGGCTAGCTTATAAAGACAAACACCTTAAAGACGGCGAGAGTATCAAGAAAGACAAGTTTATTTAACACTAACACGATAGACATATTTTCAGAAAACGAGACATATTTTCAAAAGGGTGCTATTGCATTCAGGATGTGCAACAGTGAGCACATAAGTATCTGCTATTTCGTGGGTTAGTAGGCAGAGTGAAAACTTAGTACATGTATTGCTTGGAATCACAATACGATCGTTTTGTCAAACTTCAGACATGGCATCACAATCCCCAACACACACAGGTCATTTCATCTCACACACATGAGCAATTCCACAGCAATATCGCACCAGGCAGCACCATCCATACACATACAACAGCTTGAGCAGCCGAAGGTGAGCCTGACATCACATGAAACACGGGGAGTGCACAAGACATGCACACACGCCACCACACTTACATGCATGTGTACATCTCCACCAAATGTCGCAGTGATGAGATCGCCATCCATGTCACATCTGGCATTCAGCCTTCTACATATCAGTGTCACATGCATCCATGTTGCATCACAGTTGCACACTTGTCAAATACACACACTTGTACATGTACACAGTGAAGATACATGCAGCTGGAACCAACATCCATGTGTGAAACCAGAACCATGCCAACGTACATACACAGTAATTCAAACATGTGTGCTCCCACATCTGCATTTGGCCTGCATGCTTACCCACACATACACATCCATGTGTCTCACACATGAGAGGACTCGCATGTGTCAGCCTCACGCCCCTGTACATACACATCCATACATGGCCCCACAAAAACATGTGTGCAACCTGCACACTACTGCCACGACACGCACAGCGTCCAATCAGTATGCATGTACACTTACCGCTCGACTCCAGACGGGTCTGCCTCTCAAACCTGGATGTGGAGCGCTGGGCATATGCGTTCCAGGACCCTCATTTGGTGGTCGGACAGGTGGCCCCGGCGCCCATTGGCATCCGCTGCCTTCAAGAGGCGCCGGGCCTTGTCGAGGGTCCTGGACCTGAAGTCCTCCCAGCGCTTCTTGACATGTTTCATGTCGCGGACTGCCACCCCCTCCTCGTTGATGGCAGTCACGATGTCCATCCAGATCCTGGTCCGTCCTTCATAGTCGGCGCGAGAACTTCCAAAGAGGGCATCATACTGCCCCAGGACTTGCTCCACCAGGACACCAACCTCCCTGGCACTGAAGCTGGTGGCCCTCTGCCTCCCTGCCTGGGGGTTGCCAGTGGTGCCAGATGGTGGTGTGCCCGACATGGCAACCCCAGAGGCAGGTGTGGGTGGGCAACTGGGTCCTGGGGCTGGGCTGTGGAGCGATGGTATCCCAGTCGGGAGTCTTCAGTTCCAGCAGGGGTGGTCACAACAACTGCACCCCTGCAGATGGCTGATGTGCAGGCAGCAAATAGCAGGGCACTTGGGCAGCAGGCAGGCAGCAGCAGATGGCAGGTGGGAGCGTGCTCGGGGCTCTGGGGGGCAGTAATTCGGCCTTCTGGGTAGGAGCGTGGTCTTCCGTGTTGTTGCATGGCCAGTTTCATACGGAGTGATTTGGCACGTGAAAAAATTGCATGTCTGCGTGTAATTCGAGGAAAGGCCCTTAGCGCGTAAGCGCGTCTGTGACGTTACGCGCACGGGCGTTTCCCTCGTGACGTGGGCATAGTGGTTCAGGGCGCGTTAAAAAACTGCACATCCGCGTGTGAATGCGTGTAATCCGAGGAAAGGGCCTACCGTCTGTGACGTGACGCGCAAGGGCTTTTCCCTCAACACGGGTGCATGTTCATCGTACACATGCAAAAACTGCACGTCCAAGTGTCAGCTCGTGTAATTGGAGGAAAGGGCCTTAGCGCGTACATGTGTAAGTGACGTTGTACGTGTGGGCCGGTTTAAAAGGGACGTGTAGGACGCCATTTCCTTGTACGTGCTTTTCGTGGAGAGCGAGTGGGTGAATTCTGTACTTCTTGTTGGTTCACATGCGATTACTTCACAGCGTTTCAAGTTGGTACTCCCTGTTACCTCTGACAGCGTTCAATTTTTTTGTTGGGCCTGTTTCCTCAAACAGCGTTCACTTCTTCTTTTGTCCTGTCTTCTCAGACAGCGTACAATTCTTCTTTTGGCGGGGGTGTTGCCAACGCGTACACGCGCGTCTTTTTCACGTTCTTTTTCCAGGCAGATGGTGAGTCACGCACATATTTACCAACTGTGCTTGCCCCGTGTGTCGCATACCCCTTCAGAGGTCATTGTAGGCTGCGTGTATTACACAAACGCTTAATTTTGTGTTTCTGGGTGCCACAGCATAGTGCGGGTTCATTTTTCCATGCACGTGGTCTACGAGGGGTTGCGTGCACGTTATTCTTTGTTTTCGGGGTGCCTGTGCATTGCGTGACATGTCATCTTCCCCCAGGGGTCACAGACAGGATTGCTAGAGCACTAGGGTACGAATTCAATCTAGTACCCTACCCCTTTCACCCCCAATTGCCCAGGACAATTGTTTACTGCTATTCCCATACGCACAGCAACATCAGTGCCATGGTTGGGAGGCGACCAGGCGGTAAGGGAGGCAAAGGTGGCTGAGCTCCAAAAGGTGGGCGTGATGGGCACAGTAGGGGACGTGGCCAGGATTTGCAGGGTGCCCCTAGACCCCCATGTGTTGAGGAGCAATCAGGGACACCCATGCCACCCCATGGTTGTGGGAAACGTAGCTGACACCATCCCAGCTCAGCCCTTGTTGGACCAGCCCATTGTGGCACCTGAACCGGCACAGGGTGACTCCCAGGCTGACTTTCAGGTCAGCAAGTCTACGCCACGTGTGGTGGTGCAAGTTGGTGTCACCAGGCCACGTGGATCTGGGGCAGCTATGTCATCTGCTGCCCCAAGTGACAGGGTGGGGAGGCTGCAGGGGCAGCTGCAGCTCGATCTGTCAGTCTAGAAAAATGGATACCTCTCATGATTGACGGCAAACGTATTTTGGTGGCCGAAGGCCAACCGTCTCATGTACGAAACGATAGAAATACAGGTTTCCGAATTTTACCAATGGACAGCCATTTTGATGTAACAAGGATCGCCATTTTGTTTTCTAACAAATTGCTCATTGCTTTCTGTTCACATTGCTTCGCAGCACATTTTCTGCTTACACTGCTCGACTGTTAACATTGTTGTCAGAACGTAAAAGGACAAGGCTGCAGGGCCGCGAGGCTAATAAGAGTTCATTGAAACACAACGTAGGCAGCTCCGGGAAGGAATACCCGGCTCCCTCCGGAATGTAGCCTTGAAGCAGAGCCGCAGGGCATTTAATCATTTCACAGCTGCCAGCCAGTCTCGTTATATGGTAGAATATGTTAGAATAAAGCAGCTAAAGGCTTGAATTATGCTCTTCTTACGGCCCCCCTTTTTCGAGCCCTGTAGAGCGTGTCGGCTCCCAGGACACGAATAGCACCTCATAGATAGCAAGGTCTGGAATGTGACTCTTCCCTCGTATGTAGCTCGCTTACAAGAACAGAAGCACTGTGTTCTGTTCAACAAATAAAAGATGTCTCCGCACTTGCAAGGTTGCATATTGTTACTAGAATAGATATTCGAAGGTGTCATATTTGTCAAAAGTGTCCATCATCACACCGAGTTCAAAGAAACCCAATAAAGGGGGGTGTTAAACATGTCACAGCTGATTGTATGATATGCATTTTGTATATATGTAACTGATGTACGTAATTCGCTCTCTTGCGTCCCTCGAGGTCTAAAGATACACGTCGTGGGGCGTGAAACCGAGTTGGCCAACTGAGACTATTTGCTTTGCAATAAACCCTAGCTTTGGGAATACAACCTCGTGTCTGGGGTATCTATCGTGTGTGGTGACTTGCCTTGTTTCCATAACGCGAGGGACCCCTAGGGGCCCCTTTCAGATCTACCCCAGCTCTGAGTTTCCCAGCCGGGACAGTGTAGGTCCCGGTCCATCAAACCGACGTTGCCCCTGCCAACATCACCCTGCAGCCAATGCCTGCACCAAGACCTATGGTCATTGTGCATTCGCACACTCCTAGTACCCAGTCCACCGGTGCTTCTGCCCCTACTGACCAGAGCGGCGTAAGCCACTCAGGATCTGCACCACCTTTGAAAAAGAGGAAGAAGGGTGCTCTGGCACTACAGGCTGAGACCCCAGACAGCGCTACACACTCCGGCACATCAAGAAAGCCTAGCTTTAATGACGTCAAACTTGATGCACTTGTGGCCTATGTGTCGGCACATAGCCGCGAAATGGTGGTGACTGCAGGGTGCAAGACCACACCTGGTCAACGTAAGGCACACTGGCAGACCATCGTGGACATCATTAGTGCCCTTGGATTTGTGAGGCGCACAGCTGATGATTGCTACAAGCGGTGGAATGACCTGAAACGCAGAGCAAAGAACAAGCTGGCCTCAAATCATGCTTCTACTCTGGTGACTGGCGGTGGGTCTCCACAAGAGGACAACCAACTCACTGAACATGAGTCTGTTGCTGGAACCTTCGTCACAGAGGAAGCGTGGGAGACCTACCAGATTACGACGCATTGTCCGGTGAGTGCCCATGCATGTGTGTGTAATCCATGTGTATGTTGTGTGGGTGACGGGTTCTGATTGAGTACCAGGTGAGGGTGTGTGCACCTGAGTGGTATGGTTCACCCATGTGCTTCCTCCAAAACATTCACTGGCCTTGGATTTGGGTATGACAGTATCCCTTCTGCCCACTGTAGCCATTTAGCACCACATTACTGCAGTTGCCCTTGAACTGTGATCTTACAACAACATTGTTCAGAATTTTTCAGTGTTCATTCAGGCTGATTGTTTCAATTCTCCCACTTTTGCAACACATTTTTCAGCCCTGTTATCACATATGTGACATGCTTCTGTCATTGATTACACCCCACATTGGTCCACATTTGTTACCTTGTTATGTGAATGATCAGACCATTCAGGCTGATTGAGTATTGGCCTGCTCACATTGGTTTTTGGTGCCTGTTTGTATGTGGTACATGATAGTTGTTTCCTGTCAAGTTTAAGTGACCAACCATTGATGTGTACATCTGCCTGCAATCACTGTATTCTTGTACACTGGATGTGTTGCAGTGAGTGGCACATGCATATTTTGTCACACTATGTAGCATTTTTCATCTCATCATGTCCATCTCACATGGATGGCTGACAGTACTCATTCACTGACATATGGCTGTACTTGCCAAATGTACCATGGCTATGCTACATGCCATCTGTGTGCTGGCATGTGTCATGTATGTGTATTGGACATGCCACTCACAGGCTAATGTGTGATGCCAGTGCTACCCAGCATGCAGCAAATGTGTTGCTTTTCCATCTTGGTGTCATCAGTGTATGCTTTTTGCCTCCCCTTCCAACTCAGTGACAGTGCATGCATGCCAGGGTTATAGTCATGTGGGACATGTGTAAATCATGTACTGGATCTCTGGCTTGTCAGGCCTATGTGTGTGCTATGGTGCTAAGGCCCGTTTCCATTTTTTGTCTTTCATGTTTTTGCAGGTGATAACACACTTGATGCTGTTGGGGTTGAGGCGATGGTGCAGACCCAGGAGGAATCTCAGGCATGACCGGGCACCAGTGGGGGAAGTGGTGTGGTGGTGGGTGAAAACCCAATTTTACTGCAGACCATACTGTCCAGGGGTGTCTCTGGCTGCACCTCCCCAGACCTCTACTCAGGTGCTGAATCGGATGATGAGACTTATGTGCCGTCGCAGGTGAGTGTTTCTGGCAGGGATTCTGTTCTGTCCAACCCACTTGCACCAGGGGTAGAACCCTCTATGGGGATGTCAGTGTTGGTAAGTCTGCCTTTGGCGGTTACGGATGCAGGGTCACACTCCACAACATCTGAACCTGTTCCTGGGCCAGCAGATCAGAGGGGGAATGCAGTCCTGCAGCCTCAGGCAGTGCCAGCACAGCAAGGTGCAGATCGCCTTGCCCCGAACAGGTGTGGTGCCCGCCGACGCGGTGGCCGTACGCCACCAGGCAATACTGTATGGGAAAACTCCATGTACGGTATGCAACCCAACAGGCAGCATCAGTTGAAATGATGGCTCAGGCAATGGAGAGGGTGGCCACTTCCATTATCCCCCCTGAAAGGCAGATGGAGCTACAACAGCAGGCAACAGACTCCATTTGCCAATCACACAGGGAAGACATGTTGGCGTCCAACAGGGACCGACGGGCGGCACTGGAGACTCTGCGGGAAGCCATTTCTATAGAGTCACAGGGCCACAGGGAAGCCCTGAGGGTAGAACTCCATAACCTCAGGGAGACTCTTGTTGAACTTGAGGCTTCCACAAATTTGAGGACAGAACAGCAGCTGGAGCGACTCACACGTTCGCTCTCAGCTGAGCTGCAGGCAACTCGGGAGGAGATCCAGGCATCACGGGAGGCCATGCGTGCATAAATGTAGGCAACCCGTCAGGTGCTAGAACAAACCTTAACAGCCTTAAATAAAGCAATATGCCCTTGGCGACCGTATATTTAAAGTGCAGAACAAAAGTAGCCAGATGCACAGTTCTAAATAATTGTGCTAGGTTGTCAGCATGAGTTTTTCTCCAAAATGGTGTGGCTGTTACACAGATGCAATATAGAAAAAAGAAAAAAAGTTTTAGAGAAGTTACTTACATGCGCCAACCTTTCATGAATTATTTAAGGTGAGTCAGTCATTTCTTTTTATTTTTCACAATTATTTTTATTAAAAAATATACAAACAAAAAGTCCTCCAGATTAGGTGTTTTCTTCACACCTTATAATGTTCATGTAACTTGCTCACAGATCCTTAATACAAACAAATGTTGAATTCCCACATGATTTGCTTAATCCTTTATACAGCTTAATATGGGGTGTTTCCTCCACACCCAATCCTTACATTTTGCAGATACCTGACTGCATCTCTCTCTTAGTAACTCTTCAAAAAATGATTTTTGTTAAACCTTAGTTTTGCAGATATTTTGCTGCATTTCTCTCATTGCATTGGAAAAATGTGAACAAAAAATAGAGAGAAAAGGATATTTCTTTTTAAAATGCTTGAAGAAGGATGGCAATTTAACATACTTTCCTATCACTACTTAGTTATATTAATATGTATTCTACATGTTAATATTCTTACCTTAGTTCTTCTGGGTACAACGATCCTCTGCCATGATAAGCATCTGGTTGAATGGATGACATTGTATCGCTTTTTCCGCTATTTATGCTGAAAAAGCATCGTTGTGACATCATCGCGCCACGTCCACGTGATCTAACGTGACGCAATGACATCATCACGTACATTCTCAACGTTCCGGTGGCCATTTTGGAATGGTAAATATGCCATTCTACTCGTACCTTATTGATAAATGGCTGTGTTTGATCAATAGATCAAAGCCTGCTAGTTATTATTTGCAAATGGTTCATTTTACCTAAAAATTAAACTATTCTCAATTGAATTAATGTGAAATGAACATCTAAAAGGCTAAGGTTTTCGAGTACGTACCAGCGGCCATTCTAAAATGGTAAATATACCATTTTACTCGTCTTTTGTTGTGGAATAACCATGTTTGTTCATTAAATTAGAATAGTGTTTGTTATTATCTCAAATGGGTAATTTTGCCTGAAAGTTTTACCCTTCTAGTGTTCTATTATATCATTGACCCACTGATATTTCTCTATTTACATTTTACATAGACATATTCTGTATAGACTAATTATATAGCAAATTTTAAGCTATAGTAGTATATTCTTGCAAACAAGGTTATATATACTGGCTAAGGTTTCCCCTTGGTCATTAAGTTGTGTGACTCCCAAATCATCTATAGTAAACAGATCAAATCAAAACTTTACATACATGCACAATTTAGACCTATTATACAAATACATAAAAATAAAATTCACAGCCAATTATACATTTCCGTGTCACAATTTAACCGTGACAAAGGTATCCATGATACAAATCCATTTGCATTCGTTCTTTCGCAGCAAATCTTCTTTGTTACCTCCTCTCGGGGGTAAAGACACTTACTCCAGGCCAAAAATGTTCTAATTTGAAATCTCAAAATGTGGATGATTTGATGGGGGATCTTAGATCTTTGTTTCTGATTGCTCTCGTATGTTCAAATATTCTTATCTTTAATTTGCTTATGGTGCTCCCTATGTATAGCTTTCCGCATGGGCATTCAATTCCATAGATAACATAAGTAGAATTACAGTTAATCATCTGATTAATGTGTTTAGTTTTTCCATTCGGTAGATCAATTTCCTTTTTTCCTTGTTTCATGAATGGACATAATTTACAATGGCCACATTTAAAAGTTCCTTTGTTTGCCATTTGGAAAAAGATTTTTCTCTCACTCGGTATTGGGCTCAGAAAGCTTGGGCTGATCAGATTCTTGATGGTCGGTGCTTTTCTAAAGCAGATGTCTGGATGATTGTCCAGGTGTTTTTGTAAACTTGAGTCTGTGAGAAGAATATTCCAATGATTCTTTAGTATTTGTTTGATCCTGCTGGCCACTGTGCTGTATGTGGTGATAAAAGGAGTTTTAGGATTTGTTTTCACTGTTTTTAGTTTATCCTTTAATAGGGAGTCCCTTGGTACGAGCTCTGCTTTATTGATTGCTTCTTTGATGATTTTCGTTCCATAACCTCTCTGTTTAAATTTCCTGTGAGTTTTTTTAAGACTATCTTGAAACGTGAGAGCAGTGCTACAATTTCTTTTGATTCTGAGAATCTCCCCATATTGTCAGTCTAGAAAAATGGAGACCTCTCATGATTGACGGCAAGCCTATTTTGGTGGCCGTGGGCCAACCGTCTCATGCACGATACGATAGAAATACAGGTTTCCGAATTTACCAATGAACGGCCATTTTGATGTAACAAGGATCGCCATTTTGTTTTCTAACAATTGCTCATTGCTTTCTGTTCAAATTGCTTCGCAGCACATTTTCTGCTTACACTGCTCGACTGTTAATATTGTTGTCTGAACGTTTTAGGACAAGGCCGCAGGGCCGCGAGGCTAATAAGAGTTCGTTGAAACGCAACGTAGGCAGAGCCGGGAAGGAATGCCCGGCTCCCTCCGGAATGTAGCCTTGAAGCATAGCCGCAGGGCATTTAATGATTTCACAGCTGCCAGCCAGTCTCGTTATATGGTAGAATATGTTAGAATAAAGCAGCTAAAGGCTTGAATTATGCTCTTCTTATGACCCCCCTTTACCGAGCCCTGTAGAGCGTGTCGGCTCCCAGGACACAAATAGCACCTCATAGATAGCAAGGTCTGGAATGTGACTATTCCCCTAATGTAGGTTGCTTCCAAGAACAGAAGCACTGTGTTCTGTTCAACAAGTAAAAGATGTCTCCGCATTTGCAAAATTGCATATTGTTACTAGAATAGATATTTGAAGGTGTCATATTCGTCGAAAGTGTCCATCACACCGAGTTCAAAGAAACCCAATAAAGGGGGGTGTTAAACATGTCACAGCTGATTGTATGATATTCATTTTTTATATATGTAACTGATGTACGTAATTCACTCTCTTGCGTCCCTCGAGGTCTAGAGATACACGTCGCGGGGCGTGAGACCGAGTTGGCCAACTGAGAATATTTGCTTTGCAATAAACCCTAGCTTTGGGAATACAACCTCTTGTCTGGCGTATCTATCGTGTGTGGTGACTTGCCTGGTTTCCATACACGTGAGGGACCCCTAGGGGCCCCTTTCAAGATGGCGCCCGAATAGGGACCCTCCCCCACTTGTTCCATCATGTACGTAGTTATTGAGTAAAGGCGGAGAACGACGAGGACGGGACGATTGATCCGGGATCAAGAGGTGTTCGGGGCGCCTTGTAGAAGTGATGAGAGATTCCTTTGCAGATCTGCACACATCTGATCCCTGATCGACGTATCTGGCCAGAGAACAAGGAGGCGAGGGTCCCGAAACGAGGCGGAAGCCAAGAAACGCAGACACGATGTCATTGGTTGTGTCAGTATACAGACGAATTGTGTCCTGGAGGACAAATTGATTTATCAGGTGAGTCATTCCCCGATTCAAAGTAATCCTGATATTGGTTGCGAGTTGACTTTGTAAAATCAAACGCCCTAGGTAAGGTTGATTAACCAGGAGGAAGGTTGAAACATGCCTGGGGTATTGTCCACCCTAGCAGGGTTTTTCCGCTGTGGTAGACAATCTTTGGAAGATGGCCAAATTGCACCACCTGGGGGAATGCCGGCGTATGAGATGTATGTGAAGTAGGGTGTGGGAGCGATAATATTCTGTGAGACCTGGCATAGGCAAACCAGAAAGCAACAAGACCATCAGTGGCCGATAAATGGTAGTTTTGAGATAGAGAGAATAGATAACCTGGAAAGGGTGTTGATAAGAAAGAAAGCGCGTCCTGCAGCATTTGATATCGTTAAGGACTGGAGAAGGGAAGCAATGCTCCGACTTAGAAGTAGAGCGAAGCATGCGTGCAGGCATAAATCGAAAGATGAAGTAGCGGAAGAAAAGGAGGAGGAGGAGTGGACTGAGAGTCTAAGGAGGTCAGGTAGACGTGACCAGTTGAATATAGAAAAAATATACCCATAACGAGAATTGCACATAGCAGATGAATTGATAGAAAACATATTGATCCATACAAAACAAGGCCCAAGATCAGAAGCGAGACCAAACACGTCAGTAACTATTGCCCAAACCCCTCCCGAAGCCCAAACTCTCCCTCCCGTAGCTCAAGCCCCCCCACAGCCACAGACCGCGCACGTACCAGTTCCTAGTAGCCAACCAGGCCCACAGCAGACACTCCCCGCTCCTGTTGTCCCATCCGCACCTCCCGCCTTAGATACAGACTCGGTATCGTCCGTCCCTCCCGGGTTGAAGTTGAAACCGCGGGGGCGAGAGGCAGGACTGAACAAAGTAGATGCACAAGGGTAACTCGCAGCGCGATCAGCAAGGAAAGGAAGGTGGAATTGCAGCAACAGGCAGAGATGTATATAGACGGGAATGATTTGACAGCAGCATTGGCTTCGATGTAGGACTTCCGAAGAAGCAACGAAAGACAGGTAGTGTTGGAATGTATGGGTGAATATTTGGTGGAGAGATGGAAACAGTTAATTGGGAAATTACTACCGCAGCGATTGTTAGATTTGAATGCATTAGCACGCTGTAGAGAAAGAGATGAAGAAGTACGGGAACATGTATATGGACTTTTTGAACTTAAAAATGAATTGGATAATGATTATGCTGAAATGTTTACTGCACCTGGGTACAGAGGTAAGGATATCGGGAGAAATAGGAAGGAAATGCTAGGGCCACATAATCAACGGCAACAGTTACCATCGCCAGGGCGAAAGGCGATGGTGGACGAATTATTGTTGTTAAAACAGGTGGGGGAAGACTTGAAAGCATGCATACTGAAGACACGGTGCAGCAAGTAGCAGGACATAATAGAGGGAGAGGGAATGCACAAGGAAGGAGTAGTTTGAATATGCATGGGGGGCCATTGGGACCAAATCAGTGTGCGTACTGTAAGGAGGAAGGACACTGGCGAGCGCAATGTCCACATCTGCAGAATAGAAAGGACCCTACGTAGAAATGAGAGTCGGTAATGAGGAGCACCGCTTCCTTGTAGATACAGGAGCGCAAAAGTGTTCAATAGACCATCACTTGGTTCCGGATATACCACTGTCAGGGCAAAAGAATGTTTCCGTGGGGTTCGCAGGTACACCAGTCATAAACCCAGTGTCCCAACCAGTCCCAGTTACCATAGGACAATTAACTGAACATTGTCCTTTCCTTTTAACAGACAATTGTGGAGAGAACCTGTTGGGATTAAATTTGTTGAAAAAGTTAGGTGCAGTTATACATTGCATGTCAGACGGGGTGTTTCTAACGATTTGGCCACAAAATGCCCCTGGTTCAGAATTCATGTCTGAAGCTTTACCAGTAGAATTAAGTAAAGTGCCAACCTGTATATGGGCAATGCATGATAATGATGTAGGATGCTTGAAAATAGAGCCAATAAAGATCATTTTAAAAGAGGGTGTTACACTACCGCGAATTCCCAAATACAGAATTTCGGCTAACGGTGAGAAAGGATTGAAGAGTATTGTTACAGATTTGGTGAAATTAGGGGTGATTGAAGAAATTACAGGCAGTACATGCAACAGCCCGATTCTTCCAGTTTATAAAAAAGGAGGCAATGAAGTACCTTACCGTTTCATAATTGATTTGCGCGCGCTGAACAAAGTAGTAGATCCACAATTTCCTTTGGTCCCAGACGTCACTACAATATTGACAATGATACCTGTCTCAGCAGAATACTTTAGTGTAATTGATCTAAAAAATGCTTTCTTTAGCATTCCGGTGGACAAGGACAGCAGATATTTGTTTGCGTTCACATTAGGAGGACGATCATTTACATTTACGCAGATTCCGCAAGGATACACCGAAAGTCAGAGTATTTAGAGTAGAGCATTGAAAGAGCAGCTAGACATGCTAGAATTACCAGTGGGTTGTGTACTCTTGCAATACATAGATGATCTGTTGTTAGCTGCTGACACAGAGGAGATTTGTAAAGAAAGCACTGTATTACTATTGTCACACGTAGCGGCACATGGCCATAAAGCTAGTCTGAAGAAATTTCAATATAATCGAAAGGAGGTGGCCTATTTGGGCTACCTACTTTCGAAAGAAGGGAGAAGGCTAACGCCAGAGCTGATAGAAAGTATTTCTTGTATGCCTATTCCAAAGACACAGAAAGGAGTCAGAGCCATAATAGGCATGGCTTCGTATTGCCGACAATGGATCAGTAATTTTGCGTTAATTGTGAAACCGATGGTGAACTCGACTAGAAAGGATGCGGTCATGCCTTTACAGTGGGATGAGGAATGTCAGAGAGCGTTTGATCAATTGAAGACTGCCTTGTGTTCTGCTCCAGTTTTGGTCACACCAAATTATGAAAAGGTTTTTAGACTGTTTGTGTGTGAAAGTGAAGGATGTGCATTGGCGGTTTTGACACAGGAACAAGGTGGAAGAAATAGGCCGTGCGGATATTTCTCTTCTGCGCTGGACCCTTTAGTGCGCGCACTACCACGATGTTTGCGATCTGTCGCGGCGGCTGCTGCGTCGATGAAACAAACAGAAGGGATGGTATTGGGGTATACTTTAATTCTGATGGTGCCACATGCCATAGATGTCCTATTAAATAGGACACAGATGCAACACCTCACCTCCGCTAGACTGACAAGATATGAGATTATCTTGTTCGCGCCCAATATCCAAATTATGAGGTGTAGCGCTTTGAATCCTGCAGAATTAATGCCCCTGCCCATAAAAGAAATTGGTGACAACAAATCACCACCCCATGATTGCTTAATAGTCACTGAGGAAGAAACGAAGGGGAGAGTTGATTTAAGTGACACCCCACAAAAAGAGTCAGATGGAGAGTTATTTTGTGATGGCTCTTGTTTCAAATTACCTGATGGCACGACAACTGCCACCTACGCAGTCACTACCCTAGAGAGCATTGTAGAAAGCAAAAGAATCCCCTACAACTCGGCACAAGCCGCAGAAATAATAGCATTGACCAGAGCCTGCGAGATTTCTGAAAATTTGAATCTGAATATATATACTGATAGTCAGTATGCTTTTGGGGTGGTTCATAACTTTGGTCGACTCTGGGCTGAGAGAGGTTTCTTGACATCACATGGTGCCAGAATTCAACATGGCCCTTTGATTGTACGATTACTGTCTGCACTCACGTTTCCAAAACGCCTAGCAATAGTGAAATGCGAGGCACATAAAAAGGTAACATACAAAGTAGGAAAGGGAAACGCGTTTGCAGACAGAATTGCAAAACAAACTGCCACTGATTTGAATAATAAAATGATGACAGTTCAGACTGAGGAAGTACCTTGCATGATAGAAGATGGAATTGCCACTGTCAAAGAAATACAGGCCGATGCCACAGCCGATGAAATACAAGGGTGGGCTGAGGGCTCTGCTGAATTAGATCTGGAGGGTTATTGGGTGGACAAGGGAACTAAAAACTGGATGTTGCCAAATTCTTATGTGACTGCAATGGTCACAATGGCTCACAGCCCTACTCACATCTGTGCGAAAAAAATAATACAGCACCTATCTACGGTATGGCAGAATGAAAACATAAAGAAGAATGCAGAGAGGTTGGTGCAGAACTGTATCACGTGTTTACAACACAATGTAAGAAAGGGAACAGTGACTCCAATAGGCAGTTTTGGCCCACCCTCTATGCCTTTTGAGGTAATCCATTTTGATTTCATAAAGATGGAGGGATGCCAAAACTTAAAATATTTCTTAGTGGTGATCTGTGCATTCAGCTAGTGGGTGGAGGCATATCCCTTAAAAGACTGCACAGCAATGAGTACGGCAAAAGTAATGTTTAAAGAATACTTTTCCCGTTTTGGCTTGCCCCGTGTCATATATTCAGATAATGGTCCACATTTTGTGGGCGCAGTGGTGTTACAGATATCCGCGGGTCTCCAGATTAATAAGAGATTTCATAGTTCAAGACATCCGAGTTCGGCCGGTCTTGTGGAGAGGCACAACGGGATCCTCAAGTCAAAAATAAGCAAGATATGTGCAGGAAGCAAATTGAGTTGGGTGGATGCATTACCAATAGCGCTATTATGCATGCGTACGTCTGTACAGGCTAGAACTGGGCTCTCCCCGTACGAAATTGTAATGGGGAGGCCGACAAATGTTTGGTGCGCACCTCAGCCAAAATGACTTAGCGAGTTAGAACATCCTGTGCTTAGTACTTATTGTGGCCTTTTAATGCAGAAATTGCGTTTGATTCATCAGCAGGTGCAGGAGGCTCTACCAGTGAGATACACCGGTCCGGGGCATGTGCTGGAGCCAGGCGACTGGGTGCTGCTTAAGAATTTTGAAAGAAAATCATCATTAGCACCCAGGTGGCGCGGCCCCTATCAAGTACTCTTGGCAACGCAGACGATGATACGGGTGGATGGACGGAAGGCGTGGATCCATGCCACCCATGCCAAAAAGATCCCATCTTCGCTGAAAGACTTGCCTGACCCAGACGACCGGAAAGAGACAGCAGTCCCAGAAACAAAAGAAACTGTTGTCAGTAAACTGCCACCAAATCTGCCTGAGTGAGAAGTGAAACTCGAAACGAAGCCTGAAAAGATTGCCAAAAAGGGGGAAGGGCAAAGAGTGCCCCAACATTGCCCAGCAGAATCTACATCACTGTTGGCTGACACGAAATCTGCATTGCAAATACCGGCAGACACTAAACGTGTACCCCTTTGCCGCCCACCAGCACTTGCCAGCACGCCAAAGACCGAATCTGCATCACTGGCGCGGCGCACACCAGCACCTGTTGTAGTGCCACAGGCTGACTTTGAGCCTGGATCTGGAAGTGCACCAGCACTGTTCACGGATCACACAATACCAGGAGTGAGGCGATATGATTTACGGCCTCGAAAGACAAAGTGATCCACAGTTCTTTGGTGCTTATGTTAACCTCTGGTTCCGCTCATGGACGGAGAAGGAACTAGAGGTGTAGAGGAGAGAAGCGTGAGAATTGTGCAAATCGGACAATTCAAGACTCGCGGCTCCTCGGTGCGATCATAAAAAGTACATGTGTCCGGAACCAGAGCGGACAAGCTGGGCGCATATGGTATTAAGACAATAGATAACTGATCAGAAGTCCTCTGAGCAGTATGAGAAAGGACAAGTGATCTTGCCTAAAACAAATAAGCAAATCCAGGCTATAAAGGGCTGGCAGACTGAACTGTGACAATTCCGTTGAACTTATTGACATGAGAAACAAGTCGGGACCGGTTCCAGTCTCCTCCTGCAATGCTGCTGAGAATGAGTTAATTATAAAGACTGTAAACTTAAGGAATACGCATGGTAAAAAACATTGTATGCTGGCTTTGACATTAATCATGTGCTTCATGAGTGTGGTAGCACCAATAACGACAGCCTTAGTATTATGGTATGTGGAGTCTATACACCCATTGGGAATGTTTTTACCAATAGTTAATATATCCACTACTGAAAGCCTGGTTCAGGTGATTACTTATACCTTGTCCCCAATTAAAGAAAGACACAGAGAAGTGTATGGGAACAATACGCTGTTATTGATTATGAATATGACACATGCAATTCTAAAGAAAAATAATTGCTGGGTATGTGCCCCTTTACCGCAGCATGCTGGGAAAAGAATAGGTTGGTATGTACAGCCATTACCATTACGTTCTGCATGTAGTGCATCTTTAAGTGCAATGTTCTATGGGAAATGGAATAAGAGTGGTACGGGTCAATTAGACAGAACAAACATGAATGAGTTTGAGGAATTAATTATGAGGCCTGTGGGTTGTTCCATATTCCATAAAGCGCGAGTGATGATCCCAGAACCTACGAGAAAAAGTACGCGAAAAATAACACGACAAAATAGACAAGATAGATTGTCCCCTCCAGTGAAAACATATGTAATGACGTTTCGTGTAAGAACAGACGGGAACAAAGATGCAGTTCCCCCTTCTTACACAGTGAATTATAACCCGAGAACTGTCCCTTTTTGTCTAAAAAAGAAAGGCTCCTATTCAGTAGGAACATTTACTGGATGATATGAATACAGTGGTATTAAAATGGGAAATAGAACCAGTATATGTGGGAGATCCAGTCTATTTTATATGTGGAGAGAAAGCATATCCTTGGTTGCCCAGAAACTGGGGAGGTACATGTTACCTAGGTCTACTGTTCCCGGGAGTGTTCCTCTTAGAAACAGCAGACAATGGCAGACTATCCAGATCTAGAACCAGAAGGAGTAGCGAAGGTGTTTTGATAGCGACTGACGTAGCAAAATCATTCATTCCATTCTTGTCCCAGATAGTGAACTCCTATAACATAAGGCAGCTGTCCAGAATACTAAAAGATACCATAAACACAACGACAGATATACTATTTAACACGACGTTGGAAGAAAAAGGAATCAGGTTAATGACGCTGCAAAATAGAATGGCTCTCGATGTGATCCTGGTTGATCGTGGGGGAATTCGCAAGATTGTGGGATCAGCGTGCTGTGTATTTGTAGATGACTATTCCCCTACGATTTTTGAAGCAATAAAGAAAATGCATGTCCTAAGCTCCGAACTCCCTATTGGAGAAGGGGGCTGGGGAATAGAGTCCTGGTTTTGGGGAATACTGCGTTCTTGGGGATGGAAGTTGATCTCGAATATTCATAACATGCTGTTGTTGCATACACTGCCTACCGTTAGTTTGCACTGAGGTAACTGAGGGATGTATGAAGGGATGTATGCATATGATAACAAAAAGAAAACAAATTTATGGCCGGGATGACAGAGACACACATGAAATAAAAACAGTGAAAGAATTAATGGCTATAGATATTAATGAAGTTGATGATGTTTGTAATAGCATGCAAGATTCCGACATAAGTGCTTCAGACTTATCGTCATCAGAGGAGGATACAATAGATGAATAAGACGTTTGGCATACGGCCAAAGGAGGGTTTGTCAGTCTAGAAAAATGGATACCTCTCATGATTGACGGCAAACGTATTTTGGTGGCCGTGGGCCAACCGTCTCATGCACGATACAATAGAAATACAGGTTTCAGAGTTTACCAATGAACGGCCATTTTGATGTAACATGGATCGCCATTTTGTTTTCTAACAATTGCTCATTGCTTTCTGTTCAACTTGCTTCGCAGCACATTTTATGCTTACAGTGCTTTACTGTTAATATTGTAGTCTGAACGTGAAAGGACAAGGCTGCAGGGCGGCGAGGCTAATAAGAGTTCGTTGAAACACAACGTAGGCAGAGCCGGGAAGGAATGCCCGGCTCCCTCCCGAATGTAGCCTTGAAGCAGAGCCGCAGGGCATTTAATCATTTCACAGCTGCCAGCCAGTCTCGTTATAGGGTAGAATATGTTAGAATAAAGCAGCTAAAGGCTTGAATTATGCTCTTCTTACGGCCCCCCTTTACTGAGCCCTGTAGAGCGTGTCGGCTCCCAGGACACGAATAGCACCTCATAGATAGCAAGGTCTGGAATGTGACTCTTCCCCCGTATGTAGCTTGCTTCCAAGAACAGAAGCACTGTGTTCTGTTCAACAAGTAAAAGATGTCTCCGCACTTGCAAAATTGCATATTGTTACTATAATAGATATTTGAAGGTGTCATATTCGTCGAATGTGTCCATCATCACACAGAGTTCAAAGAAACCCAATAAAGGGGGGGTGTTAAACATGTCACAGCTGATTGTATGATATGCATTTTGTATATATGTAACTGATGTACGTAATTCGCTCTCTTGCGTCCCTCGAGGTCTAGAGATACACGTGGCGGGGCGTGAGACCGAGTTGGCCAACTGAGACTATTTGCTTTGCAATAAACCCTAACTTTGGGAATACAACCTTGTGTCTGGCGGATCTATCGTGTGTGGTGACTTGCCTTGTTTCCATAGACGTGAGGGCCCCCTAGGGGCCCCTTTCAATATGGAATACTGTGAATGGTGTTCTTAGGGTGATGGGATGTGGCATAGAGAAGACTATTTCCAGCTGTTGGTTTTGTGAATAGTTTGGTTTGTATTTGTGCATTTTCAACAAAAAGTTCTAAATCCAAAAACTTTTAATAAATAAAAATATTTGTTGCACTGGCAGACTTCGTAAATGATAAGTTGAAAGAGTTGTTGTTAAGATGAGCCACATAGTTGTCCAATTCTTGCATATTACCTCCCCAAATTATCAATATATCGTCGATGAAACGACCCCAGAATTTGATGTTGTTATGAAAATGTGGATGTTTCCAGGCATGTTGCAACTCAAAAAAACCCATAAAAAGATTGGCATAAAATGGAGCAAATTTTGACCCCATAGCGGTTCCTTGGAGTTGTTTGAAAATGAGGTTATCAAAAATGAATATATTGTTGTACAGACAAAAGTATAACATTTCAATTATCCTTTTGTTTTGCTCAAGAAATGAGACAGATCTTGTTTTTAGAAAGAACGTTGTGCTTTCCAGGCCTTTGTTGTGTTGAATGCTTGTGTATAGTTGTACAACATCCAATGTGACGAAGTGGTAGTTTTGTTCCCATGGTATTAGATTTAGCTGTTGAATGATGTGTTTTGAATCTTTGACAAATGAAGCTAAATTTGCTGCCAGCGGTTGTAGATGAGAATCAATGTATTGTGAAGTTTTCTCTGTTATTGAGCCAATGCCATTTATGATGGGTCAAAGTGGTGGAAAGTCGTCATGGGTCTTATGAACTTTGGGCAACAATATATTGTTGCCATGATGGAATTTTTGCAAATCAAACTCTAATATTCCTTATCACCTAATAGGTCTTGTTCATGCCATATTTTGATCTTATCATTCCAAAGAATTTCCAAGTCTGGAATGGGGTTATTTGTTAGCTTCTCGTAACATTCTGTTATGTTTAGTTGTTTGGATCCTTCTCTGATATAATCAATTCTGTTGAATAGAACAATTTGTCCTCCTTTATCTGCTGCTTTGGTTATTATTGATGTATCTTCAGACAGATCATTGATTGCCAGTTTTTCCTCTTTTGTTAGGTTGTAGGTTGTCTTTTTGTATTTTTTACTGAGATAGTTCTTCCGTATATTGTTACTGACTGCTTTATGAAATACATCTATAACATTTTCTGAAGATAAAACTGGTACAAAGGTTGATTTTGGTTTCAAGCTGGTTTCTTCCATTAGATCAGTTAAGATACCTTGTTCTTCTAAGAATGTTTCCTTAGTGTAATATTGATCATCTTCAATATTTAGTAGGTCCACAGTATCATCGACCATCTTTTCTGTTAGTTGTGATGGAGTAACTGTTTGGGTTTTAGTTTTTTTGAAGATTGTTTCCTCAAAGTGTTTTTTCAATTTCAATTTTCTGCAGAATTTATATAGATCCAGTTGAAGTTGAAAATAAACTCCTTTATACGTTGGACTGAAAGAAAGTCCTTTGCTTAAAGCTGTGGTAAGTGCCTGTGTAACTGTATATTCTGATAGATTAATAATGAGGTTCACCTTCTCTTCCCTTGTCTTTGTGCTTGTTTCTACTCCTTGATTTATTTCTCCTTGTTTTGCTTCCTCCTCGACTGCCTCTATGGTGTCTTGGTGAGAGATATTTTGAGATCTTTGTTGTTTTGGTGGTCCACGATTCATTGGATTGTTTATTCGTAAATTTGTTCTGTGTCTTTGTACTTCCTCCAAAAAAGGACATATCTTTGTTTTAGAGGCTTGATCGTTCTCTGGTGTGAGATTGATTGTTGGAATTGCTGCTGTCGAAATAGATTTTGCTATAGGTACTTCCTTATCACTAGATGTTTCAACATCTGAAGTAGATGGAGTGGAAAGATTGCTTGAGGGCGGTGCTTTGCTCTTTTTAAATTGTTGTTTTGTACTGATATCGTACTTTCTTTGAAAGGTAAATAGTCTGTTGTTGATATAATCTATTTCATCTCTGATAAAGGTTCTTGATTTTGAGTTCTTTTACATAGTTACCTAGAAAATCATCCAGGATCTGATAATTCTTGAATGTGATCTCTGGACATTGTAGTTCCTTAATTACTTCTTTCGTGTCTTCTATGTCTTTCATGATTCTTTCATGAGTTAAAGCTGCTTGATTTATTAGCCGTACCATCATTTCCTTGGAGGTATTATGTAGTAGTTCTACCCAATCATTTAGGGCTGTTATGTCTTCATCTTCAAAGGACGGGAAGATACAGATCCGGAGGCCTCTTGGGATTCTATTGACCTCCAAATACATTTTTAGAGTTTTTATCTCCCACCACTTGTTTAATTCTTGTTTGCTCAAATTTATAAATAGATGTCTTAATGAATTTTTGTATTGCTGTTTTTTGGAGGAAGGACTAGTTTGACGATGTCCTAAAAAAATTTTGTTTGCTTGTGCTTCTCTCAAGTTGAAAGCTTCCTCCATTTTTGTTTGTTTTTTATTATTACTTTTAGCGTCTGCCTGGGGACTTCTTTAATGTATTGAAATTAGAACAAACCTTAACAGCGTTTAATAAAGAAATATGCCCTTGGCGACCACTATTTTTAGTGCAGAACAACCCGTCAGGTGCTGTATGGGGATCTCTGTACTATCATCCTCCAAAACGAGACCTTCCACACCCGCATGCTTGCTGCCATGTAGGACCATACCAGGGCTTTGCGTGGGCTGCCTCCCATAGCACCACCACCTCCTGATGCAGCAGCAGAGTGTGATGAGAGCGACAGCAGCAGTTCTCCCACAGTAGCGTAGCCGTGCAGGCCATGAGCCCATGGAGGTGTTTTTTTTTCCGCAACATCCACACAGGTGGGTGTTGGTGTACACCCTGTCCTCGGACCTCCTGGGTGGCCTCCCCTGGCCCCCACATGGCCATTTCTGATTTTTTTTTTCTTTTTTTTTTTTACACAGTGTGTTGCCTTGTGTGGCTCCCGTGGGCATCCACTGTGTATTCCGGGTGGGCACATGCAGGCTTGGGTTCCTGACACACACCCCTCCTGCTTCCCGTTTCCATGGGCTTGCAAAGGGTGTGACCAAGTGACAGTGACTTACATAGTGACATTGGGCTCCCATGAGCTGTGTGGGCAGTCTGTAGTCATAATTGTGTGGACATCCCTAGTGGGGTTTGTTTTTGTATTGAACACTGCATGGTGTATTGATATGTGCTTGTGCATCCATGTCCTCTTCATGTCTTCACAAGGCCGTCTCCTTTGCAGATGCAGTTCATGTTGTATGCAGGACACTGACACATTTGCCTGACAGCAACACTCTGGAGGTGGAAGGGGTCGATGTGCTGGCTTATTGAGGTTGTATGACTTACATTACTTTGAGTTTGTACTGTCATATTTTGGCAATGTTTCATGCTGTGTTGCTGTATTGTGTTGCTGGTAAGTATTTGGTCATGTGTGCTGTTTGTTATTGATTACTGGGAGCATATTGTCTGTGGCCTGTTTCCATTTGGGACAGTGCACTTTGTGACACTTGTGTCATGTGTTGTGTATTCCTTTGTTTGCTTTCACATTGTAGGACATGCCATGGTGTGTTGGGTGGCGGAGATGGGGAGGGGTTGGGTGACATGGTGCTATTTTAATGTTGTATTTTGCAAGGGGGTAGTCATTCATGCAGCATAAATGTGTGTCTTTTTGTGACACAGCATTGGTTGTCTTTCGGTAGGTAGGGATGCACACAATGTAACACTTCCAGGTGACCAATCTCAGGCTGGTATGGTTGTGACAGTTGACTGTCCCTAATGTCATCATCATTGATTGTCAGCTGGTATGTGCCAGGGCTGTGTGCACTCCACAAGGGTGTGATTTTAGGTGAAGTAATTAGCCACCAGCTGCGTACGGGCTGCCTCACCACATGCCCTTTCCTCTCCCATGCGCAGCGGCCGTGCTTGTGGTTGAGGATGTGGGAGCACCACCATGCCCACTGGCAGGCCCTGGCGTGTTGCAACGTTGTGCAGGACACATGCTGCCACTATGATCCTGCACACTACTGGGGGCGCATATAGCGGCTGCCCACCAGAGCGGTCAAGGGAGCGAAAGCGTGACTTGAGCACTCCGAATGTGCGCTCCACTATGCCCCGGGTTGCAATATGGGCTGTGTTGTATCTTATCTCGGGTGGTGTGGTGGCGTTCCGAATTGGCGTCATCATGTGGGTGCTCAGAGGGTAGGCACTGTCCCCTGGGGAGGTGAGGATGGGCATCATTAGTGGGGTTGTGACATTACTCAGTATCTGACATGCATGCATGTGCAGGGGCATTTATACTCACCAAGCAGCCATGTATCGCCATGCCGCCCAGCTTCTAGGTCCCGATTTAGGGTTGACATTCTGTAAATGAAACTGTCATGGGTGGACCCTGAATAGTTGGTATATACTGAGGTGATGATTCCCTTGGCATCACATACTACTTGCACGTTGATGGAATCCCAGTGCTGCGGTTTCTGTAGATGTGCTCAGTGCCCTGGGAGGACGTAGAGCCACATGGGTGCAGTCAATGGCACCTAGCACTTTGGGGAAGTGTGCCACCCCGTAAAAATCCTGGACGACAGCCTGCTTTTGTGCAGGTGTTCTGGGCAGGTATATGTGCCTGCGGACTGATGGGCGTGCAGTCATGATGGCCAACACCTGGTGCAGGCAGCGTGACTGCGTGGCCTGTGACACCCCCCCCACTATGGCACTTGTCCGCTGAAATGAACCAGTGGCCAAGAAGTGCAGTACATTGAGCACCTTTTCCAAGGGGCACAGTGCTTGGGAGCACAGGGTGGGTGATGTGAGGTCATCCTCCCACTCACTCACCAGGTTGAGTATTATGTGAGGTGGAAACCTGTACCTCCCATACACCTGGTCATCAGGCATCCCAAAAAGGCTGGTTCTGGGTGTAAAAATTCTGGCCCTGACTATCCTCCTCCTCCTGCGGTATCCCATGACCACTGCTGCAAGGAACAGTATATTCATTTTAGTGTCTGAGCTTGTTTGTTGTTTGCGTGCACTTTTATGCTACGCGGGTCAATGTACGCCTGCTTCCAACTGGCGTACGTGTTGCCAGATTAGTGCATCTTTTTTGGCGCACGCGTTAGCCCCGTTCGATTCCATGAATGCGTGTTGTAGGCATGCGTGTGGGCGTTCCGCGCATTTGCCTCCTGTACTTCCCCCATGATGCCCACATTTTCACACGTTGTGCCCCATTCCCCGTGTTACACCCCGTGTTACGCCTACTTTTGTTGTGTGCGCTGCGCTATGTTTGCTTTCGCTGTGCGCGTAGCGCATGCTGTTTGAAGAAGTGTGCGCCAGCGTGCGCCACGCAGGATTTTAGTGCACATCCATGGATTTACACGTGCACAGACTTCCATGAATTGCTGTGCGCGGGTTTCGCTGCGATTTTCGCACGTGTGCTGCGATTCGCACGCTTTTGCACGCTTCCGAAGAAATTTTCAGCGCACATTAATTCCATGAATTGGCCTGTATATCTTTAGGCTAGATATGAGAGCTATGGACTTAACACTAGCTATAATTTACAGCCTGGACCCTCAGTATTTGCACCTTACACACCCCACAAATACACCATTTACCTGCACCATGTACCCAGACTAGGCAAGAACCAAGTTGAAACAACGGATGGCCTAATCAACAAATCCACCTATTGGATGTGTTATACTCAAGGGTGTACGTCTGTAATCGGGGGAGATATCATAAATTGTACAAGAGTACCCGGGAAGGGGGTAGACATCAAAGATGTTAGGCTAGACCTGATGTATGCCCAAGTGCACAGGGCCTTTTGGGCATTGAATTTAGATTGTTGCCTCTGCCCAATTGCAACATGGTGATAAAGGCCTACCATCCTCAGAATATACACCAACCCTGGGCTAGTACCCATGGACTGCCAAGCCAAGAGTGTGTTCCATTGGGGTACCCCAATCAAATCTCCACTCTTAGAAGAATTCCCCATCGGCCGAGTAAAATCGGTATGGGTAGGGATACGCGGGAGGGTCTAGATGAAGTTCAATGACTAGATATTAACCATAAATCTCCCGCTGCGTTGCATATATATAGGAGTGAGCAAGATCCTGCTCCGTGTCATGAGCCCATGTGACCGATCTGAGCCATTGTGTATAGGTAGGCGCTCTAGGGCGGAGCCAGCAAAGTAATATGCAGCGGACTGCCAGGAGCATGCAGAGACCTGCCAGTTTCTTAGAATCGCGGCGTAGCTGAGGAAGGTCATGGAACAAGCAGTGCAGTGGGGGTAATCGAGTGTACCAGAATATCAGACAGTGTGGAGCAAATGTCTAGCCAAAATTGGGTCAACCGGGGACAAAGCCATAACATGTGTATATAGGAGGCTTGATCCGCGCCACACCTGGGCAGGAGGGAGGGGTGGCGCAGAACATGCGATGGAGTCTCATAGGTGTATGATGATACCTGTGTAGGATTTTGAACTGGATGAGTTTAAATTTGGTGTTGTAGGACACATCGTGGGTACGAGAACACATCCGGGACCACCTCTCATCGGTTATCTCAGTACCGAGGTCCTCCTCCCATCTGCTCCTCAGCTCGGTGAAGTGGGGGGCAGCTCTAGTCTGTAATAAGGAGTAGAGTCTCGACACCTTGCCTCTGAAGGAGAGAAAGGAGCAGAGCTCCGCCACTATAGGTTCATCAGGGGGCAAGGCGGGGAAGTCTGGATATCTGGACTTGAGATGTTCGCGGAGTGAGGTGTATTGTAGCCACACTGAGGGTCGGCACCTGAGTGAAGGAGGGAGATCAGACCATTTGATAAAGCTTCCTTGTTCAAAGGCATCGCGTAGTGTCAGAAAGCCAGCATCGGCCCAGTGAGTGACCACTGAATGAGGCATGTGTGGGACATCAGGAAAGAAGTTCCACAATGGCAGATCTCTGTGAAATGGGTGGGGTGGGCCGACCATGGTCCAGAGTTTGGTCAAAGCCAGGGATGTGCTGGCCACCGGGTTCATAGAGTTTGAGTCAGGGGGGATTGGTTTGAGGACCAGGGAACCGATCACTCGGTCACAGACCGTCAGTTTCTCAAGGCGAACATGTGGGGGGGATCAATGGTGTTGAACCAGTGTGCAGCAAACTGTGATTGGGCCACCACCCAGTATCTGATGAAATCGGGTGCGCTGAATCCGCCCAACGCCCTAGGAGCGGTCAGTGTGGATAATTTGAGGCGGACGGCCCCGGAGGGCCAGAGGAAGGTGTTACATATGCCGCGCAGTGTCTGGGAAAAAGTATCCCCGGGCCACAGAGGCAGATTGGTGAATCGGTACAGTAATTGGGGTAATACAATCATTTTGAGTATTCCGATTCTGCCTGCTAGTGGGAGGGGAAGTTTAGTCCAGCTGGAGGTTTTGGCCTCCAGGTTAGTTAGGTAACTCTGGTAGTTGTCGTCACGTAGCTGCGACGTGTGTCGGGAGACCACCACCCCGAGGTAGGTGAAGCTAGACGGAGACCAGTTGAAGCCATGTAGATCGGCGGGGGGTTGTGTTGAGTCTGTGAGTTGAAACAATGTAGACTTGCAACAGTTTACCTTGAGACCGGATATGTCCCCAAAACGGGCCACATCTGCCAGTATAGGGGCAAGATTGGTTTCAGGGGAGTGAACATACAGCAGGGCATCGTCAGCGTAGAGGGAGACTATATCAGTTTGGCCGGATGTGCGCAAACCCCTGTGCGAGTGTGATTGCCGAATCATATCAGCGAAGGGCTCCATGGCTATGGCAAAAATGAGCAGGGAGAAGGGGCATCCTTGGCGTGTACCTCTAGATATCTGGAAGGAGGAAGAGCATCTGTCTTCCGTGCGGACATTGGCCGACGGAGCGGTATAAAGGAGCTTTATCCAGGTGCGGAAGTTGGGGCCAAATTTGCATTTCTTGAGAACACGCCACAGGTATTTCCACAAGACCGAATCAAATGCCTTCTGCATATCCAATGTAGCTGCAACTGCCTGCGTGGCCGGGTTGATTCGACTGATTACATAAAAGAGCCTCCTTAAATTGAAGGAAGTGGACCTACCGGGGACAAAACCGGCCTGGTATGGGTGGATAATATGGGACATGTACGGGGCTAAGCGGTTGGCTAGCAGTTTGGCAAATATTTTAATATCGCTATTAATCAGCGAGAGTGGTCGGTATGAACTGCACTGCGTAGGGGGTTTACCAGGTTTAAGGAGCACTGTAATCAGTGCCTCCCGGAGAGACGGTGGAAGTATGCCCTTGTTGCACGATTCTTCCCATAGGGTCAGTAGGTGTGGCGCTAGTTGGGACTTGTTTAGTTTATAGAAGTCCATCGGAAGCCCATCTGGGCCGGGAGCCTTCCCGGATGGCAGTGACTCGATGGCCTCTACAATTTCCTCTATGGTGAAGGGCCTCTCGAGGAAGCCGCTAGCGTCGGCTGACAGGACTGATAGAGGAAGGTTGTCTAAGTAGGAGTCAATTTCGGGAATCTGGGATCCGTCATCCTCCGAATATAGGGAGGTGTAGAACGAGAGGAACTCAGAATTGATGTCTTGAGAGGAGGTGGCAAGTGTGCCATCTGGTCTAGTTATGGCTGGTATGTTGGGGGCACTGAATTCACGGCGCAGCAGTCTGGCCAGCATCTGGCTGGGTCGTTCTCCTTCGCCATATTCCTTCGCCGATCGAGGGGAGTCCAGGAACTTAACCCCGCGCTCGGCAAGGCCACGGAACCTGTCCAGCTCAGATCCCAGCGCCGCTAGGGTGGCCGGTGAGTGATCTACAGCGTATTGGGATTCATAGACGGCCTCGCTGATTCATTGGTAGCAATGTCAGCACGGATGCCCTTCAGGATGCCACTGCTCTTGGAGATGGCGACCCCTCTTGCCCTGATCTGAGGAAGGCACATGGATCGTGCCGAAACACGTGTCATCAAATAAGGGGCTATTAATAAATAAATCTTGTTATTTTTGGCAACAACTCAAATTCCCTCAAAATTTGTTGTGGCGCAGTAAGTTGATGCGTGCAGCCTCTTGGATTATTCTCACAATCGGAGTGGGGGAACTCAGTGTCTCCGGTTTTCCTGCACGCACCATTGCGACACCACCTGAATGGTGATCAGAACTTCAGTCGCGGAGGTCCAAGAGTGATTTGTTTCAAAAAGTTCCCTGTATTTTTATACCCTCTTGTGTGTGCTTTGAAGGATTCCCAGAGTACAGCTTGTGTTGAAACAGAATTTGTGTTAATCTCAAAATATTCCTTGATGGAGGACTCGAGCTTGGAAGCAAAAACCTGGTTAAGAAGCGCGTGGGGACTCATCCTCCACTGTCTGGCTTCTAATCCCCAGTTTAAGGAGATAAGCACCGGTGAATGGTCCGATAGTGTCCTGGGGAGAATGGCCAGGTGAGATATACATCTGACCAGTATGTCTGTGTTAAGCCATCTATCTATTCTAGAGTGGGAATCGTGCACTGAGGAATAAAAGGAGTATGTACGGCTTTCGGGGTACATCAGATGCCAGGCATCCACCAGTGCCAGCTGGGGGGGCGAGGTCAGGATAGTATATGCTGCCCTAGACAGTTGGCGAGGCCGAGAACCGGACCTATCCAGGGTGACATCTAGTATCGTATTGAAGTCCCCGCCCCATAAGATTGGAATCAGGGGGTAGCTCTCTAGTAGAGTGGTCAGGTGGAGGTAGAAGTCAGGGTCGTCGACATTGGGACCATATATGTTCAGGATGACTATCTCCTGGTGTTGTAGTGCACCAGTGACCAATACAAAACTTCCAA
Source organism: Ambystoma mexicanum (assembly GCF_040938575.1). NCBI lineage: Eukaryota > Metazoa > Chordata > Amphibia > Caudata > Ambystomatidae > Ambystoma > Ambystoma mexicanum. Next base: position 548,481,604 of record NC_090932.1, read on the forward strand.
GTGGATCTATATGGGAGTGGTGACACGTGAACTTCAGACTTTTATGTATTAGGGTAAGGGTGCCACGGCTCTGAGTGGAATAGTTAGTGTAATACCTCTGGGGACCCCATTGCTTGGCGAACCGTGCACATTGCTCCGAGCGAGCGTGGGTTTCCTGTAAGCATAGTATCTTTACCCCGTGGCGTTCGGCGTGGAGCTGAATCTGACGCATCTTTTTGTAATTGCCTAATCCCCTGATGTTCCAGCTCATAAAGGTCAGGGTAGTGTCAGCCATATTTGAGGGGGTAATGGTGAAATAAATAAGAGTGGATTTCCGGAAAATGAAAGATGTATACTCTGGATGTTTGTGATCGCATGTCTACATGTATAAAGTGTTTTGGCGCGGTGCAAGTGGCGCCTCCGGAGGCTGTCAAGACTTTTTAAAACCATAATGTCCCCTCCCCACACTCCACCCACATCCCTCCCCCAATCAGAGGGACGAAACCCGAACAAAACCAAAACAACCATAAACTTTTAGGCATCAACGCCTGGGGGTCTGTTAGCAGCCGGGCGATGGTGCGCCAGACTGAGAAGAGCGTTAGGAGAGTTATGCTACATAATAGGATAGAGCAGGGTGTTTAGAGTGGGTGCGGGTTACAGCGGGGCCCAGGTCTACAAACAGAGGACCAATGGAAGCATGGGGGTGTAGCCACGTGCCTCGACCCGGCAAAGCAAGAGTTGGGTGTAGTCCCAGCTTGGGCGAGTCAGGGCCCGGGGTATAATCACAGAAGCAGCTCAGTTGTAGTGCCAGGTGGCACCCAGCTGGGGGCCCAACAAGAGACGGATATTACTGCATAGAATGCAACAGCGTGGCGTGGGGGTCACTTACGCAGAGAAGTAATGGAGCAACATTATCAAAATCAACAACAAATAAACTACGGTGGGAAAGTGGCCATCGTGGGGGGGAGCGCCGTGACAGTCCCACACGTGGCATGGGTACAGTAACAACCATTGAAACACATGAAACTTATATTAGCACTGTTTAGATCAACCAGGGATGTGTTTGTCTATACATTTCAAAGCCTCTTCTGGGATGGTGAAAAAGTATGTTTGATTGGAGTGTTCGATCCGCAGTTTAGGAGGGACGAGCATGGAGTATTTGACTCCTAAATCCCGAAGTCTCTTTTTGACCGCAAGGAAGGTTTTACGCTCTTGTTGCACAGCCACAGAGTAATCCGGGTACAGGTGTATCCTCGCCGCCCCAAGATGTAGCTCCCCCTTGGCCCTGGCTGCCCGGAGCAGGGCATCACGGTCACGGAAATTTAGGATTCTGGCTATGATGGGACGGGACGGGGCACCCGGCCTAGGCTTCGCGGTCAAGGAGAGGTGAGCTCTTTCCACTGCGAATTGTGCCAAAAGCTTGGGGCTATCAAGAAGTGTTAGCAGGGTGCGTTCCACGTAATCCTCCATGGGCTCCCTGATGTTGTCCTCTGGTATACCAACGATGCGGAGGTTATTCAGCCTGGAGTGGGATTCGAGGTCATCATTTTTCTTTTCGACCAACGAGACCCGGCTGGTCAAGGTGGTCACAGCGACGCGTAAGGAACCCAGGTTATCCTCTGTGGTGCCAACTCTTGTCTCGATCTCAGCAACCCTACTGTCTGTTCTTTCGATATGGGCCTTTATGGACGAGATGGTCCCGTTCATGTGGTCTAACTTAGTATGCAGGGAAGTGAAGGCCTCGCGCATATACTCCAGCATTTTCTGCGAATCATCAGAGGTTGAGGATACCGTGGCAGTCGGCGACTCCCCAGGAGGGTCAATCGGCGGCCTGGAGGGCATCTTGGCGAACATATTTAGTGAGCTCTGCTTCTTGCTAGACCCGGCTCTCTTGGTCATGGTGACAGGCCGTGTCCGGCGCCCAGGGCCCTATTTGGATGCGGCGGGCAGGCCCCCCGACCACCACCCCGCCGAATGCCTCAAGGGGGGGAGGTAAGGCGAGGACAATGGTTAGTGACGCTGGAGGCAGTGCAGGGGGGGCCACACCAAGGCAGACAGAGTCAGACGGCGAGCCCACGGGGGGCAGGGAGGGAGTCCAGACATGATGTTGACACCGGATCGTTGGACCAGTGATGTGGTGCAGGATGTAGCACGGGTTGCTGGCAAAAGGGTGGTTCATAAAACGTACAGCGGAGCTCAAGATGAAGCACTCCAACCCTTGCGGGGGAGCTATGAGAAGGTAAACCAGATGCCAACGCGGGCCCTCACCCCTAGGTCATAGGGCGTGGGACATATGCACAGCTAGTGCAGGCGTGGGGTAGCGAGGGGGACCACAAGTCATAGCTTAGTACAGTTGAGGTAGCAGGAGTCCCATGAAAGCAGCACTGTGAGCAAGGGTGTCCTGTATTTAAGAGCAATAAGGGCGCACAGGTCGGAGATTTAGCGCAGCTGGATCACCGTGGGGAGGTGGGATGCCAATGTTCCTGAGGCAGGTGGAAAAAAGTGTGCAGCAGGGGGTACTGGTGGGCTGCCCGTGTGGACCTGAGTGCACTGGGGAGCGCACCTAGATGGTAAATGTCACTGTGGCCGGTGAGGGCCCCCAAATCAACCCAGGCGCGTATCAAGACAGTCAAGAAGGTGAGGAAAGCCAATCGTCCGTGGCACAGAAGTGGAGCAGAAGGCAGGGTATCTTGCAGCGGGTCACCGAGCTCAGGATTAGGATCCAGCAGTTGCTAAAATTGTGGGCCCCCAGCCAGTATCCAGGGGGGAGCGGGTGCCAGCAGGAGGGAACGATGGTGGCGTGTGGGGGGGCAGGATCCAGGCAGGCGACCCAAGGTCCACGGGCGGGGGAGCAGTACCGGTGCAGGCCGCTCAGCAGTGCCAGCCCACGCACCCCAGTGCAGCAGAGTAACTGCAGCAATAGCAGGAAAAAGGATGGTGGGCTGCTGGGCCCGCAGGCGGCAGATGGGAGCGGCTGCAGGGACCGCCGGAGCCGGGCACACACCCCCCCCCCGCACCCTCTACCTGCTGTAGTCAGGTATTGTTGTCCGTGTTTAGGAGCGGCGGGGGTGAGGCCGGCGAAGCGGAGGCCAGGAAGGCAGTCACGGCCCTGACGGAAGTGGCGCCGGGGCACTCGGCCCACAGGCGCCGCCGATGCAGGGGGGCCGCGGCCCGGAGTGGAAGGGCCGGCGGGCTGAGGAAGTCCTCCGCAGGAAGGCGAGATATGCAGGGGAGCAACCCTGTCAGCCACAGTGGCCTGGTGTGCCTCGTGGGCTCAGCGCCCCTCTCCCCACAGCAGGGAGAGCGGGCAGCCGCAGCCGAAGGCAAAGCGGGAGGCGCAGTCAGGCGCCTAGGGCGCGTTCAGAGCTGAAACTTCGTAGGGATGCGGCAGGGAGGTTCCTGAAGGATCGCCGGCAGCGCTGTACGGTGTAGGCAGCATTATGATGGGAAAAAACAGGATCAGCCGCTCTACCAGTCCAGAGCGTTACGCTTAGGTGGCCATCTTGTTTCGGCGCAACAGCGCCCCCCCTCATAACTGTGTATTGAAGAATTTAGAGTTGCGCTGGGAAAGCAGCGCACTCACACGGCATCCCGTACTCTGGGCACTCGTTACCTCATACATGCAAAGGAAAGATAGACACATTACAACAACGCATTAATTGTGGCACAATGAAATCAAGGGCCACTTGATGTGCTATGGTCAAACATTTTGACACTGTACACAAGCTTTTAGGCACAAGGATTTTGTCAAGTGACCGAGGACACACAGATGGAATGTCTTGTGATGATTGTAACAGAGACAGCGGCAGAAAAAAACATGCTATAACTGCAACTTGCGAAAAGCAATATACATATAGTTTTTATCTGCATTGTGAATTTGAGGTGTTTAAGAACAGACTAAATCAGTGACTCACCCCTGAAGTGTGCCTAAAATAAACCTTTAACGAGTTTAGCAATTAATGTATAGAATTCCAGAAAGACTATTTGTTATTCCTATTCTTTCTTATTTAGGGTCACTGCACAAAGTGTTAGACTTGGGGAAACTGCAGTTATTTTTTAATTCTTTTTTTAAGAGGCCTGAACAAGAACGTCAGAAACAAAGAGCCACATGGCACTGGCCACAGCCCAGGAACTTCCATAAAAAAAAACACTAAAAAAAACTTTTTTTTGTGGTAGCAAGGGAGACCAGAGGGGTAGCAAGGGAGACCTCAGGGGTCCCAGTTGTGACCCCCAAATGACGTCCCTGCTCAAATCACCTAACAACCCCGATCCCAATCCCAACCATTGATGATAAGGACTCGGGTGAATCATTTCTACTTGATTCTTACATGTTATTGATTGCGATGCTTGATAGTTTGAGATCAGATCCCTACCCGAACAGATCCAATATGTTCACAATTTTTCATACTATTTCTGGCCTTGAAAGTATTTGCTCTGAGGATTTAGAAGCTATAAGATACCCCGATCTAACAACTTATGACACTATCGATTTAGACATTTCTCCAGGATCGTCAAAAATGTAGTTTGGTGTACTAGAGACATCTTGAAACGAAACGGGTTACTCTGAGAAGTCCGAAAGCGACAACCTACGCTAATTAAAGGAGCGAACCAGCAGTCAGGAGCTCAACAACGAATAGGTTCTACCTACAACTCTGCTCCGCTAGAAGAGCAACAGCCTTGCTGTAGATGCAAGGAAGAAAGTCGTGCAAACAATCCACCTCAACAACAATCAATAAATTCAACTAATCCAAGATCGAAGTGGACGTTGGTCCTCAAAGCTGCTCTATCCGCTGCTAAAATGAATTCATCCTAGATTACTAACATTCAAGCCACACACTCTTGTTCGCTAGCTGTGTGGAACACCAGATGATCCTCTCATCTCCTCTGTGCGAAAGCTAGCTTCTTAAAAATGTATGACATCATTATGCTGCAAGAAACGTGGCTCTTGATTGAACCAATTTGGCCTAAACATCAAGTAGCCTGGGTTCCGGTGATAAAAGGGCCTAGAGGCCGTCCAGCTTCAGGATTGCTGGTTGCAGTCAAACTTGACTCATAATTACATCTAGAAAACTGGCACTCCTCTGATCCTGGCGTTGAACTGGTCAAAATCCCTTGTACAAATCCTTATCACCCATTATATCCTAAAGCGGCACTTCTGAATATTTATTGGAACCTGTTGTCCCCTGCAAGTTTGCAATTTCTTGATAATGTTGAGACAATGCTCGATTTAATTCTTCTTGACTCCTTAATTCATACCACAATAATTGCAGGCGATCTCAATGTGAATTGCCTATTCGCAAATAATAATCGCTGTAAAACACGAGCAACACAATGGATCACACTAATGTAGATTAGGAGCTTTATTATGTTGAATGGATCAACAATCTGAGATGATCCTCCGGCTGCAACATGGTCAAGAGGATCTAGTCTACTATTGATTATGTATATATCTCCTCTAATGCAAATAAACAAATTGCTCCCTTCAAAGTTATTCCTACTGAATCCAGTGACCATCAGTTACTGGACACACGCTGGACACAACACATAATCCAAGACGTACGTTTTTACACAGTACCAGTATCTCTTAATCAGAGTAGGGATCGATTACGATGGAAACCAATGCAGATAGCTGCTCTAACTCATCAACTATCCAATAAATGCTTGGATCATGATGCCTCTTTGGATGTCAAATACACTGATCATATAAAAGTTATTCTGCAGACATACCACGTATCAAGTCGTCCATTGTTCAAACAAAAATATGCTTATTAATTATCCATTCACGAGCTAAGCATAAAACTACGTCAATCTTTGCGAGCCTTTACCACAGCTGCTCCCAAAGGGGTAAACATTAAATTAAACAATAAATATAGGAACAGGATTAAGCGGATCATTGCGATAAAAAAACAGGATGATGCAGAAATAATGCTATTCACTTTACTAAATTGCTTGGCAAACCTTGTCCATCTTCATCGATGAAGCACTCGGCTATATGCGATCTTATGAAACTCACATTTGGTACTCTTGATATTGTATTATTAAGAACCTGAGTTCTTCCAGGGCCCCTGGACCTGATCATCTATCAAATATAATCCTGAAAACACATCCTGACGAATGGGCAGCTATTCTTGAACTAATATTTAGAAAAGTATTACAAGTAGGACATATCCCCTCATCGTAGAAAGAATCTATTATTATTCCAATTTTTAAAAAAGGGAACAGGAATGATCCGACCAACTATAGGCCAATTGCCCTTTTAGACGCTCCAGGCAAGATTTTCGCAAGACTCATTTTGCAAGATTTTATGTAATGGTTGGATGAAAATAACTTGCTAGACAAACATCAATCTGGCTTTGTGAAGGGAGTTGGAACTGTCTTGAATTTGATGATTTTATTTGCAATTAAAAAGCAAGCCATATCCAATAAACGCCCTGTGTTTTTAGCTTTAATTGATTTCAAGCAGGTGTTTGATTTAATATTGCGTGAAATCTTATGGGCGAAGCTCTTAAATGCCAACTGCCCCCTCACCTTGTCTACTTAATATGACAATTTTATTCTCACACATCTATCAGGATTAAACTCTCCACCAATGGCATACTATTAAAACCAATTTTGACTTTTGGCAGACTTAAACAAGGTTGCATATTTGCTTCCACTCTTTTTAACTTTTGTATTAGAGATATAAATGCAGCCTTTGAAGCGACTTGTTCCTTCTCACCGAAGTTAGGCACTTCTGAAATACCATGGCTAATGTATGCCGATGACTTAGTCATCCTAGATAGGACCCCTATTGGACTCCAAAGAAAACGAACAGCCCTAAGTACTTATGCCGGAACCAATCAGCTCTCTATCAATTCTCAAAAATTCAAGATTTAGTTTTTTCACCATCGATTACCCAAAACAGGATACAAATTTAATTTGACGCTCCCAGGCGTATCTCTTATCCATATCTCCCAATTCAACTACCTTGGATTAAACCTTAACAGCCATCCATCAGATCAGCCATATAAGGAACAACTTAAAGTCAGAATGAGGCTCTTATTAACCCAAGGCAAGACCTTGCAAAGAAAACATAAGAAGTTCTCTTTAAATCCATCACTTATGTTTTACAAGCATTTATTCAAATAATTACATATGGTGCCCAAGCAAAGTTTCCGCAAAAATTCACCAAGGTGGAACTTATTAGAGGGAGCGTTCTGGAAACCCATACTAGCACTGCCCTTGAGTACTCCAATAGATATAATGAGATTTGAATTAGATCTCACCTCATTATCTGCGAATGTATATTGGCAGATGATTGCCACATACAGAAAATGCATGGTCTCTTCACCATCCGACATAAATCTGCTTCCTGCAGTAAAATCGGTACTCATGCCTGGCCCTTACATGCCTGGAAAGCTCTGTGTCAGTCTATCGTTGTGGCAGCCGACATAACATTTGAGCTCTTATTAGAAACGTCAGATAAAGCCAAGTTAAAACTATTGTGGTGGGATTGGAGACTTACCTGTGAAGCATGTAGCACATACAAAACATTCAGGACTGGTGTGTTTATTCCTAAATCAATGCATACAACAGCACATTACCTGATGCAATGTCCTGATTTGGCATATGCTATGTCAATCCTGCGGCTCTGACTTAATCTTTGGCAGACTAAAACTAGATCAATATTTAATAACAAGAATAAGCCTTTGGATACTATGTGCAGATTCTGCACATTACCAGACCATGGTGAGACAGTCCAACACTTAATTACCGAATGCTCTGCTTTAATAGAAGCCAGAAAATCTTTCTTCTATAGGCATTTTAAACACTTTACTCAATTGACTAAAGAACAGATGTGGGTGGCTGTATTTAATGCAACAAACATATCATTAAACATTGCGACAGTGCAACTTCTCATGAGCCTAAACCTTTCAATGGACCTAAAACCAGTCTCATCGAATAATTAAGGCCACCCTATTGTATGAATATACTGTAGTCTTCATGGTAGTATATTGCAATCAACCAAATATTAAGCATCGTAAACTTTGTGCTACTGTGTTCCTTTCCATAATGAGCTGTGCTATCCCAATACATTGATTGTCTATGCTCATAACCACTTCTATTATGTAATTAATGTCAGTTAAATCTTGGATTTTACTTGTTTTTATCAATTTTATTACTCTGTTTTATGAAATCTGCACTGATATTTATTGAATCATCAAAGTGCTGTATATGTATTTTTTCATATAATCTTTTAGATCTAATTTATTGTGTTTTACTAATATGTTGTCCTTGATACTTGATAGTAATGCTCTCTGTTCATCTCTGTAGCTGTATTTAACTGCATCAAAATCTCCACATATAATCATGTTCTCGACATTGAAATCTGACTGAGTGACATTTTTTTCTTTATAGATGTATGTAATATATCTAACACTAAATTGAAAAAGTTGAAATATCAACTAAAACAATTTCATCTATATAAAAAAAAAGTAAAGAAAAAAGAATGTTATAATCCTGATAAGAAAGGAACTTTTGTGTTTGTTTGTTACGTCAAGCCCTCTGCAACAAGAGACTGTCATTGGGAGAGAGACTTTGGCAGAAGGCCCTGATACCTGTGCTTTGAACTTTTTCCTCGTGGCCAAGAAGCCAGTGTATGCAAAGCTCAACCGTGCCACCTTGTCCCATGCTGAAAAAGTGGGGAAGGGAAGCCAACTGCTCAACTATCCTGACCTATTATTTCTTGAACACTTTTCTTTTTGGTTACATTGTTGTCCCACACCATTTGTATTTAGAAGTAAGGATTGGCAATGAGTTTATTAGTATAGATCCTTTTATTTTGACAAGACACCACTAGGACTGTGTTTTTATTATTTGATGGTCGTAGTTTGCTCCCATCCTTAGATTTAGGGTTAGATAGGTGTTCAACCAACCCATTGAAGTTCAATAAATACCCTTGAACTAACTGTGATCCGGTAGGATATATTGCAACTCTTCCCCCCCCTTCACCCCCTGTTTCCCTTCATGAACACTTTCTCACGGACAGGCCGCTCTGGGAGGAAACAGACTCAAATCCGAGCAGTGTACCTGATGTGTCCCACTACTATGGTCAGGCAAGGTCAGGCAATTACTGGTAACCATTCACACCAGACTTTAAGCTTCCGCACATGGATAAAAGGCAGAGCACAAGAGCACACTCTGAGCGAGGCAAAGCACACGAAGGAACAGCATTCTCGAGACGGCAGCTGAACGAGGGAAGAAAGACGGCAAACCAAGATGGGTGCGCAAGGAAGGAGATACCTTTGACCTTTCTGGCGGAAAACCGTTACTTTCTGGAATCCTTGAGATTAAAGAGCATAAGACCAGGAAACCAGACTGAAGAATCCTGCATTGTGTGTCAGAGATACCCGGGGCCCTCCTGCATGGCTGACTGAGTTGCTGAGAAGCAGCAGCCGCTGAGGTACCATTGTTGGTTCTGAGATCAAAGCAGTGCCAGAGAGATCAACACAGCTGGTGAGTTGGGAAGACTGATGAGAGACAGGTCTGTGTTTAAGTCAGGTTGCAAGTGGCAACATTATATAAACAGTGTAAGAACAAAGACTGGTAACTCGTGTGATGAAAGACTCGAGGAAATCCTGATTGCTGAAGGATGAGTGTACTTTAGCAAAGAAAGACACAATGGCCATCGTTACGACCCTGGCGGAAAGTAACTGACCTGACCGCCATAGCGTAAATAGCGTTTCCGCCATTGCACGACGGAGTAAAGTGCGGCTAATTCCGACCCATCGGGCACGAGCACTACGCCATGGCGGAAGTGCAAAGTCCGCGATGGCGGAAATGTCCCCAAAACGCCCCTCACCGCCGTCGTACGGCGCCCTAGGTGCAATTCCGCCACCCATCATAGCGGTCACCGTAATGAGCGGCAATCGGAAAATACGGTGACCGTAAATATACGGAAACGGAAGTAAAAACATGGTCCCGGAACGGGAAACAGCACGCCGTACACCTATAAAATCAGAATTCCCACACAACCATTAAAAATACTACCCTGAGACACAACCCATCCCGTCATCCACCCTAGTGAAAACAAGAAAAATGGGAAAAGTAGCGAAGAAAGCGTGCGACCGCAAGCGGCAGGTCCACTTCTCCCGTGAGGAACTCACCGTGCTCACAGAGACCCTCCAGGAGAATGCTGCCGTCGTCTTCTCGACGCAAATGACCAGGACGGCACTTGCGAACAAGAAGGCCATATGGGCCCTGGTGGCTCAGCGGGTAAGTGCGGTGGGGACCGCACCCCGCAACCCACAGCAATGCAGAAAGCGATGGGACGACTTGCGGATACGCGTACGGAGCATACTATCCGCCAACCGTAACATTGCCACAGCTACCGGGGGAGGATCGGAAACACCCATCAAGTTGACCCCCTGGGAAGAAATCTGTGCCTCCACCATTGGAATGGAGAGTATAGAGGGAGTCGGAGGGATGGAGAAAGGAGTGCAGACATCCGAAGAATCAGGTAGGTGGCCCAAATAAAACAATGCTAAATCCACAATGTCCAATCATGTGAAGTACCATGTGTCCACATAGTGCAACAGAAACACATGGCCAGGAGAACGTCCACATACATTGGCCTGATAGCGCACTTTAAAAGTCACATTAAATACATAAATAATTAAAAATCCTAAAAACACCCTCTACACGTGCAGCAGGCACACCCTAACTGCAGGCTGCAAAACAACTGCATCCTCAATCCACACAAAAATGAAACCACCTCCAAGGCCCTGACCCAAATCACCCTCAGGTACCACCCCAATGCATGTGATACATTGCCGTTCCAATTTCCACAGACCCATTAATAACGCTCGCCCTCCTTTACTCCACCACAGGGTCCGATTCAAACGACGAGCTCCAGGACACCCCTACCAGCACACCTGCAAAGAGGGCCAAGACCAACGGCCAAAGACCCTCCACCTCAGCTGCACGGATCAAGACACGGCAGCAGCACAAATCAAGTGGCAGCACACAGGAGGGGACTTCAACAGGCACCCCAGCAGCCAGCATGCCCACAACAGCAGCACCACAGGTCCCCCCAATGGATGCCACCAAAGGCACTGCTTCTGGTGGCAGCAGCACCATAGGTGACACTGCATTAATGGCAGCATGCTCCGACACAGAAAACGGTGATGTCGATGTAGGATCCATCCATGACCTGTCCCAATCCCCCTGTTTGTTTCATCCCGTACACCATGAGGATACCACGCAGGGGCACCCACAAGACGACTGGCCATCCCCCACAAGCCCTGTGGCAAGGCAACATGAGGTCATCAGCCCCTCTGTGACACCACCGCAAATGGCCATGGCACAGCAGAGGCAACAGTCCCTCGACCAGGTGATCGTGCAACAGCAGCAACTGGCCACGCTCCTCAAGGACCATGCTGATGAATGTGGGGGTACTAAGGCAGCCATAGAAACATCTACTGAGACACTTAGGGCAGAAATGGAGAGAAGTACAGAGACACTAAGGGCACAAATGGAGAGAAGCACCGAGAGCCTGAGGGTACAAATGGAGAGAAGCACCGAGAGCCTGAGAGTACAAATGGAGAGAAGCACCGAGAGCCTGAGGGGGGAACTGCATGCGACGTCCAAAGACGTATGTGCTGAACTTGCCGCTGTGCGCCGTGTGCTCACTGAGCTCTCACAAACTCTTAGGGACATGCATGGACGTGAGCAGGCAGAGACATCATCCGTTGCAAGTTCCGTCCAGGGCAGCCCCCAACGTAGATCTGGGAGGAACCTGCGCTCCACAGGCAGGGGTGCCCCTGATACCCGGAGAGGGGGCTTGCAATAGCGTCTGCCCACTGACAATGAGCATCTTTGGACACTGGTGTTCGGGGGGGAGGTAGGAGGGTGGAGGGGGTGTGTTGGGCTTACTTGGGTGGCGGGTCGATGGGGTGTGTAACATAATTTCACATATGCTATAAACATTGCACAATCAACCAATGAGATGTGTGGACATTGATCTTTGTGTACGAGGCCTTTATAGGCGTACAGTCCATATTGTGCATGTTCCAGACACACACAGTGCCACAAGTCCCGTGTCCATGTATCAGCCACCAGGCGTGAGTGCTAGAAGCATGAATCTATGATATTCTGACGAATTTCACTGCCCTCCTGTGCCTCGCGGACTCCTTGAGGTGCTGCCACATCCCCACCCTCATCATGACCATCTTCAGGTGCTTGCAGTTCTGCGTCAGGGGGCATGGGCACATTTCTACGTACGCACATGTTGTGTAGCATGACACATGCCATGACCATCTTTGCAACCTTCTCATGGCGGTACAGGAGTGCCCCGCCAGACCTGCTGAGGCAGCGGAAACGAGTCTTCAGTAGGCCGAATGCCTGTTCTATGACTACACGGGTACGTGAGTGGGCATGGTTGTAGTCCTCCTCATGCTGGTTCTGTGGGTTCCGGAGTGGTGTAAGGAGCCATCTCTTCAGTGGATACCCGGCATCACCTGTATGTGGACAATAAAGGTTGTTTGTGGAATGACATTGCTATGTACGCACCCCCCCCTTCCTGCCAGGTCATTGCCGCATCACATACCCCACATTATCATGCATGAAATGAGACTCACCGAGTAGCCAGGATCTGTTCCCTGCATGTCGCTCCATGTAGCGTGGTATTGTAGAGTTCCTCAAGACCATAGACTCATGGGTTGATCCAGGAAATCGGGGACAACAATGTGTAATGATCCTGTTGGAGTCACACACCATTTGTACATTAAGAGAATGATATTGTTTTCGGTTGCGGTACTGGGCCTCCATGGCATGTGGGACAACCAATTCCACATGGGTGCAGTCGATGGCACCAATGGAACCCGGTATGCCGGCAAGTGCATGGAATCCCACTTTTGTGTTCGTAATTTCCTGCTCCGAGCGTGGTAGAGAGATGTAGTCGTCTGCGTGCTTCAGGAGGGCATCGAGCACTTGCGATAGTGTCCGTGACAACAGTGGCTGTGAAATGCCATGCAACTGTCCGACTGTGTGCTGGTAGGTGCCTGTGGCCAGGAAGTGGAGTACAGACACCACCTTCAGTAGGGGTGGGATGGCGGTTGGGCTATCTATCATGCTGACAAGGTCAGCGTGTGTCATGTCCACAATGGCGGTTATGGTGTCCCGGTCCAAACGGTAGCGGGTGTGGATCTGCTCATCAGTGAGGTTGAACGGATGTGCTCGGAGGCGTGGGATTGCGGGCTGCCTGCGTGGTGGCAGTGGCTGTGCTGGTGGGCCTTGCTGGCCCTGCCTTGCCCTCCTCCTCCTCCTGTGTCTCCTCTGTGCGGCCGGTTGTTGTAGTAGTTGGTGTTCGTCTTCTACTTGAAGTTGGAGTACTTGCAGTGCTATCAGGTCCCCCAGGGCCAACATCGCTAGTCCTGCCGGTAGCATTTTGGAGTGGGTGTGGTTGTGGGAGGGGGTTGGGTGTGCAATTTATGTGTTTTCAGGCTGTATAGCCTCCACCTGTGGTGATTCATTCCACCTGTGCAAGCTGCAATCCCCTTTGGGCGTGCACGTCCCGCACACAACGCTGCAATTCGACGCATGGCATCTTGCTATTACAATCATGTATTTAATCCCGATGGCAGTGAAATATTGGTTCATATGTTCATTCTGCTATGGTCCCATTGTTTCACATACTATCTTTGCAGTCGCGAACAAACTTGTGAAGGGTCAGTGGAATGTAGTACTCGATTAACGCTGGACCCTCATGCAGCACTGTACCGAGGTTCACCGACGGGCGGGGCGTCCCATTTGTGAGTGAAGCCAGTTGCCATTTTCACACACTGCCACACTACATGGATGGATTTGTGATTTCAAGCGGTCACAGATGCCTTTTCGACGTGATGTTGCAAATGAGGAATTCGAAGGACAGCGCATTCGGTTTTCAGCTAGCGGCGAGGAGACGCCCACAGGTCTGACTGCAGATATAAAGTTCTATTGTTTAATGTCCTTCGGACAGGGGCCATGGCGAGAATGCAATGGTTGATATGAATAGTATGGGATGCGCAATAGCGTAGTGGACGATAAGGCAGGACGTTCCCAAATACATGTTACTTCACAACACTGGAATTCTGGGCTGGAGCACAGTGGATTTTGCAGACTGCATTACGCACAGACTCAATGGAAATTTCACATGTTATGTGACTAAATAATCAGGCGTTTTCATACCGGGATGAGGGAATGATGTATGGATGCATGGACAGATGATTTAATAGTGAGTTTGCCATGTACAGGGCTTTTTGGAATCTATCCACTTCCTCTGCGCTATGTGATGCAGGGCTGCCATAGTGGGACCATCGTCTATCTGCCCTTGTTGAACCCTCCCTGTCTCGACGCGCCTTCAAACACTTGTGTCTATGCACGTTACTAATCCCATCTAATGGATTCTGTTTTAACAGACGCATGCACACAAACACTCGTTTGTAATGGTGTTTTCACCTCGATTTATATAGTTATGATTCGCAAGTGATTTTTGGGTGGGAATAATCCTTTTGAGTGGGCTAGCATGCATATGGCTGTGGATTTAGTGTGATCATTGAAGTGAGTGATTCAAATGAAGTTCTGATGCCCATACTATTCTTTTTCATTTCATTTGGGTGACAGGTATCTCCTCCCCTTTTGCCGCTGCCATCTGTATGCCACTCCTGCAGATGGCTTTTACTCCCGACACCTGCTGCTTCGTGTTAATCAGTGGAGCACCATTACGATCTTATGGGACGATCGCCAATGGGCCACATGCCCTTACGCAGTACTAGTGGCTAGGAGCAACATATCGACCTTTCAGCTGGACTAGTGCCTACCTAATGGGACGGCCCTGCGGTTCTAGGCGCTTCCATGTTGCCTTTTTGAACGTGAATGTAGCCCCTGTGTACCATGAAGGAACAGGGCGTCACACAAGAAGAAGCTGGTCATTTATTGCGGATGCGGCCCACAATAATGAAATATATTTTGGAGTTCATGACCTAATAGCTGTATGGGCTTGGTGATTTTGTTGTGCATTAAATTTTGATTATTATATTGACCGTGTAGCGTTATTCTTTGCAAGTAATGTAGCATATTCCTATTTGTGGAGCGATGTATTGTGAGAAGATCTGCATTGGGTTCCGGCTTCTGAGTATAGTTGCGTGGTACTGTGCTGGGCGCGTTTGCCTATGAAGCCCAGTGAGGTCAGGGATAGGGGCTGCCATTATGACTGTTTTAATGATGTCATGCTCAGGGGCGGGGGATTAGCTTTTGTGTAACAGATGCCGGTCAGCCAGGTGGATTGGTGGAATGATGTGATTATCAGAATATGGCTGGTCACAGGTGCCTGTGTTTGCGTGCGTTTCTTGGAGGGAGACTGAGGTCATGTCCATTGGAATGGCTTCTGTATTCGTGCCATCTGTGCCCTGCAGCTCCCATTGGCCCCTCTTGAGATGAGCCTGGCTGCTCAGTCACTCTGCCAACTTGTGTGGTACATGCTTATGCTGATGGTTGGTTTGTTTACTGGCAGGAGTACAGGGCTGGTGCAGTCTCCCTCAGGATACTGCTTTGAATGTTGCCTTACACTGGTGTCAAGCGATGGGGGGCCTGTTTTTGTTTGTCTCATATTTCAGTTCATGTTGCTGTACTTGAACCTTCACATGCCTGTGCTGCATCAGTACGGCAATGGTGCCATGGCAAATATGGATGGCCACTCACAAGGCACTTGGAGCCCCTAGATTCATTTGTTCGTTGGCATGCATGGGTGACTTGTACATTTCACTGGTTGTATTGTGTGACTTCATTGCACCTACGAGGAGTTGTGCAATGTGGGCAGGGAGTGGTGTACAGGCACTCAGTAGGGCCTTTTACGGTTGGTTCGCGATGCCGTACTTCTCACCATGGCGGAATGGTACTTTCCGCCATGCTTGATGGCGTTAGGTATATGTCCGCTAGGGTCAGCATTCGCGTACCGTTGCGCCATGGTGGTAATTACGGTTTCGCATGGCGCGCGTGCGCGTACTTGGTGCAGTTAGCGTTGGCGTTCACTACGGTGTCGCTAATGGCATCGTACTTTACGGTGACGGGTCATAATCGCACCGACCGCTATTCGATGGCGGTATTGCATTTCCGCCATCGTTTTTCGATTTCCGCCAGGGTCGTAATGAGGTCCAATATCAGTGACAGAGTGGTCCTGCACCACGAGTGAAGTGGCAGAAGCAAAAGTGAAAGATAAGAAATTGAGTGAGTCGAAGTGGTCCTGCGTCGGTTTAAGCAAAACCCATTGCACAATTGAAAGTCTGTTTTTTTTTATACAAAGAGGAAAGCTTGGAAAGTGAGCTTAAGTGGTCTGAGCCCAAACGAGGGAGACCTGTTATGAAACTGTGACTGTGAAAATCCTGATAAGAAAGGAACTTTGGTGTTTGTTAGTTACGTCAGGCCCTCTGCAATAAGAGACTGTCATTGGGAGAGAGACTTTGGCAGAAGGCCCTGATACCCATGCTTTGAACTGTTACCTCGTAGCCAAGAAGCCAGAGTGTATGCGAGGCTCAAGGGTGCTGCCTTGTCCCGTGCTAAAAACGTGCAGAAGGGAAGTCAACTGCTCAACTATCCTGACATATTATTTCTTGAACACTTTTCTTTTTGCCTACATTGTTGTCCCACACCGTTTGTATTTAGAAGTAAGGATTGGAAATAGGTTTATTAGTATAGGCCCTTTTATTTTGACAGAGACTCCAGTAGGGCGGTGTTATTGTTATTTGATGGTCGTAGATTGCTCCCATCCTTAGATTTAGGGTTAGATAGGCATTCAACCAACCCATTGAAGTTCAATAAACACCCTTGAACTGTGATCACTTGTGTCTGTCTTCACTGTCTGATACCATGCCTTCCTTACAGTGAGTCTGAGGGCTGCCACTTTCATTCTGCATCTCTGCACTTACGTTTCAGGGCTGCAAGTTCAGAGTCATAGGGCCTCATTACACGGAAGGCGGTGAGCCATGGCGCTATTAGCGCCATGGCTCATGCCGGTAAAATATCGGCACCGCCTTGGCGGAAAGGGGATTTACCGCCCCATTCCAAGGTTGGAGGGGCGGTAAATCCCCCTTCCGCCATTGCCCTTCCCCATTCCCATTTCTGCCCCATAGGGCTCTATGGGAATGGGGAAGGCGCTAATTACGGCACCGCAATTTTGCGGTGCCGTAATTAGCTCCGAGGTCCCTTAGCGGGTTGGTTTTTAACGCCTGCAAAAAGCAGGCGTTAAAGCACCAACCCTCTAAGGGACCTCGTAGTAAGGCGGTAATGGTTAACGGTCACCGTTACCATTAACGGTGGCCGTTAACCATTACCTCCTTCCGTGTAATGAGGCCCATAGAGTCATACCAGGCATATTTCAGGCGGATCCTCATAACTGGGGCCAGAATGTCGAGAGCGTTGGTGATGGCAGATGGAAGCTGCTGAGAGCGGAGTCAGAGTTAGAGTCTGCAGTGGGGGCACAGGGGTGAAGGCAGATGCGAAGGCAGCAGCTGACACTCGTTTCATCGGATGGATGTTCGTGAATGAGGTTGGCAGGGTGGGGGAGTTGCAGTCAGACGGCAGAGAGGGACCAGGAGATTGGGGTGGTGAGTGGGGCTGAGAGCAAGAGATCAGTGTGGATGGATGGCATTGAGAGTGTGTCCAGCCAAATGGGTATATACAGTAGCTGAATCACAAGTGGTGAGTGTGATTAAGTGAAAGGTGAACGATAGTGATTGTTCGCGTTTTTTGCTTGTAATCCTATATTCACATAATGTAACATTCTCACACTTTGTGTTCAAGGTAATATGCTGAAACGTGCATACTTCCTTGGAATGCAACACTATGTATTTAGAAACATATGTAATTCAGGATTGTGCCATGCACCATCACGTGTATTTCATTAATACATATTAGCATCGTTGTTTACAGTACAAAATTCTTAATCAAAACATTAACCCAATTATCCATCTTAATACACAGTGATGACATTCAGGATGAAAAATTAAAACAGATAGTGATGAACTGCAGCAGTTACACATTTTAGAGATTAATATTCAATGCACATGGGCTGTTTAAGGTCAGTAGTTAAAGTGTATAGACAGCGAAATTGCTCGGATGTCAATCATTCGCCAAGTATTTAACCTTAGTCTGTGTTCTTATTCGCTCATAAAAGAAAAGGGTCCCTTGAAGATCCCAGCCCGGCAGTGCAAACAATGACGTGCTCCGGTCTGGAGCAGTACAGTATGGCACGCTCCAACATCAGAACCGAAGTACCCTGCTATGGAGTGCAGCTCTATGTTTTGTCTGGGGGCGGCCTTGTATCTACACGCAGGCAGCTCCCCCTGTGCTCCCAGAAGTTTTGCAAAGGTGAGGAAGCAACTGCTATTACTCTAACCGCAGGCCTCCAGGGCGAATAGGGAAATACCCAATGCCTCCATGCAGGAGAAGCAGAATGATAAGTACTCTGCCCACCGGCCGACAGCCATACATCAACAGAGCACAACTTTGCAGCAGCACCAACAATGGCCAGACAGCCTCCACTGTGGTACTACAACCCTTATGCTCCTCAGGGTTCCCAGCCATGAGCATTGAAGCATCCTGCGCTCTGTGCACTGCACATCTCACCAGTATCATCAAACATGAGATGCTGCATGTCTAGGCTTTGACAAGGTGAAGACCCTCAAACACGAGGGGAGAGACACTCTATGCTGCCAGGTGATCCAAGAGGCTGAATCTCACTGCACACCTGTAACACCAGGCAATTCAATTCCTGCTCTGCCAGCCAGATAACCCGTGCCCTGTGCCCACAGTCGAACGCAAGGCCAACCAGAGTAGAGGTAAACATCTCCCGGCACAGTGCCATCAGGGAAACCATGACACTAGGCCACGGAAATTACCCAGCTACTGAAGTCGCCTTGCCCTACAGGTGGCCTCAACACCATGCCACAAATGTCTCCTACGGTACTGCCCAAGAACTAGAGAGCTGGTGGCCCAGACTGCCTGCCGACAGTGTCACCCAGCACACCATGCCATCGGAGGACCAGGCCAATGTGGGCTTGGGGGTGATACCTGCCGGCCCCCAGAACCGAACCAATGACTTGTGTTCCACCGACCAAACTATGCAGCCTGGGTCCCCAACTCCAAGGACCAGTGTGACGGGCAAGAAGTGGGTTGCAGCTCATTACGGGTGCTTGTGCACCCTCCTGTGCCCCTGAAGTAAAGAGACACTCCAGACTTGGGGTGCATCACCAAAGAGGGGGTGAGTGATGTCCTGTCACCCCGTGCCCGAACAGCCTGGACATCCAGCGATCTGCGTCCCGCTGACTTCCCACAACATCAAGGGACTATGCCGATGTGACCCCTTGTACTTGCCAGGTGCGGCTTTGCCAGTATTGAACTGTACCATCAATGGACCTGGACCTGGGGAAGTGCCTCCGGAATGGACGCTGATGGAAGGTGAACCGGTCTCCTGCATTCGTGCCATTGCTTAAAGTGGTCTCAGTAAGGGACAGTGATGTGAAGCTGTGCTCCCGCAGTTGGTAGGGGTGCTCTACATGGTACCAGTGGCTACCTGTGAGCGTCATGCAATGTTGGCAATACCGTACCCCAGGTTAATAAAGGATTTTGTAACTTGTGGTCCAACTGCCAACCATCCACCGGTGGGTCGGCCACTGTGACTGTCAACTGAGTTTGATGGTTTGATATGTGTTATATGTGTATAAGTATGTGAGACCATATGTGTTTCAATAGCATAGCCTATTTGAAGGTGGTCCCACGACTCTGAAGTAGTCCAAGTAATGTTGTTCTGTAACGGGGTGGGGGGGGGATCATCTATGTGGTAATCAAACTTGTTTGTTCCTTATAAAAAAGGAGGGTTGTTGTGTAGTAACCCTCCCATGTTGTGTTGCCCCTTTCAAGACGGACTGTGTCATGGCCCAAGCTAATAAAAGGGAGCCCTGCAGGCACGTGGAACAGAACGGCTGCAGACTCCGAAACAGAATGACCTGAGTCCGTCTCTCATTGAGGCTTGCAGGCCCACCCTGTGCAAGTAGCCCCTGCAGGCCAGTTTACCATGGGCTCCCCCTGCAATCGAGGCAGCCAGGGTCCGCATGTGCTGGCAAGGCTAGACCGGCCACCCCTAGAGGCACTGGGCCTCCCAGGTGCTGGTGTCCCATAGCACCTCAGGGGGCTGGTGCGATGTCCATGACCAGCCCTCACCCTTCAATCCCTTGAGGCACTGGGCCTCCGTGGTACTAGTGTCCCATAATACCACAGGGGGCTGGTGCGATGTCCATGACCGGCCCCCCATAACAGTGACTGCAACGGCTTACCCTGCGCAAGCCATTGCCACATATGAATACTGTCTGTATTTAAGAATTAAGTCACCATCCATTTGGTAAGAAGGATACATATTCATGATATTCTCGCACTATAGAAGTTAGCAGCTGTTCTGCAGCTTGTTGTCATGGTATAGTCTAACATTACACTTAATCAGACTTTCTTTCCCATTATAGAACGTCTTTTGTTCTTGAAAGCACCGACAGGTCAGCATGTGTACAACATACTTTACGTATAGGTATTCTGCATTTTCACAAAAAACTATACAGCTAATACTCTTCTGTTATTTGTCTCTTTTATTTTGTTTTATTTTATTTTTTTTAATTTGTCCTCTGCACTCTCCTCCTGCCACCAATGACCGTATGTATTATGATATTTTCCGATGCTTGTAACCTGTAAAGCATGATATTGGTATACATGCGCAATGGGTACCCTATTGCCATTATTTTGTTTTGTCCCAATTGCCACTGTTTTATGTTGTTCCACTGTGATGATGAACCTTGCGGTTTGTTATGATATAACAATTTTGAATGGATCTAGATGAGTAGGGCCCTGACGAAGGACGTGTTGTCCGAAATACATTGGCCTAATGTGCATATGTTGCTAAACTACGAATAATTTACTAACTAAAATTACACGGATTAGTGAATAAACTAATACTGGTGCATTTTTCGAGTTGTACTACCATTTATTTTTTATTATTGGAAACCACTTTAGTGGGCATTAGGGTGTCAAGGTTTTTCTTTTCTGTCCTATATATAGTAGCTGAACTCTCTTTTTACATAAGGTTGTTTAGTTTTATAGATTGGCAATTATACCTCGCATTGGAATTTTTTTCAGTAAATATTTGGATATATATAGAAGAATTATTTAATTTGGTAAGCTAGGAATTTGTTATGATGTTGACGAGAGGTAACTACCGTAAATGTAGGAAAGAAATGTGTTTTTTCCTTATTTTTTTAAGTATGTGTTTTAGATGAAACAAGACATTTTGGCGAATGTTAAACATTGCTTTTTGCTGACAGTTGTATTTTAAGTGTATTTTAACTGTTGTTTTATGTGTGCTTTTATGGCTGTCGGCCGAAATAAAGATATCGACTGACTGTTGGGCATTAATAAAGAATGCCCAGAGGATATAATGATACCCAAATAAAATATGACACCTTATCAACAAGCCGTCTAATTGGGGGATGTCAAAAAAGA
Organism: Ambystoma mexicanum; assembly: GCF_040938575.1. Classification (NCBI taxonomy): domain Eukaryota; kingdom Metazoa; phylum Chordata; class Amphibia; order Caudata; family Ambystomatidae; genus Ambystoma; species Ambystoma mexicanum. The sequence continues at coordinate 548,503,138 of NC_090932.1, forward strand.
AAAAGCCTAGATTGGGGAAACAAATCCAGGGCCGTCTTAGAAAATCCGTCAGCAGCCCAGGTGTATAAAAGAAGGATCACGCCATTACGAGAGGGAGACCAGGATGATGCCACACAGGCTTTCATCTGCTCCCTGATACACGGGGGGACGCCACTACCTTGGAAAAGGTAGTACATGTTTTATTAGCTGTACAAGAGTCGCTCTGGGAAGGCTATGCCAGATGTCCAACCAAACGAGCTGCTGTTGTGTGCTATTCAGGACCTAAGGCTAGGTACTACTTGCAAACGTTGAGACCTGAAAGGAAGGCCTACTAACAAATAAGACCATACAAACAATCATTAAATTCAACTTAACCCTATTAACAAACACTCTTGGATTTAACATTGTCTTAGGGCTACAGTCCTCCTCACACCATCAACACTATCTCTTTAGACTTAATATCCACGGACCATAATTGCATGGAGGTAAGTAAGTTTTACTGTCGACCCAAGGGTGGGCATTGGGGCACTGTGATTCATGGCAGGAGGTATCGAAGGTAACAATAGTAGTGGGAAAAGACAAAATTAGAAACGTATACACATGATCATGATGTGACATTCACTCGGAAGTAGCACGTTTTTGGAACTGCCTTGGCCGGAACATTTCAAGGTTAACTCAAAGGGCAATGATGAACAATGACCATTTTCAAAAGTTCTCCAAGGGGCAGTTCAGGAAAGGAGTCAATAGAGATTGACAAAACTGCTGTCAGTACAAGAAAACATTTGCTTCACAAAAAAAGAGTTATCTGGAGCACAAGAGTCTGGTATGGTTTAAATACAACCATACAACTGCATCAGGATAAGCAGATTGTTTATCACTAGAAAGAGACCAGCTAAGGTGTAGCAAGGGGCCCAGAAACCCTCTGGGCAGGGTATATCACTGCCATGTTCTCAACTTTCTTTTGGCTCCTCGTTAGCTGGAGGAGGCCTCGGATGAAGGACCAAACAACCGACTCAGGTAGCAATCAGTGCTGCTTTCTTCCTTTTACTCACTCCAGGAGCAACCCTTTGCATAGGGGGAGGTTATATTACCCTAGAATGGGGAGAATGGATCTGGTAAAGCAATGACAGAAGACTATGGACTCTCTGGGAGGCTAGTATCTCCCTCCCAGAGACTCCGTTCGGGTTCCAGACCCTGATGTGGTTCCAAACCTGCTCGAGCAGAGTGAACAGCAATTTCTGGAGTAATCCCACAATGTTGAAAAACTCCATCAACAGTGGGTTTCACCTAAGAATAGCTGCATACAGGTGTAAAGAGGATGTGGTGGAATCTATCGGAGGATCAGGCATAGACAAACTCGAGGCAGCTCTTGAGGTCTTGGCAGTTTCAGGACGATCCGCTCCAGTGTAGACAGTGGGTGGTTGTATTCTCTGGCACCTAGATAGATGCTTGTGTCCAGGAAGGGATTCAGATGTAATTGATGGCTGTCTGCGCAGTGAGTAGAACCAGGTGGAGACTGTGGCAGCAGGGCTTCAGAGCGGGCATTTGTTGGTGTACTGTTACATACACGTAGCACCAATGCTGCAGAATGACAGGGACCAGTAGCAGGCTCTGGTAGGGCAACTTTCAACTGTGAGTGAAGAGAATTAACAGAATTTATGAGGGCCTTACAGTCATTTAAAAGTTTCCCATGTTTAAGATTGCAAGCGGACACTTGAGGGGAAGTGCCCATGCACATAGCAGGTCTAGTAAGGACTTCATGGGGAGGCAGACCATATTTCTTGTGAGGATTATTGTACATGCACAGTAGGGCCTTGAGCCACTTGAGGCGTGTTCCTGGCACACCTTGGACAGTATGAATTTTAAGATCACTCTTACAGCATTCAACTGTCCCACTAAACTGGGGTGGTAAGCACAGTGAAACTGTTGAGAGATACTTAGGACCTTTTAGATCTCCCTGAAAACGTGGCCAGTGAAATGGGTTCATCGGTTACTGTATATAATAATAAGCCCACATTGAGAAATAAAATTAACCAATACCTTCTTATATACATTGTCGGCATCCACCTTTCAGCAAGGGTAGGCTTCTACCCACTCAGAAAAAGGTCTACGGCAACAAGACAGAATTCATAATTCAAATATTTGGGGAGCTATATGAATTTAATTTGCACATTCAGAAACAGGCCTTCTGGAACCAGGGTATATCACTACCATGGTCTAAACAACTTTCTTTTGGCTCCTCGTTAGCTGGAGGAGGCATTGGGAGAAGGACAATTAGTGTTGCTTTCTTCCTTTTACTCACTTCCGGAGGAGCCCTTTGCATAGGGGGAGGTTATATATCCCTAGAATGGGGCGACCAGATCTAGTAAAGCAATGACAGAAGACTGCGGACTTTCTGGGAGGCTAGAATCTGCCTCCCAGCAAGCCCAATGGGGTTCAATACCCTGATGTGGTTCCAGACCAGAAGTACAGAGAACACTGTTTTCACTTCACTGCTTTTCCCACATTAGGAGCTACACACACAGAACAATTACTACAATATGTCTGTGCTACAGTGGGGAAATAAGGGGCGAATAAATCACAGTTCACAATTTCAGTCATAGCCCCTTTAGAAGAGTGCACTAGTCTGGTGAGGTAACATAAGATAATTTTGGGCACTACGAGGTGGCCATCAGAGGAGCACCAAAGAGAATTAGGGTACAGTAAACATCTGTGAGATATGGTGCCTTCAGCATTTGACAATAGCCAGGGCAGGGGGAGCAATAAAGCATACAACAAAGCCAACCAACACATTTTACCCATCAGAGGTCAGATAACCTCTTTGTTGCGAGAGGACCCCAGAATCATGCACCACCCAATGAGTGTATCTAAAATCAGTACAATAGTGGCAGGAATCTTTTCAGCTAAGATACAAGCATAGGTGAGGGCAATCAGAGGGGCTGCCTGGGCACATTTCACGTTAAGTAGCTGATAAGTGTGAGACAAGCAATGGTACTAAGAGAGAGACAGACTCTTAAATACATTTTCAAAACCTTTATTTCTTAAAGTTTCGGGGTTGGTGTAATACCTAACTGGCCCTAACTTTAAAGGGATGGTTCCCTCAAATGATGTTTCTTAGGGCCGTCGATGTCTGACAGTCCGAAATAATAGTCTGTCTGTGTCTAAACCTATGTGTGCCCTCACTTTATACAAAATGTGTTAAGGGGGTCGTTTGTCAAAAACGAAAAGTGGTGGTTCAACAAAAAATGGGAAACCGAAGTCTTCTCACTAGGTGCACTTTGGTCAATCTCACAAAAATGAGTTCAATCAAAAGGGCTGCTCGTAGGATCTTCTCCACAGGGCCCTTACATTGATTTAAAATACCTTCAGTGTTTTTGAGTTCCATGGGGATCCCTTCCCCAAGGTTCAACTTTTTCAAGTTTTAAACGCCATAAAAGAAATGTAACACAGTTCCTCTTGAAGCTTCTCTGGGTTCCCTTCCCCACGCTTCAATCCTTTCAACACTATAAAGAAAACCAATAAGTCTCCAACTTGGTTGGGCCTCTTAGGGTTCCCTTTCCCAAGCTCGGGTCCCTTCCAGCTTTTAGCCACCAAGTAAATTTTATCAGGAGGCACTTTGCTTTCTTCAATAGGCCTCTCAGGGTTCCCTTCTGCCAAGCTCAGGCCTCTTCCAGCTTTCAAACACAAAACAAAATATATTTTGTTTTTGGTTTCTCAGGGTGACATTTCCCAAGCATAGGCCCCTGTAATTCCAAACAAAGGTTCAGCTGGTCAGGATGTGCCTTTTCCTTATATGCAGTTTTTCTTACATATAATCCTCTCATGGGGTAGAATCGGAGGCTTTTAAAAATGGCAGGCTCTTTGCTTTTACTCAGCGCGACCACCGTGATGCTTTGCCCCTCTCTTTGTTTCTTACTCTTGCTTTCTTTTGTACTTTTTATCTTCAGGTGCTTCCTGCACCACTTTCATGTATTCCTTTCCCTTTGTCGTTCACAACTTGCACTGTCTTTTATTTATTTCACTTTGTTGTGCACACTTGCACTGTCTTTTTCTTTTTCTCTGTCGTGCACTGCTGTTTTCCTGTCATGCCTCTTGCACACTTCTTCCACTCTTCTGTGCACACCTGCACTTGTTTCCTTCTTTCTGGATTGCTCGCACCCTTTCCTTTTTCTCTGAATTTCACTTTTACTTCTGTGCCGCTAATGTATAATTTCTTCCTACTGTGCCATTAGCGCAATTTCTCTTTCATTCTTACTTTTTATGAAAACTGTCCTCTTTGCTTTCCACTTCATGCTGCTTTACAAATCTTGCTTTTTCCTCCCTTTCCTGCTCGAGCCACCCGCACACTCCCGAGTTTCTCTCTCTCTCACATGAAACTGGCCTGGTATATCGGTCTCTCCGGGATGCTTTAGGTCAAGGTCAGGGTCTCACCACCTGCCCCTCAGACACCCATGGGCCCATAGCAGATAGACCAAGGGAACAAGCAATTGCACTGACACCGCTAGCGGGGTCTCAGCTGCCTCACTCCGTCTCTCAAGAGACACAGCTCCCCAGCCATGCTGCAGCCCTTCTCAAACACTGGGCCAGATTCGCAGCACACCGCTCTCCTCCGGATCCTTCTTTGTGCAGGTCCCAGCTTTGTGGCTTTCCTGGTCCAGTATGCTTACCCATCTCGCTCATCCCATACTTGCCAACCCTACCGATTGAGGCAGTAGGCTACGGCTTTTCAAGTACTCCTACCGCCTATGGATTTGGGTGTTATATTCTACCGCTTTTAGTGTGTCTCTGTCAAATTGCTTTATGGCTCCCAGGCGTTGATACCTGGTAGCGAGATTCGGGCACAGCCAGTAGCTGCAGAGCTCAGAGCTACAGAATGGAAGAGTCCTTGTGGGGTTTGGGCTGGTGATGGGTGGGTGTGAAGTCCTTTTGATTGACATGATGAACCGTGACTGACTTGACGTAACTCTGAGTGCTTGTGTGCAGAGGACGTCAGGTCATCACTGGGACATTACCACCTCAGTGTTTGTGCAGACTGGGATGAAATTGTGCAGAGGGGCGAGAGGGAGGTAAGCAGTGGGTCAATATGAAGGCAGTTGGTAGGGCACTGTTATTGTAAAAACGAGTAACATTGCAGGGGGTCGAAGGAAAGCAGTTTGTGGGGCACTGCTGTACTAAACAAGACACTTCTGAGACAATCGGCGCCTCTTTGAGCGGCAACACTACTTTATCAGTAAGCTTTTCTGGGTCTAATTGCCGGTAATACCTGCACATTCAATGTGATGTCCTTAATGAAATGCATATGAGAATGGCGTAGAGCGGGAAGAAGGTCTTATCTCACTCATTAACAATGAGAGGTTTCCCAGCAGTAAACAGTGAGGGCCTGAAGAGGCGAGGCCCAACTGGAGGGGTGCCGTCTCACTGGCGCCCTCTCATCTTATCGCACCCACCAGGGACATCTCAAGCACCCAACACCCTCAAGGCTCCAGGCAATATGCAGGAGGGTAGCTGGTTTTGTATAAACGTGATTTTGATTTTGTAATTATATCTGCCACAGAGAACAAGGAGTGTATGCGTTGAACTGCGATTCTGCAGGCCTGCCCTGGCACCTGCTTTTATTGAAGTTGCGCGCCAGATTCTTTTAGGCTATTGAAAGAAAGGGCTGCTTTATAGCACCTACAACAGACTTGAAAGCAATGCATTCAAATAGAGAGCTTTATAGTAGCGCTTAAAAAGTAGTGATGTGCCAAAGTTCACATATCCTAATTGAGTGGCTTCAGCCAACCACAATACACATTCCTAATTGTGACCTACAGGACTCCCCGTACACTTACCAACTTCTTTCCACGGACGCCGTATTGTTTTGTAATCCACTATCATGTGCTTTGCAACTTTTGGGGAGCCAAATGTTTTGGACAACAACTCCCATAAGCCTTTGCCAGGAAAGCCAATTGTGAGGGATCATGGGAGCTGAAGTCCAAAACACCTGGAGCGCCTCATGTTCAGCAACTGTTCAGTATCACACTCATTTTTAGATCAGCGAGGGAGAAGGAATTATTGTTCCCTATGTTCCTCCTTAAACCCCCCTATAAAAATGACAGAAATCACTGGACCCGATAGGGTCTCTTAGGGAAAATCCCCTACCCTGCTTAGACACCACCGGAACACTGATCAATTTGCCACTGAGCTCAGAGGCCCGCCTTTCAACAAGCAGTCAATGGCTGATCGATCGCCAATCTTCATTACATGTTTGTAAACGACAACCCTTCTTGTGGCACTGTATCGTACGCTTTTGCAAGATCCGGGAGGGCCGGGGTGGGGAGCGGGAGGGGTGTGTGTGAAAGGAGGAGGTTCTTTGCATATATATAAAGGCACACATTAAAATAATTTGTACAAAAGGAGCTTATCCTAGGACTGCAATCTCTACCCCAAATCACTAATGCCCTTAGCAAGCCATTTGCGAGTGCGCTGCCCGGAGTGACACTGATCATGCAGAGGGTTAATCATCTGGTAGCGTATTCTACTGTGCAGAACACTCCCATCGAAAGAGCAAGATGGCATAGCAGAGTGCAGTTTTCTGACAAGTAACATTTAATTCGAAGAGCGAAAGACACCAAGAAGATTGCCACAGATTTAAGGCGTGATTTACAACCATGTTTTTCAATGGGAAAATCCCATTGAAAAACGCTTTGTAAATCAGGCCCTATATCTTTTAAGAACTATTTAGTACACAGCAAAGTCACTTGCGGTCATTTCCTATGAAGTCATTAGTTCAAAGTTCATGTGACATCATTTCTTGTGATGTCATCATTATGCTAAGTACTAATTTTGAAACTTTAAGATTGTTACAGATTTATGGTCACAGAATGTTGGCATGTATGTCATCCATCTGTGCAAGACCACACCTTTTTATAGTGAAAAGACCAGTCAAGTGGAGTCGGGTATGAATGGTCACTATTAAATGCCTGACCCTGACCGACTCTATTAGTAGGACAACTGGAGTTCTTTCTAGGGTAGGTTGCCCTTATTTTCCACACGTTATTCCTATGGGTAATCTTTACTGATCTTAGTTTCCTCCTCGTCTCAGTATTTGTTGGAAATGGGGAGGGGGAGATAGGGTGAGATTGGAGATACCCCATAAACGCTGAGGGAGAGTAGGTTAGGGGATTTTTGGGACTGGGGGAATACCATGTCTTGCCCTAAGGTATCATCCAATTCCTCATAACCCTCCACTCAGCTGATCCTCCCACGCTTGTCCACCCCCAGGGTCGGGATCCAGAAGCAATGGCCCTTCCCAGCCACCTGAATGGAATATCCCGAGGGAGTGGATAGGAGAATACCATCAGGTTTCTCAGATAAGCCTCTAACACTTGGGGGGGGTACCTACTAAATTACTGACAGACTCCGCCCATTTCATTTTTAAGTAAACAAGAATCATCCACAAACAGAATCACTTCAGGGTTTAGCAAGGGTACATCTTTCTAAGTCTACTCTAGGGGTCATTAGATTTCCAACAATTCACCATCAGCGGGGGTCGGGAGTATGCAAATCAGGGTTTAATATAGAACATCTACTTACAGTAACATTTGCAGCCGATATGAGGAGCTTCTCATACCAGGTGAGTCTAGAATTAGAATTGTGCTGTATGTTTAATTTTGAACAATAAAGCGAGTACTGCATGTGGGACGATTACATCCATAGTGTGTCCCTGGTTCAACACATTGGCTTGCTCAACTAATAAAGCAGCGCTGGCAACCTCCCATAAAGATGACAGCAGACCAGCAGCCACAGAGGGTAACAGTGTACTGTAGTATGCTATAGGATGATGTTTATCACTGTGTAGCTGAGTCAGTATCCCTTGTGCAAACCCATCTCATCCATCACAAAATGGTGTAAAGTTTGCTGATAATCAGGCAATCCAAGAGCTTTGACAGTTCCTGCTTAATTTTGACAAAGGCTTCTTTAGCTTCTGGGGACCTTGTAAGGTCTCAGTGACTGAGTCAAGGGTTTCATTTTGAAGGGGTTTAAAAATAGAGGCATATATTAGTACCCATTGCTGGCAGTAACTGCCATCTCAAGGAATCCTCTCATTTGTTTGTTCGTTTGGGGCTGGGTACCTGAAGGATCACATTAATGTGACTCTGGGATAAATGTCTACGATGAGCTGAAATATCATGGCCTAGGTAATGTCAAGCAGAAATTAAATGTTTCTGTGTAAGCCTTATGTTCCTTATGAGCAAGAGCTGTCAGTAGAGCGAGGGTATCTTTTTTTCAGGCTTTCAAGGAGGGAGGCACCAATATAAGGTTGTTGACATACTGCACCAGAACTGCCCCTGCCGGGAACGCTAGTCAATCAAGATCTCTTTTCAGAATTTGGGAAAAGAGTGTTGGGCTTTCCACATACCCCATAGGCAAATCTGTTGAATAAAAATTGTGAACGGGTACATATTGTCGGGGTGCACAGTTATAGAAAAGAAAGCAGAGCCGAGGTCAACCACTGTAAAGTGAGTGGCGGTAGCAGGGATACAGGGCAGAATAGTAGCCGGTTTTGGAACAACCAGAAATGTTGGCAGCACTGTGGCACTGACGGCATGCAGATCTTGGGCAAAAAAATAAGTATCTTTACCAGGCTTATTTATCCAAAGAATCTGGGTATTGCATGGACTGCGAGTGGGCACAAAAATTCCTTGTTCGAGCAGTGATTCAATAATAGGGCATTTACCTTCTGCTTGGTTAGACATGGGGTATTTTGGGACACATGGGAGAGGTTTGGCTGGGTTCAAAGTTATGTTCACAGGCTTGCCTTTTAACATGCATTCCACATAATTTGCGTGTGTGGACCAGAAGTTAGGAGGAACATGGTCTTAGCATCTGTATTGCAATGAGGGACTATCATTCCACTGTTCAGTTTTCAAGTTTGTATTTTGTTGTAACACAGCCAAAACCTCTAATTCATGGTAAAATAGGGGACGTCAAGGAATATACCACCTAGGGGAATAATAAATTGTACCGCTCATGTTACACAACCAAATAGATTCACAGCATTATAGGGGCTTAACAGGAATGGTTGGTCCTCATAAATAGTACCCAGAGTGACAGGCATAGGACGAGTAACAGGGTGGGGTATAGAAGCCACCCAATACTGTTAGCATGTATCACTTCATCAGAACAGAGAACATGATGAAATTCAGACATTTTCAAAGCATAGTGTGGCTCTGTGGTATCAACCTAGCTTGAAACCTACTCCTACGCCCCGTCCCCTTTCCTCCATACTACATGGACATCCCTCCATGGGGACGGGACCGGAACCTTCTCCCTCCTCACCCACAAAAAGCACATTTCCCCTTTAAATTTAGGACGTGCCAGTCCACTTTTCCGCATCAACGGGATCTGACCTCACTGTGCATGTGGTTCCTAGATAGTTTCTCTGGGTTCATTCAGACACACTTTGCTTTCCTTGTGTTTTTCCATTATTATTCTTTCACCACCCTAGCGCATGGCGGGATTCAGCAGGTGCGCGTCCTGCATAGATTCTTTCTTGGCCTCGGAACCACACGCGCTCTGTCTTGGATCCAACCATCATTGGGACAGCTGCTTTGCTTGCGATTCGTTGACCCAGCGCTCATTGAAGAACCATCTCAGCCAGTGGACGGAGATTATTTCCAGGTCTCCAACGGATCACCTGGAGGACAACGTGCTGTGGGATGTTCTAACCCACTAGTCCATGCCCTGCAACATTACTGTGCACTGCTTGCATCAGAAACATCAGAAATGGCTGCCGGAAAGCATTCTGCTCGCTAAAAATCACCCAGAAGTGCACAGGAGAACCTGAAAAATAGGCCGCCAATCCACTTTTGCCTATGTCAGTGGTAACACAGAAGACCACTGCCAAAATTCATTATTGGGCTACCCACAGAGTAACCTGAAACTACTGGGAAAAGCAATGCTGCATTGAAAGGGGAAACACAGAGCTGTTTTAAAAATCTGTTTTTCCTTGACTGTGGAAAGTGCAAAAATCATGGTTCTGAAGCATCACAAGAGATCCAACCTCCTTGTTGGGTGTTAAACATCATTCTACTTCAAGAATGCACATAAATACAATGTCAGCAGAAGTACATTTATCAGAAGAAAATAATCCACATTTAAATATGCTTGCTTGGGAAAATATGTTGAAAATAGGAACAATACTGCTACTCGCCTGTATCAGAAGCTGGCGATCTCTAAACCTGCATGTTAAAACTTGTGTCTCAAAATCTAAATGTGGGGGAAAAAAGAGACTTCCATCAAATGCAATATAGTTTGCAACTATTCATTTTCATGTTGACAAAGACTGGAATTGAGGATATGTTTGCTTATTTTAAATTTGTAACTGTAATTTTCACAAGGAACAATGTCACAATTTAATATAAGGTAACCTGATTCAGCTAAAACTTCAAAGAGTTTTTCCCCCACTGAGAACACACCACCCTTTTCCTTCCCACCAAAAGGAGAGGCTATCTCATTTGGATGCTAATGAGAAGGGGAGGAGACTTGCTCTGCTGCTCTGGTAAAGAGACAATGGGTTTCTTGAACTGAAAGAAAATGCTAATTCGGGTGTGACTGAAACCAACTTCCCAGCCAAGACCTTGGAGGCGGGCCCAGACTGAAAATGTGGATTTGAACTAGAGGAAATATATATTTGAGATAAAGACTTATAAAGTATTGTGCCAAACTAGTAAAAATATGGAATTTAGAGGTTATGAAAATGAAAATATTGCTCAGAAGTAGAAACTAATCTGGAATCTGTGCGATATTCAGAGACTGAGCCACGAAAATGTTAATATTCTAGCTATTGTGATCATGTGAAAAATATGAAAATTTACAGGAATGTGCCCAGATGTTATGTGTATATATGTAAAAAATAGTTCAGATCCGACAATGGGTAACCACCAAAAGCACGAAAAATTGTCATTTGTGAACCAAAACTCTTATGAAGATGGGATTTGAACAGAGACGTGCCTTAATTAATCTGTGATGTGTATATGTAATATTAGCAAATTGGGAATATTGTGAATATGTTTTTTTAGGAAAAATAGATTTTCTGGAACAGAAACAAAGGGGAGGATTTTTCTTTGGACCATAAACACAGTGTCACTCTGATACATCATGACACACTGTTCCTTCTCAAATCAGGGGAGAGGGAATTCTCTGACCTATCATATTCTTAGAGGGTTGGGCATAGTATAATCAGCCTCCCCACCCACTTTGGAAATACATAAATAGGGACTGTTGAGGGCACAAGACAGACACATTCACCCATCACTATCTACCGGCAAAGCGCTCTGAAGGAGAATCCAGAACTATAAAGACTTCAGAACTATCCAGACTCCAGAACTATCCAGACTTCAGAACCCTGAAGCAGAGGCCCAACCCAAAAAGCTGAACCCTTCTCAGCGGGCCTTTAAAATCTTGCAACCTGATTTTAACCCGTAAGGTTCTACAGGGCCTAACCAATTCAACAGCCTGGCTGTGCTGTTTTGGCTGCTTCTGGCTAAGAACCCTAGCCAGATGAATAGAGCAGAGCTTTACCCAGAACCAACCCATCAGATCCAGTCCAAGAGGCTGTGCAGACCAGAGTGCCTTGCTGAGAGCAGAACCAAGCGCCTGAGACCTGTCCGGTGGCGAGCGAAGTCCAGCCAAACCTTTGACCAGATCTTTGACGGGCGTATTCCATTCCGAACTCATAGTTGTGAGTATTTAGCATAGACCTGTCCATAGCAAATCTCTTAGTTTAAAGTAATCCATCCAACCCATTCCAACATACCCAGACTGTATTGTAGAATCACTTTTGTCCATTCTGAATCCTTTCTCATCCATATAATCCTGTGATAATTGTTAGTGTAAGCCAACCTATTTGTAATTCAAAGCGCAATTTAATTTGAAATCTTGACTCCTTTTGAGAAAAATCAACCTTTACTAAAACCTCTGTAACTTCTGAACCGTACATGCTAGGAACGAAATTTCAATGACATTTTGAAGCTAACATCCTCGGCTTTCAAACGAACTAAGAACTGCACTCCAATTATAGTTTTTCCGTAGTCGCGTTTTTCGTGCACTGAAAAGTTTGCTGCGATTTCGCATTTGGCTCAATTTCAACACATGTAAAAACTGCTATTTCTTGCATTCCACCTCTGAATTTAATTTCCTATCTGCCAGTCATTCAAACATCATTGCTAGTGTCTACCTGAACCTATCCAAAACAACTCTCACTAGTTCTGAATCCTATTTAGTGAATTAAAATCATTTTTAGCATTTTTACCATTCCTTTTAAATCACATTCAAAAGCGGTTGACCTGTTTTAAAACCATTCCTATTTTCTAAGCTTGCTGGGGGAATTGGGATTGAACTTGCATTTGTTGGCTGTACATTCCTGAAACCTGTGTCCCCTCACTCCATCTATTCATCTTGCATATTAGGGGGGGATTGAGTAGTAACAGGGGGAAAGAGTGATTACATTATCTTTGATTGAATTCATATCAAGTTTCATTTCTGTGCCGTATTAATTTCATATCATTGCATTTCATTGAACCCACACAAAGTTTTATTCTCTGCTACATTATTCTTCTCATCCATACTCCCATTGATTAAAGAGATTGTTGATTATTGTCATAGTACCCATTGCTGATCAATGTATAAATATTAATAATTGTGATATTCAGATATTATTCATATTCATAAAAGTGTGATCTATATATTGTTTAATTCCTCAAATAAATCTTTTAATTTGCAAAACAAACCTACTTCTTGGTTCAGTGAGACCGTGGGGGATTCAAAGAGAGGGGCGTGATATAAGGTTCCATCATCCAGAAATAAAAGAACTTTTGACATAAAAATATATAAATAAGGGTTTCCATTGGGCATCCCATGTTAGGCATTGACTTAGGTGGAGTGCTGGGTTGAAACCACTTACAGATTAGGGGCTCATAGTGGGATTTCTGGATTAGATCTACCACTTGTGCAGCTTAGTACAGTGTGCTAACTGACAGGATATATAAATCCTGTTGGGCTACCACACTGTATTACACTGTGAAAGCACCCCTCAAAAGGAAACGCTCTAAGGAAACGGTCAGTTTTGCAAAGATAAAATAAACTTCTGTAAATCAGGAAGGAAATTAATATTTCCAAAATGGCGACATTGGTAGACATCAAGATGGCTAGAGAACACCTTTTACATAAGTTATTTGTGAGAGGTGAATGGACAGAGCAGGACCAGAATGTGTGGTTGCATGCAATCACACAACAGATCACTGCAACAGGGATAGATATATGGCAAAATCAGGGTCCCTTACATGTGGCTCTGAGTGAACTATATATGGCTTCTAAGGCCAAGGATGAGCAAAATAAGATTGCCAAGATAGCAGCATATCTATATTTATCCATTAGAGCCATACAGGATAAATATGCTGAAGGCCAGGATCTGGCAAGTAGGCAACTGATGGCATTAGAAAAGGTCCAAACTGATCTGGACTCTTCTGAGCAGAGGCTGCAGAGGAGCCAGGAGTCAGAAAATGAAAGCAGACAGTATATAGTTAAAATAAAAGAGGACATGGGTATCCTGCACCAGTCAAAGGCAGAACAGGAAACCAGTATTCGGGCCTTGCAGAAGGAGTACCAAGAAAGTTTGGACTCCCTACTGCAGAGCCAGGAAACGCTGGAGCAACAGATCAATTTCAACAGGGCATGCGCAGAGCAGGTAGTCACCCTGCAAAGCCACCTAGATAGAGAGATGGCAGAGAGCAACACATTGATTTTGAAAGACCTGGGTACCCAGGCAGAGTTTGATGAAGAGTGCCAGAAAGCTGGTGCGCTTCAAAGACAGAGGGACGACCTGGTGGCACAGAGGCAGGCTCTTGATCAGGAAAGGGACACCTTAGGCCAGGAAGTCTGTCACTTAAAAGGGAAAGTAGAAGAAAATGACCTGGCCCTTCAGGGACTGTGTGACCTCCAAAAAGAGCATGAAAGATTGTTAGAGCACACCAGGAGGGTTGAAGATGCTCTGGCAAGGAAGGACTAGGCCAGTATGGACAGGACTCAGGAGGTAAACCTCCTGCAGCAAAGACTGGCCCAGTACTCAAAAACCGCCCAGGAAGCACAGAGAGAAAATGAGGCTCTCTGTGAGAACAATGACAGGCTCCACAGGCAGGTGGCCATGCAAGAGAGACTGATAGAGACTAGTAAGGCCTTGATTGAGGAACAGAAAGCTCAGGTTCTTGCATGGCAACAGGGAGCAGGGGCAGATAGAGATGAGGTTCGCTGGGAAAGGGAAACAACTGAGCATACCCTCAGGAACCCTAGTACCAGAGGCCTTCATCTCTCCCAATCCCTGGACTCTGCCACCCCCATGTCCACTGGCGCACATGAGATCAAGGACCACGGGGATGGCAGATTTTAATCCAATCAGAAGTATGGGGCTCATAGACCAGCCTCTCCCAGGAATGGATGGGCGGGCATCTGGGTATGGGTACCCAAGTACTGTGAAGTTCAGTGGGGAACTCCATGAGGGTAGGCCCACTAAGGGCATCCTGAAAACCTCTGCCCTGTTAGGACAGTGGGGGGGTACCCATCAAATCCTGGGAGCAAGGCAGAATCAGAAGACTCCTCTGAGCGCCCCAGGACACAAGAGACTAGGTCCCCACATTCTGCCAGCCATTCCCAGGTTTGCAGAATCTGGGAGAACCTAGAAGGCCAGATGGGCACCTCTGGGAGCAGTGCCTCTGAGTCAGAGGAGGATTGGACCAGGGTTACCCGAACTAAGAAGGTCAATAAGGCAAAAAAGGCCTTGCTTAAGGACCCCTTAAAACAAATCAAGACAATAAGGAGCATCATCACGCCTTATCATAAGAACTCTAAGTATTCTGTTTGGGAGCACTTAGAGCTCTTTGAGCAGATGATGGAAACTTTCCATTTGAAAGACAGCAGTAGCTGCATTCAGTATGTGAAATGGACCTTCTCACCAGAATACTCCAGCTTCTTTGTGGGGCTGGAGGACCAAAATCATTCTAGATGGTCCACATATAGGGCGGCCATCTTGAAGCATTTTTCTGTTCACAGAAATCCCCATGTCACGCTCACCTGAATCTCTGCGGGAGCGATGGATTCCTTCGACCTCTGCCTTGCTCTCCCCTCACCCGGAGTTCTGCTCTCTCTCCCTTCACCTGGGGTTCTACCTGTAAGGTGAATGATGGATTAGTGAGTGGTATCCAGACCCAGGGAACCCTCCACCCCGACTCCCTATGAGTTAAATAATGTGTCTAGGGGGGCTCACCTCTTGGTTTGGAAAGGTGGGCTCTCCGTTCTGCCTCTGCAGGGGCGCTATGGTGCGGGACCTGTTGGCTGTCGCGCTGACTGGATGCTGGTTGCTGTGGTGGTGCTGCTGAGAAGAAAGCGCCGCCGCTTACTTAGAGGAGTTCTGAAGCTCCTGAAAAATGTCCCAGGGCCAGTTACTTCACTGGACCCTTCGTGCTTCTGGGATCAGGTAAGTGCTATATGTCCTTGGTTTCCCAGTTACTTCACTGGGTTCTAGCACGAGAAAGTACAGGTTCGTTTTGTCTGGAGGGTTTTTACAAACTGAGTGTCTTTAATTCTAACCTGTCTTTCCTTTGTGTTTTCTCTTTGCAGATTGCCAAAATACCTCATCGGAAGAAAATCCGGAAAGGCGAACAGAAGTGGCTTGTAGGCCCATGAGTGAGTGAAAGATGAAGTCGCAGACACCACCGGACAGCCGCTAGAAGCTGAGTAGAAAAACTGCCGCTTTACTAATGCCTCTGTTCTTCTCTTTACAGGTGCGGTGTCCGTAGTGAAGATGATGCTCAGCCGGGCGCCGGAACTGTAGAAAGCCGTAGAAGACTCCGGAGACTGGAACCAGGTAAACGTGTGCTTGATGCTACAGAAAACACACGAAGCAAGTCTTTTTCTTTGGCCGTGGCTTTTATAGAGAACCACGCCCAAAGACTAGAGCATTGTGCTAAATTCCAGATTGGCACAAAAGGATCCATACTAGTGGAACAGAAAGTTTCATGTTACTCTATGGGCATAGGGAGTTCCAATGGGTGAAATGGGTATTAACCCTGTCCTTGCAATCCATGCTCTTACCCACAATGCTCCTGTCCATTTTCCCTTCTTGTCATCATGAAATGGATATGAAGGCGACTTGGTAGTGTCACCTAAACTAGTACTAATGACAGTCCTCCCCCTCAAGGCCCCTCCCAAGGGCGTGCTTCCCGGACCGGGCTTGGTGGGATTGTTCTGATGGAATTTGAGTAATAACCGAGGGGCATGAATGTTCTCTCTTGGCTCCCATGACCTACCTTGAGGCCCATATCCCTTCCAATCCACCAAATAATACAAGGTTTTTTGTACTATTTTAGAATCTAGTATTTGCTTGACCTCATATTCTGGTTCCTCCCCTTTGATTACTATGGGGGCTGGTGGAGCTAGTGTTCTAGTCCCAGGGTGTACAGGTTTTAACAAGGAAACATGAAAAACTGGGTGTATGCGCATTTGTGGAGGTAGGGTCAATCTCATGGCAACAGTAGAAATTACACTTTATATTGTGAACGGGCCTAAGAACTGGGGTTGAAATTTCCTGGCCCCGTTTAATGCTATATATTTCGATGCTAGCCACACCGAATCTCCTGCTTGGTAGTTAGGGGCCTTTCGTCGGTGATGGTCAGCATACCTTTTCTGTGTAACCTTAGCTGCCTCAAGGTGTTCTACTGCATCTTTTTTTGCTTGTGAGATTCTTTTGTGTAAGGTCTCAATGGCTGGCATTTCGATGGCTTTTGGTGGGTCGTATGTTGAAGTTCTTGGGTTGCGGCCATAAAGAGTGTAAAATGGCGTCATGCGTGTGGAGGTGTGTATTGAATTATTGTATGCGTATTCGGCCATCCACAGGATCTCCTCCCAAGAGCGTTCTGTCTAATGTAATAGACAACGGAGGTATTGCTCCAGAGTTTGGTTTGTACGCTCTGTTTGACTGTCTGTTTGTGGATGGTGACTGGTGGACAACCAGATTTCTATTCTGGCCAGAGAGCAACAATGCTTCCAGAATCATGACACAAATTGGCTTCCTCTGTCGGAGATTAATATGGATGGAAACCCATGTAACTATACAATTTTTTGGAGAAATACCCGAGCCAAGACCTGAGCAGACGGAATGCCTTTTAGGGCGATTAAATGGGCCATCTTGGTGAATAAATCTACCACCACAAGGATAGTGTTAAATTCGGAACGGGGAGGTAAATCCGTGACAAAGTCCATTGAGACTGTGTACCAAGGTCTGGGTGGTATTGCCAGTGGTTGCAGTAAGCCGGCGGGTTTTTGCCTTGAGGCCTTGTTTTGAGCACATGTTCCGCATGAGTTGACAAAGTCGTGGGTATCTTGTCGCCAAGTCGGCCACCAGTAGGATCTTTCAATCTTTTCAGCAGTCTTTGCCACCACAGGGTGACCTTCAATTGGTAAATTGTGGTAATTGGCGAGTATTTCTTCCTGCAGAGTACGTATTGGGAGGTAGAGATGATCTCGGTAATATGGTAGGCCGTTCTTGATGGAAAAGTTGACCCCTTTTTCTTCCCAAGTTCGCAACTCCTTTATGGACAGGCTGTTCTTTATCTTCTGCTTGAATGCCTCCCATGAAGAATCATCCCCACACAAACCTAAGATCTTGTCTCCCGGGATGATGTCCACCAAATCAGGAGTTCCGTAAGCTTGTTCCCCTTTACCAATGCGCAATAAAGCATCTGCATTTCTGTTTTTTACTCCAGGCCGGTAAGTGATCACAAAATCGTATTCTGATAGGAACAGAGCCCAGCTAAACTGTCGAGATGATTGTGCTTTAGCCGAACGTAGGTAATGAAGATTTTGATGGTAAGTTATTATGGTAATAGTATGCTTGGTTCTGAGTAAATAATGCCTCCATTCTTTGAGGGCCTCTTTAATCGCAAGCAGTTCTTTATCCGTAACTGCATAATTCAGTTCTGCTGGTGAGAATTTCTTTGACCAGAAAGCCACGGGGTGTAGATGGCCAGTGTTGGGATTCCGTTGGTATAAGACCGCTCCCTTGGCTACACTTGAAGCATCAGTCTCGACGATATAAGGGAGGTCTGGTTGTGGATGTTGTCATAGGGGGGGCAGATGTGAACCTGCTCTTTAGAGCACAAAAGGCCTCTTCAGCTGCGGGGGTCCATTCGAATTTTCGATGCTTGCGTAAGAGGGTAGTAATAGGATGCACTAAATGCAAAAATCCTGGTATGAAGCGTTGGTAGTAGTTCACAAAACCCAGAAAGCTCTGCACTCCCTTTAGTGACGAGGGTGATGGCCAAGTGAGGATTGCCTCCACTTTCCTGTTGTCCATTCGGATCCCTTGTGGTAACAACACGAATCCTAAAAACTCAACTTCGGTGACATGGAAGGAGTACTTTTCAAGCTTGGCATAGAGGTGGTTTTCGCGCAACTTGTGGAGAACTGCCCGTACATGCGATACATGTTCTTGTACGGTAGCCGAGTAAATAAGGATGTCATCTATGTACACTACGGCACATACGTCTAGCAGTTCTCGCAGGACATCATTCATGAAGTGTTGGAATGCCGCTGGCGCATTACATAGCCCGAACTGCATTACCTGATACTCGTAGAGGCCGTACCTGGTGCGGAACGCGGCCTTCCATTCATCACCCTCCTTTACACGCATCAGGTGATGGGCCCCTCGAAGATCCAGTTGCGTAAACATTTGCGCTTGTTGTACTTGATCGCGCAACAAGGGTATTAGAGGTAACGGGTACCGGTTCTTCACTGTGACCTGGTTTAACACGCGATAATGGATGCACGTTCTTAGATCCCCCTCCTTCTTTGGGACGAAGAAGAGGGGAGAAGCCGCAGAGGATTTGGAAGGGCGGATGAAACCATTTGCGAGGTATTGGTCCAAGTAGGCTTTTAGATGGGCATTTTCCCCTTCCGTCAGGGCACATATGTGGCTACACAGGACCTTTGCTCCCGCTACCAGGTCTATCTGGCAGTCGTAAGACCGATGCGGGGACAGAACATTGGCTTGTTCTTTGGCGAATACGTCTCGGAAATCCTGGTATTCCGGGGGTAAAACTCCCAACATCCCCAGCACTGGTAGTGTCTTCTGAGATGCAGATATTGATTGGTCCGTCGTCCATCCTGACTCGTAACAGTGTCTGCAGTCCCTGGGGAACGTTTTTTTTTTTTAAAACATATATTTATTAAGAGAGCAGGTTTACAGCACGACCAGTTGCATAAACATCATAACACAGTTTGGATATCTTTACATTACTCATATATATATACGTTGGGTGAAGAAAAAAAAACAGTGTGCATCAGGGTGAGGATATAGGTGTTACTTCCGTAACTAACCTCAGATCACACATGTAAAGGTGCAGCAGCGTCCAAATGTCTTTAGGGCGACAGGGTGTAGGGACCGATAGTACAAAGAGTTCCTCATCGTCATTCACCATACATAGGTCTTTTAAGAAGTTGGCTCGGGTTGGACCAGATGTAGATTTCCAACATTTAAGTATACAGCGTTTGGCGACAATGCATGAAATATTAAACAATCGTCTCGTGGTTTCCTTCACTTTATCAATGTCACCAAATAGGTACTTCAAAGGAGATAGAGTCTCCGGAATCGACATTATGTCTTCAAGGAGTTCCGCCACCTCCCGCCAAAATTCCACAATCAAAGGGCATGACCAGTACATATGATAGGGCCCCGCATCCAGAGCATTGCATTTGGGGCAGGCACCTGTGCAACTGTCCACAATTTGGCTAGTCTGGCAGGGGCATAGTGAAGTTGGTTTAAAACTTTGAATTGAATTAGTCGGAGCCCAAAATTGATAGAAACAGATCTAGTGAGTTGACAGTAACGGGCCCATCTGACGTCATCAATCAGGGTGCCCACGTACCGCTCCCAAGTCTCTCTTATCGTGTTACGTGAAGGGGAGTGGGTTTGCACTAAAGAATAAAGCACCCCCTTACCGTAGCTATTTGTGGACACTATCGCCCTGATACATTCATGTGTCTGGGGTTCTAGCGGGAATGTTGGCCATCTTGCCGCAAACGCAGTTCTCATTCGGTGGTACTGGAAACGTTTAAGCTGGCCCCCTCCCACCACCCCAATGAAGTCTGTGAGGTCACAGAACGTGCCATCTGGGAACATGTGACGCAATGTGAAAAGCCTATTAGGATTCCAGGACTGCTGAAGGGATTGATCGAATGTAGGGGAGATATTAGAGAAGTTCCATAGGGGGACATCCGGGTCATAGGGAGACTCCAGATCGATCCTTTTGTAGATCCTGGCCCAAGCGTGTGTGGTTGTATACACTGGGTCGAATGGGCAGATGTCCCCGTATCTAGGGTTAAGGAGGACTGAACGTATGTCGTTGGGACGGACAGAGTGTTTTTCAATAAGTATGTGTGGGGCTGTGTCCTCGGGGTCAAACCAATGTTTCGCAAATTGTGCTTGTGCACTTAAGTAATACAGTTCAAAATCTGGTGCAGCAATAACACCCTGTGCGAAAGGTTCCACCATCTTATCCCATCCCAGCCTGGCTGTCTTCCCATTCCAGATAAACGAGGAGGCGAGTGACTTGAGTTTCGTGAAAAAGGGCTTACCGGGCCAGATCGGAATGTTGTTGAAGTAGTATAGGAGTGTGTGGAGGACTACCATCTTGAGTAGCGCCACTCTGCCATACAGGGATAGTGGGAGGTTAGCCCATAACTGGAACTTGGTCATCAGGTTTAGTAACAGGTTATGCGTATATAACAGTTGTTTATCTTTAGCTACCATGATCCCCAAGTAGCGTACCCTGGTGGGAGCGGGCCTAAACCCTTCTATCTCGGATAGGTCACCCGTACTGTCAGTCAAAGGAAATATTTCAGACTTAGGTAAGTTGATTCTATATGCCGAGTGCTCTGAGAACTCATGTATGTCTAGCATAATGTGTTGCACATTCTCCTTCCAGTCACGGACGTACAGCAGGGTGTCGTCTGCATATAAAGATATGATCTGTGGGGGACTGGTCATTCTAAGACCTCTATGTGAATGGTTCTGACGTATATATTCCACCATTGGTTCAATGGTAAGCGCAAAGAGTATAGGTGAGAAGGGACAACCTTGCCTGGCCCCCCTGTGCAGTTGGAATGTAGGAGATAGAGTGGTGTTGGTTAAGACTTTGGCAGACAGCTCTGTATATAGTAGCCGTACGCATTTAGTAAAGTATTGGCCGAGACCAAACCGCTCGAGCACCAAGAAGAGGTACGTCCAAGACACGGAATCAAAAGCCTTCTCGGCATCTAGTGCTACCACGGCCGCCTTTGCGTCTGGATCTATTTGTGCCATTACATTGAATAGGTGCCTCAGGTTGAGAGCTGTGGATCTGGTTGTTATAAAGCCAGCCCGGTCAGGGTGGACAAGGATCGACATATACGGCAGGAGTCTGGTGGCCAATACCTTAGCGAAAACTTTCACATCAGTGTTTATCAAGGAGAGGGGTCTATAGGATTCCATGTCTTGTGCCGGTCTACAGGGATTCAAGAGGACAGTGATGATTGCTTCACGCATCGTTTCCGGAAGGACCCCACGGTTCATTGCCTCATCCCATACTTTTAATAGTAGCGGGGCATATTCGCTCTGGAATTGTTTATATAATTCCGCACTTAGGCCGTCAGAGCCAGGGGCACGGCCACTTGATAGGGATTTGATGTCTTCTATAATCTCTTCAACAGTGATAGGCTTATCTAGTATGTTACGGGTCTCGGTGGTTAATGTAGGCAGGTCTAAATTGTCCAAGTACCGGAACGTGTCCTCTTTAGTTTTTTTATCATGGTTGGAATAGAGAGAGGAGTAGAACTCAGCAAAGGTGGAATTAATGTCCTGGTCTTTATTAACCGTTACCCCAGACGGTGTCTGTATGCTCGGGATCGGGTTATGGTGCCTGTTGGTCTTAAGCATATTGGCTAAGAATTTCCCGGCCTTGTTACTCTCCCCGTATCTGCGGGCTTTGGCCGGTGCGGCCATGTAAAGGACTTCCCTATTGGCCAACTCATGGAATTCTTTTAGTGTGATATGAATTTTCGATAGGGTTTCCTTGTCCTGCGTGACGCTATATTCAGTTTGTAGCAAGTCTATTTTGGCATCGGCTATGCCCAGTTCCCTACGCACGGATTTCAACATACCTGTAGACCTGGCCAGGATAGTTCCCTGAACCCAGGCCTTAAATGCCTCCCACAGGGTAGCATAGGTAGTAACCAAACCCTCATTTACTTCCAGAAATTCTACGATCTCCGTATGTAATGATTCACAGATGTTGGGGTCACTCAGGATCGCGGGGGGCATTCTCCATCTTCTAGCCGGAGGTGGAACATCACTTGGGTTAATGTCAAGTGTTACTGGTGAGTGATCCGAGAGGGTACAGGGGTGTATTTCACAACCAGAGACCGCCCCGGCTAGGGACTGACTGATAAACCAGTGATCTATGCGCGAGTGGGAATCTTGTACAGACGAATAAAAGGTGAATTTCTTCTCGTACGGGTGTACTGTACGCCATGCGTCTATCATGCCTGTCTGTTTGTTAGACAGAAACCTGTGCAGTTCCCTCTGGGACCACTGCAAAAGATTTAAGACTACAGGTGTTTGGCAGTAAACCCACTTGGTAGCAGTCTGTACCACAGAGATTCACTTGGTAGCTGTGGCTGAGCAGTCAGACTTCCCTCAAGAAGAGTTAGGCAGTATACATAGTATTCACAATAGGTCAAAAGAACACAGTAGAACAAGTAGACACTGACCAGGGCTTGGTGTAAAAGAGATATAATTATTTATTTAGAACCACATCTAGAAAAACACACAGGCACTAATAGTAAGCAAATAGTAATTCAAAAACACGGTCACTAAAAGATATACACTCCCTTAGAGGAATATTAGACAAGTCTTAAGTAAAGCCCCACTTATTTTCAGACAGCGGTGAGCGCTTAACGTAGATAGCACTCTAATAATTCGTTTAAAAAGGGAGAGAAAAGCAGAGAATAAATCGAAACAGATCCCAACACTTTTTCCAGAACACAACAAGAGAGGAAGGCAAAGTAACACCGTGAGTTTAGAGTCAGTAGGCCGGATCCACTTTAAGAGGATCAAACGAATGGTGTCCTAGGTCACACAGTTGCAGTGCACAAAACTCTTGAAAAGATTCAAAAAGAGTTGGCCAAAGAAAGGGACCAGTTAGGAGGTCAAGGCGGCCAGCCCAGTCTAGAACGTTAAGGGGTTATTATTACCTTGAAGCAATCTTTAGAAAGGGAGGCCTGGCGGACACGGTACCTTAAAGTGGTGAGAAGACTCCAGCGGGGGCAGTTGTTCCTGGCAGTGGGGGGGGAAGAGAGGATCTCATCGGGGAGGAAGACAGGAGTCCGTTGCACTGCCAGGGAAGAAACCAGCCGCGGAGTTCTCAGGTAAAAGGAGCGGTCCTTTTGTTCGGGGTCCAGTAGTAAGTGGCTATCCGGTTGCCGGGGCGCTTGGCACGGGCAATTCGACCACAAGCCGGTCTGGGGTGCAAAGAGAAGAAGGTGAACTGGTTGTGCCCACCAGTCAGGGGAAGAAGCCTCTCCAGCCGGGAGATCTTCTCTGTCATCGGGAAGTGGTGAGTCGGTTCCGCAGGGCTCCACCGGTGGTGTCATCGTGGTAGGTCGGCTCAGCTTCTCCCTTGTCGAATTCTCAGGTCCTGTGGCGACTTCTGAAGTTCCAGTCCCCAAAGCCCGGCTTTTATGCAGCACACCCCCATTCACTCAGCCTAGCTGTCAATCAAACATGCTAAGTGGTGAGCCGGCCGTCTCACCACTTGGACCAATCACACAAGAGTGCGACTTGAGTTACCAAGGTAACTCAGTCCAGGGTGCCTAAACCCCCTCCCGCACCCCCTGTGGTACCCAGACAGAGTGGCACCACTTTTGGAGGCTTCTGTGCAGAAGCCCGCCAAAAAGTGGAACAAAGGGCTTGACTTGGGTTGGAGTCACAGAAAAGAACACAAATGCCATTTTAGAATCGAGTCTTGGCAAAAAATACCAACCGGCGAATTAATATTAAATAAATAAACCGGCGGTATGTTCGAGGCTATGAGAATTAAATAATTAAAGTTGGTAGCCTCGAACAATGGGAAAATCCCGTAGGGATATATTTGCGGTCGAATATAAAAAGTAGTATCCAATGCCACCAGCCAAAACTCGATCAGGGGGGACGGAGACGTGCCCCCTCGACTAACAGACCCCGGGGCAATCGAATTGCCCCGACCAGTACGTCCACAATATGATGATTTGTAGCGGTTTCTGTTAATAATTTGGGACTAGTAAAGCCAATGGTGACTTCACATGCCCTGGGAGACAGTAGTCAGTCCCAGGGTATGGAGTCTATGGTGGGGTGTCACTATGACACCCCTGTGTTACTGCACGGAGGGTGCTGTGTAACACACATAGTAAAAACACATTAGACCCTATGGAGTAAAGGACCCCATAGCCCATAAAACACATTAACAGTCAAAGGAATACCATAAATCATGTCCAAGAGTGGGAGAAAAAGAGTCTCACTCTTGGCAGGAGAAAAAAAACAAACTCCAGAAATCCAGCAAAGCTGCTGGGGGACTCACTAGGTTAGGAAATTCAGCCTAAAGAGAGAATTCTCCCTAACACCCCCCCCACCCCCCCAGACTAAGGGAGAGGAGGATTTAAACCACTCCTGGATGAATCTCATACCTCTAGTCGATGACATACATCCTAGAGAGACCATCAGCATTTTGGTGGTGACACCCTGACTTGTGCTCAATGGTGAAATCAAACCCTTGCAGGCAGATTGACCATCTCAATAGTTTTGGGTTTTCCCCTTTCATTTGCATTAACCATCTCAAGGGTTGGTGGTCAGTCTGAATGACAAAAGTAGAACCATACAAGTATGGCCTAAACTTCTTCAGAGCCCACATAGTAGCAAAACACTCTCGTTCAATGTTTCAGGATCCTTCAGTTTTCTACTGATGAAGCAAATGGGGTGCTCCCTACCTTTCCCATCCAGTTGACTGAGGACTGCACCTATTCCTACATTTGAAGCATCTGTTTGCATAATGAAAGTTTGGTGGTAGTCAGGAGCTCTGAGTACTGGGGCTTGGCAAAGAGCCTTTTTCAGGGTTTCAAAGGCCTGATGGCATTCCTCATTCCACCTAACTTTTTTAGGGAATTTAGGAGAGGAGATGTCATTCAGTGGAGAAGCTATGGACCCATAGTTCTCAATGAAATTCCTGTAATGACCCGTGAGACTTAAGAAGGCTCTCACCTGGGTCTGAGTAGTAGGTGTTGTCCAATTTTGCACAGCTTCAATCTTACTGGGCAAAGGCCTTATTTCGCCACCTCCTACCTCATGTCCAAGGTAGACCACTTTACTCTGTCCATTCTGGCATTTACTTGCCTTTATGGTCAGATTGGCATTTCCAAGAGCCTGCAAAACATATCTCAGGTGGTCCACATGTTCTTCCCAGGAATTGCTGAACACTGCTATGCCATCCAAGTATGTCATGCAGAAGTCCTCCATCCCATTCAGAACCTGGTTTACCATCCTTTGAAAAGTAGCAGGTGCATTTTTCAATCCAAAAGGCATAACCTTAAACTGGTATAAGCCAACTGGGGTAGAAAATGCAGTTTCTCCTTGGCATGGTCTGTCAGGGCTATTTGCCAATAGCCTGACGTCAAGTCAAATGTGCTGAGGAACTTGGCTGCACCAAGTCTATCCACCAACTCATCTGTCCTTGCCAAAGGGTGGGCATCAGTCTTAGTGACTGCATTAAGAGCTCTGTAATCCACACAGAATCTAAGTTCTTTAGATCCTGCCTTGGGTACTAACACAACTGGGCTAGACCATGGACTAGTAGAGGGCTCTATTACCCTGAGATCAAGCATCTTGTTGACCTCACCTTTGATGTGGGTTCTTACATTTTCTGACATTCGATATTCTCTGCTTTTGACTGGCAGACAGTCACCAGTGAGTATGTCATGCAGTCCCCAAGGGGTCAAGCCTGGTGAAAGTGAGAACAGAGAGGCAAACTGATTTAACATAGACTTGCACTCTTCCTGTTGCTCAGGTGTCAGATTTGAAGAGAGATTTACTCCTTCAATCTTTTTGTCTAAAGGTAAGCCTCTGAGGAGATCAGGAAGAGCTTCACTCTCTTCTTCTTCCTCTGATGATGCTAGAAGCAAAGCTCCTACATCAGGTCTGGAGACATACGCTTTTAGTCTGTTGGTGTGGAAGACTGTTGGAGCCTCCTTGGGGTTGCCCAAATCCACCAGATAGTTGACCTCTCCAAGTTTACCCACAACTTTGAAGGGTCCCATCCATTTGTCTTGCAAGGCCCTCTGCCTGGTTGGAATCATAACGAGAACTAGCTGGTCCTGAGTAAACTCGACCATGTTAGCCTTTTGGTCATGCCAGTGCTTGACCAATGCTTGTCCAGCTTTCAAGTTATCACTTGCTTCTGTCATCATTTGTGACATTCTCCTTCGGAGACCTATCACATAGTCAGTCACTCTGACTGGCTTGGGGGAAGGCGCACTCTCCAACCCCTCCTTGATCAGGGCCAATGGACCTCTGACCGGATGACCATAAAGAAGTTCAAAGGGAGAATAACCTACTCCCTCCTGAGGGACTTCTCTATAAGCAAAGAGAAGGCATGGCAGTAGAAGGTCCCACTTTCTTTTAAGGGGGTCCTCTAAAGCACCTATCATGCTCTTCATGGTTCTGTTGAACCGTTCAACCAGTCCATTTGTCTGAGGGTGGTATGCGGTTGAGAACTTGTAAGAAACTCTGCAGGTTTTCCACATGGCTTTCATGTAGTGGGACATAAAATTCGACCCCCTGTCAGAGATTACTTCCTTAGGAAACCCAACCCTGGTAAAAAATAACAAGGAGGTCCTTAGCCACAGCCGGAGCTGTAACAGTCCTTATAGGAATTGCCTCAGGGTATCTAGTAGCATGGTCTACTACAACAAGTATAAACCAGTTGCCTGAGGAAGTTGGAGGATCAAGGGGACCAACAATGTCAATCCCTACTCTCTCAAATGGGACTCCCACTACAGGGAGAGGCACTAAAGGTGCCACATTCTTGGAGCCAACCTTACTAGAAGTCTGGCAGGTGTGGCAGCTCCTGCAGTATTTATCTACTTCAGCCCCCATCTTTGGCCAATAAAAGTAGAGTGAGAGCCTTTCCTTAGTCTTCTTGAAACTCAAGTGACCAGCCAAAGGAATCTCATGGGCTAACTGCAAGAACTGTGGTCTGTTCTCTTGGGGTACTACAAGTCGTTTGTTGTCCCAGGTGCAGACTCTGTTGGTTCACTGTAGGAGAGGCCATCTTCCCAGTGTAACCTATATTTCCCAGGCTCTTGTCCTTCAGCCTGAGCATCTGCCTGGTGGCGAAGACCTTCCAGAGTTGGACATTCTCTCTGCCCCTTACTGAAGTCTGCCCTGTTGGGTCCACCTTCTGTCAGTAAAGACTGCAGCTCAGGATGGTCAACAGGATCCAAATCTCCAATGAGTTCCTGGCCTTCCACTAGCTCTTCTTCAGAGTCTAGTTCAACCACACAGGGTTGTACCTCCCTCTCAGCCTCAGCTGGAGGGGGAGTTACTGGTGTAACTTTGGACAACCTAGGGGAAGTCCTTGTTGGCTGCACTGGAGTGCTGGCTGTGAGGTTCTTTTTAGAAGTTTTAGGTTTCCCTTTTTCTCCTAGTTTCTTAGAGACAGCAGCTGACATCTCCAGTGGAGCAGGAGTGATCTCTTTCTTCATCATCTCCTTGGGAGTACCTCTCATGGTTCTCTCCCTTGCAGGTCTGGTGAGCTCCTGTAACCTTTTACTAGGAGGTCTGGGGGTATGTGACACTAATCCAAGAGTTTTCAGCTCATTACCCAGCAGAACCCTTTCTGGCACCTCACTTTGTATGCTGACAGGTATCTTCACAGTCTTGTCATTACACTGGATGAGAACTGGTAATTGGGGAAGCATCTGCACAGGCCCTCCAGCTAACTTGGTGAGGCGTTTGGGTGCCTTAGCAACATCCTCAGCCTGAAAAAACGATTTGTCCACCACAGTTATACTGGCCCCAGTGTCCCTAATGGCAGGAGTCTCCTGACCATTCACCTGGACACTGTCCTTATAATACTCTTTAGTATTATCTGGGATAGAATTATAGACATCTAAGTTCTGTTGTTCCCACAGACCCAGAGACACTGAAGAAACACTGGCTGAGACTCCAATGGGTTCATCAGCCAGTAATAGAAAGTTTCCACTTGCCATTTGGACTTCCTCCTCTGGAGCGAAGGCTAAGGTGACAAGCTGGACCCCTGAAGGTTTACCCTTACATCTGGGATCTCCTTTCACATGGTCAGTAGAGCCACAAACAAAGCATTTACCAAATGCCTTCTGGAATGTTGGCTTGTTCTGACCTCCTTCTGGTTTGGCACCAGGAGGTACACTAGCCTGATTTGGTTTCCATTGTAGCTTACCCTTTTGGTTTTGTTTGGGGCCCTCTTTGGAATTGGAATTATTAGAATTCTCTTTGGAGTCCTTTTTTGGCTGTTTTCCCTCATCCTTTTTCTGAGTAGCCCCAGAATCCTTGTGAGTGGCCCTGTTGGCAACCCACAAGTCAGCAGCCTTTGCTAACTTCCTGGAATCTAATTCCTTTGAATCAGCCAAGTGCTGTCTGAGCTCAGGAGAGCAGGCATCATAAATTGACTCCAACATTACAAGATTCTTCATTCCTTCATAAGTGTTAACTCTGTAACCCTTAATCCATCCCTCTAAGTTTTTCAAACTTTCACTCACCCAAGTAGCCCAAGGGGTACCATCATGCTTTTTGAGGGTCCTAAACATCTTAAGGTACTGGGAAGGGGTCTTCCCAAATCTAGCTATCAAAGCTAGTTTCACACATTCATAATCCTTCTTATCTACCTCCCCCAACTCCATTACCACATCAGTTGCAACAGGGGGAAGCCTAGAGAACAACCAGGGAAGTAACTCATTCCCTGTGATGTCCTGGAGCCCATGATTATACTCAAACATTTTTAACCAATCCAACACATCCAACCTAGGTTCATACATACCCACTAATTCCTTAGGCATCCGGGGTCTTTTGGGACTGGAATTCCTAGAGGAACCAGAGGAGAGCGAAGCATTTTCCACAGACAACTTTTTCATTTCTAGCTCATGATTAAGCTCTATTTCTCTGAGTCTTAACTCAGCTTGCTTCTGCTCAGCCTGGGCATTCATTCTTCTGAACTCTAGCTCTTGGTTTCTTTCAGATTGAGCAATACAACGTTTGTACTCTAATTCAAGCTTCATTTTTTCAAGTTCAAAATAAGCAGGGTTACATGTAGGACCTGGTATAGGCCCAGTAGGTACAGTAGGTAAGGCAGACAGAGGCTCAGAGTGGCTAACTTCATTAGGTTCACTTTCCTCTTCTGACTCATTATCAAGACTTTGATTCAGATCAATACCATCACTGTTTTCTACATTTGCTGGGGGGGGTAGATTCCTCTGTACCACCCAAACTTTGGTTTTCTAACAATCTTTCTATAAGTTCCATTTTCTTGCCCTTCTCAGAGAGATTCTTATGTCTACACAATACTTTTAAGCAATCAGCAGTTCTGGCAGACAATGAGTTTAGGGTATATCTCTCCATAGCAGACATAGCTAGAAAATCAGCTTTTTAGTGCTAAACTCTGTGGTTAGTTGTCCTAAAGTGTTCAAAAAGCACTCTAAAGTGTATACTCAATACAAATCCCACCGCTGTACACCAGTGTTACACAGAAACCTGTGCAGTTCCCTCTGGGACCACTGCAAAAGATTTAAGACTACAGGTGTTTGGCAGTAAACCCACTTGGTAGCAGTCTGTACCACACAGATACACTCTGTAGCTGTGGCTGAGCAGTCAGACTTCCCTCAAGAAGAGTTAGGCAGTATACAGAGTATTCACAATAGGTCAAAAGAACACAGTAGAACAAGTAGACACTGACCAGGGCTTGGTGTAAAAGAGATATAATTATTTATTTAGAACCACATCTAGAAAAACACACAGGCACTAATAGTAAGCAAATAGTAATTCAAAAACACGGTCACTAAAAGATATACACTCCCTTAGAGGAATATTAGACAAGTCTTAAGTAAAGCCCCACTTATTTTCAGACAACGGTGAGCGCTTAACGTAGATGGCACTCTAATAATTCGTTTAAAAAGGGAGAGAAAAGCAGAGAATAAATCGAAACAGATCCCAACACTTTTTCCAGACCCCAACAAGAGAGGAAGTCAAAGTAACACAGTGAGTTTAGAGTAAGTAGGCCGGATCCACTTTAAGAGGATCAAACAAATGGTGTCCAAGGTCACACAGTTGCAGTGCACAAAAGTCTTGAAAAGGTTCAAAAAGAGTTGGACCAAAGAAAGGGACCAGTTAGGAGGTCAAGGCCGCCAGCCAAGTCCAGAAGGTTAAGGGGTTACTATTACCTTGTAGCAATCTTTAGAAAGGGAGGCCTGGCGGACACGGTACCATAAAGTGGTGAGAAGACTCCAGCGGGGGCAGTTGTTCCTGGCAGCGGATGCAAGTCGGTGCTTTGTCCGGGGGAAGCGAGGATCTCGTCGGGGAGGAAGACAGGAGTCCGTTGCACTGCCAGGGAAGAAACCAGCCACGGAGTTCTCAGGTAAAAGGAGCGGCCCTTTTGTTCGCGTCCAGTGGTAAGTGGCTATCCGGTTGCCGGGGTGCTTGGCACGGGCAATTCGACCACAAGCCGGTCTGGGGTGTGAAGAGAAGAAGGTAAACTGGTTGTGCCCACCAGTCAGGGAAAGAAGCCTCTCCAGCCGGGAGATCTTCTCTGTCGTCGGGAAGTGGTGAGCCGGTTCCGCAGGGCTCCACCGGTGGTGTCTTCGTGGTAGGTCGGCTCAGCTTCTCCCTCGTCGGATTCTCAGGTCCTGTGGCGACTTCTGAAGTTCCAGTCCCCAAAGCCCTGCTTTTATGCAGCACACCCCCATTCACTCAGCCTAGCTGTCAATCAAACATGCTAAGTGGTGAGCAGGCCGGCTCACCACTTGGGTCAATCACACAAGAGTGCGACTTGAGTTACCAAGGTAACTCAGTCCAGGGTACCTAAACCCCCTCCCACACCCCCTGTGGTACCCAGACAGAGTGGCACCACTTTTGGAGGCTTCTGTGGAGAAGCCCGTCAAAAAGTGGAACAAAGGGCTCGACTTGGGTTGGAGTCACAGAAGAGAACACAAACGCCATTTTAGAATCGAGTCTTGGCAAAAAATACCAACCGGCGAATTAATATTAAATAAATAAACCTGTGTATGTTCGAGGCTATGAGAATTAAATAATTAAAGTTGGTAGCCTCGAACAATGGGAAAATCCCATAGGGATATATTCGCGGTCGAATATAAAAAGTAGTATCCACTGCCACCAGCCAAAACTCGATCAGGGGGGACAGAGACGTGCCCCCTCGACTAACAGACCCCGGGGCAATCGAATTGCCCCGACCAGTACGTCCACAATATGATGGTCTGTACCGGTTTCTGTTAATAATTTGGGACTAGTAAAGCCAATGGTGACTTTACATGCCCTGGGAGACAGTAGTTAGTCCCAGGGTATGGAGTCTATGGTGGGGTGTCACTATGACACCCCTGTGTTACTGCACGGAGGGTGCTGTGTAACACACATAGTAAAAACACATGAGACCCTATGGAGTAAAGGACCCCATAGTCCATAAAACACATTAACAGTCAAAGGAACACCATAAATCATGTCCAAGAGTGGGAGAAAAAGAGTCTCACTCTTGGCAGGAGAAAAAAAAACAAACTCCAGAAATCCAGCAAAGCTGCTGGGGGACTCACTAGGTTAGGAAATTCAGCCTAAAGAGAGAATTCTCCCTAACACTGTTCCATCAACTGTTTCACAACCAGTGCAGCTTTGGACAGGGTTCTGGGGGTGGTTGAGGACCAATCTAGGGATTGATCTAATATCATGTTAAAGTCTCCACCCCAAATTATTTGTGCCTCCCCTGATGTGGACAGCATATCAAGTATTGTACAATAGAATTGCGGATCGTCCACATTGGGTCCATATGTATTGATCAAAATTATTTGGTGCCCTGCCAGTTCCCCCCATACCAGTGCATATCTGCCTTGCGGGTCTATTTTACTGGAGTGATATTTAAAGCACAGCTTGAGGTGTATGAGAGTAAATACTCCCCTAGATTGTGCTGAATATTCCCTATAGTATCTATGGGAGCCCCATTGTGGCAGGAATTTAGTATTGACATGCCCTAGTGCATGTGTCTCTTGTATAAAAAGGATGTGAGGGTTATGGCGTGTAATGTACGCTGCGATCTTCCTTGCCTTAACCGGGTTGATTAGCCCACGGATGTTCCAGGAGAGCAGCTTAATATTTAAGCCCCTACTAGCCTGTGTCATAATCGTAACTTGGGATAGTCATCTGCCCATAGCTTTGCCCCTGTCGCAAGTGGTATGGATGTCCTGCTATAAAACCGCTCTCTGATTTTAACATTACAACTACTCGGAACAGTAACTCTCCAAACAGGCCCGGCATATCGCCAGGTAGAACCTTAACTTTATCTCCCCACCAACCCCCACCCTCATCATCAACCCAAACCCGATGATGTATCCCTTGAACCATAACCTGGGAACACTCCTGGGGGTGTGAGCTGTACTTACATGGCTGTTGTCCCAGGGGGCCCTCACGGCCCTACTTCAACAAGTAGTAACAATCAGGGCCACCTCGCCGCCCTTGGTTTTAAGCATCATATCAGTGTGGCAAGAACGGAAGTGCATCAGCCGGCAGGGTCATCCAGCTCTCCAGCCACCTGAGGTGGTAAATTCTGGTTTATGGCCCGATCCCGGGCAGGCAGGGGGATGGAGGCTTCGACATATAACATGGCCTCAGTAGGATTTTCAAAGAAGTGCGCCCGGCCTCCATGCTGGATCCTCATTTTCGCTGGGAAGACGAGCGAGTAGGGAACCTGCAGAATCTCAATTGTTTCTTAACAGGTTCGTAAGACCTTCTCAATGTTTGTACATTTGTTGAAAAGTCCGGATATATATGTATCCTGTTATTCTCGTAGAATAGAGTGCCTTTTTCCCTGGAAATCCACAGGATAGCGTCTCTGTCGTTATAATTGAGGAGACGGGCGATTATCGTGCGAGGTGGTGCTCCAGGTCTGGGCGGAGGTGCCAAAGTATGATGGGCGCGTTCCACGAGGAAGTGGTCTGAGAAGGAGTCCGGGCCCAGAAGGTCTTTCAAGAGAGACTCCACTTGGCGTTCCATGGATCCCTTGCCAAAGGTTTCGGCCACCCCGACCAGACGGATGTTGTTCCTCCTGGAACAGGATTCCAGGTCTTCGCATTTATTTAGGGTTTTTTGGAGGTCACCTTTCAGCTGGGCGATGTCGCGGCCATTCTGTATTATCGAATCCTCATTGGTGCCAATCCTATTTTCGGCCTCAGTGATACGTGTGCTCTCCTTATCTATCCTTGCCTTCAGTGAGTTGATTGTTGCCCCAATGTCGTCCAGTTTGGTGTTAACCGCCAGGAAGCCGTTTTGAACCATTGCCATTAGTCGGTCCACTCTCTCATCCATCAGGAGTTCCGATTGGCTGTCCGTTTGCTTTGGTGGTGGTGTGGTGGACCCGCTGGGTTGAGAGCTGGCAAAGGAGTCCATTGGGCCAGTTTTCTTGGAGCGCACTCCTTTCTGCTCGTGGCGGCCCATATGGTGAGTCGAGTGGCTTGTGTCCTCCCATGTCTCCCGGTTCTCTTGTAGCGGTATATTCATTATTTCCCTGTATAGGGCATATAGTGTTCATGCACCCTGATATTGAGCGCTCCTGTTTCCCAGCACAGGCGTATAGGGTTCAACCAGAGGGTGTTGAAGGTGCCAGGAGCAACCAAAGAGTGATGAAGGCGCTGGGATTATGTCAACGTTCAAGTTCGGAGGGAGAGCTGCTGGACGAGCTCCAGGCGTCTACTCAGGCATTGTTGGCGTTGCTGAGGTCACGTATTTCCAATGTGTTACATAGATGCCCCAATGCGGTCTTTTCCAAGGGAAAGGGTTATAGTGCAACCCTATACTCAAGGTTATGAACAATGTCAATGATCGGGGCGGCGTGGGCTCAGGCAGCCGCGCAAGTCCTCCGCCACCTGGTGTGGGGGCTCCTTGACGTTTCAATGGCCTCCGCGAGGAAGGATCTCGGATCCAGGGTATATGGACGGGAACCCACCTCTCAAATAGCAGTTTGTGTCCTGCGTGGCACCACTTTGTGCGGATTTCGATGGTTCGCTGCGTATATTAGCCCAGTTTACTCCGCAGGGGCGTTACTGTGAATCAGGGTAGTGGTCGGGGTTCCCTGTCAGTTGTGCGGGTGCCTCCTCCATCTTAGTATTCCATTGGCACGTGGCCGTATGCAATACCAGCAGGGTGCCCCACCGATTAGACCAATTAGGCCAGGGGCCGTGTAGCCCGCCAACTGTGCCGCCTATGCGGGTTATCTGCCAACACCGCAGGTATCTCCACCACGGATTAATTATGGGGTGCACGTCTCAACACAGTGGCTCAAATTGCCACCCCTCTTTCCCACATGTATGACTGTCAAACAGGGATTTTATGCGCCTGGCGTTTTCCACCCTCCAACTTTCTCCTTATTGTATGTCTCCCTCTCCTCCTGTGCTACCTTCCATGCACTTACTTGGGTTCGCGCCGCAAGGTTCGTGTAGGCTGGAGCGCTGCACCGGGAGAAGATACGGCACACTTCCCTTGTTGTTCGCCAATGGGGGCGTCCGCCTGCCCGTCGGGGCCGCCGGGGATGGCCTCACAGCAGGATCGTCGGCTTCGGCGTGCACTCACCAGTTGTCCCCGCGGTCTCAGAGGGCTGCTTCCGCTCCCCGCAGCTGCTGCCAGGGGTTCCACAGGCAGCAGCGCTTCAACGGCCGCAGCCGCACACAGCCACCACCTCTCCACTGGGGTCAATCGATCCAGCGATCCCGCGTAAGGGCGACCTCGTTGCTCGTACAGGTTATTTCGGTCCTCTGAGCAACCGCGGTCCAAAGGCTGCAGTGCTTGGCTTTCTTCGCGGGGTCCAACTGGCACGCGGCCCTCACAGTGAGACACAGCCCCTCCCCCAGCGGCTCCACAGGGAGAATCTCCCGGAACCCGTGGGCGGCCCGCGCTGTCACCAAGGCCGCAGGATTTTCCGGACAGTGTAACTCCGGAACGGCTGGTCACAGCGGCCCCAGATTTTCACAGCTGGTGCCCTCAATCATGCACCACTTGTCGCTGCGTCTTTCTTGCTTCGTGGGTAGCCCTGAAAGAGGATGATTAGAATACAGGATTCATATGGGCCGGAGCTCTGGGACTAGGCGGCCATTTTAGAGGTGCGCAACAGCGTCCCCTCCGTCCCTGGGGAAGGTTAACGACCTACTACGCCAATCTATGAGCGGGTTGTGTTTCTCGAGCCAAGGTATTCCAAGAATCATCTGGAATTGTGGAGCTGAAATCAGATCAAATGAGATTTCTTCCTTATGCCCGTCTTGACAGAGCATTATGACCTTTGCGGTACAACGGGTAACCGGGCCTGATAGTAGCTGAGTTCCGTCAACAGCGGTTATATTGTCTACGATTTTCTTTTGCACAAATTGGTAAACCGATCCTGGCGGCAGTCTCTAAGTCCAAATAATTTCCAATGGCTCCACTATCCACGAAAGCTTCAAGTTTGTGTAACCCGGAGGGTTGGCGTTGGTCCACTATGGTCACCGGGATGGTAAAGTGGGAGGTCAAGGGAGTCTTAGTTGCGCTCGACAATCCGACCTCTATGTTTGCCGGGCATTGGAGTTTTCCGCCTCGATTGCTTCCTTTACTCCATCCATAGCCCCAACAGTCATCCGGGGTGGTTTAGCCGGGCAATTACGAAGGAAATTACCGGATTGTCCACAAAACAAACACAGCTGCTCTTGCTGCCTTCTGTCACGTTCCGCCTTGGTAAGTGGACCTCGAACTCCTCCGAACTGCATTGGTTCAGGATGTACTTCCGTGGGCTGGCGAACCGGCGTCTCCTTGGGCCGCATGTAGAATGCCCTACCCTCAGAGCATGAGCGGTCAGCTCTCCGGGTTTGTAAACTGTGATCAAGCTGGAGTGCTAGGTCAATGTATTCAGCGCACCCATCGGAGGGGTTAACCACTTGTGCCAGGACGTCTTTAAGCTCTCCCCGTAGACCTCGGTAGAAAAGAGTTGTTTGTTTTTCTTCGGGCCAGTTTGTTTCGGCTACCAGATGATTAAAGGTTGCTACATAAACCAAAAGGTCCTGATTTCCTTGCCGCAGGGATGACAACTCATCATCCAAGGCCTGTCCTTGTGTGCTGCGGGCGAAAAGCTTTTCCAATTCACGCTGGAAGCCGGCAAAATTCCGAAGCAAAGGGTCGTCCCTATTGACTAACGGTACGGACCAATCCGTGGCATGTCCCCCCAAGTATGACAACACAAAGGTCACTTTTGACTGATCTGTGGGAAACAGCCCTGGTTTGCAAAGGAAATGTAGACAACACTGATTCATAAAAGTACTGAACTTTTTGGACTCCCCCAAGAACCTCTCCAGGGGCGCCAGTGGTATGTTGCCAGGAAGGACTACTTGTACTGGTGCTGCTATGGGTTGGGATGGTGTAGTTGGCGTAGCCGTGGCTCCCCCTGTTAATAGAGCAATACCCGCTTGAGTCTGTAGTAACTGGCGAGCAATCTCATCTGTTTTGTCCCTGTTCACTGCCAGTTCACGCCTCAAGGTGTTTGTCTCAGAACGAGCTGCATGGACTTCAGCCCTCAACTCCCCCAATAACTGTGACAGTTGATCTACCTCCGAGGTCTCCATCGCTCAGGCGGAGGTGTTTTAAGGATGGCTTTGTGTTCTGTCACGCTTACCTGAATCTCCGCGGGAGCGATGGATTCCTTCAACCTCTGCCTTGCTCTCCCCTCACCCGGAGTTCTGCTCTCTCTCCATTCACCTGGGGTTCTACCTGTAAGGTGAATGATGGATTAGTGAGTGGTATCCAGACCCAGGGAACCCTCCTCCCCGACTCCCTATGAGTTAAATAATGTGTCTAGGGGGGCTCACCTCTTGGTTTGGAAAGGTGGGCTCTCCGTCCTGCCTCTGCAGGGGCGATATGGTGCGGGACCTGTTGGCTGTCGCGCTGACTGGATGCTGGTTTTGCTGGTTGCTGTGGTGGTGCTGCTGAGAAGAAAGCGCCGCCGCTTACTTAGAGGAGTTCTGAAGCTCCTGAAAAATGTCCCAGGGCCACTTACTTCACTGGACCCTTTGTGCTTCTTGGATCAGGTAAGAGCTATATGTCCTCGGTTACTTCACTGGGTTCTAGCACAAGAAAGTACAGGTTCGTATTGTCTATGGCCCTCATTACGACCCAGGGGGTAAGTTACCGCCTGGGTCGTACCCTTACCACCATGGCGTAAACTACGTTTACGCCATGGTGGTTGGCGGATTTACCGCCCCATTCCAAGGTGAGTGGGGCGGTAAATCCCCATTTCCCATTTTACCCTTCCCCATTCCCATTTTCGCCCCATAGGGCATAATGGGAATGGGGAATGGCGATAATAACGGCACCGTAAATTACGGTGCCGTAATTATCGCCAAGGTCCCTTTGCGGCATGGATTTTAACGGCTGCAAAAAAGCAGCCGTTAAAAGTCATCCCGCAAAGGGAACCTTGTAATCAGGCGTTAAGGGTCGGCGCCGTTTACGGCGCCGTAAAC
This sequence comes from Ambystoma mexicanum, assembly GCF_040938575.1. Taxonomy (NCBI): domain Eukaryota; kingdom Metazoa; phylum Chordata; class Amphibia; order Caudata; family Ambystomatidae; genus Ambystoma; species Ambystoma mexicanum. The sequence continues at coordinate 548,540,992 of NC_090932.1, forward strand.
CCCTTAACGCCTGAGTCAGAATGAGGGCCTATGGAGGGTTTTTGCAAACTGAGTGGGCCTTATTACACAGATGGCGCTAAGGGATTACCGGCACCGGTAAGGGCACCGCCGCCGGTAATCCCTTAGCGCCATACTATGAGGTCCCTCAGCGGGTCCCATCCTTAACATGTGGTCAGACCACACGTTAAGGAAGGGACCCGCTGAGGGACTTCAGGGCAAATAACGGTACCGCTTATAGCGGTATCGTTATTTGCTCCTTCCCCATTCCCATTGAACCCTATGGGGGCTCAAGTGGGAATGGGGAAGGGCCTTGGTGAATGGAGAATTACCGCCCCACCAACCTTGGAATGGGGCGGTAATTCCCCCTTTCACCAAGGCGGAATCGGCAAAATACCGGTGGCAACCATGGCGTTAATAGCGCCATGGTTACCGGCGGCCGTGTAATGAGGCCCAGTGTCTTTAAGTTCTAACCTGTCTTTCCTTTGCATTTTCTCTTCGCAGATTGCCAAAATTCCTCGTCGGAAGAAAATCTGGAAAGGCGAGCAGAAGTGGCTTGTAAGCCCGCAAGTGAAAGATGAATTCGCAGACACCACCGGACAGCCGCTAGAAGGTGGGTAGAAAAACTGCCGCTTTACTAATGCCTCTGTTCTTCTCTTTACAGGTGCGGTGTCGTAGTGAAGATGATGCCCAGCCGGGCGCCGGAACTGTAGAAAGCCGTAGAAGACTCCGGAGACTGGAACCAGGTAAGCTTGTGCTTGATGCTACAGAAAGCACACGAAGCAAGTCTTGTTCTTTGGGCGTAGCTATTATAGAGAACCACGCCCAAAGACTAGAGCGTTGTGCTAAGTTCCAGATTGGCACAAAAGGATCCATACTAGTGGAACAGGAAGTCTCATGTTACTCTATGGGCATAGGGCGTTCCAATGGGTGAAATGGGTATTAACCCTGTCCTTGCTCTCCATGCTCTTACCCACAATGCTCCTGTCCGTTTTCCCTTCTTGTCATCATGAATTGGATATGAAGGCGACTTGGTAGTGTCACCTAAACTAGTACCCATCACACCCCAAGAGGCTCGCAAGGCAGCCTACAACTTGCAATGTGGGGAAGATCAGGCCCCACAAGAATATGTGCAGGAATTAAAGTGTGTCTTTGCGCAGACTACTAAAAGGGTGCGCACGGACAGCGGAGAATTTGTCAATACTTTTTTCCACGCTTTACCAAAGTACATCATGACCCAGCTAGTGAGAGATTTTCATGAGAAAAGATCACTAGACTGGGTCATTGAACTGGCCACCCGGATCTATGAGGTGCAAAAGCCCATAGAAAACAAGAACAATCCTAAAAGCCCCAAAACAACCAACACCCCTGCTGCTGCTAAGGTGGCAGAGGTGAAGGTTGCCCCCATTTTAGATTTGGAGATGGGGGGCCTAAAAACTTGCCTGCACAGCAGAATAATCCCAAGCCCAGAAGGCCCTCGGGCCAGTCACAGACAGGGAGCCAAGGAGGTAGTCCCACAAATGGTATCCCTCACTCTCCTGACTACATAATTCCCCGCTACAAGGGGAACAGACCCATCCTGGGTTATGTGGGGACTCCTCCTGCCCAAGGGGGGGGGTCCAACCAAGCACCTAACCCAGGGAACTTCCCTCTTCACTTCCCTCAGGAGGGCAGAAATTCCCCAAATCCTGGGCAGAACTTTTTCCCCAGGTACCCACAAAACTTCCAACCCCAAAATCATCCATCCTTCTTTCCCCAATTTCCCGAGCCCAGACAACCTAATCTGGGAGAGGGGAGGCCAAGGGTGGAGGGGTACCCAAATCTTCCAAACCCAGGGTATTATCAGAGAAGGGATAGCTATCCTTCCCGGGAACAGCCCAGGGGAGAAATGAGAACCCCATATCAGCCTGAGCGGTTTCACAGCTAGAGCGCCAGGTCCAAACCATGGCACATGATCTGGCGCATGCTGAGGGCTCAACAGAACCCTCAGATGAGCATGCCGGCGCAGAATGCCCCAAACTCTGGACCTGGTGCTCCAGAACAATGACGGGGGCAGCACCCCGACAACCCACTGGTTCCCAGGGAGGAGGCACAAGGGGGATGGGGGTGTAAAGCCTTAGAGGAAGCTTCCTTTCCCACTTGTAAAAAGCTCCTGAAAAGCCAGGAACTGGAACCAAAATCTCCTGCCCCTGAAAGTCTGCCACCCAAGGAGCAGAGAGGGGGTAGGAGAAACAAAGTACCCAAAAAGACCCATTTTGAGGAGGAGGTACAAGTCTTCTAATTTGAAGGAGAGGGATCCTCAGAGGATCCTGGGAAAAGGATCTTCTCCTTCAGAGATGGGGTAACTCCTCCCAAGGAAAAATGGGTCCCAAAGGATTCAAATCCAGACTGGGTAGATGTGGGGACTGAGCTAGCGCCGCCCATCATCCAACCCCAGAACCAACAGCAGGAAGATCCCCTGGTTCAAACCCATCCTGGTGACTGCCTCCAAAAAGGGGGGCAGCCCAGCACCAGAACCAGGGGAACCCAAAACTTCTCCCATCTCTAGTTGCCACCTTTTCTTTTAAGATTCCCTAGACTCCGAACGGAATTCTGCCCAAATCACCTCCCTATCAGTGTCTAAAACTAGAAAACTAACCCACCAGTTGTCCAAAAATGTGCATTATCTATGCCCCCTTGCGGAGAAGGAGGGAAGATACTATGCCCTGGTACAAATACAGGGGCAGGGTACAATTTTGGCACTGGTGGACACTGGATCCCAAGCTACCCTTCTGTCCAGAAAGGCCTCTGATAAACTGAATTCAGGAAGGGGGGAGAAATACCAAATTCCTCTCACCCCTCTTCCTGGACAACTTCAGAACTTTGTCAGGAAGGAAATTCCCATTGAGGGGACTGCGGATTTGGACATTAAAATTGGGCCACACAAGGTGAAGCACCCGGTCATAGTTGTGACTCGAGAGGGCACCCCTTGTTTACTAGGGAATTACCTCCTGCGAAGGCTGTCACCCCTAATAGACTGTGTAAACAAGGTCCTCTGGACCCACACTAGCCGACCAATAAAACTGAAACAGAGTGTCAACCATGTTAGTTTAAACGGCACATGCCACATGGTTGAACAAAAATCTGACCAAGTAGAATTTCACTTCCAGAACAATCAAATTCCAGACGTGACAATAATAGCAGTAGGACAACAGACTGGTGATGGGGGTCCTCTCTATTTCTGAATATTAACCTCCTTCCAGTCTAAGGTGGCATTCCACACTGGAAGGAAACACTCTGAAATTCTTTACCAATCCACATTCAGACATTCCCACTTCTATAGTCCAGAAAGATGTGAAATCAGCTCAGAGCCTGGCGGATATTCAGCAAATTGGAGAGCAGTTGTTCATCCCTGTTCAGTTTAATGAAGGGAAGGACTCTGTTCTCGCCCGAGTGTGTGTGAACAATGGTAAGAGCTTCATCAGCGAAGCCATGTTCCGCCAACTCCCAAAAAATCCAGCCATTCCCACATTTAGACTCATAGACAAATGGGAAATGGATCTGGAAACGCCCAATTCCAAACATCTCCTGCCAAGCAGGTGTATGTTCAAAATCTCCATAGGCAACAAGAGCATAGTCCATAATTGTAGGGTTGTGCGAGATGTCACTTCCGCCTTTTACTTAGGCAGTGATATTCTCAATCGCTTTGCCATTAGTTTGGACCTAATAAACTTCAAAGCTTGGCCCAATTAGCAGATAATCCCATGGGCTTTGATGACCCAGAGAAAGCATTTAGGTCAGCTCAACTGCTGCCTTATGCAGTTCAAATTCAGATTGGAGAGGAAGTCACCATCCCAAAAAGGACCCGTCAATTCTCCCTGGAAGTGAAAGTTAAAAGAGGACAGAAATTGAAAAACCCTGATGCCTATATTCATCTAAAAGCTTCTCTCCAACAGCAAGGGTTGGGGGTAAACCCAACACCACTAGTCAATATAGAACATGACACCATTCCAATAGAGGTGGATAACAGCGACTTAAAGAGTATCACTCTAGCCGCAGGCACCATTATTGGAATGGCGGTTGATGACCGCCATTTTTCCATTGATTTAGGTCATGAACTGTTCGGACCGATCCCCAAGGACTGTTTTGACAGTGACAGTGATGACAACACAACACCAGACAGGATCTTTACCCAGCATTGGGGGAACTTCCTTGGTGTATACTTCCTGCCCATATGGTAAGAAAGGTGTGACCTGTGACTTCAGGAGGAATGAGGTGATTTTCCAGGTCCATGATGGCTGCCTTTCCCACCTGAAGCCACCAGTCCAAATCCGCACTTTGACCAGGGACTTCTCGACTCAGCTGGAGGAGGCCGCTGAGATAGCAAAACCAGACGTCTTTCCAGGCTTCAGGCAGATGGTTAAAGAAAGAGTCAACCTAGCTGATGCCTGCGAGACTCTGGAGCAGAAGCAAAAGTTGAAACAAGTTTTCTTGGATTTTCAAGATCTCTTTGCGGTGGACTCATATGACTGTGGTCGCACCGACATCCACACAAAAACAATTCCCACGGACCCTGGCATTACTCCAGTGTTTGTGAAGCGATATTGCTTGCCTCTCGCATCAATGGAGCCCCTTACTGAAATAATTAAGAACCTTGAGTCCCTTGGGATAATCCGTCCAGTCCACTGCACCTTCAATAATCCGCTGCTGGGGATATTGAAGCCAAACGGCCAATGGAGACTCTGCGCCGACCTTAGGGAGCTAAACAAACGGGTCCATACTTCCCGATGGCCTCTTCCCTACATTGACCAAGGGCTGGCCCAGATCCAGGGGTCACAGGTATTCACTGCAATAGACCTGACCAATGGATACTGGACTGCACCTGTCAGTAGGGAGGACCAATACAAGCTGGCCTTTACCTTTGGGGGGCACCAGTGCACATGGACCCGGACTCCCTTCGGATACATCAACTCCGGCAATGAGTTCAACATTTTCCTACATAAGGCCATGCATGACCTGGGTGAAAGGGGTAACCTGGCCTATGTAGATGATGTCCTCATCAAAAGCTCAACTGTGGAGGAACACATAGCGGAGATCCGTTATGTTCTGACACAGTTGAGGGCCGCCGTAGCAAAACTTTCCTTTCAAAAGGCAAAGTGGTGTAGAACCCGTGTCAATTTCTTGGGGCATGAGATTACTCCTCAGGGTCTCTGTCCACAGTAAAAGAAAGTGGAAGCCCTCCAGAAATTAAAAGACCCACAACTCTGCGGGAACTAAGGAGCCTCCTTGGACTGACTAATTACAGTAGAAAGTTCATTGAGGGCTATGCAGAGATCACAAGACCCCTGATTCATCTTTTGAAGGGGGGGTCAAGTGGGAGTGGGGTCTAGAACAAGCCGAGGCAGTAAGACAACTCAAAAGAAGCCTGTCACAAGCGCCTTGCCTAGCTTACCCTGTCAGAAACAAGGAGTTCTTCTTGGAGACAGGGTTCTCTAATACATGCTTGCTTGGATGCAGTATTATATCATAAACATGACAAGGTCAATAAAGTAATCTCCTATGCGAGTAAAACTTTATCCTCTGTGGAGGAAAAATTCAACGACTGTGAGAAGGCACTCCTGGCAACGGTGTGGGCATTGAAGAATTACCGCCCGTTTATCGAGGGGGAACACATCATAGTGGAGACTCCACACCAGCCTCTGCAATATCTCCAAAGTGACCGAATCTGGGCCAGAAATGTAAGTAATTCCCGAATTACTTCCTCGATTCTGTCAATGCAAGGCTTTCCTGTGGAGGTCAAATATGGCCAAAACAAGAAGAGTCCCCTCGCGCAAGGTCTGGCTTACTTGCATGATTGCGACCAGAGAAAACTGTCTTGAGGACGAGATTCTAAAAATCAAGGACAACATGGAGGCATACCTCAATTCCCCACACAAAGTCTTTGAAGAAGACAATTGTGAGGGAATGCCCAGTGTCTGTGTGGATGGATGCTCTTACCATGTTGACAACAACGGGGAAAAATAACTTGTGGCCGCTGTAGGGAATGCATGGGTGAAAGAGACCCCAGAGCCCTCCGCTGGGTACAAGATTGGTCCCTGAAGTAGTCAAGTGGCAGAGTTGATGGCTGTGCATCAAGCCATCCCCACTGCTGTCCAACATCAACTCCACGAACTGGTCATAATCACTGATTCGGATTATGTACGGAACGGGTTTGTGGAGCACCTGGTTAACTGGAAAACCAGAGGCATGTTATGTGCTAACAACAAACCCTTGAAACATGGGAAATTAATTCAAAACATTGATGATATGGTCACCTCGAATGGGATGACCATCTACTGGAAAAAGATCAAGGGTCATTCCAAAGTAGAGGGAGCAGACAAAAATGGAAATGACTTAGCGGATCAGCTGGCCAAAACCGGAGCCATCCAAGGGGATCTACTTGAGTTTGAGTCCCTGTTGGGGGAGATCCAGGTCACTGCTATCACTAGGTTGCAGACAAATGCTCACAATGATCTCTCAACTGCACAATAGAGTAAGGAGACCTCAGATGCTGATTTGATTACGGCTCACAAAGGGGATCCAATAATTGGTAAGTTTTATCAACACATTGAGGACCCTGAGAACTTTCCCCTGACGGATACCGATTACATAGGGAAAGAGGACCTCAGAGTGTTGATGAAATGTCCAAAAATGTTCCGAATTCAAGACGGTTTGTTGGTCAGGAGATCCCTAGCTGGCCATGATCAGTTGGTGGTCCCTACCTCATTCCGAAGCCTGATGTTAAGTCACATCCATGATGCGGCCACAGCCGGTCATAGGGGGTTTCATACAACACTTGAAATCCTAAGAGAGGTTGCATACTGGCCACACATGGGGCAGGACCTCGACCAATACTTGAAGGGGTGTCTTGTGTATGCACAGTTTCAGCCAACATCCCTCACACACTGTGCGCCTCTCCAAAAGAGGGGGATGACACTGCCATGGTCAGATTTGAAAGTTGATTTCATCGGGCCAGTGAATCGCTCCTCTAGGGGAAACAAGTAGTGTTGTCCGTGACATGCTTGTTTACTAAATGGGCGTAATGTCTCCTGGCCCCAAACTGCAAGGCAGAAACAGCAGCTGCCCTGATGATCAACCACTTCTTTTCGCATTTTGGACTACCCCAAAGGATCGAGTCAGACAGAGGTAGCCATTTCACCAGCGAAGTAATGACAAAGATGTGTGAGATACTTGGGGTAAAAAGGAAGCTACACATTGCTTACCGGCTAGCCTCTAGTGGTGCAGTAGAGAGATACAACAAAACAATTGTGAGCATATTAAAAAAGTTTGTGGCAGATTCTGGGCCAAGTTGGGATATTCGATTACCTCTTGTCCTAATGGCCATCTGATCTACCCCTTCATTTGCAACTAAAATGTCACCATTTGCGCTGATGACTGGACGCAGGATGGTGCTTCCCGAGCATCTGCTCTACAGAAACCAAGAGCAGACATTGATCAATGCCTCCACAACTCATGAGTATGTTGAAAATCTAAGAAAACACCTTCAGCATGCTTTTGCCTATGCTCAGCAAAATCTAGAGAGATCTGCAGACAGCATGAAGACCCACTATGACTTAAAGAATACCAGAAAAGAATACAATGTAGGAGACCGGGTCTACTTATACAATGTCCAAAGGAAACAGGCCAAATAGCGCACATTTTCGCCTCCCTGGAGGGGTATTTTGGAATTGTAGACAAAATCTCACCAGTCGCCTACAAAATCTGCTTCCCCAAAGGCAGTTTGGCAGAGGGGGAAGATAAGTGGGTCCATATTAACCAACTAAAGTGTTGCCATCCTAGGCACACTCCCCAGCAACTGGAGGAGTCTTCTGGAACCCCAGAGGGGGCCACTCCAGCTCCATAAAACTCCAACTACAAAATACTCCATATATGGTACATGATTTGCAATACAAAAATGTGTCATGATTTATCAAAATGTATGTGTCCGCCCCACTACATTAATAGTGGTGGGGAAATGTCTACGAACATGTTTTTGCTTTGTCATCCTAGGATTGATAAACCATGGAGACGGAAACCAAGGAGGACTACCCAGGGGCCGGGAGCAAAGATCCGAGGGCCCTGGAGTATCGCTCAATACTCACATCAGGACTGGCGAGGAGAACCAATCGATCCACCCCTGATGGAGGAAAAGATGATGAACTTTGCCATTTGTGGAATCAGAAGAGATGAAACTGACATCCCAGTCTTGCGAATTCCCATTGATGGACGATCAACGCCAAATCGCAAGAGGGGGGCTTGTGGGATGTTCTAACCCACCAGTCCATGCCCTGCAACATTACTGTGCACTGCTTGCATCAGAAGCATCAGAAATGGCTGCCGGAAAGCATTCTGCTCGCTAAAAATCACCCAGAAGTGCACAGGATGAACCTGAAAAATAGGCCGCCAATCCACTTTTGCCTATGTCAGTGGTAACACAGAAGACCACTGCCAAAATTCACCAGTGGGCTACCCACAGAGTAACCTGAAACTACTGAGAAAAGCAATGCTGCATTGAAAGGGGAAACACAGAGCTGTTTTAAAAATCAGTTTTTCCTTGACTGTGGAAAGTGCAAAAATTCATGGTTCTGAAACATCACAAGAGCTCCAACCTCCTTATTGGGTGTTAAACATGATATGATATGATTGTTTATTTATATAGCACCTATACACAGAAGTGTTTCAAAGCGCTTCAAGGAGGGAGGGAACATAGGAAATACAGTACATTCAGTAAAGTCCTTGAGCAATATAGAATGTGGAAAATAACTACCATAATAGGCCTGACGACATTTCTGATAGTGCAAGTGCCAAAAAAAACAAGTAGGGTAGGAGGGAATGGAGAAGGGGAACAAAGCAAGCAGTAACATTACTATGTCTGTCGACAATTTACGCAGTGCAGGAGGAATACAAGAGGAGGGTTGGGAGGGCAGGGATAGAGGGGGTGAGGAGGAACAAGAAAACTGCTGAGCCAAATTCATCAGATAATTTAGAAGCAGGGGAGGGGGAAAGGAGAACAAAGGGTAAGAGGGGGGACAGACAAGCAACTATCATCGGTCAAGGAACAGATGATAGGAGTAAGTGCAAGGAGGGAAGACCTCGAGGAGTGTTTAGGTCCCCAGAGGAGGGGGAGATGCAGGCAAGTGAGAGTAGGAAGTAGAATGGGAAGTAGAGAGGGTGGGTTTGAGGTGCATAGGACAGGGTAGGCACCTCAAGAGTGCGTAGGGTCAGCACAGAGCAGGGGTAGGAAGGTCACGAAGGTCCGGAGGCAGGGGCAAGAAGTGGACACGCAAATGGCATTGTCAGGCCGTAACGGGACCAAGTCTCGGCAGAGGCGGGCATGCTTAGGAATTTAAGGAATGAGAAGAGAGAGGGAGGGACACGACCAGAGGGAGAGGGGTGGAAGGGTCAGACCAGGTGTACAAGGCACAAAGTATGCAGAAGTAGGCAATCAAGGTAAGTTAGAAACAGTGAATGCAACACAGGAACATGCATAGATAATGGATCAAGCATATGCAGTGCGTTTGTTTAGAGGAAGGGTGAAACATGAATGAGGTACGGGTAAATCCCCCAAAGCAATGGGGGGCAGATGTGTGGTATACAAAATTAGTGCAAGACCACAAAATTAGTGCAAGACCACAAGCAGTATTAACAGTGTTAAGTTACATGATTCCATTGCGGTGGAATTAGAGACTGTAGATGACCAGCTCAAGAAGATGATGGCATGCAAAATAGCATGTGCCCGAAACGCGAATGATTGTTGTGGCACTGAGGGTTAGGGACCACTGATAGGTAGAGAGGCCGGAACAAAAAGTCAGCTGGTGATGGAGGGCAGTGAAAGAGTCACGTTGGTGCTGCATTCTACTTCAAGAATCCACATTAATACAATGTCAGCAGAAGTACATTTATCAGAAGAAAATCCACATTTAAAGATGCTTGCTTGGGAAAATATGTTGAAAATAGGCGCAATACCGCTACTCGCCTGTAACAGAAGCTGGCGATCTCTAAACCTGCCATGTTAAAACTTGTGTCTCAAAATCTAAGTGTGGGAAAAAAAAGAGACTACCATCAAATGCAATATAGGTTGCCACTATTAATTTTCATGCTGACAAAGACTGGAATTGAGGATATGCTTGCTTATTTTAAATTTGTAACTGTAATTTTCACAAGGAACAATGTCACAATTTACTATAAGGTAACCTGATTCAGCTAAAACTTCAAAGAGGTTTTCCCCCACTGAGAACACACCACCCTTTTCCTTCCCACCAAAAGGAGAGGATATCTCATTTGGATGCTAATGAGAAGGGGAGGAGACTTGCTCTGCTGCTATGGTAAAGAGACAATGGGTTTCTTGAGCTGAAAGAAAATGCTAATTCGGGTGTGACTGAAACCAAGTGCCCAGCCAAGACCTTGGAGTCGGGCCCAGACTGAAAATGTGGATTTGAACTGGAGGAAATATATATTTGAGGAAAAGACTTATAAAATATTGTGCCGAACTAGTAAAAATATGGAATTTAGAGGTTATTAAAATGAAAATATTGCTCACAAGTAGAAACTGATCTGGAATCTGTGTGATATTCAGAGACTGAACCACGAAAATGTTCATATTCTAGCTATTGTGATCATGTGAAAAATATGAAAAGTTACAGGGATGTGCCCAGATGTTATGGGCATATATGTAAAAAAAATGGTTCAGATCCGACGATGGGTAAACCACCAAAAGCGCGAAAAATTGTCATTTGTGAACCAAAACTCTTATGAAGATGGGACTTGAACAGAGACGTGCCTTAATTAATCTGTGATGTGTATATGTAATATTAGCAAATTGGGAATATTGTGAATTTGTTTTTTAGGAAAAATAGATTTTCTGGAACAGAAACAAAGGGGAGGATTTTTCTTTGGACCATAAACACAGTGTCACTCTGACACATCATGACACTCTGTTCCTTTTCAAATCAGGGAGAGGGAATTCTCTGACCTATTAGATTCTTAGAGGATTGGGCATAGTATAATCAGCTTCCCCACCCACTTTGGAAATACATAAATAGGGACTGTTGAGGGCACAAGACAGACACATTCACCCATCACTGATCTACCGGCAAAGCGCTCTGAAGGAGAATCCAGAACTATCCAGACTCCAGAACTATCCAGACTCCAGAATCCTGAAGCAGAGGCCCAACCCAAAAAGCTGAACCCTTCTCAGCGGGCCTTTAAAACCTTGCAACCTGATTTTAACCCCTAAATCTCCATGGGGCCTAACCAATTCAACAGCCTGGCTGTGCTGTTTTGACTGCTTCTGGCTAAGAACCCTTGCTAGAACCCCAAGATCCAGATCAATAAAGCAGAGCTGTACCCAGAACCAACCCATCAGATCCAGTCCAAGAGGCCGTGCAGACCAGAGTGCGTTGCTGAGAGCAGAACCAAGCACCTGAGACCTGTCCGGTGGCGAGCGAAGTCCAGCCAAACCTTTAACCAGATCTTTGACAGGCCTATTCCATTCCGAACTCATAGTTGTGAGTATTTAGCATAGAACTGTCCATAGCAAATCTCTTAGTTTAAAGTAATCCATCCAACCCATTCCAACATATCCAGACTGCATTGTAGAATCTCTTTTGTCCATTCTGAATCCTTTCTCATCCATATAATCCTGTGATAATTGTTAGTGTAAGCCAACCTGTTTGTAATTCAAAGCTCAATTTCATTTGAAATATTGACTCCTTTTGAGATGCCATTTTGAAGCTAACATCCTCAGCTTTCAAACGAACTAAGAACCGCACTCCAATTCCTTATAGTTTTTCCGTAATCACGTTTTTCGTGCGCTGAAAAGTTTGCCGCGATTTAGAATTGGCTCAATTTCACCACATGTAAAAACAGCTATTTCTTGCATTCCACCTCTGAATTTAATTTCCTATCTGCCAGTCATTCAAACATCATTGCTAGTGTCTACCCGAACCTATTCAAATCAACTCTGACTAGTTCTGAATCCTATTTAGCGAATTAAAATCATTTTTAGCATTTTTCCCATTCCTTTCAAATCACATTTAAAAGCAATTGACCTGTTTTAAAATCATTCCTGTTCTCTAAGCTTGCTCGGGGAATTGGGATTGAACTTGCATTTGTTGATTGTACATTCCTGAAACCTGTGTGCCCTCACTCCATCTCTTCATCTTGCATATTAGGGGGGGATTGAGTAGTAACAGGGGGAAAGAGTGATTACATTATCTTTGATTGAATTCATATCAAGTTTCATTACTGTGCCGCATTAATTTCATATCATTGCATTTCATTGAACCCACACAAAGTTTTATTCTCTGCAACATTATTCTTCTCATCCATACTCCCATTGATTAAAGAGATTGTTGATTATTGTCATAGTACCCATTGCTGATCAGTGTATAAATATTAATAAGTGTTATATTCAGATATTATTCATATTCATAAAAGTATGATCTATATATTGTTTAATTCCTCAAATAAATCTTTTAATTTGCAAAACAAACCTACTTCTTGGTTCAGTGAGACCGGGGGGATTCAAAGAGAGGGGCGTGATAAAAGGGTCCATCATCCAGAAATAAAAGAACTTTTGACATAAACATATATAAATAAGGGTTTGCATTGGGCATCCTATGCTAGGCATTGACTTAGGTGGAGTGCTGGATTGAAACCACTTACAGTGCACAGGAAGACAAGGCCAGAGAAGGGAAGTACCCTATTCCCAAAAGCACCCTGCAAGGGGGACTCCTTCCCAGAGAATCCCCTGAGCCGGAGGGTTTTACAGATCCTTATACCAGTCAGGTTCCCAAGGCTCATTGAGGTGAGGGGGCTTCGGCCTCTACTGGGAGGCCACCAGGTCCTAGTACCGGGGTATCACCCGAGGGGCAATTTAGCTCTTCCACCAGGCTCATGCCAGAGGTTGTACCCGTATGCAAGACTACCAGGTGCAGGCCTGAGGGCATCAAGCCATTTTGGGTTACCCCTGAGGTCTCAACGAGGAACAAGCCTGTGCTTGAGGGCTGCAGAGGGCCTTTAGCTCTAAGCCCTGCAGCTGTTGTTACTTTCCAGTGCATTCCTGAGGTGACCACAGCAAACAAAAGGGTGTCCAGAGACAAGTTGGCGCCCAGCTGAGAGGCTGCACCAGGACCCCACGTTCAGGAAGCACAGGCCATGGGGGCCCCGGCAGCGTCTGAAGCCAGACCAAGAGCCGAGTTCATACCAAGGGTGAAATGGTCCTCTTGGGTAACGCCTTGGTGCACGGCATATCACACGTCTTCCACTATGCTTGGACACATGGAGGTGGGAAACCAATAGCCGAGGCTGGCGTCGGGGAGGACTCCTTCAGCTATGCCTACAGCAGCAGCTCAGAACCCCTCGTAGGTGGGCCAGGCGCCATTGCAGGGGTGCAAGCCCAGATATTTTGACAAATGTATGGCCCTGATGAGATTACAGCACATGACAGGGATCTTAAATACCCTGATCACAGCCTGTACTACCCGGGCAGCCTACAGCACCCAGGGTCTCAGCGGGCCTTACCGGTTCGGGAGGGCCGATTTTACAACAAGGCCCTATGCAGCCAAGTGTCTGGCACCACCAGACACTTGGGCATTTCCTGTGGTTTCACAGGGGTGTTTAAGCCCCAGTTTGGGGGCCCCATCTCCAGCGTTACCCATCGTTGCAGCCTCTCTCAACCTACCGGATACCCCGCCAGCGCCCGCGATGAACACGGCCAACATGCAATGGACGGACAAAACATAGATGACAAGGCGGATGTGGAGGTCTCAACAACTGCGAAGGCGTTCCACTACCGCATGGAGGAGCTGGCGCTGTTTTGGGGCATCCTGGCACCACAGCAGGGACAGCTGGAGGCGGGATTGTGGGCTTAGATTCTGACCCTAAGGGCATCAGCCAAGTCAGGGATCTCGTTGCAGAAGGATGTGTCTTCCCTAGCTAATAAGGGGTGGCTCAAGCCGCATAGCACACAACTGATAAACAGGAGGTTGGATGCAAAATGTAGGCAGATGGAGGGGGAGCTCATTCTGGTGTCCTCCCAACCGCAGCCCCATTCCTCAGTATTCGCAGCGACATCGATGTATGCTAAGCCACAGTCCGCGTCAGCCATGAGCTCCACAGCAGCAACCGTCCTCTCTAGAGAAGATAAGCAGCTACAAGCATTTGGTAAGAAGGTGTACGTAAACTCGGGTCTCCACCTTCGTCAAGTCTATGTGGATGCAATTTTGGCAGCAGCCAACCAAAAAGTGTGCAGGCAGATCGTGGAATTCCTGGTGCAGAGGCAGGCAGCATTTAAAGCCGGCCTGACAGAGGCTGAAGTCATAGCACAGGGCCTCATGGAGGCGTCAGTGGCACACATCGACACTGTGGGCAGAGGAGTCTGCGTGGTCAAGGACATGCGAGCGCACAGCATGGATACATGCCACCAGATTCAATATGGATGTGCAGGATCGAATTCTAGACTTGCATTTCGACGGGGTGGACTAGTTCCGTTCTTCCACTGTCAATGAGCTCACCAAGAAGAAGGCGAGCTCGCAAACTGCCAAGTGATTGGCCATCTTTAAAAAGCCGGCCGTCAAAGCATTTGGACAAATACAGAGTAGGTCTGAACAAAGGCCTTGTACCTACGGGGGATTCCAGGACAGACAGGAGAGCCAGGCAACCAGAGAGGTCCCCCAGAATGCACAGGCACAGCACCCATCGTCAGCTGCCTCTGATGCTAAGAAACAATGAGGGAGGTGTCTGGGTCCACAGCTCCCCAGTGGAGGGCAGGCCTGCGCTTCACAGCCGGTACTATAGCACCCTCTGTCAGACTCTTGGGTGTTATATGTGATCACATTGGGGTTTCGGCTCCCCATCCCAACTATTCCTCCTCCCCTCGAACAGATAGTCCCTGGTACTACTGGCGGAAATCTCATCGCTAGTGCAGATGAATGCAGTGGAACAGGTGCCACTTTGGCAGAGGAGTTTAGGCTTCTATTCCAGGAACCAGTCGGGCCTGAAGGTAGTCCTGGGCCTATCTTTTCTCAATCGTTGCATTACCGTCCAGAAATTCAAGATGCCCCCATAGGGCTCAATGGGAATGAGGAAGGAGCTAATAACGGGCCCGCAAATTGCAGGCCCGTTATTAGCTCCCTGCACTCTTAGCGGCTCCCGCTATGGGCGACTGGTAAAACCAGCCGGCCTTAGTGGGACCCACTAAGGAACATTGGAATGCGGCGGTAAGGGGTTAACGGCACTGGCATCCTTACCGGTGCCGTTAACCCCTTACCGCCGCATTCGTAATGAGGCCCTATGTCTGCCTGTCAAATCAAGTTATGAGAGACTGACGGAGGGCCAGTGATGCAATAATGCAATTCTATGTGAGAGTATTGGAGCCACTAGCAGAGGAACACCAGAGTACAATAATTTGTCCCAACACTTATTAAAACTGTCCTATTGTAAGGGTGTAAACGTAATCACTTGTGATCACACCCATTTTTGCAGTTGAAGTCAGTGGGCCTCATTACGAGTGTGCCTGTCCGGTAACAACGGTGCCGGTAAGCCTACCGGCAATGTTGTTACTGGACTGGCACACTACGGATCTGCAGGCGGGTGCATAAGACCTGGTGGGCGGAACGGCACCCGCCTGCAGACTTTCACAGAAGCACCGTTGAGTCCTATGGGACTCAAATGGAATGGGGATTTACCATTTACCAGCCCCCGGTGTTTCCGGCAAGCCAGATGCCCGTAAATATTGTTAGTCCGGCTGCAACCCACTGGTAGCACTGGCAGGGTTACTGCCGGACTTGTAATGAGGCACAGTGTGAGATTGCATTATTTGCCCAGGATCACACACTTACGCTAAACAGCGAACCAGGGATTTTAACTCACTCTGCAATTTGGGAACAGCAACCTTATTCCACGCTTTACTTGGAACAAATATTTAAGTTTTGGGTGTCAAGACCTACAATAATACTGTCCTATAGAGTTTACTTGCAAAATCCACAAATTGCATAGTAAAGTGTCATGACAACATGTAAATACTTATAGCAGAAGCGTGTTGGGCCACAATAATATCAGTGTACCTTTATTTTCCACAGCCTGAATGGAAAACTTTAAGATGCAAAAGGAAAAATATCTATGTACCCACTTTATTTTCAGCGCTTTAAGACACACAATAAAAGAGGCGTAAAAAACTCACTTAGGTTTGGAGATTTGTCACAAACCTCAAGCGTGTTATGTATGTTTTTTTTTTTAAACATATTTATTTATAGCAAGGCAGGACAGGTTACAGGCAACATTGCATGGAAACATTACATGTCAATAGTAGGTCTACAAATCAGTATCTCCACCCCCTCCTTTATTTCAGTTCCCCTGGGCCATGGCCTCAGCCCACCGCCCCAGCATGGTGTGTGTCCCCTCGATCACTCAGAGCCCATCGGGTGTTGATCGGTTTGAATGTCAGTGCAGGGAATCGTTGATCAAAGTCCAGTACTGGGGCCCAAATGTTCTGGAAGCGGTGCAGGGCCCCCGCTCTCGCTGCGGTGACCTTCTCGGCAATCAAGATGTCCCAGAGTTTCCCCCACCAGTGGGCCATACAGGGACCGTCCGGGGACTTCCAGAATCGGGCCAGCACCGTCTTGCCCGCTAGGAGGCATTGCGTTAGAAACTTTGCCCTGTTTCCAGAGCGGGAGTAGATCCCGGGGACCGGGACCCCTAGCAGGACAGTTTCAGGGTCCAGTGGGAGGGCGGTCCCGGTAATCTGTTCGATGGTCGAAAGACACCTGGTCCAAAATTGCTGAATCTTGGGGCAGGCCCACCACATGTGAAAAAAAGAGCCCGGCTGAGCGCAGCCCCTCCAGCAGGAGGGATACACTTGTGGATTCATGTGGTGAAGTCTGAGTGGGGGGTAGTACCATCGCAGGGTGAGTTTGTAGGCACATTCCTTATTGGTGACGCAGGAGGAAGAAGAGTGGGTGCGGGTCCATATATCTACCCACGTTTGGTCGTCAATCGGGTGACCTAGGTCCACCTCCCACTGGGCCATATATCGAGTCTTTGTCACCAGAAAGTCTCCCATGAAGAGTCTGTATATGGTCGAGGTCCTGCCTCTGGCTGGTAAGTCTTTGAGGGTGAGCTTAAGGGACGTCGGGGGGCGGGTGGCCGCCTGGAGGGTCTGAGGATGGGAGCACCAGTGGCGGAGCTGGCAGTACGTAAATCTATCCCCTTCCTGGAGCCGAAAGACCTCTTCGCATTGTTCGTAGGTACGGGGTTTATTCCCAAAATATAGCTGTTCCAGGGTCCCCATCTATCCAATTTTGGAAGTTACGGGGATGGGCCCCCGGAGAGAAATTTGGATTATGAAAGATCAGTGAGAGCGGGCTTTGGCCTCTCGGGATTCCCTTCCGTCTCAAGGCCCATCCCAGGAGCTTAGGGTGTGTCTCGTTGTCCACAGAATATTCTTCCAGCGTTCCCTGAGGGGAGGCTGGATGTGTGGGAGGAACCGGAGGGGGAGCGGAAGTTGAGCTTGTTCTAGTTCCACCCATCTGGGACAAGCTGCGCTTGTTTGCCAGGCGTGGATGTGTGCTAACTGCGCCGCTGCCCTATAAGCCTGTAGATCGGGAACCCCCAGCCCCCAAGCCTGGCATTACCAATCAGGGTCCTGTGGGGGATCCTGGCCTTCTTGCCCCTCCATATAAACTTTGACATTTTCCTCTGTAGGTCTTGAACGGCCGGAGTCGGAATGGGGACGGAGAGGGAGGAGCAGGCGTAGAGGAATCTCAGAAGCAAGTTCATTTTGGTGGCTGTGATCCGGCCCATTAATGAGATTTCTTGCGTGGTCCAGCGCTTCAGGTCTCCCTCTAGTTCACGAAATAATCTGGGGAAATTTGCCTGGTAGGTGTCCTTCAGGTTCGCTGGAATGTGAACTCCCAGATAAGGGATGGACTGATCCCGCCACTTAATTGGGCACAGTCTAGTCAGGGCCTCCCTCTCCTCCGATCGGAGGCTGACTCCCAGGGCCACTGATTTGGCAAAATTGACAGTGAAGCCGGTGACCTCCCCAAAGTTCTTTATTTCGGCTAGGGCATGCTTCGCTGAGGTGCTAGCTTCTGAGAGCGTTAACAGAACATCGTCCGCGTATAGGGCGATTTTATGTTGAGATGGGCCCACCTGGGGGCCTTTGATAAGTTAATTTTGCCTGATCCTCTGGGCGAAGGGCTCCATTGTGAGGGCGAAGAGAAGGGGAGATAGCGGACAGCCTTGTCTTATCACGCATGACATGGGGATCGGGGCTGAGAGGGCGCCATTGATCCTCAGGATGGTTTTGGGGGCCTTATAGTTGGCTAGGACCATGGACCGGAACGTCGGGCCGAAACCAAAAGCTTCCAGGGTGCATTCCATGAATGACCAGTCAACTCTGTCGAAGGTTGTGGTTGCATCCAGGGCCATTAGGGCGAGACCCTGGGAGTTACGGTGGGAAATGTCTATTAGGTTCAGGGTCCGCCGGATATTGTCCCCTGCAGATCGGTGGAGAATGAAGCCTGTTTGGTCGGGGTGGATAATGTCCAGGAGAATGAGTGATAGCCGATTAGCTAGGATCTTAGAGTACAGGTTGGCATCAATATTCAATAGGGCGATGGGTCTGTACGAAGCTGGATCTCTCAGGTCCTTCCCTGGTTTAGGAAGGAGGACCGTTATAGACTCTTGCATTGAAGGGGTGACCGGAACCTGACCCCTTAAATGAATTGAAAACAGACACCAAGTGGGGGATGAGTTGGGGTCTGAATATTTTATAAAACCTGGGAGAGAACCTGTCTGGGCCCGGGGCCCGCGATTTGATAGTCTTGATAGCTTTGTTGACCTTGTCGTCGGTTATCGGAGCCTCCAGCTGCTCTCGCGTGGAGTCGGGGAGGTGTGGCAGGGCGGCCTTTCGAAGGTATGCTTTTTGTTTGGATCAATCACGTGGAGGTGCCGTCATGACCTGGGTTAGGTGGTCCATAGCTAATTGTAGTTTCATCAGCTCCGAGTAGTGAGTCACCCCCTGTGGGTCTCGGAGCCCTGCAATGGTGTTGGTGCGTCTCGTTTTGGCCAGCTTGGCCACCAGAAGCTTGTTAGCCTTGTTGTTTTTGGCATAATAGAATTGTCTGGTTTTAGCCAATAGCTGCGCAGTATGCTCAGCGTAGTGGGCCTCCAATTTCTTTCGGGCTGATCGGAGAGCTTGTTGAGATCTGGGGGACCAGCCGCTTATCTTTTGGGCTTCCTCAGCTGACCGCAGGTCTTCCTCCAGGGCTTGCCGGATGTGTCTCTGGTCTCGGTGGAATGCGACCCCTTGGGCTATCAGAGCTCCCCGAACCACAGCTTTCATCGCATCCCAGTTGTTAGCAGGGGAGGTATCTGGGACTGGGTTCTCCTCAAAGAAGTTCCTGATGGTGGTAGCAATTTTGTCCCTGATTGACATGTTATTAAGGATCGGGTCGTACAGCGCCCATCTGCGTGGGGCGTTAACGTTGGGGCTCTGGATGCGAAGTTCCAGTACTATCGGAGCATGGTCCGATAAAATCCATGGGCCTATGGACACCTCATTGGTGAAAGCGAGAGTTTGGGGGGAGGACAGGAGGAGGTCAATTCTGGAGAGTGTCCGGTGGACGAAGGAGAAGAAGGAGTAGTCTTTCTCGGTGGGGTGAAGTACCCGCCATGTATCCACCACCTCCAGGGTTCTGAAGAGGCGCAGGAGGCTGAGGGCCTGTGCGAAATCGCCAGGGGTGGGGGGGTGGAATTTGTCTCTGGTGGGGTCGGGTACCCCATTGAAGTCCCCTCCTATTATTGTTTTGCCTTCTACAAAGCCTGAGAGGGAGGAGCCCAATGAATCATAAAAGGTTGCCTGCCCTGAGTTGGGTGCATATACAGATACAAAGGTGTAGAGGTCTCCTAGCAGGAGGCATTTGATGGCCACGAAGCGGCCCTCTGGGCACTTCATGGAGTCCAAAATCTGGGGATGTAGGTCCTTCCGGAACAGGATTGCCGTGCCTCCCTTCTTGGTGTCTCCCGAGGCAAAAAATTGGCGTGGATAGGCGCTGGATCGTAGATGACCAAAGTCAGCTGGGAGGAGATGAGTTTCCTGGAGTAGCGCCACCCCGGCCTCCTCATCTTGTAGTTTCTGAAGGATTGATTTACGTTTAGGGGGGGGAGTTAAGCCCATTAACGTTCCATAGAGGCATCTCAGCGTCTGACGCTCCAGGGTCGGGGATCCGGGTACCCCCTGCTCGGGAGGGGGGGAGATACCAGGCTGTCCATTAGTTGCCATCAAAGGGGTGAGTTGGAAGAGACCTGTGCTGCACTTGCGGTTTTAACAAAGGCCCCCAACGCGAGGCCAACTTTTTAACTGGCGGGGTGAGTAACATTGTGGGTGTAGCCCCACCCCTGGCCAACAGGGCCAATTGAGACTGAAGGAATAACATGTGTATCCAAGGACTTTAAGATGGAACGGACCTTGGAACGGGCATAAACCGTGGATGAAGCCCGCCGCACTGGGGGATCGTAGATCTGTGCAGGGCCGAAACCGATGTTTTTACGTTAGCTATGAGGGCGATGGGTGCCTGGGCTGATGAAGCGGTGGTGGATATTTGAGGTAGCTCAGGCTCTAATTACCTCCTCCTGTTGTTTCGGGAGGCCCTGGTCCACGAAGATTGCCTGGGTTGAGGGGGAGGAGGGGCTGACCCAGGGCTTTCCGATGCTTCCGGGCTCGGCGAGGTGGCTCCCTCGGGGGAGGCCTGGTGCATGATCTTAGCGGCATCTTCCAAGTGGGAAATTTTCCAGAGAGAGCCATTGAAGGAGAATTGCAGTGCCGTGGGGAAGAGCCATCTGTACTTGATTTGTCGCTCCTGGAGAAAGAGGGCGAGGGGTCAGAGAGCCCTTCTTCTTTGTAGAGTCAGAAGGGTGAGATCCTGGTAAATCTGAATAGGGAGGCCTTGGAATGAGAGCTCATCGCGGGAGTGGCTGATGGCGGAGATTGCTTCTTTCGTGGAGAAGTAGTGGACTCTTGTGATGACATCCGGAGGTAGGTCCGAGTCCACTCCTCGGCGCGGGCGCAGTCTGTGGGTCCAATCCAGCAAGAGCTGGGATTTGTCTAGTTGTGGCAGGTTTTTGTCAAGAACTGAGGATGGAACTCCCCGGATCTGGAGATTGTTACGACGGGCTCTGTTTTCCAAGTCCTCTTGTTTGAATTTGAGGATTTCACATTTGTCTTGGAAAGCTCTTACTGCTTGCTGGATCTCTCCCAGTGTGGTTGCCTGGTCTTGGGAGTGGTCCTCTACCTCACCCAGCCTCTGCTCCACCTTGGCCACCCTGTGGTCAGTTTGCTCCAGTTTGGTGGTGAGCTCCGACATACAGGACCGGAACTCGGCCTTAATGTCCGCCATGAAAGCCAATAGGTCGCCCCTGGTGGCTGGGGTGTCTCCCCCCTCATGGGAGGTCAGTAGGGTAGGCTTAACAAGTTTAGGTTTGTTTCCCTTGTCTGGAGCGGTGAGCATGGTGGCAATGTCCACGTTTTTGGTTGTTGTCGTCTGCTTGGTCATGGTGGCGGACCGTGGAGTGAAAAAGGAGCTGTAAAAGTCTATCACGCCAAACACCAAAGTACGACAGCTTAGTGTGGAGCTTTGTGCGGAGGACAAGTCCCCTCCGTCCGGTGGAGGACGGAGGTAAGGTACGCAGGTCTCGGGAAGCGAACAGATTGCCCAACACCCATTTGGATCTGGCCTGAAGGTGGGTGAACAGAGCAGTGGGCCGGGGCGCCCCAGGAAGTGAGCAGTCGCCTCTGGAGATGTTCTGAAGTTGGGGGCAATTCCCTATCCGGAGACAGGGCTGGCCAAGACAGGGTGCCCCAGTATGGGGGGTCAGCTCAGCTGTGCCCGGGGCCGTGAGTGGGAGGACGGTGTTGTTGCTTAGTAGGTCCAGCTACCCCCCGGAAGCAGCATGAGAGGCTGAAGGCTCAAGACAGCGGGATGAGTAGGCCCCACCACGGCCAGGCAGGGACCGCCCTGCGTGTGGGAGCCCAGCCTTAAGTCCACAGCTGGAGAAGATGGTGGGAAGGGGCCTCCAAGTCCCAGGCCAGGGAGGAGGCGTCTGGTGATAGCATGAGCCGGGGCGCCCCAGGAGTGTAGCGTAGGGAGTCTAGGACAGTTGAAAGACACCCTCTGTAGTGGATCACAGAGCGTGGAGCGGAGACTGTAGCGTGTTCTGGGGGCTGCCTGGGGGGGGTAGCACCTCCATTAAGAGATGGTTGCGGGCTCCTATGAAGAAGCCCAGGAGAGATGCGAGGCGGGCCCCCAACCCAAGCCTCATCCCCCAGCAGCCCCTACCTGGCAGGCACCGTCCGTGCCGTAGTTCGCTCCAGCACTGGAAGAGAGGCGCTATGTCCCGTGGGGCCGTGGCTCGGCCCAGGCGGGCCACTTCGGGGAGGCTGCGGGGGGGAGAGCCAGGGGGTCAGCTGCACGGATCCTCCACCCCAGATTCAGGAGCCCCAGAGGGCCGAGTCGCTGCTGGGGGCGGTTTCAGGCGCCGTCACCCACACCTCCGGAGCTGGGGGAAAGGCGCGGCCGCCATTTTGGATGATCCGGCGCTGGAGTCGGCCCAGAGGACCGAGGCGATAACTTTGCTTCTGGAGAGCGTTACACTCCCACTTCGGCCCATATGTGCCCCAGGTGTTCCGACACCCTAGGGATCAGTTGGGCTCCGGCACAGATGCGTGGGACCCCATTAGAGACCAAGTTGCGACAGGCTTCATACGGCGGGCCTCAAGGGAGCAGCCACATCGATGGCGCTCCAAGCCACGCCCCGTTATGTATGGTTTTAAGAACATTCACCTAAGGACATGAAAGCACACTTTACGTTTTAGGATAGCAAGCTATCAGGGCGGCCACAGCGCCAGCAGCCCCCTCGGTGAATTTGCGCCCCCGTGCAGCCCTGGTTAAGAGGGAGCAGGCAGGGAGGGTGGGCGGCAGGATGCGCCACATTTTATTTTTCTACCTCCATTGGAATAGAACACTTGTGCATGCTAATGCACGAGCGTCCTATTCCAATGAAAACTGCCTTGCTCCCGTGTCAGAGCGAGGCGGTAATCATGTGAATACGGTGCTGATGCGCCTTCTCCCACAACGCCAGCTCAGGGGAGCTCTTGAAAGACTCCCCCGAGCTGGCGTGATCGGAGGCTAATGGCGCCCTGTGGGGGCATGTCGCCACGGGCGGACGCCCGGCCAGCCCTCCCCTAAGGGCTCTGCAAGCTATTAGAGGTTGTGGGTGTGAACACATTTTCAAAAGGTGCTTTATTGTGTTGCTCGCTTTAACTGTCACAGATTTGCAAGGTGACTGGTGGTCTTTCCGTTGGAAATTCATCATTATGCATAAGAATGCCTCTGCTGCTGATGACAAAAGAAACATGTTGTCGGGTTTATTACGCAGGCGTGTCTCAGTGGGGCTGTGACACTGGGAAACGGGTAGTGCTTGATGAGCCGAGCAGCAGAGCTGGCCTGGCGGGGGGGCGAGCTGGGCGACCATCCGTGGCACCACACCCCCCCAGGGCGCCATTAGCCCCATACCACGCCAGCTCAGGGGAGTCTTTCAAGGGGTTTTAGGGAGAATTCTCATAAATGGCTGATTTCCCTTACCTAATGAGTCACTCAGCAGCTTTGCTGGATTTCTAGGATTTACTTTTTTCACCTGGTAAGAGTGTGAGCCTTTTTCCCACTCTTACATGTGTTTTGCCATGTGTATTTTCACTGTTTGTGTGATCTTGGGCACTGGAGCCTCACCTATTCCATGTGCACCACTTTCTGTGTGTGTTACACAGCACCTTCAGTGCAGTGACACAGGGTTGTCTTTGAGACTTCCCACTGACTCAATTTTTCTGGGGCTGACTACTGTCCCCCAGAAACATGTAAAGTTGCCATTAACTTTATATAGTCACCTTAAACCACAGACCCAGTACACCCCATCTTACATGGAGTATTGGAAAGGGTTAACTCTTATCCCTTTTTGCCTCTGCCTCTTGGAGCCTTGTTTCGTTCCCTTAACTTTAAGACTTGGCTGGTAGCAGTGGTATCTACCCTAACTTTTCTACCACGATTATATTAGATAAACGTGGTATTGTTGTAGGCTATTATATTAGCCTCAAACATAATCCCGCTTGACCAAATACATTTTAATTTGGCTCCGGCTGGGTTTATTCGCCATTTGTTTTTGTTAAAGTCTTTCTCCTGTTTTTCTCTGCGCGCCAAACTGGGGATGATTTCTTTGTTCGCTGTCTTTTCGTGGGCTTATGCACAGAAGCCCTCCTTAAGGCGCCTGATAGTCTAGGTAGGCAGGATGTGAGGGAGGGATTTTCGGACCCCTGCCATGGGTTCCCTTGGTAACCCGGGTCGCACTCTTGTCTGATTGGCTAAGGGGACTGGCCTTGCCAGACCACCCACCCTGCTGTGTGATTGACAGCCAAGCTGTATGAATGGGGGAAACTGCATAAAAAGCAGGTCTCTGAGACTGGAAGAGCAGAGTCGCCACTGGAACGAAAGAACCAATGAGGAACTGGAAGAAGAGGACCCCTACCACGACTGAACCACCCGGTGAAGCCCTGCTGCAGGTCCGAATCGCCAAATCCGACGACAGAGAAGATCCTCCAGGAAACTTCTTCCCTTGAGCTGGTGGGACCAACCAGTTCGCCCAAACTACAAGCCAGGACCCCTCCTCTGGTCAAATTCGCTGCACAGAGCTACACTGGGCCGGATAGCCAGGAAGGTCGGACCCTGATTGGGTTTTAAGGAGCGCACCTTTTATTTGTTGTTTTGCTCTGCTGCTGGTTTCTTCCCTGGGTGGCCCAGGACCCTCCAGTCTTCCTACTTCTTGTCAGTCCGCCAGTCGCTTCAGGAACCGTGAGCCTGCAGGAACCACCAGGAACGTCCGCCACAGCTACAGCTCCCTCTCCATTCTAAGGTACTGTGCAAATCCGGTTGCTTGTTTCGTTCAACCGCGATAAAAGTGTTTTAAATCTTTTGTCAATCCGAGGGCTTGTCCTTCTCTTCTCTTTGAACAAACTTTTCTACCAACCAACCTCGTCCGGAATCTGTGCCACGAACTTTACCGCAAACTACCCTGAACTGTGTGATCTTGAGCAAAAGACTTTTGACCTATTGACTTTGGCCTTAAGCCTTTTCTAGGTGATCTCCTCGCTGTAGTTTCTCTTGCTCAACTGTCCTGAGTACTTACCTGTTGGTTTGCCTATTTTCTTATAACTTTGTCTTTCCCTCCCTTTTAAATTGCTGGAGTGCCATTTTGCTCCCACTTCATTTTGTGAGCTTAACGTGTCTGGAATTTAAGGGAAGTGGTGTGGTGTATTTATGACTGTGATTTCTTACTTGCTTATAATAGCGAAATGTTATACAATTGTTGAGTAAATAAATATATATTCTTTTTCTTAGAAACCTTGAGTCAGTGTTTGCCTGAATCATAGTAATTGCTGTCCTTTGTGTAACTATTTGTACTGCTCACTTACTTCTGAGATAAGTCTGGGTGCTCTGCTACTGCTACCACTATAACTGTGTAGTACATGCTTGTACCAAAGGTGAAATTGTACTGTCACTTGTAGTCTTAATTGTGTGTAGTGTTCCCAAAGGGTACTGCATATAATTCTGCCTAACAAAGGCTCCCCCAAGCTGGCGTTGTGGGAGAAGGCACGGCGGGTGGCCTTTTGCTGTTAATTGCGCCCGCCGTGGGTGCCTTTAATGACAGAAGGCGGCATTAGCCCCACACCACGCCAGCTCGGGGGAGCTGGCGTGGCTATGCCAGCTCCCCCGAGCTGGCATAGTGGCAGAAGGTGTGGCAGCCGCCTCATTGTCATTAAATCTACCCGCGGCGGCTGGCTAATTTAATGGCAATAGGGTGCTAACGCACCCTATTCATATCATTACCTCCTTGCATGAGCAAGGAGGTTTTTAAAAAAAAAAAGTGGCCCATCCTGGCCCCGCCCCTCCCCCTGTTAACCAGGGGTGCGCGGAGGGCGAGGCGGGGCGCCAATTCGCCCAGGGCGCTGCTGCCCTTAAGGCCGGCCCTGTGGAGCAGATAGTAGATTTGCCTCAGAAGAAACAAAATGCGTCCAGAAGCATGTTCCTGATCCTTTGAACTGTTAGCAGCTAACATTTCGTTGCGCTCCTGGGCTGTATGATATTCTGCATCCCCCACAGATGACAGTAATGGGCATGGGCGGAGCTACAAAGACATCACTGGCCAATCCCAGGAATGCAGCTGTTGGAGGGCGGGCTATCACGCTGTATTTTCACATTTTTCATTTTTACACTGTTTTTGTATGGCTTTAGCCATTTGTAGGTGGGCGGGGTATCCAAGTGAGAGTGGCTCCAAAGATTGCGCAACACTGACTCCCTCATGCTGCCATGGTGATGCAGGATACCATACAACACCGGCACTGGTGCCGAGGAACTTGTTTGCGTAACAGGAGGAAGGTCACTCTCCACCCAAAGGGCTGTATGAGTTGTATTGCCCACGTCCAACAAGGGTGCGACTGTTTTCAGCAAAAGGCTGTTTGCAGTAGAAGGCAACTTGCTGCTAAAGGTCCAATGCCCCAGGCCCCGGACCGTATGAAATACGGGACGATAGAGGGCCTGGGAGTTTAGGCCCGGGGCGGGGGGGAAATGGCGCGTAAGCGGTAGGGAGGGGCGTCCAACTGGCGCCCCTCAGCACCAAACGAGCAGCAAGGGCAGGAAATGGCACCTGGGAAAGGTGCGAGAAGTAACAGCAGGGGGGTGGGGTAGGCCTGGCCCCCAAGGGCAGAACAAAAGGGCTAAGTAACCCCAGGAAAGGAGAGGCATGACAAACCAGTTAAGGAGCTCACCTCTCTTGGGCAAGCTCCTAGGACCTGGATAAGGGGAAAGAAAGAACATTTACTCTTGCGGGTGTTTGTTTTTTCCTACTCTCCCTTCTTGCAGAGCGGCCAAACCTGCGTTAGCCGTACGACTGGAGGAAGACAGCGTTTAACCTACCTGCGACGCCGGAGCCGAGGACTGCTGGATACCGTGATGCACTGAACAGCGACGCCGGGGCCGAGGACTGCTGGATGCTGTGCCGTGGAAGATCGGCGCTCAGGAAGTGCATCAAGGCGGTGGCCGCATCAGGAAGGACCAGCCGTTGAAGGAAGGTCCGGAGGAGCGCGGTAGAGCAGGGAGCGGTGTGAAGGACCAAGCAGAGGTGGCCGTAAGAGGCATCCGGGAGATCAGCAGTGGCAGGAAGTTCATCCCGAGATCCTCACGGCACACGGGACGCTAGCGGTAGCCGGGACAGGAAAATTGACAAGGCTACGCATAGCGCAAACACTGTGACGAAGCCCGTGAAGAGCGGCGAAGAGGGGCGTGGCCTGCAGAGGGGGCGTGGCCTGTGCAGGGAGTGGAGGCCAAGAAGGAGCAGCAAAACCCAGAGGGCCGGGATAGAAATTAAAGGGACAAGCACAATTTTTTCGACGGGTGAGCGGCAACACTACATCAGAAGCCCGGGGGAGGCAAATCTTAAAGGGACAGGCGAATACAACACAAGTACTGCGAAAAGAGGGGAAGCAGGAGCAGCATTGGAAGTATCATTGCATACAAGAAAGGCACGAGCCAAATAGACACATAGATTCAAGTGAAAAGAAAAATCAAATGGGAAGTAGCAAGGAAAGAAGGACCAAGGAAACCAGCAGAAGGAAGCCATTCAGACAAGGTAGATGGCGGAAGAAAGGGCAAGAAGGGCCCAGGAGTTCAGTGAGTGGGCAAGGAAAGCAGAGAAAGAGTATGGGGCACAATGGGTGCTGGAGGTAATGCAAAAGGAGGAGATGGCAAAGGCAACGTCACCTTTGTTGTTTGTGGAACCCAGCAGTAGCAAAGGAGAAGATGAAGTGCTGCAAGGTCAGAAGAGGAGGAGAGAAGAGCCAAGAAAATCGCAGGACCAGCCAGAGACACCCAAGAAGAAGAAGAAGAACATGAAGAACAAAGGTACTGTGAATATTGATGTGGGTAGAAAAATTGTTAAAATGTTAAAAACATGTCTCACGGGTACCAGTAAGTCACCCAGAACCAATGGCAAAAGGGGCAGAGAGAGTAGGGGACCCTGGGAGGAGCAGGGATACTCTTCATCAGAAGAAAGGAGCAGCGAGGATGAAGAGAGAAATCATCTAAAGGCATGGGTAAAATGGAAAGGGGTGGTGAGGAAGGAAAAGCAGAAAGGGGCGGTGGGGGCAGGGGCGGAACCCGCAGAAACCCCGGCCCCAGCACCACAGGGGACGCCGGCAGTACCAAATCCAGAAGAGGTACCACAGGGTACCAATCCGCAACCAGTAGCACCAGTGGCAGGCAGTCCACCACAGGGGGTGGCACCACCAGTGGCACCGATATCTCCAAATCCCAGAGGTGTACCGAAAGGTACCAATCCACAGCCAGTAGCACCAATAGGGGCAACAGCGATACCAGTAGCAGGGAACCTACCGCAGGTGGTGGCACCACCAATGGTAGCAGCAGCGGTTACAATAGACAAGGAGGGGGGACCAGTCATGACGAAATAAGGCAGGCCTACAATAGGTAAGGACGCGCAGGGCAGGTCCACGAAGGCAATGGCTTGGTATATAAATGACAAGGTAAAGGAAAAGATATGGAGAAAGGAGTTTATTGATATCTTTTCTCTATTAGGCTGCCAGAAAAGGGGGATGGATGTGTCTATAGAGGACATAAAAGAGGATGAGAAATGGCTGCGAAGGAGGGCTACAATAGTTAAAAGTTTTGACAACTGGCTGGCAGCCTTCCAGATAATGTCTACAATCATATTGCAAAAATTCCCCCAGAACGGGGTAGCATTGGTGGCATACCAGCAGAGGGTGTTGAAAGTATACAAGGCATTCGGGGGGGACGCATGGCAGGAATATGACCACGAGTTCAGAAAAGAAATGGACTGTTTTCCAGACATGGGATGGGATGAAGAAAATTTCAACCTTTACATATTTAACGTATTAAAGGAAAAATGGGAAAACTGGGAGCGGAACTCAGGGCAGCAAAAGTGGCAGTATTGGCAGAATGATTACAGATCTGATTATAGATATAATAACAGAAGATACGAAAGTAGCTATGACAGACCTCGTGAGCAAAGCTTTCGGAGCAGGCAATATGGTTTGCAGAGAGGATGGCAGAACAACTTGCCACCAACTGCGCAGGGAGGTGGCAGCGGGAACACATGGACAGCACAGGCAGAGCCAGGGCAATGTCGAAATTTTGAAAAAGGGGTGCCGTGCAGTTGGGGCTGGAAGTGCAAATTCAGCCGCAGGTGCGAGAATTGTAAGGGCGACCATAGCAGCTCCAAATGCACAAGGGCGACAGCACCCACCAACAGAAGCAACAAGAAACTGAACTAGGGACTGGGGAGGAAAGGGGGAGACAAGGGGGAGACACCGGTAAAAATTGAGAAGATGGAAGGGTGGCTCCAGACATTCCCAGACCAGGAAGCTGCAAAAATGATCAGACAGGGTTTTCAAGAAGGCTTTGACATCCCATTTATAGGGCAAGGATCACAGAATATCCCTAAAAACTTAAAATCCGCCATGGAGAACAAAGAGATAGTGACCAGGAAAATCCAGAAAGACGTGGAACGAGGTAGGATCGGGGGCCCTTTTTTGGTGTTGCCATTTGAAAATTTCATATGCTCACCGCTGGGGCTAGTCCCAAAAAAGGAGGAGGGGGAATACAGACTGATCCACCATTTATCATATCCCCTGGGGCTTCGATCAATGATGGCATTCCACAGGACAAAGCGACAGTAACCTACTCTAACTTCCAGGAAGCAGTGGAATTAGTCAGGAAAACTGGAAAAGGGGCATGGATGGAAAAAGCAGACATTAAGTCAGCTTTCCGGCTGTTGCCAGTCAACAGCAAATCACAGAAGTGGTTGTGCATGCAATGGGAGGGGGAGTACTTCATAGACAAATGTCTGCCGATGGGCTGCGCCATTTCATGTGCATACTTCGAGAGGGTGAGCTCATTCCTGCAATGGGCAGTCGCTAAAGAAATGGGGGAGCCCAAGATCATGCATTACCTGGACGATTTCCTGTTCGTAGGGCCCAAGGGATCACAACTATGCAAAGCAACGCTGGACAAGTTTGTAGAGATAACAAGTGAGTGGGGTTTTCCACTGGCAGGGGAGAAAACAATGGGCCCAACACAGGTTATCCAATGCCTAGGGATAGAAATTGACTCAAGGCAGGGGGTATGCCGGATCCCTGAAGACAAGGTGGCAGACCTGCTGAAAACAATAAAAGAGCTAAAAGGGAGGAACAAGGCTACGGTGAGAGAACTGCAAGCACTAGCAGGGAAACTAAACTTTGCGGGACGGGTCATACCACAAGGCAAAGCGTTCGAAAGAAGCATTGAGCTGAGAACAAGAGGGGACAGGATGGGGCACCACAGGGTGAGGATAGGGGGAGGAATTAAGAGAGACATAGAAATTTGGGCAGAATTCCTGAGGTCTTTCAATGGGTCAGTCATCTGGCGCTCACCGATAAACGATGAAGGAAGAAGGGTGTTGTTCACTGATGCAGCAGGTGGTTTTGCCGCAATACTAGGGAATAGATGGTGCGCGGAAAAATGGCTGAAAACATGGCAGGAGGCAGAATGGACAAGGAACATAACGCTGCTGGAACTCTTCCCAATCTGGGTAGCATTGTGCGCATGGGGGGAAGAGCTAAAAAACAAGGAGCTGGCAGTATGGTCGGATAATATGGCAGTAGTGCACGTGTTAAATAAAGGTAGCACGTCATGTCCTATAGTGTTGGAATTGATGAGAGCCATCACACTGGAATGTCTAAAAATAAATGCATGCATAAGGCCGAGACAGATCGCTGGAGAAGCAAATATGGTGACTGATGCATTATCTCGTTTTCAGTGGGGAAGGTTCAGGGAGCTGAGACCGGACGCCGACAGGGAACGAACACCCACGCCACCGAAGGCATGGGTCCCGCTAAAAGCATTGGAAAGGAAAGAACGGTTGGCCTCAAGGTCCGTTGTCAAGAAATTGGAGAACCGCAGAGAACGGAACGGGTCATTGACAAGCTGACCAGAAACGCCCTAACGTACAAAACGGGTAAGCAGTACGAAAAGCATGTGAAAGATGTGTTGTTGGAAACAAGAGTGCAGGAGGTGGGGGAACTTTCAATGGAAAAAATGTGTGCATTTTTAGAAAAAGCTTTTGCAAAAGGAAAAAAGAAAAGCTGGGCTGCAGCACATCTGGCCGCAGTGGCATACACGGCAAAGATAAACGGGTTACCGTATCCAATTAACAGCCCGAGAATAAAATATGCAATGAAAGGTAGGGCAAAGTTGGAGGGGAAGAAGCCAGACAGCAGAAGGCCAATAAACTTTGGGAAGCTAGTGATTCTATTAAAAGTATTGCAAAGTACATGCAGTAGTATATATGAAACAGCCTTGTTCAGGACAGCATTTGTGTTGGCATACTACAGGGCTTTCAGGGTAGGGGAACTAGTAGCACGTAACACGGTAGCAGGGGATGGACTGGCAAAAAGCAATATCAGTATGGGGAGCAAGGGTATGTCCTTAATGTTGAGGAAATCAGACCTCAATTGCATCACAGAGAAGGACCACTGTCCCAGATGCATCACCCAAGAATTCCTAGATATTCGCCCGGAGGTCGACGGGCAACTACTGATACATAGGGACGGCAGCGCACTCAGCAGGTACCAGTTTCAGGCGGTACTTAAACAAGCAGTGTCCAAAGCAGGATGGGGTCCCAGCTGAATTTGGAACACACTCATTTAGGATAGGAGCAGCAACTTCAGCATGGGCAGGGGGCTTGGGGGCAAAAGGGGTAAAAAGAATTATTGGTGGGTGGAAGTCGCAATGTTTTAAAAAATACATAAGAGAGGAACTGATATGAAACACTCTATTTTCCCCATTCCAACAGAGACAGGCCCCTACAAATCGGCATGGATAGTAGGGCACTCCTTCGTGACACGGGCGGGCAGATGGATTTAGGAAGTAAAGCAAGGACTCCACTTCAAGAGCACCATTACTTCATGGTGGGGCCTCCCAGGGATGCACTGGGAGGACAGCCACGACAGGTTGTCAGACCTGATCGGCTTCAGGGATCCCCCCCCCCCCCCCCGAGTACCTGGTTATACACCTCGGGGGGAACGATTTGGTCAGCATGAATAGGGGTGAGTTACAGAGGAACATCTGCGAGTCCCTGCATAGCATAGCACACAGTTGGTGGAAAACTGAAATCTTTATGTCCGAGGTAATAGCACGAAGAGTTTGGTATGGGGCACATCGGAGGCAGGCAATCGAGACAGCTAGAAGGAAGTTAAATAAAGCAGTGGAGAAATACTGTAAGAGCACAGGGCTCCATTTCATAAAACATGGACTCTCACAAAACAATCCGGACATGCTTCACCAGGACGGGGTACACCTGTCAACCAAGGGGATGGGGGTGTTTTTCGACAACATTTTCAGTGCTCTGCACGAGCGGGGTTGCAGGTAGAAGCGCTTTTGGGGGGGGACCTGAGCGGGCGATGCAACGCCCACTCAGGTGTGGCGGCATGTGCCCAGGAACGGAGGCCCAAGGCTAACAAAGACTCGGGAGGAGCCTTGGGCAACTCCAAAACTGGACACAAGGTGCCCAAAAGCTAAGGATGGTGTTATTGTTTTTGTTATGTATTTTCTGTAAGAAAATAAAATGCCTACAGCCTATCATTTTTCCACAACAAAATTGGTCTGCTATGTTATTTACTTAGGTGGGGATCAGGTAATGGGAGCAAAGGGAGCCCACACTACTCAGCGTATGCCCCAGGCCCCGGACCGTATGAAATACGGGACGATAGAGGGCCTGGGAGTTTAGGCGCGGGGTGGGGGGGAAATGGCACGTAAGTGGTAGGGTGGGGCATCCAACTGGCGCCCCTCAGCACAAAAGGAGCAGGAAGGACAGGAAATGGCACCTGGGAAAGGTGCGAGAAGTAACAGCAGGGGGCCGGGGTAGGCCCGGCCCCCAAGGGCAGAACAAAAGGGCTCAGGGGTATAAGTAACCGCAGGAAAGGAGAGGCATGACAAACCAGGTAAGGAGCTCACCTCTCTCGGGCAAGCTCCTAGGACCTGGATATGGGGAAAGAAAGAACCTTTACCACCCAACCCACCCTACAAAGATAACAGAAGAAGGAGGAAGCAGGCAGGAGCTGGAACGCCGAGTACTTTCTTTCGGTACACGGTCCAAGAAAGTCGTAGACGGCATGTGCCCAGGAGCGGAGGCCCAAGGGTAACAATGACTCGGGAGGAGCCTTGGGCAACTCCAAAACTGGACACAAGGTGCCCAAAAGCTAAGGATGGTGTTATTGTTTTTGTTATGTATTTTCTGTGAGAAAATAAAATGCCTAC
The DNA here is from genome assembly GCF_040938575.1 of Ambystoma mexicanum. NCBI lineage: Eukaryota > Metazoa > Chordata > Amphibia > Caudata > Ambystomatidae > Ambystoma > Ambystoma mexicanum. The sequence continues at coordinate 548,574,441 of NC_090932.1, forward strand.
GGCCTATAATTTTTCCACAACAAAATTGGTCTGCTATGTTATTTACTTAGGTGGGGATCAGGTAACGGGAGCAAAGGGAGCCCACACTACTCAGCCTAATAAGTATCGGTATCTGCTTATTCCCCCACCCGCACTTGGTGGACACCGCCCATCTCCATTCTGCGTCTCACATAATCTGAGCGGTTGCGGGAAAATAGGAGAACGGGACAACAATCACTGCAAGCAGGGAAGCGGCGTGTGGCCCACAGCATACTGTATCCCCACTAACTGTGAAATAATTGTTGCGAGGTGATACCGCAAACCGCGGCACTAGCCGACTCATCGTTCCTTGTCTCGTCATAGTGGGCCTCTCCAGAAAAGACCCCAAGGCTTTGTTGGCTTCTGCCGGCTTGCAACTTCGGTGCTTGATGTTACATCGCAACACTAACATTGTGCCCAAGAGTCCATCCTATCCTTAAGAGCCCATCGTTGCTGTTGCGACCCTGGTCCCTGAATCGTGGTGGAAGTTGGGGGCTACTGATGTTAGGACTTTTTACCACTCTGATCTGCCCTGAGCTATTGCTGCATATTTGGATTGTTATTAATAACTGCTCATTGATTTTACATATACTCAGATTTAAAAAAAATGATAGGGACATTGAAGTGTTTTTTATAAGGTTTTTTGTGTGTTTTATTGCTGACTTGAGAGGTACTATCGCACTTTTTGCATTTGTACTTTTGCATTCTCTACATTTTCGTTGCATCTTTTTGCATTCTCCATATCGTTGTTTCAGTGTATGCTATGGCGAAAAGGAAAGCTGAACTTTCAATTTTCCTGGAAAATAGACAAAGGTCTCACGAATGTTTAAGCCAATAAAATATGTTCATATCCTTATTACAGAGATAAAGGGTTACTACTTTGACATTGATGGCATTGAACACTCTGATAAATGCACTTTAACAGGGGGCTCAAGGACGGAATGGTGCCTGTAGCGGCACCATTCATCCGTCAACTTTGTGGTAACAACTGAGGGAAGTGATTTGAGATGGTCCCTTACGATCCTTCTATTACCCAGGAAAACAGAAAGGCCCTGCCACTGGTCGAGGCCCTCGGGAGGACCCCCTGCCCCCGTTCCATGTCGGTCAGAAACCAGGGCAAGGAGGGGGGAAGAACTATGCCCTGCCAGTTAAAGATTCTAGGTCAGGAATAGGAGGAAGGTGGGGGGGGGGGGGCGGCGGGGGCACAGGGTAACTAATGTAATTGAGATTCATCCCCATGATGCAAACATAATCGAAGGTATAACAACCGAGGAACTAACCAAAGACGTCGCAGTTGTACTGACCAACAACGCAGGGAGAGAATGGGGTGGGGGGAGTGGGTGTCCCCAAAGGGATGTAGGTCCAGCCACGCCATGGGCAGAAGTGAGGAGCCTGCAACGGGGCGCGTCAATGCAGGGCCCACTGAAACAGCCGTGGGTCCCAGAGGTGGGGTAAAATGGCGGTGGAATTTAGCAACTGTAGCAAACAAGGGTTTAGGTAAGAATGTAAGAAATCAATCGACGACCTATACTGGCAAGACGAGTGACTCATGCACGCAGACTTGTGCGTTCGGACTTTACAACGAACACCATGCCAGGTCGGTATCTGATAAGCTCAGGAGTGGAAGGACTGTTTTTTTAAATTAAGGTAATCAATCATTAGCAAACTAGAGAGCCGGCATGGGGAAATAGCTGACAAAATTAGGTTGCCAAAGGGAAAGGTTGCTTCACTGACTACCCCGAATGCAGATCATGTCAATGTAAAGAATAAGTGCACTAATGTGAAGGGTGGTCTCCTACATCCCTATTCATCTCAAATAGAAAGGCTCCCCTAAGTTAGAATAAATCTGACATAAAATGCACACAAGGCATGAGCAAAAGCAACAATTGGCTTCTTGGCCCATGAAACATCCCACTCTCGGGCCCCAAATGAATTCCAATTTGGAGAACTAATGGGAACAATAGAACCAGGAAAGTATCTGGCAGTGCCCCTTACAACAAAATTCAACAGAGGTTGTCCCTCATTAATTATGGCTAATGTGCACAGTCTATCCCCAAATTCTTACAAATACCACGGAGCCCTGATTAACAAAGCTATGCACTGGTTCAGACATAATAGAGGATGCCTCCAAATAATCACAGAAGATTTGGTTAGGTTCATTAGGGCGCCTATCCCGAACACAATGTTAGATTATATTCAGGTGTTTGTGAGATCATGGGATTTGGTTGATGGTCTACTGGGCATTGACATTAGGTCTCACCCACTAAAGAATGTTAAAATAACACTCAAGCCCACTGCACCTTTCCTAGCCCGGTTTCGAAATCCAGAGGTAGAACATACAAAAAACACAACCCCAGAGCCGCAATGAGAAAGAGTTTTTCAGTCGGGGCGCTGTGGCGCATCTTACCAAGATGGCCACTGACTGAAAAGCTCCGGGAACGACCAACATACATCCTTATTTAATATCCTATCCCCCTTGTCCCCGTCACTCAGGCACAACGGGCAAGTGTTTGTTAACCTCCCGGGCAGGCTGCTGTCGGTGCGCCAGTGAGATTTCCCCCCTCGGAGGCCGTGGCTGAGGGGAGTGGAGCTGCGGCCTCCGGTGGAGGTGTGTGGGGGGAAGGGTCATTTTCCCAGCTGCGGCGGGCCGCGGTGAGCGCAGTGACGCGTACTGACCCGTGTGTTGGGAGGCGGCTGGAGCGAGCCTCGGAGAGGTGGAGGGGAGCTCGGCGGCATAAAGGACAGCTGTAGCAGCAGTGCCGGTGAGGAGCGTGCGGCGGCTACTGCGGGTGAAGACCTGGGAGGGCCCCATCTGCTCCGGCCCCGTACTGGTTGCCGCTTGCGTGGAGGGCGGCGCCGCATCCAGCATTGCTCCCCTGGACGGCGGTGGACAGTGGAACGCCTCCACGGGCGTTGAGTTGTTGGAGGTGTGCTCTCCATACGCAGTGGAGCTCTGCAACTTGGCACTGGAGCGCTGTGGGATCACGTAGCGTGGAACAGCTCCCCAGAATATTCAATGTCTCCTAGAGGGCCGGTGGGGGGCACCCATAATTGATTTGGAGCGGAGAAGGACGGCTGAGGGGGGACAGCGGCGCTGCGGGCCACTGCTTAGCATGTACAGGCAACTGGCGGTGGGCCACTGAGTTGGTTGCTGGTGGCGGGGGTTGGCACCCATATAGCAGCCTCTATTGGAAAGGGATCAACTGCCCTAAGAATTGGTGCAGGTCCTAATGGGTGCTCTGTTACCAGTTTGGTGTAACCCTTGGACAGCAGGAAGAGCAGAGCAGAATAATTTGGAGTGCCAGTGGGAGGACCGGACAGTGGTGGACATTCTTGTTTGGGACAGGAGAGGCGCAGTGTTCGTGCCTTATGGCATACACTAGTCACGCAGCGTGAGTATGCTTAGGCATAGCCCCAACAAGGTGATTGTCCGGATACAGGAACAACGGTGAGAGTCAGGATTGTGGGGGCTGCCTGCTAGACCCTACACAGGAGATATGGGCAATCAGAAGAAACAGGTAAGGATGGACCAGTTTACCCATGCAGACCAGGCCCAGGGCCCAACTGCCACTCCACAGACGCCGACTCCTGAACAGGTGGATATGGCCACCCTGAATCAGACCATGCTGGCCCTTAAGGGGAGCACAGACACGCTCGGTGTTAAGATAGACGCCCTCACTTGTAAAGTGGATATCTCTGCGATGCAGATTGAGAAACTATGCGGACGTATGGAGGAGGCGGAGCAGAGAATTGGACCATGGAAGATAATGTTGCGGCCCTCCAGAGCGAGGTCTCCAGTCTACAACAAGCAGTGAAAAAGATTGCGGCCAAGAATGAGGATTTGGAGGGGCACTCGAGGAGGAACAATATTAGGGTTATTGGGGTTCCGGAATCTACAAATATTGATAATATGGAGAAATTCGTGGAACAACTGTTGCTGGATATACTTGATAACCCCTCGTTGTCCAGTATGTATATGGTGGAGCAGGTTCACCGTTCATTAGCAACTAGACCGCCCCCGGGCGCCCCGGAACGCCCCATCATTGCGAGGATCTTTTGTTACTGCGACAGAGACGCTATATTACGAGCAGCCCGAGAGAAGGGGGAGCTGCGTTGGGAGGGTTCCACTATATGGCTGTTTCCAGACTTTAGTCCAGCAGTCCAGGATCAAAGAAAGTCCTTCCAAGTGGCCAAGAGTATCCTGAGGCGTAAGGAAATAAAGTACTCAATGATGCACCCGGCCAAGTTGCGAGTGCAGCATAATGGGTCGGTGGTATTTTTTACTGCACCAGATGCTGCGGAACAATTTGCGAGAAACCTGCCGGAGCCTAAGGGGTCGCTGCGGCACCCAGCCTGACATCGAATTGATATCCTGTAGTATGGGAACTGCATATGAGTGGGGAGGTTATTGAGTGACATAACTTGGAGTGGCGGGGGACGTGAGGGTGGTGTGTTACACACGAGTCGTTGCCATAAGGAGCACTTGGGTTACCCTCAGAGCCCCAGTTACTGTAGATACTGCGGTGTAAGCTAGGTTTGGTTGGGAGGGTATGGGGGAGGGGTTGGGGTGCCGGTAGGTTCATGTTTCTGGCGTGGGTGTGACGGGGTGGGAGGGGAGACTTCTTGCGGGTTAGTTGTTATGTTGGCTGGGGGGTGACTCCAACTTTGTACCAGATGGGTGCTGTGATTTATAGGTATGTATCATCCGGTGGGGATGCTGTGCTTGCAGGGGCTAACCATCTAGAAGGGGTTAGTCATGAGGTTAACCAGGTACTGTATAGACGCCTGAGGAAAGTAATTGGTTAAGGGGATGCTGTATCCAGGTTGATTGTCATTAGCACAGGAAAGAGTGGTTTGCTTCCTATATATTGGGTGTATGGCTCTGATCTCAACAGGTAGTAGTCCTGGAAAGAGTGTGGCGATGATGTCCTGGAACATTGGGGGCCTAACCAACCGGAAGAAGACAAGGTTAATAGCCAATTACTGTAGGAATCATGGGGTGAATATATTGTGTCTTCAGGAGACTATGGCTCTGACCTCAACAGGTAGTAGTCCCGGAAAGAGTGTGGCGATGATGTCCTGGAACATTCGGGGCCTAACCAACCAGAAGAAGACAAGGTTAATAGCCAATTACTGTAGGAATCATGGGGTGAATATATTGTGTCTTCAGGAGACTCATCTTGCTAGAGGCATCGCTCCTCCCAGCTTGGCGGGATGGGGCTCTCATAGGTACTCCTCGTCCTATTCTTCTCACCCCAGGGGAGTTGCCACGTATATACACAGGTCGCTACAGTACAGACTTCATGATCAGATACTGGGTGAGGAGGGCAGATTTTTAATACTGGCAGGGGAAGTATTGCGATTGAAGCTCCTGGTTGTAAATGCGTATGCCCCAAACGTGGATTCTCCAGAGTTTTTTCATACATGTGCAAGCCATCTCTATAAATTTCCTGGGTATGAAACGATATGGGCCGGTGACTTTAATGTGGCGCTCACATTGGATATGGATAGAGCCATGTCGATGCAGCGGAGCCTGCCGCATGCGGCTAGAGCATGGAATAGTATTGCATTGACCCATGACTTACACGATGTATGGCGCAAGTTGAATCCCACTGATAAGGAGTTCACATTTTATTCGGGAGTACACGGGAGCTTGTCTAGAATAGATTATGTGATGACTTCTGGCCCCATGCTGGGTGCGGCCACTGAAGCGCGTATCCTACTCTGAACCTTGTCTGACCACTCTCCAGTGGTGGCCAGGTTCAACTTCACGTTAATCTCACCCAATTTATTGCATTGGCGATTTCAGGCAGCTGCGCTTGAGGATGGGGCATTTCGGTCTGAGATAGAAAATGATGTAGACATATTTTTTCAGTCCAATGTAGGGTTGGTCCTGGACCCAGGCATTGTGTGGGAAACATTTAAAGTGCTGCATCTCCAAGGAAGGCGGAGTGTTGAAAGCCATTAGAAGGTCCATGAGAAAGCTAGAGGGCGACATCAGAGAGGGGGAAATGAAGGCGGGTACCCAGGATACTCTTGAACTTTGCAAGGAACTGAAGCTGCTTAGGGAGAAACGGCAAGAGTTGGCGATTGGTGAGGATAGATATCTGGGAGATTCAATACAAGCAGTAAAATATGGGGAAGGTGATAGACCTATTAAGATGCTGGTTTGGGCTTTGGTAAAGAGTGACCCTCTACCAGCATAACTGAAATAGAGGGGGATGATGGGGTTTTTATATGTGATTTAGATGGGATAAATGACAGGTCCGGCAGTATTATGAGCAGCTATATACGTCGCAACCCACGCTTGATGCATTGATGCATTATTTAGACGAGGTGGCCCTAGGCTGGCTCGATCCAGAACAGGGCGGTGCCCTTCATCAGCCTATTATGGAAGAGGAGATTCATGAGGCTATAAAATCGCTCCCTAATAATAATAATAATAATAGTAATAATAATAATAATAATTTGGCATTTATATAGCGCTACGAACCCTCAGGTATCTGAGCGCTGCTTATTATTACCCAGGGTGTGTGGTGCCCAATGGGAAAGCCCCGGGTGTAGATGGCATTACGTCCGAATTCTATAAGGCCTTTCATAGACTTGGTCACTCCCCACCACCGAAAAGGCGTTTGATTCGGTAGAATGGCCCATTCTGTTTGAAGTCCTCCGGCGGTCTTGTCTGGGTCTCACGTATATCAAATGGATTAAACTCCTATACTCATCTCCTAGGGCAGCAATATACACAAATGGCCTCATCTCAGTGCAGATATATCCCTCGCGAGGCACGAGGCAGGGGTGCCCTTTTTCCACGGTTTTGTTTGCTCTGGCAATGGAACCTATGGCGTGCCATGTTAGAGAATCACATGCACAGCGGGGTATATATGCATGCACACACCTGTCCATTATATCCTTGTATGCTGACGGCGTCCTCCTTTATGTTAAGCACCCGCGCCAGAACTTGCCCCCATCAATGCAGGAGGTGGTTAGGTTTGGGGAACTGTCTGGACTCAGGATTAACTGGGAGAAGTCGGAGGTTCTCCCCTTGACCCGGTAGTTCAGAGGGCAGATTTGGGTGAGGAATTTCGGTAGTGTCCGGATGGTATCCGTTACCTTGGTATTATGGTATCCACGGTCAAGGATAAGCTATATAAAGATAACTATCTCCATTCGTTAGAGAGCTTGGAGCAGAAAATGGAGGCGTGGATACGGCTTCCTTTGTCTCAGGCAACCCGAATTGCTTTGGCAAAAATGGTGATACTGCCTAAACTTCTCTATGTGTATAATAATGTACCGATATGGCCCCCTACCAGCTATTGGGCTCATATTAGGAAATTAATGACGAAATTGGTGTGGGCCGGCAAGCAATCCAGGATCGCGAATGATGTTCTCATTAGGCCCTACGGGGGAGGGGGCTTGGAATACCCTGATGTATATCTTTATTATCTAGCTGCTCAGGTGCAATACATATCAGGTTGGAACCCTCCGGACACTGCGTCTCTGCATGCTAAGTTAGCCAAGGCTCCCACTCATCCGTCCGCTCTGCTGGGTATGCTATGGGGTAACAGTAACACAGTGCTGAGGGATGAGATTCAGCCGGTGGAGATAACATGTAGAGCCTGGGAAAGGGTCAACCAGTTATTACAATCCGTACCACATTTTGTGCCAGATCTGCCAGTGTATAATGTAATAGGGATTCCACTTACATTTGAGAGTTCCTTTAAGGAACGGTTGCAGGCGCTTGTAATACAAACCCTGGGGGATTTAGTGCAGGATGGGCGGTTTATACAATGGGACGAGCTAGGGGTCAGAGGTGACACAGATGCAGTGACCTTGCTTCAGTACTATAGGCTGCAGAGTATCCTAAGGGTCAAATGGTCGGGTTTCCCACAAGCCCACCCCGTCAATCAGCCCTGTGCTCTATAGTCCGCCCCACATCCTCTGTAAAGGTAGTATCCACTATTTATAAACTGGTAAGAGAGGGGAAAGTGATGTGAAAGCGCTCATTCAATACCAATTGGGAGGCCTCTCTTGGGAAAGCATTGGGTGAGGAGCAATGGAAGCACGTTTGCACACAAACGCAACATATCTTGCTGAACTCCCGTTATAGGCTTATCCGCTACAAGTATATTCATCAAGCCTACCACACCCCTCTCACTCTCAGTAGATGCTTCCCGAATCGATAATCGACATGTAAACAATGTGGGGTAGAACGAGCAGACTTTTATCACGTGTGTTGGAGCTGCCCCAAAATTAGGACTTTCTGGGGGGAAATTGAAGAGTCCATGTCGCTAATGTTGCCATCGGTACAAGTATATTTACCTGAAATGTGGCTTCTGGCATTGATTGAGGATGGTAACCGTACTGAAAAAAAACGACTGGGTATGGCATCTGTGATCGCTATAGATATCTTGTGGCTCGAGCATGGTGGAAAGCGACCCCCACCCTACTTTCGCTAAGTGGCTGGACTGTATGGACTTATGTGAACGGCGGGAAACCATGTTCGCTTCAACGCTCCCGAGTGCCAGTCGGCTATTTGATTACTGGCCCCCGTATAGACTTTACCAGATGGACAAGGCACAGGCAGTTCATCCCCTGAACCCACACTGGGCAGCTAAAATGGAGGAGGAATACGTGAGCCTCTGGGGTGGAGTGACCTGTGCATATGATTGACAACTTGGGACATTACAAAGGTTGCTTAAGGTTGTATAAGTATGGACACTGAATGGGATAAGTACTGGGATGGCAAAGTTGTGAGTCTTTAGTTGGGATTTGAGGGTGGGGTGAGAGTTGGGTGATTTGCTTGTTCATTTGAGTGTTTGTTATCTATCTTGAAATAATAAAGAAAGTTAAAAAACAGATTGGTGATTGATGAACATATGGGGAGCAATGCACAGGATGATCTAGATGAAGTAGACTGACTAACCTCTGAGAACAGCAGTCGGGGAGAGCTTACAGAGTATAGATTGTGATCTTGGAGTATCGTTGCACTTACAAGGTGCCTTGAAGACACAGACTGGACCACTTTCATAAGAAGTTTCCATATAATTCTTCTACAAGAAACCTGGGCGCTAGAAATAACTGAGCTTCAAGCGCTTCCAATCGCACAGTCTATTGGCCAACAAAGTCTCCAAAGGCAGGTCGAGAGGTGGTCTACTAATTTGGATAGACTCAACACTAAATTGGGAGGTGACGGTCGACCGAACCGGTGCGCCTGACCTCCAACATATGCCCATCCGTCCTAAGAAAGGGGAGGAATTGTCATTATTTAATGTTTACAATAGGCCAGCGGGACATGCAGGAATGGAAACACTAAAAAGACTTTATGACCGGGAAAGAGAGAGGGGTAACATGAAGGCGCATGACAGGTTTACCCTGATTGTGGGAGACTTGCATTTTCTTTTTGCTGATATTGGAACCCTCTTGTACATTGGTGCTGGATCAGGTATTGACCTATTCTCAATTGACAGTACGTTAAGTTCTTCTTCAATAAGATTTGTGCACCTTATAGGTTTTGAGAAAATATTAGGTTTTATTGTGTTAGTTGTTCACACATGTTTGTTGATTAGCATTGGTTGTCATTTGTATGACATACATCCTGGTATGTACGTCGTTCCAATGCTAAACATTAAAAAGCCACATGCTTGTGATTTTTAAGTGCCGACACGTGTTTAAATTAATGGTTTTTCTCAAGGCAATTGATTTTATTCGGATATCCCGTGTGGGTCTCCGATATAGGTTGGTGAATGGTCGGCTGGATAGCATCCATTCCCAGTTGGGTTTCTGTCTCCTGTGACGGTCTCGTGGTGATCTGCTAGGACTTACATTTACAAATTAAATCGATCAGAGAATTAGAAGGAATTTAGGGAGACCAGGATATTGCATAGGATATAGCTACATTGGTAGCCAGATCCGCAAGGAGAACCCATCGGTTTGCACTAGAAACACCCTGAATATTTTGTGGCCTGAATTTAAGGGCTTGTAATGGCTATTTCACCTTTGAGGGCTGTTACGGTCAATCGGTTATAGACTATCCTAGATAGAGCTAAGGCACAAGTACTTGAGGTCATGGAAAGATCGTATAGTGACCATAAGTCACTCAGTTTATGGGTATCAATGAACAAAATGAAGGGGGGTGACTGTCAGACACATCAACTCGCAGGAAGTAGTTATAACTGGGTGTTAGGCAGAATCATATGTAGTACCCTTTGGGAACACTACACACAATTAAGACTACAAGTGCAAGTACAAATTCACCTTTGGTACAAGCCTGTACTACACAGTAAAGTGGTAGTGATGGCTGAGCAGCCAGACTTATCTCAAGTGTAAAGTGAGCAGTATGAGAAGTTACACAAAGGACAGCAATTACTATGGTTCAAACACTGACTCAAGGTTTCTGAGTACAAGAATATGCATTTATTTACACCATCAGTTATAAAACAGTTCACTATTATAAAGCAGCAGAAAATCACAATCTTAATATACTACACAACACCCAATCGATTCTGGACAAGTTAAGCTCAAAATGAAGTGTAAACAAAATGGCACTCCAGAAATTTAAAAGGGAGGGAAAGTACAAGGTTATCAAAAATCAACAATACCAACAATTAATAGGTAGTGCAATCTAGAAAAGGCTTACTACAACTAGGATTCAAATCAATAGGCCTGGGCCAATGTTAATGGATCAGAGTCTTTGCAGAGGATCACACAGTTCAGAGTAGTTCACGGTTAAGTCTTTGCCAAGAGTTCAAAAGGAAGTTGGTCGGAGGAAAAGTTATTCAAAAGAGTAGAGCAGGACACGCCTTTGGAGAAGTGAAAGATTTAAAACACTTTCACCTCGGTCGGACGGAACGAACGGCCGGATTTGAACAGTACCTTAGATGAAGAAGAATGCTGTAGGTGAGGCGTTAGTTCCTGGCAGTTCCTGCAGGCTCACTTCACACAGCCTGGCTGTGAATCACACAGCAGGGGGGCTGTCCTGGCAGGACAGGCACCCAGCCAATTAAACTAGAGTGCGACTGGGGTCTCCAAGGAGACCCTGTGCAGGTGGCCTCAAACCCCTCCCTCACATCCTGTCCACCCAGGTACTCAGGTGCCTAAGGAGGGCTTTTGAGCAGAAGCACGCCAAAGGACGGCGAACAAAGGAACCAAACCTGGTTTGGCACGCAGAGTAAAACACGAGAAAGACCTTTACAAAAAGAAATGGCGAATAAACCCCACCGGAACCAAATAAAATTAAAAGGGGTCCAGCAGATTAAAGTTCGAGGCTACCACCATAGCCTCTAACAGTACCAAGGCTATTTTCATAGATCGCAGTAAAATAAAAATGGTAGATACCACTGCCACCAGCCAAATCTTAGAGAAAGGGGAACGAAATAATGTTCCATGAGAAACGGACAAAAAGGGATAACTATTAACCCTTTCCAGTACTCTATGGAAGATAGTTTGTACTGGGTCTGTGAGTTTAAAAAGACTAGTAAAGTCAATGGCAACTTTACATTTTCTGGGAGATAGTAGTCAGTCCCAGAAAATGGAGTTTAAAGTGGGAAGTCTAAAAAGACAACCCTGTGTCACTGCGCTAAAGGTGCTGTGTGACACACAGTAAAAAGATGATGCCTATGGAGTAGGTGAGTCTCCATAGTCCATGAGCACAAAATGTACAACACAGAAAATACACATGTAAGAGTGGGAAAAAAAGCTCACACTCTTACCAGGTGAAAAAAATAAATTCTAGAAATCCAGCAAAGCTGCCGAGGGACTCAGTAGGTAAGGGAAATTAGCCATTCTGGAGAATTCTTTCTAAAACTCGCCCCCCCCCTCACCCACCAGACTAAGGGAAAGGAGGATTTAATCCACTCCTGGATGAATCTCTTCACTCTAGTCGGTTATAAAGATCCTAGAGACACCATCAGAATTTTGGTGGTGACATCCTGACCTGTGCTCAATGGTGAAATCAAACCCTTGCAGGCAGATTGACCATCTTAGTAGTTTTGGGTTCTCTCCTTTCATTTGCATTAACCATCTCAAGGGTTGGTGGTCTGTCTGAATCACAAAAGTAGATCCATACAAGTATGGTCTAAACTTCTTCAGAGCCCACACAATAGCAAAGCATTCACACTCTATGGTTTCTCACCTTGTTTCTGGTTCCTTCAGCTTCCTGCTGATGAAGCAAATGGCGTGCTCCCTACCTTTCTCATCCAGTTGACTAAGGACTGCACCTATACATGTATTGGAGGCATCTGTCTGCATAATGAAGGGTTGGTGATAATCAGGAGCTCTTGGGACTGGAGCTTGACAAAGGGCTTTCTTCATGTTTTCAAAGGCTTGAGTGCACTCCTCATTCCATCTAACCTTTTTAGGGAATTTTGGAGAGGAGATCATATTCAAGGGAGAAGCTATGGACCCAAAGTTCTCTAAGTACCCAATGTGACATAGGAAGGCTCTCACCTGGGTTTGAATAGTAGGGGTGGCCCAGTTTTGTACAGCTTGTACTTTGCTAGGCAATGGCCTTATTTCACCTCCTCCTACGTCATGACCAAGGTAGACCACTTTGCTCTGACCAATTTGACATTTGCTTGCCTTTATGGTCAGATGGGCCTGCTCAAGAGCCTGCAATACATGTCCTAAGTGATCAACATGTTCTTTCCAAGTAGGGCTGAACACTGCAATGTCATCCAAGTATGCCATGCAGGAGTCCTCTATCCCATTCAGAACTTGATTGACCATCCTCTGGAATGTAGCAGGAGCATTCTTTAATCCAAAAGGCATAACCTTAAACTGGTAGAGGCTTGCTGGGGTTGAACATGCAGTTTTCTCCTTGGCATGGTCTGTCAGAGCTATTTCCAATAGCCTGATGTCAGGTCAAATGTACTGAGGAACTTGGCTGCACCAGGTTTATCCACCAGTTCATCTGTCCTTGGTAAAGGAGGGGCATCAGTCTTTGTGACTGCATTTAGAGCTCTATAGTCCACACAGAATCTCAACTCCTTGGATCCTGCCTTTGGTAGTAGAACGACTGGACTAGACCGTGGACCTGTAGATGGCTCTATAACCCCAGGATCAAGCATCTTGTTGACCTCTTCCTTTATGTGGGTTATTACATGGTCTGACATTCTGTAACCTCTGCTTTTCACAGGTAAACAGTCACTAGTGAGAATTTCATGCTGGCCCCAAGGGGTGAAGCCTGGTGAAAGTGAAAACAGGGAGGCAAACCGATTTAACCGAAACCTGCACTCCTCCTGTTGTTCAGATGTCAGATTAGAAGAGAGATTAACTCCTTCTATTTTCTCATCTAAAGGTTGGCCTCTGAGTAGGTCAGGTAGAGGTTCACTCTCCTCCTCCTCTTGAGCTGAAGCTAGAAGCAAAGCTCCCACTTCTGGTCTTGAGACATATGCCTTCATACGGTTGGTGTGGAAGACTCTGGGAGCCTCCTTAGGTCTGCCTAACTCCAGCTGATAGTTCACCTCTCCAGGTTTGCCCACAACCTTGAAGGGTCCTATCCATTTGTCCTGAAAGGCCCTCTGCCTTGTTGGCACCATAACTAGCACAAGCTGGCCTTGAGTGAACTCAACCATGTTGGCCTTCTGGTCATGCCAATGTTTGACCAGAGCCTGACCTGCTTTCAAGTTTTCACTAGCATCTGCCATCATGTGTGACATTCTCCTCTGGAGACCTATCACATAGTCAGTTACTCTGACTGGCTTGGGGGAAGGATCACTCTCCAACCCCTCCTTAATCAGGGCCAAAGGACCTCTGACTGGATGGCCATAAAGAAGTTAAAAGGGACTGTATCCAACTCCCTCCTGATGGACTTCTCTTTAAGCAAAGAGAAGGCATGGCAGTAGAAGGTCCCACTTTCTTTTAAGGGGTTCTTCTAAAGCACCTATCATGCTCTTCATAGTACGATTAAACCTCTCTACCAGTCCATTTGTCTGTGGATGGTAGGCTGTAGAGAATTTACAAGTGACACCACAGTTTTTCCACATGGCTTGCATGCAGTGGGACCTAAAATTGGATCCCTTGTCGCGGATATCACTTCCTTAGGAAACCTTACTCTGGTAAAAAATACCAACTAGAGCCTTAGCCACAGCCTGAGCTGGAACAGTTCTCATAGGTATCGCCTCAGGATATCTAGTAGCATGGTCTACTACAACCAGGATAAACCTGTTTCCTGAAGATGTGGGAGGGTCATGGGGACCAACAATGTTGATGCCCACCCTCTCAAAAGGAACTCCCACCACTGGGAGAGGCACCAATGGTGCCACATTCTTGGCTCCACTCTTGCCAGAGGTTTGGCAAGTGTGACAGCTCCTACAGAATTTGTCAACTTCTGCACCCATTTTAGGCCAGTAGAAGTATAACGAGAGCCCTTCCTCAGTCTTTTTGAAACTCAAATGACCAGCCAAAGGTATCTCATGGGCCAACTGTAGGAACTGGAGTCTGTTTTCTGGGGCACTACAAGTCTTTTGCAGTCCCCAGGGATAGACTCTGTCGGTTCACTGTAGAAGAGGCCACCTTCCCAGTGCAACCTATGCTTCCCAGCTTCTTGCCCATCAAGCTGAGAAATAGCCTGTTGTCGAAGACCTTCAAGAGTAGGACACTCTCTTTGTCCTCTGCTGAAGTCTGCCCCGTTGGGTCCACCTTCTGCCAGTAAAGACTGCAGCTCAGAATGATCAACAGGATCCAGATCTGCAACTAGAGTAATGTCTTCTTCCAGACCTGACTCTTCAGAAGCTGGATCAACCACACAGGGTTGTACCTCAGTCAGCCTCAGCAGGTGGAGGAGTCACAGGTGTGACTTTGGACAATCTTGGGGATGTCCTTGTTGGTAGCACAGGGGTGCTATCTGCTTTCTTTTTAGAGGTCTCAGGTTTCCCCTTTGCCTCTTTCTTTTTGGAAATAGCAGTGAGCAAGTCCTGTGGACTGGGGGTGATAGTCTCCTATATCAAATCCCCTGGATCTGCAACTAGAGTAATGTCTTCTTCCAGACCTGACTCTTCAGAAGCTGGATCAACCACACAGGGTTGTACCTCACACTCAGCCTCAGCAGGTGGAGGAGTCACAGGTGTGACTTTGGACAATCTTGGGGATGTCCTTGTTGGTAGCACAGGGGTGCTATCTGCTTTCTTTTTAGAGGTCTCAGGTTTCCCCTTTGCCTCTTTCTTTTTGGAAATAGCAGTGAGCAAGTCCTGTGGACTGGGGGTGATAGTCTCCTATATCAAATCCCCTGGAGAGCCTCTCAAGGTCCTCTCCCTTGCAGGCCTAGTGAGCTCCTGTCTCCTTTTACGGGGAGGCCTGGGGGTACTCCAAGAGTTTTCAGGTCATTACCCAACAGGACTCTCCCTGGTACTTCACTCTGCACACTAACAGGTATATTGACAGTCATGTCATTGCACTGGATGAGAGCTGGTAACTGGGGAAGCATTTGCACAGGGCCTCCAGCTAACTTGGTTAGGTGTTTGGGTGCCTTAGCAACATCCTCTACCTTGAAAAATGATTCATCAGCCACAGTTATGCTGGCTCCAGTGTCTCTGATGGCAGGGGTCTCCTGGCCATTCACAAGAACACTATCTTTATAATACTCTTTAGTATTATCTGGGATGGAATTATAGACATCTAAATTCTGTTGTTCCCACAAACCCAGGGACACTAAACAAACATTAGCTGAGACTCTCATGGGTTCATCAGCCAGTATCTGAAGGTTTCCACTTGCCATAGGTACCGCTTCCTCTGGGGAGATGGCTAAGGAGACAGTGTGGACCCCTGAAGGTTTACCCTTCCATCTGGGATCCCCTTTCACATGGTCAGTTGACCCACAAACATAACATTTCCCAAATGTTTTGATGAATGGGGGCTTGTTCTGACCTCCTTCTGGTTTGGGTCCGGAAGGTACACTAGCCTGATTCGGTTTCCCTTGTGGCTTACCCTTATTCTGTTTGGTGCCTTCTTTTGGATTGGAGGTATTAGAATTCGCCTTGTTATCTTTCTTTGGCTGATTTCCCTCATCCCTCTGAGTTGCACCAGAATCATTGTGAGTAGCCCTGTTGGCAACCCACAAGTCCGCAGCCTTAGCTAACTTCTTTGGATCTATCTCCTTAGAATCAGCCAAGTGCTGTTTGAGCTCAGGAGAGCAGTGTTAACTCTGTAACCCTTAGCCCAACCATCTAAGGTTTTCAAACATTCACATACCAAGGTAGCCCAAGGGGTACCATCATGCTTTTTGAGGGTCCTAAACCTCTTAAGGTACTGGGAAGGGGTCTTCCCAAATCTAGCAATTAAAGCTGGCTTCACACACTCCTAATCCATCCTATCTACCTCCCCCAACTCCATCACAACATCAGATGCAACAGTGGGTAGCCTAGAGAAGAGCCAAGGAAGCAACTGATTTTCTGTAATGTCTTGAATCCTATGGTTATACTCAAACATTGCCAACCAATCCAAAATATCAAGCTTAGCCTCATACATACCAACAATTTCTTTACGCATACCGGGTCTCTTAGGACTGGAAGACCTAGAAGACTCTGGGAGAGAAGCATTTTCAATAGACAACTTTTTCATTTCTAGTGCATGGTTCAACTCCATTTCTCTGAGCTTAAGTTCTTGATGCTTTTGTTCTGTTTGAGCATTAATATGTTTGAATTCCAATTCAAGCCCCATCTTTTCTAGAGCAATGAATTCAGGACTGAGTCTAAGACCTGTAGGGGTCCCTGTGGAGAAAGGTTGAGGTTGTTCAGCAAGCAGAGGAGCAATTGGGCCTACATTGTGAGACACATCTGCCTCATCTAACTCATCAATAATATCTGACACATTATCATCCTCATTATTTTCAACATTTGCTGGAGGGTTAGGTATTTCAGACCCATTCTCCAGACTTTGTTTCTCTAACAACCTTTCAATTAATTCTGACTTTTTGCCTTTAACAGAGAGATTACTTTCTCTACACAGATTTTTCAAATTGTTATTGTTATTTTGCATTAAATAGTGCCTTATATACCATTGGTATGGTCTGAAGGCGCTGGTAGGTTGAACGCCCTTGGGAACCGAAGTTCAGGTCAGTTGAGAGAGCAGAGAGAGTCAAAAGGTGCGTGTGAGCACCGGGTATGTGTGCAGCTCGTGCGTTATCCGTGTAATGGCTGCTTCCTAGTGGTAGGTGTGATGGTTGAGAGGTCAGGAGTATGTGTTCGTTCTGGTAGGATTTATCCAGACCGGATGTGGCTGTGTTAGGCCTGAGGAGAACGCCTGGCTGGGGGGTGTGTAACCAGCAGTGATTACTTAGAATGATGTGGAGTGAGCGGCGAATGTTGGTATGGGAACAGTTATACCGAATGGTGTCATAGTAACTCTGTGTTCTAGTTGAGTGGTGATGTAAGGAGAGAGTAAGCGTGGTGGTGAGATAAGGTGGGTTATATGCCCTTTCAGACATTCTCTGTATTCCAAACCATACTATAAACGTCATAAAAATTCTATGTGCTCCAGTCCATTCCCTGCACTCCTATCCACTCCATGCACCCCAGTCTGCTCCATGCATTCCGGTCCGCTCCACGCATTCATGCATTCCGGCTTGCTGTGTGCGTTCGAGTCCGCTGCGCGTGCTCCAGTTCGCCGTGCGTACTCCAGTCATGGTGGGTTATACGCTCTTTCAAGCATTCTCTGCATTCCAAACCATACTATATACGTCACGCAAATCTATGCGCTCTGTCCGTTCCATGCCCTCCTATCTACTCTTGTCTGCCCCCGCGTGCATTCTTGTCTGCCCCAGGCATGCATTCTTGTCAGCCTTATGCATGCACTCCTGTCTGTCTCATGCATGCACACCTGTCTGCCTCACGTATGCGCTCCTGTATGCTCCACGCATGTGAACCTGGCTGGCCCATGCTCTACGCATTCGGCGGCTCTATGTATTCATCCGTTCTACGCGCTCATCAATATTGGATGCAATCTGCGCTTGTTCGTTCTACGTACTCGGCCGCTCAATGCAACACGTCTGTTCACTCTGGGCACTCGTTCGCTCTAGGCACTCGTTCGCTCTGGCATTCATCCACTTTATGCCCTCACATATATTAAGCAGTCACCTGTTTTACTCACTCACCCCCTCTACGCACTCACCCCCTCTATGCACTCACCCCCTCTATGCACTCGCCCCCTCTATGCACTCGCCCCCTCTACGCACTCACCCCCTCTACGCACTCCCCCCCTCTATGCACTCACCCCCTCTACGCACTCACCTCCTCTACGCACTCATCCCCTCTACGCACTCACCCCCTCTACGCACTTACCCCTCTATGCACTCATCCCCTCTACGTACTCACCCCCTCTATGCACTCACCCCCTCTACGCACTCACGTTTTATATGCACTCATCTCCTCTACGCACTCGCCCCCTCTACGCGCTCACCCCCTCTACGCGCTCACCCCTTCTACGCGCTCACCCCCTCTACGCGCTTCTCCCCTCTACGCACTCATTCCTTCTACGCACTCATCCCCTCTACGCACTCACCCCCTCTACGCACTCACGCTTTATACGCACCCCTCCCTTCTACGCACTTCTCCCCTCTATGCACTCACCCCCTCTACGCACTCACCCCCTCTACGCACTCATCTCCTCTACGCACTCACCCTCTCTACGCATTCACCCCCTCTACGCACTCATCCCCTCTACGCACTCATCCCCTCTACGCACTCATCCCATCTACGCACTCATCCCCCTTTACGCACTCATCCCCCTTTACGCACTCATCTCCTCTACGCACTCATCTCCACTACGCACTCTTCCCCTCTACGCATTCATCCTCACTATGGACTCATTTCCTCTACGCACTCATCTGCTCCCCGTACTCATCTGCTCCCCGCACTCGTCTGCTCCCCGCACTCATCTGCTCTCCGCACTCATCTGCTTTAAGCACTCGTGCTTTCACGGATTCAACAGCAATATCCTGTTCTATATATTCATCTCTGCACTCATCTGTTCTATACTTTCATCCGTTCTGTACATCATTGTCTCTGTACACTTATCCGCTGTATTACTTCATCCGCTTTATCCACTCATCCGTTCTATCCACTCATTCACTCTATCCGCTTATCCGTTCTGTCTACTCATCAACTCATCCGTTCAATCCACTCATCCGTTTTATCTACTCATCCACTCTATCCACTCATCCGGTCGATCCACTCATCCGGTCTATCTACTCCTCCGCTCTATACACTCATCCGCTCTATACACTCATCCGCTCTATACATTCATCCGCTCTATACACTCATCCGCTCTATACGCTCATCCGCTCTATACGCTCATCTGTTCTATACGCTCCTCCACTCTATACACTCCTCCGCTCTATACATTCCTCCGCTCTATACACTCCTCCGCTCTATACACTTATCCATTCTGTACATTCGCTAGGTCTACACACTCTCTGCACTTCCATATCCATGTGTTATCCAAACTGATGTGCTCTACATACTCATCTGGTCCACATACTCGTTTGTTCTACACACTTATCCCGTTTACGCTCATCCGTTCTGGACATTCATCTGTTTTACGCATTCCTGGGTTCTACTCGTTTTTCTGTATTACGCACTCATCCGCGCTACATGCTCGTCCGTTCTATACATCCAGCCGCTCTACACACTCATCCACACAACATGTTCATCCATTCTATACACTCATCTGATCTACATATTCATTCGATTCCCACATTAATTCGGACTATATAGTTATCTGTTCTAAGTAATTCATTGACACCATTCATTTTGTTCACTCTGGATGCATTCTGCCAGTTTCGCGAGTTTAAATCTCTTTACTGTTTTCATATGATTTACTCTTATTAACCCTTTCACTGCTTTGATCTACTTTATTTGTTTAATTCTGTTTATCCTTCTAGTTTATATTAGGGGTTGTAAGGTGTTAGTTTCTCGCATCAGGTGGTTTTATGGATTGGTGTCCTTGAGTTGCTGTTGGGTTGTTTGGGTTAGTTTGGTACAGGTTGGTTTTAGGGGAAGAGCCAGGTTTTCAGCAGTTTGCGGAAAGACATTAAATCCTCAGTTAGGCGGATGTGGGGTGGGAGTGAGTTCCATAGCGTGGGGGCCAAGGCTGAGAATGATGATCCGCCTAACCTGCTTGAGTTTGTCTTCAGTATGACAAGGAGGCCGGCTGAGCTTGATCTTAAGGTGCGTGGGGGGTGGTAGGGTTTTAGCTTGTCTTGAAGATATTGAGGTCCGGTTTTATGCAGTGCTTGATGGGAGATGCACAAGGTTTTGAACGTTACCCTTCGGGCTACCGGGAGCCAGTGCAGGGTCTTAAGGGCCAAGTGCAACAGTGTATCTAAGGAGGGTCTTCTGACTGTAGCTTTCCATATCAGACATGATTAAAATTGCTTTTAGTGGTGTTTAGCCTTGTGGTTAGTTGAGCCTGGGTAATAGTAGCACTCTGCGTGTGATCACTATACTTTATCCTACCGCTGCCACCAGTGTTAGGCAGAATCATATGCAGTACCCTTTGGGAACACCACACCAAATTAAGACTACAAGTGCAAGTACAAATTCACCTTTGGTACAAGCCTGTACTACACAGTACAGTGGTAGCGATGGCTGAGCAGCCAGACTTATCTCAAGAGTAAAGTGAGCAGTATCAGAAGTTACACAAAGGACAGAAATTACTATGGTTCAAATAAACACTGACTCAAGGTTTCTGAGTAAAAGAATATACATTTGTTTACACCATCAGTTATAAAACAGTTCACTATTATAAAGCAGCAGAATATCACAATCTTAATATACTACACAACACCCAATTGATTCTGGACAAGTAAAGCGCAAAATGAAGTGTGAGCAAAATGGCACTCCAGCAATTTAAAAGGGAGGGAAAGGACAAGGTTACCAAAAATCAACAACACCAACAAGTAATAGGCAGGGCAATCTAGAAAAGGCTTACTACAACTAGGATTCAAATCAGTAGGCCTGGACCAATGTTAATGGTTCAGAGTCTTTGCAGAGGATCACACAGTTCAGAGTAGTTCACGGTTAAGTCTTTGCCAAGAGTTCAAAACGAAGTTGGTTGGAGGAAAAGTTATTCAAAAGAGTAGAGAAGGACAAGCTTTCGGAGAGGCGAAAGATTTTAAACACTTTCACAGCGGTCGGACGGAACGAACGACCGGATTTGAACAGTACCTTAGATGAAGAAGAATGCTGTAGCTGAGGCAGTAGTGCCTGGCAGTTCCAGTAGGCTCACGGTTCCTGAAGCGACCGTCGGACTGACAAGAAGGAAGAAGACTGGATGGTTCTGCACTGCCCAGGGAAGAAGCCAGCAGCAGATCAAAACGTTGAATAAAAGGTGCGCTCCTTAAAAGCACAAATGGACTCTCACTGGCTATCTGGTTTCCTCTAGCACAGCAAATTCGACCAGGCTGAAGAGGAGGTCCAAGGGCTTTGTGAGCTGGTTGGTCCCACCAAGCTCAAGGGAAGAAGATTCTTTGCAGAGGTTCTCTGTCGTCGAATTTCGGGCAATTCGGACCTGCAGCAGGGCTTCACCAGGGTGTCCAGTAGTTGCAGTAGTCGTCTTCCTTCAGCTTCTCCTTGGTTCTCTCGATCCAGTGGCGACTCTGCCTTCCAAGTCCCAGAGACCGGCTTTTTATGCAGTTTTCCCTGGCTTTCAATCACACAGCAGGGTGGCTGTTCTAGCAGGACAGCCACCTAGCTAATCAAACTAGAGTGCGACTTGGGTCTCCAAGGAGACCCTGTGCAGGGGGCCTCAAACCCCTCCCTCACATCCTGTCCACCCAGACACTCAGGCGCCTAAGGAGGGCTTCTGTGCAGAAGCCCGCCAAAGGACGGCGAACAAAGGAACCAAACCTGGTTTGGCGCGCAGAGTAAAACACGAGAAAGACCTTTACCACAAGAAATGGCGAATAAACCCGACCGGAACCAAATAAAATTAAAAGGGGTCCAGCGGATTAAAGTTCGAGGCTACCACCATAGCCTCTAACAGTACAGAGGCTATTTTCATAGCTTGCAGTAAAATAAAAATGGTAGATACCACTGCCACCAGCCAAATCTTAGAGAAAGGGGAACGAAATAATGTTCGTTGAGAAACAGACAAAAAGGGATAACTATTAACCCTTTCCAGTACTGTACGGAAGATAGTTTGTACTGGGTCTGTGAGTTTAAAAAGACTAGTAAAGTCAATGGCAACTTTACATGTTCTGGGAGACAGTAGTCAGTCCCAGAAAATGGAGTTTAAAGTGGGAAGTCTAAAATGACAACCCTGTGTCACTGCACTAAAGGTGTTGTGTGACACACAGTAAAAAGATGTTGCCTATGGAGTAGGTGAGACTCCATAGTCCATGAGCACAAAATGTACAACATACAGAAAAAAACATATGTAAGAGTGGGAAAAAAGGCTCACACTCTTACCAGGTGAAAAAAAAAAAATTCTAGAAATCCAGCAAAGCTGCTGAGGAACTCAGTAGGTAAGGGAAATTAGACATTCTGGAGAATTCTCCCTAACACTGGGCATGCCCGCAAAGCTGTAAAATGACTGAGGATAGCGTAAACAGCATTAAAACCAAGTATGAATGGGGCCATCTTGGATAACTTTGGGATTATTTGTAGTGTCCATAGCCATGACAACGATGTATTGTCTGAATTCAAAGCACTCAGGGAAAACCTCATGCCATTTATGACCTTATCTAGACGCAATATCAAAAAGAAAGCTCTAGATAAAGGGGGTTGCTATGACAATGACGGACGAAGGTTAAAAAAGAAAATCATAGACTGTGTCAAACTGAGTGCTAGGTTGGACAAAGTTGAAATAAAAATATAGTTGCCCAGAAAAAAAGAGAGAATATGTTGCATATCAATGGAGCGAGCGCCACAAGCCATTGAAGAGAAGGACAGTGTTCTGTTCTGGAAGCTGATCACTGGGAAGGATCTGTGGGGCAAACAGGATCTCAATTGTTGTATTATCTCAGAGGTATGGCGGTCTCACTATTGTAGTTTATATATTGACCAGGCACATGAGCGTATTTCTGTTAGCCAACATGAAGTGCTAGCATCACAAGGAATGGTAGACTTCACTGTCCGTGTGAGGGATATTGAGAAAGCTTTACAATCCCAAAAAAGTGGTAAACCAGCTGGACCAGATTCTGTGCCAGTTGCCTTATATTTTGATGAAATTAGGATTTTGGTGACTGTTTTGTGTAAAATCTTTAATCCCATCATCAGACTAGGACAGGTTCCCTCCTCCTGGCAATAAGAATTGATTTTCCCCATATACAAGAAGGGAGTAAGAGAATCCCCGACCAATTACCCTACTGGAGAGTTCAGGCAAAATATATACATTTTTTTTAAATTCTTATATAGCGCACGGTCGCCCAAAGGCATCATCCCGCTAGAGAACAGGAAATAGAGCCCAAAAAGAGAAGAGGCAAAGGCCATCAGCCACTGCATTCGGAATAAATGTGTTTTTAGGGCTTTCCTAAAAGCCAAATGATTGGACATTTTTTTTCATAACCACAGCTGTGCCGCAGCAATAGAAAAAGTGCGTCCCCCAATCCGGGAACGCTGGAAGGATGGCACATACAACAGGCTGGCGATACTGATTGCAAGGTACGCTTTGGAAGGTAGCGCACAAATTTAGTGCGAAGATATTCGGCCCCCTGGTCATGCAGAGGCCGGTGTACAATGAATTTAATATGTTGGGCAACCGGGAGCCAGTGCAGAAGGCGTAGCACTGGTGAACTGTGAGCCCCATAGGGCGACCCTGTAGCCACTCGCACTGCAAGATTTTTAAGACGATGAAGCTGGCAGACCAAGCCCTTGGCCTGTGCCAGATAGAGAAAGTTGCAGTAGTCCAGCCGGCTCAACACCATTGCAGCCACGACTGGCGGGCGCAAAGATGGAGGTATCATATTCAGCACCTTTTTTAAAATTTTCAGATGGGAAAACCCAGTCTGGCAAACAGCCGACACCTGGGCATCCATAGACAAGGTAGCTGTCATAATCTCCCCTAAGTTTTCACCTTAGCAGTGGGAACAGGGAGAGAACCAGCCAGAGAAGAAGGCCAGAAGGAAGCAATCCAAACTGAAGGGTTAGGAGGGGAACCCACCACCAACACCTCCTTTTTGTCCCCATTCAACTTCAGCCAGTTAAGGCCCATCCACTCCCTCATGGCTGTCAGGCACTGATGAAGGCACGACCACACCTCAGCCCGATCAAGATCTAAACGGATCAGGATCTGGGTGTCGTCGGCATAAGAATAGCACCTGACGCCGAAGGAGAGGTGGAAGCAGAAGAGATTGATATCTGTCAGCCAGGAAAGAAGAAAACCAGGCTAATACTTGACCAGAAATACCAATCTGGTCCAGGCGGGAGAGCCGGGTGGGATGGTCCACCCTGTCGAAGGCCGCTGATAGGTCTAATAAGACCAGGGCTCCGACTCCCCCGCATCCACCTGCCTGGCTATGTCGTCCTGGATGGAAACCAGGACGCTCTTAGTACCGCTGTCAGGCTGAAGGCCTGACTGAGCTGTGTCAAGACGATCAGATGACTCAAGAAAAGAAGACAGAATAGGGGAGACCAGTGATTCCAAGAGCTTCATAAGAGCAGGGAGAAGAGAACTAGGACGGAAGTTAGATGGTAAAGAAGAGTCCAGCCAGGTTTTTTTTATAAGGTGGATTACTGTCGTGGCTTTTAACTCAGGCAGGATATATCCCGACTGGCAGGGGGTATTTATGGCATCCGTGATCACCCCTAAAAGATCAGACAAGCTCTCCTTCAAAACTCCCAGCGGCACCATATCAGATGGAGCGCTGGATTTAATCTGCTGGATGGCCTTGAGTACTGACTCCTCAGAGAAGAGAGGGAAGGAAGACCAGCCAGAATGTACAGTACCCATGACATATTCAGAAGGAACATTACCAGGGATAGATGCAGTGGCAGCTAGTGCAGAGCTAACTGAGATATTGGCACGAATAATCTCGATCTAACTAATGAAGAACTGAGATAAGGAGTCACAGAGTGCCTGGGTTGGCTTGACAGTAGTTGTACAATTTATCAGAGAAGATAGTGATTTAACAGCTGCAAAAAGGACCTTGGGCTGACACAAGGCGGTTTCGATTCTCTGGGCATTGTAAGATTATTTGCCGCTAAAATAGCAGTTGAGTAGGCCACAGAGCAACCTTATACTGGATCTTAAGAACAGGATCATAGTCAATACGCCATTTCCATCTCGCTTCTCTGAGTTTCAAACGAGCAGACCTCAGTTGCCCCGAAAACCACGGCTCAGAAGGAAGCCTTCAGCGTTGAGTGAGCCGAAGTGGGGCTACTTTGTCGGCTGCTACCTGAAAAACAGTAGTGATAGAGAAGGAACCGTGACTACCGCACATTTCGCTTTGACAGAGGATTTAAAGCCTTGAAGATTGGCTGAACGCCAGGAACGTTGCCAGACTCTAGCAGGCGGAATCCTAGGCTATCCTCGCACTGGTAGAAGCGAGCAGGTCACCAAATAATGGTCTGTCCTTAATATGGGCTCAGCAGAAAGGAAATTAAGAAAGGTTTTATTAGCAAATACTACATTGAGAGTGTTACCCATTTTATGGGTAGGCACTACAACGTGTTGATAAAAGTCCAGATCAGACAAGCTGCCAAAAAATGTGTCCTGCGCAGGAGCCCTAGGCAGGTTAAATTTCAGATTCAGATCACCCAGCACAATCAGGTCGGGGTGTTTGACATGGAGATCTGCTATAAAGTCAGCTAGGGGTTCAAGTAAACCAGCATAAGACCCTGGGGGGGGGGGGGGTAAACAATCAAAACATGATAAGAAAAAGTGGGAGAAATCACGCATCCCAACAGCATAGCCTCCACAGATAGAGAAAGAGGACAACACAATTGAGTCAGGACAAGATCTGCTTTGAAAATAGCAGCCACCCCACCTCCATGCCGAGGAGCTGGCCGGTCCAAATGTACAACCTTATATCCATCAGAAATTGCTTAAACAAGAGCCAGTGCCAAGCTTTCCTGGAGCCAGGTCTCTGCAAGGAACAGCATGGCGGGATGGTGATCAGATAGCAGGACATTTATTTCTGCTGCATGTGCTGGCAGTGATCGAGTGTTTAGCAATAATAGAGAAAACAACTGAGTATTAGAGCCCACCAGAGGCTGCTGTTGCACACAAGATGGTATAAGTTTAGCAGAGTCATCTGCCCAGCTATAAGGAAACAACGAGCTTCGTGGAGCCAGTGACAGAAGCCTTGCGCGGGTGACCAGAGCTGCACATTTAATGCTGATGCAGGGAGCAAGCAAGGCAAAGACTGCCCCTGCAGAGACAGAAAGAGGACTAACCGCAGCCACTGCGTCCTAGACACTCAGATTGCTATGGCCAACAAATGTATCAAATGATCTGCATATAGCGTTAAAATAGTAAAAGCTAGCAATAAGCAACATACAATAAAATTACACAGTTAAGTCAGCACAGAGGGGCTTTCAATGGCAGTCCTGGAACAGGAGGAGTCTACCTCTCGTGGGAAGGTTATATTGTTATCTTCAAGAGTGGGCTGATACAAACCACATAATTACTAATTTACAGGCAGGGTTTCAGAAGAATAAGGGGACTGCAGATCAGTGCTTTAATTTGTTCCTGCGCGCACCCAAGTGGACCAAGTGGCTGGCTGTTTGGCTGGCGACTCTGTGCTTGGCTGATTACAGCTGCTCCTGCGAGTCCCGTCGGCGAGAGGAATTTGCCGTTTATTTCATTTGTGGAAACCTGTGCCTTTAACTGAGCCCGCTTTCAAGACCCGCCCCCTCCTCCTGACAGCCTACATCAGGTCCCGTGCCTGCGCACCCGCGCGCGCACCCAAGGGGACCAAGTGGCTGGCTGTTTGGCTGGCGACTCTGTGCTTTGCTGATTACAGCCGCTCCAGCGAGTGCCGTCAGCGAGAGGGAGACCCCGTTTATTTCATTTGTGGAAACCTGTGCCTGTGAGTGGTGTTCAGGAGCTCTTGCCTGCACTCTCATTGTGGACATTGTGGACATTACGTTTGGTTTACGCTTGGTTGCGTTGCTTACGCTTCTTTTTCTATCTTCTCTAGTTAACTGAGCCTGCTTTCAAGCCCCGCCCCCTCCTCCCGACAGCCTACATCAGGTCCCGTACCTGCGCACCCGCGCGCGCACCCAAGTGTACCAAGTGGCTGGCTGCTTGGCTGTTCGGCTGGCGGCGGCTGCGGTGCTGTTGTGTGTTGTCTTTATTTATTCATCTCTGTTAATAGGGGAGCCGCTACTTTGTGGCTTCAAGTGTAACTATGAGGAAACTTAAAATACCGCAGATGCGTAAAGAAGCGGGTGCTGACTTTTTCTCAGCAGTGAGCACAAAACGTGCTAGTCTTGCTCGTGCTGCTGCCTTACCTTTGCCTGAAGTTAACGTTGAGGAGGTTGAATTGTTGCAGTGTGCACAAGAGTGCTCCCTGTTAGGTAAACAGAATGGGGAGACCATAGACTCCTCTCAACCATTATTTGGGGATGAGGAGATATCTAATATTATGGGTGATAAAACTAAGGCTTTGGGTTCTGGCATTGACTCTGAGCTGCAGATACCTGATAATGACAACGGTTTTCCTAGTGATTTTAATTATGACAATTTGCTGGATCTATCTAATCAATTTCCAAGCCATGCTCTGAAATCCGCTATAAGTATGCCTGACACATCGGCATCTGATTTCTCTATGATGATGAGTCTCTTTAACCGGCTCATACTTACTGAATTGCGGAATCAAACGAAATCTATTGGGGATTTAGTCTCTGAAATTTCTTTGCTCCCAGGTAAATTATCTGATTCATTGAGTAAAATTATGACGGTAAGGCTGGATGACAATTTCAGGCCGAATGTTGTTAGCTCTGGTCCTATAAAGTCTCTCTCTGTTCAGTCAGCAGATGAGATTATTGTTATACCTGCTACTCAGGATTCTGCTGTGGGGATCGGCATGGGTAGTACCAAGTCCGATTCCGCGGATAAAGTTCAATCTGAGCAGGTTGGGAAAATTCCCGGAAATATAGAGGAGCCGGGTGTGAATGATTCTAAACTCTCTAAAAGACAAGGGAAAAGGTTGGCCAAATTGAAGAAAAAAAATAATAATGGTTATAAGCCAGGAGGGCAGATGAAGTCTTCTAGAAAATTCCTCAGAGATCTCACTTACGAAGAGGTTGCTGAAGTACAACTAGTCGGTGTAGAGAAAAAATTGCAAAGCAATAAGTCTGTAGGAATAAAAGACCAACCTTTAAAAAAAAGTAGAGGTATTGATCAATTCACACAGAGTTCCTATTTTGAAGGGGACCATCTACTTTGTGATATTCTGAAAAAGAAAAACCATCGAGATTATCTTTATGAGATTTTTAATGCTGCCTTGCCATATGTGTCCTCGGTGGAATCACAAAGTCCTCTAGAGGGCGAAGATATTATTCTGGCTAACGAAAAAGGGTCTGTCATGCTTGAAACAAAGACTAGTAAGGAAGGTGTACTCAGTCATGAGGCCATCCCAGTGAGGAATCATGTAGGTATTTTGATTAATACTGGAATGGGTAGTCACGATTGGAAAATCGTATCGGGTAAAACATCTAACGACATAAATACTGAAGCAAAAAAGAGAGAAACTGCTGTAAATCCTGAAAAGTCTGTCAGACATGTCTCCAATATGAGTAATGAGAGGGATACCAAACAGACTGTGAATAATGAGGCCTCTATGAATCCATAATAAAAACACTCAAGGAAAAACACTCTAAAGACCTGTCTAATATGTTGGCAGGGCAATCACTGGGTACGAATGATGTTGGAAGCTACGAGGAATACTGTGCTGATCGGGGTGGGGGAGGTCTGGAATGATTAATCCTAGTGTTCAAGAAAAGGGTATCGAACAGCCACTGGATTACCCAATGTTTGACCTAAAAGAACCCATAAGGCCGGAGCTACCGGGGCTTGTTCTGACAACACTTTTTAAAGACCCTACTATGCCCTTACTAAATAGGCCATTCATACTATCATTATTGGGTCAAATTCCTGATCTTAGCTTGATCACTTCTGCCGACATTGACTTAGTTCACTACATACATAGACAACGTCTCGATTACGTTTGTCTAGTTATTCCATCACCTTTGGTTAGAAATCTTCTCCTGAAAGAGGCAGAACAGCTTCAACGAAGAGGCTATGACATCTTTGAATACGTATATACTCAACCATTGGTAAAACAGTCCTTTTAACTAATAGTGGTCAAGCGAATGGATTGTACCCTAATAACGTGGTGGGGGGATCTGTGCCTGTAACTGAGAAGTCGGATACACAAGATTGGAGGTGGCTTGCCCTGACCCTACGTGAATCTATTGATACTCTTAAAAAACTGGCGAAGCCCCTTTAGTAACCGAAAAAATTATCTCAAAAATACTAAGCTGGAATTCGCGAGGATCTTCCCATCTGCTGCACAATTCCAGCCTTATGAATGATCTAGCCCGGTATGAGTTTGTCTGCATTCAAGAAACCTGGTTTAGGGTTCACCTATGCTGGGAGGGTTTCACAGTTTCCTCACTAACCGCAAAAGGGGGCAGGCGTGGTAGACCTAAAGGTGGTCTTATTACGGCAGTGAAAAATGTCATTGACCCTAGAATCACGGGTGAATGGGCTTTTTCTGACCACTTTTTAGTGGTGGGCTACATATTAAAGTTTAACGCGGTGGACACTGCATTTCTGTTAGTGAATATATATTGGAAGCAGGCAGATTACTCTGATAATCAATTAAGGTTGGAACTGTGGAATTTGGGTTCATTACTTGAAACCTGGTTGGTTGCTAATCCTGGGGGACACATTGTTATTGTTGGCGACCTAAATGCTGATATTCCCGTTGATTCTCCTCTTGGTGACCTGTATACTGGTAACTATGAGACCGTATTACCAGCAGTTGATAACCCCAAGGGTCGAGGTAGAATTTGGTCGCATTTTATTGAGATTTGGGGATTGGTAGTTGTGGCTAATCCTCTTCCTACTTGGAAAGCGCGAGGTTACAAATCCACTATTGATTACATTATTTGTTCGGTGGGTGTGTTCAACTGTACTGGAAGGCTGGACATCATTGATACTAATCTCAGTGACCACTGTATGTTCTCTCTTGAATTGGACACTGTGGGTCACTCAAAATCAAAAATGATGTATAATCATCCCTTGGAAATTAATCATGCGGGGAATAGAATCAAATGGACTGAGAAAAAAAAAACACTTCATTCACTGCCACATGATTAAAGATTATGAGACCTTTTCTGATAATCAACGGGTCGATACATATTCGGCTGTTAAATTTACAGACTATATTATTAGTTCTCTTAGAAAAATTGAGGATTCCTTCGGCAAGAACAATATAGGTAATAATCTTAAGACCCATAATTTTGATGGGGCAGTGAAGGACAGTAAGTGTCGGATGAGGAAAGAGATCAGAGAGGCTTGGAAAGCGGGGTATGATATTACTGATACTGTGGCCATGGTAAAGAAAATAAAGCAAAAATATAAAAATTGGTCTATCCAACATCGCATGGTTAAATATCAGAGGGATGGTGAAATTATGTTAAACTCCATACGAGGACATAACTCCAGCAATTTCTGGAACTTAATTAACAACCTTGAGAAACCTCAGAAAGAGACACTTCTCAATCCTATTAATGAATCTACTTGGCTGGGACATTTTGCTGATTTATATCACACTAAAAATCATGATGTAAAAGATGCATTGAATTGTGGATCCCAATGGCTCTTGAAATTTAGCATGAGGGACATCGTTGATTTAATATCTAAATCTAAAAATTCGAATGTGCGCTTGGGCCGAACAACCTTTCCAATAAAATGTTCAAACGTGAAGCTCTGATATGGGCAAAAATACTCTCTAGTTTGTTCAATAATATACTATTGACCAGAGTTCTTCCTCTGTCAAAGAGGGTTTCTATTATTATCCCAATTTTTAAGAAGGGTTCCCGACAATGTCCCCTAAGCTATAGGCCAATTGCCATTTCGGATCCAGAATCCAAATTGTTTGCTTCAGTTGTATTGAAGAAAATTCACAAGTGGATGCTTGAAGGAAAAATTCTCGATATTAGACAAATCGGTTTTAGAAAAAACATGGGAACCAAATGTGGAGGGATGATACTTAGCTGCCTGCGAGCTGAAGCAATGAAGAAGGGTGCTTTACCTATCTTTGTTGCGTCCATGGACTTAAGCTCCGCTTTTGATTTGGTGGACAGGATGACCCTTTGGCAGAGACTGAGAGCATTAAATATGCCTCCAATTCTGTTGGATATAGTCAGGGCTATATACTCAGATACAGAAATAAGGGTAAGATTGGATGCTGAGGGTACTCTTTCGAATGCACTGACTGTATATAACGGTCTGCGTCAGGGCTGTAGGTTGGCACCCACATTATTCAACCTTTACGTGAGTGGTGCGAATACTGCCCTGTCGAATAAAGGCCTCGTAGCTCCCAAAATACGGAACATCCGTTTAGCATGGCTAGCTAATGCTGATGACTTCCTCCTTATCGATAACACAAAGAACGTTCTTCAAAGATTGCTTAAAGCCTTTGAAGAATTTATTTCTTCTTTACTGCTGAAGATTAACTCGGCTAAAACCGTGATAGTTCGTTTGGGTAACAGAAATAAGATGTTGGACTCGCTTACCTGGTCATGTGGTAACTCCCGTCTTAGAGCCCAGCCTGTGTTTAAATACTTAGGTTTTGTTATATCAGGGTCCAATTTAAGATCAGTATTTAGAACTCAATTTAGATTCAAGGCGGACATTGCAATCCGTCAAATGAGAGTAATCGAATCCAGATATGGCAGATTTACAATGAGTCCTCTGAGAGAATTCTACACGAAAAAGGTCATCCCTAGATTAATCTATGGGGCGGAATTACAGTCTCTTAAATACGAGGAGGATTGGTCATCCACTGAGAGTTACATCTGGAAATCTGTTTTGTATTTTTTACCTAAATCAATTCCTTTTGAGTTAATTCTGTATGAATTTGGTCTAAACTCTTTATTGGCTTACGTAACTTGGAAAAGACTAAAGCTGTGGAGGAAATGCAAGTCTAGTGAAACGAATACACTCTACTGTTGTGTAGGTCAGGACATTGGTAACCCTTTTATACAAGAGTTGAATGCCGAAACTACAAAGACTCTGAAATTTGTAGGTATGTCAGTAACCTCTCTCAAGAATAAACCCACACGGGTGAAAGAAAGTGTGATGGGGTTTGATTGGTTACATACAAAAAATAAAATCTTGGACTCTAAACTCTATCATCAAGTATGTGCTTTGAATAAATGGTTGCCAGTTATGGAACAGTATTTAGCCAAATATCCTAGTAAACGAATAAGAAATGATTTTATGCGTTTTAGATTTAATGTCATTGCTACAAACCAGGTTAATTCCATTAGATTTACTGTGAAAGGGTCTTGGACCTGGTGTAGATTCTGCTGTGTAGAGGGGACGTTGAGAATCTACAACATGTTTAGCTGGTGTGTCCGGCACCCAAGGCCAAAAGACTTCTATACTTCAGTCAATATGTATCTAATACTGCTAATGTGGATAGGGATTTCATCTGGTATAGAATGCTCCATTGTAGTAAAGGCAATTTAAATATTAGGGTTGCAACGTTTTTGAGAAATGTTTGTGATCTCTTTTAAAAGGTATCAACTGTATTTAATGGGAGAGAATGTTAATCCTATTTGGTGACTTCTTTTTTCTGCTGTTTTTTTTTCTCTGAAATTTTGGTCAATTGTTTTTTCTTGATTGGATTTGTACTTGTTCTTTGTATTTGATTCTGTATTTCTTCTTTTGTGATTGGTACTTATTTTATGTCAAAGTTGTGCAAATACGTTTGATAAAGTGTGTTTTTTTAATATTTTGTAAGGTTTATATAAACCATAACAAATAAATAAATAAAAAATAAAAAACATTTGTTCCTGCTGATCCAGAAGTACACAGTGTTATTAAAAGTGAAATTAAATGCAGTATTTCTGGATCTAAGGACGTCTTTCGATGAAGTCATCAGAAAGACTCTATGGCAAATCTTGCATTCAAGGAACGCTCCTGCACATCTAATCTCATTAATCCAACAGCTTTACTCCAAGACCCGGCCGTAGTTTAGTTCAGGCTCAGAGGTGAATTAAGTTCCCCCTTTGATGTAGAGAAAGGCGTAAGGCAGGGATGTGTGATTGCCCAGCTATTGTTTTGTGTGTACATATAAGAGGTAAAAGATGCATTATTAGAGGGTTGTTTGGACTGTCCTATGGTGGGCACAGAAAAATATCCAACCCTCTTCTATGCCGACGATGCAGTGATCTTGCCAACCTCGCCACAAGGTCTAACTTTGCTTCAATATTTAAGAGGGCGATGGGTCTGTACGACCTACATCTCGTTGGATCCTTCCTAGGTTTACCAAAGGCCACCACCTTAGCCCTGACATTGTTGGTGTCACTCACAGCTCCTTTAACCCCTATCTCACTAAACAATTCCCTTAATATCAGGGCCAGCTGCTTAGCATATTTCTTATAAAAAATTGCCGGAAACTCATCTGGTCCCAGAGCTTTATTTACCAGCAATGCTTTTTATTGCCACCATCACTTCCTCCTCACTTATTTCCTGATCTAAACATTCCCGCTCCTCCAAAGTTATTCTGGACATATTTATCTCACTGATATAATTGTGTATCTCCTGACTATCTGGATCGTCTGAAACATATAATGATTCATAATATTGAGCGAACCTTTCAGTTATCTCCTCTGTTCCCGTAACTATTACCCCATTTGGTTGTGATATTTGGTGTATCAACTTCAGGGCTTCTATTCCTTTCAACTGTTGAGTCAGGAGTTTGTCCGCTTTATTACTTCGGATATAATATCTTTGACTAGTTGTCAATAGATATCTCTCTGCACTCCTGGTCATCAATAAATTCAATTGACTAGTCAAGTCTTTCTATTTGTTGGCTAGGGCTCCTCGTTCTCTGATTGGCTATAGCTGTTTGGAAATCCCGCACTTGGTTTTCTAGTTCCACTTCCATTTTAGCCCTCTGTTTTTCCCGCTGTATTTTAAGTGCTATGAGCTCTCCTCACATCACTGCATTTTTAAAAGCATCCTATGTACTGGCCACCAGGGGATGCACGGATGAGAACCTATCCCATGTGAGATCTGTTCTTCATGGCCCCAAAAGCTAAAAGAGCCATGCTAATGGAATTCCCCACCTCTGAAAACTGATGATCCTGAGGTCTGAAGGGCCCCTTCACTGATCTGGAAAAAACCCGAAAGAAATCGGAGCTGCCTTCCTCAAGAAACCTGCTTTTTTCAAGCGGCGGTCTGTGGCCCCACGTGAGGTGCGTACTCCTGCACCAGGCAACTCAGGCAGTGACATTGCTACTCGCGGAGCTGTGAACCCTGCGGTCGTTGCAGTGGTCCTTCGGGTGCAGTCCGCACACCGTGGACCCCAAAAGGTACGAGAGATCTCCCAACAACTGGAGAGCAGGACAGGGAGATTCTAGCCGCCCGGCTACACGGGTTGGTGAAGCTGTGGACCGGGAACCACACAACTGCATGGTGCGCGCCCTCCCCAGCCCCCAGTGTGATAGTGTCTCCGACCTCCCACCTGCTGGGGCCCCCCTCCGAGGAACCCACATCACGAGTCAGATCCCCGAACGGAACGTGGAACAGCAAAAGCAGCAGCACAGACCCACAACGTAACATGTGCCGGCTCTGAACCCTCTGAAGCCACCTGTGGAGAAGGTGATCGCCCTTGCAGCGCCCATACAAGAATATCACAGCGCCTCTCCGAGCACTGCGACTACGGAGATCCCGACATGAGCTGCAGGAACAAATTTGGCTGATGACTTGTGCTACGGCTGCAGCCCCCCTGCCCAGTACAACACGCTCCTCCACCACATGCGGGAGTGGAGGAAGGCAGCGGATACCATCTGTACTTGCAAAGGAGGAAGCGACGGAGCCAGTGAATCCCGTGGTTCCTACAACGAGCTCACCCTCATAACGGGCCCCCACCGGGCGGACCGGCGGAACATAAAACTCCAAGCACGACAGGCCGTGAATGAGACCTGGAGTTCAACAACGGGCCCTGGGCAGGCGACTTGGCTTGTATGCTGTAAGTACCCGAAGAGTACTCCTCCCTTTTTTTTTAGGTGATCCGAGCAGAGCCCCAGGTTTCTGAGTAGGGTCCGACCCTAACGCTAGTAGAAGTTCACACAAAGCAATTATTTGGAAGAGGGGATCTGAATACTTGCTCTGAAAGGGCCCAATTTCATTTGATAGAGTAACCAACATAGATGGAGGCCCCTCCTTCCTGGAATCATTCGGGGGACATCTGAACCTGAGGTGCCTCTTGGGGTGAAAGAGATTGAAAGTGGGGTGGCGCAGATAGACTGGAAATACTGGAGAACCCATTGATGAAAAAGGTGGAATCACCACACGTTTCTCTGACCCTACCAGAGTCTCCTCCCCAAAACTTCTCAGTCTAACACGCGCACTCAGGCGGAGTTGAGCGCTCTTGCCCGGAGAGCACAGGAAGGTCCCACCAACAAAGTGAGCTGGTGGGCCATATTGGTCACACGATCTCCAGTGCCATTACATACCGAGATCTAAGCATGGTCGTTCTTTGTATTCCTGTCCTTCGTTGCCCTTAATTAAGGAGAGAAATCAACAAACTTGGGCATAGTTACCTGGGAAATCAATCCCCAGGGACTGTAGCCAAATAGACCTTCCTGCCCGGTGTCTGTACCCAAGCCCCCCTGGCACATCACCTACCCCGATTGAAGTGCACATACTTGCCTGCCCTAGCTGAACTTACGACAATAGGCAGTGTCTGTCAATCGATCAGAGACCCCTATTCCTAAAAACAATCTAAGAAGCATCCAACTACATCCATCAGTGGAAGCAGAGCCATAGGTCACGATTCCCAAATAAGAGAAAAGCAACAGCCTTCCCCAAGTATAGAAGAACACAATAGCGACCCAACACCGTCGCAAGGGCAGGAGGTGCTCTAAGTGAATTGTTGCAACCCACACGTCACTATCTGACCACTGCTCCACCTAGACTCTTCGATTATCAAAACTCCCCTGGAATCAGCTTAGCACCATCGACACCAACCACTGATACTGAGGGTTGGGCCCCCAGCAACGGGGTGAGTGCCTCCTCTAGTACACCAATCGCTATATTGAGACTAAACTGAAATTGGCCAAATAGGCCTACTCCCCGCCACTGCCTCCCCCAGACAACACAAACACAGTGAGCATGGAGACCTCTGGAACAGAAGCAGCAGCAACAAAAGGAGACATTGCTGCTCTCATGAGTTAGATAAAGAAAATGGGAGCCAACATAGGCAGAAAAATAGACAAGATAACAAAACAAATGCACAGGATTGAAGAGAGACTTTAAGGTGTTGAAAACAACCAAGCATCCATAGATACCCTCGAAACCCAGATGGACCTGCGACTACAGGAGATAGAGCAAAGAGAAGAGGAATTCTGACTGAAAATGGACGATTTGGAAAATCAAGAGAGGAAGAATAACCTGCGCTACTATGGGATCCCTGAACACGAAGGTGAGACAGAAGGGGACCTCGGGAAAGCGATCCATGATATCATCAAAATACTGGTAGCAGACGAGGAGATCGACAAGCCCAAAACTGAGCGGATACATAGGGCCGGCAGGCCCACTGGTGGTCCAAGATCAGTCCTTGCAAGGTTTCACAGATACCAGGACAAAGCCAGGATCCTTGAGAAAGCCAGGACCGGAGGCTCAATCACCCTTGGAGGAGCACAGATCGCTATTTTCCAGGACCGATCCTCATTGACCCTGACCCTGAGACGAATGTGCGGACCTCGTATGAAATGGCTTAAGGATCAAGGAACGCGATACAGGTGGGGCTACCCATTCTACCTCTCTTTTGAACATGGAGGCGGGAAAATAAGATTGAAATCTGAAAGGGAGATAGGGGATTGCACTGCCAAACTTTTGGAACCACGCCCCAGAGGGTGGAGACTGGGAGGAGACAGGACAGAGCGGGAGACATTGGGAGCTCCAAGGACCACGAAGGAAAAGAGTCAAAGGATCGAGAAAATACAGGCGAGGCAATGTTACACCCGAAGGAGATAAATGAAGGAGGTCTGCACAGCGACTACTAGGAGACAAAGTCAGACAGGCCAAGGAGTTCTAAGTGTTCTGATCTGCCTGTAACTCGGATACGGGCGGAACGCACAATATGTGAAATCTTCTCCCTGGAAAGATGAGGAACCACTGGCAGACAACTAGCGGTAAAACCGCATGGAACTTCACATATCCTTTCAAAGATTTAATGTTTTGATTGGGGGGGTAGAACCGGGAAGGCGGTACAAATGTTATTGTGAATGGTTTTTGAAGAGGGACCGTGAGGTAACTGGTGGTCCGACATCGGATCAATATCTTCACCGATCCTGATCGGACGCCATCAACCAGACATCAGGGGCATTTGGGGCGAAGGGGGGTAGATTTGAAACAGAATCCTCACTGAGACTTGCTAGGGTACATACACGGTTACTCAGCATCGCACTAAGGTGCCATTTGTTGCTAGAGGGTCCTTGCAAATGCATAAAGACAAATGATGGCTGATATAGGCCGACAGGTGGGAGACCTCCTCAGGGTTGGCACATTAAACGTTAAGGGTCTTAACTCACCGACAAAGAGATCATTGGTGCACCAGGAGTTCCGCAGGGGGAAATTAGACATCCTCTTCTTACAAGAAACAAAATTTGCCAGGGGAGAAGAACGTAAGCTCCTGGGGGCCAAGAACAGGACTAGAATTCTGGGGATCTGGGCCTTTGAGAAGGGGAGGAGTGGGGATACTCATCAGAAAGGCACTAGACTTCACGATTTCCAAGTCATGGAAAGACGTTGAAGGGCGCGCTCTATTTGTGGCCGACACTGTGGGAAAGACCAAGATCACACTCACAACCAAATATGCCCCTAACAGGGGGCGAACGAGATTCCTGGCCAAGACAGTCCCCAAAATCATGCCTGAAGCCACCGGACACGTCCTCCTTGGAGGTGACTTCAAAATATGGGCAGATCCCAATTTAGACAGGAAAACGGGCAATATAGAGAAGAGAGACCCCACCGAAGGAGGACGCAGTACAGTCGTAAATATGTTCAATACCTATGGCTTGAGAGACATGTGGGGGGAACTACACCCAGAAGATCAGGGATACACCGTCTACTCTGCCCCACAGAACACCTTCACTAGGATTGATTACATATACCTATCAGAGGAAATGCACAACGCTACAATAAGGTTAGATATTATACCAATCACCTGGTCGGATCACGATATGGTCACAGCTGACATCGACTGGGATCACCTACCCAAGAAAGGGGGCCGATGGCGATGTAATGAGACACTCTGGAAAGATCCAGTTTTCAAAACGGAAATGGAAACTGAGATCCTTGAATATATTAAGACTAACAACATCGGGGAAGTTTCCAAACTGATAGTATGGGAAGCAGGGAAGGTGACCTGGAGGGGGATACTGATTAGGGAGGGGGCTAGCAAAAAAACAGAAAGAAACCTGATTGAAAACAGACTCTGAAAGGAGATTTGTCATCTAGACGAGGAAGCGAGGAAAGATGAAAAGGGGAGAACAGATAAGATTCTAGAGGCAAAAGAAATAGGGAGGAACTCCGCCTTCTTGAACATGGGCTGATAGCCCGAAAACTACAGCTCCTAAAACAGAAATTCTATGAGAAGGGGGACAAGGCCAATTTCTTGCTGTCCGCCAGGTTACGTGCCCAGCGGTTAGAAAGGAAGGTTCAGGAAATAGAAAATCAAGACCCCTCCCACATCACAGCGAACCCAGACATTCTCGAGGCCTTTGCCACAGTCTATGAGACCCTATACAGATCGGAGGTCCAACTCGGGGATTCAGAGACCAAGCAATTCTTATCCTCTGTTAAAATCCCGCAGATAACGTATGATGAAAGCCGCACATTAGAGGGTCCAATAACGGAAGAAGAGGTCAAGAACGCGGTTAAGGGATTGTCCTTAGGCAAATCCCCTGGGGAAGATGGCTTTACAGCCGGATTCTATAAATCCTTTCTTTTCCTCCCTCCTCCCCATCATGGTGGAACTCTTCAATGAGATCCTAGACACTGGAAGGGCCCCGGACTCTTTTGTCCGAGCCCTCGTCTCGGTGATCCCCAAAGAAGGTCGAGATCCAAAGCAGTTTGGCTCGTATCGCCCCATATCTTTACTAAACATTGATGCCAAAATATACACTAGAATCTTGGCAGCCCGACTGGAAACATATATGCCACGACTAATACATAACGATCAGGTGGGTTTCATAATGGGCAGACAAGGATCCGATACCATGAGAAAGACCCTCTCGGCCGATGCAGAGATGCAGGGAAGAGCCTTCGACAGGGTCGAATGGGACTTCTTAATGGCGGTCCTCCACAAGGTAGGGATAGGCCCGAAATTCAGGAAAGGGGTTCAGGCAGTTTACACATAACCCAAAGCCTCAGTCTTCGTTAACGGTGAATACTCCCGCTGGTTCGAGCTGAGCAGAGGGACACGATAAGGATGCCTCCTCTCTGCACTACTCTTTGCCCTCTCCGTAGAACCCCTAGCCCAGAAACTGAGAGATGACCCTCAGGTTGTAGGACTCAGACTGAGAACCACAGAATATAAAGTAGCCCTGTGCGTGGATGACCTACTCTTACATATCTCGAACCCCACATCCTCCGTCCCCAGGGAAATCCGGTTGTTTAAGGAATATGGTACGCTATCAGGCTTCAAAATTAATGAGGCCAAATCAATCCTATTCCCCCTTTATGAGACCACGCAAGCAGATGTAGACAGACTCTCTCCCCTGGGCCTCATCCTGGAAAATACCAAACTTAAATACTTAGGGATACAGGTAATGAGAAACATTACCAAACTCTACAAGGCCAATTTCCCACTCCTCCTCCTAAAGTTCCACGCGGAACTAGCGAAATGGAAAAAACTCACGATATCGTGAATGGGCAGACTTAATGCGATCAAAATGATATGTCTCCCCCACTTCCTTTACCTCTTCCAGATGCTACCCATATAAATGCTGAAGACCTTTTTTGATCAGACCAAAGGGGCCATTGTGAAATTCCTTTGGGAGGGCAAAAGGGCAAGAGTAGCCTATGACACTTTAACACTACCCAAAGAGAAGGGAGGGATGGGATTACCAGACTTGAAAAAATACTATAAGGCTGCCCAGCTCCGAATTGTGATTCCCCCATCTGCGCAACTGTAAGGAACCTCAATGGGTTGCGATTGACAATCACTATCTTTCCCCAGCAACGGTCTCCGAGTGACTATGGGTCCTGAGAAACAAACTTGTGCGAAGATTGAGAGATCACCCGATATTAGGCATCATTTGGGAAATATGGAGAGAGAGAAAGGGTATGCAGAAAATTACTTCTTGGCCGTCCCCCCTGAGCCACCTATGGTCTCCTGGTGTCAGGGAAAATATTACTAACCTGGATAGATTCCAACCTTGGTTTGAGGCGGGCCTTGAGAGGGTGGGTCAGTTGTGGAAAAATGGGTCCTTTGTTATGATTGTGGAACTGGGGGAAGACCTCGGGTTGGGCCCGCTCCCTGTCTTCCACTTCTTGCAGATCAAGGGAGTTCTGACAAGGGCT
Organism: Ambystoma mexicanum; assembly: GCF_040938575.1. Classification (NCBI taxonomy): domain Eukaryota; kingdom Metazoa; phylum Chordata; class Amphibia; order Caudata; family Ambystomatidae; genus Ambystoma; species Ambystoma mexicanum. The sequence continues at coordinate 548,615,172 of NC_090932.1, forward strand.
GAATGGAAAGATAAAGTGGATAGGGACCTCACCCCCTTCGAGAAGCAGCTAAACTGTAGAACAGAAATGAAAGGTCTAATATCTGCAATGTACAGGGAATTGATTGAAGCGGGAGGAGGTTCCACGTTATACCTGAAGAATAGATGGGAGAAAGATCTTGGTGAAGAAATTGACCCGATCATGTGGGGAAAGATGTGCAGGTCCGCCCCTCAGGTTTCTATAGCTAGCCAATACAAACTTCATGCAATTAAATTACTACACAGGTGGCATTACGACCCCCTCAGGCTCTCTAGAATGTTTCAGTCACTAAGCCCGATGTGTTGGCCCAAGTGTGGTGGGATAGCAGACTACTGGCACATGTGGTGGGACTGCCCCAGAATCAAAGTCTATTGGAATGAAGTCTTGGGATGGATTAAGGATCTCAATGGAATCCGTTAAACCTCGGGGTCATCTTCGACTCCACAATCTCCTTCTCTCCTCATATATCTGACGTCTCTAAGAAGTCACACTACCAGCTGCACCTCCTCAGAGGTATTCTTCCCTTCCTCTCCTTGCCCCAGAAGCTCACTGTCTCCAGAGCCCTGGTTCTCTCGAAGCTGGACTACTGTAACAGCCTCTATCTTAATCTGCCTGCCTCCACTCTCTGCCCTCTGCAACTCATCCAGAACAGGACTGCAAGACTTGTCCTTGGCTTCAAGCCCAGGGACCGTATCTCTCCAGGACTGAAATCTCTACACTGGCTCCCTGTGGCTGCGAGGATTAAGATCAAAACCCTCTACATTGTCCACAAGGCCGTCTGGGGCCTGGGGCCTAAATACCTTCAACTCTCTCTTCCTAAATATCTTCCTTCCCGAGCCCTTCGCTCATCTGTCTCCAACTCCCTCAGGGTCAGCCGCTTCTCGAAGCAACGAGCTGGGGGTAGATCTCTCTCTGCAGCAGGGGCCTCTCTCTGGAACAGCCTTCCTGCCTCCCTGAAACTTGAGGAGAACCATCTTCGGTTCTGGAAGCACCTCAAACCTTCCTCTTTGCTTCTGCTTTCTCTCTCCCTCTCCCCTGCTAAATTCTTCACTGAAACTGCACTGAACCTGCACCTGGGCCACTCTCACCGACCTCGGTCCTTGGCCCAGCCACTCTCCACTTGCACTGCCTCCCTGGCAACCCCTGCACTGCGGGACTGTCTCTGCATCCCTACAGCCCCCCCTCCCAGCACTTGTCTGCACTTACCTTGCACTTGCCACCAGCTGGCCCTATTTATTTATTTTATTTTTTATTCTACTTACCCTGTTCAGCACTTCCCCCTCTCTCCTTCCCCTTGCACTTTTTCCCTTCCCCCTACCCCTGCACTTGCACGATCTAAATGACACCTGGCCTAGTAGGATCGTTGTCTGTCTTCCCCCCTGTTCCTCCCTCCCTGCCTCGTCGCACCTTGAAACACTTGTGTATAGGCGCGTTACAAATGCCATATCATATCATATCAATCCAAAGGGCCGCAGACCCCTTACCGCTTCTCTTCGGATTCGAACAGTGTGAAGACAAAAGAAAGAGCGTCAAAGGCTTAGCGGCCCATCTCTTATTAGCAGCCCGTGCTGCCTTCGTTATCAAGTGGAAGTCTGTACACCTACCGAGCAAGTTCGAATGGATAAATATAACATCAAACATTTGCGTTATGGAAAAAATCACTGCGGCCCTGCATGGGACATCAACCCAATGTGACATATTGTGGGGAGACTTCGTCTGTAAGTATGTGCCGGGGACTAATGAGTGAAATGTGTTATTTTGTAAGGCTGTTCCCTTTCCCCTGAGGAGAACATTCAAACCTGTTCCCATAAAACTGACAAGCATCGTGACCCAGAAAACTCTATGCCTAAACAAACGGCATCAAGTGCGATTATCAGAGATGACATATTGTACCTCAAACAAGTTCCTTCTCTTCATTTGAAAGACATACATTCTTATAGATCAACAAGGATGTAATGTTCCAGGGAGGGAGGAGCGGTGGGCGGGGGCATAAAGTTATCTAGATTAAAGTAAATGTTTTCTTGTCCGGGAGGTGATGATGTCTCACATGCATGCGAACCACTGTACATGTATTTTTTTTGCTAATGTTTTGTAATGCTTCCTATTTACGTTCTTGAAATTGCAAATAACTCAAATAAAAAATGTAAAAAAGCATCCTGTGTACTCTCATGCGACAGGAATTGAGTCGTTTTAATGGAAAAATATTCTTCAATTTTGTCGTATATTCTCAGCCATTCCTTCATCATACAATAGTTTTCTAGTGAACGTCCACGCCCACAGCCCTACCCGCAGGCCCGTATCTCTAAACCAGACCGTAAGGGGGCGCATGATCCGACAAAGCTATAGATCTTTCACTTCTCCCAGCAATTTCGCTGTTACCGACACATAATCTAATCTTCAGAGGGAGTGATATATATGTGAAAAGCACATCTATCCCTTCTCGTCTTCTCTTCTTGTCCTCCACACATCCCTCAAAGCTTCTCTTCAGCACCCATGAAGGTTGAACTATCCCTTTCCCCCCACTTGCACTCCTATCTACTTAGGGATCCCAAGCCATATTAAAATCCCCTGTGAGTATTATTAGACCACGTGCAAAATCTTCCAACTTACTTACAACCTCCTGTATATATGTCCCTTGGCCCGTGTTCGATGAATACATTGTTGCTAGGGTGATCAATTTGTATTCCATCTGCAACTGAACAAACAAATATCTACCCACCAGGTCCGCTTTATGCCGCAACACTGTTGCCTTCAAGGAATCTCTAAGTTCTATCATGACCCCAAAGTCTTCCCCCACTGCATTGGATTGGTATAGTCTATCAAACATACAAAATCTCCCCACTAACTTATCTTCCTTTCTAATGTGTGTTTCTTGTAACATTATGATATCCACTTTCTCTCTTTTGAATATAGCTTCAACTGTTTTCCGCTTCGCCAGGGAATTCAACCCTCTAACATTATATGATATAACCTTGAAAGTAACTCATACAATTAGATGCACGTTTGACTGCAAACACTTCCCCTATTATCAGTATAGGTCTTTCCCTCTGTCCGGTACCCCCACCCCCTTTAATCCTCCCTACACCCATCCCTCCCCATCCAACCCCCCTTCCCAGGCCCACAATCCTATGACATCTTTGGGAGTAAACTCCCAAGCTAAGGCCCGATATAAAGCCTGGGGATGCGCCCTCCGGGAAGGAATCCTACCACCTCCCTTGCATTCCAAGACACCCTCTGCCAGCCCTCCAGCTGGACCGTTCTATATTCCAGCAATTAATGTTAAACCCCCTCTCTTCCATGATTCTGTATGCACACCTACCTTCAAGAGATGTCTTCACCACTCCCTTCCACCCCTTCACCTTGTCCTGTGCCTCAAGGGCCCTTCAAATTTCTTCCACTTCCCTTCTTCTTCCCTTTTACCACAGACCAATACCATTGTCGCAATCCTTGTTGAGCTGAAAACCCAGCTAGTCTCTCTCCGTGCCCCACTTCCTCCTCAATGTTGAGTAATGCCAATCCTTCAGAACACATGGTTATGCCATGTTGCACCCCTTTCAGAGAAAATATCAGTGCAAATGGGAAGGTCCATTTATACAAAATCTGTTTCGCTTTCAAAGCCTGTGTTACTTGGCCCATATCTCGTCGTTTCTGAAGCGTCATCAGCGCCAAGTCTTGGTACAACTGAATTTGCATCCTGTTGATCGCGACTTCTCCAGCTGGTCTCGCTGCTCGTAGAATACTTTCTTTCACAGAATATGAAGATATAGCCGCCACAACATCCCTGGGTCTAGCACCTACATCTAGCCTTCTCTGGCCCACCCTACGAATCTGATCAATTCCTAAATTCTCAGACGGAGTTTCAGTTAGCAAACTACTGAAACATTGTTGTACTGTGACTTTCAAATCTATATCTACAGTTGTCTCACTCAACCCATTCATACGAATGTTGGATCTTCTTGATCCGTTTTCCAAATCTTCAGTTTGCAATTCTAAGTTATGTGAGACTCTCACCAAATGTTCCAGAAGTTCACTATTTTGTCGGACCTCTTCCAATGTCTCTGTCAGGCCTTGCTCTGTAACATCCACTCTTCCGCCCAGCTCTTTTAATTCCCCTTGACTTCCGTCAAGGAGGATCTCAGTTCCTCCCTCAGTGAAGAGAATTGCTGCTGCAAATGATCTGTAAGCCTCCCTTCCATCTCTTTCAGGCATTCTTTGTGGTCCTCTTTGCTAAACGCCATTTCACTGAGTTCCGTGATATCACTTTTCTCTTCCTCTGCAATGCCCTTTTTATTTGGGTCTGGGTGCGATTCCCCACTCTGTTTCCAGCACCTCTCAAGCAACCCCTCCTGCTGCACCTGAAGTTGCTTCAGTTTAGCCTGGGTACTCTTGTCTTTTGATTTTGGCATTAGGCCCCAACAAACTGTAGACTCTCACTCCTGGTGGTGCTGAAGTGATTCCACAACAATCCTCTCAGGCTTTCACAATAGCGTTTCATATGTCACAGCTTTGAGTGGCGTTAATGTCCAACATTTATAATCATTTGTATTCAACCTGGATTGATACCATTCACCTGTAGTTATAGGGCACCCACTCCAGTGCCTGTCAAATGTAAGTTACCTCTTCTTCTGCTTCACTTCCAATTTTTATCACCAGTCGCATAGGTACAGGGCTTGCAGGGTATTGGATACACCAGCTTTTACACATCATTCACCTCCCCTTCCTGTCAGCTGTCGTGCTCTGCCACTCCACCACCTCAATGCCCAAGTCCCCCCTACTGTTGAAAAATCCAGCAACCGCCCTTTTTTTGTCCCAAAACGTTTTCTTCACCACCATGTAACATGCAGGTCCCAACATGCTTACTGGGGTGTTTCCTGGTTATCAATGGATATTTCTGCTTCAGGTGCTATTGTGTCTAATGTATTTCCCTGGATGCATTGTCAACCAAATCCCTCACTGCCATCAGAAGAACACTTTCCCATTTTCACCTGCGTACCCACTTTCTCCTCTCCTCCCACCTCACCCCTGCTACCGCTCAGGCCAAGCCACTTCCGTCACTGCCACCCACTTTCTCGGTCATCCGACCCATTGATGCTCTTGCCCCTGTCATGAGGATCCGCTTGAAGCCCAAAGCCAAGTGCAACTCCTGGTACGACTCAGACCTCCTCACCCTAAAACGCAACTACAGGGTAGCCAAGAGGAAATGGCGTGCTTTATGTACATCCTCTGACAAACTAGCCTGCCGCCTGCTCCAAAGGCAATACCGGCTCTCTGTACTTACCAAGAAGAGAGCCCATATGCAAGCCCGCATCTCTGCGGCATTTAACAACTCGGCTGAACTCTTTAAAATCTGCAAGGAACTGGCCAATCCTGCTGCAGTCTCTACCTCTCCTGTCCCTTCCGAGGCCCTCTGCAGGGCACTGGCTTCTCACTTCCTCTCTAAAACTCAGGACATCCTGTCCTCACTCTCGTCCTACCCCCCCCTCTACTCCCTGCTCTTCCTCTGGCCCTTCTGCAGCCACCTCTCCTCCCTCCTTCTCTGCCTTTCCCCTGTTCTATTCAGAGGAGGTTTCTAGACAAGTCCGATCTATGAAAGTATCGTCAAAACAGGTTCACCCCTGTTCCTCCAAAACGATTAAGGACCACATCGACTCCCTGGCTCCTGCTCTGGCTGATTTCTGCAATCACTCCTTCGCCACTGGAGTCTTCCCTTCCCCCCTGAAGCACTCCCTTGTACACCCTCTTCTTAAGAAACCCTCTGCCGACCCCTCCTGCATGGCAAACTATTGCCCAATCTCCATCACTCCCTTCCTGGGCAAGCTCCTGGAGAAACTGGCTATCTCCCAGCTTAATCTCCACACTGAATCTGTTGGTTGTCTTCATGACCATCAGTCTGGCTTCAGAGCTGCCAGAAGCACGGAAACTTCTCTCCTGAACATCCGTGAAGACCTGCTCTCCAACCTTGACTCTAACACCCCTTGCATACTCATCCTGATTGATCTCTCTTCAGCCTTTGACACTGTCAACCATGCCATCCTGCTCAACCGTCTCTGTGATAACCTGGGTATCACTGGTCAGGCTCTTGCCTGGCTGACTTCTTTCCTTTCTGACTGACCCTTCCAGGTCCAACTTGGGTCCTTCCTCTCCGCTATCTTCTTCTCTACTTGTGCTGTCTCGCAGGGGTCTAACCTCTCTCCCTGGCTGTTCAACCAATACCTGGCACTCCTTGCCTACCGCATCGCCTCTCTCTGCCCCAACTTTCAATGCTATGCGGATGACACCGAGCTCATTTTCAGGCTACACTCGGCCTCCTCCTCTCCTTCCCTCATCTCTGACTGTCTGCTATCCAGGAGTAGTGTGCTGCCAATGACCTCTGCCCTCATGCCAGTAAAACTGAGATTCTCCTCATCAGCACACCCGCCCCCTCCTTTCCTGTAGTGCTCTGGCCGACCTCTCTTGGCCCTCTTCCTGCTCCCACCTGCAAGGCTAAAAACCATGGGTCATCTTCAACTCCACACTCTCCTTCTCTCCTCACATCTCTGACGTCTCTAAGAAGTCACATTACCAGCTGCACCTCCTCAGAGGTATTCTTCCTTTCCTCTCCTTCCCCCAGAAGCTCACTGTCTCCAGAGTTCTGGTTCTCTCCAGGCTGGACTATTGCAATAGCCTCTTTCTAAATCTGCTTTCTTCTACTCTCTGCCCTCTGCAACTCATTCAGAACAGGACTGCAAGACTTGCCCTTGGCCTCAAGCCCAGGGATCGTATCTCTGCAGGACTGAAATCAGCACTGGCTCCCAGTGGCTGTGAGGATTAAGTTCAAAACCCTCTGCGTCGTCCACAAGGCCTTCTGGGGCCTTGGGCCTCAATACCTTCAACTCTGTCTTCCTAAATATCTTCCTTCTCAAGCTCTTCGCTCATCCGCCTCCAACTCCCTCAAGGTCAGTCGCTTCTCCAAGCAACGAGTTGGTGGTAGATCCCTTTTCTCGGCTAGTGCCTCCCTCTGGAACAGCCTCCCTGCCTCCCTGAAACTTTAGGAGAACCATCTCCGGTTCCGGAAGCACCTCAAAACCTTTCTCTTTGCTTCTGCTTTTTCCCCTCGTCTCCTCTGCTGACCTCCTTGCTGTAACCGGAACTGCACTGGCTACCTGAACACCCTGTGATCTCGGGCCCAGGTCCCTCCCCCGCCAGCATCACACACCTGCACTGTCCACCTGGCAACCCCCGCATGGACTGTTTCTGTATCCCTACAGTCCCCCTACCAGCCCTAGACAGCTGATGTCGGCACTTACCCACGTACTTGCCACATGCTGGCCGTTACTTTACTTATTGTTATTATATTTTCCCATGTACTGCACTGTCCCTGCCCCCTTCCCACGCACTTGCACGATCTGAATGACACCTGGCCTAGTAGGACCGTTGTCTGTCTTCCCTTTGTTCCCCTCCCTTGCCTCATTGCGCCTTGAAACACTTGTGTATAGGCGCGTTATAAATGCCATATCATATATACCCAGCTTCAATCGGGAGTCGTCTCTGTGATTTCCCGTTATGAACGTTCCACTCCTTTCTGTCACCTTACCAACGTTAGTTCAGGTGACCACACTTACAGGCATTTCTGCATCAATCCACTCCAAAAGCTACAGATCTACAGGTGGAGCGCCTTTGATCCATGAACAAGTATCACTTGTCCTGCATATTTTCTGCTCTCACGGCACTGTCCAAATCAATCCAGATGGGATCTCTTATTATCAGGAAGGCACTTATTTATAGATGGGGGTCGGAGATATCACGGGAGCTCCACGCCTCCTCCAATTCCTCTGTAGCTGTCCCAGCGGATCGCTTCAATTTGCTTCACCAGACACTGTACGGCCAGTCTCAATAAGGTCCCTCTGCAACATCAAACATGCCAGACCGGGTGTTAAGGCCATTAGCACCCCGGGTTACCAAAGGGTAACACTGGGTGTTTAAAAAAAAGGCCATTTTAATTCATTGAACGGGACGCTGCGCACGTCCTGTGCAATGAATGAAAATACTGTCCCAAGATGGCAGCCATGGATATGGAAGACGGGGATCCATACGGAGCCCCTCTTCCATTTCCATGGTGGCCACGGATCAGGAGCAGACACGTGGCGGCGGCAGAGGGCCGCCAAAGAAAACAGGTAAGTGGGGTGGGGGGACATACAAAAATGTAATATAAGGAAGGGGAGGGTGGCGCTGTGGGCAGGCGGAGCAGCCTCCATGGAACACAAACTGAGATTAGCAGTTTCAGCCCGCAATCCAAGGAACCTGATTGGCTGTTCCCCCCACACTGGGTGCTAATGGGTGAGACTGTGCCGCACAGAGGGCCTAGAGAAACGGAGGCCTTTGGTCACCTTATGTCTTTGTACGGAGGAAAAAGCCTTGGGTGGGTGAAACATGTAAAAGACAGTCTTACAGATCTAGGTGACAGTGAAGCATGGGAGATCCCCCTGAGTGTGAATGGTTCAACTCGCTACAGACTAATCAAAGCTGCTGATATAAGATCAAGAGATCTGGTGGAAGCAGCAAATAGGTTAAAATTGGGCCCAGATTATCTACTGCACAAAACAGGGGCAGGATTTGAATGTTAGCGAGATCTAATTAATCCCCCGTTTGAAAGAGCAACGTATGTTCGATTCAGGCTAGGAATATTGCCATGGCGTTATTTATAAAATCGTGGTGAAGCAATGAGACAGGAGAATGTCCGCTCTGCGGGGCGAAAGATGAACCAATAACTAATTTTCTTCTGATTTGTGCAATGTTCCTCAAACTCTGTTTTTATCTGCGTCCAATCTTCAAAACAGCAGGAATTTAAGGAATGCACTGAATTTATACATGCATTCTGTAATGCCCTACGTAGTATTTGCAACTGCCCATTATATGCACAGGGCTTGGATATACAGATTAAACATTCTGAAAATTAGAGATTATATGACATAAAATCGATTGAGTCACAATCGTCGGTGTGGCAACGGTCCAACTTTTGATGCTCTCCTCAATTACTGACCTGGAAACATGCTAAATAGTTCTTAAATCCTGTAAAAATGATATGCAAATTTTAGATCTTTTTAAAAAATCTGTGAAGTAATTGCACCATATATATTGTCTTTTTAGAAATTATGTTTTTATATTTGAATTATGTTTCTTATGATGTGTTTGTACTTGATGGTTTTTAAAGCCAAATAAAAGTTGATGATGGTATTCGCGCCTGCCTATTCGCCCATGCAGTATGGAGGAAAGGGCACAGGGCGTATAATTAAAAGTTACTCAACGTAGTGACTAATGTAGTCCATAGTCCCCTTTCCTCCATCTGACCCACAATCCTCCCCCTGATAATATTAGGTATGTGTTACTGACCGAGGCGTCAAAGGGGGACTGAAGTGAAGCACCAAAGGGCAGGGTCAGCAGAGCATGCTCACGCCCGCCCCCCTGCGTATCCTAAATTTAAAGGAGAAATGCACTTTTTGTGGGATAAAATGTTCCGGTGCAGTTCCTATGGAGGGACGCCCATGTAGTATGGAGGAAAGGGGACTGTGGACTAGGAGTACGTTAGTCACTACGGTGAGTAACTTTTTTTTTTTGCCACTTACAGCACAATTATCATAAGCGGCAAACAGATCAAATGGTATTAAAGGGTCAACAATCTTAAGGCCCCCCTTGCTGTCTTATTGGGAGTTCAACATAGTTGATGATGGGAGTGGACAAAAAGTCTGGGAGAAAGACTAATTCGGTTGATTCTGCCTTGCAGACTAGTCAGTCGATTAGGGCATTCAGATTACCAATGTCCAAACTCTTTACAGTAATTACATTGATCATTGTACACATTCCAGTATGTCTTTCTTGAAAATCCCCTTGCCCTGGTGAGCCAGAGCTGGTCTTCACTGCCCCGTCCCTCGAAAACCAATATGTGCCCAGTACCACCCTTCCCTCCCCTGAGAGGGCCGGAATTGTATTTGTTACGCCATTCATTTCCCATCAGCGTTTTCTTTTTGTCTTTATGCTTTGTACTTTGCTTAAATTATTTTCATCCCAACCACTGATTATTGTTTTAATTCCTTCTGGCACTCTTGGCTGGGGTACCATAACAAATGTGCTTCTACGATTTGCGGTGCCATCAGTGTTGCATTTGGAATTCCTCAATATTTATCGAAACAACTTTTAAGTTTATCATTCAGTCTTTTTTGGACAGATATCTAAAATTGATTGAACCAGGGTGGTGTGGCTGACCGGCAGAGCGAGTGGATTTGCTCTCTGTTAACTCCGTGAGACCAGGGGTTTTGAAGGCCTCCCTCCCCAGAAAATCCCAGACCCTCTCCAAAGATCCTTCTCAATGTAAGAAATATAAAGGCATATTTCTCCTGTGTTCCCCATTCACCTAAGAACTAATGGGGGGGGGGGTGTCCCATCAAGATTCTGGAGGCTTCGAATCCAGTGAGAAGTGCGGCAGGACTGAGCTGCACACCTGCTTAAGATGGCAACCATATCTGCCTGGAGAAGCAGAGCAGCTCCACAGATGAACTGGACCAAAGGAAAGACAAAGAGCAGAAAGAACAGACCCATCTGAACACCACCAAAGACTCACAACTGCAGAATACACTCCCACAGACGGGAACGACAACAGAACCAGCGCTAAGAGAAGAGAGAAATCCCTTTACCTAACCCCATACTTCGCAAATATCCACTCACCAGAACCAGCCAACCCAACGGCAAATTGAGAACCACCAACAACAAAACACAGCCACGCAGAAGAAGAACGGACAAAGCTAGAAATAACAAGAAAATAATTGACGCCCTAACCTCTTACATCAGAAAAACAAGAGGACTTTCCGCTCGACAGCCACAAAATTTAGAAGAGAAGCCTGATGAAAACAAAAACCCAAGACTGGACCTAGAAGAGCTCTCCCACGACACAGACAAAACTGTATCAACATTTCAACTAAAGATCGACCTGAAAGGAAACATTAACACAAGTCAGAAAAGAACGCTGACAATAAAGCACAAACCAAACTACACCTTTAAACTCCACTGCAACCTAATAAACACAAAATCTATGTCAAAACACTGAACAGAGATCTTTGACCTTTTCTGGGACAACGGTATTGACATCCTATTCATCACAGAAACATGGCTGGGTGACAACTACAAAATCATACTCCAAAGATGCCTCCCCACCAACTTCAAATGCCTTCAGGTAAACAGAAAAAATAAAAAAGAAGGAGGCCTTGCAATAGCATTCAAAGAACACCTGAAAGTAAAAACAGATGAACCTCTTAACATCATCAACTCGAAACCATGGTCATACACCTATCTGCGAACCCAAAAACAAACATCAAATTCATACTGGTTTACAGACCACCGACATATGATGCAACCGTTGTCGACAACTTCATAAAACCATCACCAACATAGCCATTGAGCATGAACATCTAATTATCCTGGAGGACTTCAACATTTGGTTTGAAGAAAAACACACCAACTCTCAAAACTCACTAATCGGGCAGCTAACAACCATGAAATTACAACAGTTGGTCAAAGGGGCAACACACTCAGCAGGACACACCTTTGGCGCAATCTTTGCCAAGAAAAAACATATCACCACGGCACCACCAATACAAATACTTTGGAGCGACCATCTCATCATCCCATTCGTGATCACACTACCAACTCAATGCAGCATCCAGCCCCTCATGCTCACAACCACCACAAAAAGAAACTGGAAAACCATCAAAGCAAGCAACCTAATGGAACAATTGGAGATGACCAAATCTTCAGCAGCAGATCTGGAGAAGGCAGACCTAGACGGAAATGTGGAGCTACTACACAAATGTATTGCTGGTAGAATCGAAAACATCGCCCCGGAAAAACCATTTACCCCCTCAAAAAAAAGAGCAATGGCAAAATGGTTCACCCCACTACTAAGCACCATGAAAAAGAACAAGAAGCTGCAATTGCAATGCAGGAAAGAATACAAACAAGATAAGAAAATCCAGTTCCAGAAACAAATCCGATCATACAAGAAGGAAATTCAAAAGGCAAAGAGAAGGCATTATGATGACAGAATCACCAATGCCACCAACACACAAAAAGAAATGTTCAACATCATAAAAGAAATGAGAAACCCACTTGCTTGTGATAACACTCCAACCCCCCCAGAGAAACGATGCAAAGACTTGGCAGACCATTTCAAGAACAAAATCAACAACATACGACAAATCATACAAAACAGACCAACCAACCCTAACACTCAACTAATCGGACCTGACAAGGAGCCACAGCACAAACTCCAAAACCTCCCTGAAATATCAGCAGAGGCATTCGTCAAGCTGGTAAAACACAGAAAGAAAGCAGGATCACCAATGGACCCCTGCCCTCCTGACATCTACAAATCAATCCTCACACAAGGAACGCCATCAGAATACTACAGAAAGCTCTTAAATCTGTCACTCACAACAGGAACTGTACCATGATCCTTCAAATCAGCATATAATAAGCTGCTTTTGAAAAATGCAAGTGGCGACGTGGAAGACCTCTCCAACTATAGACCGATTTCAAACATCCCTACCCAGCAAAACTCCTAGAAACATACTATACAAATTAACCCAAGAACATGTAGAAAAAAAAACACTTGCTTGACCAAGTACAAGTCGGTTTCAGACCCGCAAGAGGAACAGAATTGGCATTACTATCCACCTGGGACGACCTAAAAACAAACGCAGACTCCAACACAACCTCGGCTCTGATTCTGCTTGACCTCTCGGCAGCCTTTGACACAGTAAGCCATGACACCCTAACCAAAAGATTAGAAGATATAGGTATAACGGACATGGCACTAATCTGGATTAAATCATTCCTAGCAGACAGAACAGATACTGTATGGATAAAACCCTTCAAATCTGCTCCACGATTTAACGACTGTGGAGTACCACAAGGATCCTCAGTATCACCACTATACTTCAACATCTACCAGACTCCAGTAATCAGGATCTTCAAAAAATGCAAAATTACATGCTACAACTACGCAGGCGACACTCAAATTATCTACAAAATCGAAGATACTAAAGCCGATCACTCAACCCTAATAGAATGTCTAAAAGAAGTATTTGACTGGATGAACTGCAAAAATCTGAAAATCAACCCAGGAAAGACAGAAGTCATGATTATATCCAAAAACCAAGAGAACAACACCTACGTTCTCTGGACGACGGAAATGGGAACCACGCCCACACCATCTAAGATAGTAATACATCTGGGAGTCCTAATGGGCAACACCCTAACCTTAGAACCTCAAGTGAACGCAATAATCAAGAAATGTTTCTTCCTCCTTCATACAACAAAAAGAATCCTACCTTTCCTCTTCTTCACCCACAAAACATTGACAATCCTCGCCCTCATCATGTCAAGAATCGACTACGCAAACAACCTCTACATCGAGATGCCAGAATACCTCCTGAAGGAACTATAAAGCATACAAAATGCAGCGGCCAGACTCCTCCTCAAACTTTTCAGAAGAGACCACATCACTCCAGCACTAGAAATACTACATTGGCTCCCAATCAAACATTGTATCACGTTCAAAACAATGCACATAACTCAGGGCAATCTGCGGACAGGGAACTGAATTCCTACAAAAGAAAATAACAATCTACAAGCCAACGAGACTCCTCAGATCAAGCAATGAAATCCGCTTGGAGCCTAAACCATACGTCAAGAGAAAACTAGGAGGCTACTCTTTCTCCCACCTGGCCACAAAAACTTGGAACAACATCCCAAAAGAAATAAGAAACACCAAAGACCACCTAAAATTTAGAAAACTTTAAAAAACCTGGCTCTTCAACACCTCAGAACCAAAGTGAAACAACTAAACAATCAAACAGGAAACATAAAAAAACTGATTGACAGAATATATGATGGCACAGACAACACCCAGAACCGACTAAGGGAAACCCCTACGTAAATACCTCCCCCCTCGAGCTCTTTGCTCCGCTTCCTCTAACTCCCTCTGGGTCAGTCGTTTTTCTAAGAAACTAGCTGGGGGTAGATCTCTGTCTTCGGCTGGGGCCTCCGTATGGAACAGCCTCCCTGCCACTCTAAAACTTGAGGAAAACCATCTCAGGTTCCGGAAGCACCTCAAGACCTTCCTCTTCGCTTCTGCTTTCGCCCCTCCTCTCCCCTGCTGATCTGCTCTCTCTTGGCATCGTGCATCTAGACACCCTGTGTCCTCTGGTTTCAGGTTCCTGCTCACCCTGCCACCCTACCGCACTGCCTCCGGACCACCCGTTGAACTGGGGTCTGTATCTGTACCCATACAGCCCCCCCCCTCCTTTTTTGCCCAGTCCTGCACTTATCAGACCCACCTTGCCTACTACCTTAAATCCAACACTTGCCACTTGGCTGCCCTACCACTTTTGCTGATTTTATTATTTATTTATTTTATTATTATTTATCTTGTCTTTCCTTTGCTCTGCACTTTCCACTTTCTCCCCCCCATGCACTTTTCCCCTCCCCCTCTCCTATGCATTTGCACGTTCTCAATGTCACTGGGCCTAGTAAGATCGTTGTTTTGTTCTCCCCTGTTACCCTCCATTGCCCAGTCGCGCTCTGAAACACCTGTGTATGAGCACGATATAAATAAAATATCATATCATATCATATCATATCATACAACAAGAGAGACAATGCTAGCTGGAATAGAACACAAGCAACAACCCCATGAGGACAGAAATTAACATATATGCCCAACACTATCCAAAAACCTCACCCACTCCATGAACATTAACAAGCGCCATACTTAGATAGAATTGTGAATATTAGCAAGTACCACATTTAGATAGAATCATGAACATTAGCCTGTGCCGAGCCCAGACAGAATTGTGAATGATTGCAAGTACCACATATAGTTAGAATGGTGAACATTTGCCTGCGTCGCATCTTGAAACAATTGTGAATGTTAGCAAACACCACACTCAGATAGAATCGTGAACATTAATCTGCACCACATCTAGACAGGATTATGAAAATTAGCTGGTGCCACATCTAGATAGAATAGCGAATATTAGCCATTGCCACATCTAAACTGCATTGGGAATATTAACAATGCCATATTTAGATAGAATTGTGAATGCTAGCTTGATTCACAGCTACACAGGTTTTGAAGGTAGGTCAGTGCCACTGCTGGATATAACAGTGAATATTGGCATGCGTCAAATATAGACAGGATTGTGAATATTAGCCAGTGCCGGATCTAGATAGAAATGTAGAAATATTCATGAGCCACACCTAGAATGAACGTGGAAATGTAACACATATCACCCCTAGATAGCGAGGCCAATAACCAACCCACTAACAATCTCAACCCTCTGCATACACCTCTCAAACTCTAAACAAACACAACCACAACCCTAAAGCACAACAAACTGCACACACTTCACTACACTGCAACAACAAAACAAACCACACATAGCTTCGCACGACAGCACACAACGGGCTACTTTAACATTAACATGAGGTACTGAGACTAACTATGTGAATCCTGCCAATTAACTCCCACCCATTTGGCCCTTTAAGGATGATATCTGACTGCACCTAACTTTTTACCCAGGTTCGGCCTGGGGGGGGGGGGGCGTTGCCTGAGTTTATCTAGTGCAGACATGACCTGCATGAGCTCCCATTGAGACTCTACAAATTGTAAAGGCATTTTCTGCAACATCTGAAATAATCTACTGGTGGCGTATACTCAGGACTGTGCTGCATCCTGCTTTGTTTGAAGAAACAGAGTCCCCATAGCCTGGGAGACCGTGTAGAAGATCCACATGACAGGACCTAGGATGGCAGCTGGACCAGACCCACGTCAAGGAATGGAGTAGCATGGCGAACGTTGAAAAGGAACCGAATCGTTGGGGCGACCCAGACTGAACAACATGCTTGAGCTGGAAGCTTGCTCCCCCCCAACCCCACCTCTCCCGTGCGGTGGTGTAAATATATGTAGTGATCGCAGGAAGGAGGTACAGCAGCGGTGGTGCGAGAGCAGTGAGTGAGCGGTGCAGTGAGTGGGCCGGGAGAGGGAGACTGCAATAGTGTATGCTGCTGATTGGGACGAGCTGCGACTGCAGCGGCGAGACACGAGGTACTGCGCTGGACGTGCAGAAGGGGCCTCTGGGTGGCTGTGACAATGGCAGACACAGAGACAACTGCAGAAAGATTGGGCGCATACTGCGGGTGTCTTAGGAGCAGGCGATATCGAGAGGAAGCTCTGCGGATTACAGTAGGCAGGTAAAGCAGACCGGAGGGTGCTAGTGGCTCCAGACCCCCGGATACACAGAGGCACGATAAAGACAGCAGTGATTGTAGGCGCTCCCTGACCTGCTAGGCCTAGTACAGCAATAGATACTGGTGAGCACCGGTACCCACAGTCTAACGCTAACATGGAGCCCAATGTGAGGGTGGACACAGCAGAACCTTCAAACTGACCTGTCTGAAGAAGATTCAATAGCAAAATATTAAGCAGGGCCCTGGTTGTGTTAAATGGGCACTAGTGTGCTGTTGCATATTTGTTTTACTACTGTGAGAAATCTGACGGTGTCGCACCCGCTAGTCCTCGGGGATCTGTCATCCAGGTGGCCAGGACACAGCCATCGCTATTGGATCCAGTTCCTGGGAGTGGACCAGTATCCCCTTCCTTATGACACCTTTTCTCCATCTTGCCCAGTAGGATATTTAGAAACTCCCCCCCCCTCTTTCCAACACCAAAACTTTCTCACAGGGTGAATGACAAATGACTAATACCCGAATCGTTTACCTGACATGTCCCAACACAAGGGTCAGGCAGAGTCGGGCAATTGCCGACAACTACACACACCTGACTACCCTTTCCCTTCCCCATAGGGATAAAAGGCGGAGCACAAGAGCACTCTCCGGGCCAGGCCGAACGCACGAGGAAGCAGCCATCCCAGGTTTTAGTTCAAACAGAGGAGAAAGGCGGCGGGACATGAAAGGACGTCAAGGAGGGAGTTGCCCTTGCCCTTTTCAACCCAGACCCGCAAAGCCTCAGATGAAAGCAACATAAAACCGGGAATCGCAGCTGGCAAATGGTGTAATGGATGTCAGCAGTACATGGCACCCTGCCACACTGATAGCCAGGGTGGGGAGACGTGGTTGCCATTGTGGTACCGTCCATGACTCCAGCGGCAAAGGAACCGGCAACAAGTTCAGCACAGCCGCTGAGTCGGAAAAACCTGATAGTCACACAGACTGTGTTAAGCTCAAGGTTGCAGTGGCAACATTAAGAAGATAAATAGACAAGTGGTCTTTTGTGAACAAACTTGGTACCAGAGATAGAGCGGTCTGGCGCCATCGGGGCGCTCAGTCGAAGGTCTCTGGCTGGTTCCCCTCTCCTGAACAAAGATATTGTGTTGAACATTGTGAGTCAAGACACTACAAGTACCAAGTGTCTATAGGGAAGGCCGGTATAAGGTGGTCATACAAGGGTCAAGCCAAAACCTCTGTACAATCGAAAGTCCTTGACATATTGCTGAGGTTTTGATATTGTAAAACAGTCGTTTGCGCCCAGCGGAGGGGAACTCTGTACGAAATGTGATTGTTTGAAGACCTCGCTTGCCGTAGGCTAACAGTGACTCAGCGAGACAAGATCGCCCTTCGGAAGTCTCTGTTTAAATTGGCAAGTGCTCTGGTTGGTTTGAGCCCTACTGAGGGAGGCTGACAACTGAGAGAAGGATTGGAGCCTGGCTGAGAGGGATCCAAGTTTGAAGGCTAATCACCCAACGTAAAGGTTAACAGAAGGCCCTGATACTTTTCTTGTGAATATTATCTCACACTCTTTTGTAACATAGTGGTAATAATTGGCAATAGTTCTTTTTTTAGTATTGGTCCTTTTTATTTGACTAGAATCCACTAGGACTGTATGATTACTATGTGATGGTCGTAGCTTGCTCCCATCTTAGATTTAGGTTTAGATTAGGCATTTATCCCACCTATTTTACAGTTTAACAAAAACCCTTGAACTGTTAACACTTGTGTCTGTTTTACGAGTAGTGTAAGGAAGGCATGGCATCAAAGTAAGAGCCATGCTGGAGCGAAGACATATATGCACAGCTCCTCCGGACCCTTAAATACACTGCTGGTTGCGCTGGAGCAAAAACCCACACTTTGCCCTCTGGAAATGCCACAGGACTGGAGGTACAGGAAATGCAGATCATATAATCTCGCAAGAGACAATTGGCAGGACGTGAAGGCAGAACACAATACGTGCCTGACATGTCCCCTACTAAAAATAAACAGAAAGGTTCGATAATGGACTCTTTTGGGGGCAAGCGAAGGCTCGGGACGTGACACCCTCGGCTAGATTGTCACAGATTGAGGTGGCAGTGTCACAGGGGGACCCAGAGGAGTACAAGGTGTTGGCTGCTATTGCATACTTGAGATCCTCGCTGGAGGGGAAAATTGTCGCTGTGAGCATAGACATGCAGTTTCTTGGACAAGATGTATACTTGCTTGCTGAGTGCGTCACAACAGCGGAGGTAACCCTGAAGGACACGGCTACAGCCACCAGAGATTTCACAGTGTTGAAAGAAAGTGCTGGAGTCACAAAATGCCATACTGGAATCTCAAGCGGAGGACGCAGATGTAGGTCTCGTAGAAACAATATAAGGGTGCTAGGGCTGCCTGAAGACACAGAGGGCCGGGACCCAATGGGATATGTTGAGAACCTGCTACTGCAAGAGATTGGCCTGGGGAAATTGCCACAGCGGTTCGCAGTGGAAAGAGCACATAGGTCCCTCCAGAAGAAACCACCACCTGGCTCATATCCTAGACCAGTCATTGCCACGACCCTAAACTTTAGAGACAGAGAAGTGATACTTTGAATGGATTGTGTCCTCCAACGTATTCCACATCTTTGACATGTAATGTTCACAGCTATGCTGCTTCGGAATTTTTTTCGGCAGAGGGTGTCCAGCGTCGATGGCGTTGGGTGGATGTCCCTCTAAGGCCTCCGTCAAGGGTGACGTCACCGGATGTTATAAATACAACGCACGGCGCCTGTAGCCTCAGTTCAGTTTGTTTCCACAAACGTGTTTGCTTCAAGAAATCAGCGCGCCTCGTGTTATCTTCTTAGAAGAAAATGTCTTCATCTTCTACCCCTCCGACTCCGCGGTCTGGATTTAAGACATGCCGGGACTGTAAATCCAAAATGTCGATTATGGACCCACACCGCATCTGCTTGTGGTGTCTGGGCGAAAGTCATGATACCGATGACTGCTTGAAGTGCCATTCATTCACTGCCAAGGCCTTGTGGGAGCGTAAAGGGAAGTTGCAGGTAGGTCGGGTTTCTAAACCTTGTAAATCCCAAAAACCTACTGGTATTTCCACAGAAGATTCGAGGTGTGTCTCTCCTCGTTGGAATGAATCCCAGGTCCCGGAGTGGGTGTCGCCACTCGTCCTTCTCGTCTCAGCACTCCCGGAAGTGGTGTCACCGGTCGCCTTCCCCGTCCTCGTCGGATGATGGCTCCAGGAGGAAAGTGGCTTGTCCCACTAAATCCTCGACTCCTGAAGAATGCGAGGCATTCAGGGAGTAAAGGCTGGTGATTTTTCAATCCCAGGGCACAGTTCAGTCCGCGCCTTTGGTAGAAGCCGGCAAGGAACGGTCTCGGTTCGATGCTCGCGCGCCTTTGGGCCTGGTCCCTCTGCGCGATAAACATCGGGAACCCTTGAGGTCCTGTTCGGACAAGGCTGCGGTGGATCTCCAGAGACGTGCCAGGTCCAGGTCTCGGCCTTCGTCCCCAGCGAAACCAGAGAAATCTGGAAAGGGCTCGAGGTCGGCATCCACACGTTGCCACTGTGCCCGTTGAGTGCGGCTGTCAGAGTTTTGCCTTGGATCTGGCCCTCAGAGCCTTTGGCACCTTTGTCGAAGTCGACGCCGAAGCCATCGGCGCCCTCGACGCCCTCGGGGCAATGTGGCCGGTATTTGCCTGGGGAGGCCCCTGGCACTGTTGATCCTCTGAGAAAGGCTTTATCCAAGACTGTGAGGCCTGTTGTGGACTCCAGGGCCGCTCCTGTCCCTAGGAAGGAGTTCTTTCATTCTCTGCATGATATTTATGAGGCGAGGTCAGATATGGAGTTGGAGCCTGTTGGGACTAATGAGGCTCCTGAAATGGTCTTTTCTGAAGACAGTCAGTTGGAGGAGTTGCGTCAATCTTTGCATGATGCCAGTGGCCTTGACACATCTCCGGAGGTGGAGTTTGGTAGGCCGGAGCCTGGGGCTCATGCTGAATCCTCCTATAGGAGGTTGATGTCTAGAGTTACAGAATATCTCGGGTGGTCCGGTCCTCCGTTTGCATTCGATCAGGATGACCTGACTGATATTTTGGATCAGTGTCCGTCCACTGACCCAGATTTGCTTTTTCATTTGGCATTCCAAAAAATGGTGGCGGCTCCTTGGCAGACCCCGGAGTCTCTTCCAGCGGTCAACAACTCGTTGACTAAGAAATACTGCCCATCCGGTAGCGACCCCAGCTACCTATCTAGTCACCCCACTCTGGAGAGTTTGGTGGTTCACTGCTATGGCCACCTTGAGGCAGGCAACATATCTCCCCCACCATCCCTCCTGATAGGGACGACAAGCGCTTCGATGGTTGGGCACGCAAGGTATTTTCTGCTGGGAGTATGGCACTGAAGTCGGCCAACTCCACCTGTGCCTTGGCAAGATTTTCACACACTCTGTGGAATTGTGTCCCTCTAGCGGCTGAGCATATTCCCAAGGGGGATTAAAGGGATGGGTTCCTTGCTCTTGTGCAGGATGGCAAGGATGCCATGTATGAATCTTTTCAGTCTGGGTTGGACATGGCGGAAAGGGCACCATGCATGTCCATGGCTGCGAGCACCATGATACGCAGGTTTGCTTGGCTGCGGAAGTCGGGTTTTGCTCCGGATGTGCATGCCCATCTTCTGAACATACCCTTTGATGGTGCTCATTTGTTTGGCAGCAAGAGCCTTGAGGGGTTGCAGACCTCCAAAGTTGCTGTTAAATCTTTGGGCGCAGCTGTGCGTCAACCTCCGCCTTTTCGACAACAGTGGAGGGGGGGTTCCTTTCATTACTACTCCTCTTTTGGTAGAACGATCAAAGGGGTCACTGTAAGGGTACCCGTGGTGGACAGGGTAGTAGAGGTGCCAAAGCCACTCAGGCAGCAGCCTCTTTGCCTTCAGGTGCTGCCACAGCCGCTCCAAAACAGCTATGAGGCTGTGTTCCATTGTTCGCCGGTTGGGGGCAGACTGTCTCAGCAGCTCGAGGAATGGCGAGCTATTAGTCCGGATGCGTGGGTTCTGGATACAATAGCCGAAGGCTACTGCCTTCTCTTCCTACAGCGGACTCAAGCCAATCACCCGGGGAATCTCTCTTTGAAGCTTCCGGATCCGCTCCTTGTGCAGACCCCGGAGTCTCTTCCGGCGGTCAACAACTCGTTGACTAAGAAATACTGCCCATCCGGTAGCGACCCCAGCTACCTATCTAGTCACCCCACTCTGGAGAGTTTGGTGGTTCTTGACCCTGCTGGAGAAAGGCGCTATAGAGCTGGTGCCTGTGGCGGAGAGGAACAAGGGATGGTATTCTCCATATTTTTTTATTCGAAAGAAAGACGTGGGATTGAGACCCATCCTGGACTTGCGTTGGTTGAACAAGTTCCTCAGGAAGGACAAGTTCAAGATGGTCACTCTTTCTCAGGTCCTTCAGACCCTTCGACTTCAGAATTGTTTGGTGTCTCTGGACCTACTGAATGCTTATTTTAATGTGCTGATCCATCCAAAGCACAGAAAATACCTGAGGTTTGCGGCTGGCACCTCGCACTTTTAGTTTCAGGTCCTGCCATTCAGATTGACCTCCGCCCAAGGGTCTTCACCAAGCTAATGGTGGTGGTGGCAGCGTATCTCAGGAGAGGGGGGGGTTCACGTCTACCCCTACCTGTATGATTGGTTGGTCCGGGCGCGTTCTCCAGAACAAGCTTTGAATCATCTCCATCTCACCTGCCACTTCCTTCACAAGCTGGGCTTCTCCCTCAATTTCAAGAAGTTGCATATGACACCTTCCCAACAGCTCCTGTACATCGGGGCTGTGTTGGACACGTCCTTGGGGAAGTTGAGGTCTCATCACATTGTACAGATGGTCAACAAATTTCAACGTGCCCAGAGTCTTCCGGCTTTCCAATTCTTAAGGTTGCTCGGCCTCATGGCATCCTGCATTTTTCTGGTGCCATAGGCCAGACTGAGCATGAGATCCCTTCAATGGGTTCTCAAAATGCAGTGGTCGCAATTCTCAGGCAAGATGTCGGATTCCGTTCAGATTCCACTGTCGGTCTCACAGGATCTTGTGTGGTGGGCCAGCGAAGGGAATCTGATGAAGGGGGAGCCGTTTTGGCAACCGTGGCCGGAGGTGACGGTGGTGACAGATGCTTCCCTCACAGGATGGGGAGCTCATGCGAACGATCTGAGTGCCAGCGATCGTTGGTCTCGGTCGGAGTCCAAACTCCACATCAACCTGTTGGAGCTGAGGGATATCAGGCTGGCCCTGAAGGCTTTTCTGCCGTCTGTGCGGGGTAAGAGTGTCCTGATCATGACGGACAACACAATGGCTATACATTACCGCAACACAAAAGGGGTGGTAGGGTCACTCCCGCTATGCAGAGAGGCAATGCAGCTGATACAGCATGGAATCTCACTCACAGCAGTTCATCCAGCCGGAGAGGAGAATGCGGCAGCGGACGCTCTGAGCAGGCAGAGCATAGTCTCCCACGAGTGTGAGTTGGCTCAGGAAGTCCTTCTGGAGATCTGTTTGCAACCGGTGCCAACTGGAAGTGTGAGAGATTTTGCTCAATGGAATTTCCTCCGAGAGGAGCCTTAGGGGGACCCATTCGTCGTAGATTGGTCATTCCCACTTCTGTATGCATTTCTTCCGGTCCCCGTCATTCCTCAGGTGCTAAGGAGCTTGCAAAGGTTCAGATCCCACATGATCCTCATTGCTCCCGATTGGGCCAGGAGAGCGTGGTACCCAGACCTTCTAGAAATGTCCATCTGCCCTCCACGCCATCTTCCCCACAAAGAGGATCTTCTCTTGCGTGAGGGGGGTCGGGTTCTCCATCCAGAGGTCAGGACTCTCACACTTCACGCTTGGTTGCTGAAAGGTTGAGATATAAGGATTGGAACCTCCCGGAGGACGTGCTGGAGGTGTTGCTTTCGGCCAGACAGCCGGCAACCAAATCCCTGTACTGTTGCCGTTGGCGTAAGTTTTGCGACTGGTGCAGAGGAAACAATGTCGATCCTTTTCATTGTTCCATTCTGATGGTTCTTTCTTTTTTGATTTCTTTGGCCCAGAGAGCTCTTCAAGTGGGTACCATTAAAGGTTACCTGGCAGCGTTGTCTATTTTCAAGCGCTCGCCTCAAGAATTTTAAGATTCCTTTGATTTCCCAATTTCTAAAAGGACTCACAAATGTGTTCCCGCCGTCCCTGTTTCAGGTGGCGGTTTGGGATCTGAATTTCGTCTTGAAATTCCTGATGGGTGCTCCGTTTGAACCTCTGTACTCTTGTCCTTTGAGATTGTTGTCTTTCAAGACGGTTTTCTTGGTTGCAGTTACATCTGCTCGTACAGTGAGTGAATAGCAGGCACTTTCATCTAAGCCGCCTTTACTGCGTTCCACAAGGATAGGGTTGTTATGAGGGTACGTCCGTCCTTCCTACCTAAGGTAGTGTCTGAGTTTCATCTGAGCCATGAAAGTGGTACTTCCTGCTTTCTATCCTCCCTGTCATCCTTGTAAGGAAGAGGAGAGACTTCATAGGTTGGACCCTAGGAGAGCTTTGAGCTTTTATATCTCTAGGATGTCCATGGTCTGTGTGGACGACCAGCTTTGTGTAGGATACACTGGACACCGATTAGGCCAGGCTGTTACTAAACAGACCTTGACCAGGTGGATTATCCTCACCATTACTGAATGTTACAGATTGGCGGAAAAGAACCCTCTGGAGGGGTTGAGAGCCCACTCCACTAGGGGGCGTGACTACATCCACAGCCCTGCAGCGAGGGGTTCCTATTAAGAATATTTGTGACGCAGCAACGTGGTCTACCATCCACACCTTTGTCAAGCATTACTCCCTGGATATGCTTCATGGTCAGGATATGGCCTTTGGTAAAGCAATGCTTTATTCTGCCATCTGATTGGGTATACTAAATTCTTTTCCTCCTCCATTCACTGATACTGCTTTGGGAGTCTGTCAAAGATGTGGAATACGTTGGAGAACACAATCCATTCGAAGAACAAGTTACTTACCAACTGGTAACGTTCTTTCGAATGGAAGTTCCTCCAACGTATTCCACATCGCCCTCCCAGCCTACCCATCTGAAGAATATCCTATTCTATTGCAGCTTGCATTCCCGCAAGGCTAAATGCAGTCAAGCAGTCATTGTGTACGAGCATATTACACGTTATGGAGGAAAAAAACATAAACCGAGGCTACGGGCTCACCCTCGACGGAGGCCTTCGAGGGACATCCAACCGACGGCATCGACGCAGGACACCCTCTGCCGAAAGATGTCCGAAGCAGCACAGCTGTGGACATTACATGTCAAAGATGTGGAATACGTTGGAGGAACATCCAGTCGAAAGAATGTTACCAGTTGGTAAGTAACTTGTTCTTCAGTTTTGCAGGGATGGTGGGATTATACAAAGAGGCAATGCCAAGATAGCATATATTCAGACTATACACCCATGGTGCAACAGAATTGGAACTCATTTGTGCCCATCAAAGCACAGCTCTGACGGCTTGGAATAAAGTATATGCTAATATACCCGGCCAGGCTGAAGACTGTGTACAGAGGGAAAACACATTTCCTTGAGATCCCTGTGGCAGCAAATATGTGGCTCGAACACAATTATTTGGGGAATGGAGATGAAGAGGACACCAGAGGCCGGAAGGAACTGCCTGTTTGATTGTCATTACGAGCAGGGGCTGAGAGGAATGTGAATTGAAGTGGCAACTAGACAGGAGACCCACCTGCTACCGGAGGGACAAGAACAGCTTTGTCAAGATTGGGGGGGACGCTATATGGCTCAACGTTCTCACAATTTGCTACAGGTGTCCTTATATGGGTGATGCAGCAGTTTCCATACAGGTATCGGAAGTGGTGACACATAAAGATGGGAGATATGTGATCCTGTGTGGTTACTTGGGCCAGAGGGAAGCGTGTATTGTAAATTCCTACTTCCCTATCAATGTGATTCCGGCATATTGTACGCTCACTTAGCAGTGTGCTAGCACTGAGACGAGATGTACTCCTGGATAGATTCATACCCCCTTTGGGAGGTTCCTCCTGGCCACTGAAGCATTGAACGTAGCTTTGTCCGAGCTTGCTCTTATAGATGTCTGGAGGGAACTACACCTGAGAGCTAAGGGGTACTCTTACTACTCATCTCCATATGATCTACATAGTAGGATTGATTATGAAGCACGGATGGCACAGATGCATGCTGAGGGGGATAAGACGAGTAGGATGCTAGCATGGTTATGTAAACAGGAAGAACCCAGAGTGTTGCCCACGCTGCTGCTAGATGAGTGGTGCCCCGTGGAGGTCCCAAACGGCTATAAGCAACATCTTTGCCGTGTTTTACTCTCAGTTGTATAGGCATGACACGCAGATACCACAGGGGGAGATTGAGGATGCTCTTAACCAGATACGACTTCTGCAACTAACAAAAGAGCAGGTCAAGGATTTGGATAAATCAATTTCCTTGGAAGAGGTGAGGGAGGCAATAACAGCACTAGCTGCCGGTAAGGCCCCGGGGAGTGACGGATTGCCGTCAGAATTTTACAAGACCCATAGCTCAATATTAGCAATGCCGCTCCTAAGGGTCTATGAGGAGGCGTATGGAAAAGGTTTTCTACCACTGGGTGTGCGAGAGACGATGGCGATACCCATACCTAAACCAGGGAAGCCCATGGAGAGCTGTGACCCCTATCGCCCGGTGGCCATTTTGAATTACAATGCTAAAATACTTATAACTATACTGGCGGGCTGCGTGCGCAGATCTATAAACACCATCATACACACTGGCCAGACGAGATTCGTACTTTGCCGTAGCATCGCCTCTAACCTGCATAGGGTACAGCACGTAATAGATCAGACTAACAATCGACAATCACACCTAGTGATAACGTCACAGGATACCATCAACCTTAAGTACTAAGGACGAGTATGCTTGTCCTTTTTGCATAGACTTGCATAATAGCCTGGCACTTAAGGAGTTAAGGCATTTGACTCAGTGTTTTGGGAATGGATGTATGCAGCACTGAAGGAGTTTGGGTTCGAGGAACCATTCATTAAGTGGGTTAAATTGCTTTAGACCAGCCCTGTGGCTAGGGTTAAATCTGGGAAATGCATATCAGAGGTATGTAACATTCAAAGGGGGACCCGTCAGTGCTGCCACTCTCAACGGGGAGTGGGACGTGGGAGGTACAAGACACCTTATATCGCTATATGCGGATGACGTTTTGTTATATTTATGTGAGCCAACCCACAATCTCCCCATAATACTAGATGTCTTAGACAACTTTGCAAAACAGTCAGGGATTACGTTTAGTAGGCAGAAATCATGTCTTTTACTGCTGGCTGGACTTCAATGGGAAGCTACAGAGGATTTACCGGACCTGGGACTGAAGTGGGAAACAATCACATTTAAATACCTAGGGGTCCAGATAGCACATGTGCCACAGGGTACACACCGGCATAATATGATTAGGATAATGGATGGATAAGGAAATTCGGGTCTGGTTTGCCACTTTCACTTATGGGTAGGGTCTCTATAACAAAAAATATTATTCTCCCAAGACAGCCGAACACATTCGCAGATGTACATTATTATATAGAGCCAAGGTTCTAATCCGGGATTTTCTGTGGGGAAGGGGTCACCGCAGAATTGTACTTAATACCCTATACTTACCGTTCCAGGTGGGCAGGGTGCAGCTCCCAAACTTAGAACTATATTATTTGGCTGCCCAATTGTGATATGTGACACTGTGGATATTGGACGTGTCACTGCTGAAACCAACCTATTACAGTCGGTAGCAAAACCAACCAAACTCAAGGAAATATTGTGGGTTCCTGGACCTTGCATGGGTTCCCAATGCTTGATAGTGAAACTGGGTAGGAAGATTTGGGCTAGGGTGGTGAAGATGGTACGCGTGATACACTGCTACTCACGAAATGCCCCTATCATAGCGGATACTTGCTGAAATCTGGCGGACCTAAGGGTGGCCAGAACTTGGGAAAAGCATGGCATATACATATGGGGGGACATGTTTGCCAACAGGAAATTTAGGGAGTTGGACAGCCTGATGCAGAATGAGGGACTGCCTGGTGGCCAATTCTTACAATATATGAAGGTGTGGCAGGTGGCTATGCAAAAGTAGCAGGGATGGCCGGCTGAACCGTAAGAGGAAGTACTTTTATCCCTGTTGTATGATCTGGAAGATGGCTGTAGGCCGACATCTAGTATCTGTGAATGTCTTCTGGGCAAGTGTTAGGGAGAATTCTCATTTATGGCTAAGTTCCCTTACCTAGTGAGTCCTTCAGCAGATTTGCTGGATTTCTGTTTTTTTTTTTTCTCCACCTGGTAAGAGTGTAAACCTTTTTCCCACTCTTACGTGAATTTTGCCATGTATATTTCTACTGTTTGTGTGATCTTGGGGTCTGGAGCCACACCACTCCATGAGCCCAACCTTTTGTGGGTGTTACACTGCACCTTCAGTGCAGTGACACAGGGTTGTCTCTAAGTCTTCCCACTGACTCAATTTTTCTGGGACTGACTACTGTCCCCCAGAAACAGGTAAAGTTGCCATTTACTTTATGTAGTCATTTAAACTGCAGACCCAATACACCCCAAGTCGCACTTAATGTTGATTGGCTAAGGTGGTTGTCCAGGCCGGACAACCCCCCTGCTGAGTGATTGACAGCCAGCCTGTGTGAATGGGTAATTTTGGCATAAAAGGCAGGATTCTTGGGCTGGAAGTCAGAGTCGCTACTGGAACTGCAAAGCACCGAAGAGAAGCGGAGAAGAAGACGGCTGCTGCAACTCCCGAGGCCCAGCGAAGCCCTGTTGCAGTTCTGAGCTATCTACCCTTCAACGACAAGAGAAGATCCAGTCCAGAGTCTTCTTCCCTTGAGCCTGGTGGGATCAACCAGCTCACCTTCCACAGCCAGAGGATCCTCTTCTTGGTCGAAATAGCTGCACACAGCTGTAGTGGTCCGGATAGCCATCTGAAGAGCCTCTCCTGTTTTAAAGGAGCGCACCTTTTATTCACTGTTGCTTCGCTGCTGCTGGCCCCATCCCTGGGTAGTGCAGATCGCTCCAGACGTCCTCCTTCTTGTCCCCACGACTGAAGCTCCAGGAACCGTGAGTCTGCAGGAACTACCAGGAACAACTGGCGTAGTACCAGCTTTTGATCAAACAAATAAGGTACTGTGTCCAACTTCGAGGAATTGGGGTGAACCCTTTCTCCTCACCCAAGGCTCATCCTTGTCTTCCTTCCCTCTTATAACTTTTGCTTCCCTTGTGACAATATCCAAGTACTTCTGGAAATCTCGAATCGTGAACTGTTCTAACCTTGTGATCCTCAACACCAGGACCCTGTCCCATTTGACACTGGCGCAGGCCTATTGACTTTTATCTACGTTTTAGAAAGTGTCCTCAGATTCTATCTGTCTTGACAAAAGTATTGCCTATGATTTTTATCCCCTATTCTCTTGTGTTAATTCATGTGCTAAATGTGTTTGACTACGGTAACATTTCTTCACGCGGGTACGCCTTTCTTTGGTAAGACCGAACTGTCATTACTGTCAAAAAGTGATTGCGTATTAATCCACTGTAACATCTTTGTTTCACAACACCGGTCTGTCAAATCCAAAGGTACTTACCTTGAATTGATCTGCACAAGGGGAATTGGTTGTGTGTAGTATATTTGAAGTGTGGTTTTAATTTAATAGAAGTGAAGTGTTTTGTGAACAGATGGTCTAAAAATAAATGTACCTTTACTCTTTAACCAGAAACCTTGAGTCAGTGTTTGCTTGAGTCACAGTAATTGTAGTCCTTTGTGTAATCTCTACTACTGCTCATTTGCTCTTGAGATAAGTCTGGCTGCTCAGCCATTGCTACCACTTTTTCTGTGTAGTACGGGCTTGTACCAAAGGTGAAATTGTACTACCACTTGTGGTCTTAATTGTGTGTAGTGTTCCCTAAGGGCACTGCAAAGGATTCTGCCTAACAGCAAGTCCAGCACAACACATGAAAGGCTGAAGGGCAAATGGGAGAGGGATATCCCTTCATAGATAACGGAAACACAATGGGAACAGGCTTTGTCTTTCATTACAAATGTGTCTAGAAATGTGCAGGTACGCCTTCTCCAACCTAATGTACTGCACCGTACGTACAGGGCTCCCAGTAGAGTGGCACTCTTAAAGAATTGGTGCCCGAATGCCCTTGGTGCCATGAAGAGAGGGCAAATTTGATACATATGCTTAGGGAATGCACGAGGGTGCAGACGTTATGGTGTCGCATTGAACAGGCATAGAGGTGAGCGGGGGTTGTTAGGTTTGACTGGAACCCACTGGAATGTCTTCTGGGAATATACACCAGGCATGCAAAAAGTAGGCATGTGATCAAATGTATGGATCTGGGATGTGTTTTGGCTATGAGATGTATTGCTATGTCTTGGAAAAGTAAACAGGGTCCCCAGTATAACCAGTGGTAAAAGGAATTAGAACGCTGGTGTCTTGCTGAAACAAAAACGTGGGCTGGGGACACACGGGACTGAGGAAGGTGAGCAGTCAGATGCATGTGTCACATGGAGAGACTTGAATGTACTGATGTTTCCACCCTCCCATGACAAACCGCCCTGAGCAAAGAAGATAATACACTGTAGTTGACATAAGATAGAAATACGCCTATAACTGATTTATGGTGACCCGTCCTGGGGTAGACATCCCCACTCGTGTCACTACTATGACTCCCTCCTATGGTACCCAAGGACCTGCTGATGGGTAGGTTCAAAGAGCTCTATTGTTTTGTTTACTGTTTGTTTATGTGCTGTTATGCACGAGTTTGGAAAACATAATGACATTAAGAGGCACATTCCTATTACTGTCAATGGAACTACTCGCAATGGGGGAAATTTTAGAGCATGTCATCGACTAAGATGGTTATGTTGCGATGATGTACTATGATTAATGCTGAAAATCAATAAAACAAATTAAAAATCAAAAAATCTTTTAACCCGGGTCCAGGTCTCTCCCGGCAAATGGTGCGATCCAACGACTCCAAGGATAAAGAGGCCCTAGATGGAGGCTGAGTCTGAGACCAACACTGAAGGTAAGACCCTACACCAAGCTTTGCATCTGACCATAGAGGCTGCTCTTCTCCTGGTGCCGACAACCAGACCGGAGCACTGTCTGCTGGCCTTTCTCATCGAGGGTCCCTGAGGAGCCAATTTGCCTGGACTTCTGCAGAGTTATTTGCTTTTGGATCAGCATACCAGGGGCTCACTCTTCTGAACACCGTCTTGTGCATGAAGGTGGAGCATAAGTCTGCCTGGAAGTCTTGGATGAAGATGCCACTACCCCCAACAAATCTCTAATTAGAACTAAGTCAGGAATTCTCTATTCGCCGGGGTCAGCGCAAGGGTGTAAAACAAAGGCACTGCAGCTAGAGTCGTCTATAGTTTGCATCGCTGCCCCCTCATTGGTATTTGAGGGCTATAAGCAGCTTGTGCCCTACTCTAGACCCTCATGCCGTGGCTATGTCTAAGCCCAAAGCAAAGCCTGAGGATATCAACTCTCTCTGACAAATGCAAGAAATAATGAAGAAACACCAGTCACTAGAAGGACAAATACATGTAGAGTCAGAAAGAGACAATTTGGATGCCATAGCCACAAAACATGACTTGCATCTGCTCCTAGAAGAAATCGAAGGCAGCGCCGAGAACCTTATCAGATCAATAATAGAGTTGCATAAACATGTTGTGCTAACAGGAAAAGTGGACTCAACAGAAGAACAGCTAGAGATGTTGATCACTAAACAGGAAGACAGAGAGCTGATCTCGACGGAATAACATAAAACTGAGAGGGGTGCCACCCCAGATTCAAGACGGAAACCTAGGGAAGTATACATAAGACCATTTCCGACATATATTGAAGCTATCAGAGGACACCTACATGATTCTGGATAGGCCTTACAGAGTGTTCTCCTTTTTTCAGCAGAAGAAGGACTTGTCTCCAATGTATTCACATAGTGCATTTCTATCAAACAAAAGAGGAGATAATGAAATCCAGCAGACATTTGGGCTCAATACAATTCCAAGACTCAAAGATCCTATTATTTAGGATCTCTTTCAACTTACACTCACCAAGAGAAGAAAACAATAAATGTAATCTCGTCTTGGCTCTGTGTCCACAAAGTCAAATATAGTTGGAGGTTAACACCCTCCCCATGACCTCTTGTCCCAGAAATGTATGGTCTGATTTTTGCAGCTACCTGAACAGTAAAGAGGATATTGAACTGCTTTCCTCCCCCCCCGCCAGACATTTAGACCTTGCTATTCCCCGAAATACGCTGAGATGAGCGAGCCGCTACCGGTCATTTCCTGAAAACCCTTGTATGTAATACCATTCATGTACTTGCAATGTTATCTACTTCTCCACCGTACTGTTTGCCTGTTCTTGCCTCATGCCAATAAAGAAAAGTTTTAAAAAAATTAATATATATATATATATATATATATATATATATATATATATATAGTTGGAGGTGCCTCTGCAAGCTCATCTTTTCATATGAGGGCTGGCAATATTCCATAGCATCGGAATTGGAGGCTGAAGAACAGGTGGCAAGATGAAACCAAGATTGTTTGGTGGTGAAACCAGCACCTACAGCAACAAGAGAGCACAATCAAGACAAGATGAGGAGTCTATGATGGTGGAGGGAGATTGAGAGAGCCCAATTTGAGCTACAATGCACATTGGGATCTCCATGGAATAGTCCTCACATACTCAACCCTAAAATATATCCGTTCTGGGGGTTGAGTTCTTGGGCACAGTCTGAAGAGAAAGCATGGGTGTATGATATGTCATGTATAACGCGCCTGTACACAAGTGTTTCTAGGCGCGACAAGACAAAGGGCCTCATTACGACCCTGGCGGTAAGTGAAAAACGATGGCGGTAAATGGTTACCGCCATCGTTTTCCGCCAGGTCCGATCATGACTCCTGACCGTAAACTACGATGCCAATAGCGGCATCGTAGTTAACGCTGCCGCTAACTGCGCTAAGGGTGCGCGCACGCGACCGCCCACACCGTACTTAGCGCCATGGCGGAAAGGTACGCAAATGCCGACCCAAGCGGACATGCACCTAACGCCATCACCGAGGCCGCTAAGTACCTTACCGCCATGGTGCAAATAACGCCATCGCGAACCAACCGTAAAGGGCCAATTCAAGTGAATGCAGCTGCCACAGGTGCACAGAAACAGCACAGGTGAAGGCAATACAGACTCAGGGGAGTACAAAAAGAGCACACCCCACCCCTACCCACACCCAGTCACACTCCACAATGATGCCAATACGACTAGCAATGTTGGGGCTGGAGGACCTGATAGCAATGCATGTGCTACTACAACAGCAACAACAACAACAACAGGCAGCACAGAGGAGACGCAGGAGGAGAAGGAGGGCAAGGCAGGCCCAGCAAGCCCCACCAGCACAGCCAGTGCCACCACGCAGGCAGCCCCCAATCCCACGCATCAGAGCCAATCCAAACAACCTCACTGCTGAGCAGATCCACACCCTGTACCGTTTGGACCGGGACACCATCACCGCCATCGTAGACATGACACACGACGACATCGTCAGCATGATAGAAAGTCCAACCGCCACCCCCCCCCTACTGAAGGTAGTGGCTGTACTCCACTTCCTGGCCACAGGCACCTACCAGCACACAGTGGGGCACCTGCATGGCATTTCACAACCATTATTCTCACGAACACTCATCCAAGTGCTCGATGCCCTCCTCAAGCACACAGACGACCACATCTCATTACCACGGACTGCCCAGGAGATTGCAAACACCAAAGTGGGTTTCCATGCACTAGCCAGCATACCCGGTTGCATTGGTGCCATCGACTGCACCCATGTGGAATTGGTGGTTCCACGTGCCATGGAGGTACCGTACCGCAACCGGAAACAGTTCCACTCTATCAACGTGCAAATGGTCTGTGACTCCAACAAGATCATCACACATTGTTGTGCCCGATTCCCCGGATCAACCCATGATTCACTGGTCCTGAGGAACTCCACAATACCACGCTACATGGAGCGACATGCAGGCCCAAGATCCTGGCTACTCGGTGAGTGCAATGTCATGGAAGTGGGCATGGGAATGACGTACCAGTGCATACTCCACCTGGCAGAAAGGGGGGGGGTGATGCATACTCCACCTGGCAGAAAGGGGGGGGGGGAAGATGCATACTCCACCTGGCAGAAAGGGGGGGGGGGGGATGATGCATACTCCACCTGGCAGAAAGGGGGGGGGGAAGATGCATACTCCACCTGGCAGAAAGGGGGGGGGATGATGCATACTCCACCTGGCAGAAAGGGGGGGGGGATGATGCATACTCCACCTGGCTGTGAGTAACACAGAGAACGGATACAGAGGAAGGGCACTCACAATGCACAAAACCCCTCTGCATACATAGGGTGATGGCATGCAAAACAGGCCATGGCAGCAATGAGCATATACTGGTTGCATAGTGTGAATCA
This sequence comes from Ambystoma mexicanum, assembly GCF_040938575.1. Taxonomy (NCBI): domain Eukaryota; kingdom Metazoa; phylum Chordata; class Amphibia; order Caudata; family Ambystomatidae; genus Ambystoma; species Ambystoma mexicanum. The sequence continues at coordinate 548,649,055 of NC_090932.1, forward strand.
ATTAGTGCATGTAGAAGTGAGCCAAGGTAACAGTTCCATGCCAGCCATGGTGGAACATCATGTTCCTGATCAGACAACATGACTGACACATACATTCTCGCCTACATACAGGTGATGCAGCCTATCCCCTGAAGAGGTGGCTCCTCACGCCAGTCCGGAACCCGCAGAACCAGCACGAGGAGGACTTCAACCGTGCACATACACGTACTCGTGTGGTCATAGAGCAGACATTCGGCCTCCTGAAGGCACGGTTCCGAAGCCTCAGCAGGTCTGGTGGGGCACTCCTGTATGGCCATGAGAAGGTGGCAAAGATCGTCATGGCATGTGTCATGCTGCACAATATGTGCGTCAGACGGAATGTGCCCCTGCCCCCTGACGCAGAACTGAAACCACCTGACGATGAGGATGAGGAGGGTGCAGATGGGGCGCCACCACATGGAGGAGGCGATGCACAGGAGGGGCGTGCCATGCGCCAAAGTATCATCGACCACTGCTTCTAGCACACACGGCTGGTGTTTATCGCATGGAGACTGCACTTGGGGCACTGTGTGTCTCTGGGACATGCACACTGTGGACTGTACACCAATAAAGCACACATACGCAATGAAAATGTCCACACATTTCTTTTTTTGAAAGAAAAAAGTGTATTGGAACTATGAACTGTCGTGTCACACCCCCTCCCACCTCCCCCCTGCACACCCCAACACACCCCCTCCCACCTCCCCCCTGCACACCCCAACACACCCCCTCCCACCTCCCACCTCCCCCCTGCACACCCCAACACACCCCCTCCCACCTCCCACCTCCCCCCTGCACACCCCAACACACCCCCTCCCACCTCCCACCTCCCCCCTGCACACCCCAACACACCCCCTCCCACCTCCCCCCTGCACACCCCAACACACCCCCTCCCACCTCCCACCTCCCCCCTGCACACCCCAACACACCCCCTCCCACCTCCCACCTCCCCCCTGCACACCCCAACACACCCCATGTAGCTGTCAACAGATGCCTGTGACAGTGTCCACAGGCCGTCACAAGCCCCCTCTCCCGGCCCCCGGGGCACCCCTCGCTGTGGAGCGCAGGTTGCGTCCGGAACGGCGCACGGGGCTGCTCTGCGCAGAACTGGCAGTGGAGGATGTCCCTGGCTGCCCCTGTGCATGCAGCTCCTGTACTGTGTGGGTGAGGTCAGTGACCGCACGACGCAAGCCCGCAAGTTCGGCACAGATGTCCCTGGACATGGCCTGCATGGCATCCCTCAGGGTGGCAGTGCTCTGCGCCACTTCCGCCCTTAGTGTCTCCGTGGCCTGTTCAATGCTAAACCTAGCCCCCACACATTCCGCGGCATGCTCATCCAGCATTGCGGACAGTTGATGCTGCCGTTGAGTGATGTCCTCGAGGGACGGCTGGCCGTGCTGGCCCATGGCCAGTGCAGGTGGAGTGATGGAGGGGCTGGTCCCCTCCTGTGGAGTGTGGACAGGGCATGGGGTGGAAGGCCACTCCTCTGCCTCAGTGTGCCCCTGTGTGTCGCCCTCATGGGGGCTGGCGTCTGAGAAACAGGGGGAATGTAGTTGGTCAGTGGGGCTTCTGACCTCCTGCTCCATGTCCGAGTCAGAACAAGCAGCTGTTGCAGCTGTCTCCCCGATGTTGCTGCTGGCCGCTGACCCCCTGCCTTCTGTGGCAGGCAATGTCGGTGGAGGTGGAGCAGCTGCTGCTGGCCTGCTGCCAACAGGGGTGCTTGCCGGTGGGACCTCCGGTATGCCTGCAGTGGGACCTGCTTGTCGTGGGGTCTGCCTCACTGCAGCTGAGGTTGAGGGTGCAGGGAGGTTGTTGTTGGACTTCGCTCTCTTCGGCGCAGGGGTGTCCTGGTCCTCTGGGTGTGATTCTGTGCCTGTGGTGGAGCAAAGGTGGGAGGGCGTTATTGATGGGTCTACGGACTTTTGAATGACAATGGTTGACATTATTTTGGCCAGTGGATGAGGCAGATTTCAGGCAGTGCCATGCAGGTTGTCTCCTTTTGGTGTGGTATGTGGATGCAGGTATGCGGGTGCCAGCAGTGTATGCAGGGTGGTGCTCGCATGTGGCTATGGGCAGTATTGATTTGTGTTGCATTTACACTCTAGGGCAACCTTGTGCTACACATGATTGGACTGCTGTGACTATGGCATGTCTTGTATGAGGCACCTACCTTCATCGCCTGATGTCGGGGCTCCCCTTTCCATCCCTCCAACGCCTTCGATGGATTCCATGCCGATGGTGGTAGCACAGATCTCCTCCCACGGTTGGAGTTTCAGGGGGGATTCCGACCCTCCACCGGTTCCCTGGGCAAGGTTGCGGTTTGCCGAGATGACGGCTCTGACCCGTATGCGCAGGTCATCCCAGCGCTTCCGGCACTGCTGTGGGGTGCGGGGTACGGTCCCCACCGCGCTGACGCGCTCAGCCACCAGGGCCCAGATGGCCTTCTTCTTCCCGATTGCTGTCCTGGTCATTTCAGGGGAGAAAACAACACCTGCGTTGTCCTGCAGGGTCTCCGCTAGCATGCAGAGTTCCTCCCGGCTGAATCGCTCCTGGCGCTGGTGGTCACATGCCTTTTTCACGGATTTTGGCATTTTCGGGAACTTGGATGGGTGGGTGTTTGGTTGGGACAGGTGTCAGGGTTGGGTCTGGTGTTGTTTGGTAGGATGGCGATGGATTGTGTTTTTAAAGATGGCCGACGGGCTGCTTCCCGTTCCGGCGCGATGACGCTATTTCCGGTTTGGCCTTTTACGGCCGCCGCTAATTACGGTGGCCGTAAATTACGGTGGCCGCTACTTACGCTGGCGGAAGGGCACCTTGCTCGCTTAGCGATGCCGGTAGGGGCCTTTTCCGCCATGGCGTTAATTGCATTACCGCCATGGCGTAATGCTCGTGCGCGATGGGTCGTGATGTGGCGCTCTTTACGCCATCGTCCCACGGCGTAAACGCTCATTACGCCATGGCGGTAATGACGGGCGATTACCGCCAGGGTCGTAATGAGGCCCAAAGGATGGAAGACAGAGGGATGACAAGACAAGTGATCTTACTAGGCCTTGCATCATTCAGATCATGCAAGTGCGATGGCATAAAGTGCAGGGGGAAGGGAGCAGGTAGAAGTGCAAGGGAAAAGGACAGGGGAAGTGCAATCAGGGCAGTGTTGCTCTGAGTAAGTGCAGCCAGGGCAGCGCGGCTCTGGGAAAAGGAAAGGAGGCAAGGGACTGTGAGTAACAGTTACAGCCCCTAAGTGCGCGGTAGGCCCGCAGGCAGTGCAGGGGAGACTGATTATGGAGGAACCTGGCACCCAGTAGACTCTGAGGGTAGCCAAGCAACCAGTCGGCACAGGAGACAAATATTTCAGCAGGGGGGAGAGAGAGTGAGAAAAAGCAGAGGAAAAAAGGAAGGTCTTGAGCTGCTTCCGGAGCTTCAGGTGGTCCGGCTCAAGTTTGAGAGAGGCAGGGAGGCCATTCCAGAGCATGGCACCTGCAATGGAGTGCGATCTACCCATACTCTCTGCCTCAAGAAGCATCTGACCCTCAGCGAGTTATAGGTAGCTGAGCGAAGGGCTCGAGAAGGAAGGTATTTTGGAAGAGAACGTTGGATGTAGGGCAGGCCCCGGCCTTGGCCCCAGAAAGCCTTATGGACGATGCAGAGGGTCTTGAACTTGATCCTTGCAGCCACCGTCAGCCAGCGGAGAGATTTCAGGGCTTCAGAGATACGTCCTGGGGCTTGAGGCCAAGGCTAATTCTCGCAGTCCTGTTCTGGATTAGTTGCAGAGGGCGGAGAGTAGAGCAAGGCAGTAGTCAAGCCTAGAGAGAACTAGGGCTCTGGAGACAGTGAGCTTCTGGGTGAAAGTGAGAAAGGGAAGAATACCTCTGAGGAGGTGCAGCTGTTTGTGGGCCTTCTTGGCAAGGTTCGTGATGTGAGGACAGAAGGAGAGAGCAGAGTCGAAGATGACATCAAGGTTTTTCGCCAACAACTAATAAAGAGACGTGGGGCAATTTTATGACACAAGGATTCAACCCCAAACAGAACAATGGACACTCGAAGACTACAGAACCCTTTTGTCACTGTGTTTTCTCCTCCTATCCAGGACCCAATGCTTTCAGTTTATATAACAAATAAAGAACTGCGAAACATTATCATATGATAAATGTAATACATATTGTATTCAAAAACATTTTTAACACAATAGAATAAAAACACATAAAATTTCATCACAAATATCCAAATCCCAATTAGAGTAAAAAATACCATACAAAATATCACAAACAACAATAAAAAAACAATTGTGCAAACAGATCAAATACGTAATGGCTGTAGACAGCCACTAATGTGCAAAAACTCATAAACTACATTGGTTAGCGGATAAAGAACCACTACTAATGATGGTAACTTCACCCTCTCATGTGTAGAGACAAGTGGGTGAATCCTTTCACGCAAAAAAGCTTCTTCTTAAACTTAATACTTTATTACATACACTGCTAACTAATCCAGTGTTACTATAAACCCAACATGTTTCGTTCTTCATTAATTCACACATCATCACCAAGAACTTCTTCAGGGGACAAACGATTACAAATCCTAATGCACACTCTCTTGAGGTAGCAGGAGTTGAAACCTCTATTGCAGCGTTTTACGTCCAAATACTAGAAGAGAAAACACAGATATGCAGCTGTCATTAATACTGCTTAACTTACACAACTTAACTTTAAGGGCGCATAAATTAACCCATGGTTAGCTTACCGTAATAATTATACTTTAAATTCTTTCAACGGTCAGATGTGAGTGTCTTTTCAGTAGACCAAGATCTGGAGGGGTAACACAAATAACAATGGGAGGGTAGAAAGAACCGCATGGTCATCATTCATCTAGCATGTCATAAAAAAAAAAACAGCCCGATGGTCAAGGTTATTATGACCTGCATTATACTGTACACTGCTATTGAATCCTGACACTGAACGGTTGAGAGCACACATCTCTCTAAAACACACACAGCAACAGCCCAAAGATCAGGTAATTGTAAACAACACTGCTCTGTACACTGCAGTTGTAAATTGACAACGAATAATTGAGAACACACAGTTCAACAGCCTCGTATCATCTCAGGCCGGTGCTATCGAGACCGTACCCTGTCTGGTAACCTCTGCACTTGTGTTTTGTATAACTATGCATCAATACTATCTACAGCGACCTCGTCCATTATTAAACACCTTCTTGGAGCTGGTTGAGTGTCTCGCCAACTTATGGTCATTATTGTAGCAAGCGGGAAAATTAATGTGAGGAACCATATTCAACAAAAATAACATTATTTACCTCTCCGTTCCTCAGTCGTCGGTATACACCGCCCAAACAACCGTCACGGTCACCTGAAACTGGCGGTTCTGTAGTTGCGTCTATACACACAATATGTTTCGGAGAATCTCTGCATCCGCGGGTCGAGAAAACAGACTACTGCAAAATATAATCATGATATATGCCCTAAATTAATTAAAATTTGTATAAATATAACAAATCACTCCTAGTATTATTCAGGTGTCTACGCATTCTACAGCTTGTTAATCCATTCCTACAAAGTAGCTGTTAGCAATTTACTTGAATACGAGTTATTACGGACTCACATCTCCGTCTTCCACGCACAACGGCACCTGTCACCTGTCACCTGACATCTGCTGCGTTTCTGTGTGTGCACTCAGATTTATAACAAATCCCTGTGCCTATCACGATTGGCGTTTTTTCCAAGAAGCCCACAGTTTGCACCAGTGGTGCAATAACCTCTTGGACCATCCAGGTTTGTTTGTTTTGTTTGTTTTATTATTTATAATGCGCAGATGTACCCAAGGGTATCAGGGCGCAGTACTACAAGAATATGCGAAGCTTAGTTACAGATACAAATAATAAAAGTAGACAATGGGGATATATACACAAGTGGACACACGTAGTTACAATATGTGCTGATGGCATGAAGGGATAGCCTTAAGACTTAGCTATCCCGGTGGTTCTTGGATTTCAACCATGAGACTACCTTGGAACGGAAATTCAGGTATGGCATATCTACTCTAAGGTTGGGCGGCAAGGAATTCCATAGTTTGGCTGCTTTTACTGAGAAGCTGTTGCCTCCTATGGTGGCAAGTTTGAAGTTTGGGACAGAGAGGCAGTCTTTGTATGCAGTTCTGAGGGGTCTCGAAGAGGCTTGTCTATGGAATCTATTAATCAGGTAGATCGGGGCGGCATTGTTAAGAGATTTGTAGGTAAGTGAAGCCGTTTTTAGTAGAATTTTATCTCTGGTGGAGAGTCAGTTGTTCTGTTGGCTAAAACCTGAGATGTTCTCTCTTCTGGAGATGCCTAGGGCTGCTCTCAGGGCGTTATTCTGGAGGGTTTGTAGTTTGTTGGTGGTGGCCTTGGAAGTTCCCAGGTAAAGGGCGTTACAATAATCAAGGCGGGATAATATAAGGGCTATAGCAAGTGTGAGGCAACTAATGTCTGACAGAAAAGGTTTGGCAGTGCGGATTAATTTGCATGTGTATGCAGATGAGGATGCCAATGAGCTAAGTTGTCTTTTGAAGGAGAAGTTAGAGTCCAAATAGAATCCCAGTGTTTTGACCTCCTGTCCAACTTTGATGTTGTTCCCATCTATCATGAAGGAGTTGTAGGCCGGGCTGAGTTTCTTTAAACTGGACGTGGTACCCAGGATGATGATCTCTGTTTTCTCATCATTCAGGCATAGTCCGTGAGTGGCCATCCATGCCTGAATGATGATATACACCCTATTTAGCAAGGCCAAATCCTTTCCATAATCTCCAGAAAGCAGAAGGAGGATCTGGGTATCATCTGCGTAGTTAGTGTAGGTGATACCAAGATGATCCAAATCATCAAAAAGGGGCTTGGTAAATATGTTGTACAGTGTGGGGGAGACGCAGGAGCCCTGTGGGACACCACAAGTGATGGGTATGGGGTCTGCAGCAGCAGTAGGCGAAAAGACCCTCATAGTTCTTCCGTTGAGGAATGAGGTAATCTAGGTGATGGCCTCTGGAGAGAAATGAGCTGCTGTGTGGAGGTGTGATCATAAGACGGAATGGTCGACCAAATCGAAGGCTGCCAATAAGTCAAGGAGGAGGAGTAGGGCAGCTTGCCCCTTGTGCCTAAGTGTATCAATCTGGGCTTTCAGGTCAATGAGTGCAGTTTCAGCCTTGTGTTGAGGACGGAACCCTTATTGTCTGGATCCTAAGAGGTGGTGTTCTTCCAGGTGCTTCTGTATTTGTACATAAGCAACCTTGTCTAGGATTTTTAGTAAGAAGGGAACAGTTGTTATGCGTCGGTAATTTGTGGGTATGGCTGGGTCGAGAGTTGGTTTTTTTAGCAATGGAAGTACCTAGGATTGTTTTAGGTTGGCGGGGATAGAGCTGGTGGTGAAGGAGGCATTGATCAGTTTAGTGATGAAAGGGGAGAGGTCGCTAGCGGCGTCTTTAACGAGCTGTTCTGGGCATAGATCTCTCTGACAATTGGATGGTTTCAAGGACAGGATAATTTTTTCTACATCAAGGGTATTGACTTTATAGAATTTGAAACGGATGGGATCTTTGGCCGTGATCTTGTCCGGGGTTTTGGAAGGGGGAATGTCTTTTAATGTAGCTTTTTTACTAGAGAATTTGCTTTGAAGGGTCACAATCTTATTTGCCAAGGCATTTTGAATGTCGGAGCACCAGTTTTTATCTTTGGTGCAGGTATCAAGGGGTAGTATGGGGGTTTCTACTTCTTTAAGTATAGAGAAGAGTTCTTTCATATTAGATTTAGCTTGGGATATGCGAGAGTCAAAGGAGGTTCGTTTGGCCAGGTAGATTTCTTTTTTGTACAATGCGGCTAGTTTGGAAAGTTTAAGTTTGTTTGCGGCTGTAGGGGATTTTTTCCAGATGGCCTTGCAGTTTCTTTTTTGCTGCCTTAAGTTTTTAAGGAATGGTGTGTACCATTTGTTAAGGTGCGTTTTAGGTTTGCTAGGTCTGAGTTTGAGTGGGGCGATGAGGTCCAACGAGGTAATCATGACCTTGTTATATTCTTCAACCAGGATCTCTGGTTCCAGGTTATCGGGGAGTGAGTTGAGTGTGGGGAGTAAATTCGGGATGAGTCTTTCTAGTGTAATGTTCTTCTTGTTTCTGGTGAGAGTAGGAGGGGCCGTAGTGATGGGCGAAGGTGGGGGTCTGTCAGTAGACAACAAGAACGATACCACGTAGTGGTCGGTCCAGACTAGTGGTGAAATATTTGTGATATTCGCTAGGCAATTATGGTTGGCCACTCAGTCAAATATTCTACCTTTCGAGTGAGTGGGTGCCGTGCTTCTTTGCGCAAAGCCTAGTTCAGTGAGGGTGCTAACTATGGTGCTGGCTGTTTGATCTGCCGGGTCATTGTAGCCCAAGTTAAAGTCTCCCAGGGTGAGAACTTGGGAAGAACTTTTGAGATTGCTGGATAGAATGGTGTTAAGGTCTTCATCAAAAGTGCCAATGGGGCCTGGCGGGCGGTAGATCAAGTGGATATTGAGGGTTTGGGTATTAGTGAGTGGGACTTTGACTGATAGTGTTTCACATGAGAGGACATTAGTGGAAATTGCTAGTCTCATGGACAGACTACATTTGTGTATAATGGCGACACCCCCTCCTCTGGAATTGGGGCGATCTTGCCTCAGGATAGAGTAGTTATCTGGGACTGCTAGAATGAGCATGGGGCCTGCTGCAGGGTGTAGCCAAGTCTCAGTAATAGCAAGAAAGTCAAGATCTTCTTTAAGGATCAGGTCGGCAATTTCTGTGGCATGAGCTACTAGCGATCTTGCGTTAATCAGGGCTCCCTTGATTTTAGGGCTATCTGTGTTTTTAGTAGTAGTCCTGTGTCGTTTGTCCTGTGTTGATTCGCGAGTGCCCTGACTGGGGAGGTTGTGAGGTGGGTTGGGGATGAGGTTGTAGGGTGGATTCAGAGTTTTTGTGGAAGAACTAGATCGAGGCGGCTGCTCTTTAGAATTTTGTGAAGTAGGCAGTGAGCGAGCGAGAGGCTCATAGTATTTTAGCCAGTCTAGCTCTAAGTCCTAAGTTTCTGTCTGTGGTAGTGCGAGGGAGACTGGTAGCTAGCAACTGAGGGTTGTTTATGTCTGAGTATGGTGCCTGGTTGTTAAACAAGGTTGGAGAGGGCATATTAGGTGAATGTGGAGCCATCTTAATCTGAATTATAATGTTTAGGAAGATGAGGACGCAGATAGACAGGCTATTAGTAGGTGGATACATACTATGCAGTGTTAAGGATAATGGGATGCTGGGGAATAGACTTAGTTGACGCCAATTGGCACAGTATGCATTTATATTGTGAACCTGGGTTAGAGGTTCCACAATACAATTGAAGTGCTCCAGATTTCAACTGGTTTGGAGTTAAGTAGTTTTGCTGAACGCCCTAAGCAACACTTAGTTTCTAGGAACTAGGACTAGGAACGTGGCCTCTGAGTTTAAGGTGGGTGCTTTATGGTGTCACCTAAATGAAGTATAGCAGTGGGGCTAGGCAGGCAGTGTTTAACACCTGGCTGAGATGCATAGAACACTGTCTAGGTTCGAAGTATGACAATGATACTAAGATACATAAAGCACCATCTAAGTTCAAGTGAGGTAGGGGGGCTATAGTACATAGAATGCCATCTAGATTCGAATATGGCCATGAAATAAGACGATGAGGCTAAAAATACATGGCACATCATCTAAATGCGAATAGGCAATGAAGCTAACAATGCATGGACCAGCAAAACAAATGACCATACCTTCCGACCTGCAACCGGCACAACGTCCTTTTGTTCATACTGCAGGTAAACAAACCCGTAGTTTGACAGCAGCTCCAGTACCAAAGGTTATAATACAACAGTAACTCTGGTTGCTTGTAATAAATGTATTTTCACCTCTCTGGTCATATAATGATTACCTGCTGTATTTGCTCGAAAATGGCTCTTTAAGGACCAGTATAATGTCACAAAACTCACCAGCTTATTATTATATTTGGGTTCCACTTATGTTATAATAAATTATGCCAATCCACTAATTCATTAAGGCCAGTCACTGACAAATTAGACAGGAAAATCAGCCACTGTTCTTTCTTGCATAGTTCCTTTGCCAATGGTTCCTCATTATACATGGTTGTCATTTGTAGTAGTACCGTCCATTTCAGGGCATCATTTCCATGATCCATTGTTAGGAAATGGTTAGCAAGCGGGGCTGTCAACACTTTATTCTTAATGCAACTCCTATGTTAGCTAATTCTCAACTTCACTTTACGCTCCGTCATGCCGATATAAATCTTCGGACACGGGCACCAGATTGCATAGATAACATTAAATGACTTGCAATTGTAAAATTGTTGTGGAGTCCAGCGTTTTTTCAAACCTATGTCTACTTCAGTAGTTCGGCTGGTAAACTTACAATTAGTGCTTAGCCCAGAAGGGGAATGTCCTGTTAACCATGGGATGCCCCACAGTTCTGTCACACTTCTCTGTTGGTCACATTTTAGAGAAATATCATTCTTCGTTAATAGCTCTTTCAAGTTGGCAGCTCTTTTAAATGCACACTATGGCGCTTCCAAAGGGCATTCTCCACCCTGTAAAACATGCCAATTTTTCTTAATGATCTTGGTGATCTCATTAGACAATGGTGTGAACGTGCTCACAAACACAATCCCAGCACTCTCTGAGGACTTAGCCTTATACTCTAGGAGTGCTTCTCGATTATTGTTAATCGATCTCTTCAAAGCTTGTTTGACTATTGCTTTAGGGTATTTTCTTGTCCTCAGCTTTAAACTTAGAGATTCAGCTTCGGACAAAAAAAGGTGCTATTCAGCGTACTGCTTCTTTTTAATCGTAAAAATTGCCCAAAGGGCACATTTTCTCTGGTATGCCGAGGATGGCAACTGTCAAAGGAGAGAAGCGAGTTTCGATCTGTCGGTTTATGAAAAGGTCTTACCTTTAGGATGTTATTGGATTTATCTGGCCATATCGCAATGTCTACGAAATTAACCTCACTATTGCTCCGTGTGGAGGTAAACTTCAGGTACCGGTTCTGCTGATTGATCCAGTCCATAAAATCTTGGAAAGACACCATAGAGCATCCCACACAACCAAAATTTCATCAAAAAAATGTCTCCATAACGCTATCAGATGGAAGAACGGATTCATAGAGTTATATATTGTTTGTACTTCAAAAGATTCTACATATAAATTGGTAGCTGAACGTGCTAAAGGTGACCCCATCGCCGTTCCATGAATCTGATGGTACAATTTCCCATTGAAACTGAAATCATTTTCAGTAAGCGCTAATTCTGCGCACCATAGTATAAAACTATTGGGAGTATTACCATCTACTCTTTTGGAAAATAACACTTCTTCCAATACGCTCAAAGTGTCTCTTTGTGATATGCAAGTGTATAACAACACAATACCTAACCTAATCAACAATTGTTTAGTATGGTCGAATTGCATACCTTCAACCATGTTGATTATTTCGGTCGTATCCTGTACGTATGAAAACATAGTTTTGACAAACGGTTTAAGATATCGATCAGTGAACTTAGAAATAGGCTCAAGCAGTGATCCATTGCCAGACACAATTGGGCAGCCCGTGGGATTCAACAGAGACTCATGGATTTTAGGGAGGATGTAAAATGTGAGAACCGTGGGTCTCTGAACCAGCAAATACTCATGCTATTGCTTACAAATCCACTCTCTAGCTAATGCCTTGTCCACTTTGTCCTGGCTCAAGGTAAAATGCTTTCTGGTTGGATCTTCAGAAATTTTCTGGTAACACGAGGTATCGTCTAACTGCCGGTCACATTCTGTAATATATGCCTGTCTATCCAACATGACCACTGCTCCACCCTTATCGGCCTTACATATGACCACCTCCTTGTTATTAGATAAACTTTTCACAGCACTCCTTCCCAGATTACTAAGGTTTTGGAAGACACCAGGTACAGTTCTTTGTTCCAATTGGTGTAAATCATGCCACAGCCTTTTGGCAAAAACGATGGCTTGCCACTGGAGGGCAACACGAATACCGGTTAGATAAACCGCTCTCGTTTGATTGAGCATCGTAATCTTTATTATGGAAAAATTGTTGCAGATGTCTCTTCTGGAGCAATTGTTCAATCTCCACTCGAATTTGGAACTTGTCATGATGTGCTGTTGGCACAAAACCTAGTCCTTTATCTAGTACAGCTACCTCCTCTACATTAGGAACATATGATGATAGGTTCACTAATAAGGTTGGTTGCTGCGTGTCCGCCTTTTGGCATAATCGCAGCTTTCTGGAGGTGCACGCTTTTCTAAAAAAGAAGAGGAAGAAGGCTACTGTTGTTGTGGAAGGGGAGGACCAGTGTTAAACTGATTAATCACAAATCCACCCCTTCTTTAGCGTGTACTCCGTCCACTGCCTCTCTGGGATCTCCCTCGATTCCTAAAGGTTTTTTGTCCTCTCTGATTATAGGAGCCATCATCGCTCGAACTTCCTGAACTATAGGAAATGTTCCCAAATATGACCTGTCGTTGTTTATTGGGCGCTCCTTGTTGATTAGAAAAGTGATCATACTCATCTTTAGTATACCAAAATGCTTTCTCATGGGAAAACTAACAGGTCTTTCTTCATTCTAGCGATTCGATCTTTGGTACAGAATTCTTTCAAATCTGTTATCTCTTTTGTTATATCCTCTAATTATTTTTGTAAGTATCAAGAGGTACAAGTTTTTTAATATCATCTTCCATCTTTTCTAAGTCTTCTGTAATTTTAATGGTCATATACTGCGCAGTACGTATATTAAGGATAATCCAATCCCTCCTGCATTTATTTGCAATGTAACTCCATTGAATTCCAAATCTTTGTTAGCCTGACAGGAAGGTAGAGATAGAGGGCCCAAAGAGGGCAGCCAGAGTTAGAGAGGGAAAGCGAGAGCAGGGGTCCCAAAGAGAAGGATCTCAGTCTTACTGGCATTAAGGCAGAGATCATTGGAGGCGCACCAATCCTGAATCGTGGATAGACAGTCAGGAATGAGCGAGAGAGAAGAGGAGGCTGAAGGGAGCCTGAAAGATAGCTGAGTGTCATTCGCATAACACTGAAAGTTAGTGTAGAAGGTAGAGATCAGGTGGGGCAAAGGTGCAATGTAGACATTGAAGATCCACAGCAAGAGGATTGAGCCCTGGGGAATGCCACATGTGGATAGAAAGGTGGTGGAGACAAAGGACCCAAGCTGGACCTGGGAGTGTTGGTCCAGGTGAAAGGAGGTCAACCACTCCAGGGCCTGATCCGTGATGCCCAGGTTCTCACTGAGTCGTTTGATCAGGATGGCCTGATTGACATGTCAAAGGCAGAGGAAAGGTCAAGGAGTATGAGGACAGAAGGCTAGAATCGAGCTTAATGAGCAGATCTTCATGGGTGTTCAGGAGAGCAGATTCCATGCCTCTGGAGGTCATGAAGATAACCAACAGATTCAGTGTGGAGAGTATGCTGGGAAATGGCCAGCTTTTCCAAGATTTTGCCCAGGAAAGAAGTGATAGAGATTGGGCGATAGTTTGCTGGACAGTGTTGCATGTGAACCCCTCCTGGGAGCATGGTAGCTCCCAGGATGTTGTAATGGGTCACGTGGCGGTAGCCACGCAACCAACATAATAAAAGAGGCAAGCCGCTTCCGGCTCGCCAGTCACTTCCATTCTGGCTCCAGCGTCGTTCCTGCTGCACCAGACTGGTGCTGCGCTGTTGGGGCTGGGCCCACGGACGGGGCCCAGCTTGAGGACGTGCCCCTGCCGGGCAACGCCGTCTGGACGGTGCCCCTGCCGGGCAATGCCGTCCCTGTGGGTCCCCCAGCCATGTGAGGCGGGTTGGGGATGCGACCCCGGCCTGGGTGCCCCCAGAGCTGGGGCCGCGGTGGCCAGGTGGGCCTGGCCACGTGTGCGGAGCTCCGGTGCTCTGGAGCGGGGTGGGCAGAACCCCCACCCCTGAGTAGGCGGCATGGGCGTAGCCGAAGTGTGTATGTTGTCGGGTGCCACCCGACCCGAACACGGGGCTGCCCGGTGATCCGGAGCAGCCCCCAACAATGGCGACGAGGATGGGATGGGGCCCCGCGTGCCCCGAAGAAGATATGGTGCGGGCCCATCTCCATCTGGGCCCGCGACGTGGAGGAGCGGAGGCGGTTTTCCCCGTTTCCCCGTGGAGGAGAGAGGTTTCTGTGGCGTCGGCCACAGAAGAGGTGCTGCCCCTCCCCCACCCGCAAGCCGCGGAGGAGAGGAGTGGCAAACATAGGATGGAGGGCCCGACACCAGCTGGGCCCGCGCAAAAGAAGGCTGGCAAGCTGCCCGCCCCGTCCCCCGAGGGAGACGGAACAGGTCGGCGGCTGTGCCGCATGGACGGAGGCGGGCCCATCTCCGACAGGGCCCGCCAAAGAGGAAGAGGATCTTCCCCCACCATCAGGTGCAGGGATGAGGTGCTTCCCCTGCGGGGGAGAGAGTGCCCACGGCATCGGCCGCGTATGTTGGTGTGCCCCGCCACGGGAACGGAGGGGGGAGAAGTGTGCGGCCCGCGCCACAGTGAAGAACGCAGGGCTGCCTCTTCCCCCGCCGGGAACATGCCGGCAGAGGCGCTGCCCCTCCCCCACCCGCGAGCCGCGGGAAGGAACACCGGCGGTGCACGGCGCACAACAAAAAAGAAAAGGGCGGGCCCAACTCTAACGGGGCCCGCAGAGGCAGCGAGGATGGTGCTGCGTCCCCCACCGCTGGGGAGGAGATCTGGGGGCGGCGTCTGCCGCACATCGGAGGGTGAACCCCCCCCTCGCCTGAGGGGAGGCATCCCCTGTAGCCTCGGCCGCAAGAAAAGAAAGGAGGCGGGCCCAATAACAACTGGGCCCGCAAGAACATTGGGGTGCTCGCCACGAGGAGCGGGCAAGAGAGCTGCCTGCCCCGCGCCTGAATGTCGGCCGACAACAGTGGCCGAACCGTAGTGGGAGCTGCTGGAGCCGCGCAGCGAGGTTGCTTTGCCTCTCCCCACCATGGAGGCGGCCGCGGCCACAGAGAGCGGCATACATCGCCGCACGGAAGAAGAAGAAATGAGGATGCGGGCCCAGATCCGACTGGGCCTGTGAAGGCAATGAGGAGGTGCCGTGGCCCCAGGGGGAGAGAACTGGGCGGCACCAGCCGCGATGAGAGGGGGATGCCCCTCGCCGCACAAGGGGTCTGGCAAACGGCTGAGGTAGGCCCATCAGGTCGGCCCGCAAAGGCGGCGGGGGTGAGGTGGCTGCCCCTCCCCCACTCGCAAATCGGGAGATTGAAGAGCGGAGAGAAGAACCCACGGCCGCCAAACAAAGGAAAGGGGTGTGGCCCAGGCGAGCAATGTGTGCCCGGAGGGAGTGGCACGGGCGGCTGGGTGCCAGGGCAGCAGCACCTAGGACTGTGGACTTGGCCGAGGTGGCCCCTGGGTTTTCCCAGGTGCGGCTTTGCCGGCCCTAAGTTGTGAACTGAACTGTACTGAATAGCTGCCCATGGATGATGTCGGACTGGTCTCCTGCAGACCCGCAGTTGCTTAATGTGGACTCAGCAGCCACCCCCATGAAGACTGGGATCCTGCAGACCCTGGACGTGCTTAAAACGGCCCATTCAAGTGGCGGTGGGAAGCTGTGATCCTGCATATTGTGGCCATGCTTTAAATGGTGCCAGGGGGGATTCACAAGGGCGGCGTTCAGCAATAGTGAAACCACTCACCCAGGTTAATAAAGGGTGTATTAGTAGAGTGGTTGTAGGAGTAGTAGTGGGTAATTAGCGGGATGTGTTTTGTTTTGTTGTTTATTAAAAAATGGAGTGGTGTTGCATGTGAACCCCTCCTGGGAGCATGGTAGCTCCCAGGATGTTGTAATGGGTCACGTGGCGGTAGCCATGCAACCAACATAATAAAAGAGGCGAGCCGCTTCCGGCTCGCCAGTCACTCCCATTCTGGCTCCAGCGTCGTTCCTGCTGCACCAGACTGGTGCTGCGCTATTGGGGCTGGGCCCATGGACGGGGCCCAGCTTGAGGACGGTGCCCCTGCCGGGCAACGCCGTCCGGACGGTGCCCCTGCCGGGCAACGCCGTCCCTGTGGGTCCCCCAGCCATGTGAGGCGGGTTGGGGATGCGACCCCGGCCTGGGTGCCCCCAGAGCCGGGGCCGCGGTGGCCAGGTGGGCCTGGCCACGTGTGCGGAGCTCCGGTGCTCTGGAGCGGGGTGGGCAGAACCTCCACCCCTGAGTATGCGGCATGGGCGCCGCCGAAGTGTGTATGTTGTCGGGTGCCACCCGACCCGAACACGGGGCTGCCCGGTGATCCGGAGCAGCCCCCAACAGGCAGGTAGGTTCGACAGAAGGCATTTTAAGGAGGGGGTGCACAAGGGCGTGCTTGGGGAGAGAGGGGAAGGATCCAGTGGTGAAAGAGTGATTACAGAAATTGGCCAAGGCTGGGGCGAGGGTGTCAATGTGATCCTTGATGGTTCTGAAGGAGCCGGGAAGCACCTGTTGGGACAACACTTTCATAGATTGACTTGTCTAGAAACATTGTCGGGTGTTGTCGGAGAGAAATAGGAGAAAGGAGGAGGAGAGCCAGAGGCGGCCAGAGGGGGAGCCAAGAGAGGTAGCAGGAGTAGAAGAGAACGAGACCAAGATGTCCTGAGTTTTAGTAGTGAAGTGATAAACCAGAGCTGTACAGAGGGCCTGAGAAAGGACAGGAGAGGTGGAGACTGCAGAAGGATTGGCAAGCTCCTTGCAGATTTTAAAGAGTTTGGTCGTGTTTTTTGAGGCCGCAGAGATACGGGCTTGGATGTGGGCTCTCTTCTTTGACCGGACAGAGAGTCTGTATTGCCTTTGGAGCAGTGGCAGGCCAGTTTGTCAGAGGATGCAACAGAAGTCCCCCCACTTCCTCTCAGCCATCCTGCACTTATGTTTCAGGGGGCGAGGTCGGAGTCATACCAAGAGTTGCACTTGGAGATAGGCTTCATATGGATTCTCATGACAGGGGCAAGGACATTCAGAGTTTAAGGGATGGAAATATGAAGGTTAGAGAGGGCTGTGTCAGGGTGTGAGCCATCCAAAGACATACGAAGAGCAGAGAAAATAGCGCCAAAGGCATCCACTGACACACGCTTCATGGGCCGAATGACCGAGAAGATAGGTGGCAGTACTGGGGTAGGCTTAGCCTGAGGGACAGAGTTTCAGGTGAGAGGAGAGCAGAAAGTGGTCAGTCCAAGAGAGAGGCACTCCTGAGAGGGTTAGAGAGGGGGGATGTCTGAAGAGATGCGAACATCCAGGGTGTGACCGCAGAGTGTGTCGGACCAGAGGGTAGAATGGAAAGAGAGAGAGTGTCGCAGAGGTTGTGGAAGAGCCCAGAGGATGGATTAGGAGCATCCAGATGAATGCTGAGATCTCAGAGGAGAAGAAGTTGAGGCAAGGAGAGAAGAGGAGAGGTCAACCCACTCTGAGAGGAAGAGGGCAAACTGGCCAGGTGGCCTGTAGATGGTGGCCACAGTCAGAAGGAGACCATCAGAGATAGAGAGCCTGCAGACCAGGTATTCAAATGAGAAGTAGGCCTGCGTAGAAATGACAGGAGCAAGGACCCAATCCGGAAAGATCAGGGCTACTCCATCTCTGAGTCAGTTGGTTCTGGGTTTGGAGAGGATCTTGTTGCCATCAGGGAGCAGAGTGTCAAAACTTGTGACAGAGCTGGCCGTGAACCATATCTCGGTGAGAGCGAGGACATCCAGGTCAAGTTCTTCTAGGAGGTAGCAGATGCCAGAGGAGTGTTTGACAGCAGAGCGAGAGTTAAGAGTAGCGAAGTGGAGCAGGTTGCCAAATTTGAAAGACTTCTGGGATGGGTTACAGGCCTGAGGTACACCTAGTGGAGGAGATAGAGGGGCCAGAGACTGGGCAGAGGTGGAAGCAGGAGGTGGCATAGTAGCCAGAGAGGAAGAGAAAGCTGCCAGAGAGGTGGTAGAAGAAGGAGGTGGCAGAGGAGCCTGAGAAGGGCTAGGAGGAGTAGCAGAATTGGAAGGAAGTTGATAAGATGCGAGAGACGCCTATCGAAAGGATGAGATTGGGCTGAAGGCCCTGGACCATGACAGTGCCATTCAAATAGACATTAATGATGATCTTGGAGGAGTGGAAGGAGGCCAAGAGACCCTGGCACCGAGAGCCACCATTGATGGGAGAGAAAGAGATACAAGAGAGAGCCAAGACCATATGAGGGGTCCATAGGTCTGGTGAGGGAACGACAAAGAGGATGTCTTTGAGAGTCTGTCTGGAGGAAGCACTGATATAGGTATCGGCGATAGGGAGGCCTGGGTTGGAGACCAGGATGTCCCTTGTCCAGACATAGTTAGAGGGATAGGATAGGAGATAGAATAGCAGTTAGAGAAGATGAGAGAAACAGAGCGCACCATAGAGGGAGCAAGGAGGAATGTAGGAGGACGGAGTGAGATAGATAGTGGAGAGATGCACAGACTAGCGCCACACAGGATATGCAGCAGAAAGGGTGGGGGGACACACCGAAAGAAACACACATGAGGAGCAGACAGGTGACACACAGCAGTAGAAACAGTACCCCCTGCTAGGTGGAGACCTAGACGGTGGGAGAGAGCCTAATGGGTACAGATCACAGCACAACAGTAACCACAGATGAAGGGGACCTAAAGAGTGGGAGAGACATACAGGCAAGCTCGGGTTGGGTTCCCTGATCGCAGGGAACTAGGCCCTCTGGAGTGAATAGAACGTGTAACCCCCACCCCCTGATTGGAATGACCTCATTCCAATATAATGCTTCTCTTCTGTTTGTGGTTATTAGAATTCATTAAGGTTTTTCTTCTTTCACTTCCTTTTCTTTTCTGTTTGTTTTGACATATGAGAGTTGATTTTCTCACATATTTTATTTTGACACCTGGTCCGACCAAGACTCACTTAAAAGCATGAAAGAGGGAACCGAGCACCCTACCTAAACCCAATACCTATATTGTTAGACGATAACATGAATGCTTTCAGACTGATTTCTATGAACGTGGGAGGCCTCAACTTGCGTACTAAGTGGCATTTGGTTTTTCTGCAGGTTACCAACAATGGATCTTTAAATGGAGTTTCTCCAAGAGGCCCACTTGTTTTCAAAAGATAAGAGACTGGTGCATAAGGAATGTGCTGCCCTGTAGTGGAGAAAAGAAGAGGGGTGTAGTTATAATCGTAAGGAAAAGGATTCCCTTCCAAAAACTGGTAACCTATGAAGGACAGGAGGGCAGATTGTTGATGTTGAAAGGGTGGTTTGGAGATCAATGGGTCACCCTCATAGTCATGTATGCGCCAAATGGAAATCAGGAAGCTTTTTTGATGGCCTAATTCCGAAGCTGGGGCAGTTTGCGAAGGAGAAATCATATTGGCTGGCAAATTTAATTGTTTTTTCATCACAGTTCTGCAGTCCGCAAGGGCTTCTCTAGAATTGAAATGTTCATGATATCTTCTACGCTGATTCCAAAAACCTTGCTGATCGAACATGCACCAGTAATATTGGATTTAGAAATCAATATCTATTGCAAGCCAAAAAATACACAATGGCGAGTTAGCGACTTTGTCCTTAGAGGTCCTGAGATGAGGCTCCATATTGTGAAGACTATGAATAATTACTTTACTGAGAATGATCGCACTGAATTGTGACTAGAGGTCCTATGGGATGCAGTGAAGACAGCTCTAAAGGGTGAAATTACTAATAGGGCAGCAATCCTTAACAAAGCTAGGGGGCGACAGTGGAGGATTGTGGAGGAGGTGGTTACAAAATGTGACCCAGAACATAAAAGACAACAGTACCAGAAGAGACTTGGGTCAGATCCCACTAGAATCCTATCTAACAGACACTACAGCCACAGTCTTCCTATACACAAAGCAAATATATTACTCCAAAGGTAATGAAGCAAACAACTTATTAGCGGCTAAATTGTGACCATTAACATCTTGGAATTTTGTAAAATGCTGCAGGAATGATCAGGGTAGCAGGATCCAAAGGGGATAAAGGCATGATTACCATTTATTGGACATTTATAAGGTGCTTATACAAGGCAGGGTTTCAAAGCACCACTAGGCACAAGGGAAGGGATCAAGGGAGAAAAATAAACAATGGAAATAACAATGAAAAAATAGGAAGAAACAGCCGTCCTACTAGGCCTTGTGACATTCATAGCGTGCAAGTGCAGTGAAAGGAAAAAGGAAAAAAAAGCTGGGGAATGCAGGTAAGTGCTATTAGAGTCCCCTAGAGTGGGAAGTGCCAGAGGTGCATGTTGGGGAGGCAACAGGCAAGTGTATGGGCAGATACATCCCAGGAGAAGGGGGAGGTCTACCAGCCAACAGGTAGGTGCGGGGCACAGGCAAAACCACCTGACGGGCGGGTGTGGGCCTTGTGGGCAGTGCAGGCGGTTGCTGGGGGCAATTGGGCAGAATCCTAGGACCCTATTTGGTTCTTAAGGGACCAGGCCGCCAATCTCTGTGACCGAGGGGATGGTTAGCATGGGAGGGGGAAGGAGAAGAGAAATGTCTTGAGTTGTTAGCAGAACTTGAGGTGGTCTGGTTCAAGATGGAAAGAAAGAGAGAGACTGTTCCACAGGAGGAAGCCAGCTGAGGAGAGAGATCTGCCCTCAGCTCTCTGCTTGGAGAAGCATTTGATCAGCAGAGAGTTGGAGCCAGAGGATCGAAGGATATCTGGAAGAAGAGTATTTAGTAAGAGAGAGTTGCAAGTATCATGGACCCAGGCACCAGACAGCCTTGTGGATGATGCAGAGGGTCTTGAATTTGATCCTTGCATCAACCGAAAGCCAGTGGAGAGATTTTTAGAGCTGGAGAGATATGGTCCCAGGGCTTGATGCCAAGGATGTGTCACACAGCCCTATTCTGGATTAGTTGAAGAGGACTGAGAGAGAAAAGAGGCAGGTTGAGGAAGAGGTTGTTACAGTAATCTAGCCTGGAGAGAACCAGGGCTTTAGAGACATTACGCTGCTGGGGAAGGTGAGGAAAGGAAGAATGCCTATAAGGAGGTAAATTGAAAGTGGAGCTTCTTGGCAAGGTCCAAGATGTGAGGAATAAAGGAGAAAGAGGAGTCGAAGATGACCCTGAGGTTTCTGGTCTCTGTGGAAGGAGTGGGAGGTGAGCCCATAGAGGGCGGCCAGAGTGCATGAGGGAAACAGGGAGCAGGTCTCCCGATAGGCAGGTTCTCTGTCTTACTGGCATTAAGATAGACATCATTGGAGGTGCACCAAGACTGAATAACCGGCAGAATTGGTGGATTTGATAATAGGTTCCCTCCAGCCCATCCACATGGGTTGGATAATTGGGAACTGTAAATTGAAAATGGGGGAGGGATGATCAGTTGCGCTCAATCAATTATTATGTTTGGTATAGAATTTCAAATGAGAGTACAAAATGAATTGGCATGAAAAACAGTTTTTTAATCAAAGTAAAGGACAGCCGACACTTGTTTCGACACTATGGTCGTTCTCAAGGCTGTATGTCATGCACAACATGTTAAAACCATCACAGAAGAACATGCAATCATTGAGCAATTGTTGTAAATAAACAAGATACAAGGAATCAGAAAACAAATATAACCAATGTAATCAAAAACTATCAATAATTGTCAATAAATTCATTGGTAAATCAGAACAGTAAGGTGGAGATATCCCCACAAACGCAGATAATATAAAAAGTACAAAACAACACCAAAAAACAACCATACCAGAGATTCGATTGGAGCACAAATTGATTGTGATTCGATTCAGGGCAATGTTGCATGAAAAAGAAAGCAATTATTTAGAAAAAATGATGGCGAAATTATGATACTGCAATGTCATGGTCAAATATATGGGTGAGCATATCAATCAGATAGAGGGGCAGAATATTACTGAAAAGAACACCCTGTTATCCCGCAGAGTACACCCAGGTACTGTGAGATGCAACATTGAATCGTGGTAAATTAAGTAAACATAAGGAAGAAGAAAAGATCATGTACAAAGTTAAAGTATCACACCCAACGTGATTGGCAGATTGGAGCAAGTGATGAGCTCAACACATTTTAGTGATGAGGTGGTAAAGAAAAAAGAAGAAAAGATAGCCTGTCTTACCGTGGCCAGTAATCCCTATAATGGGGTGATAGACTGGAAGATAATACAAACAGAAATTGGTCAAAAATTATTGTTGAACTAATATTCTTCCACAAGTAAAAAGAAAAAATCAAAAAATCCATAAGTGTAAGATAAGGAAAGAGAAGTGTGTTGACCAGATAGGTACCTGGGTGTTCTGGACATATACTTGACAAATAAATTGTTAAATTGCAAGGGGCGAAGTCAACGTATTCCTAAGATCACAGGCAATTCTGTACGAAAAATAAAAAAATTGAAAGTCTAGAGTGAGTAGGGCTGTTTAGTAAATATGAGAGTAACCCCCCAATATGGAAATGAAAGGTGTGTAAAGTACCTTATGCCCTGTGGTGGAGAATGAGGAATTCCCAGAACGGTATCGTAGCAGATTGTTTTCCGTAATGAGCACTGGACTTCAGTTAAATATAGAACAAGTCAATTACCTGAAAAGAAATTGAAATATAAATGGGCCAATCCCTGATGCCTCATGTGAGAGGAGGCTGATTATAGTATTAAGAATTGAGACTTACCCTTAATGGGGTGAAAGATGTTTTACATCCCAGCGACAAAACATGCTTGCCAAACTCGTCTGGGCACGAATAGTAAATTTCAGAGGGACCGTGCTTCACGGAAGTGACGTTGGTGACATGATGACGTCATGTGTACTACGTGTAATGCGTCATGTCAATAATGCAGGGTTTATGTTACCGCTGTTGCAATTGAAATCAGTGCAATGAACTAAATAATATTGCGTGATGTTAACCCATAGTTGCAGACGGAAAGTTAAAAGTACTCATTGTACTAATAATAATAATCCAATAATTGGAATGCACACTGATCAAAATAGAGATCTATAAGAGATAGGTAGAAATAATTATATTTATGAATGTAATATGGCAGATGCTGCCATAAATAGAACTATAGAGTGGAGCATAATCGATATGTACTTGTATCCTCAAAATAATTACATAAAGAGTGTCCTGAACAAGAAATGCCAAGTAACACAATTGGAACTGCGTTTGTTGCATGTGAGAAAACAGGGTGATCAAATCCGCAATGGCCACAAATTTGTATTAAAGAAACAAATGAATGTCATGATACATATTGAGACCCTGTGTGGTACATCGAAGGAGGCATATGAGTTTAGCTTCCACTTGTCTGAGTCTTAATTGCAAATTGCCTCCTCTAGTGCCTCTGGAGGCTTTCATAAGCCCAATGAATCTTAAGTTGATTTATTATCAAGTTGGTGTTCAAGTTGCCAATGGAGAGCCAATGGTGATTTGGGCTCAGTCATTCTAAGGCTGGCAAGATGTTCCCTAATTCTAATCCTCAATTGACGGATGGTGCTTGCCACAGGTACAAATGACTGCATAAACAACATGACTTGTCTTGCAATTGATGAAGTCTCGGAAGTGCAGAGAGAGAGAGGAAGGGGGAGTAGCCAGAGAAGGTAGTAACTTGATGAGAGCCGGCAGAAGAGAAAAAGATTGGGTTGAGAACCCTGGGTCATGACAGTGCCATTGTGATAGACTTTAATGATGCACCTAAAGGATGAGAAGTACGCCAAGAGTATTTCCCATCTGGCCCCACCATTAATGGTTGAAGAGGAGAAGGGGGAGAGGGTAGTGATCAGATGAGAGCTTCATAGGTCAGGGGAAGGGACAGAGAAGAGGATATCGGTGATAGTTTGCATGGAAGTAGCACTAACGTAGGTGTCAGCAATAGGTAGGCCAGGATTAGAGACCAAGAGATCTTTTTAAAACTTTTTTCTTTCAGACTTTGTGAGAGAGGAGGGGTAGTTGATAGAGTAACAGTTAGAAAAGATTGGGGTGATGGATAGTGCCATTGAGGTGGCTGAAAGAGGGATGGGCTGTGGGTGTGGTGCTTGAGCGCCGGCGGGGGTGCTCCCTCAGCTACGGACAGGTCCAAACAGGGGCCTTGGGCGAGGGCCTTTGGAGGGAGCCGGCATTTGCCCGCCAGCTCCCCAGCAGGCCAACTAGATGAGCGCTGCAGCAAATCACTGGACTGGTTGCCTGGATACCCAATGCACTCAAGTGCTTGTGTTTCAGGTGACCATCTTGGTATAGTGGATGGGCCCAAGAACAAGCATGGCCAGATAGGCCGCGCAGGGAAACAGTGAGCGCCTCTCGCTGTAAATGTAAAAGCATATCTCGATGAATGCTATGGCCATTTTTTGCTTTGTTTCTGCTGGGAAGCCCTGCCCGATTATAACAAACCCAAATGAGCTTACCGCTCTGTATGCTGTGTGCCCATTGCAGCAGTGATGTCTTCCGGTGCTACTGCTGCCTCGTGGACAAGGGGGAGCCCCGCTGTTTGCCTCCTATGCAGTAAAGAAGAAGGAAAGAGAAATGATGGCAAACTACTACCAAACTCAGTTTGCAGTCATCCTATCGACTTGTATAGACCATTTGAAATGTATGACCTTGGCAGCGCTTAACCAACTCCCTCCAGAAGAGAGAGATGCGCTCATTAAAAGTACAGCGGTGTGGGTAAAAACATCGGAATGCAGCAGTAATTCCATTACCGCTGCACCACCACATTACAAAGTGGGGTTTCTTCACACAAAGACATTACACAAGAAAGATCACTGAAACTGCAGATTAGTTGAGCCTTGCTCGAAGTATAATTTTGTGTTAGTATTACAATGTTCTCGCCCTTTATGATGACATGTGTTTCGGCATATTCTTATGCCTTTTTCAAATCCAGGCAATAGCCTTGTTTTTTATGAATATCGTCTCAATTTGTGTTTTCAAATTGCGTGTCATGGGTTAAATCCCTCCTGAAAATTCTATAATCTCTCGCGTCCACCTTTCCAGTTTGGTAGCTATTTTTGTCATATGGCTATCGTAATTGAGGGTTCTGGTCGAAGCAGGGGTATGTGTTATTTCTATCCCCAGGTATCTAATGCTCGAGGGTGACCAATAAAGGCCAAAGTGTCCATCTGTTCCTGTGTGCCTTCTGTCAATGGAAATATTTCCAATTTACTGCTGTTTAGGTGTAGGCCAGAATGTCTACCTAAGTCTATCACCGTAGCTAGTATGCTTTGCGTATGGCGTTCCAGGTCCCTCACGTATAGCATTATATCATCTGCATATAATGTGATGAGTTCAGGTCGGCTGTTTATATGAATGCCAGCCTTACTAAAATGAGCTCAGATCAGGTCTGCTAATGGTGCTATGATTAAGGCGAACAGTAGGGTGACAGTGGGCACCCCTGTCTGGTGCCCTGCTTCAGCTGCAATATGGAGAATAGCACGCTATTAGCATATACTCTTGCATATGGTTCCGAATACAACACTCTCACCCATTTCCTGAAATTAGGCCCAAATCCGTAGTTGTTTAGTACCCTGAATAGGAAGGGCCAGGATACTATATCAAATGCTTTTTGCATGTCCAGGGCCACTGCCACACCCTGGCTGTCCTGTGGTATTTGTGCTATGATATCATACATCCGGCATATATTTAACGCCGTTGACCTCCCGGGTATAAAGCCTGCCTGATCCTCATGCACCATGTGTGGCATCAATGCGGTTAGTCGCGAAGCTAGGATTTTCGCAAATATTTTAACGTTGATGTTTGTTTATTAATGACAAGGGCCTGTATGACCCGCAATCATTTGCAGCCTTGTACGGTTTAAGTAGCAAAATAATGATGGCTTTGCGGATCGACTCAGGTAGAGTCCCAGTTTCCTTTGCTTCCACCCAGACCTGCAGCAGGCGGGGGGCGAGTTCGTCCATTAATTCTTTGTAGAATTCGGTGCCTAGCCAGTCCGATCCCGGTGCCTTCCCCTTCGGAAGATCTTTAATAGGTTTTTTTAACCTGACTTATATTGATGGGTTCTTCCAGTGACATTTGCACATCAGCTGATAAGAGAGTCGTGGGGATCCCTGCCAGATAGTCATCGATTTCTGTGGCTATAGTCTCCCCTTTCGGGGTGTATAGTGCTGCGTAGAAATCATAGAACACTGCATTTACGCCAGTGTCTAGATTTGCCGCAGAGCCATCAGGTTGCATCATACAAGGGATATAAGGACTACCCCTGTGTACCTTACTGTACGTGCTAACAGTTTACCCGGTCTATCTGCCTCCCATACCTTCATGCGGCTGCTGGCCTATCAAAATAGTGCAATTCACTGTTCGCTATGTCGCAGTGTTTATCTAGGGTTGTCTTAATGTCTAGTCTGGTCGACAGGGATGGGTCAGCTGCATATTTCTGCTGCAGTTGTGATAGTGTGGACTCACACCTCTTCAATTCTCTTCTACTATCCCGTAACACCCCATGCTCTGTAGAGATGGCAATGCCCCTGATATACACCTTAAATGCTTGCCATAACGCAGCCTGTGTAGTGACTGAACCCTAATTATTTTCAAAGTAGGATGTGATGTTTTCCTTCATATTTAACCTGACTACCCTATCTTCTATGGCGGTTGGTTTAATCGCCATCGTGTTCTCATCTCTGCATGCCCGGGCACATGTATGGTTAACAACATCAGGGAATGGTCTGACAATGTTCTGGGGAATATCTGACAATCCAAAACCCAGTTCCGCATCCTGTGTGTCACAAGCCATAGAGCAATGCGTGAGTGCATGTCATGTACCGAGGAGTAGAATGTGTACCCACGGTGTGCTGCGTTCAATGCAAGCCACACATCTTCAAGTCCCAGTTCCTCAGTTTGTGCCTGAATAGTGCGAGCTGCATTGGTCATAGACCTGGCCGCTGAAGAAGTGTGATCTAGCAGCGGCTCCAATATAGTATTAAAATCCCCCCCACAGAGCACCAGTGCTGTTGGGTATTTGACACACTTACTAAACATAGCTGTGTAAAAATCTGGGTCATCTGTGTTGGATCCATATACGTTGAGCAAGAGAACCTCATGGTTACCCAAGTTCCTGTGCACATATACGAACCTGCCTTGTTCATCACTGTATTGCTCTCCCCAAAGTGCACGGAAACTCATAAATCACCAATGCAAATATAGAGCCAATACTTTGAACGCAGAAAGACGCAATAATTCGCAACCACACACTCTTAGAAGATAATCAGCATTTATATGGCTATTTATTCAAAGTTTAAAAGCAACGAGTAATAACATAGAAATAACTCACAGAAGTAATATAGACATAAATCACAGAAGAAGCAAAGAATTCAAAAGGAAATACATCACCGTGAGCGTAACTGGATTCCTCATCTCGCCCAGAAGCGGCTGGAAGACTCCGGGAACAGCCAGGCCGAGAGCACCACAGCTCACAGGAATGCCGGACGTAAGCGTCCTCCTTCGGCTGAAGTCTCACCTGACCACCCCCGGGGCCCCGCATATATGCACACTCCGAAAAGGGGTGGCGATTCTCGAACCTTCTGGAAATGGCACTTGCGCATTGATGAGCAGCCGTTGGTTGCCAGCTGGGTCAATCGACAGCCACCCTCAAGGAGCAGAGTGCCTCCCTCCTCTAAAAAACACACTCATAACAAACCATAACAAAGTTAGCTTTCCCAGCAGAAATGTCCTTGACCACATACCAGGTTTGGAAAGCATGTTTTCCTCAGCACCGTGAATCTAACACTCAGCAAAATGTGTGCAGCTTTTCACTGCGGCATGAAGTAAATATCCATCATGGCTCCGAGCGCTCCCAGAATGCACTGCGCACTAGCGCCATTTTAGTTCAAGCATAACAATCACTTAGTTTAGTGGTGCAAAAATGAAATGGTGCAATGTATTAGTATCATCACTCTGCACGCTCTAGTGGAGTATGACACATAGTACTTCTGATCACGCCAACCTGGAGCCACGTGATGGACCTGGTGACAAAGCATATGGGTTTCTTGAAGGTATACAATCTTTACCCCCAGCCTGTTAACATATGAAATGACCTTCTGAACCTTTATTGGGGACCCCAGGCCTGAATGTTCCAGCTTAGTATCTTAATAGTGGAGCCGCCTGTCCAGGTGAGTGTCATCCTGTATCTATTGCCTTGTCTACCTCTGTTAGCGTGTCCCTCCATGCAACCTCAAATTATGTTCCCTTCACAATGTGCATTTTATAACATTTTCTCCCCATCTCCTCCCTTAACCCCCCACCGCTTCCTTCACATTCACCTGAACGTTGACTATGTTCACCCCACCCCCTGTCCCACTTCCAACCAAACTAACCCAACTGGTGCCAAGCAGTCGCACCATGCTGCTACGAGTGGGGGACATTATAGTTTATTTATTTTAAACTTTGTTTATTGATTGGCATTTGATGTAACTGATAGAAAATCAGTGGTTAACATTGATGGATGAAAATTTCAGTGTACATATAGATAAACATTGCTAGATAACCGATCAGTACTTATGGTACCAAGGGGATATAGGGAAGGAGGAGCAAACCAAACATAAGTCAGACTTTCTGTGCTTAACAACTGGGCTCTCATTCAGGATGAAACAAAAATGACGCTAAAGTGGAAGCAGAGGCGTGGTGCGGGCACATAAGAGTGGGTGATCAGGGAGTACGAGTTAATGATACAAAAGGGGTTTGGAGGGGTAGAGGCCGCTCTCAATCCTATCAACAAGAGAAACATAACATTCGGTAGGTGTTCATCACGGTTTGCCGTCAGAGGGGTGGAACATATCAAAGACAAGTGCTTTCCAAGAATCATAAATTCCCGCTTGAAGTTCATCAAGGCCTTGTAATGAACCAGCCCATGCTTTTTTCGCAGCGTTGCACCAAGTCTCAAGTTCAAGATACCACAGTTTGTATTGCGGCCCTTTTGTTTGTTTCCAGGACATGGCGATGCGTTGCTTAGCAAGGATGCAGGCTAAATCCATGAACCTGGTGATATGTCTGATTTCCCTTCTTCAGGAGTATGCTCCAAGCAGGCACTCCATCAGACTCCAGCTATATCTTGCAATACCGGCCGCCCTACAGGCGTGTTCGATACGGGACCAGAAAGCTTGCACTTTGGAACATTTCAATAACATGTGGATTAGGTCTGCCTCATCAGGTTTGCACCATGGAGAGGACGAATACCTATCTGTGTTAAATTTGGACGCTCTATTGGGGGTCATGTACGTGCGATGGAGCACGTTGATCTGGAGCATTCTAAATCTGGCATACCGGAAGACTTTCTTAGGAAAATGCAATACAAGTGCCCATTGATGGTCAGTAATCATGGCACCTATATCTGATTCCCATAGCGTCTTCAGGTTCGGGTTGTGTGTGTTTGACCCATTTAGTAGGCAGCCATACAGTCTGGAGACAGGCCTCCAGCCATCTTCAAGCAGGAGTTCTGTCTCTTCTGGCTCGGCCGGCCACCCTTGCTAACTGACACCTGCAATTCTTTTAACTTTTAGGTAGCCCAGGAATTGTCCCTTAGGCAGCCCGTTCGCTGGTTTAGGTTATCTAGGTTCCAAAACCTCCTGTCCTCAGTGCTTAGTTTGTAAAAAAATAAGTACCAGGGCCCAATAAATCTTGGTCCCATAATGCCGGCCCCGGGGCCGGCGGGAGCCGCCCGCAGTGTGGGCGGCCTGGGCCAGTTCAGTTCTAGACCTAGATCAGCCCACAACCAGCCCATCACACATCTCCTTCTCCATGTCACGTTTGCCGCTGCAGCAACTGCTGGCACAGGCTAGTAGTGGGATGGATGGGGAAGGGCACACATGGGTTGAGGAATGTGAACGTGTGTAACTTTCCAAAATGACCGAGAAAGGTTTTGTGCAACTGTTTGAGCCAGAATCATACGTTCTCTGACTTGATCCTGGGGTGAATTTCCATTTTCAGTTCTAGACCTAGATCGGCCCACAACCAGCCCATCACACAGCTGCTTCTCCATGTCACGTTTGCCGCTGCAGCAACTGCTGGCACAGGCTAGTAGTGGGATGGATGGGGAAGGGCACACATGGGTTGAGGAATGTGAACGTGTGTAACTTTCCAAAATGACCGAGAAAGGTTTTGTGCAACTGTTTGAGCCAGAATCATACGTTCTCTGACTTGATCCTGGGGTGAATTTCCATTTTTCCCATATTGTGCGCTCTGTGCTGGCTGGGCTGGGTGGATGCTCAGTGAACACGACACTTGGCGCCGTGCCACCGAAGGGCACACAGTGGTTTGAGTCCTCTATGCACACGTTTTTTTTGGCTAACACAACTGTTGCTATTGCACACGCAGCAAAGTGCCACTTAATGCACGTGCAGTTTTATGTGATGGTGTTTTATGTATTATGTAGCACATTGTTCTCATTTTTAGGCCAGGGCCTCTAGGATCTTACTTTGAAAATAATATGTGTGGTGAACGTGCAATGCCATATTTTGGGCTAATCTGAGCGCACTTATATGGGACAGAGCCTCAGCCAGTGCTACTTTGCACGTTTGGAATAAACGTTGCACCAAATGTCAGAGCCAGACTACATATAGGCGCTTGCTCTTGTGCACCAGTGAAGTTTGCCAGCAGTTTCAGAGTACCACCGTGGTGTTTTAAAAATCGAATTTACGGGTGTGGCACACATTCGTTAACAGAAGTCTGCAGGTCGGTGGGTCTGAGATGATTGGTCAGTTGATGGAGCTGCAGTCAATTATGAACTACATATTACTCGCCTAAGCCTCCTGCTCTATCAATAAACAGATGTGGTTGCCTGGGCCAGAGGCTGTATACTATTTGCACCATTCATAAGGAGCTCAAGTGGACTGTACATTTTGTGCGTAAAAGCCCAGGGCCTTCATTTTGGTGTCAACAATAGATACCTAGGCTAGGCGTGACACTGCTGCCTGCATCGGAGCGAGGCACCAGGTCGCCTGTCATCCCGGAGTGCAGCTCGTGATGGGTGCAGCGAGAGGATGGGTGCAGCGAGAGGATCATTATTGATATGATATAATATGGGATTTATAATGCGCCTATACACAAGTGTTTCAAGGCGACGAGGCAAGGGAGGGGGAACAGAGGGAGGACAGAGACAACGATTTTACTAGGCCAAGTGACATTGAGATCGCGAAAGTGCAGTGGAGAGGGGTGGGGGAAAAGTGCAGTACATGAGAACAATATCAAAAAGTGCGGCCGGCAGGTGTAAGGGTAAATACATACAGCAGGTGTCCAAAGTGCAGGTAGGGGAACGGGTTACAGCTACAGACCCAAAATGCAAGGGTTGCGGGGATGGGGGGACAGTGCGGAAGGGACCTGGGCCCGAGATCATGGGGTAGCCAGGTGACCAGTGCAGTTTACAAAGAAAACCTGAACAATTACCTTCAGATAAATAAACATATGCCCATATATACACTCCTTGTTGTGGGTGAATCCCTGACCCCCACTGCATTGTTCCGAGAGCCCCGGGCTCCCGCAGTACCAAAGACTTGCACGGAGACATGCGTCAGACTCGGGCTCCCCGGTCACACTGCTGCGGCTGGGAATGCCTCTTTTATTTATAGGACACGCGGCGGAGTGCAACATCACTCCGCCGCATGCTAGTCCCTTAAAGGCGCAGCACCTCACTCCCCCTTTTCCATGAGGACAACAAATAAAACAACACTTGGCATGACTACGGTTAAACTCTACAACACACTAACACCCTTAACCCAAACAACTAGTTCCCCAATGAGCCCCTTTATTCACAGCCACCCCCTCCTCCACTGGGCAGACCTGTCCGGGTCAGACTCCGTTATGGCTCCAAAACAAAGTTACTGAAACAAGCAGGTTTCCCTCGCCCTGTCCTCAGGGGCTAGCTCCTGCAAGCCTTGGGGGTGGGAGTCCTGCCATCATGGGAGACTAAGGGAGGGGCTCTGAACCCCCACCCTCATCGGGTATGTCCGCAAGGTCCTGGTCCATGGGCGCCTCGGTCCTGGGCTCCCCCAGTTTCTTGAAGAAACTGACGTTCCTTGTAACCGAAGCTCGGCCGTCTGACGTAGTCACCATGGAACCCTTGACTGTTATCACGTCCAGCGGCTCTGGTTCATATGTTAGCAACAGTTTCCCCCGGGGGTGTCTGTTTCTTATTAGCACCTCGTCCCCGGGCACAAGTTGTTGAGGACGGAGACCCCTCCTTTCGTTCTCTTGCTCAGTCTGTAGTTGCCGCACCATCTCCACTTGTTGAGTGTCGATGACTCCCGGCTCCTTCTCCCCCACATCCGGCAGCAACCCTCTCGGGCACCGCTTGAAAAGGGCTAGGGCCAGGGCCACCCCCGTTGAGGTGTGCAGGGTTGTTCGATAGACCCGCAAGAACTGGTAGAGGGCCCTCTCCAAGCAATGTCCTTGACCTTGCGCAATCCGGAAGACATTGTTTAACGTGCACATCATCCTTTGGGCCTCTCCATTGGCTCTTGGCCACAGGGGGGTGATCTTCCTATGATGCACACCATAGCCTTCCATCAGGGCACCAAACCGTTCTCCTTGGAATGGAGCCCCATTGTCAGAGCAGAGTACTGTGGGGAGACCATGAGCCGCAAACACCTTTTCCATCGTCGTGTTCAAAGGCCACTGACTGGATGAACTCCACCTCCGGGTATCTGGAGTACTCATCCACCACCACCAGGAAGTGCGTTCCCTGTGACGTGGACCCAAAGTCAGCGTGGACAACCTCCCAGGGACGCGTGCCGCGGGGCATTGCTTCGATGGCAGGTTCCCTCTGGGCGGGCGACGCTGCCTGGCACCACACACATGAGTTTACATATTCATCCACCCGTTTCTCGAGTTCGGGGAACCACACCTTTAAGCGTAGCCGGGATTTGGTCTTTGCAGCCCCTTGATGGCCTTGGTGTGCCAGGCCGATCACCTCCTGGACTGTGGTCTGCGGGACCACGATCCAATCACCTCTCAGCACTAATCCCTTCTCTGAGAACGACAGCTCCACCTGCACTCTCCACAGCTGCTCGAGCACTATCTTCGCTTCCTGTGTACGCCCAGCCAGCGACTCCAAGAAACTCTTCCACGACCCTTGCTGCAGTGCCGCTCTGAGGATGTAGAAGCACTTGTCGTTGGCAGCCGCCACTTCCAGTTCTTCGAGTGGCAGTGCATTCGGGGTGGCCGCCTCAACCATCAGCTGTATGTGATCACTGGCCTCTTCCGCACAGCCGTCAGTGTCCCAGTCTTGGCGACTTCTTGGATGGCGAGTCGGCTGCATTGTTGGCACCAGGGCGATACACCAACGAGACCCCATACTCCAACAGGGCCAGCATCCACCTCTCAATCCTCGCTGGTGGTTTTGAGGATGAGCGAGCCAGGATCGGCAGCAGGGACTTGTGGTCCGTCAAAACAGTCACTGGCCTTCCCAGGATGTACAGGCGGAAATGCCTGCACCCCCAGAGAACGGCCAGCGCCGCTCGCTCTAGCTGAGAATACTGTTGCTCTGTCTCTGACAGAGCCTTGCTGGCGTAGCCCACGGGGCGGACGCTGGAGTCTTGCCCCACTTGTGTTCGTACTGCTCCCAGGCCAAATGGGCTGGCGTCATGACGATTTCAGACTGCAGAGCTGGGTTGAAGAAGGCCATTGTGTCTTCCTCTGTGAGGGGGCTTTTAATGTCCTCGAAAGCAGCCGGTTCTAACGGTCCCCACTGCCACACAGTCACTTTTTTGGTGAGGGCTCGTAGTGGCTCAGACCTTGATGCCAGATTTTTGATAAAGCGGCCACAATAGGTGACCATTCCCAGGAAACTTCTCACTTCGGACACATTTTCTAGGGGTTTCGCTTCCTTGATGTCTTTTACTTTCCTGGGGTCTGGAGACACCCCACCCTCGTTGAACGTGAATCATTACACTGATGGACTCCTTGGATTGACGTTGCTTTATTACAGAACAGAACTTTGTGGGAAGTTTGAGGGCAAGATATCACTTGCTGCCGACCCATTTCTAAAGCTTTTAGAGTGGTAAATAGTGCACATAGTCTAATAGCGAGCCCACATTTACTGGCAATATGAATCCAAAGAACACTACGTTCGTCCTTAGGAACTCACATTTCTCGCGGTGGAGTGTCAGGCCCAATGATTGAAGCCTCTCAAAAGTTTTCGCCAGTCTCTGCAGGTGGTCCACTTCTGACTTGGCGAACACCAGGATGTCATCACTGATGTTCAGCATACCCTCTAGGTCCGCCAGAGCCCCTCTGATAACGTTTTGAAATACCTCAGCTATGGAGGAAACCCTGAAGCTGAGTCGCTTGCATCGATACAGACCCCTGTGGGTCGTGAAAGTCGTAATATATCACATCTCTGGATGCAGCAGGACCTGGTGATATCCAGCCCTGAGATCGAGCTTCGAAAAGAAGCAAACTCCCTGCAGCTCTGCAATGATATCATCAATAATTGGTGTGAGGTGGCGTTCCCTCCTGATCGCTTTGTTGGGAAGCCTCATGTCCACACAGATTCTTACCGAATCGGGTTGCTTGGGTTTCTTGGCAACCACAATCGGGGACACCCAGGGCGTTGGACCTTCAATCTCCTTGATGATGTCAAGGTTTACCAAGTTATCCAGCTCTTTGTCCACCAACTCCCTCAGATGTAATGGCACCCTACTGTGTTTGAGGGCAATTGGCTGCACCGACTCATCGATGTGAAGTCTCACTGGATCTCCAGCCAGGCGACCAATCCCTTGGTCATACCCACACTTCTGGCATGCCTCTCCCTGCTTACTGCCCCTGTCACGGAAATTGCCAGCCGGTCTCCGGGCACCCCTGCTGCCACGACCCACAGAGCAGACCTCTTCTGACTTGGCAGCGCGGGACCACACTTCCAACCTTGATGCACATACCTCTGAAATCTCCTGGCAGCGGCCCAGCTCCAAGATGCGAGGAAGGGTGATCTCGGGTTCTCTCAGCACCTGTCTCCTCAACTTGCCTGCGGAGCACCCTTGGATGAGCTGATTTCTGACCATGTCATCGGCGTTGTCCCATGCGCATGCCACTGAGCGTCTCCTGAGCCGACCATGAAATATGTCGAGAGTCTCATCCTCTTTCTGTTTAGTGGACATCATGACGAACCTCTCGTAGTCCGCATTAGCCAGTGGAAGGTAGTAGTTGTGCAGGGCTGTCTTTGCTGCGGCATACGTGGTGTCTGTGGGCTGGAGAGAGTCAAAAATCTCATGTACAGGTGGTCCTGCGGCATACAGCAACGTGGCCAGCTTGCTGTCATCACTGGTCTCCATAGTTGCCCAAAAGTACATGTCAAGGCGATCAACCCACCGCCTCCACCTGGGCCCCAGACTAGATGGAGTGCCAGACACGCCAAACTCGGGTATGGGGGAGAGCCGCCGGGCCCTCATCTGGGCCATTGTTGGAGGTGGGGGTACTCCTTGCTGTTGTGGGACAGCCTGCGCCCGTCCTGGTTTGCTGGATCAAGCACCCCTTCAGTATTGTGTAGGGGGCACAACTCACCCAGCTTGATTCTTCTCCTCACAGCCACCTTGATTTTCCACCTTCCCAACCAGGATCACAGGCCTCCAGGCCTCTGTGATCTTCAAAACTCCTGAACCAGTCCTACACCAGTGCACACAGCACTCACCAATTTCCAGCATTAGCAGTAGTCCAGTGGCCAGTCACCAGATTGTCCAGTATTTAGGAGTGTCCAAAGAATTGAGCCAGTGAGGCCTAGGGTAGAGGTTCCAGAACAGCCAGTCTCCCCCAGTGCCTCACCTTCACTCTGTGATTTATACCTCGAAAATCACACTAAAATGGAAATTCCAGGTATGTCCATGTAGGGATAGCGGTCCGCTATCCATGTATCCAAATATTGTGCCTGGATGGCACTCACAGGCCCCTCCGGAGCTCTGTGAAGCGTCAGTGTATGAGGGAAAAAATGGCCACTGCCGCGTGGGCTGTCCCTACCCCAAGCGTGGAACGAGAGATCCTTCCCTCATTCGATCGAAAAATTATTCAAGAAAATCACTGACGTGTCCGGGCATGTCACTGGCCTCGTCGCCACTGTTGTGGGGGAATCCCTGGCCCCCACTGCGTTGTTCCATGAGCCCCGGTCCCCCGCAGTACCAAAGACTCACCCAGAGACATGCGTCAGGCTCGGGCTCCCCGGTCGCACTGCCGCAGCCGGGAACGCCCCTTTTATTAATAGGGCACGCAGCAGAGTGCAATGTCCCTCCGCCGCGTACTAGTCCCTTAAAGGGGCAGCACCATACTCCTTATTTGCATCTTTGCCAGAAAATAAGACATTTTACATTGCACCACGCCATCTCTAGCTGGTCTCAACGCTCTTGCCCGAAGTATGCCGACAGGTTTACAACGGTTTACAAACAAGGTACAGGCTCTAGGAAGGCTCGCAAGGTGACTTCAGGCGTCACACCACTCCCAGTTGGGACATCCATCCAGGGCCATGACACTGCAGGGCATGTGCCAAGCGCCACCCACAACACAGCGCACGACGTAAGGGTGGCGAGGTCTGCCACCACACCCCCAAAAAAATAAAAAGCCAAGCCTTAGACTGCAAAGTTATGCTAACAAAAACGCAATGTTTGTACAAGTCTCCCGAACAACATGGAACCTCTTGGCATTGGCAATAGGATGAGCTTTAACTGCAGTGTTGCGACACCATGTACAGCCAATAAACGCTCTGTTGTCGAGTAGCGTTCAACATTGACAAAACAGTGTTTGCATAAAATACGCTTGGCCTATAGATTAAACTCTCCGAAAGCTGCCAACTTATGAAATTGAGGCGAGCGCCGAAGCTCGGTCTCATTATACCTTGGACTTTTCAGTACTAGTACGAATAAGCAGTATCTGGAGAGGAGTTTCACACAGCAGTTACTACAATGCAGGGTTAAGATTGTACAGCTTTCCAAAACACGTGGCTTCCAAGAGAGGCCGTACTACTGCAGAACTTTTAGCATTTAATTACATTATCGCTGCTTTTACTTATTTTGTCAAGTGCGCGCAAATAAATAATGGCGCAAGTATACTGCGAGAGGTTCAAGTGCTAATATATATAGCATGGGTGACAACAGGCACCACTGGCGGCTCGCACAACGTATGTCCCCTACTCTGGAAATCTGTCTACCTAATTTTACCCATGCATTTGGAGAGGTATATAACAGCCTAACACAGCGAATGAAGCTCTCCTCCAACCCGAAGCTCTGCAGTGAGGCAAGCAGCCATTCCCAATAGACCGAGTTGAAGGCTTTAATTGCGTCTAATGATGCACTACTTAGCTCTCACTGCAGTAATCGGTCTGGTCAATGATGTGCTGTAGCCTATGGAGATTTAGGGCAGTGCTGCATTCTAGGACGAACCCGATTTGTTCTGAGTGCATCAGGGAGGCAATTCATTTGCGCAGGCGAGCTGCTAACACAGTGGTAAGGATTTTAACATGCTAATTTAACATAGCCAGGGGGCGGTATGAGTTACACTTGTCCATAGGTTTGCCAGATTTGGGGATAGGCACGATCAGGGTGTCTCTCATGCTAGCCGGGAGCTTGCCTTTATCATTAGCCTCAACACAAACACCTCATAGCGCAAGGGAGCCAAAGTGGTGCTATAAGCCTTATAAAATTCCGGGGGGGAGTCTGTCACTCCCTGGGGCTTTGTCACGATCAGTGGACATGGAAGGCACATGCACCGCTGCCCCCAAGCTATGGTGGAATCACTAAACCGGGGTGCCGCCCTAACCGCCCATAGAAAACGGAAAAGGACCACCTGGTCCTTGTCCTGGCGCCCTTGGCACCAGGCTCATCAATAAATGAATGGTGGCAAATAATAAGAGCAAGGACCATTGGATATTCAAATATGGAGGGCATAGAAGCCACAGCCCTATTCCCTGTGTCTGACCATGCAGACTAGTGTTTTGGGTGTGTTTGGACACTCGGGCATGGCTGGCTAAATAAGCCACGCCGCGGCCCAGAAAACCTGCTTTGCGTTGCTCTGCTTCTCAGGAGCATAACGCTCACTGCGATCAGCTCCTGCACTTCACAGACTCCGACTCCTTCACCGAACCCAGCCGTCGGCCCGCTGCATGAAAACAAATTCAGAGAACATTAGTAAGCGGACTGACACTTACCTGAGATTCCGGCACTGCGTTCCTGACACCCGACGTGGGACTTGGCTGCTCATCATCTCCCCACAGAGCCGCTGTCCCTCCGCATCTGAAAAGGAAGTAACAGGTCAGAAATTGAAAGCTACAATGCCAGCGCCTCGTGCATCAAACACTCACCCGTCATCTCAGCTGGGCTCAGCGCTCCGTTCTTTCTGTGCAGCGAATCTGCACCAAAGTTGAGTCAGCTCTCGCAGGCTCGTCTGGGCAGCACCAACGTCCATCCCAGCGTCTGCAGAGACAGGGAACAACCAGAAAACAAACATGTTAGACGAAAGGACAACCATGAAGACATACTCAAGGGAACAAGGGAGTAGGAGCAGGACAAGCAAGAAGGACAAGAAAGACAGACCACAGCCACACGGTAAGGACCAAAACAGCAAGACAGGGCAACGCGAGTCCCAGACACAGCAGGTCTGGGCTTGGCTCAACAAACCAAAAGTACCAGTGACGCAACTTGGTCCCACAAGCACCTGTACCCTGCAACAGCGCCCCTGTACCGAACAAGCAGGACGGAGAGTCTGCCAAACACTGTCACAAGGTGGAAGAACCTAGCGCTAAGGGAAGGGGCAGTGACACGGTAGGGGCAGTGTGGGCCAGACTCAAGCACTGGCATCCCTCATTTAACCTGGTTTCCTCGTCCATCCTAAGAGCAGACTCCCCAGGCAGATCAGACCTCCGGAGCTGCCAAGCTCGGCATCCTGCAGACGTCCTCACGCCCAGCAGCGCCTGACGCCCCCGCAGAGATAAGGTGAGCGTAACAGGCTTTGCTGGTAGAGAGGGAGGTTATTGCGTTAGAGAGTTCTTCCACAGTAATGGGCTGGTCCACTAGGGCCCGTTGTGTTTGTGTGAGCTTTGGGAGTGGAAATATCGAAAGTGCCTCAGGGATATTTTTGTGGGGTACCTGCTTGTCATGACTGTACAGGTTAGTGTAGTATGTAGTGAAGATGTCATTTATTGCAAGTTGTGATCTCCACGGGCCCCCACATTCGTCATTGAGTAAGGTGGTGAAGGGTTGTGGGTGTTCTCTCCTACAGAGCCACGCTAATAGTCTTCCTGGTCTGTCCCCCTCAGCGTGTGATCAAGCTGTATGTCTGGCGGAAACTTGGAGAGCCTTTCCCACACTTCAAGACAGCGGGTCCGGTTCTCTGCTAGTTCCTGCTCAGTAGCCCGCAGGTCTGTGTGTCAGGCATCCTGAGTTCGGATTTCCTCCTTCATAGCTTCTAAGTCTTCATAAAATTTCTGGTGTATGACGCCACCACCTATCACCTCGCTCCTAGTCATCACTTTCTTTGTTTCCCAAATAGTGCCCCATTCTTTAACACTTCCAATATTACGTCCCAGGAAATCAGTCAGAAAGTCCTGAAGCGTCTTACTAAAGGCTAAGTCGGTTAGAGCACCCACCGGCATGCACCAAGTCAGGATAGGGGACCTTGGGCTTGTGGTGTTCCATTCATTCACCAAAGGTGAGTGGTCGGATATAGAGCGTCCCAGGTATTCCACGTTGCATATCTCTGTCATCTGTCCCGACCCCGCAAAGAAGTAATTGATTCTAGTGTGCAGGTTACGGTGGGGATGAGTAATGGGAATAGCCTCTAGTGACAGGGTATAATTTTCTCCAGACATCCACCAGGTCTAGGTCAGTTATTGCTGCATTTAAAGCTATAGTGGCTGGGGGGGCCCCCACGGGGGGATCTGTCCACTGAAGTCTCCCTTACACAGTTAAAGTCTCCACCCCATAGGAAAAAGCCCTCACGTCTTGACTCAGCAATGTGGCTTATGGCACGTACATGAGCTGGGAGGTTATGGTTCAGGAAATGGGAATTTACAATGCAAATTTCCCTGTGTTCTAAGTAACCTTGTAAGATTATGTACCATCCCTCCTCATCCCTCTCCACGTCTAGTACTTGGAATGGTAGTGAATCGACTATCCAGATGAGCACCCCCCTAGCAAACTTAGAGCATGGGGCCCCATATCCTGTCCCGCCCCAGCGATTCAGAATCGCTTCCTGATCATCTGCAAGCAGATGTGTCTTCTGAATCAGTGCTATGGATATTCTTTTGTGTTTCAGGAAGGATTTCTACGGCGATAAGTACCCATCACATTCCAGGTTTTTATTCTAATTGGGGTCATAGGTGGATAAAAAGAGGAACCACAACAGCCAGGACCCCACAACCCAGGGCGTCATACTCGTCTTGTACCAAAGAGGCACCGGCAGTGCTTTCCCGTCAGCGCCGTGGCAAGCCACAGATGCCACATGAAGGGGGGCAAGCTTGGCATAACCATTCCAAATCCCCAGCCCCCCTCTGTCACAACACCTTAAGAGCCACAGTGCACGGAGTAACCAAAAGAAAGATAACAGAACAAACAGAACTGTGAAACATTTCCCAGCAGAGGTATATTGCTTTGGTATACCGGTACTACCAAGTCCAAGCTCGGCCATTGGGTACCAGGTCAGGAGCGCCAGCAACGGACCGGTTCCCAGTGTTATCTTGATGTCATCAGATAGGAGTAGTGGCATAAGACTGGGTTCTTCTCCCCTACTGAACAAAAAGGATACTGTTGAAGCGATTTCAGCTACAATTACAGCAGAGAGTATGATGGGTCTATGAGTTGTGGGGCTCCCGAGTTCCGGACACAACATAGTGGTACCTTAAAACCCACCTGGACACGAAGGCTTTAACAGGGCGTCAAAATGACAACCGGCTTAGGGAAAGTAGTTGGGGCCAAGTATTCGTTCAGGTAGCAAAGTCGACCTTGTTAGCCAGGTTGTTATGTTCCAACCACATAGTGGCTGCCGCAGGACTTTCAAGGAAATGCAACCTATTGTCATGGCCACTGGACAGGAACCCCAGTTCACATCCCCTAAAGGGTCCAGTTGGACGAAGTCCTGGCGCCGTTGGTGCCAGGCTCATAAGAAAGTGTGCTCTGCACACTTTTTCCCTTGGGCACGTGACATTCCATCTCATATCAGTCAACCACGTGTATCTGGGCCGGGCGTGGCCATAGGAATCAATGAAGCTGCCCGTGCAGCATCATTTGGGAGTGGCAGGATGGAACCATCTAGCAGAGCAAGGGGGCATGGCCGGGACCAGACTATTTAAGCCTGCCCCGCCGCAGGCCTAGGCTTCGCGTTATTCTGCCTAAGCAGCGTAACGCTCACCGCCGCCTGAGAAGCATCCTACATGTTTTCCAGTGCAACCATCTTGGAGAAGCCTCTTACCTGTCTCCCAGCAAACCATCTCAGAGAAGCATCTTACCTGTCGTCCAGCAAAACCATCTCGGAGAAGCTTCTTACCTGTCATCCAGTGAAACCATTGCGGAGAAGCATCTTACCTGCATAGCCAGCCATACCATCGCGGAGGTGCAACTTACCCGTTTTCTCCATCAGAACCAACTGAATCATCGCTGAAGCGTCTCTTACCTGCTTGCAGTGACTCCATCCGCGATCGACCAGAGCGCACTTACCTGGCTCGTGGAATACAACCACCGACTGCATGCCTTACCTGACCTTCAGCTCGGACACCAACTCAGAAGTTCTACATGGCCAGCTTCATCATGGTTGCAGGCATCCTTCACCCACCGCCAGGTCTGCGCACCGCAACTCTTCTCTAAGCACCGCCAGACTATACCTGCAGGAGGAAAGCACAAATAAGGTTAGAAACCTAATTGAGACATTTGCTAAGGTCGAGCGCCATCGCATCTAGCACTTACCTTTGGATTCCAAGTAGTCATCTTCTTGGGAACACTTCAAAGTCCTCCACCGGCGCAACAGCTCCGCTGGGCTGCCATCACCTATAAGAGAGAAAGAGACATTATTAAGAGTACGAACTTAAATCATGTGACAAGACATTAATACTTATATGAACAACAATCATCACAAAGACTCCTACCTTCAAAGTGGTTTGGTGACAGCCGGCCTGGGCCACCACATCTATGGACCAGTGAAGCAACCGGGTCACCTTGAAGCGCCCCTGCTGATGAGAAGCAGGATGGAGAGCTTGCCCTAACTATATATCAGGTGAGCCTATATGGGTAAACGCTTAATTACCTAATTTTGGCACGAAAGGTCCGAGGGGAGTCACGATA
Source organism: Ambystoma mexicanum (assembly GCF_040938575.1). Lineage (NCBI taxonomy): Eukaryota > Metazoa > Chordata > Amphibia > Caudata > Ambystomatidae > Ambystoma > Ambystoma mexicanum. Next base: position 548,691,326 of record NC_090932.1, read on the forward strand.
CCTCCACACCCTTCTCATTGCTGCTCGTGATCCTGCAGGAGCAGTACCAGCATCCAGAACAGTATACTTGGCAGCAGCTGGGGGTGAGAACGGATCCCGGGGAGCCGAATCCAGGGAGGGCTCCAACCATGCCCCAACGTCCCTATAGAGACCAGGTGAGCATAACACCTATTATTGTAGATGATCTTCAGTTTGGCAGGGTACAGAAGCATAAATTCAAGGGCCAGTTGTTGGAGCCTTGCCTTTATCGGCACAAAGAAGTTCCTGAGTCTCTGGCCTGTAGGTGTGTAGTCAGGGTATATTGCAATCCTGGAGCTGTCTCGTTGTATGTCGCCACCCTCTCTGGAGAATTTAAGGATAATTTCCCTGTCACAGAAATTCAAAATCCTGGCTATGATCGGCCTTGGGTGGGATCCGGGCGGGGGCCTTTTTTGAAGTGAGCGATGAGCGTGTTAGACGCCGAAACCTTGCGAGAAGTTGCCAGGTCCAATTTCTTGCAGCAACATGTAGGTCGTTGGATCTGTACCCTCCGTTCCCTCTGGAAGGCTCAGCGCACGGACATTGTTCCGCCGGGATCTGCCCTCAGCATCTTCAGCCCATGACTCCAATGCGCTGTTCCGCATTTCATGCTCCTTGACATATGCCACCAGGTCTTTGGTGATGTTGGTCGACTCTTTCAGCCCCAGTTCGATGGTTGTGACCCTCTCAGTCAGTTGCCTGACATCATCACAGAGAAGCTGGATGTTGACCTTGATCTCGTCAATTCTGGTTTCAAGGGATGATCTAAGAGCGGCAATTGCAGTGAGAACTTGGTCCTCATGGGGGCTTTGTACCTGGGTAGGTGGCTCAACATGCGCACCCTCTTCAGTCTTGCTGGTCTCCTGTTGTTTCCTTTGGCTGGCAAATGAGTCCATGATCGACGGCTTTCCCTTTGTTGTTGGTGACATTCTTAGGAGCCGAGGCGGGGGCAGGCACCACACAGTCTAGATGTCAATGTGTAAGGGTGATATGAACCTGCAAGCACTGGATTCCAACGGCTGGTTTGGGCGTTTACTCCCGCATTTGTATGGTTTTAGATGCCAGCGAGGCTGGAAGGGCTATGCAACCGTGTAGTCCCTGCTTCAGAGTTGGGCCTCCGGTGCCACCACTTCGGTAGAGTTGGTGTGTAGGTGCAGATGAGTAAGCAGGTGCTTGGTGGGAGTTAGCAGGTGTGTGGCCCTGAGGTAAGGGGCCCAGAGAGGCCCGGTGGTGGTCCCTAGTTGCTTAAAGGCGTAGTCTGCCAGTTAGGGGGAGCCACCTGTGTCATCCGAAAGCAAGGGAGCCACCGGCGTCGGTGAGAGGGTGCGTCTGGAGAGGATTACAATGGCGGGGTGACCAGGCAGTACTCGTAGGTGGTATGCGTGGGCAGCTACTCCAAAGCATGTAGCACCGTGAGGCAAGTGGTTGTTTAGTGTTGGATCAAGTGGGAGCAGCGCAGTACTTTTCTGATGTGCTCAGAGTGGTATTAGCCCTCAACTTACATGTGTGGGGAGTGAGATGCAGCTGCTGAGAAAAGCGGTCACTCCTGCCAAATCGGTTGTACCAGTGAGGGAAGGGTGTTACCCCCAGTTTGTCCATCCAGTACCAGGTCGAGGTTGGGTGGGTGCTCCCCTGGCCAGTCCAGGCACTGCTGCAACTGGGTGAGCCCACATCACGGGGAAGGCAGTAAGAACCAGTGTAACCCTGAAGTGGGCAGCCGAGGCCAGACTGCATCCCCTGCTAAAATTATGTGGGGGTCCGCTGCGCTGTGTCCTGCTCCTCTGGGCTGCAGGTCTATCAATTCGAAGCTGCTGTTGAAGCAGAGACTGGAATGTCTGAACTGGCGGTTCAGTCCTGGCAGGGGCCTGAGTCTGCAGGTGTGTAGGAAGGCTGGGGTGAGGGTCAATTGAAGCTGCCGCTGCGCAGATGTGTGCAGGGTATCCCACTGTTTCAAATGCTCATAACGTGGGGGGAGACCCCCCTCCCGCTTACCTAGTATCCCTGTAGGCGGATGTGTGGCGGTTGTTCCGCTCCTCTATCCGGGTTGCTCCTCAGCATCGGGGCACTGTGGGGCCGTCTGGAGAGCAGCTAGGACCCAGCGCCTCAAGGGTCAACTGCAGTAGCCATTTTGGGTAACGCAGATCACAGGTCGCTTGTCGGAGTTCTGAAGGTTGCCGGGTCTGATTTTTGTTGGAGAAGCGCTGGTTAGTTGGGCACCACGTTCCCCTTGCAATAACTGCAGTCTGCAGCAAAAATAAAGTGTTTTTTTGTTGGCGCAGGAAGGATCTGTTCAGGATCTCAGCAGGAGCAACTGGAAGACCAGACGGTAGTGTCACCTTTCTTATGCTCTGCGCCCTTTTCATGACGCCTTCCGCAAGTATTAGTGGTGGTTTTATGCTCAGAGTGTATTAGAGTGTGTCCTGTTTACAGATTGCATGTTTGATTGGAAGGGTCCACTTCCCTGGCCCTGCGCAAGTCTAGAATTGTTTGTGAGGGCAGGGTAGCCTGTATTCAAGGCTGGGATTATTTAACTTCGTTGGCCTGATGCAGCGCAAAACACCTTCGGGGCCTAAAATGGACTGTGGCCTGCAATTCTGTTCCTTGGGTCCGTCGGAAGCGTTCTGACTCGGATAATCCTTGCCCCTGGTGCTTTGTTTCGCCACCCGTGTGTCCGGCTACAGGGCTTATCAGTGCACCCATGTGGAGGGGGTCCGATGACCAATCAATGCTTGTCACGAGTGCAGACGTTCTCAGATGTATACAATTGTCGGGTGTCCCACAGTGATATCGCACTTACTTTTGTCTCTGACCGGTTCGCTGAAGGTAATGAACAGCGAGTCTATCAAACCGGTCCGGATGTAGATATACTTAGATGGTACAGCAGCTTCGGTCTGCCTCTGTAGGCGCTCAGTCTCACTCCGCTTCAGCGTCTCAGATGGCAGCTGGGCAAGGCCTTAGTGGAGACCACTCTTCCCGTCTCGTATGCTCAGGTAGCCCAGGGCTACGGCATCTATCTCGGCACCGACAGTGCTGTTTGCTCCAAAACACAAGCGGTATGTGCACCCACTGCTTAATTGAAATCTAGCTTTATAGCGCTGTTTGTCCACGCTAACTGCACCAGGATGCATATGAATCCCCCACTTGGTGCAGAGCTTAGGCATGGTCCGCAATCTTGGATAACCACGCAACAGCGCCTCCCATTCCTGCGCATGATGACTTGAATTTCCAATTCCCTCACACTAAGGTGAAAGTCAATAGGCTGTGGTCCAACATTATCCATTTGGGGAGGAGTACCCGCCAGTGTTGCACTCCCCCCCTAATCATCACATTGGCCTGAGAGCCGGTGGCTGCACCTATTCGCAATAAGGCTGAAATTAAAGGGGTTATTTAGAAGGAATCTCACCATACACTGACACGTTATGCCGACAATATTATTTTATTCCTGGAAGATAGCTTATCCTCATTACCTCCACGTCCACTCTTCCTCGTCCCAGTACTTACTTCATGAGGCCCCTGCCTCCGACACAGGACCTTCTTCTATTTCTTTAAATTCCTATAACTCCTCCCCCACATCCACGTCACTCAGTTTAATTTTTCCTGCCTCCGGCAGGTTGGACTTTTTCTTCCCGGTGCGGGGCACTGGGGAGCACCGATTGCTGGCCCCCTGGGGGGGGGCTGTGTGGCGGGGCCCTCGGCTCCCTCAGGTGCGGCGCTGCTCCTGGGCCACCTGCAGGGCTTGGGGTCACAGTTGAGCGGGATTGCCTCGCTCGGTTCTTTGCTGGGCTCCGGACCGCAGCGTGAGCATTGTGTCCCGGGTCCTGCATGGCCCGGGGGAAGGTAAGGAGAAGGGAGGACTGGGCTTGATGTTTTTCCCCTCTCCTCCTGTTTTGGCCATCTTGATTCGACAGGCCTTTTCCTCGTGCTCTGTGTACACATCTTTATTGGAAATGATGGCAAGCACTTGGCAGTATGGGCTAGCCTTCCCTTTTGTTGTGTGGCCTCTCTGCTTCTTGTCGTGGGGTGACAGTGGCAGAGAGTCTTTGAAAGTGCGGGGGCTCTGTTCTGTCGCAGGCATGTCACATACCACCCGCTCCTCAGACACACACAGCACAGGATGCACCGGATGTTAGCTGCATTCTCTGGGGGAAGGTAAGGAGAGGGGAGGACTGTGCTTGATATTTTTCCCCCTCTCCTGCTGGTATGGCCATCTTGACTCCTTCAACATGCCGTTTCCTCGTGCTTTGTGTACACATCTTTGTTGGAAATGATGGCAAGCACTTGGCAGTAAGGGCTAGTCTTCCCTTTTGTTGTGTGGCCTCTCTGCTTCTTGTCGTGGTGTGACAGTGGCAGAGAGTCTTTGAAAGTGCGGGGGCTCTGTTCTGTCGCAGGCATGTCACATACCACCCGCTCCTCAGACACACACAGCACAGGATGCGCCGGATTTTAGCTGCATTCTCTGGGGGAAGGTAAGGAGAGGGGAGGACTGTGCTTGATATTTTTCCCCTCTCCTGCTGGTATGGCCATCTTGACTCCTTCAACATGCCGTTTCCTCGTGCTTTGTGTACACATCTTTGTTGGAAATGATGGCAAGCACTTGGCAGTATGAGCTAGCCTTCCCTTTTGTTGTGTGGCCTCTCTGCTTCTTGTCGTGGGGTGACAGTGGCAGAGAGTCTTTGAAAGTGCGGGGGCTCTGTTCTGTCGCAGGCATGTCACATACCACCCGCTCCTCAGACACACACAGCACAGGATGCACCGGATGTTAGCTGCATTCTCTGGGGGAAGGTAAGGAGAGGGGAGGACTGTGCTTGATATTTTTCCCCTCTCCTGCTGGTATGGCCATCTTGACTCCTTCAACATGCCGTTTCCTCGTGCTCTGTATACACATCTTTATTGGAAATAATGGCAAGCACTTGGCAGTATGGCCTAGCCATCCCTTTTTGTTGTGAGGCCTCTCTGCTTCTTGTCGTGGGGTGACAGTGGCAGAGAGTCTTTGAAAGTGCTGGGGCTCTGTTCTGTCACAGGCATGTCACATACTACCCGCTCCTCAGACACACGCAGCCCAGGATGCACCGGATGTTGGCTGCATTCTTTGCGTGCAGCCTGTGAAAACGGCACATATTTGGACGCGTCTGCAAGCGGCCTGAAGGGTACCGGCCTGGCATAGTCTACACTTTGGATTCGAGTCTCTGCGGTGCTGACTCGGCATTTCATCCTTCCTAGACCGACGCATTGGAACAATTTAGAGCTTGGGGCTACCAGCTACTGGATACAGGGCTCAAGCCACCTCTCAGTAATGTGGCGAGTTAGTGGTGTGTTTGCGTCTGTGCTAGCTATGGACGCAGACTCCTTGTCCTCTTCCTCTGAACTGCACGAGGGAAGGTAAAAGGAGATGATTTTCTTTTCCCTTGTCCGGCATGGAATTATAGAAAATGCATCATGGAAGTAATGGCCATTCAGAGGGTTCCCAGTGTCTCTTCTTTTAGGGCCTAGGTCCTCCGGTGCTGACGTGTTGCTTTCACGCCTCCTCTCAGACTTGTGGGAAGTGATATGGCACATGTCTGTGCTTAGAGGGGTTCTCAGAGCCCCTGGTGCCTGTGGAGGGGGGTGCCACTTCAGTGGGTTTTTCCAGTGTAGGAATACCCCAGGTGGGGGGGTTGCCTTTGATGTCTGCTATCCGGGATGGATTGCTTTGCCCTGCTTTGTGACAGTATTCTGCCCTTTTGACGCCAGCCTGGTGGCTCCTCTGTCGGCTGGGGGGGCCCTGGTCTGCTGGACTTCTGGGCTGTCCTGTATCTTCCTTTTGATAAGTCGGATCTTTTTGTGGGCTGACAAGCATGCTGTTATATTGTGGCGCAGGCATGCTTCAACGTCCTCTGATTTTCCTCTGGTACAAGTGCGGTGACTGGCGGTTTTCCCTTGCTCCTCGTCTCTATCTTCTCTGAGGTGTATGGGACCGGTGGGGTTCGGCTTCCTGGGTAATGGGCTCCTTCCGGAGGGGGGTATCGGTTGCAGTTCCTGTCTCCTCCTGTCCAGGTTTGCATGGTTAGGACTTTGGTACCCAGCTCACGGTCCAAGTAGTTGGCCATGGGATCCGTTCTCTAGGAAGGATTGTTGTGGGTTACCGTCTTGCCCGTTCCTCTCCCTGTTCAGGGTCAAGTTTTCTACTTGCGGGTGTTCCTGGTCCCTATGCCTTCTAGGATGTGTCAACTGCTTATGGGTCTCAAGACCCTGCACTGCTTGTCCGGACGTCTGGGGAGAGTGTACTCTGGATGTTGTGCAGGGGGGGGCGCTTGCTGGCTGGTCTGGGCTGGGTTCTCAGAAGGCAGTGTGTCTTGGCTCGCCTGTTGCTGAAATTACGGGGCACGTGGCGTCTTGCGTTTATTCGGTTCCTTGAGCCCGTCTTCGGTTATGTCCCCTGGTGTCTTATACTCTCTCCCACTGGTTTCCGACGTCTCGGCTTTCGTAGTTGTGTTTTCGGTGTCCCCAGCGCTGCGAGTCTCCCCGCTGTGGTGGCGGGGGGTTTCAGGTCTACAGGCTGAGGTGTGCATGGTCCATCCTCCTGTGGCCTCTCTTACTACCGACGCCAGCAGAAAGGGTCTACATTGGGGGTCCTCTCAGCTCAAGGGTTGTGAGATCTGGGGAGAGCCGGCGATCATCCAATTGGCAAGAGTTGTGCCATTGTCCAAGCTCTGGTGTACTACAAGGAGTTGCTGGACGGTCGGCGGTTTTGATCCGATCGGACAATACGACGGCCTTGGCAAATGTCAACTGCAAAAGGGGTTCCGGCTGTTCCTTGAATGCTCTGGCAGCGCTGATAGGCACCTGGGAGAAATCTCATCTGGTGTCTCTGGTGGCCTCACGTATCAGAAGGGTGGGCAATGTTCAAGCGGATCTTCTCAGATGCCGGTTTTCACTCCTCGGCGGAACTGGTCCTGTTGGCCCAGGTCTTTGCAGTGACCTGTATCAGATTAGGGTCCCCGGTTCTAGACCTGTTTGCATCCCCGGCCTCAGCAGACGTTCGCCTCTTCTGCTCTCGGTTTCAGGCCGGGGGGATTGGGGAATGGATGCCCAATCTGTACAGTGGCCTTGGGGTCTTCCTTTATGCCTTTCCGCCTATTCCCCTTGTGCCCCGGGTAGTTTGGCGCATCAGAGTGTCCAGGGTGACTGTGTTGTTGTTAGCTCAGTTCTGGTCCCGCCGGAGTTGGCTCCCCTCTCTGTTGGAGCTTCGGTCCTAGGAACCTTGGCTGATTCCAAGGTGTCCGTGTCCCCTTCAAGGGGATCTGCGGTTGGAATTCCACTGGATGCAATGGGCAGTGTGGCTATTGCTCAGTCTAGGTTGACATCTCAGGGGTTCTCAGATCCTGTAGTTGAGTACATAATGGATGCTCTTAGACCCTCCACTCTGAAGGTGTTCTGATAAAGGGCTTCCCCCTTGGGATCTCCCTCTTGTATTACGGTTCCTTCAAGGGCCTCCTTTTGAGCCCTTTTCTGAGATTGATATCAAACATCTTACACTGAAATCTGCATTTCTTATTTCCTTCGCTTCTGCCCGTAGGCTTGGGGAGATTGTGGCTCTCTTATGTCACCCTCCTTTCCTGAGGGTGCTGCCAGACTCGGTGCTGCTGAGGTGTGGTCCGAAGTTCCTCCCTTAAGTTGTATCTCGGTTTTCATACCTCTCAGGATCTGGTTCTCCCTGACTTCTTTTATGATCCGAGAATGCATGAGGAGGTGGCTTGGCTTAACATTATGTCCGGCGGGACGTGTTGGAGTATTTGGCTAGGTTTGCTTTTTCCCACCAATCTGATAGTCTTCTGATTGCTTGTGGTCCGGCTGGGGCTGGGCAAAACGCATCTGTGGTTTCCATTTTCCGATGGTTCCGGGTTGTGATCCCAGTGCCTATATGGCTTTTGGCCTGCCTTTGCCTGCGCACGATCAGGGGCGGTCCGCCAGGGGTTTGGCGGCTTCCTGGGCCGATGCAAGGAGGGTTTTTCTCTGCAAGAGATTTGTATGGCTGCCGCCTTGGCTGGTCTAGGGATTTCCATCAACCGCTATGGGTTGAGTTTCTCCCACTCGGGGGGTTGGTTCCTTCGTGGTTGGAGTTTTATCTGTGGGGATGTGAATTAAGAGTTATTGTGGGTGTGTTTGCTGCACTGTTTTTAGCTCTGTTTCTCATTGGGACCTTTTCCCCGTTGCTGCGTTGGTATACCTCATGAAGTAAGTACTGGGATGAGGAAGAGTGGACGTGGAGGTAATGCTCTGATTACTTACCGGTAATCTTCATTACTCCTAGTCCTACTCTTCCTCAGCACAGTACTGACGACCCTCCTCACCCTCCCTGCGGGGAAGGTCCCATGCTCTGGCTTGGTAATATGAAACTGAGTGACGTGGATGTGGGGGAGGAGTTATAGGAATTTAAAGAAATAGAAGAAGGTCCTGTGTCGGAGGCAGGGGCCTCATGAAGTACGGTGACGAGGAAGAGTAGGACTAGGAGTAATGAAGATTACCGGTAAGTAATCAGAGCACTCCCCTACAATGACTATTTTAGAGCAATTTGGGGACATTTCTGGGTTTAAAATTAATATGAGCAGGTTGGTTGGCATGAACATCACTGAACTACCAGAACCAACAAAGCTGGTACAAGAGAAACTCCCATTCAAGTGGATAAATACGGCCCTGGACTACCTTGGAATAAAAATCATAAAGAGCCTGTATAAAGCAAATATTCGACTTGTGGGCTAAGTGCAGAGAACAACTAAAGAAATGGGAACTCTAAGACATATCATAGCTAGGATGCATAGTAGCAATAGAAAGGACCCTTTTGTCAACATTATTTTGTGTTCCAGGCACTGCTAATAGGGATCCCACCCAAAGCCATTAAACAACTACAGGGAGCAATCTACACATTCATACGGCCAAAGAAATTAACCAAGTTCCCTGTAAGATCCTCCAGCATTCTACCTCACAACGGGACCTAGGGGTCCGACGTTTGCAAAGATATTTGATTGCTGCCCAGATTAGCCATATAATGGAATGGCCAACGGATCAGGTTGGAAAGAGATGGAAGGCAATAGAACAGGATATATCTGTGTTGTACCTGTCCCACCTACCATTCTTATCTAGCATCACGAGATCTAAAGTGGTGAACTTACTATTCTTGAAGCCTGGGCAGCGTCATCTAGACAATTGGGCATAAACCTGGGTCCAGCCCATTCACCCATTACACAAAACCCTGATTTTGGTATGGGTAGAAACACTTTTATAAGCGGTGAGAGAGACAAATCCTTGACTCTGGGGAAATTGTGTGAGGGTGATACTCCCCTCTCCTTTGTTCAGTGCAAGGAGCAGTTCCAGCACCCAGATCTGAGATATTGCATAACAAATCAATTTGTGCGGGAAGTAGGTTCCCGTCCCACAAGGACCTAGAAACAGTGGTGGCTAAAGTTAAGAACAGATCCTGGGGCTAGAAGAGCCTAGACTCAGAAGATAGTACCAGAATCCTCCTGTATATGGCTAGATGGGAAATGGAATTGAGTAAAGAGTTTCCAATAAACACATGATACCAAATTTGAGACCCAGTGCAAAAAACATCTAAATGCACGTCTCTAAAAGAATGTGCGTACAAAGTATGCTACCATGGGTATACGACTCCCCAATGTCCACATACAATTTTCTCTAACTCGCAGAATCGGTGCTGGAGAGGATATGCTGTAACAATCACGTGTAGTGGCTTTGTTCGGAAATACAAACCTACTGCAAAGAAATCCTTTCTAAAATATGACATAAAGAGCACCTGGGGACCAATTCCGTTGGTGCGGTGCGCGGTACAAATACCTTTAACATAACATAACATAACATATTGGAGATACAACTATCAGTAGATCCACTGCTGATTGTTTTAGGTGCTGCAGACAAGGAGGGACACTACCCAAAATCGGGACCTCGTGCAAATCTGTCAAACATCTCCAGACAGCTCCCTATGTGACCCTGACAAGGTTCTCGAAACCCCCCAGAGGGTCAGTTCATAACTTGTAGGTGGACGATTGTGTGGGAAATCCTATTGATGGAGATGATCTGAGCAGTTCTATCAAACATTTGTGCCAAATATCTCAAGACATGGTCCCCATTCACTGAGTGTGTCTGCCGTGTCTAATGATCATCCCGTCCTGATAAGAACTCTGTCCTCACTCTGAGCTCAGCTTATAGAAAGGTCTAGATTTCCTCTAATTCAACAGAACGAGCTATCAGCCACTGGACTGACCACAGAGGATGTCTCCCCTTGACCAATTGACCAATTCAGAGTTGATTTTGTGCTTATGCTACAAGGATTGATTTATAATTCGTGGGCCTCCAAGTTAGTTTCCCTTCCCCACTCTCTGTCACAGCAATTTACAAACCTAAAAACCAGACAGTTTACTCACGGGTTCTGCAAGCATTCCACGTCACTTCTTGTGTTGGTTTTTAATGCACACATAGGGCGAGAGAGATTGACAAAACAGAAAGACTTTGGGCAGAGGCAAAATGCAACATTTAAAACTGTGCTGTTGACAAGCTTTTCATTGTCCCCATATATCCCAGCGTCAAGAATGACCAACGTTGTATATAAAGTAAACATTTTATTTTACATTTACAATCCTTCAGTTCATCTTGCCAAAACAACACATTGTTCACACATATTCGTCATCTTCAAAGTCCCTCAGTTCTTCTCTCTAGTTCAACATAAGATTCAAACACATCTGTATGGTAGGTTACAAGTTACTTTTCTTCAACTAAATCTATTGACATCAATACTCTCATTGTGGGCCTTAATTCACATTCCCAGTACAAAAAGAAATCCTGTCCATCCCTTATCCTTTCTTTGAGGAAAGGCACTACACTTCTGAAGTCAAATCACAATGCTCAATTCACTGAAGCAATATTGTCTGGAGCGATGTTGTGTAAAGGTACTAGAACCTATTCTACTATCAAATTAAACCAAACGCTTCAATGAATAAAGCAATCATATACACCTATATATATGACAATATTCAATCCAAAGCACAAAATCACAGCATCGAAGGACCAAATGGCCAAATGTTCATTGTATTCAATCAAGCGAAAACCCATTGCATCTTAAAGAAAATATAATAATACCTTTAAGGGGTAGCTCAGAGCTCACAACGCCTTCAACCCCTGGCATGGCTTCAGAAAAAGCAGCAACCCTGGCTTTTAGGCAAGCAGCATATTTATAGGGTCCCTTGCTTGGAAATCCTGCTTACTGTAAATGCTGTCACTTGCTTGGCAAATCTCCTGCTTCTGATTCTGACTTGGAGGTACCTCCCCACAGTTTGCTGCCGAATTATCAAGTGTCAGCTTCTAGGTGATTTAGTTCTTACGGCTTCAAGCCCAATTATCTACAGGCCCTAAATGTCCCTAATTCAAGGACCCAACGTCATGGGTTGTTTGTCAAGTGTCAGCTTATAGGTGATTTAGTTCTTACGGCTTCAAGCCCAATTATCTACAGGCCCTAAATGTCCCTAATTCAAGGACCCAACGTCATGGGTTGTTTGTCAAGTGTCAGCTTATAGGTGATTTAGTTCTTACGGCTTCAAGCCCAATTATCTACAGGCCCTAAATGTCCCTAATTCAAGGACCCAACGTCATGGGTTGTTTGTCTTAGCTAGATGCTGTTTATTGCTCTAAAGTAAAAAATGAAGCCGATTTGACTTCACTGCCTACTCATTATAGGTATTTGTTATATGTAAGCATATAGGGTTACTGCAGTGGCCTGCTCAAAACTACATATGTAAGCATGTCGTTGTGCATGTATGTATGATATGATCAAGCTATCAAGCTGCTTAGTGCTTTGCTACATTGAATGGTTACATAAATAAATGAATGAATTCATGGTAATACAGAAAAATGTCTCACTATGAGTCTGACACCACTGCTAAAACGTTATTGCTATGTAACTACTTTTCAATACAATGCTAATATAGGGCTCTCAGAGCCCATTTGAGCATTAAAGTGCTTTGAGTATACTTTTCTTGTTTTTAGCACTACTGTTGCAATTCTAAGTATTGCAGTCTGGACTGCCTTTTAAGCATGTAGCACACTACTTGCTGATTCCCTTCAAGGCAGGACATTCTACTTGGCCTTTTAAAGCTGTTAGTTCTACTATTGTGAAGGGATATTCTGAAATGAGATTGTGTCTCACCTGTTGCTCTTACCCCGCAGGGCAGAACGTGGTGAAATACCATGACAGTAAAAAAAAAGCACGAACACCTGTATCATAGACCACAAACTCAAAAGCTTCCCCTTACTATATCTGAAAACTGGAGGATACCCTCCCACCTTCTAGCAAATTATGGTTCCTGAGGATTTTATGGTTATTTTGGAGTTTTTGGTTGTTATGCATGCCACACAGCTTGCTCGCAGACCCTCAGTGAACCTTTATATCCATGATTATATATGAGTTTTTTGAATTCGAAATATGTAATCTTTTTTTTTTAAATATTTATTTTAAACAGGCAGGATAAAACGATACAAAACTTGATCATTCACGATATATGGCATAAAAGTGATACAGTTGGTTGCTCTTCCCTCCTCTCCCCCGGGTCTTAATGTTCTTCTTCCTGTCCCCGCTGGGAGTTATCGTCCCGTGAAGTTCTCCTGGCTAATTGGGGCTTGTATGTCAGGGCTGGATAATTCTGATCAAAGTCTAGGATTGGGCCCCAGATGTTCTCGAAGCGATGCAGGTGGCCTGACCCGGCAGCCGTCACCTTCTCCGCGATTAAGATGTCCCAGATTTTTGCCCACCAAAAAGGCATTAGCGGTCCTTCTGCGGTTTTCCAAGTGCGAGCTATTACGTTTCTGCCCGCCAGTAGGCATTGGGATAGTAGTTTGGCCATAGGGCCAGATCTAGGGTAGATCCCGGGGAGTGGGGCCCCCAGGAGGATGGGCTCGGGCTCCAGGGGAAGTCGTACCCGAGTGATGTCTGTGATTGTTGCTAGGCATTGTTTCCAAAAGGTCTGGGCCCTCGGGCAAGACCACCACATATGAAAGAAAGTCCCTACTTGGCCGCATTGCCTCCAACAGTTCGGGTTGAGTGTGGGGTTCATATGGTGTAGTCTTAGGGGAGGATAATACCATCGAAGAAGGATTTTGTAGGCGCCTTCTCTGTTCGTAATGCAAGATGAAGAGGTGTGAGCCCGCGACCAAATGTCAACCCATAAATATGTAATCTTAACCAGTGTTATTTTATTTGTATTTCTAACCATGCTCGTAATCTTGGCATTCTCCTTTACTCATCATATCTCCCTCACCTCTCGAGCATGTCGCTACCATATTTTTAACATTCGTAAAATCCGTCCCTCTCTCACCTTTCATGCTACTTAACTTTTAATTTCCTCCCTCATTTTTTCTCGCCTTTTCTATTGTTCTTCTCTCTTCTTAGGTCTCCCCACTTCCCATCTTGCCCCTTCAAATCCCTTTACCAGTCCGCAATCCACACCCTCTGTCTTCGCTCCCCTCATGACTCAATTTCCATCTCCTTTTCTCACTTAGGTTGTTTTCTTTTCCACTCCCAACTTAAATTCCACTTCCTTTGTCTTGTCTTTAAATCGCTTCACGACCTTGCTCCTCCTTACCTCTCCTCTCTTCTCTCTTTCTACACCCCCTCTCGCTCTCTTCGTTCTGCTGATCTCTTCTTACTCTCGGTCCTCCCACCCCCTTGTGCCTCCTCTCGTTTTGGCTCTTTTCAGCTCCTCGCCCCCTTACACTGGAACTTCCTACCTTTTTCTATCCGCTCCTCCCTTACCTATTCCTTCTTCCGCTCCTCATTGAAATCACTCCTTCTTCATTACCCTCCCTGACTTCCTTCCCCTCTCATCATTCTCTCCCTTCCTCTAGTACCCTTCTTTTTGTTCTCTTTATCTTTTCCCTTCTCTTCTAAAGTCTCCTTCCTCCTACTCTTCACTTTACTCACTACTTTCTCTCCCTCTCCCCTCCTTCCCCACCCCTTCCTCTCGTTTCCCCTTTTCTTATGCAAATTGTTCTACATGCCGATTTTCTGGTTTGATTCATGTTTACTGTTATTGCTTCTACTGTTCCATGTTTAATGCGTTCTTGTTAACTGTAAAGCGCCTTGGATTAAGGCGCTATATGAAACAATAAATACAAATACAAATTTATTTTATTGTATTGCTGTTCTTCTGTTTACCATGTTTATATGGATGAAACCAAATAAAGAGAGTTTGAAAAAAAATGGATTAAACCAATCTATCAGTAAAAGATTTTAAATCTTGAGCAGGGGTTGTTGCTCTGGCCAATTACATTTTTGTTTTAACAGCAGGAACATATCAGGTGAGGAAGCAGCCCTTAACTGGTTATGGTTGGCGCAAGCAGGTTTATAACAATCTATAATGACCTGTAAACATTTTTTTTAATTTAGCAGGGTCCTTACAAATCCTGGGAAATCTTTGAACAATATTAGAGGAATCAGTGGAGCTCTTAACTCCATGGTGCGTGCATAGTAACTAATGCATTTGCTCACCCTGGTAACTGTCTTAAGGGAAACGTTGTAGCACCATATTTAGGTGGTAAGTTCCGGAACCCTTCGCCATTGGATGGGGAACCAACAAGATTGAACAGTTGCCAGTGGTTGTATAAGGCATCAATAGCCAACAGTGATCATGTGGATCTTCCGAGTGATCGTATAAGTGTGGATTGGCTGTATGCTTCCGATTCCTTAGGGCTGTATTTGGGCTTCAGGTCAGGCTCTGGATCCAGCTTTGCATCAAGATGAGCAAAGTGGAGACTTGAATATGTTCAGGTCTTTGAAGTGGTAAACATTTTTTTAATGGAGGGATTGTATGAGTTCAAAATGTATTAGGGACTTTCTTTCAGTGGGGGTACTCCTTTCAGTACAGAATACAATCTGTTACAACATTTCCTATCTCTATAACCTCCTAGATTAGATAGTTTAGCTTTCAGTTATTTTAACTGTTCCTGAAGTTTTTCCCGGGTGTCTCTGAATGGCTGAGATTTGAATTTGGATTGGCTTTTTAGTGATTACAAACACCAGTCTAAGAAAGAGTCCCACTGTTGCTGGTGAATCTTCGAACCTCGAGTAGGTAGGGCCCCTCTTAAGTGGACAATATTATGAAGATCAAAAGTGCCTGGTGGTGCTAAAGAGCCCGACCACGAATGGCGGATCCCCCATGAGCTGGCTCACACAAATCCTGACTGCCTACTTCCTCTCATCTCTGATAAGGATCACCCCATTGTAGTTGGCACACTCACAAATGTTAAGTTGGACTATCGCAATGCCCTTCAGATGGGCATACCAGGATACCAGCTGCAGAGACTGAAGGTTTCTCAGAATTCTGCGGTGAGACTGATTCGCACGCTGGCCAAAACATCTGCCATCTCGCAGTTCCGAAGAAGCCTTCACTGGCTTCCGGTACAGCAGAGTATTTTGTTCAAAATCCTCTGCATGGTCTTTAAATGCATTCACAGCGTGGCCCCTGCTTATTTGTCATCTAAGATTGTTAATCACTACCCCAACTCATCCCTGCAATCCATGGAACATGGTCTTCTGGTGGTTCCCTTTTCTAGGACCACTACCCGGGGGGATAGATACTTTTCCTTTATAAGCCCTAGCTCTTGGAACTCCCTTCTTCTGAACCTATGACAAACTGAGTCTTTGCCTGTCTTTTGAAAAAAAACTGAAAACATATTTATTTATGTAAATCCACCTATCCATCCAAGCAAGCAATAAATATCTTTATTATGGTTTCATCTGTGCCCAGACGCAATCTCTGCCCTGCTCTCTTGGGGTATGCGCATTACAAATCTTTAAATCAAATCAAATTTGATTAATCTCAGCACAGAGGCAACACAACCATATTTGTTGGTGCCCGCAGAGTTCTGAAGCTGCGGGCAGCTGGCCGAGGGGGATTCAGGCTGCGGCCTGGCTGATGGCCATTGACAGCAGTGTTTCCCACGTTGCTGTGGCCCAGTGATCTGTACCGGGGTGGCGCAGCACGCTCAGCCGGTGGTGTGTCAGGGAGTGTCAGAAACTCACAGTTCACCTGAGGTTTAGGGAGACTTGTCTTCTCTGCAACAACCCCTAATGGGTCTCCTCTATGAGGGTGACCTTTACTATGAAGCAAAACCTCTCCCGCTCATATAAACAGGGGAAACTGAGATTCAAATGAAAGAGCAAAACGTACCACCAGGTACAAACGCCAGGCTGTAAACGCAAGAGAACAGTTTTAATACATGTGATGCCGGGAGGCGTGGCTTGGAGCTGGCGCGAGTGGCATGGCTCCTTAGAAGCTCCTGACGATCTCTGCGCACTGAGCGAAATTGTGGCGGTTCTCCTCTCCGTTTTTACCTAGTAATTATGCGCACGGAATGAGGAAGGTCCGGGGCGCCTGTCGCTTGAAAATCTCGCCTCTGCGCTGCCGGAATCAAGATATTTCAGCCAAGTAAAGAACACGGCCCAGCTCGGAGAGGGGGATCAGAAAATGACGGCTGCCCCCGGCTAGAGTTCTGCTGACCGCTAGCAGGGGGAGAGCCGCCCTAGCCAGCCGGGTGCCCATCAACCACCAACCCGACGGCGGATGTTGACTAGCGGGAATGGAATTGGGGGCCTGACAGCAGCTAACAGCAGCCGAGGGGCCCCAGCTGTATCGACGAATCCTGTGTCCTGTGGAGGCAATGGCGGTCTGAGTCCCTTTCACCGCGCTGGAGCTTGATCGACGCGACCCTGAGGAGGGGGGCCGGCTCTGGGGGCGCTGTAACCGCAGATCCTGTGGGAATCCTGGCTGGTTGACTGCGCCTTGTTCGGGGTCCGCCCCCTGTGGAGTCCTGTCGGGCGGACGCTGCGGGACCTGTTTCTGATTGCGGCCGCTTGGGGGAAGCCCGCCTGGGGTGCAGCGGCGGCCACGGCTGACCGGGGTGGCCCTGCTGCTTCTTCCCAGGATTCCCCTGTCCGGTGGGGAAGCACCTGACACCGTCTCGCCTGTGTGAGAGGCTGGGGGCGCAGCTACCGGCCTCTGAGACTATCGTTGAGACTGCAGCTGCATCTCGAGGGGGTCCGTGAAATTTCCTGAAGCTGTGAAGCTAGCTGGTAGGGAATCCACCATCGGCCCAACTGTACGCTCCCCCAGAAAATCCCAGAGGGAACGGGCTCCTAATACTAGATCAAGACACCCCAGCCCCAGCTTGGCATCCGGGAGACCCTCGTCCAGCTGGGGACCTCTACAACCCCTGACTTGGCTAATCCCATTAATATCACACTTTACTGCGCTGGTTCCTGCATCGGGGGACTGCACTCGGAACTGGGATCATTAAGCACGAGTGGGGAATTGTTCTGGCAGGGGGTCCAGCAGATCCAGAGGGAGGCGGAGGTCGCTCGCTCACCCACTACATCGGCGCACAGACCTGGAGGAGCTCCTAATCTGTTGATCATACTGGAACTGCTCCGCCTGAGGGTTTCCCTCCCTCCTACCTAGTAGGGGTTCACTGTATAGCGGAGGGTGAGGAGGCGGCTGGTGGACTCTTCCCTCCCGCGGGGAGGTCATTTGATCGGCAAGGGAAATAAGCAAACGCAGCACTAGTGAACACTCCTCTTGGCGACCCGATACCGCACATCTCCCCCAATGACGAAAAGTGGCAAATCGGCCAAACGGATGGACATAATGACGCTCATGAGTGGTTCCGCTTCAGAAAAGGCGAGGAAGGGGGACTCACATCAAGAACCAGCTCCCGGGGACAGCGCAGCTCCAGTGCAATCCGCCACCAAGGCAGACCTGAAAGATTTGCTTGATGCCCTCACTAAGGAGATCCAGAGGGGTACCGAGGAGGTCTCGAGGAAGATCAGCCTCCTGGGCAAAAGAGTGGCGGAAGTCGAGTCCCGTACGGCGGAATTGGAAAGTGAGTGGTGTGACCAGAAGTATGACTGGGAACTAGGACAAGACAGAATCACAGCCCTGGAAGCAAGGTGCGAATTGCTGGAATCAAAGCAGGAGGAGGAAGAAAACGGGTCACGGCGCAACAACATCCGCCTCAGAGGCATCCCATCCTCTGTCTTCGACTCAGATCTAGAAGAATGCGTGTCAGGCCTATTCAGATTTATAATTATGCTCCCGGACGGCGCACCGCTGGAACTGGACCATGTACATAGAACGATCCCGAGGCAACCCTCCAACTCCCCGCCAGATTTCCTGGCTAGAATCCACTTCTACAAAGTGAAGGAGGAGAAAATGAAAGAAGCCAGGTCGATGCAGCAAATCAACTTCAGAGGTGCGACTGTCCAGCTTTACCAAGATCTTGCAAACTCCACTCTTCAGAAGAGGAAATCTCTAAAGGTGCTGACAGAATGGCTGTGAGGCCAAAGCATCTCATACCAGTGGGGATTCCCAACATCGGTGAAATTTTCCTGGGAGGGAACCCAGCGTCAGATTCGCTCGCTGAAGGAGGCTGAGAAGTTTGTGGGAGCTGGCGGGGGTGGCAGCCCCTCAGGGCCGGAGGATGGCTCCCAGCAGGCCCCTGAGAATCCACCAGGGACGTCTTGGGCCAGAGCCAGCAGAAGACGCAGGATCCGGGGTCCCCCTCGGAGGACCCCCAAACCGGACTGACCATCACAAAGGACGCATGTAGGCTTGGGGTTGGAGCCTCCCTCTGCAGTGGATCTTGAGGCCCCCCTACGGGCTTACGCCCGCCCCTTTGTGTCGGGAGTTTAGGGGGGTCTTCTGCCCCAAAAGGGAGGGGATCAAGGGAGGGGGAAGTTGAGAGGTTGGTAAAAGCATATGCGGTCCTTTTGAGTGTCTCATGCTAATCGCAGCTCTATCCGCCGCTGTTACAACGATGTTTTCTCTCCTGTTTATGTTACACTGGGCCCGGTTGGCCTCAATTGCTCGGTGCCGGAGCATCGCCAGTTGCCCCGTTGGGCGGGTGACTGTTAGTGCTACTTATGGGCACATTAGGGTTAGAGGGGTAGTGGGAGGGGGGAAATTGTGGGGTTAAATTGGAGAGGGTGGGTGAGAGTTCTCCCCGCCTCCCTTCTTTAATACTAAAATGTCCATTTCAACACTGACTACTTCTTCAGACACACTTGGGCAGGGCATCTCCTCGAACTTAAGGCTCACTCTTTCATACCAAACAGTTCCCGCGGCAGATCGCACTACTGCACTTAATGGTTACGATTGAAGAG
This sequence comes from Ambystoma mexicanum, assembly GCF_040938575.1. Lineage (NCBI taxonomy): Eukaryota > Metazoa > Chordata > Amphibia > Caudata > Ambystomatidae > Ambystoma > Ambystoma mexicanum. The sequence goes on from NC_090932.1 coordinate 548,710,542, forward strand.
AGCATAATCAAGATCTTGACGTGGAATGTCCAGGGCCTGAACTACCCAGGAAAGCACAGATCCGTCGGGCACAGATTGGGGCTACTGGAGGGAGATGTGGTTCTACTCCAGGAGACCCATCTGTTGTTGACAGATGAAAAGCGCATTAAGTTCAAGAGGTACAAAAAGGGGTTCTTCGCCACATCCGGGGAGAAGAAGCGAGGGGTGGCAATTTTACTTAGTGAGAGGGTTCCCCTGACAAACATAACAGTCAAAAGAGACCCAGAGGGGAGATTCCTAATGGTGAAAGGATTCCTGGTGGAACGACCAGTCACCATATTCATGGTCTACTGCCCCAACTCTGCGCAGGACAAATTCATTACTGCCCTAATTCCCAAAATTCTAGCCTTTACGGAAGGGATTCTGATCATGGGTGGGGACTTTAACGTAGTACCGGACCCGTTGGTGGACAAAACTCTCCCCCCATCCAGAGCAGATTACGTTCAGGCCCTCTCCATGGCCCGCCTCCTTAGAAAGACTGAAACTGTTGATGCGTGGAGACTGTATACCAAAGGATCGGGAGAGTACACTCATTATTCGCATGCTCACAGGGGTTTCTCGCGAATAGACCTTCTCTTGTTCTCTAGCTCCATCTACCCATGCCTGGACAAAATTAGCATACACACTCGGACAATTTCGGACCAGCCCCAGTCAGTGCAAATCTTAACATAACTGGCTCCCCCCCTGCCCCCAAAAGATTTTGGAAACTATATGACTCTATCCTTTTGGATGAGTGTATAAAAAGGGAAACCGGTGATTGTCTCTCAAACTACTTCGCGGAGAACACAACTCCTGATACCCCGTTAAATATAATCTCGGACGCCATGAAGGCAGTGGTTAGGGGCACCCTCATTAGCGCAGGGGCAGAACAAATTAGGATCTCATAAATAGCGGCGGCCAGGCTAGAAGGCGAAGTGGTATCCCTGGAAAAGGAGCTTCAATCCCGGAGGTCCCGGAAAATTGAGCGAGCGTGGAAGAGAGCCAAAACGGCGCTCAAAATGCACTGGGAGGACCGTACTGCCAAATCACTAGCCTACAGTAAACAATTTTACTACAGTAAAGGTAATAAGGCAAACAGAATCCTGGCATACAAACTAAAAAGAGTCCAGAGGAGAAACAACATTCTTAGTCTCTCTGACACTAATGGTAGAATTCTCTACTCTGAGAAGGATAAAATGGAGGAGCTGGTAAACTACCATAAGGCAGTGATGTCCGGCCCACCCACTCGCCGGGGGAACCTCCGCAGCTATTTAACCCCCAACAACCCGCCCCTTGCGCCCTCTCTGGCGGTCCTGGAGAGCGCGATCAGGGCAGATGAAGTTACAGATGCTATAAAATCACTGAAAAGTACGGCACCGGGCCCAGACGGGCTCACGGCACAGTTTTATAAAACCTACGCCAGCATCTTGACACCACAGTTAACCGCGTTGTTCAACTCCTTCCTGTCCACGGGCTCAGTAACCAAAACAATGGGGGAGTCGATTACGCTGCTAAGTAAAAAACCAGGGAAGGACCCGAAACAGGCCTCCTCTTACAGGCCCATAACCCTTATGAATAATGATGGTAAAATCTTCTAAAAAATATTGGCAGCCAGATTGAGACCCCATCTCCCAGACCTAATCACCCGTGACCAGACGGGATTTATTCCGGGGAGGGGAACACTAGACAACATCAGGCGCACTATAGACCTGATAGAGAGCGCAACCAGGACTGGGGAGGGCCTTGCAGTGCTGTCGTTGGACGCACACAAAGCATTTGATTTAGTCGACTGGGGGTACATTAATAAGGCTCTGGCGCACTTCGGGTTCAGACCGAGATTCTCAAAATGGGTAATGGCGAACTATCGCAACCCCACCACTCAGCTCCGCGTCAATGGCGATAGGTCAGAACCCAGAGGCACCAGACAAGGTTGCCCCCTATCGCTGCTTATCTTTGCATTGTCCATGGAGCCTTTCGCTGACAGGATCCGGCAAAATCCAGACATTAAAGGGCCCACTGTGGGGAACCACGAGTATAAAATCGCCTTATATGCGGACGATGTGCTTGTTACAGCTACGGCCCGGAACACATCTCTATGGCCCCTATGGGAGGAAATTGAGAGGTTCGGTCAGGTCTCAGGGTTCAAGGTAACTTTAGATAAATCCTCAGCACTCCCAATCAACCTCACCAACAGGCAAAAAGCAACTCTTAGCCACACCCTTCCGATTCCCTTGGGGAATCCACAATTGACTACCTTGGGGTGCGGATCCCCAAGAACATCTCCCACTTATACTCCTCTAATTTCCCTCAACTCCTAGATGATGTCTGGCGAGACCTGGCCCAGTGGGAATCATTAAAAATATCTTGGTTCGGACGCATTGCTGCAGTAAAAATGAATCTAGTCCCTAGAGTATAATACCAGTGCGCAGCTCTCCCAGTAAACATCCCAACAAGCTAACTGAAGGCGTTGCAGAGGAATATACAAAAATGTGTTTGGGGGGAAAACGCCCAGAATAGCGAAAATGGTAATGCTCCGGAGTAGGGTTGCAGGGGGATTGGGAGTCCCGGATGTAACTAGATATGCGCACGCAGCCCAACTCTCACACACATATACATGGTTCCAATCTACTGAACAACCATTGTGGACCAAGCTGGAAGAAGCTTGGAGCCCGGTGCCCCCAGCACAGCTCCCTCACCTGCCCCTGATAAAAACACACATAAGTAAGGGCCCACTCTTAGCAACCTTAGCGACTGTTAGAAGCTGGAAAGCAGCAGTACGAAAATGGGGCTACAGGACCCCTAGAGGGCCTCATACCCCCATCTGGAACAATCCGGACTTCACCCCGGCAATCCCCCATCCGGATTTGATGCATGGATTGAGGGAGGCCTTGGAAAATTGCAGACATGGTGGAGGGAGGCTCCCCCATCACATTTGAGCGATGCAAAGAGAAGTTCGGGGTCGGGGAGAATGAACGGTTCCACTATGCCCAACTCCGGCACTGGGTCTCCCACAGAACGGTCAGGGGCTGTGGGTCCAGAGAATTAACATCGCTGGAGAGTTCACTACTGCCCGCTGCCCCTAAGGGCAGGATCTCATTGCTCTACCAACTCCTGGACAGATCAAATCCCGAAACGAAAGAAAAGTATATGTTAGACTGGGAGAGGGACCTCGGACGAGAGATAGATGTAGAGGTGTGGGACAAGATCTGGTCCAGACTCCACAAGAGCTCACAATGCGTTTCCAACAGGAAAGGAGATTATAAACTGTGTTACAGATATTATGTTACCCCAGTCCAGCTTAACAAGTCCAACCCCGAAATCCCGGCAAACTGTTAGAGAGGGCGCACATCCAATGGCTCCTTATTCCACCTGGTGTGGTCTTGCCCGAAAGCCGAAGCTTACTGGAGGGAGGTAACAGACCAAATAAGGGCAATCACGGGGTGGACAATCCCATGGGATACAGGTATTGTTCTCCTGGGGCACCCTGGGAGAGGGGTTCCCATTATCGGGGCAGATATCACGGCTATGTACGCATCTCCTACTCGCAGCAAAAATAGCAATGGCCAGGCTCTGGACGCACCCAGAGGGCCCCTCGATCCCCCTATGGTGGTTGAAATGTTGGGAAATAGTTGTGGCTGAAAAAGTGACTGCTATACGGTCTGGGAATCTGAACTACTTCTTGAACACCTGGGCTCCATTTATGGAATACGCTGAAAAGTTTCCATGCCTCTCCAGAAGACCCCCCCTAACGCGCTGGCTCCAATAGGGGCAGACTTTACAATTCCGGGCCCTGAGGCGTTTTGAGGTGGGCCCCGAGAGTTTCAAATGAACATAACTTTTATCTGACAGATGTTGAGTCTGATTTTATGTGTAACTCTGAGAGATTTACCTGTTCAAGTGTGTGACAACGATATAGGATGCTTTGATCAGTATTTTTTCTATGTAAACCCTAATAAATGTTTATTTGAAAAAAAAAATACAGGTGATGCCTAAAAGGGTTTACCATATACAAGCACCAGAATAGCACTAACCTGTAGGGCCTGAGCGTTCAACCGAAGTTATTATTAGAGTACAACTGTTGGCCAAAAAGCTCTGTCATTCTGTTCGGTAGCCTGTAGGACAAAATATTATTGTGGATTGTGCATCAGGATATCGGTAAGTATTGTACTCTATGGTTGTATGCTTACCTGGTACCTACAGGGAACGATTCTAGAGAAAACAATCAAATAAAATAACAAAATGTTAGTATCCGCATAGAGTCTGTAAAAGAAAGGGGAGTTAGTAGGGTTAGAGGGACCTACCCCGGGGCGGAACGAGGATGCTCTAACGGCAACAGATGAGTACAATGTTTCTTCAATGCAGCGTAGCATCTACAATCCAGTAAGAGTTCCAGTAATCCTCCAAAAAATACAAGATTACAAATCGGTAGCCAAAAAATCCAAACAAACAAAAACCAAGGCAAAAGTTTGTTCACTTGGGAAATCCAGAAAGCAGTCCGTAAGCCACTATGCAAAATTCGTTACCAGGAAAGCTATCAATGGCCCAAAGTAATCCAAGATGAAAGCCAATCCCTCCACTGGCTCCCCATGGCTGCAAGGATTAAATTAAAGACTCTCTGCATAATTCACAAGGCTTTCTGGGGCCGGGGCCTGCAGTATCTACAACGCTCTCTTCCTATACTCTCCCTACAGAGTCCTCTGCTCGTCCTCCTCCAATTCTCTGCGGGTGAGCCGCTTTCACAAACAGAGATTTGGGGGTAGATCTCTACCCTCTGCAGGTGCCTCCCTCTGGAACAGACTCCCTGCCTCTCTCCGTCTTGAGCCGGAGCATCTTAAGTTCCAGAAATTCCTCAAGACTTTCCTCTTCTCTTCCTCCTTCTCTCTCCCTCTCCCTTGCTAACCCCTGTTCTTTTTCTCTCCACCCTCCTTCTCCTCCCTAACTTTGTTCAGTTTTTGCTGACTGGTTGCCAGGTCCTAGGCTCCCCGCCAGTCTTTTGCACTTGCCTCCGGGCCACTGCACTGTGTTCAGCATTACTGCACTTTCAGCGTATGCTCCATGAGCACTTAACCAAGGACCTTGCTGGACTGGACTCGTTTGTTCTCCCCTTTCCTCGCACCTCCATCTGTACACATGCATGACCTAAATGTACTAGGACTAGTTTGTTTGTCTGTCCTGTCCCCCCCCTCTTTTTTTGTCCCCCTCCCAAGCTTGGTCACTACTGTAACACTTCATGCACTTGCACTAGGAGAAATGCTGTTAGGCAGAGTATGCTAGTTTTTCTATAATTCGGATACTTCACTGCCTAAGAATGATTACTGTATTCCCTTGTTCCCTTCCTGCCTTGAAACGCGTGTAGCTTACCGAGGCGGGAGGAGCAGCAGATGCTGTAGTATCGTCCTTGGCTCCAAGAACAAAGAAGCAACAGAGAACAACACTGCCGGTGAGTTGGGGATACCGATGCTAGACTGGTCTGTGTTGAAGTCAAGGTTGCAAGGTTGCAAGTGGCAACTGCAAGTGGCAACTGTCAGAAAACCGGTCCTTTCAACAATGGTGGTAACTTGAACGCGTTGTGCAGTAAGCGAGTTCTTCCCACCAATGTAACACTCAGGGGTACAAATGGACAGACTGAGCATTCAATTGGTTGAAAGATGGCTGGACACACTGGAAACCCGATGGAAAACGCGTGATTAACACAAATGTACAGCAACGGTATGAGTTTCATAAACAATAACCTTGGTAACTGACCTGACAACAAACAAGGTTTTCGTATGGCATGTACAACATTAATTAGGCAGCACTGCAGGATAGTAACTCTGAAGACACAAAAATTAGATCACTATTAGGCAGGCAAAACAATGGTAACAATGGCAGATAATATAAGAGATGACAGTTTCTTCTTACCAGCGTGTCCAGCTAGCTGATGTGATGATAGGAGAGAGTCTGCCGTTGATGACAACAAATCCAGTGAGTCCGTGAGAAGATGGAAGTCCACCTTACACAACCGAAACAAGGACGCCTAATGTCCCACTTGTGCTATAGGCAGTCTCAAGTTCAGCACAACAACACCCTCTGCCCGCCGGGACGCGGACGACTGAAAGAATTCCCAGTAGTAGGTAGCAGTACTTGATACGAACGGAATCTGTAGCGTGGATGAAGATGTGGAAATGTCCGTGATGACTAGCAATCCGTAGCCAAATATGAATCAACACCAAAAGCAACGTAGGCAGAATTACAGGGCAGAGAGAAACCAAGAGCAATACGTGGTCATAACAGTTAAGTCGAGCAGAATCAGGGGCAAGGAAAATGAAGGTCCGTAAAACAGGCAAGGGTCAAGAAACGTAGAAATCCAAAAGCTGCAAAAAACGCCACTGTTGAGTCCAAGAACAAACAATCAGAAGCGCAGAGCTGGAAATGAGGTGGGGCTATATTGGAGCTTCCTTGCAACGCAGTGAACACATGACCCGCACAAAGGGGAAACACGTGAATGAAGCCGCACCACATGCCAACATCGCCATGGCAATCCCCAATGCGTTCGGAATGACACTTTGTGTTTGTGGATGCCCGTATGAACAAGCCTTCGCACGCCGACTTGTTTGCTTTTGGAGCCGGAAGCAGCCGTAGTAACGTGCAAACTGGTAGGTTTACAGGACCCTGGTGCCGATTGCCATTTTCTAACAGCAACATTGTGAAAACAAACATTGTTAAACGCGTGTGATGAAAGACACGAGTGAAGCTAAATTGCTGGAGAATATTTGAACATTAAAAGGAAAGATACAATACCTTTGACAGAGTGGTCCGGCACAGTGAATGTGCTCAGTCGAAGGTCTCCGTGTGAAGTGAATCGAAATGGTCCTGCGATGGTTCAAGCAAAACCCATCGGATGTTCGAACGTCTTCGATTCTGGTATCAAGGAGATCTGGGTCCAGACAAGGGGGATCCATGGTCCGAGCCCGACGGCGGGAGGCCAAAATTATGAACATTGTAGAAAAGGGGTCTGAGCGGATTCCAAGATGGCCACTGGTCCGTGAGGGTGCACGTCTCTGTGCTCCGTCCAGGCAGCTACATAAGGGGACATTAGCAATAACAGAGATCGGGGATTGAGTATCCTCCCTACTCCCAAAACTCGCGGAGGAGGCGAGCTATATTGCTGAAGAGCTCTCTCCACTGAATTCAGCTGCTACGTGCTCCGCCGCTGGCTTAGAGAGTAGAGCTGTATCACGGAGGACGCTGCACAGCAGAGCCCGTTGAAAGCTTCATACGGCAAAACGAGGGAAAGAACACGCCTGCCCGTCAGTGAAGCAGTGGAAGGATGACAGGCAGAGAAGATCACCTCCAACAATGAGGCGGACGCCAGACAAGTTTGACATGATAGGAGGGACAGCAACTGAAGCAGAGGACCGTTAGGGTGAAACATCAAGGACGGAGAGAGTGGTGGATCCGCCCGTCTGGAGCTGCGGGAGAGCGGGAAGGAGCGGAGAGGCAACACAAGGGCAACAGAAGCGGGGCACAAGGAGCAACGTAAAAGCTGCAACAGGCGCCTAGCCAGTTACAAGTAAGGAAAGGGAAGACAGTGCGAGATAGAGCACTGAGGGCGCAGAAGAAAATCGGAGACGCACAGGAGGAGGGACGCCTGGTACCTTAAAAGCACACGACAGGAAAGCAGGGATAGCCGGCGTGCTGGGGAAGGCTGTCACGATTTGTAGAACCCTCCCGACCTTCCTCATCACCTGGATCATCCACTGGGCTGTCTTGGGCCTCTGAATCCTTCTTCCTCTGAGACCTTTTGAGTTCTTTGGGTTTCCTCTCCTTCTTTTGGTGAAGATATGGGCGGGCTCCCTCAGAGGCCACCGTGATCAGAAGTAAAACCCTGAATCCGGGGACCCTCGGGAAGCCAACCCCAAATTCAGGGAAAAAGCCGTATATGCTGAAAAAACCCTGGAAGAATGTTTGTAGTCCTTTCCCCTTTTGTCCTTGGAATAATAGCTGAAGACACACAAGATCTGAATTCTCCAAATACAAAGTCCGGATGGATGAGTAAAACTTTGGCAGTTTGGAATCTGCTTCCGGTACACGAGTGAAAGATCACAGGCCTGAATGCACTGGATGAGCCGGAAATATACACTAAAGGAATATAACTGCAAAGGAGATAAGGAAAGTCAAGGTAGAAATGGGAAATGAAAACAACGAAAGAAGTAGAATGTTCCGAGGTTAAGGTAAAGTACTCCGGAAATCTACCATGGAACAGAATGGATGTAAACAGAGGCAGAAGGCGACAGAAGTATGCGTAGCACACGCAGATTTAAAGGTAAGAAAATACAAGTACCAAACAACGTTTGGAACAGTACAGAAGAAAAGCAGACAGAGCAGCTCCCCTAGAGACGGTAGCCACGAAAGAACTAAAAATGAATAGAACCCCAAAAAAAGGCTTACCCAAAGTGTAAAGATGAAAGAGAAAATTATGGAGTGAGAGTAAACTGCTTCGATAGACCCATGAGGAGGAAGCCAGGGAAAGAAACGGAAAAGATATAGCGGTCACTGCACTGAAAATAGGAATAGCAAGCCTGCAAGTACTAAGGAGAGAAATGCACGAAAAGCACAGAGCATAGAAAGGTGAACAACACCGTTAAACAGATACAACACAATGAAGGAAGTATCCGCCCCCTTCTTATACCGACGGCCATGTTGGTGGAAGACTAGACCGCGGCTGTGACAAAGGCGAAAAAGAAAGTATTACCGGAGTGTCCAGCGTTGCCATAGTTTCCATGTATGGCGCATGACAAAGGCTCCAACACACCCTGCACAATAAAGGATTAAAGGACTGACGGAGGGAGTGGCAAGTTGGGAAAGAAAAGCGCCCGAGAGCAAGGAGCTTACTGGGGAAAAGGATAGAGGGCACAAGAAGACAAGGGAGCTGGTGAAGGCTTCAGACAGAAGACAAGCCCTAACTTGAGAAACATTATGTATACGCGCGCCATAACTTGCTAGGTGAATGGCGTGCTGGTGAGAGGAGAGGCAACAGATCTGAGCTTAGCCCCCAGGTCCAGAGAAACACTTGGTTAATCACCCCAACGAGAGTTCGAGAGGGGGCATCATTGACAGGCGTGGTCCCTGACTAGCACCTGAATTACCTAGGAGTTATTGTGACGAGGCTGTGGAGATAAGAGGAGGTGGAGACTGAAAGAGGAAACCACATGGAAGCCAACAGATAACGCAGTGAAGTTGGCATATAACTGCGTAGAGAAAACTGAATACCGGACTCCCCCCTAATCCCATAGAGAGGCACAGAGCTTGTTTCAGCTGACATATCCAGCCCTCAGATGCCAGGGACTAAACCTAGGAGCACCCCAGCAAGAGTTAAAGGAACAACAAGATCGCAAAGATGACAACTGGAGCGGTGTTGAAGGCAGCAACAACAGGAAGTACCACAAGCGGCTGAACTGGCAAAAGGAGCAGGGGGAACGGACAATACAGAGAAACCGTCCACAAAGGCAGTAAATAAAGAGGAGTTGCAAGACTGTTTGAGAGAGAGGGAAAGTAGGATGATAGACTCCTTCCAGGAACAATTTGGAAAGATAAGAGGAGCTCAAGACATCACTCCAGGAGATCAGAAGAGAAATGAATGAGTTGGGAAACAGAGTGGATGTGGCCGAGGACGGCTTATCGGAGATGACATAGGAAGTGAAATAAAATAGCATCCTACTCGAACAAGTATCTAGAGGAACGCACAATCTGGAAATTCAGGCAGAGGACCTTGAGAATAGGTCTCACCGATCCAATGTTAGAGTCAAGGGCCTGGTCGAGACAGTTACGGACAGTGATTTAAAAGACGCAATGCAGCACTGCTTCAACAGCCTCTTGACCAGAACGCAACCTGAGGATATATTAATAGACAAGGTGCATAGAATAGGACCTAAGAACAGGGATCCTGGGGCAAGACGCTGAGACGTTTTAGTAGCCTTAATCTCCTACACCATGAAGGAGGAGATACTTAGAGCGGCAACAGCGCAGCAAGATGTGTCAATCAATTGGACCCAGATCCATTCATACCAAGACCTGGCGCTTTCTACATTGCATAAGAGGAGAATGATGCAACCAGTCACAAGGGCACTAATTGCAAAACAGATTGCTTACAAACTGACATTCCTTTTCGGTCTGCTGTTTACATGGGAGGGCGAACAGCAGCGGATCACCATGTGTGAGGAAGGCCTGACGTTGATGCAGATGGAAGAAGATGAAGTCCAAGCAGAGCAGGGGTCAAAACAAAACACCCCAAATGATGGTGCCAGAAAGGGGAATGGTCGGCAGACAGTAAAAAGAGGTGTGGAAGGGAAGTACAATTGTCAGGTCCCCATAGGAAATAAGGGACGGGGGGGGAGGGAATGAATACATGGTACATCTACATGTTAATGGTGGTGTAATGAGGACGGGGGAAGGGAGGATGGGCATCTTGGAACTGAAATCAGGGTATGCAAATATCCTGGCGAGGGGAGTGCCCAGGGTTGTACAAGGCCTATTGCCCCAGAGGGTCGCCCGGGGGGGCTCAAGAGAACTTAGGCCATGTATGGGTAAAGGGCCGGCGGAAGGGTAGGCAAAGGGAGGGAGAGGGGGCAGGGGAGGGGGATGGGAGGGGAAGTTGGGGTTCAGGGAAAGGTTGCTGTATGGTTTGGAGCGTAGATCAGGTGAGGATGAGGGAGTGGGAAGAAGCTTAAAAATGGGCACATATGGACTCAAAATCACAGGATATGGCTTCATTGAAAATGATAACCCTGAATGTACAGGGCCTGAATTTGCCTGCTGAACGCCTTTCCATAAATGGGAGACTTTTGAAACTCCAGGCATCGATAGTGCTCCTGCAGGAGACACACATCCTTCCTGAAGATGAACTGAGGATGTCACAGAAGGCATTCCATAAACAATATTAAATTGAAAAACTTGTGGCTTTGATGGTACGGTTTAACAAGGCGACAGGTATAGTTTAGAGAAAAAATATTATTATGTATATTTTTTCTTTAGGCTTAGCCAACAATGTACTGCGTGTCGCGTCTCCCTGAGCTGTGGTTCAAAAAGCCAGTTAAAACCACTCCAGATACTGATGCTACAAAAATACTCAGGTAGGAGACAGCGCCAAGTTTTAAACTTCAAAAACCAGAAGTAAAATTTTATTTGTGATTGCCCTTGTTGATGACACGTGTTTCGGTTTTTAAATCGGCCTTTTTCAAATCACGGCTTAGAACAAGTATGGTATCTACACTTACTACTCAAGGAGGAGAGGAAGGAGGGGGGACACAAGACCCCATAAATCAAGAACTAAAAGAAAATACAAACAGAAGATTCACCAGAGCCAGTAGGAGAGAATTCAACAGGAACAACTAGAAAAATACCTTGTTATTAACCTATCTAAAAAACAACTAACACAAAATGAAATCAAACTACTGAATAAGGAACTCTCATTTTCACCAACTACCATGTTCAATGACATAGTAACTGCTGAACCCATATGCATGCATTGGTATTGGCCGCACCCCAAACCCTCTTCCTTAATGATAGGCTCACAACATGTGTCAAGTGTTGGCAATAAAAGGCCGTAGGATTTTATTGTACAGATATGAGTTATGGCAAATACACAATATCACATATCATGATGGTATCATACTTTTGGGCACCGGGTCCTGAGGTTACCCCCTCTGACCCGTGCCGCCACACACAGGCAGGTTGACGGCTGACCGTGTTCCCCCAAGAGTATGCCCTAGAGACAGCCCCAGTGAGCAAGTGTTGCGTTGATTTCCCGTATACATGTAGACTTATTCAAATTTGTGCGTAAACTTAAATTGAAGAGGTTTTTCTCAACTAAAGCACCAAACGAGTACCAGATCCAAGTTGAACAAAGTGACTTTACCATCAAAGAAATTGAGTAAATACACCTACACAGATCCATTGGGGAATACCAAGGCTTTGATATACCACAAGTACTTTGTGATCTGAATATCCCACTGCATACTTTGCAGACGAAAGAATCAAAACCTACATCAAAATTTGTACCTCAGCTACCACCAGTTATTGAAACATTTTATAAAGCAGTAACAGAAGATTTTTACAATCTAAAAAGGAGGAAGCAACGAAGAGGATTGACACCAAATCTGTCTCCAGATGAGTACAAGGCCTTACAAGATCTAGCATCAGACTCATCTATTGTAATAAAAGAAGCTGATAAAGGGGGCAATATTGTTATTATGGACAGATCTGACTATTTGGAAATGGCTAAAAGGCATTTGGAAACACCAGGTTGCTATGAAAAAATACCTAGTAATCCAAAAAAGAGAATTGTATATAAATTGGAGCAAGCAATCCTTAATTGGCATAAAAAAGGATACGTAACTGATGAAGAAAGGAGTTTCTTGCTCATTAAAGAACCAACAACACCAACTATTTTTTTTTGTTGCCGAAAATACATAAAGAATATGATAGGATACCTGAAGGCCGGCCCATCCTAAGTGGTATTGGGTGGGCTACGGAAAACATTGCACAGTATCTTGACAATATTCTAAGACCAAGAGCAAGCAAACTTAAAGCATACTTAAAAGACACAACTGATGTTATCCTACATTTGAAGACAATAGAATGGAAGAAGGACTACATATTGGCAAGCCTGGATGTGAAGGCACTGTACACATCCATACAACATCACTGGGCAATCAAGACTATAGATCACACTTTCAAAGATCATTAATCATCAGTTTACTATCAAGTACAAATGATTAAAGAGATGCTGGAATTAACTTTTGAATCTAATATCTTTACATTTGACGATTGCTACAATATGTTAATGTTAATGTTAAAGGTCATTTGTACCGCGCACTATCACCACCGGAGTGGTCCCCTGGCGCTCTAGGCAAACCAAAGGTGTAGCAATGGGCACTAAATTTGCCCCAGCTTTAGCAAATACCTTCATGGGCTTCTTTGAAGATAAAGGGCCTCATTACACGGACGGCGGTGGACCAAGGTGCTATTAGCACCTTGGTCCATGCCGGTAAAATACCGGCACCGCCTTGGTGGAAAGGGGAATTACCGCCCTATTCCAAGGTTGGTGGGGCGGTAATTCCCCCTTCCCCCATTGCCCTTCCCCATTCCCATTTTTGCCCCATAGGGCAGAATGGGAATGGGGAAGGTGCTAATGACGGCACCGCAAATTGCGGTACCGTAATTAGCTCCCTGGTCCCTTTGCGGGTTGGTTTTTAACACCTGCAAAAAGCAGGCGGTAAATTCTCTAACCCGACAAAGGGACCTCGTAGTAAGGCGGTAAGGGTTAACGGTCACCGGTACCATTAACGGTGACCGTTAACCCTTACCGCCGTCCGTGTAATGAGGCCCAAAGTCATTTACCAAGATAAGGCATATCAAATGAGTTAATAGAATGGATGCGATATATAGATGATGTCCTGATCATCTGGAGAGGTACTGATCTTGCATTGGGGAGTTTACAAATCGTATCAACAATAATATTTTTGGAATACAATTTACTGGAATTAGTGATGACCACTCAATTAACTTTTTGGATTTAACAATCTATATTGACAATAATCAAATAAGAACGTCCACTTTCAGAAAACCAACAGAAGCAAACTCCACATTACATGCAAGCAGTTCTCATCAGAGATCTACTATTCGAAACATACCTTCCGGAGAATTTATCCGATCAAGAGGAACTGTCAAACTACTGCAACATTTGAAAGAGAATGTACACTTCTGGAAAAAAGGTTTTTGGCAAGGGGCTATTCTGAGGAATGTATAAAACGAGCAAAGAATAAAAGCAAAACATTAACACAAGAACAGAATGGTACAAAACGTTAAACCACGCGACCAGCCAAAAGTGGTGTAAGTTTAGCAGTAATCATAATTGTTTGGATAGTATCCTTTCAAAACATTGGTACTTGCTGAAGCTGGATGAGAATATTAAGAATTATGGGGACCCAAAACCAAGAATAATATATAAACGGGCTGAAACTCTAAAGAATAAACTGAGCCCCTCTCTGTTACCTGACATAGAAGAAACAAAAATAACAACCTGGCTACATTCTTCCAATGATGGTTTTAGAAAATGTGGAGGCTGCACAATGTGCAAATATGCTTATGACAAAACAAATGTATTTAGGGACCAATATAATAATGAGGTCAAGATTCAGCAATCTATTAATTGTAAGACTAAATTTGTTGTTTATGGTATCATTTGTGTATGCAAAGTGGTATACATAGGTAGCACAATTAGGGAACTTAAAACTAGGGTATGGAAACACATGGCAAAGATTGGAAGCCAGGACCCGAGACTACCCCTATTCTGTCATTGGCAGGAACACCATCAAATGGCAAATAAGGCAGAGATTAGATTTATAGGTCTACAAAAAATAACTTTGGGCAAAAGAGGAGGTAATAAGGAGAAAAAATGATGACAGGCTGAAGCAAGAATTATTTTCAAGCTTAATTCGATTGTTCAAGGCCTTAATTCGGATAATGAAATAGTATTGTTTCTATAACGTATTTTACCATGTCTAAATATTTTGAAATGTGCTGTATAACAAGAGTTTATATCAATATCCACTAGAGTATACATGTACAACATAGCAGTATAATCATATAGCACCTTACTGCTTTGTTGTACTAATGAGCAACATCTAGGCATGTTTCTATCTTGTCAGGACACAAATGAGACTGTGACAATTATGGGAACCAATATTTTTCAGAATGATAAATAATGTCCGGGCTATTTGGCTCCGTACCTATAACCCGTGCGGAAGTAAATCAATGTGTCAATACACATATTAAGGGGCCGATTCATGGAACAAACGTGCGCCGAAAATCTTCGCGCAAGCAGGCGCAAGCAGGCGCAAGCGGAAAAAAACAGGCGCACGCGCACGCGTGCGATTCATGGAAGTCCCTGCGCGTGTTTACCACGGGATGTGCGCCAAACCCGTGCATGGCGCACACGTCACTGCAACATCCCAAAAGACGTGCGCGATGCGCACAGTGAAAGCGCACAACCTCGGCGCATACACCAGAAAGTGGGCGGAACACGGGGCGTAACGCGCGGAATGGGGAACAACTCGCGAAAACAAGGGCGTAACTGGGGATGTACTGCAGGGAAGCAGAGGGAACGCCCACACGCACCCGAACCACACGTATTCATGGAATCGAATAGGGCAAAGCCACGCACAGCGAAAGACACGCACAAGCCGATACACGTCCCCCACACGAAGGCAGGCGGTAGCGTCCCTGCGCATCACAAAAGTGGCAACATACAGCAATTGTGCGAGCGGGGCACGTGTATTTCGGGGTTGTGCGGGAAGTTCACGCGAACCCCTGAAATACACGTAGCCCGCTCCCCCAGGCCCGATCGCGTGAGAAAGTTCACGCGAACCCCTGAAATACACGTAGCCCGCTCCCCCAGGCCCGATCGCGTGAGAAACTTCACGCGAACCCCTGAAATACACGTAGCCCGCTCCCCCAGGCCCGATCGCGTGAGAAAGTTCACGCGAACCCCTGAAATACACGTAGCCCGCTCCCCCAGGCCCGATCGCGTGAAAAAGTTCACGCGAACCCCTGAAATACACGTAGCCCGCTCCCCCAGGCCCGATCGCGTGAAAAAGTTCACGCGAACCCCTGAAATACACGTAGCCCGCTTGCCGTGCTGGTACAGGGTTAGCGCAGCCCTTTGCGCTGGATTGGGGATTTTGATGGCTTTTCCCTGCGCGGAAGGTGTTCTTGGGGGCGTAACTGGCGCTGCTGCAAGGTCGCTGCGCCACTATGCGCCACGGCTGGTTTTGGTGGCTGGAATCCATGAATACGCTGTGCGCGGAAATGGGTTTTGGCGCACGCGGCTGGCGCAGGGATTCGCACGCGCACACTGTGCGCCAGCCGCGTGCGCCACTTGTGCGCTGAATTCTATGAATTACCCCCATTGTTATTTCAAGAAGTGGTACCTAAGACCGGTTGCATCATATTAAGGGGGAGCGTGCTATGTGTATTTCAGGGGTTCGCGTGAACTTTCTCACGCGATCGGGCCTGGGGGAGCGGGCTACGTGTATTTCAGGGGTTCGCGTGAACTTTTTCACGCGATCGGGCCTGGGGGAGCGGGCTATGTGTATTTCAGGGGTTCGCGTGAAGTTTCTCACGCGATCGGGCCTGGGGGAGCGGGCTACGTGTATTCCAGGGGTGCGTGAGAAGTTCCACACGCGATTGGCCTGGGCGCGTGTATTTCAGGGGTGCGCGGGAAGTTCCACACGCGAATAGCCTGGGCGCGTGTATTTCAGGGGTGCGCGGGAAGTTCCACACGCGAATAGCCTGGGCGCGTGTATTTCAGAGGTGCGCGGGAAGTTCCACACGCGAATAGCCTGGGCGCGTGTATTTCAGGGGTGCGCGGGAAGTTCCACACGCAAATAGCCTGGGCGCGTGTATTTCAGGGGTGCGCGGGAAGTTCCACATGCGAATAGCCTGGGCGCGTGTATTTCAGGGGTGCGCGGGAAGTTTTACACGCGATTTCAGCAGGGTACGTGTATTTCAGGGGTGCGCGGGAAGTTCCACACCCGAATAGCCTGGGCGCGTGTATTTCAGGGGTGCGCGGGAAGTTTTACACGCGATTTCAGCAGGGTATGTGTATTTCAGGGGTGCGCGGGAAGTTCCACACGCGAATAGCCTGGGCGCGTGTATTTCAGGGGTGCGCGGGAAGTTCCACACGCGAATAGCCTGGGCGCGTGTATTTCAGGGGTGCGCGGGAAGTTTTACACGCAATTTCAGCAGGGTACGTGTATTTCAGGGGTGCCGGGGAGTCCTACATGTGATTTGACAGTGTGGGTCCTCCCAGGTGTTCCCTGTACACCCTCCACGGCCCCTGCAGGCAGCCCACACCACAGGGGACTACCCTGCATCCCTGGTCATGTCCCGCAGGCAGCCCACCCAACATGGGCATGCCCCCCAGCAAAGGCACATGTCTCCTTGAACTAATGAACACCAACTCATGTCCCCCACCACCCCCACCCCCCAGCACTGTGGGGCACCGGCCAGCAGGCCCCCACCCATGTCCAACTCATGTCCCCCACCACCCCCACCCCCCAGCACTGTGGGGCACCTGCCAGCAGGCCCCCACCCATGTCCAACTCATGTCCCCCACCACCCCCACCCCCCAGCACTGTGGGGCACCTGCCAGCAGGCCCCCACCCATGTCCAACTCATGTCCCCCACCACCCCCACCCCCCAGCACTGTGGGGTACCTGCCAGCAGGCCCCCACCCATGTCCAACTCATGTCCCCCACCACCCCCACCCCCCAGCACTGTGGGGCACCTGCCAGCAGGCCCCCACCCATGTCCAACTCATGTCCCCCACCACCCCCACCCCCCAGCACTGTGGGGCACCTGCCAGCAGGCCCCCACCCATGTCCAACTCATGTCCCCCACCACCCCCACCCCCCAGCATTGCGGGGCACCCTCCACCAGGCCCTCGCCCATGTCCCATCCATGCCCCCCTGCACCTGGGTCCCAACAATCCCCAATCATGTCCGTAATGGCCATCCTCCCCTGCCAAAAGGCCCAACCAACTATCACATCCACCCACATATCAAAGGCAATTACATGTTACACACCCAATGTAAATAATGCAAATGAACACATGTCTGTCACACACAATGGCTGCAAGTGAATGTTAAAACACCCAACATGACATGCATGAAAGTAATGAGATGATACGACACATTGAAGGATGAAAATAAAAATGTATTGAAAATCAACTAGAATGGAAATGAAATTAGAAAAACCACAAAGCAAAACAACAAAAAGAAGATGAATGTCCATGAAAAAAATCCAAAAAATCAAAAAATCCATAGAAGAACTATTTACAAGACAATCCCGGGTCCATGAGCCCAACCAAATGAAACCTAACTATGTCAACTAACTAAAAACTGAACTATATACAAAAAAGTGGCGCATTGTCCAATCGCAACCAAATAAAAAAAAAATAATTTAAAGGAAACCTACCACTAACTATATAACTATATACAATGGCAGCGGGCAAGTCCTGCGGCTCACTCTGTGATGTTGCCGGCCAGGGCATCATCGAACTCCATGTCGATGTCCTGGAGGCGGGACTCTGTCCTGGCCCCGAGGTCTCGCAGGGATAACCCCATGTTCACCTCAAACTCCCTGCGAGCTTCCTCGAGGCACTCAGCCCGCCTCAACGCCCGACGCATGGAGAACTCCGCCCTGACCATGGTGAGCCGCTCCTCTTCCGCCCGCTGCCGCTCCGCACCTATCCGCTGGACCAACTGCTCCCACATGGAAGACACTACCATCCCAGGGTTCTCCTGCCCTCCGGCCGATGCCTGCCCCTCTGATCTTGATGGCCCCGAGCCATGATGCCTCCCACGTCGAGCCTGCTGCTGCCTCCGACGCCACTGCCTCTGCCAGCACGACGGCATCCAGGATGATGGAAACCACCAACGCCGTCGTGCACGTGCCCTGCCCGATGATGCCGTCACATCCTCCATCTGCTGGGGTCCAGTTGCTGTGTTGTCCACCCCTGCTGGACCTCTGACTCCCGACTGTGGCAGGGATGGGATCCCCACCGAGCTGGCTGCATTGGTCAGGGCAGGTCCACAGGGGGCCCTGGTGGCATCTGGGCCGGAAGACGGCAAGGAGAACGACTGGCGTATAGTCTCCACAGAGGAGGAGAGGGCCGCCAGATTGGCCGACACATGCAGGAAACCCCCGAACATGGCCGATCCCAATTGGGCCACGTCGGCACGGTGCTCTTCGTGATGACGTGCGTGCTCCTCCTGGGAAGCACGCACAGCATCACGAATCACAGCCGTGCGCATCGCGACCCCAATCAGGACCTTCTCCACACGGCCAGGGGTCCCCTCGTCCGCAGGTGGAGGGGAGTCAGATGACGTGGACATCCCCTCTACCTGCGGACGGGCCTGGGACGGGGCATCCCTGCTGGTGCAAGGTGGTGCACCCACAGGTTCAGGGACAGCGACATGCACAGGCCCCTCCACGGTGACCTGTGCTGCCTCCTGCCCCTGCCCCTGGACTGCACCACTTGCACCAGCAGGGATGCCCCCACCAGGCCCTATGTGCGCCTCAGTGGCGGCCTCCTCCTCCTCTGTGGAAACCACCAACCTGGATGGCTCCTCGCCGTCTACCGCCGTAGCAGGCCTCTGTGGGGGCTCACCCACCCCTTCCGCTGCAGCCGTGGGGGCATCCCCGCCACCTTGCTCCACAGCGCCGTCTCCGCCCTCTCCTTCACTAGCCGCTGCGTAGAGGGAGACATAGAACACAAGCATCAGGGTACTGTACAATGGCCCCCTAGACAGGAAGCAATAGCAGATGAGTGCCACTGTCAAAGTACACTTCCATCATGTCACACCACAACACATGTGTCAGTCCAGGCAAAACACACACAGTGACAGTCATGGTGCGTGCCATGGACATTTCAATGCATGTCCAATGGACTCTCGAATCATACAATGCAATGGGACTCACATGCATCATGGGTCATGCCTATCACATGCACACACTTCACCTCAGTCACATCCATCTGGCCCCGTACACCCCAATCACAGTGCATACAAGGATGACTAGGCTGCATCAGTGAATCTGTACATTGTCACAGACATGTGTCATGCATCCATGGCACTCACAAGTCACAGACACGCAGGTCAGGCACACACACATGGATACCACATATGTATCTGGCATCAGCACCCATCCCTCGCCCCCACCCATGTCCAGGAACAGAGACTGCCATGCTCTCATGTGTGCAATCTGCACAGGGCTCCCCATGTCGCATTCAAACACATTCAACAACCGTGCGGTTCACACATTACAGGTCGCACATGCATTCCCATGATGTCCCTGCACACATACATGCGTACATGGCCTATGTCACACATGCAGGCAAGTATCAGACAACCAGCACACTGCAACATGCTCTGTCTCACACAGCAATGCTTGGCCACTTACCGCTCAACTCCAGACGGGTCTCCCTCTCAAGGACCTGGGCGTGGAGCGCTGGGTGTGCGCGTTCCAGGACCCTCAACTGGATGGTACTCATGCGGCCCCGGCCCCCCTCCACGAGGCGCCGGGCCTTCATGAGGGTCCTGGACCTCAAGTCCTCCCAGCGCTTCTTGACCTTCTGGATGGTGCGGGTTGCCACCCCCTCCGCGTTGATGGCAACCACACAGTCGGCCCAGATCCTCTCCCGTCCTACCCTGTTGGCGCGGGACAATCCGAAGAGGGCATCATACTGCCCCAGGACTTGCTCCACCAGGACACCAACTTCGGTGGCAGTGAAGCTGGTGCCCCTCTGGCCGGGGGTTGCCACTGGGGTCAGATGTGGATGTGCCCGACATGGCAACCCCAGGGGCAGGAGTGGGTGGGCAACTGGGTCCTGGGGCTGGGCTGTGGAGCGATGTTATTCGAGTCGGGAGTCTTCTGTACCAGCAGGGGTGGACACAGCAACTGGACCCCTGCAGATGGCTGATGTGCAGGCACCAAATGGCAGGGCACGGTGGCAGCAGGCAGGCAGGCAGGCAGCAGCAGATGGCACGTGGGAGGCTGCTCGGTGCACTGGGGGGCAGTGATTCGGCCTTCTGGGCAGGAGCGTGGTCTTCCGTGTATTTTCGCGTGGCCAGCTTGATACGGAGTGATTTGGCACGTGAAAATCCTGCACGTCAGCGTGAAAATCGAGGAAAGGCCCTTAGCGCGTAAGCGCATCAGCACGCGTACGCGATTTCATTGGACCAAAGGCCCTTGCAGCGTAAGCGCGTCTGTGACGTTTTGCGCACAGGCGTTGCCCTGGCAGGGCTTGGTGATCCCGCGTGCATTTATGTTCTGTACGTGCTTTTCGTGTGGTGCGTGTGTTTTCCATCCGTTGGGGTTCACACGCTATTACTTCACAGCGGGTGTTGAAATACACGTAGCCCGCTCCCCCAGGCCCGATCGCGTGAGAAACTTCACGCGAACCCCTGAAATACACGTAGCCCACTCCCCCAGGCCAGATCGCGTGAGAAACTTCACGCGAACCCCTGAAATACACGTACCCCGCTCCCCCAGGCCCGATCGCGTGAGAAACTTCACGCGAACCCCTGAAATACACGTAGCCCGCTCCCCCAGGCCCGATCGCGTGAGAAAGTTCACGCGAACCCCTGAAATACACGTAGCCCGCTCCCCCAGGCCCGATCGCGTGAGAAAGTTCACGCGAACCCCTGAAATACACGTAGCCCGCTCCCCCAGGCCCGATCGCGTGAGAAAGTTCACGCGAACCCCTGAAATACACGTAGCACGCTCCCCCAGGCCAGATCGCGTGTGTGACTTCCCGCGAACCCCCGGAATACACGTATCCCGCTCAATCGCGTGTGTAACTTCCCGCGCAACCCTGAAATACACGTGCCCCGCTCGCACAATTGCTGTATGTTGCCACTTTTGTGATGCGCAGGGACGCTACCGCCTGCCTTCGTGTGGCGGACGTGTATCGGCTTGTGCGTGTCTTTCGCTGTGCGTGGCTTTGCCCTATTCGATTCCATGAATACGTGTGGTTCGGGTGCGTGTGGGCGTTCCGTCTGCTTCCCTGCAGTACATCCCCAGTTACGCCCTTGTTTTCGCGAGTTGTTCCCCATTCCGCGCGTTACGCCCCGTGTTCCGCCCACTTTCTGGTGTATGCGCCGAGGTTGTGCGCTTTCACTGTGCGCATCGCGCACGTCTTTTGGGATGTTGCAGTGACGTGTGCGCCATGCACGGGTTTGGCGCACATCCCGTGGTAAACACGCGCAGGGACTTCCATGAATCGCACGCGTGCACGTGCGCCTGTTTTTTTCCGCTTGCGCCTGCTTGCGCCTGCTTGCGCGAAGATTTTCGGCGCACGTTTGTTCCATGAATCGGCCCCAATATGTTTACTAGTCACTTTACGAAATAGGGGACAAAATTAGCCCCACACTGGATACATAATACGGTAATTATAACCCTAAAAGATTACGCACCCTGTGAACATTGAGAGTGAACACTAAAAAAGGACTCTGGTGAGTTGGTTTCCATGACAACTTTCAGGAAACAACAAGCACTCAGTTGGGACGCCATTCGGCGTCTCTAGGAAACTGTAGCATGCGATCGAACGCGAGGAAGAAACAGATCAGGTAAGAGACCATCAACAAATTATGGCCTCTTGAATACGTATTGGAATTCTAATTTAGCTGCAAACAATAGTTCTTTTAACCTATTATACAAACAGGTGAGCACACCATACAAAGGAATAGACAGAATATATGCAATCACTCGCACCAATGCAAATCACAGTGTGAATAAGGAGAACACTAACCAGCTCTTGGTTTGTGGAGCACCGCAGAACACACAATAAAAAGTGATTATGAACGATCAGAGGCGCAGATGGTGTCACGATACGAGACACATATGTATCTTAATGTGCAATTTAAACAAGACATAGAATTAAACTGAATCAGTACGCAGAACAAAAATAGCATATCTGCGGCATTAAAAACTGTCAATTGAATTAAGTTGAGATAGGCCGGTGTGCTAAACAAATTTACTTATTTTGAAGAGATTGAACCCATCTATTGCGACCTTCAATTTTGACATTAAGAACGGGGACATGCATTAACAAGGTAATTGCAACAGCACATACGCAACTAAAGGAGTGGTTCATGAAATATGCACATCCCTGTTTTACATAAACTAGTGACTAACGTTCATTTCATTTTATTTCTCTGTCTTAATTGTTTTTTGTTTTTTATTTTTATTTTTATATTTATTTATTTTTATGTCTTTTGCATTTTTGTTACACCTATTGATCTCCCAACAACCCTTGAATCCTCCCTTCTCCAACCCTTATCTCTCTGTGTTTTGAAATTTAATATCAATGTTGGATACTATATTGAACCTGTTCATTTGGGAATTTGTATGTAATGTTGTATTATTTGTTTGTTGCTTCATGTTTTTCCGAATGGTAAAATTAATTGTTTTGACCATGTTTTTGAGCCCTGATTTGAAAAAGGCTGGTTTAAAAGCCGAAACACGTGTCTTCAACAAGGGCAATCACAAATAAAATTTAACTTCTGGTTTTTGAAGTTTAAAACTTGGCGCTGTATCCTACCTGAGTATCTTTGTAGCATAAACAATATTATGCATCAAGTGGGAAGAAGACAAAGGGGGTGGCAATCTTGTTGGGTGCCAGCTTGAATTTCCAAAAGCAATTTCTGTATAGGGATACTGAAGGTAGATATCTGGTGCTCAAGGGTACATTAGAGGATCAACTGTGTACATTGATTGTAATATATGCCCCCAATGAGAAACAAGACCTCTACTTGAGGGAGATAGTACAGAAACTGGTAGGATGGTGTGAGGGCCAGGTAATGATTGGAGGGGACTTCAATTGTGTAATGGACCCTGCATTAGACAAAATGCTCCCGACCACCGCTGTGGATGGGAAAAATAGGCAGGCATTGGGGCCGTTTTTAGGGATCTAGAGGTAATAGAGACATGGAGATTCTTTCACGAGCAGGCCCGGGAATATACCCACTATTCAGCAGTACATAACGGATACTCAAGAATAGATATGACCCTAGAATACGCTACATTGATCCCTTAAGTAGTGAAGGTAGACATCGGGGTTAAATATATTTCCGATCACGCTGCAGTGATAATTCAAATTGAACTGACTAAAGGGAAGGAGAAACCCCAGAAATACTGGAGATTGAACGAAATGCTTTTGCAAGACATAGCACTGAGAGAGCACATGGAAAAAACAATAAATAACGACTTCAAAGACAATGATAATGGGGAAACAGACTGGAGGATAGTATGGGATGCAGGGAAAGCGGTGGTTCGGGGAGAATTTATATCACAAGCCACAGCATATGTGAGGGAAAGAGGGATTATTACAAAGAAGCTTGAGGCAAAGGAAGTAGAAGCATAACATAAAGCATGGCAGACACAAAAATGACACTGAGAGCATTTGAAAAGTTAGAGCCCAGCTGGAAGCACACATTGTTTGGCATTCAGTAATGTCTGTGCCAAGCATTGTGCAAACATGTAACATCCAGGGTGGGAAGGCCAATCGACTTTTAGCCGCCAAACTAAGAAAACAAAGATCTCGCAATTATATTGCCCAACTTGAAAATGAACAATGGAAACTATGTTTTAGCGGAAGAGGGGAAAATGGAAATAATGGAGAGATTTCTCCAAGGGTTGTTGAAACAGGAAGCCCTGAACCCGCTGCTACAGGCAATTTATATGTCAACATTGCGATTACCCCAAATAACCAATGAGGGTAGGGACACTTTAAAAGGTCCCACAACAATACAAGAGGTTAATGATGCAATAACATCTTTGCCTAGTAATAAGACACCAGGCCCAGATGGGCTTGGAAATAGCTATTATAAAACGTTTAGGTCCAAGCTACTAGCCCCATTAACACAGCTTTTCAACCATATAAGGGAGAAAGGCAAGATCACTAAGGACATGGGAAATCCACTACAGTCCTAATACTCAAACCAGGAAAGGATCCCACAGATTGCCTCAGTTACCACCCATTTCTCTGCTAAATAGCAACACTAAAATTTACGCTAAGGTGTTGCAGTAAGACTAATGAAAGTACTACCCGGGATCATCCATGAGGACCAAGCTGGTTTTATAGCTGGGAGGCACACGCAGGACAATATTAGACGGGCCATAGACATTATAGACCTGGGGACTAGGACGGGGCAATGGTTTTCCATAGCAGCGACAGACGCACAACCCGCTTTTGAGAACTTAGACTGGGGATACTAGCAGATAGTCCTTGAAAAGTTTGTATGTGGATCTGAATTTAATTTTCTAGGATGGTTTTGGCGAATTTTCAAATGCCAACAACACATTTTTTGGTTAATGGGCAAACGTCGGCACAGATTAGAATACGGAGAGGTACACGTCAGGGATGTCCCTTATCTCCCAAACCTTTGCCATCGCCATGAAACCCTTAGCAGAGGTGATCAGGCAGGACCAGGAAATCATGGAGGTGACTTGTGGAGACGAAACACATAATATCGCACTATATGCGAATGACATTTTGCTATTCCTGAAAAACACGAAGGCTACATTACCTAGAGTAATGGAGAGGCTACAAGAGTTTTCCACGGTTTCAGGCTTCACGATAAACTATACTAAATCTAAGGCCTTGGACATAACTGAGGAGCGGGGAGGGATAGATGAAATGGGCAAGAAGTACCCCTTAATTTGGGAAGATGAGAGTATAGAATGCCTGGGCATAAAACTAATGAGGGAATACAAAGGGTTGTACGATGAAAATATAATTCCCGCTGTGGAAGCAACTGAAGGATGATTTGCATAGATGGGACGCCGAGGAGTTCTCTTAGTTTTCACAAATTTCTGCAGTTAAAAATACACTGCTCCTTAGACTGCTATATATAGTGGGCTCGCTTCCAGTAGACATACCACTGCGCATGAGCGAGAAATTACAGGAGGAAATAATTACCTTTCTGTGGCACGGAAAGAGACGAAGAATACAAAGGAAGGTCCTGATGCGCCCATAGCTTCTGGGTGGACTGGGGTCCCTGGCGTTGAAAGATATGTCTTAGCAGCATAAATGACACTGATGCTGAAATGGGCAGGGCAAGACAGACCAAAAGGTTGACGTGGGATTGAACAGGAGGTAACATCCATTGCACTGAGAGCTCTATATGCTCTGAGAGCAGGGGCCCGAGGGGCAGAAGGGCAACTGTTAGAAGCTACCAAGGTGTTGTTGCAGGGATGGGATCAAGCACTTAGAAGGAAGAAAATACAGCCTAGATTGGGGCCATACATCCCAATGGCCCATAACGCAGGTTTCATCCCGGCCAGCAAATGGGACACTTGGGCAGGAATGGAACCCCTTGACTTAAGATACTTTTTTCAGGGTGGCACCCTCCTCCTTTTTGAAGAATGTAACAGAAATTTGGTATAGGAGAGAGGGAAAGGTATACATACATATAGATTAGGCACTGGATCTCTCAGAAGGAGCTTAGGGAGGAAGGCACAAGAGCCCCGGTGGGATTAGAACTGACCCTACAGGAAGATATGACAACAAGAGGATTAGCAAGGTTGTATAGATTGCTGGATAAAGAACAAATGGGAGATAAGCTTTCGTACAAGGATAGTTGGGAAAAAGACTTTGGTGCTCCTATTACAGAGCAGGAATGGGGGCAGATCTGGTGGAGAGCGCATAAAACATCTAAAAGTACGGTTATCAAGGAAACAGCATATATAATTTGTTACAGATGGTACTTGTCCCCCCAACGGTTACACGGAATGAACGCAAACTACCCCCCCTATGCTGGAGACAATGTGGAGGGAAGGGGGATCTGTATCACATATGGTGGTCATGCACTAAAGCCACAATATGTTGGAAGAAGCTCCTAGGGCATATAAAGGAGATATCAGGGGCACAACTGCGAAACGCACCAATGGTGATATTGCTGGGGCGGAAGTGGAAGGGTTTATGTGGCAAGTGGTAGCAATGCCACCCTCACTACTCATTTGTTAATGGCAGCACGAATGACCCTAGCTCAGGGGTAGAAAACGGTGGAAAGTCCAATAATAGCGTGGTGGTGGATTAAGATCTGGGGAGTACTGGCTATGGAGAAAGTATGTGACATGAAAGAGGGAAAGTACCAGAAGTTCCTGACAGTATGGAGCCCCTTTCATGAATATGTAAAGGATAGGGAAGGTCGCTTCCATAAACCAATGCTTCTGAGGAGCGTACATGTCTGCTGACCAAAGGAAGCGGATGGTAAGAGACTATACCTGTGTAGAAAGATAGATGAGAATCCACACCCGGAGTAATGACACTAAGCCATATATGTTGGGGCTAGGGAGGGGTAGAGGGGAGGGGATTGGGAGAGTTGAAAGGTTACTGTTAAAGGTTTGGATTGTGTTATATAAAACTCATGATCACTGAAGCTACGGGACACAATACCAGATGGTTTAAATGCATACATCAATGAAGCAATTATATGATTGATACTGCTGGTAATGTAACTGGAATTTGTGATTATGAATGAATAAATACATTTAAAAAAGAAAAAAGAAAAGGGGTCTGAGCCCAGACGAGAGGGACCCATGGTCCGAAACCCGAAGAAGTCGAGACCAGTCTTGAACTTTTGAAAGTGAAAACCCTGACAAAGGAAAATAATTTTTGTGTTTTGTTTGTTACCTCAGGCCCTCTGCAATAAGACACTCATTGTGAGAGATACTTTGGCGGAAGGCCCTGATGCCTATGTGGTGAATTGTTACCTTGTGGCCAAGAAGTCAATGTGTGTACGAAAGCCTGCATGCGCCACTTTGCCCCCTGCTAAAACATGCAGAAGGGAGGCCAACTGCTCAACTATCCTGACATATAATTTCTTGAACACTTTTGATATGATATGATATGGTATTTATAACGCGCCTATACACAAGTGTTTCAAGTCGTGACGAGGCGGGGAGGGGAAAAACAGTGGAAGACAGACAAACGATCCTACTAGGTCATCTTTTTTTTCTTTTGCATACATTGTTATTCCACACCAATTCATTTTGTATTTGGAAGTAAGGATGGCAATAGGTTTATTAGTATAGGCCCTTTTATTTTGACAGACTACACTAGGACTGTATTATTATTTTATGGTTGTAGCTTGCTCCCATCTTTAGATTTAGGTTTAGATAGGCCTTCTACCAACTAATTGAAGTTCAATAAACACCCTTGAACTGTGATCACTTGTGTCTGTCTTCACTGTTTGATATCATGCCTTCCTTACATCTGGTGTCAGGAGTGGGATATGATTCAACTGACAACAATTGAGAACCCATGCAGATAATCGTCATACCACCAGAAGGAGAAATTAGGATTATTGAACTCCTTCAGTCTGATAGAATATACACCATAAAAGAGGCATTGGGTTCTCAGCTTCAAATCCCAATTGGCCAACAAGATTTGTTTTTCAAAACCCAGGTATTGTTAGATACCCTTCCGCTCTCCCACTATAATATCCAGCAATGGGAAGGAATAGTCTTAAAAAGAAGTCCTGCATCTCAAAGGAAAAAGTTTTGGGGAAAGGCATATTCAGGGCACTAGGTCTAATGAAGATAGACCAGGTGCCCTGAATATGCCTTTCCCCAAAACTTTTTCCTTTGATATGCGATTAGTCTGAGTTCCTGGCCCATCAGGTGTAGAGGTCAACCCACCCAGTTCTTCTCCTTTATCATGATCTAGTTCAGAGGAATTGGACGACTTCAAAACCCTTTCAGAGATTGAGACCCTTTTCTTCTGATTCAGAAAGTGTCATAGAGGGTAACCTTATCCCCCGGAAGATATGGCTGACCTTGAGGATGTCATGGCCCAACTAGCCACCCATTGTCATGATGCCTACCCCCGGAGCACCAGGACAGGCCCAGCATCCCCGGGAGCAGGCATCATGCCCTCGGGTAAAAGCCCAGCGGCCCCTAATAGGGGCTCTTTGGACTTTGTCCTGGCGCCTTTGGCGCCAGGCTCATGTTGGACATCAGTCCTGGCGCCATAGGCGCCAGCCTCATAAAAGAGGGTGTTTGGTGCACTTACCTGACGCAGACCATGCTGCATGAAGCCTCAAGCCAAATGAGGCTTAGGAGGGACTATTTTCTCAAAGGAACTATTTTACTTGGGTGGGGACCGTGGAAGAATACTTACCTGGAACTTCTTCCAAGGCTATTTAAACCACGCCCGGACTGCCACACGTGCTTTGCGTTGCTCCGCATCTAGCAGCTGAACGCTCACCGTGCCTGCTTCTGCATCTTGCCTCCAGCCACGCCCGCTTCGATCTTGGGATACCTGAAAGGAAGGAAGGGAAGAGAAAAGGTGAAAACCAAGAACTTAATCTAATTTCTTACCTGTGAAAATAAGGACAGATCGCAGGTTAAGAAAAGCAAACAAAGAGAAGACACTACTCTGGAACTTTTTAAACTGCATACTTACGGCATTTCGCCTTCCGAAACCAGTGAAGTAACTGGTCAAATACGCGCCCCTGCACCAGAAGCAGGATGGAGAGCTCATCCATTCAAACATTAAGGTGAGCCTTGATTGGGGATTTCGGAGGTGGTCAGAGAAGAGCAAAGGGGAGGTGGGAAGCAATCACAAAACTCTGCAGTCAGTTAATCCCCTTTCTCCACCTACAGAAAGATTTTTCTACGGGCCAGACAAGCCAGATTTGAGGGTTCAATTCAGTCGGTGTTTCGAATCCTGCGCATCACGCTTGAAGAGGTCACAGCAATCCAGACCAGGTCAGCGCCTCCGTGGGAGCCAGGTGAGCGTTACACCCATCAGATGCAGGCTGAAACCCGTCTTCAAGGGAGATTAACAAAATGAGTCGAGTTACAGGCCAGACCCACAATACTACCTCAAGAGATACTGCAACCTTATAAGGAGGGTGAAGATCTAGGGAATTTCTTTCTGAATTACGAGTGATTAGCTGTTATTCTCCCTTGTTCCCTCCCTCCTTGAGGCACTTTGATTGCACTTTGTGTGTAGGCCGTATACAGATTTACAATCAATCAGTGATTTCTCACTGTCTGCCATTGTCGATGTGGGGTACTCTGTACATGATATGTTCTGCTGGTCAATGGCTGATCCTATGTTGGGTTTGATTTTGAGGTGTCAGGGGATTGCTGTGGTTTAACACACAGGGGGGGTCCTTGAGGGCAATGTTCACATGTGCTGTGTACAGGACACTGAAGCTCACTTCATTTCACATGCATGTATTCAATGGATGTCCCTACTGACACACATACTTAGCCAATGCACCCCCACACCAACTACGACGACACCATGCACATACATGCACCCAGATTGCCTTCTCAGGCGTGCTGTGTCCCTACAATCCATGTTCACTTCCAATTCATTGATCGTGTACATGCATCACAGGGTGCTTTTGGTTGATTGTACTTATTTTTCATGATGCTCAAGGGGTTTCCCCAATGCAATGCATGCTCACTTTGCTGTCCGGTGAGCGGTGTGTTGCAGGGGATACACACGCAGCACACAGTGTTTGTAATACCAATTTGCTATTGTTCAATGTGCATGGCAACAGGTATTCTGACCTTTGTAGCTTGTACCACTGGCAGCATGCATTTGTGCCACAGTTTTCAGGGTGTGAGGTTTTGGTCAGTCATTTCTTCAGATTCCATGTCAGGTGTGATTGTCTGGTGCCTATTTACATTTCTCACGTGGCACTTCATGACGATTGCGTCATGTGTTGTGCATTTGGTTTGATGTTTTGCCATTGCATACCATGGCCTGGTGTGGCAGACGGGGGTCATGGGGGTTGAGAGGGTTTGGGTGGCATACCAGTACTTTTATGCCGTGTTTTGCAGGGGGGTGGGTGGGATATGCACCTTGCATGTGTGCCTTTTGGTCACACAGGATTGTTTGTGTTTAAGTAGCTAGGGATGCACACTATGTGGAACTTCCGTGGACACATTCTCAGGGTGGTAAGGTTGTGACAGTTAACTGTCCCTTTCTCATCATCGATTGTCACCTGGTATGTGCCAGGCCTGTGTGCACTCCGCAGGGGTTGGAGTTTAGGTGAAAAATGTAGCCACACGCTGGGTACGGGCTGCCTCGCCACGTGCCCTTTCCCCTCCCATGTGCAGCGCCTATGCGTGTGGTTGGGGATGTGGGGGCGCCACCATGTCCACCGGTACGCCCCGCCGTGTTGCAACGTTGTGCAGGACACATTCTGCCACAATGATCCTGCACACTACTGGGGGTGCATATAGTAGCTGTCCGCCAGAGCGGTCAAGGGAGCGGAAGCGTGACTTGAGCACTCCGAATGTGCGCTCCACTATGGCCCTGGTTGCAATATGGGCTGCGTTGTATTTTACCTGGGGTGTTGTGGTGGGGTTCCATATTGGCGTCATCATGTAGGTGCTCAGAGGGTAGGCACTATCCCCTGGTAACGTGATAATGGTTGTCATTAGTTGGGCTTGTGTATTTGTCTGTGTGTGACATGCATGCATGTGCACAGGCATTTGTACTCACCTATGAGCCATGTGTTGCCATGCTTCCCAGCTTCCAGGCTCAGGGCAGACATTCTGTATATGAAACTGTCATGGGTGGACCCTGGATAGTTTGCATAGACAGAGGTGATGATTACCTTGGCATCGCATACAACCTGCACGTTGATGGAATGCCAGTACTTGCAGTTGCGGTAGATGTTTTCAGTGGCCCTAGGTGGACGTAGGGCCACATGGGTGCAATATATGGCACTGAGCACTTTGGGGAAGTGTGCCACCCTGTAGAAGTCCTGGACCACGGCCTGACTTTCTGCGGGTGTTCTGGGCATGTATATGTGCCTGCGGACTGAGGGGCGTGCAGTGATGATTGCCAACACCTGGTGTAGGCATTGTGACTGTGTGGGCTGTGAGACGCCCCCCACTATGGCAGTCTTATTGCAGTCTTATTGCTGTTCTTTCGTATTGTTGTTATTCCTGCATGCCTTTCTGTATTTTCTAATGTCTCTTTCTCCCTTAGATATGCGGAGCTTCAGCGTGGCAAACTGGCTTGGTTGAGCCTCGCTGGTATCTGACAGTGCGTAATAAGCGCTAAAATGCGGCAAGGCTATGTGTAAGGGCTATATGCAGCGCTGCAATGTCTTGCCTTTGCTAACCTGCTTTTCCGTCTTTTCTTGTAGGTCGCAGTGTTCTTCCGGCGCGTGTGGAATTTCCGGAGTGATGCCAGCCGAGAAGCGACCAGCTAGGTAAGACTTTTGAGCAGTTCGTAATTTGCATTGTCTTTAATGCCTTCCTTAATGTTGTCTCTACCTTCCTCTTTCAGGTCGTTCGGTCCGGGAGGCATGCGGATTCGAGGAAGCTGTTCACAAGAGCTGCGAGAAGATAAAGATGAAGATTGCAGGTAAGATGCTGCTGCTAACGGTGTTCCTTTTGTCTCCCTGCAGGTTCTGCTTCTCCGGGGCTCGTGAGCATAGCTGGACACGGTGAGCGTCACGTTGCAAACTGCAAAGTAACGCAAAGCGTGTTGTCTTGCTCGGGTGTGGTTTAAATAGCCCCAACAAAATAGTCTAGGTAAAGTAGTCCCTAGGCCAACACATCCAAAACACTAGACCGCATAGTTTGGTTCCTAGGAACCAAGCTATGTGGAGGCCTCCATGTTGGCTGACAGTCTCAATAAAGTGGTTCCAGAACACATGTTTTTCATGGTGTATGAGCCAGGCGCCATAGGCGCCAGGACTGGCCCCAGGAGGGCTTTTGAAGTTGATGCCAGGCCCTAGAGACCCGAGTCCTGATCCCACCTGGCCGATGGGCTTGCCAGAGGGGGTTTTGGGCAAGGGTTGTGATAGCGACCAAGTCTAGGATGATATGAGGTGGAAACCTATACCTGCCATAGACCTGGTCATCAGGCATCCCAAAAAGGCTGGTCATGGGCACAAAAATGCGGGGCCTGGCTATTCTCCTCCTCCTGCGGTGTCCCATGATCACTGCTGCGAGGAATGGGACATTCATCGTAGCTGTATATGCTTGTTTGTTGTTTGCGCGCACTTTTATGCTGCGCGGGGGCGCTTCCGCCTGCTTTCGTGTGGCGGACGTATTTGTGCGTGTGTTTTGACGTGCACAGGTTTTCCCTATTTGATTCCATAAATACGTGTTGTTCACTAGCGTGTGGGCGTTGCGTGTGTTTCCCAGCGGTACTTCCCATGTTACGCCTACATTTTCATGCGTCGTTCCCCATTCCTCGTGGTCCGCCTCCTTTTTAGGTATGTGCGCGAGAAGTTGTGCGCTTTCCCTGTTCCTGTCGCGCACACGTTTGGAAATTCGCAGTGACGTGTAAGGTAAGCGCGGATTTGGCGCACATCCCGGGAAAAACACGCGCAGGGACTTCCATGAATCACACGCGTGCTATTCGCACGCGTGCGCTGGCTTTTTCACGCTTGCTCCACAAATTCCGACGCACAATTATTACATGAATTACCCTGCAAATCTTTGCAACATCTGTTACTAACATTTCTGTGTTTAACACAATTAGAGGGACATATTGTAGGTGTTTGTGTATAATTTTAATGGAATTTTAGAGAATGTGTTCTGGACAATATTATCAGAAGGTGCTCCAATTTCTCTCGCCTTCGCTGCTATTTGCTTTGTACTAATAATTTTGAAGTATAATGAATTGAATATTAATGTAATTTAAAATAAGATCATATAATTATGCATTAGTTAATGAAGTACCAAGTGAGTAAGCTTGGCTACTGTATACTCATTTGATTACGAGTTTTGAAAATAATTAATTGAATTGTATTACATAATATTAATGAGGACATATGTACTGTTTCTCTGTTTTATAAGTATTAAATGTGTAGGGTTTGTTATTCAAACCAATTCACAATAAAAAAAATAAAAAATAAAAAAAATGTAAACTGCTCATCCCTGACCACTGCTGGGGCACAAAGTTCCTGCAGGCAGAGGTGGCCTTTTAATTTCTGCACCTCTGATCTAAATTCAAATGATTGTGGAATATGAACAGTCTTGTGGCACGTAAATATCATTTATGGCTGGTTTAGCATGGTGACTGCTAACATTACACAATCATCAATTTGATATCACACAGTGTCAGCTCTGTGAGCAAGGCCAGCTATGACAGGACATATGTGAATTGGTGTCTGGTCTAACGGTCTCTATTACAGATACATGGAAGAATAGCCAGAATTCTGGGTGTTTGATTCTCTTGAAGGAAGGCTAACACCTTCACCGAGAGCATCGCAAATTCCCCAGGAGGTCTCCTGGGAGCAGTGCTTCCAAAGGGTGCTGGCGACTGTGCATTCCCTTTGTAGTTAGCTGGCATGAGGGGCTGGGGGGGTGTAGTTAGAGTGGCCCAGGAGCATATGTGGGCTTAGAAAGGGGTGCCACCATCCTGGTTTCTGTTAATGCTCTTCTCCTTTTCCTGCACCCTCCATTTCCTGCGGGCAAGGTAATGTGGGTGTGATGTCATAAGACTAAGGGCACTTGTTACTACTATAGAGTAAGAAAGAGTTTATTGATATACTTTTAGCCAAAAGACTTTGTATATATACATACAACATAAAATACATCCACAGCCAAGAATTTCAAAGATTACAAGATTACAAAGTTAAAATCATGCCCCAATAGGCCCTTAAAAATGTCTACAATTTTGAGATAAAAAGACACAATAAAATATATGAGATTAAAATCATCACCTAGCGTGAAACTGCACGTCATCAATGCTATTAAAATCAACCCTATTATTATGGGATTTTAAAAACGTATAGCGCAGCTTGGCCAAGCTTTCACAGACAATTATAAAATATTTTAGTGACTCAGGCACATCGCTTCCACATAGACGACACTGACGCTTTTCCTTCGGGACACCCAACCTTGCACCCATAGTTTCAAGTGCCATTGAGGAGTTCAATTTCATTAACAAGTAAGTCCAGAAGTTGGTGACACTGGGATATTGTCATGGCCACTTGCCCAGGATCACAGGAGCGGCACCATCAAGTGGAAGGAGCAAGGGGCACCAGGGTTCACGCACGTCCCTTTGGGACGTTTATACATGGGGGGCCTGATTGGACTCAGTCCTGGCGCCTTTGTCGCCAGGCTCATGAAAGAACTTAAACAAGACATTTTTATTATGGGCAGAAGTGCTTGGAATGAAACAGAACTCTTTTTATTATGGCCAGGAATACTCTCAAGAACTTTCAACTTGTGTGTAACTAGTCCGGGTGTGGCCTTCCATCTGCAGCTGCATGTGCAACTTCTAGGAGTGGCAGGGTGTGGCAAGCAGGACTGAACTAGGGGGCGTGGCCTTAAGAGCTCAGCTATAAAAGCCAGCCCAACCCCAAGGCACACACTTCGCGTTATTCTGCACTTCCATGCAGCGTAACGCTCACCGTCGCCTAGGATTCAACGTACCTGGGGAAATCCTGTCATCTACATCCATACTTAACATTTGGAGGATCCTGCTCTCACCTGTACGCTTCATCCTGGCACCGCTGCTCACCTGCAAACATCTCAGAGTGCAGACATCTTCTTCCTCGCACCGTGACTCACCTGCAAACATCTTGGAGCGGAGACATCTTCTTCCTGGCACCGCGGCTCGCCTGCACAACATCTCGGAGCACGGACAGCATCATCTGGGCACCGCAGCACGACGCCGCACTTG
This sequence comes from Ambystoma mexicanum, assembly GCF_040938575.1. Taxonomy (NCBI): domain Eukaryota; kingdom Metazoa; phylum Chordata; class Amphibia; order Caudata; family Ambystomatidae; genus Ambystoma; species Ambystoma mexicanum. The sequence goes on from NC_090932.1 coordinate 548,745,787, forward strand.
CAGCACCTGCAAAAGAAAGGCAAAAAACAAGCTGAGACACTTAACAGACATTAAGTTAAGGTTGCGCTGCCATTTAACCTTGCGCCTTCCCTAAAACCATCACTCACCTGCTGACGGACATTGCTGTCGCATTCATCCTCTCCTTAGCCGCGTTCCGCGCCTCCACAGCTGTTGTATTTCCATCTATTTGGGAGAAAACCAAGAGGAACGTTATTCAGAGAAAAACAACAACATTGAGAGCAGTAACGTCGAGACAGAAACTAGAAAGGAGAAAAGACAAAAAACATTGAAAGAAAACAGAAAGAGGAGCATAGTCGCAGCTGGACTGGACTACTACTCATCAGGGACCAATGAAGAAACTCAATCCCCTCAAAGAGCGCCCATGCCAGAAGTAGCATGACGGAGAGCTCATCATTCATACTTACCAGGTGAGCCTTACGGGCCGATACGTGCCCACAGAAATCACACCTTGGGTCGAAGGGTTTGGGAGGTACCACAGTCATCTATCAGTGCACTCACGTTTTTCCCATATCCACGCAGGAGCAGTGCCACCAATTGTCGCCGCCCGCAGCTTGTCCGCAGGGGGAGAAACCAGAAGGGGCTGACCTAACTCCAGGAAGGGCTGCAACCATGCCCCAACGTATCCGCAGAGACCAGGTGAGCGTAACAGAAAGCAAAGCCACCACAACTCTCTGCCTGGGCGTTATGGAAACTTCAGATACAGATCTGTTGGCCCAACTACTAGGGTAATTTCGGGCTGAGGTACACGCCTGAAGACAAGAGACCAGTGCATTAAGGCGGGATCTTATTGTAACTCGAGAAAGAACTGATCATTTGGCAAGGCAGGTCCTACAGGCACAAGCAGGACAGGTTCCCTTGCCTGGGATAACCCACGCTTCTCCGCCACAACAATCCGCACCGGTTCAGGTGGTTCTTCCAGGGGCAGTGCCCTTAGCTCCACCCGAAAGCTTTAATGGTGACCCAAACAAGTTTGCCATATTCATGAACCAATGTCACCTACATTTCTTATGCAGACCAGGAGCCTTTCCTAATGATCAAGCCAAAGTGGCATTTGTACTCTCATATCTAGGAGGTAACGCGGCAGACTAGTCAATACCATTAGTAACCCAAGATGATCCTTTGCTTCAGAACTTTGGGGATTTCCAACACCAGATGGAGAAATTGTTTGCCGGACATACTGAAGGACAAGCTCTGGACAATGAGTTATTGTCACTCAGGCAGGGAAATCAAGATCTATTAACCTACATTGCAGCTTTCAATCGTCTCGTAGCCCAAACCCACTGGCCAGAAGAAAAAAGGACTACGCTCTTCTATCGAAGGTTACGTGGGGAACTTAAGGATGTGTTGGCTCAAGTTGTGAACCCATCTGAAGGGTGTGCGGACTACATAGACCTCACAGTGCAACTCGATCATAGGTTGCAGAATAGGAAAATGGATCGAGCCAGAACAGAAGGTAGGACATTTTTGGTGAGACCCCACGAGACCCACACCAAACCACATAAACACTCGGAACCAATGCAAATTGGTGGATTACGGAGTGCTCTAACCAAGGCAGAAAGAGAAAAAAGAAGACAATAACAACTATGTATATATTGTGGTAAAGCAGGCCATTTCCTCCGTGATTGCCCAGTGAAACCTCCCAAGAAAATGGTTGGGGCACGAGAAAAAAGAATGCGTACAGACCTCACATCTAGTCCTTCCGGTACTTTTGGTAAATCACAAGCAGTTGTCAAAGATACATGCCTTGGAGGCATACATTGACAGTGGGGAAGTGGGAAACTACATCTGGCAATATAAATAGGCCTTACTCTTCAACAAAAGCAGAAATCGGAAAATGTCACTGCAGTGGCTGGATCTCAGTTATCATCCAGGCCGGTGACACAATACACAGAGAAAGTCAAGCTTCTGTTGCAGGAAGGTCATCAAGAGGACATCACCTTTGATCTCATTGGTGCTCCTCAGTTCCAGATGATATTGGGAATGCCTTGGCTGGAGACCCATAATCCTAACATCGACTGGCGAAAACGAGTTCTGACCTTTTCTCAAGACTGCGTCGACACTTGTTACAGCAAAGACATCATCAATCCAAGACCTAATAAAGGTATTGTGCTGGGCCTCACTAGCTCTTTACCACTTGAATATCAAGGTTACCAGGATGTCTTCCAAAAAGAACAAGCCAACGTTTTGCCCCCGCATAGACCCTACGATTGCCAAATAGACCTCGTGCCCGGAGCCCAAATTCCCTGCAGCCGGATTTACGCCCTAACGGAGCAAGAAAACCAACATCTTAAAACTTACCTGGATCAGTATCTGGCAAATGGTTTTATTCGCCCATCCAAGTCTCCTGCTTCCATTCCCCTCTTCTTCGTGCCTAAGAAGGAGGGGGACTTGCGGACTTGACTACAGAGCAATCATTCAGATCACCGTGAAAAACCGATACCCTTTTCCACTTATACCGGAGCTCCTGGATAAAGTGAAACACGCTCAGATTTACACCAAGTTGGATTTGCGAGGGCCTATCACCTTGTGAGAGTTAAAAAAGGAGATGAGTGGAAGACGGCCTTTCACACAAAGTATGGCCTCTTCGAATAACAAGTCATGCCTTTTGGATTATGTAATGCCCCTGTGGCGTTTCAATTCTTTATGAATGACATACTCCATCAGTTGTTGGACGTTTGTGTCCTTGTCTACATAGATGACATTCTCATCTACTCAAATTCCAAGGAAGAACATTTCGGTCATGTCCAAGCAGTTTTAGAGAAACTCTGACAACACAAATTATATGCCAAGCTGGAAAAATGTTCCTTCCACGTGACCGAAGTCGAATTTCTCGGTTTTATGCTCACACCACAGGGCATACATATGGACACACGGAAGGTGGAGGCAATCCTCCAATGGCCCTCACCAACATCCACAAAGGGAGTGCAAAGTGTGCTTGGCTTCGCTAATTTCTATCGTCGATTCATACCTGGGTTCTCGCAAATTGTTCATCCAATCACATGCGTGCTGAGGAAGAACAAGAAATTCCATTGGTCCACAGAAGCTGAAGAAGCCTTTCAGAAGCTGAAACTAGCATTCACCACAGCACCAGTTCTTCGACACCCTCACCCAGACCTACCATACGTGGTGGAAACAGATGCCTCAAACATAGCCATGGGAGCAGTGTTATCCCAAAGGGACCCGGAAACGGGACAGTTACATCCCGTCTCATTCTGGTCCCGTAAATTCTCTGCTCCCGAATTGAACTATGTGATTTCAGATAAAGAACTACTGACAATCAAGGCAGCATTCAAGGCATGGAGACATTATCTTCTTGGGGCACGACACACAGTCACTGTCATCACAGATCACCGCAACTTACAGTATTTGAAGACCGCCAAAGCGCAATCCTCGCGCCAACTTCGTTGGGCGCTCTTTTTTGCGGAATATGACTTTATTATTACCTATAGACCTGGGGTACGGAATGGAAAAGCAGACGCACTATCACGCATGAGCGAAGAGAAAGAGGCATGTACAACATCCGATCCCGTGGCCATCATTCCCGAACAACGAATCCAAACCACGATCGCTGCTACCACGTGTATAGATGACTTAAAAACCAGTTTGTAGTCCCTGATGAATCAGGCAACACAACAGGAATGGCTTTTAAAGGGAGACCGGTACACCATCGAAAACACCATATTTCCAAGGACGGTTATATATCCAGGACAAGAAACTGCAAACTCAAATCATCACAAACTATCATGATTCATTAGTAGAAGGACATCCTGGAATAGCCAAGATACAGGCTAAGGTAAAACAAAACTACTGGTGGCCCACTTGGAGAAAAGACATTGCCCAATTTGTTGCAACCTGTGGTGTCTGTGCGCAGCACAAATCTCAGAAGCAAAACCCTACTAGGTTACTACGTCCTTTAAAGATTCCACCAGCACCTTGGCATACACTATCGATGGACTTTATCACAGATCTTCCTCCCTGCAATGGTTACAACACCATCTTAGTCATTGATTTATTCTCCAAAATTGGCCATTTCATCCCTCTGAAAGGACTTCCATCTGCATCAACTCTCGCAACTGTATTCTTGGAACAAATTTTCCGGTTATTTGGATTTCCATCAATATTTTTATTTTTTTAAACCTTTATTTATTGTTGCACATAGGTACGACACATATACATTATGTAACATTTACAGAAGTTATACATTTCTTTAGATGCTAGGGCATATCATTGCGTGTGCTTTCGTCCTCAGCTTTGTCAGCTAGGTTTTGTTTATATCTGGCCCATATATTTCTAGATCTGGTGGTTACTTGCAATGAGTCTATGTATATTTCTTCATTGTCGTTTGTCCAGATCATGTCTCTGTCCCAATCTCCCTTCGTTGGTGGACTGTTGCTTTTCCATTTCAACAGTATCGCCCTCTTAGCTAGTAATAAACTCACATTCAGTAGTTTCCGCCAAGTTGGGTTCATCTTCCCCGTGGCCCCCAGTAAACACAGCATCCGCGACCATTCAATAGGCTGTTCAGCCATCTCATCTAGTGCTTTACAGATTTCTGCCCAGTAGTCTTTCAGTTGTATACATGACCAAAACATGTGGAAAGTATCCGCCTCCTCGCAGCGGCATCTCGGGCATTTACTTTCTGCAGAGGGATATATGTGTTTCAGTTTGGCTGGAGTGTAATGTGTCCTATAGATAACTTTGTAATGAATTAGTATATATCTTGAGTTGCATGATTTGTGTTTTGTTACGGCGCATATTTGTGCCCATTGATTGTCGATGATCGGGTGTCCCAGGTCTTGTTCCCACTTAATATTGGCACTATGTGTCACTGTCGGGCGGGTCTGAGTAATGGTCTTGTATAGTGTTGATGCTGATATTTTCCCCTTCCCCGCTGTGAACATATATCCCAGTCACAGGTTTATCTTTGGCTCTGCTGGAAATTCACTCCATAGCTTAGCGGTGGCAGATCTTATGCACATGTAGTGCATCTTATGTTTAGGCGTGTCGCCTACTATATCTTTAAGGATTTCCCATGTCACAAAGCGTTTGTCTGGAAACAATTTCCCCCATTGCACAATTCCCTTAGCACCCCATTGTGTGTCTGCCTCTTTATCCAGAGTAGGAGGTACATGGTGGGTGCCCCAGGTTGGCATGCTTGGGTGGTATAGCGTATCTGTACCATATATATCAGAAATTCTGGCCCAAGCTGTGGTTGTGACCAGTGTGGGGTCAATGGTATTGTGCCGTTTAGGGCATGACGTCGTCAAACTGTGGAGTAGTGTGGCGGATTTTGGTATTGGGGTTCATTAAGTGTTCCCTTAGGGCTGAGGAAATCTGTTGCCCATTGAGCGGCGTAGTGTGCTTGTGCTGCCAGGTAGTAGAGTTCAAAGTCTGGTGCCGCTAAGCCTTCCTGTGAATATTGGTCGGTTAGTACCCTCCAACGCAATCTGGAGTGTCTGGAGTGTCGCCCCATGTGAATGCAGTGCATGCACTTCCTATTTTTGCAAATAGTGCCCTATCCGGCCATATCGGAACAGTGTAAATAAGTAAAAGAGTTTAGGAAGAATTATCATTTTAATGAGGGTGATTCTCCCCATCATTGATATTGGTAGGGTGCTCCAGCGTGCCATTTTGGCACACAGGGCATCAACTAGGGTGTTGTAATTCAGCGCGCGGGACAGTTGTGCTGTCCTAGCCACATTCACCCCCAGATATTTGATGTGTACCGGACTCCATATAAGGCCATGAAAGTCGGTCGGTTCAACCGTCGCCTCCGTGAGTGGAAACATTTCTGATTTTTTAGCGTCGTGTTTTAGGCCGGAGTACTCGCCAAAAGTTTTGACCGCTGATAGGACCTTCCCAAGCGTGCGCTCTGGGTTCTTTAAATATAATAGAATGTCATTGGCATACAATGTAATAATTTCCAGCTTGCCCTCCATCCATAATCCGTGTGTGCTGTATCGGGCCCTAAGTATGTCCGCCAGCGGTTCTATCAGTAGTGCAAATAGGAGGGGGGACAGTGGGCAACCTTGACGGGTGCCCCCTAATAACTCCAGTAATTCAGATAATGTGCCATTGATACTTATCCTAGCGTAGGGGCGTGTATAAAGAATTTTGACCCATTTAACAAAGTTAGGGCCGAACCCATAGTTGTGTAGGACCCTGAATAGGAATGGTCAGTATACTGTATCAAATGCTTTTTGCATGTCTAATGAGACCGCCACCCTTTGTATTTTTTCTGGTATTGCCGTTAGAATCTTGTGGCAGCGCCTGATATTCGTTGCAGTGGATCTGCCCATTATGAATCCTGCTTGGTCCTCGTGGACCATATAGGGCATTACTGGGGTTAGCCGAGTGGGCAGGATTTTCGCAAAGATCTTGGCATCAGTATTTATTAATGATAGTGGTCTGTAAGAGCCGCAGTCTTCATGAGGTTTCCCTGGCTTAAGCAGCAGTGTAATGACCGCTTCTCTAGTGGTTTTCGGGCAGTTCCCCTTTTTCTAAGGCTTCTGTCCATACAGCATTTAGCTTGGGTACGAGGAGCTGGGTGAATTCTTTGTAGAACTCAGCCTCAAGGCCATCAGTGCCTGGTGCTTTCCCATTGGGTAGCGCTTTTATGGCTTCAGATATCTCCGCCTCAGTGATCAGGGTTTCGAAGGTCTCCTTAGTGGCGTCTGGTAACAGTGTCGTTGGTATGTGGGATAGATATTGATCTTTTTCTGCATCAGTGGCATTGCTCTGTGGGGAGTATAGTTTATAGAAGTCGTAAAATGCCCCCACGACCTCTTGACTGTCCGTGGTCACAGTACCATCATTTCACGTTATGCATGGAATTCTCGTCGGCCCGCGTTCCCCTCGTACCATCCTGGCACTGTGGTGCTGCAGGCCTGTCAAAGTAGCGGATCTCACGATCAACTGCCTCTTTGAATTCGTCGAGCTTGGTCCTAATGTCCAGCCCCAGTTGTGCAGACAGTGTTTGTGCATACAGGTTCTGTTTATTGGCAATATCTATTTCACGGCATGCTAGATCCCTGCGGATATCCTTCAGGACACCAAATTCAGTGGACATCGTGGTGCCTCTGATGCACACTTTGAATGCTTGCCATAATACCGCTTGGCTAGTCACTGAACCTTCATTGATGTCGAAGTATTCCCGAATGTGTTGGGCTAGCGCTGTTTTATAGACCAGGTCTTGTAGCGCTGCCGGTTTAAACCACCAAGAAGGTCTGTTTATTTTAATCTCAGGAATTCGTAATGATAACTGTATAGGTGAGTCGTCAGAGTATGTCCTGGGGTAAATATGAGTATCGGTAATCCAGCTTAATGCCTCGTGGGATAATAGCCATACGTCTATTCTGGAGTGCATTGTCATGATGCCTACCTCCAAGGAGCCAGGTCCGACCCAGCGACCCCAGAGGCAGGCATCATTTCCCCCAGGGGAGTGCCAGCGGGCCCAAGCTGGGGCCCTTTGGACGCAGTCCTGGCGCCTTAGGCGCCAGGCTCATGTTGGACCTCTGTCCTGGCGCCTTAGGCGCCAGGCTCATAAAGCTAGACATGTGTGCAAGTGTTTTCATGTGCACTTACCTGATGCAGACCATGCTGCCACATCCACGCCCTCTTGAGGCCTGAATGGAACTACTTTACCTGTGGGACTACTTTCCACCCGGGTGTGGTCGGGGAAGGATACATACCTGATCGGAGGAAGGATACACACTTGGGACTTCTTCCAAAGCTATTTAAACCACACCCGATCAGCAACTCACACTTCGCGTTGTTCTGCTCCTCGCAGCTGGACGCTCACCGTGTCAGCTCCTGCTTCTGGACTTCAGCCACGCCTGTCAGCATCCTGGGTCACCTGCAAAGGGAGACAAGAGACCTTACCAGCTAAATCTGCACCACAGAGACATCACCTACGATCCTGAAAGGGAAGACATTATTTTTTTAAAGCATTTCGTTACGATCGCTGCAGCGCTGCATTTCACTCACCTTTCCTGGGTTCCTCCATCTTCAGCAGCGATCATCCGGATACACAGCCACTTCCCAGAGCCTAGAGAAAAAGACAAGAATAAGAGGTGAGAGAAGGAAGGGAATAAGACTTACCTCATTTCATTTCGGGTCTTGCCGCTTCCAGGCATTTTTCCAGACCCCAGCCCCTATGGGGAAAAAAGACAAAGACATTGAATGAGCATATGCAAAGTCAGTTCCCGAGCGCTCATCCAGAACTAACCTGCCATTTACTGGAACTGGAACTGCACGTTTCACTTCGGGTCGGTGCCATATCTCCGGCATTCTGAACCCCGGCCCCTAAGGGGAAAAAAGGACATAAACATTAGGGCTTGCTGCAAAAGACAATGAACATTATTATTAAGCTTGGACTTTTGAACTTGCAACATAACTTTTACAGAGCCTTACCTGAATAGTCAAGCTTACCTGAACTCCCATCAATCCTCAATCCAGTGAAGTAACTGGGTTTCAACGCGCCCTGCATCAGAAGCAGGATGGAGAGCTCATCCTTCCTGACCCTAAGGTGAGACTTCACAGGGAATCGTGGAAGGGTATCGTGGAGGGTTGGAAGAGAGTGGGAGGCTTGATCATAACTCAGTCAGTAGGTAATACTCCCTTTTCACGCACAGGGGAATATTCCTGCGAGCCGGAGAAGCCAGAGTAGAGGGCCCTTCCTGTCCATCTTCAGAGTCCTGCGCTTCACCATTGAAGAAGCATCAGCACTCGAAGCCAGACCTGCGCCTCTGTGGGAATCAGGTGAGCATTACAGAACGCGAAGCCTACCCACAATTTCCCACCCGGGCGCTATGGAGACTTCCGAGACTGGCCAGCTGGCCCAGCTTTTGGGGGAATTACGGGCAGAGGTGCACTCAGCCCGCCAGGAGACTAACGCTCTCAAAAGTGAACTGATCTTATCCAAGGAAAGAACAGATGACCTAACCAAAAGGTTATTACGGGCCCAGGCAGGGCACACTCCTTTACCTAATTCCGGAGACATTTCCACATCAATGGGTTTGAGTAACCCAATACAAATTAATCTACCTGGACACATGCCTTTGGCCCCGCCTGAACGTTTTGCGGGGATCCCAAGAAATATGCTGTCTTTATGAACCAATGTCGTTTACACTTTCTATGCAGACCCGGAGCCTTCCCTAACGACCAGACCAAGGTAGCCTTTATACTATCTTACCTCAGTGGTAGTGCTGCCGATTGGTCTATTCCATTGGTAAATCAGGATGATCCCATTCTCCAGAATTTTCAGGGCTTCCAGGCCAGCATGGAAAGATTGTTCGCTCGACACTCTCAAGGACAGGCCCTTGATAACGAACTGCTATCCTTACGACAAGGTAATCAGGATCTTCTGTCCTACATAGCCACCTTTAACAGACTGGTTGTGGAAACTGGATGGCCAGAAAGCAAAAGGATCACATTGTTTCATCGAGGCCTGCGCGGAGAGCTTAAGGATGTTCTAGCTCAGATAGTAAACCCACCCCAGGTCTGCGCAGACTACATTGACTTGGTGGTTCAACTTGATCACAGACTTCAAAATAGAAAAGCAGGTCGGTTCAAGTATGAAAACCGAGCACCGATCAAAACCCACGCTAACTCCAAGAGTACCGACGTATCTGAACCTATGCAAATCGGTGGTGTTAAAGGACCATTAACGCAGAAAGAACGAGAGAGAAGGCGACGAATGGAAAACTGCATTCCGCACCAAGTTTGGGCTCTTCGAATATCAGGTGATGCCCTTCGGTTTGTGCAATGCACGTGCCACCTTTCAGTACTTTATGAATTATGTTCTTCGGGAACTTATCGATGTCTGTGTCATTGTTTACATTGACGACATCCTGGTGTACTCTTCTTCAGAATCTGAGCACAGAAAACATGTTAGGGCAGTTCTTGAGAAACTGCGCCAGCACAGATTATTTGCAAAACTCGAAAAATGCGTTTTTCATACCACAGAAGTTGAGTTTCTCGGATTCATCCTGACACCTCAAGGAGTCCGAATGGACTCGCGAAAGGTGGACGCCATCCTCAAATGGCCATCTCCAAGCTCGGTGAAGGGAGTTCAGAGCATGCTCGGCTTTGCCAATTTCTATCGAAGATTCATCCCGGAATTTTCCCGAACAGTCCAACCCATCACCGCTCTCCTAAAGAAAAACAAACGCTTCGAATGGACTCTTGAGGCCGAACAAGCCTTCCAGGACCTGAAAACCAAATTCACCTCTGCACCTGTATTGAAGCACCCGCACCCAGATCTCCCGTACATAGTGAAAACCGATGCATCCAGTTCGGCCATGGGTGCTGTCCTGTCGCAAAGAGACCCAAAAACTAACCAACTACACCCAGTGGCCTTTTGGTCCAGAACATTTTCTCCTCCTGAAATCAACTACGCAATCACCGATAAAGAGTTACTGGCCATCAAATCTGCTTTCAAGGCTTGGCGTCACTACCTTCTCGGGGCAAGACACACCATCACCGTAATTACGGACCACAGAAACTTACAGTATTTAAAAACGGCCAATGCTCAATCTTCACGACAACTCCGATGGGCTCTATTCTTTGCGGAATTTGATTTTGTAATTACCTATCGCCCTGGCTGCAAGAATGGAAAAGCGGACGCCTTATCCCGGATTGGCATGGAAGAACCTAATTCGAGCTTAGAACCTGTGCCCATCATACCTGAGCAAAGAATCTTAGGCTTAACTTCATTGCAAACTATTGAGGACATCCAAACGCAAGTAAAACAACTTCTAGACTCTTCAACCTTACTGGAATGGAGTCAAAAGGGTCCTCATTACACCGTTAAGGATGACTTACCCTACTTCCAGGAGCGGCTGTTTCTGCCAAGTAAAGAATTGCAAGAACTTGTTATTGCCCATCATCATGAATCTTTAATGGAAGGACACCCTGGTATCGCTAAAACGGAGGAAAAAATCAAACGCCACTTCTGGTGGCCTTCTTGGAGAAAAGACATAAAGTCTTTTGTACTGTCTTGTGGAATTTGCGCCCAAAACAAGGCTCAAAAGAAAAGGCCAGCCGGCCTACTTCAACCCTTGGATATTCCACCGGCGCCATGGCACAACCTGTTCAATCAACTTTATAACAGATCTGCCTCCTTGTGCTGGTTACAACACAATCCTTGTAATTGTGGACCTATTCTCCAAAATGGCCCACTTTATCCCTTTAAAGGGTTTGCCTTCAGCTTCCACCTTGGCCAAGGAATTCCTGGAGAATATAGTTTGCATACATGGTTTCCCTTCCATATTAGTCTCGGATCGTGGAAGTCAATTTATCTCACATTTTTGGAAGAAGTGTTGCCAACTAGCACAAATAGATGTGCGGTTATCCACCAGCCACCACCCCCAGACCGACGGACAAACCGAGAGAACCAATCAGACTCTCGAGCAATATCTTCGGTGCATGTTACACCAATGCGAGTTAAATTGGAAAGACATCCTTTGGATCGCAGAATATGCATACAACAATTCAGTGCATTCTGGAACCGGACAAACCCCCTTTTATACTTTGTATGGTCACCATCCTCGGACCTCTGACCTAGATCCACCTCTGACACTGGAAATGCCCGCAGTAAATCATCTGCATTCCACAATAACCCGAGCCTTCAAAGAAGCTGCAACTCATTTACAGCAAGCCAAGAAAAAGTACAAAGAAAACGCTGATTTGCACCGAAGTAAAACTCCTCCTTACCAAGTAGGAGACCAGGTATGGCTAGCAACAAAACATTTACCCCTCAAGGGCCCGCGAACCTTCAATCCCAGATTCATAGGACCTTATCCCATCAAAGCTATAATCAACCCAGTGGCCTTTAAACTGGATCTACCGTCCAACATGCGTATTCATCCAGTTTTTCATGCATCACTTTTGAAGCCAGTACAACCAGGAACCCGATTGTCCAAGCCTCCAGATCCAGTTCAAATTGAAGGGGAATTAGAATTCGAAGTTAAAGACATTTTAGACTCCAAGGTGGTAAAGTCGAAACTCTTCTATCTTGTTGACTGGAAGGGATATGGACCTCAAGAGAGATCGTGGGAGCCTAGTAACCATGTCCACGCTCCTCGATTAGTACAAAGGTTTCACCAGAGATTGCCGAACAAGCCCAAACCCCCGGAGGGAAGAACCTTGGGAGGGGCCTTGAGGGGGGGGTACTGTCATGATGCCTACCTCCAAGGAGCCAGGTCCGACCCAGCGACCCCAGATGCAGGCATCATTTCCCCCAGGGGAGTGCCAGCGGGCCCAAGCTGGGGCCCTTTGGACGCAGTCCTGGCGCCTTAGGCACCAGGCTCATGTTGGACCTCTGTCCTGGCGCCTTAGGCGCCAGGCTCATAAAGCTAGACATGTGTGCAAGTGTTTTCATGTGCACTTACCTGATGCAGACCATGCTGCCACATCCAGGCCCTCTTGAGGCCTGAATGGAACTACTTTACCTGTGGGACTACTTTCCACCCGGGTGTGGTCAGGGAAGGATACATACCTGATCGGAGGAAGGATACACACTTTGGACTTCTTCCAAAGCTATTTAAACCACACCCGATCAGCAACTCACGCTTCGCGTTGTTCTGCTCCTCGCAGCTGGACGCTCACCGTGTCAGCTCCTGCTTCTGGACTTCAGCCACGCCTGTCAGCATCCTGGGTCACCTGCAAAGGGAGACAAGAGACCTTACCAGCTAAATCTGCACCACGGAGACATCACCGATGATCCTGAAAGGGAAGACATTATTTTTTAAAAGCATTTCGTTACGATCGCTGTAGCGCTGCATTTCACTCACCTTTCCTGGGTACCTCCATCTTCAGCAGCGATCATCCGGATACACAGCCACTTCCCAGAGCCTAGAGAAAAAGACAAGAATAAGAGGTGAGAGAAGGAAGGGAATAAGACTTACCTCATTTCATTTCGGGTCTTGCCGCTTCCAGGCATTTTTCCGGACCCCGGCCCCTATGGGGAAAAAAGACAAAGACATTGAATGAGCATATGCAAAGTCAGTTCCCGAGCGCTCATCCAGAACTAACCTGCCATTTACTGGAACTGGAACTGCACGTTTCACTTCGGGTCGGTGCCATATCTCCGGCATTCCGAACCCCGGCCCCTAAGGGGAAAAAAGGACATAAACATTAGCGCTTGCTGCAAAAGACAATGAACATTATTATTAAGCTTGGACTTTTGAACTTGGAACAGAACTTTTACAGAGCCTTACCTGAATAGTCAAGCTTACCTGAACTCCCATCAATCCTCAATCCAGTGAAGTAACTGGGTTTCAACGCGCCCCTGCATCAGAAGCAGGATGGAGAGCTCATCCTTCCTGACCCTAAGGTGAGACTTCACGGGGAATCGTGGAAGGGTATCGTGGAGGGTTGGAAGAGAGTGGGAGGCTTGATCATAACTCAGTCAGTAGGTAATACTCCCTTTTCACGCACAGGGGAATATTCCTGCGAGCCGGAGAAGCCAGAGTAGAGGGCCCTTCCTGTCCATCTTCAGAGTCCTGCGCTTCACCATTGAAGAAGCATCAGCACTCGAAGCCAGACCTGTGCCTCCGTGGGAATCAGGTGAGCGTTACATGCATATCATGCACCGAGGAGTAGAACGTGTACGCTCGTTTGGTGGTTTTTAAGGAGCGCCATGTGTCCCTGAGGCTCAAGTCAGCCATGTGGGTGAGTATCATTTGGGCTGCTTTGGGCAATGCCCTCGGCTAATCCGTTGTGCGGTCCAGATGTATGTTAAGGATGGTGTTTATATCACCGCCGCATAGCAGATGAGCCGTGAGAAACTTTGCAAGTTTCCCTAATAATGTAGAGTAGAAGCCGGGGTCATCTATATTTGGGCCGTATATATTGAGTAGTACCACCTCCCTGTCATGGAGGGTGCCATGCACCATGACATATCTGCCCTCGGGGTCACATTCTGTGTCGAGACATGCAAATGGTATAGTTTTGTGTATTAGGGTTACCACCCACTTGGCGCGGCTGGAGTATGATGTGTAGTATTGATGTGGTCCCCAATTTGGGGCAAGCTTTTCGGCTTGGTGTTGTAGTAGGTGAGTTTTCTGCAGAAATACTATTTTACGGCCTAGTCTACTGATATATGCCATAATTTTCCTTCCCTTTATCTTGGATCCCAACACTCGGACATTCCAGCTTAACATTTTGATATCCTCTTCCCTCGTTTTAGCCATTCTCTCAATTGTTTATATGGTTATGCTTAGTATGTTCTGCCTTTGCCATGAGTATGTCTGTGTCAGATCTCGGTACCTGTGTGCTTTTTATTATAACTCCCTCTTTCCCCAATATATACCCCAACAAACTTGTCCTATTCACCTCCCCCTCCCTCATAGTTACCTGAACTTTAACTATGCCCCTTGACCCTCCCCTTTCCCTCCCATAATTTGATGTGCACCTGCTACAGGGGTCTGCAGCGACATTCTAGGCCGCGGTTGTTAATATTCTTTTCCATCCCGGCCAGTTCTGCTTATTGTTGCTCAAACCCATTATGAACAGTGGAAGTGCGCTCATCACTAATATCAATAGTTCAACTCTGATGGAGCACCAACGTGGGGGAACCCTCGTCCCCTCGTCATTATTCCTTCATCTTGCTTTTTTTGTCATTGTGAGCGCTTGACACTTCAGGAGTCCTCCTCGTTTGTTGGCTGTTGAGTTGGTAATGGGATATTAGCTTCTACGAAGTTTGCTGTCTCCTCGGGGAATGTAAAGAAGTAGGTTTTATTCTGGTATTGTAGCCTTAACCTGGCCGGGTATAACATTGCATAGGGAATATGTCGTTCAAGCAGTAGCTTCTTGACCCCGGTAAATAAACGTTGTTCTTGCTGTACTGCCAGTGTGTAGTCGGGGAAAATACGGATAGAACTGGCCTCCTATTTCAGTTCTTGCTTTTCCCTAGCTGCTTTCAAAACCAGGTCTCTCTGTCTCTATAGTTCATCATGCCTGCTATGATGGGCCTCGGGTAGGCTCCGGGCTTGGGTCGTGGTGCCAATGATCTATGTGCACGCTCCAGAATGAACATAGGTGACCATCCGGGGTCCCCCAGGAGATCTCGTAGTAGTTTTTCCACAGCCTGTTCCATGGGTCCCTTCAAGGCTTCTTCCGGTATATCTATTATGCGAATGTCATTCCGTCGGGATCTGGCCTCCAAATCTTCACACTTTATTTTGACCGTTCCCAGTTCCTTCGCCATCGTAGTCACAGTGTTTTTTAACGCTTCCAGTGTGTCCTCCGTATTGGTGATTCGGGTCTCGGCTTCCGTGATGCGGTTTGTGGTCTTATCCAGTTGGGTTTTAATAGAAGCAACGTTGGCTGTTATCCCATTCAATTTCTCATTGAGAGAGGTGAATCCTTGTTGCATAGCCGTGAAGACTGCTTGCGGGTCCATTGCGGGTGCAGTTGTGGCTGGTTGTGTTTGCGGTATTGATTCTGTAGACATTGTGGACTCAGTGCCCTTCTTTGTCACTGTTGTGTATTTTTCTATAGCTCCTTTCCCCTTCTTTGGACCGAGGCCCTTGGACATCGTCTTTTTGGTTGTCCTGGACTTGTCCTTGCAAGTGTTTCTTTCCGGTGTGGTCCGTTGCACTGCACCAGGGTCTCGCTGACTGTCTCATAACCCACAACGTGTTTGCTGAGATGGGGTGTTAGGGTTGAGGGGGGGTGATAATCCGGTCAATACGGTGTAGCTTTGTGTTTAACGTTCCCCCAGCCATGCTTGTATTGCCTACTCGTCGTCTGTTGTCACCCACCGTTACACTGTGAGCGCTTATGATATATTGTGGGTTGAGACCAATGAACTGTGGGTCTTGGCTGAGTCTCGGAGAGTCCCTTTTTAGACCCTGCTACTTGTCCGTTGTCTGCCTTGGTGGTAGCATGGGTGTATCTGGGCTCAGTGGTATTAGGAGATGATTAACTGCCTCTTGGTGTTGTCCCCATTCGCTGTGTTAGTGGTCTGTCCTGAGGATGTAACTAACAGTGCCGAAGGGGTGGGTGCCTCTGGTTGCCCCAGTCTGATGAGGCCGATATGCTCATTTGACCTCTGCTTTGCTGAGTTGACTCTACAGAGGTTTGTCCCTGGTGCTTCAGTAGGCAAGCCTGTCCCTATGGTATTTCCTGTATGTGAGGCACGGGTTTATATGTGGGGGGCCTCTATGTTGTTGTTGTAAGACTATTCTTGTAGTCTTGTGATACTATGGGTGGTAGATGTTGCACGTATGCTTTGAGCTTCAGTGATACTGGATTGTACTTCAGTTGTTTGTGTTGCTAACGTTATCAGCTCAGTCCCCTTCTGAAGATACAGCTGGCCCTCAGCCTTCGCTACCACAAAAGGGGAAGGGGGAAAACATGTAGTGCTGTCTCCGTTTTACCTTTATGATTGGGATCACAGCTAGTTTATTAGTAGTGTGGGGCTGAGTATGCGGTTTAGCCACTATTCATCCCTGTACTCCTGAAGAGCAATAGTAATTTTGTCACAGGATGTGTAGGAGGAAGCTTACAAACTGCAAACTGTGCATTCAGAAACTTGGGCATCGGAGTCTGCCAGCACCCCTTGGCCAACCTGCGTTATCCTGGGCACATCAATTACCGAAATGGGCATTATTATCTTGGTTTTCAAGGATCCTCTTCTAGGTGATCTCATATTTAAGTGTGCACTTCACAAACATCCCCACACATACATGATTTTATAGTCTACAGTTGTTTATATTATTATAACAGTAATACTGATGACTAAGGTGTCCTAAGCTTTTATGTTGGTGTCATGTATGTGCTAAGGTCCTCACGTAAGAAAATAGTAACATTATTTTGAAAATGACAACTTTCCTGGGGAATTGGCATTTTTCTGTCTTATTTAGATGTGGGACTGTAGTAACTACGGATAATGGTATGACAAGTCACTTCCCACTTCTACCGAATTCTTTCAGTTCACTGAAGCCAGTGATATTTAACGCTTTTAGGATGTATTGCATTTGAGCAAACTGAAGTGCGCGTGTTCAGCATAGTGTGATCAGATGGCACCAAGTAACCAGGACACCACTTTTCTAGTCTTATGCTTGCATTTAGGAAACTAATGCACTCTGAGAGAAAATCTTTTTTTAATTTCAATAAGAGATAGGATAGTTAGCTAAATTATGTTTACACCAGAGGCAAGGAGTCCAGCTTTGCTCTAAGGGGCCAGATAAACTGAACCAGCAATGAATCGCTGCACCACAACATGCGCAGTGCAAGCTTTCCTCACACAAGTACAGGACTATCCCACCAGCCACAACATAAGACCCCATAAAATGCATAAAACCAGTACCTGGCATCCTAGCTGAAGGTACGCATGCATATGTAATGTTGTGCTCACACTTGGAGTTTGTACTAATCACCATATGCGTTAAAAGAATGTACCCTTTTGTTAAAAGAAGAGGCATTCTCTTTGTACAGCGGCGTTTAAGACCTGCTGACCTGGCAAGAACTTGTTTTTAACAGAAGAATTGTGTTTGGTCACTGTATGTCGAAGCATGCTGAGCCTGCTAAAACTATCTGCAGATTACGGGTGGGGGAAGGAATGAGTAAGCACAGCCTCGTGCACAGAGATAAGGACACAGAGGGGCACGAGAGAGAGCGAATAACAGATAACAGGAAACCACAATAGCAGATGTTGAACTGTTGACCGTTGATGCAAAGTCATGACTGGGAGGAACCGCCTTGTGGTGGACATAATCTATGTGCAGCAATGTATGACAATGTAAAACAGATGGGTATAAAAGGACCACGATGTGCAGGGGAAAGGGCGGCACTTTGACGACTTGCTTTGCGAGACGGTTGAACTTGTGGCCCATTCGCGAATGCTTGTGTGTTAATAAAGCAATGTTTACTCAACTCTTTTCTGTTTGAGTTTTTATAGGGTCCCTCTTGTACTGGTTATGGTGACGGCGAGAAATCGCACCCACATAGCCTTTTCAGTCCTTCACAACACAAGAAACATACCTGGTGCCCTGTCCCCACAAAACCCATACGCTTTGCACTGCCCTTCATGCACCTGATCCGGCTGTCTCATTTGGCATTTGATCTCATCAAAATTAGTCTTTCGCACGAGAAAGAGCGATATGGTGCAAAGAATGGACCCTCAAACAACAAACACCTTCCATGCGCATGGCCATGTAACCAATACAGACTCTAAGGTATGAACGAATGGGTGGATAACTGGTTTTAACATATTGAAAATTAACAAATCAAAGTTAGCTTCTCCCATTTCTTTTTACCGATATGTATATTAAGAAATGTGCTCTTCAATGTGTTCAGATTCTAATTCTTAGACTGTGTGCACACCACCAAGTTTTGCAGGTCCCAGAATAGTGCCAGCAGAGTTGTTCAAGATTTACAGCCTGCACAATATCAAAGAACACAGGGACTTGAAAGCGTGCTTCTGTCTGTGCAAGTCCAGCAACCTCAAATGGATTCGTACTATGGCACACTGACAGAAGGTGGTGGCATAGAGAGTGAGCGGGCAGTTGGCCATTCAAGAATTTGGGGAGATGGTTGTGATGGGGATAGGGAATGACAGCCATGGCTGCTGCCAAACAAAAGCTGCAGTTATCCGTGGATAAACTGCACAACCTCCTATAATTGATTCAATGTAAATGTATGCGTAAAGACGCTGCATAATCCCCTCCAAGACAACAACCCTATTTGAAGGGTGTGTGTTTTAGACATAAGACAGCATGCCAGAACTCATTTGTTTTGGATTTATTTAATCATTTTTTAATTGTAGAAAACTTTTACAAAAGAGCATATATTAATAACACATCTACAAAAAATCAATTGTCAAGACCACACATTTTATCACATCAACAAAAATAGCTCACATCTCACATATCATTGCCTTCCATACTCTTTCATCCCCCTACATACAAAGAACCACTCATACTTGTGCAAAAAACGCAATCCTGGTAATTTTGTTCTGTGACTCAGAACATCCCATTCATATGGGTTTGATATTTTAATGATTCCAAAAGTGCCTATTTGACAATATTTTTTCCATCAAAAGATGTAAGAACACTGGGTAGGTATTCCAAAATGATTATTCATGGACCCATATTGATCCCCATATTTTGTCTATGAAAACCCAAGTTAAAGCCAACTCTGGGAGGAGTAGGCTCTGTGGTGTTGCAGCAATTCTTCTTCCGAAGATGCGTTTTAGTCTGGACTGCACTTCACTTGCAGCATCAGAAATCAAGTGATTCCCTGCCCGCCTCTAAGCTAAGTACAGTGTAGAACTAGAACTGAGAACTCTGTGACTAACAGCCCTCCCATGAAATAACGAGCGTACACGGAGGACACTTTCCGACTCCTTTATTCTCCAAACCCTGTCTTCCTCTGACTCCTCTTGTCCCACCCCTCTTCCTTGTCACTTCCTTCTTACACTAAACAAAACTGCGGTCCCTCCTTTCTCTGGAAGTGGCATGGGGAGGAGGACCTCAGCATTTCTTTATGCTGGGCTTTATACTTGTCGCGTTAAGACCAGTCTCTTGGCCAAAGCCCGTGCCTGGCTCACCCACCTTTAATTTCACTTGAATACATTTGACATGAGCAGTTGTTACCAATGAGTTGTAAAAGAAAGCCCTAGGAATGGAAAAATGGTGTTCAGATTATATATTGTAATCTGGTAACCCTAGTCGACCACCTCATCTCAGTGATGCAAAACTACAAATGTCATCACAATCATAATAATGCGTTGCACATATACAAGCTAAAACATTTTAGGAGTGTTTGGGGGGAAGCACTGCTAAATAAAAGGATGATGATTAGTGCAGCATAAGGATTTCTGAAAGTATCCGGCCCTCTAACACAAATAATGATGCAACCTTCACACCCAGGTGAATAGGTATAGCCCACAGTGGCAATGCAAGAGTCCTCGCTCTCCATGCCTACACCCACTCTTACTCCACCCAAGAATGTGTCTTAAAAAGCTTTATTAATAAAGTATGCAAGTGTAACCCAGGGTTCAATTTACTTCACACTGTTGCCTGGGCTACTAAGTCCCTCCTTAATAGATTTCACTCACGCACACCCCGATCCATGTTCTCATTTAGGTTTTCTTCTGTACATAAATAATACTCAGACATCATTTATTGTGTGGCAACCTTTTATTTACATGTGAAATGTAAAATGTAATGGTCATTTCTTCTTCTTATTTTGTTTTGTATTCAGTTTTAAAAAAACGTTTACTTATACACATACAAGTCATTACACCCGTTAAAATCACATCTAAAACAAGACAGCCATATCGATATAAATAGCACTATTATCACAAATAAATTACAGTAATCGTGGTATAGTCACATTTCACATTTCTCATAAATATCATATAAATACCACTATATTCAATTGTTCATTTAAGTGAGCATAATATATTTTACAGTGTAAAGTGTTCCCTACAAGGGTGTGACTAACTGTTAACAGGCACCTGTTTTATTTTGTGTAAAACATAATCTCTGAGAAAAGGTTTGATGCAAACAAACAGCCACCATTTTGAAACCTCACTGTTTGCCCTGAAATGGTGGAAAATGGAATAGTGCCCCTGCAGGGGGACACTGGAATGTGTGCCCTGAGCTTTTGACTCCTACCTGCTAGAACTCTTCGCCCGTGGCAACAAGGAAAAGGTGGAACTGGGCACTACATTTGGAGAATAAAAATGATGAGCCTGAGAGACAGTGCTGAGAGGGTTTGGAGCCTTCAGGGTCTGCTGCCCTGGGACAGCCCCCTCAGGGGCTGAAGAGAACTAACCATGGTCTTGTTTGTAGATCCTGTTCGTTTGCCGTCCCTCCCCTCCTCTGGGAGTGTTTAGGAGGGAGAGCCTGATTGACTGCCGGATGGCCGCCATGTCAGCTGGAAAACAAAGGTGCTTGTCTGAGGTCTGGCTTACTTCAAACCTCTGCACAGTCATCGAGTGGCTGGAAGCAAAGCGTACAAACAGTAAGCGAGAAATCAATTACCCGGATGAAGACAGGAGAGAGCGACTGTATGACACCAGGCGCTGAACTGTGACTTTGATCAAATCCAATGCTTAAAGGGATGTCCCTTGGTGAAAAAGAGGAAAGGAAAAAAAACAACTAAAGAACTGCATTAAGATTGGCCGCCTGGGCAGGGGGGTAGGAGACACACAAAATCTGGGGGGGACAGGGGACACCTTGGGGACTTTGCATGGTAAGATATCACGATCCATCAGGCCAGGCCAGGGCAGCAGCCGGACAGTCCATGTTGTGCGCCCTGCTGTGTGCTGCCCTACTGCTACACAGGTTGTTACGTGCATCTCCATCCCATTGCATAGCAACTGGGTTCCGGAAGTTGTCTCGGGTCTCCCCCTGCCTGTGGAATCCGTGATTCCCTAGGGAAAGATTTGGCGGGCGGTGGCCGCTCCCTGACGGCAGATGGAGCTGGTAAAATATGGCCCTGTGTGTTGTGTGCATGTAAATGGGCCGGTAACTAACACCACATAATGGTTGCCATTGCTTCTTCCCAAGAGTGTCAAAGTACTATCAAAGTGGTTGTGTTGGCACAAAAAAAAGCACAAGTAGTTTTAATGAGCTGTATGTTCCACCTGTGCAGTGTTGCTATGGCAACTGGGAGCACTGGGATTCTGCAACAAGAGGAGTCTGCGTATGACAGCATGACCAGGGCAATCCAACAGCATTAGACCAGAGAGCATGGCACAGTAAAGAGTAGGTTGAGCTGCCCCCCCGCCCCCTTTGAATGGTGCATGTAAAGTGAGAGGCAGTGGCAGTGGGACAAGGAAGAAGACTAGAGTCATTTGGGTTAAACGCAGGCAGTGTGAAATGGGTTAAGGGGGAATGGTGTCAGTAACAGCCCAGAGATCATATAGCCCAAGAGCTTGGTGATTGGAAAGAGAACAGTTCAGGCAGAGTGTGAGGGAAGGGAGCAGGGGAGAGAATGAGTCCTGTATGCAAGGTTTAAAGTGGAGTTGGGAGCCAGGATTATGTAATTGGAGGGGACAAACAGAATAAACAGTCACAGAGGTAATGGAACTAACACTGGAGAAAGCCATCCATGAGAGGATAATTCTGGGCAAAAAACAACTAATAATGCCCAGAATTCCACAACTCTGATTTAGTGGGCCACCATAAACATTCTGGAAAGGATCCTAAAATATATTTGTACCTATACTGATCCAACTCTATGTTCTAGCTCATATTCCTGTTTCTATTGTTCAACTGAGAATCCTCAGATGGCAAGTGGTGCAGGTATGACGTGCTCAAGCTGCCGAGGCATTACGGAGATCCCCTTCATCCTGCCATTGCTGATGAATCTTTTGCCCTAATCCTACCTACAGGAGCGGAGCAGTTTTTCGAGTGTGAGAGTGCACCGCGCTCTAGGTGTTCACCAGGCCAGGTCAGCCACAGGGCCTCAGATGGCCAATGCTTGTGCAAATTTGCTGATCTACAGGCAGCTCTCAAAGTCAAGACTGAAGCTGATGGCTAATACTACTATGGGAGAGACAAAGGTGGGATGCACTGCTGTGGGCAGGAGTAGCGTTATGATGTGCTGCCAACAGACCTGATTTGGGTTATTGGGGCATTTTAAAGTTCAAAATCACTTTGGTTTTTTACCTTAGTACTTGGTGTCATTGACTGACCACAGACAATTGCCAGGCTTTTCGGTTGAAGGGGAGTTGATGACACATTTGATGTTAAAGAACAGAAAGTTTAATTTTTCTTCAAAAGTGTTTTGGAAAGCTCTTCCCATATCTCTCGGATAGCTCAGGGGGAATGCGCTCGTCTTGGAAGCACGACTCGATCCCTGGGTCTGCCCTTAGAAACCCTGGGGTATTAAGCACGTTATAATAACCCATTACAATTACAATGTATGAATCAATGGTAGTCAGGCATGTTGCTAGAGATTCATAATTATTTTGCTGATTGTGACATGTAGGGAGTGTTGGGCGACATCAGTGCAGGTCTGATAGAGTAGTTGGCAGAGATCTAGGACACCCGGGGATGCCACAGGGATCTATTGAAGATCACTGGTGAAAAAGGAGATCTGTTTGTGTCTGCACATGACAGATAGGAATCTGCAGAGGGTGGCGTCACTGGTATCTACTCTACATGTCATAAAACAGCACCTAACTCTACAAGTACTGACAGAAACATGTGGCACAGTAAGGCTGGGAGACCTAAAAACAGCACTGAAGATTGATTAATAGATGTTTGTTTAATCAAGCATAATTACTAGGGGAACCCTACAACCATTGTTTTTCAGCCTGCTACACCATTACAGGATATGCTGTGAGATATGCAAATCAGGCTTGGTCCCACCCCAAAAAACTGAGTTCAGCTTGCACTGTTATGTCACATCCCTTCTGCACAAGACCACAAGCAACATCCTTGGGCATCATGAGTGCAGAATAGCTCGACAGTATTAGCCCAGCAAGGTTAGTTCCATGTCTGGGCATACCCGTTGAACCTAGGATGACTTATGCTACCCCAAAGAGTGATGGCTCGAAGGTTTTTAAGAGAAAACAAATATGCAAATCAGGCTTCAGCCAAAAGGGGCAATCAGCATGAACTGGAAGGTCACATCCCTTCTACAAGCTGGGAAGCAACATCCCGACTCTAAAAACGCCAGCTCTCCCTGCACCCTCTCCAACGTGGCAGCCTCATTTCAGTGAGAAAAGGGGTGCCCTGTGTTTGCTGCAGAGGATGAGTTGGTATTGCCCCGGAGCGCCGAATGTCCAAAGACTGGTTATTACAGACTAGCGAACAGAGATGGTAAAACAAAAACCCTCTATGAAACTATTCATTACAGTTCTCATTTTTATTTCATATGTCTGGCAGATGCCTGAAATTGGAGGTGCCACTTGACATTTGGACTTAAATGTCAATGCTGCAAAGCATGAAGCCCCACTTGCTGATATAACATCATATCACGGCTCGGGTCAAGACAGATCAGATAATAAAGCTCCTACGGATGATCGCATGCCATCACTTTTATTTCCGGTACAAACTTCGTGTGATTGTCTTTTCATCAACCTAGCACGTGACTGCGAGCCTGTATCGCAATAAGCCAGCGACGTGAGAAGGGAAAGGAACTAAGGGCAGTGCCTGAGCTCACAATACCTCGATCGTGTGTTAGCTCTCATGTGCCTGACCAGGGACTAGCATCTGCATAGCAGTCCGGGGTGGGCCTAACAGAGAAGAGAAAATCATGCTCTACGCTAGCTTTTGGTACTCTTGCTCTGAGGAGATGTGCATAATATTTCAAGCTGGACTGCCCCTGTGTGGAGAGTCAGGCACATACAAAAAAAGATATCCTTGTTGCAGTATACAACAGATGGTTAAAACATGATGGCAGTCCTTCTGGGTGGGTTATGGCCGATAGAACAGGCTATTTAGTTTTTGTTCTTTCTCAGTAGGGGATCACTCAGATTGCTGGATAATATTGAATTGTTTGGGATTTCACCCACAGTGAGTGCTGGAAACGTTGCTCGTAGAGAGGCAGCTGCACGGCACTGATTATGCCCAACGAGGCAGAAACACATGGATAGGGTTGCTTTTGGTACCCTTGCTCAGCAGTGAATTGCCTGGCATCTTGCCTGGCATCTTAGGCTGGAAGGTCCTTGGGAGCGGGATCAGATAGACATGCCAAAATGGATATTCTTCTACAGTATAGCAGAGCGAAAGTTGACTGATGTACTCTTGAGTTGGTCACACCCTCTAGAGCCTGCTATTTTAACTTTACTTTCTCAGTAGAGAATATCTCACATTGGCTGCTAATTGTGCAACATGCCTGCAATGCCCCAGGCAATGTAGCCACAAGCAACCCTGGCCAATCCCATTTAGATGTGCATCAACCGCAATTAAAATACATGTAACAAACGTTGCTGTTTCTTGCAATTTGAACTCTCCTTGTGCGTGCAAAAGAACACGCGTTCCTGCCGATATCCACAGCGCAGTGCAGTTAAACACGGGCCCAGCACCCCACCTGACATGAATTGATGTGTGAAAGTAACACATTGTTGCACAAGAGCTGCCCCGCCATTGGTCCCACACAACAGCCCGGCGGTGTGTAGCCGCGCTGGGCAGTGCTAGTCTCATCAAACACGGGGACCCGTTTCATCATCCAACAAGTTGCACGACTGTGGTGATTACACGTGGAATCGCCTCCCTGGGGTTGTCCCGTCTAAGTGGTCGTGATGGAGGAGGCGTGGTCTAATGGACACATTGCCGACCCTTGAAGGCAGAGACTTGCTCCAAGTACGGGTTCAGAACAATACAAGCATTGGCAAGGCCAGCAGCAGGTATGTGGGCCCTGGCCGGTGCTGCGGCCCAGCCTGCACTAGTGGTGAGGTATGTGTGGGGGCAGCGAGTCGAGTAGGGAGAGTAGGGGGGCCTTGTTATGATCGACCTGCCAAGTAATTGCAGGGCTTTCCATTCAAACTGCACCTGCAGAGCTTGTGGGAAAAAAAGTCCCTTTGCCGCAAGCTTCCTCAGAAACACAAACTGGTAGAGTTTACTGCGTTCTTGATGTTTTATGTAGCAATCACATGCCGGCTGCTTCCAAGCTCTGTGGCACAGACAAGGGGGGGCACTTTGACTTACCTAAACTGAGTAACTAAGTGAGGTCTCTCTCGTTGAGTCCCAGCCTCTCAGGACTCCAGGTTGAGTCAGCATCGCAGGAGCAGTCTGTCGGAGTCACACTCTCTGGAGCCGAGCACGTGTCGCTGCCTGCTGGCTAGTGGCTTCTTCTGGACGGGAGGAGGCTGCGCAGCAGTGCACTGCGCACTCGAATCGCAGGGGCACGTTCAGTATGTTCCCCAGGCCCGGCCTGGCTGGGCATGTGACGCTCCAAGCAGGCGAGGGGTTGAGTGGGAGGGGGAACACACGAGCGAGAGTTCTTCTTGTTGTTGTAACAAGAATCTTTACAACCCGCTGCTGCTGAACTGCGTGCAAACTTCAGAGTCTGTAGTGAGGGGCTTTGTCCCTCCTGACCCACCATGTTCTACGCCCATGCGCCTGGCGTTTCTTTTAGGGCTTGAATTCTTCTCACCTGACGCTGCAGGGTTTGGTGACTAGGACTATAACTAAGAAGTCAGACGCTTACCCTGCTTTTGAACATCAATTAATGACACTGATTTGCTTTGTTTGTGCTTATATATTGCTTTACACCAAAGCGCTTAACAATGTTGAAAGACAACAACAGGCAAAGTTGAACAACAGTACAAATAATGAAAAAGCGTGACATCCTTACATTGAGGAAATTGGATGAGATTTCAAGTGAAAGTGAAATAGTGGGAATGAATCAAGAGAATGAATAAACGCAGAGTTCCAGAATTTAGGGGCCCAGTAAGAAAAAAGAATAAAAACATGATTAGGCACATGGAGGGCAGGGAACTTGGTTAAGGAAAAGGGATAGGGAGCGAAGAAGGTACCAGGAGATTAGAGAGTAGAGATAGAGAGGAGCCATGCCATAAAGGCTCTTAAAGACAATAGAGAAAACATTAAATTGGAGACGATGTTCAAAGGATAGCCAGTTGAGAGAGTTAAGAGCAGTGGAAATTGAGCAAAGATAGGCAAGAGAACAAATAGACGAACAGATGAGTGGTAGATAGACCAAAATGGGCAAGAGAAGAAGCAGGAAGAACTAGAAATAATGAAGGACTGTAATCAAGTCGATCTAAGATGAAACTACAGATAAACATTTTGGTTGCGTTGAAGGTTAAGAAAGGATGAGCATTGAGTATGTTGAAAAGATGGAAACCGGTAGCCTGCACAGTGAGCGGCAAGGCTGTGAGAGAAGGACAAAGAAAGGTTGAAATTGATGCTGAGATTCAGAGCGGAATTAGATGGAGGTAGCTGAGATGGGGGAAAGAATGGAAGAGGGGGAATAGGAGGCGGAATGCAGCAAGAAGGAAAAAATAACATTTCTGTCTTTGATGAGTACAGATGTAAAAAGTTGGAAGACATCCACCTCTGGATACAAGAGAGACAAGCAGAGAGTTGTGAATGCAGTGACTCCAAAAAAGAAGAAAAGGAAAGGAACATGTGCGTGTCATCTGCATATAAATGATAAGTAAGATTATAAGAAGAAATAATAGCCAATAGAGGAATTGTGTATAGAGAGAAAAGTAAAAGGCCGAAAACCGACCCTTGTGCGACCCCAAAGCGAAGAGAGAGAGAGAGAGAGAGTGAGAGAGAGAGAGAGAGAGAGAGAGAGAGAGAGAGATGACTGTACAGGCAAGGAAACATGCATTGAGATGAATAAGAACAGAGCCAATTATGAACAGTGCCAGAGATGCCAAGTGATAAAAGCCTAGAGGAATGAATGTGGTGATCGACTGGTCATGATGTTTCTCCTCTAGCGCTAAAGAAAAATGAAACACAGTCCTGTGGGTGTTTTTAGCACACTCTAAATGACTACAGCCTTTTAGATACAAGGTAGCCCTGTTTGCTAACAGGTCAAGAAGGTGCAGTCCCTACAAAGCTAAAATACATAAATAACATCAACAGACAGGACGACCGGGCGAGCCTACGCTGGGGCTAGTGTCTGCGTTGCAGTTTAAGTCATTTCCAGAGGACAATAAACTATAATTTAGTCACAGCAAATATATGCAGTAGTGTTCTGTTAATTGGGAGACGAACTGATGGCTGCTTTAATGCAGTACTGCCAGTTTATGCAGTGAAAGAGTTAAGTGACCTCATCCCCTCAGTTAACATCTGCAAGTTGTGTGCTCGGAAAACAGAAGGGAAGAGAGTGAGACAAAACGTAGAGAGGCTGTCATTGACTGTTTGAAGAGCTGAAGCCTGAGCCCTGGACTCATAAACAAAAAAGGGAAACAAGCAAGTAACACAAACTTTCAGCACTCTGCTCCTCAGGACACCCGAAGCAGCACAATCCTGAGGAAAACAGCCCTAGCTTCTCAAGGCAAGGACTGATTAACTGGTGAGCATTGGCTGCTTGTGCATTCTTGTGAGTGAGAGGAGGATTATATGTGGGGATTATATGTGGGGACAGTAAGAAATAAAACTGAAGGCTGCGAGATCCAGTACATGGGCAATGCAGTACAGGCACCTCACTAAAGAGAGAACCACCCAAAGTAAACCCTTTCTTCCCCTCACATCTGAAGTACCTGGCTGTGCGCTGAAGGGGTGCTTCAAGGACTAAGGCTGATGCACTCCTCGAGATGCTTGATCATATGTGCCAAGGCAGAGAAAGGAGCCGCCATGAGTTTCTGTTTTTTTCCCACTGAGGAGAGTATGTAAATGAAATCAAAGTTACTGTTTGTGCCCAGGATTGGTGTACAAGTTCCAGTCAGGAAGCTGGACTCCCTTAACAGAAAGCCCCTTTCCCAGCCCTACAGTCTTATGCACAGACACTGGGAGGGGGTTACATTTGGAAGAAATGCATTAATAAAGCTTTTTGGAGGAAGTGGGGCCAATAGCCCATATGCATATAGCAAATATTCTGCTACTAACAGGTATATGGAAAATATAACTGTTGTGTGTTGGCTCCAAGAAGAAAACCAAGATAACTCAGGCTTGCATCATGCCTTCTACATTTCATTGTGTGTCTGGTGTGACAATGTATGCCTGGATGGAAGAGGAGATGCACACTCTGGGCTCATGCAGCGTCTCCTAGGCAGCAGAAAAAGTGAAGAAGGAGATTGGAGCAAAAAACAGCCAGAGGAATCCTAATGTGACCCAACGCCACCTGTAGTTTGCGGGGGTGTGTGAAGAATCCTACAGATCCCTCAGTAAAACCCTGCCTAAAGTCTCCTCCCATGTGGCCAGGGAACGGCAGACACTTCCTGATCCTGAACTTGGTGGTGGTGTAATGTGGGAGGATCTCCTGGGAGGTGATAAGGCTCAGGGTGGTGAGGAGATCCCGTGGGATGAGACATGGTATTTGTCTTTTGACAAGGAAAATCTTTCTAGGTTACCAAAACAGGTAATGGTGTATTGTCATTGTAATGTCCCTAACCCAGTGGTCGAAGTGAGCGGGAGCGGTGCTCCTCTACTTTTTTAAATTACCTTTTATAGCTCCTATACTTTTATTTTAAAAATAAACCGTTCTGGAGTGGTTTCATTTTAAAATAAAAGTGTAGGAAGAAGTTGAAACTTGCACTTTCAGTGCACTGCACTGACCATTCCCTTAAACGGCTGCTGCAAGTTTTTGGGGGGTGTATTGTGTGTGGGAGGAGCGTCGTTATGGGGTTTGTGGGGAGTGGGTGCAGGCCAGCAGGGAACCTAGTTCCACTACTTCTTTTCGTACACTTCAACCCCTGCCCTAACCTACATATAAAACCTGTGGCTTTGGACACAAGTATAAAATCTGAACAAGCCTTACCCATGGAAAGATCCTTCAAGGGATGTTAGGATAAACGCCCTCCTTATTCTCGAAGATATAATGTGAAGGAAACTAGAAATGTTGCCTTAAATAAAGTGCCCCCCCCCAACAACTAATTCTAAAGGTTCAATTATTAAAGACCTTAAAGGAAGTACGTCTACCCTTAAAGTCACACAAACACCTAAAATAACTAATTTTGTTTTTGAAGCCTACAGGTCCCATAATCCTATAAGTACTGGCACGAGGAAGAGGGCTGAAGAGGCATGCAGAAGTAGTAGTCAGGCAATTGAGCCTAACAGACTACACCTGAAGGAACCTGGGAGGATTAAAAGGCCTCCTCAGTTGTCAGACAATTAGAGGGAGCTGGAACTGTGGCTGAAGTGAGCGCTGGAACAGCAGAGGCAGAAGGAGGAAGACACAGTGCAAGCAAATCAAGCAGAAGTAGTAGAACCCGAGGGAGGCCGGAACGTGGATGCAGCAGATTTCACCTGCCTGTTCTGAGAGGGTCCTGGTTTCCCAAACAGTGTGGTGTAGTGGCTGCGCAGCGGAAGACGTGCAAGGAGGATGCCTTTCCCCATGTGAGCTTGATGGCCGTGATTGCTGTGCAGGAGCTGTGTTGGTGACTGCAGCGAGGAGCTGTGGGGGAGTCGAAGATCTTAAGAGCAAGGCAGGCTTCAAAAGGGAGTGGCTGGACCGAAGACAAGACACCTGAGCAGAGGAAGTGTGCAGGTCCCTGATATGCCAGAAGCAGTAGAAGTTGTGCCCGAAGTCGTAGAAGTTGGGCAACCCGCAGAACAAGGATCACAGAAGCAGATGAGTCAAATCTGGTGTTCTGATTCCTTACGCAAACATTGCAGACAACAGTATCCAGTTCCAATATTCACTTGCGTATAAGTTAAAGCGAGCTGAAGTGTTAGTTGGAGTCCTGAAAGTAATACTCGCGTGTGATGAAGTAAGTGATATTTCACTTGCAGGAAGAGCAAACGTTACAAAAAACATTGTTAAACCCTTAAAGCTCATAAACCTTATGAAGAAGTGGTCGTGCGTCTTCCATTACACAAAATAACAATGTGAGGGGAATAGCTCAGGGGAAACACGTTTGTCTTGAAGCAAGACAACGCAGCGCAACACAGGTACGAATCCCGATCCAGTGCTTACATTCCAATCTCTGGTATTGAGCAAGTTATAAAAGAACAATTATAATAATAATTATAATAATAATAACGTTGCGAAAGACATTGTTGAACCTCTAACCTTTGAAAAACCTTCTAAGAAGTGATTGCGTGTGACTCATTTCGATTTCAAAAGGAACAATGAACTCCTTTATTCACACAAACAATCACAACTCGTATAAGAAGTTAAGTGGTTAAACATTATATCATTGCATATGCGGCTGAAGAGAAAGAGCAACTATTGTCCAAGCCAAGAGTCTTTCTCTATTTAACAGTGAAATCAGCTTTTCTCAGAGCCAGAACGCAATTGTATTCATACTGCGGGACCAATAGAAGTACTATCTTGCTTAAGGCATCCATGTGCAAGTATTATCTGAAACCAAGAGAATGGCGCCTTTGTTTTGGGGTAATTGCTTGGCAGAGAAAGTGAAGGCAAAGTTGAAAAGGGGACCTTGCTGCACATAAAGATTCTTGACGTTGAAACAACCTATATTGCCAAAGACTGTGAGATAGAAGGGGACAAACTTGGGTTGTTATTGTGGCAGACAGACACAAGAGGCAAAGAGGCTGCTCCTTTTGAAGAAATACATTCAGAGGAAGAGTGCCTTGCCTAGTTGAATGTGTTGGAGTACCGTGAATAGAGTCTTGTCAAAGTCAGTCTTGAGTCTTTACACTACTGAAGTAGTGGTGGTGTATATGATTGCCAGTGGATGCCAACTTTCAGTGGCCCAAGTGAAGTGGAATGCTATGAGGCAAAGGAGAATGTCCTCATGGTAAACTATAACAGAGGGGAAGTCATTGAAGTGGAAGTAGAGGTAGCACTCTGAAGTCATTCTGGCAAATATACCTATTGTGAAGTCTAATACTGAAGCTGTGGTTGTATCACAAAGTACTGAAGCTGAAGCTGAGGTTGCATTACAAGTTGAGCAGAAAAATAAGTACTGTCAACCAAGATGTATTGTCAGATCTGTCCGTAATCTCTGCTTCTGAACCGCTGTGTATTTCAAGATCCCCTTTCTCCTCACCTGATTCTTCTGTTGAAGACTTTGGCTTCTTTCCCTTCTTTCTCCTCTCCGTCCTCTTCTTCGTGAAGAGGTATGGCCTTCCCCGGATGGAAGCCACAATGTCACTGTGTAAACTGCGGCAGACACTGGACCCCCCGCCGGGAATGCCTGTACACGAGGAAAAGTTTTGGAGCAGAAAACACATCTTGTATGGCTGGACATGTGTTCGAGTCTGTCTGAAGGGCCTGTGTTATCCCGTGGAGCAGCGCGGCCAGGGAACCGCTATCTGGAAAGGAGGACCGGAGCAGAGGCTCTATCACCGGAAGACCGGGATCCAGGGAAGAGAAACAGAAGGACTGAGGAAATGTAAGGACACGGAAAAGCAAATAGGAAGAATCGGCAGTGAAGGGCCAAACGAAAACCAATCGCAGCAGAGTGCCCCACGAGAGGAGAGACGGAAAGGAAACGAGAAGAGAGAGAGGAAAGTGCAAGAGTATGCCAGAAGAAACGGCAGAGGCTAGGGGAAAAGAAGCAGGCGGCCTAAGGTTTACCACGAGGTAGGCACAGAGTGTAAGAGAGAAAGGGACCGAGATCTGTGAGATAATGGAAGCGGTAGCCGAACAGGATACGCAAGTTGTCCGGGAGCCAAGAAGGAGAATGCAAGCAGGAATCTAACAACTCGGCTGAACTCTTTAAAATCTGCAAGGAACTGGGCAATCCCGCCGCAGTCTCTACCTCTCCTCTCCCTTCCCAGGCTCTCTGCACGGCACTGGCTTCTCACTTCATCTCCAAAACTCAGGACATCCTGTCCTCACTCTCCTCCCCTCTCCTCCCTCCCTCTACTCCCTGCTCTTTCTCTGGTCCTTCTGCAGCCACCTCTCCTCCATCCTTCTCTGCCTTTCCCCTGTTCTCCGCAGACAAAGTTTCAGGGCAAGTCTGATCTATGAAAGTCTCATCAAAACAGGTTATCCCCTGTTCCACCAAAACCATCAAGAGCCACATTGACTCCCTGGCTCCTGCCCTGGCCGTCTTCTGCAACCACTCCTTTGCCACTGGAGTCTTCCCATCCCCCCTGAAGCACTCCATAGTGCACCCTCTTCTTAAAAAACCCTCTGCCGACCCCTCCTGCCCGGCTAACTATCGCCAAATCTCCATCACTCCTTTCCTGGGCAAACTCCTAGAAACACTGGCCATCTCCCAGCTTAATCTCCACACTGAACCTGCTGGTTGTCTACATGACAGAGCTGCCAGAAGCATGGAAACTGGTCTCCTGAACATCCGTGAAAACCTGCTTGCCCACCTGGATTCTAACACCTCCTGTGTCCTCATCTTGCTTGATCTCTCTTGTGACTTTGACACTGTCAACCACTGTCAACCATGCCATCCTGCTCAAATGTCTCTGTGATAACCTTGGTACCACCGGTCAGGCCCTGGATTGGCTGACATCTTTCCTCTCTGACTGACCCTCCCAGGTCCAACTTGGGCCCTTCCTCTCCGCTATCTTTTTCTCTACCTGTGGTGTCCCCCAGTGGTCTAACCTCTCTCCCTGGCTGTTCAACCTATACCTGGCACTTCTTGCCCACCGCATTGCCGCTCTCTGCCCTAACTTTCAGTGCTATGCTTACGACACTTAAAGGCATGGTCCAGTAAACATTTTTATTGTCCCTACGGGTCGGCCATGTTTTTTTAAGCCTAAGTGGCTCGATTTTAGAAAATTTCCTATGGACCTTACCC
The DNA here is from genome assembly GCF_040938575.1 of Ambystoma mexicanum. Classification (NCBI taxonomy): domain Eukaryota; kingdom Metazoa; phylum Chordata; class Amphibia; order Caudata; family Ambystomatidae; genus Ambystoma; species Ambystoma mexicanum. Next base: position 548,779,082 of record NC_090932.1, read on the forward strand.
GAGTTTTCGTCCATTAAACGCAAGCGAAAACAGGCACCAGGGAGCCGCCATTTTGTGATAATCCTATCACTTGCCGCATCGCCCTGGCTGACCTGCTTCTGCGGCACTAAATCAAATCCCCCACCCCTGAGCCTGTCATCAGCAGACTCGTACCGCCCATTTCCCAACTCCAAAGCACGTCTCGTGTCAACAATCGCTGCGCCTCAGCTAATGACGTGTCGCCATGGAAATGGCAGGACGCCTCTTTCCTCAATAAGAATAAACAGACCGTTTCCCAACACAGAGCAGCAGATTTTTGATTCCATTCCTCTCTCTGTGTTACTTTGAGTATTCTGTGACTCGTTTCTGTGCTCTGGTCAGCTACCTTCGCCGCTTGTAGCCCGTGTGAACACCTGTACCATCTCTGTACATTATTTTACTTTGTTTACCACAAAATGGCTACAATAATGCCCTACATGTCCGAGCCCGAGTATACCGAGGAGGAACTACTGGAAAGGGAAGCACGCGAAAACGATGGGGATTCGGACGGCAGTTGGGAGGACGATTCAACAGATGAAGAGCCTGGGCCTAGTCGCATGGACGGCGTCTCCACCTGGTGCACATGCAATCGGTGCGAGCTAATGCCAACCGAGGACGAGAACTGCTGCTGCCGAGAAAACTCGGGATGCCTGGCCTACATTTCGGAAGGCGAGCCACGACCGCAATGCATCAGCGAGCTGCCAGACTTCAGGGCAGCCTGCCTCACACGGGCCGTGTTGAGAATAATGATGGTGCTTATGCACGAACTTCTCGCAACTGTTCGTCCTCGTTATCCGAGTAACGAGTAAGTATACTCTGCTTGTCATGCCACTCCTATTTCATGTTCTTCTACTATATCCAAAATGATATATTCATATCATAGTAACGCATGAAAGTCGTTCAGTAGTGTGCATTGTCTAGATAGCATTTGTCCGTGCAGAAAGCCATTAGTTACAAGAATTTTCATTGACAACAAACGTTTATTAAACTTATCTTTGTCATTTAAAAACAGTTTGTTTCATTCCTTTTCACAGGTGGTACAGGCTGGTGGCCTATCGTTCCTTTACATGGTGGCTCCACGGGAGGCTTGGACACCGCGTTCGAAGAGTGATACGCGCCTGTGCCGTTCGTGCCATAAGAGAAACGTTCCCGAGTGACAGCCATCAGTACAGGGGATTTTCTCTCGCTGTGCTGCAACCTGACCTGTATAATCTTTAAAGTCTTGTATTTTTGTGTCATGAAAATAAGATACAAAATAAAACACCACATATATTTTAACAACGGTTGTTTCGATTTTTGAAATGAATCAAGTGTGTCTCCATTCAAGGATGGACGTCAGACATCTGTGCTCCGAATGGGTGAAGGTCTGGTCGCTGTGAAGCAGGGTGATCACTATCTATCTAAGCTAACATAACATATTCTCGATAATGCATGCACTAAATAACACTTGTTCAAGGTCTTTCAGTAGGTTATGTCTCTATAAAAGTCACACATATATCTATACTAACAATTAGCATTGGATTATACAGGCCTTAGGGTCTTGACCACTATAATACACCGGTTGAAGTGTGGGTCTGTGCTCACAAGAATCTCCGGTATGTGGCATTTGTTATTGATAAGCAACGATATACTATCAAAGGCAGTTCGCACCCGTGGATGAGCGCTGGCATGTGGGGCTGTCTGGGGCGCGAATGGCCAAGGTGCCAAACAACATGTACACTTCAAAAGGTATCCCACGCCAAGGGGCCATCGGTCACATGGCCTCCTCAGACCCCGTCTCCAGCCAGGCCTCCCCTTGAAGCAGGCCGCCCCCCTGCAATCCACATAAGTGTGTCTCCATTCAGCAGTCTTCCTGTGCCTTATCTGCACGCCCCAGGCCCCTCCATCCCACCCACCCTCTATCAAAGGCAGTTTGCGCCAGTGGATGCGCGCTGTCAGGGTTCGCGAAAGGCCAAGGTGCCAAACTACATGTACACTTCAAAAGGTATCCCTCGCCAAGGGGCCATCGGTCACATGGCCTCCTCAGACCCCGTGTCTCCAGCCAGGCCTCCCCTTGAAGCAGGCCGCCCCCCTGCAAACCACATAAGTGTGTCTCCATTCAGCAGTTTTCCTGTGCCTTATCTGCACGCCCCAGACCCATTCATCCCACCCCCTGTATCAAAGGCGGTTTGCACCCGGGGATGAGCGCTGACATGGGGGGCTGTCACGGGCACAAACGGCCAAGGTGCCAAACAGCATGTACACTTCAAAAGGTATCCCACGCCCAGGGGCTATCGGTCACATGGCCTCCTCAGACCCCGTGTCTCCAGCCAGGCCTCCCCTTCAAGCAGGCCGCCCCCCTAAGACCGCGACATACATACGTCATTCATTCACAAACACACCCCTGTTTCTAATACTTTATAAACCACTTGATATGTCTCATGAGAACATCTTTGTGCTTTGCAAGTCAACTCCTGAACGTGCTACCTGGCAACCACTGAGATCTACGCTAATCTGCTCGTCGTCGTGCTATCCGTGAACTTCTGTAACCACTTAGAGCAAACCCATCAGTGTACTACCTGTGGCCACCCACCTATTCTCCTGCAACATACTGCTCTGCTTGCTGAATCCAACTGTTTGTTGGTCAAGGTAAGGCCATGCATCCTAGTCATATTTCGCAGATTTCTAAATTTCTATCTATTTGCGAGTAGAGTACACAATAGTGCTATGTTCATTGGTCTCATTGCTATTGACTTGAGTTTCCATTGCTATGCTATCAATAGATCTATTTATTTTCATCTTTGTCTATTGTCATCGAATTGCATCCTTCGGGGGTCCAGTCTATAATGTAAGCATGTTTCCTTCTCGTGCAAGACAGAACATCCAAGGGACGAGTCACATGTTCAGATTTTAGTCACATCATTTATACATTTCTGCAACTTATGCAAATACTAAGCCGCACATCATGAACTGGTATAGTTCCGGCGACCAAAACAAACCTTGTATTGATCATTGTATGATTCATTTACTTTTGTATCAAATCTTTATTCATGAAGATTGTATAATAATGTCGATATTTACTTTTCAGATTTATCAACAATGCCTGCCTGTTCGATTAGCGGTTGCCCTACGAAGACCCATGCGAAATCTGAAGGCACTACAATGCATGTATTCCCGAAAACTGTTGATCGAATAAGAGAATGGGTCAGACATTGCGGATATCCACTGGATGAGCTGGAAAGTAGAGTCCAACAAGTCTTACAGGACAAGAGGGGTGATCGATACCGCATCTGCAGCCGGCACTTTTCCTTGGACATGTACACAACATCTTGGGTAACAAAGAAGAATAAACGGCGAACGACACGGAAATTGCTCGAAAACGCTATTCCCACTCTATACGTCCACATTCCGCCACCGGTGAGTCAAGTGTCTGGATTTAGTTTTAGGCCTTGCGGTAGTGTGTAGGTAGCCAAATGGATTAATTGATATTGTAGGTGTTCTATCCCTTGTAATAATTTCGATATGGATATGAGTGTATAGCTTTTTGAATAATGACATTTATCAATATATTCTTTTTCGATTTCATAACCCACAAACGAAATGTATATATATGGGAACAGGGAACTGTGCTGTATTGAGCATTTTTAAAGTATTCTGTCGCCTTACATGGCTATTTTTAATATTGGCATTTCATTATCAATCATTAATTTACCTTTACAACTTCTTTACTATCCCTTGAATCTGAAGCAAGAACATTCTACATCCTTGACGTGGTCGCAGTTATCAACCACTTCTAGCACGTATCACGTAATCTTACTAGGCTAATCCACTACAGACTTGTTTTATGCATGTCAAGTAATAGTTTTATTCTATCGTTTTATTATTTTACCGAATGTTTGGTTAGTGCTTTCCAATTGATATACACCTTAGTTATCGTCCGCTGGTGTTTGTTTTCAGTTATAATTAGTGTTATCCATACTAATGCAAGTACTGTCTTTCAGGGAGATGCTGAAGTGTCCGCCACATCTACAACATTTCTAGATGTTCTTCACCAGCAGGAGGTGTTTCATTCGTGGTTAGCCGTTGATATGTACCTGTGCTGTCGACCCCAGGTGTCTGTTATGTTTTCACTATTGTAATCATCACTAATGCAAGTACTATGTTTCAGGCAGTTGATGGAGCGTCAACCCCTGCACTTGATGCGGAGCCTGACATTCAAGTAATTCCAGGGGAAGTGGAAGCGGGACCATGCATATACGAATCGGCGCAACAGCTTTCGGAAGTGCGCACTACATTTGCAACATCCATAGATATTCTTCAGCAGCACGAGGTATGGATACTGACAGCTCCATCATGCGTGATCATATAACGTGATTCCATTTGCTATACTTTCTTCCCTATTAACGCAAGTGCTGTGTTTCAGGGCGACGACAGAGCTTCCACTACAATCACAACATCCCATTTAGATGATGCAGATGTAAAGGAATCGGAGAAATAACTTGATGAAATGTGATCATATTTAGATTTTCCTTGATTCTTTTAGACAATGCATCATTTGTGGTTATCTCTTTATATGTACCTGTGCCGTCGACCCCAAGTGTGTGTTATGTTTCCAATATTGAAAACCATACTAATGCAAGTACTGTGTTTCAGGGAGATGCTGATGCCTCCTCTCCAATACAACCATTCATGGCAGTCCATGCAGAGCCAGAGGTATGGATACTGACAGCTCCATCGAAATATATCATCACTGGTCGAATACTTGTCGTTTGATTGTTGCACACAATGTTTAAATCGTGTTGGCTATTGAGATGTACCTGTGTGTTCGTCCTCACGTGTGTTTTATGCTAACAATATTTTGATACATAGCAATGAAAGTACTATGTTTCAGGGAGATGATGGAGCCTCATTCCGTGCTGTCTATGCGGATACAGAAAATATAGTCGTTGCAGCGCAAGAGGAATGGAGGACATGCAGAAACGAATCGGAGCTACAGCGTGCAGATGTTGAAGGTCGAGTCAAAAAAGTTGCAAAGAAAAAAAACAAAAAAAGGTTAGTTACAAACAGTTAATAACTTTAAAAACAATTTTGTGCTGGGGACTATTGTATGTTTTTTTCAAGTCAATTGGACTACACTTTATCTTGTGTTTAAACTGAACATCCCTTTTCCAATCTCTCCTCTAGTTACCCGTGGGTGTCAGAACTATACATACACAGACAGTGAAGCGAATGAGAGATGTTGCTTGCCAGACCATGTACACTATGGAGGAACTATTAATTGAGGCGAGGCGTGTTCAGGCTCGAGATGCTCATGTCCAATGGCCAGAACATGAATTAACTGTGTTTGGAGAATACAGCAAAGTTGCATTGGACCATTGCTACAGTGCGACCGCACCACCACAAGAAGATGATATTGAATGTATTGAAGATAGCTCTAAAGTAGTTGCAGATGTCATGATCTCTGCTTCCAAAAGGTCAGGGTTTTCCCAACTCCCTTGGAAGCAGATCCATAACCCAGGTTCTGAGTGCCAACCAGTCCCAATTGGGACCTTTTGGACCCAGTCCTGGCGCCAGTGGCACCAGGCTCATAAATATGCCCAGTCCCAGCGCTGGAAGCGCGGGGCTCATAATGCTTGGGTGGACTTACCTGCAGCAGACCGTGCTGCTTACTTGCCTGCCAGTTGAGCCTCTGATCCTCTTCTGTTTGGAACTACTTTTCCTGTTGGGTGGGGCAGGAGCCACTCCCTAGATTCAGAACACTGGAACTCTTCTGGAAAGCAGGAACTCTTTTCTTACCTAGGCGTGGCTGTGGAAGGAGACACCTAAGCACTACAGGAGGCTATTTAAACCACACCCGATGGATGAATCTTGCTTTGCGTTATTCTGCATCCTCTGCAGCAGAACGCTCATCGTGTCTTCTGCATCTGATCCTGGGCCTAAGGAAAAAGGCTTACCATCCTGAATCCAGTCTTCAGCAACACCTATAAAGACAAGAAAGAACAGGTTAGCATTACGGTCTTCAGTGACAGCTCTTCACTTACCTGGTCCATCGGCTGTCACCAACGCCTCGCGCTGCATTCCGGCATCTGAAAGACAAAGGCTTACCTACTCTTCGTGCGCTCCGGAGGTCTTCACACTGCATTCCGGCATCTGAAAGACAAAAGCTTACCAACTCTTCGCACGCTCCGGAGGCCTTCGGCGCTGCATCCCACATCTGAAAGACAAAACAAGGTGCGTTTAAAGACATTGGGGAACTTTAATACTCACGTGCCATTACTCCTTTCCACATCTAACCCAGTGGGTATTCCGGCACCCTGCAGCCGCTCCGAACTTGTACCTGCAAAATAAAAAGACAGTTAGAGCGCATCGTGAAGCAGGCAACTAGCGCTTACTTACGTGCTTCCAGGCGCTTCTATTCATCACACGGGCTCCATCTTCAACTCACTTCAGCCCGTCATCCGCCATCGCCGGAACCCTGCAAAACAAGAAACATCATTACTAAAGACTTTAAAGACATTAGAATTACTCGAAACTTACCGTTCGTGCAGTAAACGACGGACAGCAGTCCTCTGAAGTCAAGAGGCCTGCTCCTCTTATCCAATGAAGAAAATGGTTACAGCACCCTGCCCCGAGGCAGATGGAGAGCATGGCGTTCACTTACCTAAGACATCTTATCCTTCGAGTTAAACATACAGTGCACCACAGAGGTCCAGCCCAAAGAGCCAGCCATGTGTTACACATCACCTTTGAAGATACGGTATATGCCCAGTCAAGACCGGCGCCTCTACGGGAATCAGGTGAGCGTTACAGAACGCAAAGCCTACCACAAAACTCCCGTCCAGGCGCTATGGAAACCTCGGATACCGACCAGCTAGCCCAGTTACTTGGGGAACTAAGGGCAGAAGTGCATGCAGCCCGTCAGGAAACGAACGCTCTAAGAAGGGAACTGATTATTTCCAAGGAGCGAACAGATGATCTCACTAGACAATTGCTACAGTCACAAGCCGGACAGACCCCGTTACCCACATCTGGGGGAAATCTTCCTTCTACATCCTCTATGAATCCAGTGCAGATCAACCTACCTGGAATGTACCTCTGGCTCCGCCCGAACGATTTTCTGGTGACCCAAAGAGGTTTGCAGTATTTATCAATCAGTGCCGGTTGCATTTCTTATGCCGGCCAGCAGCCTTTCCAACTGATCAAGCTAAAGTAGCTTTCGTGCTTTCGTACCTTAGTGGCAATGCGGCAGACTGGTCGATCCCTCTAGTAAATCAAGATGATCCGGTCCTCCATGATTTTCAAGCTTTTCAGCTCAGTATGGAAAAACTGTTCGCAAGACATTCACAGGGGCAGGCCTTGGACAATGAGCTTCTTTCGTTGCGACAAGGTAATCAAGACCTTTTGGCTTATATTGCGTCTTTCAACAGACTGATAGTGGAAACTCAATGGCCTGAGGACAAAAGGATTACGCTGTTTTATAGAGGTCTACGTGGAGAGCTCAAAGATGTGTTAGCCCAAGTAGTGAATCCCCCACAAGATTGTTCGGACTATATAGACTTAGTCGTTCAAATAGATCACAGACTGCAGAACAGGAAGGCCGATCGTTCCAAGTTTGATGCTCGAGTATTTTCCAAACCGCCAACTCCTTCCAAAGGAGTAGACTCCGGGGAACCCATGCAAATAGGGGGTCTGAAAGGTCCTCTAACACAAAAGGAGCGGGAAAGGAGAAAACAGTTGCAATTATGCCTCTATTGCGGAAACTCAGGGCACTTTCTTCGAGACTGTCCGGTGAAACCTGCCAAGAAGGCAGTTGGAGCTGCAGTTACCAAAGTTACAAACTCTGAGCAGGGAAACGACCTCGCCCGACAAGAATAGAGGTCCTCTTGCCGAGCGTGAAAACCAGTTCCGTGACCTCGCATTTCGTGATACCTATGGTCCTCATTAGCCCTGATAATCCGGATCGATTACATGCAATTGAAGCTTACGTCGACAGCGGTGCCATCGGCAATTATGTGGATCATGAAATGGTTTTGAGGATGAATCTAACTCTTTGTCCCAAGGCTGTAAAGGACGTCATTACTACGGTGGATGGTACGGAGATAGCCTCCGGGCCAGTAACGCATACCACTCAAGAGGTGACGCTAGTAAGTCAAGATGGACACCATGAGAAGATCGTGTTCGATGTGATCAAGGCCCCTCAGTTTCAGATTATTCTAGGAATACCTTGGTTAGAGAAACACAATCCTCTGATCGATTGGCGAGCAAGAACGGTCCAGTTTCCAGAATGTGTCTCTACTTGTCACCCTCCACCTGGTGTTGCACTGGCAGCAATTTCTTCAGAGACTCCCCAGTTACCTCCCGAATACCTAGAATACCAAGATGTTTTCCGGAAGGATCAGGCTAACTCTCTGCCTCCTCATAGGTCTTATGACTGCCAGATAGACCTGATACCTGGATCTACTCCTCCTTGTAGTAGAATTTATGCCCTCACCGAGCCTGAGAACCTTCACCTTCGACAATACCTGGATCAATACCTGGCAAATGGGTTTATTCGTCCTTCCAAGTCCCCTGCTTCTTCAGCTTTGTTCTTCGTTCCAAAAAAGGAAGGAGACCTTAGAACTTGTATAGATTATCACTCCCTGAACCAGATCACCGTTAAGAATAGATATCCGTTACCTTTGATCCCTGAACTCCTGGACCAAGTCAGAAAAGCATGCATATATACAAAGCTGGATCTTAGAGGAGCTTACCACTTGGTACGAGTAAAAGAGGGCGATGAATGGAAGACGGCCTTCCGCACCAAGTATGGGCTATTTGAATATCAGGTCATGCCCTTCGGACTTTGCAATGCCCCGGCCGCCTTTCAATATTTTATGAACGATGTCCTCAGAGAGCTCACAGAGGTGTGTGTTGTTGTTTACATTGACGACATCCTCGTTTATTCTTCATCGGAATCTGAACATCGGAAACACGTGAAAATGGTCCTCGAAAGATTGCGTCAACACAAACTTTTCGCTAAGTTGGAAAAATGTGTTTTCAACGTGACTGAAGTTGAATTCTTGGGATTCATATTATCACCTGGCGGAGTGCGTATGGATTCAAAGAAGGTCGATGCAGTTCTCAAATGGCCATCACCATCCTCCGTAAAAGGTGTGCAAAGCATGTTAGGCTTCGCTAACTTTTACCGCAGGTTTATCCCCGAATTCTCTCGAATAGTCCAGCCCATCACTGCCTTGTTAAAGAAAAACAAACGTTTTGAATGGTCTACCGAGGCGGAACAAGCTTTCCAGGATTTGAAGACTAAATTTATCTCTGCACCAATCTTAAAACACCCTCGCCCCGAACTCCCCTACATCGTGGAAACTGATGCTTCAAGCCTTGCCATGGGGGCAGTTCTATCACAAAAGGACCCGGTAACCAATCAGTTGCATCCCGTGGCATTTTGGTCCCGCAAATTCTCGCCTCCTGAAATCAATTACACGATTACTGACAAGGAACTTCTGGCTATCAAGTCTGCCTTTAAGACTTGGCGGCATTATCTGCTGGGGGCCCGACACACCGTTACTGTGATTACGGATCACCGAAACCTGCAATATTTGAAAACCGCAAAAGCCCAATCCTCTAGACAACTCCGTTGGGCATTATTCTTTGCCGTGTTTGACTTCATAATTACCTATCGACCTGGTACAAAGAACGGTAAAGCTGATGCCCTTTCTCGGATGGGAGTGGAAGAACACTTGATCAACCCTACACCTGTACCAATCATTCCCGAACAAAGAATTCTGGGTGTAATCGCCACAGAATCCATAGAGGAAGTTAAGGATAAAGCCAGGCAACTTGTAACTCCAGCAGACATACAGAATTGGCATCTGCAGGGAAAGGACTTTGCAGTAAAGGACAACTTATTGTATTTCCAAGAACGATTATACCTACCCAGCACAGATTTACAGAAAAAAGTAATCTCTTGTTATCACGATTCTTTAATGGAAGGACATCCCGGTATGGCCAAGACCTCAGAAAAGATCAAGCGCTACTTCTGGTGGCCGTCTTGGAAAAAAGATATCAGAGACTTTATAATGTCCTGTGGAGTATGCGCCCAAAACAAGAGTCAAAAGGAAAGACCAGCAGGCCTCTTACACCCTATTGACATCCCACCTCGCCCTTGGCATACGCTTTCTATGGACTTCATCACCGATCTACCTCCATGCTCCGGATACAATACGATTTTAGTAATCGTGGACTTATTCTCCAAGATGGCGCATTTCATTCCGCTCAAAGGCTTGCCAACAGCAGCAACTCTGGCCCGAGAATTTCTCGAAAACATCGTCCGACTGCACGGTTTTCCTTCGGTTCTAATTTCGGATCGAGGTAGTCAATTTATTTCTCATTTTTGGCGAAGTTGCTGTCGGTCGGCTCAAATTGATGTGAGACTATCGACCAGTCACCACCCTCAGACCGACGGACAAACCGAGAGGACCAATCAAACTCTGGAACAGTATTTACGCTGCATGCTGCAACAAACTGAAAAAACTTGGAAAGACATCCTTTGGATAGCCGAATATGCCTACAATAACTCTGTCCATTCGGGAACTGGGAAAACCCCGTTTTTTCTTTTGCACGGCAGTCACCCTCGAACCTCGGAGTTGGATCCCCTCCAAGATCTTGAAACACCAGCAGTAGACTACCTGCATTCTACAATCACCCAAGCCTTTAAGGAAGCTGTTTCTCACCTTCAAAGGGCTAAAGAACAATACAAGAAAGGAGCAGATCAACATCGGAAGGAAGCCCCTCAATATCAAGTAGGGGATCAAGTCTGGTTATCCACCAAATATCTACCTCTAAAAGGGCCACGCACATTCAACCCAAGATACCTTGGTCCCTATTCCATCACTACCATAGTAAACCCAGTAGCGGTCAAGTTGGACTTGCCCCCGCACATGAAGATACATCCGGTCTTCCACGTCTCTCTATTAAAACCCGTGCAACCTCAAACCCGACTAACTAAATCTCCAAAACCTTTCCTAGTTGATGGAGAACTCGAGTTTGAAGTCAAAAGCATTCTGGACTCCAAGATCTCCAAATCTAAACTATTTTACCTAATTGACTGGAAAGGCTACGGCCCCCAAGAGAGATCCTGGGAACCTGCTGAATATGTCCACGCTCCTCGCCTAATCAAAAGATTTCACCGAACATTTCCTGACAAGCCAAAACCCCCGGAGAAGCCCGGTTTGGGAGGGGCCTTGAGGGGGGGTACTGTCATGATCTCTGCTTCCAAAAGGTCAGGGTTTTCCCAACTCCCTTGGAAGCAGATCCATAACCCAGGTTCCGAGTGCCAACCAGTCCCAATTGGGACCTTTTGGACCCAGTCCTGGCGCCAGTGGCACCAGGCTCATAAATATGCCCAGTCCCAGCGCTGGAAGCGCCGGGCTCATAATGCTTGGGTGGACTTACCTGCAGCAGACCGTGCTGCTTACTTGCGTGCCAGTTGAGCCTCTGATCCTCTTCTGTTTGGAACTACTTTTCCTGTTGGGTGGGGCAGGAGCCACTCCCTAGATTCAGAACACTGGAACTCTTCTGGAAAGCAGGAACTCTTTTCTTACCTAGGCGTGGCTGTGGAAGGAGACACCTAAGCACTACAGGAGGCTATTTAAACCACACCCGATGGATGAATCTTGCTTTGCGTTATTCTGCATCCTCTGCAGCAGAACGCTCATCGTGTCTTCTGCATCTGATCCTGGGCCTAAGGAAAAAGGCTTACCATCCTGAATCCAGTCTTCAGCAACACCTATAAAGACAAGAAAGAACAGGTTAGCATTACGGTCTTCAGTGACAGCTCTTCACTTACCTGGTCCATCGGCTGTCACCAACGCCTCGCGCTGCATTTCGGCATCTGAAAGACAAAGGCTTACCTACTCTTCGTGCGCTCCGGAGGTCTTCACACTGCATTCCGGCATCTGAAAGACAAAAGCTTACCAACTCTTCGCACGCTCCGGAGGCCTTCGGCGCTGCATCCCACATCTGAAAGACAAAACAAGGTGCGTTTAAAGACATTGGGGAACTTTAATACTCACGTGCCATTACTCCTTTCCACATCTAACCCAGTGGGTATTCCGGCACCCTGCAGCCGCTCCGAACTTGTACCTGCAAAATAAAAAGACAGTTAGAGCGCATCGTGAAGCAGGCAACTAGCGCTTACTTACGTGCTTCCAGGCGCTTCTATTCATCACACGGGCTCCATCTTCAACTCACTTCAGCCCGTCATCCGCCATCGCCGGAACCCTGCAAAACAAGAAACATCATTACTAAAGACTTTAAAGACATTAGAATTACTCGAAACTTACCGTTCGTGCAGTAAACGACGGACAGCAGTCCTCTGAAGTCAAGAGGCCTGCTCCCCTTATCCAGTGAAGAAACTGGTTACAGCACCCTGCCCCGAGGCAGATGGAGAGCACGGCGTTCACTTACCTAAGACATCTTATCCTTCGAGTCAAACATACAGTGCACAGAGGTCCAGCCCAAAGAGCCAGCCGTGTGTTACACATCACCTTTGAAGATACGGTATACGCCCAGTCAAGACCGGCGCCTCTACGGGAATCAGGTGAGCGTTACAGCAGATCAATTCACACAATCTACACTGGCCAAAAAATTGCCACCGAAAAACATGTCGACATTGTTGTGTTCTCCCATCAATGTTGAAGTAGCAGATGTCGAAATGACAGAGAATGAACCAGCCGCAGCATCCATAGACGCATCAGAACTTGATAGCAGCGATATTACTTTCCAATGTGTTGAAATCTCTGCAACGTCACAGGCTGAAACAACGTTGACGCAGGATGACAGTCTAATGAAAGAGAGCAAATACATTGTATTCGACAGTTGTTTGATGGAAATTATAAGTATGCTGAAATGTGAGCATTCATTTAGAGGGAAAGTATGTGGGAAGCCATTGATTAATGTAACTCGTCAAATAAAAGGCAGTAACGTCAAAATAAATGCCGCCTGTCGATTAAATCATAGGTTCTCATGGTCTGCACAAACGATGCTGGGGAAAATGCCAGCAGGCAATCTACTGTGTGCAGCTGCATCACTTTTTAGTGGCTCCAGTTTTAGAAAGTTAGAGGCTTTCTTTCAGTTTGTGGGACTCCATTTCATTTCTAAATCGCTGTACTACATATACCAACGTGATTATCTGTTTCTGGCCATTAGTGATGCTTGGAAAATTGAACAATTGTCTCTAGCAAGTACATTCGAAGGGAAACGTTTCAGGCTAGCCGGCGATGGACAGTGCGACAGCCCTGGATTTTCTGCCAAGTACTGCACCCACCACTTTCAGGACATGGATAGTAAGAAAATTGTGAGTTCGGTGGTCGTGCAGGTAACACAATGTACATCCTCAGTGGCCATGGAGAAACTAGGATTTATAAAATCAGTGGAATATCTACAATCAAGGGGAATGCACATCGACCTCATAGCCACGGACAGACACGTTTCAATTGCCAAGACAATGAGAGAGCAGTTCCCGCTTATTAATCATCAATTTGACGTATGGCATCTTGCTAAATCAATCAGTAAGAACATTTCGGCTGCAGGAAAAAAAAAAAGGTTTTGAAAGTATTTTGCAGTGGTCCCAGTCTATCACCAACCATCTTTGGCGGAGCTCAAAAACTTGTGATGGGTCAGTGGAAATACTACTTGAAAAATGGCGGTCACTGATGCACCACTGTACCAACGTTCACCGCTGGTCAGAAAACCTACATTTCCACCAATGTGAACATGACCCTTTGTCCCCAGAGGAGGCAAGGAAGAAGAAGTGGTTGATTCCATCTTCACAGACACACAAAGCCATTGAGAAGATTGTTTTCGACAAAACACTATCAAGAGATTTGAGAGGACTGACAGAATTCTGTCACACAGGAGATTTGGAGGTGTTCCACAATATGTGCCTAAAGTACAGGCCAAAGCGCTTGCATTTTAGCTTTCGGGGCATGAAACATTGCACTCTACTAGCGGTCCTGGCCCATAACAGCAATGTCGGACGTGAACAATCTAGGACTAGGGGTAAAGTAAGGATGCCTCGCTACACTAAGGTGTTTTCAAAACGAAGTAAGCAATGGGTGATCAAACCAGTCTATGATGAAATGCAGTTCGACTTTGTGAAAGGCCTTATTGTTGCTGTCTTAGAGAAGCACAGATATGGAATTTTGGACGTTTCTGTGCAGAGCAGTGATCCATTGCCACCGAACATTGCAACTGTGCCATGTCCATCAGAAGCACAGCTGGTTGTGAAGTACAAATCCCAGTTTAAATAATTGCAATACGATTGTCTTTTTGTAAATAAATGTTATTGTACAGTGTACCTGTAACCCTAACCCCTACCTTCATCATCATGGGTGGCGAACAAGCTGGGTGTCATCTTTGAATTCTCTCTATTCACCTCATATATTTGTATGTATATATTTTTCTCATGTCTCATCTCATGTAAATGTAAATGCTGCGCACTGTTGCGCACTGTTAACGGAGGGGAGGCTTGCGTATTGCAAATAATAAAACAAACAAACAAACAAACAAACAATAAATCTCACTTTTAACTCAACTCCTGTGGTACTTTATACTTTCCCTGACCTTCCGCCAAAAATTAAATGTCTCCATTTGGGCTGCAAAGCTCGCAGACAACGGGGACAAAATTGTGGGGCCTTAGAACGCGCCAAGCGGGCCATGGCATTTGGGAGAGAAGCCAGTTCGCATTTGCACATTGTGGCGCACTACATAGAGGGATTCTAAACTTCAAGTTCTCATAGATGCCTTTACTATGGGATGTTGCAAATAAAGAATGCGAAGGACAGCGGCTTTGATTTTCAGCTCGCGCCCAGAAGAGGCCCACAAGTCGCACTGGAGGTATAAGGGTCTATTGTTTTATGACCTTGAGACAGGGACCATGCCGAAAGAACTTCATTTGAAGGGGGTGCGCAATAACGTAAGAGACGATAAGGCAGAAAATTCAGAAACTAGACCGAGTTTCATTTTAGTTCAGTATACGAAAAATCATTGTCAAGAGCACGGTCCGATTTACAGACTGCATTACGCAGAGACACAATGGAAATTTCAAATATAATGTGAGTAAATCTTTAGACGCTTTTATACCGGAATGAAGAATTAATGAATGGATGCATGAATAAATGAATGAATGAAGAGCTAGGAAAAGCAAGGAAAACGTGTTTGTAGTGGGCAAATGGGCATGCAGGTCCACTGGTCTCACCGATCTCGGTCCTTGGCCCAGCCACTTTTCCCTGCACTGCCTACCTGCACTACGGGACTGACTCTGTATCCTTCAGCCCCTTCTCCGGACATTTACCTTGCACTTGCCACCAGCTGGCCCTATTATTTATCTTGTATTCTACTAACCATGTAGAGCACTTTTACCCCCCTCTTCCCTTCCCCATGCGAGATCTGAAAGACACCTGGCCTAGTAGGATCGTTGTCTGTCTGCCCTTGTTCCCCCCTGCCTCGTCGCGCCTCGAAACACTTGTGTATAGGCGCGTTACAATTGCCATATCATATCATTCCACACGCATGTACCCTCCCTCATTGTGTGTTGGCCTCGATTTATTTCGTTACTTTTCGCATTGATTTTAGAGCCGAACATATTCCATTGAATATCCTTGCAAGCAAATAGTTTCTGATCGGCCGTAATAAATAAAATGAGTAATATTAATGAAGATCGGCTGGCGAGACTAATTATAATTTTTTTGTTTTCATAACAGGTATTTGCTCCCCTTCTACTACTGTCATCGGTTTGAGACACTGGCAGACGGATTCTTCAATAGACACCTGCAGCTTCGTGTGAACAACTGGAGCACGTTAACCATATTATGGGACGATCGCCAAGGGCCCACATGCCCTTACGCTGTACTAGTGGCTAGAAGCAACATATCAACCTTTACGGTGGACTAGTGCCTAGTTGATGGAACAGCCTTGTGGTTCACCGTGCTTCCAAAGTGCTTCCTTTAACGAAAAGCAACACCCTGTGTACCATAAATGAACAGCGTGTGACTCAATATTAACTTAGACGGATTTGCGGATACAGATAAAAGAAAATAAATTGCTTTCGGAGTTCATATGGCAATTGCTGAATATTCTCTAAACATTTAATGTCAAATTAATGTACTTTACCAAATGTACCGTGTTGCTGTTTGATTTTAAAGTACAGTTTCATATTCCGAATTGTGGCGTGCTGTGTTGTGAGATGGTCTGTGTTGGTTTCCGGGTTCTGTGTGGAGTCGCGTAGAAGACGACTGGGCGCGTTTGCCTACGCAGCACAGAAACGTCACGGAGAGAGGCGGGGAATATGAATGTTTTGATAATGTCAGGCTCAGGGGATTTGATTTAGTGCCGCAGAAGCAGGTCAGCCAGGGCGATGCGGCAAGTGATAGGATTATCACAAAATGGCGGCTCCCTGGTGTCTGTTTTCGCTTGCGTTTAATGGACGAAAACTCGGGTAAGGTCCATAGGAAAGTTTTCTAAAATCGAGCCACTTAGGCTTAAAAAAACATGGCCGACCCGTAGGGACAATAAAAAATTTTACTGGACCATTCCTTTAACTTCTTTTTCAGACTACCTACGGCAACCTATTCTCCGTCTCTCATCTCTGATTGTCTGTCTGCTATCCAGGAGTGGTGTGCCGCCAATGACCTCTGTCTTAATCCTAGTAAGACTGAGATTCTCCTCATCGGCACACCCGCTCCCTCCTTTCCTGTCGCTCTCTGGCCGGCCTCTCTTGGCCCTCCTCCTGTCCAACCTGTCAGGCTAAAAACCTTGGGGTCATCTTTGACTCCTCACTCTCCTCCTCTCCTCACATCTCTGAAATCTCTAAGAAGTCACACTAGCAGCTGCACCTCGTCAGAGGTATTCTACCTTTCCTCTCCTTCCCCCAGAAGCTTACTGTCTCCAGAGCTCTGGTTCTCTCTAGGCTGGACTACTGCAACAGCCTCTTTCTAAATCTGCCTTCCTCTATTCTCCGCCCTCTGCAATTCATCCAGAACAGGACTGCGAGACTTGTCCTTGGCATCAAGCCCAGGGATCGTATCTCTCCAGGACTGAAATCTCTGCACTGGCTCCCAGTGGCTGCGAGGATCAAGTTCAAAGCCCTCTGCATTGTCGAAAAGGCCTTCTGGGGCCTGGGTCCTCAATACCTTCAACTCTCTCTTACTAAATATCTTCCTTCTCGAGCTTTTCGCTCATCCCCCTCAAACTCCCTCAGTGTCAGTCGCTTCTCCAAGCAACGGGTTGGTGGTAGATCTCTTTCTTCGGGTGGGGCTTCCCTCTGGAACAGCCTCCCTGCCTCCCTGAAACTTGAGGAGAACCATCTCTGGTTCCCTCAAAACCTTTCTCTTTGCTTCTGCCATTTCTCCTCCTCTCCCCTGCTGACCCCCTGGCTGACACGGAATCTGCACTGGTTACCTGGCCACCCTCTGATCCCGGGCCCTGGTCTCTCCCCCGCCAGTCACACACTCCTGCACTGCCTGCCTTGTATCCCCCCGCACTTGGGGACTGTTTCTGTATCCCTTCAGTCCCACTACCAGCACTTGACACCTGATGTCTGCACTTACCTCTGCACTTGCCCTCTCCTGGCCGTTACTTTTACTTATTGTTATTATTCTATTCCCATGTTCTGCACTGTCCCTTCCCCCTCCCCCACACTTTTCCCTTTCCCCCATCCCATGCACTTGCGCGATCTGAATGACACCTGGCCTAGTATGATCGTTGTCTGTCCTCCCCTTGTTCCCCCTCCCTTGCCTCGTCACGCCTTAAAAAATGTGTGTATAGGCGTGTTATAAATGCCATATCATATCATATCAAAGCAGCCCAATGGCTGAAAAGCAGAAAAACTAGCGTAGGAGTTGGCAGGCGCATGACACGTATGTTCCACTGACCTTCCAGAAGTTGTATTTCTTTCAAACTGTATCAAGTCTTCTGGGAAGTTGTGAAAAAGCATTGTGGCTGGGAATAACATTGATGCTATTCTGAGGAAGTGGAAAGTCTGTATTTCGTCGAGAAGAATAACTCTGTTGTTGAACTTTGGTTAACGAAACTTGACCTTGCTATTGGAATTTTAAGAACTGAATTAAGACTTTGCTAACTATGTGGATTTCATTCTTTTCCTTTTGATGAACAGCAGAGCTGAACTGACCTTGAATCCCAGGGAAGGGAGTTCACCCAGGTTACTGAAAAGGTTTACAAGGAACTGTGATCATCTTGGTTTATGTTGATTGAATTGCCATATATTTGTTTTCGTTGTATTGTATGTTTAAGTGTGAGGGCCAGACACCCAGTGTTAGAGTCTTTCCCCTTCGTTTTGTTAGGCAGAGGAATCCCTAGCGGAGTAGGGATAGTGAGGCTATTATTTTCATCTTAATAAAATGGCATATTTTGAACAAATATCAAACAGTTGTCCACATCCATTGCTGACCACTCACAGGGTGTTTCAGAGCAAACAAGTATTTCAAGTAAGGAAACAGAAAGTTGCGAAAACCCCAAGAGGACTTAAGGAACTCACGGTCTGCAGGTCCTTACAATTTGAAGCAAACTAAAGCACCATTTTGTTTCAGTCATTGCCCCCTTTGGGACATCTTCTAGGCCATCCCTCAGGAGAGCTGGCTAGAACTCCTATCAATAAAGCCATCCGCGGTCAGCATGTGTCCTCCTTAAAAAAAAAGAAAAGTTAAATAAGTACAACGTCTCCCACTGAGGGAGACCTGCCTCATCATTCTCCCTCATGAGGGCATTTGGAGTTAAACGCTCATCAGAGGTACTCACAGCAGAAAGTGTACACCAAAAGAAGCATTCAGCAACTGGAATGTATGTGGGAACACCAGGAGTTGGAATCCTCATATTTTCCTTATGGGGGCCACAAAGGTTGGATGTTCTTTTTATATATTTTTGGCAGACTGCAGACGCCATAGGTTAGTTGCAGAATATGAGTCAAGTTTGTTGGGTGTTTGGAGTGAACATTGATACATTGCTGTCCGACATTGATATTGATTCTGAGCCGGAGTCTGTCTACTATTTCCGTTCCGTGATGTCAGGAAATCAAACTCTAAAAGCACCCTCCACTAGCGGAGTGTGGCAGAGAGTGCATAGAGTGTTGGATGTTTGGTTGATCAGTGGAGGTATATTGTGACAACCTGAGTGATCGCACTCCTGTTATATCAATACTGCTTTCCCGTCCTGTGGTACTTCCACCGCTGTTAAAACCAAAGGAGTCTTGGGTAAGACTAGGGGCAGTGCTACAGTGAGTCTTTTTGCAGCATCTTATTTGGAGATAAATAAGATAAACAAGCTCCCATTGCACTGTATTAATTAAGGGGGACTAAGGAGGAGCCTAATTGATCGCTTGAGTGCTGCGCAAAAAGAGAGCGACTGCATGCTATTTAGCATTTAAATTCTCTGAAATGTATTGGGCCTGATTAAGAGTTGGGCGGTATTATGGCAGTAAATCATCCGGAGTACCGCCCAAATGAATGACCATTACTGCCACTTGGTCTGGTGAATTTCCCCCGGATTACAAGTGGTGGTGGCAGGGTAATTCCCCATTTAATTTGAGTCCATTACCACCAACTTTACCACTTACCGGCAAACTCATAATGAGGACCTTTGATTCACTCTCCCCTCGATTGACTGTTACTGTGGATGTATGTCAATACTCATTGAACCAGGAACTAGAAAGCGAATGTGGCTCTTTGTGCCTTTGAGCTTCTGAAAGTCAAAAAATATAAAATTGCAGTGTTACACGAATAACTGGCTTGTCTGGGAACCTGGCTGGTTTCCATTTGACTGAATTGGAAATATAGAGATTGACTGCGACCAGTGTGCCTGTTGAGGTCTCTAACATTTGTGCAAATGTGTCTTACTGCCGGCTGCTATCTAACAAAGTGAGTATTGAGAGTGACTGTGGGCAGGAGTGCCTTTGAGCTCTCTATTAGGTACTAGTCTGCATAAACTCTTGCTAGGAAGGCACATACATTTTGAATGGATCGCCGTCTTGTGATCATCAACTTGTTAGATTGCTTGGTAAAAGAAAAATATAAGAAAGGAGTTTTGTTTGACTTGTGTTTGAATTGTGCTTTACCTATCTTTCTACTTTCTTACTCCTTTGATATATACCATTGATTGGAAAATGTATACACTGCATTGCTCATAACGTGTTTATTTGGCTTTCAGTAATTATATATACTCTGTGAGGGGTATTCCATTAGCAGTAATTACTAAATATGTTGGCTGCTGTAACCTGAAATATGAATCAAGTTATACAAGGGAATTCCCCAGCTGTAAGTGTTAAGGAAAATCAGACCAAAATGAGAAATGGTAAAACGCCTCAATCTCAAAACGCTTCTGTACATGCACCAGCTGAAGATGATCCGTTGCCAGAAGGTATGCTCTGACAGATACAGTGGAAAGAGGACTTGGTATGGACTATTCGCAGTGATTTGGGAATGCTGATATCTGATTCTGATTGTCAGGTATCGACAAGTACAAGGGAGACCACTCCAACATTGTCAAGGAACACCAAGGGGGGGGGGGGAATCTCGAAAATCAAAACAAATTGCCTTTTCTGCAAGTGGCAACACCAGTTGCAAGTCATAAGATCACTGATGTTTACCCCTATGCTGTATCTAGCAGTGTAAATAGACTGTCTGAACCCCAGACAGCATGTGTTATGAAAGACTTAGAGAATTTAACTGATATAAATATGCTGAAAGGTGTGGGGGCAATGGATTGTGTTCGTTCAGAGGAGGAATCGAATAATGACAAGAATCAGAACAGGAGAGAATATAGGCTAAACAATGCACAAGGGGTGGATGGTGAGGTCTCCATACTGGAAAGCGATCTAATCTAATTCCCCGTCGCAACTATTGGAACTACTCTCTACAAGTAATATAGCGCAAGGTCCTAATTCCAGTAGTTGCAAGATACTCCATCATACCCTCAAAGAAGCAAATTATATTATTAAGGTGACATACTCATCCGTTTCAGCGCTAAATTCAATCCTAAGCGCCTGAGTGGAGCTATATGATAATATCAGGGATGAAGCTGGGGCCGACACACTCATTTTGTCTGAAATAAATGTTAAGATTGACACACTGAGTAATTGGACAATAAAATCTAAACCGGGAGATTCCAAGATGGCCGTGATGATGTGAACACCACGGCCACCGAGCTCCCGCCCCGAAGCCCTTGTAATGTGTGTTCAGGCCGAGTTGTCCTCCCCAGGCAGCAGTTTTTTTGGGGGAGCTGAGGTCCGGGAGCAGTTGTGAGCCTTCAGCAGCGAAGGCTGCGCGTGCCACGTCACTTACACGCTTACGCGCTAAGGGCCTTTGCTCGAATTTCACGCTAAGGTGCAGTTTTTCACGTGCAGAGTCACTCTGCATCAAGCTGGCCACACGACTACACACGGAAGACCATGCTCCTGCCCAGAAGGCCATTTACCTGCCCCCCAAAGCCCAGAGCAGCCTACTACAAGCCATCTGCTGCTGCCAGCCAGCCTGCTGCCAGCGTGCTCTGCAATTAGGTGCCTGCACAGAAGACATAGCCAGAGGTCCTGTTGCTGCGACCACCTCTGGTGGAACAGAAGACTCCCGACTGCTGTTCCATCGCTCCACAGCCTAGCCCCAGGACCCAGTTGCCCACCCACACCTGCGTCGGGTGTTGCCATGTCAGACCAAGCAACATTTGGGGTTAGTGGCAACCCCCAGTCAGAGAGGCAGAGGGCTGCAAGCTTCACTGCCAATGAAGTTGGCATCCTGGTGGAGCAAGTCCTGGGGCATTATGATGCCCTCTTCTCGTCATCGCGCCTCGACAAGGAAGGACAGAGGAGGATCTGGGAGGACATCGTGGGTGCTATCAATGAGGACAGGTGGCACCCTGTGACTACGAGCATGTCGTGAAGCGCTGGGAGGCCTTCAGGTCCAGTACCCTCTACAAGTTCAGCAACATACAGATGAGGGTCCTGGAGTGCACATGCCCAGCGCTTTACCACCAGGTCCTCGAGTTGCAGACCCGTCCGGAGTCGAGTGGTAAGTGTCTGTTAGGCAGAATTACATACAGTACCCTTTGGGAACACTACACACAATTAAGACTACAATTGTAAACACAATTTCACCTTTGGTGCAAGCCTGTACTACACAGTTATGTGGTAGCAGTGGCTGAGCAGCCAGACTTATCTCAAGAGTAATGTGAGCAGTACAAGAGGTTACACAAAGGACTTGCAATCACAGTAGTTCAAACAAACACTATTCAAGGTTTCTTGGTAAAAGAATATACATTTATTTACACAGTCAGTTGGAAAACATTCCACTGGTAAGAAAGCAGCTCACTATCACCCACTATTATACTACAGTACTCAACCAATAGGTTTATGAACAAGTTAAGCTCCCCTGAAGTGGGATCAAAATGGCACTTCAGTTACTTTCAAAAGGGGTAGAAAGACAAGGTTAAAAAGAAGTTAAAGCACAATTACTATCATAGGCAGGGCACGTAGTTTCAGTTCCCTGCAACCAACAATTCAATTCAATAGGCCTGGGCCAAAGTCAATGGTTCAGAGTCTTGGATAAGATAGCACAGTTCTGGTAGTAAACGGTTAAGTCTTTGCCAATGTTCGAGGAAGTAGTTTGCCAGAAAAAGAGTTATATGTCGGTTTAGGAGCAAACGAGGCCCCAAAGTTGGGAAAGTTTCACAAACTTTCACCATGGCAGAAACGAGTTCCACACCACGTTTGCACAGTACCTTAGCTATGAAGTAAATCTGTAGCTGAGGCAGTTGTTCCTGGCAGTTCCTGCAGATCTCGCTGTTCCTGAGCTTCAGATGTGGGGACAAGAAGGAGGACGAGGGATGTACCTGCACTGCCCAGGGAAGAGGCCACAAGCTTGGCTAAGCCTCTGTTTAAGGTATGAGTGCCTTAAAGCCCACAAACTGGTATCCTTCACACTGGCTATCCGGTTTTAACAGCACTCTGGAGAAAATTTGAATAGTATGGAGACGGTGTACAGGCGGTTTACGAGTTGGTTGTTGCCACCAGCTCAAGGGAAGAAGTCGTCCTTGAAGGAGCTTCTCTGTCGATGGAGTTTCAGGCAATTCGGTCCTGCAGCAGGGCTTCACCGGGCAAACCAATGGTCCAGGAGTTGCATCAGTCGTCTTCCTTCAGCTCGTCTTCGGTTCTTTCGTTCCAGTGGTCGACTCTGCCTTCCAGTCCTGGAGACTCGCCTTTTAAACAGTTTACTCTTATTCATCCCAGCCTAGCTGCCACTCACCAAGCACGGTGGCTGTCCTTGCCAAACAGTCAGCCAGCCAATCACGTCAGAGTGCATTCAGGTCTCCTAGGAGACTAAGAACAGGGAGTTTTGGGCACCTCCCTCACATCCTGTCCACCCCAGACAATCAGGCGCCAGAGGAGGGCTCCAGCACTGAAGCCCGCCAAAGGACAGTGAACAAAGGGACCAAACCTGGTTTAGCGTGCAGAGTTAAACACAAGAAGGTCCTTTCCTAAAAGAAACAGTGAAAAAAGATGACCGGAGTCTGTTTTTACAGAGGGGTCATGGGCGCCATATTGAAAAACATGGCTGACCTGATTTTTAGCTACCGGTGTTCGTGGTTGGGAAAAATCATGGTAGTTTGTTCTAAAACCACTGCCACCAGCCATTTCAAGAGGAAAGGGTAACATTTGGCTGTTACATGAGTGTTTAGACACAGGGGATGCTAAGCAACACCTCCAGCACTCTATAGGAAGATAGGGTGTGCTGGGTCTATGAATTTGACTAGTAAAGTCAATTTAACTTCACATGCTCTGGGAGACGGTAGTCACTCCCAGAGAAGGTATTTACCTTGGGGAGTCTGAAAAACACCCCTGTGTCACTGCACTGAAAGTGCTGTGTGACATCCAAGAAAAAGATGATGCCTATGGAGTTTGTTTAAATACACCATATCCAAAGAACACAAAAGTAAAACACAAATACATGAAAGAGTGGGAAAAAAGGCTCACACTCTTTCCAGGTAAAAATTTAAATCCTAGAAATCCAGCAAAGTTGCTGGGGGTTTCAAAAGGTAAGGGAAATTAGCACATTCTTGAGAATTCTCCCTAACAGTGTCCATGTGTTCATTTTCAGCGTAGTGCATGTTGAGATGTGGCAGGAGTGTGGACCTCGGCCGTATGACTAGCATGCCCCATGTATGGATGTCTTTGTGCAGGGATATGATGGTGCTGCATCTGAGTCCAGTCAAGCGTGTTCCACATCAATGGTGTCTGTGTTGCAATGCATGATGTGCACCAGCATGTGATGACGCACACATGTTTTCATGCCTGTGTCTGTCCTGGGCCATGTATGGGGTGTGAGACATGGATGCTTATGTCACCTTCATGGACATGAACGGTGTACATGTGCGTGTGTCTGAGTGGTGAGTGTGTGACTGGGAAACGCTGTGGATGCATGACACATGGCCATCTCGGTGCCTGATTGACTTGTGCGGCACTGTTGCCAATGTGTGCTCTGTGACAGGAGGTAGTCATGGCCAGATGCATGACTGTCTGGTGGTGTGTGTGCATGTGATCGGCATGTCCCCTGATGAATGTGACGTTCAGCCCCCCTTCTGATGTTCCAACAGTGCCTTGGACATGGATGCAAATGTCTGTTGCACGTGCATGTGTGTTGCTTGCACTGACCTGTGTGTTGTCTACGGTGATGTTGGGTGTGACGTTTGACGCTGCCACTCATGTGCATTTGCTTTGTGTCTAGCAGACCATTGTATAGTACCCTGATGCTTGTGTTCAATGTCTCCCTATCTACAGCGGCGATTGAGGAAGAGGCAGAGACGGTGATGTGGAGCAGAGCGGCGGGAATGCCTCCACCAGCCACAGACGCAAGGCCCATTCACCCTCCTAGGACAGGTCATCTTCCAGGAGTGAGGGGACTGGTGCCGCGTCCACCACTATGGCCGCAGCTGTCGAGGGGAGGCCCAAGAAGGCAAGGTTGGAAGCGGGCTCCTTGGCAGCGGAAGGGGCAGGTGAGCCCCCACACAGTCAGGACAGTGTGGAAGATGGTGCAGAGGCATCCAGGTCGGTGGTGGTTGAGGAGGAGGAGGAGGCTGCATCAGGCCCGCACATGGGGCCTGGAGGGAGTGATGCCGCCGGTGTAAGTGGTGCAGTGCAGGGGCAGGGGCAGGAGGCAGCGCAGGCCACTGCGGAGGGGACTGTGCCTAATCCTGTCCCTGAAACTGAGACTGCATCACTGTGCACCGGCACGCATGCCTCAGTCCAGGCCGTTCCGCAGGTAGAGGATGAGTCCACGTCAACTGACCTTCCTCTACCTGCGGACCAGGCAATCCGTGATAGGGTTGAGCCCGTCCTAGTCTGTGTTGCGATGCGCACACACGTCATTTGTGATGACGTGCGTGATTCCAGGTAGGTCCACGAACGTCATCACGAACAGGTGTGTGCCATCCTGAACTGGCTAGGACGACTCATTATCGGGGGTTTCCTCCATATGATGGCCGCTCTTGCGACCCCCCTCCTCCTCTTCACGCACTATGCGCCAGTTGTCCTCCATGCCGTCTTCTGGCCCAGATGCCACCAGGGCCCCCTGTGGACCTGCCCAAGCCACCGCAACCAGGCTGGTGGAGATCATATCCCTGACACAGTCGGGAGTCGGAGATTCAGCAGAGGTGGTCACCCCTGCAACAGGACCCCTGGCAATGGAGGTTGTGCAGGCACCTTCGAGCAGGGCACGTGCACGACGTCCCCAGGGGTTGCCATCTTCCCGGAGGCAGTAGTGGTGACACAGGCAGATGGCTAATAGGCAGCAGCAGGCTCGACGTAGGAGGCGTCAGGACTCGGGGCCAAGTACATCACAGGGGCAGGCATCGTCCAATGGGCAGGAGGACCCTGGACAAAGTGTGTCTTCCGTGTCACAGCGGATGGGCTGGCAGATAGGTGCAGAGCGGAGGCAGGCAGATAGGGCACGGCTCACCATGGTCAGGGCGGAGAACTCCATGTGGCGGGCAGAGAGGCGGGTGGAGTTCCTAGAGGAGACTAGCAGGGAGTTGGTGGAGAACATGGCGGCATACCTGTGAACCCTCGAGGATAGAGCACAGTCCTGCCTCCGAGCCATAGACACCGAGTTCGAGGATGCCCTGGCCAAAACTCTTGGTAAGAACGGTGAGCCGTAGCACTAGCCCGCCGCCATTGTAAATTATTCTTTAGGGTTAGGTTTCCTTTATTTTTATTTATTGTTTGAAGTCCATGGACATTGCTCCACTTTTTGTATGTTGGGATCATGGACCCTTCACACTTTCCTTGTAAATAGTTGGAGTATTGTGGATTTAGTGTTTTTTTTTTACCCATGGAGGAATGTTTTTTTTTGGTTTACCGTTTGGATGTGGATTATATTACTTTGGACAAGGACCAGTTTGAGGATTTGCACTTTTTTTGGATTTCAGGTTCCTTTGGATTTTGCATTTCATTTCAATTTATATTCATTTATTTTTCATTGTCATGTTTGCTTTTCCTTTGGTCAATTTAATTTTTTTTAATACATTTCCATGCAGTCATATATTTCTGTTGTCTGCTCTAATTTGTTTGGTGCATGTGTCAGGCGTCATTGGCTAAGTCATGGGTGACTGCTGTGTGGTGTCACGATGAGCAGACCAGATCGCCCCAGCCCAACAGCAGTGGGAACATTGGGACACATTAAGGGCCCTGACTGGATCAAGCCTCAAAGGAGGGCCACCTGGGTCCAGTCCTGCCGCATTTGGCACCAGTCTCATGGAGCTAACCCCAAGGAAAACACAGATGTAGTCGATCTGCCACTGGATGATTGACTTCTGTGCTAATTGCAGTTAAGGGCGTGGCTCTGAGCCATTAGCTTTTGCATTTGTTTGCAATCATGGGCGTGGCAGAGAACTTCTGGAACTCATTGAACCTTGGGAGTGGCAGGACGTGGTTGGCTATATAAGCCCCACCCAAGCCCTAAGGCATGCTTCGCGTTATTCTGCAGTTAGCAGCGTAACGCTCTCCGAGGAACTCCTGCCAGCAATCTTCCACAAACCTGCAAAGAAAAGCTGGAGACCATCAGGCGTTGCATACTTACCTGCTCTGACTTACCTGTGCCTCTAGCAACATCCCGGTTGTTCGACGAGGACTCCATCTTTCATCAGTCGCCGGCACCTGCAGAAGCAAGAGAAGGAAAACAAGGTGAATCACTGAGCTCATTCATCGTGCTCTATCACCGCCGCGCATTACTCACTGCTTCCATCGCCATCGATCGGATTCATTCATCACGCCGGCTCACAGGTACCTGGAAAAGAGAAAGAAAGAACAGGTTAGATCACGCAAACCCCACCTGAGGTCACGCTGGCCCCTGGACACAAGGAAAGGCCACCTTGACCCACTGGCTCAGCCGCTCACACACGTTGCACCAAACCAACACACACCCAGGTGGGCTTAGTGCCACAACAGCAACACAAGCCACAACAGTGAGAAGAGCATGGACTACGGCATGCAGCAAAGGACAACACAGATAACTGGACACGGACAACATACAATACAACGGATTACACAGACAATAACAAGCAGAGCAACACAAGCAACACGATGAATGGTAAGCCACATGATCCTACAGGACATTACTCCCCTGCTGAGACTAAGCAGGAAGGAGAGCCCACCAACCAAATACACAAGTTGAGAGCACCCCGGAGTGGGGAACACGTGTGGAAGGAACAGGGTGGGGGTCGCAGGTGGCAGGCACAGACAGTCTCACTCACCACCCTTTCCCCTATCGTAGGAGCTGATCCAAGGCCAGCCCAAGGAACAAAGGGCGTGCAGTGCCTCAAACCAGGGAAGCAGACACTCCACGCACTAGCGCCCGATGTCCCCGCAGAGACAAGGTGAGCGTAACAGAACGTGAAGCCTTTCCCCAAACCTCTGCCTGGGCGTCATGGAAGCCTCAGACTCCACCGATCAATTAGCCCAGTTACTGGGGGAGTAGCGTGCCGAGGTGCACGCCGACCCGACAGGAAACCAATGCCCTGAGAGAAGAACTCATTGTAAACTGTGATCGCATGGAAGAACTAGCCCAGCAGTTACTACAAACGCAGGCCGGGCAAGCTCCGCTGCCTGGATCTGCTCCGTCTACCGCACCTTCGCAGTCCACACCCGTGCAGGTTGTCCTCCCTGGAGCTGTGCCCCTAGCCGCGCCCGTACGCTTCACAGGTGATACCAACAAATATGCAATATTCATGAACCAGTGTTGCGTTCGTGCTCTCTCATCTGGGAGGCAGTGCTGCAGATTGGTCGATTCCCTTGGTCAACCGTGATGACCCATGGCTTCGTGATTTCAGGGGTTTCCAACACGAGCTTGAGAAGCTATTTCCCTGCACACCAGAGGTCTAGCCTTGGATAACGAACTGCTGTCCCTCCGACAAGGTAACCAGGATCTATCAACATACATCGCCACATTTAACAGGCGAGTGGCTGAAACTAATTGGCCAGACGAAAAAAGCACCACGCTCTTCTACCGGGGCTTGCGAGGGGAGTTAAAGGACATGTTGGCTCAGGTAGTGAACCCTCCCCCCCGCAGGGTGTGCTCAATACATTGTCTTGGCAGTGCAACTAGACCAAAGGCTACAAGACCGGAAGAACAATCGAGCCCGGTCTGAAGGATGAACAGTGTATGTGCGACCCAAAGAAGCTCATCCTCGGCAGACCGAGACCCATCCCGAACCAATGCAAATTGGGGGCTTGCGGAGCACTCTTACCAAAGCTGAACGAGAAAAGAGAAGGCAACAGCAGCTATGCCTGTACTGCGGCAAGCCAGGCCATTTTCTTTGTGAGTGTCCAGTGAAACCACCCAGAAAGACAGTGGGGGCCACAGACAAAGACACAGAACCCGATTCGGGAAACTCCAATGCCCGGCAAGCATAGGGGTCCGCTTGTCGAGCAAGGAGAAGGAATTACCTCAGACCTCGCACCTAGTGGTACCAGTCATGCTGATAAGCCACGACCAGATGTCCAAAATGCACGCCTTGGAAGCACACATGGACAGTGGCGCAATTGGCAATTACCTGGATCAAGACTTGGCAGAAAGGATGGGTCTACCCCTCCAGAAGAAATTGGCAAAAGAAAACATCACTGCAGTCAAGGGCACCCAATTGTCCTTGGGTCCGGTAGCATGCTGCATGGAAGAAGTGACCCTTCTTTGCCAGGATGGTCACCGGGAGAACATCATCTTTGATCTCATCAGCGCTCCGCAATTCCAGATGATCCTGGGAATACCCTGGCTGGAGGCCCACAATCCTCGAATCGACTGGCGCTTAAGAGTGTTACCCTTCTCTGGTGACTGTGCGGAAACTTGTTATGAAGGAAAGGCCCCATCGTGTGGGCAGGTGAAGCCCCTCCTAAAGGGAAGAGCAACAATTGGTATGATAGGAACACTGCCACCAGAATATCAAGACTATCAAGATGACTTCCAGGAGTAACAAGCAAATATGCTTCCTCCACACCGGACCTACGACTGCTAAATCGACCTTATACCTGGGGCCCAGATTCCCTGTAGCCGGATTTATGCACTAACGGAAAAAGAAAACAACCACCTAAAGACCTACCTGGACCAGTACCTGGCAAACGGCTTCATCCGCCCGTCCAAGTCTCCCGCAGCCTTGCCCTTTTTTGTGCCCAAAAAGGAAGGAGACTTGAGGACCTGCATAGATTACAGATCCCTGAACCAGATCACAGGAAAGAACCGATACCCTGTGCCACTCATCCCAGAACTCTTAGACCGGGTCAGGAATGCCCAGATCTACACCAAGGTAGACCTTAGAGTGCCCTACCACCTGGTAAGGGTTAAAAAGGGAGACAAATGGAAGACTGCCTTCCGTACAAAGTATGGTCTGTACGAGTACCAGGTCATGCCGTTTGGGCTATGCAATGCCCCGGCAGCGTTTCAGTTCTTTATGAACGATGTGTTCCGGTAGTTGCTCAATATCTGCGCTTTAGTATACATCGACAATATCATGATCTACTCAACTTCAAGGCAAGATCATAACGCCCACGTCCGAGCGGTCCTCCAAAAACCCAGTAGCACCAGCTGTACGCCAAGCTAGAAAAATGCTCCTTCCACGTTACCGAAGCCGAGTTTTTGGGTTTCATCCTCACCCCGCGTGGCATTCAAATGGACACTCGCAAAGTGGACGCCATTCTAAACTGGCCGTTACCAACATCTGTGAAAGGAGTTCAGAGCGTGCTCGGTTTCGCGAACTTCTACCGCCGGTTTATTCCAGGGTTCTCCCAGATCGTCCATCCGATTACTTTGATACTTCGGAAGAGCAAACGCTATAGTTGGTCCACAGAGGCAGGAGAGGCCTTCCAGGAGCTGAAGCAGAAGTTTACCACAGCCCCGGTTCTGCAACACCCTCGGCCCAATCGCTCGTATGTGGTAGAAACTGACGCCTCCATGGGGGCAATCCTCTCCCAGAGAAACCCAGATACTGGCCAGTTATGCCCGGTAGCATTCTGGTCACGCAAGTTTTCAGCACCAGAACTAAACTATTCAGTCACTGACAAGGAACTCCTGGCCATCAAAGCGGCATTCAATGCATGGAGACACTACCTCCTGGGAGCCAGGCACACGGTCACAGTGATTACAGACCATCACAATCTGCAATACTTGAAATCAGCCAAAGCTCAGTCTTCTCGTCAGCTCCGCTGGGCCCTCTTTTTAGCGGAATACGACTATGTGATCACGTTCCGGCCAGGGGTGCGCAATGGAAAAGCAGACGCACTGTCCCGCATGTGTGAGGGTGATGATGCATAGGCAATACCAGCCCCTGTAGCTATCATCCCGGAAGAAAGGATTCTGGGTGCTCATGTCACTGCTTCACCTCTGGATGACCTGCAAGCCGAAGGTCAAGCCTTATGAACCAGGTAGCCCAACAAGCCTGGGGGGTGAAAGGACAAAATAATACGATCACAGAAGGGCTACCTTATTACCAGGGACGTCTCTACATTCCAAGCAAAAGACTGCAACACCAAATCATTGGTAGCTACCACAACTCACTAATAGAGGGACATCCAGGAATTGCTAAGACGATGGCCAAAATCAATAGGAAGTACTGGTGGCCAACCTGGCAGAGGGATGTTGCCCTAAACGTGTTAACTTGCGGGATCTGTGCACAGAACAAATCCCAAAAACAAAGACCTGGGGGTCTGCTTCATCCCCTGGCTATACCTACTGCACCCTGGCACATGCTGTTGTTAGACTTTATCACGGACCTGCCTCCTCACAAGGGCTACAACACCATCCTAGTAGTGGTAGACCTATTCTCAAAGATGGCCCACTTCATCCCACTAAAAGGCCTGCCGACTGCGTCCACCAGGGAAAGGGGGTTTCTGGTGCAAGTTGTTCGCTTGCACGGATTACCATCGATTCTGATATCGGACCGAGGCAGCCAGTTTGTTTCCAAGTTCTGGAGAAAAAGCTGCGAACTCGCACAAATAGACATTCGTCTATTTACAAGCCATCACCCCCAGACAGATGGCCAAACCGAATGGGCAAACCAGACACTGGAGCAATACCTGAGGTACATGCTGCACCAAACGGAAGACACCTGGATAGACGTGCTATGGATAGCAGAATATGCATACAACAATTTGATCCATACCAGCACCGAACAGACCCCTTTCTATACCGTGTACGGGCGACACCCACGGACATCTGTTTTCGATCCACCTGATACACTGGAGATGCCAGCAGTAACAACCTTGCACTCCACGATCACTTGTGTTTTCAAGGAAGCAACTGAACACCTCGTCAAGGCCAAGGAAAGACAAAAGAAGTTTACTGATCAACACCAAAAGGAAGCTCCAGTTTACCAGGTCGGGGATGCGGTATGGTTGGCATCTAAGCACGTACCCCTGAAGGGATCAAAGAAATGTCATTCATGGTACATAGGCCCATCTACCATTGAGGCCATCATCAATCCTGTTGCTATGAAACTATCCCTATCCTCCAACATGTTCCACGTTTCACTTCTAAAGCCAGTGCCACCAAGGACAAGGATTACAACAGCACCAGCTCCGGTGGTTGTGGATGGCGAACCTGAATTCAAGGTCAAGGACATCCTGGATTCCAAGGCAACAAAGTCCACATTGTGGACTGGAAAAGATACAGACCCCAAGCTAGAACATGGGAAACCAGCAACCAAGTTCATGCTCCACGGTTGGTGACGCGCTTTCATCGCAATCACCCGACCAAACCAGGACCAGGGAAAAAAATGAGAGTACTGTCACGATGAGCAGACTAGATCGCCCCAGCCCAACAGCAGTGGGAACATTGGGGCACATTAAGGGCCCTGACTGGATCAAGCCTCACAGGAGGGCCACCTGGGCCCAGTCCTGGCGCACCTGGCTCATAGAGCTAACCCCAAGGAAAACACAGGTGTAGTCGATCTGCCACTGGACGATTGACTTCTGTGCTAATTGCAGTTAAGGGCGTGGCTCTGAGCCATTAGCTTTTGCATTAGCGTGCAATCATGGGCGTGGCAGAGAACTTCTGGAACTCATTGCACCTTGGGAGTGGCAGGGCGTGGTTGGCTATATAAACCCGACCCAAGCCCTAAGGCATGCTTCGCGTTATTCCGCAGTTAGCAGCGTAACGCTCTCCGAGGAACTCCTGCCAGCAATCTTCCACAAACCTGCAAAGAAAAGCCAGGGACCATCGGGCCTCGCATACTCACCTGCTCTGACTTACCTGTGCCTCCAGCAATGTCCCGGTTGTTCGATGAGGACTCCAGCTTTCATCGGTCGCCGGCACCTGCAGAAGCAAGAGAAGGAAAACAAGGTGAATCGCTGAGCTCATTCATCGCGCTCTTTCACCGCCGCGCATTACTCATCGATTCCGTCGCCGTCGATTGGATTCATTCATCACGCCAGCTCACAGGTACCTGGAAAAGAGAAAGAAAAAACAAGTCAGATCACGCAAACCGCACCTGAACTCGCGCTGGCCCCTGGACACAAGGCAGGCCACCCTGACCCACTGGCTCAGCCACTCACACGCGTTGCACCAAACCAACGCACACCAAAGTGGGCTTAGTGCCACAACAGCGACACGAGCCACAACAGTGAGAAGAGCACAGACTGTGGCACGCAACAAAGGACAACACAGATAACTGGACACGGACAACATACAATACTACGGATTACACAGACAATAACAAGCAGAGCAACACAAGCAACACGATCAAGGGTCAGTGAAGTAACTGGATCCTCCAGGACATTGCGCCCCTGCTGAGACTAAGCAGGAAGGAGAGCCCACCAACCAAATACACAAAGTGAGAGCACCCTGGAGTGGGGAACACGTGCGGAAGGAACAGGGTGGGGGTCACAGGTGGCAGGCCCAGACAGTCTCACTCACAACCCTTTCCCCTATCGTAGGAGCTGATCCAAGGCCAGTCCAGGGAACAAAGGGCACGCAGTGCCTCACACCAGGGAAGCAAACACTCCACACACCAGCGCCCAATGTCACTGGGCATGTCTTTGGGTGCATGCATGTGTGCTTTTGTGAATGACATGCCATGGGGCTTGTACTGGGAAGTGGGGACAATGGATGGGTGTGGAGTTGCACCGTGGGTGTGGGGGCAGCGTGGGGTGGCATTTGGGTGGACATTTGCTACATGAATGTATGTTGTGAAAATGTGTTGGTTGGGGGGTCATGAGTCGGGGCCTGCAATGCAGTGTATGCTGCCATGCGGGCTGCCTGCGACCATGGTCACGGGTGATGGGTGGTCCCCTGTGATGTGGGCTGCAGGCAGGGCATGATCATGGCTTAGGGGGGTCCTCTGTGATGTGGGCTGCCTGCGGGGCATGTCTTGGGTGTAGGGGGATCCCTTGTGGCATGGGCTGCCTGCTGGGCATGCTCACGGGTGTAGGTAGGGTCCCCTGTGGCGTGGGCTGCCTGTGGGGGATGGTCATGGGTGGAGGAGGGCCCTACACCCGTGAGCATGCCCCGCAGGCAGCCCACGCCACAGGGGACCAACCCTACATCCGTGACCATGCCCCACAGGCAGCCCAACACCCGTGAGCATGCCCGCAGGCAGCCCACGCCACAGGGGAGACCCCCCAACACCTGTCACCACACGCGCAGCCCTTTCCAAGCGGGGGTGCATGGGGAGATTTTCACGTGTTTTGGCTGGCGCGAGCAGGGTACACGTATTCAAGGGGGTGCGCGGGGAGATTTTCACGTGTTTTGGCTGGCGCGAGCGGGGTACGCGTATTGAAGGGGTGCGCTGGGAGATTTTCACGTGTTTTGGCTGGTGCGAGCGGGGTACACGTATTCAAGGGCGTGTGCGAGTAGATTTTCACGCTTTTTGGACGCCGCGAGCTGGGTACGCGTAGTTTTTCACGCAATTATGGTTTAGGGGGCTGTATGCTGGTGCAGGGTTAGTGCGGCCCTTTGCGCCGTATTCGGATTTCTATGGCTTTTTCTGGTGCAAGGGGCGTTCTTGGGGGCGTTACTGGCGCTGCTGGATTTTCACTGCACCACGGCTGCAAATGGCTCAGGAAATCCATGAATAAACGGTGCGCCAAAATGCTGTGTTGCGCTGCGCCTGGCACACGCTTGGCACACGCACCCTCTCTGGGCAAGGCGCGTGCGGTACTTCTGCAGTGGAATCTATTAATTGACCCGATTATCTTCAAGGGGAGCTGGAAAAAGTTCACCAACAATTGGCGATGGTCCTGGACTTTCTCAATGCCGATTTTGTATTTCAATGGTGTCCACACAATATATGGATATTGAATA
The DNA here is from genome assembly GCF_040938575.1 of Ambystoma mexicanum. NCBI lineage: Eukaryota > Metazoa > Chordata > Amphibia > Caudata > Ambystomatidae > Ambystoma > Ambystoma mexicanum. Next base: position 548,813,914 of record NC_090932.1, read on the forward strand.
TTATGTAAGAAACAATTTGTAGCTTAATGGAAATAGAGAAAATGTTATGTTGTCTCTGCCTGGGGGTGGGAGGGGCGAGTTGGGTAAAGAGGGGTAAGGAGAGTTGGGGGAAGGAAAGGGGGGTTTATGTTGATTATAAAAATGTTTAATTTGGAAAATCATAACCTCGCCCTTTCTCATAGCAATTGTTCACCCTCTATGCTCCTATACATGTACTATAGAGCATGCTAAGCAGTAAGTTAAGTGAGAAAAGGCTCACACAAGGGTGATTGTCTGTTCCTAAAAGGATCTCAGGATCTGACTTGGGTTGTTGTGGGGCAGGGGCGTTGCTAGGGGGGGGGCTAAAGGGGCTATAGCCCCTGATCTTTTGGTTGTAGCCCCGGATAGAATCTCAGGAGCTACAGCCAAAAGACTAGCTAGCCCCCAGTCCCAATAGTTCCGACATCAGCTTAGCCCCGGGTCTTTTCCAGACCTAGCAACTCCCCTGTTGTGGGGGGATAGTTTCAGTAGGTATTTGGGTACTTGAACTAAGATCGCCATGCGAGTCAGCACAAAAATTTTGAAGATAAGCATTAGCTACATGTGCCGCGAGCATAGGGAAAGCAAAGCAGGATAAATCTGGTCTGAGATTTTCAGATTAAGGATAAGTCTGGAAAGGAGGACTAATTGCACTAATCTGCATTTAAAAAAATCACCAGCAACTGGACTAGAACGTGCCAAATATGTGCAAAATTAGCTTCAGCGATTTTGAATTGTGTACATTTCAACCCAGTTAGTAATCATTTTCAACTTATATTACGCCTTGCGAACACATCATTGCTGATTTTCAGAAACCCTACATTACCAGTAGAGCCACATAATTAGTCATTTCTGATAAATCCGGTGTCCCTTGTGTTCGCTTAAAAAAATCAACTTCCTCCGAGTGGATCAAACTATATTCTTTTCGGGAATTTGATACAAAGTCTGAAAACACAAGCTATATTTACATCACTTTAGGGGCATAAGATAAATTGCATAATACTTAGAGATTTTCTTATCACAAGTTCTCAGACATACTCGTATCAAACTTTCAAACGCACTGTTTTATACGTCCTAATGCATAGTATTTTAGTGGAGATGTCTCTTATCATATGGTAGGAGCAACGTCAACCTCCATTCCCTAAATCTCTGTTGCATGCAACTGTTTGGAGCCATAGGTCGCTGCACTGTAGTTATGGTGAGTGACCTGAGCCATAGGAAATCTGAACATTATATTGCTAATGAAGGATTTCACTGATATTTTACAAACAAGAAGTTTGTCACACACCCCCAATGGCACCCCCCCCAAATCCTCCCCAGCCTGGAAATTATGGCAAAGATTTATTAAGAAATGAAAAAGTTATTAAGAAAGCAAAAATATGCTGTTTGCAGCCTACTCCCATTCATTTTCACTTATAGAAAAAGTCCACATTTTCTAAAGCCGAAGTGCAAAAAATACGCTGGATTGAATTGGACCAAATAAGAAACAACTTGGAAACAAAGCGTTCACTTAATTTTCGGGACAGGTTTTGGGTTATTCTATCCACTAGATTTTAAAATATTTGATGGGGAAGATGGTGCCCCCCCTTCTCCCAAAGCGTTTTCTCCCATGGTGCTTTGAACGTGCCCGTAATCTTGATATGTGGGCAGGTTAGGCATCTTTTGTTTCAGCAAGGCATGGTTCCATAAACTGTGATATTTTTATGTGTAGTTTTCTTCTGACCATCATTCCCTTCACATTGGCTGGTTGTCTGAAAGCAAGCAGGGGCGGGGCATCTCAGAGAAAAATTCTCTCGAACGTTTATCTTCTTGCAGGATGGGTTGGAGTTCCTTAGCAATCTTGCATTGGGCCTCCAACTCTGGATTGTATGTGACTACCAGTGGCACCCGGTTTGTGCATCTTTCTCTCTATGTTCTTAGAGGTTGGTCCAGGGGATCCGTGTTGCTCTTTGAATCTGGCTGCCCACCGTTTTGTGGTTGTGTCCACGGTTCATGATGTCTGATCTCACAGTTTGTGGGTTTTTAGCCCGGTCCCTTAAGCCGGGCTAAATTGTATCTTAATGCTTGGCTGAATATTGTAGCATGTTTTGTGTGCACTGGGTCGAAGCTGGCACTCTTCAAGAAGCATGCACGATCGGTTGGTTTGTGATGTACCGTGGTCTGAAGCTGGCAATCTTTTGTTGTTATGGTGGTGTCAAGGAAATGCACTTTTTCAGGAGAGTTTGAGGTTGATGGTTTTGTGGAATTCATCAAATCCTCTGTGGAAGTTTAGGAAGTCCTATTCCCCAGCAGTCCAATTCAGCAGGATGTCATTGATGTAGCACAGATATCTCAAAGGTCTGCAGTCACAGGTGTCAAGGAACTCCATCTCTAATTGTGCCTTGAATAAATTCGCTCTCTGCCACGCCATTTGAGTATACATGGCCATCCCCATCATTCGGAAATAAGTATCAGTATCAAATTTGAAATAGTTGTGGGTCAAGATGAATTCTATGCCCTTGCCTATATTGACTGCAAGTGGGTTTTGATCGCCAAGAGCATTCTTACTGTCAGCTTGTGTAATTAAAGGGGTAAGTGACCTCATCCCCTTCAGTTAACATCTGCAAGTTGTGTGCTCTGAAAACGGAAGGGAAGAGAATGAGGCAAAACGTTGAGAGGCTGTCCTTGACTTTTTGAAGAGCTGAAGCCGGAGCCCTTGGCTCATAAACAAAAAAGGAAAACAAACATGTAACTTACAAACTTGTAGCAATCTGTTCGTCAGGGCACCCGGGGCAGCATAATCCTGAGGGAAACAGCCCTTGCTTCTCAAGGCAAGGACTGATTAACTGGAGAGCATTGGCTGCTTGTGCATTCCTGTGAGTGAGAGGAGGATTATATGTGGGGACAGTAAGAAATAAAACTGAAGGCTGCCAGATCCAGTGCATCGGAAATGCAGTGCAGGCCCCTCACTAATAGAGAACCACCCAAAGTGTCATGAACCATCGCCTACGTCCTTTCTGGACTTCGTGGTCCCTGACCCATAGTAGACTGAATGCAGTGATCCTCCCAACATGGCCGCTGGATGCGGAACGTAACTTGCCAGTCCTTGCGCTCCAAGCTCTACTAAACAGACACGCCCCCGCGTCTCAACGCTACTGCTCGCTGTAGTTGGACGTGTCTTGCCGGAGTTCGCTCGGGGCTTGTTTCTGAATCCTATTTCCTGGTTCCTTGAGTCCTACCCCCTTCCTTCCTTTCCTCCACTTACCTTGTGCCTTCCTGGATTTTTGCCCACGCTCGAGTCACAGCGTTCTGTGCCTCCAAGCTCGGACATTGTTTCTTCCTGGTTTCCGCCCTGGACATCTGAACGTATCCTGGAGTTGGGCTAACATCCTCACGCTGGAATCCGAAGACCAGCACACAGGTTTATACAAAAGAAGGTCGCAAGCAAACAAGAAAAATAGGTGAGAAGGGGAGAGACATGTGACATATTGAGACGCCTAAAGAACGATACGGATAAAGAGATAGAAGCCGCTGTACATGACCTCATGCGAGGCATGCAGGAACTAACCACAGAAGTCCAGAACCTTAAGGCAGATAATGCTGCTTTAAAGCAGCTAGTCTTGTCCCATGACTCTGCAACTAAGGAAAGTGTTTTATTGGGAGGAGTAGCGGACAAATATGATGGTTCTGCAAAGACCCTTCGTGCCTTCCTTGATTCATGTGTGGTACACTTCACCTTCAAGCCCTACTACTTTTCCACCCCTAGAGCAAAGGTGGGGTTTATGATCTCACACCTCACTGGGAACGCCTTGACCTGGGCAACTCCCCTAGTTAATACGGGTGACGCCCTCCTAGATGATTATGATGGGTTTGTGGAAGCCTTAAAAGCCATGTTTGATCGTCCAGAGCAAGTTTACAGCGCTCAGGAACGTCTACTTGAATTTCAACAAGGGTCCCAGGATATGCTTACCTGTGTGACCCTTTTCAAACAACTTGTGAAGGAAGCTGATTGGTCTCAAGAGGGCAGCTTCACCCTCTTTCGAAGAGGCTTGAATGAAGAAATAAAGGACGAGTTAGCCAGAGTAACTCGGCCAAGCTCCTTCCAGGCCCTCATGGACCTTTCCTTGCAAATTGACCTTCGAATTCAGGAAAGAAAGGCAGAGGAAAAGAAATCAAAACCAACATTCCAAAGGGCTGCCACAGACCATTCTTCCAGACCAGAGTCCGCAGCTTCCCCGACCTCGGATCCAGAACCCATGCAGCTGGGGCCCTTCCGTGGGCCCATTACCCCGCAAGAAAGGATGTGCCAGATTCATACTGGTCTGTGCATGTATTGCGCCTCTGATAAACACCTCGTGAGAGAGTGCCCTATTGCTCCTCCACGGCGTTTGGGAAACGCCAGCTCCCGATCCTAGGTGGGGCGCAGCTTCGGGAGAGTGGTGTCTGCTCCACTTCAATTCCTTCCATGAACTCTCCTGGACAAAACAATCTAGTGATTCAACAGGCATTCCTATCGCCTTCCAAGAAAGAATCTTACCCCATCCTGGCACTAGTGGATTGCGGATCCATGGGCATATTCATAGATCATGATTGGGTCACTAGTCACAACAATCCCCATGAAACTCGAGAAATTATGCAACCTGTTGAAGCTATTGATGGTAGACCCTTGTCTTCGGGACCCATCACCCTTCAAACCAAAGAGGTTCTTCTTTCTATTAACCACCACCAAGAGAGAATCAAATTCGACATCATAAGATCTGCCCACTATCCAATGGTTCTTGGCATGCCCTGGTTACAGAAGCATAATCCTTACATCAATTGGTCTGCAGGCTCCTTGTTTCTTGGCTCAGAACATTGTATGTCCCACTGTTTGTCCCTAGACATCATACCAAAGCCTTCGGAGGACTCTCAAGAAACTCAGCAAGTTCCAATCACTGTCTCTAACATCATCCAGATTCCCAAGGCCTACCAGGCTTACACAGATGTATTCTCGACAGCCATTGTTCAAGCTCTCCCACCCCACAGACCGGAGGATTGTGCCATTGATACTGAACCTTCAGCCGTAATCCCATTCGGAAGAATGTTTATTTTGTCTGAACCTGAAAAAAGGGCCCTCCGAGAATACTTAGATACCAACTTGGAAAATGGAACCATTCGGCCATCCAAGTCCCCAGCCGGCGCTTCTCTGTTTTTTGTACCCAAGAAGGATTCCAAGGAGCTCAGGCCATGTCTGGATTATCGTGGCCTTAACCAATGTACTCTCAAGGACCGCTACCCATTGCCCCTCATTTCGGACATCCTGGAAGCAGTCAGAGGTGCAGTCATCTTCACCAAACTAGATCTCAGGGGTGCCTACCATCTTATTTGTATAAAGGAAGGTAACGAATGGAAAACAGCCTTTAGAACACCCTTCAGCCATTTTGAATACTCGGTTATGCCCTTTGGACTTGCTAATGCCCCAGCAGTCTTCCAACTTTTTATGGATCGGGTGTTCTCTGATATGCTATTCCTCTTTGTCATAGTATGTCTGGATGACATACTGATCTATTCCAAGGACCATTTGAAACACGAAGAACACGTAAGGGCAGTTTTACAACGTCTACATGAACATAATCTCCTGGCCAAACCCGAGAAGTGTCTTTTCCATGTAACTACGGTTCATTATCTTGGATTCCTTCTCAGCCCTAAGGGGATTGGAATGGACTCCTCAAAGGTTGATTCCATTCTATCTTGGCCTGTTCCAACCACTGTAAAGCAGATTCAAGCCTTTCTGGGGCTAGCTAACTTCTACAGGACATTTATACCAGCATTTTCTGAGATTGTGCATCCCATTGTTACATTATTAAAGAAAGATACTCCCTTTCAGTCGACCTCAGCCCAAGAATCAGCGTTTCAGCGCTTGAAGTCAGAGTTCACACAAGCTCCCATCCTAGCTCAGCCTGACATTGATCGACCTTTTCTTGTTGAAACAGATGCCTCCAACTATGCCATTGGGGCAGTCCTGAAACAGGAACTTGCCGACAAGATGGAACATCCCATCGCCTATCACTCCCAGTGAAACGCATTACTCAGCCCTAGAGAAGGAATTGGTAGCCATTCGCCAAGCCTTCACTGATTGGCGTTATCTCCTTCTAGGAGCCAAACACCCGGTACAAGTCCGCACGGACCATCGGAATCTTCACGTCCTACAATCCCTAGAATGCAGAAACAGTCGGCAAGCCCGTTGGGCCTTCTTTTATGCCCAATACCAGTTTCAAATCCATCATTACATTATAGCCGATGCCTTATCCAGACGTCTTGATTACGAAACCCTTGAGGACCGGACCTTTCCTAAAATGTTCCCCCACACAATATTTGTTGCTCAAGCAATTACCCTCCTGGAAAAAATTTGAATCCAAACTCAGTCCTCTGAACCTTGGAAGGAGTTTAAGAAGAACAATCGATGGAATCTCACAACAAAGGATGGGTACCTATTCAAGGACAATCAGCTGGTCATCCCTACTCCTGGACTGAGACAAAAGATCACCAGCCTATGTCATGATGCCTTCCATTCAGAACACCGTGGCATCACCAACACCCTCCATCTAATACAAAGACAGTTTTGGTGGCCAAGGATGAACGGCGATATCAAAATCCATGTCCAGTCTTGTGCAGTCTGCAATCAGAACAAACATGACAATAAAACACCAGCTGGTCTCCTGCTCCAACCAGCAATACCAACAAGACCCTGGGAAATCATTGCCACAGATTTTATAGTGGAATTACCTTCTTCCAGGGACTACACAACTATAATGGTTACCATTGATTTGTTCACTCATATTGCTCATTTTACGCCTTTGTACAAACTACCATCTTCATCTGAACTTGCTGGGATACTCCTGGAACACATATTCCAGCTTCATGGGCTACCTTCCAAAATCATTTCTGACCGAGGACCCCAGTACATATCTCAGTTTTGGAAACAGCTATGTCATATACTGGGAATCCAACGTGTCTTGTCTTCGGGTTATCACCCACAGACCAATGGAGCTACTGAACGAGTAAACCCAAACCCTGGAACAATATCTTTGTTGTTTTGCCACAAAGGTCCAGGATGATTGGTCACTCTGAATACCTGTGGCTGAATTTGCATGCAACAATTCGGATCATGCAGCTATCAAAACCAGTCCCTTCTTCTGTAGTCAAGGTTTTCATCCTTCAGTCCTACCGTCCATTCTTCCACATCCTACCCCAGTTCCTGCGGTTGATTCCTGGATTGAAACACTAATTAATGTGCACAAATAAGCAAAGGAACACCTAGAAAAGGCCCGAAGAGACGTTAAGCATCATGCTGATTCCAAAAGAAGACCTGGACTTTCCTATTCAATAGACAACAAGGTCTGGTTATCCTCGAAACACCTTCCTCGTCACCTTTGACCAAATAAATTGGCTCCCAGGTATTACAGGCCCTTTTCTATAAAAGAAATCGTCAATCCAGTGGCCTTTCGACTCCGACTACCAGAATCATGGAAAAGGATCCATCCAGTCTTCCACACTTCTCTGTTAAAACCTTACGTTCAACCCTCTCAAACTGCTCCAAGATCCACCCCAGTGATTGTCAATGACCAACTGGAATACGAGGTCACCAGAATTTGTGACTCGAGGTACCGACATGGGCAACTACAATACTTGGTTGAGTGGAAAGGGTATCTTCCCAGTGAGCGCACCTGGGAACCTGTGTCCAACATGAATGCTCCCAGGTTGATTAGAAGATACCATCTTATCCATCAAAGCAAACCTGGAGGAGCTGCTCGTCCCTTACAACTGTCTGGCACCAGAGAACTACAGTTCCCTGTGTTTCTGTAGTCCTCACGTCCTTTTTGTAATTATCAGACGCGTCAGGGCAGGTGCATCAGTCTGCGCTAGTCCATGACAGGACGCTGAACAGAGCTCTGCTTGCACAAGTCTCTCTATCTGTCTCATACTATGGAGTTAGCTGTGACACTGGACGCCTTGTGCAAAGAACAGGCTCACAGTGACAGCACAGCCCAATGCTTCCTATGTCAACAAACATCACGGAAGGCGCATTGGGAGGCCATAGTGCAGCGACTCTTATACTGAGTCCTGAGCCGGAAACCGCATAAAAGGGCCAGTGCCTACTGGATCTGGTCTCACCACCCTAGTGATATCATCAGACCCCTCCCTGATTCCTGGTGATACGCAAGGCCCTCTAGCCCCAAACAAAGAGTTGGTAAGTGAGACAGGAAACAGGACAGTTATACAGGTAATACAGGACACTCGAGATTATCAGCAAAAACACTACATGTGATGACGAAACCCCAGACAGGAGCGGTTGACACTCGGCAGGTGACCTTAAAACTGGCTCTTCTTAACACAAATTCTCTCCCTAAACATGTTTTCAATGTGCATGATTATATTGTGGAAAATAGCGGTGACATCATGTGCCTCACGAAGACATGTCTCTTGGACTCGCATGGTCCTACTATAGAGCAGGCGACTCCTGCGGGATGTGTCTTTTTTGGCAAGAATCGGCCCGAGGGACATAAAGGTGGTGTTGCTATCATCTGTAGGAGTCATCTTGGTATTTATGAGGTCAAAGTGGATTGTGATGGATGTGAGATCCGAAACATGAAGAGCACCCGAAATCATAACAAAAGCATTAACTTTATCTTGATCTATAGACCCTCTGTAGAGATGCCTTTATTTAATGAAAACATCACTCAATTGTTATCCCCCTTGCAATAAACGAACTGCTCCACAATTTTTCTGGGCGACCTAAATCAATGGAAAGGGGACTCGCAAGATAAGGGGGCTATGGACTTAGAAGAATCACTAAACAACATGTATATCTATGTACACAATTCTGACCCCTCTCACATAAAGGGCAATATCTTAGATTGGCTCGCTAGTGGAAATATGAAAGTGGTAAACGTGGTTACGATTCCATGTGTATGGTTGGATCACTTTTTCATTACTGGCTTTGTAGAGCTTCCACAACCCTATCAGTGCAAACACAAGGTACCTTCTAGGGTCCTCGGAAGAGACTATCGAACAATCAAAACTTCAGACCTAGCTGGGTGCCTGAATGTCTTGATGTCCCAGACCACTGATCAAGACTCCCCTGACCTGTTAGTGAAGAGTTATAATATGCACCTAGAACTGTTGCTAAATAGAATTGCTCCACTAAAACTTAGAACAGTCAGGGAACGTCCCAATCATCAGAAATGGTTCACTCCAGACCTTAGTCTGCTGAAACAGAGGAAAAGGCAAGTCTAACATAATTGGCTCAAAGAAAAAGTACAGACGAATAAAGATGCTTGGAAATTAAAGGAGATGGAATATAAACGTAAGATTATGGAGGCCAAACAAAATTACTATAACAAACAAGTTATAAAAGCAGCAAATGAAACTAATGAGCTCTTTAAATTATTCAAGGCTTGGGAAAAATGTAATGCCCTGAATCAGACTATTAATTCAGATAGAGCTGATTGTAAGAAGATACAAAAAGCCTTTGCGGATAAAGTCATATCAGCGCATGCCAAAATATGCAAAGACTTGAACCAACTAAATCCACCAGTGCTGAAGCAGATAAAGAGGTAGCTCAATTGCACCCTACTAGTTGTCCAGGAGACCCCCTACCTTCTAAACTTATTCTTTAGAACAGACATTTGTTTTCACCAGTCCTCCGAAGATTTATTAATGCTTCTTTAGCACAGAGCTGGGTCTCTGCGGTTATTAAGGATGTTGTGGTTACCCCGCTTCTGAAGAAACAAGGGTTGGACCACAAGGACCACTCTAATCTCAGGCCAATCACCAACACACTGTTTCTTCTGAAAATAATTGACGAAATGGCCACTATTCAGATGCAACTTTAAGCGGAGGCTATTAGCCTCCTTCATGAGAAGAATTCGGTTTTCGGTGTGCCCATGGGACCGAGAGTGCCCTTCTCATTCTTCAAACGCACATGCTCTCTGCCTTAGAAAGGAGTGGTTCGCGACTGCTGATTCTTTTAGATCTATCAGCAGCTTTTGAACCCCTCAATCATAAAAGGCTGCTAAATATGATGACCAACATTGTTTTTTTCTCAGTGAAAGCCACAGCATGTATGGAGTCCTCCCTCTGTGGCCAGAACCCTAGAATTTGTTGGGGAGATGGTTATTTGGATCTAGAGCCAATCCTGTGTGGTGTTCCGCAGGGGCATGCCTATCCCCATCTCTTTTTTTTAACATTTACATCAAACCATTGTGTGATGAAATAGAGAAACTAGGGGTATTTTGTGCTAACTATGCAGATGACTTCCAGCTCTCCATGGAACTAAGTGGGGATTACGAAACTGACCAGGAGAAGCTAAATAAAATCTATATGCTCATTAAAGGCTGGATGTCCTCTAATTGGCTTTGCTTAAATGCTACTAAAACTGAGCTCATGGTGTACGGGTCTAAATATGCCTGTGAGGCCCTAAGCCGGGAAAATTACAGTGTCTGTATTGACAGAGGCAGTATTCACGTGACCGGCAAGGTCCAAACCCTTGGCATTTTCATGGAGGCATCGCTGAATGCGGATGCCCACGTGAATTATCTATTCAAAAACTCCAACTACTATTTAAGAGTCCTGAGATAGATTTGTCCTCTGGTCACTAAGACAAACCGTGAAAAGTTGGTTCGAGCTATCATTCTACATCAGCTTGAATACTGCAACTCACTGCTTGGTGGAGTAAGTAAGGAATGTCTGAGCAAGCTTCAAAAGCTTCAAAATTATGCTGTACGTATAGTGTACAATATTGCACATAGAAACCCAGTATTTATGGCCCGAAGGGAGCTTCATTGGCTCTCTGTGGTAGCCAGAGTGCAGTTTAAGATACTCATGCTAGGGCATAAGTGTCTATTTGGAACAGCACTGTGTTACCTGAAGGAGAAACTAGAATTTTACAAGCCAGTTAGAAACCTGAGGTCTTCTGGTGTGCACAGTTTATGCGTCACCCGGGGGAATGGTCGGTCTTTCCCCCACTTTGATCGCACAGGCCTGGAATGAGCTCCTAGTGCACTTGTGGAAACAAAATAACCATCTCATCTTTAGGAAACTTCTGAAAGCTAGATTATTTGCATAGGTAGGCCTTTCCCATTGTCTCTCTTTGTCAAGTTTTGTTTCTGTGTTGTTTTGTTTAGTGTAGCGCCTGGATGGCCACAGGCTTTGGCGTGCTAGAAATACACAGAAATATAAATAGAAAATAGAAATAGTGTGTTGGCTCCAAGAGGAAACCAAGCCAAGACTTTGTTTAATCTGTTAAAGCTTGCCCATTTAACCCACACGTATAAAAGGCAACAGGTTAAACAGAAAACAGAGCCCTTTGTGCCACCTGAGGCCTGCAGGAGGAAACAAACTAATGAAAAGAGAATATGAAGAACAAATCAAAACCTAATTTAACTTAGGAAGAGGCCCTTCTGCGCTAGAGAAAAGTACTAGTGCCAATGTAAGAAAAGACAAATATGAAAAAAACTCAATGTCTCTTAGACGATATGAATAAAGCAAAGACGCACCAGGGATCATTAACCCAGGTTTGCATCATGTCTTCTATTTTGCATTGTGTGTGTGTGGTGTGTCAATACTTGCCTGGATGGAAGAGGAGGTGCACACTCTCGGCTCATGGGGCGCCTCCTAAGCAGCAGAAAAAGTGAAGAAGGCGATTGGAGCATAAACAGCCAGAGGAATCCTAATGTGTCCCAAAGCCACCTGCAGTTTGCAGGGGTGTCTCAGAGCAAACACATTTTCAAGTAAGGAAACAGGAAGTTCGAAAACCCCAAGATGCCTTGAGCCACTCACTGTGTGCAGGTTCTTAAAATTTGAAGCAAACTAAAGCACCATTTTGCTTCATTCATTTCCCTCTTTGGGAGATCTGCTAGGCCGTCCCTTAGGAGAGGCTGCGAGAACCCATATCAATAAAGCCATCTGTGGTAAGCGGTTGTCCTCCTTCAAAAGAAAACTTAAATAAGTTCAACATCTTCCTTTCAGGGAGACCTGTCTCATCTCATTGAACTCCATTATGAGAGCATGTGGAGTTAAACTCTCTTCAGAGCTCCCGCGGCAGAGCGGGTGCAAAGAAAGTGTTCACCAAAAGAATTTATTGGGGCCCCAAAGGTTGGATGTTCTTTTCTTTATATTTTTGGCAGACTGTAGCTGCCATAGGTTAGTTGCATAATATGAGTCAAGTGAGATAATACTCACCTAGTGTTTTGAATTGATGAAGTATCAATGGTTCTAAATGTTGTATATTCAACATAGATTTATTTTCTGGTAGTATTATTTGTACCAGATTCTCTGCCTCCCTTTTGGTTTATTCTTTCTTTAATGTTCAGGTGGAGCTGAAGATATCTGACTTCATATTTTAATCACTTATTTTGAGGTTTTCAACTGTTACTGGTGTAGGATGTGTCCTTTCTTTTATTACTGCATTTTGCCCAGGGTCACACGATTGGCAATCACACCTCTAGAAGGAACTCAGGGGCGTTACTTCAGTGGCAATGTAGCCACCTCCTTCATGCCACAAAGGTTGCTTAAAAAAAGTCCCTACGTGTTGTAACTCTGCATTAGCACTTAGAAGCACCTAGCCTTTCGCATATCAATCGTTCACCCTCTATGCTTCTATAAATGTACCATAGAGCACGCTAAGCAGTAAGTTAAGTCAGAAAAGGCTCACACAAGGGTGACTGTCCCTTCCGTAAAGGGTCTCAGGATCTGACTTGGGTTGTTGTGGCGGGTCGCTTCAGTAGGTATTTGGGGACTTGAACTAAGATCTGCATGCAAGTCAGCACAAAGATTTTGAAGATGAGATAGGGAACGTAGAGCAGGAGAAGTGTGGTCTAATATTTTCAGATTAAGGATGGGTCTGGAAAGGAGGACTAATTGCACTAATCTACATTAAGAAAACATCAGCGACTGCACTAAAATGCACCAAATCTGTGCAAAGTTAGTTCTGCGATTTTGAATTGTGTACATTTCAACCCAGTTAGCAATAATTTTCAACTTGTATTACGCCTTGTGAACACATCATTGCTGATTTTCAGAAACCCTACATTACCAGTAGAACCACATAATTTACCATTTCTGATACATCCTGTGTCCCTTATGTTCACTTAACCAATCTTCCCCAGCCTAAACTGCCACTCCCAACAGGTTTTACCTTTTGATGCTGGCGCCAGAAAGAATGGAGGCCAAGGCTTTGCATAGCAGTTTAGGGCATTGATTGGCAGCAAGAAAGAAACCAGTGATTGCCACAACAATGAACACTCTACCTGCTGGGCAGCATCAGCTATTAGCTTACAAGGTGGTTGGAGTCGTCAGAACTAACGTAGTATCTGGGTTCTGGAAGCAGGCACAAGGATTCAGAGATGACGCTGGATGCAGGATGACACGTGTTTCGGCATATAGACTGCGCCGTTTTCAAATCCAGGCTAATTTGATTCATCGTGAAAAAGAAAACATAAGAAACACAGCATTTTGAAACTCATATATGGAATACCATGTTGATTATCAAAGAAAAAATGTGGCTTTATTAGTGTTTTAACCACATACCCTACATTGCAAAAAACATTTCACCTCGTGCGTTTTAGTGAACCAGACCATAAGTATATGCCACTATGTCAGAGCAGTAGGTGGAGGGAGGGGGGTTGGAGTGCTCCTGCTAATTGTATCTACATCTGATAAGGTCAACTTTTTTCTTTGATAATCGACATGGTATTCCATATATGAGTTTCAAAATGCTGTGCTCGTTATGTTATCTTTTTCATGATGAATCAAATTAGCCTGGATTTGAAATCGGCGCAGTCTATACGCCGAAACGCGTGTCATCCAAGAGGGGGTGAAAATACAGAACAAAAATAAAAGACTTTATTGAACACAACGGATTTTGAAATTGTTATTCAGAGTTAAAGGAAACACACTAACAATCTATCTTGGTGCAAATAAGTGTAGGCACAGTTTCAATTTCTCTCACAATTTACAGACGGAGTAGTGGAACTCAGTGTCTCCGTAGTGACCTACAATCATGCGACAAAAAACCAACTAAAAAGGAGAAAAATATATTTTTTTTTAAAAAGAAAAGAAATTACAAAAGCAAACTAAATTAGGTCGCAAAGGTACAAGCCTATGATATCTCTAAAACGCTCCTCAATGTCAGAGAATTGTTCATTATAGATATCGAGTACCACGCAGACCTGTCCTGGAATAACTAACGAAAATGGCTGAATACTTGGAAAACAGAGAGGAAGAAGCCAACAATTTATTCTCTCCCAGCGGTAACAATACCCATGCTTTCAGTTCAAGAACCCCGAAAAGAAAAGACCTTAGATATAAATTCGTGAAATTGGAAAGGGCCTCTCGCAGGGAAATAGATAAGCATTGGGAGATAATCTCTTTGAAGAATAACTTATCTAAGGAACAAATTCCAAGAGGACTTTGCATTCTTATTTTTCCAGATTTTAATAAGGATGATGATAAAGACCTAGCAGACAACTGGGAATCAAATCGTAACCAATGCTCAAAACAAGTGCTGGAAATGTTAATTGAACATGCACAAAGAGAACACAAAAGGACAACTGAACTAATAGAAAATATCAAGAAAGAAATTAAGGAAGCAAAAGCTTTTGATGTCACAAAGGAAAATAATGTTTTGAAAATGTATGAAATTCTCAAAGAATACCAAGATGACATCAAATTACGAAAACTAAGGACATTTTAATCGAGACGACAGAGACTACCAAGACGACAAGGTGTACAATTTTCAGGAGAAGTATAATAAACTCACTAAGCAGGTTGCAAGAGAAAGTACTCCCAATACTTCATCAGCAAGGTCGGAAGCAGAAGAAGAATCTGAAGCTAATGTGGATGCAGTGCAAGGGACAAGTAAGCCAAAAGGCCATGGTTTCCTAAATCAAATTAGAAGCTTTAAAAAGGGAAATAGAAATGTCCCGACTAAACAGGTCAGTTTTCAGATGAACAAGAAACCAGACACCTCACAGAATACAGTTGGAGCAGAGGCAGGACAGGATCAGGAGGATCCAGGAAATCCAGACGGTCTAGACGCCTACCGGCGTCTAACACGAGCAGCAGCACGAGAAGCAGCAAAGATACAGAAATAAACACAATCTGGTGATGAATATTTCAAGTCAACCTTTAACAAAAGATGAAATTAGTTTACTTAAAGGGTTATCTTTTGCCCAGATGACTCTATTTGAACCCATTGACATACACATAGATCTTTTTAAATTTGTTTGAAAACTTAAAATGAAGACGTTTTTTGCAAAACAAGTAGACAAGCAGAAACCGACTCCTGAAAGAATGATAACAAGTGACATAACTATTGAAGAACTGGGTAACATCCATCTTTTGAGATCCCTACGGGAACCCAACGACTATCCAATACACCAAACAATGCAGGAGCTAGAGATACAACCGGCAACCCTAACCAGTAAGGAACTCAAACCCAAATCAAAATTCGTACCACAATTGTCACCAGACAACATGGTGGACGCTTTTTATAAATCAGTAACAAACGATTTATACCAATTGACAACCAAATCCAAACAAAGATGTAGGAATCTTCCTAATAACCTTATCCAGAAAGAAAGAACAGCAATACAAAATCTACAACTAAACAAAGATCTGGTTATAAAGGAAGCAGATAGGGGTGGTAATATCATCATAATGAACCGAGAAGACTACATCAAGATGGCTAACAATCACCTAGAGACTCCAAATATTGTTATGAGAAATTGCCAACTAATACAACTTTGAGGATAATGCAAGAATTGAAAGGTCAAATAGATGGATGGTACCAGCAAGGACTAATTTCAGATGAGGAAAAATTACACCTCTATGTAACCAAACCGGTAATTCTGACTATACATTGTCTTCCTAAAGTATATAAGACCTTTGATACCATCCTAGAAGTCAGGCCAATCATTAGTGGCATTGGATGGGCAACGGAACCACTGGCAGAATGTATAGATAATGTGATAAGCCCAGAAGCATGTAAAATCAAGGCGTATCTGAAAGACACTACTGCTGTTATCAAAATTTTGGAGGAAATACATTGGCAAGATACTTATCTGTTGGCAACCTGGGACGTTAAGGCACTCTACACGTCAATTGGACACCAACTAGCACTAGAAGCAATGGATCATACCTTTTAAGACAAGCCTGCCTCACATTTTAACTATGCATGCATGCTCAAAGAAATGCTAATGGCTACTTTAGAGAATAGCATCTTTACTTTTGATAACCAATTTTTTTTGACAAATCCGAGGGGTTGCCATGGGCGTAAAATACGACCCAGCCCTAGCCAATCTAGTAATGGCGATGTTTGAAGATTTGTTCATTTACCAGCTCCAAGAATACAAGAACAAGATAATAAAATGGTCAAGATACATAGACGATGTATTCATTATTTGGAATGGAACATCAGATGAACTAGAATCCTTTTTACATCAAGTCAATGAAAACCAATATGGTTTGGAATTTACCAGACAA
This sequence comes from Ambystoma mexicanum, assembly GCF_040938575.1. Taxonomy (NCBI): domain Eukaryota; kingdom Metazoa; phylum Chordata; class Amphibia; order Caudata; family Ambystomatidae; genus Ambystoma; species Ambystoma mexicanum. The sequence goes on from NC_090932.1 coordinate 548,830,435, forward strand.
AGCAGTCACCTGGAAATTAATTTCTTGGATTTAACCATTTTTGTATCCGCCAATTAATTACATACAAAACCTTACAGGAAAAAAACTGAAGTAAATTCCACACATTTCACAACAAGTTGCCACCACCAACCAATTATCCAAAACATCCCTAAAGGGGAATTTATTCATGCAAAACGAACCTGTACAGATTTATCATCATTTGAGAAAGAATGTAATTTGCTGTCAAATCGCTTTTCAGTCAGAGGGTACCCTCAAAAAGCAATCAAAACTGCAAGGGACAAAGCTCAAAATATGACGAAACAATCAACATTGACTCAAAAGATCAAGTAAACACAACCAGATAATACGATACAATTTATCACCACGTACTGCGCAAACAATAAGGAAATTAAGAAAGTCCTCAAAAGAAATTGGTATTTATTGAAGCTAGATCCACATGTCGTCAAATGTATCCAAGACCATCCGACGATAGTGTATAGAAAAGCTAAAACTTTGAAAATGATTCTAAGCCCATCACTATTGCCAGAAAAAGAGGAGACAAGACCAATGAATTGGTTACAGCAACCAATTTCGGGGTTTAGAAAGTGTGGTTTTTGCACCATGTGTAATTACGGAGTGCCAAATACAGATGTGTTCATAAATACAAATGGAGTGAAAACTCGGATTAAAGAACAGATAAACTGTAGATCTAAATACGTTATCTATGCCATAATATGTGTTTGCAACCTAGTATACATTGGAAGTACCATTCGTGTGTTAAGAACGAGAATTAGAGAGCACATCTCTGCAATTGGAAGCCAAGATAAGAACCTTAAACTGTCATATCATTGGCAAAATCACCATCAGTTACAAAATAAAAAAGACATCAGATTTGTGGGCCTCAAAAAGATCAAAATGGGCAAACGTGGAGGTGACCAAGAATTACGTCTGCGGCAGGAAGAAGCCAGACTTATTTGTCATTTTGAAACTGTGGAACAGGGTCTGAACTCGGACAATGAAATGGCCCCCTTCTTATGAAAAATGGCATATGCTTTGGATTTTTAACTTTACCATGATTTAAAATGCATAATGTTTTTTGTTGTGCTACTCTATTATAAGATAAGTAACAATCATCAGAGATATGAACTACCAATACTAACATAGGCAGAGCAATGTGTTGCAAAAACTACACTAATTTTAAACCTCGTCAACAAATTTCAATCCCCAAGAGGAAGACAGTCCACTTAGAATCATGATGATATAAAGCCAGGATCTAAATAGAAATGCAACTAGGAGAAGCCCGGAACAGAATGAGGTGCGGAGAAAAAAAATTATTTTTGTCAAAATCACTACCATAACCATAATCCTTCACACCTAGGAATAGACAGTGACAACCATTTGCTGCTAGTCATTTTACTCGAATTTAAAAACGTACGGGTAACAACATGTTTTCAGTAACACATTTACTATGGTTTGGTAACTACCTACGGTGGCAAACATTGACCCGTATTTACTTTAATTTGGGAATAATAGGCGGACATTTTTTTTTTCAATGAACAAAAACCAACTGGTTAAGAAAAATTGGGGTTTGTAAGGGCCAATGATAACCCGACATACAGAGGAACATGGTAAGCCATCCCAAAATATGGCCAGCACGTTCCCAATTGAACAGAAAGTGATGAAGGACTTAGGTACACTGGGGATTTAGCAATACTTAGCAAGCCCCGAGAGTTTGAGGAAACCCGACGCTTGGAGCGCGAGCATTAGAATTTTCAGGCAAGCCCTTGGAGTAGGTGGGAAGCCCACCTTAAGTTACTCGCACGCATCAGAGCGTGCTTTGAAAAACAATCCCGCATCGGGAAACATAGGAAAAGAGAAATGAGATTAATCTTAGAATTGTAAACAAAAATACGCGTTGCTACGCATGGAATTCTGTCTTAAAGACAACCATGCAATTATCGCATTGCCGCTTTAGGCATTCGAAACTCAGGTATTGTTAAATTCAGTACCCAGGAAAGTACTGTGATTGGTTTACTATATAATTAACTGCCGTTATTTGTTAAAGAGGTTTGGACATTACACGCTGCATATCTTAAATAAGTTTCATGACCTTACGCATATGAGATTGGAATTGGTGTAGACAGTGACAAGCATACAAAATGAGTGTTTATAGTCCGGGTCACAGGAAATCGGGATGTCAGCCTCGAGTCAGATATGACATGCCCTATACCAATATTAATGTATTCATGCTCCTTTGTATAGGTGGGATTGAGCCCAAGAATTAAAAGCTAATTGTGAAGATAAGAACAATATTCATTGTATGAACCTCAACGCTACACAAAAAGGGTAAGAGGTGATGTATGTCATCCTCTGACAAACATAATGATGACAATCACACTAATCAAAAGTAGTGATATCTATAAGAAGCACATCAAATGAGATGTAGATACAATTAGCAGGAGCACTCCAACCTCCCTGCACCTACTGCTCTGACATAGTGGCATATACTTACGGTCTGGTTCACTAAAACGCACAAGGTGAAATGTTTTTTGCAATGTACGGTATGTGGTTAAAACACTAATAAGGTCACATTATTTCTTTGATAATCAACATAGTATTCCATATATGAGTTTCAAAATGCTGTGTTTGTTATGTTTTCTTTTTCATGATGAATCAAATTATCCCGGATTTGAAAAAGGCGCAGTTTATACGCCGAAACACGTGTCATCCAAGAGGGGCTGAAAATACAGAACAAAAATAAAAGACTGTATTGAATACAACAGATTTTGAAATTGTTATTCAGACTTAAAGGAAACACACTAACAATCTATCTTGGCGCAAATAAGTGTAGGCACAGTTGCAATTTCTCTCTTTATTATATTATGTAACTTAGTAATAAAGGTTGAGCTAAAACCTCAATGGCATGGTGATCATACATTACATTGGCGACGAGGATCTATGAAGAACCCAAGACCCCCAACCCGGAACCTATGATTTGAGCGGCACTGGTGGTGGCTGCACAGGACTGACAAGGTTGGACTGCGACGAACAATGTTTTTCGTTATGTTCTCTAGGATATGGTGAGTCATGGATAGCAGCATTGTGCGGGAGGAAACAGTGGTGGCGGTGACAGACGCACATTAATTGTCAGTGGCTGGATACCTAGACTCAGCATTGTCCCGAGCGACGGATTCAAGGGGGGATTTGATGCTTGTGCACTCAGCTGGATCAATGCAGTTTGCCAAAATGCAATATTTGGTATAAATGGTATTGAAGTCGCAGCACCGTTTCAAAGTGCATCTTTCGAATACAGGGTGAACGACAAGGCGCACTACGCGTCCTTTGCTGCCAATGTTCTGCGCAGACGCACAGCGCTATGCGAACGCAAACAATGGAACGAAAAGTAAACATACCAGTGTGATGAAGGGAAGACACTGGTGTTAAGTATTTCCCATTGCAGCAGTGGAGTTTTGAGCTGACTAGAAACTACGAGCCGAAGGAGGAGGGGCTACCGTCTTCAAGCGCCCGGGGCATATCAGCTGATCGTCAAGTTGGTCGCACGGCAAGGCCCGTCAGGGGCGTGGCGTAAGAAGATGGACCAGATAATTCAGCGCAACTTCCGTAATGGATAAATCGTGAAAAGAACTTCAAGAAGAACATGTGTACCTAGGGCCCTAACGGGGAGGGTACACACGTCATCTATGCTGCCTAAAGGTTGAGAGGTAACTTATTGCGTGTGGATCGCCGTTTGTAAAGCTGAGAAGTTACCTGCTCCTGTGTGTTGTGGCCTTAAGGACGACAGGACGCTGTAGTGAGTCTACCCTACTTTATTAAATGACAACTGGTGTGGACTCTTAGGTGTCCAAGTTCGAATCAAGCACGTACTTACAGTTCAGTTAAGTTCAGGACTTCCCCAGTTGAATCACTGTGGGAAATGTGTGCACTATGACGGCACGCTGTAAGCTTCTAGGGCCCCCAGGTAGCCTCCTGTGGCTGTGGTGTTACACCCTAGAAGCTGTGCTGTACGGGTGCTGTACGGCTGCTGTAAGCTCTCTCTTTCTTGGCTCCTCATCAGGAGCAGCGCTGCGGTGCGACCGCTTCATCTGGCAGGCTGCCAACTCTGAAGCGGGAAACGTTTTCCCGCGGAGCGTGGGCTCGCGAGATCACGTTATGTGCGATCTCAAGAGAACACGCTCCCGCGATCGTGTGATCTCCCCACACAGTGCATTGGATACTGAAATAAGCCTGCATTGAATACTGAAATAATCCCGTATTCTTCTGAAATAAGCCTGCACTGTTACTTTTGCTGCAGGAAGAAAGTGCTCCTTTACTGTGGGTAAAAAATGGCTATGGCAGGTGTACCTGGCCCTCCTATGTTCATGGCCAGTCCGGGTACCATTAGGATCAAATGCCCTGCGTGGAAAAAGGGTCTCATGCACTATATTAAGGCCATTTGTTGAAATAAAATTTCTGCACAGTGGAAAGTGTCAATGTTAATGCATTTTATAGGGTATGAGGGACAAAGGATTTTTGAAACTTTTGCCCGACATCGTAGAGTTGGATTGTGAGAGTAATGTTAACGAATTTGATATTTTCTTAATGAAACTAGATCGCCATTTTGTTGTTCGAGTTAGTACAGTGTTAGAAAGGTATGATTTTGGAGGGAACAACATGAAGGGGAAAGTGTTGAAGAATGCATTACAGCACTGCGACAACTGGCTTTAAGTTGTAAACATGGTGACAAATTGGATGAACACATTCGGGACCAATTTATGTTACATTGTTCCAATGATAAAATACGTGAAGAAATATGGTTAAAGGATGAACCGGAAGGTTATTACAATGGCGAAAAGGGTAGAGCATACAATGCAGTGCGTGTCAAAGCTGTCTCGCAAGGAGGTCAGATTGCCAACCAATGAGGTGTTGAGGGTGAATGAACAAAGGCAAGATTTTCACAAGATGGTCAACAAGAAAGGAAAGGAGAAAACCTATAAAGGAGGGGAGGTGGGAACCGAAAGGGGTGTGAAAGCAAATGGAAAGGACGAGAAATTATGTTTCCGATGTGGCAGTTCCAAACATTTTGAAAGATCCCCAGTATGTCCCGGAAGGAGAGCAATGTGCAATACGTGTAGGCAATGAGGACACTTTGAAAAGTGCTGTAAAAACTATGCAAATGGGGATGTAAAGAAAGTATTGTATGTAGTGGAGGAAGGACGGCAGTCATCTGGTGAGGATGAAGATGAAAAGGTTGAGATAGTTACAGTAAACATGGTGAAATGTGATGATGAAGAGGAATGTGAGAGTCCCCTTGTGCATATTGAAATTAACAGTAAAAAGGTTTGTATGATGGCTGATTCAGGTGCCAAAATAACGTTTATGTCATGAGAAATCTATGAAAATGTGCTGTATGGAAAGGTTGAGGATCTGTTACCGTCTGACAAGAAACCGGGTGGGTACAACTGTGGGAGAATAGATGTGATTGGCTGTTTTGTGGCAACGTTTAGATTTAAATGGAGGGAAACCAAAGGAAAGATTTACGTGACCAGGAGTGGAGAAACCCTCTTAGGGTTGAGGCAACAAAAAGGGTTGAAGATAAGGTTGGACTCGAACACTGATTAACAAGTATTCAATGTTGATGAGAATTCTCATGTGGTGAAAGATTTTCCTAAAGTGTTTAACAAAAAGGTAGGGTGTGTCAAGGGCATGGTACACAAGATTGTGATGAGAGAAGGTAGCAGACCTGTGAGTGCAAAATTACGCCCCATACCTTTTGCGCTTAGGGATGGTGTATATCCATCCATAACATAAGCAGAGTCAGAGTAGATAGTGACTGCCTTCCCCATACTAATTTGCAGCGACTCAGTAAGCACCACCATCTTGGCTGCTTGCGCAGAATAATGTGACGGCAATCGCTTCTCCACCTCCACCCGGTACTCAGCACCACAAGGCTTACAACTGCTGCTCCTCTATATCTCTGATCAATCATTGATGATTCATCAACAAAAAGTGTTCCTCCTGTCTCCAATGCATCGTCTTTAACACTTGTACTTTTCCCCTCATCTCCCTCATAGATCAAACAATCATGAACATCATCACCAGGCTGCACTGAGTCAGCCAAAAAAGTTGCTAGGTTTACTAGGTGACACCTCACGGGTCATACGGAAGTATTTGACAAAATAACCATGTACCCAGAAACTCTCTGAGTAGTCAAAGCTGATTTTGACTTCTCCAAAATTGCAAAAACTGCATGTTACATGTACAGTGTCACTGGGCTGCCCATAGTAATGGCTGAGGACTTTTTGTATTGCAAAGGCTGCTGCCGCAAGAGCTTGCTCATACAGAAACTCACCCTGTATAGTCAGTTAGTCTAACAACCCACTATAATAGGCCAAGGGTTTGTGACCTAATGATGTTTTCTGTGTTAGGACCACTGTCATTACCTTCCCATCTGTATGCGAAAAAAGAAAAAATTGCGTTTGGTGATTTGGAGCCGCCAAAACTGGAGCATTACCGATCGCAGTCTTGAGCTCCTGAAAACAAGTTCTCATTTCATCTGACCACTCGATCGGACTCTTCTCTTTCTGTGCTTCCTTGAGAGCTTGCAGCAGGGGCCTCGTGTAATTAGAGTAGTCAAAAATCCAAGACCTACAATAGTTACAGAGCCCCAAAAACTGTTGCATCTGTTTTACCATAGTTGGTTGAAGTGTGTTCTGAACAGTGGTGACTCTCTCAGGCATTACCCTTCTCCCTGCAGATGATAGTACCTGTCCCAAATACACTACTTCTGTTTGACAATATTGCAGTTTTTCTTTGTCCACTTAGTACCCCTTCTACGCGAGCAGGGTGAGGAGCCTGACTGAGTCTGCTCAACACTGTTCCTCTGAAGCACTACAAACAAGTAAATGATCCATGTATTGAATTACAGTGCTGAACATTTGTAAATTCCCCAAATCCATCTGAATAACTGTATTAATAACACGTGGAGATTCACAGTACCCCTGGGGTAACCTTGTGTGTTCAAATCTCTGCCCACGATACGTAAATGCTGTGAGGTGTGGGAATCGGGTTGCAAAGGAACCGAGAAAAAGGCATTTTTCAAATCAATAACTGTGAAGTGGTTCAACCCAGTAGGGAGGTTACAGTGAATGATAGCAGGATTTGGTACCACCAGAAATTCTGATTCAACAATGTTGTTCAGAGGCTGCAAATCCTGAACCATCCTCCAGCTAGACCCCTTTGCCTTCTTCACAGGATAATTGGCTGTGTTACATGGGGACACGGAAGGTTGTATAATGCCTTGCTTAAGCAACGCCATAACCCTTGGTAAAATTGCTCCTTGTTTTAATTTTATTTGCACTGCCCCTACACTTTTCAATAACCGCACATCATGGGGATTGCTGGTCCATAAGTGGTCTGGCACTTTCTCCAAATCCTCCTTCCTATAGTCTGTGGTACCTCCCATGCTCCACCATTACCTGACAAGGCACCCGAATCTCAAAAACCATTTCACCTGCGTTTTACGCATCCCTGAACAATTGCTCATCGGACACATCTCTTAACGATGAGATCGGATCAATACACAACACTGTGCGCCATTCGCCTACTTCCTCATTGGTGCCTGAAAGAACCACCCTGTCCTTCTTCACAACCACGGCTTCTAAAAGAATGGTAACGGTAGTCCCTGGTGTTATCTCCTGTGACTCGGCAGACCGGAACAAATATTCTAGGGGTATTCGCCATGTCCGATCTCTTATTCCAGGTACCCAACTTAACTGTATCAATACCCCATTTAAGAATAATACAGAATGTACTGGCACGCCCCTAATCGCCTGTCGCTGCAATACGTGGGCAAAAGCGCTGCTTCTCTTAATGGGTACAATCCTGGAGTTGAGCACAATATGCCGTCCTTTGAAAACATGATTAACATGTTACGCTTGCTCAGGAGGCCCCTTCCCAAAAGGTTCAGTGGAGTATATTTGCAGTATAACAAGGTAGCAGATAAAGTTTGATCACCTACCTTGATACGCAAATCTTCAGTGTATGGAACTGATAGGACAGCCCCAGAAAATCCCTGCGTGTCCATTGCTTTGCCAGACAGGGGAAATCCTCCTTCTTTAATACAGGATTTCGTGGCCCCTGTATCGACCATGAAATAGAATGGGCCTCATTACAAGGTTGGCGGTCCGGCAATAACGATACCGGTAAGGCAATACCGGCATCCAATACCGGCATCCATTACCGGGCCGTTGTATCACGGCCCTAGATGCCGGTACTACTGGCATTGATAGTGACCCGCTGTGGCTGTGCACCACCATACCAGTGTGCATGCAAGTGCGCGCGTGCTGTGCCAGTAATACCGGCATGCCGCAAGGAAGAGGTTGTTACGAGTCGCACAGACATGCACATACTGGCATCCAGATGCCGGTAAGAAGGGCCACCATGATGCCGGCAATACCAGCATCGCGGATCACCCGTAAATAGCTAACTGCTGTGTTCCCAACTGTCACAGGTGCACACAATCAACACAGGTGGAGGCAATGGAGCCTGGCCCTGCACAAAAGGCGCACGCCCACACACCACACCCCTTCCAAGACCAAAATGATCCACTTGCAATAGCGATACTGGAGCTGGAGGTCATACCTGCACTGCTACTCCTTGAGCAGGCAGTACAGCAGGGATTACAGAGGAGACGCAGGAGGAGAAGGAGGGTGAGACCGTCCCAGCAAATCCCACCAGTGCAGGCAGTGGTTCCCCGCAGGCAGCCACCAATCCCTCGCATAAGGGCCAGTCCATTCAACTTAACCCCAGCACAGATCCACACACTGTACCGCCTGGAAAGGGACACCATCACCACCATAGTGGATCAAATACTTGAAGACTTGGTCAGCCTGATCAACATCCGCACCGCCATCCCCCCTCTGCTGAAGGTGGTGTCTGTGCCCCACTTCCTAGCCACAGGCACCTACCAGCACACAGTGGGGCAGCTGCATGGCATCTCGCAACCATGTTTCTCTGGTGTGCTAAACCAAGTGCTGGATGCACTCCTAAAGCATGCAAGGACCCACATATCCCTACCACGGACAGAACAGGAGGTGAATGACACCAAAATTGCATTTCCTGCACTGACAGGCATGCCCAATGTCATTGGTGCCCTCGACTGCACCCACGTGGAGTTGGTAGTCCTGCATGCCATGGAGGTGGTGAACCACAATCGGAAGCTATACCACTCCATCAATGTACAGATGGTGTGTGATGCCAGCAAGATCATAACACATTGCTGTGCCAGATTCCCAGGATCCACGCATGATGCAATAGTGCTGCGGAACTCCTCGCTACTCCGCTATATGGAATGAGATGCTGCATGACGTGCCTGGATGCTGGGTGAGTCTGCCCTCTGGGCCATGGAAGTGTATCGTGGGGTGGCGGGGAACATGCATATGCAACCTGCCTGCCCTCTGGGCCATGGGGGTGTATCGTGGTGGGGGGCATGCATATGCAACCTGCCTGCCATCTGGGCCATGGGAGTGTATCATGGGGGGATGGACATGCATATGCAACGTGCCTGCCCTCTGGGCCATGGGATTGTATCATGGGGGGGGCATGCATGTGCAACCTGCCTGCCCTCTGGGCCATGGGAATGACCTCAATGGGGTGTCTGGACACTGTCCATGCTGCCAAACAACGTGCCCATATTCATACAAATAAGATGCATGACAAAGAAAATGGAGGCTGACATATTTGGTGCACTGTTACGCTCACCTGGTTCCCACAGGGGCGTCGATCGGACCCGGACAGCTGCGGTCTCCACCAACGTGATGCGTAGTGAAGAGATGACAGTCTGGACTGGCCCGCCTAATCTTGTCTGCTGGACTCGTAGAAGTATTCTGCAGCAAGTGGAGAAAGGGATTTATCCACCCGTGGACTTTAGTGATGGCCCCCCAACAGTTCTCGTTCTCCCCACTAATGACCTCCGATATTCCCTTTTGGTAACCTCACCTTATGTTTATAAATGATGAGCTCTCCATCCTGCATGTCATGCAGGGGCACGTAGATACCAGTTACTTCACTGGGTTGAAGGTACTGGAGGAGTTCCGGAGGAATATTGACTCCAGTGTCTATAAAGTTCAAAGAGTTCAATATGTCCGATGTTCACTCTTGTTCCATTCTCTCGTTAGGTTGTAGCTGGGTCCAAAAGAATTTTGCCTGGAGGCAGCTGATGGCGTTCAGGTAAGAGTCTGTATTACCAAACACTGTCCGGTAAAAGTTGCATGAGTTTAACATGCTGTTTTCTCTCCCTTTATAGGTGTGGCATAGGAAGATGCGGCGAATTAAAGAATAATACCTCTGGTGGTAAAGCAGGTAAGCCTATGGTGGCAAAGAGATTGTCCTTGTTGGGTTTCTCGGCTCACCTTGTTATTCTTTTTGTTTTCCCCCAGGTGCTGGGTTTCGACGAAGAAAATGATGGAGGCAGCGCCGAGTCGAAAGATGCGGTAGACTGGTGAGTATTACGCGGCGCTGCCGCTGGCGAAGCGACGCGTGCTGAAATAATGTCCTTTCCAGGATCGGAGATGTGCTGGGTCCGGAATCAGGTAAGGAAACAAATAATGTCTGTGATCTAACCTCTTCTCCTTTCTTTGCCTTTTGTCTAGGAGCTCCGAATTCGAGGCTGGCATGGCAGATGACTGGATGCTGACTTGCAGACACGGTGAGCGTCACGCTGCTGGATGCAGAATAACGCAAAGCATGGGCTGCTGTTCGGGCGTGGTTTAAATAGCCTGCAAAGTAGTCCCAGGTGAGAAGTTCCCCAGAACCACACCCGAGTGAAAAATAGTCCCTGTAATAAAATAGTCCCATCCAGGCCTCACGTAAGTAAAGTTTATGAGCCTGGCGTCTATGGCGCCAGGACTGATTTCTATGATGAGCCTGATGCCTAAGGCGCCAGGACTGAATCCAAACAGCCCCCAGCCGGGGCTGTTGGGGTTTTAATGAGTATCTGGATGCCTGCTCCCGGGGCTGATGGACTCGATCCGGATGCCCGGGGGTAGGCATCATGACATCCGCACACCAATATGGAAATGTCAGACTCATAATCAGCGCATACTCCTGTATCTGTCCACTCACCATCACCTGCCCGTACCCACAGCACCACAATGCACCATCATGCAGACGCAAAGCTGAATACACATGACCGCATTGATGCACCTCGCAGGTCATGCCTCCATGAGTGCGCAGTATGGAATCCCCCTCTGGGAAATCCCCTGTCACTGCCCCTCCCCGACAGTTACACTGCATAACACCATGGCAACATGTGCAGATGAATACAAATGGGAAAACACATGTGACAAGAATGCCTCAAATTGGAGCCATTAAGTATTGAAGAACACCTATGTGGGTGAGAATGGTGGGGGATTTACCCACAGCACATGAGTACCAGCATGCAAGTCGATACCCTGCAACATCCAAGGAACACATCCATACACTGGGGGACCCTGCCAACAATCATATTGTGCCCATGTAACTGGTGTGAAGACTTCAAGGGACACGTGCATGGCGTCAACCATTATCCATAAGCTTGATAGACTAAACAAGCAATTTCACGTTGGGCATTTGCCTAATGCATCAAACATTGCCCAACATGCATTTGTCTCATCCCCTGCCACGCAACCCTCACATGTGACTGCATCATGGACCTTGTCACTCCATCTGGGTGGTTGGTGAATCCAAAGCCAAAGCCCCCTAAGTCGTGTACGTCACCCAAGACCAGCACCATGGAGTGCCAAGTTGTGTACAGGACAGATAGTTGGGCAGATGTGAAGTGAATAGCTGCCATTCACGATATACTGCATATGAGCATGAATGATGTACAGGCTGAGCAAAAATGGAACTGAAGAAATACACTTACACATACCTTGTTGTGCTCCCTTGCAGGTGATGCTGGCTATCCCCTGACGCCGTGGCTCCTCCCCCCTGTCAGGAATATGCAGAACAGGCATGAAGAGGACTATAATTGTACCCATACACGCACTTGTGTGGTCATAGAGCAGACCTTTGGCCTGCTGAAGGCACGGTTTCGCTGGCTCAGCAGGTTGGGTGGCACACTCATTTACGGACCTGAGAAGGTGGGCAAGATCATCATGGTATGTGCCATGCTGCACAACATGTGTATCCAGCGGAACGTTCCTCTGCCACCTGACATGGAGCAGCCGCCACAAGATGACGATGAAGATGAGGAAGGAGAAGATGTTGCACATCGGCCAGGCCGCGATGCACAGGAGGGACGTGCTGTGTGCCAATCATTGATAAACCTAAGTTCTTAAACACTGGTATGCAGAGGGTGACATGGATGTGGGACCCTGGGCACTGTGACAGGGGAAATATGGGCACTGGGTTTGGGGATGAATTTGCGCAGTACACTGTCATTCAATAAATTGGCACATGCTAAAGAAGCAATGTCCAGTCATGTGATTTTTTTAACACACCAGGTGTATTGTGCAGATGGTAATTACAGCATGAATGAACTTTCCACCCCCCTCCCACCTCCCCCTCAACACCCCCACACAGCCCCTACACCCTCCCCCATCCCCTTCCCCAATACCCCCACACCCCCCCTCCCGCCAACACCCCCACACACACCCTATATCCTCTTCCCTCCCCCCAACACCCCTCCTCACCCCGTACATCCTCCCCTCACCCCAACACACCCACACATCAAGTGCAAAACATGTGTCCAGATGCACTGCCAGTGGACACGTGCAGGGTTCCCCTGCTACTGCCGGCCCCCCTTTGGAGGAGTGGGTTGCATATCAGTACGCCGCATGCTGCGCAGGGACCTGGGCACAGGGCTGGTCTGCATGGAGCTGGCAGGCGTGGCAGATGACGAAGTTGATGGCTGTGGCTCGGATGCCGCTGGACGCTGCAGCTCCATGGTGTTGGCCATTCTCGTAAGGATCTGGGCCACTGTGGCAAAGCCCTCATGGACCCGCCTGGAATTCCTGTTAACAGCTTTGATGATTGCCACAGTGTTGTCCCTCATTGCATGGCACATTACCTCTCCGTCAGCAACATATTGCTCAACGAGTTCATGCATTTCCTGTTGCCAGCCCTCCATCCTTGACAAACGTCCCTCAAGGTCCCGTAATCCGGTGGAGGTGGATGGTTCATTGGCTGGTGCTGATGTGGCCAATACAGGGCTGTCCTCTGATGTAGCCCACATGTCTGCCCTCGCCTTCAGATTCGTGTGATGGGTGCCCTGTGGGGTAGCCTGTGGGGTGTCCTGCTGGCTGGGCGTTCGTACAACTTCCCCCGACAAGTTGCTTCCCTCATGGGTGTAGTCTTCATTGCCCTCTTCCTCATCGGCAGTTTGTGGTACGTATGCAGCTGCCTCCCCAACAGAACTATTGGCTGCCGATTGTGAGCCCTCATGCTCGGCCTCCACAGATGTGGGCTCGTCCTGTGAGACGTGTGTCTCCAGGGGTGCTGGGGCAGGTGTTTGGTGGTCATGTGTTGGGGGCTGTGCAGCTGGTTGGGCACTGGTGTGTGCCTTGTGTGGCAATTGGACGAACCTTGAGCCCCTGGATGTGGATGGCCTGGTGCCATCGTCCCGACCACTGGAAGTTTTGGCTGGTGTCTTGGAATGTGCACCAGCATCGTGCCCGTCACTGTCTGCATCCGTGCCTGTGGGGGACAGGGAGAGGCAGGGCATCAGTGATGGGAGTACTTGCATCATGCATGCATTGGTGTTTGTGCAGTTTGTGCCATGTGGATCGTTGCATGCTTGTTGTTGTGGCAGACACAGTGCGTGCAGGATTGGTGGGGGTGTAGTATTGGCATCCCTCAGGGGTTGACATGTTTAGCATGGTGTCTGCTGTGTGGCCTACAGGTCTGTAGTGGCTTGCGTGCTGTGTGACATGTGCTGTTGTTCTGTGTATCGGGTGTGTATTAGGTATAGGAGCAGCATGCAGCATGCAATTTGATGTTACAGTGGTGGGGCCAGCATCTAGACAGGGATGTGTGAATGTGTGTATGATGGGCCATGTAGTGGCTCTCATCATATTCAGATTTGTTGTTCTACATTGTACTTTGGATGTCAAGTGTTTGTGGGGACTTGTGTTATACGCAAAGGGTCACTCACCTTCATCAGCAGATGATGGGACTCCATACTCCGCTCCGCCTACTCCTTCGATGCCCTCCATATAGATTGTGGAGCTGCACGTCTCTTCCCACCTTGTTAACTTTATGGCGGAGTGTGCACCACCGCCTGTTGCCAGCCCCTGGCTGCGATTGGCCGACAGAATGTTGCGTACTCGCAGGCGAAGGTCGTCCCACTGCTTTTTACAGTCCTTAACGGTGCGTGCGGTGGTGCCAACCGCACTGACCTTTCTCGCTACATCCTCCCATATCTGTTTTTTCCTTAGCTGTGCTGAACGCCTCAGGTCAGCACAAAATACAATGTCGGCCTGCTCCACTAGCGTGTCGGCTAACATATTTAGCTCCTGATCGCTAAATCTCGGTTTACGCAGGCAAGCCGCGGCTTTCTTGGTTGCTTTGCACATCCTCTTCCAGGTGTGTTTGTGATTTTGCCTGTACAGGTCCTGTCGGCAGAGGATGTTTTTGAAGATGGCCGCCAGAGCATTTCCCGTTCCTGAGCGATGACATTACTTCCGGTTCCGGTAATGACGGACCCGGTAATAACGCTAATGGTATTAGCAGTACCGTTATTTAGGGTTTTTGTTAGGTAGGGCAAGAAATGTGTTTGTGGGAATAGAAGGGACTAAGCAGGTTGAAGAGGGAATATGTGTAGCAAGTATATGAATCGTTTTAGGTTGTTAAAACATTTTTTTATCTAGTTTGTTATTTTAGAGGTGTAGTCTTTCAGCACAGTGTGTTACTCATGGGGATAGGCTCGATACCCTTCAGGCTGCTTGTCTGCTTGGCTGGAGCCCTCACTTTAGAGTGAGGTGGTATCTTATGGTAAGACCACCCGTAGATACCTTTCAGAGGCATATCTTGTTAAGGCCATACTTGTACTAATTGCGCAGGCGGACCCAGCACCTCGAGTTTCTTGGTTAGTCTAACGTATTGTGGGTCTCCGCTGGTAGTTTCGAATAAGATGGCTCTGTAGTAGAAACGGCCATACTAGTGAAAAGAGGAAGAGATACAGCAGTGTTGTAGTGGAAAACATTGCGCTTCTTCTATGCTCGAGCAAAAGTGAAATCTGAAAGGAATGGAAAGAATTTGGGCCGGCGTGTTTTAATAAGACATTGGGCCTCATTACGACCCAGGCGGTCCGGAAATAAAGGTGGCGGTAAACCCGCCGCCACCGTTGTTTCCGGACCGCCTGAGTCCGACCCCTGCAGGCGGGAGGTGATGTTCCCGCCAGGTCTGTCCTGGCGGGTTCAACACCTCCTGCATGCAGGCGGACGAGGAAACACCGGCAGCATTACGAGATGCTGCCGGTGTTTCCATGATCCCCATTTCCATCGAGTCCCATAGGACTCAATGGGAATGGGGATTTACACCATTCCGCCTCCGTGATTCCCAGAAAACCGGGGTTGTAATGCCCCGGTAATTCCGGGAATCACGGAGGCGGAATGGTAATACGAGTCCGGCGTTAACCAGGCGGTTTTACCGCCTCGGTTAACGCCGGACTCGTAATGAGGCCCATAGTCTTTTGTTTGTTTGAGGAATACATAGTTATTGAGGCAGTTATGATAAAGCAGTGAGTGATGAGAGTGAGTGTGAGGAAAAACCTTTAAGGGACAGAAAAGGAATTTTTGTGTAGTCATTTTTGCAGTATTTTTTGGGGATTTTTGTTAAAACATGGAAACTCCATTGAATCATTTATGTCAAGTGCTCCCTGGACATAAATTAAAAATTTTGAAATATCATCGGGAATGGTTGAGAGAAACAAAGGGCAATATGTCTAAACTGTGGCCTGGTGATTGGTCCTATGATAAGGATACATTGGAAAATCTGCTTACTTTCTTAGGGACCAAACACAAGGGGTCAAAATTGTACAATAGACTGAATATCCTGGAGCTATGGAGATTATATGAGAAGGGCAGGAAGGCCCAGAAGGTCGTGACTATGGAAGAAGGGACGCGGAAGGAAGGCGTAGGAATTTTCTTCTGCACCATGCCCATATGGGTGCTATCCTTTGTTGCCCGCAGAAGGGTATACAAATCCAGAGTTTGAGCCTCCATATTCTCCAGTGACTTTTCCGGTGGTTACGAGATGGTCAGGGGTAACACCCCTGTCTGCACCAATTTTCGAGAGACAGGAATATGAGGGAAGCAGAAGGGTAACGCCTTCTTTAGTAAAAGTTGTTGCCGGGCCCCAAAGGGAAGAGCAAAGAGGAAAAGTCTATTTTAAGGATACATCAGCTTTAACCAGAAGAGCCAGAGCGAGAGAGGGTTGTAAGGAGTAGGCATGAAAAATAGTCAGCGAGGGGAGAATTGCCCCCCGGTTCCAGGATCGAGGATAGATTACAGAGAGTAGTGGAAAGGCAAGAACAGCAGAATCAGAAGCGGTAAGGTTAGTAGAGACCGAAGTGGCATGGGTACAACAGGAAAAGAGTAAATAGCAGGAATACAAGAACAGGGAAATAGAGTAAGCGGAGAAAGGAAGATGTAGACATGGTTAAATTCTCGTATGGCTTGATAAATCTGTCATAAAGAGAGTAAGTGTGGACATGGAAAAGGAAAGCGCTGCTATAGATGCAGAGTTAGAACGAAGGGGAAGAGGGACGGCCTGCTACGGCAGCCCATAGTGTGTTATTGTCCCCACAAAAGGATCAGGGGATGTGATAGAAGGGAAAGAGGAGGTTGACTGGGAGACAGACAACGAGCAGACAACGAGCCGACAACGAGCAAGGGGGACAGGAAGCAGAGGCTATGACTCTCGCTCTAGAAGGGACTCTGCAAAGTACGTCATGGGGTCTTCGGACGCGCCCTGCAGCCTGCAAGGCTATAGGGAGAGGGTGAGGACAGATAGGGGAAGCCCTAGTAAAAGCAAAAGTGACTCAATACCCACTACTCCAGAAGGGTCATGGGAGGGCGTATTATGTCTCATGGTCACACATGGACCGGAATAACTTAAATAAAACGCTTCCTTCGCTCACTGCTCTAGAAAAACAAACTGTAGGTGTCATGTTGGCAATTGGGGACATGAAAAGCATTTTCACTGCCTTGATGGGGGAACGGGCAGACGAGTTGTGGAAGAAAGCGAGGTATACAGGAATTCAATTAGACATACCCGTGATGGAGCGGCTTTAAATAATTATAGGGCACACGTTTGGGGAGCACTGAGGATAATGTATCCTGATACGCCAGACATAAATTCCATTTTGGCAAAAACAATGAAGTTAGACGAGGATGCCCACATTCAGTTGATTCAAGAGATATGGAGAGTAGAGACGGGAAAAGCATGGGACAAAAATGTGGCTATTTGTTATCACATGTTGAAAAAGGCACTTCCTAAAGAAGTACAGCATGATCTAGACAAGGTTGTAGGAATGGAGGCGAAGAGTTTGCAGGAGATACAGGCGCACATTATGTATTTTTGTAAAAGGCGACAAGAAAAGCAAAAGTAGAGTACGGACCAGGCACAATTGACTGAGGCCAAGCTGGTCCAGAAAAAAATAGTGAAGATTTGTTTAGAGGGGGCAATGATAACCAGCCTCATAGAGGGACAGCTGGGACAGTTGGGACAACAAGAACAAATAGACTCTGGAATGGGACCAGCATGGACAGACGGGTAGTTACCTGGACCAAGACCGATGAGAGGATTTCCACGGGTAGGGGAGGATTTTTACGAGTCGTCGGGTCATTCAGCGGATTTGGAGGAATGGAGCCCCGGTTCAATGGGCCTATTGGAGGGGGGTATGCAGTAATTATGGAGTGCAGTGTTGGGTGTGTGGAAGAATGGGGCATGTGTCACGAGATTGTTGAAGTTGACCACAGTATTTTAACGCAGGTCCACTCTAGACGAATACCAAAATATTGCCCTATGCCCCGAACTCTGTGCCATTACAGCAAGACCAGGTTGATCAGAACCTGGGAACTGGAATGACAAAGACTCACGGCCTGATCTTGTCAGCCCAGGTGCCAGTACAGGCTTGGGAGAAGAATCCTCTACCGACAGTTACCCATTACACTGGAGCAAGTGTACTCGGAGGAAACCCTTTTTTGCATCCTGGTGTTCAAATGTATCAGGAATAGGCCAGCCCATAGGTATCTCTGACGTGTCCAATTCGATCGGTTTCGAGAGATCCAGAAGAGGAACCCCGGATAGGTGTAAAGGTAGGTAAACAGACATTGGGCCTCATTACGAGATTGGAGGTAAAAATGTGTCATTACCGGCATGCCGGTATGAACGTGTCCGAGTAGCCTTGATGCTGCAAACAGCGACTGATTATGTGTCCTCGTGCACGCATGTACCGGCATGCCGGTAACGGATGTACTGCCATGCCAGTAAGGACCCACAAACCCCCCGATAGCAGCATCAAGAAAAGCGCTGATACCTCCTCCTCCATCGACATCCCCTAAATTAGTTGGAATTTATGGATGCTTAGTCATTTACAATGTGCTTGTTTCTTTCTTTTTTTCTCCTTTATTCACATTATCTTCATTTTGGGACACTTGGACCTGGTATGTGTTTGAATTTTTTCAATTGAAACTATGTGATTACTTGATGGTTCACGATTATTTATTGAAATGTTGATAGATCATTGAGTGAATGTACAGCCCTGATGAAGGTTTCATTAACCGAAATGCATTGGCATCTGTACATACTATCTGAGCCAGTTTTGGCGCAGCCTCATTGAATATGATATAAACATATTCATATTCCAAAAAAAAGGAACTACGTTAAGGGATGTGAATAAACATTTCCTTGAAGCACAATTCCTTTTTATGGTGATAATTTATTGCAAATATTTCAATAAATGGTTACGAAGCGGATTACCTAAATGTGCTGCCCTCTTTAGGGTTAACTGAGAGCACCAGTTTTTGATAGAGTATATTAACTCTATCTTTTTGCTCATGTAAATTAATTACTGCCACTTTTAAGGTTTAACGCTGGACTCATAATGACCCCTATAGTCTATTTGAGAATGTGTTTGATGCACATGTGAGAAGTGACTGAAATCCTATAATTGATGGTCAGAAAATCTCCAAAGCATCCATTAAATTATAGATAGCTGTTGTATTTCAAAATCTCTTTGAATCTTCGCCCACCACCAAGCTTACATTATTGAGGACCTGTGCATTTCCTTGTGTAAAAGTAGATTTGTGTTACCTGCTACTATCCATTCCCAGTATATCCTTTAAGGGTGTCCAGTATGATACAAATGTGTAAGTATGATCATTCCGTGATCCTTAAACCATATTATTTCTCCCTGTTTTATTCTGTTTATAATCTCCAACAATGAGTGGGACATGTCTATGAAACAACAGGGCCACGCCTGCTTCTTTGCACAAGTTGGAGAAATAATATCGCTGATCACAACCTGTGGTTAGAAGATGTTTCTGATCTGCTTTTTTAAAAATGTGTTCCCTTTAAAGCAATCGCAGCTACTTTCAGCCCTTTCAATTCTCTTATAATCAGAACCCTATTATTCGGTACATTCAGACCTCTTCTCTTCTAGGTCCCCCAGGGCTCCTATTTTGTTACATATATTATATTGTATTGCATTCACCTCCCATACTCTATTGTTTTGTGATTACTGTATTCTATTTTATATTTGGGCGTTGTTGCATTTCTCTTCTTACTCCTCTAGGCCCCCCAGATTACTAGCTTCTGCGTATCTTTTAATGTACTGTATTGCATTTCTCCTTTGCCCCCCCCCAGTGGTCTCTATTCTATTATCGCACCTTATTGCACTGTCTCCTCCTGTCTCCCCTAACTGCGTGCATTGTTTTTTTCTGTTCTCTGTGCTCAGCTCACTGTACCTGTTCTCTGGTTGCCTTCCCCCTTTGTGTGACCCCCTGACCTCCTCCTGCTTGTCTGCCTTCTCCTGCTCTACGCCTCACCCACCTCTATGGTGCTCTCAATCTCCCCTATCTTCTCTAACTGATTCTATCTCCTATCCTATCCCGCTCACTAAGTCTGGTAGGAAGAAGCTTAAAAGGGACACACTGGCCTCCAGAACCCACATATGGTCTCTGTTCTCTCTCCTTTTTCCTCCACTCCCATTAATGGTGGCACTCAGTGGTAGGTCCTCCTGGCCCTCTTCCACTCCTCCAAAACCATCATTAATGTCTATCTGAATGTCACTGTCTTGGTCCTGTCCCTCAGCCCAATCTCCTCCTTTTCAATAGACGCTTCACACGTCTTATCAACTTCCTTACTTCTCCTGCTACGCCTACCTACTCCTCTCCGGCTCCTCCGCCACCTTCGTCATCTGCCACTGTTCTCGCACCCTCCTCTGCTTCTTTGGCTGTTCTGCTTCCTCCTTCCTCCACCACCTCTCCGGCACCCTCTTCTTCCTCTCTGCCATCTCCTTCCTCCTCCCCTGCTCACTCTCGGGCAACTCGAACACCTCTGCAAGGCTTACCTCATGCCTGTACCTCTCCATGGAAGTCTTTCAAATGTGGCAATCTGATCCACGTCGCTACCCCTAACTATTGCTCAGCTGTCAAACACTCCTCCGACATCTGCCGATTGCTCGATGAACTTGATCTGGATGTCCACGGTCTCACCAAGATATGATTTACGGCCAGCTCTGTCACAAGTTTCGACACTCTCCTCCCTGATGGCTACAAGATCCTCTCTGAACACAGAACTAACCATCGAGGTGGTGGAGTAGCCCTGACCTTCCCAGAGTGGATCCCTGCTTCTATCATTCTTAAGCAGGCCCACTCCACCTTTGAATGACTGGTTTGCAGGCTCTCTATTTCTCCTGGCCTCTCTCTTACTTTGGCCACCATCTACAGGCCACCTGGTCAGGTCACCCTCTTCCTCTCTGAGTGGGGTGACCTCTCCTCCTCCCTCCTTGCCTCAACCTTTCAACTCCTCCTCGGAGACATCAACATTCACTTGAATGCCTCTAGACCCTTCTCTGGGCTCTTTCACAATCTCTGTGACTCTCTCTTGATATTTCCTTCTGGCCCAACCCACTCTGCTGGGAACACCCTGGATGTTCTTATCTCCTCTGACATCCCCCTCTCCAACCCTCTAACCACTCCTCTTTCCTGGACTGACCATTTTCTTCTCTCCTTTTACCTGTCGCTCTCTGTCCCCCAGGCGAAGCTGACCCCAGCAATGCCACCCACCTTCCCTGTCATCCGGCCCATGAAGAGTGTGTAAGTGGAGGCTTTGGCTGTTACCTTCTCTCCTCCTCCTTCACCTGCGGTTGACTCACACTCTGACACAACCCTCTCCAACCTGCATCTCTCAATCTCTAACACTCTTTATGTCCTTGCCCCTGTCATGGGGGTCCATCTGAAGCCCACATCCAAGTGCAATTCTTGGTATGATTCCGACCTCACCACCCTTAAATGCAAGTTTAGGGTGGCTGAGAGGAAGTGGAGGACATCAGGCTCATCCCCAGACAAACCGGCGTGCCGCCCGGCTTCAAAGGCAATATAGACTCTTTGTCCTGTCCAAGAAGAGAGCTTACACCAAAGCCTGCGTCTCTGCGGCCTGTAACAACTCAGAGGAACTTTTCAAAATCTGCAAGGAGATGACCAATCCTGCTGCAGTCTCCACCTCTTCTGTTCCCTCCCAGGCCCTCTGCATGGCACTGACTTCTCACTTCACTACTAAAACTTAGCACATCCTGTCCACTCTCTCCTCTTCCTCTCCCTCTCCCTCTACCACTCCTGGCCCCCCTCCGGCGTCTCTCCTCCTCCTTTCTTCTCCTTCCCTTTGTTCACCCCGATGATGTTTCTAGACAAGTCTGATCTATGAAAGTCTCATTCAAGTAGGTGTTCCCCTGCTCCTCCAGAACCATCAAGGACCACATCGACAACCTCGCTCTAGCCTTCGCCGATTTCTGCATTCACTCTGTTGCCACTGGAACCTTTACTTCCCCCTTAAACACTCCCTTGTGCACCCCCTCCTCAAGAAGCCTTCTGCAGATCCTTCCTCTCCGGCAAACTACCCCCTGATCTCTATCCCTCCTTTGCTGGGCAAACTCCTTGAAAAGGTGACCATCTCCCAGCTTAATCTCCATACTGAATTTGTTGTCTGTCTCCGTAACCACCAGTCTGGCTTTAGAGCAGCCAGAAGCACTGAAACTGCTCCCCTGAGCACCAGTGAAGACGTGTTCTCAAATCTCGACTATAACCTTCCTTCTGTCCTCATTCTCCCTGATCTATCCTCTGCTTTCGATACGGTCAACCACGCCATCCTGATCAATCTTCTACGTGACAATCTGGGCATCGCGGGTCAGGCCCTAGCATGGTTGACTTCCTTTCTCTCCTGTGAACCTTCCCAGGGTCCAACTTGGGTCCTTTCTCTCTCCCACCTTTCTCTCTGCTTGTGGTATTCCCCAGGGCTGTACCCTCTCACCCTGGCTCTGCAACCATTACTTGGCTCCTCTGGCCCACCACATCTCTACCTTGTGTTCTAACTTTCAGTGTTATGCGGATGACACTCGGCTCTCTTTCAGGCTCTCCTCAGCCTCCTCTGATCTTTCGCTCATTCTTAACTTTCTATCTGCGATGATTCAGGTATGGTGTGCCTCCAACAATCTCTACCTTAATGCCAGTAGGACTGAGATCCTTCTCATTGGGACCATTGCTCCCGCTTTCCCTCCTGCACTCCAGTTGCCCACCCTGGGCCCTCCACCCGCACCTTCCTGCGAGACTAAGAACCTTGGGGTCATCCTCGACTCCACCCTCTCCTATGCTTCTCACATCTCGGACATCTCTAAGAAGTCACCCTACCAGCTGCACCTCCTCAGAGGTAGTCTTCCTTTTCTCACTTTCCCGCAGAAGCTCACTGTCTCCAGAGCCCTGGTTCTCTCTAGGCTGGGCTACTGCAACAGCCTCTTTCTAAATCTGCCTGCCTCTACTTTTTGCCCTTCGCAACTAATCCAGAGCAGGACTGCGAGACTTGTTCTTGGCCTCAAGCACAGGGATTGTATCTCTCCAGCCCTGAACTCTCTCCACTGGCTCCCAGTGGCTGCAAGGATCAAGTTCAAGACCATCTGCATCGTCCACAAGGCTTTCTGGGGCAGGGGACCACACTACATCCAACTCTCGCTTCCGAAGCATCTTCCTTCTCAAGCCCTCTGCTCATCCACTTCCAACCCTCTGAGGGTCAGACACTTCTCCAGTAAGAGAGTGTGGGGTATATCTCTGTCCTCGGCTGGGGCATCTCTCGGGAACAGTCTCCCTGCCTCTCTCAAACTTGAGCAGGACCACCTAAGGATCTGGAAGCAACTGAAGACATTACTTTTTGCTTCAGCATTCTCTCTCTCCCCTGCAGATGCTGTCTGCTGTGCTAACTAGTCACCTGGCCTCCCATTGAACCGCACAGGCACTAGGCTACTGCACTACCTGTGACCGTTAGCCCCTTGCACTGCCTCGGGGCCTCCCACCCACTTAAGGGTATGTATCTTAAACCCTACAGTCCCCTACCTCTCTGAACTTACTGAGCCACCACCCTGGAAGCACTTAATGCGTTCTTACCACTGCACTCTCCCCTCCCTCGGCACTTCCCCTCTTCCTTCTCCCTAGCATTTGCACAATTAGAATGATACGAGGCTTAGTAAGATTGTTTGTTTTGTCCTCCATCTGTCTACCCTTCCTTGTCTTGTCATGCCTAGAAACACTTGTGTACAAGCGCATTATAAATGACTTATCATATCATATCATATCATATGTATTTTTATTTTATTTCTATAAGCGCTTAACGCCTAAGCGTTTTACAAAACAAACAGTACAATGGGATGAAAAATGAACAGTAAATCCAAAAGATCAAGCAGAAAGAAGTTAGGCCTTAAGTCGGGTTTTAAAGGGGGGAAGAGAAGTAGAGCACAAGGGGAGAGGGGGGTGTTACAATACTTCAGAGCAAGCAAAGTAACAGAGCAAGAGGCGGCAAAGGGTCAGTGTGAAACAGTTAGAAGAAAGAGGGATTGTGAACAAAGGGAAAAGTGTTGGGGAAAAGAAGCAGATCAGAGAAGAAATTTAAGAAAGATGGTTAGAAGGAAGACCAAAGGGAGAGAAGAACAGTAGAAAATTCAAGAGAAAATAAGAGAAGAGATGAGAAGTTTAGAATCAGAAAAGTTAAGGAACCAATGGGCCTTCCAGATACTATACAGTTGATAGTGGCAAGAGCATGATATAATAGAAATATGTGGAGAGAAGGAGAGCGAGGAAACAAAAACAACACCCTAGTTACATGAAGTGGAAGAAATGGGCAGAGGGCAATGGAGAAAAGAGATTGAGAGAGGGGAGAATTAGTATTAGCGGGAAAGAAATAACCTATTTTTTAGAGCAATTAAGGTCAAGATAGGACATCCATGAATGTATTGCACTAAAACAGGCAGGGAGAGAGGAGTGAATGGAATGAGTAAAAGAAATAAAGGGCATAAAAATTTGAGAATCATCAGCATAAAAATGGTTAGAGAACCCAAAGGAAGAATCCCAAGGAAGAGGTATAGAGTGAGAAAAGGAGGAGACCAAAGACAAAAGGATAGAGGAGGAGTGACTAGCTGTCAAGACGTGAGTCACCGCGTAGACTAAAGTACCTCCGTCCCCAAGTACCTGTCAACGAGATATAAGATAACTCGCTGACCGATTATTGGGACCACAGGTGGCTGGACCAACAGCACAGGGTCCCCAGGTAGCTGAAAAGGAAACAGGACAGGTTAGAGTCAAAGCACTGTGCAGTACAAGGCAAAATAACTAGAGTAATCGCACCTAACCATGCAATGGGGTACAGGCACTGAAGTGAAGGAAGGAGTCAGGCTCCCTAAATACAGGAAGTACTTCCTCCACTAGATGTGGTGCACAGTGTGTATGCAGCAATGATCCAGCTACAAAGAGGATATAACCCAGGATACTGCAACAGGGAGGCAGCGTGGAAAACAGACGCAGTGCAGTAGTGATCCTGGTACAAGGGGAAGTCCAATAGCAATCCGATATGAAATCTGTGGTCAAGTTTGTTGAGATGTGCCCAGACTTCAACATGCATCTCTTACACTCAAGAATGATGAGCGGACACGGAGTCTTCATGAACACATCTTTATTCTCACACGTTATCTGGAGAACTGATTAACCCCCTGTCATTTCCGGTCCCTCCCCTTCCTGCGGCCCCGTGTTCCTTTCCACGTGACCAGGGAGTCATGTGACGACATCACACCCCCCCGATACTAAACATTAAGTTCGTTATCAGGGCATCTCTTCAATGAGACGAGGTGGTCTTCTTCGAGTTCTCTGAGGTCTCCAATTGTTTCTTTCATTAGATTCCTGATGCAGCCAACAGGGCTCATCAGTGTCAGAATCCTCCTGATCTCCTTCATAGGGTGCATCCCGCACCGACACGTCTCTTGGCACGTGATGCTCGATTAGGGGTAGGATCCCTGGCATTTTTTTGAAGTGAGAACTGTTCCTTGTCACTACGTGCGTAGTTCCTTCAGCTGTGATGAGAGAGCCTTTCCTCTGCTTGACAGTGAGGGGTTCTTCATTGAATGCTGCCATGTTTTTGCGGTTTTGTGGCTGTCTCGCAACGACTATGTCTCCTGGTTCTAAGATGTTCTCTTCAGCCCTTCTTTTCTTATCCGCTGTGTCTTTCATGGTTGCTTTCTGGGATGTGTCTTGTTGTCTCATCTCAGCATCGTCTTTGTACCTTTCTTCTTCTAGTTCTATGTGGGGTATCCTGGTTCGCACATTTCTCCCAAACATGACTTCTGATGGTGATTTGCCAGTGGTGCTGTGTGGGGTATTTCGATAGTCTCTCATTAATTTACACAGTAGTTTCTCCACTGGTTCTCCCGTCAGGCGAGCTATTTGTGTGGTGCGTTTGATGCTCCCCATGAAACGCTCAACTGTACCATTCGCTTGAGGCCATAACGGTGTTACTTTTCGGTGGTGGAAACCCATATATTCCGCGAAGGTTTTGAAGTCTTGTCCGGTAAATGGAGGACCATTATCTGATTTC
This sequence comes from Ambystoma mexicanum, assembly GCF_040938575.1. Lineage (NCBI taxonomy): Eukaryota > Metazoa > Chordata > Amphibia > Caudata > Ambystomatidae > Ambystoma > Ambystoma mexicanum. The sequence continues at coordinate 548,856,523 of NC_090932.1, forward strand.
ACTACTTTCGGAATTCCGTATGTGGCAAACATCCTATCCAATGCAGGTATGGTGTGATATGCCGCTGTTGACGGCACAATTTGTATATCTGGGAATCTGGAGTATTCATCTATTGCTACAAAGACATATTCTCCCCCTTCCAATGGACCATAGTGATCTATCGCAATCTCTTCCCAGGTTCCGTTGGGCAATTCAGTCATTCTGAGCGGTTCAGGTCTAGTTTGAGGGTTAAGAACCACACACGTGGGACAGTTCTTGAGCAGTTCTTCCACTTGTGTGTCCATTTGGGGAAACCACACCCTTTGTCGCAACATCCTTTTCGTGGACATTATTCCCCGGTGTCCTTCATGCGCAAGCTCAAGGACCTTTTTCCTTAATGACCGAGGAATCACTAGTTTTGTCCCTTTTAGTAAGAGTCCTTCTGTTTCTGCAAGCTCTTCCTTTACTGTGAGCAGACAGGTGATGTCTTGCTTGGTGTCTTCTTCCGCACTTTCTTTGAGTTGTTTTGCCTGTTTCCAGTGCCCTGTCTCAAGACATCTCATAATGATCTGCATTGCAGGGTCCGAGTTGGTTTCTGTGGCTATTTGTTCCATGTCCAGACCTGGTGGTGTACTTTCTTGGACCACATACATGATGTATTGATCTGCAATGGATGGATCAGAGTTGCAGTCTTGATTGGGATGACGCGAGAGGAAATCTGCTGGATTTTGTTCTTTTCCCGGTCGATGAATGATGTTGAATTGATAGTCTTGTAGCCTTAAGGCCCATCGAGCTATTCTGGGAGGCATCTTGGCTTGAGCATTTCCATAGATGAACAATAATGCCTGGTGATCTGTGACTATGGTGAAAGGTTTCCCATACAGGAAGAGATGAAAATGCTCGCATGCCCACACGACCGCCAAGCCTTCCCTCTCCGCTTGTGAATATGCTTGTTCAGTCTTTGAGAGGCTGCGGCTGGCATAAGATACTATGTGTATGGACTGGCCATCTTTGTGATCAAGTTGAGTCAGAATGGCTCTGAGGCCAACTGGACTAGCATCCACTATCAATTCTGTGTGCTTCTGTGGGTCAAAGTATGCCATATTTTTGGCATCTGCGATGCGATCTTTGATAATTTGGAACGCTTGTTGACATTCATCCGTCCATCGGAAATCGGCGTTAAGTTTGGTGAGGGCTCTCAAGGGTGCACTGACGGATGCAAAATCTTTGATGTATCTCGTGCAATAACTTGCTAGACCCAGGAATGACCGCAGATCGGTGACGGAGGTCGGTGGTGTCGTGCTTGTGAGTGCGCTGACTTTTTCAGGATCAGGTGTCATTCCATTTTTGGAGAAGATGTGGCCGAAAAATCGCAGGGTTGGTTTTCTAAATTCACATTTGTCCTTATTCAGGGTGAGGTGTGCTTCTTCCAGTGCCATGCACACACGCATGAGGGTGTCGTCATGCTGTTCTTGAGTTTGTCCAAAGACTAAGATGTCATCACTATAGTTCAAACAATTTGGTACGTGTTTTATTATGTTATGAATTTCCGACTGAAATATTTCGGCCGCTGAAGAAACTCCAAAACTGAGCCGCTTGTATCTGTAGAGGCCCAGGTGAGTAGCAAAAGTGGTGATGTATCTGGACCTTTTGTGAAGTTCTAATTGATGGTACCCCTTATTGAGGTCTAGTTTTGAAAACACTGTGGCTCCATTGAGCAGATGCACCATGTCCGTTATTCTGGGAGATTGATGACGTTCTCTCAAGATTGCTTCATTGGGTCTTCGCATGTCCACGCAAAGGGGACTGGCACAATGGGAGACACCCAAGGAGTGGGACCTTCAGCAGGTTCAATTATGTCCGCTTCCAAGAGTTTCATTAATTCGGTTTCCACTTGTTTTTGTATATTGATGGGAATACCACGGAAGTGTTGCGCTACCGGAGGAATGTTGCTGTCTATATGTAGTTTAATTTGTCTGTCCTTCAATTTTCCGAGTCCTCTGAATAATGTAGGGAAAATCTTGTCAATGTTGGCGGTGGGGTCCAGGTGCTTGTGCATCATGAGTCTATATAGAACGTGAATCAGACCCATGTCGACCGCAGATTTGTAGCTGAGAATGCATCCACTGTCAGTGGCTGCTTCGAGAACATGCATGGGTATTTCCTTCACGTGATCTTTGTATCGACATGACGCCGTGAAGAAACCTTTACATGGTAGTGGCGTCTTGGAGCCATATGGAAAAATGAGCGCTCTCGCTGGTTGTAAACGTGGTGCATTTGGCATGTTGTTGTACACTTCTTCACTCACCACATTTACCGTGGCTCCTGTGTCCACCAGAAATTCTGCAGCCACTTGGTTGACATTGATGATGAGAGTGGGGCTATTTTCTTTTGCCGTGGGGTTTCCAAGTGCATATAGGTAGCCTTTTATCCGTGGTTCTCCTCTGTGTGGATTTGATTCCTTCTTGGGTTTGTCCTCTGAGGAGGTGCTAGAGATACTGTCAGAATGTGATTGTTCCACCAGACACCTGACATATCTCCGAGGACGTCTTCTCCGCCCGGAGGATGAAGATTTGTTGTCACGCCACTCATGTGTGGGTTTTGATTGTCTTCTATTTGATGGTTCTTCTCGTTGTCGGCGGCGTGTCGCGTCATTATTGTAGTGTGACTCACGATTGGGACTCATGCGCCTCAATTCCCTTTCTGGTGAGGAGCGTCTATTTCTTCCACTTCCTCGCAATTTGCTGCGATAGATGAAACACACAGCCTTGTAATGATTTTCCCCCCCGCATGCAGAACAAATTTGACCCATGGCAGGACAAATGCCTTCATGAGGATATTCATGTCCACAGCGATAACAAAATGGATCTGCGTTTCCTTTGGCGTTGCTCTCAAGTTTGTGTAGATTTTCATGTCTCCCATGAATGATGGTGATGCCATCAAGACTCTCCACCTGTGCTGTTAATGCCACCTCAGACCGAGCCAGGCGTAGAATCTCTTCCAGATTTCGAGCCTTTTGTAGGAGCCGTTTTCTGAAATCACTGCTTTCGCACCCTACAATTATCTGTGAGCGAAGTGCCTCCTCATTTGAGTAGTTGTTAAAATCGCAGTGTTTCATCTTTATTCTTAGTCTCATCACAAATGCATCCATTGTTTCACCTTTTAGTTGTTTAGTGGTGTGAAAGATATGACGCTCATAGTCCACGTTTGTGTGTGGCGTGAAGTAGTTTGTTAGAGTTGTCTTCAATTTGGTGTAGGTGTCTGTGTCATCTTCAGGAATTTCATCTAGAATGTCTCTCACATTTGATCCTATGGCATGGGTGAGTAAACTGTGTTTCCTTTCATCCTCTAAAGGGCCCACTGCCTTGAGACACACTTCAAAATCCCTCACCCACTTTTTCCATCTTGGTCCCAGTGTGCTGGTGTCACTTAGGTCAAAATTGGGGGGTAGTTGTGTTATCAGGCCGTCCGTCATGCTTGTGCGTGTTGTTTTGACAGGAGTTACTTGTACAGTTAGTGATTCCTCAGATGAATCATCAAGCATGACAGATGATATGCAACTGTGCACTTGCTGAGTGTGTAAACTTGGATGACAGCAACTACGTGTTTCTTGTTAAGACTTGATTTCAGTGTGCGACACAAAAGTATGTGTGTGGGGAGCCGACGCGCTCCACCCACGTGGCTTCCACAAATTGGGCAGAGAGAGAGAGAGAAAAAAAAAAAAATATATATATTATTATTATTTATTTATTTATTTTTTTTTTGAAGAGAGTGAAAGTCTCTGTGTGTTTTGTCTGTCGTTCGCGTACCTTTTATGTGTGTGGGGAGCCGACGCGTCACCCACTGATGCCACTTCTTCTGGCGGGAAAACGCTGTGAGGAGCCGACGCGCTCCACTCACACGCCTCCACGTGAGGAGCCGATGAGCTCCACTCACGATCAGATCCCTTTCACAGGAATGAGCCGTCGCGGGGAGCCGATGCGCTCCACCCGCGAATTTCCTGCCCGCCGTTGGCGGGAAAACGCTGTGAGGAGCCGACGCTCTCTACTCACACGCGAAATGTGCCTCTGTGAATGCGAGGCAGTCGCAGGGAGCCGATGCGCTCCACCCGCGACACGGACGTGTGGAAAACTGCAGGGAGCCGACGCTCTCCACCTGCGGGTCTTCCTGTCACCGATGGCGGTTATTTGCAGGGACCGCTCTCGGATACCTGATGGAAGTTCAGCTGGCGGGGAGTACACTGACTCCCACCCGCCGTATGTTGCCGTCGAGCCCGAGACGCCGGATAAGTGATCCTGCTGCGTGGATTCACTCGTCGCCAGTGTTGAGATGTGCCCAGACTTCAACATGCATCTCTTACACTCAAGAATGATGAGCGGACACGGAGTCTTCATGAACACATCTTTATTCTCACACGTTATCTGGAGAACTGATTAACCCCCCGTCATTTCCGGTCCCTCCCCTTCCTGCGGCCCCGTGTTCCTTTCCACGTGACCAGGGAGTCATGTGACGACATCACACCGTTCAATGAGGAATCACCAAGAGCGCAAGGAAATCAGCGTCGTAACAAAACACAGTCCAGAGAGTAATGTGTTAAAGATTTGCTAAGGTTTAGAAGCCAGGAAATCAAAAGTACTTGAAGACGTGATGCAAGGAGTAATGTTAGGTGCTGGCCGGGAACACAGCTGAGAAGCGCTGAGCCTCGTGCCGAGCGTTCTTTTAAGCGCATTGCTGTGGTAACCGATCACGTGACTGCTTACGTGTCACGTGATCGGATAATGGCGTTACCCAAACATCCCCTAGTTTCCAGGATAACTGCCATCGGGAATGCAGCCGGAGCCGCCAGGGAAGCATCCTCTGTAAGGGGGCAGAATTCCTCCCTCAATGGCATACACAACGGCATGTGCAGTGTTTGCCGTGCCCCTGCTAGTTAGAACTCTGTTGTGAACGGCGAACGTGCTTGATGGGGATTGTAGGCGTGACACTAGCCCCGGAGACTGAAAAAGTATGGCCAAAAAGATAAGAATGAAATCAGTTGAGAACAGAGTCTTGTAAACCAATGTTGACTAGCGATGAAGGAAGAATATGATGGTCAACTGTATCAAAAGCAGCCGACAAGTCTTACTGAACAAGAAGAGAAGAAAGTTTAGAATACGAGAGGTAAGGAGTGAGTTGATGACCATCAGAAGAGTAGATTCAGTGGAGTGATGTGGCCCAAGTGAAGGCAGATTGATAAAAGAGGAAACCAGTGTGCACGCTTCAGAAGTTTGGAGAGAAAAGGAAGGAGAGAAATAGGTCGATAGATAGCAGGCAAGGAAGGTCAAGTATTTGAATTCATAACCACTAATGTGCCATGTAAATACCATGCCCATATTTTGCCTTTTGTTCTCCTGACTCTAAGATTGTAAATTGATCCGACCTAAAAACTTAGTCTCGGCCCTTCCAAGCCACTTTCTCCTGAGTTCAAATCCTACTCTAACAGCCCTGAATATATAAGTTCCCCTTGAGGTGAGTAACCTAAATCAAAAACACCCTCTTCCAAAGATCAAGGGTATCGCTCTACTCTTATACTAAATTCTAACATTAGGATCCATTTTCGAAGCGAATTGCAAGTATAATTTGTAAAAGTTGTTCCTCATGATAAGGACTCTTGAAGCAACAACCGTTTGATTCTCATTGTATACCACAAACAATTGTCACCTCTCAACAACTTATTGCATGTCGATCTGAAATCAATGTAAAGGAAACTTTAACCTGTCCTTTTATTTTACATCAATACCTCTTTTCTTAAACCTGGTTTTCCTTTACTTCTATTTCTCAGGTTGGTGCATCTTCAAATTCCTTCGATCTGTTTCTACTCTTCTTGGATCACCTGCTGTACCAAAGAGGCTTTTCCATTCTTTTCAAAACTGCTAGTTTGTTCTTGAGGTCATTCCATTCAAATGCAATTTTATTTATTGATTATTTATAATGCGCCTATACAGCAAATGGTGTTTCATGTCGCCACAAGACCAAAAGGAGGCGGGGGGAACAGGGATGAAGAAGAACAAAAACGGTCCTACTAGGCCTTGTGTTATTCGGATCATGCCAGTGCAGCAACAAGGAGTGCAGGAGATTGGGGAGCAAGGGTGGGGGCGGGAGCGCCGGTCAGAGTGGAATGTGAAGTTGCCAAGGTGGGAAGGGAAGTGCAGGTCGGAGTGGAGAGTGCGCAAGTGCAGAGGGGAGAAGGAGGGGGAAAAGGCCCCTGGGCTAGGCCGGTGCGAAGTGGGGGTCAGGTGGACAAGTGCCAGGGGAATGCAGGGAGTGCAGGGAATGAAGGTCCACATGCTAAGTGCGAGGACATAGCTGTACAGGGCTCAGTAGGTTTGCAGGCCTGCCAGGCTAGTACGGGGAGGGAGCCCAGTGGGCTAGTGCTGGAATGGGGGGGTAGAGGGAGACCAAGGTAATGGGGTAGACTGGGCAGGGAGGGCCTGGTGCCCTGTAAGACTCAGAAGGAACAAGGCAGTCAATCAAAATGTGTCAGAGGGGGGAATTCGCAGGGGAGGGGGAGAGTGAAGAAAGAAGCAAAAAGGAGGGTCTTGAGAAGCTTCTGGAACTTAACGAGATCTGGCTCAAGCCTGAGGGGGGCAAGGAGGCCATTCCAGAGGGAGGCTCCTGTGGAAGAGAGCGGTCTGCCACCGCCCCCCTCGCCCCCATTCTGCTTGGAAAAGCATCTGATCTGCACGGAGTTGGTGCTAGAAGACCGAAGGGCTCTAGCGGGCAGGTATTTAGGGAGAAAGAGTTGGATGTAGTCGGGCCCCAGACCTCAGAAATCCTTGTGGATGAAGCAGAGGGTCTTGAACTTGATCCTCACAACAACCGGGAGCCACTGGAGAGAGCTTAGGGCTGAGAGATGCGGTCCCTGGGCTTGAGGCCAAGGACATGTCTTGTCGTCCTATTCTGGATAAGTTGAAGAAGGCGATGGGAGTATTTAGGCAGATTGAGGAAGAGGCTCTTGCAGTAGTCCAGCCTACAGAGGACCAGAATGCTAGATACTTTGAGTTTCTGGGGGAAGGTGATGAAACGGAGAATGCCTCTGAGAAGGTGCAGCTGAAATTGGGCCTTCTTGGCAAGGTCCGCGATGTGAGGAGAGAAGGAGAGAGAGGAGTCAAAGATCACATCAATGTTTTTTGCCTCACAAGAGAGTGAGGGGAGGGGACCCATCGAGGGCGGCCAGAGAGTAGGAGGGAAGGAGGGAGCTGGCGTCCCAATGAGAAGGATCTCAGTTTTACTGCCATCAAGGCAGAAATCGTTAGCAGTGCACCATGCCTGAATAGCAGTCATACAGTCAGGAATGAGAGACGATGACGAGGAGGCAGTGGAGGGAAGCTTGAAGGAGAGCTGTGGGTCACCCGCATAACACTGGAAGTGAGGAGAGAAGGCGGAGATCAAATGGGACAGAGGGGCAAGGCAGATGTTGAAGAGCCACAGCGAGAGTATAGAGCCTTGAGGGACGTTGCAGATGGAGAGTGTAATGGAGGTGAGAAAAGGGCCCAGTTGAACGTGGGATGGTTGGTCAGAGAGAAAGGAGGTCAACCAATCCAGTGCCAGTTCTGTGATGCCCAGGGTATCACAGAGAGGATTTGTAGGGATGGCATGATTGATCGTCTCAAAGGCAGAGAAAAGATTGAGAAGGATGATAATGGAAGGAGAGTTGGATTCATGATTTGAGAGCAAGTCTTCATGCGTGTTCAGGAGTCCAGTTTCCATGCCTCTGGCTGCTCTGAAGCTAGACTGGTGGTCGTGGAGACAACCAACAGATTCAGTGTGGTGGATCAGCTGGGAGATGACCAGCTTCTCCGAGAGGTTGCCCAGGAAGGGGTAATGCCGTTAAGGCAGTAGTTAGCCAGACAGGAGGGGTCAGTAGAAGGCTTTTGGCTCAGAGGGTGCACCAGGGAGTGCTTGAGGGGAAGCAGGAAAGAGCCAGTGGCAAAGAAGTGATTGCAGAAATCAGCCATGGCTGGAGCAAGGGAGACAATGTTGTCCTTGACAGTTCTGGAGGAGCAGGGGAACACCTGTTTGGAGACCTTCATCTAGAGGACTTGTCTAGAGACCTCATCCGATGCTATAGGCGAGAAGGGGGGAAGGGGAGAGGGGGGCCAGGAGAGGCCTGAGAATGGGTGAGGGAGAAGGGATGGATGTAGAGGAAAGTGAGGACAGGAGTTTTGGTTATGAAGTGAGAAGCCAGTGCAGTGCAGAGGGTCAGGGATGGCAGAGGAGAAGTGGAGACTGCAGTGTGATTGGCATGTTCCTTGCAGATCTTGAACTGTTCAGCCATGTTGTAAGTGGCCCCAGAGATGCAGGCTTGGATATAGGCCTTCTTGGAGCAGATGGAAAGTCTGTATTGACTTTGGAGCAGGCGGCAGGCCAGTCTGTCAGAAAATGTGCGTGAAGCTTGCCACTTCTGCTCAGCAGCTCTGCACTTGTGTTTCAGAGAGGCTAGGTTGGAGTCATACCAGGTGTTGCACTTGGAGGCAGGCTTCATAAGGATCCTCATGACAGGGGCTAGGATGTCAAGGGTGTTGGAGATTGTTGAAGGTTAGCAACCGATGTGTCAGTAAGAGAGTCAGTGGCCGGAGTGGGTAGGGGAATGAAAGTAGCAGCAACTGACACTCACTTCATCTGGCGAATCCCGGAGAAGGAGACTGGTCGTGCGGGCAAAGGCTTGGACGGGAGACCCAAAAGATCCAGGTGAGAGGACAGGAGAGCATGGTCAGACTAGGAGAGGGGTTTAGTGAGAGGGTTGGAGATGGGGATGTCTGCTGAGATGAAAGCATTCAACGTATGCCTGGCTGAGTGTGTCGGACTGGAGGGAAGAATGGTGAGTGAATGAGAGTCACAGAGGCTGCGGAAGAGTCCAGAGGCTGCATCAGGAGAGTCAAGGTGAATATTGAAGTCTTCGAGAAAAAGAAGCTTGGAAGGAAAGCAAAAGGGAGACTGGACCAGGGGCCCTGTAGACGGTGGCAAGAGTCAGCGAGTGGATTGGAGAGTTACCAAGCCTGCAGACAAGGCATTCAATGGAAGAGTATGTCTCAGTGGGTATGACAGTAACAGAGACCCATTCAGGGAAGATCAGGGCCATGCCTGTTGTACTACCTTGATGAATGATGGAGTTGGGGCATTAGGAGATTTTATAGATGATTTATTCAAGGAAGTCCCCGGCGGGCAACATCCACCAACCGACCATCATAACAGTGACGTTTCGCTCCTCTTGCCGGAGACAGGTTCCAGAACAAGGGAAACGAAACGTTCTTATTGGAATCATTTAACATTCCACATTATAACATCTCCCTTCCCAAACATTCAAAGAAGAGTAATAACCATAACTATGTACAAAACAAACACAGAAAATTAACATAGGCTGCAACAACCTTGACCCATATAACTGTGTATAAGGTTCATCACTATGGGGATCCATGAAACAGCCTAAATCTAAGGTAACTATATACAAGGTTCACATATTGCAAATAGCATACCCCCATCCCCAATAAGGCCTCCTAAACGATATTAAGGAAGGAGGGACACTGAGGAAAAAGGATACACTCCAAGAGTCAGCAACATGTCTAGCGCTATATGATCATAGGCTAAATTGATGTCAGGTCTGCAGACTCTGTGGTAGTTAATAATAAATACAATCTTCCTTGTAGTTTGGTACAACTCTTCTGGGCCTTGATGAGTACTCAACATTTCTGCATGGAGCTTTATAACTCTTCCCTTCGACCGGCTTCCTCACTGTTTCTTCCTCATTTATAGCTTGACTGGATGCTTCAAAAGTGGTGTTACCACTCTTTACTCCACTCTTTTCCACCAAAATGATGTCATCACAAGACCACTTGTTTCCATCTTCCAAAGTTGCTGATTTTTTAGAACACTTGATTACTTCCTGGGGAGCACGGAACTTGGATTTCCCTTTCGAAATCCTTTTGGGTTCTCTTACTCTGACCCAATCTCCACCTTCCACTTTACTCTCCTTCACGTGTCTTTGTCGATCATAGTACTTTTTGTATTGCTCTTGTCTTATCTTAACTCTCTTCATAATTTCATCCATGTCAATATTTGCTCTCTTCCTTGTGGTCATCCAAGCAGGTTTGAGCCTGTTGTTGGCAATCCTTCCCCTCATCAAGGTGAAAGGTTCCACTTCCGTCACAGAATGTGGGGTGACTTTGTAGGTGTTTAACGCTTCCTTAAGTGTATCTTTCCATGGCAAATTATTCGCTACAGTCAACTGAATTGTTCCTTTTATGAAGCGGTTCATTCTCTCCACTAGCCCGTTACCCATGGGATGGTACAAGGCCATGGTGTTTTGTTTGATAGCTCGATCTCTCAGGAAACACTGTACTTCTTGCGACATGAACTGAGCTCCATTGTCTGAAATCAGCTCCTGTGGATCACCCTCTCTACTAAAAATCTCCTCTAAAAATTTTGTAACTTTGCTGGCGGAAACTGACTCCTCGATGACTCCACACTCCACCCACTTTGACGTGTAATCAACCAATACAATAAGGTATATTTTCAATGGTTCTAAAACTTCATAGGGACCAGATATGTCAATGGCCAGCTTTGACCAAACAGCATTTGGTACAGTTATCGGTTGAAGTGGTGTGGTTCTTGTTAGTTTGCCTTTGTCGCTCACTGCACAGGCGGAGCACCCCTTGACTAGTGATTCTAGTTCACCCCACACGTTGGGCCACCAATATGTCCCTCTGACTCTTCTTTTTGTCAAACTCCTACCTATGTGCCCTTCATGGGCAATATCCATGATTCTCCTCCTCAGTGTTGTAGGAGGAACAATGCGATCCCCTCGATAGACACACACCTCATCACATGACATTTCATCTTTAATCTTTTCCCAAGACTTGATTTCTGTCTGGACATTCTTCCAACCACTCACCACTGCTTTCCTCGATCTTGTTCTGGATCCAATTTTGTGGCTGTAACCCACTCATCTCTTCCAAAACTGGGATGTATTTGCGCAATAATAGAATCCAAATCTTGATCTTCTGTCACATTCTCACCACTTAATTGCTCATCACCCTCACCAGTACACGGCAAGCGGGAAAATCAATCAGCAACCTTATTTGTTCTGCCGGGGGTATACTTTATGACCACATTGTATTGCATAATTATTAATGTCCATCTTCTAATACGGGGAGACGTTAAATGAGAATTCTTTGGGTTCAATACATGAATAAGTGGTTTGTGATCCGTTTTGAGTTCAATTGGAATTCCCCATATCAGTCCTTTGAAGTGTTCTAAAATCCATTTAATGGCTAGTGCCTCTTTCTCAATAGTTGAGTAGTTTTTCTCTGCTCCCTTTAGGGTCATAGAGGCAAAAGCGATTGGAACAACAAAACCATCACGAATCTGCTCTAAGACACCTCCTAATCCCACATTACTTGCATCCAACGATACAAGAGTCTTGGCACCACAATTGAACATCTTGAGGGCAGGTGCTTTGTTAATTAAATCTTTGATTATGTCCAATTCCTTTTTACACTCTGCCGACCATTCAAACTTCGTGCCTTTGGTCATCAAATTTCTCATCTGACAAGTTCTATCTGCATAATGGTCCACAAATTTAGAGTAGTATTCTGTGAGACCCAATAAACTCCGGAGTTGGTCTTTATTTACAGGATCAGGAAGTTTAAGAATGGTATTTATCAAAGTCTCTTTCGGCCTTATACCATCTTCATTGATGCAGTGACCCAAATATGTCACCTCCCTTTTTTTTATCTTGCATTTCTCGATCTTAAGAGTCAAACCTTTCTGTTGTATTATTTGCAACACTCCTAGAAGTTTGGCGTCATGGTCTTCTTCTGTCATGGCAGACACCAATGTGTCATCCTGAATATAATGTACCCCTTTTAGACCACTGAAAAGATGTTGCATAAGTCTCTGAAAGACGGCAGCTGCCGATGCCAAAACGAACAGCAACCTCTTGTATCGGAAGGCCCCCAAAGGTGTTATAAAAGATGTAAGATGTCTGGACTCCTCTTCTAACACAACTTGATGATAGGCAGACGATAAATCTAGCGTGGAGAAAAACTTTGCCGATTCCATTTCTCCAATGTTGGGTAACGGATGGCGATCAATCCAAATATTGTTGTTAAGGTCTCTTAAGTCTACACACATTCTAATTGCTCCTTCGGGTTTCCTCACAATAACAATTGGAGACAGCCACTCAGAGCTGTCAATTGGTTCAATGATGTCTTGTGAGCACAGTTTTTCCAACTCCTTCTGTAGAGCTTCTCTTGTACCAATCGGAATGTTCCTTACCCTGTGCACCACCGGTCTTGCACCTCTCCTAAGTATTATGCGATGCTTGAAACCCTTCAGAACACCTATATTGTCATTGAAAAACCTTGGAAAAGCCTGTTCGCCAAATTCTCGGCAGAATCGCAGCTGTTGTTCATTATACTCATAATCGGTACATTTTCACCAGGGTGTATTCTGATCCTCAGTGATGCCTGCTCCCACCATCCAACTATCGAAAAGCCATCCTTCGCTACATATAATTTACAGTACGTCTTCCTCCCCTCAAAGTCCAATTGCACCCACGTATACCCCACAATATCAATGGGTGTTTTGCCATACCCCTTTGCCTTGACTTTGGACACTTGGAGATCATTCATGTCCTTTTTTAATACATTCAGATATGTGTTTACATCCACCATGGTATATGGCGAACCTGTGTCGACCATTACCTGTAGAGTAACGCCATTTGTTGCCATGGGCAACCAGGGACCAACAGTGCCTCCAGCTGGTGTGAAAGCCAATACATATACCTCATCTTCGAGGCAACTAGTGATTGCCACCAAATCATTTGACCCAGCCGACTCTTCCAGTGCTCTCACACTTGTCGTAGCTCCCCTTCCAAAATGATTATTATTTCTTGTGGTGTTGTAACGTAGATTGAATCTACCTCTACCTCTAATATTTCGACAAACTTTCCCAAAATGGCCCACTTGTCCACATCTGTAACATTCTGCCGAGTGGGCCGGACAATCTTTCTCCATATTTGCGTGCCTGGACCAACCACATTTGAAACACCTGCCTTGCGGTTTTTGAAACACCTCTTTGCTTTGTCTTGAGTTTGAGCCGAAATCCGACTTTACCATCCTTTTCACCATGGCAATCAGCACCTCTTCATCTCTATCACTGTTTCCATCACTTGTGTCTTGTACAGATTTTATGTCGACACATTCAGCTTTACCATGAAGTTCTTTCATGCACTTCTCTCCCAGTTCAAATGTTCTCGCTATTTCAATAGCCTGCTCCAAGGACGGGTTTTTTGCTTGCCATAGACGTTGCTGGATTCGACTATCCGCCACATGCAAAACCAACTGGTCTCTCAAGTACTCATCTGCCACACCTGTGAATTCACATGTTGATATCAGACCTCTAAGAGCTGCAATGTAGTCATCTACTGATTCATTCTTGTTCTGCTTTCTAGAAAGAAATCTGTATCCCTCAAGTACAATGTTTGTTTTATTGCCAAAATGTCTGTTCAATTTCAGTAGTGCAGTCTCATATTTCCTTGTACTGGTGGCTGAATCCCCAGATCCTATTTCTGTGACACTGGGTTCTGGTAGAGTTCTAAAGCTTCTCAAAGCTTCTGCCACTATGCAATTGAGCAAAGTAGCTTCCTTAACATCATCATTATATTTGGCTCCACCAACTGCCCTCAGGTAAACCTGAAAGCTGTCTAGCCACTGCTCCCAGGGACATACCGGATTACCAGGCAGGGCCAGAAACTTCATTGAGGCTATAATACTGTGCATGATGGATGATCTTTATGTAGAACCTTTTCTTTTTTTAAAGGGCTCCTTTCTTTTACTTTACAATTACCCAGTGTGGCACCACAAACTTGCGAATAAAGTGTTCAATACAGTCAGTGAAACACCTTTACTTAGTCTGACTTATCCACTTTCACTTTCTCTTTTTCTCGACTTGGCTTATTTAAATCGTTCCCATGTACGTCCCATATCATTAAAATTTTGTAATATAATGTATTGAACGCAGGTGTATGACGTGCCTGCAAGCGCACTGTTTATTTTCTCTTCAACGCTGTTTTCTAAAACGTATTGTCCATAGCATTCATTGTTACCATGGTACCATTGTTTCCTTCTACAAAATGGAGGCACGCAAGGCACGTACCAGGGTCCCTTTCTTTTAACCTTCACGTTCGGCTTCACGTAGGTTAAGCGTATTGTCATCAGCACGTCCTGTGCTGTTCAATCAGTTGCCAGCTCGTGCACACATTTAAATGATGCACATCGACTTTTCATGCCAACGCAGTAAGTATTATAAATATTTTCTTGTCCATATCATATTCATGACCTTGTTTAAGTCTGTAATGCGCCGCTCGCGTGAGTTCAGAATTCCGTTCGGCGACAAGCTTGACTCGATACAGGTCCCCGCATATGCGCGTCGAGTCGGGGACTTCCTGCTGTTCATTAACAGCTCCTCGTCGCCATTTGTTGTAATACCTTGATGAATGAAGGAGATGGGGCATTAGGAGATTTTATAGATGATTTATTCAAGGAAGTCCCCGGCGGGCAACATCCACCAACTGGCCATCATAACAGTGACGTTTCGCTCCTCTTGCCGGAGACAGGTTCCAGAACAAGGGAAACGAAACGTTCTTATTGGAATCATTTAACATTCCACATTATAACAACGCCATCCCCAGACCGGTTAGGCATGAGCTTAGAGAGGATCTTGCAGCGCACATGGAGGAGTGGGTCAAAAACAGTAACAGAGCTGGCAGTTAACCACATCTTGATGAGAGCGAGAAAGTCTTCAAAGGAGAAAGTCTTCAAGGAGGTGACAGATGTCAAAAGGAGTGTTTCAGCAGAGCAAGAGTTGAGGGTAGCTAGGTGAAGCTGGTTGCCATCTTTGAAGGTCCTCCGAGAAGGGGTACAGGAATGTGGTATGCCTGTCAATGGTGGTGAAGAGGCCAGAGGGGTGTCTGGAGGGGACTGCTTCTGTTTACACTTTGCAAACAGGGCCCCCCCCCCAGGCAATTGTCAGAGGGAGGGAGTGTATACATTCCACAATATTGCTAATTTCAGAACCGACCTTAAAGAAAGGTAGCACATATTCTCTATTATTTGCCTTGTTTTACAAGTCTTTATTTTTGGTAGGAGAAGGGAGGGAGTTGATGAGAGAAAGAAGATGCTAATCAAGAAGGAGGAGATTGGCCTGACAGCCCTGGACCATGACAGTGCCATTCTGATAGACATTAACGATGTCTCTAGAGGATGGGAAGTATTCCAAGAGTACTTCCCATCAGGTTCCACCATTAATGGGCGAAGACGATAAAGGGGAGAGGACTGAGACGATATGGGGAATCCAAAGGTCTGGAAAGGGAACGACAAAGAGGATGTCAGTGACAGTCTGCCTGGAAGAAGTGCTGACGTAGGTGTCCCTGATGGGCAGGCCTGGATTGAAGACCTGGAGAACTTTCTTGAACATTTTCCTTCCAGACTTAGAGAGATAGGATAGGTGATAGAGTAGCAGTTAGGGTAGATAGGGGAGATGGAAAGCGCCATGTAGGGAGAAAGCAGAGAGAGATGGAAAGAGGGAGAGAGAGCAAGGGACAGAGGAACTACACAAAGCATGACAAACTCACCAGGCGGCAAAGCAGCAAGACAGGCGCAGACAGAGAATGCTCCGAATTTGAGCTCCTTATTCTGGCGTCACAATACTTGTAACTTTCTCCCCAACTTTAATTGGCGACCAAACAATATGTCCACCCATAACAAATCTGTCTTTTAATAAAGTCCTTAATGACGGGCTTAATAGATCTTCACCCAAGTAACTCTGCTTGCAAAAGGTCTTGAAAGATTTGAATAGTACTATCCTGACAGTCATTCTAGCTTATTTAAAGTGCTGGCAAGAAAATAGTTTCCTTGGTAAAGTACTTGTGCATTTTAACTACTGCGGAGCTCATTTTAAATCATAACTTGTCTGGAGGGGACTGCTTCTGTTTACACTGTGCAAACAGGGACCCTCCAGGCAATTGTCATCATTTGCACTGCAAAGTGAAAATGAAAGTGTAAAGGGATGGCAAAAGCCTCTTAACACCTCTCTTTTGCACTCAGCAGTTCAAATAGAGCAAATGCCACCTGCCATGTAACCATGGCAGGCAGCATTTACAATAATTCCCTATGGAAATCGCCTGTTTTTCGCTGGTGCAAAAATCAGACATATTCCATAGGAAATCATTGGTTTTACACCAGCATGACAAGCTCACGCTGGCGTAAAACTAAGTTGTTTCGAAGGCGGAGGGCAAAGAGGAAGCAGAAACGTAACTCCTGTTCCGCCCTGTCATATTCCATTCAAAAACAATGAAAATCCCTGGAGTGTAAATGAAGGTGTTACACCTGTCTGTAACACTTCTATTTATGATTCCGGGGACTCAACAATTAGCCCCTATGTTCTCTTGGTGTTGATTGTCCGTCTTGTTTTACAACTCCAATGTTATGCACCCTATTAAGTTTAATGTCCTTGATATTTGTATCTTTTAGTAGTTCTTGAAAGAGGGAGTGTATACATTCCACAATATTGCTAATTTCAGAACCGACCTTAAAGAAAGGTAGAACATATTCTCTATTATTTGCCTTGTTTTACATGTCTTTATTTTTTTAGTTTAATTGCCTGGTCGATATCTCTGAGCTCCTTAATTTCCTCCATAATTTGAAACTTGACTTACTAACATTGAAATCTCGGTTTCATTGATCCTGTCCACTTTTGTAGCAATTTAACACTTAGCTGCTGCCCCCTCAGATCATCTCAAAGGGTTGTATTTCTGTATTTCAATTTATTTGAAGAATAGGGATGTCAAGTTTGATCAGAAATGATTTACAGTACACATTTGTAGATGGCACAGGCATTCATTGAAAGGGTGTGTGTTCAATAGCACAAAGGTGAGAAAAAGTGATGAGTGAGTTTATGAGGCTGTAAAGTGGAACCAGAGACAGAACAAAGTAGAAAATAAGACACGGGTGACTTATAAAGGCCCACTTAACAACATTCCCAACCTCTTAGTCTTGGGGTCACTAAATACTGGGCCCACACCTGTATTGCTTCCCTGTGGTGGTAGCATTGCTAAATCTGATAAAATGGGTGATCTTTATAAGGTCCCCTCAGAAGGGAAAGCGGGGGACGTGACTCAGAAACACCAAATCAACAGAACTTGTTCTAGATAAAGGGACTTTTATGGAAGAAATGAAATTCTTGTTATTGTTTTTAATGTATTTTTAAAAAAATCGTTTTTAATACTTAATTTATTGTTGATGAAACTTTGAGAGGTATAAAGAAAGACGTATTTTAGCTGGAGCAATATTTACCAAGAAGGAATGAGCAGGCGATTTTAGTGATAGAAAATCTATCTGCATTCCACCGTTCATCTAGAGGACTTGTCTAGAGACCTCATCCGGTGCTATGGGCGACAAGGAGGGAAGGGGAGAGGGGGACCAGGGCAGGCCTGACAGCGAGTGAGGGAGAAGGGATGGATGTAGAGGAGAGTGAGGACAGGAGTTTTGGTATGAAGTGACAAGCCACTGCAGTGCAGAGGGTCAGGGATGGAAGAGGAGAAGTGGAGACTGCAGTGTTATTGGCAAATTCCTTGCAGAGCTTGAACAGTTCAGCCGTGTTGTAAGTGGCCCAGAGATGCAGGCTTGGATATAGGCCTTCTTGGAGCATATGGAAAGTCTGTATTGACTTTGGAGCAGTCGGCAGGCCGGTCTGTCAGAAAATGTGTGTGAAGCTTGCCACTTCTGCTCAGCAGCTCTGCACTTGCGTTTCAGAGAGGCTAGGTTGGAGTCATACCAGGTGTTGCACTTGGAGGAATGCTTAATAAGGATCCTCATGACAGGGGCTAGGATGTCAAGGGTGTTGGAGATGGAAATTTAAAGGTTACAGATGTGTCAATAAGAGAGTCAGTGGCCGGAGTGGGCAGGGGAATGAAAGTGGCAGCAACTGACAATTACTTCATCAGGCGAATGTCAGAGAAGGAGACTGGTCGTGCGGGCAAAGGCTTGGATGGGCAACCCAAAAGATGCAGGTGAGAGGACAGGAGAGCATGGTCAGACCAGGAGAGGACTGTAGTGAGAGGGTTGGAGATGGGGATGTCTGCTGAGATGAAAGCATCCAACGTATGCGTCGGACTGGAGTGAAGAATGGTGAGGGGAAGAGAGTCACAGAGGCCTCAGAAGAGTCCAGAGGACGCATCAGGAGAGTCAAGGTGAATATTGAAGTCTTCAAGAAAGAGAAGCTTGGAAGGGATGTCAGACCACTCCAAAAGGAAAAGGGAGACTGGACCAGGGCTCCTGTAGATGGTCGCAAGAGTCAGCGAGAGAATTGGAGAGCCACCAAGCCTGCAGACAAGGCTTTCAATGGAAGAGTAGGTGTGAGTGGGCATGACAGTAACAGGGACCCATTCAGGGAAGATCAGGGAGCTTAGAGAGGATCTTGTAGCGCTCATGGAGGAGTGTGTCAAAAACAGTGACGGAGCTGGCAGTGGACCACGTCTCGATGAGAGCGAGGACGTCAAGTTCAAAGTCATCAGGGAGGTGACAGATGTCAAAAGGAGTGTGTCAGCAGAGCAAGAGTTGAGGGTAGCTAAGTGAAGTTGGTTGCCACCTTTGAAGGTCCTCCGAGGAGGGATACAGGAATGTGGTATGCCTGTCTGTCGGTGGTGGCGAAGAGGCCAGAGGGGTGGCAGAAGGAGGAGTGGTAGGAGAAGGGAGGGAGTTCATGAGAGATGGAAGATGCTTATCAAGAAGGAGGAGATTGGCCTGACCGCCCTGGACCATGACAGTGCCATTCTGATAGACATTAATGATGTCCCTAGAAGATGGGAAGTATTCCAAGAGTACTTCCCATCAGGTTCCACCATTAATGGGCGATGATAATAAAGGGGAGAGGACTGAGACGATATGGGGAATCCAAAGATCTGGAAAGGGAACGACAAAGATGATGTCAGTGACAGTCTGCCTTTAAGAAGTGTCGACTTTACTTTACTTTACTTCAATAGATTTATAATGCGCAGCAATGAACCCGTAGGCATGATGGCGCGGACAAGACAGCACGGCAAAAAACAAGAAGAATATGGCGGCAAGAAGAAGTCATAGACTAAAGCGGGAGAGGACCTTAATCAAACAGCCAGGTTTTAAGCTTTCTTTTGAAGAGCTCAAGTTTGGTTTCCAGCCTGAGGTCTAACAGCAAACAATTCCAGGCTGTCGGAGCTGCTATGGCAAAAGCTCCTTTTTCGGCTTTCCTGGATTTGCTTCTCGGGATCATTAGCATGTTGGTCTCCTGCGACCTAAGAGATTGTGAGGTGCTCTTTGGCAGTATAAGTTCATTCAAGTAGCGGGGCATAATACACAAACGACTCTTAAAGGTAATGAGTAGTAGGCGATAATGGATTGTGGCCTCTACATGGAGCCAGTGTTAAGCTCTTCTGGCAGGTGTGACATGGTTACGTCTGGTCAGACCTGCAGCCACTCTCACTGCTTCATTCTGGATAACTTGCAGTCTATTCATTTCTGTTTTAACTAATACCAGTCAACAGACTGCAACAGTAATCAATTTTGGCTTGCACTATGGCTCTAGCCAGAGTTTCTGCATTTGCCTGGGAGATCATGGGTCGAAGGGGTGCGAAAAGTTTTAAATAGTAAGCCGCACCCGATACCACACTTCCCACATGAGCTTTCATAGAAAGCTTAAAACAGTGGAATAGAGTGGAATATCCACCCCCAATGTTATAAGGGAAATGTTACTTCCCTCAATTTGCTTAAGGTTTGTGGTTTA
This sequence comes from Ambystoma mexicanum, assembly GCF_040938575.1. Taxonomy (NCBI): domain Eukaryota; kingdom Metazoa; phylum Chordata; class Amphibia; order Caudata; family Ambystomatidae; genus Ambystoma; species Ambystoma mexicanum. The sequence continues at coordinate 548,876,359 of NC_090932.1, forward strand.
CTTAATACCTCGGGATCAAAACACAAATACGGATACCAGGAGTACGGGTGGCGCTATATCACCACATTGCCTCCAAGGGGACCTATACATTATCAGATCCTTATGAGGGGGACTAAGGAGAGAGGCCCTCCATACCATGCTGATGGCTAACACCACCTTGATAACCCTGAACGTGCAAGGGATTGGACACCCCATAAAACGCAGTCGGGTCCTCAACCATCTGAGGGACCTTTAGGGGGATATATTGTTTCTCCAAGAAACCCACCTTAACGAGGTGGCATCTAAAAAGCTGGAGAGGAGCTGGGTTGGGGAAGCAGGCCTACGCCCCATTTCGGGGTAAACGAGAGTGTCCATATTGTTCCACAGACGAGTGCCCTTTGTGATCCAGCACACGGTAGCAGACAGAGAGGGGAGATACATCTTGGTACAGGGCCTACTACATCAGCACCCACTCACACTCAATAACATATATGCCCCAACGACCGACATCCCAGCCTTTTTCACTCATACCTTCGCGCCTGCACCCCATACATGAGACGACTTACACTGGTTGGAGGAGACCTTAACGTTGCACTAGACCCGGATGTAGACAGACAAAGTGCGAGCTCCCCGGGCTTGGGCAGTCCAAAAAAGTTAACCACACTCACCTCCCTTCTGACGGACCTGGGTCTGAAGGAGCAAACACGGAACACACAGAGATTACACCTTCTATTCATGCAGACATCAGAGCTACTCACGTATAGACTACTGGCTGGCACCAAACACAGTGCTTCACACGCTAGAAGAATGCTCTATACTCCCCGTCACCATCTTGGACCACACACCTGTTAAAACCAGAGTATCTCTACTCGACACATCCCGGAACCCCCCAAGCTGGTGCCTGAATATGAGAGCCTTGGCGTACCCCATCTTTGTAGAACTCATTAGGGGAGACATGGTGATATTCTGGGACACAAATATTAACCCTTCATATAATACTCTTGCATGCTGGGATGAATTTAAGGCCTACATGAGAGGCCAGTGCATCTCTAGATGGGCACACAAAATTAAACAGTGGCGCGACAAGGAACACCAATTAACGATCGCGCTAGAAGGCCTAGAAAAACAGCATAAAAAAGCACCAGCCCAGCAAACACTCTTACAACTGCGTAAGATTTGAGCAGACATTAAAGACACCACGACCACTAGAGTCCAGAAATCCTTTTCGAGCTGGTCCCAAAGATACTACCTGGAAAACAACAGGCCCGTGCACCTAATGGCACTCGCCCTAAAACAATGCCAGGCAACTACGGTGATCACCTTTATCCGGGATAGGGAGGGGAACCTGATCATAGGGGATGCGGACATCAACTCCAGATTTGCGGAATTCTATGCGAACCTGTACGCAAAGCCAGAAACACTCCCCTCACAGGCGATGCAGGGATTCCTGCGCTCAATCCAGCTGCTCAAAATCACCCAAGCCCAATACGAGGCGCTGGACACCCCACTAACGGTGGCCGACATCAGACGGGCGATCCACCCCATGAACCCAGGCAAGGCCTCAGGCCCCGACAGTATCCCAATAGATATATACAAACTTGCGGACAATGATATTGCCCCGAAACTCAACGCGGTATTCTCAGAGGCAGCCCATAATAACTGACTACCATAGTCGATGCTAAGTGCCAACATAGTGGTGCTCCATAAAAAGGGGAGGCCTGCGGATGGATGTGGCTCGTATCAACCCATCTCACTTATAAACTCCGATGCCAAGGTCCTGACGAAATGCCTGGCACAGAAAATAGAAGCAGTCATGGCACACCCGATACAGGACAACCAGACAGGCTTCACACGCAAACGGCACTCGGGGGAGAATGTTCGCCTGCTGTTGGATGTCATCACGGGGGAGGCAGGTCAAGAGGACTCTAGCCTCACAATAGACGCCAAAAAGGCATTTGACAAAGTCCAGTGGGACTTCATGTTCCTGGCCCTGGCTGACTTTGGCCTCCCCCCATGGCTGATTGCCCTGATCCACCTACTGTATACAGGCCCTGAAGCAATGGTAACAACCAACGGCCTTACCTCTTCCCCCTTTCCTCTCCATTCTGGCACGCATCAGGGGTGCCCATTATCGCCCCTCCTTTCTGCCCTGTCTATCGAACCAGTAGCCGTGATACTGTGGACTGACCCTCAATGGCGGGGGCTATGGAGAGGAGGTGTAGAACACCGGGTTTCCCTATATGTCAACAACCTCCTCCTATACATTGGCAACACCCCCACTTCCCTCCCCAGAGTGCGCTACCTCTTACAGCAATACGGTTCAATGGCAGTATATCGGGTAAACTGGGCCAAGTCTGAGATATTGCCGCTGAGACCTGACATCCCCTGGGATCCGGGAGGGGTAGCTCCATTCCGGCTGCAAACTGACCACATCAAGTGTTTGGGGGTCAACATCAGCGCCCACATTGATGATCTCAGAGACCTCAATTATCTGCACACTGTTCAGCGGATCCAAGCAGATCTTATTAAATGGGACACCCTACCGTTATCTCTGACTGGCAGAATCAATGCCATTTTTATGAACTTGAGGCCCAAACGTATCTATCTAGCTATGATGCTACCGTGCACCCCAAGCCCAAAGATGTACAAAACTATACATACAGCTTTCTCAAGATTCATCTGGAGGGTCAAGAAAGCACGCATGCATTCGAGGGCCCTCACAGCTTCATAACCAGACGGTGGCCTCGTGCTGCCATCATGGCGAAACTACTATCAGGTGCCCAAATATGCTGGGCCAAACGGTGGTTGAACCCAGAGAATGGCTCTGGCTGGAGAGGGATAGAACTGACATTGCTGGCTCCCTGGACACCTCTAGATGTCCTTGCCATCCCCCCCAGCAAACTTACCACGGCGAATCAAGACGCATCCCGTGGTGGCCCAAACCATAATCCAATGGCACAGACTCTGATCCCAACAAGGGGTCGATATCAAAAAGGCACCCACGTGGATGTAAATCAGAACCCTCCTATCACTCGACCATATAACTAAACTCCACCCTCAACAAGATACCCGATGGGCGCAGGTCAGAATTATTGAGCTATGCGAAGGCACAACAATACAAACATTTTCAGTGGCCCGCAGATCATTAGACCTGCATGCAGGACAGTGGCTACAGTATGGCACAGTCCACGACGCAATATCACGACATACCTCAGTGACCTCCTCACAGACTCTCCTGGCCCCCTGCGAGCTCGAACTACAGCGACATAACCGAACACACCCACTCCTATGTACTTTCTATTCGAAGTATAAAATCATTCAACGCCTATATTAAACCCCGTCCAAAAGGCACAAAATGGGGTTAAAGCCTTCCCCACTCTGCTGGCGTGGGTGTGGAGCAATAGCTCTATGGGACATATCGTGTGGTCTTGCCCAAAGATCAAACATTTCTGGCAAATTGTCCACACAAGGATGACCACCCATTTTCCAGAGACTGGGATAACATTGGAGCGTAAGACATGCTATTTGGGGCCAGCTATAAAGACTGGCATACGGACCCTCTGGCATGCAAAGACATGAGTACAGCAATTTTTGCTGCTCGTAAACTCCGAATAGTTAGCTGGAAATCTACAGAGGCACCCAAAAAACCACAACTGCTTGCTTTACTGGCCAAGACATTTTCGCTAGAAAAAAAGCGCACTTAAAAGGATGAACCCGACCAATGCGGAACTAGCACACACATACTGGAATATGCTTTATCTTCGCCCATAGAGCTTGCTCTACGCAGGAGAGGGGGATGCCGCCAAGACAACTACCATATCCCGCAGACACACAACACCAGACGCCCATGCCTTCTCCGGCAGTTGATGGCCATGGCAACCCTCACCCGATAACCAGCACAACATACATGACATTGGCACACCAACTCACCGATAATGCCACGGGCGTTTCACTAATGACAGGTAACCTGATCCCGAGCAGTAGCAGTAGTAGTTTTACTTATAAGTAACGGGGGGATGTGGGGTGGGAGATTGCGGGAATGGCTGACAGAGACACTGGGCCTCATTATAGGCGGTAAGGGATTACCAGCACCGGTAAGGGCACCGGTGCCGGTAATCCCTTACCACCCTACTACGAGGTCCCTTAGCGGGTCCCTTCCTTAATGCCTGGTTTTACCAGGTGTTAAGGACGGGACCCGCTAAGGGACTTCAGAGCTAATAACGAGACCGCAATTTGCGGTACCGTTATTAGATCCATCCCCATTCCCCTTTGAGCCCTATGGGGGCTCAAATGGGAATGGGGAATGGTTCCCGGAATGGGGATTTACCGGTCCCGCAATGGTCGGATTAGACCGGTAAGTCCCTATTCCGGGAACCCGGACCCGGAATGCGGTAAGGGGGTAGCCATGGCGCTAATAGCGCCATGGCTACCGCCTACCGTGTAATGAGGCCCACTGACTCTGCACTAAGCCATGCTGGCGCTCGCCACAACAGGCAATGAAGGACTGGGGCTATGACCTCCACCTGCTTCATATATGCAACAGGGGAGGGGGGAGGTCCCGGGAGTCGCTCAATCTGAGTTGGGAAATATTTTACTTCATTGTGTATGATGTACTGTGTTGTTTATGTAACAAACAGACGTTACAACAAAAAAAATGTATAATTTCTTATCAGTGACCATCATCCTTTAGTGTTACAAATCAATTGGATGGCGGAGGTGAGAACCATCAATGTTGTCCCTCATATAACAATGGCTGATCTACATATAGGACATACAAGACTTCGATGGGAAAGGGCTGACATTATATCTTTACATAAGAATCTCATTAAACCTAATGTCAGTCATTTTGACGGTATTCTGAAAACAAATTCCAATATAAAGGCCATTATGACATCTTATAGGCAACTTATATTGGCTACTTAAGATTCCTGCTTCCGTTCTGTTGCATCATCATCCTCTAATAAAAAGAAGGGTTGGTTTAATGACAACTTGTAAATTGCTAAAAGGAACTTACTTGACACATTAAGAAATATCCTGGTTAGACATAATGAGATTGTGGCAGCGGGGGTCCCTACACAAACGCCATTATAGACAGGAAAAAAGAACTGGATGAGTCAGTCTGGCATGTTCTCATCGAGGCTTTTTTTCAGAAATATTCAAGAAAATGTTGGTTTATTTATTATAAATCAAGGTCCAACTTAACAGAGTGGTCCGGTAGGCGTTGAAACCACTATTGAGGACCAAGACTGGATAACTAAATTTTCTTCTTTATATATACATGATTCCAGTAATGGTTTTCCACCAGAATAGTATTCTGCTACTGCCAAGTCCTTGCTGATGGAAACAAGCCAGGTTAACACTGCTCCAATTGACGTCTCTTATTATGAGGTTCTAGTTGACATACATAAACAAGCTTTAGGAAGATACCCTGGTCCAGATGGTATATCTGCTGATCTATTCAAAGTGCTGAAAGATATTTGTTCACTTTTCTTCACTATGGTTTCAATACCATGATCCATGACTTTGATTTCCCTGTCTCTTTGAAAAAAGCCATAATTTTTCTGATTTTTAAAAAAGATAGCCGAGCAAATCTATCATTGTATACTATAGACCAATGTCCCTTCTTGACACCGAATTTAAGATTTTTGCTCGTATTCTATTTGCCAATATGTGAGTGCATTGGGTTAAGTGACATGGGTTTTCCCTATGGTATAGGGTCCAGTGAATACACCCTTCATTTATATCTTGTTGTGCCATACACTATATATGTCAAAAAAGAACCTATGTATTTAGCATTCATGGATCTGACCACTGTGTTTGACAGAGGGAACTGTGCTAAACCATGGCAAAGGCTCAGATCCATGAATTGCCCTGAGACCTTGGCCCAGATCTTGTTAGAATTTCGCAGAGGTAACTAAGGTTATGTTAAATCAGGTCCGAACATACAATGTACATCGTATTTTCCAGTAAATGCTGGGGTTCGACCGGGTTGTGTGCTAGCATCTCTTATTTTCCCTCTATATGAATGGTTTATCTGATTGTTAATATGCCCATGAATGGAAACAGACTCTTTCCGACATTTGTTTATGCCGACGATACAGTGATCTTGGCACACACCCCTCAGGCACTGTAACTTCTGGTTGCGCAGCACACTAATTTCATGTCCTCACTTGATTTAAATGTTAATGCCAGTAAATCGGCTATTATGGTATGCCAGAACGATAGAGGCAGGTTAACATTACAGGTATATTTACTGATGATTGCAAAATCCCTTGGGTCAACGGAATTGACTACTTGGGAGTGCATTTCTCCTCCAAGTTTACAGGAAAGGTCCATGCTAGTAAACAGAAAGCGAAAATGCAGCAATCAGTGGCAGGTATTTTCAGATTTATAAGGCTATGTAATTTCCAATCAGTCTCTCTGACCTTAACAGTGCATAATGCCGAACCAGCTGCTGTAGCTAGTGTGAAGTATCCTACAGATCCCTCATTAAAACCCTGACTAAAGTCTCCTACCAGGTGGCCAGGAAAAGGCAGACACTTCCTGATTCTGACTTTGGGTGTGGTGTACTACTGTAACGCTCACCTGGTATCCACGGGGACGTCACTCGGCCCGTTCTGACCTCTTACGACCTCAAACCCTTCCCTGGAGTCTACTCGACTGGAGACTGGGCCTGAAACACAGGATTGGTAGAGTTTAACTCCCTATTGTCTCTGTGTGCTTGAACCCCTTCTTCCCCGGGGTCCAACCCTTCCCTTTGATCCACAGGTCACCTTGTTTTCTTGGAAAGTGTGCTCTCCGTCCTGCTTTCAGCAGAGGGGCACGTTGATTGATGCAGGCTTGTTGCTGCCTAGTTACGTCACTGGCAAGAGTCCGACAGGTAAGTATAATGAGTTTTTTTAACAGTTCTCTAACTTCGTTCCTTTCTTTCCTTAGATGATGGCGGCGTCCGGGGATGGCGACGTGCTGCTGAGATGAGTAGTGCTGAAGGTGAGTGAAAGCACGATGCGCAATGCGACCCTTTCGTATTTGTATTGAACTGAATTCTTTTTCTGTGTCTTCTAGGTGCCAACACCTTTTCAGGGTGGATGCCGGTTATGAAGAAGAAATGCGGTGTGTAAGCGCTGTATGCGGCGCCTCTAGATGTTTCCACGCTAACCTGGAGTGTCTTTTCCCTCTTGCAGATGGATGAGAAGTTCCAGAGACAAAGTTCCCCCAGAGCGGCTGGGATTCAGGTAAGCGTTTGAAGCTCGTACAGTCTTTAAAAATAAGGGAAGATTTGCTGAATGCTTACTAATGCCTTTTTTCTGTTCTTTTCCCTTTTCCTCAGGAAGCGGCGTGCCGGGATGGGAATGACACCGCCGAAGATGCCCGCAGAACAGAAGGAGCGATGAATGATGGGCTGAAGCGCCGCAAGGTAAGGCTGTTCCTAACGGTGTTCTTGTTCTTGCAGGAGCTGAGCGCAGAAGAAAGATGCAGGCCTACTGGAGACCGATCCGAACACGGTGAGTGTCACGCTGCAGGTGCAGAAAATGCAAAGCATGTTTCTCAGCCTGGGCGTGGCTTAAATAGTCTCTGGGTATTCCAGGTGTCTCTGGGCTGAACCACACCCAAAAGACTAGACTGCACATGCAGTTCTAGGAACCGAAATATGTGGGGGCATCCATCTTGTTCCCATCAATGCACTTCAAGTCCAATCCCCAATGTTATCCTATGGGAGAGAGTGAGTGAGTCTGGTGCCATAAGCGCCAAGTCTGACTCCAAATGGGTCTTTGGAGGGATGGAGAGGCCCTTGAGGGCCATGTAGGTGATTGTGGCCTGGCTCCAGCCTGACATCTTGGAGGGCTGGGGACATGAGGGTCAGGAATCATGACAACTATGGGAGGATCACCTGGGAGGAGACAAGGCCCAGGGTGGTGAGGAGATCCTGTGGGATGAGACATGTTATGTGTCTTTTGACAAGGAAAATCTCTCTAAGTTACCAAAAACAGGTAATGGCATATTGCCATTGTAATGTCCCTAACCTACATACAAAACCTGTGGTTTTGGGCACAAGTATTATAACATTTGAACAAGCCTTACCCATGGAAAGATCTTTCAAGGGATTTCAGGATAAAAATCCTCCTTACTCCCAAAGGTACAATGAAAAGGCAACTAGAAATTCTGCCTTAAATAAAGTGTTCTCCCCTTTAACAACACATTCAAAAGGTTCCATTTTAAAAGACCTTAAGGGAAGTACATCTACTCTTAAAGTCACACAAATACCGAAAATAACTAATTTAGTTGTTGAAGACTACATGTCCCATAATCCCATGAGTACTGCGACGAGGAAGAGAGCTGAAGAGGCATGTAGAAGTAGTAGTCAGGCAATTAAGCCTAACAGTGCACATCTGAAGGAACCAGGGAGGCATAAAAGGCTCACTCAGTTGCAGGAAATCAGAGGGAGCTGGAACTGTGGCTGGAGTGAGCACTGGAGTAGCAGAGGCAGAAGGAGAAAGAAACGGTGCAAGCAAATCAAGCAGACATGGGAGAATCTGAGGGAATCCAGGACGTGGATGCAGCAGATTTCACCTGCTTGTTCAGAGAGGGTCCTGGTTTCCCAAACTCTGAAGGGCAGAAGGTGTGCAGCGGAAGACGTGCTGGGGGGCAGTCTTTCCCCCATTTGAGCCTGATTGCTGCGATTGCTGTGCAGGAGCCGTGTTGGAGACCGTAGCGAGGAGCTGTGGGTGAGTCGCAGATTTCAGGAGCGAGAGGGGCTCCAAAGGAGAGTGCCTGGACCGATGACACCTGAGTAGAGGAAGGGTGCAGGTCTCTGAGATAATGATAATGATGTTTATTTATATAGCGCCTTAATCCAAAGCGCTTTACAGAGCACATATTTACATACAATATCACCCAACCGAAATTGGTACTCATTTATCGACCTCAGAAGGATGAAAGGCTGAGTTGGCCTTGCCGGGATTCGAACCTGCGACCTGCAGATCACGCTCAGATCCGAGCAGCGAGTGCTCAACCCGATGAGCTATCTTACTGGCTTAGGTGCCAGAAGCCGTAGAAGTTGTCACCAAAGTCATAGAAGTTGGGCAATCCACAGAACAAGGATCACAGAAGCTGGTGAGTCAAACCTGGTGCTCTGATTCCTTATGCGAACATTGCTGGCAACAGTATACAGTTCCAATATTCACTCACGCTTAAGTTAAAGCGAGCCGAAGTGTTCGATGAAGTCTTTAAACACAGGGACAATGGCAAAGTAACACTCGCGTGAGATCGGTGAGTAATTCACATTTCATTTGGGGGAAGAGCAAACGTTAAAGAAAACATTGTTAAACCCTTAAAGCTCATAAACTTTATGAAGAAGTGGTTGCGTTTCTTCCCATACATAAAATAACTATGCGAAAGACATTGTTAAACCTCTAAACTTTGAAAAACCTACGAAGAAGTGATCGTGTGTGCCTAATTTTGGTTTCAAAAGGAACACTGAACTCTAATCCTTTATTCACATGAACAATCATAACAAAGAAGTTAAGTGGTTAAACATTGTATCATTGCATATGTGGCTGAAGAGAAAGAGCAAGCATTGTCCAAGTCAAGAGTCTTTCCCTATTTAAAACTGAAAGCAGTTTTTCTCAGAGCCAAAACGCAATTGTATTCCTACTGTGAGGCCAATAGAAGTTCAATCTTGCTTAAAACATCTATGTGCAAGTGTTACCTGAAACCAAGAGAGTGGCACTGAGGTTTTGGGGTAATTGTTTGGCTGACAGTTGGCAGAGAAAGTGAAGGCAAAGTTGAAAAGGGCAACTTGCTGCTCATAAAGACTGTGAGAGAGAAGTGGGTCATAAAGGCAAACTTGGGTTGTTATAGTGGCAGATAGACAAGAGAGGCAAAGAGGCTGCCCCTTTTGAGGAAAGCCATTCAGAGGAAGAGTTCCTTGCCTGGGTGAATGTGTTGAAGTACCGTGAAGGGAGTCTTATCAAACTCTGTCTTGAGTCTTTATACTACTGAAGTAGTGGTGGTGTATCTGGTTGTCAGTGGATGCAAACTTTCAGTGACCCAAGTGAGGTGGAATGCTATGAGGCAAAGGTGAATTTCCTCATGGTAAACTATAACAGAGGTGAAGTTGGTGAAGTGAAAGTAGTAGTAGCACTGTGAAGTCATCCTGACAAATATACCTATTGTGAAGAGTACTACTGACGCTAAGGTTGTATTACAAGTTGAACAGAAAAATAAGTACTGGTATCTAAGACATATGTTCCACTAACCTTCTAGAAGTTGTATTTCTTTTGAACTGTATCAAGTCTTCTGGTAAGTGGTGAAAACACATTGGGGCTGGGAGTAACGTTGATGCTATTCTAAGGAAGTGGAAAATCTGTATTTCTTCAAGAAGAAGAACTCTGTTGTTGTAACTTTGGTTAACAAAACTTTACCTTGCTATTGGAATTCCAAGAACTGAATTAAGACTTTGCTACATATGTGGATTTCATTATTTTCCTTTTGATGAACAGTAGAGCTGAACTGACGAATCCATGGGAAGGGAGTTCACCCAGGTTACTGAAAAGGTTTACAAGAAACTGTAACCATCCTTGTTTATCTTGATTGAATTGGCATATATTTTTCTTTGTATTGTATGTTTAAGTGTGAGGGCCAGGCATCCTGTATTTGAGCGTTTCCCCATAGTTTTGTTAGGCACATATGGTGTCAGGTGTGGGATCAGAATCAGCTGATGCAAACGGGGGATCCACTATGTATATATATATATATATATATATATATATATATATATATATATATATGGCAGATTCTAATCAAACAGAAGTTAAGTCAGAAAAATATTGGTCTTAGCTTATTCCTCCTACTCATGCCACTTGTACTTCCCATTCAAAAACTGATTCTTATACCTCCCTTACTGGGGGGGAAAGGAGTTTTGATTCCTTTTCCATCAAGAGAACCAGGGGAATAAGAGAAGTCCCTTGTAATCAGTGGCCTCTTAAGATGAATGTGGACATAACATTCTTCAAACTCTCAGGTAAGGCAATTCTTCCAAAAAGACAGTGCCCCTCATTGTAAGTTTGGTGGTCTGGAAATAAGGTGCCGGTAACAACCCTACCGGCACCTTTTCCGGACCGTCAAACTACAAGTCTGCCGGTAGGGGCAGTGAACTACCAGCAGGCCTGAGCTGCTGATAGTTCAACTCGCTACAAGCAGATTTTATTACTGAAGTACTGGCACCGTTACTAACGGTGCCGGTGCTTCAGTGTTCCCATTCCCGTTCCCGTGCTTCAGTGTTGCCATTCCGCTGCCGCCCGTAATATCTCTGTATTACTGGGATATCTGGCGGTGGAAACGGTAAGCCGAGTTTGCCGGTACGGCAACCTCTTTGTAACGCTCACCTGGCTCCCACGGAGGCGCTGGTCTAGTCTGGGTTGCTGTGGCCTCTTCAAGGGTGATGCGCAGAACTCGGACCACTGATTGAACAGGACCCTCAAATCTTGCTTGTCTGGCCCGTAGGAATACCCTTCTGCAGATGAGAAAGGGGATTAACTGTCTGCAGAATAGTGTGCTTGCTCCCCCCTTTCCCCCTTCGTTCTTCTCTGACTTCCTCCAAAACCCCCGGTTTAAGCTCACCTTATGGTTTGGAAGGATGACCTTTCCATCCTGCTTCTGGTGCAGGGGCGCGCGTTCGTCCAGTTACTTCACTGGTTTTCAGAATGGCGCTGGCAAAATCCACTTGACTTTTCTGAGCGATACGCCGTAAGTATGAAGATTCAAAAGTTCAAGTGTGAGCCTCTTTTTATGTTGTCTTCCTAACCTGTGATCTGTCCTTTATTTCAGGTGCAGAACGAAGGCGATGCGTTGAAGGGTTAAATTGCCGATGGTAAAGTCAGGTGAGTTAGTGATGAGGGCGACCCCTCTAAATGTCTTTATAATTCCCCAGTAATGTCTTTTGTCCTTTCCCCTTAGGGGCCGGGGTGCGGTACCTGCCAACGAAGCGGCGCCGACCCGAAATGTGGAATGGTTCACCAAGAAAAGCCAGTAAGTATTATGGCTGAAAATTCGCCTTTCCTCCTGTGTTCCCTCTGCTCACCTTTTGTCTCTTCTTCTCTCCCCTAGGTGCAGAGATGTGGCGACCGGTGCTGACAGCCGCGATGGAGCCGGGAGATGTCTCGAGGACAGGTGAGTGAAGCGCAGCGCTGCAGCGAGCAACGCAATGCTTTTAAATGGAAGTCTTTCTTCAAGAATGCTGGCGTGAAGATTCCGGATGCAGGTAAGAAGTTTGAATAAGTTCTTGGTTTTCACCTTTCTCTTCTCTTCTTTCCTTATAGGTGTTCCAGGTTCGAGGCGGGCGTGGCTGGAGTCCAGGTGCAGGAGCAGACACGGTGAGCGTTCAGCTGCTGGGATGCAGAACAACGCGAAGCATGTGTGGCTGTCCGGGCGTGGCTTAAATAGCCTTGGAAGAAGTCCTAGGTAAGTATTCTTCCATAGCCCCACCCAAGTAACAAAATAGTCCCTTCAGTAAAATAGTCCCTCCTAAGCCTCATTTGGCTTGGGTCTTCATGCAGCATGGTCTGCATCAGGTGAGGATGCAGCATGGTCTGCATCAGGTAAGTGCACCAAACACTTTCCTTTATGAGCCTGGCGCCTATGGCGCCAGGATTGATGTCCAACATGAGCCTTGCGCCAAAGGCGCCAGGACAGAATCCAAAGAGCCCCTATAAGGGGCCGCTGGGCTTTTACCCGGGGGCATGATGCCTGCTCCCGGGGGTGCTGGGACTGGCCTGGTGCTCCGGGGGTAGGCATCATGACACTCATAATGAGGGCCAATATGTTGAAGGGAATGTGTACCATCGATATTTCTCACAGAATCATATAATACCAGGAAAGGATAAATGTATAGTGTCTTTATTATTGGAGGTGGAATTTCCCATTTATATATCCACCTATGTTATTCCTGACCAAGGACCCAGTTTTAAAATGTATCCTCTCCTCACTAGTGGTAAAGAATAGAGGTTCATGATTCTCAATTTTTCAACCACTGCCCGTGGAATACATTGAGGAGTGGGCAGGTTGATGTATGATGTAGCTTGGAGTCATGAAATCTGGAAAATATTGTACCTACCAATCCTTTGAATAAACCTAGGAACATTATTTCAACCTGTGAACTCCATACTACTTTCTCTAATAAGACAAAATAAGAAGTTCATAAGAATATCATGGTATATTGTATTTATGAGGAAATTACTTGTCCCAACCTTCAATACCTATATAAAGATCAGTCAAATGAGACTTGGAGTCTAGAAGAAGAACAAAACCCTGATCCTTCTAAGGAGATTGGCAGATCTGGGAATAGGATATCAAATGCATTTTATTTATCTTCCTCCGAGTCCAAAAAAAGTTGCCACTTGATACATCCCAAAAATCTATCTCCAGATTTTCCCAGGAAAACACCTCATCATTTAAAGTATTGGGTTTTTCAGAAAAAGATATATCTCCTGAGTCAAGGTGTTTAAGATGTTGACATTTTGAACAGCATGAATATGGATGTGGGGCACAATGTCCATATGGCATAAAAGATTAACGGGAAGAAGAAAAGCCAACAGTCACTGAGAAAAGTATATCATCTGTAAACTTTTCTAAATACAGCAGAAAAGTCCCACCGGTTAATATGTTTTGTACGGGAGAGAAAACCAGTCATTGAATTCCTGTAATATTCTAGGGGAAAACTATTTGGGCCCAGTTGGGTATGGGATGTAAAAGTTCTGCGGCACAGACTAGCCTACTTCCATCCAATTGGAAACCGAGAGGCTATAGAGAAATACATTGTGTACATGGACTACTAGAAAAATTTGCCTTAATCATTATTGATGTTACCATCTTAGGAAATAATGTTTCAGTATTATTGGCAGTAATACCTGACCTTCCTCCATCTTTGGTTTTGGGTACCGAAATTCTCTGATTTGATGAATGGATTTTTCTTGTGGCACAAATGACACTAATAATTAAGGAAAATCTTAATACTCAAGTAAGGGCAAAATAATGTTCATATTCTCCCTGTGATTCATGATCTCATGAAGAATTCTTTCTCAGTGATCCAGTCTGGGACTGGAAGACTGGTGGACCTGCTAGGAAAGCGGGGTAGGCAGATAAAGAAGATGAACAGGAACCTGGACTGGGAGGTCAGGTATTTAGGGGAAGGGTGTGTGACGAATCCCACGGATTGCTCACTAAAACCCTGCCAAAAGTCTCCTCCCAGGCAGCCAGGGAAAGAAAGGTGCGTCCTGTTCCTGACCTTGGGGGTGGTGTACTGCAGGAGGATCACCTGGGAGGAGACAAGGCCCAGGGTGGTGAGGAGCTCCCGTGCGATGAGACATGGTATTTGTCTTTTGACAAGGAAAATCTTTCTAGTTTACAAAAACAGGTAATGGTGTATTGTCATTGTAAAGTCCCTAACCTGTGGTTTTGGGTACAAGTATTATAAAATCTGAACAGGCCTTACCCATGGAAAGATTCTTCAAGGGATTTCAGAATAAACAACCGCCTTACTCCCAAAGGTATAATGTAAAGGAAACTAGAAACAGTGCCTTAAATAAAGTGTCCTCCCCTGTAACAACAAATTCTAAAGGTTCAATGTTGAAGACCTAAGAGAAGTAAATCCTCCCTTAAAGTCATACAAATACCTAAAATAACTTTGTTGTTGAAGGTTACATGTCCCATATTCCTCCGAGTACTGGGACAAGAAAGAGGGCTGAAGAGGTGTTCAGAAGTAGTAGTCAAGCAATTGAGCCTAACAGCTCATGCCTGAAGGGACCTTTGAGGCCTGAAAGGCCCCCTCCGGTCAGGCAATTAGAGGTAGCTGGAACTGTGGCTGGAGTGAGCGCTGCACTAGCAGAAGCAGAAGGAGGAAGACACAGTGCAAGCAAATCAAGCATGAGTGGGAGAACCAGAGGGACACCGGAATGTGGATGCAGCAGATTTCACCTGCTTATTCTGAGAGGGTCCTGGGTTCCCAAACTCAGAAGTGCAGAGGCTGTGCAGCGGAAGACATGCAGGGAGGCTGTCTTCCCCATGTGAGCCTGATTGCTGTGATTGCTGTGCTGGAGCCCTGTTGGAGACTGAAGTAAGGAGCTGTGGGTGAGTCGCAGGTCTCAGGAGAGTGAAGGGCTCCAAGAGAGAGTGGCTGGACCGAAGACACCTGAGTAGGTCCCTGAGATGCCAGAAGCAGTAGAAGTTGTGCCCGAAGTGTTAGAAGTTGGGCAATCTACAGAACAAGGATCACAGAAGCCAGTGAGTCAAACCTAGCATTCTGATTCCTACGCGAACATTGCCGGCAACAATGTCCAGTTCCAATATTTACTCACGTGTAAGTTAAAAGGAGCTGAAGTGTTTGTTGAAGTCTTTAAACACAGGAAAAATGGGAAAGTAACGTGTGTGTGATCAAGTAATTCACATGTTACTCGCGGGAAGAGCAAACATTACAAAAATCATAGTTAATCCCCTGAAGCTCATAAACTTTTTGAAGAAGTGGTCGCCCATTATCACCCCTCCTTTCTGCCCTGTCTATCGAACCAGTAGCCGTGATACTGTGGACTGACCCTCAATGGCGGGGGCTATGGAGAGGAGGTGTAGAACACCGGGTTTCCCTATATGTCAACAACCTCCTCCTATACATTGGCAACACCCCCACTTCCCTCCCCAGAGTGCGCTAACTCTTACAGCAATACGGTTCAATGGCAGTATATCGGGTAAACTGGGCCAAGTCTGAGATATTGCCGCTGAGACCTGACATCCCCTGGGATCCGGGAGGGGTAGCTCCATTCCGGCTGCAAACTGACCACATCAAGTGTTTGGGGGTCAACATCAGCGCCCACATTGATGATCTCAGAGACCTCAATTATCTGCACACTGTTCAGCGGATCCAAGCAGATCTTATTAAATGGGACACCCTACCGTTATCTCTGACTGGCAGAATCAATGCCATTTTAATGAACTTGAGGCCCAAACGTATCTATCTAGCTATGATGCTACCGTGCACCCCAAGCCCAAAGATGTACAAAACTATACATACAGCTTTCTCAAGATTCATCTGGAGGGTCAAGAAAGCATGCATGCATTCGAGGACCCTCACAGCTTCATAACCAGACGGTGGCCTCGTGCTGCCATCATGGCGAAACTACTATCAGGTGCCCAAATATGCTGGGCTAAACGGTGGTTGAACCCAGAGAATGGCTCTGGCTGGAGAGGGATAGAACTGACATTGCTGGCTCCCTGGACACCTCTAGATATCCCTGCCATCCCCCCAGCAAACTTACCACGGCGAATCAAGACGCATCCCGTGGTGGCCCAAACCATAATCCAATAGGACAGACTCTGATCCCAACAAGGGGTCGATATTAAAAAGGCACCCATGTGGATGTAAATCAGAACCCTCCTATCACTCGACCATATAACTAAACTCCACCCTCAACAAGATACCTGATGGGCGCAGGTCAGAATTATTGAGCTATGCGAAGGCACAACAATACAAACATTTTCAGTGGCCCGCAGATCATTAGACCTGCATGCAGGACAGTGGCTACAGTACGGCACAGTCCACGACGCAATATCACGACATACCTCAGTGACCTCCTCACAGACTCTCCTGGCCCCCTGCGAGATCGAACTAGAGCGACATAACCGAACACACCCACTCCTATGTACTTTCTATTCGAAGTATAAAATCATTCAACGCCTATATTAAACCCTGTCCAAAAGGCACAAAATGGGGTTAAAGCCTTCCCCACTCTGCTGGCGTGGGTGTGGAGCAATAGCTCTATGGGACATATCGTATGGTCTTGCCCAAAGATCAAACATTTCTGGCAAATTGTCCACACAAGGATCACCACCCATTTTCCAGAGACTGGGATAACATTGGAGCGTAAGACATGCTATTTAGGGCCAGCTATAAAGACTGGCATACGGACCCTCTGGCATGCAAAGACATGAGTACAGCAATGTTTGCTGCTCGTAAACTCCGAATAGTTAGCTGGAAATCTACAGAGGCACCCAAAAAACCACAACTGCTTGCTATACTGGCCAAGACATTTTCCCTAGAAAAAAAGCGCACTTAAAAGGATGAACCCGACCAATGCGGAACTAGCACACACATACTGGAATATGCTTTATCTTCGCCCATAGAGCTTGCTCTACGCAGGAGAGGGGGATGCCGCCAAGACAACTACCATATCCCGCAGACACACAACACCAGACGCCCATGCCTTCTCCGGCAGTTGATGGCCATGGCAACCCTCACCCGATAACCAGCACAACATACATGACATTGGCACACCAACTCACCGATAATGCCGCGGGCGTTTCACTAATGACAGGTAACCTGATCCCGAGCAGTAGCAGTAGTAGTTTTACTTATAAGTAACGGGGGGATGTGGGGTGGGAGATTGCGGGAATGGCTGACAGAGACACTGGGCCTCATTATAGGCGGTAAGGGATTACCGGCACCGGTAAGGGCACCGGTGCCGGTAATCCCTTACCACCCTACTACGAGGTCCCTTAGCGGGTCCCTTCCTTAATGCCTGGTTTTACCAGGTGTTAAGGACGGGACCCGCTAAGGGACTTCAGAGCTAATAACGAGACCGCAATTTGCGGTACCGTTATTAGATCCACCCCCATTCCCCTTTGAGCCCTATGGGGGCTCAAATGGGAATGGGGAATGGTTCCCGGAATGGGGATTTACCGGTCCCGCAATGGTCGGCTTAGACCGGTAAGTCCCTATTCCGGGAACCCGGACCCGGAATGCGGTAAGGGGGTAGCCATGGCGCTAATAGCGCCATGGCTACCACCTACCGTGTAATGAGGCCCACTGACTCTGCACTAAGCCATGCTGGCGCTCGCCACAACAGGCAATGAAGGACTGGGGCTATGACCTCCACCTGCTTCATATATGCAACAGGGGAGGGGGGAGGTCCCGGGGGTCGCTCAATCTGAGTTGGGAAATATTTTACTTCATTGTGTATGATGTACTGTGTTGTTTATGTAAAAATCCTCTAACAAACAGAAGTTACAACAAAAAAAATGTATAATTTCTTATCAGTGACCATCATCCTTTAGTGTTACAAATCAATTGGATGGCGGATGTGAGAACCATCAATGTTGTCCCTCATATAACAATGGCTGATCTACATATAGGACATACAAGACTTCGATGGGAAAGGGCTGACATTATATCTTTACATAAGAATCTCATTAAACCTAATGTCAGTCATTTTGACGGTATTCTGTAAACAAATTCCAATATAAAGGCCATTATGACATCTTATAGGCAACTTATATTGGCTACTTAAGATTCCTGCTTCCGTTCTGTTGCATCATCATCCTCTAATAAAAAGAAGGGTTGGTTTAATGACAACTTGTAAATTGCTAAAAGGAAGTTACTTGACACATTAAGAAATATCCTGGTTAGACATAATGAGATTGTGGCAGCGGGGGTCCCTACACAAACGCCATTATAGACAGGAAAAAAGAACTGGATGAGTCAGTCTGGCATGTTCTCATCGAGGCTTCTTTTCAGAAATATTCAAGAAAATGTTGGTTTATTTATTATAAATCAAGGTCCAACTTAACAGAGTGGTCCGGTAGGCGTTGAAACCACTATTGAGGACCAAGACTGGATAACTAAATTTTCTTCTATATATATACATGATTCCAGTAATGGTTTTCCACCAGAATAGTATTCTGCTACTGCCAAGTCCTTGCTGATGGAAACAAGCCAGGTTAACACTGCTCCAATTGACGTCTCTTATTATGAGGTTCTAGTTGACATACATAAACAAGCTTTAGGAAGATACCCTGGTCCAGATGGTATATCTGCTGATCTATTCAAACTGCTGAAAAATATTTGTTCACTTTTCTTCACTATGGTTTCAATACCATGATCCATGACTTTGATTTCCCTGTCTCTTTGAAAAAAGCCATCATTTTTCTGATTTTTAAAAAAGATAGCCGAGCAAATCTATCATTGTATACTATAGACCAATGTCCCTTCTTGACACCGAATTTAGGATTTTTGCTCGTATTCTATTTGCCAATATGTGAGTGCATTGGGTTAAGTGACATGGGTTTTCCCTATGGTATAGGGTCCAGTGACTACACCCTTCATTTATATCTTGTTGTGCCATACACTATATATGTCAAAAAAGAACCTATGTATTTAGCATTCATGGATCTGACCACTGTGTTTGACAGAGGGAACTGTGCTAAACCATGGCAAAGGCTCAGATCCATGAATTGCCCTGAGACCTTGGCCCAGATCTTGTTAGAATTTCGCAGAGGTAACTAAGGTTATGTTAAATCAGGTCCGAACATACAATGTACATCGTATTTTCCAGTAAATGCTGGGGTTCGACAGGGTTGGCTGCTAGCATCTCTTATTTTCCCTCTATATGAATGGTTTATCTGATTGTTAATATGCCCATGAATGGAAACAGACTCTTTCCGACATTTGTTTATGCCGACGATACAGTGATCTTGGCACACACCCCTCAGGCACTGTAACTTCTGGTTGCGCAGCACACTAATTTCATGTCCTCACTTGATTTAAATGTTAATGCCAGTAAATCGGCTATTATGGTATGCCAGAACGATAGAGGCAGGTTAACATTACAGGTATATTTACTGATGATTGCAAAATCCCTTGGGTCAACGGAATTGACTACTTGGGAGTGCATTTCTCCTCCAAGTTTACAGGAAAGGTCCATGCTAGTAAACAGAAAGCGAAAATGCAGCAATCAGTGGCAGGTATTTTCAGATTTATAAGGCTATGTAATTTCCAATCAGTCTCTCTGACCTTAACAGTGCATAATGCCGAACCAGCTGCTGTAGCTAGTGTGAAGTATCCTACAGATCCCTCATTAAAACCCTGACTAAAGTCTCCTACCAGGTGGCCAGGAAAAGGCAGACACTTCCTGATTCTGACTTTGGGTGTGGTGTACTAATGTAACGCTCACCTGGTATCCACGGGGACGTCACTCGGCCCGTTCTGACCTCTTACGACCTCGAACCCTTCCCTGGAGTCTACTCGACTGGAGACTGGGCCTGAAACACAGGATTGGTAGAGTTTAACTCCCTATTGTCTCTGTGTGCTTGAACCCCTTCTTCCCCGGGGTCCAACCCTTCCCTTTGATCCACAGGTCACCTTGTTTTCTTGGAAAGTGTGCTCTCCGTCCTGCTTTCAGCGCAGGGGCACGTTGATTGATGCAGGCTTGTTGCTGCCTAGTTACGTCACTGGCAAGAGTCCGACAGGTAAGTATAATGAGTTTTTTTAACAGTTCTCTAACTTCGTTCCTTTCTTTCCTAGATGATGGCCGGCGTCCGGGGATGGGGACGTGCTGCTGAGATGAGTAGCGCTGAAGGTGAGTGAAAGCACGATGCGCAATGCGACCCTTTCGTATTTGTATTGAACTGAATTCTTTTTCTGTGTCTTCTAGGTGCCAACACCTTTTCAGGGTGGATGCCGGTTATGAAGAAGAAATGCGGTGAGTAAGCGCTGTATGCGGCGCCTCTAGATGTTTCCACGCTAACCTGGAGTGTCTTTTCCCTCTTGCAGATGTATGAGAAGTTCCAGAGACAAAGTTCCCCCAGAGCGGCTGGGATTCAGGTAAGCGTTTGAAGCTCTTACAGTCTTTAAAAATAAGGGAAGATTTGCTGAATGCTTACTAATGCCTTTTTTCTGGTCTTTTCCCTTTTCCTCAGGAAGCGGCGTGCCGGGATGGGAATGACACCGCCGAAGATGCCCGCAGAACAGAAGGAGCGATGAATGATGGGCTGAAGCGCCGCAAGGTAAGGCTGTTCCAAACGGTGTTCTTGTTCTTGCAGGAGCTGAGCGCAGAAGAAAGATGCAGGCCTACTGGAGACCGATCCAAACACGGTGAGTGTCACGCTGCAGGTGCAGAAAATGCAAAGCATGTTTCTCAGCCTGGGCGTGGCTTAAATAGTCTCTGGGTATTCCAGGTGTCTCTGGGCTGAACCACACCCAAAAGACTAGATTGCACATGCAGTTCTAGGAACCGAAATATGTGGGGGCATCCATCTTGTTCCCATCAATGCACTTCAAGTCCAATCCCCAATGTTATCCTATGGGAGGGAGTGAGTGAGTCTGGTGCCATAAGCGCCAAGTCTGACTCCAAATGGGTCTTTGGAGGGATGGAGAGGCCCTTGAGGGCCATGTAGGTGATCGTGGCCTGGCTCCAGCCTGACATCTTGGAGGGCTGGGGACATGAGGGTCAGGAATCATGACAACTATGGGAGGATCACCTGGGAGGAGACAAGGCCCAGGGTGGTGAGGAGATCCTGTGGGATGAGACATGTTATGTGTCTTTTGACAAGGAAAATCTCTCTAAGTTACCAAAAACAGGTAATGGCATATTGCCATTGTAATGTCCCTAACCTACATACAAAACCTGTGGTTTTGGGCACAAGTATTATAACATTTGAACAAGCCTTACCCATGGAAAGATCTTTCAAGGGATTTCAGGATAAAAATCCTCCTTACTCCCAAAGGTACAATGAAAAGGCAACTAGAAATTCTGCCTTAAATACAGTGTTCTCCCCTTTAACAACACATTCAAAAGGTTCCATTTTAAAAGACCTTAAGGGAAGTAAATCTACTCTTAAAGTCACACAAATACCGAAAATAACTAATTTAGTTGTTGAAGACTACATGTCCCATAATCCCATGAGTACTGCGACGAGGAAGAGAGCTGAAGAGGCATGTAGAAGTAGTAGTCAGGCAATTAAGCCTAACAGTGCACATCTGAAGGAACCAGGGAGGCATAAAAGGCTCACTCAGTTGCAGGAAATCAGAGGGAGCTGGAACTGTGGCTGGAGTGAGCACTGGAGTAGCAGAGGCAGAAGGAGAAAGAAACGGTGCAAGCAAATCAAGCAGACATGGGAGAATCTGAGGGAATCCAGGACGTGGATGCAGCAGATTTCACCTGCTTGTTCAGAGAGGGTCCTGGTTTCCCAAACTCTGAAGGGCAGAAGGTGTGCAGCGGAAGACGTTCTGGGAGGCAGTCTTTCCCCCATTTGAGCCTGATTGCTGCGATTGCTGTGCAGGAGCCGTGTTGGAGACCGTAGCGAGGAGCTGTGGGTGAGTCGCAGATTTCAGGAGCGAGAGGGGCTCCAAAAGAGAGTGCCTGGACCGATGACACCTGAGTAGAGGAAGGGCGCAGGTCTCTGAGTTAATGATAATGATGTTTATTTATATAGCGCCTTAATCCAAAGCGCTTTACAGAGCACATATTTACATACAATATCACCCAACCGAAATTGCTACTCATTTATCGACCTCAGAAGGATGAAAGGCTGAGTTGGCCTTGCCGGGATTCGAACCTGCGACCTGCAGATCACGCTCAGATCGGAGCAGCGAGTGCTCAACCCGATGAGCTATCTTACTGGCTTAGGTGCCAGAAGCCGTAGAAGTTGTCCCCAAAGTCGTAGAAGTTGGGCAATCCACAGAACAAGGATCACAGAAGCTGGTGAATCAAACCTGGTGCTCTGATTCCTTATGCGAACATTGCTGGCAACAGTATACAGTTCCAATATTCACTCACGCTTAAGTTAAAGCGAGCCGAAGTGTTCGATGAAGTCTTTAAACACAGGGACAATGGCAAAGTAACACTCGCGTGAGATCGGTGAGTAATTCACATTTCATTTGGGGGAAGAGCAAACGTTAAAGAAAACATTGTTAAACCCTTAAAGCTCATAAACTTTATGAAGAAGTGGTTGCGTGTCTTCCATTACATAAAATAACTTTGCGAAAGACATTGTTAAACCTCTAAACTTTGAAAAACCTACGAAGAAGTGATCGTGTGTGCCTAATTTTGGTTTCAAAAGGAACACTGAACTCTAATCCTTTATTCACATGAACAATCATAACAAAGAAGTTAAGTGGTTAAACATTGTATCATTGCATATGTGGCTGAAGAGAAAGAGCAAGCATTGTCCAAGTCAAGAGTCTTTCCCTATTTAAAACTGAAAGCAGTTTTTCTCAGAGCCAAAACGCAATTGTATTCCTACTGTGAGGCCAATAGAAGTTCAATCTTGCTTAAAACATCTATGTGCAAGTGTTACCTGAAACCAAGAGAGTGGCACTGAGGTTTTGGGGTAATTGTTTGGCTGACAGTTGGCAGAGAAAGTGAAGGCAAAGTTGAAAAGGGCAACTTGCTGCTCATAAAGACTGTGAGAGAGAAGTGGGTCATAAAGGCAAACTTGGGTTGTTATAGTGGCAGATAGACAAGAGAGGCAAAGAGGCTGCCCCTTTTGAGGAAAGCCATTCAGAGGAAGAGTTCCTTGCCTGGGCGAATGTGTTGAAGTACAGTGAAGGGAGTCTTATCAAACTCTGTCTTGAGTCTTTATACTACTGAAGTAGTGGTGGTGTATCTGGTTGTCAGTGGATGCAAACTTTCAGTGACCCAAGTGAGGTGGAATGCTATGAGGCAAAGGTGAATTTCCTCATGGTAAACTATAAGAGGTGAAGTTGGTGAAGTGAAAGTAGTAGTAGCACTGTGAAGTCATCCTGACAAATATACCTATTGTGAAGAGTACTACTGACGCTAAGGTTGTATTACAAGTTGAACAGAAAAATAAGTACTGGTATCTAAGACATATGTTCCACTAACCTTCTAGAAGTTGTATTTCTTTTGAACTGTATCAAGTCTTCTGGTAAGTGGTGAAAACACATTGGGGCTGGGAGTAACGTTGATGCTATTCTAAGGAAGTGGAAAATCTGTATTTCTTCAAGAAGAAGAACTCTGTTGTTGTAACTTTGGTTAACAAAACTTTACCTTGCTATTGGAATTCCAAGAACTGAATTAAGACTTTGCTACATATGTGGATTTCATTATTTTCCTTTTGATGAACAGTAGAGCTGAACTGACGAATCCATGGGAAGGGAGTTCACCCAGGTTACTGAAAAGGTTTACAAGAAACTGTAACCATCCTTGTTTATCTTGATTGAATTGGCATATATTTTTCTTTGTATTGTATGTTTAAGTGTGAGGGCCAGGCATCCTGTATTTGAGCGTTTCCCCATAGTTTTGTTAGGCACATATGGTGTCAGCTGTGGGATCAGAATCAGCTGATGCAAACGGGGGATCCACTATGTGTATATATATATATATGGCAGATTCTAATCAAACAGAAGTTAAGTCAGAAAAATATTGGTCTTAGCTTATTCCTCCTACTCATGCCACCTGTACTTCCCATTCAAAAACTGATTCTTATACCTCCCTTACTGGGGGGGAAAGGAGTTTTGATTCCTTTTCCATCAAGAGAACCAGGGGAATAAGAGAAGTCCCTTGTAATCAGTGGCCTCTTAAGATGAATGTGGACACAACATTCTTCAAACTCTCAGGTAAGGCAATTCTTCCAAAAAGACAGTGCCCCTCATTGTAAGTTTGGTGGTCTGGTAATAAGGTGCCGGTAACAACCCTACCGGCACCTTTTCCGGACCGTCAAACTACAAGTCTGCCTGAGCTGCTGATAGTTCAACTCGCTACAAGCAGATTTTATTACTGAAGTACTGGCACCATTACTAACGGTGCCGGTGCTTCAGTGTTCCCATTCCCGTTCCCGTGCTTCAGTGTTGCCATTCCGCTGCCGCCCGTAATATCTCTGTCTTACTGGGATATCTGGCGGTGGAAACGGTAAGCCGAGTTTGCCGGTACGGCAACCTCTTTGTAACGCTCACCTGGCTCCCACGGAGGCGCTGGTCTAGTCTGGGTTGCTGTGGCCTCTTCAAGCGTGATGCGCAGAACTCGGACCACCGATTGAACAGGACCCTCAAATCTTGCTTGTCTGGCCCGTAGGAATATCCTTCTGCAAATGAGAAAGGGGATTAACTGTCTGCAGAATAGTGTGCTTGCTCCCCCCTTTCACCCTTGGTTCTTCTCTGACTTCCTCCAAAACCCCCGGTTTAAGCTCACCTTATGGTTTGGAAGGATGAACTCTCCATCCTGCTTCTGGTGCAGGGGCGCGCGTTCGTCCAGTTACTTCACTGGTTTTCAGAATGGCGCTGGCAAAATCCACTTGACTTTTCTGAGCGATATGCCGTAAGTATGAAGATTCAAAAGTTCAAGTGTGAGCCTCTTTTTATGTTGTCTTTCTAACCTGTGATCTGTCCTTTATTTCAGGTGCAGAAGGAAGGCGATGCGTTGAGGGGTTAAATTGCCGATGGTAAAGTCAGGTGAGTTAGTGATGAGGGCGACCCCTCTAAATGTCTTTATAATTCCCCAGTAATGTCTTTTGTCCTTTCCCCATAGGGGCAGGGGTGCGGTACCTGCCAACGAAGCGGCGCCGACCCGAAATGTGGAATGGTTCACCAAGAAAAGCCGGTAAGTATTATGGCTGAAAATTCGCCTTTCCTCCTGTGTTCCCTCTACTCACCTTTTGTCTCTTCTTCTCTCCCCTAGGTGCAGAGATGTGGCGACCGGTGCTGACAGCCGCGATGGAGCCGGGAGATGTCTCGAGGACAGGTGAGTGAAGCGCGGCGCTGCAGCGAGCAACGCAATGCTTTTAAATGGAAGTCTTCCTTCAAGAATGCTGGCGTGAAGATTCCGGATGCAGGTAAGAAGTTTGAATAAGTTCTTGGTTTTCACCTTTCTCTTCTCTTCTTTCCTTATAGGTGTTCCAGGTTCGAGGCAGGCGTGGCTGGAGTCCAGGTGCAGGAGCAGACACGGTGAGCGTTCAGCTGCTGGGATGCAGAACAACGCGAAGCACGTGGGGCTGTCCTGGCGTGGCTTAAATAGCCTTGGAAGAAGTCCTAGGTAAGTATTCTTCCACAGCCCCACCCAAGTAACAAAATAGTCCCTTCAGTAAAATAGTCCCTCCTAAGCCTCATTTGGCTTGGGTCTTCATGCAGCATGGTCTGCATCAGGTGAGTATGCAGCATGGTAAGTGCACCAAACACTTTCCTTTATGAGCCCGGCGCCTATGGCGCCAGGACTGATGTCCAACATGAGCCTGGCGCCAAAGGCGCCAGGACAGAGTCCAAAGAGCCCCTATAAGGGGCTGCTGGGCTTTTACCCGGGGGAATGATGCCTACTCCCGGGGGTGCTGGGCCTGGCCTGGTGCTCCGGGGGTAGGCATCATGACAGCACTCCCCCCCCCAAGGCCCCTCCCAAGGTCGTTCCCTCTGGAGGTTTCGGTTTGTTTGGGAAATTCCGATGGAACCTTTTTACTAGCCGAGGTGCATGTACGTGGTCGCTGGGTTCCCAAGACCTTTCCTGAGGCCCGTACCCCTTCCAATCAATTAGATAGTAAAGTTTTGATTTTGAGATCTTAGAATCCAAAATGTTCTTCACCTCGAATTCAGGCTCCCCATCTATCTGGATTGGTTCTGGTGGCTTTATTAATCTGGTTCCTGGTTGCACTAGTTTCAAAAGTGACACATGAAAAACGGGGTGAATCCGCATGTTAGCTGGTAGATCTAGCTTGACTGC
Organism: Ambystoma mexicanum; assembly: GCF_040938575.1. NCBI lineage: Eukaryota > Metazoa > Chordata > Amphibia > Caudata > Ambystomatidae > Ambystoma > Ambystoma mexicanum. The sequence goes on from NC_090932.1 coordinate 548,902,824, forward strand.
CACTTGGTTAATTATAGCTTTGATCGAGTAAGGGCCTAAATACCTTGGATTAAAAGTCTGAGGTCCCTTGAGCGATAAGTGTTTGGTAGCCAACCATACTTGATCCCCTATTTGGTATGGAGGCGCCTCTCTTCGATGCAGATCCGCATTCTTTTTGTATTTCCCTTTCGCATGTTGTAAGTGTGCAGTTGCATCCTTGAAGGCTTGAGTAATCGTAGAATGCAAATGGTCCACTGTGGGCATTTCAAGGCTCAAAGGTGAGTCCAAGTCTGAAGTACGAGGGTGATGTCCATATAGGGTATAAAAGGGGCTCTGACCAGTTCCAGAGTGTATCGAGTTACTGTATGCATATTCAGCCACCCATAAAATATCCTTCCAATTACCCTCCGATTGGTGCAACATACATCGTAGATATTGTTCAAGGGTCTGGTTCGTTCTCTCCATCTGACCATCGGTCTGTGGGTGGTGGCTGGTTGAGAGTCTTACGTCGATTTGTGGCAGTTGACAACACTTTTTCCAAAAATGAGAAATAAACTGGCTTCCGATCGGAGACTAGTATGGACAGGAATCCATGCAAACGGATGATATTTTCGAGGAATTCCTTAGCAAGAACAAAAGCTGAAGGTAATCCTTTCAACGGAATAAAATGGGCCATCTTGGAAAATAAATCCACCACAACCAGAATAGTATTGTATCCATTGCAAGAGGGCAGGTCCGTGATAAAATCTATTGACAAGGTGTGCCAAGGTGCTGGTGGAATGTCTAAGGGTTGAAGAAGACCGGCGGGTTTTGTTTTTTGACCTTTGTTTTGGGCGCAAACTCCACAGGACATCACAAAAGATTTAATATCCTTTCTCCAGGAAGGCCACCAGAATTGTCGTTTAATTTTTTCCTCTGTTTTGGCAATGCCAGGATGTCCTTCCATCAGAGTATCATGATGACGGGAAATAACCAGTTCTTGCAATTCCTTTTCTGGCAAAAATAAGCGTCCTTGGAAGTAAGGTAAGCCATTGTTGACTGAAAAATAAGACCCCCTTTTGATCCAATCCTGCAAGGCTGAAGAGTCCAGGAATTGTTTTACCCGTGCTTGAATGTCTTCAATGGTTTGTAAAGTGGTTATCCCCAAAATTCTTTGTTCGGGAATTATCGGCACAGGTTCTGAGTTTGTGTCCATTTCTCCCATTCCAATTCGAGATAGCACGTCCGCTTTGCCATTCTTACAGCCGGGACGGTAAGTGATTACAAAATCGAACTCAGCAAAGAACAAAGCCCATCGGAGCTGTCGTGAAACACTGAGCCTTGGCAGTTTTTAAATATTGTAAATTTTGGTGATCAGTGATCACGGTGATGGTATGCCTGGCGCCAAGAAGATAATGCCGCCAAGCCTTAAAGGCGGACTTAATGGCTAATAATTCCTTATCGGTGATTGCATAATTTATCTCCGGCGGCGAGAACTTTCTGGACCAAAATGCTACGGGGTGCAGTTGGTTGGTTTCGGGGTCTCTCTGAGACAGAACAGCTCCCATGGCTAAGCTGGACGCGTCGGTTTCGACTATATATGGGAGATCGGGACGCGGGTGTTTCAAAATAGGTGCGGACGTAAATTTAGCTTTCAATTCCTGAAAGGCCTGTTCAGCTTCCTCGGTCCATTCAAAACGTTTAATTTTCCGCAAGAGTGCAGTGATGGGTTGCACCACACGTGAAAATTCCGGGATAAAACTGCAATAAAAATTGGCAAAACCAAGCATGCTTTGGACACCTTTCACCGAACTAGGTGATGGCCATTTGAGGATGGCATCCACTTTCCGTGAGTCCATTCGGACCCCTTTAGGTGTCAGGATGAATCCAAGAAACTCAACCTCGGTGGTATGGAAAACACATTTTTCCAGCTTTGCAAACAGTTTGTGCTGGCGCAATTTCTCTAGGACGGCCCTGACATGTTTTCTGTGATCTGATTCCGAAGAGGAGTACACCAGAATGTCATCGATATACACGACAACACAGACATCGATGAGTTCACGAAGGACATCGTTCATGAAGAATTGGAAGGCAGCAGGCGCGTTGCACAACCCGAAAGGCATCACCTGGGATTCGAATAGTCCATATTTTGTACGGAAGGCCGTTTTCCATTCGTCGCCTTCTTTTACTCGTACCAGATGATAAGCCCCCCGGAGATCTAACTTGGTGTATACGCAAGCGTCCTTCACCTGGTCAAGGAGTTCAGGGATCAAAGGCAGAGGGTAACGATTTTTAACAGTTATCTGGTTCAATGCGCGGTAATCGATACAAGTTCTAAGGTCGCCTTCTTTTTTTGGCACGAAGAACAAAGCCGAGGATGCCGGAGACTTTGACGGGCGAATGAAACCATTGGCTAGGTATTGATCTAAATATTGTCTCAAATGCAGATTCTCCGGTTCAGTAAGGGCATAAATCCTGCTACAAGGGGGTTGCGCACCGGGCACCAGATCGATTTGGCAATCGTACGATCTGTGAGGAGGTAACGAGTTGGCCTGTTCCTTTTGGAAGACGTCCTGAAAGTCTTGGTATTCCGGAGGTAGTTGCATGGAGACAGAGGTTACTGATGCTAGACAGATCTTCAGATTTTCTGGGTAGCAGGTTTGTGCACAATCCGGGAAGGTTATTCTCTTCGCTCGCCAATCAATTCGAGGATTATGTGTCTCTAACCAAGGGATTCCGAGAATAACCTGAAACTGTGGAGCCTTGATTACATCCAACACAACTGCCTCCCGATGGCCGTCCGGACCTACAAGTGTCACCTTAGCTGTGGAATGTGTTACCGGTCCAGAGGCAATTTCGGTTCCATCAACTGTGGTGATGACATCTTTGCTGGTTTTAGGACGCAGAGGGAGGTTAATCCTGGAGACCAATTCACGATCCACATAGTTTCCTATAGCCCCACTATCGATGTATGCCTTTATTGCATGCAACCGCTTAGGCTGTTCCGGATCTACGAGGACCATTGGCACAATGAAATGCGAGGTCTGAGAGTTAGTTTTCAAGCTCGGCAAGCGGACCCCTACGCTTGTCGGGCGTGGTCGTTTCCCGATACAGAGTTTTCATGGATTTTGTCAGCGGCTCCTACCACCTTCTTGGGCGGCTTTGCCGGGCAATCTCATAGAAAGTGTCCAGAGGACCCACAATAAAGACATAATTGCATCTGCCGTCTTCTTTCACGTTCCTTTTGAGTTAGAGGTCCTTTAACCCCTCCGATTTGCATTGGCTCAGAGGCTTCAGCCCCCTTGAGGTTAGCGTGGGTCTTGACCAACACCCGGGTCTCAAACTTGGACCGATCTGCTTTTCTGTTATGCAGTCTGTGATCCAATTGGACCACGAAGTCTATATATTCTGAGCATTCTTGGGGCGGATTTACAACTTGGGCCAGGACATCTTTAAGTTCTCCATGTAGACCTCGATAAAATAATGTGATTCTTTTATCCTCTGGCCACCCAGTTTCCACAATTAGTCTATTAAAGGTTGCAATGTAGGATAGGAGGTCTTGATTGCCCTGTCGCAGAGATAGAAGTTCGTCATCCAGAGCCTGCCCCTGGGAGTGACGAGCAAATAACCTTTCCATGCTTGCTTGAAATCCTTGAAAATCGCGAAGAATCGGGTCATCTTGAGTTACCAGTGGAACTGACCAATCGGCAGCACTGTCGCTGAGGTATGACAATACAAAGGCTACCTTGGTCTGGTCATTAGGGAAGGCCCCAGGTCTGCATAGGAAATGCAAACGACACTGATTCATGAATACGGCGAATCGTTTGGGGTCCTCAGCAAAGCGTTCGGGTGGGGCCAGCGGCATGTTTCCAGGTAGATTAATCTGCACCGGGTTACTGGAAAGCACAGGAGCGGGGTTCCCCCTGGAACCGGGTAAAGGAGTTTGTCCAGCTTCACCTTGCAAAAGCTGTCTAGCCAGGTCATCAGCTCTATCCTTTGTTACAATCACTTCCCTCCTGAGAGCATTAGTCTCTTGACGAGCGGCGTGTACTTCGGCCCGTAATTCCCCCAGTAGTTGGGCCAATTGGTCAGTCTCAGAAGTTTCCATAGCGCCTGGGTGGGAATTTGTAGGAAGGCTTCGCGTTCTGTAACGCTCACCTGGCTCCCACAGAGGCGCTGGTCTAGTCTGGGTTGCTGTGACCTCTTCAAGCGTGATGCGCAGAACTCGGACCACCGATTGAACAGGACCCTCAAATCTTGCTTGTCTGGCCCGTAGGAATATCCTTCTGCAGATGAGAAAGGGGATTAACTGTCTGCAGAATAGTGTGCTTGCTCCCCCCTTTCCCCCTTCGTTCTTCTCTGACTTCCTCCAAAACCCCCGGTTTAAGCTCACCTTATGGTTTGGAAGGATGACCTCTCCATCCTGCTTCTGGTGCAGGGGCGCGCGTTCGTCCAGTTACTTCACTGGTTTTCAGAATGGCGCTGGCAAAATCCACTTGACTTTTCTGAGCGATACGCCGTAAGTATGAAGATTCAAAAGTTCAAGTGTGAGCCTCTTTTTATGTTGTCTTCCTAACCTGTGATCCGTCCTTTATTTCAGGTGCAGAACGAAGGCGATGCGTTGAGGGGTTAAATTGCCGATGGTAAAGTCAGGTGAGTTAGTGATGAGGGCGACCCCTCTAAATGTCTTTATAATTCCCCAGTAATGTCTTTTGTCCTTTCCCCATAGGGGCCGGGGTGCGGTACCTGCCAACGAAGCGGCGCCGACCCGAAATGTGGAATGGTTCACCAAGAAAAGCCGGTAAGTATTATGGCTGAAAATTCGCCTTTCCTCCTGTGTTCCCTCTGCTCACCTTTTGTCTCTTCTTCTCTCCCCTAGGTGCAGAGATGTGGCGACCGGTGCTGACAGCCGCGATGGAGCCGGGAGATGTCTCGAGGACAGGTGAGTGAAGCGCAGCGCTGCAGCGAGCAACGCAATGCTTTTAAATGGAAGTCTTTCTTCAAGAATGCTGGCGTGAAGATTCCGGATGCAGGTAAGAAGTTTGAATAAGTTCTTGGTTTTCACCTTTCTCTTCTCTTCTTTCCTTATAGGTGTTCCAGGTTCGAGGCGGGCGTGGCTGGAGTCCAGGTGCAGGAGCAGACACGGTGAGCGTTCAGCTGCTGGGATGCAGAACAACGCGAAGCACGTGTGGCTGTCCGGGCGTGGCTTAAATAGCCTTGGAAGAAGTCCTAGGTAAGTATTCTTCCACAGCCCCACCAAAGTAACAAAATAGTCCCTTCAGTAAAATAGTCCCTCCTAAGCCTCATTTGGCTTGGGTCTTCATGCAGCATGGTCTGCATCAGGTGAGTATGCAGCATGGTCTGCATCAGGTAAGTGCACCAAACACTTTCCTTTATGAGCCTGGCGCCTATGGCGCCAGGACTGATGTCCAACATGAGCCTGGCGCCAAAGGCGCCAGGACAGAGTCCAAAGAGCCCCTATAAGGGGCCGCTGGGCTTTTACCCGGGGGCATGATGCCTGCTCCCGGGGGTGCTGGGCCTGGCCTGGTGCTCCGGGGGTAGGCATCATGACACTCATAATGAGGGCCAATATGTTGAAGGGAATGTGTACCATCGATATTTCTCACAGAATCATATAATACCAGGAAAGGATAAATGTATAGTGTCTTTATTATTGGAGGTGGAATTTCCCATTTATATATCCACCTATGTTATTCCTGACCAAGGACCCAGTTTTAAAATGTATCCTCTCCTCACTAGTGGTAAAGAATAGAGGTTCATGATTCTCAATTTTTCAACCACTGCCCGTGGAATACATTGAGGAGTGGGCAGGTTGATGTATGATGTAGCTTGGAGTCATGAAATCTGGAACATATTGTACCTACCAATCCTTTGAATAAACCTAGGAACATTATTTCAACCTGTGAACTCCATACTACTTTCTCTAATAAGACAAAATAAGAAGTTCATAAGAATATCATGGTATATTGTATTTATGAGGAAATTACTTGTCCCAACCTTCAATACCTATATAAAGATCAGTCAAATGAGACTTGGAGTCTAGAAGAAGAACAAAACCCTGATCCTTCTAAGGAGATTGGCAGATCTGGGAATAGGATATCAAATGCATTTTATTTATCTTCCTCCGAGTCCAAAAAAAGTTGCCACTTGATACATCCCAAAAATCTATCTCCAGATTTTCCCAGGAAAACACCTCATCATTTAAAGTCTTGGGTTTTGCAGAAAAAGATATATCTCCTGAGTCAAGGTGTTTAAGATGTTGACATTTTGAACAGCATGAATATGGATGTGGGGCACAATGTCCATATGGCATAAAAGATTAACGGGAAGAAGAAAAGCCAACAGTCACTGAGAAAAGTATATCATCTGTAAACCTTTCTAAATACAGCAGAAAAGTCCCACCGGTTAATATGTTTTGTACGGGAGAGAAAACCAGTCATTGAATTCCTGTAATATTCTAGGGGAAAACTATTTGGGCCCAGTTGGGTATGGGATGTAAAAGTTCTGCGGCACAGACTAGCCTACTTCCATCCAATTGGAAACCGAGAGGCTATAGAGAAATACATTGTGTACATGGACTACTAGAAAAATTTGCCTTAATCATTATTGATGTTAGCATTTTAGGAAATAATGTTTCAGTATTATTGGCAGTAATACCTGACCTTCCTACATCTTTGGTTTTGGGTACCGAAATTCTCTGATTTGATGAATGGATTTTTCTTGTGGCACAAATGACACTAATAATTAAGGAAAATCTTACTACTCAAGTAAGGGCAAAATAATGTTCATATTCTCCCTGTGATTCATGATCTCATGAAGAATTCTTTCTCAGTGATCCAGTCTGGGACTGGAAGACTGGTGGACCTGCTAGGAAAGCGGGGTAGGCAGATAAAGAAGAGGAACAGGAACCTGGACTGGGAGGTCAGGTATTTAGGGGAAGGGTGTGTGACGAATCCCACGGATTGCTCACTAAAACCCTGCCAAAAGTCTCCTCCCAGGCAGCCAGGGAAAGAAAGGTGCGTCCTGATCCTGACCTTGGGGGTGGTGTACTGCAGGAGGATCACCTGGGAGGAGACAAGGCCCAGGGTGGTGAGGAGCTCCCGTGCGATGAGACATGGTATTTGTCTTTTGACAAGGAAAATCTTTCTAGTTTACAAAAACAGGTAATGGTGTATTGTCATTGTAAAGTCCCTAACCTGTGGTTTTGGGTACAAGTATTATAAAATCTGAACAGGCCTTACCCATGGAAAGATTCTTCAAGGGATTTCAGAATAAACACCCGCCTTACTCCCAAAGGTATAATGTAAAGGAAACTAGAAACAGTGCCTTAAATAAAGTGTCCTCCCCTGTAACAACAAATTCTAAAGGTTCAATGTTGAAGACCTAAGAGAAGTAAATCCTCCCTTAAAGTCATACAAATACCTAAAATAACTTTGTTGTTGAAGGTTACATGTCCCATATTCCTCCGAGTACTGGGACAAGAAAGAGGGCTGAAGAGGTGTTCAGAAGTAGTAGTCAAGCAATTGAGCCTAACAGCTCATGCCTGAAGGAACCTTTGAGGCCTGAAAGGCCCCCTCCGGTCAGGCAATTAGAGGTAGCTGGAACTGTGGCTGGAGTGAGCGCTGCACTAGCAGAAGCAGAAGGAGGAAGACACAGTGCAAGCAAATCAAGCATGAGTGGGAGAACCAGAGGGACACCGGAATGTGGATGCAGCAGATTTCACCTGCTTATTCTGAGAGGGTCCTGGGTTCCCAAACTCAGAAGTGCAGAGGCTGTGCAGCGGAAGACATGCAGGGAGGCTGTCTTCCCCATGTGAGCCTGATTGCTGTGATTGCTGTGCTGGAGCCCTGTTGGAGACTGAAGTAAGTAGCTGTGGGTGAGTCGCAGGTCTCAGGAGAGAGAAGGGCTCCAAGAGAGAGTGGCTGGACCGAAGACACCTGAGTAGGTCCCTGAGATGTCAGAAGCAGTAGAAGTTGTGCCCGAAGTGTTAGAAGTTGGGCAATCTGCAGAACAAGGATCACAGAAGCCAGTGAGTCAAACCTAGCATTCTGATTCCTACGCGAACATTGCCGGCAACAATGTCCAGTTCCAATATTTACTCACGTGTAAGTTAAAAGGAGCTGAAGTGTTTGTTGAAGTCTTTAAACAGAGGAAAAATGGGAAAGTAACATGTGTGTGTGATCAAGTAATTCACATGTTACTCGCGGGAAGAGCAAACATTACAAAAATCATAGTTAATCCCCTGAAGCTCATAAACTTTTTGAAGAAGTGGTCGCGTGTCCTCTATTACACAAAGTAACGTTGTGAAAGACATTGTTGGACCTCTAACCTTTGAAAAACCTATTAAGAAGTGGTTGTTGTGTGCATAATTTCGATTTCAAAAGCAATACTGAACTCTAATCCTTTATTCACACGAACAATCACAACTCGTATAAGAAGTTAAGTGGTTAAACATTGTATCATTGCATATGCAGCTGAAGAGAAAGTAAAAGCATTGTACAAGCCAAGAGTCTTTCCTTATTTATGTCACACTCTGCCTCTTGTCTCACCTGTTTGTCCTTTGAAGTCTTCTTTCTCTGTGGTGTTTCTTTCTTTCTGGACGTTCGGGACTTGTACAGGTACGGACGGGTATCCTCTGTCTCCAGTGTGTAGACCGGAACCCAGCCTCGGAGAGATGGTAAGTGTTCAATATTCCAGGAAGATCAGGTGAGTAATGGTCTTAAGTCCGGGATGGGTCTAGGAACCAGGGAGGAGTTGAGGTACTTGCACAGTGCAGAAGGTAGAATGCGAGCACGGAAGGAGCAGGACCGAAGGCCCGAGAAGGAAGAAGGACGAGCGGATCCTCAGGCGGAAGCGCTAGGAGCAGCACAATTTGATACCAGGACGGATATTAGGAACCGCTAACTAGAAAGGGAGTAGCACAGGAAAAGAGAGAAAGTTAGGTAGGCACTTGCCGGATACTCGGAAAGCTAGCGTTGAGACGCGCAGAGCCGCAGGGGCATGTCTGTTTTCTAGGAAGTGGCAGATCTTGCGGAAACACTAGACAGCATCTTCTCAATGGTGTCGGCCATGTTGGTAGAACAGCGGGTATGACATTGCGGTGTTTGAAGGACCATGAAGTCCAGAAAGGGCGGAAACAGCGAATCATGACAGCATGCCCCCTCTTAAACCTTGATCCACCGGGTTTAATCTGGATGAGCTAGATGGAATCTCCGTACCAAACGGGGGGCATTCATGTTGGACACTGGTTCCCATGTTCGTTCGCTGGGGGGATAACCTTTCCATTCCACCAAGTATTGTGGTCGACCTCTCCGATATCTGGAATCACATATCCTGGAGACGTCAAATTCGATCTGATCATTGACGAGCACAGGGGTAGGTGGATGAGCTGTCCTGGTGGATTGAGAATAGGGTTTGAGCAAGGAAGTGTGAAAAACGAGATGTATCTTCTTCCAGGATTCTGGTAATTGAAGTTGATATGCCATTGGGTTAATGATTTCCTTTATGGAAAAAGGCCCGTAAAAACGAGCGGCCAATTTATTGGGTCGCAGGTGTCGAGGCAAGAGTCTAGAGGAAAGCCAGACCTTGTCGCCAATGGCATACATGGGACCGGGTCTCCTCCTGGTATCAGCGTGTCTTTTAATATCCATCCTGGCTCTTTCCAAATGACTCGTAATGTCCTTATGTACAGTTACTAGATGTTCAATCCAGGAATCAACCGAAGGAACCAGGGTGGAGTGAGGCAGGAGAGTTGGCAGGACAGATGAATGGAAACCTTGACTGCAAAAGAAAGGGCTTGTCTTGATAGCAGAGTGGTCAGAATTATTGTATGCAAATTTGGCAACTGGGATTAGAACTGACCAATCATCCTGGACCTTGGAAGCAAAGCATCGTAAATATTGTTCTAGTGATATCCCGAAGATAAGGCACGTTGAATACCTAACATTTGGCACAGGTACTTCCAGAATCGGGAAATGTATTGAGGCCCACGGTCTGAAATGATCTTGGAGACCATGCAGCCTAAAGATGTGGTTAAAAAATAACCCTGCAATTTCTTGTGACGAAGGTAGCTTGTACAAGAATGTGAAGTGGGCAATATGGGAGAATAGATCGATCGTAACCATAATGGCAGGGAAACCCTTGGAAGGAGGTAAATCCACGGCCTGGGCCACGAACACAGTGTCGGGAACCATCTTGGGAAAAGCATGTGCCTCAACCGGTTTGTAAGCAGGACGTCTCGATAAGGCATCAGCGATTATGTTGGTTGTTCCGGGTACGTGATGGATGTGAAACTGATATTGGGCAAAGAAAAAGGCCCAATGTGCTTGACGACTGTTTCTGCACTCCAGGGATTGCAGGACCTGTAAATTCCTGTGATCAGTTCGTACTTGTACAGGGAATTTGGCACCCAGAAGCAGATGACGCCACTCTGTAAAAGGCTGCCGGATGGCGAGCTATTCCTTCTCCAGTACTGAGTAATGGGTCTCACTGGGATTCAGAGTTTGAGATAGGTAAGCAATGGGATGTTCTTCTTTGCCCTCGGATTCTTGTTTTAACACTGCCCCAATTGCGTAATCTGAAGCATCAGTTTCTACCAGGAAGGGTTTATTGATGTCAGGTCGAGCCAGGACGGGACCTTGAGTAAACCTTTGTTTTAGTTCTTGGAAGGCAGTCTCTTGATCAACAGACCAGTTGAAAGTAATGTCTTTCTTTAACAATGCCACCATAGTTTGTACTATGGCAGAGAATGTAGGAATGAATTTCCTATAAAAATGTGCAAGTCCCAGGAAGGATTGGATCTGTTTTACTTTTGTAGGAGCAGGCCACGAAAGGATAGAGTCAACCTTGGCGGGATCCATTTCTATCCTTTGGAACTCAAAACAAATCCCAGGTAATGGACTGTAGGGACATGAAAGATACACTTTTCTGGTTTAGCCAGCAGCTTGTTCTCTCGTAGGCGTTGTAAAACCAAGGTTACGTGTTCTTGATGTAATATGGGATAGTTGGAATATATCAATATGTCATCCAGGTAAACAATGACAAAGAGGAATAGCATATCTGAAAAGACTCTATCCATGAAGCGCTGGAAAACCGCGGGAGCGTTGGCAAGACCAAATGGCATAACAAAATATTCAAAGTGACGAAGGGCGTCCTGAAGGCAGTTTTCCACTCATCGCCTTCCTTTATGCGGATCAGATGGTAAGCGCCCCATAAATCGAGTTTGGTAACGATTACAGCACCACGTACTGCTTCCAATTTGTCTGAAATGAGTGGTAAAGGATAGCGGTCCTTGAGGGTGCATTGGTTAAGGCCCCGGTAGTCCAGGCATGGTCGGAGTTCCTTGGTGTCCTTTTTGGGCACAAAGAACAAAGAGGTCCAAGCAGGAGACTTAGAAGGACGAATGGTTCCAAAGGCAAGATTGGTGTCCAGGTATTCACGTAGAACTCTTTTCTCAGGCTCTGAAAGTATAAACATCCTTCCAAAGGGTATCACTGCGGGGACTTTAGTATCGACAGCACAGTCTTCTGGTCAATGGGGAGGTAGTGACTGAACAATGGCTGTCGAGTATGCATCTGAAAATTGTTGATATATCTCAGGTACTTGGGTAATGTTGGAAACACAAATAGGGGGTTGTTCTGAGATCCGGGATTCCATGGATATAATTTGCATCAAATTCCGGGATAGACAATGAGACAGACAAAATTCTGAACCTAGAAACAAGGATCCGACCACCCAGTTGATGTATGGGTCGTGTTGTTTTTGAAGCCAGTGCATGCCCAGAACAATTGGGTAATGAGCTGCCTTTTTATTATATCAAAACGTAGCATCCCCTGGTGGCTGTTAATTGAGAGCAGTAGTTCCGTGGTTTGCTGGGTTATGGGTCCAGAAGACAGTGGTTTCCCATGTATCCCTTCGACTGCCTGGATTGTTTCTTTGGATTCTCGAGTAATATTGTGCTTTAAGGCCCATTCGTGGTCCAAGAATATTTCCATAGCACCCCAATCCACTTGGGCCAGGACTGGAATGAGTCTTCTTATTGGCGGAAGACAAGAATGCCTGTAGTACCACCAAGGGCTTTTGATGAAGACATTTCAAAGAAGGAGAAGAAGCAGAGCAAGTACCTTTCTCCCGAAGCTGGGCTCCGTTCAAGATCGGGAGCTGGCGTTTTCCGAATGCCGAGCCAGGGCTATTGGACAGTTTCTTACGAGATGTTTATCAGAAGCACAATACATACAGAGTCCAGTGTTGATTCTGCAAATCCCTTCTTGTGGAGAGATTGGACCCCACAAGCAGCCAAGTTGCATAGGTTCAGGATCAGGGGAGTGAGGAGTGGTTGTTTCTTTAGGGCTAGGATAATCCACTGGAACCTTTGGTGGTACTGTTCGTGTCTTTCTTTTCTCTGCCTTTCTCTCTTGAATACGGAAGTCAATTTCTAGAGACAAATCTATCAAAGCCTGGAAGGAACCTGGACGAGCCACTCTAGCCAATTCATCCTTGATTTCTTCATTTAACCCTCAACGAAACAAGGTAAAGCATGCCTCCTAGGTCCAATCTGCCTCCTTAGCCAATTGCTCAAAGCGGGTTACATAAGACAACATATCTTGGTTTCCTTGTTGGAACTCCAGCAGCTTCTCCTGAGCACTGTACACTTGTTCAGGACGGTCAAACATGGTTTTGAAGGCATCCACAAATCCATCATAGTTGTCCAGGAGCGGGTCACCCGCATTCACCAAGGCAGTTGCCCAGGCTAAAGCATTTCCAGAGAGGTGTGAGATTATAAATCCCACAATGGCCCTGGGTGTGGAAAAATAGTAGGGTTTAAATGTGAAATGCACCAGACAAGAACCGAGGAAGGAACGCAGTGCCTTAGAGTAACTGTCGTATTTGTCCACTATGCCCCCTACCAAGGCACTTTCCTGGAATGCCGAGTCCCTGGATAGCACAAGTTGTTTTAGTGCTGCATTTTCGGCTTTGAGGTTCTGAACTTCTGTTGTTAATTCTTGCATTCCTCTCATGAGGTCCTGGACAGCAGCCTCCATATTGAATTCTATATCAAGTCTTTGGCATCTCAAACTGTCAGACTCTGCCTCTTGTCTCACCCATTTGTCTTTTGAAGTCTTCTTTCTCTGAGGTCTTTCTTTCTTTCTGGACGTTCGAGACTTGTACAGGTACGGACGGGTATCCTCTGTCTCCAGTGTGTAGACCGGAACCCAGCCTCGGAGAGATGGTAAGTGTTCAATATTTCAGGAAGATCATGTGAGTAATGGTCTTAAGTCCGCGATGGGTCTAGGAACCAGGGAGGAGTCGAGGTACTCGCACAGTGCAGAAGGCAGAATGTGAGCACGGAAGAAGCAGGAACGAAGGCCCGAGAAGGAAGAGGGACGAGCGGATCCTCAGGCGGAAGCGCGAGGAGCAGCACAATTTGATACCCGGACGGATATTAGGAACCGCTAACTAGAAAAGGAGTAGCACGGGAGAAGAGGGAAAGTTAGGTAGGCACTTGCCGGATACTCGGAAAGGTAGCGTTGAGACGCGCAGAGCCGCAGGGGCATGTCTGTTTTCTAGGAAGTGGCAGATCTTGCGGAAACACTAGACAGCATCTTCTCAATGGTGTCGGCCATGTTGGTAGAATAGCGGGTATGACATTGCTGTGCTTGATGGACCATGAAGTCCAAAAAGGGCGCAAACGGCTAATCATGACAATTTAACACTGAAAGCAGCTTTTCTCAGAGCCAGAACGCAATTGTGATCATACTGTGAGGTCATTAGAAGTTCAAACTTGCTTAATACATCTATCTCCTGAAACCAAGAGAGTGGCACCGAGGGTTATGGGTAATTGTGTGGCTGACAGTTGGCAGAGAAAGTGAAGGCAAGGGTGAAAAGGGGCACTTGCTGCTCATAAAGATTGTTGAAGTTGAAACAATCTATATTGCCAAAGACTGTGAGAGAGAAGTGGGTCATAAAGGCAAACTTGGGTTGTTATTGTGGCAGACAGACAAGAGAGGCAAAGAGGCTGCCCCTTTTTAAGAAAGGCATTTAGAGGAAGAGTGTCTTGTTTAGGTGAAGGCGTTGAAGTACCGTGAAGTGAGTCTTGTCAACGTCTGCCTTGAGTTTTTATACTACTGAAGTAGTGGTGGTGTATCTGATTGTCTGTGGATGCAAACCTTCAGTGATCCAAGTGAAGTCCCAAACAGAACTCTGAGATCATCCCTACTCGGCAAAATTGCTATAGCCCCACATAAACTTAAAAGTGGCCTAGGCAGAGCCTTTCCAACCCTTGCTGCCAACCTTTGGAACAATCTCCCGGACCACCTAAGATTAGAGCCTAACTACATCCGTTTCCGCAAATCTCTAAAAACCCACATCTTCAAATAATACTCCACATGTTCAAACCTCAGCCGGAGTAATCCTTGTATTTCCCTCCCGTCTTCACATGTCCGTCTCACTGTCAATCTGTCTATCGTGTTCCTATCTCTGCGCCCCGAGGCTCGCGAGCTACCGGCGCACTACAAATATTAAATCAATCAAATCAAGTGAAATGCTATGTGACAAAAGACGAACGTCCTCATGGTTAACTATTGAAAAGCAAAATAAACACAACTGCACACCAAAACTTGTATATATGTAACCTTTTTGGGAAATTGAGTAAAGTAATGAGGTGCAGAGGAAAAAGACACAACCCTGACACTAGGTTGTGATGTTCAAAAGAGCAGAAATAACACAACAAGATAATGCTGCAAAGCAAGAAAGAAAGCACTCAGCACCTTGCCTAGTGTGCTGAATTGATGGAGTGCCTTTCAGTAATTGGGTATTTTTCTTGTGTCAAATCCCACCCCTAATTACAACCATATTCATGCATGGTGAAATATATAGAAAAAAAAGATGACCACATGTACCACAACATTTCCAGTGTATAATTTATACTGTTTTAATGCTGTAAAAAGTTGCAAACAAAGATTACCATGTGTTGAATAACAGAATTAAAAAAACACAACAATTATACATCGAATCGTAAAAATGGAGAGGGGAGATGAAACAATTATTTACACCATTCATCAAACATAGGTTAAAGAATAAAGGAAACGGATGCTGATAAGTGCAAGTGTGAACAAACGAAAAACCCAGTGCTCGGAATAAGGGGAAAGAGCAAGAGAGGAAAAGCTCCTCTTATTTAAAAAAAGGGAAAGGAAAGGATAAATGAAACAGTTTCATAGTGACAGTTTCATGTATTCTAATTTGAACAACAATCTAAACAAATCAAATAGAGGTTGGAAATCCCTCAAATATCTAGTATTAGTATACAATTTATTTCAAAATGAGTTTAAAGGTTTTTTTAGAAGTTTTTTTGGAGATCTTCTCATAAGACTCATATAAGGGAAACCCCCACAAGAGCAGAAACACAAAGGGTGTCCACGGGCTGTGGAACACTCGCGCCCCCTGCACACTCAAGTTTTTGTCCAAGGACAAACAATAAATAAAACAGTTTCAATGTACTAGTTCAGAGTTAACTTTATTAGCCAATTAAGCATTACTTTTTGTATGTAAAGATATAAATATTGTTCAATGAATAGAATTAACACATTTCTTACACTTCTTCAGGTAGTATACGATCCACAACTTTCAAAATTGTTCACAATTTTATTCATACATGCTACAATCTGTGTAGTTCAATTACTTTTTTCAATTAAAAAGTCATATGTAATATTTTTACAATATTCCCTTCATATTGTAATATGCAGATAACTTTCTCTGTATATGGTTATGTTGACTATTGACATGACAACTCAACGCGTTTCTGGAAATACTTTCCCTTCTTCAGGAGTAGATACGTGACTTTTTGCAATTTAAGCCAGTTGAAAATATTCTTAAATTCTTCCTGGGCATCTATGAAAAATAACATAAATAAATCAATGTCTTTCAAAAGTCTTATTGATTGATATTAGTTTATCCACCAATTATCCAATGCCCTACCTCTCATCAGTGCCCCAAGGTCCTCTCTTTTTAATACAATTTCTACGGTGATGGGAATGATATGATATGATATTTTATTTATATCGCGCTCATACACAGGTGTTGCCGAGCGCGACCAGGTGAAGGGAGGGGAACAAGGGAGAAGCAAAAACAACGATCTTACTAGGCCCAGTGACATTGAGAACACGCAAGTGCATGGGAAGGGAAAAGGGGGAAGTGCATGGGGAGGGGAAAAAGGGGGAAAGTGCAGAGCATAGGAGAGAACAAAATAAATAGAAGTAAATAAATAATTAAATAGGGTGTTAGTGCAGCCTGTGAGAGGCAAAGGTTTTAGGTTAGTCAGATAGAGTGTATCAGATAAGTTCAGAAGAAGAGTGGGTGGGCAACTGTATGGGTACAGATACAGGCCCCAGTGCAAGGGGTGGCCCGGAGGCAGTGCAGGAGAATGGCAAGGTGAGCAGGTACCTGGGCCCGAAGGACAGAGGATGGCCAGGTGCACAGTGCCAAGGGAGAGGGCAGATCAGCAGGGGAGAAGCAGGGCAAAGACAGAAGCGAAGAGGAAGGTCTTGAGGAGCTTCCGGAACCGTAGATGGTTCTCCTCAAGTTTCAAGGTGGCAGGGAGGCAGTTCCAAAGGGAGGCCCCAGCCGAAGACAGAGATCTACCTCCAGCTCATTTCTTTGAAACGCGACTGACCATGAGGGAGTTATAGGTAGAGGAGTGAAGGGCTCGAGAGGAGAGGTATTTACGGAGGGATAGTTGAAAGTATTTTAGACCCAGGCCCCAGAAAGCCATGTGGACAATGACAAGAGGGTTTTAAATGTAATCCTTGCATCCACTGGGAGCCAATGAAGGGATTTCAGAGCTGGAGAGATACGATCCCAGGGCTTGAGGCCAAGAACAATTCTTGCAGTACTGTTCTGGATTAGTTGTAAAGGGCAGAGAGTGGAGGCAGGTAGATTTAGAAAGAGGGTGTTACAGTAGTCCAACCTAGAGAGAATCAGAGCTTGGGAGACAGTGAGCTTCTGAGGGAAGGTGAGGAAAGGAAGAGTACCTCTAAGGAGGTGCAGTAAGAAGTTTGACTTTTTAGAGATATCAGAGATGTGTGGGGAGAAGGAAAGTGTGGAGTCAAAGATGACCCAGAGGTTCTTAGCTTTGCAGGTAGGGGCAGGAGGAGGGCCAAGGGAGTCTTGAGTCTCGGGTTCTTTTTATCTCACCAGGAATCACCTACAATGATGATTTCGATATGTTCAAGTAATGACTGTATGTGTAAATAAATTGGTCACTGCCATGTCGTTGCAGTGTTTTGTATTCTTCCGAATTCTCAAATATTCAAGACAGCCTACCTCCTGATTGAGACTGGTCCAAGATTACAGTCA
This sequence comes from Ambystoma mexicanum, assembly GCF_040938575.1. Taxonomy (NCBI): domain Eukaryota; kingdom Metazoa; phylum Chordata; class Amphibia; order Caudata; family Ambystomatidae; genus Ambystoma; species Ambystoma mexicanum. The sequence goes on from NC_090932.1 coordinate 548,920,152, forward strand.
GCTTCTGGTAATATTACTGTGTTCTGATCAGGCAGATACTCTTACCAAGGTCCACTGGATTTTACAGTTACCATATGCCTTCTCTGCAAGAAATATATTTCTGCTAAACATACTGGTCATGTTTTCCACACCTTGTGAATGCAATTCATCATACATTAGTCTAGTAAGCGTGGATAATCACTGTGTTATTTTATCTGCATAAAACGAAGTACATCTTTCCTGTGGTACATGTATTATTCTTGGTGTTACAGCTCTCTCTCTTAAGTGCGGTATAAACCTAATTAACACAAGGTATAAGGAACAGTCTTACTATCTGCTTAAAGAATTTCGAAGAAAGGAATAAGCGCAGGTTTGTCTGAGGCTTACCTGCACTTTTCACTGAGGTAGTAGTCAATCAGTGATGTCATATAAATCGTACTATGCTTTGGGAGTAACCTAAAGAAAGGATACAGGGACATGACAGGACTAAGTCTATGGTTATGTTCGTTACTTCGATTATTCTGGATGATAACACAAACTGTACATCTCTTACCTGGTATTAGGAGATAAAATCCTTGTTGCTGCGTGTCTCATGCATACCACAGGTGTGGATTCGCAGGATGCAGGAGGCGCTTAAAGATTAAAGTGACTTGTTCGTGCGTGAGCGTAATGACGTCAGATGTAAACATCAGATGTCATCACGTTTCGCGCTGGTCCAACAGTTCAGTTAAGAATGTCAGAAATAGAATGCTAATACTGAGAGGATAATAAACATTATTTCAATGATACAAGCATCTAAAAAGGAAATCATGGTAGATGATGATTAGTCTTTGATGATTAATGATGTGTGTAGGTGCGTGAGCGCGATGGCGTCAGATGAACGCATAGGACGTCATCACGTCACCCGTGGGTCTATTAATACTCTCACGAATGTCAATAACGGTAGACATTTCTTGAACTGCTATAGAGTATGCTTACAGGATTACAAGCACCAAAGATGGTAATGATCATCAATGGTGGTTAAGTTGATTATTATAGATAACGTTTTTGAAACAAAGAGGTACACTAATCTTATGAATGAGTGATAGTCCTCTGGTTTTGGCATGCTGTATTGATTAATGCGACCTGGGGGCACCTCTGCTCACAATCTCTCTTAAGTTGAGGATACAGTTTTTCAACATTGAAGATTCATATTATGGTTGTTATAATAATCATAGTCATCCTTGTCTCAATACATATGTCATTTGTTATTTGTCCTATACCACTGTAATTTTTAGAGATTTCTGTGGCATTCAATGATTGGTATAATTTACTTAATTCATGTAACTGTAGCGCATTATTTAACACGTTATGTTAAGTTGCATATTGATTGGATCCATTACACATCTTGGTGATCTCTAATATTCTCTATAAGGGATGATGCTACCCTCTAATGCCAGCCAAGGTTAAGACACATTCAATCCTTAACATTTACATATACAATAATTATACCAGGTGTTTCGATTCATTGATATCAAAAATGCTAGTAATTTAAAGGTTAACCAAGTGTTAATTGAATGCTATTGAGTAAATTCATGATGTGTATTGAGGAGGTTGAGTAAACAGTTATTAGTGCGTACGCTGGGGGGTTAAAGCATCATGATTCCTTTGTTATGTTCTAGGGTTAGCATTCCGTCTTAGAGGAAAGCTCCCAAATGGAAGTCTTCATTCATCCCATAAGGACTCATACTGTCAAGTTTGTCTATCCAAAATAGTTCACGTTGGTCCAACCTTTTTTCGACTTCTGAGATTTGGTAAAGTAGCTGGGCTACGAAGGTTGTTTGTCAATGAAGTGTCTTGCAACTCGTGACTGATCAGTCGTCGTCCTGATGTTACTATTATGTTCATTGCATCTTTCTTTCATTTTCCGTGTTGTTTGTCGCACATAATATATGCCACATGGCAAACTCAATGCATATATTACAGATTTGGTATCACAGGTGGCATAGTGTTTCAGTTTGATCTTGGCCCCTTTCCGTGGGTGTCTTGCGTAGTCTCCTTTGGTGATGTTATTGCAGTTTCCACAGTGTAGGCACACGAAGGTTCCAAGTTTCTTTGTTTGCAGCGTCAACTGTTGTTGATCTGGGGTACTTTCTGCCTTCACAAGTTGATCCCTAAAGTTTTTCCCTCTCTTATATGTAATCAAAGGTGGTTCTGGGAATAATTTCTGGAGTTGAGGGTTCATTTGGATGATCCTACAATTTTTTCTTATCAGATTGGTGATCTGATGACTCTGGCTTTAATATTTGAGAGTGTATAGAAAGGGTGTCTCTTTATGCTCTGGTTTCTTCCTCGGTAGTTCTTCTCTTGACTTTTGAGTGGATCTCTCTTTTGCTGCCGTTCACCATTGATGTAATCCTGTAAACATACTCTATAGCAGTTCAAGAAAAGACTACTGTTATTGACATTCCTGAGAGTATTAATAGACCCACGGGTGACTTGATGACGTCCTATGCGTTCATATGATGCCATCGCGCTCACGCACCTACACGCATCATTAATCATCAAAGACTTATCATCATCTACCATGATTTCCTTTTTAGACGCTTGTATCATTGAAATTATTTTCATTATCCGCTCAGTATTAGCATTCTATTGCTGATATTCTCAACTGAACTATTAGACCTGCGCCAGACGTGATGACATCCTGGGCCTGATTCATGGAAGTATTTTATAATGGCGCAACCCCATAGGAAAACGTTCCATGAATCCGGCCCCCTATGTTTACATGTAACGTCATCACGCTCACGCATGAACACATCACTTTAATCTTTTTTTTATTTGATTTTATTAGGTTTTACATAGAAGAAAAAGAACAATTTTCTCGCATTCGAGAGTAAGCAAACAATGAGTGTTCATACATACATAAAAGTATGTCAAAATATTGTCAGAAAAGCAAACAAATAGGAAGTGAACAACAAAGGAACGTAAGAATATTGTACCTGTTGGTACCCTGGCATAGTATCCTACATTCACAGGTCGATCTGGCGACTAATTTTGACAGAGCACAACAAGTTACTTCTCTCGTTCTCATTTCATCAATCTCCCCCTCTCCTCCCCCCACCCCCCGGGCTAGGTCTATAACTCCTAAATTAATGTATGTCTGTGCGTCTATTCTAATTTTAATGTGTCTTCAGGTTCTGTATTTGATATTTTACTCCCTTTTATTTGGGATCTCCTTTGTTGGGGGGCGGTCTTGCTTTTTCAGTTCAGTTTCTTTGGTCCTTCTCTGTGACATCTAATCGTGTATTTCTGGGATTGAAGAGTGTGTCATTACTCTACCGTGGGGGCGCGTAATACAAACTAAGCTTTTACCATGCAAGGATGCCATTATTTGCCACATTAACCCATTATTTTTCGGAAGGGGTCGTGGGGATTTCCATTTTATTGTTAGGAGCGCTCGAGCGGCAAGCAACAGATGCGGAGACAGGCCCTGTACTTTTCTCCATTCATCCTCATCTTTTTCAAACCCAAAGAGAACTAGGTAAGGGTCTGGAAGTCTCTGGATACCATCTACGGCCCTGATCCACCCAAGGACTTCGTCCCAGTAAACCCTAATTCGTGGACATTCCCACCACATGTGCCAATAATTGGCAATCATTCCACATTCACGCCAGCACAAGGGGCTAGTTGTTTGATACATTTTGGATAGCCTGCTTGGATCATATTGCCACGTGTGTAAGAGCTTAACAGCATGCATTTTATATTGAGAGGATCTTGAGGTTTTGAATGTTGCGCGGCACATCTTATCCCACGTATCGCCATCTATGTCTATCCTCAGGTCCCTCTCCCATCTCACCCTGAGATGTTCTGTGTTTCCTTTTCCCACCTCTATTAATGTCTTGTACATGATGGAAATTAGGCCCTTCATGGTTTTTCTGGAATCGAGTATTTTCTCAAAGGGGTTGAGTTCTCTACTCAATTTCTCCTTCCATTCCTATTTGTTCAATACTCCTTTTATCTGTAAATAGTGGAATGTGGACAATACTCCTATTCCTAGCGCCTCTGTTAGCTCCGGGAGTGTTATGAAGGATTCGCTCTGCACCAGCTGACCCACCCTCTCCAATCCCGCCTCGTACCAAGTCTGGAATCTCTCGACGTTAGGGAAATGATTATTTATGCCCAGGGACCATAAGTGGCTTAGGGGTGACGGCCATGTGGTGATCTTTTTTGTCTCTGCGCCCTCTTCCCATATATCCCAGATAGTTGCCAATATAGGATGTGCCTTTGATCTAGCCCGTATTCTCTTTCTTGGGGCCCACAACCACTCTGAGACCGTTGCCGGCTGGAAGTAATGATTATCCATTGCAATCCATTGTGGTTCGCTCTGGTTTCGTAAATGGGGGATTAGCACTCGTAACTGGGCTGCCTTGTAATATTGTTTGAGGTCTGGGAGGCCTACCCCGCCCTTTTCCTTGGGTAGTGTCAAAGTGTTATATGCTATCCTTGCTTTCTTCCCTTGCCACAGGAATTGTAGGATTGCCCTCCTAACCTCTAGAAAGTAGCTCTCTGGAATGTGGATGGGTAGCATTTGAAAGGGGTATAGGAATCTGGGGAGACAGACCATTTTTATTGCGTTAAGGCGCCCCAACCAGGATATTGTCAATTTGTTCCATCTAACGAGGTCCGCATGGAAGTTTTCAAGGAGTTTAGGGAAGTTGGCTTCGTATAGGGTTTCTATGCTCTTTATAATTTGTATCCCTAGATATTTCAACTCATTGTGCTCGATGCATAAGCCAAGAGGGGAATATTTGATTTCATTTTCCTCGACGGACCCTTTCAGAGGGAACAGAATTGATTTGGCGCAATTGATCTTAAAACCGGAAATGCGCCCATATTCTTCGAGGAGGAGCATGGCTCTGGGGACGGACGTCTCCGGGCTGGTCAGATGCAGGAGTATGTCGTCAGCATAAAGTGCCACTTTATACTCTGCCTGTCCTAAATGGATTCACTCTATCTGTGTGTCGCCTCTCATCATTTGTGCGAGTGGTTCAAGCGAGAGGGCAAACAGAATAGCTGACAGTGGGCATCCTTGCCTGGTACCTCGCTTTAGTTCAAACCACCTGGAATATTCTCCGTTGATGGATACAGAGGCTCTAGGTGCTGTATATACTGCCTGCATTCCCCTTCTAAACCTGGGTCCTATACCATTCTTGCGCAGGAGGAACATTAGAAAGTCCCAGTTGACCTTGTCAAAAGCTTTTTCTGCATCAATGGATAGCAAGGTTGGGTCTCCCACCATGTTTGCAGAGGCATGTATTAGGTCTAATGTCTTGCGCATAGTGTTGGCTCCTTGCCGGCCTAGTATTAAGCCCACTTGATCGGGGTGAACAAGATGGGGCATATGTGATTCAATTCTGGCAGCAAGGACTCTCGTATAGATTTTTGCGTCTACATTTAACAAAGATATGGGGCGATACGATCCACATTTTTCCGGGTCCTTTCCCTCCTTCGGGATATCCGAGATAAGGGGCCTAGCAAAGGAGTCAGGTGGTTTACCTGTTTCCAGGATTTCGTTAAATAGCTCGACCAAGAAAGGGGTAAGTTGGGCGCTAAATGACTTGTAAAAGCCGGCCGTATAGCCATCCTCTCCTGGGGATTTACCTAGGGACAATCTTTTTATTGCATTTTGTATTTCTTCCCCCATTATGGGGGTTTCCAGGCAGGCTGACTCTGCGGGGTTATTTTGGGCATTTCTATGTTGTCTAAATATGACTCAATGTCGTGCGAGTTCGGGACTGTCTCCGGGGTGTACAGCGCTTCATAGAAGTCTGCGAATGCATCGGGGATAGTAGTTTTGCTAACATCCGTGTCGGGCCCCCCATCCACAATCTCTCGGACCCTGCATTCTGCCATTTGTTCCCTCAGTCTGGCCGCTAATAATGGGTCCGCTTTATTCCCTTTCTCATAGAACCTTTGCTTTAATATCAGGAGTTTGCGGGTTATTTGATCATGTTCTAGAAGGCGGAGTTCCTCTCTTTTCTTCCTTGCCTCATCTATCCTGCTCTGGTCTGGGGGGTCCCCCTCTTTATCAAGCTGGTGGATTTCCTCTCTAATTCTGTATTCAATCAATGATCTCTCTCTTTTTTTCCGAGCACCCTCTCTTATAAGGATACCTCTCCAAGTTGCTTTCGCCGCATCCCAAACACCTTGCTTGGAGACCTCACCTATGTTATTAATTCTAAAGTATTAGGTAATTTCGGTTTCCAACTCCTTCTGGAAGACAGGGTCTTCCCACAGGGTTTTGTTACACCTCCATTTTCCATTTTTACGCGGGAGATGCTCCCAATGGACATTGATGGTGACCATATCATGGTCAGACCATGTGATTGGGGTAATCTCTGAGTGTGTAGAGTGATTGTGGACTTCTTTGGTGATGTAAATGTAATCAATGCGAGTAAAGGTATTGTGTGGGGGTGAAAAGAACATATAGGCTTGGGCGGTGGCGCTGTGGAGCAGCCCAAGATGGCTGCTTAGCTTTTGAGCTCCGTGCGGCTCCGGCCCTCATCTGCCCACATCTGCGAACATCGGAGCTTGCTACACTCCTATTGCGGCCAACCATCTGCCCCTGTCTGCTGGGCAGCTTCTGGCGGAGTCCCGGCCTTCTCTGACTGCTGGGAGACTTGCTACGGCCACATCTCTCTGGAGGCCTACCCGGGCTGCGGCGGTTACTCGAGGCCTCGCCACTCTTTCGCGGCCCGCCCGCCCCTGTCTCCCACCCTGGGGGACCCCGCGGGGCGGATCGCTGCCGGACGGGGGGCTGGGACCGAACCGACGGCTGCGGCGGCCTGTGGGGTGCCCCGCCACATCGACACTCGCCTGGCGGAGGACTGCACTGTCGAGGTGAGGAGCGGAGGGGTGACGCATCCGGACGGGGCACGGTGGGCCCGGCCTTCACCTCGCGCTGCCCCTGGACCTGCCCTGTGGGCGCCCCTGCCCCTGCCCCCCTGGTGCGCCCCGCTCTGTATTGCCAGCGTGATCCACGTCCACATCGGTGAAGATCCCCCCGGGCTTGACTCGACTCCTGGACCCTGTGCCCACCACCTCCACGTGGCTGACGCTTGATAACCACGGCGGCCGTCGCTACTCTTCGTCATGCCAAGTAAATCGAAAGGAAACTGCAGGGGAGGATCGATGGATAGATTTGCTAGAGCGGTTCCGAGATCCGACGCTTGCTCATCCCCACCCCCGCCGGAGGAGTCCGGGGTGGAGTCGCAGGCCGGGCCGCCGGGACCTGACCTCACGGTTATCATGGAGTCGATGGCCAAAAATTTCGCTTCCTTCCACGAGAAGTTGGACGATATACATGCCAATGTTGCCTCGCTCAAGACACGTGTAGACCAAGCCGGGACCCGAATAGCGGAGGCTGAAGGCAGGATCTCTACTAACGAGGACGAACTACACGTGCTGCAGTCCACGGTCGCGGCCCTGTCCCGGGACATGAAGGCGGTTAAATCCAAATGCGATGACTTGGAGTCCCGCTCTCGCAGGAATAATCTACGCATCATCGGTGTCCCCGAGAACGCACTCAAGGGGCGCATGGAGGATGCGATCGAGAGCTTGCTTAGGGAACTGCTCGACAACCCGACCCTGTCTCCGCACTTTACGGTCGAGCGCGCACATCGGGCCCTGTCCCCTCGCCCTAGACCGGGTGATCTTCCGAGACCCATCATTGCCAGGATCCTGAACTATCGGGACAGGGACCTCATCCTACGCTTGGCACGGGAGAAGGGAGAGCTGCGCCTGGAGGCCAACACCGTCAGGATCTTCCCCGACTTTTCCGTAGCGGTCCAGCAGGAAAGGCGCCAATTTCTTGGTGTCAAAAAGCTGCTCAGGGAACGCAATGTCCCATACGCCATCCTCTTCCCGGCGCGATTGAAATTGACCCACAACGGCAAACTCTACTTCTTCACGGTCCCCGAGGAGGCAGTGAAGTTCATTGAGCTGGAGATACCATTACCTAATCCGATAAATGCTCCCGTGGCCGCTGAGTGAGCACTCCCTGTAGTGCCCCACTCTCCTCGCCAGCTCTCTCCGCTCATTTTGGATGTGTTGCTGGTAATGCTGTTCTTTGCCCCAGCGACTCGAACCCCGTGGATGGCCATCCGGCCTGGGGTTTCGCCCTGGGCCCTTGGACACTACTCAATACTCCTCGTACACTGTATGCTCATGCGTTAGATCGCCTATTGTTTTCCTGTTATCATCCGACCTCAACTCCTGGGTTCGAACTTGGATCCTTCACCGCAGAACTTGACTTGATGGCCCATGTTGGCCTACATGATGCTTAAGATGCCGTCCGCACGGCTACAGCGCCCCCACTGCGTTTGCAATGTTTGTGTTTGTGCTTGGTTTGCTGTTAGGGCTGGGTGGCCACTGTTGGGCCGAATCGTGGGCGCATCCCCGTTGGGTGGTGCCCTCTGTTCCTCCCCGGTTGGGGAGACCCTGTCATTCCCCTGGCTTAGCTGGGGACCTTGGGTTTGGGTGGGGGACGATACCTACTGCAAGTTGCGGGTGGGCAGTGTGGGTGGTGGGTGGTGATGTTGGGGGTGTGTGGGACTGTATTACAAAAGACGGAGGTAGTGTGGCAGAATGCATGACATCGGGGCACCATTGTGGGGCCCATTTTAAACTACTGGCTGGCTCTAGGCAGAGAGTATGGGATGTACCCTAATTCGATGCAATGACAACTGTTGTGCTGTCTTGGAATGTACGGGGCCTTAGTAACTACACCAAGGCTCGTAAAATTATGGCTTACGCCAACAGACATTGTTGTAAAATTTTGTTCCTGCAGGAGACCCACTCTGGGGGCCACCTGGCCAGATGCATGGCCCCTTCCTGGGGCCCCAATAGATATTTTACCTCCTACTCCTCCCGGGCTAGGGGGGTCCTGACGATGGTTCATAGATCGCTCAAGTTTTCTCTACATAAGAATTATGTTGACCCTGAAGGGAGGTATGTTATCCTGCATTGTTCTTTGGCGAATAGGGAATACCTGCTGGTCAATACGTATGGCCCTAATGTGGACTCTCCTGATTTCGTTGACCGGGTGGCGGCGATACTGCTGGGTTATGTGGGGGTACAGATTATCTGGGGGGGGACATGAATTTCATTATGGATACCACGTTGGACAGAACGGGCACTGCCCCCAGATTGCTCTCGGGCGCAGCGCGTAGACTATTAGCACACGGGGTGACACTAGATGTTCGAGACGCATGGCGGGCGATGCACCCGTTGACGCGCGAATATACCCATTATTCCTCGGTACACGACAGCTCCTCGAGGATTGACATGTTTTTCGTGTCCAGTACGCTTCTGGGCAGGGTGGCTGAAACTCAGATCTTGGCGCGTACCCTGTCGGACCATTCTCCTGTCCGGATGTCCGTGGACCTGGGAGTCCCGGTTCCCACTATTAATACTTGGCGCTTCAAGTCTGCCGCCCTGCAGGACATAGTATTCAAGGCGGATATTCTTGCTGATATACAGTCCTACTTTGAGTTTAACTTGTCCCGGTCCACCTCCCTGGGGGTCCGGTGGGAGGCCTTCAAAGTCTTCATCAGGGGAATGTCCATATCGAGGGAGGCGGGAGTACTCAAGGCTATACGTGCTGCTCTTGCCCGTTCCGAAACCAAATTACGCGACCTGGAAAGAGCGCATCCCACTTCGGTTGACCCAGCCACCCTCTCCCAGATTAGTGAGGAGCTCCAAGCTTTTAATGACCAGGCCATCAGGGAAGTTCGATATTTCAGTCGCCCCCAGGCGGCTCGCAAGTATGGTGAGGGGGACAGGCCGGGCAGGACGCTGGCTGCTGTGGCCAGGGGCGAGTGGGGTCATTCACAGATCTCCTGTATCAAGGACAGGTCAGGGCTGAGCCAAACATCTGACCAACGAATCTTGGAAGTCTTCGCGGACTTCTACGCTGACCTATACTCCCAGCCCCCTGAACATAGCGAGTTCCAAATGCGCGATCTCCTCAGCCAGATCCCCACGACACTCATTTCCCCCACAACCAAAGACTCACTGGACTCCCCCATTCTGCTGGACGAAATTGTCGGGGCAATCTCCAATCTACCCAAAGGAAAAGCTCCCGGTCCGGATGGGCTAACGGCAGAATTTTATCAGGAGCATGTGGCCATCTTGGCCCCCAGGCTGCTGGAGGTCTGGAATGAGTCGCTCCGGTTGGGCACCCTCCCTCCATCATTGCGGGAGGCCGCCATTACGGTCCTTCTTAAACCTGGGAAACCTGCTGATGAGTGTGGATCATATAGGCCCCTCTCGCTAATGAATCTAGATACCAAAATATTCGCTAAGGTGATTGCCAACCTCTTCCTCCCGGTCATGTCCTATATGGTGCATGATGACCAATCAGGGTTCGTCCCTGGGAGGTCGACGTCCCACAATATTAGACGGCTATTCAATGTCATGGCCCGCATGGATCAGGGAGTTGGCGCCGTGGCGGTTACGCTGGATGCCCAGAAGGCTTTTGACATGGTCTCCTGGAAATATACCTGGTTGGTGCTGGAGACCATGGGTGTAGGGCCTAACATGATAGCGTACATTAAGTTGCTATACACTTCCCCGGTGGCTAGGGTGCGGGTTAATTCCCAGACGTCAGCTCTGTTCCCTCTCTCTAGGGGCACCCGTCAGGGTTGCCCGTTTTCTCCGATCTTATTCGCCCTGGCAATAGAGCCGATGGCCGACTATATCAGGGCCCGGCACGCCCACCAGGGGATCCGCCTGAAGGACGCTCCCGAAATCGTCTCGCTCTATGCAGATGATGTTTTACTTTTCGTAAGAGACCCGGATGTGCACCTGGACCCGATCATACGCGGTATCACCCGGATTGGCACTCACTCCGGGTTCACCATTAACTATACCAAATCCGAAATGTTCCCTCTTACTAGCTCCACCGCCCAACCGCTCACGGAGTACCCGCTACGCTGGTCCCCAATGGGGATTAAATATTTGGGGGTCCGGGTGTCTCGGTCTAGGGAAACACTGCTAGCGGATAACTACCGAGCGGTGGCGGAACAAGCTGAGGCCAAAATCACGCGCTGGCGCGCTCTCCCGCTGTCGCTGGCCGGTAGACTCTCGCTGGTGAAAATGATCCTGCTCCCTAAGTTCTTGTATATCTTCTCTAACGTCCCTGTCTGGCCGGGTGGGAGATACTTTACAGACCTTCATAAAGCACTTGCACAATTTCTCTGGCACTCTGGTGCGGTGCGTAAGAAATGGTCGGACATGTGCCTCCCATATGACAAAGGGGGCTTCACGGCCCCGGACCTGCTTAGATACTGGACGGCTGCACAGGCGCAATTCGCCTCGTACTGGTACCCCGGACCCCCACCTCGCCCCCACGTCAAATTGGAGACTCTGGCGGGGGCACCCTGTAACATAATGTCCCTGATTCTAAATAGGAAGTATGTTCCGGACTCGCCTATCGATCCAGTCCGCGCCACTGTACAGGCCTGGGGCCGGCTGTTTAACACGTGTGCCGAACAACACCCATACTACAGGTGGCTTCCCGCCTGGAACCTTCCCGGGCTTGAACCCACGTGTGACATTGCACTGGCGCGGCACTGGGAGGCGCTGGGTTACCGTGCCCTCACTGACTTTTACCCAGATGGGCGGTTTATAACACTGCAGACGTTGAAGCCGGGGCACTCCGGTTCAGTCATGGAGCTGCTGCAATTCTACAGGCTGCGCGCAGCCTTCCGCAGCGCGTGGCCTGACTTCCCGGCTGAGCCTCCAGACTCCCCCGGGATTGCATACATCGCCAATTCGGGAGGGGCGCGGGGTGTGGTCTCCTCATTATATGGATTGTTACTGACCGGCCCCTCTCACCGCCCGTCCAGGGCACGGGAGGACTGGGCTGCTGAACTGGGGACGGACCTTACAGACCAATTGTGGGGGAAAATGTGCTCTCATACCAGTGGGGTGTCCTTGAACTTTCGCTACCGCACCATACAGTATAAATTGCTCAATAGGCTGTATTTTACACCGGGTAGAATTTCGAGATTTGCACGCTCTGCTCCCCGGCCCTGCCCTCGCTGCGGAACCGATGGGGCTGACCATCTACACATGTTCTGGGCCTGCCCGGAGCTGGCCACATTCTGGTCCAAGATCATGCAGACGTTGTCGACAATTATTGATGTTGATGTTGACCTCGACCCGCTGGGGGCACTGTTTGGGGTGTGGGGCCTCGGGGAGCCTAGAGATGTGGTCAAGTTCCTAAATGTAAGTTGTGTGGTGGCCAAGAAATGCATCTTGCTGGATTGGAAAAGCTCGACCCCCCCTACATACCAGAAATGGTTGAACCTGCTCACATGGTCTAGGAATTGCGAGGAGGGGTTTTTGGATATGCTCCCGGCCCGGTCCCGCCCCCGTAATATCTGGTCTGCCTTTAATAGTTATTTGAACGGTTTGGATGACATCTCCACGGTGGGCGGATCTCCCCGGCCTTCTACTAGTGTTGTCTAAAGTGTTGGTGTCTCATGTTATGTTGCTGATGGTCCCTGACAGCTTACGTTCTGCAGAAAAGCCCTTGCATTAATGTACCTGTATACTGTATTTGCTCTTGCTGTCCTGATGTAAATGTGTATGCTACCTGCCTCTGTCAACAAAAATAAAAGTTTAAAAAAAAAAAAAAGAACATATAGGCTTTCTCATTGGGGTGCATTTGTCTCCATACATCAACCATACCATACAGATTCATCATTTCGGCAAAACTAGTGTTTGGCTGGCTGGTAGTGTCTTGTGGTGTGGGGTTTGTAGTTTTGCGGTCTAGTGTGGGGTCGGCCTATATGTTGAAATGCCCTCCCAAGATGACATGTCCAGAGGATTCTAACATGATTTTGGGGATTGTTTTATCGAGAAATCTCATCTGGTTCACATTAGGGCCGTAAATTGTGGCAATTGTGATGGTCACGTTTCCAATTATTCCTGCCACTAGTAAAGCGTGACCCTCCATGTCTGACCAGGTCTTGGCAATATTGAAATCGATTCCATCACTTTAATCTTTAAGCGCCTCCTGCATCCCGCGAATCCACACCCGAGGTATGCATGAGACACGCAGCGACAAGGATTTCATCTCCTAACACCAGGTAAGAGACGTACAGTTTTTGTTATCATCCAGAATTATAGAGGTGACAAACAGAACCATAGACATAGATGTTTACGGAATACCCCAGCTGGAGTCTTACCACAATTTCTAATCAGGGCTTGCTTAGACAACCCACAATCAGATACATCCCTGTGGTTACAACTTATTATACATCATTTACAAGCATTCTATGCTGTCAGTCATTTTAAAACACCTATAAATATTGCCAAGTCTGGTATCCATACCTTAAAAAAGTGTCTCCTTTTTGCTTCGGACAGTGAAAGAGAAGACTGAGACTTTACAAAACCTTCCAATCATCAAAACCTTTTGCTACTCTCGTATGGGCTACAGCACTATCTTACATGGGCCAGTGGATCTACTGAAAGAAACGTAATAACTATGGGTTTGCTATATTAACACAATTCCTTTGAGGGCGTTGACTGAGTCATGGACCAATTCGAATGATTCAGATAGTTTCAAACTTTGTGGGGCCCCAAAGGAGGATACGTTGCTTTTCTTCTTGTTATGCCCTGCATATTCTCTATCAAGATGCAGTTTATTGCTTTGAATTTTGAATGAGCATGGCTTTCGTCAATGTCGGGTTGTTTTGTTATATCTCCTAAAAGTTGTTTTGCCACAAATAGATTGGGCGCTATTGGAATGCAGGAGACAAGCATTTTACGTGAGAGGCAAAGGTTTCAACATGATTTAATTGTGGTTATGTATTTGCTCTCTGGTTTTATTAGAAAGCTGGGTATGGGCTGTGTGGGAATTTGCATGCTTGCATGTGCTATTGGGAAATTTGAACATATATGTGGTCGGATGATCTAGCGTAACTAATTATTATTATGCTAATGGAACTATCTTATCTACATTTGTACATCATATGTTCTACCCTCTTTTTAACCAAATGCATAATTTGCCTATGAAATTGTATGGTGCATGTTTCATGGAATATAGCATTCCAAAATAAACTTTAAGTGATAGGTAATATTAACTTAGAGGGCAAGTGCTTCAAACTGAAGAAGAGTACTGTACAAATACACTAAATTACGTTAAACAACAGTGGCTGGATGGGAGGAGTATTGGAAGGCTCCCTCTTTGGCAAGTAAATGAATTTTTAAGATGAGCATGAACTGTCATGAATATTATAGTTTTCAGAGGAAAGGTAGAGAGCAAAATAATTAGCAGAAAGGGAGGAGGAATTGGATATTGGCTTGGGCATTGTGAGCAATGCTTGGAGGGTAGATGAGAGTTTGGAGGTGATAGTGAAGGAAAGAGATTAGGTTTGTGAAGCATGAGGTTTGGTAGAGTCCGGTGCAGAGGTGGGGCGATTTCTGCCAAGTTCAAGGTCATGACACCTGTTTGTTTTGAAAGCCTAGATCTCAAAGGCAAGAGAGTTCCTACCAGCATAGGTAGACTGTTTACAGAGGGAATAGACAGGGTGATCAGCTAGGATGGAGGTAAGTTCAAAGTGGGTGGCTGCGGAGTGCTTGGAAGATCAAAATCCCCATCATGACAATGGGATGTCAGTGGGAAGTGACTCAATGAGAAGGTTCAGGTAAGTGAAGGAGTTGAGAGGTCCAGAGGTTCGACAGAGAGCTCAAACAGTAAGAGGAGTAAGAGAGAGGAGTTGACTAATGGCATATTTCTTCTACGTAGACCTGCATTGTTAATGGCCTTCACTGTTCATATACCAACCAGCGTTGATATCATTCCCTGCACCTTTCTGCTGTGCTATCTACAAAGCTCATGTACCGCACAATGATTAAATGTATATTTCAATTTTATGACATTGGTGTCTCTTCATAGGATGCCTTTTACTCTGCAATGGGGTGCCTCAGTGGTCTTCTCTTGCGCTCATGGATTCTGCTGTGTTACAGAAACCCTGGGATGGCCGCAGTTGCCTTGGTTCTTCAGCCTACTCATCATCAGAGTAATCCACTCTTACAAGCTGTATGCACAATGGGATGGTGCAAGGGACAGTACGGGACACCCTAACTCTCCAAAAAGACAGCCATTTCATGTGCATGTTTGCTTTGAGGGTCTGGATCTCAGAGGGGACCCAGGTCTTGGGAACGAGTGAATGTGCATGCAGGATAGTATTAGTCAAAGGGCGCCATAAGTGCATGATGAAAGTCAGAAAATCATGGTTCATGAAAGAGAAAAAAGACAGGAGAGAGACCCTCAATTCATCATGGGCAGGGGCAAAAGCCGTGTTTTAATTTTTGCTTGGTCAATGGAGAGGAGTAGTAGGGAGTGATCGGAGGGACAGGTGTTGGAGGAGGAGAGTGAATTAGTGAGAAAGACAAGGCCAAGAGAGTTCCCATCAGAGTGGGTAGGCTGGCTGTGGAGAGAATGGTCATGTAGGAGTGATTTAAGCTCAAGGCAGTCCAGCCCCACTCCCGCAGTCTCTAGTACCACCAAGGAGGATAGAAGGGCCAGCTATGCTGGCACCTAGCAGGTAAGAGGTACACCGCACCGCGGATGTGTTGCATTCCCAGTGGGTGGTGAGAAGTGCCCAGCCCGGAGCGTGACAGTACTGAGATCTATGATGTATGCACTCATGACTTAGGCCATGCCTACTCAAGACCCCATTTTCCTTTTGTGTTTTTGCTTAGACTTTAACATTTAGCAAGTTTGGTCCTAGCTTTCTTCGGGGTTATGTGGAAGACAAGGGTTACACACCTTGCGTTTGTCTATCCAAAGATATTTGTGGTAACAGAGTTTTGTTCATGTCACCCTGACAGCAAAAGCATAGCAAAGTAGAAATGTACAAAAACATTAATATTCTATATGATCTGTCCCCTGACACAGAGAATAATAAAACATCTTGAAGACTGTATGAAAGACCTAAAGGTAATCTGTCTGTTTTCTCGACTTAATTACATGACCAAAAACGATTGTCGAAGAGGGAATGATTAGAAAATAAATTGCAAGGTGCAGGTACAGATCGGATAAGGATCGAATTACTGATATGCCGCGGTTGCCGCCTAACTCAGAAGTTTAGTAAGCAAAGTGTAATGCTTCAGGCCAACAGCCAAATAGCAGAATATTCACAGCATCCAAACCTAAAACCGATTCCCATGCTGCAAAAATGGAGCATCTGCAAGCATCACACCTTGTTCCATACGTTTTCCTTTACACCAGTACATTAGGCACTTAGACAATAAGAAAATACAGTTTTAAAGTGCCCACAGGGCACGGGCGGAGCGAGGGTGGGAAATACATTACAACAAAATATTTAACAGCAAAGAGGGAAGCGTGAGAGGGACAACCCTACTATGCCTTGTGAGTATTCAGAACGTGCAAGTGCAGAAAGGAGAGGGAAGAGGGGGCAAGTGCTGGGGAGTCCGAGCTTGTGGGTGAGCGATAGACAAAGTGCTAGGAATGTTGAGACTACACGGCCTGGGCCGCGGGAGGTGTAAGTGCGAGGCTCCCGCTTGCACTGACTTGTTGTGTATGGCATGTGCTCTGGGGATAGAAGGAGGGGTTTTGTTAATGAGGGCAGTGCAAGGAACTACAATCAGAAAGCCACTTTTTAGTTTGGGCTATTAGGTGTTGCTTCCGACACCTATAAGCCAAAACTATTGCATTGGAGTACTGATACTTAATTGAAGTTGTGAACACGCTACTGTTGTAATAAAAATATCTTACTAGGTCTGCCTTCAACCATTCGATTTATAAGCACTCTGCGTGTCCTCTGAATTCCTGTTAAAAACAAGCATTAGCAACGTCACTGAAGTCCGGTTTATAACAAGCATTGGCATAGTCCCCATTTTTGGCTTGTGCATACGTTTTAAGCTTTTGCCAGGCACTGCAATTGGGTGCCTAGGTACTCGCGCCATTTTGCACCTGCAACCAACAATGAATAGTTAATACCACTACGGTTGTGCTTGGAAAGTGCCTTTCCAATGCCTACACAAGACTGTAGGCGTTGCCAATGCTTGTTTTCTTCTGTATTCGTCACCCTCATTCCAAACTGGTTGGGAACTAGATTATACAGCGTAATACTGAGGGAGAGGTTGACAGCATATACTGACCATGTTCAATGGTTTGCACATAACGTCCTTGCCAAAGGATGCCTCTATTGTCTGCATGTTTCAGAGATAAGGATATGTCTCTTCTTAAAGCTCTTGAGGTACTGGAATGTTTCACAGTGCGTTGTAACAGGATATGCAAGAAACAGTTTACCTTCTTTTTTATCAAGGGCAACCCCAAGAAGAACAGAGATGATTTGTAGTTTCAAAAACATTCGTTTTATTTATTTATTTATTTAGCTATTTGTTTAGCGCCAACAGCCCATAGGCAACCAGGCTCTACATAAAACAAACAGGGACAACAAAACAGACAAATCTGACCTAAGGGATAGGGAACCATCCACCCCAAATAGTTGCTTACTATTCAAAGAGAAGGGTCTTCAAGCTTTTCCCAAAGACAAGGTGGTTCTTTTCTGTCCACATGCTCACAGGAAGCTTATTCCATGCCTGGGCCAATATTACTCCTATGCCAATGACACGCAGATTATGTTCCGCCTTGATCTCTCTGGGTTCGGATACTGCTGCACAGCTTAGGGGTTGCCTCGAGGACCTGATATCTCGGATGGCGGCAAACTGGTTTAGACTTAATGTTGACAAAACTGAGGTTCTTGTTGTTGGTACCTCCAACCCTCTGTCTTTCTGGACGCGGACATTTGGCCTACTTCTTTGGGCTATTTTCCTGTGCCTGCTCTTTCTGTAAAAACCCTGGGTGTTAAAATCGCTTCATCTCTATCGATGGGTGACCAGGTTGTGTATGTCTGCAAATCTGGTAATTTTTAACTGAAAATTGTGCGCAAAGTTCTTCCTTTCATCCCGGCCCAATTTCAGGCTCCGTTTGTTGCGGCTCTCGTACTTAGTATGATTGACTACTGTAATTCACTCTACCTTGGTCAGCCCTGCTATTTTATGCACCGCCTCCAGCTTCTCCAGATTGCTGCAGCCAGGTCTGTATTTCATCCTCCGCTAGGTGTGCATATGTCGCCTTTACTTCGGCAGCTCCCCTGGCTCCCCGTTGAGAAGCGCATACTTTTAAAATATCTTCAGACCAAGTTTCTCCCCTATGTTCCGTCTTGCCCTCTTCGTTCTCAGTCTGCTCTCATGGTTCAGGTTCCCCAGTTTAGACTTCCCCGTCTCACCTTCTCGGTTTCTGCTGCCAAGGCTTGGAATACTCTTCCTCATTCTCTGTGGCCCATCTCTGAGCATCTCTTCTTAAAAACGTTCCTGTTTTAAATCTCTCTCACTCCGCTTTTTTTGCCAGTTTAACACCATGATGCCTGTGGGCGAACATGCGCTTTATAAATATCTATAACATAACATAATAATACGTACATAAACAGGATGTTTTTGGATGATCTTAAGTTGCGAGCAGGTTGGTAAATTGCCAACCTCTCGTTTAAGTAAGAGGGTGCATTGCCATACAAACATTTGTATCCCAAGGTCAGAACTTTAAACTGAATTCTCTCAGCCACCGGGAGCCAATGCAGATACTTCCTAGCTTCGGACACATGTTCTCGCCAGGCAATGCTACACACCAATCGAACTGCATCATTTTGAATTTTCTGTAACCTACACAGGCAGTCCTTACTTGCACCAGCAGACAATGAATTACAATAATCCAGCCTGGGAAGGACAATCACTCGTACAAGCTTTTCATGTTTTTTTTGGTGAATAGAGAACAAATCTGTCTCAAAACCTTCAGATAATAATTCAAATTTGTAGCCACATAGTTTACATGAGCATTAGCATTCAATGAATCTTACATATAGATACCATATTGAATCGTTCCACAACGGTGATATCAACTGCAAAACTGCTATAAACCAGGCCAAGCACATCCCAAGCATGCAATGACCCATAGATCATACTTTCCGTTTTAGAGGCATTTAAGCAAAGCCAATTTGTAGACATCCAGTCTTTAATAGTCATATAGATATTATTTAACTTAACTTGGTCTGACTCATAGTCACCACAAAGCTGCATTCTTAACTGGAAATCATCAGCATAATTGCCAAAATTGTATACCTAAACTCTCCAGTTTAACACATAAATGTTTGATATATATATATATATTAAATAGCGATGGCGAGGACACGCACCTTGCGGTACTCCACATGAGATCTGGACAGGTTCAGATGAAGCATCTCCCCAACACACCCTGGAGAGACGACCAGAGAAGAACAAGTCCATCCACTCAACAGCCTTTTCTGCACAATGCCCAATGAAGGACAGAGCCCTTAACAGCCGTGTATGACCAAGGAGGTTGAAGGCTGCTGAAAAATCCAATAGAGTCACAAGCCCCAACCCACTCTTTTCCAGTGCCCCCAACATATGGATGCGCAAATCCATGAGAGCACTCTCTGTTGCATAATTCCTACGTAAACCAGACTGCTTTTCATGGAGAACACCCATATTATCCATAAAGTGCTGCAGCTGAGAAGTAGCCATTTTGTCAATCATTTTCAAGAAAAACGTAGTGTTGGTGATTGGTCTAAGATTAGAAGGGTCTTAAGGATCCAGACCTTTTATTTTCAAAATAGGAGTCACTATAACCTGCTTAAGGCTAGAGGGAACAACCCCCTGCGCGAGGGAAGCATTTATAAACCTACTAAGGAAAGGTGCAAAGATCTCCTTATTTGCCAAGATAATCTTGGAGGGAAAGATTTATTAAAGCTAATTCACACTTTCATACTCCTTTCTGTCTATATCCCCCAACTCCATTACCACATCAGTTGCAACAGGGGGTAGCCTAGATAAAAGCCAATGAATCAGCTGATTCCCTGTAATGTCTTGAATCCCATGGTTATATTCAAAAACAGTCAACCAATCCAAAATATGAAGCTTAACCTCATACATACTTACTGCATCTTTGGGCATGCAACGCCTCTTAGGACTGGAAGACCTAGAAGACCCGGGGAGGGAACCAGTTTCAAGAGACAACTTTTTCATTTCAAGTGCATGATACAACTCCATTTCTCTGAGCTTCAGTTCTTGATGTTTGCTTTCTGTTTGGGCTTGGATTCTTTTAAATTCCAATTCTAGTCTCATCCTTTCCAGAGAGACAAATTCGGGATTTACTGTTGGACCTGATTGGGTCCCTGTGGTCAAAGATTGAGGCCTATGAGTGGGTAGAGGTGAAACAGGGCCTACATTTTGAGACTCCTTTGCCTCATCTAACTCATCAATAACATTTGAATTACCCTCTGAAGCATTATCATCCTCATCAACATTTTCCACATTTGCTGCAGGGGCAGATGTTTCGGACCCACTCCTCAGACTTTGGTATTCCACATTTTTTTCTATCAATTCAACCTTTTTGCCTTTTACAGTGAGATTCCTAGCTTTACACATTTATCTCAATTGATCAACTGTTAAAGTGACTAGGGTCTCCTGTCTGTAACTATCCATATCAGACATGATAAAACAATTGCTTCTCTAGTGGTGCTTAGCCTTTTGAAGGTTATTTGAATAAATGTAAGAGTAGCACTCTAAATTTAACAACTATACTTTATTCTCACCACTGTACACCAGTGTTAGGCAGAATCATATGCAGTACACTTTGGGAACACTGCACACAATTAAAACTACAAGTGTAAGTACAATTTCACCTTTGGTACAAGCCTTTACTACACAGTAATGCGTTAGCAGTGGCTGAGCAGCCAGACTTATCTCAAGAGTAAAGTGAGCAGTACAACAGGTTACACAAAGGACCACCAAATACAGTGATTCAAACAAACACTTACTCAAGGTTTCTTGGTAAAAGAATATACATTTATTTACACAGTCATTTGGAAAACATTCCACTAGTAAGAGCAGCTCAATATCACAATCTGATATGCTACAATTCACAACCAATCAGTTTCTGAACAAGTTCAGCTCCCCTGAAGTGAAAGCAAAATGGCACTTCAGTTACTTTAAAAAGGGGTAAAAAGACAAGGTTATAAGAATCAACAGCACAAATACTTTCATATGCAGGGCAGCAATTCAATTCAACTGTGAGGAGGAATACATTAGTACTCTCCCGGCCCGATCCCGGCCTAAAAACATTTGGACCGCCTTTAACAGCTATCTTAATGGCCTTGACTCCCACTCCTCGGTGGACAACTCACCGTAATCCTCGTTATCATGTGCCTCGACACCAGATGCTCTGTAATGCTACATTCCCCACTTGACTATTTCTCACTGTTCATATCTCTGTGTATTCTGTTGATTATTCACATTGTCATTGCATTACTGCTCTGTTGTGTTTGTATGTCATTTGGCTTCTGCCAACAAAAATAAAAGTCCATCCTGAGCTGCAGTCTCTACTTGCAGAAGGTGGACCCTGTAGGGCAGACTTCAGCAGAGGTCAAAGAGAGTATCCTACTCTTGAAGGACTTTGCCAGCAGGCAGCTTCCCAGCTGGATGGGCGAGAGTGAGGGAAGCATAGGTTGTACTGGGAAGGTGGCCTCTTCTACAGTGAACTGGCCGAGTCTATCTCAGGGGACTACAGGAGACTTGTAGTGCCCCTAGAAAACAGACTCCAGTTCCTAAAGTTAGCCCATAAGATACCTTTAGCTGGTCACTTGAGTTTCAAGAAGACCAAGGAAAGGCTCTCCTTATATTTCTACGGGCCTAAATTGGGGTCTGATGTAGGTAAGTTCTGTAGGAGCTGTCAAACTTACCAAACCTCTGGCAAGAGTGGAGCCAAGAATATGGCACCCTTGATGCCTCTCCCAGAGGTGGGAGTCCCTTTTGAGAGGTTAGGAATCAACATTGTTGGTCCGTTAGGCCCTCCAACCTCTTCAGGAAACAGGTTTATCCTGGTTGTAGTAGACCATGCTACTAGGTATCCTGAAGCCATACCTATGAGACTGTTACAGCTCAGGCTGTGGCTAAGGGCCTACTTGGTATTTTTATCAGGGTAGGTTTTCCTAAAGGAAGTTATCTCTGACAGGGGATCTAATTTTATGTCCCACTACATGCAGGCCATGTGGAAAAACTGTGGAGTAGCTTACAAGTTCTCAACTGCCTATGATCCTCAGACAAATGGATTGGTAAAGAGGTTCAACCGTACAATGAAGAGCATGATAGGTGCTTTAGAGGAACCCCTGAGGAGAAAGTGGGACCTTCTACTAACATGCCTTCTATTTGCTTATAGAGATGTCCCTCAGGAGGGAGTTGGATTTAGTCCCTTTGAGCTTCTCTATGGCCATCTAGTTAGAGGTCCCTTGGCCCTAATTAAGGAGGGGTTGGAGAGTGCTCCTTCCCCCAAGCCAGTGAGCGTCACTGACTATGTGATAGGTCACCGGAGGAAAATGTCACACATGATGACAGAAGCATCAGATAACTTAAAAGCAGGTCAGGCTCTGGTCAAACATTGGCATGACCAGAAGGCCAACATGGTTGAGTTTACTCAAGACCAGCAAGTGTTAGTTATGGTTCCTAGAAGGCAGAGGGCCTTACAGGATAAGTGGATAGGACCCTTCAAGGTTGTGGGAAAACTTGGAGAGGTCAACTATCTGGTGGACTTAGGCAATCTTAAGGAGGCTCCCAGAGTCTTTCACACCAACCATCTAAAAGCTTATGTCTCAAGACCAGAAGTAGGAGCTTTGCTTCTAGCTTCAGCTCAAGAGGAGGAGGAGAGTGAACCTCTACCTGACCTACTCAGAGGCCAGCCTTTGGATGAGAAAATAGAAGGAGTCCATCTCTCTTCTAATCTGACACCTGAACAACAGAAGGAGTGCAAGTTTCTGTTAAATCAGTTTGCCTCCCTGTTTTCACTATCACCAGGCTTGACCCCCCGGGGCCCAGCATGATATTCTCACTGGTGACTGTTTACCTGATAAAAGCAGAGGTTACAGGATTCCAGACCATGTAATTACCCACATAAAGGAGGAGGTCAACAAGATGCTTGATCTCGGGGTAATAGAGCCATCTACAAGTCCATGGTCTTGTCCAGTTGTACTAGTGCCAAAGGCAGGATCCAAGGAGTTGAGATTATGTGTGGACTATAGAGCTCTTAATGCAGTCACCAAGACTGATGGCCACCCTTTACCAAGGACAGATGAACTGATGGACAAACTTGGTTCAGCCAAGTACCTCAGTAAATTTGATCTCACTTCAGGCTATTGGCAAATAGCACTGACAGACCATGCCAAGTAGAAAACTGCATTCTCAACCCCAGCAGGCCTCTATCAGTTTACGGTAATGCCTTTTGGACTAAAGAATGCACCTGCTACATTCCAAAGGATAGTTAATCAAATTCTGAATGGGATGGAGAACTTCTGCATGGCATACTTGGATGACCTTGCAGTGTTCCGCCCTTCTTGATAAGAACATGTTGACCACTTAGGATATGTTTTGCAGGCTCTTGAGCAGGCCCATCTGACCATAAAGGCAAGTAAGTATCAAATTGGTCAGAGCAATGTGCTCTACCTTGGACATGACTAGGAGGAGGTGAAATCGGGCCATGGCCTAGCAAAGAACAAGCTGTACAAAACTGGGCCACCCCTACTACTCAAACCCAGGAGAGAGCCTTCCTAGGCCTCACTGGTTACTACAGGAACTTCATAGAGAACTATGGGACCATAGCTTCTGCCTTGAACGTCGTCTCCTCACCCAAATTTCCTAAGAAGGTCAGTTGGAATGTGGAGTGCACTCAAGCATTTGAAGGCCTGAAGAAAGCCCTTTGTCAAGCTCCAGTCCTAAGAGCTCCTGACTATAACCACACCTTCATTATGCAGACAGATGCTTCAAATACAGGTATAGGTGCAGTTCTGAGTCAGCTGGATGAGAAAGGTAGGGAACACCCCATTTGCTTCATCAGCAGGAAACTGAAGGAACCTGAGACAAGGTGGGCAACCATTGAAAGAGAATGTTTTGCTATTGTGTGGTCACTGAAGACGTTTAGGCCATACTTGTATGGATCTACTTTTGTGATTCAGACTGACCACCAACCTTTGAGATGGTTGATGCAAATGAAAGGGGAAAACTCTAAACTACTGAGATGGTCAATCAGCCTGCAAGGGTTTGATTTTTCCATTGAACATAGGTCTGGGTGTCACCACCAACATGCTGATGGTCTCTCCAGGATGTTTGACCGACTGGAGTAAGGAGATTCATCCAGGGGTGGATTAAATCCTCCTGTCCCTTAGTCTGGGGGGATGAGTGTTAGGGGGAATTCTCAAGAATGTGCTAATTTCCCTTACCTTTTGAGACCCGCCGCAAAATTTGTTGGATTTCTAGGATTTGATTTTTTACCTGGGAAGAGTGCGAGCTTTTTTTTCCCCACTCTTCCATGTATTTTGACGTGTGTTTTACTTTTGTGATCTTTGGATATGGAGTTTTAAAACAACTCCATAGGCATCATCTTTTTCTGTGTGTCACACAGCACCATCAGTGCAGTGACACATAGGTGTCTTTCAGACTCCCCAAGGTTTAAATACCTTCTCTGGGACTGACTACTGTCTCCCAGAGCATGTAAAGTTAATTTGACTTTACTAGTCTTTTTAAATTTACAGACTCAATCTTCCTATAGAGTGCTGGAGGGGTTGCCTAGCTTCCCCTGAGTCTAAACACTCATGTAACAGTCAAATGTTACCCTTTCCCACTTGAAATGGCTGGTGGCAGTGGTTTTAAACAAGCTACCATGATTTTTTCCGACCACGAACACCGGTAGCTAAAAATCGGGTCAGACATGTTTTCCAATATGGCGCCCAAGACCTATCTGTAAAAACAGACTCCGGTCAACTTTTTTCGCCATTTCTTTTTGGAAAGGTCCTTCTTGTGTTTGTCTCTGCGCGCCAAACCAGGTTTGATCCCTTTGTCCATTGGCCTTTGGCGGGCTTCAGTGCTAAAGCCCTCCTCTGGCGCCTGAGTGTCTGGGGTGGACAGGATGTGAGGGAGATGCCCGAAACTCCCTGTGCTTAGTCTCCTAGGAGACCTGAATGCACTCTGGTGTGATTGGCCGATTGGCTGTCCGGCAGGGACAGCCACCCTGCTGTGTGAGTGACAGCCAGGCTGGAATGAATGGGGGAAACCTGTTTAAAAGCAGGTCTCTGGGACTTGGAAAGCAGAGTCGACCACTGGAACGAAAGAACCGAAGACAAGCTGAAGGAAGACTGCTGCAACTCCTGGTCCACCGGTGAAGCCCTGCTACAGGTCTCAATTGCCTGAAACTCCATCGACAGAGAAGCCCTTCTAGGTTAACTTCTTCTCTTGAGTTTGCTGGGAACAATCAACTTGTAAGCCACCTGGACATCGTCCCCAACCTGTTCGAATTTTCTTCAGAGTGGTGTTGAAAACCGGATTGCCAGGGGAAAGGAAACCAGCTCGTGGACTTTAAGGCACTCACACCTTAAACCAACATTTTGCCAAGCTTGTGGCCTCTTCCCTGAGCAGTGCAGGAACCTCCCAATGTCTTCCTTCTTGTCCCCACGACTGAAGCTCAGAACAGTGAGATCTGCAGGAACTGCCAGGAACAACTGCCTCAGCTACAGATTTTCTTCACTTACAAGGTAATGTTCGACCGCGGTGAAAGTTTGTGAAACTTTCCTGACTTTGAAGGCTTGTCCTTCCCTAATCCAACATCTAACTTTTCGTCTGACCAAATTCTTCTAAGATCTGTGGCAAATACTTAACCGTTTACTACCAGAACTGTGCTCTCCTATACAAGACTCTGAACCATTGACTTTGGCCCAGGCCTATTGAATTGAATTGCTGGTTGTAGTGAACTGAGACCTTTGCCCTACCTATGAAAATATTTGTGCTGTTGATTCTTATAACCTTGTCTTTTTACCCCTTTTTAAAGTAACTGAAGTGCCATTTTGCTCCCACTTCAGGGAGCTGAACTTGTTCAGAAACTGATTGGTTGTGTATTGTAGGATATTAGATTGTGATATTGAGCTGCTCTTACTAGTGGAACGTTTCCCAAATGAGTGTGTAAATAAATGTATATTCTTTTTACCAAGAAACCTTGAGTGTTTGTTTGAATCACTGTATTTGCTGGTCCTTTGAGTAACCTGTTGTACTGCTCACTTTACTCTTGAGGTAAATCTGGCTGCTCAGCCACTGCTACCACATTACTGTGTAGTATAGGCTTGTACCAAAGGTGAAATTGTACTTACACTTGTAGTCTTAATTGTGTGTAGTGTTCCCAAAGGGTACTGCATATGATTCTGCCTAACACTCTGAAGCTTGTGTTTGTCTGAAATAAAACAGAGAATACTCCTGGCAAGCATTTAGTTGTCTAGGTATGGGGTAATGCGATGTGGTACTACTCATAAAAAAACAGGCACTGGGGGATGGGCAGGAATTTGCCCCGCCCCCATACCCCCACCTCTCAACTGCCACTGTCCTTGTCTAGGGTAGGACTGGCACTGGTTCTCAGCCCAGTAGTCCTCCCATCCCAGGCTGAGAAGGGTTCCTATCGCCTGGAGACAGGCTCAGATTACGGACCTTGACACATAACTTAAACCTTTGTCTAGTCCCCAGAATCTGAAAAATTAGTGGAAAGGTAGAGAATCATACTAAACCTATTTAAGAGAAGAGCAATAGCTACAGAATTGTGATCAAGACAAGGCGTGTATTGGTGACACTGTTTTGCAGTGTGGGGAAATGTATGTTAATGGTTGACACCACTGGACGAAAATAATTTGTGCTACTGTTGGATTGAGGATTCCTCATATGTTGCAGCAGAACATTGTAGTATTGTGGTCTGTAATGCCTTGGACAACCTGGACTCTGAGCAAAGAGCTCAAAGAAGTTAATGTGCTGGAGTACCACATTCATAACAATCTATCTTGATAGAAATCTGATTAATGGAAGGGTGAACTGGAGCCTTTTAGAAAACGACTCTTTTGATATGACCATTGGGCACACAAAGCCAGTCTGGGTGGTGGTTCTGAATTAGTGGAAGAACAGAATTCAGGTGATTGATAGTAAGATGTTGAAAGAGCTTTGAAATATCCCGAAATAGCTGTGGAGAGAATCGCAATAAATGATGACTTGGACAGCCTGATCAACATCCACACCACCACCCCCCCTCTGCTGAAGGTGGTGTGTGTGCTCCACTTCTTGGCCACAAGCACCTACCAGCACACAGAGGGGCAGCTGTATGGCATTTCATAACTATGTTTTACCGATGTGCTAAACCAAGTGCTGGATGCACTCCTAAAGCATGCAAGGGCCTAAATATCCCCACCACGGACAGCACAGGAGGTGAATGGCACCAAAATTGCATTTCATGCACTGGCAGGCATGCCCAATTTCATTGGTGCCCTGGACTGCTCCCACGTGGAGTTGGTAGTCCTGCATGCCGTGGAGGTGGTGTACCGCAATCAGAAGCTATACCACTCCATTAATGTGCAGATGGTGTGCGATGCAAGCAAGATGATAACACATTGCTGTGCCAGATACCCAGGATCCACACATGATGCAATGGTGCGGCGGAACTCCTCGCTTCCCCGCTACATGGAACGACTTGCTACACAATGTGCCTGGCTGCTGGGTAAGTCCGATCTCAGGGTCATGGGTGTGTTTATGGGGGAGGGGGGGTGACATGCATATGCAGCCTGTCTGCTTTCCTGGCAAATGGGGGTATATTGGGGGGGGGGTGACATGCATATGCAGCCTGTCTGCTTTCCTGGCAAATGGGGGTATTGTGGCGGGCGGAGGGGGGGTGCAATGACATGCATATGCAGCCTGTCTGCTTTCCTGGCAATGTTTTTTTTTTTTGGGTGTCTGGACCCTGTCCTTGGTGGCAAACATGGTGCCCTTGTGCATGCCAACAAGATGCATGACACTGACAATGGATGCAGACATACCATGGTTGTACCTCATTATGCAAATGCCAGATACAAATCTGCGCCCACCCCTGCTCATGTCCACTGGACATCATCAAAACGCATGATTGCCAATAACACCCGTAACATGATGGATGCCAGCCTAATGCATTGGTAAAATCACAACATGCATATGGTAACATCCTCTCCCACACATCCCTCACATGTGAGCACATCATGGACCCTTGCACCCCATCTAGGTGAGTGGTGAATCTGATGTCAATGCAAATAAGTTGTGCACGTCAGCCAGGCCCCCCATCATGTATTGCCAAGTAGTACACATACCTGATATTGGCGCAGATGCATTGTCAATATCTGCAGTTGGAAACCCACTGCACATGAAATGAACAATGTACATGTTGTGCACAAAAGCAATGGAATAAATGCTCACACACATACATCATTGTCCTCCCATGCAGGTGATGCTGGATATCCCCTGAAGCTGTGGCTCCTCACCCCTGTCCAGAATCCGCAGAACAGGCACGAGGAGGACTAGAATCATGCTCATACACACACTTGTGTGTTGATAGAGCAGACCTTTGGCCTGTTGAAGGCACAGTTTTGCTGCCTCAGCAGGTCGAGTGGCGCACTAATCTATGGGCCTGAGAAGGTGGGCAAGATCATAATGGTATGTGCCATGCTGCAGAACATGTGCATCTGGCGCAACGTGCCGCTGCCACCTGACATGGACCAGCCACCACCGGGCAAAGATGAGGATGATGATGAAGATAATGCTGCACATCGGCCAGGGCGCGATGCACATGAGGGACGTGGTGTCCGCCAATCATTGATTGGCCAATATTTCTGATGCACTGGGATGCAGAGGGTGCTTGAAATATGGGACTCTGGGCACTGGGATTGGGGGACTCTGGGCACCGGACACTGATGTACAATAAATTAACACACACTCAAGAAGCAATGTCCAGTCATGTGTTTTTTTGACACAACAGGTGTATTGATCTGGTGAAACTATTTACATATATGTCCTCCCCCGACCCGCAGTACATCAAAATCTATCCACCACCACCCCCCAACAGCCCCACACACCCATGCCCCCACACCCCAACACCCTTACACACCCATGCCCCTCACCCCCATCAACCCCACACACCCATTCCCCCCATACCCTAACAGCCCCACAGACCCTCAGCTCAATGTGACTTTGAATGGACTGCAAACCAACACATCCAAGTGTCCCTTGCTATGGCTGCCCCCTTTTCGATGGAGGTGTTTGCATTCCTGGACGGCGCATGCTGCGCAGCGACCGGCGCACAGGACTAGTTTGTGTCGAGCTTGCAGGCGTGGTGCTCGTTGATGCAGTTTGTTGTTGCTCAGGTGCGGCAGGACAGCCTTGTTTCATGTAGCTGGCCATGCGGTCAAGGGTCTGTGCAACAGACGTGAAGCCCTCATAAACCCGCTTTGCAACACGGTTGACAGCGCAGAGGATGGCCACAGCGTTGTCTCTGTTGGCCTTGAGCGTTGCCTCCCAAGCCGCTATAGGGGGTTTAGGGACATTACCGGGATGACGTTACATCCATTACCGGCATGCCAGTACCCGTGTGCACGCTGACTCGTAATCAGACGCTGAATACAGTGCCAGTGCTACACGGACACGTTCGTAACGGCATGCTGGTAATTGACATTTCATACCGCCTACCTCATAACGAGGCCCAGTGTGTCTTAACGTCAGTCTTGGACACCTTTAACAATTCTCATTTTCATCTATAGGGTTTAAACAGAATACTCTTAACGATGGATTTTGCAAGTTTGAGGATATTAGTGGTCTGTTAACTCAGATTTAGACCCCTATACATATTCTGACCACATATGCAGATTTGATCACTACACAGTCAATTTACCCTACTGGTTCAACTATTTAGACAGCCATTGGTTGGAATATAATGTAACCACATAGAGGGAAGGCCAGTCTCCAAATACATGAGTAAACAGGTGACAACCGCGGTAAAACTAACAAGCTTCATAATAAAGAACATTCAGCCCTTAAATACTTTGCAGTTGATACTTCCAAATGCCAGCCCGCAAGTTGCTACTGTATCTGTCATGTACATATCAAGCACTGGTACCACCAGATGCCCCCAAAGTGTGATGCAAATTAAACATTCCCCCATTGGTCCACTGAGCGAACCCTTCCTGTTTCATAATATGAGGTCTCCAAAAGTAACCGGGGACATCACGGGTCTGAAAACATTCCTTAAAAATTCATATTTTTTTCCTTTCTTCACAAAAGGGATATTTGTTTGGGGGGGCGCTGTTGAGCAGCCGAGGAAAATGGCTGCTTAGCCGATGAGCTCCGTCTCTACCCACGACAATCTGTTGGACATCGGCGGTATACGGAATACTTCCACTACGAAACCACAACGATTTTGGTCCCCCTGTCATCCTGTCTACCTGAGTGAAATTTTGGCGAGAAACGGTGCAGGGAGAGGGAGGCGCGGGCTCTGGGCCCTGTGGTGCGACGTCCCCTCCTCGCCAACCCCGGAGGAGGCGACCTGCGGCCTTCTGACACGCTGCCCTCGCGGGCCTGCTGGGCTCCCCGCTCCGAGGCGCCTCTGGCCTGCATACTGGGGGACTCTCACCCCGCTGCTGTCTCCGTGACGCCCCCGCGGGCCTTGTGAGGCTCCTTCGCTGCGCCCCCACTCCGCGCGGCGGAGGCCTGGGCGGGCCCGCACCCAATATACATCCTACGCGGTGGCTGCGACAAAGGCCGGATTGCCTCCATTTGATGCGGACTGGACGGCCCGCGGGTGCTCTCGGCCGCCACACCCGAACCTGGATCTTCACCCCTGGAGGGCTTCGGCGGGGGTCCTAGCGGCGAGGTGGGCGTACAAACCTGGACTGGGCCTCGCTCCCTCTAGCCTGACGGGGCCCCCAAACACCCCCCTACATCGCGCTGGGGCGCACTCACGAACGCGCGGCCTGGGGATAATACTTTGCCACTACCTCCTATCAAGCCGGATCTGCTCCCTCCACAACGATGCCCAGTAAGCCGAGGCCTAACGGTAAACCAGGCGCCATGGACAGATTCGCAAAAGTGGCGCCTAGGGCGGAGCGCGCAGCGTCCTCTCCGCACCTGAAGAGGAAGAGGAATACGCCCAGGACCCCCCTCAGGCAGACCTCTCCACGATGATGGAATCCATGGCTAAAAACTTTGCTGCCTTCCATGAAAAGCTGGATGACATCAATGCAAACGTCGCCTCAATGAGAGCGAAGATCGAACAGCACGGGACCAGAATTGCCGAGACGGAGCAGAGGATCGGGGCAAACGAGGATAACGTCCACACCCTACAGAACACGGTTTCACAACTTGTCCACAACATGAAACAGATAAAGGCCAAATGCGATGACCTGGAATCGCGGTCCCGGAGGAACAATGTCCGCATTGTGGGGGTGCCCGAAACTGCGCTGAAGGGCCGCATGGAAACGGCGGTCGAACAACTACTTAAGGACCTCCTCGACAACCCGCCACTCTTGCCGTTTTTTACCGTGGCGAGGGCGCACCGATCCCTAGCACCTCGACCCAAACCCGGAGATTTCCCAAGACCAATCATTGCAAAGCTACTGAGCTATAAGGACAGGGATCATATCCTCCGGTTGGCCAGGGAAAAAGGGGAACTCAGGATGGACTCACAAGTCATCAGGATCTTTCCCGATTTCTCGGTGGCAGTTCAGGCGCAAAGGCGTCAATTCAACGGAGTGAAGAAGCTACTGCGAGAACGGAAAATTGAATATGCAATGCTCTTCACTGCCCGCCTCAAGTTCACCCACCGCAACAAACACTACTTTTTCACTGTCCCGGATGAGGCCGTCAAGTTTATCGAGGCGCAGATCCCGCCGGCTGACCCTCCCGAGGAGCGGATGGAAGACGCTTAAGGTCTAAACCTGCAATATCCTGTAATGGGTGCTGGGGATGGTGGTACAGATACTATGAGCCGCCCTGGTGGGCTCCAAGCCCCCCCCTCTCTGTCGGATCATTTAGGTGAAGGGAATGCACAGGGTGATTCTATGCCTGCGGCGCCACACAATGAGCCTGGATCCGCATAGTGATACAACATTGTGTATAAACGTACTCTAGAGACGTAAAACATACTTTTGCGGCTATGCGTCAACTAGGTTTGTTCCGTGGATTCTAAGTGCTCCAATATCCTTTCCTTGAAATTATTTACTTGTCAGCTGAAGTCCAGTTAGATATGCTGTTATTGTAACTGATACTAGTAAAAGTGGGTAGAACGGCAGCGGCAGCCCCCACTGCGGCTGCAATTTCTTCTGAATCTAAATGTTTGTGTTTTGGCCCCGGTTGGGGTAGTTTCCCGGTGCCGCCAAGTTGGGGAAGGTGTGCAATGAGTCAAGGTTTGGGTGGGTTTTCATACACTGCTGGTTGGGGTAGGGCGGTGAGGGAGGGGGTGGCAGAAGTTGGGGTTGATTATATACAAAACGGCAGAGGAGTTGAGACCTGCTCCGGGGGGTGGCAGCTGTCTTCTGGGGCGGCACACATCAAGAGAAACAATACTTGACCTGGGATGTTCCGTAAACCGGGGACATGGCAGTCAGGATGATGTCCTGGAATGTCCGGGGGCTGACTAATTTCACGAAGACGCGAAGGATCGCGGCATATGCACAGAGACATGGGGTTAAGGTATTCCTACTGCAGGAGACGCACGCTCGGAAACATTTATCGTCCACTATAGCACACACCTGGGGTCTCAATAGGTATTACACCCAATATTCCACTCAAGCTTGAGGGGACCTGACACTTATTCACAAATCTCTAAACTTCACACTCCACTCGTCCCACATCGACACAGAAGGCAGATATGTTATTTTACATTGCACCTTGGCTCATGCAGACTGCATACTGGTCAACGTAGTTGCGCCCAACACTGATTCGCCCGAGTTCTTTGATAACGTGGCCTCCATCCTAATGAGATACCCAGATATCCCTATCATATGGGCGGGAGACATGAATCTGTTAATCGATAACACCTTAGATAGAACAACAACCACCCGAAGAACCACGACGCGAGCTGCGGCTAGACTCCGTTCACATATGGAGGCCCTTAATCTGCACAATATTTGGAGGACTCTCCACCCTCACGAACGGGAGTATACATTCTACTCCACTGTACACGATACCTCCTCGCGAATCGATGTATTTTTGCTCTCGGGAGGGATGGTGGGCAGAGTCTCGGAAGCTAAGATCCTGGCACGCACACTGTCTGACCATTCCCCTGTGCTGCTACAGATCCTGGTCGGCAATGAGGGCACAACGCGTCCCGCGTGGCGCTTTAAAGCTGCCGCCCTGGCGGACATTGTATTCAAAGCTGAAATACTAGCAGACGTTACCACATTCTTTGAAAATAACAGCACGTCGGAGACATCGGAGGGGGTCAGGTGGGAGGCATTCAAAGTGTATATCAGGGGGATGTGCATCTCTAAAGAAGCAGGTATCCTGAAGACTATTAGGCAATCCCTAAACAATTCGGAAACTAAGCTCCAGGCCCTCGAGCAGAAACACCTTGCTACACCGTCCCCAGAGATACTAGCAGAGATCAGAGCTGAGCTGGAACAGTTCGAGTCGCATGCTATAAGGGAGGTCCAATACTATGCCCGCCCGGTCGCTGCCCGCAGATA
This sequence comes from Ambystoma mexicanum, assembly GCF_040938575.1. Lineage (NCBI taxonomy): Eukaryota > Metazoa > Chordata > Amphibia > Caudata > Ambystomatidae > Ambystoma > Ambystoma mexicanum. Next base: position 548,953,778 of record NC_090932.1, read on the forward strand.
TGGGGAGGGGGACAGGCCGGGTAGAACACTGGCCAGAGCGGTGCGAGCGGAGGGCGGCTGGACCAGGGTCGATTGTATCCTAGACGAAAAGGGACTTAAGCACTGGTCTGACCGCTCCATCCTCGACATATTTGCTACCTTTTATGCCGAACTGTATGGCCCCCGACCCGGACACTCAGATCGAGATCTAGATGACCTCCTGGAAAGCATCCCTATGACAGTTATCTCCCGGGATACCAGAGAGTGTCTTGAAGCCCCGTTCACCCTAGAAGAAATAGTTCAGGTAATATCAGACCTTCCCAAAAACAAGGCTCCCGGCCCGGACGGACTCACCTCTGAGTTTTACCAGGAACATGTGGCAGTCTTAGCACCGGCATTACACGGGGTCTGGGCCGAAGCACTCAGATTACACATCCTCCCCCCCCCTCCTTACGGGAAGCCTTAATAACAGTCATCCCCAAATCGGGCCAACCCCCGGAAGAGTGCGGGTCCTATAGGCCACTATCCCTCATTAACACGGACATGAAAATCTTCGCCAAAATAATTGCAAATAGGTTTCTCCCTTTTATGACCCACATGGTTCACCCGGACCAAAGTGGGTTCATCCCGGGTAGGTCCACGGCGCTCAACATCTGCCGTCTATTTAACGTAATGTCCAGGATTGACCCGAGCGCTGATGCGGTGGCTGTAACTCTCGATGCCCAGAAGGCCTTTGACATGGTCGCATGGCAATACCTGTGGGCGGTGCTACAGAAGATGGGTGTGGGACCAAACATGCTCTCCTACATAAAGCTCCTATATACTGATCCAGTGGCCAGGGTCCTTGTGAACTCGGCTCCTTCTCCCCTCTTTAAACTACACCGCGGGACCCGCCAGGGCTGCCCATTCTCCCCCTTCCTTTTTAGGCTTGCCATCGTGCCCATGGCAGACCATGTTAGGGGGCGCCACTCCAATAAAGGCATTCGGTTAATTGATGACCCGGAAGTAATCTCGCTATATGCAGACGACGTCCTCCTCTACATAAGAAATCCCTCCACACACTTGAACCAGATTATTAGAGACGTCACCAAAATAGGCACTTTCTCCGGGTTTGAGATAAACTACTCGAAGTCTGAAATCTTCCCCCTCACTGCAGCGACACAACAGCCGACATGTGATTACCCCCTCCACTTGTCTCCGAACGGGGTCAAGTACCTGGGAGTGCAGGTGTCGCTATCCAAAAAGGCCCTATTAAAGGACAACTATGAAGCTGCGGCTCAGCTCGTCGTTTCCAAGTTCACCAAGAGGCGACACCTACCATTATCCTTGGCAGCCAAACTGTCACTGATAAAGATGATAGTGGTCCCCAAGCTCCTTTACGTCTTTACTAATGTCCCGATCTGGCCCGGAAGGCAGTACTTCAAAGAGCTCCACGCGGAGTGTGCCCAATTCCTCTGGCACTCTGGGTCGGTCCGCATGAAGTGGCAACACATGACAGCTCCATATGATAAAGAGGGATTTACGGCACCAGACCTACAATTGTACTGGTACGCGGCCCAGGCCCAGCATGCCACCCACTGGTACGTACTTCAGAAACCCCCTACGCATGTAAAACTCGAAAAAATGGCCGGAGAGGGAACTAACATTATGACCCTATTGCAGCAACACGTGTTCCAAACGGAAGCCCAAGTGGACCCGGTGACTGCCACGATAAAGCCTTGGACTGCTATCTTGCACACCGAGCAGAATCTGCCCCCGTACTATAAGTGGCTCCCTCTGTGGCGGTTTCCGGGACTTGCCCCCACACACGACCAGCACCTCTCCCAATACTGGGAATAACTTGGTTACCGGGGCTTGACGGACCTCTTCCCAGAGGGAAAGTTTATCACCCCCCAAACATGGCGTCCTGAACATACTAACTCCCTCCTTGAGATGCTTCAGCACTACAGGCTCCGAGCTGCGGTCCGGGCCATGTGGCCCTCGTATCCAAACGAACCCCCTGACTCACCCGAACTCCAGTACATTGCGAACTCTGCGGGATCCAAGGGGGTACTATCCACTCTGTACAAAATGCAGCTTGAGAAGAAGGTGTTCGGGTCTCTCAGGCCCCGAGAGGCGTGGGCTGGGGAACTTGCAATAGAAATACCTGAGGGTCTGTGGAGGAAGATGTGTGCACACACACGCACGGTCTCTCTGAGCGCCAGATTCCGCTGCATTCAATTTAAATTCCTCAACAGGCTTTACTACACGCCGTCTAGAGTGGTGAAATTCACTGGTGCCCTGTCCTGCACATGCCCAAGGTGTAAATCTCCTGACGCTGACCACATTCACATGTTCTGGGCATGCCCTGCGATTCACACTTTCTGGGTGGCTGTGGCGGAGGCACTCTCCGAAATAATAGAGGCCCCAGTTGGGATGAACCCACTTGCACTACTGTTTGGAATTTGGGAGGGGGAAGGTGCAAAGAAAATGTCTAAGTTCTTGAATGTGGGAGCCATTGTCGCAAAAAGGTGTATTTTGCAAAACTGGAAGAGGCACAGCGCCCCTACATTCTCGATGTGGCTTAAAGCCCTTACTTGGATTCAAGTGTGCGAAGAGGAATACATTGGGTCATTGCCTCCTACATCCCGACCCAGAAACGCGTGGACAGAATTCCGCAGCTATCTGAATAATAGAGACGATGCGGAGAGGATGGCCTCCCCTCCCTAAACACGCTCTGCCACACCATGTCACTAACCCATGTCTCCTCGTGCCCAAGCTGGGCTGCTCCGAAAGTTAAATGGTCTTCCTAAAGAGGAGGTACCCTACCTCTGTAGGTTGCTCGATGTTGTGCGATCGTACCTGGTGGCTGTAATGTACCCTGTTGTATGCCTGTCTTAACTTTCTGCCAATAAACAAAGTTTAAAAAAAAAAAAAGGGATATTTGTGCATCTTAGTGCTGAGCCACTGTAACCTGTGATCGATCTGTGTTGACAGAGAGCCCCAAAGAAGTCATATACATATGAAATTTGTTTAACAAGAGCTTTAGGACCATAACTGCAACATCCACATATGTTAAACTGGATGTAAGCCAATTTTTGGAGTGTCAGCCTCCAACAGCCACAGGTTGTCCTCCAATGCACAACACTACAGATTAACAGGTAGAGAGAGAACTGTAAAGACTACAGGGGGCACAGAGGACCCCAGCCAAGATTCTCTATTGTTGGTAGCAATGGACGAGCACTCAAGGCCTAGCTTCTCAGGAGGTGATGCAGGCTGGTTCTTAAGTACAGTGTAGTCCCCAAGCACTCACAAAGGAATGTCCACACACTGTATTAGTTAAAACACAGTCTTTATATAATTAAGGTACAAGGTTATATACACAATCACAATAACTCACTTTGTGCACAGTAAATCTATAATGGCAAATATATACAGTTCTAAGTGGTACCACAATTATTATCAGATTCCATTAAAGTGCATCAACTATATTCTGGTTAAATGTCACACAAATCAATTAATAAAGGTAACCAACAATAGATATAGGAGGGAAAGCAGCTGGTTAGAACAATTGGCAGAATACTGGCCCCTACCGTTAGAGACAGTTTTGTGTGAAAATCCCCCCACCTGGGCAACCTGTAAAATAAAGATATGCTACAAGCCCAGTCCATATATTGTTCTATAAGTCTTATTTCCTTCTATAATGTTTCTACCACCCCAATGTACCTGGAATAGCACAGAGTTCGATGACGAGTCGTCGACGGATCCTTCTTGAGCGGCTCCCTTTAAAGCAGGAGCCGCGGATCGTTGAGGTCCCTCAAAGAAAGTGAACTCGGCATCGAGGCGGCAGCTTCAGTCCCAGTGGTGCTCATCGATGACGGTTTGAAGACTTCCTGCAAGGAAGAGGTATGAGGGGCACCTCAATGTCTATAGTTCAAGACTGGAAAGAGTTTGTGAAGAACTGTGGCCCAGCAAGGGCGTTGAGTCGTCCAGCGTCCCTACGGTCTTTGGGTGGCGGGAAACCCACCGGCGGATGCTCCTCAGCGCGTCGACAGCCTGGCGTCCTCCAGCGGGATAAGGTGGGCGGCGGTGCGGATGAGCGCATCCCTGAATCAAAAGTCTTAGGCGGCTCTGGTCGTCAATGGCATGGTGTCAGCGATCCCCGCTTCTGGGCAACACGGCTTCGACAGGCCTCCAGCAGTTATTGCAAACCTGCGAACCCTGGTCGACGACAGTGGACGGAATATCCGGTGCTTATCTTCGTTCTCCTCTGCAGTCCCTGTCTCCGGTCGGCAGCCTGTCGAGGATCTGACCTCCAGGGAGCTTCGGCGAAGGTTAGCGGTGCTTGATGGTCCCTCGGAACACGGGAAGAGGGCCCCTAACTAGGTCCTCTCTTGGATCAGTCTCAACGGCTCGGCGGCTTTCAGATTTCGCCGAAAGGAGACAACAGTCAACCTTCTTCTTCAGGCTCGGTTGTCGAGATCAAGCGTCAGTTTCAACTTCAGCTTCTGAACGAATTCTAGCATTGAGAGGTCACCAGATATACTAGTTGATCTCCTATTCATTCTGCTGGGTCACACTCAGGCAACCAATCACTCAGAAGTGCATTCAGCAGTCAGTCAGCCAATCAGGCATACAGTGCTTTCAGGTCATTCTCCTCCCTCTCAGACACTCACAACAAGGAATGTGTATTGGTACAAGTACCCAGCCATGCAACACTACACACTGCATGCATACCAGTTTCAGGCAGGGGTGTCTCAGTCATTGGGCCTCATTACACGGAAGGCGGTAATCCAGGGTGCTATTAGCACCCTGGACCATGCCGGTAAATTACCGGCACCGCCTTGGCGGAAAGGGGATTTACCGCCCCATTCCAAGGTTGGAGGGGCGGTAAATCCCCCTTCCGCCATTGCCCTTCCCCATTCCCATTTCTGCCCCATAGGGCTCTATGGGAATGGGGAAGGCGCTAATTACGGAACCGCAATATTGCGGTGCCGTAATTAGCTCCGAGGTCCCTTAGCGGGTTGGTACTTAACGCCTGCAAGAAGCAGGCGTTGATTCCTCCAACCCGCAAAGGGACCTCGTAGTACGGCGGTAAGGGTTAACGGCCACCGTTGCCTTTAACGGTGACCGTTAACCCTTACCGCTGTCCGTGTAATGAGGCCCATTGTATTTAATACTAGAAACCAGACATCCACAACTAGAAGTGCATATTGGTCACACACTCTATTCACCCAGGTCCAACCGACACGGTGTACCCACAACATACAGTCACTGGGAAGGCTCCAGCCAGTCTGGCCTGGACTTCACAACAACAACATATATGGAGCTTCCACCCAGCAACCAGTCAGGGGGAAGGGACAGAGTCAGGGCTTCCCAAGACTTTGGGAAAACAAGGTAACAGGTAATAGAAAGCAAGAGCCCACAGGTGCCATCTTGTTTCCTATCAGGAATCAACTGATTCCAATGGCAGGGCCTGGGTATCCCAAAATAGAGGATACTCAGAGCACCTGTCAAAATCAGCATGGAGCTGCCACCAGCCCATACCCTGCACTGTGGGCCACACACAGGTGCCCAAAAACATACACTAGGGGCACAGGGTTGTACCCTCACCCATGGGTGTCATAAGGCTAAACCATGGATCTATACACCAAACCAAAAATGGGAAGTGCTGTACTGCCAGGAGTCCCACATTGACTCCTGGGCAGAAATCAATACAGAACACAAATGAAAAAGGACTACAGGACAAGGACAGGGAGGCCCTGTCCCTCCAATGCATTTCCAGCATCACAGTCGTCGCCCCCCCCCCCCCGACTGAGGTTAGGGTGCCTAATCTCCCACAAGATAGACACCCTCATCCAGATGGTCATCATACCTTCTGGAAAGGTCATCTGCATTATTGTGACTCTTCCCTGGTCTATGCTTTATGGTGAAGTCTAGCCCTTGCAGGCTAATGGACCACCTGAGCAGTTTTGGGTTCTCGCCCTTCATCTGCATAAGCCACTTTAGGGGATTATGATCTGTTTGGACCTTGAAGGTAGACCCTGTCAGGTAGGGTCTAAAATGCCTAAGCCTCCACTATGCTAAAACATTCCTTTTCAACAGTAGCCCACCTAAGTTCTCTACCCTTGAGTTGTCTACTGATGAATATGATCGGATGTTCCCTCCCTTTGTCATCTAAGTGGGACAAGACAGCTGCAATTGCAGTGTCACAGGCATCCGTCTGACGATAAAGGGTTTGCTGCAGTCAGGTGCACACAAAACAGGTGCCCTACACACACTTTCTTTCAAGCCATCAAAGGCCCTCTGACAGTCTTCAGTCCAATTAACCTTCCTAGGTTGTTTGGGTGAAGTCAGAGCTGTCAGCGGTGCAGCGGTGCAGCTATGGTCCCATAGTCCGCCATGAAATTGCGTTAATACCCAGTGAGGCCCAAAAAGGCGCTCACCTGGGTTTGAGTAGTGGGAGTCTCCCAGTCATGTACATCTTATACTTTACTGGGAAGAGGTTGGATTTGACCCCCTCCTACCTCATGACCAAGATATGTGACTTTCCCCTGAGCTATCTGAAACTTGGTGGCCTTGATAGTGAGGTTAGCCTTTTCAAGGCTGCAACACCTTATCCAGATGTGTCAAATGCTCTTCCCAGGTGGAACTGTAGACGGCAATGTCTTCTAAATAGGCCACAGAAAAGGCCTCCAGCCCACTGAGCGCATGATTGACCAATATCTGGAAGGTGGCAGGGGCATTCTTCAACCCAAAAGGCATGACCCTAAACTGGTAGAGTCCCTCAGGTGTTGAGAATGCTGTCTTTTCCTTGGCATGGTCCGTAAGAGCTATTTGCCAATAGCCTGAGGTAAGGTCAGAGTTGCTCACAAATTTGGCAGCACCTATTGTGTCCACAAGCTCATCAGCCTGGGGCAATGGGTGTGCGTCAGTTCTGGTTATGGCATTGACTCCTCGGTAGTCCACACTGAACCTCCAATCCTTGGTATCTGCCTGGGAACTTGCCTTGGGGACAAGGACCGGGTCTGGACCAGGGACTGGTGGAGGGTTCAATAACACCCAGATCCAACATCTTGGCAACCTCAGCCTGGATGTGGTTCTTAACTGTATCTGTCATATGGTAGCACCTGCTCTTGACAGGCACACTGTCACCAGTGTCAATATCGTGCCTACACCACAGTGTAAGGCCTGGTGTCAGTGAAAACAGAGAGGCATACTGCCGGAGCAAAGCCCTGCAGGCCTTCTGCTGCTCTGTCGTCAGATCTAGAGAGAGATGTACTCCCTCCACTGAGCCAACCTGAGGGTTGCTATGCAGCAAATCAGGAAGGGGCTCACTCTTATCCTCTTCCCATATCAACCAGATAATTGACTTCGCCATCTTGGAGATGATCCTGAAGGGTCCAGTCCACTTGTCTGCCAAAGCTCTAGGCTTGGTAGGCTCCATCACAAGGATTTTCTGTCCCGGAGTCAGTCCACTTGCGAGGCTTTAAGGTCATGCCAGTACTTGTTCAATTCCTGGCTGGCCTTGAGATTTGCTGTTGCCGACCCATCATCTGTGTCATCCTCCGTCTAAGGCCTAACACATAGTCCCCCACTTGCTTGGCGGGACCTGGAAGGGTGGCTTCCAAACCTTCTCTGATCAAGGCAAGGGGCCCCTTGGATGTCCAAAGAGTAACTCAAAGGGGCTGAAACCAACACCCCCATGAGGTACCTCTCGATAAGCGAACAGCAGGCATGGCAGGAGGAGATCACATTTCCTAGGGGGTCTTCCAAAGCACCTAGCATGCCCTTGAGAGTTTTATTAAATCTCTCAACCAGACCATTGGTCTGGGGATGGTAAGAGGTGGAGAACTTGTAGGTTACCCTGCACTCTTTCCACATGGTTTTCCTGTAACTAGACATGAAGTTGGATCCTCTGTCAGAGACAACCTCCTTAGGGAATCCAACACATGTGAAAATGCCCAGGAGTGCCCTGGCAACCACCTTGGCAGTAACAGTCCGAAGGGGTATAGCCTCAGGGTACCTGGTGGCATGATCAACCAAGACCAGGATGAACCGATGTCCACCTGAAGTGGCAGGGTCAAGGGGACCGACAATGTCGATGCCCACCCTCTCAAGTGGTGTGCCAACCACTGGCAACGGCTGCAGCGGGGCAATGACACTGCCTCCAGTCTTGCCAGATAACTGACAAGTTGGGCAGGTCTTGCAGTGGGACTCCAATTCTACTCCCATCCGGGGCCAGTCGAAATGGGCAGAGAGCCTCTGCTTAGTCTTCTTGGCACCAAGATGACCAGCTAAGGGCACCTCATGCACCAACTGCAGCAGGAAGGACCTGTAAACCTGGGGTACCACCAACCTCTTGAGGGCACCAGGTTCAGGCTTAGTGGGTTCACTAACAAGGAGCTCACCCTCCCAATAGATCCGGAATGTTCTAGGCACCGCTCCTTGTGCCTGGGACAGGGCCTGTTTCCTCAGATCAGAGAGAGAGAGAGAGAGTGGCACTCTCTCTGACCCTTACAGAAGTCTGCCCGGGAGGGTCCCCCTTCCGCCAACAGGCATTGAAGGTCAGGGTGGCCCTCTGGGTTGAGAACCTCTGCCGCAGGAGGGTCTTCTGCCTCTTCTCCCTCAGGAGTTGAGTTTGGGTTTTCCACTGGACCCAGCCCGTCTGGAGCATGGATCCCAATGGGTGCTGTAGGGACAGCAGGAAGAGAAGGCCCCCCCTTCACAGAGGTGGCCTTCTTGTTCTTCCATCTTCTTGCCTTAGGCCTCACCTTGGACTCGGGCACCTGACTCACAGCCAGACCCTGTGTCACTTGTGACCTAGTGAATGCAGCATCAGCAGTCATGGGTAGACCATCCGAGATCAACCCCAACTCTACTAGATCATTTCCTAAAAGATTGTTAGCAGGGACATTGTCCTGAACCAGGACAGGAAGCTTTGCTGTCTTGTCTCCAATCATGAGTGTGACTAAGGCTACAGGCAATCATTTGGGAGGCCCACCACCTAACCTGGGGGTTCTCAGAGGAGCACCTACATAGTCCTCTGGCTTAAGCAGGGTCCTGTCCACCACTGTCATGCTTGCCCCAATGTCTCTCAAGCCAGTAGAAGGCTGGCCATTCTAGAGGACACTTCTCAAAAACCTATGGGTGTTCTGTGGGATAGTTGCCAGTACTCTGCGTACTGGTCTCTGGCCCCAAGGGACACTAGGGAAATCTCTACAGGAGCACCGAATGTGATCCCTGTAGAGGAGGGGAGGACAGTGGCCTCCACCTCAGACATGGGGTAAGGGTAGGTCAGGCTGACAGCCTGCACTCCAAGTGCCTTACCTTTACACTTGGGGTCACCCTTCTTGTGATCCAGAGCCCCACAGTCCCAACAAGTGCCAGGAATGCAGGGTACGGTACTGGAACCACTGGGAGCCTGTTTAGCAGCAGGTGGACCACTACTCTTATTCCCACCCACAGATTACTTATCACCACTAGATTTTTGGGTTTTAGGAGAGGAAGGTTTTGGTTTACCAGACTGTGATTGCTTCTGGGACTCCTCAGCTTTCTGAGAGGTCCCCTTTTCTTTGTCCTTGTCCTTCCCACTGGAGTCCTTAGGGGACACCCGGTGGGAGACCAACTTGTCAGCTAGCCTGGCCAGCTTAAAGGGATCCAAAATGTTCTGGTCAGCAACAGACTGACGCAGCTCTGGTGAACAGGCTTCAGAAAAATGCTCAAAAAACAACAGGTGGGTCAATTCAACAAAAGTTTTCACCTTGTATCCATCAATCCACCCCATCATGTTCATATGTGCAGCACTCACCCAGTCAACCCAAGACACAGGGTCTCATTACGAGTATGGAGGTAGCCATGGTGCTATTAGCGCCATGGCTGCCCCCATACCGCATACCGGGTCCGGGTTCCTTCAATGAGGAATTACCGGGCCATTCCAACCTTGGAGGACCCTGTAATTCCTCATTGAAGGAACCCATCCCCATTCCCATTCGAGCCCCCTTAGGGCTCAATGGGAATGGGGAGGGAGCTAATAACGGGCCCGTTAATAACGGGCCCGTTATTAGCTCCCTGGTCCCCTAGCGGGGCCCACAAAGGACGTCTGGTCTGATGAGACGTTCTGAGCGGGTCCCGCTAGGGAACCTCGTAATAGGGCGGTAAGGGGTTAACGGCACCGGCATCCTTACCGGCGCCGTTAACCCCTTACTGCCGACCTCGTAATGAGGCCCACAGTCTCTCTTTTCTTAAAATCCCTGAACCTTTTAAGGTATTGGGTAGGTGTCTTGCCAAACTTGGCAATCAAAGCAGACTTTGGGCACTCATACTGACCCCTTTCTTCCACACTCAGTTTCAGAATACAGTCATATCCAGTCTGAGGCACTCTGCTTAACCAACACTTAGCCCAATCTCTCTTATCAACATTATGAATTGCACAAGCCATTTCAAACGCTTCAATCCATTGGAGGATATCTGAACCCTCCACAAACACACCAACCAAATATTTCATAAAGTTGGTGGCTGGGGACTTGCCACTCTCAACTGGTTTAGCTGAAGTCTCCACTCTAGCTTTCTCTAGCTGGATCCTCTGGTGCTCAGTGTCCCTATCTTTGAGTATTACTTGTTGTGCCAACTCCTCTTTCTTTAACTCAGCTTCTGTTTCCAACTTTTTGTATTGAAAGGCTAACTGTTCCCGTTGTAGTTCCAATTTTAAAAGTTCAATATTCAGAGCTTCCCCCTGAAGAGCAGTGCTGGGGTTTGGAACAGAGGCAGCAAGAATGGTGGCATTCCCAGAATCAGATTCAGCAACAACCCCAGGGGCAGAGTCCTCATTGGTTGCATCCCCCCTTCAAGAGTTTCACCATCAGTCTGGTAGTCCACCAGGGCAGCTATCAGCTCAGCCCTAGACTTATCTTCAAAGTCTAATTCCCTGGTTCCACAAGCACTCTGGAGAGCCTCTAAGCTCATCCTAGTTAATTTACCATTTGCAATAGACTCAATTGCTTGTAATGCAGTTATCTTGTACACAACTAAACCTCAATTTAACAAAGTGCAGATATTTTGTAAGTGGCATAGTTACACATTGATTCTTAAAACCATAAGCATCCCACTGCTGCCACCAGTGTAAAGACTGGAGGGGGGTGTCTGTACTCCTGCTCTCTATATGGTAGAGGAGAGACACAGAGGACACCAGCCAAGATTCTCTATTGTTGGTAGCAATGGACGAGCAATCAAGGCCTAGCTTCTCAGGAGGTGATGCAGGCTGGTTCTTAAGTACAATGTAGTCCCCAAGCATTCACAAAGGAATGTCGACACACTGTATTAGTTAAAACACAGTGTTTATATAATTAAGGTTCAAGGTTATATACACAATCACAATAACTCACTTTGTGCACAGTAAATCTACAATGGCAAATATATACAGTTCTAAGTGGTACCACAATTATTATCAGATCCCATTACAGTGCATCAACTATACTCTGGTTAAATGTCACACAAATCAATTAATAAAGGTAACCAACAATAGATATAGGAGGGAAAGCAGCGGGTTAGAACAATTGGCAGAATACTGGCCCCTACCATTAGACCCAGTTCTGTGTGTAGATCCCCCCACCTGGGCAACCTGTAAAATAAAGATATGCTACAAGCCCAGTCCATATATTGTTCTATAAGTCTTATTTCCTTCTATAATGTTTCTACCACCCCAATGTACCTGGAATAGCAGAGTTCGATGACGAGTCGTCGACGTATCCTTCTTGAGCGGCTCTCTTTAAAGCGGGAGCCACGGATCGTCGAGATCCCTCGAAGAAAGCGAACTTGGCGTCGAGGCAGCAACTTCAGTCCCGGCGGTGCTCGTCGACGACGGTTCGAAGATGTCTTGCAAGGAAAAGGCGTGCGGGGCACCTCAATGTCGATAGTTCAGGACTGCAAAGAGTTTGTAAAGAGCTGTGGCCCAGCAAGGGCGTCGAGTCATCCGGCGTTTCTACGGTCTTTGGGTGGCGGGAAACCCACCAGCGGATGCTCCTCGGCGCGTCGACGGCCTGCCCTTCTCTGGCAGGATAAGGCAGGCGGCGGTGCCGACGAGCGCGTCCGTGAATCAAAAGTCTTCGGCAATGGAGCATTGCGGCTCCGGTCGCCGATGGCACGGCATCAAGCGGTCCCCGCTTCTGGGCAACACGGCTTCGACGGGCCTCCAGCGGTTATTGCAAACCTGCGAACCCTGGTCGAAGATGGTGAATGGAATGTCTGGTGCTTATCTTCGTTCTCCTCCGCGGCCCCTGTCTCCGGTCAGCAGCCTGTCGAGGGTCTGTCTTCCAGGGACCTTCATGGAAGGTTAGCAGTGCTCCATGGTCCTTCGGAGCACGGGAAGAGGGCGCCTAACCAGGTCCTCTCTTGGATCAGTCTCGACGGCTCGGCGGTGTGATGTCCACATGACAGAGGTCACGTGGACAAGACAATAAAGGGAGGAGGAGCCCGCCAATTTGGCAGTTCCCGCTCCTGTCACCCTCACCGCTGAGTCCCGTGCATTATTCCTGCGCTGTGAGTCAGGGCCGCGCAGCACCATTCCTCCAGCCCGCCCCCCGGCCTGGAGGACACTTCAGAGTGTCAAGGCGGGATTCCAGGACCGCCTAACGCGACCCAACGACTGCACCTACCGGGCAACCCCATCTCCTGCTGAGCTACGCGCGCCATACGTAGGGGAAGCCCGGGAGTAGCGAAGAAAAAAAATGAAGAAACGGATTGCACAGAAGTGCGCTGCGGCAGGGAAAGGGGGGAGGAACAAAACAACACCCCCCCTCAATCTGCCACACACATGCAAGCCCCACACAAAAGTGCCCTCAGCACAGACGCTGGCTCACTTAAAAAAATAATAATAATAAACAAACAAGAGTTTTTCGTTCGGCGTGCCAGGAGCACAGAAGCTCCAAACCACGTGGCCACAAACGCTCCAAGGAAGTGAGCCAGCCATGTGCACACGTTGCTACACAGCATTAAGGGCCCACCACGTGGCCCAATCCAGGGACTGGCACACAAGGCCCTATGGTCACGCGCGCAAGCAACACAAGCCCCAGGTCACAGCCCTACACCAAAGGGGACTACCACAGTAAAAGCACACGCAAGCCTTACTGCATACACCAGAGGCCCTTGAACAAAAAAGGGCCTGGGCACGACTTTTTCACACGGGCGCTCATCCTGAGAAAGCTGAATAAGGCACCACTGACACCCACACTGGGGAAAGGGAAAGAAATGGCTCTACACACACACCAAGCACCCAGAGCAGTAGACGCAGAAAGGCATAAGATCACTGCACTGACAAGCCTGAGAGTGCCACAACAGGACAGACGACATCATGACCCCACAGAGGCTGCGAGCCCGCAATCCAGACACCTGCACGTGACTAACCACCACACAAGGGACATTAATGCAGCCTTTCCAACCCTTTGGACCACGCACTGGCCTCTGATGGGAACTGTGGATGCAACAGTTTGAGCTCAGTCTCCTCACACAGAAAGTCGACAGCGAAAAATTGAAAAGAGCACTCCTCATGCTCAACCTAGGCACAATGGCACTCCGCATATTCATCGCCCTATCAAACCGAGGCACAGAGGATGACTATGAGACAGCGAAAGCCGTACTCACAAAAAATTCAAGCCCAAAGTCAGTGTGGATTTTGCAAGATTTAAGATGAGCCAAGCCAGACAACGTCCGCAAGAGAGCATAGATGACTTTCACAGCCGCCTGAGAGAAATGGCACTGGCCTGTGACTTCCCAAGCGAAGAATTCTCAGTAAGACAGCAAGTCATACACTGCCTATCTTCGGACAAGCTGAGACGCACCATTCTGGCAGAATCAGATCTTCCACTGGACACAATCCTTTCCATGGGGCGACTTCGGGAAAAGACTGACGAACATGCCACGGAGATGGAGAAGATCATAAGTCGCCTACCCCTAGATACAGAGCTGTCCAAGTGTGACACCGCGGCAGTCAACGCCCTGAGACAACAGAGACCCCGACAAAACCAGCCCGCCGCAAGGCCGAAAGACTGCATATGGTGCAGAGGTCAGCACAGCAGGAGGGATCCTTGCCCAGCATACGGCACCATGTGTCACATATGCGGGAAACTCAATCACTATGCATCAGTGGGCCTGAGCTCCAGAGAACCAAAGGACTACACGCCGCGAGAAGCCACCCCGCACCACAGAGGCGAAGCAGGATCCTGCAGACCCCCTGCCCGCCCCGAGAGAAGAGAGCACAGACAACCATCAGACAGACAGTGCAGTAACAGAAGTGGCAGGGCCCGTGCCATTGACAGTGAAGACACCGACAGCCGTAGCAGCAACGAGTAGCAGTCTAGCAGAGACATGTCCCCAAACCACGCTGACAAACACTGCAACTACAGGAGGGAGAAGGTGCACATGATCTCGTTGCTACCGACGTCTCAACTTGGGCATCCCCTCAGCGGCAGAAGTGTTTCAACATGAGATAAGGAAAATCCTAGAAGACCTACCAGAAGTGACTAACGTCAGCAACGATATCTTAGTCCATGGCAAAATGGAAGCCGAATACACCAAGTGGCTTGCAGCCACCCTCCAAAGACTAGAGGACTCAGGGATCACGCTCCACGAGTAGAAATGCGAATTCGGAAAACGATCGCTAAGCTTCTTCGGCTATGTCTTCAATGAGCAGAGAGTATCACCCAACCCCAGCAAAGTTGATGACATCAAGAACGTGCAAGCACAGACGACAGCGACCGAGGTCCGCAGCTTTCTAGGCATGGTCACGTACTGTGGCCGTTTCATTCCAGACCTGGCCATGTCGGCTGCCCCCTTGCAAAAACTCACCAAAGCCAAGGCCCCCTGGGAGCGGGGAATTGAACAAGAACAAGCGTTCAGAAAGATCAAAAACTCCCTCCCCAGCGATGCCACCATGGCATTTTTTGACATCTCCCGCACGACTGAACTGTTGGTCGATGCTAGTCCGGTAGGGCTCGGAGCGGTGCTAACACAGAAAGACAAAGAAGGCACTGTCTTCACCATCGCCTTTGCAAGCAGGGCGCTCACGCCAACAGAAAGGAACTACGCCCACATTGAAAAAGAGGCGCTGGCGATCATCTGGGGGTGCAAACACTTCCATGTGTACATCCTATGGCACCCAGTGAAAATATTGTCGGACCACAAGCCACTCATCCCCATTTTCAGAGGATCTGCACCACACCCCCATCCAGAATCGAATGCTGGCTGTTACAACTTCAACAATTTGACCTGAATGTCCAATACCGTGTGAATGCCGATAACCCAGCAGATTTTTTGTCACGAGAACTGCGCCCAGCCACCAACAATGAACGGGAAGCCGCAAGAGTGACAGATGAACATGTATGCCATATTGTCCCCTGCGCCAGACCCAAGATCATGACAATTGAGGAAATCCAAGCAGAAACAGACAAGGACCCGTGCCTACAACACGCAAAGGTGGCAATCCTGTCGGGAGAATGGAAAACTTTCCTGACAGCGGTAACACGGAAGACACCCCCAGCACAAGAGCTACTGCAAGCCCTGTTCGGGATACGCCACAAACTGTCTGTCTCACTAGATGGTCTGATCCTAAAAGGGCACAGGATCGTGCTACCTGCATCCCTCCACGAGAGAGCCCTCAGACTGGCACATGAAGGGCACCATGGGATAGTGAAGACGCAAGCCTTCCTTAAGTTCTGGGCATGGCTACCACACATGAAGCACAAAGTCTTGTCGCTAGTTGAAGCCTGCACATCCTGTTTGTCCACACGCCGACCCGGACCGCCAGAACCCATGATGTGCCCCCCCCCCGGTGTCAGTCTAGAAAAATGGATACCTCTCATGATTGACGGCAAATGTATTTTGGTGGCCGAAGGCCAGCCGTCTCATGTACGAAACGATAGAAATACAGGTTTCTGAGTTTTACCAATGTACGGCCATTTTGATGTAACAAGGATCGCCATTTTGTTTTCTAACAATTGCTCATTGCTTTCTGTTCAAATTGCTTCACAGCATATTTTCTGCTTACACTGCTCGACTGTTAACATTGTTGTCTGAACGTGAAAGGACAAGGCCGCAGGGCCGCGAGGCTAATAAGAGTTCATTGAAACACAACGTAGGCAGCTCTGGGGATGAATGCCCAGCTCCCTCCAGAATGTAGCCTTGAAGCAGAGCCGCAGGGCATTTAATCATTTCACAGCTGCCAGCCAGTCTCGTTATATGGTAGAATATGTTAGAATAAAGCAGCTAAAGGCTTGCATTATGCTCTTCTTACGGCCCCCCTTTTCCGAGCCCTGTAGAGCGTGTCGGCTCCCAGGACACAAATAGCACCTCATAGATAGCAAGGTCTGGAATGTGACTCTTCCCCCGTATGTAGCTTGCTTACAAGAACAGAAGCACTGTGTTCTGTTCAACAAAGAAAAGAGGTCTCTGCACTTGCAAGGTTGCATATTGTTACTAGAATAGATATTTGAAGGTGTCATATTCGTCGAAAGTGTCCATCATCAAACCGAGTTCAAAGAAACCCAATAAAGGGGGGGTGTTAAACATGTCACAGCTGATTGTATGATATGCATTTTGTATATATGTAACTGATGTACGTAATTCGCTCTCTTGCGTCCCTCGAGGTCTAGAGATACATGTCGCGGGGCGTGAGACCGAGTTGGCCAACTGAGAATATTTGCTTTGCAATAAACCCTAGCTTTGGCAATACAACTTCGTGTCTGGCATATCTATCGTGTGTGGTGACTTGCCTTGTTTCCATAACGCGAGGGACCCCTAGGGGCCCCTTTCACCGGAGCGACCGCCGATGGAACGCCATAAGCGTCGACTTCTGCACAATTGCAAACAAAACATACATATTGGTCGCAATCGACAAACACACCAGATACCCAGAAGTTGAACCAGTCACCTCCACAGACACCACATCCGTGACCACGGCTCTAAAGAAGATGTTTGCGACACATGGCATCCCATCTTCAATCTGGAGTGACAATGGACCCCCCTTCACAAGCAAAGGGTTCCGAACCTTCATGGACGATCTAGGAATACGCCACCATCATATCACCCCATATTGGCCACAAGCCAACGGGGTCGCTGAACGATTCATGGCTTCAATCAACAAGACAGTAAGAATCGCCAAGGACAGAGGTCAGCCGTGGCTCCCAGAGCTCTACAGTTTCCTCCTTGCCTATCGACTAACCCCCCACTCGGCTACCCAAGCCACCCCAGCAGCCATGATGCTTGGGGTTCCCATCCAAGGAAGCCTACCTATGTATCACTCCTGGACACCGCCACAAGTTGACCTAGAAGTGATTGAGGCCAAAAGGCGCACTTCACAGGCGGCTTTCCGATTTCGGCGAAAGGAGACAGCAGTCAACCTTCTTCTTCAGGCTTGGTTGTCGAGATCAAGCGTCAGTTTCAACTTCAGCCTCTGAACGAATTCTAGCAGTGAGAGGTCCCCAGATATACTAGTTGATCTCCCATTCATTCTGCTGGGTCACACTCAGGCAACCAATCACTCACAAGGGCATTCAGCAGTCAGTCAGCCAATCAGGCATACAGTGCATTCAGGCCATTCTCCTCCCTCTCAGACACTAACAACAAGGCATGTGTATTACTACACATAACACTACACACTGCATTCATACCAGTTTCGGGCAGGGATGTCTCAGTCATTGAATTTCATACTAGACCCAGACATCCACAACAAGAAGTGCATATTGATCACACACTCCATTCACCCAGGTCCCACCCACAGGGTGTACTAACAACATACAGTCACTGGGAAGGCTCCAGTCAGTCTGGCCTGGACTTCACAACAACACCATATATGGAACTTTCACCCAATAGCCAGTCAGGGGGAAGGTACAGAGTCAGGGCTTCCCAGGACTTTTGGAAAACAAGGTAACAGGCAATAGAAAGCAAGAGGCCACAGGGGCCATCTTGTTTCCTATCAGGAATCAACTGATTCCAATGGCAGGGCCTGGGTATGCCAAAATAGAGGCTACTCAGAGCACCTGTCAAATTCAGCATGGAGCTGCCACCAGCCCATACCCTGCTCTGTGGGCCACACATAGGTGCCCAAAACATACACTAGGGGCACAGGGTTGTACCTCCACCCATGGGTGCCATAGGGGTATCCCATGGCTCTGTACACCAAACCAAAAACAGGAATAGCTGTAATGCCAGGAGTCCCACATGGACTCCTGGGCAGAAAACAATACAGAACACAAATGAAAAAGGACTACAGGACAAGGACAGGGAGGCCATGTCCCTCCAATGCATTTCCAGCATCACAAGAACGACACTGCCTTGTTTGCAGTTTTGCCCTATACTTCTATCAGGGATATTTTGCTGCAAGTACTGGAACATTTTATTGATGTCACAAATGTAGAGGTACTAGTCCGGTCATTTAGAAACACTATAACAAATTGGTATTTACATGTATATTCCTCCTTCCCCTCACCACCGTTCCAATGCCATTTTGAAAATATCATCCAATTAGTTTGCCTACATAAAAATGTGTTAGGGGGCTTATTAAACGGTCATTGATAACATTGCATCAACGTAAGGCCCCAAAGTCCATGTCTCTAGACTGAACATCCTCTACAAGATCTGAGAGATCCTCTTATGTTGCAAGGAATCCAAAGCCAAGGACACGATAAATCCTTTTTCTTTCTGCTTGTATATTGTAGCCCTGTGTAAAATGTCCTTATTTCCATCAGTAATAGAAACAGTGACCCCTTCACATGCAAGTATGTTCCATACTACTTGCAGCCATACAAGCGAGTGAGGGAACTTTGATCCTTTCCTGACAACCACTATCACTTTGTTTTTCAGTTTACAAAACGGAGAGATCAAAGACCCCCAATGTCCAAGAAGAGGATACACACCTTACAAGAAAAGCGCTAAAAGAATGAGTTCTGGCTTGAGGGGTAATAGTGAACCTATGATGGAGAAAAACTATATCAGATACATTCACCCAAAACACTCAGTACTACCTCAACAAGTAAAATGAACGACTGCAGTCTCTCCACCCTCTGTCCAGATGAAGTAATGAACTTTCTTTGGTAGAAGTTGCCATTTACTAATTATTGTGTAACGTAATTTACTAGTTTCAGCTGAAATTGAAGAAGAATGAGCTTGCTTCCAAAGTTGGGACCAGTTCAATCTGTTTTGATTTTCAAGGTACAACAAAACAGATAGAGCCAATTCGTCATCCACAAATGAGCCCAGGCTGGACAGCAATTATTCTCGTATCATGCATCAATACCAATCTCTACCCATTCCTATAGTAATGCAGGTCTTTTGAGGCTTTCATCTACACCACCTCACCCCCAAGTTATGGTCAACATGACCCCCACCCCGCCCCCCATATATATGCTCATGTCCTTGAATTTCCAATATAGGATGTTATATCTCAGTGCAACCAGTCAGGAATCGTGGAAACTAAGAGATCACAGGACAGTGGGCTATTGGGCTCTGGCCCGTTCGTGTTTACCGCGACACGCCCCTGTGCAGCTGTTCCATAATATAGTACCACACTTATTGCCCACCAGTTTGGAGTCTACAGAGAAACGAACAATAGAAGATAAGCTTCCCCCCACCCTCTCCCTCCCACCACCACACACCCCGCATCTACGTTCTTGGTGACCCAGTTTGTCCCCACAGATTCCCATGTCCCCATCCCTACCCGCTCATGATAGGATAGTGGCTAAGGCGTTTCCTCTGTGCTAGACATAAGGGTCTAGCAATTTCCAAAGCCTTTCTACTTGCGTTATATTGGTGTTAGACTGGCGCTTAAGAGCATTGCGTTCTAGGGTGCAGGTCTTAGAGAGCATTTTTTTTCCAGATTGTCTTATTGGTTGGGGATTCTGTTTTCCAGTGGATGACTAAGAGTTTACGCGCAGTAAATAGCATAATTCCCATTAACCTGGTGTGAGAGCGTCATTGTGCCATTCTTCATCTCCCACCCTGAATACGATAGTTTCTGGGGACATTGTGAGGCTTGCACCATCTATATGTGTGACTTGTCAGTGTATCATGGGCCATTATGGGGCCAATCTCGGGCACGACCAGATGATGTGTCCTATGATACATGATATTAATTTATAATGCTCCTGTACACATGTGTTTCTGGGTGCGACTATGTGACGGTGCCCTCCCCATCACATCCTCTGCAACACACCGATGTAGGAGTTAGGCCCATCCTGTACATCTTGTCTGGGGTAAAGTCGAGCGTTGAATGATCGTAAACTGAATTTCTCTGTTGTTTAGGTTCAGAGAGACCACGGGAATGGCGACAAAGTAATCAGAGATCTCTGGTGTCAATTTGTACCCTCAGGTCACTAGCCTGTGAGATTGCAAGAGTGTGATTTCTACATTGTTGGGAACACACATTGGGCCTCATTACGACCCTGGCGGAAAGTGACTGACCGGACCGCAACAGCGTAAATAGCGTTTCCGCCATTGCACGAAGGAGCAAAGTGCGGCCAATCACGACCCATCGGGCACGAGCATTACGCCATGGCGGAATCCGAAAGGCTGCGATGGCGGAAATGACCCCAAAACGGCCCTTACCGCCGCCGTACGCTGCACCAGGTGCAATACCGCCACCCATCTTAGCGGTCACCGTAATGAGCGGTCACCGTAACGAGCGGGCACCGCAAATTACGGCCACCGTAAATATACGGAAACGGAAGTAAAAGCATGTGGCCGGAACGGGAAACAGCACGCCGCACAACTATAAAATCCGAATCCCAACACAACCATAAAAAATCCGACCCTGACACACATCCCAACCCGTTAGCAACCCCAGTTAAAAAAATAAATATGGGAAAGGTAGCCAAGAAAGCGTGTGACCGCAAGCGGCAGGTACACTTCTCCCGAGAGGAACTGACCGTGCTCACCGAGACCCTCCAGGAAAATTCCGCCGTCGTCTTCTCCAGTCAAATGACCAGGACGGCCCTTGCCAACAAGAAGGCCATATGGGCCCTGGTGGCACAGCGCGTAAGTGCGGTGGGGACAACACCCCGCACGCCACAGCAATGTCGCAAGCGGTGGGACGACCTGCGGATCCGCGTACGCAGCATACTTTCTGCGAACAGGAACATCGCCACAGCTACCGGGGGGGGTTCAGAGTCGCCCATCAAGTTGACCCCCTGGGAGGAAATCTGCGCCTCCACCATAGGAATGGAGAGCATAGAGGGAGTCGGAGGGATGGAGAAAGGAGTGCCGACATCCGGAGAATCAGGTAGGTTGGCCAAGAGAAACAATGCGAAATCCACAAACCACGAACATGTGCAGTACCATGTGACCCCATAGTGCAATACATACTTTGCCCTGACAGCGCCCTCTAAAAGTCAGAATGAACAAACAAATCAATCAAGAAGCCATAAACAACCCCTACATGTGCAGCATGCACCCCCTAACTGCAGGCAGCCAAATGAATGCATCCTCAATCCACACGAAAATGAGACCACCTCCAAGGCCCAGTCCCAAATCAGCCTCATGTACCACCCCAATGCATTTGATACGTTGCCATTCCAAATCCGACAGACCCATAACTAACGCTCGCCCCTCTTTACTCCACCACAGGGTCCGATACCAACGACGAGCTGCAGGACACCCCTACCAGCACGCCTGCAAAGAGGGCCAGGACCAACGTCCCAAGAGCCTCCACCTCAGGTGCAAGGATCAAGACACGGCAGCAGCAGGAATCAAGTGGCAGCACACTGGAGGGGACTGCAACAGGCACCCCAGCAGCCAGCAAGTCCACAACCCCAGCACCACAGGTCCCCCCAAAGAACGTATCTGATGGCACTGCCTCTGGTGGTAGCAGCACCATAGGTGACACAGCTGTCATGCCAGCATGCTCCGACACGGAAAACAGTGCTGGCGACGTAGGTACCATCCATGACCTTTCCCAATCCCCCTGCATGTTCCTTCCCCTACACCATGACGAAACCACGCAGGGGCACCCTGAAGACGACGACTGGCCAACCCCCACAAGTCCTGTGCCAAGGCAACATGTGTTGAGCAGCCCCCCTGTCACACCACCGCAAATGTCCATGGCCCAGCAGAGGCAACAGTCCCTCGACCTGCTGATCGAGCAACAGCAGGAAGCGTCCTCGCTACTCAAGGACCATGCAAATGAATGCGGGGGTTCCAGGGCAGCCATGGAAACATCCACCGAGACACTCAGGGCACAAATAGAGAAAAGTAGTGAGAGCCTCAGGGGAGAAATGGAGAGAAGCACCGAGAGCCTGAGAGCACAAATGGAGAAAAGCACCGAGAGCCTGAGGGGGGAACTGCATGCGACGTCCAAAGACGTTTGTGCTGAACTTGCTGCTGTGCGCCGTGTGCTCTCGGAGCTCTCACAAACCCTCAGAGACATGCATGGACGCGAGCAGGCAGAGACATCATCCGTGGCAAGTTCCGTCCAGGGCAGCCCCCAACGCAGATCTGGCAGGAACCTGCGCTCCACGGGCAGGGGTGCCCCTGATACCCGTAGAGGGGGCTTGCAATAGCGTCTACCCACGGACAGCATGCATATTTGGACACTGGTGTTGGGGGGGGAGGTAGTAGGGTGGAGGGGGTGTGTTGGGCTTCACTGGGTGGCGGGTCCATAGGGTGTATAAATCAAATCACATTAACAATACAGCACCTCATTATCATCCAATGACATGTGTGGACATTGATATTTGCGTACGAGGCCTTCATAGGCGTACAGTCCACAATGTGCCTGTACTACACACACACAGTGCCACAGGTCCCCTTTCCGTGTAATAGGCACCATGCGTGGTTGCTAGAAGCATGCATCTATGATGCTCTGTCGGATTGCACGTGCATCCTGTGCCTCATGGACTCCTTGAGGTGCCTCCACATCCCCACCCTCATCATCATCATCATCTTCAGGTGCATGCAGTACAGCGTCAGGGGGCATGGGCACATTCCTACGTATGCACATGTTGTGCAGCATGACACATGCCATGACCATCTTAGAAACCTTCTCATGGCTGTACATGAGTGCCCCGCCAGACCTGCTGAGGCTGCGGAAACGAGCCTTCAGTAGGCCGAATGCCTGTTCAATGACCACACGGGTACGTGAGTGGGCATGGTTGTAGTCCTCCTCATGCTCGTTCTGTGGGTTCCGGATTGGTGTAAGGAGCCATCTCTTCAGTGGATACCCGGCATCACCTGTATGAGACGAATAAAGGGTGTCAGTGGAATGATAGTGCTAAGTAGCCCCCCCCCCCCCTGCAAGGTCATTGACGCATCAAATGGGCCACGATGTCATGCATGGAATGAGACTCACCGAGTAGGCAGGATCTGTGCCCTGCGTGTCGCTCCATGTAGCGTGGTATTCTTGTGTTCCTCAGGACCATAGAATCATGGGTAGATCCTGGAAATCTGGCACAACAATGCGTAAAGATCTTGTTGGAGTCACACACCATTTGCACATTGATTGAATGAAATTGCTTCCGGTTGCGGTACTGGACCTCCATGGCATGTGGGACAACCAATTCAACATGGGTGCAGTCGATGGCACCAATGCAACCCGGGATGCCGCCAAGTGCATGGAATCCCACTTTAGCGTTGGTAATCTCCTGGTACGTGCGTGGTAGTGTGATGTGGTCGTCGGCGTGCTTCAGGAGGGCATCGTGCACTTGGAAGAGTGTCCGTGAGAACAGTGGCTGTGAAATGCCATGCAACTGTCCCACTGTGTGCTGGTAGGTGCCTGTGGCCAGGAAGTGGAGTGCAGACACCACCTTCAGTAGGGGTGGGATGGCGGTTGGGCTATCTATCATGCTCACGAGGTCAGCATGTGTCATGTCCACAATGGCGATTATGGTGTCCCGGTCCAAACGGTAGAGGGTGTGGATCTGCTCAGCAGTGAGGTTGAACGGATCGGCTCGGAGGCGTGGGATTGCGGGCCGCCTGCGTGGTGGTAGTGGCAGTGCTTGTGGGCCTTGCTGACCCTGCCTTGCCCTCCTCCTCCTCCTTCTCCTCCGTCTCCCCTGTGCGCCCGGTTGTTGTACCTGTTGTTGTTCGTCGTCTTCTTGTAGTTGTAGCACTTGCAGTGCTATCTGGTACCCCAGGCCCAACATCGCTAGTCCTGCCGGTAGCATTTTGGAGTGGGAGTGGTTGTGGGAGGGGTTTGGGTCTGCAATATATGTGCTGTCGGCCTGTATGGCCTCCACCTGTGCTGATTGAATGAATCTGTGGCAGATGCAATCCCTTCTGGCCGAGCACGTCCCGCACGTAAGGCTGCATTTGGCCGCATGGCATCTTGGGATTTGAATCATGTATCAAATCCCGATGGCAGTGTGATGTACTTTGACTGATTTTCATGCTATGCTCCCATTGTTACACATGCTATGATTGCAGCCGCTTACATACCTGTGAAGAGTCAGTGGTATGTAGGGCTCGATCGATGGCCGACCCTCATGCAGCACAGTAACGTACTTCACCGACGGGCGTGGCGTGCCATTTGTGATTGCAGCCAGTTAGCATCATGACACACAGCCGCACTACATTGATGTAATTGTGAATGCAAGCGTTCACAGAAGCCTTTTCGACGTAATGTTGCAAGTGAGGAATTCGAAGGCCAGCATTTTGGGTTTTGAAGTAGCGGCGAGGATACGCCCACAGGTCTGGCTGGAAATGTAACGTTCTATTGTAGAATGTCCTTGGGACATGGCCCATAACGAGCAGGCAATGAATGATATGAATTGAATGGGATGCGCAACAGCGTAGTGGACGATAAGGCAGGACGTTCCCAAATCCATCTTGCTTCACAACACTACAGATCCGGCCAGGGGCACAGTGGTTTTTGCGGACTGCATTACGCACAGACGCGATGGAAGTTTCACATATTATGTGAGTGAATATTCATGCGTTTTCATTGCGGGATGAGGGAATGATGTGTGGATGCATGGACTGATGAATCCGTTTAGGGTCTGCCATGTACATGGGTTTTTTGATTCACTCCCCTTCCCCTGCGTTATGTGATGCAAGGCTGCCATAGTGGGACATACGTCTATCTGCCCTTGTCGGATCCTCCCTGTCTCGACGCGCCTTCATACACTTGTGTCTAGGCACGTTACTAATCCCATGTCATGGGTTCTATCTTGACGGACGCATGCACAGTAACCGACGTTGCCAATGGTGTATTTAGCTCGATTGGTTTCGTTATGATTCGATACTGATTTAGGGGTGTGTATATTCCTTTGGAGTGGGCTAGCATGCATATGGGTGTGGATTTGGTGTGTTGAATGAAGATTGTAATGCATCATGAGTCCCGTAATGCAATCGGTTAATTTGTGTTTCTTTTGGGTGACAGGTATCTCCTGCCCTATTGCAGATGCCATCTCTACGCCACTCCTCCAGATGGTTTTTACTCTCGACTCCTGCAGCTTCGGGTGAATCAGTGGAGCACCATTTCGATCTTATGGGACGATCGCCAATGGGCCACATGCCCTTACGCTGTACTGGTGGCTAGGTGCAACATTTCGGCCTTTCAGCTCGACTAGTGCCTGCCTCATGGGACGGACCTACGGTTCTTGCCGCTTCCATGTTGCCTTTTGGAACGTTGATGTAGGCCCTGTGTGCCATGATGGTACAGGGCGTCACACAAGTGGAAGCCGGTCAATTATTGCAGATGCAGCCCTCGGTGATGATGGTTGTTTTGGTGGTATTTTGCAAATTGCTGTGGGGCCTTTGTCATTTGGATGTGCATTTAAATTGTATTCCGATATTTGTCGTGTTGCGTTGTTCTTTGCAGGTGATGTGGCGATTTTCGCTTTGTGGCGGTATGTATTGCGTGATGATCTGCATTGTGTTCCGCCTTCTGAGTTGAGTTGTGTGGTACAGTACTGGCCGCGTTTGCCTACGTAGCACAGTATGGTCACGGATAGGGGCTGCCATTGTGACTGTTTACATGATGTGCTGTTCAGGGGCGGGGGATTGGCTTTTGGCCGACTGGTGCCTGTCAGCCAGGTCGATTGGTGGAATGATGGGTTGTTCAGAATGTGGCTGGTCACAGGTGACTGTGTTTGCGTGCGTTTGTTGGAGGGGGACTGGGGTCATGTCCATTGGAATAGCTTCTGTATTGATGCCATCTGTGCCCTGCAGCTCCCATCGGCCCCTCTTGGGATGAGCCTGGCTGCTCAGTCACTCTGCCGACTTGTGTGGTACATGCTTCTGCTGATGGTTGGTTTGTTTACTGGCATGAGTACAGGGCTGGTGCAATCCCCCTCAGGATGCTGTTTTGGATGTTGCCTTGCGCTGGTGGCAAGCGATGGGGGACTACTGTTGTTTTGTGTCATGTGTTCTTGATTTTCAGTTTGATGTATTGTACCTTCACATGCCTGTGCTGCGTCAGTACGGCTATGGTGACATGCCGTACATGGATGCCCACTCACGGGGCGCTTTGAGCCCCTGCATGCTTTTCTACGTTGGCATGCATGGGTGGATTGTGGATTTCACTGGTTGCATAGTGTGAGTACATTGCGCCTGCCAGGAGTTGTGCAATGAGGCCAGGGAGTGGAGTACAGGCACTCAGTGGGCCATTTACGGTTGGTTCGCGTTGCCGTATTTCTCGCCATGGCGGAATGGTACTTTACGACGTGCTTGATGGCGTTCAGTACATGTCCGCTAGGGTCAGAATTCGCGTACCGTTGCGCCATGGCGGTGATTCCGGTTTTGCAAGGCGCGCGTGCGCGTACTTGGTGCAGTTAGCGTTGCCGTTCACTGCGGTGTCGCTAATGGCATCGTACTTTACGGTGACGGGTCATGATCGCAACGAGCGGTGTTCGATGGCGGTATTGCATTTCCGCCATCATTTTTCCATTTCCGCAAGGGTCGTAATGAGGCCCATTGTGTAAAATGCGCAAAGATGCAGGAAGGTGGACAGGCGTTGTCCCATCTCTAATTCTCAGGCTGAGGGGTTGGCCCAACATGGGATCTCTGAGGTACATGTGGTGATCACGGTTTACAGCGTTTCATCGCAGAGCCAGTCCCCTACTCCAGGCCCAGAACAAGGCGTGCCACCTGAAACATCCTAAAGCTCTCTCCTTTGCATATATCCATTACCCTTACCTGTGACGACGCTGTATCCTGTAGGGGATGCAGCTTATAGGCCGCCCATATGTGAATATTGCCCATATGCTTATCCATGTGGGGGCTGCTTGTACGGCATTACCCTGAAGGGACCGTGTTTGGTGGAAATGCTGTGATCGTTGGACCTAGAATTGGATGGTTTTTAATCTGGGTGGTAGTTTGACCGATGGAATAGCCATGACCTCCACCGTCGGCCATGACAGCCAACTCCATTTCCCTTCCAGCTGGACCCCTCATCGGGGTCCAGCCAACGCTTTACCCAACAGACCTGCGCCACCTGGAAATAGCGTCTTCAGGACGGTAGGGCTAGACCACCGTCCTTCTTTGTCGCTTGTAGTACTCTCAGTTGCAGGCGTGCTTTCTTTCCCTGCCATATGAATTTACTAATCGACGTATCAAGATCCCTATACATTCTGGGCATGGGGCTGATAGGCAACATCATGGCCAGGTAGACCAGCTTCAGTAAGGAATTTATTTTGAAAGCGTTTATTCTGCCCGTTAGGTAGAAGGCCTCCCATCTCGCTAAATCTCGTATCTGGGCAAGAACCTGTGGGTAGTTTAGATCACAGAGTTCGCCAAATGAGGCACTGATATTGACCCCCATATCTTTAATATAATGCGACTGAAGCCTAAAAGGGGCGACCCCACGTGGGATCCAGGGGATATCAGTCTGCAAAGGTAAGATCTCAGATTTACCACCAATGGATCTTGTATCCCGCCATGGGGCCAAAGTCCTGTAGGAGGGACTGGATGTGTGGGAGAGTGTTCTTGCAGTTTCTGACACAAAGAAGCAGGTCGTGTGCGTACAGGGAAATCCAATGTTCTTCCTGCCCCTGCCATATACCTGTCCATCCAGGGTCGGTGCGCAGTTTGATCGCTAGTGATTCTATGGAAAGGGTATATAGGAGGGGCTAAAGCGGACACCGCTGACATGTGCTGGAGTGCAGAGCAAACGGGAGAGAGACGATGCTGTTAGTAGTCCCAGACGCCACCGGATCGGTATATAGCAGATTGATAAGTTTTAAGAGCAGCGGTGGAAAGCCAAATTCAGCCAGGACCAGGAAAATGTAATCCCACTGGACTTTATCATAAACCTTTTCGAGTCCAGAGTCAATACCGCATCTTCCTGGTCCAGCTCGCCAGCAAGAATATGAAGTAACCTACGTTCATTATCACACAAGTGTCTGTTGTGAATAAAGCCGGTCTGGTCTTTACGGACCAGAGATGAAAGGACTGCCTCCATTTGTTGTGCTAAACATTTTGATAATGGGCCTCATTACGACCCTGGCGGTAAGTACCGAACATTACCGCCATGGCGTAATTAACGTTTACACCATGGCCGGATGCCGTAAAATGCGGCTCATTCCGACCCATCGCGCACGAGCATTACGCCATGGCGGTAATGTCAAGAACGCGATGGCGTAAAAGACCCCAAAACGGCCCCTACCGGCATCGTACGCTGCGCAAGGTGCACTACCGCCACCCATCTTAGCGGTCACCGCAATTAGCGGTCCCTGGAAATAAGCGGAAGCGGAAGTAGCGTCATCGCGGCAGAACGGGAAAGAGCACAGCGGCCATCTTTAAAAACACAATCCATTGCCATCCTCCCCAACCATACCACATCTGACCCTGAGACCCATCCAAACCCATCACACACCCAAATACCAACCTAAAAATGCCCAAAGTCGCGAAGAAGGCATGCGATCGGCAGCGCCAGGAACGCTTCTCCCGTGAGGAACTAAGCATGCTGGCGGAGACACTCCAGGACAATGCGGCGGTGGTGTTCTCCACCGAAATGACCAGGGCGGCGATTGCAAAAAAAAAGCCATATGGGCCATGGTGGCACAGTGCGTCAGCGCAGTGGGGACCGTACCCCGCAACCCACAGCAGTGCAGGAAGCGGTGGGATGACTTGAGGCTCCGCGTCCGAAGCATCATCTCTGCCAATTGCAACCTGGCCCAGGCTACCGGGGGAGGAGCTGACTCCCCAATAAAACTCCAACCGTGGGAGGAAATATGTGCCAGCACAATAGGCATGGAAAGCATCGAAGGTGTAGGAGGGATGGAAAGAGGAGCGCCGACATCAGGCGATGAAGGTAGGTGCCCCAAATCAAGACATGCTATAGTCACTGACGTCCATTAATGTGTAGCACAATGTTGCCCTACAGTGTAAATGCAACACATCAGCTGGACACTGCCCACAGCCACATGCGACCTCCACCCTGTACACATGTAGCATGCACACCCTAACTGCAGACACCCACATACCTCCATCCATCATCCACACAGAAAGGAGACAACCTGCATGCCCCTGCCTCAAATGTGCTTCATCTAGTAACCAAAATCTGGTGAATCATTGCCATTCCAATGTCCGCAGACCCATCAATAACGCTATCCCTCCTTTGCCCCACCACAGGCTCTGAATCCAACCACGAGGATGAGGACACCCCTGCCTCAAAAGGAGCCAAGAGGGCCAGGACCACCATGCATAGACCCTCCACCTCAGCTGCAGTGAGGAAGACATCGCAGCAGGCAGAATCATCTGCCAGCACACAGGACGGCCCCCCGACAGGCACCCCAGCAGGCAGCATGCCAGCACCTGCAGCACCACACGTCCCCACAATCTTGGCCACTGAAGGCACTGTTTCTGCAGGGAGCAGCAGCATAGGGGAAACTGCTGCCATAGCAGCATGCTCAGACACTGACACCGATGAGCCCGATGTAGGACGCCCCACTGAGCAGCTTCATTCCCCCTGTCTGTACCGGGGCAGCCCCCAGGAGGAGCCCACACAGGGGCATCCAGGAGAAGGGGACTGGCCTCCCACGCCATGCCCTGCAGAAAGTCTGCAGGAGGTGAGCAGCCCATTCGCCACACCATCTGGAATGGGCATGGCCCAGCAGAGTGAACTTTCCCTTGAGGAGATTGTTGTACGTCAGCAACAACTGTCCACGCTCCTCAATGACCATGCTGCGGAATGTGGGGGGGCTAGGGCAGCCATAGAACAATCTACGGAGAACCTAAGGGCCGAAATAGAGCGCAGTACGGAGACCCTGAGGGCTGAAATGGAGTCCACCTCAAGGGACATTTGCGGGGAACTTGCCGCCATGCGCCGTGTGCTCACAGAGCTGTCCCACACCCTTCAGGACATGTGTGCCCGTGAGCAGCCAGGGACATCCTCCACTGCAAGTTCTGCCCAGAGCAGCCCTGTCCAACGATCAGGACGGAACCTGCGCTCCACAGGCAGGGGTGCCCCGGGGGCCGGGAGAGGGGGCAAGTAATAGCGTGTGCCCACTGTCACAGGCATCTTTAGCCACTCACAGGGTGTGTGTTGGGGTGTTCAGGGGGGAGGGGGTGTGTTGGGGTGTTCAGGGGGGAGGGGGTGTGTTGGGGTGTTCAGGGGGAGGGGGTGTGTTGGTGTGTTCAGGGGGGAGGGTGGAGGGGGGAGGGGGTGTTGCACGACAATTTACAATTGAAATACACATTTTCCTTTTTCCCAAATCACATATGTGGACATTTTCATTGCGTAGGTGTGCTTTATTGGTGTACAGTCCACAGTGTGCATGTCCCAGAGACACACAGTGCCCCAAGTGCCGTCTCCATGTGATACACACCAGCCGTGTGTGCTAGAAGCATTGGTTGATGATATCTTGACCCATTTCACGCCCCTCCTGTGCATCGCCTCCTCCATGAGGTGCGGCCCCATCTGCACCCTCCTCATCCTCATCGTCAGGTGGTTGCATTTCTGCGTCAGGGGGCAGGGGCACATTTCGTATGACGCACATATTGTGTAGCATGACACATGCCATGACCATCTTTGCCACCTTCTTATGGCGATACAGGAGTGCACCACCAGACCTGCTGAGGCAGCGAAACCGTGCCTTCAATAGGCCGAATGCCTGCTCAATGACCACACGGGTACGTGTATGTGCACGGTTGAAGTCCTCCTCGTGCTGGTTCTGTGGGTTCCGGACTGGTGTAAGGAGCCACCTCTTCAGGGGATAGCCTGCATCACCTGTATGTGGGCGAGAATGCATGTGTCAGTCATGACGTCTAATTCAGAACATGACGTGCCACCATGGCTTGCATCCAAATATTACTTTGAACCACTTCTAAATGCACTAATTGATTCACACTATGCGACCCGTATATGCTCATGGCTCTCATGGCCTGTTTTGCATGCCATCAACCAATGTATGCAGAGGGCTCGAGTGCCTTGTGAGTGCCTATCCGCTGTGTTCGTTCATGGCGTTTGTTTTGGGGGCTTGGCACGTGTCCTGTGATGTCAATGCTCACATCATTGCAACATTGCTGTCGGCCTCATCATGACCCCAGTGAGCAATACTGATGTTGATAGGGACATTTTGGGCGCCCTGCTGTCTGTGTAATGGTGTGTTGATGTTTCTGTCCGTCATGTGCCTCCTTCGTGCGCAGTTATGGGGGACAGGCCTTTCGGTTGATGGTGTTTGTTGATGTGCATGTAGGTGCATTTCGTAGAAGTCAATGTGGTCTGAATTGGTACAATGCACTTGCAGATGGTTGTGCCATGGTTGGGACACAACCTCATTCACATGGAAGGGCTGCATACATCAGGTATTGGGTTTACTGGTGTTGGGTGTAGTTTGTGTTGCTTTAGGGTATGATCTGGCTCTATTGTCTCTGCTACTCACAGGCAGGTGGAGTATGGAGTATGCATCATTCCCCCCCTTTCAGCCAGGTGGAGTATGCATCATCCCCCCCCCTTTGCAGCCAGGTGGAATATGCATCACCCCCCCCCCCTTTCAGCCAGGTGGAGTATGCATCATCCCCCCCCTTTCAGCCAGGTGGAGTATGCATCATTCCCCCCCCCCCTTTCAGCCAGATGGAGTATGCATCACCCCCCCCCTTTCAGCCAGGTGGAGTATGCATCATTCCCCCCCCCCTTTCAGCCAGGTGGAGTATGCATTGGTACGTCGTTCACCTACCCACTTCACATTCCCATGGTCATGACATTAGACTCACCGAGTAGCCAGGATCGTGGGCCTGCATGTTGCTCCATGTAGCGTGGTATTGTGGAGTTCCTCAGGACCATTGAATCATGGGTTGATCCGGGGAATCGGGCACAACAATTTGTGATGATCTTGTTGGAGTCACAGACCATTTGCACGTTGATTGAGTGGAATTGTTTACGGTTGCGGTACGGTACCTCCATGGCACGTGGAACCACCAATTCAACATGGGTGCAGTCGATGGCACCAATGCAACCAGGTATGCCGGCTAGTGCATGGAAACCCACTTTGGTGTTTGCAATCTCCTGGGCAGTCCGTGGTAATGAGATGTGGTCGTCTGTGTGCTTGAGGAGGGCATCGAGCACTTGGATAAGCGTATGTGAGAATAATGGTTGTGAAATGCCATGCAAGTGCCCCACTGTGTGCTGGTAGGTGCCTGTGGCCAGGAAGTGGAGTACAGACACTACCTTCAGTAGGGGTGGGATGGCGGTTGGTGTTTCTATCATGCTGACGATGTCGTTGTGTGTCATGTCTACTATGGCGGTGATGGTGTCCCGGTCCAAACGGTACAGGGTGTGGATCTGCTCAGCAGTGAGGTTGAATGGACTGGCTCTGATGCGTGGGATTGGGGGCTGCCTGCGTGGTGGCACTGGCTGTGCTTGTGGGGCTTGCTGGCCCTACCTTGCCCTCCTTCTCCTCCTGCGTCTCCTCTGTGCTGCCTGTTGTGGTTGTTGTTGCTGTTGTTGTTGTTGTTGTTGTTGTAGTAGTAGCACTTGCATTGCTATCAGGTCCTCCAGCCCCAACATTGCTAGTCCTATTGGTATCATTGTGGAGTGTGACTGGGTGTGGGAAGGGGTGGGGTGTGCTCTTTTTGTACTTCCTGAGTCTGTATTGCCTCCACCTGTGCTGTTCCTGTGCACCTGTGGCAGCTGGATTCACTTTCCATGGCCATTTACGGTTGGTTCGTGATGGCGGAATTAGCACCATGGCGGTAAGGAACTTAACGGGCTGGGTGATGGCGTTAGGTACATGTCCGCTTGGGTCGGCATTCGCGTGCCTTTCCGCCATGCCGGTAATTACGGTGTGGGAGGTCACGTGCGCGCGTCCTTGGAGCAGTTAGCGGCAGCGTTAACTACGATGCCGCTAATGGCATCATAGTTAACGGTCACGGGTCAGGATCGGACCTGGAGGAAAACGATGGCGGTAATCATTTACCGCCATTGTTTTTCACTTACCGCCAGGTCGTAATGAATATCTTTGGGTCACAATTGATTAGCAAAATAGGGCGGCAGGAACTGCATTCCTCCGGGTCCCGTCCCTGCTTACGGAACACCACTATATTAGCGGCTAACATTGTGCAAGGTACTCGACCTCGTTCGACCGCCTCCCCAAATACTGCCTCTAACCTGGGTGCCAGCCTATCCACCATAGCCTTGTAAAGGTCAATGGGGAGGCTGTCCAGGCCAGATGCCTTTCCAGTGGTGAGTGATCAGATCGCGCAGGATATTTCAGACGCTGCGATAGGAGTGTTGAGGTCATCCGATTGGGAGGCGGGGATCTTTGGCAAAGTGATAGAGGTAGGGAAATTACGTATCCGCCCAACCCCACTGGGCTCGGGAGCAAAATATGGTTCCTGATAGTATTCCGCAAAGCGGGTATTAATGCGGTCATCTCCTGTCAGAAGAGACCTGTGAATGTCTGCGTGGATTGGCGTTATTACAAGGCAAGCGGCATCCTACGCAGAGGTGTATCGCTGTCTAGAAAGTATGCCAGGATCCAGCTCGAGAATGACTTTTGGACCCTTGTGGATGATACTTGCTTGAATTCTGCCAGTAGCTTACATAAGCAAGAGTGTGTTTGCAGGTCTTGTGTGTGTTTCTGTTGCCTGTCGATGACAAGGATAGCCTTGTTCAGTCTTTCTTCCCATTCACCCCAAACCTTGAGTTTATATGACCAACGTGCGATGCACTGGTCACGTGTGAACGATTTAAAAGTGTCCCTGCAAGCATATGGGGTGTATTCCGAGGTTAGGTTGTTTTGCCAAAATACATCTACATCCTCCCCCAGGTGCGTGAGAAAATTGGGATACCCCAGCGCCCTCAGGTTGAGACGCCATATCGGGGTCTTTCATATTGTGTTCGGGATTGTAATGCGTAAGCGTACCAGGGCATGACCCGACAACAACCAATATTCTATTCAAGAGTAACTGTGGTGCTGGTGGGAGAAGAATGTGTAGTCTTGCTGATCCCTATGTATGCATCTCCAAACATCCCGCAAATGCAATTCTACCAAATGGGCATTGAGGCTGGCGCACATTCTTGGGCTTATGGGAGCACTGCTAGGTTTGTGCTGTTTATCCAGTACAGGATTGAGGGCAACATTGAGGTCCCCCCCCCCACTATTGACATGCACCCCATGTGCTGTACGCAGGTCGTGAATGTTTGAGTGAAAAATGACTGTGTATCTGCAGTAGGTACGTATATAATCAGCAATGTAATGGCGTGATGGTAAATCTGTCCTTGTATGAGGATGAATCTGCCCTCCCTATTGGCGATTTTTTATCTGAATGAGTATAGGAACCCGTTTATGAACTAATATGGAGACTTCCCTCTTCCCATGGCAGGGGAGAATATGCTGCTGCACCCACCCATCCGCATTCTAGTTTTGCTGACTCAGCCTCATTTAAATGGGTTTCTTGCTGGAATATGATATCCCCTTGCAGATCCCTTATAAGATTAAGCATCCGTCTTCTTTTAATAGGATGCAAAAATCTTGGACAAAGCAGCTTACCTGCAAGTTCAGAAATTCCTTGAAGAGAACCATCTTCTTGGGCTACGGCAATCAGGGTTCAGGCCTCGTCATGGCACCTTGACCTCTCTGCTGCGTTTGACTTGGTGGATCATAAGACCCTTTGCCATCATCTCTCCACTGCAGCAAACTTTTCAACCAATGCATGCAACTGGATAACTTCATACTTGCAGGACAGAGCAATGAGGGTCTTCTCCGAATCCTCCTGTGCCAACCCCAGCACCATCAAATGCGGGGTTCCACAGGGCTCTTGCATTGCTCCTACTCTCTACAGCCTCTTCATAAGGCCATTATTTAAAATCATGGACGCCCTGGGGATCTCATACGAACTATGCTCTAATACCCTCAACTTCATCTATGCCACAATCCAATCTTGGATGGCAAAAAACTGGCTCTGTCTCAACCGCGAGAAAACCAAGCTTCTTCTGGTAGGCAGGCTCCCCATCCACTCTGAGCAAACTAGACCAACAATACACCTCCTTCACAATTGATGACATCCCCATCACTGTCTCACAATCAATTAAAACGTTGGGTGTGTACTTGGAACCTAACCTATCCATAAACAGACAGATTAACGCCATTGCGTCCACCTCAGCATACCATTCCAAACTCATCAATACAGTAAGACCCTTTATGTCCCAACAAAATTGCCTCACCATTGTCAGGGCCATCATTGGATCCAGAATGGACTATTGTAACGCCCTCCTAGTAGGCACCTCAGGCAAAAATCTGGCCAAACTACAAATTGTGCAAAACAATGCGCTCAGGGCCGCCACTGGACTCTCGCGCAGGGATCACATCTCTGAGCTTAGAAGACAGGTCTACTGGCTACCAGTCAAAGAAAGGATCATCTTTAAAACCCTTGCCCTTACGCACAAGTGTCTTCACGGCCAGGCCCCCTCCTACCTGGTCCAAAGGATATCCAAACCCCCTGCCTGCAGGCCTACCAGAACTCCCTACTCCAACATGATTACTGTGCCCAGGACACGCAAAGCCCGAGCCGACGGCGCCAGTTTCCCAACACTGGCAGCCACCCACTGGAACGCCCTCCCCCCTCATATAAGGACAATTGACTCCCATGCCGCCTTCCGCAAAGCCATTGAAACTAGTCTCTTTGTATGAACTAGCCTAGTCCTAAATACCCATGCTGTACCTGTTACCCATCAACTGGTTGTTCCCCCTTCTCTGTATTCTGCAACCGCATGCCATGCAATGTACCATGCCCTAAGTCTGTGTGTAACCTTGTACCTTGCATTGTACCTTTCTCTAAGTTTATCTACCTGGGCGACTTCTCTGTAACCCTTAATCAAGCCTTCTTAAGCACTGTTATAGCGCCTCGATGTCTGTGGGCTGTAGTGCGCTTTATAAATACAAATAAATAAATGTCCCAATCCCTGGATGTTGAGTTATTAATGTAAGTGTAGCCATCTCATCTCATCCACAGGGTCCTCCCCTCACGTTCCTGGCAGTATCCCCAATGGCATATTTGTTATCTGGTCCTCAATCTGTGAGCATATACTTAGAATAAGCCCCAACTAGAACATCAACTAAAACATCAACTTCAACCAGACACCAAACACAATAACATTGGGATAGACCAATCTTCTCCTAATACATGGCTAATAAAGCCCATACGTGGGGTTGGCAGGGGCAGGCCATTGGGCTGCCGCCCTTTCCCGTGTATGCCATGGGGGGTAGAGATGATTTCGGCAACACAGAACATCGCAGAAAAACTGAGTGGGCAGAGGTAGGCTGCTGACGACAAGCTATGCGATCTTGTCTCTCCCTTTAAGTGTTGAAAGAAAAAGGTCTGAATTTATGCCCAGACACAGGGCCGGGGCGGGGCAGAGACCCATCTGTGTGTTTTCCACACTTGGCTCTGCTGGGCTGCACACCATGTTCCTGGAAAAGCAAGTGGAGGGCCTTCATCTCTACTAGGGTGGCCCAAGCGGCGTGGCCAGTTGCAGATTGCTCCTCCCACCCTAGGTTGGTCACTTAACTGCCCCTCCGCAGCCTTGATCAGGGCCTCGGAGCCCTTTGCCTGATTTTTACCATCTGCCCCTCATCCCGGTTCGGCACCTGGGTGGGAGACGACGAGTGCCCCGCCGGTGTGCCCTCCACCCCTGCATGGCCAAAATCAGTGGCCACTTGTCCATGCTACCGTAGGGAATTTGAGGTAGTGTTTATGCTCCGTGCCTTTGATCGCTTCAAGTATGGGGTTAAGGCTCTTAGGGTGTCTGGACACCTCCAAAGAATAGTAATTGAAGATCCTGATGTCTATGTTGTCGACCTTCACCGTTGCCACCGCTCTGTACACCCTCAGTATGGCTACTTTATGTTGAAAATTTAGCAGTCTCTTGGTAATGATGCAGGGGCGTTCCCAAGCTGCCAGCTTGGGTATGGGAGCACCATGCACTCTCTCAATCACATAATTGTGGGGATTCTCTAGGTGAAGCTTATTGTGCAAGAAGTTGTATATGTAGGCCTCTAGGTCAGCGCCCTGTGCATTTTTGAGAAGGCCCACCAGGCAGAGGTTATTCCCCCGGGACCTATTTTCTTGATCTTCGAGTTTGGCACGAGGCATTGCACCTCCTTGATGACCCCATCCCTGTCGGTCGCCACTGTGCCGTGATTGTCTTTTAGAGTGCTGATGTGATGCTCATTATCTGTGGTCCTCTCTGCCTGCACATTAAGGCGAGTTTGGATATCTTAAATGTCGCATTTGATGTCTTGGATGGTGGTGCTTGTTTCCTGGGTCCATTGTCTGATAACTTTCATCCCGGTCAAGATGGCCTGAAGTTGTTTTTGTATCTCCATCTGGGGTCGTTGTCTGGTAGATCGGCGCCATGGGTGCCAATAGATAATGCGTCTGTGGCGTAGTCTGAATCCGGGTCCGGTTCCGACTGTGGCATGCCACTAGTGCCCAGTCCTCAGGATGATGGAGATCAAGTATCTTAGTGTGTAACAGACGTAGTCCCATGCTTCAGCGTCCCCCTCTCAGTGTGCCAATCCAATCCAAAGTCTTAGGGTGTCGTAGCCGCTCTGGCGGCATACAATAATTGGTAGGGGCGAGTTAGCAGGCCCCACAGCACGCCCAGCATAAAAGGGAAGCATGTCCACTGTGGCACTCAGAATGCACTCCTATGCGCTTCTGAGTAGGGTCTC
Organism: Ambystoma mexicanum; assembly: GCF_040938575.1. Classification (NCBI taxonomy): domain Eukaryota; kingdom Metazoa; phylum Chordata; class Amphibia; order Caudata; family Ambystomatidae; genus Ambystoma; species Ambystoma mexicanum. The sequence goes on from NC_090932.1 coordinate 548,991,829, forward strand.
CAGTGGCGCCGACATATGTTCAGTCCGTTGAGGGCATAAAGCGATGCCTCTATCTCTGTACAGCAGCCATATGCCACGCCACCCTAAAACATGGCGTCCATGGCATGCAGAATCGGGTTCGGTAAAGGGCCTTGTTGCGTGGCCAGCGTCTTGCCAGCAGATCGTATTAGCCATTTATATCACCATCTACGGGCCTCCCACGTCATGCAACAGGGTTTCAGAACCACCTTCAGGCCCTATTTATTTGTCTGCATGTTTAATATTGAAAGCTTTATCTTCATGGGGCTGTGTGTGTCCCTCTTAAAAGTTCTAGTGCCAGATGTTTTTCAATGGCAGGCCCTACGCCATGGAATCAGCTGCCCTTGGGAATTTGCTCGGCCGATTCCTTACGTGTGCAGGAAAAAATGGTAAACTTCATTTTTTTAATAAACGGGACCTACTCCAGTTTATGTAATTTCACCAATTTTGTTCCACCTGGTTCTGTGGAGATGTGCGCATTAAAAGTACTATAAATCAAATCAATCTGCAAGAATATTACAGGAATCCCCGAGCGAACAAGCTGTTTGGTGCCCAAGCTTGAGGTGTAAGGCTACCGTTCCTGCCTCAAGGGTTATAGAGAAACTCCTCCTATTACCACTGATATTAAGAACATCAAGGACCTGCCCCCGAGAGCAGACCCGAGGAACCAAATACCAGTTCGTAGTAACAGGAAGAATGGGGTGAGTGCTGCTTATCCTGCAATATTACAGTTCCGATTCCAGATGGCGAGCGATTAGGCAGAGGATGTGGGGAGACGGAGTCAAGCATGCCCTACCCTGCCTCTTGCTAAATTCAACAATATAAACAAATGGGAGGTGCACCAAGGTGATAGTAAGTCACTTTCTACAAGATTTTGTATGTTTAAAACATCAAACTTTTTTAAATGTATAAGTTTATAAAGTTTCAGGTGCAATCAGAGGGTGTCCCCTGACCTATTGGGTCTCCAACATAGACTAAACAAAACACAATTCAGTCGTGGCCACTTCGTGAACTGGTATGCACTCCTTTGGGTCAAACAACCCCAATCAAACTTAATTAATAATACTGATCTATATATTTATTTTTATTTCCGCATTTGTTGTACGCCCAAACTCTGGGGTATCACAGCATAGTTACAGACATCTTAGTTATAATTCAACAGCGTTCAAAGTACATACATTTAATAATGCAAAATACAGTACAATACAAATTGGTGGCATGGTGACACATTAGTTGTAATTTCATAGGTCATATTTACATATTAGCATATTCTGGTAATGGTCTAAATGGCATCTGTCTAGAGCAGAGGGTAGTTGACTATTATTGACTATGTAATAGTTGGCTAATATTGGTTAAATAGCCAAGTTTTTAGTCGTTTTTTTAAACAGTGGAAGGATTCTTCATTTTTAATGTTTAAAGGTAGGGAGTTCCAATGTTTAGGGGCCATGACTAGGAAGCTGCTTCCTCCTGCTCTGGAGCATTTGTAACGTTGGACTACAAGGAGTGAGTTTTTGTTGGATCTGAGCATTCTGTTGGATTCTTTTTTACTTAAGGAGTTGTTGATGTAAGTGGTTGCTTTCTTGGCGAGACATTTGTGTGTCATGCACAATGATTTGAAGATAATTCTGGCCCTGATGGGTAACGCATGGATCTCCCTTCTGATGTTAGAGATGTGGTCTGACTTTTTTAGTCCTAGAGCTACTTGTAGGGCTTTATTTTCCATTAGTTGTCGTTTGGCTAGGTTAGCATTAGTCCAACTTGGATAGTATCAGTGCCCTGCCTAGAGTAATGCAGTTTGTGGGCATGAGGAACTGGTGACTTAGTGCAGTAAGTTTGGATGTGTAGGACTTCCTTCAAATATTTGAGAATCACCACCCACCACAACCCCCGAAACAGAACACACCCTGAACACTGCGAAAGCTAGAGAGAGTTTAGAAAGATCAATGGACTTCTGGAGCAAGCTGCCATTGTCCATGGCGTGAAGAGCTGGCCTCCTCAAAATGGTGGCACTGCCCCGACTGCTACATTGCTTCAGCAACATCCCATTGAACGTTCCCCCACGGTTCTTTAGAGATCTGGAGAAGCTCTGCAGACGATTCCTGTGGCAAGGGGGAAGGCACAGAGTGGCACTGCAAGTATTACAGAGACCCTACGAAAAGGGAGGCCTAAAAATCAGCAATTTTGAACTATACTATCTGGCAGGGCAACTGCGGCACGTAGTGAAATGGATGGCGGACGAGATCACAACGGACATCCGACTTCTACAACCAGCCATCCCAAAAATGCTCCTCAGAGACCTACTATGGGTTCCGGCAAGCGCAACACAAAACTACCCATACGTAGCTAAACTAGGGATCCAGATTTGGAAACGGGTCTGCAGGACCATAAAGATAGTAGACCAAATCTCCCCCAGATTCCTATTGCAGCGGCCATGGCGGACAGACCTTGGAGACAAGTGGAAATAAGAAATAGATGGGAGCCCTGTGGAGTAGCTACACTGGGAGATTTGTTTAGCAGCCAAGAGATCCTGACATTTGCAGAACTGCATGAAACTACGGGACTACCCCTGGGACAGTTCCTGCTACACAGAGCAGTCATGGCAAGACTCACACAAAGATGGCCGACATCAAGAACCAGGAAACAGAGCACGAAACCATAGAAAGCATTCTAAATGTTGCTGAAGGGGGCCATGAAATCTCGAGACTCTATGAAACACTATTAGACAGAGCAACCAACAAGGAACTCAGATGCAAGGCAAGATGGGAAATTGAACTTGACATGGAATCTGAAGACTCGGCATGGGAAACCATAACTTACTACCACAAAAAGGAACGCCAGACTACAGTTAATACAATTCTACATCACCAACAGAGCATACCTCACACCGGAAGTGCTTTCCAAGTTTAAGGGGGCAGAAATTAACGAATGCCCTAAATGCAAAGAACTAAGCGCAGGAATGACTCACATGTTTTGGTGGTGCAGGGCAGTACAATCCTTCTGGTCACAGATATCCACAAAAGTGGCAGAAGAAGACATTGAATTGGATATACAAACCCCAGGGGCATGTATCTTGGGTATGTACAAGAAAAACTGCAAGAACAAACCGCTAAATAGGTTAAAAGACCTGATGTACATATCAGCAAAAAGACGCATCGCCATGGGGTGGAAAAACCCCAGGAGCCCCAGTGCCGCACTGTGGTGCGGAGACCTTCGTAGGTGGGTGGCGGCAGAAACTGGAGCATGGGAAACTGCACTACGGGAGCAAATGCTAGACAATAGTGAAGACCTACAGCAATGGGTGGCGCTCACAGTACCATTATTCAACCCAGGTAACGAAGATGCTACCACGGAAGAAGCAAGAAGCCAGCATTCGGAGCATGGTGACGGTAGACTCGAGGGTCAGACTGTGGTCTTGGGTGGGGAGGGAGGGGGGAAGGGAGGGATACATGAGGCAGATCAATGAGTGACGCATTCACGCGTATAATGTTTTGTGTTGGTTATGTTTAAGAAAATTAAAAATTAAAAAAATGTAAAAAAAAAGTAAAAAAAAATAAAGTTTGGATGTGTAGGAGGCAGATGAGGATAATGCGTTTACATGTTTCGTCATAGTTAAATTGGTGTCTAGGTACACCCCTAGGGTTTTTACCCGTTTTAATGCTGGAATAGGGGTACCATCAATGTTGATTGATGAGTATTCAGGGTGGAGGGCGTTCATTTTCGTTGGGGAGCCCACAATCAGAATCTCAGTTTTCTCATCGTTGAGGCATAAGCTGTTCAGAGCCATCCAGTTTTGTATAATTGCGTAGATTTTGTTAATGATCAAGGTATCCTGTTCATAATTCCCTGTGATCGGTATGAGGATCTGGGTGTCATCTGCGAAGTTTGTGTGGATGACACCCATGGCATCCAGTGCTGCAAAAAGAAGCTTAGTGTACGCATTGTAAAGGGTAGGCAAGAGGTAAGACCCTTGGGGTACCCCTATATGATATGATATGATATTTTATTTCTAATGCGCTCGTACACAAGTGTTTCAGAGCGTGACAAGGCAAGAGAGGGGAAACGGGAGAACAAAAACAACAAACTTACTAGGCCCAGTGACATTGAAAAATCGCAAGTACATGGGAGAGGGGGAGTGGGAAAGTGCATGAGAGGGGGGAGAAATGTAAGGTGCGGAGCAAAGGAGAAAACAGATAAATAGTAATAAATAAATAAATAATGAAGGCAACAAACAGTGGTAGTGCAGCCCGAAAATGGCAAGTGCTGGGTTTAAGGCAACAGATAGGGTAGGTCTGATAAGTACAGCAAGAAAAGGGGGGTCTGTATGGGTACAGGTACAGATCCCTGTGCAAGGGGTGGCCTGGGGGCAGTGCTGGAGGGTGGCAGGGTGAGCAGGTACCTGGGCCCGGAGGATAGAGGGTGGCCAGGTGCACAGTGCTAAGAGAGCAACAGATCAGCAGGGAAGAGGGAGGGCGAAGGCAGAAGCAAAGAGGAAGGTCTTGAGGTGCTTCCAGAACCAGAGATGGTTCTCCCCAAGTTTTAGAGTGGCGGGGAGGCTGTTCCAGAGGGAGGCCCCATCCGAAGACAGAGATCTACCCCCGGCTCGCTTATTTGAAAAACGACTGACCATGAGGGAGTTAGAGGTAGAGGAGCAAAGAGCTTGAGAGGGGAGGTATTGGCGAAGGGATATCTGAAGGTATTTTGGACCCAGGCACCAGAAAGTCTTGTGGACAATGCAGAGGGTTTTGAATTTAATCCGTGCATCCACTGAGAGCCAATGGAGAGATTACAGAGCTGGAGAGATACGATCCCAGGGCTTGAGGCCAAGGACAAGTCTTGCAGTCCTGTTCTGGATTAGTTGCATAGGGCGGAGAGTAGAGGCAGGTACATTTAGAAAGAGGCTGTTACAATAGTCCAACATAGAAAGAGCCAGAGCTTGGGAGACAGTGAGCTTCTGGGGGAAGGAGAGGAAGGGCAGAGTGCCTCTGAGGAGATGCAGTAGGAAGTTTGACTTTTTAGAGACATCAGAGATGTGGGCAGAGAAGGAAAGAGTGGAGTCAAAGATGACCCTGAGGTTCTTAGCCTCACAGGTGGGGGTAGGAAGAGAGCCAAGGGAGGCTGGTCAGAGGGTGAGAGGAAAGGATGGAGAAGGGGACTGGAATGGGATCTGCAGCCTCTTTACCAATGGATAATCTAAACATGCACTCTGCTAGAAAGGATTTAACCCAGAGGGTGGCGTCGGTGGAAAATCTAAAGTAATTTGCTAATGTGGCACAGAGTTTGTCATGGTCCACTAGATCGAATGCTGCAGAGAGATCTAACAACAGTAGTATACAGAGTTTGCCTGCATCCCTAATGGAATCCATCTGTATTTTCACATCAAGGCGGTTGGGCCTAAATCCCGATTGTCTAGATCCCAGGAGGTGGTTTTGTTCAAGATGTGCCTGAATTTGAGTGTAGGCTAGTTTGTCTATAATTGTAAGCAGAAAAGGGACAGTGGTTATTGGTCGGTAGTTTGTAGGGACTGTTGCATCTAGTGTTGTTTTTATTTTAGAAGTGGGGTCACCCGAGCTTCTTTTATGCTGGCTGGGACAGTATTTGTATTAAAAGAGGCATTGGCGAAGTTTGTGATGATAGGAGCGAGTGTGCAAACACATAGTTTAACTAGGTGGGCTGGGAAATTATCACCTTTGCAATTGGAGGCTTTTAACTTAGTTATGATATTTGTCTCTAGTTTTTGGGTCACTGGAGTAAAGTGGAACAGCGCGTTGGCATTGTCCTTGGTTATGTTGAGAGTGGAGTCAGGCTTATTTTTGTCTGCTAGGATTTTTCTTTTTGTGATGATTTTTTTTTTTAATAATACAATTTTGGAGGCTAGCACATTTTGGATGTTGGTTCACCATTCTTTGCTAGAGTTAGCCAGCGTAGTAACTGGGGTCGGATTCTCCAGTTCTCTGAGGATGGTGAAGAGCTCCTTAGAGTTGGAGGTGGAGTTGTTAATACGAGTATTATATGCATTGGCATTATGAGTTATGATTGCTGCTTTGTATATTTTGTTGGCCACTATGAAGGCATTGGCTGAGTCTATAGTAAGAGGTTGTTTGTAGATATGTTCAAGGGGTCTTTTTGTGCGCTTGAGCGTGATTAATTCATCATTGAACCAGAAGCTTGATTTTTGTCAAGCTGTTGTGTTTTAGTTGTAATGGGTGCAGCTGCATCAATGATTAATGAGAGACACTTGTGATAAATGTCTGCAAGGTGGCATTGGTTGTCACTTATGACAGTGTTGGACGACAACGCTTCACTAAGGATGGGTGATAGGTTGTCTGCTGTAAGCTTCCGGATGTTTTCTTGTTTCGTAAGTGTCCTTTGTTTTAGTCTTGGGAGGGCATTTCTCGTTACTGACCAGCGTGAAGTTGACACTGTGGTGATCAGTCCAATCAAGATGAGTAATCGAATCGACAGATACTTGGGCATTAAGCGTGAGTATCCAATTGAGTGTTCTGCCCTTATTGTGGGTGGGATCATTCACTAGTTATGTGAAATTCATGTCTTTAAGAGCAACATGGAAAGCATCTGCTTTATGATCTGCTTGTCATTGAAGCCTAAATTGATGTCACCAAGGATGATGCATCTAGTGTTAGGTTTGATGTGGGGAGCTAGTAGGAGGGGGATATATAGGTTCGGGTGGGTGCTGATGTTGGGTGATCTGTATATGACCAAGATATTGGTTGTTGTTTTAGGGTTAGATGTGAATTTGGCTGGGAGAAGTTCATAACCTTCTATTTCTTCAAGGGGGCAGGACCTGATTTGCTCGTTGGTTTTAGCTATTATGGCCATGCCACCTCCCTGTGCATTAGTTCTATTAGTCCTGAGAATTTGAAACCTGGTGGGATGGCAAGAGCTAATAGGGGGCCAGATGTTTGGTGCAACCAAGTTTCTGTTACAACTAAGAGGTCCAGTTGTTGATCAATGATAAGGTCATAGATCTCAATAGCATGGGCTCAGAGAGAGCGGGCATTGATGAGAGTGCCTTTGAAGTTAAGTGGAGGTTCTGCGGGTGGCACTGGGGCAGTAATCGGTGCCTGCGGATCTAAGGTGCTAAGGGGTTGTTTGACTGTGGCTTTGGCTGGTGTTTTGTGTTGTTGGATGATTGGGAGAAGGGGGACGGGGGGTTTATACCGCTTGTGCATGGTCGGGGACGGGTTATGATTGCGCTGGAGCTGTTTGGTCCGTGATCTTAGGTGACTTAATCTCGTATTCCCCTGAATAAGAATGGTGGCAATGGAGTCCAAATTAGTAGGTCTCTGTTCTGAGGCTATCACAGGGGTGATAGTGATGGGCTCTAGAATATTACTGATCCTAGTAGTACTTGGAGTATTAAAGTGGTCCTGGATGGGCTCGTAGGGTCGGGTAGATGGTAGGAACGGGGTGGGACAAGGGATAAGATGGTGGCGGTAACAACCAATTCTGGATAGGCCGTTTCCCTGGGTGATAAAGGCGCTTCCTGAACAGGGTAGGCAGTCTTTTATGATGCAGAATGGATACATAGTGGCGAATAGAAAGCTTAGCATGGTTATAGTAGGTGGCAGTGAGCAGAAGCTCACAAATTACAGGGGCACCTAGTTGGTGGATACAGTATACCTGAATAAAGAGATCAGCCTGGCAGTATACATTCCATATTGAAGGGTATAATGGTGTATGATATGGCACAAAACACCTTAATAATAGGGTTGCTCTAACACAATGTGATCCGTATTAGCAGATAGGATAGTGCGTTCACAGCTCATTTCACATTCATTCCAGGATACATTGCACATACTTAAGGAGAACGGACTAACAATGTGCGGCAGGAAGTGAGGGTTGGCACTGCACAAATCACCTTAACATTACGGTTAGTCTGACACAGTTCATTCCATAATACAGATGCAGACGCAGACAGACGGTAGGCCTTAGGCGTGAGGCCTTTGTGGCTCGGGGCCGGCTAACGCCTTCAGGTGATTCTGGAACTGGCAAGAGGCCTACAGTGGCCTATCAGCATGCTAATGAAGATGGGCAGGACAATGGATCCATTGCTAGGCAACGGATAAGCAACACTTTGTTTTATATAAATATAAAACAAAGTCATGTTTGTTTATGGGTTTGTATGTGGGGTTGATCTTGGGGACATAACTCCTCATGAACGGTGAGGTCTGGCATCATGAATTTTGAATGGAATATTCTTTATTTCATTGCTGAATTAATGCAACTATTTCAAGCTCGAGCGGCCATCCCATTTCTGAGATAATGTTTGTTTTGTTTTTCTGCACTACGTTTTGTGTTGTTCCGCCACAATCTACAGGTCATTTGTAGAAAGTGCTAATTATCGTGCTGTCTGTTTTTTTTTTGTTTTCTTATTTTATTAGAAGAGAGTGAGTGTGTCTTTCTTTTCATTGATTTGTTTTGCAATAAACTTAATACAAGTTTATTTCACTAATTAATTGAACACCAAATGTTTATTTACCTCTGATTTAAATTCTCACATGAATATCATATTGGTATGCTTACTCTGTTTATTTGCAGTGCGTTTAGCAGTGACAATTGGCCACCACCGCTAACAACACTGCAAATAATCAGAGTAAGCATACCAATATGATATTCATGTGAGAATTTAAATCGGAGACGAATAAAAATGTGATGTTCAATTAATTAGTGAAATGAACATGCATCGCATTTTTCTTTTATGGCAAACACCAATATTTCGTCATTTTTTTCAGTGGTATATGAAAAGAAATCTGAGAATGCACATCCTGGGCGAAGCCGGGGACTTAAGCTAGTTTGTTTATAAAAAAAAATATATGAATGTGATGCGCAAACAGATATTTTATACATTCAACAGAAAAAAAGGACTCACAAGTTGCAGTCAATACAATCCTGATTTTACTCATAAACAAAATGAAATTAAATGCACGAAGTGTAAATCACAATTCATTTATAAGATTATACACAAAGTCAAATGAAAACATCAGAAACTTAATCATGAAACTTCATCGAACAGTATTAACATGTAATGTCCATTTTGATGAATCTCAATGATAAACAATTCCAACATGATGACGCGTTTTGGAAACAAATATTCCTTTCTCAAGGCTGTTAATCTGTTACTTCCTTAAAATCATTAGCATCTGCAAGTTAAAGATATAGTTGTATAAGTATCCAAACTAACAAAGTAAACTGGACTCACATATTCATAACACTTCTACTTTATAAAACTGACACCCACATTTCAAATGGTAGATCCTATCACTACGGTGAAAAACCTACAGAAATGTAAAGCACACTAATCAAACTCCCTGGGTTCCATAAATAAATCACATCAGTAATTGCCAACCGCCAAGCAGTTCAACTCACCCACACATGAGTGTCCAAGCGGGTACAGCCTGTTGTCACAACAAAAACTCCTCTTCCTCAGACTCCTGAGACTCCCAGTGATCTGCAAAAAGAGCAGTCAGTGAGAACTCCCGCTGCCTAAAACCCACATATTTTACTGTAACAGCCCGTATGTTCCTACCTGGCATACACATTACACTCGGACGGCAGAGCATCAGACCAGTGAACCGGTCTGGTGCCCTGCGTACACCTTAATGGCAGAGGTGGATGCTAGAAAGCATTTCCTGGTCGGGGGAGACTAGGACGCTGAAAGCCGCCACCTTGGAGTGGCTACACTCTGTTCTCTTGAAGAGCATACAGCTCATATTATAAATTCAACTGTAAGCATTAGGGACCAATAAGTCTAGTTAATAGGATCCAAAAAAAAGACTGGGAACTGCAGTAAAAAGTAATGAAAAGGCATTCACTGACATGATGATCAGCTAATGAAACCACATGTTACACATTTGCTGCACCCTGTTCTCTTAGAGCGCTACTGTGAGTATTGCAAATTCAACTATATACATTAGAGACAAATAAGCATTTAAATTTGTTTTCTTTTAAAACAATTTCATTATTTTTAACCACAAAATAACATACCGACTTCCAAATACAATTGCATACCGACATGTTGCTGAATCATTTCTGTGTATCCCTCCCCCTCTTACTTCCCCCGCCCGCACCCCAGCCTAATACACCCATCTTATCCTTCCATTGCATCGACTTCCTCATATATACATTATCTCACTCTGTCTATCATGCCAGGACTTCATTGACTCTTTGAGCTTCAGCATACCTAGAGGCCATCAGTTCCTGCACTATCTGCTTCCATGAACTCAAGTCCACATTCTGCTCCCCTTGGCGCCTACGGGTTGCCTCCTGCCACACTGTGGTTTCCGCCAATGTCAATTTCTGGAGATCGCTCCACCACTGATGTATGTGTGGACCCTGCATGATTTCCAGCCCATTGCTATCCAGCACTTTGCTCGGATGTATCCTTCAACTTGCCCAAGTGCCTGGCCCGTTGCAGGCATGCAAAGATGCCTAGCATGCAGGCATTGGGGGACCCTATGTCCAATGTTATGCCCGCCTTGGCTAACGCTCAGGCTATCTCATCCCAATACTGCCGGATTTTTCCACATGCCCAGAACATGTCTATCAGGACGGCATTAATAAATCCACATTTTGGGCAAGACTGTTCCGTGGCATTTCTTAACTTGGCTATTCTCACCGGGGTTAAATATGCCCTATGGTTTATGTACAATTGTATTAGCTGGAATCTCACGTTCCTGGACACTTTTTTTGTGATAAGCCATTATTCTGCTCCAGACTGCATCTGTCAATGACTCCTGCAGGTCCACCGCCCAACTGAGCATGTCATTTCCGTGCATGTCCCACTCTTGAGACATTAATAATCATATATTCTAGACACTGCATGCCCCCATTCTGAAATATCATAAAATGTTTCTATCCCCTCATCTACTTGCAATATCCGATCTGCTCCCGGCCATTTATGCTTCAGCATAGTTATGAGCGAGGCGTATATTACATGCTGTCCATCATGTATGCCTGTCTCGGACGTGAGCATTCCAAAGTCGAGCAGTTTGCGTTCTCGTAATAAATCTCCCACCGTTACCACTCCCATGAGCACCCAATAATTCCTGACGTTTAATCTGAGTTGTGATGCTTCCTCCCTTAATGTAAAATGTTAAATGTTAAAGGTATTTGTGCCGCGCACTGTCACCAACGGAATTGGTCCCCAGGCGCTCTGGCGGATCTGAAAACGATAAGGTGTGATGGGTTAGTAAGGTGAAAAGGGAGTAGGATAGTGAGAGGAGTGGTGTTCTGTTGGCAGCTTCAACTCAGTATACACCGGGTGCTGAGCTTTGGTGCGGGTATTGGATCGGTGTCGGTCCGCGTGTGCTGTTGCTCCGGCATATGTGTTGTTGCAGTGTTGTGAAATGCGTGCGGCTTGTTGTGCGAGAGATGGTTGTGTGAGTTTTTTGAGTGAGATAAGTATGCAGAGTTTGAGCTTATGTTGGTTAGTGGGTTACCTTTAGCATGCTAATTAACATTCACAGTTTTGTCTAAGTGGGGCACTAGTTGACCTTTACAATCCTATCTAGATGCGGTGAAGGTTAATGTTTAGAATTCTATCTGGGTGTGGGCCTGCTAACATTCACAATCTTATCCAGATGCGGCACAGGCTAGTGTTCACAGTTCTAAGTGTAGAACATGCTAACATTCAAGTTTCATCTAGGCGCGGGCATGCTATCCTTCAATCAAAATCCTGTCTGGATGCTGCGCATGCTAATGTTCACAATTCTATCTGAGTGTGGCCATGCTAATATTCTCAATTCTATCTGAGTGTGGACATGCTAATATTCACAAGTCTATCTAAGTGTGGACATGCTTAAATCCACAACTCTAAGTGCGGGCATGCTAACATTCAAAGTCCTATTTAGATGCGATGCAGGCTAATATTCACAATTCTATCTGAGCGTGGACATGCTAATATTCACAATTCTATCTGAGTGTACGCATGCTAATATTCACAATTCTATCAAATTCTTGCATGCTAATATTCACAATTCTATCAAAGTGTGGCATGCTAATATCCACAATTCTATCCAAGTGTGGACATGCTAATATTCACAACTCTACCTAAGTGTGGGCATGCTAACATTCAAAGTCCCATCTAGATGCGATGCAGGCTAATATTCACAATTCCATCTGAGTGTGGACATGCTAATATTCACAATTCTATCTGAGTGTGGACATGCTAATATTCACAATTCTATCCAGGTGTGGACATGCTAATATTCACAATTCTATCCAAGTGTGGACATGCTAATATTCACAACTCTATCTAAGTGCGGGCATGCTAACATTCAAAGTCACATCTAGATGCGACGCAGGCTAATATTCACAATTCTATCCAGGTGTGGACATGCTAATATTCACAATTCCACCCAAGTGTGGACATGCTAATATTCACAACTCTATCTAAGTACGGGCATGCTAACATTCAAAGTCACATCTAGATGCGACGCAGGCTAATATTCACAATTCTATCTGCATGTGGACACGCTAATATTCACAATTCTATCCAGGTGTGGACATGCTAATATTCACAATTCCACCCAAGTGTGGACATGCTAATATTCACAACTCTATCTAAGTGCGGGCTTGCTAACATTCAAATTCTCATCTAGATGTGACGTAGGCTAATATTCACAATTCTATTTGCATGTGGACATGCTAATATTGTGGCAGTCTATGTTGTTGGGAGGCAGGGGCATCGCTACGGGGGGGCTAGAGGGGCTATAGCCCCGGATCCTTTGCTTGTAGCCCCGGATGAAGATCAGTGGGCTACAAACAAAGGCTAGCCCCAGGTCGAACATCCGCCCATTTTTCCTGCCGCCTGGCAGTGCTGGAAAGGTGGCACTGTGCACAGTAGACGGCGATGCAGCATGCAGGCAGCAGGCCCAGGAGGCAGCGCAGCAACGTTCGTTCGTGATTTGAATTTAAAAAAGATACGATTCGAACATAACTCTGGCTGCCTGCCTGCCTCCTGGCCCTGGCTTGCTGCCTCAGTGCCTCATGATGACCGCCTGCGCAGGCAGCAGGGTGCCGAGCCACCGCCCAGGCACGTGCCCTGTGCCTTTCCCTGCATGCGCAGATCAAGCCAGCAGGTCACGGACATGCCCAACCCCATGCCGGCAGACTCTAAACGCGAGCTGCCAGGAGCAAGGAGTCCGGTGACGCCAATCGCTCGCCACCTGCACCATCTACTGTGTGGTGACGTGACCCCTGGCCCCGGCCCCAGCTTAGCTGTGTCACCGTGCTCCCCCAACCCTGTGAAGCTGCGGACAGTGCCGGCCCGCCGACTCCAGGACCAAGCCCATTTGGTGGCAGCATATGACCGGCGTGGCGTCGTCACGTCAGCTAACTGCTATAACTTAGGTAGGTGTTTGTGTGTTTGTCGTGTGTGTCGGTATTCACACAGTGTGAAATTTGAATACCAACACTATCAGCATAGCACAATATGAATGAGGGACCGCCGGTCCGGTCCACTGCATGTTGCTGATGCCTCATGTCCCCCACCCCCAGCACGCTGACCGGACACATGGCCCGGGCCCTGGGCTGGGGGACGGGACGGGAGGGAGACAGACAGGAACGTTTCAGCCTCCATCTCGGGAACTGGGAATGAATGCGCAAGGCGGAATTGGGCGGGAGCAAGACTGAGTGCAGAACTCCGTTCTGCTTCTGTTCTCAAGGCCCAAGTTGAGGAAGTTCTGCCCCAGGCTGCATGAGTTTCCCCAATTCAGCTTTGCACATGTTCCCAGACTCATCTGAGCCATACTTTACTCAAAAGCCCAAAGTAATGCAACAAACTGTCCCCGCCGCTCAGAGAGGGTGTGGGGGGGTGCCGGGGCGGATGAGTCAATTGTGTCGATTTCCAGCCCTGAATGTGATTCCGTCCCCATTTGCCTCCCATTGCACCATCCAGACCAGTCCCCATCACTGCCGGATCGAGTACACGGCTCCCCCACCCCCCATCACTGCCGGATCGAGTACACGGTGCCCTCCCCCCACCTCTCCCACATCACTGCCAGATCGAGGACACAGCGCCACACCAGGCCCCCCTCCTACCCACCCAGGGCCTCCACCATGCGTGGGGACCCCGAGAGGCACTGCTGCTACAGTAGGGGGTCTGTGCTGTAAAGCGCTGCACGCCTGCCTCGAGCTCGGGTAGCGCTACACCACGGGTGAGAGGAGGAACCAAAGAGAAGAGGAGATGGCATTCGGCGCTGCAGGTGGCATCCGCGCCTCCCTGGTGCCTCTTGAGGGCTGGCTGAGCTCACTCAGGTACTCTCGGCAACCTGCAAACGGAGTCCTACTGGGGCAGTGGGGCTTAAAAGTGCATCAGACAGTGACACCAATGAAAATGTGTCCTAGTCCCACAATTGCAAATGGCAATTCATTCCTTTTGTGACAGACTGTGAGTTAAGAATAATGTATAATTGCACGGTTTGCACCCATGGTCAGTAGCACGCGGTGCACACTGTGATGCTTTTAAGCACTAATGCCCACAATTAGGGGTCACTCAGAGAAGAGGAGATGGCATTTGGCGCTGCAGGCTGCATCCGCGCCTCCCCGGTGCCTCCTGAGGGGTGGCTGAGCTCACTCAGGTACTCTCGGCAACCTGCAAACGGAGTCCTACTGGGGCAGTGGGGCTTAAAAGTGCATCGGACAGTGACACCAATGAAAATGTGTCCCAGTCCCACAATTGCAAATGGCAATTCATTCCTTTTGTGACAGACTGTGAGTTAATAATGTATAATTGCACCCATGGTCAGCAGCGCGCAGTGCGCACTGTGATGCTTTTAAGGATTAATGCCCACAATTAGGGGTCACTCAGAGAAGAGGAGATGGCATCCGCGCCGCCCTGGTCCTCTTGAGGGCTCACTCAGGTACACTCGGCAACCTGCAAATGGATTCCTACTGGGGCAGTGGGGCTTAAAAGTGCATCGGACATCAATGAAAATGTGTCCCACAATTGCAAATGGCAATTCATTCCTTTTGTGACAGACTGTGGGTTAAGAATAATTTATAATTGCACCCATGGTCAGCAGCGTGCGGTGCGCACTGTGATGCTTTTAAGGACTAATGCCCACAATTAGGGGTCAGCTTGGAGCGCAGAGCTGTGCACGCTGCCAGCCCCGCCAGGAATCAATGTGTGTTCATTTTGCAGCTGTTCAGATTTGCTTCCCCAGAACTTGGAGGATTCATCCGGGTTCTCAGATCTCAACATAAGGCTGTAGATCATTATGTTGTGTCATGTGTGGGGACATCACGTGATCGCGGGAGCGGGATCTCGCGAGCCCACGCTCCGCGGGAAAACGTTCCCGCTTCACAGTTGGCGCCCTGCCAGCCGAAGCGGTCGTGCAGGAGCGCTGCTCCTGACTACATGAGAAGGAGAGTGAGTTACAGAACTCTCACCACAGCTCCTAGGGCATAACACCACAGCCACTGGAGGCTTCATGGGGGCCCTAGGAGTTTACAGCGTGCCACCGGTGAGCACAACCCATCCACAGTGAAGCAAATGGGGAAGCACAGGACTTGGTCGCATTGAACAGTGAGTAAGCGCCCCGCGCCACCAGGCCGCCTTAGAACCTCTCCACTTGTTGCCAGTCAATAAAGACTGTTAGAAACCCTACAGCGTCCTGTCATCTATTTAGGCCACAACATAACTGGCGACGAGGATACCTGAAGTCCCACGGACCCACCATGCAAGGCGCCACACCACCCCCTGCGTTTCTCCCCTTGCCAGGGACACCGGCGATTCCGTGGATGCAATGGGAACCCCTTTTTTCCACCTACTTGGAAGCGGTGGGCGGCACGCGATATGCCCCATCAGGAAGAGGGCGATGCTGTTGAATGCGCTAGGGGTTGAAGGTCAGCGTATCTTTGCCGGCCTTAAAGAAATACCTGCGGCCGACGATGACGCCGAAGACAACGACGTTTACAAAGAAGCCACTCTTCGTATCATGAAGAGGTTCACCAACAAGGAGAACATTGTACTGCACAGGTTGAGATTCTACACTCGCAAACAGGAAGGGAGCGAACCCGTGGATGACTACATCACCAGGATGAGGGAACTCGCTTCTCTTTGCGCCTTCGGAGAAAATGCAGAACAGGTCATCTGCGACATGCTCGTTGTCCACACCAACTCTAGGAAAGTACAGGACAAGCTCATCCAAGAAAAGGAGGTCACCCTCGATAAAGCCATCCAGATTGCCAGGGCGGAGGAAGAAACCTCCAGCAGACGCAAGGAGGCGGGAAGTCACCTGCCCGTGCCCGAAATGGCGGCGCTACAATGGAGAGGTCACAGAGACAAGCAATCCCGCGACGGCCCCAAAGACAAAAGTTCCAGGAAAAAGGAGGCACCGAAATGCTACAGATGCGCCAGCCTCAAGCACATGGCGAACGACCGCGACTGTCCCGCCAGGAATAAGGAGTGCTCCAAGTGCAGACGCATTGGCCACGTGGCTCCAGCATGCATGTGGCGGGAGAAAACTGTGTCCCGTGTCGACGGTGACTGCACCTCAACCGATGAGAATGAACTGCAGGACAGACCCATGGTTGTCATGGTCAATGCCCCCCATGCCAGAAGAGAAAAGCCCCACTGCACCATTAAAGTGAACGGAATGGAAACGCGCGTCATGGCTGATTCGGGATCCGACCTCACCATTCTGCCCATCAACACGTACAAGGAGATGATGGGACATGAAAAAGTGGAGATTAGATCAACCAGGCAAAAACCCACCGTGTTTGGAGGGGCAACGGTCGAACTGTTGGGCTACATCAAGGCCCGTATCGATTTCAAGGAGAGGTCTACCACCACCAAAGTGTATTTTTCTCCCAAAGGTCCAGCCGTGCTGGGGTGGGATGACCAACACAAACTCAGCATGAAACTAGATCCCAGCACTCCGGAACAGGTGCTCATGATCTCGTCAGGAGCAGCGCAAAACTACAAGGAGATCTTTCCAAGCCTGTTTTCCGAGAAACCGGGAAAAGTGAAAAACTTCGTCCACAAAATTCGGCTGAAACCCAACGCCACTCCAGTCAAGCACAAAGTAAGGGCAGTACCTGCCACCGCAAGACCAGCTTTGGACGCCCACCTGAGGAAGATGGTCGAAGAAGGAACCATTGAAACCGTGGAATCCTCGGAGTGGCTGAGTCCGGTAGTACTAGTAAAGAAAAAGTCCAGCAACGACCTCAGGATCTGTATCGACCTGAGAAGCCTGAACTTGGAGGTGATCACGGATAGCTTCCCACTCCCCAGCATCAATGAGATCGTCCTCATGATGAAAGAGGCGGCCATTTTCTCGAAGCTGGACATGCGTGATGCCTATCACCAGATTCCCCTACACAAGTCCTCCCGCCCCCTGACGGCGTTCATCACTCCTTTTGGCACCTTCCAATACACCCGCATGCCTTTCGGGTTATCGTCCGCAGCATCCGCATTCCAGAGGATGATGAACTCCCTACTGAAAGGCCTCACCAATGTCTCATTCTTCCAAGACGACATTCTGGTATACGCCAAGGACAACGAGACCCATGACAAGGCACTCAAGTCAGTCCTAAGCAGACTTCAGGAGGAAGGCATTCACCTACGCCATGAAAAGTGTGTCTTCGGGGTGAACAAAGTAGAGTATCTTGGGTACTGCATCTCGAGTGATGGGGTAAGCCCCAAGAGGAACCTCATGGAGGCCATTACTGAGGCACCGGCGCCGATGTCCAAAGAGGAACTACACTCATTCTTAGGCCTAGCTGAGTACTATGCCAAATTCGTCCCCAGGTTCTCTGAGACCACGTCTCCCATGAGGGAGCTTCTGAAGAAAGGGGCAGCGTACTCTTGGGGCCCAGAACAAGATGAGGCTTTCGGCGAAATCAAGAATAGGATTCTACACGCGCCGTGCCTTAAACCATACAACCCTGAATGGGACACCTACATCACCACTGACGCCAGCGCATACGGCCTAGGGGCCACCTTGACCCAGAAAAAGGGCGACACAGAGAACATTGTGGAGTTTGCATCCAAGGCATTATCCTCATCCGAGAAGAATTACTCTACGGTAGAGAAAGAGATGTTGGCATGCGCTTGGGCCGTCGACTACTTTAGATCATACGTATGGGGGACAAGATTCAAGCTGATCACCGATCACAAGCCCCTAATTCACATGCTGAGCCCGGGTGGCACCAAGACGGCCACCCCCAGACTGACCAGGATCGCCGCGAAGCTCCAAGAATATACCTACGAGATACAACACATTGCGGGCTGGAAAAACGCACAAGCGGACTGCATGTCCAGGCTCCTCAACCAAAGCGCCCCCGGCACCACATTCCTGGAAGACGAATGTGTCGTTGCGTCCATCGGCGACCTGAGGAACGTCGAGTACATGGAAATGAGCGAGCGCCACTGGCAGGAAGAGTTCGAGCAGGACTACGCTCTAAGGCACGTAAGCACCTGGGTTCGAAATGGATGGCCCAACGAGAGAGCGATCCCCGAAGGCCTTCGTCCCTACTGGAAGGTGAACGAGGAAATCACCGCCATGAACGGTCTCATTCTCAGAGGTGATCAAATCATCCCACCCAGCGGAATCCGCAAAGTCATACTGTGCAGAGCACACTCGGGCCATTTAGGGTGCAACATGACCAGAAGAAGGATACGCGACGCATACTGGTGGCCAGGTATGGACCAGGACGTTCGGCAGATGGTCGATAGGTGCCACGAATGCTCCAACAGCGACAAGCGCCTAGCCGTGAGGCAAGCCCCCATGCTGCCCACCGAAGTCCCCAAAGGGGTGTGGCGAAAACTGGGGCTGGATTTCATAGGGCCGCTGGACAACATGCCCCCAGAGCACAGATACGGGATAGTCTTGGTCGACTATTTTTCCAAATGGGTGGAAGCTGACTTCACCCCGGACATCACCACGGGAACAGTCATTGAAACACTCACCGCCATATTCCAGCGGGAGGGCCTGCCCGAAGAACTCGTCACGGACAACGGAGTCCAACTAGTCTCCAGAGAAATGGAAAAATTTCTCAAGCTCAACAACATCAAACAGCGAAAAGCAAGCCTATATCACCCACAGGCAAATGGCCTAGTCGAGCGGGCCAACCGCTTCATCAAAGGGGCGCTGCAACTGGCTCACGCCTCGGGCCTAGACCCATACAAGACGGTCAAAGAAGCCGTAGCAGCCCACCGTCTCACCCCCAATGCCGTCACAGGTGTTTCACCGTTCCATCTGCTGAGGGGGAGAAGGGCGGCATCCTCACTGGTACCACCATGGCTTCAGCAAGTGAAGGCCGACGAAGACGTTGACATGGTTGATGTAACGTGCCGCTTGCAGCGCAACAAAGAAGCAAAGAAAGCACAGAGGGATTTGCGCCGAGCCGCTCGACACACACAAGTCAACAAAGGGGATCTGGTGAAGATACGACTTCCCCACAAGGACACCTCCACAGGTTCCAGATACAGCAGTCCCATAGAAGTCATGGAGAGAGGGACAAACCACATCTGCACCAGCGATGGCAGGAGATGGAATCTAGAGAGGGTAGCCATGTACCGCAGGAAAGAAGACACTGTACACTCGTCAGGAGACACTGGAGGAGATCAAGTCTGCCAAGAGCCATACGAGAACGATCACCTCCCAAGTGGAGACATCATAGAGCCGCACCATCACAACGACTTCGCAAGCTCCCTTCCCCCAACTACACCTAGGGGATCACAGCAAGGAGCTGGACAAAGAGAACCCGATTCACCAGCACCCTCCCAAGGACACTTCATCGATCCCGCTCCATACCCGGATCCTGGCAGGCCCCAGAGAGAGAGAAGGAAACCCAGGAAATATGCGGACTTCATCATGGAGTGACCTCCCATTCTTTTTCCAGCAGAGGAGGTGTGTGGGGACATCACGTGATCGCGCGAGCGTGTACTCGCGAGATCTCGCGAGCCCACGCTCCGCGGGAAAATGTTCCCGCTTCACAGTTGGCGCCCTGCCAGCCAAAGCGGTCGTGCAGGAGCGCTGCTCCTGACTACATGAGAAGGAGAGTGAGTTACAGAACTCTCACCACAGCTCCCAGGGCATAACACCACAGCCACTGGAGGCTTCATGGGGGCCCTAGGAGTTTACAGCGTGCCACCGGTGAGCACAACCCATCCACAGTGAAGCAACTGGGGAAGCACAGGACTTGGTCGCATTGAACAGTGAGTAAGCGTCCCGCGCCACCAGGCCGCCTTAGAACCTCTCCACTTGTTGCCAGTCAATAAAGACTGTTAGAAACCCTACAGCGTCCTGTCATCTATTTAGGCCACAACATCATGTCATTATCTGGCACCTCCTACTTCTCTGTTTGAACTGTAAAGAGGTGTTTGAGGTTTCTGGCATGTGTGATGCACACATCTCTCTGGATGTTTGCGAGACATCTTGTTTTGGTTTGGTTTCATTGGTCTTTGGAACTTGCTTCTGAGTGTGCGTGATTTCACGCCATTTGCCCGAAGCTTTAGTTTTGAGGGTAAGCGTGTTCTACTTTGTGCACAGTTTGAAATGTTGATGTATTCGGTCCTTGTTTGCTGTCCTGGCCTTTGGGTTCAGTCTGGCATCTTGAAGGCTTATGAATCTGCTGGTCAAAGTGACACTGCCATGCCCCAGGGACTTGCTCAGCAGGTACATATACTTAGCAGCCTTTCCAAGATGTTTGCCATAATTATCCTTTTCTTTCTATTTAAGTATTAGAGGCCGAACCCTCCCAAGATGTCAGGTGTGACTTCCTGAGTGTAATATGGTCCTGGTCCATTCCTTTGTATCATAGCGACTTCAACTATGAATGACAACAAGTTATTTTGAATCACTAAAACTGAATGTGTTTCATGGATCATTAGACAGTTTGGCGTCACTTGGGAATGTGACAGTCTTTGTGGTTTATATTTGCATTTCTCTTAAGAACTCCCCCGAGCCAGCCTGTGGTGAAAGCTTCTGGGATGTTGGGAAATAAGGTGTGTCTCCTGAGCCACATGACATTAGTGTGTTTAAATACGTGAGGTGGTGAGCAGAGGGGCAGCCCAACCTTGCCGGCACGGTTGGTTTTTTTTTGTAGGTGATCGGTGTGTCAGTGCTGGGAGAGGTGGGTAACCCTCTGTTGGGTGTACGGGGGTAGCCTTGCAGCCTGCCACTGCTTGGCTCTCTGCATCAGTGTCTCAGTGACGCACCAGGAGGGGCAGTCCTAGTGTCACTCTGAGCTGAGTTGTAGACCCGCTTCCATGGCAATATGATGTGCCTGCAGCACTGTGTGGAGTGCAACTACATGCAAATACAAATGGAATGAAACCACAAATGTACTTGTTTAAAAAGGTATGTTGGAAAAGAAAATGCTTTCCATTTGTTAGTTATGTTCTGTTTTACTGGGTATTTGTATCCGCCTGCTTGCTGCAGCTTATTAGTGGTACAGTATTCAGCAGCCATTTAGATCACTAAGAAACATATGTACTTTGCTGGTTATTTTGGAAAAATCATGCCGAAATGTGTGTGATTTTGACAGCATTTTTAAAAAAATGCTCTTGTGGGGGGTGGGGGGATGGGCCCGGCCCGCCCCTGCACCACCCTGGTCAAGTTGAGGCTTGCTCGCTGCGCTCGCTCACTACATAATTACATTTGTTATGTCCCACCACTTCGTAAGCCCACTAGCTAGCCCCTGTCAGTCCAACAACAGCAGTAAGTGCATGTATGGTTAATGAAGCAAACGTGTATCTCTCCAGTTGCTGCTTAAATACAATTTCTCAATCCCTGCCAAGTCTTTGGCTGTCCTGTCCAAAGGCTTTTCTTTGTCTTATATAACCTCAAAAGTATTACATGGCACTACTGGATGAATGTTCAGGTTTTGGAGTGGCAAATCTTCAATGAGCATGAGCACTTTGAGCAGTATAGTTTGCAATATTAACGCTTGAAATCGCAACGAGACGCGTACGTTCAGATCATGTAGTTATGTGAAGTCCAAACTTGCAATGGGCTCTAGCCCCGGATCTTTTACAAACCTAGCAACGCCCCTGTTGGGAGGTAAGATAGAGTGTCAGGGGTTTTCTAGAGTAAAGTAATTGCTCTACTCCCCACCCATGCTACACTTACAGTTTGTGTTGGTGTCTGTTGACTACTGGCTTCACTGACTTCCCCTGCAGACACCTGCAGACACATCTTGGAGCCGCCAATGTCAGAGCCGCCCTTAGCATTGGGGCCCTTAGCCACAGGGGCTGCCTGGCAGAAGGCTGCCCTGGGAGGGTTCATGATATGTGGCCAAGAGACCAATCAAGGTGCAGGGGTAGGGAGGCGGGATTGGGCTGGGGAACGAGGGGGGAAGGAGGAAAGGGGACTGGAGTGCCGAGCGTGCAAACCTAACATTTTCAAACACTTTTACAGTGTTTGGAAGAGTTGTAGGGGCATCTGGGGGCAAACTCACCTTGGCCAGCTCTTCCTGTGCAGTGATGGTGCTGGTGAGGGCGCAACGCACCGCGAGTTTGGTTTTTTGTTTTTTTTGTTTTGGCCCGGGGCACCAATCAGGGTGCAGGGGGAGGGTTGGGAGGCAGGATTGGGCTGGGGAACGAGGGGGGAAGGAGGAAAGGGGACTGGAGCGCCGAGCGCGCAAACCTACCATTTTCAAACACTTTTACAGTGTTTGGAAGAGTTGTAGGGGCATCTGGGGGCAAACTCACCTTGGCCAGCTCTTCCTGTGCAGTCCACAACTAATGCCACTATTGGAATCTGTGGGGAGTAGGGTGTATCCTTTTTTAGAAACTGCATGGCCCTGAGCCACATCGTCTTACCTAGCGTCAACAACAGAGGAGCTTTTGAGGCTTGCTGTCCATATCATCTCCTTCAGGTAAAATGGGGTTCATGCTAGCTGCAGCAGCTGTACTTCTTGGGCCTGCTCATCCAACAGCCAACTCGTGACATACTGGAGCTGGCATGCAAGGAAATATGCCTCAAAATTAGGTACTTTTATACCTCCCTGCTCATACAGCCTCTGTAATTTCGACAGTGCCATCCTACATCTAGAGTTATGCCATAGAAACCGTTGGCATATTGTATCGAGATTCCTGAAAAAACCTTTAGGTATATTGTACAGGATTTTGGTAAAGAAGTGTAGCAACCTCGGGAGCACCACCATCTTCAACAGTGCTGCTCTCCCCATCACAGTGAGTGGCAACCTAGGCCAGAAATTCATAGATTTCTCAATATCGCTTACGTCGCGTTCTATGTATATTCTACCTTGGGGTCATGGAAAATGTCCACTCCTAGGTATCTGAATGAATTCACTGCTCAATGGATCAGCAGCACTGGTAGCGTGTAAAGGGGTTTTCCTGTATACCCAGCCAGGGGGAACAAGCAAGATTTCTGTGCATTTATTGTGATACCGGATAGTTCTGTGTATTGCTCAAACACGTCCAAAATATACTGCAAGTTAGTTTCAGGATGTTGTAAGTATAATAACATGTCATTGGCGTATAAAGAAATCAGGTTAACTGTGCCCCTTACTACTATGCCTGCCTCACGGTATTTTTTCCTAAGATATGCTGCTAGCGGCTCTAGTGCCGGAATAAATAACATTGGAGACCATGGGCAACCCTGCCTCGTACCTTTCTCAAGTTGCCATTGGTTTCAAATTTGATCCCCCATCCTAACCCTCACTATTGGGCTGCTATACAGCAGCCGCACCCATTTTATGTATATGGGTCCCATGCCAAACTTCTGCAGGACCGCTAACAGCCATGGTCATCTGACCGAGTCAAGTGCCTTGACCGCATCCAGCGAGGCCACTGCATACAGGCCTGAACTATTTTGGATTTGATCAATAACATGGTGTAACCTTCTCAAATTACATGTAATAATCCTGTCTGGGTCATATCCTGACTAGTCTGGGTGTATTAGCTTAGATATTGCCGGCTTAAGCCTGTTGGTCAATAAGGCGTTAATATTTTCCCATCATGGTTCAACGACGACAGGGGTTTATATGACCGCAGTCTCTGGCAGGTTTATTGGGCTACAATAATGGCACTGTGACTGACTCCCGCAACGAGGTTGGTAACATACCGGATTCCAGTGCCTCATTCAACATTGCTCGCAGTGGGGGAACTACCTCTGTTATGTATTCTTTGTAAAACTTCACTGAGTAATCCGTCTATCCCTGGGGCCTTACCAGTCGGCAACCCTCCGATTGTTGATTTTAGTTCCTCTTTGGTGATAGGGGCGTCTAACTGGTTCGCTGTCTCTGCATCTAGCCTCGGGAGATCTAACTGTTGCAGAGCCTCATCTATATCTCAGGCTTGTGTTGCCGATGACTCACTATATATCTCCTGATAATACTCCTGAAAACACTTGTTTATGCTATCTTGCTTCCTATGGGCTTCTCCGTTTCCTCCTATAATCTTGCTTATTGTTTCCCGTTTGTGTTCGCTTTTACATAGCCAGGCCAACAGTCGTCCCGGCTTTTCCCCTTCAGCGTGTTGCCTTTCCACATATTTTCTATAATTCAGCATGCCTATCCCAATGCTCTAAAAATTCCTGATGCAGACGGGTGACCTCTCTGGCCCGTCCTTTGGTCATATCTCCTGCGTTCTCTAAGTCTTCTAGTTTAGTTTCAGCCTTGTGCAAATCCTTTTCAATTCCAGTTTGCAATCCTTTCGCCTTAGCTAGCGCCATCCCCCTAATCACTACTTTAAAGGCCTTCCACAGCGTGCCTGCCGATGCAACACTCCCTGTATTGTGTATAAAATACTCTTTCACACCCTCTCTCAGGTGTTCCTGGAACGTTAGGTCTCTTAGGGATTCACACCTTAACCTCCAAGTCGGTATGCGTGCTCTAGGGGGAGCGCCCTAACATGTGACCAACAGGGGTGCATGATCCTCTAATACCTGTGCCTTGTATTCAGCTGTTTTAAATTCATCCAGCGTTTCATCCCCCGCAGAAACATAGTCCAATCTGGTGTATAAATTGTTAGGGGCAGTATAATGGGAGTAGCCTCCGACTTGCGGATGTAAGGTCTTCCATACATTAGCTAAATTGAATTCCCGTAATAAAGTATTTAGGGCTTTGGCCGCAGGGCTAGGGTGCAGCGGCTGGTTGTCGGATCTATCAAGTTCTGGGTGCAGTGTACAGTTAAAATCCCCTACCCATATTACTGTATCGTCCCTATATGAGCCAAAATGGGGGTAAAACTGGCAAAAGTAAGCTGCTGTATCATGATTTGGTGCATAGGTGTTAATAATGCTTATACCTCTCCCTTCCATAAGCCCTTGTACTATAATCAACCTCCCCCCCTCATCTGCAAAGGTTCTGAGTACTTTAAATGGTACCGTCGGTGCGATCCATATTTGGACCCCTCTCACGTTTGAAGAATACGACAAGCCTATCGTTATCCTCCTTGTCCCGGGAGGATAGCTCAGTGGCAATGTGCTTGCCTTGGAAACAAGACAACAGGAAGCAACACAGGTTTGATTCCCAGGTCCACGCTTAAAAACCTCCGGCTATTAGGCGCGTTATAAATACGCAACTAAGAGACATTTACCTATAACAGCACCTCGATGCCCATGTGCTGTGTGAGCGCTTTAAAAATGCAAATAAATGAATAAACAGATCCCCCTCCACTTCCGGTCTTGGACAGTTAGTCTATGTGCTGTGAGATGCGTCTCTTGCAAGAACGCTACATCAATTTTTTGGCGCCGTAAATAAGTCAATACCCTTTGCTGTTTCATATAGCTGTTTAGCCCTCTGGCATTCCATTAACAATTCTTAGTTACCCCTACATGAATTGGCCTCTGCGTTCGTCTCCACAGTTCGATGTCTTGGTCAAAGCTTCCTGGTGCGTATCTACAGGCTAACTCCCCACTAGCTACCCCAACTCCCAATCCTACCCCCCCAACAATTGCCCAGCTCAATATTTTGTGTTCAGGCATCTCTGCTTCTCACCCCTCCCTAGTTGCATCCTTGTGTCAGGACTGCAGAAGGCAGATACTCCAACCTTGGTGTCCGTGAACCATTCCACTGCAGGGTGAAGAACAATTCCCTCCTGAGGCTCTCCTCGGTGGGAACTCCTTGCTGGCTCCTTCGCCTTCCAAATATGTTGCCTGAATGTTGCCATTAAAGTTTTCCCTATTGTATCCCATCAATTGGGTCCAGTAATGATCTGTCCTTGAACCTACCTGGTGTAGTCAGGGTATGCGGTAATGTTGCTGATGCTCTGTGTATTGTGCCCCCTTTACGGAAGTGATCCAAAATCTTCTCCCTGTCTTTATAGTTTAAGATCCGTGCTATTATGGGCCGCGGCGGGGCACCTGGTGACGGTTTTCTAGTCAGCGGCGTGTGTGCTCTCTCCACAGTAAAGCCTTGGGTGAGGTTACCTGGACCAATGTCTTGCAATAGCATAGTCTCTATGTAATTGGTGGGGTTAATCCCTTCTTCCCCCTCTGGAAGACCAATTTTTCTGACGTTGTTACGTCTGGCCCTTCCCTCCACATCTTCCACTATGCCCTCCAGGTTTCTCATCTGTTGCTGTAATATCAACACAGCTCTTGTGGTGTCTTTCAGGCTGCTGGTGTTGATCACTACTTCCTTCACCAGTGTCCCTGTGCGCTCTGCAAGGGCCTGGACATCTTGTCTCAGGAGGTTCACATCAATGCTGATCGCATCCATTTTGGATTCTAATGCTACTTTCAAGGCTGCTATTGCCTCCAATACTTGCTGGTCTCCATTCCCGTGGATCTGCTCCCCTAGCACGGCCGGGTTCGTTGATCAGGCCGAGTCAGCTGTCAGCGTAGTTTTAGCAAAAATGTCCACGTGTGGGCTGCTTGGATCTGTTTTTCTGCGACTTCGACACCATGGCCAATCTCTTAGTGTTAGCTCTTACACCGCCCTATACTTCTGTACCAGCTACTGTGCGGACCTTGTTTACCTGTTATGGTTGGACGGGGAGTGCCTGTGTTGTAACACATCTGAATTGCCTCCTCATTATACCTTCATTGTTCATCTCTTGGGCTTGACTGGCATACCCGTATGCACTCCTCTGGGGCAAACAACCCCAATCAAACTTAATAATACTGATTTGTTTATAAAAAAAGATGTGTTACTCGAAAAAAACGATCTTATTTTCAAGCCTGCGGCTAAAGGGGGTGCACTAGAGCTCATGCATAAGGATGATTACAATGAAGAAGCATTGAGACAGCTTATGGACAGGGAAATCTATCAAGAGCTTTTGTTTGATTAAATAGAGAAGGTGAAATCTCTGATCAAAGATGCGTTAGATGAGGCGGAACATCGACAGGCCACATCTGAAAAAACAAGGTTCCTTGAAGTATCAAATCCAGTAATACCAGTATTTTACCTATTCTTAAAAATCCATAAGAGGTTGGTGAAGCCTTCTGACCATCCTATCATAGTGGCCATGGGGCGTTTACTTGAACTACTGGCACAGTATCTGCGCACAGCTAGTCAACCTTTGATTCAAGAGAGTCCTACATATATTAGAGATACTACAGACTTTTTGAACTAACTGAATGAGGTCCAGTTCATGGAGGGTCGTGACATCATGTTTACCATGGATGTCACGTCACTTTATACTAACAGTGCACGAATCAGGTTTAGAAGCAATGGAATGGGTTTTGTTAACTACTGAGTCGTGTAAAGCAGACAGGGTATTCTTATTCACCTAGTTGAAATTGGTACTTCAAAACTACTTTTTCAAATTCAGTGATACATACTTGCAAATGTCAGCCACCTCAATGGTTGCAGTGATGGCACCTAGTTATGCCAATACTGTCATGCTATATCTTGAGAGGGAGCATGTATTGAATTCACCTAGATGGATGCAACACCTGACGATGTATGTTTGATTCATCAATGATATCTTTGGCATAGAGACAGAAACGGAGGATGACTTGTTAAAATTCTTTGAGATGATGGATAATATGAACACCAGAATCAGATTTACGACAGTATTTAGCAGATCTAACATCCACTTCCTTGATGTGGAAATCTACCAGCAAGGTGGCCAATAAC
Source organism: Ambystoma mexicanum (assembly GCF_040938575.1). Lineage (NCBI taxonomy): Eukaryota > Metazoa > Chordata > Amphibia > Caudata > Ambystomatidae > Ambystoma > Ambystoma mexicanum. The sequence goes on from NC_090932.1 coordinate 549,019,867, forward strand.
GCGCCAATACACAAGTGTTTCTTGGCGCAACAAGACAAGGAGGGGAAAACAAAGGGAGGCCAAAACAGCGATCTTACTAGTCCTTGTGTCATTCAGATCTCGTAAGTGCAGGGTAGGAATAGCTCACTCCTAGCCACAAGCTTACATCCAAAACGGACATTGTGTAGCATACCATTAAGCCAATTCTTGAGATATAGAAGAAAAGTCTCAAGCCCAGAAGAGTATCAGTAACAAGCATCAAATCTACAACCAACATTTGTGAAACAAAAATACGACGAGCACTAATCAAGGGAGTAGCAGAAAAAGTAGCACATATATCAAGGGAATCAATGTTGACCCTGAGGCAACTGAGAACAGACCCAGGAATGATATACGTGACCACCTATTCTACATAGAGTTCACAAATCAAGAAAATAGTTAAAAAAACATTGGCCTTTGTTGCACATAGACCCCATATTTGAGAGGCTATTTCCTAATCCTCCAACATTTGCTTATAGGAATAGTATGGCACTGAGAAACTCACTGATGAGAGCAGAATTGGTTACCCCAAAACACTGAACACTAAATGTATGGGAACACAACCGTGTCTTAACTGCCAGCATTGTGATAACCTCATCAGGGGTAATACCATAACTCACCCATACTCCATGAAAAAATCCATCTAAAACACTACTGTATATGTGACGCCTCTAATGGCATATATGCACTTAAATACCCTTGTGGGCTTTTCTATGTGGGCTTGACCACGAGAAAAGCCAAAATACATTGGACCAAACAGAAATCCAACATACGCATTAAAAAACTCAAATCACCAGTCGCAAAACATTTCATAGAGGCCAGGCATACACTAGCAAGGCTGATGTGTGCCATTTTGGAACATTTAACTATCAACAAGAGGGGGGTGATAGCACAAGGAAGCTGTTGCAGAAGGACATTTTATGGGTGGAGCTTATCTACTCAATGACACCCAGGGGCATGAACTATGATGTAGATTTCACATGCTACTTATGGGGGAGAGGGAGAGATAACCTTTGACTCTGTCATTTGATGACTTTACTAAGGGTTTGTGGTACATCTACTATTAGTCGGTTAGATTGTTAGCAGGTATGCCTGCAAGGTGCTAAGTTCTTGTACTAACCAAGATGCACCATGTTGCTTAATTAGCTTATCATCATGTCATGGAATACCCTTTGTAATTTCTCACCACAGTTCCCAGTCTTCTTTTTGGACACTATTAACTGTGCTTATTTGTCTCAAACGTATATAGTTGTATTTGGAATACTCGCTGTATGTAAGAGAACAGGGTGCAGTCAATGTGTAACATGTGGCTTAATTAGCTGATCATCAAGTCAATGAATGCCTTTTTCTTACTTTTTACTGCAGTTCCCAGTCTTCTTTTTGGATACTATTAACTGGACTTATTGGTCCTTAATGCTTACCACTGAATTTATAATACACGCTGTATGCGCTTCAAGAGAACGGAGTGTAGCCACTCAAGATGGCCACTTTCAGTGTCCTAGCCTCACCTGACCCAGAAATGCTTTCTAACATCCGTCTCTGTCATTAAAACGCAGACACGGGCACCAGTCCGGTTCGCTGGTCTGATGCTCTGCCGTCCGAGTGAAACGTGTATTGCAGGTAGGAACATACGGGTTGTTACAGTAAAATATGTGGGTTTTAGGCAGCGGGAAGTTCTCAAAGACTGCTTTATTTGCATATCACCGGGAGTCCTAGGAGTCTGAGGAAGAGGAGTTTTTTTTGCGACAAGGGGCTATACCCGCTTGGATACTCATGTGTGGGTGAGTTGAAGCACTTGGTTGGTTGCAATTACTGATGTAATTTAGTTATGCAACCCAGGGAGTCTGAGTAGTGTGTTTCGCATTTTTAGGAGCTTTCACCGTACGATCTAGCAGTTGAAAGGTGGGTGTCAGTTTTATAAAGTAGAAGTGATCTGAATATGTTAGTTCAGTTTACTTTATTAGTTTGGATACGTATATAGCCATTTCTTTAATTTGCAGATGCTAATGAATTTAAGGAAGTAATAGATTAACAGCCTTGAGAAAGGAATATTTGGTTCTGAAACACGTCAGCATGTTGGAATTGTTTATCATTGAGATTCATCAAAATAGACATTCCATGTTAATACAGTTCGATGAAGATTCATGATTAAGTTTCTGGTGTTTTAATTTGACTTTGTGTATAATCTTATAAATTAATTGTGATTTGCACTTCATGCATTTAATTTAATTTCATGAGTAAAATCAGGAGTGTATGGACTGCAACTTGTGTAAATCTTTGCTGTTGAATGTATCAAATATCCTTCTGCAAATCACATTCACATCTTTTTTGTAAACAAATCAGTATTGCTAATTACATTTGATTGGGGTTGTTTGACCCAGAGGAGTGGATATGGGTTCACCAGTCGGCCATGACTGGATTGTGTCTTGCTAAATTGAAGCCTTGCTTGGTTTTCAGTTGCTGTGATTGCAGCTCTAGCACTTGTTGGACAGTAAGCCACCTGTGGTCACAGTGAACCTTCACAGATAATGCAGACTTTACTTTCTGTTTTGTAAATTACTTTATAGCTATGTTCTGTTGGTTCTGCTTACCTCATATCGTCCAGCAAGATGCTTACAGCATTACTATCTTGTTACAGCTTAATACTCTTCTTGAGTGCAATTGTCAGAATCAAATTTCAATTGTGGGAGAAGTATTTAAATCTTGTATGGTTACATTGTTATATTTGTTGTCCATAGCTACATGTTGTTGTTGCCAACTGGTTTTTAAAAATTGTATTTTTTTACCGTTGAATAATTTGATAGTGCACTCCAGTTTTTAATAGTGCTTTTAATAATTGTAACCTTGTTGTAAACAGCAACCTGGAGGATTCTTTTTTTAAGACACCAGACTGTATTTGTACTAGTTCATTTTATAGCCAATTTGTACACCGTGGCATTCATACACTTTATCGTTGCATCGCAGCACTTTCTTTACATCAGCGGGCCACACAATTAGCCCAATATGTCCAAGAGGAAAGCTGTTGTCAACGCTAACATCTCACAAAAGGAGTGGCCCAAATACTCTCTAACTCACGCACTATAACAATGCACCTCATCTATAGACCCCCAGGGCATATAGGATCATTTGAGGAAGAAATCATCTCCCTCCTCACTGCCAACACCAAGCCAACGTCACAAATTCTCATCCTTGGCGATTTTAACCTTGGCTTTAACGACCCTCTTGACCAACCGGCAATGGCACTGGCCAACACCATGGCTGATTTAGGCCTTACTCAAAGCGCCCTCCTTCCTACCCATGAAAAAGGAAGAATCCTTGACTGGGTTGCCAACCTTAACTGTGCAACCAACATAACGACAATTGAACCACTACATTGGACTGACCACTCTTTACTATTATTTAATCTTCAAGACTGCTCACCCCCTAGCAGAGAGAATCCTATTGCTCCACCCTCTCTGACCAGGAATAAAAAGAATAGCACAGTGGAGAATCTCAAACCTTTTCTCTAGTCACTATGTAGCCCCTCACTTGCCACATCTTACCCAGCTGAATTAGTGGACCTTTACAACAAAACTCTTACCACTGCCCTAGACAATATCGCACCTCTAAAAATGCGTAAAAGTAAACCCAAAGTGCACTTGAAACCTGGTTCACCCCAACCTCAAAGCCCTAAGAAATGAAAAAAGAAAATGCGAAATGACCTGGAAAAATAACCCCTCCATGTCCAACAAAGTTATCCTCCAAAAAATCTCAACCACTTACAAAGAAGGAATTCTGTAAGCAAAATGTGACACCTACAGTGCAAGGATCAATAAAGCGAGCTCAAGCACGAGAGAACTATTCACTATTCTTAGAGAACTCGAATCACCAACCCCATCTACTGACAATTGCATTAAAGATGAAAAATTGGTAACTGAAATTCAAGAAGCCTTATCCAACAAAATTAACATGCTCCAGAAGAAAATAGCCACAAAAAAACATAATCTTCCACTTCTTGCCAACACCTCGAAATCCAGCCTGACTGTACCCAAACCACTGCTTTGCTTTAAATTCACTCCAGTATCCATCCGAGAAGTGCAAAAAATCATAACCTCTCTCAAACCTTCCAACTGTCAAGGTGAGACCTGTGTAGCCTCAGTTGTAAAAGAAGCTTCAAACGCACTTGCTCCCTTTATCACCAAACTAATTAACGCTTCCTTCCATACCTGTACCGTCCCCACTAATTAAAACAACTCATGGGTCCTCCTACTTCTAAAAAAACATCCCTGGACCCTCACATCCCTACTAACTTCAGGCCCTTTACCACAGTCCCATTTTTACTCAAGATTATTGATAAGGCTGCATATAACCAAATACAGTCTTACCTTGCGACCAACAAGCTTCTTGGACTCCGTCAATCTGGCTTCAGATCCCAACATGGCACAGAAACCGCCTTGATTGACCTGAAGATCCAGATTGACTATCTGAAGAACAAAGGAAAATCAGCCATGTTGCTTCTGCTGGACCTGTCAGCAGCTTTTGACCTGTTGATCATAAGGTGTTACATAACCACCTATCCACATCAGCCCATTTTTCAGCAGAAGCAACAGCCTGGATTGAATCCTTCCTCAACAATAGGTCCATGAGAGTCTTCTCAGACTCGGCAGCAGCTGACCCCACCCTCATATCCTGCGGAGTCCCTCAGGGATCATGCGTATCACCCACGATGTATAACGCATTTACCAAGCCCCTGTTTGTTGATCTGGATGATCTGGGTGTCACCTACACCAACTATGCAGATGACACCCAGATCCTCATTCCTTTGACAGGTGTCTACAAGGAAGACCTAGCCTTGATCAACAAAATCTACCTCATCATTCAGGCCTGGATGGCCACACATGGCCTATGCCTGAATGACGAGAAGACTGAGATACTCCTCCTAGCCACTCCTACCAACCTGAAAAGAATGTGTAACCAATATCTATCATTTAACATAGATGGAAATTATATTAAAGTGGCCAAAGAGGTCCAAACCCTAGGCTTTTATATCGACTCTTCTCTGAATATGCGCAAACAGGTTAGGGCGACAGCCTCTGCGACAGCGTATACATGCACGCTCATGTATACCTGCAAACCCTTCCTGTCAACACAGAGCTGCACCACATTAGCCAGAGCTTTAGTTTTATCAAAACTTGACTATTGGAAGGCACTTTACTTAGGTGCCAGCAAAAACGCCACAAACAAACTCCAGATACTGCAGAACAATGCTCTTAGAACTGCCTTGGGTATCTCTAGAAGGCAACACATCTCTGGGATCAGACGTGACAACAAGTTGGTCTCCATCAATGAGAGAATACAATTAAAAAACGGCATCCTTAACTTACAAATGCCTCAACAATTCAGCCCCTCCTTACCTTGCTGATAAATTCTCCAAGAATAACACCTCCCATCACACCAGATCTTCTAACTCTGGCCTCCTAAAAGTACCTAGGTATAAACTAAAAAAAAGCTGGGGGGAGTAGATTCCCTGTATTGGCAGCTCAACTGTGGAACTCTCTGCCCACCTCCCTAAGAGCAGACCAGTACTTCCATAAATTCAGGAAAAACTCTAAATAATGGCTTATCTCTAAAAACACCCCACAGTAGACACCCCCCACAAGGTGCACACCTCCTCCTATCTTTACTTTAGCACCCATGAAACTATCGTTTAGATAATACTACTCCTAAAATTCCATTATTGTACATACTGTATATTCTTATATGTAAATCTGATGTCATTGTATATTGTACTGTATAGGTCGTTGAGTTATTATTATTGTATTACCACTGTATAACTAAGTAAATGCATCTCCTTGTAAAGTGTGAACAGTTACCCATATATATATATATATATATATATATATATATATATATATATATATATATATATATATAAACAAACACTATAAAGTGTTTGAGACAATCAGAGAAGTTAACGCCCTGATCACTGAGAATCACAGATAGCAAGGGCACTCATGCCATCGTTTGTTGTTACCTGAATATCATTGTGGGCGTTATAAAGTTCAATAATGATTGTTGTGGAACTATGTCTGGGGCCAGGTAGAAATGCAGGAATACTATAATTCTTTCCTCCCACTTGTCCAATGTTCTTGGCAATCTCAAAGCCCTCTAAAAGTTCTTTTGGTTTGGTTTTCTCTAACACCTTTCTGGGGCATGCATGATTATGCCCTGGACTGCCTTCCTCTACCGTGATTAAATACCCCAGACTTGTTTCCTCATCGTTAAACCACAATTCGATTTAATGACCTTCCTTTCGGGTCCCTTACAATTAGCCCCTCCATCAATATCTATGGAGCCCCTCTACCTCCAGCTAAAGGTACTTCTGATCAGAGTTCAAAAGGGTTTGCACCTGTTGAAGAAGCCATTAAAAAAGGTACACCAGTATGAATCCCCCACCCAATCTCGGTCCTAACTCAGAGGAGAACTGCCCCTCTCTACTGCAATAAAGATGGATAGGCCCAGATCCCATAGGTGGGGCCTATAATAGAGATACAAACATTGTCGTACTGTGTAATGTCCCTAGATTAAACCACAACTCCTACAAGAACCAAGATGCATTAATTAACAAATGCATCCATTGGATCTGTTCAGATAAAGGAAGTACCTTGATTATCCAGGAGACATAGTATGATATGGAATGCAGGCTGTGGAAAAAGAACTTGGTAAATTATTTTAACAACTGCCTGACAATAGATAAAGATCCCTTCCGATTGCTTCAGGGTAACTTCAAGGGGGTTTGGGGGGTTGGGTGAAAAGATTCCTCCGGAGACATGGTGGGTGCCTTTTGAGGGACTATATTGTGCAATCGAACGAAGAAGGAAACATACCATCAAATTCGTCGGTAATGGAAATAACTACCAGAGTCACTATCTTTTGCTTCACCTTACTAGAAGTCGTATTGGCCATCAGACCCCAGAAAAAAGGCCCCGGGGCCAGATACAATTCCTGTTGATCTGTACAAGAGTGCACCAACAATTTGGGCCCCAGTTCTTTGGTGTAATAGTGGAGGTTGGCATGGTACCCTGGTCATGGCAGAACGCTGAAATTGTGGCAATATATACAAAATCAGGAGAGGAGATAGTCCCAGGATTGACTGTGCAATTTCTCTCCTTTTTTGCTAAAGTTGTCCTAAAGCATTTGCAGGACTGTGTGGATTTGAGCATGATTCTAAACAATCTCCAAGCAGTTTTTAGAGACGGAATAAGTATGTTAGATCATAGCTTCCAATTCCACCTTATCTTCCAAAAATATACAGTTTTATGCAAAATAAGGATCTATGCAGTTTTTGTAGATCTGCGCACAGCGTTCGATGGGTCTCTAGAAACCTGATGTGGCAGACTCTTGTTAATAGGAATGTCCCACCCAATCTTTAAAAGACTCATCCTGATATTGTACTCAGGGAATTGGGCTGTGGTACTGTGGGGCATAGCAGGCAAGGTGACAGATCCATATCATGTTAGAAGGGGGTACACAGGGGGTGCGTTCTTGCATCCCTGTTTAATATTTATATTAATGAGTTGATTGACGATATGGTGTTAACTTGTCTGGACTCCCAGAGAATAGAAAATGATAGATTTTCAGCCCTCTTTCTTTTGCAGATGATGCTGTGCTGTTGGCTACTTGCCTGATGGGCTTGAAGAGAACAACTGATAGTAAAATATCAAATGTAATCAAATACATTTTAAAATTAATTTGAGGAAAACAAAAGCCATAATCTTCAAGCTCAAACACTCAAGACATTGTGTCTTGAATGCTTGTGTAGAGGGTTGCAAACTCGAACAGGTCCGTTTTTATGATTATTTGGAAACAAGATTTACAGACAAATCTTGGTCAGCTTAACTTGACAGGTTTGCGCGACTCTTGAAAGGAATTGTGGAGCGATAGCCAAATTTTAACTCAGCCACGGAAGTTGGGCCCTCAGTCCGGCTCTCAAATTGTATCAGCTATATTGGGCATGTATGAAGTTGAAATTTGGGGGCCCAAATATGCCAGAAGCCTTGAATCAGTGGAAAATAAATTGCTCCTTTTACGATTAAGTATCCCAAATGCGCTGTTACATATTGAATGCAAATTGCAGAGTATTGAAGATGAGCTGGGACCAAGACCAGTAACACTAGATTAGATTATGGGGAACCCCAATCTTGAATAACTATAGAGAATGCATGAAACAGGTACTGGAACTAGCTGGGGGAAGAGCCCTCCCATGGTTTGTCCATGTTAAAAGATGGTTTACCTTGTAGGAATTGGATGCTTTTGGGGTAGATTCAAACGCTATTGCTAATTAAAGCAAATCTAAAGTTAAACTAGCAGCTTCAATCTTGCTCAGAGTGAGGCTGGAGAATGAATGTCATAGAAGGAGTTTAGGATTGTGAGCAAAAGTGATTCCAGTTACATGGATTATCTAGATTACATCCACCCGCAATACGCATGAGCCTTGTATATCAAATTCAGGGTGAATAGCCTACAAGTGGGAGAGTTCAACTGTAAGTGAACAAAAACGAACATCAATAATTGTGCGGTTTGGGGATCCAGTAATGAAACTCTGGCCCACTTCATGCTTTTATGCTACGGTACTAAATACCTGAGAAATAAACACTTTAACCCGCTCTTTTTACGAGCTGGTAAACGTACCACCAATGAAGCAATGTTGTAATGTAAAGTGACTGATAATTTGTATGTAGTTTATAGAGGTGTCTATAAATTCATACCCTTAACCTGGATAAAAAGGAGCCGGGTGTTACAGTCATGAGCTGTACACTAATTTTAATTTGTACTAATTGAAATTGTTTTATTGTTGGGACAACAACTGTTTTAAATTTTGAAATGTTAATAGGCAATTTTGGTTAAGTTTTAACTTTTTGTGTGTATGTACCTAAAGACACCATTATTGAATAAAGGTTGTTATTATTATTATTTCTTTATTTGTGGTTAAAAATAAACCTTTACAGAAAGAAGAAAGAACGTTTCTCAGTACAAATTTTTCAAATGATTTTGAATTAAAACTATTTTTGGAACAAAATCTAGTTTAAAATCTATAGAAATATAATTTAAATACAAGAACAAAGTACATCATAACACTCAGACTTCTATAATCATGTATGAGGATAACGATCCTAATATACATAATAAATTCAAAGTACAAAATATTATAAACACTTTCTAAAAGGTTAGAAGTCTAAAATGAATCATATAAGTTGCATACATTTTTTAAAAATCTTAGTTCTGCAAGCTTCAGAGATACTGATTTCCCATAAAGTATATTCAACCAGAAATACTCTAATTGTACCCAATTTTAGAGACAAATTATCCAAAGTGCAACGTTTGATCAACCAAGAGTGCTGGGCACATTATCAACAAATGGTGAAGGGTTTCCTTTTCACTGTTATTTTGACCGTGCCTACAAGTAGGTGGTTCCCTAGCATCACGGCTTCTAATTGGAATATTCCCTTTTGTAGGTAGCACATTCATGCAAAAGCACATACATTTATTTCAATTGTTTTTAGAAGGAAACATTCTTAAATGTTATTCAATACTACCTAAACCTTTGTGGTCAAGATTAAGATCCTTATACAATGAGCATTTAGCCACAGACTCTCTGGTTGCGATCCAATCAGAACGTTGTAATTTTTTCTTCAGCTTATTAGAGTTAACAATTCAAGTTTCCAAATTTAAATGTAAGGAAAGTAACAATTGTGCACAGTAGGGGAAAAGAAACATTCATGGCATCATCGTTTCGTTCCTCTCTGTATTTCCTCTATATGGCATACATTTGTTGGCAGGGAGCAGTGTGAATTTTTCTGTATAGCACCACTTCTCTCCACCATACAATGCCTTCTAAAGAAAGGATACCCAATTCATAGGGAATCGCTGAAATAGAGGTACTATGAGGCAGAAAATAAAAAACCTTCTGCCATAGCATGGCTTCATAGAGACTTAGCTAATGAACTAACCAAATTGGGAAGATTTCCATCCCATACGTTAGCTCCGGAACCACCTTTCATTGAGAAAACGTCAAGACTGGAAGTAGGGAACATTTCCAATAATTTCTGCAGGTAGCAAGGCTGCTTTCTAATGACGATAATTCCTATAAAACATATCAGATGAATACGAAAATATCGGGTAGCCTAAATAGAGCATGCTATCACAGATTGCACGCTTAGATTTATTTATAAACCAGGAGAAGTTGGTGTCCTTTTTCCCCTTACAAAATGTTAAACCTACTGTCATTTCTGGGTTAATCCTCAAGTTATTTTCAGTGATATAACAGGAGCAAGCATCAATGAGTCCCTGCAGACTGTAAGGAAGGCATGCTATCAACACTAAGACCGACATAGGTGACCACAGTTCAAGGATGTTTATCAAACTTCAAAAAGGGTTTGAAAAGCAACAAACTAGTCCTAAATCTACAGATGGGAGCAAGCTACAACCATCAAATAATAATACTGCAGTCCTAGTAGGGTCTTGTCAAAATTAAAGGGCCTGTACTAATAAACCTTTTGCCAATCTCTACCTCTAAATACAAATAGTGTGGCAAATAATGTTAAGAAAAAGAAAGAAGTGTTCACAAAATGATATGTCAGGATGTTGAGGCCATTTGTGTCCCTTCCCCACGTTTTCAGCATGGGACAAGGCAGTGCACTTGAACTTAGCACAGTCTCTGGCTTCTTTAGTACGAGGATACCGTTCAATCATTTTTTTTTATTTTTTATTTTACCAACACAAATAAACACAATAAACCATACAATAAACAACAGTCATAGGTGCAACAACAGTGTGATTTTTCTATCGCCACCCTGTTTCCCCCCCCCTCCCTCCCGAGCTTACTCTACTTCACCATTCTCTACTATCTCCTCTAAAGGTGTTCCCACTTCTGCACCTGACTAGGGGTCATCTTCTCCCGAGCCGGTCTGTGCCGACTCAAACAGTGTGGCCACTAATTGCCTCCAAGACACCAATGTCTCGCCTAAGTCATCCCCCCTCTGTTAACTGCTTCGCTCCACACCGCTGTCTCTGCATCCACCCATTTCTGAAGGTCGTGCCACTAGACTTCCACCCTTGGTCTCTTGTTAGCTTTCCAGCCCATGGTAATTCTGCGCTTGGCTAGTATGTAAGCCAAGTCCTTAAGTTTACGCACATGTTTCATCTTGCGTGGCCTGGGAAACCCTCCCACCATGCACGCCCACAAAGATTCCACTTCCAGTTTAATCCCTTTCTCATTCAAGCGGCAGGTCACCTCCCCCCAAAATCTCCCTATTTCAGGGCATGCCCAGAACATGTGTATCATTCCCGCGTTTACTTCTCCACATTTAGTACATGTTTGTATCCCAGCGTTCTTGAATCGTGCAATTCTCTGAGGGGTCATGTACGCCCGATGGGTAATATACAACTGGAGCTGCTGCTATTTCGCAGTACTAGGCACTTTTTTGTGATACCTCTGGGCTCTCATCCACAACTCATCCCCCATTGACTCCCCGGCTTCCCTTTCCCAGTCTCGTCTCAAATGAAGCACCTCTTTACCCACCCTGGACATGAGCAGTTCATAAATCCGGGAGACCTTGTGTCCTCCATCTGACACGTCATATATTGTTTCTATGACTGTGTCAGGCTGACCTTCCAGCACTATATCTGCCCATGTGTCGTTTACTGTCCACACCAACCTAGTATAAGTGACATATTGATCCCGGTATAGACCGGCGTCTTCTACTAGCGTATCGAAATCCACCGCCTTCCCATCCTGCCATATATCCCCTAACGTTGCAATGCCATTTGGTTCCTAATGTCTTCGGATTGTCTTCCGCAGTTGCTCATCCACCCCAGTCAACGCTACTAACGGTATCTGTGGTGAGCACAGGGTAGGGTTCTACATAGCCTGGCAGGCTCTTTGCCATAACTTCCCCCCCAATTCTAGCATTCTCGTGCTCCCTCTTAGACGTTGCCTTGGCAACCAAATCCATTCTTTCAGAAAGAACGGGGCACATTCCGCCTTCAGTAGTCTAGATTCCGGTGTTGAGTCATCTGATAATCACCTGGCCACATATCGTAATTGGCTAGCTAGGAAATATAGCTCAAAGTTTGGAAATTTAATGCCCCCTCTATCATATGTGTTTTGCAGTTTCCATAGTGCTATCCTATTTCTAGTGTTGTGCCATATAAATTCCCTGCACAAGCTTTGGAGCTTCACAAAGAATTGCTTGGGTATCATGTAAGGTATGTTCCTGAAGAAGTACAACAACCTAGGCAACACCACCATCTTTAACAATGCCACTCTCACTATCACAGTCAGGGGGAGCTTGACCCAGAACTTCATACTGCGTTCAATGTTAGCCACCGACTTCTCTGTGTTATGTTTATATTCAACCTCAGTCATATGATCTACATCGATCCCCAAGTATCTGAAGGTCTCAGTCTCCCATTGTAATTGGAGCATCGGCAGCTCCTCTCGTGGTATCCCTTTCTATCTATCCAGGAGGAATATACATGACTTCTTGGGATTCACTGTTATTCCTGAAAAAGCTGTGTATCTATCCATCACTTCCAATATGTATTGTAGATTTTCCTCGGGGTATCTTAGATACAGCAGCATATCATCGGCATACATTGATAACAAGTGTAGCCCTCCCTTCGTAGGAATTCCCACATCTATGTACTGTTGCCTCAAGTATATCGCCAGAGGCTCCAGTGCCAGAATAAACAACATTGGGGACCACGGACATCCCTGTCTGGTGCCCCTGCCTAGTTGCAATACTGTTCAATCATTAGCATCAGGGCCTTCCGTGCCAAAGTCTCTTTTCCCTTTTAAAGTCTCTTCATTCAAAGGGCCTGATGCGACAAACAAACAATAGGTTCTCTTCCTTTTTCAGATTATCACACGTACTCAAGTTCTTAGGTGACTCTCTTACACCTCGGATCCTCCTCGGACGGGCTCAGATCCTTTTACCACAATGTTGTTCGTACATTATTTATGCATCTAATCCCTCATCAGGTTTTCTTTCTCGGGTGACTCACAGTTCACCCCGGATCCCCATCAGTTGGGCTCGGATCTCGGATCCCCTCAGTCAGGCTCAGATCTCAGATCCCCCTTGGTCAGGCTCAGATTCCTTTTAACACAATGTTCATAACTTTGGACAAACTTGCGTTAACCAAAAGCTTTTAGCTGATCTCTCTCCGTCGTGCTCGGACCAAACTTCTATACGATTTCATCAACTACCGAAGACTTTCAAATGTACACAGGGTTTTGCTTGGCCCGTTACAGGAGCACTTCGATTTCACAATTCTTTATCACTCTTCACATTTGCCACCTTTCAGCTGGATACCTAACAGAGTCCACTCTGTTTACGGTATTGTATCTTGGCTTCAAATTTCAATCACTCATCCGCTGATTGTGTGTTCACGTCACTTGCAGTAGGGAAACATTTCCTTTATATGGAATTTTCCCTCCATTTATGGACCCTCCCCAAACATTTTACTTTTGTTTGACTTTCCTATCCTGATTTTTTCCAGTGGAGCCCAGCCTTCCGCTGAACTCCCCTGGGCTTGTGCTCACTTCTTATGGGGAAACTGACACATCCTTCAGACTGTCGGTACTGGGAAACTATATTTCCCTTAGTCTTTGACTATTTTGCCATTTCTTGGTAACTTTTTAACAGTGCACAATGTAGCATGCGATGGGGTCCCTTTTTGATTTATGGCCCCAGACACTGTGGAAGGTTTTTGGACGATTGTACACAAGTGTGCCTGGGATGAACTGGTGGCAGCAGTTACTTTTTATAATGTTTTACTTCTTTTTACTGAAACATACAGCGTTTACCACGTTTGGTTCAAGACTGTGGCTGTGTCCAAAAATGGCTGAGCCGCAAAGTCTTTTGTTCTGTCCCATGGCCATTTTGTCCCTTGCCTTCACCCAAGTCGAGTAACCCTGATTTACCTTATTTGGGTATGCAGCCTCCTGAGAAAACCGATCTCTTTTGCAGGCTTTTGCCTGTCGCGTGTGTGTGCGCAGGAAGCGGGTTGGGACTACTTGGTCCCAATCCACACTACTAGTGCCAGGATGTCTGGAGTGCCTGAATGACTGAGACCCCCGTGGACGGTGATTGTTCCACGACTGGGATGCATGCAAGAGAGCAGGTCTTCGATTGGAAGTCCTCGATTGTGGCGCGAAGCTAATCTTAGATAAGAGAAGAAACTCTGCATCCATTCCAGGTCGATCACCTAAGTTCTCACCAAACTACAGAAGGAGCCAAGTATCCTGCACAAACAAATGGACTCGTCAAACCGCCGGAGATGCTTTGGAAGGTTTTGACACCCTTCACCCTCTGCTGTCCCGTCGTACCCCTGCTTTCTTCTTCGATCAAGAAGGCCTGCCAAGGCCCTTTGCCCCTTTAGAGTAGTGGGAACCGCTAGTCTTGGTGCCCTCTGTTTACCCACCGAACGAGCCTCTTCGGAAGTGTTCCTGGGCCATCCAGTGAACTGTCCAGCTCTACCTCAGGGTATCCTGCGGAACCACTGCTATCTTGAGTGCAAACCCGAGGCTAGGGGCATTGCTTGCTTGTGATCCCGTGCATTCTCCTGCCAAATTTTGCTGCCCTAGCTCTTCTGGGTCCCGAATTAGGAGAGTGTGTAACACTGCCTGCATCTGTGATTCCTGTGTCACTACCTGTTGGTGACGGTCGCTGTAGACCCCTTGCTGTTTTGCTCTCCTGTGCCCTCAAGCGCACTGCACCAGAATTTTCTTCATACCACCTTCTGAAGCTGAGAAAAGGCAACTGTCCCGTCACGGACAATCGTTCTCCCCCGCAGCCGCTGAGAGCTGCAGTGCGGTAAAACTGCAGGTCTCTAACCTACTAGTGACCTTGACTAAACTGGCAAAGTTTGGTCCAGACTGGGCCGAGGGTCTGTGAGTACTTGCATCACTTACCGGCTGCCCCGTTGCACAGCCGATCACTTTTACGCACAAGTATCCCTTAAAAGGTATTTGAACTTGGCTGGGTTAGCCTGCGCTCCCTAGCTATTCCCGACATTTGAACACTGCTTTGCCGGCAAGAGCAGCGCCTACTTGAATAGTAGGAACCAATTCTGGGAACCTGCACGATCGTGCATTTTTATGCACAACTACTGTACTGTTGAGCACAAAGCTCCACTCTTCTTAGGGCTGAACGCGAAAGTTAGGGAACAAACTCCGAAGAATTGCCTATTGCTATAACTGTGTTAACTCAACCCTCTCCTTTACAGGTTGGGGCTAGATTTTACCACTGTAGTGCATTAGAAAATGTAGTGTATATATATTGTATAGTATAAGGAGTGTGTCCAATAACTGCTTTCTCATTGCTAAAGTTACTTGTGTCTATTGGTCCGGCCAACAATAAATGTATAGATATTTTTCATATACACTTGTCTAAGAGTAATTTGTGGTTCATTGCTCTGTGTGCTCATTGTGGGCTTCCGATCACTCTCACCCCTGCTGAGACTTAGTCTTGACCGCCTGCCAAGCTACCTAGATTGGTCTGGTTTATCCAGAAGGTTCCCCTGTGTCACTAACCAAGGATGGCCTCCTAAACTTCTACCTACCAGGTCAGAGTTTAGAAACCCATCTCAACACTTGCCACATACGCTTCATACACTGTTCTCTTCAGTTTTCATTATACAATGTTGCTGCTTGCAACCTTGGTTTCAACACAGACCGGTTTGGTATCAGTCTCCCCAACTCACAGGCTCTGCTGACTTTGTTGCGCTGCTTTGTTGTAGGAGCCAAGGACAGTACCACAGCGGCACACAATTCTCCCAGCTTTGATTATCGATGTGGGAGAGCCCCGGGTACCTTGGAGACACACTGCAGAGTTCTTCAGCCTCAATCCTGGTTTTACATTTCCTAGTTTTGAAGGTTTCTGAAAGTAACAGTGTTTCGTTGAAACGGTCAGGGGCACTTACCTCTTTTTAATCCTCTTCGGTTTTGTCGTCTTTTGCATTGTATTAAACTGCCATCTTGGAACCGCTGCTTCCTCGTGTGCTTTGCCTTGGTCAGAGTGTGCTTTCGTGCTCAGCTTTTTATCTGTGTGGGGAAATGTGATGGAAGTCAGGTGTGTGTAATGGTCAGGGATTGCCTGACCCTGCCTGACCATTGTATTGGAACATGTCAGGTATACGGCTCCGGTGTTAGTCCGTTTTCTCTCATAGTGGGTTGTACGTGGGAAAGTGTTAGTTTTGGGAAAGAGGGGGTGAGTACCTAAGTATCCTACCTGGTAGGATCCCGTAAAGGTGTTATAAGGAAGGGGATACTGTGTCTCGCCATCCAGTGTCCCACTTCCACTCCACGAGGATCCCTCACTCAGATGATCCTCCCGCACTGGTCCACCCCCAGGAAATGGATCCAAAAGCGATGGCCGTGCCCTGGCCACCTGGATGACAGATCCCCGGGGACTAGTGGGTGAGAAACTTTCAGGTTTTTCACATACCCTTCCCCTATGCAATGTAGTCGCATCTGTTTTGCAAGGGAAATGAGAAAGGAAATTCGCGTTCCACTTGGTCTTTGCCTTTTCGGTGCTCCACAGCGAAACAGTAGGGTTGCAGGTCTAAGAACCAACACATGACTTGAGGGTTGAAATCTTTCTGCTGGCTAATCCAAACTAGTGGAGAATGATCTGTGATGAGTGTGAACTTCCTTCCTAGGAGGTAGTATCTAAGGTGGATAATGGCCCACTTGATGGCAAGGTGTTAGGCAGAATCCTGAGCAGTTCCCTTGGGGAACACTGCAAGAAGATTAAGACTACAGGAGTAAGCAGTAAACCCAATTGGTAGCAGTCTGCACCACCCAGCTTTACATGGTAGATGTGGCTGAGCAGTCAGACTTCTCTCAAGATGAGTAGGGCAGTATACAGAGGATACACAATAGGGCTAAAAACACAGTAGAGCAAGCAAACACTGACCAGCGCTTGGTATCAAAAGTATATAATTATTCATTTAAAACACACTTTAGGAAATACACTAAGCACTCTAAATCAAAGCAAGTTCAAACACAGTCAGATAAAGCATACACACCTCCCTTAATAATTATTAGACAAGTCTAGGTCAAAACACCACTATTTGTAAAAACAGATGTGAGCATGTAACTTAGATGGCACTCCAATAATTAAGTTAAAGGGAGAGAAAAAGGCAGGTCATAAAAATAAAACAGTTCCCAACACTTTTCTAAGACCACAGCAAGTTAGTGAAGGCAGAGTCTCCTGTAAAGCCAAAGTTCATAGGCCAGGCCCACTTTAAATGGAGCAAGGCGAAATGTGCCCAAGATCACACAGTTTAAAAAGCACTCAAGTCTTTGCAGAAATGTTCAAAGGAGGTTGGTTTGATGCGAAAGGTAAAGTTAGAAGGTCTGGGGCCAACCCAGTTGGAAAGCCAAGGATTTAAGGGTCACCTTTAGCAATCCGTAGAAAGGGAGGCCAGGCGGAACACAGTACCTTAAAGAGTGAGGAAGCTCCAGCGGGGGCAGTTGCTCCTGGCGGCGGGTGCAGTTTGTGGTTTCGACCAGGGAAAGAGAAGATCTCACCGTGGAGGAAACTTGGAGTCGTTGCACTGCCCAGGGAAGATACAAGCCGCAGAGTTTGTCGGTTAAAAGGTGCGTTCCTTTTATTTGCGGTCACAGTGGTGAAGCTTGGCTATCCGGCCCGCCGGGGTGCTTGACACGGGTGATTCGACCAAGGGACGTCCTGGAAGACAAATGGCGAACTGGTTGTCCCCACCAGCTCAAAGGGAGAAGACTCTTACAGCAGAAGATCTTCTCTTGTCGTCGGGAAAATGGTGAGGTTGTTGCAGCAGGGCTCCACCGGTGGTGTCGTTGTTGCTGATGGCTCAGCTTCTCCCCTCTTCGGATTTCCTAGGTCCTGTGGTGACTTCTGAAGTTCCAGTCCCAAAAGCCCTGCTTTTATGCAGAAAAACCCCCATTCAACAGCCTAGCTGTCACTCATACATGCTAAGTGGTGAGCCGGGCGGCTCACCACTGGGCCAATCAGAACAGAGTGCAACTTGGGTTGCTAAGGCAATGCAGTCCAGGGTGCCAATTCCCCCACCCACACATCCTGTGGAACCCAGACAGAGTGGCACCAGTTGGAGGGCTTCTGTGGAGAAGCCCGCCAAAAAGTGGAACAAAGGGCCCGACCTTGTTTAGAGTTACAGAGACGGACACAAACACCATTTTAGAAAAGAGGTCTGGCGAAAAGACCCAACTAGTGATTTTATATTAAATAAATAAACCAGCGGTATCATTAACATTGCACCAAAAAGTGGTGCGTTTAAAACCAATGGGAAAATCCCATAGAAAATATTCCGGTGGAATATTTCGCGTGGTAACCACTGCCACCAGCCAAAAACTCGACAAGGGGGGACTGGACAGTGCCCCCTTGGAAACAGACCCAGGGGCAATCGAATTAACCCCTTACAGTACTTCCACAATATGATGGTTTGTACTGGTTCTGTTCACAATTTTGGACTAGTCAAGTCAATGGTGACTTTACATGCCCTCGGAGACAGTAGTCAGTCCCGGGGTATGGAGTCTATGTTTGGGGGTCACTATGACACCCCTGTGTTACTGCACTGAGGGTGCTGTGTAACACATACACTAAAACAGATGATACCCTATGGAGTAAAAGACCCCATAGCCCATAAGCACACAATAAGTCAAAGACATACCTCAAATCATGCCTAAGAGTGGGAGGAAAAAAGTCTCACTCTGAGCAGGAGAAAAAAACAAACCCCAAAAATCCAGCAAAGCTGCTGGGGGACTCACTCGGTTTGGGAAATTAGCCTTATAAGAGAATTCTCCCTAACACTTGCCCCCCCAGGCTAAGGGACAGGAGGATTGAATCCACTCCTGGATGAATCTCATACCTCTAGTCGGTTACAAACATTCTAGAGAGACCATCAGCATTTTGCTGGTGACACCTTGACCTGTGTTCAATGGAAAAATCAAAGGTTTTCCTTTGTAAGCTATATGACCTACAAACCCTGGTGGGAGGGGAACGATATTTGATCTCCTTATATGTGGATGACTTGCTGCTGTACTTGAGGCACCCGGAGGAAAATCTCCAGTACATCCTGGAAGTGATGGAGAGATATGCGGGGCTGTCTGGTATAGTGGTGAATCCTCAAAAATGTAGTATTTTCCCGCTAGCCAGTTATAAGGGAATCCCTGTGGGACGGTTGCCGGTGTTACAAATACCATGGGCGGTTAGTACTTTCCGGTATCTTGGGATAGACGTGTACCACACAGTGGAAGAGGAGCACAGGCACAACACTGAGGTAGCCATTAAGAAAATTGAGAATTGTATGAAATTCTGGGTGAAGCTGCCCCTTGCAATGATAGGACGTGGGGCAATGCTTAAGATGGTGGTCCTACCTAGGCTCCTGCATTATTTTGGGAATATTCCATACCTGATACCCAAGAAGTTTTTCACTAAACTGAACAGCATGTGTAGGGATTTCCTGTGGCATAGTACTCGGAATAGGGTGGCACTGTGGAAGCTGCAGAACCTTTATGAAAAAGGGTGGATAAAACTGGCTAATTATGGGGTCTATTATGTAGCGAAAAAATATAAGGGACGCCTGATTATTGTCTGTGGTCCTTCAGGCAATTTATAATGTAATATTAGAGATTAGACCAACCAGACCAGAGATAACATCTGATTACTGTTTCAATTGTAATCACTAACTGTTTATTTTACAAAGAACGCACACCAAATTGCATAATAACAATTCTATTCATATAAAATATGGCTCCATAAACCAAAACAACACATCCCTCCATACAAACTTCATTCACAACTTCTTCATGCATTCATCATATTCACAAACGATAGAAAATGATATCTTGTTCATATCACAATAGCAGTTTGAACACTTGTTAATTCAACGCTTGATTAATTTGCAATGTGCCCCTCTGTCAACATTCAGGGGGTAGGAAAACTGTTTGTCGACATGTTTCGGTTGGGTTCTCAGCATAGGTAACCCATTCACTCGTATATTATGTTCAACCTTCTTCATGACAAGGGAAACAATCGCCAATTCCGCGTTGTCTCAAAGGAAAGTGGGGGTGTGAGGCAAGGAAGCCTTGGGTCTATAAAATAGTGAGAAAAATAAATAAAGATATCATCTCTGTTTCATAAAAACCCTTTTACTGAGTAAACAGCTGACTAATGAGGCTGTGTGGCACCGGCTCACCTCCTCTGAATCTTTCAGTGGCTGGCAGACCAGTAAAATGGAATAAATCCTGTTGTGAAGGTTCTCAATTAATAAGCTTCACGTCGTATGTCCTGCAAAATGAGAGGACATGTATACTCATGAGATAGGAAAAATTAGAGTATGACAGACTATTGTGATTAACGTAAGTTGGGTCGGTACTCACTCAATTTGGACTGGTCAACAGCTCAGTAGAATGCCAAAGGAGCTGTAAGTTCGAGCAGAAGCGTAATTTGGGCGCCTGCAGAGGGGAAACAAATAACACGGGACCCATAAGTATATGTAATCCTGTTTATATCACTGTTCAACTCGCTATTATTAAGCTGGGTACTCAATAGAGAAAGAAGGTCGCTTACTTAATGGGTTCCCTGGTTTGGTCCGTTTAAGGTGGAATGCCAATGGTCATATTTGGCCGTAGGTAACGGTGCCGCGATGCTGTGGAAATAAGATTAATGCGCGGAATTACAATTAGGCTGGGTGAACGTGGGCTCACAGGAGCATCCCCATCCCTCATTTACTCACATTGTGCTTTCGTAAGCTCTCTCGTATGCGGGTGAGTCTTTACTGGCTCCTCCGTAGAATTCTCAGCATTACCCGCGGCGTCTAAACGTGTGCTAGGAGTAACACACGGCCGCTCAGCATTCTGGTAAAGCTGACACACGGCCGCTCGGCATTCTGGAATATGAAGTCCGGGTGTGGCAGCGAAAAAAGGCACATGGCCGCTTGGCATTGTGGGATATGAAGTCCACGAAATGTGGAATTTCATAAAGTCTATACTTACCTGATCTCAATCAGGCGATCTCTCTATGCATATAGCACCTGCTCTTCTTAGAAAACAGGTGGGTAAAATGAATTACTTACCTGTTGGTACAGATTAGTATAATATCTTCCAACCGAGCAGAGCCTAGTGGCTAGTGTGTCCTGGGGATACTAAAGTTTATGTGCTATTGAGGACATTCCATTCTACCGAAATGTTCAATCCATGCAGAACCGTGTCTAAAGAATAGATCAATTTCTGTTCGAGGCGGTACAGGGCACTAGCCATATCTCCACCTCTTGTCTTAGTACACAGGGTTTGAAGTACAAACCATTTTATATCTGTGTCTTTGTGATGGTATCTATCAAAATGATCAACCAGGGGTTTATCAGGCGTGTGATTCCTGATGCATGAGCGATGTTCTCCAATTCGTATCTTAACCTCTCTGGTGGTTTTCCCTACGTATAGTAGCTGACACGGACATGATATGACATAAATTGCATTTTTTGTACAGCAGTTGGTGTGGTTCTTCATCATCCATGTTTTGGGCCCATATTGGAAACTATGTTTAGTCTCAGTAAAGTGACACAGACTGCAATTCCCACATTTGTGGTGTCCAGTAATGGGTGGAAGTCCCCATTGATTCAAAATTGAACTTTCTTTAGGTTTCTCGTAATAAGTGTGTACCAGTTTTTGTCACAGGTTACAATTTCGTTTGAATGCGAACATTGGTTTTTTGGATAGTGTGCCTGGGTTTTTAATTAAATCCCAGTTCCGATTAATGATTTTTTTGATTGCATTGCTGATTGGGTTATAGGTTGTAACACAGACCAATCTCTCGTTTTTCTTGTCCTGTTTTTGTAGGGTAAGTGCCCTATTAGTATTGACTGCTCTCTTCATATTCCTTTTAACCAGTTGTTTTGGCTAACCACGAGTATCGAGCCTTTCTTTCAGTTGGGTGGCATGTGTTTGATAATCATCCCTATCGGTGCAATTGTGTCGAATCCTAAGGAATTGTTCATATGGCAGATTGAATTTCAAACTCTCCGGATGGAAACTGGAGTAATGGAGTAAGGTGTTTGCATCTGTTAGTTTCCTATAAAGTGAGGTAACCAAAGCATTCCCTTGTTTTTTGATCATCAGATCCAGGACACCTACCTGATCTCGGCTCCATTCAATGGTGAAATTGATATTAGAATCACAAGTATTGAGCCACTGGAAGGTAAGTAAAGATGTGTTATCACCCCGCCATATGACAAACACGTCATCTATATAGCGACACCACATTTTTAGCTGTCCGTGTGTTTGCATTTTTAGGATTTCAGCAATATGTCTCGATTCGAAATTGGCCATGTATAAATTGGCTACATGCGGGGCAAAAGTAGCCCCCATGTATGAAACAGAGATGATATCTTTATTTATTTTTCTCACTATTTTATAGACCCAAGGCTTCCTTGCCTCACACCCCCACTTTCCTTTGAGACAACGCGGAATTGGCGATTGTTTCCCCTGTCCTGAAGAAGGTTGAACATAATATACGAGTGAATCAGTTACCTACGCTGAGAACCCAACCGAAACATGTCGACAAACAGTTTTCCTACCCCCTGAATGTTGACAGAGGGGCACATTGCAAATTAATCAAGTGTTGAATTAACAAGTGCTCAAACTACTATTGTGATATGAACAAGATATCATTTTCTATCGTTTGTGAATATGATGAATGCATGAAGAAGTTGTGAATGAAGTTTGTATGGAGGAATGTGTTTTGGTTTATGGAGCCATATTTTATATGAATAGAATTGTTATTATGCAATTTGGTGTCCGTTTTTTGTAAAATAAACAGTTAGTCATTACAATTGAAACAGTAATCAGATGTTATCTCTGGTCTGGTTGGTCTAATCTCTTCTATTGTGTAGCGAGCCAACTGCAATATATCGCCAAATGGCTCTCAGATGAAGTGACCCCCGAATCCAGGTTGTTTGGACATGATTGTGCCCCATTTTATTTAAAAGAGATGATCTGGCTGCCCAAGACAGAAATGGAAGAGCGCCCTAAAATGATGATGCTTGGGTGGAAGATGTGGCGCCGGGCATGCTGAATGATGGAGAACCCATTCCCATGCTCCCTGCAGGTACCACTAGTTGCACTGGCAGGGGGAGATAAGCAGCTAAGGATGATAATCAGGAACCACTGGGAATCGGTGGGGTTAGTAACGATGGGAGATATCTGGCGAGAGGGGACTATCATAGATTTTGAAGTGCTGGGGGAGGAAACAGGGTTACATACGGGGCAGTATATTACATATCACAGAATGGTGCAGAGAATTAGGAGAACATGGCCCGAAACGGTACTGGAAGAAGAACCAAATGCTACCATAGATACAATATATGATATAACGGAGGGGGGGGGGCACGAGATCTCTAGACTGTACGAGATGATGATGTCTAAGGTCGGGAAGGAATGAACACAATTAAGACTAGACTGGGAAGCGGAAGTAGGAGCCCCGATAGAGGACGGGATGTGGGAACGTGCCCTTGGGTACCACAAGAAGGTGTCAGGGAATGCGAGACCAAAACAGATACTCAAGATATCGAGATACTCTCAATCCCACACCGAATCTCCTTGAAAACCCTGACTCTTACCCACAAATGCCTTCACAACCAAGCTCCCTGTTACCTGGCCACGCAGAATGGCTCATTCAAACAGCCTTGTCGTCCCACGTTTCAATCTCCAAAGATCAGGTGGAACCAGCTTCCCTATTATGGCAGCTAAATTATGGAACACGCTTCCTAACGAGCTCAGAGCAGAACCCTCCTTCCTGAGATTCAAACACCTTACCAAAGCCTGGTTGTCCGCCCAAGACATCTAGCACTGTGCTCTCGGCTCAACTTGTACATAGCCGCACCCTTGTATATACATTCTACTTGTCCTCTCACTGTTATTATCATACCTGTAAACTTTGTAATATACCTGTAAACTTTGTAATTATTGCTCTGTCTGTTTTCTTATGCTATAACTAAGTGATGCGCCCCTGGGCCTGGTGCACTATACAAATAAAATAAATACTAAATACAACTATATATTACGCACAGGGCATATATGACACCCCAGAGGATATCTAGGTTTTAAAATGCTGGACGACAAGCATGTCCCAAATGCGACGAAGAAAAGGCTGGCATGGTATACATGTTTTGGTCATGCCCGGTAATTGAGCATTTCTGGGGTGAAGTAGCACAGAAACTGGCGGAGAAGGGGGTCACGATTATTATAGATACAGCCTGGGCTTGCTTGCATGTTAGTAAATTGAAAGATCTAGCATATGTGCTCGCAAAAAGAAGGATTGCCATGGGATGGAAGATATGTCACAGGCCACGGGTGGAGGTGTGGTGGAAAGTGCTGCAGAAATGGGCAGAGGCAGAAACCATAGTATGGCAAGAGGCGAGCAATTTAGGGGCAGAGGAGGAGGCGGGAACCCTGATGGCATGGAAATCATTAATAGCGGAATTGTTTGGAACGATATAAGATCTGACAGAACTCACGGAAAAGGAGACCCCACCACACGGGGCAGAAACAGAGTGTGGGAATAAATAGGCTCGTAAGGCGGGGTGGGATAAGGGGAGCACTGATCGAAATTAAGCAATGAACAATTGAGCTGTTGATATATGCACTGCGTGTTTGGTTTGTATTGTTTTTTGTTAGAATAAATCAATAAAATTGTTTACAAAAAAAATACCTACAAACCCTTTGAGGAACATCTTCCTTTTTAAATCAATAGGGGATTGGGTTGACCAATCCCTCAGAAGTTGGTACGACTCCTGAACCTGTGATAGGCTTTTTCAAGGGGACCTTATAAAGGATTCCCTTAGATCTAGAGGGGCCTCCAGGGTGCCTCACCACCTCTCTGTTGGGAGCAGGTTGGGTCTCAGGCCTCTTGGGTGGAGGGGTTGGGTTAGGCAATGTACCTGCTTCCCATTCCTGTTAGATCTAACCTACTTTAGGAGTTTCCCTCCCAATACTAGAATTTGAGTTGGAGTCTTCAGTAGAAGGTCCAACAGTCTGAAGGTTTTTGGCCTTAGACTTCTCTTTTCTGGTTTTCCACCAGCACTGAGAATTACCAGTTCTCTTAGGCCTAGAGAGGGGTCCAGTTGGTCTATCCACCTCTTCCTCAGAAGCAGGGGCAGTCAGAGACTCTAAAACTGGGGGAACAATGATGGAACTTGGTTGGGGCTCCCATTTCCCTAACATTTTAGCCTGAAATTTGCCTGGGTTAGAGGTCAACTTACTAAACCAGGGCTTGGGTTGGGGTTCTCAGTAGAGGTTCCCACAGGCTTAGAGGGTCCCTTAAGGTGGCCTCACTAGCCAATTTGGTTAGGTCCTGCTTCTCCATACTGGGAGGCCTGGGGGTACTGGATACTACTCCTAGAGTTTTTAGATCATTCCCCAAAAGGACTCTCCCAGGCACCTCAGTCTGAACACTGACAGGAATCCTCACTGTCATGTTATTACACTGAATGAGGGCTGGTAGAATAGGAACCATCTGGACAGGGCCTCCAGAATTTCTAGTGGGACCTCTGGGTGCCTTAGCAACATCCTCAGGTTTGAAAACGCTTTCATCCACTACTGTTCTGCTGGCCCCAGTGTCTCTCCTGACAGGAGTATCCTGGCCATTGACAAGAACACCGTCCATGTAATATACTTTAGAGTTTGCTGGTAGGGAGTAATACACACCCCTATTCTGTTTGCTAACCAGACCCATGGACTCTAAGGATTCAGTTGCTTGAAGACTCAAGGGTTCTTCAGCAAGGACTTCAAAGTGAGCACTGGCCACTTGTACTTCCTCCTCAGGAGTGAAGGCTAAGGAGACTGTGCTGATTCCTGCAGGTTTACCCTTACATCTGGGATCTCCTTTGATAAGGTTAGTCGCCCCACAGACATAGCATGTTCCAAATGCTCTCTGGAAGGGGAGCTTCTGCTGACCTCTTTCTGGTTGAACACCACAGGACTCACTAGCCCTATTTGGTTTCCCTTGGGGCTTACCCTGGTTATTTTGTGGTCTTTGGTATGGGAGGTATTAGAAGTCCCTTGGTTCTCTTTGGAGTCCTTTTATGGCTGTTTCCCCTCCTCCTTTTTCTGAGTTACCCCAGAATCCTTGTGAGTAGCCCTGTTGGCAACCCACAAGTCAGCAGCCTTAGCTAGCTTCTTGGGATCTATTTCCTTTGAATCAGCCAAGTGCTGTCTGAGCTCAAGAGAGCAGGCATCATAAATTGTCTCCAACATAACAAGATTTCTCATTCCCTCATAAGTGTTCACTCTGTAACCCTTAATCCATCCCTCTAAATTCTTCAAACTGTCACTCACCCAGGTAGCCCAAGGGGTACCATCTTGCTTTTTGAGGGTCCTAAACCTCTTAAGGTACTGGGAAGGGGTCTTCTCAAATCTAGATATTAAAGCTAGCTTCACACATTCATAGTCCATCCTATCCACCTCCCCCAACTCCATTACCACATCAGATGCAACAGGGGGGAGCCTAGAGAACAACCAAGGAAGCAACTGATTCCCTGTGATGTCCTGGAGCCCATGATTATACTCAAACATAGCCAACCAATCCAACACATCCAACTTAGGTTCATACATACCCACAATCTCTTTAGGCATCCGGGATCTTTTGGGACTGGAACTCCTAGAGGATCCGGGGAGAGAAGCATTTTCCACAGACAATTTCCTCATCTCTAGCTCATATTTGAGCTCCATTTCTCTGAGCCTTAGTTCTTGGTGCTTTTGTTCAGATTGGGCACTAATTCTTTTGAACTCTAATTCAAGC
This sequence comes from Ambystoma mexicanum, assembly GCF_040938575.1. Classification (NCBI taxonomy): domain Eukaryota; kingdom Metazoa; phylum Chordata; class Amphibia; order Caudata; family Ambystomatidae; genus Ambystoma; species Ambystoma mexicanum. The sequence goes on from NC_090932.1 coordinate 549,046,722, forward strand.
CTCATTGTTTCTAGTTCAATGAATGCAGGACTTAATGTGGGACCTGACAAGGGTCCAGTAGATACAGCTTGAGGTGGCAGAGCAGGCAGAGGGCCAGTGGGGGCAGTTACATTGGCCTCACTTTCCTCATTTGACTCTACAACAATACTATCAAGACTTTGATTCATATTACCTTCATTAATGTTGTCTACATTTGCTGGGGAGGTAGGCTCATCTGAACCACTACCCAGACTTTGGTTTTCTAACAATCTTTCAATAAATTCTATTGTCTTGCCTTTTACAAGGAGATTCTTATGTCTACAAAGGGCTCTTAAACAATCAGCTGTATTTGCAGTAAGAGACTCCTGGCTGTAACTTTCCATAGTTGACTTCTTAGAAAATAAACTTTTCTAGTGCTAAGCTTTGTGGTTAGTTGCACCAAAGTATCAGAAGCACTCTACAATGTATACTCAATACAAATCCCACCGCTGTACACCAGTGTTAGGCAGAATCCTGTGCAGTTCCCTTGGGGAACACTGCAAGAAGATTAAGACTACAGGAGTAAGCTGTAAACCCAATTGGTAGCAGTCTGCACCACCCAGATTTACCTGATAGCAGTGGCTGAGCAGTCGGACTTCTCTCAAGATTAGTAGGGCAGTATACAGAGGATACACAATAGGGCTAAAAACACAGTAGAGCAAGCAAACACTGATCAGAGCTTGGTATCAAAAGTATATAATTATTTATTTAAAACACACTTTAGGAAATACACTAAGCACTCTAAATCAAAGCAAGTTCAAACACAGTCATATAAAATATACACACCTCCCTTAATAATTATTAGACAAGTCTAGGTCAAAACACCACTATTTGTAAAAACTAATGTGAGCGCGTAACTTAGATGGCACTTCAATAATTAGGTTAAATGGAGAGAAAAAGGCAGGTCATAAAAATAAAACAGTTTCCAACACGTTTGTAAGACCACAGCAAGTTAGTGAAGGCAGAGTCTACTGTAGAGCCAAAGTTCATAGGCCCGGCCCACTTTAAATGGAGCAAGACGAAATGTGCCCAAGATCACACAGTTTAAAAAGCACTCAAGTCTTTGCAGAAATGTTCAAAGGAGGTTGGTTTGATGCGAAAGGTAAAGTTAGGTCTGAGGCCAACCCAGTTGGAAAGCCAAGGATTTAAGGGTCACCTTTAGCAATCCGCAGAAAGGGAGGCCAGGCGGAACACAGTACCTTAAAGAGTAAGGAAGCTCCAGCGGTGGCAGTTGTTCTTGGCAGCGGGTGCAGTTCGTGTTTTCGACCAGGGGAAGAGAAGATCTCGTCGAGGAGGAAACTTGGAGTCGTTGCACTGCCCAGGGAAGAGACCAGCCGCGGAGTTTGTCGTTTAAAAGGTGCGTTCCTTTTATTCGCAGTCACAGTGGTGAAGCTTGGCTATCCGGCCGCCGGGGTGCTTGGCACGAGCGATTCGACCAAGGGACGTCCTGGAAGGCGAATGGCGAACTGGTTGTCCCCACCAGCTCAAAGGAAGAAGACTCTTGCAGCAGAAGATCTTCTCTTGTCGTCGGGAAAGTGGTGAGGTCGTTGCAGCAGGGCTCCACCGGTGGTGTCATTGTTGCAGATGGCTCAGCTTCTCCCCTCTTCGGATTTCTTAGGTCCTGTGGCGACTTCTGAAGTTCCAGTCCCAAAAGCCCTGCTTTTATGCAGAAAAACCCTCATTCAACAGCCTAGCTGTCACTCATACATGCTAAGTGATGAGACGGGCGGCTCACCACTGGGCCAATCAGAACAGAGTGCGACTTGGGTTGCTAAGGCAACACAGTCCAGGGTGCCAATTCCCCCACCTACACATCCTGTGGAACCCAGACAGAGTGGCACCAGTTGGAGGGCTTCTTTGGAGAAGCCTGCCAAAAAGTGGAACAAAGGGCCCGACCTTGGTTGGAGTTACAGAGACGGACACAAACGCCATTTTATAAAAAAGAGTTCTGGCGAAAAGACCCACCCGGTGATTTTATATTAAATAAATAAACCAACGGTATCTTTAACATTGCACCAAAAAGTGGTGCGTTTAAAACCAATGGGAAAATTCCATAGGAAATATTCCGGTGGAATATTTTGCGTGGTAACCACAGCCACCAGCCAGAAACTCGACAAGGAGGGACTAGACAGTACTTCCACAATATGATGGTTTGTTCTGGTTCTGTTCACAATTTTGGACTAGTAAAGTCAATGGTGACTTTACATGCCTTGGGAGATAGTAGTCAATCCCAGGGTATGGAGTCTATGTTTGGGGGTCTCTATGACACTCCTGTGTTACTGCACCGAGGGTGCTGTGTAACACATACACTAAAACAGATGATACCCTATGGAGTAAAAGACCCCATAGCCCATAAGCACACAATAAGTCAAAGACATACCTCAAATCATGCCTAAGAGTGGGAGGAAAAGAGTCTCACTCTTAGCAGGAGAAAAAAAACAAACCCCAAAAATCCAGCAAAGCTGCTGGGGGACTCACTAGGTTTGGGGAATTAGCCTTGTAAGAGAATTCTCCCTAACACAAGGGCCTCTAATTCCAGCACAGAGTAATTTCTTTCACATGGGAAGAGTTTACGACTCGTAAATAAGATAGGATGTTCCAACCCATTGCAAATTTGTGACAAGACTGCTCCTAACCCTCTAAGGGAGGCGTCTGTTTGTACCACAAAGTCCTTTGAGAAAGCTACTAGCTTTAGGATCGGGTTCTGGCACACGGTTTGCTTTAGGTTTTGTAACATACATCGTTCTCGTCAGTCCAATGAATTATCTGGGGTTCATCGTTCTTTAATTTGTCTGTCAGCCTAGCTGGCTTTTCTGAGAAGTTGGGTATAAACCTGCAATAATAACCGATTAATCATAAGAATGCTCAGAGGTCTCTTTTAGTTTTAGGCATAGGACAGCCTTCACTGACTTGCGCTGAGGTTGGATACTACCATTCCCTACAAAGAAGCCAAGGTATTTCATGGCGGATAGGACAAGCCTGCATTTGGAAGTATTGGCAGTTAGGCCGGATTCTCTGAGGGCTCCCATAATAGTAAAGAGATGGAAAAGGTGGTCTTCCCAGGTTTTACTACAAATGACTATATCGTCAATATATGCTCCACAGAAATCAGAGTAGGGTTGCAATATTTTGTCCATAAGATTGTGGAAAGTGGTGGGGGCCACATGTAAGCCAAAATGGAGGACTTTGAACTGGAACAGTCCCAGGGGCTTTGAAGCTGTCTTTTCCTTATCGGGCCCATGCACTGGGACCTGCCAGTACCCCTTGGTTAAGTCTAGGGTTGATAGAAAGATGGGGCTTATTTATTTATTTTTGTTGCTTACATAGCGTGCCTAGCCCACAGACATCTGGGCGCTTTCTTATAGACAGGATACAGTAGTTACTCTGGTTACAGGAATACAATGGTCAAAAGGCATGTAACATACAATGTTCATAGGTGTAGCAAATACAGTTCAAATGTATGGTTATAGATAAATAATTACATAGATGCATGTGATACTGTCAGGAGGTAGTTCTGTGTGATCGTCCAGAGTGGGAGAATGCTTTATTTGCCCTTGCCTACGGTGAAGAGGTGTGTTTTGATATGTCGCCTGAATATCCAGAAGGATTCTAGAGCTCTTAGGTGGACCAGGAGAGAATTCCATTGCTTGCTGGCAATTGTGGGGAAGCTACTACCGCCCGCTTTTTGGAGTTTGAATCTTGGGGTAGTGAAGAGGTGCAAGTGGATTGTTCTTAGTGGGTCTTGCACGTTGTCCAAGGGTGAATGTGTCTAACAGGTAGGTTGGAGTCACTCAATGGATACATTTGTGTGTCAACAACAGTATTTTGAAGGAGATGCTTCTTGTTTCGGAAGCCAATGGAGTTTTTGTCTGAAAGCAGAAATATATGCCGATCTGGGGATGTTGAGGGCCTCTCTGGTGGCATTGTTCTGCAGGACTTGTAGTTTGCTGATGTTTTGGGACTTGGTACCGGCATATAGTGTGTTGCAGTAATCGAGAAGGGACAGGATAAGGGCTCTTGCCAGTGTGATACAGCTGTCCTGCGATAGGAATTGTCTGCAAGCAAGCATTGATGAGTTTGCATGTGTAGGATGTGGCTGATGTGGTGACGTTTATTTGTTTGTTGAGTGTTAGTGAGGAATCCAGGTAAAAGCCAAGTGTTTTTACCTCATTGGAGACTCTGATGGTATTGTTGTTGATGTTAAAGGATTTGAATGTGTCATTTAATTTGGCGAGTCTGAATGGGGACCCATTGAGGAGCACGTCAGTCTTATCGTTGTTCAAGCAAAGCCTGTGGTGATCCATGCAGGCTTGGATGATTAGGTAGATGGCATTGATGGTGGCGGAGTCTGAGGTGTGATCTCCCATGATCGGAATGAGGATCTAGGTGTCATCTACATAGTTAGTGTAGTTGATACCCAGATCATCCAGGCGGTCAAAAAGGGGCTTTGTAAAGATATTATACGAAGTTGGGGAGACGCAAGATCCTTGGGGAACTCCACACGAGACAAAAGTGGGAGATGCTTGTGCTTAAGGGGAAAAAACTTTAATTGTTCTATCAGATAGGAATTATTTTATCCAAGATGTAGTGTTGGGGTAGAAGTGGGCTGCTGAGACCAAGTGTTTGCAAAGGATGTTGTGGTCCACAAGATCGAATGCAGCTGAGAGGTCTAGGAGGTCTAGGAGGAGAAGAAGGGCTAACTTCCCTTTGTGCAAGTCATCCATTTGGACTTTTAAGTCGAGGAGTGCGGTTTCCGTGCCATGTTTTGGGCGGAATCCTGACTGGCGCAGGCCTAGAATGTTGTTAGCTTCAAGGTATTTCTGTATTTAGAGTTAGGCAACTCTGTCTAGGATTTTAAGTAAAAATGGTATTGTCGTTATTGGGCGGTAGTTTTTGGGAGTGTTTGGGTCGAGGGTGTTTTTTTTAGTAATGGCAATACCCAAGTATTCTTCGGGTCATTTGGGATGCAGTTGTTCTTGAAAGAGGCGTTGATAAGATTGGTGATGAATGGGGTAAGTTGTGCTGCGCAGTCTTTAATGACAGTTGGGGAACAGGGGCCCCCTTGGCACCTCGACGGTTTTAGGCCTGATATAATTTGGAGTACTTCTTCATTGGTGACCTGTGTGAATTCAAATTGGGTTATTTCCTTGTTGTTAGGGGCAACTATCCGCTTAGTATGAGGATTGGAGAGTTGAGGTAGACTTTTCCTTTATCTCTTCGATTTACACTGAAGTTGGCTGATTTTGTTTTGAAGAGCATTCTGGATCTTCAGACACCAGTTTGCATCCTTGTAGCAATTTTCCACTGGCGGAATCAGGGTTTCTAGTTCCCTCAGAGTAGAGAACAATTCCTTAGTGCTAGAGTTGGCCTTGGAAATTCTGTCATTTTACAGTGCACTTTTGGTTAGGAGCACCTGTTTTTTGTATTCCCGTCCAACACTGTCAAAGTCTTTTCTGTTATGTATAGTTAGTTATTTCATCCAAATGGACTCAGCCTTCCTTTTACCCTTTCTTAGAGCTTTTAGGGTGGGGGTGAACCAACCATTTAGGTGGGCCGGTCGTTTAGCTTTGTGCATGGCTAGTGGAGCTAGTTTATTAATGGTGTTGTTGTATTGGGATGTCATTTTAGTTGGATCAGGGTTGTCCGAGCATTGAGCTGTCATGATGGGTTGCAGTAGCGGGAGTAAATTGTTGACAGTCATATTCTGTTTGTTCCTGGAGGGAGCGGCTGGGGACAGTGTTGTGAGCTTGATTAGACTGGACATCGAATCAATCTTAAATGTGATAAGATGGTGATCTGACCATAGACAAGGGGGAACTCGATAGGATGATTGCATTGCAGTTGATATCGGCAAGCCAGTCGAGGGTACGACCTTTCACATGAGTGGGATTAAAGATCCTAGGTGAGAAGCCGAGTGCCTAGAATGATAGTTTGTGATTTGGGTTTTTCATTGGAGGACAGGATCTGAATAATCTCATTCTCGAAGTCAAGGACAGGTCCTGGTGGTCTGTAGATGAGGTGAATATTTAGGGTGGCAGTAGTGGATAGCGTAATTTTTTCGGAGAGAAGTTCACCTGCGGTGGGAGGGGTGACAGACATCTCTCTCATGTTGAGGGATGTTTTAGCAATAATGGCTGCCCCTCTGCCTTTGGAGGTGGGTCTGTCATTTCGACAAATCGAGTAGCTATCTGGGACTTCTAGTGATAGTGCAGGGCCAGCTGCAGCGTGGAGCCAGATTCTATTATGGCAAGGAATTCAAGTTTGTGTGATGTGATGATGTCTGCGATGTCTAGGGCGTGGGCTGGTAGGGATCTAACGTTGATCAGGGCTCCTAGGATATTGTTGTTGGGTGTGCTGCGGTTAGTGTGTTGGATGATAGGGTGGTATGTGTTGGTGTGGGTAGTTCTAAGTGGTAGTAAAGAGTTCCATCTTAGCGTGGTGGGGCGAACGTACCTGGTGGGCTTGTTCTGGTTGATAGGTTGTAATTTCTCTGAGCCAATGGGCCGAGCAACGATGTGTGTTTGGGCAGTCTGTAGCTAGATACTGTCAGAGAGTAGCTTACCTGAGTAAGGTGTTTGAGTGTGGAGGTGGACATGTTGGTCGGGATGTTAGCAGACTGAAGGATGACGTGTAATGAAAAGGATCACTTTGCTAGCCAAAGGCTAGGAGGCACGTGGGAGCAATGGGATAGCCAGGTGTAGCGTGTATATCGGGCCTTGGTGGTAGTGAGTGGCTATATGATAGCCAAGCAAGGTGCTATGTAATTTTTTCAGTCATTAGTATAATCGTGCAATAATACTGGTGGGGGAGCATGTGGATGGCAAGTTGATGGCGGTAGGACACAGTTCACGTACTCTGCAGAATTATTAGCATGGTAGGCATACAGTGGTAACAAGTGGTGGGTACAAAATCAAACATTTATCAGTGTTAGTGCGTTGGGCTGATGGCAGGTGCACTGTTGACAACAAGGAATGGCAGTAATACAGTTCACAAACTCTGCAGATTTATGCGTATGGGGATGCTAGGCATACTGTGCTAACAAGTGGTGGGGACAAAATCATGCATTTATCAGGGTTAGTGGTCGGGCTGATGGTAGCAGCGGCCGGCCTGTATGTTAGAGCATTTAGACACTTAGTCAGTACTAGGCATTTCAGATGGAGCTAAATCGCCATTACCGTGGCCAGGTGCCGACTCATAGTTCAATCAATTGGTCGATGCGTGGAATGGGATAGGCATTGAAGTCAGAGATGTCATTAACTTGGCAGAAGTCTATGCAAAACCTCCAGGAATGGTCAGGTTTTGTGACCAATACTAAGGGGGAGGACCATGGGCTTGAAGAGGGTTCGATAATATTTGCTCTTAACATTTTATTTACTTCCTCAACCACTATCTGTTTACGGGTGGCTATATGGTTTCAGTTGGACCACTTTTCCCTTCGGTGTTCTAATGTCGCGATAAGTGCCTTTCACTCTTCCTGGTTTCTCTGAGAATGCACTGGGAAATGTTATAACTAAATCCTTTAAATCTTCTTGTTGATTAGATAGCTCTTGAGGAATTAATTCAAAGTTATCTATTTCTTCTGGTACCAAACAGGATAGTATTGTGGCATTGACGGCAGAAGGGTTTTCCTTTGTAATGGTAATGTTTGTTTACAAAGCGCCTATACACAGGCAGCGTTTCAAAGCACTCAAGGAGTGTGGGAACACATGGAAAAAACAGCAGTCACTCAGAGCCCTTGAAATTTTGAGACGATAGTGGTCTGCACAGGCAGAATAGGTGAAAAAGATACATTTAACAGTTGAGATACAGCAAATAGGCCTGACGGCAATTCTGCGGTTTTTATCAAGTGCACATTAAGGGCTGAAGACAAGGGAAAACAGACAAATGATCTTCAGGCAGGGATTCATTCAGATTGTGCAAGAGCAAGATGGTCAAGGGAGGGGTCCAAGTGCACTGAGTCGGTAGAAGCTGGGATAAGAGCGGAGAGAGAAGCTCTCTTGGAAGGGTTCATTCAGAAGTGCAGTGAGTGAGAGGGAGTGGGTGCAGGGCCCTGAGGCAAGTGCAAAGAGGACTGGCGGGGGGTCCAGGGACCTGTGAGACTCAGCAAAGCTGCATGGAAGAGGAGGGAGAGATGGAGAGAGCAGAGAGCAAGGTTAGCAGGGTATGGGAAGCGAGGAGGAAGAGAAGCAGAAGGTCTTGAGGAGTTTACGGAATTTAAGAAGATCAGGCTCAAGACAGAGGATTGCAGGGAGGCTATTCCAGAGGGAGGCGTCTGCTGAGGATAAGGATCTCCCTCCAAATCTCTGCTTGGAGAACGGGGTCTTGAATTTGATCCTTGCAGCCATGGAGAGCCAATATAGGGATTTCAGTGCCGGAGAGATGCAGTCCCTGGCCTTGAGGCCAAGGATAACTCTTGCGGTTCTGTTCGGGATGAGTTGTAGAGGGCACAGGGCAGACACAGAGAGGTTGAGAGGTTGTTGCAGTAGTCCGGACTAGAGAGAACCAGGGCTATGGAGACAGTGAGATGCTGGGGGAAAGTGAGAAAATGTAGAGTGTCTCTGAGGAGGTGTAGTTGATAGACTTTTTTGAGATGTCAGAAATGTGAGAGGAGAAGGAGAGAGTGGAGTCGAAGATGACTCCAAGGTTTTTGGCCTCGCAGGTGGGGCTGGGCATGGGGCCAAGGGAGGCCGGACAGAGTGAAAGAGGGAAAGTGGGAGCAGAGGTCCCAGTGCAAACAATCTCAGTTTTACTGGCGTTGGGGCAGAGGTCATTTGCAGCACACCATGATTGGATAGCTGACAGACAGTCAGATATGAGTGAGGAGGAGGAAACGGCTGAGGGTAACCTGAAAGATAGTTGCGTTGTCATCTGCATAACACTGGAAATTAGAGGTGAATGTGGGGATCACACGTGCCAAGGTAACCATATAGATGTTAAAGAACCACAGGGATAGGTTTGATCCCTGGGGAACGACGCATGTTGAGAGAGTGATAGTCGAGAGAAAGGCTCCAAGTTTCACGTGGGATGGGCGGTCGGAGGAAAAAGAGGTTAACCATGCCAGAGTCTGACCTGTGAATCCCAGGGTGTCACAAAGATGTGCGATCAGGATGTTGTGGTTAACCATGTCAAAGGTGGAGGAGAGATCAAGGAGAATGAGGACATAGGGCGTGTTACTGTCAAGATTAGAGAGCAGGTGTTCAGAAGAGCAGTTTCTGTGCCTCTGGATGCTCTAAAGCCAGACTGATGGTCATGGAAGCAACCAATTGATTGGGTGTGGAGGTTCAGCTGAGAGATAGCCAAGTTCTCAAGGAGTTTGCCCAGGAAAGGAGTGATAGAGATTGGATGATAGTTTTCCGGAACGGAGGGGTCAGAAAAGGGTTTCTTGAGCAGAGGGTGCACAAGAGAGTGCTTAAGAGCAGTTGGGAAAACTCCAGTGGAAAAGGACAGATTGCAACGGTCAGCCAAGGCTGGGGTGAAGGAGTCAATGTTGTCCTTAAGGGTTTTGGATGGGCAAGGGTCCCCTTGTTTGGATGAGATCTTCAAAGACCGGACTTGTCTGGCGACCTCATCGGGTGTGACGGGCGAGAGAGAGGAGAGGCGAAGTGGAGGTGGAGCCAAGGGAGGCACTGGTGTTGGTGTGTGCTATAATGTGGGGGGGGGGGTGGGAGGAAAGTATGTCTTGGGTTTTGGTGGTGAAGTGTGCTGCCAGGGCAGAGCAGAGGTCCTGAGAGGGTGTAACAGAAGAAGAGGCTGCTGCAGGATTGGCCAGTTCATTGCAGACTTCGAAGAGTTCGGCCATGTTGTTTGATGCTGCAGAGATGCAGGCTTGAATAAAGACTCTTTTCTTGGAGTCGATATTGCCTTTGAAGGAGGCGGCAGGCCAGTTTGTCAGATGGTCCATCCGATGAGTTCCATTTCCACTCAGATGCCCTACACTTGCATTTAAGGGCAGCCAAATCTGAGTCGTACCAAGAGTTGCACTTTTTGGAAGACTTCAGTCGGACCCTCATGACGGTGGCAAGAGTATCACGAGAGTTGGATATAGAGAGATTAAGGTTAGTGAGGGTTGTGTCAGGGTGGGAGTCAGCTGCAGGAATGGGAGGAGTGTAGGTGAAGGCAAAGGCAGCCACTGTCACTTTTCTCATGGGTCTGGTGACTTTGAAGCTGAATGGCTGTGCCGGGTGTATCGCTGCAAGAGGAGAGGTTAGCTTCAGGTGTGTTGATAGAAGAGAGTGGTCGGTCCAAGAGAGAAAGAGGTAGTTAGTGTGATGTCAGTGGAGATGAGAGCATCCAGGGCATGGCCTGCAGTGTGAGTGGAGCCAGAGGGTAGAATAGAGACAGTGAGAGTTACATAGGTTGCGGAAAGGTTGTGAGGAGTCAGGAGACTCCAGATGGATGTTGAGATTACCCAGTAGGAGGAGTTGAGAGGAGGAGGAAAGTAGGGAGGAGGCCAGGTCAGCCCATTCTGAAAGGAAGAGAGTGGGCTGTCCAGGAGGCCGATAGATGGTGGCCATAAGGAGAGAAGATTTAGTAGAGAGTGAGAGCCTGCAGATTATGCACTCGAAGGAGGAGTAGGCCTGAGTAGGGATAATGGACATAGGTATCTATTCTGGGAAGTTCGGGGATACTCCACCAACTGTCATTTTTGGCCTGGGCGCAGAAAGGATTTTTTAGGCTTCAGGGAGGAGTTTGTCAAAGCTTGTGACAGAGCTATTCTTGAACCATGTCTCATTGATGGCGAGCACATCAAGATCTATGAGTTCGAGAAGATTGCAGATGTCAGATGACTGTTTTACAGTGGAGCAAGTGTTAAGGGTGGCAATGTGGAGAAATTTGCCATCCTTAAAGGTCTTCCACGGGGGTGCACAGGGGACAGTGGTCCCCCCCGAAGGTGGCAAGAGGGTCAGAGGGATAGTAGAGGATGTCAGAGGAGCCAAGGCTGACAAGGGAGCCAGGACTGTAGTGCAGGGCACAGAGGCTTGTGCAGAGGAGGAGGGAGGCACGGTAGGCAAGGGAGCCTGTGGAGAGGAGGAGGAAGACACAGTGGGCAAGGGAGCCTGGCCGGAGGGGTAGGTAAGGTTAGAGAGGCGAGGGAGGAGCCTGTCAAAGAGAAGAAGGTTGGGTTGAGGACCCTAAACCATGATGGTTCCATTGAAGTAAACATTAACTGACTCTGGAAATGGCAAAGAGGTCCTGGAGAACCTCCCACAGAGGGCCACCATTAATGGGAGAAGAGGCGATAGTAGAGAGAAAGCCGACCATGTAGCGAGTCCATAGGTCAGGTGTGTTAACAAAGAAAAGGATGTCAGTGAGAGTCTCTCTGGTGGAAGCCATGACATAAGTGTCTGCAATAGGAAGGCCTGGGTTGGAGCCCAGTATGTCCTTCTGAGGTTTCTTCCAGACAGTTTTGGTGATAGGAGATTGAGAAGCAGTTAGAGAAGATAGGGCAGATAGATAGAGACATAGCTAACTGCAGCAGTGAGGGGGACACTTAGCAATCTGAGTATTGCGGCACAAGGAGGAAGGGGGAGAACAAGGGCAGAGCCAGAGGGTAGTGCACACAGATAGTACAATTTTAGCAGTGCAGAAGGAAAACACAAAGCAGCCACTGGGCACAGCTATGATCGTTTTTCAACAGAACAGGTGCAAAACTCCATGCGGCTGCTTACTAACAGCAAAGGGGGCACAGCTAATTCTGATTTTCAGGCAAGCATGCACTTTCAAGCAAGCAGCAAAGAGGGTGATAAACACATGTAGCAGCTGGGGGGGGACAGGACAGTCAATGTGTGGAGGAGATGGCCAATGAAGTTAGGTTGAGGGGCTGACCTTCCAGACATGTTAGATGATTCCATAGTTTCGAAGTCCAAGTCCAGAGTGTGTGGAGATCTCTTCATTCTCCATATGCACATTGGGGGGTGGGTGGAAGAGGGCCCACAGACCCGGAGAGGGGAACAGACAGGGCCTTAGAAAAGTGGGCCTTTGAAAGGGTGTGAGCTGGCTAAAGCCTGCCGGTTCACCATAGGCCTACAAGGTGTGCAGATAACCCAATTGGCAGGCAGGAGGCAGTTGCTGTTAATCAAGGTGAGCCTGAACTGCTAGGAAAAGGCGCGACCATCCTTAGAGTGCCACGAGGCCACAGAGAAAGGCCTCCATATGTGGCTCACACCCGAGCAGTGAGCAAAGTGGGCAGCCGGCACGATATGGGTGATAGGATAGGATGAAAAAATAATAATGAAGTGATCCAGAATTATTTTTGCATTTTTTTGGGGGATTTTGAAAAAGCCTCACTTTCCACAAAATCAGCTTTCAATATTCATGCTGCCTGCCAGGATTTCTCATAACTCATTTGCGAAGGAGAATCACGGCAAGTAGCTGCGCCATCTGTGTCTTTGTAGCGACTGCAGGCAGGAGACCACCCACACGGGCTCACTGGTGAAGGAAAAAGGTTGTGCTAGCTTATAAGTACAGGTTCTTGTTCATTCCAATATTTCATATGGTCCATGCCACTTAGAGACAAGTTTGTTTTTCGAGGTAGGCAATAGGACCAATACATTTTGCCCTATGGAAGACGATTTTAGGTTTACCTTCTTGTCATAGGTTGACTTTTGTTGTGCTTGGGCTTTTTCCATGAGTATAGACTAGATCTCACACAAATTTCATATGCTCTCGCAATCTGGTAGCGGTTTGCGAAAAGGGAAATGGGTGCCTCTTCTCTTTCTTCCCAGGTCTCCCGGAGCATGTCTAGGACATCTCTAGGTTCTCTACAAAAGGAGAGAATCTAGTGGGCGTCTGAGGGGTTTTTCTTACTGCAAATAGTGCCTAGGCGATCATACGGTCCCAGTCATTCCCGTCCTTATCTACCAACTTTCCTAGGATCATTTTGAGTGTTTTTTTAAATCTTTCTACCAATTCATCTGTTTGGGGATGGTAAACTGAAGTTCGTAAAGTGGCGATATGGAGCAGCTCCTTGACTTCACCCAGGAGTTTGCTCATTAAATTGGATCCTTGATCCATCAGGATTTCCTTAGGAAAGCCAACCCTGGAAAAATATGATAATAGATGTTTTAAAATCTGCTGGGTGGTGTTGTTCCGCATAGGAAATGCCTCAGGGTATCTGTTTGCGTAGTCAACAATCACGAGGACATATGTGTTACCCAGTCTAGAGGTTTCCAAAGGTCCAATGATATCCATCCCAAACCTTGAAAAAGGGACTATTATTGGTAAAGGATTCAAAGGGGCAGTCAAGAGAATGTGAGTACTGGTTTTCTGACATATTTTACATGTCTGAATAAAGTTTTTTATACCAGCATGGATACATGCCCAGTAAAACTTCCCACTGATGTGCCTGGGTTTTAGATTGTCCTAAGTGCCCCCCTGTCAGATGAGAATGTGCAATCTCTAGTACAATCCTCTGGTGGGTTTTGGGGATTACCAACTGAGTTTTACTTAGGCCTTCTGTGGAGGTTTCTTTTCTATACAGCAATCCTTGCCCAAGGTACGTCCCTGTATCTTCTGGTTCACTCTCTTCAAAATGAGGAAATTGATCCCTTTTAAGAATTCCTGGTGTAATTAATGCTGTCCCACACTGTCATTCAAATTGTATTTCTCCATGGTTCTATAAGAGAACCTTTAGGTCTCCCCGGAAGTCAGGATCTATGATGCCTGCTAGAACGTCTAGACCAAACTTCCAAGCCACACCAGATTGTTGGGGTCAATCTTATATAACACCCAGGAGGGGGTATCAAGAATTAGTCTGTGGGAATCATTCCTCTTTTCCCTGGAGGGATAGTAGCCCCTATGCTGCTACAGATATCAAAACCTATTGATTCTTTCATGGCAATAGAGGGGTCTGAGTCTCTATGACTAAGCTTTTGAAATGTTAGGGTTCCCCAATGTGTTCAAATTGAGTCACATACCACCTCTGACACCACATGCTAGGAAGGCATGGTATCAACAGTAAGACTAGCACAAGTGACCACAGTTCAAGGGTGTTTATTGAATTTCAAAAAAAGGGTTTGAAAAACACATAACTAATCCTAAATCTACAGATGGGAGCACGCTACAACCATCAAATATTAATGCAGTCCTTGTAGTGTCTTGTCAAAATAAAAGGGTCTATACTAATAAACCTATTGCCAATCCCTACCTCTAACTACAAATAGTGTGGGAAATAATGTTACAAAAAAGAAAGAAGTGTTCACAAAACGATATGTCAGGATGTTCAGGCCGTTGGCCTCCCTTCCCCACGTTTTCACCACAGGACAAGCTTAGCACAGTCTTTGGCTTCTTTAGCATGGGGATACAGTTCAATCATTCATATCAGGGCCTTCAGTGCCAACATCTCTTTTCTCTTTTAAAGGCTCTTCATTCAGAGGGCCTGATGCAACAAACAAACAATAGGTTCTCTTCCATTTTCAGATTATCACACGTACTCAAGTGCTTAGGTGACTCTCTATTCACCTTGGATCCTCCTCAGACGGGCTTAGATCCTTTTACCACAATGTTGTTCGTACATTATTTATGCATCTAATCCCTCATCAGGTTTTTTTTCTCGGGGGACTGACAGTTCACCCCAGATCCCCATCAGTTGGGCTCAGATCTCGGATCCCCTCAGTCAGGCTCAGATCTCAGATCCCCCTTGGTCAGGCTCCAATTCCTTTTAACACAATGTTCATAACTTTACACAAACTTGCTTTAACAAAAAGCTTTTAGCTGATCTCCCTCTGCCGGGCTCGGACCAATCTTCTATATGATTTCATCAACTATCGAAGACTTTCAAATGTACACATGGTTTTGCTTGGCCCGTTAGAGGACCACTTCGATTTCACAATTCTTTATCACTCTTCACATTTGCCACCTTTCAGCTGGATACCTAACAGAGACTTGGAATCAGCACCCACTTGGTGCCAGACAACTCTGTTTACGGTATTGTATCTTGGCTTCAAAGTTTAATCACTCATCCGCTGATTAATTGTGTTTGCATTGCTTGCCACATATGCTTCATACATTGTTCGCTTCAGTTTTCACTATTCAATGTTGCCGCTTGCAATCTTAGCTTCAACACAGACCGGTCTGGTATCAGTCTCTCCAACTTACCGGCAGTGCAAACTACACTGGTGATGCTTTTTTGTAGGAGCCAAGGACAGTACCACAGGGGCACAATATTCTCCCAGCCTTGATTATCAATGTGGGAGATCCCGGAGGGCGCTAGAGGGCCAACCATCAATCCTGTCTTATCGCAGCACTCCTGATGTTGAATTGACCCTTGTATGCAGGCGGAAAGTGGCTGACAAAATAAAATTAATACTGCACCCAAAAATCAGGAGAAAATCGACTCTGAAAGGCCAGGGCACCGAGGCGCTCCAGCACAAGCGGCTGACCCGAGGCAGGCCGCGTCCCCGAAGCTCGCGTAGACCGCCAGGTGCCCAGGGCTACACCCCAGCGAGACCCAGCCCACCTGCGAGCAGCAGCAGCAACCCAGTCATACCCACGGGTTCACCTCACCAGCAGAGCCGAAATAGGCACAGGGAGTGGCGATCTCGTATTTACATCGGCGCCTCGCGCGGACGGCACCTGGGCGCATCAATAACGTGGCTGAAAGAGGAGAAGCATCGGATCGGCTCGCGACACCGGACCCCCTTCCAGTGAGGTGAGCGGTGCGTCCGTGGTGCACGGAGGGGCACGGTTTAGCACAATCGGCGGGTTGTAAAGGACCTGCAGTTGTAAAACTGGTCCAGGTGGTCTTCCTCGCGGCACCCCGCTCCCACCTCCCCAGTGCTCCAGCCACAGCCGGGGAACATCATCAGACAGAGAGGATTGAGGCACCACAACACAGGACGCTCTGACCCCCACCCGAGCCGAAAGAGGGGAGACCCACGGACACCCCACGCTGTGGGCTACAGTCCAGCTTGTCCACAAAGACACAATAACACAAACATATGGTAGAACAAGCGAACCGCACAAGAGACAGTTAGACCAATATAAAGATACCCTCTCTGGAAAGCAACAATAACCATAGGCAAGCTCCAGTGACCTGGGGAGGCAGAGCAAGCCACAGACGCCGCTCGCTCAAGAATATCCAACCTCACAAGAATCAGGCAACAAAGCATAGACTCCCACAGTAAGCCCAGGGCACACATCAAAGCAGCCCAGGGCAACAGATTGAGCCACAGGGGAAAAAAAAGATTAGCAGCAGCACGGGAAAGGCAGAGGCACCATCTATGCAACAACATTATACCGCATTGATCCGCTCAAAATAACGGCACGCAAGGACAGTGCTCACACTGCCCATATCCCCGAGCTCCACAGGTGGTGCTAGATAACACCCCGACCTTGAGGACACAGCTGGACGACACTGCAATACTGGCACATCACCCCACCAAACAGCATCTAGGGCAAACTGACCACGAAGCTGACACAGTCAGACAGCCAATCTTTGAATCTGCGCTGCCATCGACTCTACTGAGCGCATAGAAAGTACCGGACAGCCCGCCCACTCTGGGCCCCTCCATAACAAGGCACACCAGATCGAGCACGTCAGACCCGACGCATCGCGGTCTCCAACACCTACCCAAATTGAGAGGCTTTCCCGCAAAGTAGCAAAATGGGTAAATCCGACAAGTCACAGCGGAAGCTCAACTTCGAAGCAGGACCCGCATCTAAAACCCCAAGACCAGAAAGCTGCCCGGATTCCCCTCAAAATCACGCAAGCCTAGAGGAGGAGCATCCCCAACCGATGGATATCTGAGAGATCCTAATGGACCTAAAAGCAGGGCTAGGCAACCTTGACAGCAAGATCGACACATTATCGTCTAAGGTAGACTTACTCCAACATCGCCTCGATAAACAAAGTGATAGACTGAACAATGTCTAACAAAGGGTCTCAGACCTCGACGATGGCGCAACGTCACTAACATCGAGAGTGTCAACACTAGAAGGCCAAATGAAAGCAGCCATAGCCAAGAACGAGGACTTAGAGGGACACTCCCGACGAAACAATATAACGGTGGTCGGAGTCAGGGAACAACAACTGCAAACCAAGATGGAGGACCATGCCGAAAAAATATGCAGAGACATCTTTGGAGCCACAGCTCTAACACAACTATTCGTCGTAGAGAGGGCCCACAGGATCCCATCAACCAGACCCATCCCTGGAGCACCTCCTCGCTCGATTATAGCCAAGTTGCTGAATTACAAAGATCGTGACACAATTTTAAGGCTGGCTAGGGACAAAGGCAGCCTTCTATACGACGGAGACGCCACACAAATTTATCCAGACTTCTCCCCAACAGTCCAGGCTCAAAGGAGATCCTTTGCAACGGTCAAACGCAGAATACGCGACAACCAAATAGTATACTCAATGCTCTTCCCCGCGAAACTACGTATCCAATACGAAGGGAAAGTCCAATTCTTTAACTCACCAGAGGACGCCAATCTATTCCTCGACAGACATGGGTGCAAGGTCCCTAACAACGTCCCGGGGACGCCCCGGAGAGAACGAGCAGGAAGAAACCCACCATGAACCACAAATAACCAACCCGCCAGAACCACGGTTCAGCTACTTCCAACATCAGGACAATACACGCAGTTTGAGAAAGGAGCCCCCAACCTTGGGAGGACGCTAGCGCCCCACATTAACTTTATTTTGGGGGGATTCTGAACGGACTAGTTGGGGGTTGTCCGTGTAAGAAACTGTTTAGTAGAATTGTTATGGGTATCCGCCACTCGACCCCCCCCTTGCACCGCCTCATCCTCCCATCCTCAGAGATCAAGCCAACCCTGCACCACGGCGAAGGAAAACGCAAACAGGCTCCCACAGAGCTCTCCACACCGTCACCGGACACTGGGAGACTCTGCATTATTAATGGGCCCTAAACAAGAAAACCACTCGGCCAATTCAAGGTAGCAATGTGGAATATCAGAGGGGGTAACCTTCCGTCCAAAACAAGAAAGATTCTGCAATACCTCAAGCGTCAATGTAGACGTAGCTATGATACAAGAGACACATTTTATATCACACAAAGAACACCTCTGGGCTTGAAACTGGGGCTATCATCGTTACTTTTCCTCCTACTCATTGTATGCCAGAGGAGTAGCTACCCTCATAAACTCAAATTCCTGCTTTTGCTTGATAAAAACAGAAAAGGACGCAGAGGGTAGGGCCCTCCTGATGCAGGGAGTCATAGCCGGGAAGGAAATCGTGTTTGTAAACTCCTATGCCCCCAACGTAGACAGAGCAAACAACTTTGACTGGGTGCTCTCACATCTCACGCAAATCAACACAGCAACCATAATCTGGGGAGGCGACCTACATACACACCTAGACCCACAAAAAGATAAATCACAGGCATCAATAGCTCAACCATCCAAAGCCAGCCTCCAAGTGCAAGAGATATGCAGAGCACCCCACTGGTGTTTTAAGCCCGGAGCACTAACCGACCAAGTATTTGCAACCGAACTACGGGATGAAATCATATCCTTTCTGGAACTCAACCAAGATACAGTCTCTTCAGCAGGCACGCTCTGGGAAACATTAATGTGTTACATAAGGGGGAGTGTGCATCGCAAAAGAAAATGGAATATTAAAACTAATACAATGAGACTTGGCCACAAGCGAAGATCGCCTGAAGGCTTTAGAACTACAACAGTACACCACTACAAATCAAACGCACATCCAAGCGGAACTCAAGGAGGAACTACGGAAATTCAGAACCACTGCAGAACGAGAGCTGAAATTCCTAAGACGCGGATACCAGATACGCCAATACGGAGAGGGGCAAAAACCTGGAGCCCTCCTTGCCCGCCTGATTGCCGCTGACAGGAATCCAACCCTGGTAGAAAGAGTGCGCTCCCCGCAAGGTACATTGGTTCACACAGAGGAGGAAAAAGTAGAAGTGTTCCACGCCTTCTACCAAGAACTTTACAGTGCGAAACACCCAATGGACACTCAGATTCTACGCAACTACCTAGATGATACCAAACTGTACTGGGTAGAGAGAGAACTTCCTGAACCCCTAAAAGACCCCATCACTTTAGAGGAGATCCTACAAGCAATAAAGAGTCTACCTAACACCAAAGCCCCCGGGCCGGATGGCTTGATAGGGGAATTCTATAAAGTATTTCACCCCATTCTGGCACCCCTCCTTTTAAAAGTCTATGAGGAGGCCAGAATCCTCCCTCAAACTCCAAGGCAAGCTAACGTAATCCTCCTGCACAATAAAGACAAACCTCCCCGAGGAATGCGGATCATATAGACCAATTTCCTTAATAAATCTGGATATAGGATCCTAGCCAAAATCCTATCCAATAGACTACTTCCCCTGATGCCGGTGCTGGTACTCACTGACCAGGCAGGCTTTGTGCCCAGGCGCAACACGACATTCGGCATAAGAAGAATATTCGGGGCCATGGAGGCACTTGATCCCACACACCTGGCGGTCGCAGTCCTGCTAGACGCGGAGAAGGCCTTCGACTCTGTCGAATGGCCCTTCATGTTTGCTGTACTCAGGAAACTCGGACTCTGGAACCAATTCGTCAAATTAGTGTCTCTATTATATAACAAACCCCAATCGGCCATTATTCTCAGTACAACGAAATACGCAAACGTAAATCTCCAAAGCGGAACCAGGCAGGGATGCTGTTACGCTCACCTGGCTCCCACAGAGGCGTCGATCGGAACTGGACAGCTGCGGTCTCCACCAATGTGACACGTAGGGCCGAGATGACGGACTGGAATGGCCCACCTAGCTTCGTTTTCTTGGCCCGTAGGAATATTCTTCTGCAAATGGAGAAAGGGAATTAACCACCCGTGGAGTTGAGCGTAAATCCCCCCCACCCCCGCTGTTCTCCCCACAGATCACCTGTGATGTCCCCTCTTATAGTCTCACCTGATGGTTTGAAAAGATGAGCTCTCCATCCTGCATTGAGCGCAGGGGTGCGCTGATAACCAGTTGCTTCACTGGCTCGAAGGAATTGGTGAGTTCCAGAACAATATTGACTCTGAGATTCCCAGCAAGACGCTGTAAGTATAAAGTTCATAAGAGTTCAAACGCCTGACTTGCACTCTTGTCCGATTCCTTGCAGGTTGCAGCTTGACCCTAATGAAGAGTTCCTTGTGGCAACCGGTAGTATTCTGGTAAGGATTTGTATTTTCCAACGCAGTTCGATAAAATAATGTCAATATGTAACCTGTTGCTTTCTCCCTTATTCAGGCACTGAGAGAAAGTATGAAGTCTCGGGGAATAATACCTCCGGTGGTAAAATCAGGTAAGTCTATTGTGGTGAGGAGGGTTCCCCTTGTTAGTCCCTTTGTTTCACCTTGCTGTCCTTTTGTTTCCCCTTAGGGGCCGGGGTTCGGCGAAGATGCAGTGGAAGCTGCGCTGACCCGTGAAGAGGAATAGTACCCCCGGTGGTAAAATCAGGTAAGTCTATGGGGGTAACTAATAGTCCTCTGTGTATTCCCTTGGCTCACCTTGCTGTTCTTGTCTTCTCCTTAGGTGCCGGAGTGCGGGGGAACATGCAGGAGGATGCGGTGGAATGTGAAGATGCTGCGAAGGCTGGTGAGTTCAGCGCGGCGCTGCAGCAGGCGAGGCGACACGCATAAATAGCTTCTTTCTTCCAGCTCGAAGGCGCGATGGATCGGGAATTCAGGTAAGGATCAAAGGTATTGCTCTTGTTCTAACCTTTTCTCCTTCTTTCTCCCTTTTTCTGGGAGCTCCAAACTCGAGGCGGGCGTGGCAGAAGGCTGGATGCAGACTTGCAGGCACGGTGAGCGTTACGCTGCTGGATGCAGAATAACACAAAGCGTGTGCTGCTCTTCGGGCGTGGTTTAAATAGCCTTCAAAGTAGTCCCAGGTAAGTATTCCTCCCCAGCCCCGCCCGAGAAAAAAATAGTCCCTAAGTAAAGTAGTCCCTTCCAAGCCTCTTTTGGCTTGGAGCTCTTACAGCATGGTCTGCATCAGGTAAGTTTTAATCTACGAGTCTGGCGCTGACTGGCTCTCCATATGAGCCTGGCGCCAGGACTGGACCCAAATAGCCCCTAGCAGGGGTTGTTGGGCTTGCTTGGGATAACTTGATGCCTTCTTCTGGGGTTGCTGGACTTGGTCTGGGTCCCCGGGGGTAGGCATCATGACAGATGCCCACTATCAGCTCCAATCTTTGCACTAGTGATGGAACCTATGGCATCAGGCCTGCGTTCTCGACAACTCCAAAGAGGTCCTTCCATAGGGCCCCATAAATTGATTATATCCCTCTATGCCGATGATGTAGTATTATTCATTCAAAACCCTAGCGAAAATCTGAACCCTATAATGTATGAAATAGTTAAATTTGGCTTGGTCTCCGGCTTGAAAATTAACCGCTCCAAATAGATTGTATTCCCCCTAACCTCCAGCACCAGAAAATTCACAGATGAGTGCAACTTTAAGTGGGAGAGTTCTCAATTACGGTACCTTGGGTTCCTACTATCCCAAAACTACCCAAGATAACTACAAGACTGCACTGAAATCACTCCAGGAGAAAGTGAACAGATGGAAGTCACTGCCACTGACTCTATGGGGGAGAGCATCACTAGTTAAGATGGTACTCCTCCCTAAATTCCTCTATCTGTTCGCTAATGTACCAATTTCAATACGACAGCGCTATCTAGGGAAAATAAAGAGCCTCATATTGGAATTAATATGGGCCGGCAAACCAGCGAGGGTAGCTTACACGACACACACATTACCGGTATCCAAGGGAGGACTTGCACTCCCCGACCTGGAGCAGTACTATTGGGCCGCCCAGGCACAATTCCTGAGCTACTGGTATTCCACCCACTTTATCAGACCACATGTCCAAATAGAACGAGCCTTGGCATCACCAAACCTACTAAGAGCGGTCATCATTAGCCAACAATCAGTGCCCCACACCACACTAAACGTGGTGCTGTCCACATATGCAATCTGGAAGAAAATAGCCCAAAAATACGATGTGCAAATCAGATACTCCCCCCTCCTACCTGTTAGATTCATACCGGGGATACCCCTCATTGCAGAAAAGGTTTTTCACCAGTGGGTTGACAAAGTACACATACACACGCTAGGTGACCTATTTGTCGAAGGGACCTTCATAACACCGCAACAAGCTAAAGAGAGGCAGCACCACCTCCCTAGACACATTAATATACTTCCGACTGTGCTATACTAGCCAAGCATTTTTCCCTTCATTCCCACAACAACCAACTACGTGGCAGCTACTTCACGGCGTGATACAGGCACAAGGGGAGGGAAGACTGGTCTTGTTGATATCCAAATCTCTCCTAACCGACACCGTACCGGAAAACGCACGCACAAAAGAGAGGTGGGAAAAAGGTCTATGGGCCCCCATCCCAGATGAAGAATGGGTATACATACTACAACAGACTCAAAAAGTTGCATTGAACTTGCGCTTTAAGCAAATCCATTTGAACTATTTACACCAAAAATACTACACTCCAGCCAAAAGATGCAAGCATCGCCCAGAGTCAG
Organism: Ambystoma mexicanum; assembly: GCF_040938575.1. Taxonomy (NCBI): domain Eukaryota; kingdom Metazoa; phylum Chordata; class Amphibia; order Caudata; family Ambystomatidae; genus Ambystoma; species Ambystoma mexicanum. The sequence goes on from NC_090932.1 coordinate 549,069,245, forward strand.
TGGCAATGTGTGATAGACGTGGAATGCCAGCAGCCGACTTTCTGCATCTTGCCTGGAGCTGCCCAGCAATTACCCCGTTCTGGGCACAGGTTCTCCAACAGATAGAACCAATAATTGGAGAAGAACTAAGACCCATCCCCACAGTAGCATTACTTGGAATGACAAAACACCTATCACCCACAACGAGGAAATTAGCGAATGTCCTGCTCGTATTAGCGCGCAGGAGAATTGCCATGTCATGGGGACAGGGCCAAGTCCCGATAATAGCAAAATGGCAGAAAGACGTACTTTATTGCCAAGACGTGGAATCAGAGTTTATTAAGACACTGCCTACACACGCACGCCCCCCGGACATCTGGGGCCCCTATGTAGCATACTAGATTTCCAGCAAAGGCGACTCCTCATCTTCCTCGACCCCAAGGCAACCTGATGATTAACAAAGAACACAAACCTGTGTAAAACCAAGAGGCGAAAACTGACGTACAGTATCAGGGGAAAAAGACTCTGCACAGTCTGAAGGCGGGAGGGTGGAACAGGGTGAGGGACAAGGGGGGACTATACCGGCACAAGTTGACTGCAATCCAGTTTTTTTTGTAACTGTAAAATTAAAATGCATAAATAAAGTTTTAAAAAAATATATCAATGTGGGAGATCCCTGGGTACCTTCGACACACAATGCAGCATTCTTCAGCCTCGAATCATGGTCTTACATTTCCTATTCTCAAAGGTTCCTGAAAGTAACGGTCTTTCATTGAAAAGGTCATGGAAACTTCCCTCCTTGCAATCCTCTTGGGCTTTGCCGTCTTTCGCCTTGTATTAAACTGCCATCTAGGAATCGTTATTCCTCGTGTGCTTTGCCTTACTCAGAGTAAGCTTTTGTGCTCCGCTTTTATCCGTGTGGGGAAGAGTAACGCTCACCTGGTATCCACGGGGACGTCACTCAGCCTGTTCTGATCTCTTACAACCTCGAACCTTCGCTGGAGTCTACTCGACTGGAGACTGGGCCTGAAACACAGGATTGGCAGAGTTTAACTCCCTATTGTCTCTGTTTGCTTGAACCCCTTCTTCTCCGGGGTCCAACCCTTCCCTTTGATCCACAGCTCACCTTGTTTTCTTGGAAAGTGTGCTCTCCGTCCTGCTTTCAGCGCAGGAGCGCGTTGATTGATGCAGGCTCGTTGCTGCCTAGTTACTTCACTGGCAAGAGTCCGACAGGTAAGTATAATGAGTCTTTTGAACAGTACTCTAACTTCGTTCCTTTCCTTCCTTAGATGATGGCCGGTGTCCGGGGATGGCGACGTGCTGCTGAGATGAGTAGCGCCGAAGGTGAGGGAGAGCGCGATGCGCAATGCAACCCTTTCGTATTTGTATTGAACTGAGTTCTTTTTCTGTGTCTTTTAGGTGCTGCGACGTTTTCAGCGTGGATGCCGGTTATGAAGAAGAAATGCGGTGAGTAAGCGCAGTATGCGGCGCCTCTAGATGTTTCCACGCTAACCTGGAGTGTCTTTTCCCTCTTGCAGATGGATGAGAAGTTCCGGAGACAGAGTTCCCCCAGAGCGGCTGGGATTCAGGTAAACGTTTGAAGCTCGTACAGTCTTTAAAAATAAGCGAAGATTTGCTGAATGCTTACTAATGCCTTTTTTCTGTTCTTTTCCCTTTTCCTTAGGTAGCGGCGTTCCGGGATGGGAATGACACCGCCGAAGATGCCAGCAGAACAGAAGGAGCGATGAATGATGGGCAGAAGCGCCGCAAGGTAAGGCTGTTCCTAACGGTGTTCTTGCAGGAGCTGAGCGCAGAAGATAGATGCAGGCCTACTGGAGACCGATCCGAACATGGTGAGTGTCACACTGCAGGTGCAGAAAACACAAAGGATGTTTCTCAGCCTGGGTGTGGCTTAAATAGTCTATGGGTATCCCAGGTGTCTCTTGGCTGAACCACACCCAAAAGACTAGACTGCACATCCAGTTCTGGGAACCAAAATATGTGAGGGCATCCATCTTGTCCTTATCAATGCACTACAAGTCCATTCCCCAATGTTATCCTATGGGAGTGAGTGAGTCTGGTGCCACAAGCGCCAAGTCTGACTCCAAGTGGGTCTTCGGAGGGATGGAGAGGCCCTTGAGGGCCATGTAGGTGTTAGGAAAGATTTCTTAATTGTGGGTAATTTTCCTTCCATGTGGCAACCCCTAAACTTTTTGCTGTTGTTTTCACCATGATCTAGACTTTGCCAGTGAAGTGCAGCCTTCTGCCGCACTCCTCTGGGCTTTCGCTCCATTCTTACGGGGAAACTGACATGCCCTTAAGACAGTCAGTACCGGGAAACAGTGTTTTCCGTAGTTCTTTTATCATGTTGCAGCTTTCGCGCAACATGACACAAGAGGGCACTGTAAGCTAAGTTACTGCTCTCTTGGGTCTCTAGTCTTCTAAAAGCCCTAGACACTCTCTTTGGATTGTTAACGAACGGTGCAAGTGAATCACGGACGGGACTGGTGGCAGCGATTGTTTCTTTGTGTTTTGAGCTCCTTTTGGCTGTTTAAGCGCGTTTCTCGCGCTTAACCCAAAATGGTGGCCTGGCTTCCAAAATGGCCAGACCACAAGGCTCTTTGTCTTGCCCGCTGACCGTCTTGCCCCCTTCACCTTCCCCAGGTCGAGCCGACCCGGGGCCTTCCTTATTTGGGCATGTACTTTCCCGCGAAACACAGATGCTTTCATGGGCTTCTACAGGCCTTGTGTGTGCCTCCAGGATGTGGGCTGGGATGTCTGGTCCCAATACACATTCTGGGTGCCAGAGAGTCTAGTGTGTCGTGAATGCCTGGGACCACCGTGGTCCATGATAGGTCCACGTATGGTGTGAGTGTTTTGTGAGCAGATCTCCCATTGGGTCCTCTCCGTTTTGGCGTGAAGGGAACCGTGGATAAGAGTAGGCTGGAAACACCACTACCATGTCGATCTCCTGAGTTCTCACGAACAAAGGAATACAGGAGCTAAGTATCCTGCAACTACGAGGCTGAACCGAGGAATCGCTGTGACCCGCTGAAGGACTGCTCCTCTGCACTGCTGTCGCCTTGTGAAACCCTTTCTACCTCTGATCGAACGAGAAGGCCTGTACTGGTACTTCGACCCTTTGGAATAGTGGGAACAACTATTCTCGGCATCTTCACCATCTCCTGCACGTAAGCCTTCGGAAGTGTCTCTGGGCCATCCAGTAGACTGACCAGCCTACCCAGGAGTCTTGCTCTGTAACCGCCGTCAGGTTGCTGCTGTATTACGAGTCCTTGCCACTCTCACACGATTCGTACACTTGGCATTCCCAGGTCTGAAGTGAGAAGTGTACATTGGGCTGAAACACACACGGCCGCTCCGTTGCCCTGCTGTGGTAACAATCTGTGCGGGTTCACTGCGTTTGGGACATCCTCAACTCTACCTTCTGCTGCCGCGGAATCTACACGACGCCGAGAGGTCCTCTGCTCGTATCTGACCCTGCCAGCACTGAAACTGACGCGGAGAAGCCTGGGTCTGCCTGCATCGGGGACCGGTGAGTAGTATCGCTAGGAACTGGTCGCCCTCCTGCAGTAGCCCGTAGCTTTTTCCCGCTGTGTCAAACAGCACGCCTTTCCGTACTCGCACTCTGCTTCTGCCCACAGTGGAGGCTGCGCATGAGTCACGGAGCTCTGTTCATCTTCATTTGTTCACCAAACTGAACTGCCTGATTCCCTCGAAGAGACTCCCCTTTTGCCCGTTGGCACCAGCGTGTGCAGGTACTTTTGAGCACAAGGCTCCACTCTTCGTAGGGCTCGGACTTCCTTCTAGTTAGGTGCCTCTGAAGGCGGACTGGGTCTAACTATTATTCGCACTGCCTGTTTTCCTCCCCATCTAGGTGGTCTGCACATTTCGTGCATCTAACTCGTTAGACTCGTTGGTAATTGTATATATGTTGTATTTGATTGTGATATGTTGGTTTACTTGAGTTTTATTGCGATTTCTTGCTACGGTCAATGTTACAAAGGCCTTGTAATAAATGTGTCTATATTTTTAATATAACACCTGCTTGGAGTAATTTGTAAGTGTCCTTGCTTTGTGTGCTCATTGCGGGCTTTCAGTCACCCTCACCCCTCTTGAGACCTAGTCTTGACCGCCGCGATCGCTACCTTGATTGGTCTGGCTTGTCCAGAGGTTACCCTGTTCCAAGAAACTAGGCTGGCCTTCTGAACCTCTGCCCCTTCAGGACAGAGTTCAGAAATCCATTTTAACAAATTGGTGTACAGCGGTAGGATACGACTGAAGGTATCCAGTGTTGCGCACGAGCGAAGGCATTTCAGGTTATTCCTACCAGGACACGTAGTGAATTGTCGTAGTATAACTTTTTAAAGGCCATAGTCCTATCTAACAGTATGGAAACAAATACCTTGTTAACTTTAAATGCTTCTTACTCAGAAACATTGAAAAAGATGTGTGCGGAGAGAGGTGTCTCCTCTCAAGGCACCAAATTGGATATGATCCAAAGAATCGTGGCGTGGCAAGAAGCGCAGCTTGACGCTATAACTTCTGAGGACAGTGCGGAAGGAGGTGGGGCTGCTCTTACTGGTCCACCACGACCACGAGGACAGGGAGGATGAGATGTCTAATGTTTCCTCTGCCAGTGTTGATGGGGAGGCCATGCTTGAATTCAAGAAGCAAGAACTGCTGTTTAGGCAGAAGGAGCTCGATTTCAACATTACCAAACTAAAAATCGAACAGGCCGAAAAACAAAAAGACAGGGATCACCAGTTGGAACTGGCCAAGCTTCAGGTTGCAAATGGATCCAAGGGTCCTGGACATGGGTCTGGGGCCTCCTCTCATCCACGATTTCCAAAAGATCTGCTCAGTGTGTATAAGGAAAAGAATGACATTATGGACTGGCTGAATACGTTCATGTGAAGTTCAACAAGTTGACAATGCTGATAAGATTGCCTGGTTACTCAGCAGACTGCCCCCATTCTGGCTGTAGTGCCATTATGGAAATGTCGAAGGCTGAGAGAGCTGATTTTGCAATGTTAAAGCAAACTCTCATTTTAAAGTTTGGAAAGACTCCTGCCCAATATTTAAAACGATTCTGAGAGTATAAGAAAAAAGAAGGTGGTACTTGGGTATCTTATGTAACCGAATCCTTAAAAAACTTGACTGGCTGGGTCAAAGGTTATAAGGTTTCTACCTTTGAAGGCATGATAAGTCTTGTCATGCTGGAACATATTTTTGCATCTTCTTCCCCGGAGCTTAAGCAGCATTTAGCCGATTCGAAGGAGATGGATCCTAAGAAGCTTGCCATTGCCGCAGACTTATGGATGTCACATTGAGTGTCCCATAAGGACAAAACTCATCCTGTTAAGCAGGAGGAAGGGAAAAAGTCCAAAGATAAGGAGGGTGGAGAATCTGATAAATCTTCTTCTCAAAAGGGCCACAAAAAGAAAAATAAGGGTAAGACACAAGAGAACTCACAGGGTAGTGGAGGTCAGCCTCCGAAACAGAACTCTGGTTACAACAAGCCTCCCTATGTAAACAGACCCAATGGATCTTGTTTTGCTTGTGGAGCAACTGACCACGTGAAGGGGGATCCCCGGTGTAAGGTTAAACCTTTGGGAGTCCACTCCGCTAATCTGGTCTTCTCTTCCTACGAGGAAGAAGAGATTACAGGAGCATCCTTCTCCTCAGACTCCTTCTCCAGTGGGATAGAAGCTGAGGTAGTTTTACTTTCCCTGGGTTCCTGGGAGCCTAAAGTCGCAAAGGCTTATGCTAGGATTCCAGATAATACCAAGCACTACTTTAAGGACACTGTGCTGATCAATGGAGTAGATACTCCAGCTCTTAGGGTTAGTGGGTGCAGTCGAACTGTAATGGATTCTACCTTGGTAGACTCAGAGGAAGTTGCCAGAGCTACTCTGATGCCCACTAAGTTGGCTGACGGCCCACCTCGCATGTTTCCAGTAATACCTGTAAATCTTACTTTAAATGGTACAGGAGTCAGGATTCCAGTGAGCATTCAGAGAAACGTCCCAGGAAAGGTCTTGTTAGGCAACGATCTCAGAGCTTTAGGGCTCGTAGGAGACACTGCCGACAGACCCTGCACACGGTCTCAAACACGGGCAGCATTGGCCAAGACCAATACGCCGCCCCAGCCAAAGGGGAAACCCAAGGCGAAAGGAGTAAGAAAGTCAAGACGAGGGAAAGAGAACATTCCCCCGGGGTCATCGACAGATCCTTCTTTAGTGACTCCCTTTAAGGCAGGAGTCACGGATCATCGATAGTCCTTGAAGAAGGTGAACCTTGGCGTCAAGAGTCGTCCATGAAAAGGTGCAATGGCGTCGAGGCAGCAGCTTCTGTCCTGGCATTGCTCATCGGTGATCGGTCGTGGACGTCCTGCGAAGACGAGGCAAGCGGTGCACCTCGATGATGATAGTTCGTTGCTGCAAAGGGTCACTGAAGAACTTTGGCCCAGCAAAGGCGTCGGGTCGTCAGCGTCTTTGTGGTCTTCGGGTGGCGGAAAACCCACCGGCGGATTCTCCTCTGCGGCCTCGACTTTCTCCGGCAGGACAAAGCAGTCAGCAGTGCTGGCGAGAGAGTCCTTGGATTCAAATGTTCTTAGGCAATGGAGCGTTGCGGCTCCGGTCTTCAGTGGCACGCATCAAGCTGTCCCCGCTTCTTGGAAACATGGCTTTGACGGCCTCCTGACGACGGTGGATGGAATGTCTGGGTTCTTTACTTCGGATTCCTCGGCGGTCTTCATCTCCGGTCGTCAGTCTTTCGAAGGCTGGCTTCCAGAGTGCTTCGGCGAAGGTTTAGCAGTCTGCATGATGTTCCCTCATAGCTCGGGGAGAGGTCTACTAGCCAGGTCCTCTCTCGGATCAGTCCTCGACAAACTCAAACAGCTTTCGGATCGGGTCAAAGCAAATGCAGTAGCAACTCTTATTCTTCCAGCTGGGCTGCAAGAATAAGCATCAAGTATCCACTTCAGCATCAGTGAGAGGTCCCCACATATACTGTTTGGTCTCTCATTCACTCTTCTGGGTCACACTCAGGCAACCAATAACTCAGAAGGGCATTCGTGCAGGCAGGCAGCCAATAAGGCTCACCGTGCATTCAGGCCATTCTCCTCCCTCCAGACGCTCACAGCAAGGAATGTGTATTGGGACAAGTACCCAGCCATTCAGCACTCCACACATACCAGTTTCGGGCAGGGCTGTCTCAGTCTGTGTCACATACCAGAAACCAGACACCCATAACAAGAAGTGCATATTGGTCACGCACTCCATTCACCCAGGTCCCACCCCAAGGGCGTACCCACAACACACAGTCACTGGGAAGGCTCCAGCCAGTCTGGCCTGGACTTCCCCATAATACCGTATATGGAACTTCCACCCAACAGCCAGTCAGGGGGAAGGGACAGAGTCAGGGCTTCCCAGGAATTTGGGAAAACAAGGTAACAGGCAATAGAAAGCAAGAGCCCACAGGGGCCATCTTGTCTCTTATCAGGAATCAAACTGATTCCAATGGCAGGGCCTGGGTATCCCAAAATGGAGGATACTCGGAGCACCTGTCAAATTCAGCATGGAGCTGCCACAAGCCCATACCCTGCTTTGTGGGCCACACACAGGTGCCCAAAAACATACACTATGGGTACAGGGTTGTACCCCCACCCATGGGTGCCATAAGGGTATCCCAAGGGTCTGCACACCAAACCAAAAAGAGGAAGAGTGGCACTGCCAGGAGACCCACATTGACTCCTGGGCAGAAAACAATACAGAACACACATGGAAAAGGACTACAGACACAGGACCGGGAGGCCCTGTCCCTCCAATGCATTTCTAGCATCACAGGGACCACCCACAAGAACTAAAGAGACAATGCAAGGCTGAACTGACCATGAGCGAAAATCCATACAGGACCGAACAATATCTAAATAAGCTGACTCAGATAACAGGCACAGCTAACAACCTAACCCACTACCTAGCACCCCTTCCGCCAAACAGGACAACACAACCTCATGTCTAAGGGCCTCATTACGACCCTGGCAGAGGACCATGGTGCTATTAGCACCATGGTCCATGCCGGTGTCCGCCATGGCGGAATGGGGAATTACCAAGGTTGGCGGGCGGTAATTGCCCATGCCGCGATGGCCCTTCCCCATTCCCATTTTTGCCCCATTGGGCTCAATGGGAATGGGGAAGGCGCCAATTACGGTGCCGCAAATTGCGGCACCGTACTTAGCACCAAGGTCCCTTTGTGGGTCCCTACTTTAACGGCTGGTAAAACCAGCCTTTAAGGTCGGGTCCCGCAAAGGGACCTCGTAATTAGGCGCTAATAGGTTAACGGCGCCGCAGCCTTTTACGGCGCCGTTAACCCATTAGCGCCTGGGTCGTAATGAGGCCCTAAATCAACAATCCAACACAACTCTGCATCCACACTATTTAACAATTACCTCACACTTACATAGCCATCCTCAAAACCAACCCCACCATAGAAGCAAACCCGCTAGCCAAAACAAGACCACTAGGGCTAAACTAAGAAACCCACACCTAAGCTAGTAAGTAGAAGATAGAATCCACTAGACTGAAATACATTAAACCCATGCAGAATCTCTGGAGATGGACTTGCATCCAAAACGACTAACCCGAGACACAGAACAAAGTAAGTATGGCGACTGCCTTGGGTCAAATCTGGACATGGTGGTAACAACTGAACTGAGTCGCACCCAGATAGGGCTACGGGAAAGGCTACGGGAAAGGACATGGGTCACAACTAGATAGTTCCATGGGGACCAGTTTGCATCACGCATAGACTGGGATGCGAGGGCTGGCCAGAGTAAAAAAAAAGCATGACATAGGGATAGAAAGGTGAGGGACAGTCTTGTGTCATCAAAAAACAAGATCCCTGTAAGGAAGACATTTATCCAAACCTTGAAGGATACACAAAACCAGTGTGCGTCTTTTCAGACAACAATGCTAGTAACCAACCAATCTAAAACCTCATCCCTCTGCTATACAACTCTCAAGCTCTAACTAAACACATCATTCCGCTAAAACCACAGCAACCTGCATGCACTGAACTACACTGCAACAACAAACAAACCACACGTAGCCTTACACAACAGCACACGACGGATAACGCACCAAAAAGCCCATCGAACAGGGTTAACCGAACTGAAGCTACCAACAGCACACCAAAGCTTTTCTTTAATAGTTTTTATTGATTTTAACAATACAAACAACAAAATAAACCAACAATAAACAGTCCCAGGTGTCTCCCCGTTACTCCCCCTCCCTCCCGAGCTTACTCCACTTCACCATTCTCTATCGCATCCTGTAAGGGTGTGCTCCAATCTGCGCTTGTCGAAGAGTCATCTTCTCCAGAGCCGGTCTGGGCCGACTCAGACATTGTGGCCACTAAATGCCTCCAAGCCATCAATGTCTCTCCTGGGTCATCCCCCCCTCTGTTAAGTGCTTTGCTCCACACCGCTGTCTCCGCATTCACCCATTTCAGAAGGTCATACCACCAGATTCCCACCCTCGGTCTATTGTTAGCTTTCCATCCTATGGCAATTCTGCGCTTGGCCAGTATGTAGGCCAAGTCCTTCAGTTTACTAACGTGTTTCATCTTGCGTGGCCTGGGGAACCCCCCCACCATGCATGCCCACAAAGACTCCACTTCTAGTTTAATCCCTTTCTCATTCAAGTGATGGGCCACCTCCCCCCAGAATCTCTTTATTTCAGGGCATGCCCAGAACATGTGCATCATTCCTGCATTTACTTCACAACATTTAGGACATGTTTGTATCCCGGCATTCTTGAATCGTACAATCCTCTCAGGGGTCATGTACGCCTTGTGGGTAATATGCAACTGGATCTGCTGTAATCTTCCATTTCTAGACACTTTGTGATACCTCCTCTTTCCAGTCCCGTCTCACCTGGAGCACCTCTTTACCCATTCTGGACATGAGCAGTTCATAAATTCGGGAGACCTTGTGGCCTCCATCTGACACGTCATAGAATGTTTCTATGACCGTGTCAGGTTGACCTTCCAGCACTACATCTGCCCTTGTACCTTTTACTATCCTCACCAACCTGGTGTAAGTGATATATTGTCCCGGATGCAGACCAGTGTTTTCTACTAGGGTGTCGAATTCCATCGCTTTCCCATCCTGCCACATATCCCCTAACATTGCAACACCATTCGGTTCCCAATGTCTCCGGATTATCTTCAGCAGTTGCTCATCTACCCCATTCAATGCTACTAACGGTATCTGTGGGGCACACGGAGCGGGGCTCCCTATTGCTTGACAAGCTCTCTGCCACACTCTCCCACCCAATTGTAACATTCTCGTGCCCCCCCTTTGTTGTGTTTTTGGCAACCAAATCCATTCTTTCAGGTAGAATGGGGCACATTCCGCCTTCAATATTCTAGACTCCGGTGTTGAGTCATCTGTTAACCACCTGGCCACATATTGCAATTGACTAGCTAGGAAATAAATCTCAAAGTTTGGCAATTTAATGCCCCCCCCCCCTATCATATGTGTTTTGCAATATCCACAGTGCTATCCTATTTCTAGCGTTGTGCCATATAAATTCCCTGCACAAACTTTGGAGCTTGACAAAGAATCGCTTGGGTATCATGTAAGGTATGTTCCAGAAGAAGTGCAGCAACCTAGGCAACAGCACCATCTATAACAAGGCCACTCTCCCTATCATGGTCAGGGGGCGCTTGACCCAGAACTTCATATTATGTTCAATATTAGTCATCGCCTTCTCTGTGTTATGCTTATATTCGACCTCGGTCCTGTGAAATACATCAATTCCCAGGTATCTAAAGGTCACAGTCTCCCATTGTATTTGGAGTGTCGGCAGCTCCTCTCGTGGTATCCCCTTATACCTACCTATGGGAAATATACATGACTTCTTGGGATTAACTGTTATTCCAGAGAATGCTGCATATCTATCCATCACCTCTAATATGTATTCTAGATTCTCCTCGGGGTATCTTAGATATAACAACATATCATCAGCATACATCGATATCAGATGTAGCTCATCCTTCGTAGCAATGCCCACTTCTCCTTAATGTTGCCTCAAATATATCACCTGGGGCTCTAGAGCTAGGATGAACAACATCGGGGACCACGGGCATCCCTGTCCGGTGCCCCTACCATGTTGCCACAGATCAGAGACAATCGCACCCGTCTTAACTCGAGCCAGTGGCACACTATATAGCAGACGCACCCACCTCAAATACACTGGCCCCATCCCATACCCTTTTAAGGCTGCCATCAACCAAGGCCACTTGACAGAGTCGAAGGCCTTAACTGCATCTAATGATATTATTGCAACCTCTTTTGAGTCCTTTTCCGTTTGTTCAATGATGTGATGGAGTCTCCTGAGGTTATCGGATATGTTCCTATGCGGGACATACCCAGTTTGATTGGGGTGTTTGAGTCTATTAATGACTGGTCTCAACCTGTTCGCCAACACTGCTGTGAGTATCTTGCTGTCGTCGTTAAGCATGGATAGCGGTCTGTATGACCCGCAGTCCATGCTCGGCTTGTTGGGCTTAAGGAGCTGGACGATAATCGTCTCCCTCAGAGATTCCAGCATTTTCCAATGCTTCATTTAGAATCGCCAGCAGCAGGAGGAGCACTTCTGCCTTGTATGTATTATAAAACTCGCTAGGGAGCCTGTCTGCCCCCAGAGCCTTACTGGTAGGTAAGAGCTTCATCACCGCCTCCAGTTCTTCTAAGGTGATTGGGACCTCTAGGTTCTCCCTTTCGGATGTCTCCAATCTGGGAAGGCCAATGTCTTCCAATGTGTCTATTATGTCTATCTCTGTCTCCCCGCCAGTATCTGCATACATCTGCTGTTAAAACTCTACAAAGCCATTGTTCACTTCCTTTTGAGTAACAAGCGTTTGCCCATCTTTGCCCCATATTGCTCTAATTGTTTGCCTGAGTATTTCCCGTTTGTATAACCAGGCAAGTAGCCTGCCCGGTGTATCCCCCCCTGCATGCTGTCTTTCTGCATATTTTTTGTAGTTCAAGTTACACAATCTCCCCCAGTATTCCTTGCAATCCTGTTGCAACCATTTAATAGTACCAGTCTTCTCAGGGGAGTGCCCTTCTTTGTGCATAATGTCTTCTCATTTCTTCTCTGCTTCATGAAATCCTCTAGGGATCTCGCCATGCATCCCTTTGGATTTAGATATTGCTGCCCCCCTCACTACCACCTTAAATGGCTCCCATAATGTGCCAGCCGACATCACACTCTGTATTGTGTTCGAAGTATTCCCTCTCTTTTTTCAGGTCCTCTCTAGACACTGCATCTTTCAAGGCCTCCGCTCTAAGTCTCCATGTCGGGATCCGTGCTCTGGGTGGAGAGTACTGTCATTCTACGATAAGTGGTGAATGGTCCGATAGGACTCTTGCTTTATATTCCGAGCACACTAGTTCCTTTGTCAGCTCTGATGTGGCAAACATAGTCCAGCCGTGTATATTGGTCCTGTGGTGCTTCGTAGTGGGAGTATTACCTGTCCTGCGGGTGGTGCATCCTCCATATATCTACTAGATTAAAATCTCCTAACAGAGTTCACAGGGCCTTGGCTGCTGGGGAGGGCTTCACTATCTTCCTATCCGATTGATCTACCTTGGGATTCAACATGCATTTGAAGTCTCCTCCCCATATAACTGCCCAACTGATGTATGGGCTAATCTTGCTATATAAAAGGTCTTGAAGTAGCCTACAGTGTACTAGTTCGGGGTATACGTGTTGATACTCAACTCTCTATTTTCCAGGAGGCCCGTTATCAGTACCATCCTCCCATCAGGCTCTATGGTGGACTGTAATAGCTTAAAGGGGACATGTGGTGCTATCCACGTAATAACTTCTCTGGCATACGCTGAGTATGTCGCTCCTATGGTGGTGCCTCTCCATTGACGTCCCACAATTTCCTGCTTCTATTTTGTTAGGTGAGTTTCCTGTAATAGAGCGGTATCAATTCTCTGTCGTTTCAGACACATCATGACCTTATTCCTTTTCAAATAACTAGTGAGCCCCCTGACATTCCAGGTAGCTATCTTCAGGTCTCCCATCCCATCCATATCCCGTCCCACCTTTTTCTTCCCTGGTCATCCGTACCATGCGCAATGGTGTGTAGGTGTAAGCTTGTTCCCAGACTATTGCTACCACACCAAACCCCCTAACTCCCTTCCCACCCCCAACCTAGCCCAAACTCAGCCTCCCCAAATCCCACTGATGCCCAGCTCCATCCCTGGATCTCAAGCTACCCCGCATCCAGCCCTTTCCCGGCTTCTGCCAGTAATTGGGACACAGCAGGGAGAAATCACCCTACTGGTGATTCAACTAATCTAACTATTGGGGGTGAAGTCGTGTTTCCCTTATATCTCCCGAATTGAGGCTATAGTATGTCGCGTACGCATGCCCCATGTACATTGCTCACATGTATATTCTAGTCCAAAATGTCCACATGAGTGTGCAATATGGTCAGCTTCTACACATTGCCTACATGCCCAATGTAGCCTCTCCAGTTTTCACCGCTACATTAACATATGTCTAAGCAACCAGTTGTGAGACACCGGTTCCCTTATCCTGTCCACCCCGTTCGGGGCCATCCGCGTCCGCCAGGCAGCCTTGGGCGTCCAACCTACTCGCTGCCTCCTTTGGTGTCTCGAAAAAGAATGCCTTGCTCTTGTGTAGGACCTTGATTTTCGCAGGGTACAAGAGCATATATTTAAAGCCAGATGCCCTCGGTCATCTTTTCACAGCCACATAGTTGAAACGTTGCCTCTGTACCAGCATGGTGTAATCCGGGTACGCGGGGATAGCTGCTGACGCTTTATGTATAGTCCCGCCTTTGCGAAAATATTCTAGGATCTTTTCTCTATCTTTGTAGTTCAATATTTTGGCAATAATTGCCCGGGGAGGAGCTCCTGGCTTTCTAGTCAGGGCCCTATGCGCCCTTTCGACTGTAAACCTTGGGTGAGCACGCCGACACCCATTTCTTGGATCAGCATGTTCTCCACATAATTCATCGGGTCCGAGCCCTCGTCCCCTTTGGGCAGCTCCACCACACAGATGTTATGTTATTGCATCGTGCTCGCCCTTCCGTCTCTTCTGACCAGTTTTCCAAGTGTCGCACATGTTGTTGCAATATGTGAACCTCCGTGGCGTTAGCGGTGCTGACATCTGTGTTGGTCTTTACTGTGCTAAGCCGCTTGTGCGTTCAGCCAGTGCTCTTACATCCTGCCGTAAGAGGTTGACGTCCACGCCAACCGCATCGATTTTGCGTTCCTGCGCCGTCTTCAGTTTTGCTATGTCTGTATCAATCTTGATCCCCCATGAGGATTTGAGCTCCGTTATGGCGTCTAGGATCAAATGATCGTTTTGCTGCAGGGCTGTCTAGCCCTGTGATTCCCTTTAGCTTTGCCACTTTTGAGCGACAATCTTGTCGTTCGCAGGCCTGGATTTCCTGCTCAACAGTCATGTGGTGCAAATGCAGCTTCAGGTCTTGTCAGTTGGCTGCCTTCTCTCCCCATGAGGTGTCCTGGGTAAGCTCCTACTCCAGCTGTTCGTCCCGGTGGGGGGTGTGTTTCCTGTCGCTGGTCCACATTGTGTACCCTGCGAGGGGTTCAATTTGTAGCAGTACGTGCCGGTAGTGCAATGGGCCGCCCCACCTATGTCGACACCTGTCTTTAAAGTAGTCTGTGACTTTATGTCTATGAGATTATTTGTCCGGCGCCTTATGTTCACAGGCTGGACCCCTCCCCTTCTCAGCATTTGTCTGGGGGCCCTGTCATGGCCACAGGCCGCGGAACACACAAACCACACCATCTAGTGATGGGGCAATGGGTCACTTGACTCACTTATGTCCCTTTGGGACCTATAAACACAAGGGCCCTGGCTGAACCCAGTCCTGGCGCCTTTGGCACCAGGCTCATATAGAGAGGTGAGCAGGAACACTTTATTTCAGTACAGGAGTGCTTTTATTTTACAAGAACTTTCCAGGAGCTGAAAGCCTTTATTCCAGAGAACATCCTCATGTGCTGACTCATCGGGTGTGGCAGGCAGGCTGAACCTGGTGGGCGTGGCTTCACAAACTCAGCTATATAAGCTGCTCCATCTTTAAGGCTGGTGCTTCGCGTTACTGTGCACTCACGTGCAATGTGACGCTCACCACTGCTTGGACCAGTTTACTTACCTTTGAAACCAGGCGTTCTCCTGCATACTCACCTCCAGGAAACCGGTGCTTCTTCGCTTCATTTGCAGACTCATCTCCTCACATTCAGTGATCTTGATCCCAGCAGCACAGCACTGCACTCCGCATCCACGAACTCGGACCCTGTGAAGAAGAAATACAAGGTTACAACATTCGTCCTAGGGCCGCGCCGCATTTGAACCCCGCGCGCGCCCCTAGTTAAAAACTTACCAGCTACTGTACCACTGCAGCTTCGTTCCTCATTCCCTCCGGTTGTCGCCTCGAGCTCCGCAGCTTCTGCCGGGCCGGCAGCATCACCTGCAAGGGACGAATGCAAAAGAGCAAACATCAAAAGTGAAACAGACAGCAATACAAGACAACAAACTTTACAATACAACAAAAACAGACGAGGAAAGACAAAGGCAAACAGGAACACTTACCTGAGGTATAGTGGCTTAGTCGCAGCAGGACTGGACTACCACGTGCACGGGACCAGTGAAGGAACTCGGTCCAGATCATACAAGCACCCCTGCCAGAAGCAGCAGGACCGAGTGGTCGCCAAAACTAATCAACATGTGAGCTTTCCAGGGACAGCGCATCCCACAGGTACCACGGTTCGGGAGAAGGGGTCTGGAAGGGGATCAGGCGCACAAGCTGGCATACTCGTGCCCCCTATTCTCCACGCAGGAGCAGTTCCGAGCAGCATCACCTATTACCACCAGTCACCACATAAGCGCAGAGGGCGAAGTCTGACCCGAGCGACCTCACCCCCGGGAGGGCTGCAACCGTGCCCAAACGCCTCCGCAGAGACCAGGTGAGCGTAACGGGCCCACAGGTGTTATTTTCCCATATGTTCTTTTTTACCTCAGTGGACCACTTTGTGTGCTTCATGAGGCTGCTATTCAGTAGCTGTCCGGTACCTTTATGGTATTGTTTAGCTGTGGTATCCTGTTATGTTCACCTTCTGTCACTGGTACTCAGGCTCCTCCTTGTAGCTCCTGCCCTCGCTGGCATTTAAGTGTCTCATTATTCGGGCCGCAATGGGAGCATGCTAATTACCCATTAGATCAGCTCCTGCATTCTCGTTACGTGTTTGAGCAGGTTGCACTCCCACACTGTCCATTATGTTCGCGGGCGGACCGCACTGTAAGCTATGTGTCTTTCAAAACTGGGGAGGGATGTTGTTCATGTCTTGTGGCAATATTTCACCCGTTCACTGGCACCCGGTGTGAATCTTAGGGGAGACTAACCTTTGGCACAGCCCGCCGTTTTACGTGCAGCTCTGCACACCATATCCGTTTTGTATGTCTTCCATCATTCAAGTCGGGCTGTGGTCTCCGGCAGCCCCACCCATCACGGTTTCTGCGATTCCACTCGCGTCTCCACACTCACTCGGGCCTCTGCATGTGCTCAGCCCACTATCACGGACTTTACATTATTAGGGCTGGCTTCAAAAGGGGTCGGCAACCCATCCAGGGAGGCAAATCTGCAATCCCAGAGGCTTGCCCCTACCATGTCTGTATCAGGGAATTTAAATATCTGGGCATACGGATCGACACACTAGAGGGGTTCCTCCAACTCAACCTTCAACCCGTATTAGAGCGGTTTAATAGAGACGCCTACCATTGGCAATCACTCCCCCTATCGCTAATAGGTAGAGCTGCATTGTTCAAGATGATGACCCTTCCCAGACTCCTATATGTTCTCCAAAACACCCTGCACACAATCCCGACCAAGAAACTTTCACACTCATTGACAGGAGCCTTCGCACACTGCTATGGGGAGGGAAGCAACCCAGAATTGCCCTTGATACGCTCCCGCTCCAGAGATCGGTATGGGAGGGGGGCATCGGTCTACCCTGCATACGCACGTATTATCTGGCGGCACAGGTAGGGGTGGTGAATGATTGGTTACACACAGACCCTACACTGCCACACATCCGTATTGAATTGGAACCCATGTCCCCAGTCCCCCCACTACAGGTCCTGTATGCCAACAGCAGCTGAATCCCGATGCTGCCCAAAATAACACCATATCCGTCGTGCCTGGCGAGACGCACATAATCTGGTTGGCTGGAAGGGAAAGCCTACACTATCCCAACCCATATGGCATAACGCATACCTCCCGGAAATAATGAAAATGGGCTCTTTTGAACATTGTGGGGCAAAAGGGATAAACACACTGGCACAGGTGATCCAAAGGGGTCGTCTCCTAAGCTTCAAAGCCATGCAAGAGCAATTTGACTTGGCACCCATGGACCAGTTTCGACATGCGCAACTGACCCACGCCATTCGCACCCAGTTCCCTGACATAACTATACCCCCCTGCTCTCCCATCGAGACCAATGTCCTCCCGCAACAAATCCCCTCGAGGGTCACCTCTACCCTCTACCAGGCCCTTAATTCCTTTCGGGCCACACAACTTGACAGGCTCAAAGAAAGGTGGGAGAGAGATCTGGGTGGACTGGAACCAGAAGACTGGATAGACGCATTAATGTCACCCAGAGAAATTGGTATAGAAGCCAAGCTCAGATTAATACAACTTAGAATCTTACACCGTTCTTACTACTCTCGCACTGCTATGGCCAGGTGGGGGGGAAATGATGAGACATGCATCAGATGCAGGAGTCTACCAGCCACCTTCTATCATATGATCTGGGACTGTTGGGTGCTACAAGTCTTCTGGGGGGACTGTATCAATGTGATCTCTACGGTCCTGGCAACGCAAATACCTGGAGATCCCAAAATGTCACTTCTGGGCATCTGTGGGGAAGTGGACCTGACAAAATACAACAGAAATGTTTGTGGCAGTCGCGCTAGGGGCGACCAAAATGCTTATCGCTGCCAACTGGGGCTCTGCAGACCCACCGCACCTGAATCGCTGGAGCAATGAACTAAATAGATGTGCAGCTTCTGAGCGCCGAATTTATAACACGCGAGAATGCCCCCGCAAATTTGAAAAGATATGGGGTAAATGGCTTGATGCTCAATGAAATCCACCCCTCCCCATTCCCCTCTCCTCCCCCACTTTTCCTTCTCCCCCCTTACCCCACCTCTTTCTCTCCTCCCACACCCTTCCCTTAACCCGAAGAAGTCAGCCATAACCAGCACTGCCTGCATTTATTTGTCTCACAACCATCTCATGGCCTTCTGCCACGCATTGCCAATGCCGCTATCGATATTGCCTTGTCTTTCAGATCAATGCCTATGTTCATTTTAATGTTTTTTGTTGTTGTGCTGTTTAAATTCAATAAAGAGAATTATAAAAAAAAAATAAAAAAAAAAACAAAAAATAAAAGGGGGGTCGACAACCAAACTCCTGGACCAAAGCACACACGTCTGTTGTGTGTGCCGCAACAAACTGCATTGCTCAGCGGCTTTCTCACAAATCTGGGCCACCGCAAGGTCTGGATAATACTACACGCATCGCCCACTGTTCTTTCCGTTGCTGGTGTGCCGGAGTCCACTCTACGGAGAAACCAGCGCCCAGCTCCTCCTTGGTCGTTCACCTTCGAGTTTCTGAGCCCTGTAGTGGCTACTTTGTTTCCCTGCTGTCCAACTCAGGCCGCCCCGCTGGAGGCAGGCAGGCAGCCTCTCTATGTGGCCTTTGTTCTCCATCTCATCAGAATTCCAGTTATACCACTTGATACATACCGGGTCATCGTGAGTACCATGTGCTACGGGTGTGTGCTTGTCCGACTCACTCCAACCTCCGATGCCTCGTTATTTATTCCCATCAGTGCAACATTGTAGCCATTTTCCTTTGTGCTCCCGGCGGGGCTCCAGCTTCGCCTACTCATACTCTGCAGCAGTGTAATCGTTCTTCAATGTGTTTGCACATGTTTGTGCTAGCCACTCTCCAACATCCAACGCTATGTTGTTCGTGGGCCCTTGCAAGCTAGGTCCATTATTTCAGGCCAGGATCATGACGGACCGTCGGGAGCTCTCGGAATAAACATCCTCACAACATGGCTGCTTAGTCACGCCCCCTCAAAGCCCTTTCTCCAAACTTTGTCCTACTAATGTACCCCAACCGACCCCCTTTTTTCAGATCTGCCAGAGCACCAGTGGACCACTCCGGTGGGGATAGTGCGTGGTATAAATATCCTTTAACATTAACATACTATTATAAATGTATGCACATTTTTTCTCATGAATATTAAAGGAGGGATATCCTGAAAATCTGCCAGGATTCTGGCCGTCGATGCCTGGTGTTTGACAACACTGGTCTAAATGCATATGCCAACTTTCAGGCTTAACGGTTGTTACAGATACATCTCAATCCCTACTTCTGCAAATGTATCCCCACT
The DNA here is from genome assembly GCF_040938575.1 of Ambystoma mexicanum. Classification (NCBI taxonomy): domain Eukaryota; kingdom Metazoa; phylum Chordata; class Amphibia; order Caudata; family Ambystomatidae; genus Ambystoma; species Ambystoma mexicanum. The sequence goes on from NC_090932.1 coordinate 549,088,779, forward strand.
TTCAAGGGGATCTTCATAAATTATGTTAAATTCAGGGGGGGGGAATCTCATTTTTATAGAGCTGGTGTCTGCAATTTCTAGCTGAATTGATGTTTTGTGTTACAAGTCCCATCAGCCCTATCCAACATAATCAAAGGTAAGGTAACATGGGAGTAAGAGACCAAAGCATTGTGAGAGGCGCAGGTTGCAGACTCCTGTTATAAATGGTGTACGTCTCAGTTAGGAAACCTCAAAATGATCTCACTGATGTAAATATTTTCTGATATTATCAAACACTGCTAGGTAGTTCGCTACATACAGTTAATTGCTATGAGAACAACTTTATTGAACACTCATTTCAGAGGAAACATGAATTGAAGTCTTTTGGCTGCAGACTTGAATTTTTTTTAACAAACGTTATTTATTCAAATGCAGTCATGTTCAGACACTGTAGTGGCCAGAGGCCTAAATAACGGACACATATCATTAGCTGTGGCCACATACTAACATTCAGCTTTACAATTATTGATTGCACATTTTTGAGCATTGGACTTACTTTAACAAAAACCATTCAACAACCCTTCCCCTGTCCCCTTCCCTTGTGGCATGGACCAGTCCTTCTGCCCTCCGATGAAGTTGTTGTATTCTGTTTAGTTAACTTCTGCACTGGATCAAGGTTCATGTTCTTTGTTTATCGGCGCTCAGTTTTGAATAGCTCTCAACAAGTTCGGCATAAAAAAGTCCTTCTGTCTCAAAGTCAAGGAAGGGGTCCCAAACTGCCCAGAACTTCAGATACTTGTCGTCCCTCAGGGCCCCAACCTTCTCCATGGCCATTACGTTCCAAATTTTCACCCGCCAGCATGCTGTTATTGGGCCCTCTGGGTTTTTCCAGCCTTGGGCCAGGGTCATCTTTGCTGCCATTAACAGGTGGGTGATAAGTTTTGCATTGTTTCCAGTTGCTGCATAAATGTCCTCGACCACTGTACCCAAGAGTATAACTCTAGGCAACGCTGGCAGTTGTTTCCCCGCGATTTCCTTAATATGCCCCAGGGCTTCCTTCCAATACAGGGCCGCCTTAGGACAGGACCACCACATGTGGTATAAGTCTCCCTTGCCTCTGCAGTTTCTCCAGCACGTAGGCGGGTAGTTAGGGTTCATTTTGTGCAACCTATGCAGGGGGTGGGGGTCAGATACCATCTAAAGCAAATCTTGTGTGCAGTCTCTCCAATGGCTGTGCATTTGGAGGATTTCTGTGTTCTTCTCCATATTTGGGGCCACTCCTCCTCTGTGAGGGGGACACCTACATCTCTAGCCCAGTTGTCCATATATGGGAAGATGCCACTCTCTTGTGCGCTGTCCAATAGCTTGTACATTTCGGAGACAGCCCGTGCCTCATCCCCTTCGTGTAGTGTTAGTTCCAGGCCCAGCGGTGCCATGGTGGATGCTTTCTTGACTTCCTTATGTGTAATCCAGTGTCGGATCTGAATGTACGTGTATCTGTCTCTTTCCCCTACGCCAAATTTCTGTTTACATTCTTCGAACATTAATGGGTTTCCCCCCTGAAAGAAGTCCTTCAAGTATAATATTTGTTCTTGTTCCCAATTATTCCCGAAACTAGCCTGTTTGCCCGGTGTAAAGTTTTGGTTGTGTGCCATCAGGGTAAAGGGGCCCAACCCCGGGATAATGTTCCGCCTTTTCAATGCTCGGTCCCAGCCTTTCAGTGAGGTCTTGGTTGCCTCCAACAAGTGCCCCTCTGTCACCCACCCGCAACCCGTGTAATGTTCTCAGCGGGATAGTAGTCACCCCTTGCTCGATTCCCACGCATCCCTTTGACATGTCCTCCCTCTTCCAGTTTAACATTGGTGCTATTTGCGCTGCCAGGACATACCTCTCCACATCAGAGACCCCAATGCCTCCCAGGCATGGTGACCTTGTTAGGATTCTTCTTTGAATATTCTGGCTTTCCCCTTGTACCACATGAAGGAAGTCAAGTCACCCTGTCGTGCTTTGTATATCTTGGGGGGAACCGCTATTGGAAGCCAGCTTACCGTGTATAGCAGATGGGGCAGCAGGGTCATTTTGAGTGCCGCAATGCGTGCGAACCAGGATAGTTCCTGGGTATCCCATCTATGTAGGTCCTACCTCAGTTGTTTCAGCAGAGGTGTTTGCTCCATACAGGTTTTTATAATCCTTTGTTAATTGAATCCCTAAGTATTCTATTGATTCTCGTTCCCTGGTTAGTGGGTATCTTGACCTCAGAGCGTCGATCTACTCTTCCCTTTCTGTAATATTCAGGGCCTTAGATTTAGTGAAGTTTATGGTAAACCCTGATATCCTAGCAAAGTCCTGTAGACTATCGAGTGCTCTTGGTAGTGTGTTCTTAGGGTCCCCAAGAAACAGCATTATATCATCTGCGTACACTGCTATTTTATGTATAGTCCCTCCATATTTGACCCCTCGTATTTCAGGAACCTGCCTTATTATTTCGGCTATGGGCTCCATTGCCATGGCAAAAATTAAGGGCGAGAGTGGGCAGCCCTGTCTTGTCTCTCTGTGTATTTTAATTTTTGCCGTGGGTTTCCTGTTAACCATAAAGGTCGTGCTCAGGAGGTGGAAGTTTGCCAGGACCATTCTGATGAAGTTGGGGTCGCATCCGAATTTCTGTAGTACCAGTTCCAAGTAGACCATCTAGACTGTCAAATGCTCTCCTTGCATCTAAGGCGGCTATGGAGAACCTTTGTCCCGTCCCGGTTCCCAGAAATAATATATCCACTGCACGCCTGAGGTTATCTTGGGTGTGTCTCCCTTTATGAATCCAGCTTGGTCAGTGTAAATTATTTTGGGCAGAACCCCTGCAAGCCTAGTTGCAAGAACTTTAGCATAAAGCTTGGCGTCAGTATTAAGAAGAGAAATTGGCCGGTAACTAGTGCAGTCTCTGGGGTCTTTACCCGGTTTGAGTATTAAGATTGTGGTGGAGTTTACCATGTCGGGTGCGAGTGTGCCGCTGTCTTTTATATGATTGAATAGATTTGTTAAAGGGCCCAGCAGTTGGTTACGGAACGTTTTATAGTATCTGCTTCCCAGTCCATCCGGGACCGGGGTTGTGTTAGGGGGCAATGCTGTTATGGCATCACTAATTTCTTGTGCCGATATGGGGGCTTGCAGGGCATTGTTATCTTCCTTTATAATCTGATAATCTGGAGAAGGGAGATCCGCGACATATAATCTCTGTGCCTGATTGTTCAGATGTTCACATTCCAACAGTCCCTCATAGAATCTTTCCATTATCTCACGTTTCCCCTTCTCCGTAGCACATATTTCAACTTAAAGACGAAAAAGGGGAGCTATGTAGTTAGGGGATTTTTGTTTGCAGAGTTTGGCCGCTAAGAATTTGTGTGCTTTGTCACCCTGGACATAGTATGTCTGTTTAATGCTTGTGCTGTGTGGTCTGTGACCTGTGATTCTATCTGAGCTCTTGCTTTCAGGACCAGTCTAAATGTTTTTTGAGATTGCCTAGTTTTGTGTTGTGTTTCTGCTTCATTTAATGCTATTTCCAGTTTCTTTTTAAGGAGTCCTCTTTCCCTCGTATATGCTGTTGGTTGTGACATGAATTCCCCCCGGACCACTGCTTTCCCGGCATCCCAGATTACTCCCCAGTTTGTTTCCCCGTTATCGTTTTCTTGGAAATAATTATGAATCGTCTCCTCCATGTGCACCCTAAGAGCCAGGTGCTTCAAAATCCTTTCGTTCAGTCTCCAGGGCCTATGGCCCATCTCCATTTGTACCAGGACTGGGGCATGATCCGACATGTATTGGACCCCTATTTCCACTTCACTAATGCACGGCCTCAGGGTGGCCGAGACCAGCACCATGTCAACTCTCGAGTACCCTTTGTGAACAGCAGAGTAATGGGTGAACTCTTTCCGTTGCCTGTGGAAAAACATCCATGTCTCAATCACCCCCAGGTCTCTGAAAAATGTGCCTAACGCCTGTCTGTTTCTCGCATCTGTGACTGTGGGGGGGGTGGAAGAGTTTTATCCAAGGTGGGATCCACGACACAGTTAAAGTCGGCCCCAATCACTATCTGTCCTTCACACCATCCCCCCAGAGTTTTTATTATGTCCCTCAGGAATAAGTCCTGTCGCTCATTCGGGGGGTAAATTGCAATTAGCGTGTATAGTTCATCTTGTAGTATCCCCTTTAGTATTAGATATCTCCCCTCCAGGTCCCTGTGTATTGCCTGTTTCTTATATACCAGTTTGGCCCTGATCAGTATGGCTACCCCTTTGATCTTTCTCCCACCCGAGGCAAGGTATTGTCAGGGGAACGCTCTATGGCTCAGCCTTCCTTCATCCTCAGGGAGGAGGTGCGTTTCCTGCAGGAAGGCGATTGAAGCCTGCAGATCTACAAGTCTCATCAGAATAGATAGGCATTTGACTGGCGAATTTACGTCTTGTACACTGAGTGAGACGAAGTTCAGATCAGCCATCTAGTTTGTGTTCGTGATCCTTTGCCTTGCAGTATGCTTTCTCCAATCATTTCTCCTTCTCCTCCTTTCCTTTACTGGTCCATGCCATTCCACAATTTTGATTAACTTTGTAGCATGCCCCCCCCCCCCCCAATCTGGTTCCCTCCCCTGCTAGTACCCTTCAGATCAAAGTTCTGCAAAACTTTCTCTGCGCCCCTTTGGGGCGATGGGTATCACTTTTCCTCCAACTTGTACTCCACCAGGACTTGTGTTTGTCCTGCATTGGTTTCAAAATGATTCGTCCCTTCCCTCCGTCAGAGGTTGGTGCCTTCTTATAACATGAGTCACATATTTGTTCTTTCCTCCTTCACGGGGCCGAGTTCAGCGCTTCTTAATTATTTATGACTCAGTTCCTCTAGGTGACCGTGGTCATTTCTGTTGGAGGCTTCTCACCCTACCCTCTGCATCACGCTTCTTGGTGGGGGTCGATGACCATTCCCACTGTCTGGAGCTTCCGCTTCTGAGGCTGCGAGTAGGGTTTGAGTCTGGGCTCAATTCCTCTTCCTCCAGGCGTAGGAGGGTCATTCCTTCCTCGCAAGTGGTGATGCGCAGTTTGCCCTCCCAGGTGAACTACAAGCCGAAGGGGTATGCCCATCTGTAGGTAATCTCCTTGGTTCTTAGTGCTCTTGTGACCGGCGCCATTAGTCTTCTTTTGTGTAGGGTAGATAGGGCCAGATCCTGGAACAGCCCCATTAATAGTGACCGGCTGTAGGTTTCTTGCTGCATGGAGGATTTCCTCCATTGTGTAGATCATTGCCAGAAGGACATCCCTAAATCTTGCACCCAGATTTTTTTTTGAGGGCCAACTCTGTGCACTAGCTCTATAAGTATGTCCTCCGGTTGGGTGCCAGAAAGCAGGCTGCTGAAGCATGTTTGCATCATCTCTTTCAGATCTTTGTCACCAATTGACTCGGCCAAGCCCTTGACTCTTATCTTGGATCTTCAGGATCTGTTTTCCAGATACTCTGCTTGAAGGTCTAGGTTATTCGTCACCCTAGCGATTTGTTCCAGGAGTCAGCTGGTCTGTTTTGAGTCTTAAGCGATTTCTGAAAGACCCGCTTCTGCAGTGTATCTTGCGTTCCGCCATGAAGTTGGGGAAACATTTTCCCTTGGGGGCTGTTGGGTAGCACGCAGTGAACTCAGCCATGCTCGATCGCCCAGCACTGTGGACAAGAGCTGGGGCTTATCTGCCGCTGGGCACTTCCTGGTTGCTTTGTCGAGTCCCACTCCTTCCCGTTCTTCAGTCTGCCAACCCGACCCGCTGTTGCCACCACCTGAAGCGCAGTAACGTCATAATGCTCTGGGTCTGTGCTGGGCTGACTGCCTTTTCCTCCGCAGCTGGGGAACGAGGAAAGGCAGTGATTTCACCCTTTGTTGCGATCCACTGCTATTTTAACTCCTTTTTGGATTTCACTCAGACAGAGCTCTGGTGCGCACACCCTCACGGACGGCGGCCATCTTGGAAAACTTAAATTAAGCGCTTTAATTTTTTGTTAATGTTAAATCCAGAAACCAGTTGAAACTCTTCCAATGAACTCAAGAGTGGTTGAAGCAATCTGTCAGGATGACTTAAGGCTAGCATAACATCATCGGCAAATAATGCAAGTTTAAATTCTAACTTTGTATAATTTACAAAGAAAAAAGAAATTGGGGTCTCATATCTCGCTTTATGTCCGAGTACAGCCTCCAAGCGTGGGACCTATTTCAAACCTAAGCGTTGTCCTGCTTCCAAGTCAAGCGCATTGCCCCGGGCTACCATAAAGTGCCCGAATTTCCTCATTACATAATTTTTCTGCCCATTGTTCTATGAGGGCACAAGAGGAACAGGGGGAGGTGAAAGTGAAATGGTATAAACGTTGTGGACATGACAGTAAAACATCCTGGGCTGGGTTCCTTTCATATGCTGGCTAAGCCCATATTTATGAGCGCCTGTATCAGCAGCATTTTGGAGTAAAACGCTATATAAACATAATACATACAAATACAAAATACAAATTCAGGTGAGGCTAGATTCAATGTATCTTTGTTTCACATAGATCCAGATTGGAATCCTTAATTAAAATCACAACATAAAAAACCCTGGATGGTCAATTCTCAAAAAAAATGGTCATCCTGAATATAGGCAATAGTCACTGGCTGGTCTTTAAAGAACATAATCAATTTATCTTAACTTTGTCTGGACATTAAGCCCTCCAACATATAAAGTAATGATAATTAACTGTATATGTATGTTGGTGCTGGCATATCTAAGAATGTATATGTTTGGCACAAGTGAACAATCCGAGAAAACTGGCACAAAACAAAGAAGAACATAATCCGCCCCACCATATATTTCCCCAGAAACGGTAGCCAAACCATCAAAGCTGCCACAAATTAAAATGAGAATTACTATCCCCCTGGTCAACCATGCCACATCTGCACACTCAAGCTAAGCTTGATGAAACGAATATGAGCACACTCTAGAAAGCGTTCCTGCCAGATTCAGGGCCACAGGATCATTCCTTCCTCCACAATCCCAAAAGCACATGCATAAGTACAGGGTCAAACATCCAGTCTCTAAAATAGTCCACAGTCCCTTTGGCAGTAACTAATTTCATTTGGCGTGCGTCTCATCTCTTCTATCGCCAATTTCGGTTCTCCTGTGGAGACACAATAACACCAGCAGTAGAGGGCAATGACATTGGTTGCTTCCTTCAGTATTATAGCTCATGACTTTTGCCATTCCCTTCAAAGATTAGGCCCAATGGACGAGTTTATCTCTAATGCACCCTAAGATGTTAAATTCATTACAGGTCACACTAAGTGAGGTCTTTGGATGAGGACACAAATATATTGATAGAAATGTGAGATTTGTCCTTGCAGTGCAACTGATACGGTTCCCCTACTACATTGGTTTTTCCCCAAACACTGAAGCACTGTAGCTTTCCGTCACTAGATCGCTGCTTCGGAGGTACCTCAGTTTGGAGCTCGTGTGAGACAGGGAAACAGGCATTTAGGACTTTTAGTCCCAAAGCACCACAGAATGTTTGTAATTGAGGGCCAGGAAAGACAACGGGAGACTGAGACCTAGAGAAAATCAGACATTTGCAGGTTGCCAGCCAATCCAATTCACAAAATGTTTGATGGAAAATAAATCAATGTTTCCATTCTCTGCTTGGAGATTAATATATCACCTCTCTGCAGCCCATTTAATGACAGCATTAAAGGATAGTTCCGGGACTTTTTTTTTTATTGTCCCTACGGTTCGGCCATGTGTTTTTAAGCATAAATCGGTAGATCGTAGAAAACTTTCCTATGGACCTTACCCGACTTTTCGTCCATTAACGCACTCGAAATCAGCTGCCATTTTCTGATAATCCTATCATTTCCCCCCATCGACCTGGCTCACCTGCTTTTGCGGCACTAAATCAAATCCCCCGCCCCTGAAACAGACTTTATCAAAACATTCATATTCCCCGCCTCTATCCGTGACGTGACTGTGCTGCGTAGGCAAACGCGCCCAGGCGTCTTCTACGCGACTCCACACAGAACCTGGAAATCAACACAGATCAGCTCACAACACAGCGCGCCACAATTGGGAATATGAAACTGTACTTTTAAATCAAACCGCAAGATTGTAAATTTGGTAAAGTACATTTATTTGACATCAAATGTTTAGAGAATATTCAGCGATTTTCATTTTTATTTGCTCACGTTCCAAAAAGTTTGTTTTGAGGCACGCGATGTTCCTTTGCTGTACACAGGGTCTTAGATCATCTCACAATACAGCGCCACAATTCGGAATATGAAACTGTGGTTTAAAAGCAAACGGCAAGATTGTACATTTCGCAAAGTACATTTATTGGACATCAAATGTTTATAGAATATTCAGCGATTTGCATTTTTCTTTGCTCTCGATCCAAAATAGTTCGTCTTGAGGCAAGCGATGTTCGTGTGCAGTACACAGGGTGTTGGTTTACGATAAAATAAGCTCTTCGGTCGCACTGATAATCGCATGGCTGTTCCAACAACGAGGCACTAGGCCACCACAACGGTCTGTATGTTGCATCTAGCCGTTAGTACCGCGTAAGGGCATACTTGTACTTGGCGATCGTCCCATAAAATGGTCAGGGTGGTAACGTTGTTCACGCGGAGAAGCAACTGGCGGTTGAAAAAGCCATCCGCCGGTGTCTGGTACTCGTGACACATACAATAATGAAGGATGTACCTGTTTTAAAAACATAAAAAATGAAATTAGTCTCACCATCAGATCTTTATTAAAATTATTCATTTTATATATTAGGTCTGGAAATTATTTCATAGCTAGGACAGTGCAACTGGGTATTATACGTCAAGGGGGGGCTGTAGGATACTGAGACAGTCCCCCAGTGCAGGGGTTGACAGGGAGGCAGTGCAGGTGGAGAGTGGAAGGGCCCAGGACCGAGGTCGCAGACAGTGGACCAGTTGTAGCAGGGGAGAGGGAGAGAGAAAGCAGAAGCAAAGAGGAAGGTTTTGAGGTGCTTCCGTAAAAGGAGATGGTTCTCCTCAAGATAGTGCGCGGTACAAAACAATATGCCACATAGAACGTACAAGTACAACTTAACCCGTCTTTAAAGCTACTGTATAGTAATTAAATTGCGGTATAAACTCATCTAAAGAGTTACTTACATTATATTTGCATTTTCCATTGTGTCTGTGCGTAGGGCAGCCCCGAAATACCACTCCTTCTATGCCGACGTTATTTCTTCTAATGAACGAACATTAAATTGCTTTCGTTTCTGAAATTATATTCATTATCGTTTCTTACGTTATTGCCCCACACCCCCAAAAAGAAGTCTTTCGGGATGGTCCCGGCCTGTCAAGGTCAAATAACAATAGAATCTTATACTGAGTCGTGGGCCATTCCGGCACCCGAGAAAAAATCAAAGCAGCTGACCTTCACTTTGAACGAGCACACATTCCTAGTTAGCTACATTCAGTGTAAGGCCATCTCACAGGACTCACAGAGCAATCACTTTTATTTACACAATACATAGCTACACATATTCAATGGGCCTGCGACATGAGGAGACTCGAGAGAACAGACAATCAAATTACAATCATTTAAACCGTGATGTGTATTTCTCAATGAGCTCTTCTTTAGGTGGACATGGAACAGAGGCAATGTTGGGTGGCAATGCAGTTGTCCCCTGCACAGGTTCGTTCACAACTCCATGTATGTGCCTATCTCGGACATCAACAATAAGTCTCTCAATAAAGTCATATTGCATATCCTCAAACACTGGTTTGATAACCCATTGTTTACTTCTTTTAGTGAAGGCCTTATTGTAGCGAAGCGTCCATAAAGTTCCGGTCGTCCGACTTTGTTGACGGCCAACATTACGGTTATGTGCCAAGACCGCTAGAAGAGTCCGATTTATCATGCCCTCCATGCCAAAATGCAATCGTTTTGGCCTGTACTTTAGGCACATATTGTGGAACACCTCCAAATCTCCTGTGTGGCAGAATTCCGTGAGTCCCCTCAAATCTCTTGTTATAGTTTTATCAAATACAATCTTTTCAATGGCTTTGTGAGTGGGTGATGAAGGAATCAACCACTTCTTCTTCCGTGCCTCCTCTGTGGACAAATGGCCATGTTCACAATTGTGGAAATGTTGGTTTGTGGTCCAGCGGTGAACGTTGCTACAGTGTAGCATTACTGACCGCCATTTTTCCAGTAGAATTTCCAACGACCCTCCACATGTTTTTGAGCTCCACCAAAGATGGTTGCTGATTGACTTGGACCACTGTGAAATACCTTGCATATCTTTTTTTTTACCTGCAGCCGACATTTTTTTATTGATTGTTTTTGCAAGATGCCAAACGTCAAATTGGAGATTTATATTTTTGTACTCTCTCATTGTCTTGGCAATTGAAACGTGTCTGTCCGTGGCTATCAGGTCGATCACCATTCCCCGCGATTGTAGTTCTTGCAATGATGCTACAAAGCCAACTTTCTCCATGGCCACTGAGGATGTACTTTGTGACACCTGCACGACCACCGAACTCACAATTTTCTTACTTTCCATGTCCTGAAAGTGGTAGGTGCAGTACTTGGCTGAAAATCCTGGGCTGTCGCACTGTCCATCACCGGCTAGCCTGAACCGTTTGCCCGCAATGTACTATCAATAGACATTTTTTCCATTCTCCAAGCTTCGCTAATGGCTGGAAATAGATAATCGGTTTGGTATTTGTAGAACTGAGTTTTCGCAATGAAATGGATTCCCACAAACTGAAAGAAAGACTAACTTTTTAAAACTTGAACCACTAAAAAGTGCAGCCGCTGCACAAAGTAGATTGCCTGCTGGCAGTTGCCCCAGCATGGGTTGTGCAGACCATGAGAAAGGATGATATTTTGTACAGGTGGCATGTATTTTAAGGTTAGTGCCTCGAATTGCACGAGTCACATTAATCAATGGCTCCCCACATACTTCCCCACCAACCGAATGCCCACATTTCATCCGAATAATAATATCAATCAAACAACTATCGAATACAATGAATTTGGCCTCTTTCCTTATACTGTCACTCTGCATCCCAGCTGGTTCGGCCTGTAACGTTGAGGACATGTCACTCACATGAAAGGTAGAATCTCTGATATCGTCTTCCGCTATGTTCAGTGATATTGATGGTGTTTCATTGTCGTCCACTTCATTCTCTTCCATTGCAACATCTGTTCCTTCTCCGGCGATGGGTGAATAAAACAATTTCTTCAACTTTCTCGCGGTCTTAGTTTTTGCGGGTGTGGATTCTGTAAATTGATCTCCGACTGCATCCGAACTACCAGGAGGACATTCACTATCAATGGCTGGTGGTGGTATAGCTCCGTTGTCAATCACTTCATATTCTTCCCATTGGCACAAGTCTCAAGTCCCTGCCAAAAGGTTTGACAAGCAACATCTCTCGTTCGCTTCACTGTCTGTGTAGATCTAGTTCGTACACCCACTCGCAACTAGAGGACAGATTGGAAAAGGGATGTTCAGTTTAAACACAACTTAACAGTATTGAGCTATTAACAGTGAAAAACAACATAATATAGTGACCAGGACACTAACCTTCTTTTGCTTTCTTTTCTTTGAAACTTTCTTGCCTCGAACTTCAACATCAGGACGCTGTTGCTCCGACTCGTGTGTGCATGTCTCCACTTCCTCTTGCGCTGCAACGACTATATTTTCATGATAAGCACATCCATCACGCACTGACGCTCCATCGACTCCCTGAAACATAGAACTTTCATTAGTATGTATAATCATATTGAAAACACAAAATGTACTTGGGGACCAATACCCACGTACATCTCAATAGCAAAACACGAATGAACGCTTTGTGTAGAACATTCAAACGACAATTATTCACGCATTGTTGATCTAGTTAGATGGAACTGTCAAGATCCATACCTCGGGCTCCTCATAGACTTCCATTGATGATATTATTGAAGATGATGCTTCAGTAACTCCCTGAAACACAGTAATTGCATTAGTATGGTTTTCTATTTTGTTAAAAAGAACATAAACTTTGTGCAGGCGTCAACGGCTCATCTAAATAGACCTGCACAAATGATCAGTTGTCTAAAATAAATAATGGATATGTAAATATGATTCGATTCGCTCGATCGTTGGAAGTGTCACCACCCAGAGATCTGCATCAACTACTATGGGTGATGTTCTTGTAGAAGAAGCTCCGTCATCTCCCTGAAACATAGTACTTGCGTTAATAAAGAAGGAAGTATAGCGGATGTAATCACGTCATATGATTTCGCTTGATCGAACTGTCAGTATCCATACCTCGAAATGCATAAGAACATCAAGGGACGATGTAACTGCGGTGCACACTTCTGCAAGCTGTTGCGCCGACCCGTAACTGCATGCTCCCCCTTCTTCTTGGACTAATGCTCCATCGACCCCCTGAAACATAGGACTTTCATTAGTAATGAACACAATATTGAAAAAAGAAGACACATAGGAGGGCGACGACAGAAGGACATATCAATGGCTAAAAACGAAAGAAACATTGTGTGTAACAATCACGCTACAAGAATGCAAGATCTGATGATCTCCATCGATGGAACTGTCCGGAAACGTACCTCGAGCATCTGAGTGACATCAACGGTTGTCGTCAATACGTTGGACTCCTCAGCATCTCCCTGAAAGACAGTACTTGCATTATTTTGGATAACAATAATTATAACTGAAAACAAAGACTAGAGGACGAGTACAAGGGTGTACCATTAGGTAAAATAATCACACGATAAATTAAAACTATTGATTTACATGCCCAAAACAAGTCAGTGGCAGAATAGCTAAGTAAGATTACCCGATAGGCGCTTGAAGTGGCTGATGACTGCAATAACGACACGGATGGAGAATCTTCCGCCTTCATATTCAGTGGATACATAAATGGGGAAATTATTGTTAGCTAATGCTACACACTACCGCAAGGCCGAGAGATAAATACGTAAACTTGACTCACCAGTGGAGGGATGTGGACGAATAGAGTGGGAATAGCGGTTGAGAGCAATTTTTGCCTCGCTCGCGGTGTGTTCTTCCTTATTAGCAATGATGTGGAGTACATGTCTGAGCTAAAGTGCCTGCTGCAGATGCGGTATCGATCACCCCTCTTGTCCGCAAAGACTTCTAGGACTCTACTTTCAAGCTCAGACGGTGGATATCCGCAATATCGGACCCATTCTCTTATCTGATCTATTGTCTTAGGGAAAACATGCATTATAGTACCTTCAGATTTATTATGGGTCTTCGAAGGGCAACCGCCAATGGAACAGGCAGGCATTGTGGAAAGTTCTGAAAAGTAAAGATCAACAATTCTCTATGAATACCAATGTGTTAAAAAATTAAATAACACATAAAAGGTTCAATGCAAGGTTCGTTTTGGTTCTTGGAACTATACACGTTATTCACATGCGGATAAGTATTTGAATAACTTAAAAAAAATAGAAAGATAATTTGACTAAACTCAGAACATGTGACTAGTTCCTTGCATGTACTGTCTTGAACGAAAAGAAATTGGACGCAAAATGATTATGGTACATGGCCTTACCTTGACGAACAAACAGTTAGATGCAGGGATCAGAGTAGTTTCTTGTCGTAGAACAGGGAGCAGTTCACAGGTTGCAAACTGAGGAGTTTCCTCGAAGTGGTCACGGAAGTTCACAGAGACGAAGAGCAGATAACCAGCACCTTCACGGATTGACTAGCAAAGCGCAAAGAAGTTCTCATTAGAAATATGAAGTGGGTTATAAAGAATTCGAAACAGGGGTGTGTTTGTGAATGAATGACGTGTATATGTCGTGGCATTATGCGGTTTGCAGGGGGCCGTCCAGCGTGAGGGGGGATGCTTGGCAGGAGACACGGGGTCTGGAGGTAGACATGGGAACAACAACCCATGCTCGATAGACCACTTTGAAGTGTACATGGTCTTTGGCACCTCTTGGCCTTTATCGCTCCCTGACAGCTCCACTTGCCAGCACAAGTACCCCGGTGCGAACTGCCTTTGATAGGGCGGGGGGGTGGATTGGGGCGGTGGTCGTGCAAACAAGACTCGTTTGCCGCAGGGCCTCACCAAGGAGAGGCCATCTAACTGCATGTAAGAGGCAGGCTGCAGGATCTAGTACATGGAAGGCAGGGGGGTGAGTTTATAAATACCTCACCCTCCCAGGAGAATATATGGGTGCAGTTCACCCTGGAGACCCTGGATGCCTAGGCAGTTAGTCAGCAGCAGGCTGGCCTGTGGTGGCAAGGCGGCACGGGCCAGAGGGGGTCATCTCTGTACCCGGTGCCCAAAAGGATGATTTATTATGATCAACCATATGGATTATTTACCTATAACCATGTTTTGTATCAATAAAATCCAACGGCCTTCCTTTTATTGCCAACGCTTGAACAAAGTGGTGTGGTAAGTATTTTTGGGGGAGGAGGCAAGGCCGGGAGGCTTGATGCCAACCCGCAAAATAACATATGTATGTCTGCTGCATATGGGTTCAACGGTTATGTGGATTGAAGGTGGGCGGCCAGCGTGAGGGAGGATGCTGGCCGGAGACATGTGGTGTGACAAGACAAGGCACAGGAAGACTATTCAATGGAGACACACTAGATTCATTTAAAAAATCAAAACAACCATTGTTAAAATATATGTTGGGTTTTATTTTAGATCTTAATTTCAATTGAACATAAATAATAAACATTACACATTGTAAAGTTCCGGTTGCAGCACATCCAGGGAAAATCCGCGGTATTGTCCACTGTCGCTGGGGAAATGTTGTCTAATGGCAAGTACCGCACAGGCAGGTATTACTCTCTGAACGCGGTGTCCGAGCCTCCCGTGAAGCCACCAAGTGAAGCAACGATAGGCCACCAGCCTGTACCACCTGTGAAAATGAAAGATGCAAACTGTATTAAAATGACAAAACTTTCTTATCACTGTCGATTCAGGTAAAAAATGTCATTCTGCTTTGAAAAAAATTCTATCTAGAAAATGCACAATATGGAACCAATTTACATGCATTCGAATGATATGTAGATGTAATTTTATATGTGGGAGACGACCATGACATAGTAGTGGCATCACTGACATCACAACCAGAGTATACTTACTCGTTACTCGGATTACGCGGACGAACAGTGCCGCGAAGTTCGTGCATAAGCACCATCATCATCCTCAACACGGTCCGTGAGAGGCAGGCTTCCCTGAACTCTGGCAGCTCGGTGATGCATTGCGGACTTGGCTCGCCTTCCGAAATGTAGGCCAAGCACCCGGAATTTTCACGGCAGCAGCAGTTCTCCTCCTCAGTTGGCATTAGCTCGCACCGATTGCACGTGCACCAGGTGGAGACGCCGTAAATGCGACATGGTCCAGGCTCTTCATCCGTTGACTGGTCCTCCCAACTGCCATCCGAATCCCCATCGTTTTCGCGTGCTTGCCTTTCCAGTAGTTCTTGCTCGGTGTACTCGGGCTCTTACATATACGGCATTATTGTAGCCATTGTGTGGTAAAGAAAGTAAAATAATTTACAGAGATGGTACAGGTGTTCACAAGGCCTAGAAGCGGCGAAGGTAGCTGACCAGAGCACAGAAACACAAAGTAACACAAACTCAAAGTAACACAGAGAGAGTAATGGAATCGAACATCTGCTGCTGTGTGTTGTGAAACGGTGTGTTTATACTTATTGAGGAAAGAGGCGTCCTGCCATTTCCATGGCGACACTTCATTAGCTGAGGCGCAGCGATTGTTGACACGAAACGTGCTTTGCCGTTGGGAAATGGGCGGTACGCGTCTGCTGATGTCAGGCTCAGGGGCGGGGGATTTGATTTAGTGCCACAAAAGCAGGGGAGCCAGGTCGATGGGGGGAAATGATAGGATTATCAGAAAATGGCGGCTGATTTCGAGTGCGTTAATGGACGAAAAGTCGGGTAAGGTCCATAGGAAAGTTTTCTACGATCTACCGATTTATGCTTAAAAACACATGGCCGAACCGTAGGGACAATAAAAAAAAAGTCCCGGAACTATCCTTTAAATTTGCCCCAGAGATCATTTGAAGGTGAGGCTGAATGATCCATTCACCAGGAAAGGGAGGGTGTCAAGGAAGGGGGATACATACATCGTCCAAACACTTTCTTACACCACCAGGATTTGTTGCTCATTTTCAGAGAAATAATCAGAAACTGGTCCCTCTTCTTGTCCTAGGATAGATCAAGAATACTACTGTCCTCACTATATTCCTAACTGAATTTCTAAAAGGTGGGTGTTATGATGGCTGAGTCATTGGCCTCTTGAAAGTTGTTCTACGTCCACACATGCAGTCAAACATATAAGGTTTACAGAAATGACCTCTTTTCAAGTTTGATAGTGAATGTGTGTCCAAAACAGATCCCTAATTGGGAACAAAGTGGACATGTTTACCGTCACATGCTCATATTTTAAATGGATCTACATTAAAAAACGAATTCCAAAAAGCTTGAGTTTCAAAATTGCAAAGCCAGCTTGGTCGCAATTTGAGACTCAAGCTTTTGGGATTCTGTTCATTTGTCCCCCGCTTTGCCTTTAATGGATGCGGGGGACACCCCTGCAGCCCATAATGCAGAACTAGGTGTGCGGGGGACACCCCCGCAATCCATGCTCACCTATTTGGGCATTTTTGGATTCAGCATTTCCCACCATGATGAATGCGCAGAAAATGTGTAGTTAGCATTTTTCTAAAATATTATTTTGGGGTAGTACCCTTTTAAATAGGTGTTTCAATGGAAACCCTTTCTTTGGGATCTTATGTTTTTATACATATGGATTTCCGATTCTTTGGAGCAATGCTACTCTGCGAGGCATGTAACATTGAGATAGGTATCTTCCCCCTTAGCAACCTCCTTAGTGACCTTGTGCATAAATGGTCTAAGTTCTCATCCACTTTTTAAAGTTCTTGATACTCTGTCGCCCAGTGCTATTTCACTTCTTCTCATAGTTCCTCGATAGACATTCTGGACGTAAAGGCAAAAGTATCTCTTATCAAATTCCTTGCATGTTTTAAATATTTTTGGCCTAAATCTCAAACAAGTAGTGGTACTTGGATTGGGCATCAGACCCAGATGCCAAAGTTAGTGCTCATCTATATGATGGTTATACCCCAGACGAAAGAAATGGTCAAATCCCGAA
The DNA here is from genome assembly GCF_040938575.1 of Ambystoma mexicanum. Taxonomy (NCBI): domain Eukaryota; kingdom Metazoa; phylum Chordata; class Amphibia; order Caudata; family Ambystomatidae; genus Ambystoma; species Ambystoma mexicanum. The sequence goes on from NC_090932.1 coordinate 549,105,961, forward strand.
AACACTACTTAAACAACCTGCCCAATATTAAATTCCAAAAAACAGTCTGTTCCAATTTCACAGGTTGCTTGTATCAATGAAATGTCACTCAATTTTTTCCAGGGTAATGTAAGTTCTCACAACATGTCTTTGTTATCGATTGTCAGTACCTATTTGCAAAGTTGAAAGTGAAATATTTAAGACAAGCCACTGGATGTGGATTAATGCAAAACATGCAACTAAACAGATCATGCTGGAAAGGTGTGTCACCAATTGCCACATCTGATTCCAAAGGTTTTGTTCCCCCTTATTTGAGATGTTAGGAGTATGACCTCAAGGCGATGGAATGGGGTGTTTTCGGAAGTAGGGAAATCATGGACACCTACAAGAAAGCCATTCTTTATTACTCTGGGATTCTGGACTCCATCCTTCTCATCACCTTCTTTGGAAATTATTTTTTCTTAAACCACCCTCCCCTCCCCCTTGTCTTTTGCCTGAACCCTTAAGCCTCATTCCCCGATTCCAGACAAGAGTTTGAGAAGGGCTCTCTTCAAATCAAATAACACAATAGTAGAGCAGTTTTGTCTGGCATGCTCTGCTAATGCCCTGGTCAAAATACACTAAAAAAGCTGTGCAGGCTACATAAAGGAGAAAGCACCTACCTATGTATTACTTACTTTATTTTATGGAGTAATACAGACTGGTACACCACTTATTTGGAAGGCTGCCATGAACCCTATCACTTTACAACTGTCCAACACTACTTCGTATTCACTTTTCCGAATACATTTCCTCTATGGAAATATTCCTCTGCTCAAAGACCCAGCAGTCTAATGTGTTTAATTCATTTGATACATGGTTTACGGAATGAGGTCCGGAAAATTATGCAGATTTAGAAACATTGATAAACCTGTGTTATAAAAAGTGATTTATAAGAAAGGTCAACTATAAAACTGTGGGTTGCCAGAAACCAATTATTTCACTAGGAAGGTGACCGTGCACCTAAAATTAAAAAGTGGCAAGTACAAAGTCTCCCCTATACAGAGAATGAATGAAATGGGTGACTAACAAAACAAAAGTTCAAAAGCACATGAAACAAGTGGTTAGGCTAATATCATTAACCTAGTTTAAAATTTTATTCCAATTAATGTAATCTATTGATCATACTTTGCAAATTGAGTAAGCTTATTTAAAATATCTTTACCACGTTCCCCAATCCCATCTATGCCTCATCCAGAATAACTATGATATTATATTAACAGGTTTAAGCCAGTGGGAAAATAGATTTGATTGTTAATGAAATTAAGATTAAGGCTATAGCAATTATTTTGGCAACAATTAGAATGAAGATTTAATTGTGTTGCTGTAGCTATATTTTACCTTTCTTATAGTTCCAGTTTATAATATGCAATATTTTAGTTTGGTTTATGCAAGCCTTTTTAGATCTGTCTAAATGTAGCAATTACATACATAAACATTAAACAAAGTTCACATTGTTTTTGAGTAAAGAATTATCCGGAAGTAAAACACCTTATTTACAGAAGTAAAATATAATCCAAGCATGGGAATCCAGGTGCCAGTGTACTACTAGCTGTGGGAATAATAGAATAAACTAGTTTGGAATGATTCCCGATGTATTATTGTTTTAATGGTCTTGATACAACTAATATATTTCATCAATTTGCACACTCTTGTATCTCAATATATAGCATTTTCAGGACAATACTTGATCAGTCAAAGGGGGGGGGGGGGGGGGTTATTCACCACGTGCATCTTGTTGGATCATATTTTTAAAAACCCGACACAGTGGCTTAACTGAAATTCAGTAATACATATGACTAACATTTGCCGCCTACATTATTGTAATTTCCTGTTTTACAAATGGTTCCAAACACTTTGGTTTCCTCATACTATGACCACATGTGCCAGTACTGATGCCAGTGTATATAGCTATATTTTCGTTAGGAAAAAAACTTGAAAACAGAGCAACAAAATTTAGTTTACCAAAATGTAATTTAGAAAAAAGTCATTGTAGCATTTCAAATTTGACCGGATAACCTTCTAAAGAAAAAGTGTAGGGATTGGGGAGAGAAGGGGATATGGGGGAGTAATGGGGGGGGGGGCGCTCAGGGTGTCCACTGTAAAAAAATAAAATGAATATGAATGCAATACATTAGACAAATGTAATGTATGGGAAATGCAACACTACATATTGTTTAACTATCTTATTATGACACAAATGGCCACTACATGGTACAACATGACAGAAGCAAGTGATTCAAGATAATGAACACAATTGCTTTAATGTTATCATACAAACGAAATGTAAGTTTCGTGATTTATTTAAAAAGGTTTTTCTGGCGATTTAGAGACCCATGACCTGATGATTGTCAAAGGGGAAACCAGCACAAGAAATATGCTTTTCGAAGAGACAACAAAGAGAAAGATATGTGTCCAAGCAGTATAGAACCAGGCATACAAATGTGAAAGTGTACTTCTGTGAAATAAAAAGACATTTAAACATTAAAATATATGCTCAATATAACAATTGGCAACCTGTTCAAATCTGCACACACCGTTGGTAGCCTTGCAAAGAAAATGCAGCAAAATAAAGAACAAGTGAATTCTAAATATCAAATTGGTAACTAGAGAATGCAGCAGTAAATACTGTACTAACTTTGATAGTTCTACATGCACAGCGTTACCCTTGCAACAAAAACAGCAATGTGAGGTGACACATTTACAATGAGGTATTTATCACTTGCACAGAACATAGACAATTTAGCTATAAAAACAAGCATGGCCCGACTTTCAAATTAAGCAAAGTCTCAAATGAGAAATGCCAAATTAAAGACCAGCGACTGATCATTGCTGATTCCATGAAATACAAGTATGCATGTAAAGTAGAAGACAAATGTGCACAATAAAACAAAAACACCAACAGTTAATCGCCCTACTCTCAGCAAATGAACACATTTGCAGATATGTGCTGCTGCTACTTCTAAATGCCTCGTTCTCCAATTATTAGTTATGTAACTTTACCTGATGGTTATTCGGCACCCAAAAAGCAGTAGTTCTTTAAAATTCTTCAAAACTCTAGCAACTCAATTAGACAAGTAAAAACACCCCTGACAAGCATTGATTCATATACAAGTCCGTTTTTCATCTTTTGGTCCATTACATTTCAGCTTCAAATACATACAATGTATAGCATTTGTTTCATAAAATGCCAGATAAGTTGCCAATAAGTGAGAGGACGACAAAGGAAGCGAGAGCTGGCTTAGCAGTGCACAGCTGCAAGTAGATACAGATGGTTTGTCTTTTTGAAAGAGCAAAATGACAGCCTCCACTCAGACCAGCAAGGCTGTGTTGCTGTAGTGTAAGCTCGGGTGTAGTTCACCCAGGTGCTGGCACGGTTTTAAATCCAAATCCAAGTTACAGACTAAGGCAATCCACACATACTGAGAATTTGACAGTCTGAGCGAACAATACTTCAGGTGAGAATGTGGTCATCCTTCCTCACGTCCAGTTAACAAGGGACTGCTTTTTTTGTGGTTTCACTATGGGGTTTGCTTTGAAGAAAACCCTGACAGTATATAGGAACAATATGGAAATTGCTAGTGTCCCCTCATGGGTTTGGGCACGATATTTCGGAGGTTCAGCTTTCTATCACTGCTCTGCAACAGGGCAAGACCGAGTGATAATTAAAGGTCAAAACTGTTTAGACTACGTGGGTTGTACAGCTGCACCAGATAGAGTTAAGCCAGAGCTTGACAAACCTAGGCTTAATGATTAAACAAAAACAATTTCACTGAAACAGTGTATGTAAACAAATCTGTGATTGAATACGGTAGACATTTGGACTTCACTAGAATATCCTGCTGATCCTTTAGTTCAAAAGGTGGACGACAACTCAGCAAATGCAAGCATTGGGCCCTCTCCAAAAAGATGAGTTCTAGTTTTATTTCCAAAGCTCTCCAATAGGCTGTTGCTGGGCTTCCTTAATGGCCTCATCAGAGAGAATTCGGATTTCTTTATGCACATCATCGATCGTCTTAGAAGCATCAATCACCTACAGTTTGTTTGCACAATAGGAATAAAAGAAAAGAAAACATTAAACCATCTTCCCTCCAATCGAAAATGTAGTTGTAAACAGAAAGTGTGGCATGCAGACATTCAATGCAGGACAAGCATTGTCACTATCCAGAAAAACAAGTTACTTACCAACTGGTAACGTTCTTTCGACTAGATGTTCCTCCAACGTATTCCACATCTTTGACATGTAATGTCCACAGCTGTGTACTTCGGAAACACTTTCAGCAGAGGGCGTCCTGCGTCGGGTCGATGTCCCTCGAAGGCCTCCCGTCAAGGGGATGTCACCGGATGTTATAAATAGGACACACGGTGCCCGTAGCCTCCGTTTGTTTTTTCCTCCATAACGTGCAACATGCACACATCCAATGACTGCTTGACTGCACATAGCCTTGCGGAACCGTAAGCTGCAATAGCATAGGAAATTCTCCAGAGGGGCAGGCTGGGAGGGCGATGTGGAATACGTTGAAGGAACAGCCAGTCAAAAGAACGTTACCAGTTGATAAGTAACTTCTTCTTCAAATGGATTGTCTCCTCCAACGTATTGCACATCTTTGACAGACTCCCAGAGCAGTACCAGAAAATGGAAGCGGGAAAGAATTTACAATACCCAATCAGATGGCAGAATAAAGAACCACCTTATCAAAGGCCATATCTTGACCATGGATGGTATCCAGGGAGTAATGTTTAACAATGGTGTGGGTAGAAGCCCAGGTGGCTGCGTCATAAATATTCCTAATAGGAACTCCCCGCTGCTGGGCTGTGGAAGTAGCCACGCCCCTAGTGGAATGAGCATGCAACCTTCCCGGAGGGTCCTTGCCCGCCAATCAGTAACATTCAGTAATAGTGAGGATACTCCACCTGGACAAGGTCTGTTTGGTAACAGCCTGGCCCAATCGGTGTCCAGCATACCCCACAAAGAGTTGATCGTCCACTCTGACCCTGGACAACCTAGAAATATAAAAGCTCTGAGATCTCCTAGGGTCCAACCTATGGAGTTGCTCCTTTTCCTTACCAGGAGGAGGAGGAGGATGATAGAAAGACAGAAGAACCACTTTCTAGCTTAAATTAAATTCAGATACTACCTTAGGTAGAAAAGAAGGATATATCCTCAGTACAACCCTATCCTTGTGGAACACATTAAAGGGCGGCTTAGATGAAAGTGCCTGCAATTCACTAATTCTGCGAGTGGATGTAACTGCAACCAAGAACACCATCTTGAAAGACAACAGTCTTAAAGGACAAGAGTGCAAAGGTTCAAATAGAGCACCCATCAGGAATTTCAAGACCAAATTCAGATCCCAAACCGGCACCTGGAACGGGGACGGCGGGAACACATTAGTGAGCCCTTTAAGAAATTGGGAAATCAAAGGAATCTTAAAATAAGAACATTCTTCAGCTGAGCGCTTGAAGATAGACTGCACCGCCAGGTAACATTTAATGGTACCTACTTGAAGGCCCCTGCGGGCCAAGGAAAGCATGAAAGATAGAACCATGGGAATGGAACACTGAAAAGGATCAACATTTTGTCCCCAGCACCAGTCGCAAAACTTACAGGGATTTGGTTGCTGGCCACCTGGCCGAAAGCAACACCTCCATCACGCCATCCGGCAGGTCCCAATCCTTATACCTCAACCTTTCAGATACCAAGCGTGAAGGTTGAGAGTCTTGACCTCTGGATGGAGAGCCCAACCCCCCCGCCCCCCTCACGCGAGAGCAGATCCTCTCGGTAGGGAAGACAGCATGGAGGGCAGATGGACATTTCTAGAAGGTCCGGGTACCACGCTCTCCTGGCCCAATCCGGAGAAATGAGGATCATGTGGGATCCGAACCGCCGCAACCTCCTTAACACTTGAGGAATGATGGGGACCGGAGGAAACGCATACAGAAGTGGGAATGACCAATCCACTAAGAAGGCATCTCCAAAGGCTCCTCTCTGAGACAATTCCCTTAAGCAGAATCTCTCGCACTTCCAGTTGGCACTGGTCGCAAAGCGATCCACTGTCGGGGTCCCACAAAGGGCGAAGATCTCCAGAAGGACTTCCTGAGCCAACTCCCACTCGTGAGAGACTGCTCTGCCTACTCAGAGCGTCCACGGTCACATTCTCCTCTCCGGCCAGATGAACTGCCAAGAGTGATATTCCTTGCAGGATTGCCCAGAACCAGAGCTGCCTCGCCTCTCTGCACAACAGGAGTGACCCTAGCCCCCACCTTTTTTGTTGAGGTAATGCATGGCCACTGTATTGTCCGTCATGATCAGGACACACTTCCCCAGCACAGATGGCACCAAAAGCCTTCAGGGCCAACCTGATGGCCCTCAGCTCCAACAGAATGATATGGAGTCTGGACTCCGACAGAGACCAACGACAGCTGACTGTCAACTCGTTGGCATGAGCTACCCATCCCGTGAGGGATGCGTCCATCACGATCGTCACCTCCGGCCAGGGTAGCCAAAATGGAACCCCCTTCATCAGATTGCCTTCGACGGCCCACCACAGAAGGTCCTGGGCGACTGAGGACAGCACCTGAACAGGGTCCGACAACCTACCGGAGGACTGACACCACTTGAGCTTGAGTGCCCATTGCAAAGATCTCATCCGCAACCTGGCCTCTGGCACCAGAAGAATGCAGGCTGCCATGAGGCCGAGCAATCTCAAGAACTCAAACGCTGGGAGACTCTGGGCATGCTGAAACTTGTGCACCATTTGCTGAATGTGATGAGCCCTCACCTGGGGAGGAAAACACTGCCCCAGGGACGTGTCGGGCACTGCTCCGATGTACTGGAGCCTCTGAGTTGGCGTCAAGTGGGACTTCTTTAAGTTGAGGGAGAAGCCCAGCTTGTGGAGGGAGTGGCAGGTGACGGACAGATGATCCAGGACTTGCTCAGGAGAGCGTGCCCTGATCAACCAATTGTCCAGGTAGGGGTAGAGGTGAATCCCCCCCTTTCCTGAGATGCGCTGCCACCACTACCATGAGCTTAGTGAAGACCCTCGGGGCGGAGATCAATCCGAACGGCAGGACCCGAAACTGAAAGTGCGAGTCACCAACCGCAAACCTCAGGTACTTCTTGTGCTTTGGATGGATCAGCACATGAAAATAAGCGTCCTTGAGGTAGAGACACCAACCAGTCCTGAAGTTGAAGGGCCTGAGGACTTGAGAAAGAGTAACCATCTTGAACTTGTCCTTCCTGAGGAGTTTGTTCAAACCGAGCAAGTCCATGATGGGTCTCAATCCCCCGTCTTTCTTGGAAGTAAAAAAATAAGGAGAATACCATCCCTTGTTCCTCTCCGCTACAGGCACCAGTTCTATGGCGCCTTTCTCCAGCAGGGCTTGAACCTCCTGCACAAGGAGCGGATCCGGACTCTGCAACGAGAGATTCCCCGGTGGATTGTCGGGAGGCCTCTGCCAAAAGGGAAGACAGTAGCCGTGGGCTATGATCTCCAGAACCCACACATCTGAAGTAATGGCACGCCATTCAACAAGATGCTGCGCCAGCCTTCCCCCAACCAGCGAACCATGGGACATGGCCTCATGACTGAGCTGAAGCGGCTGCGGTGTTGCCTGAGGGCAAAGAGGCAACTGCCCAAGCGACCTTGGCACCTCGAGTACCCTGCTTTCCACCTCTGGCACTCCTATGGTGGCCCCTTTGACTGGCAGCTCCTCTCGCTTTACCAAAGGATGAGTAATAACAAAAGGAATCTCCCCTCCATTGCTGTCCCCTAGGATGAAAAGGCAGAGGTTGGCGAACTGCAGCGCCCAACGACTTTGCTGCAGCTTTGGAGGTCTGCACCTCTCAAGGCTCTCGTCAGCCTTGCTGCCAAAAAGATGTTCACCGTCCAAGGGCATGTTGAGGAGCCAGGCCTGCACATCAGGAGGAAACCCCGACTTGCGCAACCACGCAAACCTGCGTATTACGGTGCTCGCCGCCATGGACCGGCTGACGCAATCTGCCATGTCCAAACCCGACTGAACTGCCTCACACATGGCGTCCTTGCCATCCTGGATCATAGCAAGAAAACCATCCTGTTCGTTCCCTTCGGAAATATGTTCAGCCGCTAAGGTAACAGTTCCACAGAGTGTGCGTGAAACGTGACAAGGCACATACGGAGTTGGCCGCCTGAAGGGCCATACCCCCTGAAGAAAACACTTTCTTCGCCCTACCATCAAAACACTTGTCGTCCCTATCAGGAGGGATGGTAGGATACGACGCCTGCTTTGCTGGGGCCGTAGCTGTCTGCACCACCAAACTCTCCAGAGCGGGGTGCTTGGTCAAGTAGCAGGGGTCGCTACTGGCTGGGTGGTATTTTCATGGCAAAGACTTGCCCACTGCCGGGATACTCTCAGGAGCAGTCCAAGCCGCTGCCACCCTCCTCTGTAGAGCCATATGGAACGGCAGTACCGGGTCAGTTGGTGGACCTTGGTCGAGGATATCCGTGACGTCATCCTGAAGAAAATCCCCTGGGGGAGCAGACCACCCCAAGTACTCGGTGACCCTAGACATAAGGCGCCGGTACGAGGAGTCGGCATGGGTGCCAGGCTCAGGCCTACAAAACTCCACCTCCGGAGAGGTGTCCAGACCACTGGCGTCGTGCAGGGACTGATGCAGGTCCTCAATCTGGCTATGGCCTGAGAGAATATCATCTGGCATCGTATCGGGAACCATGCCATCATCAGGGCCCTCATCGACCTCCAAAATGTACTCAAGATGGCGGAAAGTGTGCACAGAATGGGGAACAAAGCCATGCTTTACCTTGGCCAGAGCCTTTCTAGGGGGTTCTACCGTGCCCCGGGGTACCCCCATCGAAACAGCCTCGAAAGGCATTGAGGGAATAGATGCCGAACGCGGCGGCGACAGCATCGACGGCATCGACACAGGCCTCGAGGGCGGAGCCCCAAGCGTGTCCCTGGACATCCTGGGCGCTGATGGCGTCGACGACTTCCTCAGAGGCGGAGCCTCAAGAGAGTCCATCGACAACCTCGGCGCCACAGGCGTCTACGTCTTCCTCGAAGACATCACAGGCTCACACGGTCTCGAGCGCGTTGAGTACCGGGACCTGGAACGGGCATGACTAGAACGATTCCCCTCATCAGAGCGGGACCGCTCCCACGAATCGTGCCGACCACCCGAGCTCGAAGGCGTACGAGCGGTGTCTCTAGTCCGATCACGACCGACCCCACTCAGAGGCGCGGACGGACCAGTGCCCTGCGATTCGAGAATCGCTAGCATTTTCTTATCGAAGGAAGCCCATTCCTCCGGTGTCGCATGCTTGGTGGGATAAGCGACCCGCCGACGGGTGGAGTCCTCGGATGAGGACGGGGAAGGCGACTGATGACGGCGCTTCCGGGAGTGCCTCGAAGAGGCAGAGGAGTGGCGGGACCCACTCCGGGACCGAGACCCACTGGACGTCTGACGACGATGCAGAGAGTCGCCCCTCGAATCGTTCGTCGAAAGCCCCGTGGACCTCGACCTCCAGGGCTTGAACATCTTACCGACCGACAGTTTCTTCTTGTGCTCCCACAAGGCTTTGGACGTAAGCGACTGGCAGTCGACACAATCATCCGTGTCATGGGCCTCCCCGAGGCAAGCGTCGTGCGAGTCCGTCATGGACATCTTGGACCCGCAGTCCCCGCACTTCTTGAAGCCTGGACGCGGGGTGGAAGAAGAGGTAAACATCTGGAAGGACTTTTACTTCACAAACGAACAGGTTCTAAGAACCGAAAGAACAGAAACTCCAAAGAGTCGAGGCGCGCCGAGATCTCCGAAGTGAACACGTTCACGGAAAAAACGCAATTGAGGCTACGGGCGTCGTACGTCCTACTTATAACATCCGGTGACGTCGGCTGTCGGAGGAGGTCCTCGAGGGCGGCGTATCGACATAATCGACACAGAAAGATTTTCCGAAGCAGCACAGCAGTGGTGATTACTGTCATAGATATGGAATACGTCGGAGGACCCAATCCCCTCGAAAACTTGTTTTGTGCGATTGTTTCAAGTCATCTGCTGGGGAAAGTGTACCAGCTTTGTCACTATGTCCTGTGTAGATGTATGTGTGGTGGAGAGGGCAGGAGCCCCCACGAACTCCTCACCTGCAACCACAGAGAACATTAGATGCAAGGCGACCACGGTGGATCATCTACATAGATCGCCTGCAGCAGCAGTCATTGTCCATGGTGAGGCCAACACTGAATATCCAGTAATCGCTGCCTCAATCCCCTTCTTTGTGCCCCAATACCTGCCTGCACACCATTAAGCTGTGCTCATCTTCTAAAACAGCTGATTTCGCTTTAATCATGGGAAACAAAATGCCGGGCGTCTCACTGCACCAAACCGAGGCTTGGATCCGTTGCTAAGCAACACGTTGATTTTTTTTCATCTGACAACATCTGCCGGCAGGCGGAAAATCGGCGGCCCGACGATGGCCAGAAAAAGGCCCCGTCTGCCCCTGTTCGCACCAGGGAGCAGTTGGTATCCTGAACACATCAGACACAACCCCTCTTGCAGAAAGAAACTACTTCTTAAAGCACCTTCCATAAATCTGCTAATGAGTACTACTGTCCCAACCCTACTTAACGTGATTGTGTACAGTCTTGTCACAAACACTTTACCGAACTACCATCATCACTGTCTCCACTATATTCTTGCCAGTTCCATATATTGTTGATACAGCCTTTGCGCAAGCCATGCTCGCAACGCGCAGACTAATCCTTGCATAATCATAACCTGTCGCTAAACGCTACTTGTTCCTAACCCAGATTGTTTGATTTGGCATGCCTAACTTTAGCCATACTCCATGCGATGTTAGAGATTACTCCCACAGCGCTATGCTATCGCTAAAACTAGCATAGATAAAGGGGCATATCCAATGTAAAGTATAACGCCCGTGTCAGTCATGTGTAATATGTACAGAACAAATCCTCCAAATAAAACTTCATTAGCCCATGTCTGCCAGACTTGCCCAAGAAACATAACTGCCTAGGTTACATTAGATTATTCTTCAGTGTGCCAATGCATTGCTATTAAGCTTTTATGTACTGCCTTATGCTGAATTTACCTATTGATTGCAATTATCTGTGTTAACTTTAGACTTGCTATCAAAGCCTTAACTGTATGTATTGAGAGTCTACATGCCTACAATCTACTAGTACACTATACCTGCCAATACTGGACCAACCCACTAGCCATTATTGATGTATACTTTCATGAATGTTGCCTTACCCATCTACTATAACTATCTAGGCACATTGTGCTAAATGCAAACACTATTGCCATATTGCTCAATTTGTCCTAATGCTACACTATATGAATTGCTCTAATACACTATGTACCCCACTTTGCTAAACCTAGTCTACTTAGGCGCCCTGACTAACCTAATGGTACTATCTACTATGTTCATGTCCACTAATACAGCAGACACTGTAGACACTCATACTACCATGACCTCCAATCTACCAATAGACAAGTCCGGTATACCCATGGGCTCACCCTTCCAAAAGACCCCTTGCAACACGGCACACAGAAACCTTAGACTCCTGGCACAGCTGCCAAAATTATTTGAACCACCTATCAGACATGAGGCCAGCCCAGACCACTATAGAATCAGAGTATCTCATAAACCCATAACAAAGACTATCCCCACTCCCAATTCAAAGTCCCACTCTAAAAGACCTAGGACTCCCACTTGCATACGTGCTTGCTCCAGCACACTCCAACCACCTCCACCAGATAAGTCTGTACCGGACCTAAAAAGGAGCTCTAATAAATGCAAGATCCTTAGTCACTCATGCAACAGAAATAGCTGAAGTCATTTTAGCAGATGACTATGACTTCATTGCTATTACAGAATCCTGGTTACACGAGGCAGCAGGCCCTGTGCTGACCTTAGCAGTACCAGATAACTACACTATCCTTAGAGCTGATAGATGCGAATCACGAGGCGCAGGATTAGCCATCATTGTCAAATCTAATCTCTCTATGAAAATAACCTCTTCGCCCAATATTAAATCACGTGAATCCTCATCATTAAAACTACCCACTGCCAACTCTCAAACCTTGAACATCCATCTCATATACAGACCCCCTGGCCTAATCAGTACTTTTAACGAAGACATCCACTATCCTGTCGGAGAACTTAAGAAATACGTCACAAACCCTACTGTTCGGAGACTTCAATTTAGGATTTAACGACACTAATGACCAACAGGCTACCTCTGTAGCTAACATCCTGACAGAACTTCGCTTCACCCAGAGAGTGAATGCACCAACTCATAACAAAGGGATGATTTGCGATTGGGTTGCAGATCACATCTCTAATGCCTCTATCACCTCCATCTGTCTTCAAATCTGGATTGACCATCACCTTATATCTTTTACACTGTAAACTAAAAGGCTCATCACACAGTTACCATCACCTGCCCTCACCACACTAACTAGAATAAGAACATTTTTACAGCAAACAATCTCCTTCCCCATATCCTTCCTAATCTCAATTCACTACCTGACAATACGGATCCTAGCCTATTAGTCAAAGAATATAACAAAGCTATGACTACAGCTCTTGACATCGCCCCTTTAAAACTTAGAAACAGCAAACCTAAAAGTCACCTTAACACTTGGTTCACTCCCCATCTGAAAAACTTAAGGTTAGATAAAAGAAAATGCGAAATTGCATGGAAACTACATCCCACTGCAGATAATAAAATGAATGTAATCAACATTTCAACCCAATACACGTACGATATCCTCTTGGCAAAATAAGAAACGTATAACAGAACCACACAATCCAATTCTAGTATGAAGGAGCACTTCACAATATTAAAAGAATTAGAAACCTTTATCCTATTACAAGACAATTGTGTCAAAGATGAAACATGTTGCTCTGACATTCAGCATGAACTAGTCAACAAAGTCACCAACTTTCAGAATAAAATAGCCCAAAAGAAAGCTTCACTAACAACTCCAACGCCCTCCATCAAAATACCTCTGCCCAAGACTACACCTCACCCAGTTTAACTTCTCCAAAGTATGTATTAGCGAGGTTGAGAAAGGAACAAGTTACTTACCGGTAACTGTTGTTCTCCAGCATGGGTCTGGCAGGGATTCATATGCTCATGAATATTCCCCATTGTCAGGCTGGGAATCCTCAGTAAAGAAAAAAATCAGTTTGTTTAGTTTCAGAACTGTCTTTCTACTAATAACCAAGCACTGGTCTCTGGGTCATACTGCCCCCAGCCAATGACTGCCCTCTACCTAAGCCCCTCCTCTGGCAGCCACCTTCAGATGTGGTAGGACATAAAGTGGCAGTAGCACCAAGAGCAGAGCCGCAGAGGGGTTGGAGGGAGGGTTTGCATGTGAATCCATGGCAGACCCATGCTGGAGATCAACAGTTACAGGTAAGTAACTTGTTCCTTCTCCAGCATGGGGTCTGGCATGGATTCACATGCTCATGAATACAAGAATACATAGCAGTACACACATGCAAACACAGGAGGTGAAAAGGCTCAACATTAAGCATCTCTTACCTCCTCACCAGGCTCACCTTCAAGCAAACAGGTTGCACAGCACTGCTTGGCCGACTCTGGACTCCGCCCTGGAATCCCGGTCAGTAGAATTTCGTGAAGGTGTGCGTCGACCTCCACGTAGCTGCCCTGCAGATGTCCAGCAGGGGCACACCAGACAGGAACGCCGTAGTAGCAACGGTCGCTCTGGTCGAATGGGCTCTCGGACGGCCGGGCAACGGTCGGTTTGCCAACCGGTGACAGCGCATGATGCAGCCAGAGAGCCATCTGGAAATGGAAGCCTTGGAGAGGGCCTTCCCTTGGTTCACAGGGCCAATGTTCACAAACAACTTTGATGTCTTCCGAAAACTCTGTGCGGTCCGCGAGTGCAAAGTCCTCTCAGCTGGCGACGGGAAGAAAACAGGCAACACCAAGGGCTTGTTGAGTTTGAAGTCCGACGGCACCTTGGACATGAAGGAGGGGTGCATCCTCAGCACTACCCTCGCCTGATGGAATGTCAGTTACGGTGGCTTACAGGAGAGGGCCTGGATCTCTCCCACTCGTTGCGCGGAGGTGATGGCCACAAGAAACGCTGTCTTCCACGATAGGAATTTCAGCAGCGCCAAATGCAAAGGTTCGAATGGTGGACCCATGAGCCTGGTCAGCACCACGTTGAGCTCCCACGCCGGGGCCGGAGCCTTCACCGGCAGGAACGAGCGGAACAGTCCTTTCATGAACTCCTTCACCAGGCAGTGAGATCATAGCGACGACTGCCCCAGAGTTCGGTGTAGCGGGATATAGCCGCCAGATGAATTTTGATGGAGGCATGTACCAGCCCCGCCTTGGCCAACGACAGCAAGCATGGCAGCACTTGAGGGGCCATAATCCGTAGAGGGTTGATCTTCTGTGCACGGCACCAGACAGAGAACCTCTTCCATTTATGGCCATAGCACTTAAGTCGAGGACACCCTGGCCTTGGCAAGTACCTCCTTGCAGTCCGCCGGGATATTGTAGCCTCCAAACTCTAGTGCTGTAGGAGCCAGGCCTGCAGGTTCAGAGATCCTGGGTCGTGATGCAGGATCGCGCCTCCTTCCCTGGCGAGAAGATCCACGTCCGTCGGTTGCTTGACCGGAGGGGGCGCGGACATGCCCAGAAGGTCCGGGAACCATATCTGCCTCGGCCACGCCGGTGTATCGAGGATCATCCTGCACCGGGACCGTCTGAGTTGACTGATGAGTCGCAACGGCAACGGTGGCAATGCATAGAGGAACAGGCCATCCCAGGGGAAGGAGAATGCATCCCCCATGCTCCCCGGATGGGGAAACCTGCTGGCGAACCTCCGGAACTTGCTGTTCGTCGCCGTCGTGAACAGATCGATCTGGGGACTGCCCCCATCATCGGAATAGGCGATCTACTTGATCTTGCCGAAGTTCCCACTCGTGGCAAGAGCGCAGCACCCTGCTGAGTGAGTCGGCGACAGTGTTCTTCACTTCTGCCAGGTGAAAGGGTAGCAGGAACATCCCCTGGGCGACGGCCCTGTGCCACAGATCCTGCGCTTCCTTGGATAGAGCTGGAGATCTGGTGCCCCCCTGCTTCCAGATGTAGAACATTGTAGTGGTGTTGTCGGTGAAGACCCATACCACCTTGCCCTTGAGGGACGGAAGGAAGGACCTGAGGGCCCAGAACACAGCTTGGAGCTCCAGGACGTTGATGTGCAGTGACCTCTCCTGCGGGAGCCAAAGTCCTCTTGCATGGAGATCTCCGGTGTGCGCGCCGCATCCCTCCAGGGAAGCGTCCGTTGTCAATTTGCTGATGAGCTCTGGTCTGGAAGTCCATGCCCGCTACGAGATGCGTGCGGGTGCCCCACCACCGGATCGCTTGACGGAAAGTCTTGTTGAGGGAGATCTTGTCTTCGAAGCTTCCCACCACTTGTATCCAACGGGTGTTGAGGAACTACTGCAGTGGCCGCATCCGCAACCTGCACAGACGCACGAGGTAGATGCATGACGACATGCCGAGCAGGGACTTGATGGACCGCACCCTGGCTACTTCCATGGCCAACAGCCGTTGTACCTTGCCCAGGATGGCCTTTATCCTCTCCGACGGTGAAGCCAGCCGCACCACCGTGTTGAGCCTGGCCCCTAGGAACAGGGGGTCCTGCGATGGCACCAAGCAGGACTTTGCAAAGTTGTGCGAGAACCCCAGTTCTGTGAGCAGGCGGACAGTCCCCGCTGTGTGGTCGAAGGAGAGTTCCCTTGACTTCGCTCGGATGAGCCAATCGTCCAGATAGGGGTAGACGTGGATACCCTGCAGACGCAGCCGCGCCGCCACCGGTGCCAGGCACTTGGTGAAGACCATTGTTGCCGACTTCAAACCGATGGGCAGTGCCCTGAACTGATAGTGCCGCCCCTGGACCACGAAGCATAGAAACCTCCGATGTCCTTTGTGTATGGAGATGAGGAAGTATGCATCCTCCACGTCCAGCGACGACAGGAAGTCTTTCTTCCAGCTGTCCCAGCACGTGTTGAAGGGTGACCATCCGGGATTTTATGTACCTGTTGAGGCGGCGGAGCTCCAGGATAGGCCGCCAGCTGCCAGTCTTCTTTCGGACAAGGAAGTACCGTGACTATACGAGTTCTATTGCGCCCTTTGCCAGCATCGCTCGTACCTCCAGAAGTAGTTGTGGGATGTGGTTTTCTTTCCTGGCCACCGGTGGAAATTGGAAGTGCCGAGTGTGCCCGAGGGCTAGGGCATCCAGCACCCAACGGTCTGTGTTAGGGAGAATTCTCATTCTATGGCTAATTTCCCTTACCTATAGAGTCCCCCAGCAGCTTTGCTGGATTTGAAGGGTTTGTTTTTTCTCCTGCTAAGAGTGAGACTCTTTCCCACTCTTGGGCTATTTTGCTATGTGTGTTCTAGGCTATTTTTTGTGTTTAATGTCTATGGGGTTTTTCCTCACCCTCATAGGAACCATCTTTAGACATCTGTGTTACACAGCACCTTCAGTGCAGTAACACAGGGGTGTCATAGTGACCCCCAATCATAGATTCCATACCCTGGGACTGACTACTGTCTCCCAGGGCATGTAAAGTCCCCATTGACTTTACTAGTCAATCTTTATGAACTAAACCAGTACAACCCAGTACTGGGAAGGGTTAATAGTTTTTCCCTGGTGTTCATTTTCGAGAGGGTACCGTACAGTCTCTCTCTCAAAAGTTTCTGGCTGGTGGCAGTGGTTACTACTGTAAATATTCGACCGCAAATATTTCCCTATGAGATTTTCCCATTGTTCGAGGCTACCAATTTTACTGACAGCCTCTAACATACCGCTGGTTTATTTTTATATTAACTTTACTCCAGTGGGTTTTATTTGCCAGAACTTTAAATTCTTTCTCGTGTCTTTCTCCAAGGTCCTAACCCAGGTGAGGGATCCTTTGTTCGTCCTTTTGGCGGGCTTCTACCAAGAAGCCCTCCTTTCGGCGCCTCTGAGTCTGTGGTGGACCCATTGTGCGGGAGGGGGAGTAGGCCCCCTGGACAGGGTTGCCTAAGCAACCCAAGTCGCTCTCTGCCCTGATAGGCTGGAGGGTCTCCCGCCAGGATGACCACTCCCATGTGTGAAGGACAGCTAGGTTGTATGAATGGGGGTCTGTCTGCATAAAAGCAGGGTCCTGAGGACTGGAAGAGCAAGGCATCACCACTGGAACTAAGAAGCCAAATAGGAGAGAAGCAAAAGACATCTGCAACAACTGAACCACTGGTGAAGCCCTGCTGCAGCGTCTCGCCACTTTTCTCCACACGGCGAGAGAAGATCTTCCTCTGCAAGAGCCTTCTTCCCTTGGCAAACTGGTTGGCCCCACCAGCTCAATCAATCAATCGCCTTACAGGACCTGCCTTAGTCAAATCGCCAGTGCCCTGCACTCGGAGACTGGATAAGCTAGGCACCCGTCCACCACGGCCGCGATTTAAAGGAGCGTACCTTTTAATCCGTTTCGGCATCACCGCGGCTGGCTTCTTACCTGGGCAGTGCAGTAACTGGAACCTTGCTGCACGACGAGAGCCTCTCTTCCTCTGCTGGACAACACAAACTGGAACCACTGCCACCGCAGGAGACGCTTCCACTTTTTCAGGTACATTGTTCCGCCAGGCCTCCCGTTTAGCGGGGTACGGTTAAAGGTGTTTGAAATCCTTTACCCACCTCCTCGGTTGGCCGCGCCTATCATCTAACATTGTCTTTCGCCTTCTGCAACCACCTTTTTGAATCGTTTAACAAAGACTTGACTGCAGCTACAAGGATATTTTGCTTCTAGGCACTTTGCCCTGTACCACGGACTCTGGCACAGGCCTATTGACTCTGGCTAAATCTGTTATAACTGCCTTCTCTAGATTGCTTCTCACCTAGAAATGTGTTGGTGCACCCAACTCTTATAACTACCTTTTCCTTCCCATTCTTTAAACTTGCGAAGTGCCATTTTGCTCGGTTTTCACCTCAGTATTATACATGCTAAAGTACTGCCTTGCCTAAACCCGTTCACAATCTTATTGGGAAGTGTTGCTAGGGTGTTTAAGAGTATATTCCTGTAGAAGAACAAGTTACTTTCCCTCCCTTAGGAGAAATTGTTACAGTGCCCTTTGTGTTTGGTTTTCACTGTGCCATTTTGCTCAGTTTTCACTCTAGCTCAAACTTGTCTACAATTTAATCAGGGAGTTGTGTATACTTTGCTTGACTATGTTAAACATGCTTTAATACCTGTGATTGATGTGTTGAAATAGAAGTGTGTAAAATAAATATATATATTCTTCTTAAATACAAAGCTTTGGTCAGTGTTTCCTTGTACCATAGTACTGTAGTCTTATTGTATAAACCCTGAATACTGCTCATCTCCCTCTTGAGATAAGTCTGACTGCTTAGCCACAGCTACCAACTAAAT
Source organism: Ambystoma mexicanum (assembly GCF_040938575.1). Lineage (NCBI taxonomy): Eukaryota > Metazoa > Chordata > Amphibia > Caudata > Ambystomatidae > Ambystoma > Ambystoma mexicanum. Next base: position 549,124,455 of record NC_090932.1, read on the forward strand.
CTTTGTGGTACAGACTGATACCAAAGACGATTTATTGCATATGCCTGTAGTCTTAATCTTCTGTAGTGCTCCCTAAGGGAACTGCACAGGATACTGCCTAACAGTCGGAGATTGATTCCCACACGCTGACGAATTTCGCCAGCCGGCCTCCCACCGGAGTGCTCGGTGGGGGCCCGACACCACAGCCGGTTCAGTCCTGCTTCGCCGAGGCCTTGCCCCCTTGGGCCCCTTGGTGACAATGTCTCACCAGCCTTGTTGAGGCCTCTGTAGGCTTCTTGCGACAAAACAGGCCGCCTGGCGGTATGACGAAGAGCTGCCGCCGAATCCTTTGGAGGCACCTTGGGACTTGCCTCTGGAGGTCCGAAAGGATGGTTGTCACTGATGTAGCGTGCCCAGGGCACGGGCCGTCTCGGTGTCAGCCTTGATGGCCTGCAGTGACCCATCCAATGCCTTCCCGAACAGATTGTTCCTGTCGAAGGGCATGTCCAGTACCCTGTTCTGTACGTCCTGATGGAAGTCGGTGGCTCTGAGCCAACCGTGCCGGCGAAGGCAAACGCCGTTGCCCATCTGTCAAAAACTGCTGTCAGCGATGTCCGTGGCTACCGTGATCAGAAGCTACCTCGCCCTCCTGCAGGATTTTGCGGGCCTCCGCTCTTGTCGTCCGGGAGAAGGTCCAGGAGGGGGGCGATTTTAAGCCACAGCTCCCCATTGTAGCGGCCCACGATAGCGAGAGCGTTGGCCACCTTAATGGTCGTCGCTGCTGACGAGATGACACTACGTCCCATGGCATCCAGCTTCTTCCCCTCGCCGTCCGGCGGGGAAGTGGAAGTCGATGCCGTCGCCCCTGCAGATTTCTTCTTGGCCGCCGCAGAGACTATTGAATCTGGGGACGACTGCACCCTGAGGCACATAGGAGCGGAATCTGGGACCCGGTATTTCTTCTCGTACCGGTCTCTCTTCGCAGGGGTCGTGGACGGGTTCTTCAGAAGGGACATTCCCTCGTCCCAGATATTGTCCAACAGCAGGCCTGAGAGTACGGTCTTCCTTTTGGCCTCCTGTCGTTGATGCAGGAATCCCTCCTTCTGCTCTTCGGGGCATAGTTGGAAAAGCTCAGAGGCCCTGGCGATCATGGCGTGAAACGAGCCAATTTCGTCGGGAAGGGAAGCCCGGAGTGGGGGCGATCTGTTCCGTCTCCGCCGTCGTCCGTCCCAGTCGTCACCGTCTCCGTCTCATCCCTCGGCGGAGGGGATGGAGAAGGATGGAAAGGTGGGGGTGGATGGACTCACCTACGCTTGGCTGGAGGGTTCCCCGACGGTCCAGGCGCCGCTGGATCGTCCGCCGGCGGTAAGGGCAACCTTGTCCTCATCTATGTGCACAAGGTGTGCAGTGCCAGCAAGATGTCTTCTGACCTGTCTGACGGTGTTGGCATCGGTTGAGACGGGAGTGTCGGCAGAGGCTCCTCAACCTGCCGCTCTTCGTCGCCTCCACCTTCGCTCTCTATGTCCGCCTCGTCAGGATCCTTCCCGCAAGCCTTGACCTCCTCAAACCTCTTGTCCAGGGTTGCCTTGATGACAGACAGCTCGTCCTCGGAGGAGGTATCTGAGTCCATTAGGACTACCTAGCCCACCCCCTCCTTCTCAGCCCCGGGTTTCACATGGCTCTTTTCGATAGGCTGGAAAGACTATCCCCTCCGGGATGGCAGTAAAACTCTAGGCCTGGAGATAGTCTCCACTGGGGTCGCCTCTGCAAGCTTCCCATGGCCGCCACAACTCCCTCAATCGAGGCCTTAGCCGGGTGAATCTGGGCCTTCACGACCTTGGGCGTGTCTGAGGCCTTCACCGTGGGGGGAGGGTCACCGCCTCGCTCCCCCCCCCCCCTTGGCTTTCTCCATCGGGACCGACCGGGCTTCTCCCAAAGCTTACCCAAGTTCTCAGACTTCCTTTTCACCGAGCCGGAGCTTTGGCTCGTGGTTGACGGCGTTGGTGACATCACACCCTGCTTGGCAGCCGAGGAGCCCGAACCAATGGCGCTCCCGCTGTGCTTTGCCTTTTGTTGGGCCTCCGTCGCCGGAGTGCCCTAAAAAGGTCTTAGAAGACCGCTCAGACTACTACTTCTCACCTGCTGCTGGGCTCTTCGCCTGCAGCCAGTCAGTGAGTTGTTTACGACGATCCTTCATGGTCCATATGGACATGTTCTTGCAGAACGCACAGTCTTCCTCCACGTGCGACTTGTCGGCGTGAAGGCAGTAGAGGCACCGGGAGTGCTCATCTTCCTAGAAGACGTTCTGCAGTCCACATCCTGGGCAGATCCTAAACAGCTTGGATCCAACGGGTATCAAGTCTCCTTTGTCTTGGGCCATGTCCATGCGGGGTAGGCCTCAATGATCTCCCGGAATCCTCAGAGAAGTGAAATTCGATGAAAATTCACCATTAAGGGGCGTAGACCTTTCCAAAACGGGTCCCTGTTAATCGGAAGATGAATCGATGGAGCTTGAGGCGCGATTTGACAGAAAAATAAAGAGTAAACTCTTTGGAAAAATGCAAAACGCAGTAAAGCTCGAGAGCTAGGCACGAGGACTCCCAACACTTGAACGTGCAGTAAAAATCTGAAGATGGCTGCCAGAGGAGGGGCTTAGGTAAAGGGCAGTCATTGGCTGGGGCAGTATGACCCAGACACCAGTGATTGGTTATTAGTAGAAAGACAGTTCAGAAACAAAACTGAAACTTATTTTGTCTTTACTGAGGATTCCCAGCCTGACGACAGAGAATAATAATGAGCATGTGAATCCATGCCAGACCCCATGCTGGAGAAGTTATACTTGCACTCAAACCTTCAAATTGCAAGGGCGACCAATGCCCAGCACAACTAATCAAGGATGCCGCCCGAGATCTAGCACCTTTTATCGCTAAACTTATCAATGCCTCCTTCACATCTGGCACCATTCCCTGTAACCTTAAAGAATCCTGGGTAGTCCCATTTCTGAAGAAACAAACATTAGACCCTACTATACCAACTAATTACAGGCCCATCACCACAGTGCCATTCCTCCTGAAACTCTTAGACAAGGTAGCATACACCCAAATTTAGAATTTCCTAGAACTTAACCAACTCCTAGGTTCTCGCCAATCAGGTTTCCGGCCACAACATGGTACAGAAACAGCACTACCCGATCTTAAGGCACAAATAGATAAACTAAGAGACAATGGAAATTAACACTACTCCTCCTCCTTGACCTCTCGGCTGCATTTGACTTGGTGAACCACAAAGTCTTATGTAGCCACCTGGACTCAGCAGCCCACTTCTCCAAATAAGCAATAGCATTGATACAGTCCTTACTCAGTGACAGGACTATGAGGGTTTTCTCACCATCTGCAGCAGTGGACCCCATTACAATTATTTGTGGGGTGCCCCAGAGATCATGTGTTTCACCTACACCAATTACGCAGATGATACCCAGATCCTCCTACCACTTACTGGGGATTATGATAAGGATTTGGCCTTGGTGAATGGAATTTACATCGTTCAGGCATGGATGGCTAATTTGCCTGAACGATGATAAAACAGAGCTCATCATCTTGGGCACTGCATCTCACCTTACCAGACTAAGCCCCGATTATTCATCCTTCATTATCGATGGCAACTCAAAGTTGCCAAAGAAGTAAAAACCGTAGGTTTTTACTTCGGCTCAACCTTCACATTTACCAAACAGGTAAATACTCTGGCCTCATCTACAGTATACACATGCAAATTAGAGCTGGTAAACAATTCCTATCATCTAACAGTTGCATGATCTTAGCTAGAGCTCTTATCTTATCCAAACTTGATTACTGTAACTCCTTATACATTGGTGCCAACAAATACATCATCAATAAAATACAGATACTCCAAAACAATGCCCTTAGAGCTGCTCTAAGCATTTCAAGAAAAGACCACATCTCTGAAACAAGAAGGAAATACAAGTGGCTATCTACACAGGAGAAAATCGGCCTAAAAACAGCTTCCCTCATCCATAAATGCCTAAACAATAAGCACCATGTTACCTGAGAGAAAGAATATCTAGAAAAATCTCAATCAGACCCACGAGATTAGCCAACTTCAACCGTCTTCAGGTGCCACGCTTCAAACTATCCACTATTGGGGGCACCAGCTTCCCAGTCAAAATCGGCACAATTGTGGAACTCCTTACCATCCACACTGAGAATGGACCAAACTTTTACCAAATTCAGGCAGAATCTGATCAAATGGCTCCTAGAGAATGAGAAGTAAATCCTCAGACCAAGGCCACAATTGTAAATAACCCTTTTGCTTCATACGCCACATTAGTTAGCTTCCTATATATATATATATGCCTGTATTCTATTGTATGTATCCTTTATCCTATTTGTTATGCCTTGTTGTACTTACATCATATATCTTTGCTTTTCTAGATTTTATGTCATTTCATTTTTATTTCCGTTTTATCTGATGTGCTCCTCAACCATTGTAACCAAGCTGTATGCCTTCTTACCTCCTGCGCCCTGATACCCTCGGGTCTGGCACGCACATTAAATAAACAAACAAAAAGATAGAGATGGTGGTGCAGTACTGCTGTTCCTGTGCTTTGCTATATCCAAAAGGAATAGCCATAACAGTGCAATTTCAGATATTTATTCTTTACTCATTTATGTTAAATAAAATGTTCAGGTACTTTCCTGCAGATATGTTTCACGCTCTTGTGCCTTTTTAAAAGGCGGTAACAAAGGCTTAACACATCCACTAAATTGCTAATTATTAAAGTCTTGTAACTGGGAAAAAGTTATACTTTTGTGGGAGAAATTTTAATGATATAAAAAGGAGAGTCACTTATTAGTTAAAGGAAAGTTCCGGGACTTTTTTTTTATTGTTCCTATGGTTTGGCCATGTGTTTTTAAGCATAAATCGGTAGATCGTAGAAAACTTTCCTATGGACCTTACCCGACTTTTCGTCCATTAACGCACTCGAAATCAGCCGCCATTTTCTGATAATCCTATCATTTCCCCCCATCGCCCTGGCTCACCTGCTTTTGCGGCACTAAATCAAATCCCCCGCCCCTGAGCCTGACATCAGCAGACGTGTACCGCCCATTTCCCAACGCCAAAGCACGTTTCGTGTCAACAATCGCTGCGCCTCAGCTAATGAAGTGTCGCCATGGAAATGGCAGGACGCCTCTTTCCTCAATAAGTATAAACACACCGTTTCACAACACACAGCAGCAGATTTTCGATTCCATTACTCTTTCTGTGTTACTTTGAGTATTCTGTGACTCGTTTCTGTGCTCTGGTCAGCTACCTTCGCCGCTTCTAGGCCTTGTGAACACCTGTACCATCTCTGTAAATTATTTTACTTTCTTTACCACACAATGGCTACAATAATGCCGTATATGTACGAGCCCGAGTACACCGAGGAGGAACTACTGGAAAGGCAAGCACGCGGAAACGATGGGGATTCGGACGGCAGTTGGGAGGACCAGTCAACGGATGAAGAGCCTGGACCATGTCGCATGGACGGCGTCTCCACCTGGTGCACGTGCAATCGGTGCGAGCTAATGCCAACTGAGGAGGAGAACTGCTGCTGCCGTGAAAATTCCGGGTGCTTGGCCTACATTTCGGAAGGCGAGCCAAGTCCGCAATGCATCACCGAGCTGCCAGAGTTCAGGGAAGCCTGCCTCTCACGGACCGTGTTGAGGAGGATGATGGTGCTTATGCACGAACTTCGCGGCACTGTTCGTCCGCGTAATCCGAGTAACGAGTAAGTATACTCTGGTTGTGATGTCAGTGATGCCACTACTATGTCATGGTCGTCTCCCACATATAAAATTACATCTACATATCATTCGAATGCATGTAAATTGGTTCCATATTGTGCATTTTCTAGATAGAATTTTTTTCAAAGCAGAATGACATTTTTTACCTGAATCGACAGTGATAAGAAAGTTTTGTCATTTTAATACAGTTTGCATCTTTCATTTTCACAGGTGGTACAGGCTGGTGGCCTATCGTTGCTTCACTTGGTGGCTTCACGGGAGGCTCGGACACCGCGTTCGGAGAGTAATACCTGCCTGTGCGGTACTTGCCATTAGACAACATTTCCCCAGCGACAGTGGACAATACCGCGGATTTTCCCTGGATGTGCTGCAACCGGAACTTTATAATGTGTAATGTTTATTATTTATGTTCAATTGAAATTAAGATCTAAAATAAAACCCAACATATATTTTAACAATGGTTGTTTTGATTTTTTAAATGAATCTGGTGTGTCTCCGTTGAATAGTCTTCCTGTGCCTTGTCTTGTCACACCACATGTCTCGTTGAACCCATATGCAGCAGACATACATATGTTATTTTGCGGGTTGGCATCAAGCCTCCCGGCCTTGCCTCCTCCCCCAAAAATACTTACCACACCACTTTGTTCAAGCGTTGGCAATAAAAGGAAGGCCGTTGGATTTTATTGACACAAAACATGGTTATAGGTAAATAATCAATATGGTTGATCATAATAAATCATCCTTTTGGGCACCGGGTACAGAGATGACCCCCTCTGGCCCGTGCCGCCTTGCCACCACAGGCCAGCCTGCTGCTGACTAACTGCCTAGGCATCCAGGGTCTCCAGGGTGAACTGCACCCATATATTCTCCTGGGAGGGTGAGGTATTTATAAACTCACCCCCTGCCTTCCATGTACTAGATCCTGCAGCCTGCCTCTTACATGCAGTAAGATGGCCTCTCCTTGGTGAGGCCCTGCGGCAAACGAGTCCTGTCTGCACGACCACCGCCCCAATCCACCCCCCCCCCCCCGCCCTATCAAAGGCAGTTCGCACCGGGGTACTTGCGCTGGCAAGTGGAGCTGTCAGGGAGCGATAAAGGCCAAGAGGTGCCAAAGACCATGTACACTTCAAAGTGGTCTATAGAGCATGGGTTGTTGTTCCCATGTCTACCTCCAGACCCCGTGTCTCCTGCCAAGCATCCCCCTCACGCTGGACGCCCCCCTGCAATCCACATAAGTGTCTCCAGTCACGAGTCTTCCTGTGTCTTGTCTGCACGACCACCGCCCCAATCCACCCCCCGCCCTATCAAAGGCAGTTCGCACCGGGGTACTTGCGCTGGCAAGTGGAGCTGTCGGGGAGCGATAAAGGCCAAGAGGTGCCAAAGACCATGTACACTTCAAAGTGGTCTATAGAGCATGGGTTGTTGTTCCCATGTCTACCTCCAGACCCCGTGTCTCCTGCCAAGCGTCCCCCCTCACGCTGGACGCCCCCCTGCAATCCACATAAGTGTGTCTCCATTCACGAGTCTTCCTGTGTCTTGTCTGCAGGACCACCGCCCCAATCCACCCCCCGCCCTATCAAAGGCAGTTCGCACCGGGGTACTTGTGCTGGCAAGTGGAGCTGTCAGGGAGCGATAAAGGCCAAGAGGTGCCAAAGACCATGTACACTTCAAAGTGGTCTATAGAGCATGGGTTGTTGTTCCCATGTCTACCTCCAGACCCCGTGTCTCCTGCCAAGCATCCCCCTCACGCTGGACGCCCCCCTGCAATCCACATAAGTGTGTCTCCATTCACGAGTCTTCCTGTGTCTTGTCTGCACGACCACCGCCACAATCCACCCCCCGCCCTATCAAAGGCAGTTCGCACCGGGGTACTTGCGCTGGCAAGTGGAGCTGTCGGGGAGCGATAAAGGCCAAGAGGTGCCAAAGACCATGTACACTTCAAAGTGGTCTATAGAGCATGGGTTGTTGTTCCCATGTCTACCTCCAGACCCCGTGTCTCCTGCCAAGCGTCCCCCCCTCACGCTGGACGCCCCCCTGCAAACCGCATAATGCCACGACATATACACGTCATTCATTCACAAACACACCCCTGTTTCGAATCCTTTATAACCCACTTCATATTTCTAATGAGCACTTCTTTGCGCTTTGCTAGTCAACCTGTGAAGGTGCTGGTTATCTGCTCTTCGTCTCTGTGAACTTCCGTGACCACTTCGAGGAAACTCCTCAGTTTGCAACCTGTGAACTGCTCCCTGTTCTACGACAAGAAACTACTCTGATCCCTGCATCTAACTGTTTGTTCGTCAAGGTAAGGCCATGTACCATAATCATTTTGCGTCCAATTTCTTTTCGTTCAAGACAGTACATGCAAGGAACTAGTCACATGTTCTGAGTTTAGTCAAATTATTTTTCTATTTTTTTAAAGTTATTCAAATACTTATCCGCACGTGAATAACGTGTATAGTTACAAGAACCAAAACGAACCTTGCATTGAACCTTTTATGTGTCATTTAATTTTTTAACACATTGGTATTCATAGAGAATTGTTGATCTTTACTTTTCAGAACTTTCCACAATGCCTGCCTGTTCCATTGGCGGTTGCCCTTCGAAGACCCATAATAAATCTGAAGGTACTATAATGCATGTTTTCCCTAAGACAATAGATCAGATAAGAGAATGGGTCCGATATTGCGGATATCCACCGTCTGAGCTTGAAAGTAGAGTCCTAGAAGTCTTTGCGGACAAGAGGGGTGATCGATACCGCATCTGCAGCAGGCACTTTACCTCTGACATGTACTCCACATCATTGCTAATAAAGAAGAACACACCGCGAGCAAGGCGAAAATTGCTCTCAACCGCTATTCCCACTCTATTCGTCCATATCCCTCCACTGGTGAGTCAAGTTTACGTATTTATCTCTCGGCCTTGCGGTAGTGTGTAGCATTAGCTAACAATAATTTCCCCATTTATGTATCCACTCAATATGAAGGCGGAAGATTCTCCATCCGTGTCGTTATTGCAGTCATCAGCCACTTGAAGCGCCTATCGGGTAATCTTACTTGGCTATTCTGCCACTGACTTGTTTTAGGCATGTAAATCAATAGTTTTAATTTATCGTGTAATTATTTTACCTAATGGTACACCCTTGTACTCGTCCTCTAGTCTTTGTTTTCAGTTATAATTATTGTTATCCAAAATAATGCAAGTACTGTCTTTCAGGGAGATGCTGAGGAGTCCAACGTATTGACGACTACCGTTGATGTCACTCAGATGCTCGAGGTACGTTTCCGGACAGTTCCATCGATGGAGATCATCAGATCTTGCATTCTTGTAGCGTGATTGTTACACACAATGTTTCTTTCGTTTTTAGCCATTGATATGTCCTTCTGTCGTCGCCCTCCTATGTGTCTTCTTTTTTCAATATTGTGTTCATTACTAATGAAAGTCCTATGTTTCAGGGAGTCGATGGAGCATTAGTCCAAGAAGAAGGGGGAGCATGCAGTTACGGGTCGGCGCAACAGTTTGCAGAAGTGTGCACCGCAGTTACATCGTCCCTTGATGTTCTTATGCATTTCGAGGTATGGATACTGACAGTTCGATCAAGCGAAATCCTATGACGCGATTACATCCGCTATACTTCCTTCTTTATTAACGCAAGTACTATGTTTCAGGGAGATGACGGACCTTCTTCTACAAGAACATCACCCCTAGTAGTTGATGCAGATCTCTGGGTGGTGACACTTCCAACGATCGAGCAAATCGAATCATATTTACATATCCATTATTTATTTTAGACAACTGATCATTTGTGCAGGTCTATTTAGATGAGCCGTTGACGCCTGCACAAAGTTTCTGTTCTTTTTATCAAAATAGAAAACCATACTAATGCAATTACTGTGTTTCAGGGAGTCACTGAAGCATCATCTTCAATAATATCATCAATGGAAGTCTATGAGGAGCCCGAGGTATGGATCTTGACAGTTCCATCTAACTAGATCAACTATGCGTGAATAATTGTCGTTTGAATGTTCTACACAAAGCGTTCATTCGTGTTTTGCTATTGAGATGTACGTGGGTATTGGTCCCCAAGTACATTTTGTGTTTTCGATATTATTATACATACTAATGAAAGTTCTATGTTTCAGGGAGTCGATGGAGCGTCAGTGCGTGATGGATGTGCTTATCATGAAAATATAGTCGTTGCAGCGCAAGAGGAAGTGGAGACATGCACACACGAGTCGGAGCAACAGCGTCCTGATGTTGAAGTTCGAGGCAAGAAAGTTTCAAAGAAAAGAAAGCAAAAGAAGGTTAGTGTCCTGGTCACTATATTATGTTGTTTTTCACTGTTAATAGTTCAATACTGTAAGTTGTGTTTAAACTGAACATCCCTTTTCCAATCTGTCCTCTAGTTGCGAGTGGGTGTACGAACTAGATCTACACAGACAGTGAAGCGAACGAGAGATGTTGCTTGTCAAACCTTTTGGCAGGGACTTGAGACTGGAGATGCATCGTGCCAATGGGAAGAATATGAAGTGATTGACAACGGAGCTATACCAGCACCAGCCATTGATAGTGAATGTCCTCCTGGTAGTTCGGATGCAGTCGGAGATCAATTCACAGAATCCACACTCGCAAAAACTAAGACCACGAGAAAGTTGAAGAAATTGTCTTATTCACCCATCGCCGGAGAAGGAACAGATGTTGCAATGGAAGAGAATGAAGTGGACTACAATGAAACACCATCAATATCACTGAACATAGCGGAAGACGATATCAGAGATTCTACCTTTCATGTGAGTGACATGTCCTCAACGTTACAGGCCGAACCAGCTGGGATGCAGAGTGACAGTATAAGGAAAGAGGCCAAATTCATTGTATTCGATAGTTGTTTGATTGATATTATTCGGTTGAAATGTGGGCATTCGGTAGGTGGGGAAGTATGTGGGGAGCCATTGATAAATGTGACTCGTGCAATTCGAGGCACTAACCTTAAAATACATGCCACCTGTACAAAATATCATCCTTTCTCATGGTCTGCACAACCCATGCTGGGACAACTGCCAGCAGGCAATCTACTTTGTGCAGCGGCTGCACTTTTTAGTGGTTCAAGTTTTAAAAAATTAGAGTCTTTCTTTCAGTTTGTGGGAATCCATTTCATTGCGAAAACTTAGTTCTACAAATACCAAACCGATTATCTATTTCCAGCCATTAGCGAAGCTTGGAGAATGGAAAAAATGTCTATTGATAGTACATTCGCGGGCAAACGGTTCAGGCTAGCCGGTGATGGACAGTGCGACAGCCCAGGATTTTCAGCCAAGTACTGCACCTACCACTTTCAGGACATGGAAAGTAAGAAAATTGTGAGTTCGGTGGTCGTGCAGGTGTCACAAAGTACATCCTCAGTGGCCATGGAGAAAGTTGGCTTTGTAGCATCATTGCAAGAACTACAATCGCGGGGAATGGTGATCGACCTGATAGCCACGGACAGACACGTTTCAATTGGCAAGACAATGAGAGAAGAGTACAAAAATATAAATCACCAATTTCACGTTTGGCATCTTGCAAAAACAATCAATAAAAAAATGTCTGCTGCAGGTAAAAAAAAAGAAATGCAAGGTATTTCACAGTGGTCCAAGTCAATCAGCAACCATCTTTGGTGGAGCTCAAAAACATGTGGAGGGTCGTTGGAAATTCTACTGGAAAAATGGCGGTCAGTAATGCTACACTGTACCAACGTTCACCGTTGGAACACAAACCAACATTTCCACAATTGTGAACATGGCCATTTGTCCACAGAGGAGGCACGGAAGAAGAAGTGGTTGATTCCTTCATCACCCACTCACAAAGCCATTGAAAAGATTGTATTTGATAAAACTATAACAAGAGATTTGAGGGGACTCACGGAATTCTGCCACACAGGAGATTTGGAGGTGTTCAACAATATGTGCCTAAAGTACAGGCCAAAACGATTGCATTTTGGCATGGAGGGCATGATAAATCGGACTCTTCTAGCGGTCTTGGCACATAACCATAATGTTGGCCGTCAACAAAGTAGGACGACCGGAACTTTAGGGACGCTTCGCTACAATAAGGCCTTCACTAAAAGAAGTAAACAATGGGTGATCAAACCAGTGTTTGAGGATATGCAATATGAGTTTATTGAGAGACTTATTGTTGACGTCCTAGATAGGCACATAAATGGAGTTGTGAACGAACCTGTGCAGGGGACAACTGCATTGCCACCCAACATTGCCTCTGTTCCATGTCCACCTAAAGAAGAGCTCATTGAGAAATACACATCACGGTTTAAATGATTGTAATTTGATTGTCTGTTCTCTCGAGTCTCCTCATGTCGCAGGCCCATTGAATATGTGTATCTATGTAATGTGTAAATAAAAGTGATTGCTCAGTGTACATGCAATGTGTCTATCCAACCAAACAATATAAATCATTTTTCAAAAAATATAGAATGTCTCCGTATTTATGGTTCTCTGGGGCTGCAAAGATGGAAATGCAAAGATGGAGTGTAAATTTCAAGTCCTGTGAGATGGCCTTACACTGAATGTAGCTAACTAGGAATGTGTGCTCGTTCAAAGTGAAGGTCAGCTGCTTTGATTTTTTGCTCGGGTGCCGGAATGGCCCACGACTCAGTATAAGGTTCTATTGTTATTTGACCTTGACAGGCCGGGACCATCCCGAAAGACTTCTTTTTGGGGGTGTGGTGCAATAACGTAAGAAACGATAATGAATATAATTTCAGAAACGAAAGCCATTTCATGTTCGTTCATTAGAAGAAATAACGTCGGCATAGAAGGAGTGGTATTTCGGGGCTGCCCTACGCACAGACACAATGGAAAATGCAAATATAATGTAAGTAACTCTTTAGATGAGTTTATACCGCAATTTAATTACTATACAGTAGCTTTAAAGACGGGTTAAGTTGTACTTGTTCGTTCTATGTGGCATATTGTTTTGTACCGTGCACTATCTTGAGGAGAACCATCTCCTTTTACGGAAGCACCTCAAAACCTTCCTCTTTGCTTCTGCTTTCTCTCTCCCTCTCCCCTGCTACAACTGGTCCACTGTCTGCGACCTCGGTCCTGAGCCCTTCCACTCTCCACCTGCACTGCCTCCCTGTCAACCCCTGCACTGGGGGACTGTCTCAGTATCCTACAGCCCCCCCTTGACGTATAATACCCAGTTGCACTGTCCTAGCTATGAAATAATTTCCCGACCTAATATATAAAATGAATAATTTTAATAAAGATCTGATGGTGAGACTAATTTCATTTTTTATGTTTGTCAAACAGGTACATCATCCATTATTGTCTGTGTCACGAGTACCAGACACCGGCGGATGGGTTTTCCAACCGCCAGTTGCTTCTCCGCGTGAACAACGTTACCACCCTGACCATTTTATGGGACGATCGCCAAGTACAAGTATGCCCTTACGCGGTACTAACGGCTAGATGCAACATACATACCGTTGTGGTGGCCTAGTGCCTCGTTGTTGGAACAGCCATGCGATTATCAGTGCGACCGCTGAATATTCAAATCCCTGAATATTCTCAAAACATTTGATGTCAAATAAATGTACTTTGCCAAATGTACAATCTTGCCGTTTGCTTTTAAACCACAGTTTCATATTCCGAATTGTGGCGCTGTATTGTGAGATGATCTAAGACCCTGTGTACAGCAAAGGAACATCGTGTGCCTCAAAAACGAACTTTTTGGAACGTGAGCAAATAAAAATGCAAATCGCTGAATATTCTCAAAACATTTGATGTCAAATAAATGTACTTTACCAAATTTACAATCTTGCGGTTTAATTTAAAAGTACAGTTTCATATTCCCAATTGTGGCGCGCTGTGTTGTGTGAGCTCATCTGTGTTGATTTCCTGGTTCTGTGTGGAGTCGCGTAGAAGACGCCTGGGCGCGTTTGCCTACGCAGCTCAGTCACGTCACGGATAGAGGCGGGGAATATGAATGTTTTGATCAAGTCTGTTTCAGGGGCGGGGGATTTGATTTAGTGCCGCAAAAGCAGGTGAGCCAGGGCGATGGGGGGAAATGATAGGATTATCAGAAAATGGTGGCTGATTTCGAGTGCGTTAATGGACGAAAAGTCGGGTAAGGTCCATAGGAAAGTTTTCTACGATCTACCGATTTATGCTTAAAAACACATGGCCGAGATATATCTGTCCGCTTCAGTCATGGGCACTCTGTCATTGGGAGATCCGGTGACCATTGCACTGGGGTCCGGTACTGGGGGAGGTGGGACCTGGCGTCCTCTGATGTTGGATCACTATCTCTGGTTTCTCCGCAATGGGATTTTATCGATTGGGGTACTAGTATGGCTGTGACGATAATGACATGGAATGTTCGTGGCCTCAGCAATTACACCAAGGGTCGCAGGATCATGGCTTACGCTAATAGGCACCACTGCAAGGTGTTACTCCTGCAGGAAACGCACTCCACTGGCCCGTTGGCCAGAAGCATTGCGCCCACATGGGGTCCCCTCAGGTACTTCACGACCTACTCTACAAGGGCCCGTGGAGTGCTGACACTAATTCACAAGTCTCTTAAATTCTCTCTTCACAGAAGCTATATTGACCCGGGGGGGAGGTACATCATCCTGCATTGCGCCATCGCCAACAGAGATTACCTACTCGTGAACACTTATGGCCCCAATGTAGACTCCCCTGAGTTTATTGATCAGGTGGTGTCCATACTCCTGGGATACGTGGGTGTACAGATCATCTGGGGTGGTGACATGAATTTTATTTTAGACCCTGCCATGGACAGGACTGGCTCTGCCCCCAGACCCTTAGCGAGTGCAGCGCGCAGGCTCTTGACACACTGCAAGTCACTGGATATCCTGGACAGTTGGAGAGCTCTCCATCCGCTAACGCGGGAATACACATATTATTCATCGGTACATGATAGCTCTTCTAGAATTGATCTGATACTACTGTCGGCCCAACTGATTGGTGGGGTTTCAGATATTCGTATACTTGCACGTACTCTGTCTGATCATTCACCGGTCATACTGATAGTTAACATGGGCATCCTAGCCCCCACCATGAATACTTGGCGCTTTAAATCGGCCGCCCTGCAGGACATCGTTTTCAAGGCAGACATTCTGTCGGATATTCGGTCCTACTTTGAATTCAACTCGCCACAGGACACCACCCGGGGGGTCCGCTGGGACGCCTTCAAGGTTTTCATTCGGGGGGCAGCCATCTCTAGGGAGTCCGGGGTTCTCAAGTCCATTAGGGCCTCCCTGTCGCGATCTGAAGCCAAACTGCGAGATCTTGAGCGGGCCCACCCCACCTCTGTTGACCCTGTCATCCTTTCCCAGATAAGTGAGGAACTCAAGCTGTTCAACGAGCAGGCCGTCAGGGAGGTGCAGTACTTTAGCCGACCTCAGGCGGCGCGGAAATACGGTGAGGGGGACAGACCTGGCAAAACTCTGGCCGCCTTGGCCAGGGGGGAGTGGGGGCCAGCCCAAATCACCTGCGTCAGAGGTAGCAATGGGTCGACCCAGTGGTCGGACCAACATATTTTAGAGACCTTCACAGACTTTTACTCCATACTGTACTCGCAGCCTCCCGAACATAGCGAATCGCAGATGCGCAAGCTCCTTGCCCAGATCCCCACCACTGTCGTCTCCCATGCTACAAGGGAACAGCTAGACTCCCCCTTCACCCTGGACGAAATAGTGGAGGCCATTTCCAGCCTTCCGAAGGGTAAAGCACCGGGCCCCGACGGGCTTACGGCCGAATTCTTTCAGGAGCACGTGGCCATATTGGGCCCCGAATTGCTTGAGGTCTGGAATGAATCCCTGCGCCTGGGCTCTCTTCCCCCATCCCTACGTGAAGCTGTTATCACGGTTCTCCTTAAGCCTGGCAAGCCGCCCGATGAATGTGGTTCGTATCGCCCCCTCTCACTCATGAACCTAGATACGAAGATCTTCGCCAAGGTGATTGCTAATCGCTTTCTCCCGGTCATGCCTTATATGGTTCATGAGGACCAGTCCGGTTTTGTCCCTGGCAGGTCCACATCACACAATATTCGACGGCTGCTTAACGTAATGGCCCGCATAGACCAGAGCGTGAGTGCGGTGGCGGTGACATTGGATGCCCAGAAGGCTTTTGACATGGTTTCCTGGAGATACATGTGGCTGGTTCTGGAGACCATGGGCGTCGGTCCTGGGATGATCTCCTACATCAGATTATTATACACCTCCCCGGTTGCCAGAGTCCGCGTCAACTCTCAAACTTCTACACTGTTTCCTCTCTTCCGGGGTACCCGCCAGGGATGCCCATTCTCCCCAATTCTGTTCGCCCTTGCCATCGAGCCTATGGCGGACTTTATCAGGGAACGGCACATGCGCGGGGGAATACCTCTCCGGGGCGCCTCCGAGGTGGTCTCCCTATACGCGGACGATGTCCTTCTGTTCGTCAGGGACCCAGATCTCTACCTCGACCCTCTCCTCCGGGACATCACCCGCATCGGGACTTTTTCAGGCTTCACTATAAATTACACAAAGTCCGAACTTTTCCCCCTCACACACTCCACACTTCACCCGGCCACTGAATACCCGCTCAGCTGGTCTCCCAATGGGATCAAATATCTGGGGGTTCATGTGTCCCTGACTAGGGAGACCCTTCTGGCTGACAACTATGTGACATTGGCTGCACTGGCCGAAGCCAAACTAGAGCGCTGGCGCTCTCTTCCCTTATCATTGGCCGGGCGGCTGTCGCTGGTCAAGATGATACTGCTCCCTAAGTTCCTGTACACGTTTACAAATGTTCCCATCTGGCCTGGAAATAGTTACTTCACTGATCTGCACAAGCTGTGTGCCCAATTCTTGTGGCATTCCGGCGCGGTGCGGAAAAAGTGGGGTGCTATGACCCTTCCCTATGATAGGGGCGGGTTCACGGCCCCTGACTTGATGAGTTATTGGACTGCGGCGCAGGCACAATTTGCCACATACTGGTATCCTGGTCCTCCTTCCCGCCCGCATGTCAGGCTTGAAATCATTGCTGCCTCCGGTGCTAACATTATGTCCTTACTTCTACACCGGAAATATGAGCCTGACTCTCCCATAGACCCCGTCCAGACCACCTTGTTTGCCTGGAGGCGGATATTCGCAGCTGCCCCCGAGACTCACCCTTACTACAAATGGCTCCCCGCATGGCGGGTCCCCAGTTTGGAACCCACGAATGACTCAGCCCTGGCACGGCACTGGCGGGACCTGGGTTATCTGGCCCTTACTGACTTCTACCCGGATGGGGTATTCATAACGCCACAGACGTGGAAACCAGCCCACTCGGGCTCGCCACTTGAGCTACTTCAGTATTACCGACTCCGCGCAGCGTTCCGGGCGGCTTGGCCCACCTTCCCCAGCGAACCCCCAGACCACCCTGCCATCTCCTACATTGCCAACTCCGGGGGGGCGCGGGGAGTGGTCTCATCATTGTACAAACTCCTGCTCACTGCTTCAGCAACACCGCCCCCCAGGGCGAGAGAGGACTGGGCCTCTGAACTGGGGGTTGTTATTTCAGAGCAGCTGTGGGGTAAAATGTGCTCCCACACCAGTAGGGTCTCCCTTAATTTTCGACATCGCACTATGCAGTACAAGCTACTGAATAGGCTATACTATACGCCACGCAGACTTTCCAAATTCGCCCACTCCGACACGCGACTCTGCCCCCGTTGTGGGGCGGAAGATGCCGGTCATCTCCACATGTTCTGGGATTGCCCCAACCTGGCCCCATTCTGGGATGAGATTCTTAAGACCATGTCCGCGCTCTGTGATGCGGTGCTTGAGCCTGACCCGATGGGGGCGTTGTTTGGTCAGTGGGATGCTGAGGGCGCCAGAGGAGAGGCCAGGCTGTTAAATGTATGCTGTGCAATTGCTAAAAAATGTATTCTTCAAAACTGGAACTGCTCGGCGCCCCCCACTTTCCAGAAATGGCTGAACTTGGTGACCTGGTCCCGTAATTGCGAGGAGGACTACATTATTACCCTCCCAGGCCGGTCCCGGCCCAAAAACATTTGGACTGCCTTCAACAGCTATCTCAACGCCCTCGATGCTACCTCTTTGGCGGATAGCTCGCCCTAGACCCCATTTCTGTACATTGTGCTCCCCAATATGGCACTTAGCTGATCTCTATCTGCAAATGTATGCTACTGTGTGTGAACATCCCAGTGTAATGTACCTTGTCATGTTTAAAGACCATACTCTCGATCTGTTGTGTGTGTATGTCAACTACCACTGCCAGCAAAAATAAAAGTTTTAAAAATAATAAAAAAAACACATGGCCGAACCATAGGAACAATAAAAAAAAAGTCCCTGAACTATCCTTTAATATAGTGAGAGTGGGAAGGGCAAAGTGTATGTGATAGTGTAGAAATGCTGCCGCCACTAACCAATTTAAAATGGTGCTAGTGAAAGCTACACAAAATGTCTTAAAACAGGGATGTGGAATTCATCCGGCCCCACTACCAGGACAAGTTAATTGTTGTAAAGGACAGGAAGATTTTATAAACATATTGTTCCCTAGGCAAGTAGGCAGGAGGTAGCGTCTGTATAGGATTTTTGGACTTTCAGAATTCATGCGTTTAACTATTGTGCACCTGGGAGTATCACAGCTACTAAATAGGTTGGTGACTTTGCTGCATTGCTCAAGCAACTTTGTGTTGGTTGCATTGTGGGGAGGGCAATCAATTGCCTGGGTGAGTGGCATTATCAAAGGTTTCCATCTTTGAACATTGCAATCATTACCTTAACGTCGAAATGTTGGCCCAGTTGCCGCTGTGCATTAAAATGCATTGGACTGAAATGCGATCGTGAACCGCCACAGCATGAAAATGCTTGTTTTGGAGTAAGAACGAGTGTAAAGTTCGTGTCAATGTAAAGGACATTCAGTGGGAGCATTTATAATATTGGTTGAAGAGGCTTTTTAGGTCAGTGAGTCAAGGAGGTACCTAGCTTTGGTCTGAAGTGACAAAACCAAAGTAAGGGTTCTAGACTGGTCACAGCTTATTGGCAGTGAGGAATTATTGTGGTGGCGACAATTCCACAATTATATTCCTGCGCATGTAAATGTGCTGCTGTTTACTTAAAGAATTCATACACCACCACGGTTTTGCATATTGTGACAGTATTATTGTGGTAATAATTTAAAGCTTATTAAAATCGTTGTGCAGACCCCACCCTTCTACCTTTTTCAGCTGCAAGAACAGACTACAACATTCTCAATTTGCACTATAGTTCTAACAACCCTACTTGACCTTAAAGCTAAACACGCCTCTTTCTCACTCCTCCCACATTCACCAAAGTAAAGTGAGAAAGAAACCCTCAAATACATCCACCAACCTCAGGTGGTTGCATGAATGTGCTAGAATTTTTTTTTAATTTTTATAATTTTGGTAAAATAAAAATGCTTATTTGCCCAATGGGCATGGCATTTGTTTGAGCACATCTCAATTAATATCCCCCCTCAGTACATCTTACCTTCGATTTTCAGACATTTACACATGCAAAACGCACCGTTCAGAAACTGCCATCTGTGATAATCCAATTAAGAAATGCGTGAGAAATCCGGCAACAACAAAAAAATTTGGATTTGAGTGAAAGCAGCAAATGATCGCTCGCAAGATCCCGATCCTCGTGCAAGACGTTTCCATTTGGTGTTCGTGCCTTAGATGTGAATCAATGCCAACTTTGGTGTAGAACATACAAAAAAGTTCCCCGAGTCGCATTCCAACCCAGCAACGACTTAAAATCAATTTTTTCGGATTTCAATCAGAACATATTCTTTATTTTAAAATTCCAGGACCATGGGGATAAGCAGCATGACCCGTTTCACAACAGACTTGTCGCTTGTTCACATAACAGATACAAAGAGGAAACGTGTGGCTTTTAAAAGGAAAACAGGTCCACAGTGATTTGCTAGTCCTATCTTGGTGTTCATATTCATATAGTTATCAACTACTTTGGTGGCCAGTTAATGCTTTACTGTCGGCCGTCTTAGAAAGGATAGCAGTAACCGGTTTAATAGGATGCATATATGTAACATCTTTCATTTCCTTCATTCAACAGCAATTTACAAACAGTAGAAATGTATATATGCACACTACCAACATTACATACTTGTAATCCTCTTTCTGATGCTTACATCTGCTTAGATTTACATGCTTTGCATAGGCCAACATATAGTGGTGGGTGCTGAGTATTACACAATTTAATTAAAATTTTGAAGAAAGGAAAGACAGTTTGTGTAATACTATCCCTACGGTGATGTGTACAGTAGCCACGATCCTTCATTTATCGAAGTCCTCAGATTGTTTACTTTCTGACCACAGGTGGCATATAGTGAATAATGAACGTGAAGCGGTGTCCACATTAGAAACATGTCTATGTTGCCCCTATACTCTCAACGAGGGGAGGAGGGTGGGCGCATGTGAATCTAAGATACAAATGTCAGTAAGAGGATTTACGTTATGTGACGTTTGTCTTCTGTGGATCTGCTTAGGATCACATGTTTAGCATAGACTAGTGAGCAGTAGCAGGTGAAGGTGGTGGGTAGACATAAGGAACCGAGGCAACTAAATGTTTCAATACTGCTTGTCCCACCTGTGACTCATTCCTTGCTTGTATGTCAACACAGTAAGGTTGACTGAAAGTGTGCACTGAACTCCATATGGCTGCCCTACAGATAGCCTGTCAAGGTACATTAGTAACGAAGGCCAATGTAGCTCCTGAACTATGTGTGGAGTGTGCTTTAGTTTTACATGGCAACTCCTTATTGGACAATATGTATCATTGCTGTATGTCTCTTACTATCCATCTAGCAATGGCAGCTGTGATGAATCCAGCAAGGTCCTCACTTCTTTCCTTATGGTTCCCTCCCTCTTTGTGGCGAGGCGATGGCAGCCGCTACCTGATCCTGACCCTGGGGGCAGCTATATGAGGGAGGACCATATAGGGGAAAGTACACCACAGGGAAAGAATAGTGCGTTGCTGGAGGAAACCAAATACCCCCCCTTTTCTCCTTTCAGGGATGTTGTGCATTAATTGCATATTGTCACACCCCTCCCCAACCTTTATGTAGAACTACTTTTGTTACTCCCCGAACTTACATGAGGGATAGTATATGGACAACTGGGAAGAGGAAGAAGCAGGGAGTAGTGAGGATCACCTTTAACAAAATTCAGTATCCACTTTCTCAAAGCCATGTAGGAAATGGTCCTATGATCACGGACACAAGAATGAATTACAGAGTAATGAAGATTACAAAACTCGGAAAACCAATGCAGCAGTCTAGTTGTTGGAAGATGAATAAGATGAAAAGGCGGGGGGGGGGGGGCTACCGAAAAAGAGACTGACCTACAGCAGCCCCCCGCCTTATAAGCGTCCCCCAAATGCCTGCCACTGGAAGTCAGGCCTTGGGGGACGCTTCTTCCTCCTCACAGGTGAGGAAGAGTAGAGGCTGACCACCCCCAGAAGGAGGCGGTTAGAGGGGACAGCCCACTATGTAGACTGTCCCTCTTGCGCCCCCCTGCGGGACCCGATCAGCCTCTTAGCGGGGCAATCCCCCATTGGTATCCCCCCACCTCTTGTGGCCACAGTATGTCATAATTACATCACGCAATAACCACAGACAACTTTGTAAAGTATTTGGACAATAAGGTCACAGTTTTATTTGGAGCAACATAGAAATGGGACCGTCCCAGCCACATACTAAGAATTACATGTATAGGGTGACCCGTGTCAGTCCCTGTTTGCCAGAGGCATAAGCGGACATACGCTTCTGGTTGTGCTGCAGTCAGCAAGCATTTCCGGGACCACTTACAAGAGGTGCTGTAGCCTAGGTTCCCTGGAGGGGAGTCAGTGCCTGTCGCTTGGATTTGGCTCGAACGTGGCCATTGCTGAACCGTTCACCACCGAAGCCGCAGCATCAAAAACATGCATTGGTTAGGCCTGCCCGACACTCCGCCACGCTTTTGGGGGTGGCTTCCCTGCTGCCTCCAATGGCCCATACCTGTGCTCCTCCTCTTCCTAAACCTCTCCTACATACACTTCCTATTCACCACTTTCTATTATTACACCAATCATTTTGTAACCGTTCACAAGCGCAAAGTGGATTTACTCACACCTTATGCTTCACTTCTAAATTCATCCTCAACTTAAATGTCAACCAGTCTATGCTGCGGTCTCCTTTGGCCGTGACATGACTTCACTTAGATGACCCACGGGGATCAGTCCTGGCAGCCGAAAGTGCCCAGCTGTCCTGCGGATGGCACATGTTTCACTTCTCTGGTACATTACTGCTGAGTCGACCCCTTTCCCAGAGCCTTTGTGGGTAACCCCTTATTTCTACGGGCAGTTAAAAGACATGTCCCGGTTGGTGGAGGAGTGTTCAAAAGTTGCTTTTTTATAGAGAACCTTCCCATACCGGGGGCTCAGGCCCTTTTGTCTCTCATATAAGTCTGTTCCTTGCGGGGCAAATAGATGCATGTGAAGGTTGAGTGAACTGTTAATTGAAGATCTATTTGTAACCATTCACAAGGACACATTGACGCTTGTCTCCTAAATTCATCTTCAAGTTCAATCATCCTATTGGGCTTCTGTCTCCTTTGGCCGCACCATGATTTCACTTAAATGCCTTTGGAGATCAGTACTGGCACGATAAGTGCCCAAAAAACCTGCCGACTGGTACCATTGAAGGCCTATGTGGCTCGCCCTCCCAAACCTGTTAACCATGTACAGGGCTGTTAGTCCAGACCCTCAAATTGTACATAAACCACAATTTCAATTAGAATTGCCTTGTGCCATCGTCCGGTCTTACCGTAGACATGTAACTTGTGGCAGTGTCCGCAGCTTACCAAACCTTACTGGGTCGTAGTGCTGTTATACTGGCCAGACCCTCAAGTTGCACCTAAACCACAATTTCAACTTATCAGTGCATGTATGCCATCATCAAGTCTTACCGCAGGCATGTACCTTGTACGAGTATCCCACAGTTGACCATTTCAAAACCTTATTTCGGATTGTTATGGCATGTTCCTGGCCATATCATCAACTTGCACCTAAACCACAATTTCAAATTATCAAGGAGCTTATGCCATCGTCCAGTCTTACCATGTGCATGTACATTGTGGGAGGTCCCACAGCTTACCAAACCTTTCAAGGTAATTGGGCCGTGTTACTGGCCAGACCCTCAAGTTGTGCATAAACCGAAATTTTGACTTATCGTTATTCATGCCATCCTCAAGTCTTACCACAGGCATGTCATTGTGGGAGTGTCCCATAGCTTACCGAACCTTTCAGTATCGTTATGCTGCGTTCCTGGCCATATTCCTGGGACCAGACTGAGGCGGTCGTTGACATCCTCTTATTTCCATTTCCTATGATGCACGCAAGCACAAGTCTGTTATTCACACCGTAAATATCCAGAACAGTATCCCCCAGCTGGCACCATCGAGGAGTAAAGACCCTCAGTTGATCCCTAAATCCATCAACCTTCGGTTCGCATGGCCAGACCAGCTATAAGGTACTGAGGCGCTTGTCTATTTAGAACATTTTTCCGGAATTCCTAAATTGTTCACTTCATTGTTATCATAAAGTATCTCCAGCTGCCATCACTGTGTGCACTCTCCAGGGTTACTACATCCCTGTGAAGGGTTGGTGCACTTTATCATAAGACAATTCAAGACTTGCAACCACCCCCTTAGCTTATGTACTGCCCATGGTGCCACTCCTAAAATGCAGGGGGAGAACATATTTTTGTACATTAGTATATCACCTGATTATTATTGCTATTCATTTATTCTAGACCTTTCTGGGATTAAAACCCAGAGCAGGCAGCTCACTGTGCAGGGATCATTACCCCTTGGGCCCTCCCTGTGGCTAAAATATTACTATTACTAACCATTAATTGTGAGGAGCAAATCCTTCTGGGGAGCCACATGCAACGTTGCATGCTGCTCCTTGACCTAGCTTAACATCTGTAGCATTCGGTGGTATCCAAATCGTGGCATTTGTGTGCTAATTAACGGGCCCGGACGCCTGACGCAAATGACCTGCCCCAATATGTGGGTTGGCCCGCTGATGGACGGGCAGACGCAGCGCTAGGATAAACATGTTAGAATCACATCTCATTAAATGCCACGGCTCGGAGGGCCTTTACCAGACAACAGTTGGGGAAAAACACACTGTCTGAGGCCGCACTGCTTGGGTATCAGCAAGATGCTAGCACGGCTAGGTGACCGTTAAATGAAACAATAGTAAAAGTTTATGAAATGCAGAAAAATTGAGTAGTTTATGGAATATCTATTCAGCCAAACTGGTCATAACTACTAGGTACTCTTGCTTTAAAAAACGCAGTGCCATGTTCTGCCTTCTGCTGAAATGCATTGCGGTATTTGTAGTCTCCTATTCAAGAAGCGGAACTAAATGTTTCTATAAGGATTTATATATTTGTGTTAATATCTTACCATGCTTCGTGTAGCCTACCATGTGTGTGACCTAGAGTCGAGGCTAAGATGCAAATAGACGCGACTTCGGATTCTAGCTTCTCCACCGAATTCGTGTTACCCTGTGCAAATCACTTGGCCTCTGTGTGCCTTTATTCATTCTCTGGCCACATCTGGAGCACGCGGGACAGTGCTGGGCTTTTGTCTGCAGCTTCTGTGAAATTGACTTAAAACAGGACTGCACAGTCAGTGGCATTTGTGTGACCATTTAATAGGGCCAGGATGCCGAACTGGAAAATACAACTGCCCCAACATGTCGCTTTGCCCGCTGATGGGCGGGAAAGGCGCTGCGCTAGGATAAACCAGAGAGAATCCCACCTATAATAAATGCCACGGCTAGGGGCCCTCCCCAAAAACAACAGTTTCAAAACCCAACCTTTTGGAAAAAACACTGGCTGCGAGGCTGCATTGCATGGGTACCAGCAGGATGATAGCGCAGCCAAATCATATATTCTCATCTTTGGGTTCTACTTGAAACCGTCTATTGTGCAGTGTGATCTTGCGCCACAGGGTTTGGTTGGGCCATAAAGTAGTCTTGTGCATCAGATTGAGATCGGATCAAAAGGCGGGCGGGGGGGTGGGGGGGGGTGGAGGGTTGGGCTGCCGAAAAAAGAGACGGACCTGCAGCAGCCCCCCCGCCTTGAAAGTGTGCCCCAAGTGCCTGCCACGGAAGTCAGACCTTGGGGGATGCCTCTTCCGCCTCACACGGGAGGAATAGTAGAGGCTGACCATCCCCTGGAGGCTGTCCCTCTAGCGCTCCCTGTGGAGGCTGGTCAGCCTCCAAGCTGGTACTCCTGAAGCAGACAGGGGTGAAGGAGCGCTGGAGGCAACCGGTAAGCCCAGGGAGAATAAGAGGGTTACCAGCGCATGTGTGCCACTCCATGAGAATACCACGAGACCAGGAGAGAACTGAAGTTGCTGGTAACCCATAGAACAAAGAACAAGTTACTTTCTTACCTGGTAACTTTCTTTCGATGGGATGTTCCTCCGATGTATTCCACATCTATGACAGTAATGACAACAGCTGTGTTGCCTCGGAAAATTTTTCGGCGAAGGTGTCCTGCGTCGATGACGACGATACGCTGTCTTCGAGGGCCTCCGTCGAGGGTCGACGTCACCAGATGTTATGTCTAGGATGCATGGCGCCCGTAGCCTCAGTTGTAGTTTTTTCCCAGAACGTGTGGCACCAATCTTCTGCTAGTATGACTACAGAAAGCCTTGCGGAAACTTAAGCTGCAATCGCATAAGAAATTCTGTAGAGGGGCAGGCAGGGAGGGTTCGATGTAGAATACGTCGGAGGAACATACCATCGAAAGAACGTTACCAGGTAAGAAAGTAACTTATTCTTCGAGGAGATTGTGTCCTCTGACGAATTCCACATCTATGACAGACTCCCAAAGCAGTACCAACGTCTAGAGGTGGGAAAAAGAATTTAGAATTTTAGAATGCCCAATCAAATTGCTGAATAGAGGACCGCCTTACCAAAGGCCAAATTTTGCCCATGAATAGAGTCCAGGGAATAGTGTCTTACAAAAGTATGGACAGAGGCCCATGTGGCTGCTTCACAAATATTACGAATGGGAACCCCCCTCTGTAGAGCAGTGGAGGCAGCCACCCCCCTAGTAGAATGAGCCCGTAAGCCTACTGCAGGGTCCTTACCCGCCAAACATTAACATTCAGAGATCGTCAAAATGATCCATCTGGACAAGGTCTGCTTGGAAACAGCTTGACCTAAACGCCTTCCAGCGTATCCAACAAAGAGCTGATCGTCCACTCTGACCCGGAACATCCGTGAGAGATAGAAACTTAAAGCTCTCCTAGGATCCAACCTATGGAGCCTCTCCTCTTCCTTACCAGGATGCGGAAGAGGATAAAAAGCCGGAAGAATCACCTTCTGGCTCAAATGAAACTCCGACACAACCTTCGGAAGAAAAGAAGGACGAACCCTAAGGACAACCCTGTCCTTATGGAACACCGTGAAAGGTGGCTTGGCGGAAAGTGCCTGCAGCTCACTCTGCGAGCGGAAGTAACCGCAACTAAAAATACAGTCTTAAAGGACAACACTCAACGGACAAGAATGTAAGGGCTCAAACGGGGCTCCCATTAGGAACTTTAAACCCAAGTTCAAATCCCATCCCGGCACCTGGAAAGGCAACGGTGGAAACACATTAGTTAGCACTTTTAGAAACTGAGAAATCAAAAGGAATCTTAAAATAAAAACACTCCTCAGACGAGCGCTTAAATATTGACAGTGCCGCCAGGTAACCCTTAATGGTACCCACTTGCAGGCCCTTGTGGGCTAACGAAAGCAAAAAAGGCAGAACCACAGGAATGGAACATTGAAAAGGATCCACATTCTGTACCCCGTGCCAGTCGCAGAACTTACTTCAACGGCAACGGTACAGGGATTTTGTAGCAGGGCTTCTGGCCGAAAGCAACACCTCCATCAAGTCTTCAGGGAGGTCCCAATCCTTATACGTCAACCTTTCAGATACCAAGCATGAAGGCTGAGAGACTTGACCTCTGGATGGAGAACCTGACCCCCCTCCCATGAGAGCAGATCGTCTCGATAGGGAAGACAGCGTGGAGGGCAGATGGACATGTCGAGAAGGTCCGGGTACCACGCTCTCCTGGCCCATTCCGGAGCAATGAGGATCATTCGGGAACCGAACCTCCGTAACACTTGCGGAATGACAGGGACTGGAGGAAACGCGTACGCGTACTACGAACGTGTCCCCCAAGGCTCCTCTTGTAGGAAATTCCCACAAGCATAATCTTTCGCACTTCCGGTTGATACTGGTGGTGAAGAGATCCATTTGTGGGGTCCCCCAAAGGGCGAAGATCTCCAAAAGAACTTCCTGAGCCAGCTCCCACTCGAGAGAGACCGTGCTCTGCCTGCTCAGAGCGCCCGCCGCCGCGTTTTCATCTCTGGCCAGATGAACTGCCGAGATCGAAATTTCCTGCTGGATGGCCCAGAACCAGAGCTGCGTCGCCTCTCTGCACAGTGGGAGTGACCCTGCCCCCCCATTTTTGTTGAGGTAGTGCATGGCCACTGTATTGTCCGTATTAATCAGGACACTCTTCCCCCGCACAGACGGCTGACTGTCAACTCGTTGGCATGAGCTCCCCATCCCGTAAGGGATGCGTCCATCACGATCGTCACCTCCAGCCAGGGTAGCAAAAATGGTGCTCCCCTCATCAGATTGTCTTCGACGGCCCACCACAGAAGATCGTACCGAGGGCGGCACCTGAACGGGATCTGACATCCTGACGGAGAACTGCGACCACTGCATCTTGAGAGCCCACAGCAGAGATCTCATCCGCAGCCTGGCCTCTGGCACCAGTAGAATGCAGGATGCCATGAGACCGAGCAATCTCAAGAACTCGAACACCAGGAGACTCTGGGCATGTTGAAACGTGTCCACCATCTGCAGAATGTGATGAGCTCTCACCTGGGGAGGCGAACACTGCCCCAGGGATGTGTTGAGCACTGCTCCG
Source organism: Ambystoma mexicanum (assembly GCF_040938575.1). Taxonomy (NCBI): domain Eukaryota; kingdom Metazoa; phylum Chordata; class Amphibia; order Caudata; family Ambystomatidae; genus Ambystoma; species Ambystoma mexicanum. Next base: position 549,152,279 of record NC_090932.1, read on the forward strand.
ATGTACTGGAGCCGTTGGGTAGGTTTCAAATGGGACTTCTTTAAATTGATGGAGAAGCTAGCTTGTGAAGGGAGTGGCAGGTGACGGACAGATGATCCAGGGCTTGCTCGGGAGAATGCGCCTTGATCAACCAATTGTCCAGGTAGGGGTAGACGTGAATCCCCCCTTTCCTGACAAACACTGCCACCACCATCAGCTTGGTGAAGACCCTTTCGGGGCGCAGGTCAATCCGAACGGCAGGACCAGAAACTGAAAATGCGAGTCTCCAACCGCGAACCTCAGATACTTTCTGTGCTTGGGATGAATCGGCACATGAAAGTAAGCATCCTTGTGGTCGAGAGACACCAACCAATCCTGAAGTTGAAGGGCCTAGTGGACTTGAGAAAGAGTGACCATCTTGAACTTGTCCTTCCTGAGGAGCTTGTTCAAACCACGCAAGTCCATGATGGGTCTCAATCCTCTGTCTTTCTTCGGTATAAAAAAATATGGGGAATACCATCCCTTGTTCCTCTCCGCTACAGGCACCAGTTCTATGGCGCCTTTCTCCAGCAGGGATAGGATTTCCTGCGCAGGGAGCGGATCTGGGCGCTTCAAAGATAGCTTCCCTGGTGGATTGTCGTGAGGCCTCTGCCGGAACGGAAGACAGTAGCCGTGGGTTATGATCTCCAGAACCCACACATCTGAAGTGATGGCATGCCATTTTACAAGATGCTGCGCCAGCCTTCCCGCCAACCGGCGAACCATGGGCTATGGCCTCATGACTGAGCGGAAGTGGCTGCGGCAGTGCCTGAGGGCAAAGAGGCAACTGCCCGAGCGGCTTTGGCACCTCGAGTACCTTGTTTTCCACCTCTGGTACCCCTACGTTGGCCCCTTTGACTAGCAGCTCCCCTCGATCTACCAACGGAAGAGTAGTATCGAAAGGAACCTCCCCTCCATTGCTGTCCCCTAGGACGAAAAGGCGGAGGTTGACGTACTGCAGCGCTTAACGACTTAGCTGCAGCTTTGGAGGTCTGCAACCTCTCAAGGATCACGTCAGCCTTGCTGCCAAAAAGATGAACACCATCAAAGGGCATGTTGAGAAGCCGGGACTGCACATCAGGAGCAAACCCCCACTTCCACAACAACGCAAACCTGCGCATCACGGTGCTCGCTGCCATGGACCGGCTGACACAGTCTGCCAAGTCCAGACCCGACTGAACGGATTCACACATGGCATCCTTGCCATCTTGCACAAGGGCTAGAAAGCCATCCCATTCCTCCCCTTCGGGAATATGTTCAGCCGCCAAAGATGCACAATTCCACAGAGTGTGAGTGAATCTTGCCAAGGCACAAACTGAGTTGGCTGCCTTTAAAGCCATACACCCAGATGAAAATACTTTCTTCGCCCAACCATCAAAGTGCTTGTCGTCCCTATCAGGAGGGATGGTAGGGTATGCAGCCTGCTTTGCTGGGGCCATAGGTGCCTGCACCACCAAACTCTCCGGAGTGGGGTGCGTAGACAAGTAGCAGGGGTCACCACTGGCTGGACAGTATTTTTTCAGAAGCGATTTACCCACTGCCGGGAGACTCTCCGGAGCAGTCCAAGCCGCCGCCGCCACCCTTATTTGCAAGGCCATATGAAATGGCAACACCGGGTCAGTGGGTGGACCTTGGTCCAGGATGTCTGTCAGATCATCCTGCAGAAAATCAACAGGTGGAGCAGACCACCCCAAGTACTCAGTCACCCTCGACATGAGATGCCTGTACGAGGACTCGGCATGTGTACCAGACTCAGGCCTGCCAAACTCAACCTCCGGAGAGGTGTCAAGACCACTGGCGTCATGTAAGGACTGACCTAGGTCTTCCATTTGGCTGTGACCAGACAACAGGTCATCAGGAACCTCAGGAGACTGAACCCCTTCCTCATCCGACCCTTCTTCCACCTCTGAAATGTAATCCAAAGGCTGGAACAAATCCATCCTGGGGGGATGACCAGAGAAGGGCTCAAACACAGACCACAAAGATTTACTGAGAGCCTTCCTCGGAGATTCCACGGCCCTCCGGGGCACCTCTAGTAAATCCTCCTTAAAAGGCGTTGAGGGCGCTGTCGGCGTTGACCGAGGCGCCGATGACTTCGACAACGGCTTCGAGGCTGGAGCCCCGATAGCCTCCCTCGACAGCCTCGACGCCGATGGCGTTGACTACTTCTTCAAAGCCGGAGCCTCGAGAGAGAGTCCCTTGACTGACATGGCGCCGATGCCTTCTTAGAAGGCCTCACAGGCTCCGACGGCTTCGAGGACCGGGACCTGGACCTGGCACGGCTATTTATTTAATTATTTGCATTTGTTAAGCGCGCAGCAGCCCAGGGGCACTGTGGCACTAGTTAGACAGTTCACATAGTTACAGATGGGGAACAATTGCAGTAATATTTACAAGCATGAGGCAAGGCAAGCGGTAGGTCAGTTGAAGAGTAAGGTCTTGAGCTTTTTGCGAAACGTGAGAAGCGAGTTTTCTGATCTGATGTTTGTGGGTAGAGTGTTCAAGAGCTTGGGGGCTAGGTAGGGGAAACCCAGTCCTCCTGCTTTGGCTCTGTGGATGTGTGGAGTGTGTAGTAAGTTGGTGTAGGGTGTTCTGGTAGGCCGGGTGTGCGTATGTTTGAATAAGGTTTGTGTGAGATATGAGGGAGCTGATGATGAGAGGCATTTGTGGGTGAGGGTGAGAATTTTTAAGTTGATGCGTTCTTTAACAGGTAGCCAGTGGGCTGCCTGTCGAGCCTGAGTGATGTGTTCCCTTTTGGGAAGGCTTAATGCTGCTCCGAGCGCATTATTTTGCGTGATTTGGAGTCTATTAAGATTATGTTTGGAGGTACCTGCTAGGAGGGCCAAATAGTCCAGTTTGGCCCCAATGGTTGCTCTGGCAATTTAGAGACAGTTGGGCTTAGATAAGTACGGTTTAACTGCATTTATGAGTTTGGTGGTGTGTGCTAAGGCAGAGGTGACGGCGCTAACATGCCTAGACATGGATAGCGTGGAGTCTATGTAGACGCCTAAACTCTTTACCGAGGTGGAGACAGGGATGATGGTGTTATCGATGGTGAAATTGGACTACAGTTTGTCTAGTTTTGCTAATGTCGTTTTAAGGCCCAGGATGATGATGATGATGACGATGATTATTTCGGACTTATCTCCATTGAGACAGAGGCCGTTTGCTGCCTTCCAGGCTTGGATGGTGGTGTATATGTCGTGAAGTGATTGGTCATCTTTGGTGTAGGAGCCAGTGAGAGGTAGTAGTACTTGCGTATCATCAGTGTAGTTAGTATACGCGATACCTAGCGCATCCAGCTTGTCGAAGAGAGGCTTTGTGAACAAGTTGTAGAGTGTGGGTGTGGGGCAGGAGCCTTGCGGGGCTCCACAGTGGATGGTGGTGGGGGCAGCGTGGGCTGTGTCTGAGAATCCTTTCATGGCCCTGCCCTCTAGGAAAGAGGTGATCCAGTGTGCAGCTTCTTTGGAGAAGTTGGCCGAGTGTGTGAGGTGCAATGTGAGTGTCTTGTGATCTACAAGATCAAAGGCCGCTGAGAGGTCTAGGAGTAGCAGGAGGGCTGGTTTTCCTTTATCCATTATTCAGGTGATCTGGTTTTTAGGTCTACAAGCGCTGTTTCTGTGCCATGTCCTTTCCGAAACCCAGATTGTCTAGAACCAAGAATGGAATGGGTTTCAAGGTAGTGTTGGATTTGGCAATGAGCAGCTTTGTCCAGAATCTAGAGGAGGAAAGACACAGTGGTTATGGGTTGGTAGTTGTTAGTCTGGGTAGGGTCTAGGGAAGTTTTTTTTCAAAGGGGGCGTACCCATGCTTCTTTGAGGCCATCAGGGATGATGCCTGTTCTGAAAGAGGCATTAATGAAGGCTGTTCTAAGTGGGACGAGGAGATCTGAGCAGTCCTTGATAAGTTTGGGTGGGCAGATGTCTTTACACATAGAGGGTTTTAAGTTTTTGAGGATGTTGGCGACTTCCAGTTCTGAGATATCTTTAAATATGAAGCATGGTTTGGGGTTGGTTGAAGGGGGAGGTGGGTCAGACTGTAGGACCATGGGTGTGGGCTAGAGCTTTGTGATGATCCTTGATTTTGTTTTGAAGGAGCTCTATTTTGTTAAGCATGGCGGCTTGGATACTAGAGCACCAGGCTTCGTCTTTAGTAATCTCATCTGGAGTATTGGGTGGAGCTATAATTTTATTGAAGATGGCAAAGATTTCTCTGGATTGTGATTTGGCATTGGTAATATGGACATTGAAGGAATTGGCTTTGGCGTTAGTGATGGCATTTTTGTAAAGTTGGGAGATTTGGTTGAAACGGATTTTAGTGTCCTCACTATGGTCTGCTATCATAGACACCATAGGCAGACGTCGTGCGGGTCCGTAATGGACATTTAGGCACTGCAGTCCCGACACTTTTTAAAGCTCGACTACCGGGTAGAAGAAGAGGAAGACATTTTTACAAACGAAGTAGAAAAACCGAACAAGCCGAGATTCCGAAGCGAACATGTTCGCGGAAAAAACGGAACTGAGGCTACGGGAGCCGTGCATCCTAGATATAACATCCGGTGACGTCTACCTTCGACGGAGGCCCTCGAGGACAGCGTATCGACGCAGGACGCCGAAAAACTTTCCAAGGCAGCACAACTGTGGTCATTACTGTCATAGATGTGGAATACGGAGGACACAATCCCCTCGAAAGTGGGTTACCAGGTGACTCAATAAAGTTAGTTGCTTCTTGGTAAGGCAACGAGAGCAAAACCGCTAAAGAAAGGTATATCGAGAGGGTAAAGACACCTTAGTCGGCACATAGCTAGCGTTGCTAGGAAGAAGCGGATGGGAGCCACTTCTGGTCGGAAAGCCCAGCTGCTGCTAGTGCAATCGACGACAAATGCAGGTGGTATTGCATGGACATAAGCCCAAAGGTATCTGGGTTGGGACAATCGACTTACACTGTCCGCTAGGTTATGGAAGAATAGACTAATAAAAGGGGCACATCACCAGAGGGGTGACGGAAAATCAAGGGAAGTACATTGGTGGGGGGGGGGGGGCATGGGTGAGAGCACTGAACATTGAAGCCTTTCAGGAGATGGAGGAATAGAGGCCGACCATACAGGGTCATTACAGATACCTACAACTTAGACACGCCCTGGCACCACATACTAGAAGGGTGGACAAAATCCTGCAGGGCTCCCCACTGGAATGAAATGTATTAGACGGGAAGATTCAAGCAAAGCAGGTATCGACCCTTCACATATTGGCACTGCACTCAACGATTCAGTTGAAGGACCTGAAGCTGAGATGGGAGAGGGAAGTGGGGGACATGGATGAGGAGGAGTGTAGGGAAGCACTTCATCACCCTAGGGAGGTTGTAATAGCAGCCAGGTTGAGATTGATACAATTAAATATCTACGTAAGAGTCTACTACTCGAAGGAGATAATGAGAAAGATGGGGAGAATGGAGGACATTACATGCCCTAAATGCAGTATACAGAGGAACTTTCTTCCACACGTTCTGGGACTACCCGGCGATAGAGATTTTGGGGGGGGGGGGTACAAAAGGAGGAAGGACCAGCAGAGCTCAATCCTACAAGTGCGCTGCTGGGTATTTGGATGGAAATGGAGGCGGACATCTACATTAAGAACATCCGATTGGTTGGTATGGGATAGAGCAAGCAGCAGCATCCTTCCCGCTGCATACAGTCTCTTAACACTGGAGCCTGCGAGACGGGGGAAACCTGTTGGAAGCCACCAGAGTGACACTACGCAGCTGGGATAAAGCTTGGGGTATGAACAACATCTGTAGGGGGCTGGGTCCTTTCTCCCCTCCCTAGCATTAAACACAGAATTCACACTGGACCTGCAACAGAAATTCTGGGAGGGCTGGACAGGGGCGAACGCAAACAGAAATTTGGAACCGGGTAAAGAGACAGATACAAATACGCACAAATCAGACACTGGTTCTCCCACTCGACTGTGAAAAGAGCAGGTGTCAGGACCCCAACCGGGCTCGAACTGACTATGCAGGAGGGTTCAGCCGTGAGGGGGATAGTCAGACTATATAGGTTGCTGAATAACACGCAGATGGATGACAATCTTCCATATAAGGGGAACTGGGAAAAGGACATTGGGGAAACGATTTCGGAAGAAGAGTGGGGCCAGATATGGTCGAGAGCGCACAAGTTGTCCAAATGTACAGCGATCAAGGAGTCAGCATACAAACTATGCTACAGATGGTATACGTCTCCCCATTGCTTACACAAGATCAACGCCAAATACCACGCCGAATGCTGGAGCCAATGTGGGGAGAGGAGGGACCTGTATCATATATGGTGGAGATGCCGAAAGCGGCAATATACTGGAAAGAAGTCCTGGGGCACAAAGGAAATAACGGGAACTGAAATACCGACAACACCCACAATTGTCCTACTAGGTGCAGTAGCAGAGGGCAAATATGCAGTGTCAGGTCATAGGGCTACTTTAATCATGCACCTATTAATGGTAGCGAGAATGACATTGGCACATAGATGGAAAGACAAGAGGTCCCAATGACAGTCTGGTGGTGGGCCAAGGTCTGGGGGGTGATGGCAATGGAGAAAATATGTGCCTTAAAAGTGGGCAAGATTCCAAGATGGTGGCTGGTGAGGGAGGCCGCGTCCAACTGTCTCCTCTCAGGGCCGCAGCAACAAGCTCATCAAATTAGCATGTTAGGCGAATCGAAGAATAATGTTACTGCAGAAGGCTGACTCCTAGCTGGGAGTGTGACGGACGAGCAACGGAGCCGCTCGGAAGGAAGGACCCGCCTGGGGGAGCGACAGCAGCTGTGGGCGACCGCGTGGACCACCGGTGAGCGACCGGCGGGGCCGACATTTCGGAAGGAGCACGCTCGGGGGAGAGGCTGCGGCTGTGGTGGACCGGCCCACACAGTGCGGAGAGCGGTCCGAACAGAGGCAAGACCCCCAACCGGGGGTCGATGACGAGCGCTGGTGGGCCTCCCCCTCCGATGAAGCGGGAGCGCCATTGAGGGGTGGCGGTTGCGGATGCCCACTTGAACGCCCTACCCCGTGGACCGTACCTGGGGCCGGTGCGGCTTGGAGGTGCTGGGACACCGTGGAGCACCGCAGCACCCCCCAAAACCCTCCGAGTGCACCACCGTGGACTAGCACACCACCTTGTAGCCCATAACCCCCTGAGAGGAGAGTACGGTGAGCGCCTGTGGTGGGTGCGGAACAGGGGATGGGGGACCTGAAAGCGGCGAGCCCGCCCAAAGCAGACGAGCCCGGGAGCCAGCGCAGAGGAGGCCCATCGGCCACCGAATTCAGGGAGAAGGTCCAGCACGCATATCAAACTGCATACCACAGCCTCCCCTACAGCTGCAACTACAGTCGATAGAGCCTAGCAACAGCAGAAGCAACGGCCCGGGAGAAGACCTGACCTCCTTCCTCATACTGAAGGTGAGGACATTCTGCTCAAAGAACCCTACTGAAGGGAGGTCGGCCAAGCACAGGGTGGACTGGCGGGCGGCCGCGCATTGGAACCCCACAAGGCACGATCTGCTAGATAAGGGATCTCCACCAATACCGCTGCCACGGCAATACTCCGCGCGCATCAATTAGAAACGTTCTCCACTCATAAGCTTGCAGCAAAATCACCAGTAGTCAGAGCATACTTAGCCCTAAGACTGTCAAGGCAAGCTTATCCCATGGCACCTGCTCCCCGGGCAACGACAGGGATCACGCCCTAGGTTCCAGGTCAACCCTAGAGAACCCGACAAGACCAAGCCCCATCCAGCACGACGCATTAATGTCTAAATCACGGGCGAGGTCAGCAACTCAATCTTCCCCACAGAGGAGCCAGGGAAAGAATCTGAAGCAACTTTGGGGGGCACATAGCGCCTTACGCCCACGCCAGAAGACTTTCCCCCACTAGCACCGAACGCAGTCCGGGGGAGGATGGAGGGCAGTGCAATGAGCAAAAAGGACATGCAAACCTGTTTTAAAGAACTTCAGACACAGCTGCTCGACTCTGTCCAAGAACAATTTACGATCCTGAGGGGCGAAATGGTGCAATCAATCCAGGAAATCAGGCAGGATGTGGGCAAACTGAATGTTCGGGGTATGAACACTCCTATGAAATGGGCCAAACTAGAAGGACAAGCCCGGAGGCAGAAAGCAGACAGCCTACTATACTAGGAAACGCACATAAAAAGAAGTGAGAAAACTTGCTTCAGGATAAAAAGGAGCAAAACACGTCTTCGAGTTGAATGCAGGAGGAAAAAGGGCAGGAGTCATGGTAGTTATAAAGGACACACTGAAGGCACAGATCTATGACCACAGGTCTGACAAGGAAGGAAGGTACATCTTTCTCAACGTCACGTTGGAGGGGAGGCGGCTTATGCTGGCATCGGTTTATGCCCCAAATGCCGGACAGGAGACCTTCTTACTGACTATGTTGAAGGTGCTTGAGGAGTTTGCCACAGGAGATATTATACTGGGAGGAGTTCTGAACTTGGCGTGGAATCCTACTCAGGATAGAACGGTCAAGACTAATTTGGGTTCGAGGGCACCCTCGGGGGCATTAAGGAAGGCATTTGAGTTCCTCGCCCTACATGACACTTGGCGAGTAAAGAATGGGGAACGGCAGGGCTTCACACATTATTCTCATGTACATGACTCGCTCTCAAGAATCGATTACATTTGGGTCTCCACTAACCTCTTAGGGACAATCATGGAGGTGGAGACGGGCCCAATTGTTCTCTCGGACCACGCCCCGATCACATTGTCCCTAGCGCTGAAAACCAGAGGGGGCGGAGTGTGGACCTGGAGTTTCCCCTGGGAACTCATACAAGACCCTGTGCTCGTCGAGGAAATCCAAGAGAAGATTGATAGGTACTAAACTGAAAATGACACAGGGATGGTTTCACAAGAGACTGTGTGGGATGCCTTCAAGGTGGTTTTGCGAGGAGAACTTATAGCCTTGAAGGGCAAGAGAGACAAACAAATGACGCAGTGGGAAAGGGACCTCTAATCACAACTGCAAGATGCACAAAAGGAAGCAGCGGCCAACCCTAGCAGAGCCGAGAGGAGAGCAATTCAGCACATCCAGGGTCAACTGGAGCTCGTCCACACAGAAAATTGGACAGGCACTCCTGAGGACGAAACAAAAGTATTACATCCTTGCCAATAAAGCGGACGCCCTGCTCGCCCGGCAACTCCGGGAGACGACCAGGGAGAGAACTATCCAGGCACTGGTGGACCCCTCAGGTGCACGGAAAACCACCAACGACGAAATGGGCGAAATCATGAGAACTTTTTATCAGGACCTCTATACCACCGATAACCCGGTTGAGAGGAAGCAGGAAGCGTTCCTACAGAATGTAACCCTACGAAACTACCAGAGGAAGCCCGAGAGGCACTAGACCAAGACATAACGCAGGAGGAGGTGCTACAAGCTATCTGACAACTCCCCAAGAATAAAGCTCCGGGCCCAAACGGGTTCACAGAGGCATTCTACAAGAAATTTCATAATACACTGGCCCCCAGACTCACGGCGCTGTACAACACTTTCAAATCCCAAGGAAACATCACGCCATCAATGAATGAAGCAAAACTGGTGCTATTTCTGAAGCCTGACAATGATCCTACCATCCCTGGGTCCTATAGGACAATTGCATTAATAAACTTAGACGCAAAGCTTTTCACTAAAATCCTGGCTAATAGGCTGGCGGAACATACAAAAACGGAGGACATTCTAGTAGCGCTTGACGCAGGAAAACCGTTCGACCGAGTCGAATGGTCGCAACTCTTTCGCACAATGGAACATATGAGCTTTGGAGACTCCTACATGAAGATGATAAAATCGAATTATAAAAGTTCCACTCTAAGAATAGCGGTGAACAGCTTCCTGTCCAATACCGTCACACAGACGAGAGGCACCAAGCAAGGGTCCCCATTGTCCCCTCTTCTGTATGCCCTGTTCCTAGAACCCCCTCCTAGCGAAAATACGACAACAGCGTCTGATCAATGGAGTGCAGATGGGTGGGCTGGAGCACAAGATTATGGCACTCGCCGAGGACATGCTGTTGGCCCCGACGGATCCCTCCAGATCTCTGCCCAAGCTCATGACAGAGCTGGAGACATTCATCTCGGGCCTCAAAATAAACAAAAGCAAGTCAGAGGTTATGAACTTGTCGGCTGACATCGCGACCACAGTACGGTTGGCACAGATACAAGGAATTAAACTGGCACAGAACAGCATAACCTACCTCAGAGTCAAAATCACTCCTACAATAACAACTGTACACAGCAAACTACCCGAAATTACTCACCCACCTGCAAAAACTGTTAACGAGATGGACACCTATGTCAACATCTTGGTGGGGACGAATCTCCGCGGTAAAAAAAAATGACAATTCTCCCTAAAGTACTGTACTATTTTCAAGCCCTTCCGATCAAGCTTCCTAGATCGTTTTTCCGCTCGTTAAACAAAATGACTTCAGCATATGTGTGGCAATACAAAAAAAACAAGAGTAGCAATGACCACAATGACCGCACCAGTGGATGAGGGAGGCCGGGCATTCCCACACTTTAAGAGGTACTACGAGGCATCACAGCTTCAGGTGATCAAGGAATGGGTGGCCGACCTGCTGCAACCCAAATGGGCGACTTAGGACATAGTGGTGGCAGGGGGCCACTCTCTAACCTCTTATGGTCCCACAAATGGCATAGACATCCGAATACCAGGATAAGCGAGATAATGAGCACCTCCCTCAACGCATGGGACTCGGCAGTCAAGAGGAAACTTAACAACACACCCATCCCAGTTCACACCACTGTTTCACAACCCCGACTTTCCACCAGGGATGGACCCGAAGGCCTTCATCTCCCGGAAACGGGCAGGCTGTATCAGGATTGGAAATATGTATAAAGACCGATCACTTCGGTCATTTGAAGACTGTGTTCAAGAACTGGGAGTGTCGAGAACTGAGAGATACTGATATGTCCAGCTGTCCCATTGACTATCCACCCCGATCAATGAGGAAGCGGGAACGAGAGACCTCACAAAATTTGAAACCTATGTAATAACAGATCCCAGCACGCATAAACTGATATCAAAACTGTACACCCATCTGAGTTCACAAGGGGAAGAGGTAAGGTGGATATATATGAAGAAATGGGAGGCAACGTTAGGGACGGAAATACCACGAGCACACTGGAAAAAGGTGTGGCAAAACATCACTACATTGACGAGATCCATCCACCTGCGTGAAATGTGGCAAAAAGTGTTGTTACAATGGCACCTAACACTGCAGAGACTGAAAGTAATGTATCCCAATATGGATGGACTCTGTTGGCAAGGATGCCACCAGGAAGGAAATTGTAAACATATCTTTAGGACATGCCCACACATTACACCCTCTGGAACGAGATCAAGGCCCAAGTTGAGAAGATGGTCCAGGGAGCTGAAAATCTTGGGGACAGAATATGGATGGCGGGCATATGGGACCCCAAGCAGAGAACGCACACCAAACACCAGCGTAAGGTAATAATGGGCACACCAAACACCAGCGTAAGGTAATAATGATCTTGGTGGTAGCTGCCTGGTTGACGATAGCCCAAAATTGGAAGCAACAGACGCCGCTGACACAGCTCCAGTGGCTTAGAAAGGTATGGCACTTTGTAACTATGGAGTGGATGTCATGTAAGTTGCAGGGGGCCACTGAAGACGTTCAATCGGACTGGGGCCAGGTTCTCCAGTATCCACATGCTCCAATGGTGCCCCCATAACATTCAAATTCTGAACTTATTTTTAAACTGCAGTCCCATGCAAATCAGGACTAGTTGGGAGCCGTGTTGAAGTCGTCCCGAGTACCAGGGCTTTACAAGGGAGGAGGGATGGTGGGTTGGTGAGCTCTTTTTGGGTTGCATTGAAACAAATTAAGTTGTATCTTAAAATCAATGAAAAGATTAAAAAAAAGAAAAAGTGGGCAAATACCTAAAGTTAACGATATGGGCCCCCTTCCAAGATTTTGTAAAAGACGAAGAAGCCCATCTCCATAAACCACGCATTCTCAAACACATTAATGTCTGCTAACAGACTGGAGGCGAACAAGGGTCTCCTTGCTCAAATCCAAAGAAACCGAGTAAAGCAGAGAGGACGTTGGAACTCTGGGACCATACAGTTGGGGAACGAGGAGGGAGGAGGGAGAGGGGTTTAGTTAGAATCTTAAGACAAAACATCGGGGGCTCCCACACCACTGCTGAAAGTGGCAAACTCCATTGTCAGACAAACAAGTTATGTAGTTGTGTAAAGTCATACCGTTTTATGTATTACTGTAACTTTACAAGCCTGCGATTAATACAAATATTTGTTTAAAAAGAAAAAAGGAAGGGAGAGGAGGAGATCACTAAGGGAAGGGGGAGGAATTGCACAGGAGAACCACAGAGGCAAGAGAGAAGGGTGGGGACAACACTGCAGAGGGGAGGAGAATGACAGTGAGCAGGGGCAGATGAGAGCAAGGGTATGGATCCATGGAGGTTGGGGAATACTTTCATTGTCTGTTCAGATTGGCATTATTGGTTGTGGCATGGTCTCTGTATAAAATTTAATAAAACGGGTTTTAAATAAAATAGAGAAAGGTACATACAATGTTTTTAATGCTACACAAAAATTGAATAAAATAATGCAGGTAGCTACTCGCGCATTATTGATTACCTAATGTGTAAATACCACAGAAGGGACTGGCGTACAATACATACCAATATATACAAAATGATAATATACAAAGTAGCATTACATGTCCTCAAAATTTAAACATATAGGTGCATTCAGTAAACCGTACAACATTTTATATTGCGACATGACTTCTTTACTATAAATGAAACATTAAGAGAAGATGACAAAGGTAAATACTAATGTAGGCACTAGCGTACTATAAATAGTACTAAATAAATATTTTTAATATAAATGTAAGCATTAGCATCTAATCTCCTTACAATAACATACAGATGTGTAAACAGTTGGATGAGTCAATACGCTTCAATAACTGTGTACGAAACATTCACATGCTTTTAATGCTAAATAAATATAAATAAAGCCAATAGCGTCCTCTTACTAGAATATATTAAACGTCAATACAACATTAAACACTAGCGTACTATACATAACACTAGAATAACATTTAATATATTATTTTTTTCAAATTTGATTTTATTGGTTTTGTACAAGAAAAAAGGTAACATATTTGGCATAAGTATTGTATCAGTACTATTTTCCAAAGCTTGATGTTATTATTCTCAGGAGATACTGTGTCAGCATACATTGTTTAATGTCCCTCCCACCCCTCCACCAGCCATAACAGGTTATGGGGACAAATGAATCACCTTATCATACATGCATAAGTATTCCAGATGGGCCATCTTTCAGACTGGTTCGACATGTTTAACCATACAGATAGTCACAATGTTATTAGCAGGATACTTCTCAAATCGCTGAGCTAGACACAGTGCACGTAAACTTAAGAAAGGTAGGGGGTCCATCTTCCACCAGAGTCACATTTTTATGGGGTTCTGTGCGGGGCTAGGAGCGTGTATATCCAAAAAGTCATTCCACAGTAGTTCATGTTGGGCTGATTTGTCATGGAGAGCAGCTGTGATCCTTTCCATCGTACATATATTTGTGGCTATTACGATCCACTATTTTTTAGAGGGGGGCTGTTGTGCCTTCTATCCGATCACCAGGCCGGCTCGCCTCTAACAGCAAGGGAGGCGCTATTCTGCCCACTCTAGTCACTCCCCCCTCATCCTCTTCTAGGCCAAACAATACTAAGAGAGGTGTTTGTTCTCTGGAGATACCCTCTACCTGCTTAATCCAGCCCAGAACAGCACTCAAGTACACCTGTATGCGAGGACATTCCCACCACATGTGCCAGTAGTTGGCTTTATTCCCACACTCGCCAGCACCCGGTGCTGGTAGTTTGGAACATTTTGGACAGTCTATAGGGATTGTATTGCCACCTATGCAATAATTTAATAGCATGCAGTTTGTACTGTGAAGTAATTGATACCTGTGAGGGTGTTTCACATATCTATGCCCACGTGCGTTGGTCAAATTCTCTTCCAAAATCTAGCTCTGTTGTTTGAGCTTTATGATTCATTTTAAGCCAGTTTCTAGTAATGCTCGGTACATGTGGTTAATCAATCCCTTTGTCTCCGTCATCGTATCGAGAAGCTTTTTAAACGGTGTGAGGTCTCTGTTTTTGTGTGCCAGTCTTCTCTTGACAGCACGCCTTTAAGCCATAAATAAAGGAAGACCGAGATCGGGTTTAATAATTATAATACACTGATTGTGAATTAGTCCAAAATCTGAACTTTACACAAATAATACAAATACATCCATTAACTTAATACATACAATCACCATTTCAAAATAAGATAGTGTCATACATATCATAATAAGAAAAGTGCACAGAGACCTAAGAGCCTAAAAACCTAAAAATCATAAAAGTATGTCACAAGTAATACAATCAGGAGTGCAATCAGGAAATAATAATATTAGGAGGTGCTAAGCCAATTTCCCCTGCAGCCCTCGGGACAGCATCAGTTTCAGGGGGAATAACCTCCTGTTATTGTTCCACTCTAATTTCAATGGCATCAGGCTGCTTCAGTAGCAAACTTTTAACATTAGTCCAAACTCTGTATAGTGCCAGCTGTGTCCCGATAAAGTCTGAATTTAAACAGTAATCCCAGAAAGGCTCTCCCTTGATGAAATCGTAATTACATACCAGCCTACCCAACAGAGGCATATACAGTGGCCCAGGCGGGGGCACTGTGTTAAAACGTGCCGAGTGGTCTCCAAATCTTCCCCCGTCCCACAGATGCAGAAACACCTGTCCTTAGGTAAGATACCCAGACGCGAGCCAACAACAGCTAGTACCTGGAGCTGCTTGGTCCGCAGCCTTAACATAAATTGACGCACCTCTGGGTCGGGGCAGAGCATCAGATAATGTTGGTCTTCCTGTATCTATGGATGACATGTGTGACAGCCTCATACCCCTTCGGTGGTAGACAAATTGGTGTAATTCTGGTTCCAATCCCATCTATTCATTTTGTGCATAAAAGATTTTTTCAGATGTACAAAAGGCATCGTTCTCTTCTTAACGTGGGACCAGTCTATCTCAGCAAATAGGGACTAATTTAACTGTTTCTATCAGGTGTTTCCTCCAGCTCTGGGATTGTCAAAAACACCCTCCCCCCTCCACAGTTTCCCGACCCTCTCCAAACCTGTGTCAAACCATGATTGATATCCCCGAGTGTTCTAAAATCTCTTCACGAATCCCTGAGGCCCATATTTGGCTTAGGGGAGATGGTCACGTTGTGATACCGACCATATTTGCGCCTTCCTTCCATATGGACCAAGTATGGGGTGGTCTCGTAATCTTCACAAACGTTTGGGTCTTGGAACCCATAACCATTCTGAAAGTGTGCCCCGGGCTAGGTTATCGTTATCTAGTTGGACCCATTGTAGATCCTTTCTATTTCTCAAGTGTGGGATCAGCACTCGCAATTGGACCGCTTGATAGTATAACTTGAGATCGGGGAGGCATACCCCATCTTGCTCCTTAGGGAGTATGAGGACTTCATATGCTATTCTCGGTTTCTTTCCCTCCCAGAGGAAACGTAGCATAGCGCTCTTCACCTCTCTAAAAATCCCATCCAGGGCTTTCAAGCGGAGGACTTGGACAGGGTATAGGAAACGAGGGAGGCATACCATTTCAATAGCGTTCAATCGACCCATCCATGAAATTGTAAGTGGCCGCCATTTTGCCAAATCAGCTTGGAACGTGGAGAGGAGCTGCGGGAAGTTAGCCTCATACATTTCATCTAGGTTTCTTGTTAAATGTATCCCTAAGTAGCGTAGCGCTGAGCCGCCCCCGGCCCCCATCACCAGACCCAATTGACAGTTCTCCGGCCAAGTCGGGAGCGGGTTCGTATAAGGGGAAAAGAATAGATTTCGACCGATTGATTTCAAACCCTGATAACGAGCCATAGATCACAATAAGCTGTATAGCATGGAGTACTGAGGTCAGAGGGTTCTGTACATGAAGCAGGATGGCATCTGCATGTAGGGCTAGTTTGTATTCTCTTCCGTGGATCCTTCAAGCCTTCCACTTGACTGTCAGCTCTGAACATTTGGCCAAGGGGTTCAAGGAAAAGCGCAAACAATATTGCCGAGAGGGGACAACCCTGCCGCGTGCCCCTTTCAAAGGAGAACCAGCTACAGTATTCAAAGTTCACCATGACTCACGCTTGAGGCGAGGTGTAGACTGCTTTAACCCCTCTCCTTAGCGTCGGGCATAGCCCTATTTTACGTAGCACTGCCTCGAGGAAGTCCCATTCCACTCTGTCAAACGCCTTCTCAGCATCAATGGAGAGAAGCGAGGGGATGTTTGGCATGTTTCGCGCTGCATGTATTAAGTGTAGGGTCTTGCGGGTTGTGTCGGCGCCTTGTCGGCCCATGACGAACCCAACCTGGTCGGAGTGTATCAACGATGGCATATGAGTTTCCAGCCTCGTTGCTAGCACTCGTCTTTCTTCCTTTTTTACGTCAATATTAAGGAGGGAAATGGGGCAGTATGATGCACATTGCTTCGGGTCTTTGCTGTCTTCAGGGATTACCGAGATTAGGGCCTGTGAGAAGGATTTGGGTGCTATGCCCGTTTGCAGGATATGATTAAATAGGTCAACCAGGAAGGGTAGGAGGTGTGAAAGGAAGGTCTTGTAAAATCCTGCAGTATACCCATCATTTCTGGGTGCCTTCCCCATCGGTAATCTTTTTACGACATTTTCTTCAGAAGTTATGGGAGAGCCAAGTGATTCAGCTTTATCCCGCTTGAGTTTGGGCATGTCAACCTTATCCATATAACGGGTTATCCCCACCTCCCCCTGTTTGGTTTCGGACTTGTAGAGGTGCTCATAGAAGTCAGCAAAGGCCTCAGGAATCTTCCGAGCGCTCATTGGCTGGGCATCGTTTCCACGCTCTATATTCGCACCCCAAAGTTCGGCTCGTTGCCCTCTTATTCTAGCTACAAAGAGTGCATCAGCCTTATCTCCTTTTTCATAGTGTTTCTGTTTAAGAAATTGAAGCTTACGTATGACCAGATCTTCCTCTAAGCAGCGGAGTTCCTCCCTCTTTTGGACAGCCTCAGCAAACCTCTCTCTCCTCCCCTCATCGCTGGATTGTGCCCGAAAAGCTAATTGTGCTATATCTTTTCTAAGCCTATTTTCTATCTAAGCTCTCTCCCTTTTTTTATCTGCTCCCTCCTTAATCAGTATGCCTCTCCAGGTTGCCTTTCCAGCTTCCCACACCGTGTTTTTGGATACCTCCCCTGTGTCATTCCGATCAAAGTACTTTGTGATCTCCTTTGCTAGCTGTTCTTGAAAGACCGGGTCTTTCCACAGTGATTCGTTGCACCGCCATTTCGAGTTCTTGTGTGGGAGAGCCAGAAGGCTTATAGTGGCAGTTACCATGTCATGATCCGACCAGGAGATAGGGAAGATCTCTGAAGCAGATGGTGCGTCACTTTAAACCAAAGGTGAGGTGTATATATAATCTATTCTCGTGAATGTGGAGTGTGGGGCTGAGAAGAACGTATAGCCTGCTCGGTGAGGGTGAAAGTGGCGCCATATATCGTGCAACCTATATAGGTCCATCATTTTGGCCACTTCAGTACGCCCACCATCGGGCGGTGCATTGGGATCTGGGTTTCCGGCCTGCCTATCAATCGTGGGGTCTGCCCACATGTTAAAGTCTCCTCTCAGGATGACATCGGCCTCGAGCATAATCTTTGGGATCATACGTTGAAGGAAACGGGACTGTCCTATATTGGGCGCGTAAAGAGCTGCTAACGTGAGAGTAGTGTTATGGAGTCTGCCCACCAGGACTGGCTCTCCCGCCAACATCAGACCAAGTCTTCAAGATTTCGAAATTGAGCCCTTTCCTAATCAGGATGCCCACTCCCGCTTTTCGTAAAGGTCCCGACCCCCAGTATTTGATACCCATTTTGGCATAGATGACCTTCCGTTCCTCCCCACGTACGTATCTGGTCTCTTGTAGGAAAAGTACGTCTAAGTTAGCCCTCTTACTAGCCCGGGAGACCAATGATCTTCTAGTGGGTGAATGGAGACCCTTAACGTTCACGGTGCCAGCCTGAAGAAATCCAGATTTGCCTGCTAAATTGTCACTTATCACGGACATAGTTGTTATCTAGATGTCCACCCCAACCAGTAAGAGTTAAACATCCATGTTATGATTTTGCATGTGCCAGTGTAATTACCTGTTTGAATCGCAGCCTCTCTCCCCTCCACCTCATCAACAACATCCCCCCTCTGTGGCGTCCGATCCAGCTGGGTTAACCTCACCCAGTCTGTCTCGGACCACCAGTGAAGTTCTTACCACTTTTGGTCCTTTAACATAACACCTCAAACAAAGAATGAGCCCCCTATGGTTCCCCCCCCTTCTCACCCCCAGTTTCATAACAGTAATGTTAACCCACGGATTCCAGTGTCTGGCGTCCTCTTTGTTGCCCTTTAGCTGGAAGTATACAATCTCAACAAAGCAGCTTTCCACATAGGAATGGGCAGTGTAACGTTTTCTCAGGTCGATCTACAAACAGTGACATTGATTCTTAGAGGAGAGGTCAATGTTCCATATCCAGGGATGCATTCATCCTTCTGAACTTTGAGCCAGTAATCTTTCTCCGCCTTAGTCCTTTGATCTTCCTCTCTCCGTCCCTATTCCGCCCTTCCCATGGGACCGATCCTCCTTCCTGTTCACCAACCAGGTCTGTTATGCAGTCGCCAAGGTCTCTTTTGGTTTTCAATTTTACTGTGCTCCCCTCTCATTCAAACATCAGCGAGAAGGGGTACCCCCATCGATATTGTGGGAGGCATTTCCTTCTCATCTCCAGGGGGGATATGTGTACCCCGTCTGGCCTCATCGAGGACCCGTGCTTTGTCCGTATAATTGTGAAAGAGGGCTAGTATTGTTCTTGGGCCACCAGCCGAACCGCCTGCACGATGGATGCGGTCAAGTTTGGGTTGGTCTACAGAGTTATCCCTAAATAGTAGTTTCATCAGTGTGTGCAGAGTTCTTTTCAGATCGATCTCCGTTTCCCCTTTCTTTTCTGGAACGCCAAAAACGCATATATTGTTGCGTTGCTCGCGGTTCTCCAGGTCATCAACTTTTAGGTGAAATTCCTCCCCCCTTGTTTCAAAATCTGCAATCCTGGCATCTATTTGCGTTTCTAGTGTGGATAGGGAGGTCTGTTTATGGTCTACTTCTTCTAGCCGCTCCTCCATTTTGTCGATCCTATGAGTTATTTTGTCTATTTTCCCCACTTATGTCGGCTCATACTTTTCATTTCAGATAACAGGTCTGCTACGTCTGCTTTGGTCACAGCTGCTTCTGGTCTGGAAGATGCCATAGCAATGTCGAAGGGGGTGCTGTGAGTATGTTGTGGGTGAAATATACATGATGCAAGCTTTTCTTTAATGTTCATGTGCACAAAGCTTGAGGTGCCTGAGGGGGTGATATTCGAGGAGGTGTATGGGGGTGTTGCACAGTCCGGTCTACTGCCCACCTCCTGCAAGGAGAGAAGAGGGCACACACCCCTATCAAAAGAGGACCCAACCTTCTCGATGAGGCCTAGAATCACAGGCAACCAGGAAGGTCAGTTTTCTCCTTGGGGACTCTATCTGATGAAATAAGCAGGAGGTCCCCACTTATGTCCTTCACACCTCAGGGAGCATGCATCGGTTGATTGGTAGTAGGTGAGGTTCAGCAATGTCACAACGGATCTCCAGGAGCAAGGAGATAAGAGATCAGTGCGTCGTTCTGTTTGGAGGGAGCGTGCCTCCACTAAAGGGCTGGGGTGGGGGAGTCTTTATTGAGCGAGTCTATTGGATAGTCCCTGGGAATGTCCCAGTCACCGGGTTGCTGCTGGGTGCCCTCTAGTCCACAACCTTCTACCTTTGCAGTTTGGTTTTTAGGGAATTCTGCGGAGCGCACAAGCACCACTTAGTCTTCTTGTCGCCACAGGGCATTGTTACTCATTGCATGAGGGCCTTGACTTCTTTGGGTGCTAGATGTCGCCTTCTTCTGTCTGTGTGATTCAAGTTCACAGGTACATGTGGCGTTATAAGAATATGCAGGCACAAGGTTCCCTGTGGCGGCAGTGCAGTACCATTGTGTGTCCGACTCAGCGTAGTCCGCACCATGCACTGTGAGAGGTACCTTAGTATCCTAATCGCCCTCTGGCGCATAATATGGCGTCGCAATTCAGTGCCCGCATGGTCTCGAATACCTCGGGGGCACCATGCCCGATGGTTTCAGAGTGATTCTAGGAGTACGTTTCTATGTCTGACCTCTATACAGTGATATTCTGGTGTATCTGGGTCTTCCAGCCTGCCTTCGGGTTGTTTGCCGCTCTGTTATTAATTTGCAGCTGCAGTGTGCTGCTCCACGTACCTTTTATCCGTCTACAGTCTGGTTGTGGAGGCGTGGCGCATTTGTTCAGGTTTAAGCACGCATAAGGCTGGCGAGCTCAATAGATGCATGCCTTTGCGTGGATGAGTTGAGGGATACACGTTGGATTCCCTCCGCCACCCAAAGTGTTTGTGGTGATTTAGTTCACCCTTATAGAGTTTTGGGTGCCCTGTACGGCGTGTGGAAATGTTGTGCATTATACGCCGGCCGCCGTCAGCTTTAATCTCAGGTTGCTCCTGAGTATTCCACGTTAGAATATGTGCCACAGTACAAGAATTGAGTGGGGCCTCACACGTCTCTTCTGATCCACAGGCGCTGTGTCACTTGCAGGCGTAGTGAGGACTGCCGCCCAGGAATCATGAGCTCTCACAGCGGGTTGGGAAGGCCAGAGGCTACGTGCTTCTGAAAGTCCAATGTACATCCCGGGGCTACCTTATTTCAATCAAAGGCTGCCCCAGAGCTGAGCGCTCCCGTCGCGGAACAAACTGGGGGCAGGGATCGGGGTGGGAAGCTGCCGGAATCTTCAGGGCGTACCTTCTATCTGTAAGAGGTCTGCTAGGATATAGCCTCAAAAGCGCAGCCTTCCCCGCGTTCCTCCTGTTCAGGTCGCAGTGCAGTCTACGCATCTGGGGTCCCCTCTAAAATCAGTGCCTCCACATTGGGGCCACCGCAATGGTGCAGCTATTTCCTCGGGCCTTCCGGGTGCGCAGCTGGATTCTCTACCAAACTACGCGTGCTGCAGTACCTTCACTTTCGGCACTCCACGCAGCACGCAGTCCGGATTTCTTTCTCGTGTTTCTAAGGGAATACAGCACCTTTCTTCTCGGGATTTTCCCCTGCTAGATGGGGGTTATATTCATATATCAATCGCGCAGGGGTGTGGTTGGGGGGGGCAGCAGTGGGGGGGTTCAAACCACTTTCCGGACCTGTGGGGGCAGAGCTCACACAGAGGTTGCCAACATTTGTGCGCCCCCTGGTGGCCTCTAACATTTAATATTTTAACAGGTCTTTTGTATAACATTGAGTCGAAAAAGAATTAAGAGAACAAAGAAATACAGCACGAACATTCCCCCCCCCCCAAAAAATAACAATTCAAGAACATAAAAGCACACAACTAGCCAACAGGATGTTCAAATAAACATTCCCACTGGTGACATTACAACTATAGATAATGTTACACAATAAGTAGCCGAAAATGTATTTTTAAAAACTTTCAACAGAAACATTTATTGCACTGATTGAAATCTCACAATCTGTATGCAGAGTACTTTAAGAAATATCCATTAAAGAAACCACAGAAATAAGTAATACACTTTTGTATTCCCAATGTTACCACAGAGGATACCTGTAACACATTTTATGAATTAAATTGAACAAGCGAAACACCTAAAGTTGACAAATGGAAATTACTAACATGCACTCTGTATTTCAACAGTACAAACTTCACCTATCAAAATACAAATACAGCCTTCAGTTCCAATTATTAGTTCTAGCACTGTGTCATGATCTCTGCTTCCAAAAGATCAGGACTTGCCCGACTCCCTTGGAAGCAGACCCATAACCCCGGTTCCGAGTACCAGCCAGTCCCAATTGGGACCTTTTGGACCCTGTCCTGGCGCCAGTGGCACCAGGCTCATAAAGATGCCCAGTCCCAGCGCTGGAAGCGCCGGGCTCATAATGTTTGGGTGGACTTACCTGCAGCAGACCATGCTGCTTACTTACCTGCCAGTTGAACCCCTGATCCTCTTCTGTTTGGGACTACTTTTCCTGTTGGGTGGGACAGGAGCCACTCCCTAGGTTCAGAACACTGGAACTCTTCTGGAAAGCAGGAACTCTTTTCTTACCTAGGCGTGGCTGTGGAAGGAGACACCTAAGCACTACAGGAGGCTATTTAAACCACACCCGATGGATGAATCTTGCTTTGTGTTATTCTGCATTCTCTGCAGCAGAACGCTCATCGTGTCTTCTGCTTCTGATCCTGGGCCTAAGGGAACAAAGGCTTACCATCCTGAAATCCAGTCTTCAGCAGCACCTGTAAAGACAAAGAAAGAACAGGTTAGCACTACGGTCTTCAGTGGCAGCGCATCTCTTACCTGGTCCATCGGCTGTCACCAACGCCTCGCGCTGCATTCTGGCATCTGAAAGACAAAGGCTTACCTACTCTTCGCATGCTCCTGAGGTCTTCGCACTGCATTCCGGCATCTGAAAGACAAAAGCTTACCAGCTCTTCGCACGCTCCGGAGGCCTTCGGCGTTGCATCCTGCATCTGAAAGACAAAAGAAGGTGCGTTTAAAGACATTGGGCAACTTTATTACTCACGTGCCATTACTCCTTCCCACGCCGAATCCAGTGGGTATTCCAGCACCCTTCAGCTTCTCTAAAGCTCCGAACTTGTACCTGCAAGATAAAAGGGACAGTTAGTGCGCATCGTGAAGCAGGCTACAAGCGCTTACTTACGTGCTTTCAGGCGCTTCTATTCCTCACGCGGGTTCGATCCTCAACTCTCATCAGCCCGCCATCCGCCATCGCCGGAACCCTGCAAAACAAGAGATATCATTACAAAAGACTTTTAAGACATTTGAAGTGCCCAGAACTTACCGTTCGTGCAGTTAACGACGGACAGCAGTCCTCTGAGGTCAAGAGGCCTGCACCCTTATCCAGTGAAGAAACTGGTTACGGCACCCTGCCCCGAGGCAGATGGAGAGCTCGGCGTTCACTTACCTAAGGTGAGGGCGTTAACCTTTGGGGTTCTACAGAAGAAGAGAAAGGGAAGAGGATTGAGGCACCCAATAACCCCAGTTCATGAATCCCATATTTTCTATCTGCAGACATCTTACTCTTCGAGTCAGACATACAGTGCACAGAGGTCCAGCCCAAAGAGCCAACCGTGTGTTACACATCACCTTTGAAGATACGGCATTCACCCAGTCAAGACCGGCGCCTCTGCGGGAATCAGGTGAGCGTTACAGAACACAAAGCCCACCGCAAAACTCCCACCCAGGCGCTATGGAAACCTCGGATACCGACCAGCTAGCCCAGTTACTTGGGGAACTAAGAGCAGAAGTGCATGCAGCCCGTCAGGAAACTAATGCTCTAAGAAGGGAGCTGATTATTTCCAAGGAGCGAACAGACGATCTCGCTAGACAATTGCTACAGTCACAAGCCGGACAAACTCCGTTACCCGCATCAGGGGCAAATCTTCCTTCAACATCCTCTACGAACCCAGTGCAGATCAACCTACCTGGGAATGTACCTCTGGCTCCGCCCGAACGATTTTCTGGTGACCCAAAGAGGTTTGCAGTATTTATTAATCAGTGCCGGTTGCACTTCTTATGCCGGCCAGCAGCCTTTCCAACTTTTCAAGCTAAGGTAGCTTTCGTGCTTTCGTACCTTAGTGGCAATGCGGCAGACTGGTCGATCCCTCTAGTTAATCAAGATGATCCGGTTCGCCATGATTTTCAAGCTTTTCAGCTCAGTATGGAAAAACTGTTTGCAAGACATTCACAGGGGCAGGCCTTGGACAATAAGCTCCTTTCATTGCGACAGGGTAATCAAGACCTTTTGGCTTATATAGCGTCTTTCAACAGACTGATAGTGGAAACTCGATGGCCTGAGGACAAAAGGATTACGCTGTTTTATAGATGTCTACGTGGAGAGCTCAAATATGTGTTAGCCCAAGTAGTGAATCCCCCGCAAGACTGTTCGGACTATATTGACTTAGTCGTTCAAATTGACCACAGACTGCAGAACAGGAAGGCCGATCGTTCCAAGTTTGATGCTCGAGTATTTTCCAAACCACCAACTCCTACCAAAGGAGTAGACTCCGGGGAACCCATGCAAATAGGGGGCCTGAAAGGACCACTAACACAAAAGGAGCGGGAAAGGAGAAAACAGCTGCAATTATGCCTCTATTGCGGAAACTCGGGGCACTTTCTTCGAGACTGTCCGGTGAAACCAGCCAAGAAGGCAGTAGGAGCTGCAGTTACCAGGGTCACAAACTCTGGGCAGGGAAACGACCTCGCCCGACAAGAATAGAGGTCCTCTTGCCGAGCGTTAAAACCAGTTCCGTGACCTCGCATTTCGTGATACCTATGGTCCTCATTAGCCCTGAACATCCGGATCGATTACATGCGATTGAAGCTTACGTCGACAGCGGTGCCATCTGCAATTATGTGGATCATGAAATGGTTTTGAGGATGAATCTGACCCTTTGTCCAAAGGCTGTAAAGGACGTCATTACTACGGTGGATGGTACGGAGATAGCCTCCGGACCAGTAACGCATACCACCCAAGAAGTGACGCTAGTAAGTCAAGATGGACACCATGAGAAGATCGTGTTCGATGTGATCAAGGCCCCTCAGTTCCAGATTATTCTAGGAATTCCTTGGTTAGAGAAGCACAATCCTCAGATCGATTGGCGAGCAAGAACGGTTCAGTTTCCAGAATGTGTCTACTTGTCACCCTCGACCTGGTGTTGCACTGGCAGCAATTTCCTCGGAGGCTCCCCAGTTACCTCCTGAATACCTAGAATTCCAAGATGTTTTCCGGAAGGATCAGGCTAACTCTCTACCTCCTCATAGGTCTTATGACTGCCAGATAGACCGGATACCTGGATCTACTCCTCCTTGTAGTAGAATTTATGCCCTCACCGAGCCTGAGAATCTTCACCTCCGACAATACCTGGATCAATACCTAGCGAATGGGTTTATTCGTCCTTCCAAGTCCCCTGCTTCCTCAGCTTTGTTCTTCGTTCCAAAAAAAGAAGGGGACCTTAGAACTTGTATAGATTATCGCGCCCTGAACCAGATCACCGTTAAGAATAGATATCCGTTACCTTTGATCCCTGAACTCCTGGACCAAGTCAGAAAAGCATGCATATATACAAAGCTGGATCTTAGAGGAGCCTACCACTTGGTACTAGTAAAAGAGGGCGATGAATGGAAGACGGCCTTCCGCACCAAGTATGGGCTATTTGAATATCAGGTCATGCCCTTCGGACTTTGCAATGCCCCGGCCGCCTTTCAATATTTTATGAACGATGTCCTCAGAGAGCTCATAGATGTGTGTTGTTGTTTACATTGACGACATCCTCGTTTATTCTTCATCGGAAACTGAACATCGGAAACACGTGAAAATGGTCCTCGAGAGATTGCGTCAACACAAACTTTTCGCTAAGTTGGAAAAATGTGTTTTCAACGTGACTGAAGTTGAATTCTTGGGATTCATATTATCACCTAGCAGAGTGCGTATGGATTCAAAGAAGGTCGATGCAATTCTCAAATGGCCATCGCCATCCTCCGTAAAAGGTGTTCAAAGCATGTTAGGCTTCGCTAACTTTTACCGCAGGTTTATCCCCGAATTCTCTCGAATAGTCCAGCCCATCACCGCCTTGTTAAAGAAAAACAAACGTTTTGAATGGTCTACCGAGGCGGAACAAGCTTTCCAGAATTTGAAGACTAGATTTATCTCTGCACCGATCTTAAAACATCCTCGCCCAGAACTCCCCTACATCGTTGAAACTGATGCTTCGAGCCTTGCCATGGGGGCAGTTCTATCACAAAAGGACCCAGTAACCAATCAGTTGCATCCCGTGGCATTTTGGTCCCACAAATTCTCGCCTCCTGAAATCAATTACACTATTACTGATAAGGAACTTCTAGCTATCAAGTCCGCCTTTAAGGCTTGGCGGCATTATCTTCTGGGGGCCCGACACACCGTTACTGTGATTACAGATCACCGAAACCTGCAATATTTGAAAACCGCAAACGCTCAATCATCTAGGCAACTCTGTTGGGCACTATTCTTTGCCGAGTTTGACTTCATAATTACCTATCGACCTGGTACAAAAAACGGTAAAGCTGATGCCCTTTCTCGGATGGGAGTGGAAGAACATTTGATCAATCCTAAACCTGTACCTATCATTCCCGAACAAAGAATTCTAGGTGTAATCGCCACACAATCCATAGAGGAAGTTAAGGATAAAGCCAGGCTACTGGTAACTCCAGCAGACATACAGAATTGGCATCTGCAGGGAAAGGACTTTACGGTGAAGGACAACCTACTATATTTCCAAGAACGGTTATACCTGCCCAGCACAGATTTACAGAAAAAGGTAATCTCTTGTTATCACGATTCTTTAATGGAAGGACATCCCGGTATGACCAAGACCTCGGAAAAGATCAAGCGCTACTTCTGGTGGCCGTCTTGGAAAAAAGATATCAGAGACTTTATAATGTCCTGTGGAGTATGCGCCCAAAACAAGAGTCAAAAGGAAAAACCAGCCGGCCTCTTACGCCCTATTGACATCCCGCCTCGCCCTTGGCATACGCTTTCTATGGACTTCATCACCGATCTACCTCCATGCTCCGGATACAATACGATCCTAGTAATCGTGGACCTATTCTCCAAGATGGCGCATTTCATTCCACTCAAAGGCTTACCAACAGCAGCAACTCTGGCTCGAGAACTTCTCGAAAACATCGTCCGACTGCACGGTTTTCCTTCAGTTCTAATTTCGGATCGAGGTAGTCAATTTATTTCTCATTTTTGGCGAAGTTGCTGTCGGTCGGCTCAAATTGATGTGAGACTTTCGACCAGCCACCACCCTCAAACCGACGGACAAACCGAGAGGACCAATCAAACTCTGGAACAGTATTTGCGCTGCATGCTACAACAAACTGAAAAAACTTGGAAAGATATCCTTTGGATAGCCGAATATGCCTACAATAACTCTGTCCACTCGGGAACTGGGAAGACCCTGTTTTTTCTTTTATACGGTAGTCACCCTCGAACCTCGGAGGTGGATCCACTCCAAGATCTTGGAACACCAGCAGTAGACCACCTGCATTCTACAATTACCCAAGCCTTTAAGGAAGCCGTTTCTCACCTTCAAAGGGCTAAAGAACAATACAAGAAAGGAGCAGACCAACATCGGAAGGAAGCCCCCCAATATCAAGTAGGAGATCAAGTCTGGTTATCCACCAAATATCTACCTCTAAAAGGACCACGCACATTCAACCCAAGATACCTTGGTCCCTATTCCATCACTACCATAGTAAATCCAGTAGCGGTCAAGTTGGACTTGCCCCCTCACATGAAGATACATCCGGTCTTCCACGTCTCTCTATTAAAACCCGTGCAACCTCAAACCCGACTAACTACATCTCCAAAACCTATTCTAGTTGATGGAGAACTCGAGTTTGAAGTCAAAAGCATCCTGGATTCCAAGATCTCCAAATCTAAACTATTTTACCTGATTGACTGGAAAGGCTACGGTCCCCAAGAAAGATCCTGGGAACCTGCAGAATATGTCCACGCGCCTCGTCTAATCAAAAGATTTCATCGAACATTTCCTAACAAGCCCAAACCCCCGGAGAAGCCCGGTTTGGGAGGGGCCTTGAGGGGGGTGCTGTCATGATCTCTGCTTCCAAAAGATCAGGACTTGCCCGACTCCCTTGGAAGCAGACCCATAACCCCGGTTCCGAGTACCAGCCAGTCCCAATTGGGACCTTTTGGACCCTGTCCTGGCGCCAGTGGCACCAGGCTCATAAAGATGCCCAGTCCCAGCACTGGAAGCGCCGGGCTCATAATGCTTGGGTGGACTTACCTGCAGCAGACCATGCTGCTTACTTACCTGCCAGTTGAACCCCTGATCCTCTTCTGTTTGGGACTACTTTTCCTGTTGGGTGGGACAGGAGCCACTCCCTAGGTTCAGAACACTGGAACTCTTCTGGAAAGCAGGAACTCTTTTCTTACCTAGGCGTGGCTGTGGAAGGAGACACCTAAGCACTACAGGAGGCTATTTAAACCACACCCGATGGATGAATCTTGCTTTGTGTTATTCTGCATTCTCTGCAGCAGAACGCTCATCGTGTCTTCTGCTTCTGATCCTGGGCCTAAGGGAACAAAGGCTTACCATCCTGGAATCCAGTCTTCAGCAGCACCTGTAAAGACAAAGAAAGAACAGGTTAGCACTACGGTCTTCAGTGGCAGCGCATCTCTTACCTGGTCCATCGGCTGTCACCAACGCCTCGCGCTGCATTCTGGCATCTGAAAGACAAAAGCTTACCAGCTCTTCGCACGCTCCGGAGGTCTTCGCACTGCATTCCGGCATCTGAAAGACAAAAGCTTACCAGCTCTTCGCACGCTCCGGAGGCCTTCAGCGCTGCATCCCGCATCTGAAAGACAAAAGAAGGTGCGTTTAAAGACATTGGGCAACTTTATTACTCACGTGCCATTACTCCTTCCCACGCCGAATCCAGTGGGTATTCCAGCACCCTTCAGCTTCTCTAAAGCTCCGAACTTGTACCTGCAAGATAAAAAGGACAGTTAGTGCGCATCGTGAAGCAGGCTACAAGCGCTTACTTACGTGCTTCCAGGCGCTTCTATTCCTCACGCGGGTTCGATCCTCAACTCTCATCAGCCCGCCATCCGCCATCGCCGGAACCCTGCAAAACAAGAGATATCATTACAAAAGACTTTTAAGACATTTGAAGTGCCCAGAACTTACCGTTCGTGCAGTTAACGACGGACAGCAGTCCTCTGGGGTCAAGAGGCCTGCACCCTTATCCAGTGAAGAAACTGGTTACGGCACCCTGCCCCGAGGCAGATGGAGAGCTCGGCGTTCACTTACCTAAGGTGAGGGCGTTAACCTTTGGGGTTCTACAGAAGAATAGAAAGGGAAGAGGATTGAGGCACCCAATAACCCCAGTTCATTAATCCCATATTTTCTATCTGCAGACATCTTACTCTTTGAGTCAGACATACAGTGCACAGAGGTCCAGCCCAAAGAGCCAACCGTGTGTTACACATCACCTTTGAAGATACGGCATTCACCCAGTCAAGACCGGCGCCTCTGCGGGAATCAGGTGAGCGTTACACACTGCTTTAATAATTCAAATGACTGCTACACCACAAAAAACTAAACCTCACCAAAAAATAAAAATACTACAATTCCAACAATTGAAAGTCCACGAATCCAAAAAGAGAATACAAAAACATTCCCAATTACAAATTTTATTGTACCCAAATATACATTTTAGCACTTCTACTACTTCTATTTCTGAAAAAAAGTAACGAAATAAAGCGATGTCCAATTAATAAATCCCATGACAGCAAACAATGTTTTTAAAAAAAAGGTCACCTTTAGTTAGTATTTTAAAAAGTAAAACTAGCATGGCACACACACACAAGTTAATTTATCTCTTACTACTACTCCTTTAACTTCGAAATCACAAACGTAACAGCTGAACAAATATCACAAGTAAACATTTGTAGTACTGAAAGTAGTCAAAGCATTTCAAGTGCTACTACTAGTATAGTACTGAAAGTAGACAAAGCATTTCAAGTGCTACTACTAGTAAAAACAAACATCCGAAAATATAACTACCTCTGGAACAATTCTATTTGGCAAATTAAGATCTTGGGATTTGGGACTACTTTGAAACTCCTGCCCCAGATGTGTGAAATTTAACTGAAGCAATGTACACCATCTGCAAATTAAAATTAAAAAAAGGGTAACCCTAAAATATATTTAGGAAATTCAGAAGTTGGCAAATAAGCGAAATGAACATGAGCATATATATTTTAGACATGTTTATAAAAATCAAACTGCCAAACAAACTTCAAATAAAACAATAAAAAACAGTTCCACTGAAGTTAGTACAACTTAACAACAAAATACTAAAATAAAGCAAAGAAACTGTAAAAAGGAAATTAACCTCCATCTTCCAAAGTTCCTAAAACATATCAAGTTGGTGGTTGTGCGTCACCAAATCTTGATCCAGGAGTATGCTTATTCTTTTTAGGCTGCTTCAAATGTGGAATAATAATTGCAATACGATAAACAAATGCAGTTACTTGTCTACAAAAATGTGAAGATCAATTAAGACATGCTTTTGTAAAGTAAACCATTATGAAAACCAAACTTTTCTTTTAAAAAATAGTATACATTTTATATCAATTTAAAATAATCAATATTGTAAATGCATACAACACATGATATCGTTTTATATCTATGCTGAACAACACATTAACACTACAGTTTGTACGAATTATAAATATTAAAAAGTAGCAACATAAATAAAACAAAAAGAAAAGTCAAACAAATCTAATGTTATTATACATAAACGAATTGGAATTTTTAAAAATTGCTATTTTCAATTGGAAGGATCTGATTAAAATTGAAGGTCAGGGACAATAACATTTTAAATATATAAAATAAAACTAAATGATACTTAAAATACTTTATAATCAATTACACAACACAAAAAACAGGACGTTTGATTGTTGGTTTAAGCTTCTCTTTAGTAAAACCACAAACAGTGTAGTAAGAAAATAAATAAATTTAAGGAAACAAAAATATATTACCAACACATTAAAAAATATATATTTAAATAACATTTTAACCTCAACTCATTCATAAACATCAAAACAAATATAATGAATCAAATGATATTCATACAAAGAACTCTCTTACCTGGTAAAGTTCTTTCAATGGGATGGTCCGACGATGTATTCCATATCAATGACATGTAATCACCACAGCTGTGCTGCTTTGGAAAATCTTCGGCGTCTGCGTCCTGCGTCGATACGCCGCCCTCGAGGCCCTCCTCCGACGGCCGACGTCACTGGATGTCATAAGTAGGACGCACGAAGCCCGTAGCCTCAGTTGTAGTTTTTTCCCAGAACGTGTGGCACCAGTCTTCTGCCAGCCTGACCCACAAAGCCTTGTGGAAACGTAAGCTGCAATCGCATAAGAAATTCTGTAGCGGGGAAGGCAGGGAGGGAGCGATATGGAATACGTCGTCGGACCATCCCATCGAAAGAACGTTACCAGGTAAGAGAGTAACTTGTTCTTCGAGGGGATTGGGTCCTCCGAAGTATTCCATATCAATGACAGACTCCCAAAGTAGTACCAATGCAAGGAGGTGGGAAAAGAATTTAGTAAACAGAAATTTAGAATGCCCAAACAAATTGCGGGGTAAAGGACTGCCTTGCCAAAGGATAGATCCTGCCCACGGATGGAATCAAGGGAGTAGTGACGTACAAAAGTATGTACCGAGGCCCAGGTGGTTGCATCACAGATGTTACGAATAGGAACACCCCTCTGTAGGGCAGTAGAGGCAGCCATACCCCTGGTAGAATGGGCCCGCAAGCCGACCGGTGGGTCCTTCCCCGCCAAGCGGTAACACTCAGATAGCCAAAATAATCCAGCGAGACAAAAGTCTGTTTCGTCACAGCTTGTCCCAAACGCTTTCCAGCGTAACCAATGAAGAGTTGATCGTCCACTCTGACCCGGGACATGCGTGAAATATAAAAGCTTAACGCTCTCCTAGGATAAAGACTATGGAGCCTCTCCTCTTCCTTACCAGGATGTGGAGGAGGATAAAATGCCGGACAACCACCTTCTGGCCTAAATCAAATTCCGACACCACCTTCGGAAGAAAGGAAGGACAAACTCTAAAGGACAACCCTGTCTTTATGAAACACAGTGAAGGGTGACTTAACTGAAAGTGCCTGTAACTCACTCACTCTGCGAGCGGAAGTGACCGCAACCAAAAATACAGTTTTAAGAGTTAACAGTCTCAAAGGGCATGAACGCAAAGGCTCAAACGGAGCACCCATCAGAAACTTGAGAACAAGGTTCAAATCCCATCTGGGCACCTGGAAAGGTGACGGAGGGAACGCATTAGTGAGCCCTTTCAGAAACTGAGAAATTAAAGGAATTTTAAAATGGGAACACCCTTCAGACGAGCGCTTAAATATGGACAGCGCCGCCAGGTAACCTTTAATGGTACACACTTGCAAGCCCCTGTGGGCCAAAGAAAGCAAAAAGACAGAGCCATGGGAATGTCACATGCAAAAGGATCCACATTCTTAACCCTGCACCAGTCGCAGAATTTACGGCCGCGGTACAGGGACTTTGTTGCGGACCGTCTGGCCGAGAGCAACATCTCCATCACGTCTTCAGGGAGGTCCCAATCCTTATACCTCAACCTTTCAGAAACCAAGCATGAAGGTTGAGGGATCTGACCTCTGGATGAGAACCTGACCCCCCTCCCGTGAGAGCAGATTGTCTCGGTAGGGAAGACGACGTGGAGGGCAGATGGACAAGTCGAGAAGGTCCGGGTACCACGTCCTCCGGGCCCACGCCAGAGCGATGAGGATCATCCGGGAACCGAACCTCCGTAACCTCTGCAGTACTTGTGGGATGACGGGGACTGGAGGAAACGCGTACAGCAGTGGGAATGACCACTCCACCACGAACACGTCTCCTAAGGCTCCTTTTGGAGGAAATTCCCGCGAGCAGAACCTCTCGCACTTCCGGTTGACACTGGAGGCAGAGAGAACCACTTGAGGGGTCCCCCAAAGGGCGAAGATCTCCAGGAGAATCTCCTGAGCCAACTCCCACTCGTGAGAGATCACGCTCTGCCTGCTAGAGTGTCCGTTGTCTCGTTTTCGTCTCCGGCCAGATGAACTGCCGAGATCGAAACTTCCTGCTGGAGTGCCCAGAACCAGAGCTGCATCGCCTCTCTGCACAGAGGAAGTGACCATGCCCCCCCCTTTTTGTTGAGGTAGTTCATGGCCACTGTGTTGTCCGTCATGATCAGGACACACTTCCCCCAGCACAGACGGCACCAAAAGCCTTCAGGGCCAACCTGATGGCCCTCAGCTCCAACAGACTGATATGGAGTCTGGACTCCGACGGAAACCAACGACAGCTGACTGTCAACTCGTTGGCATGAGCTCCCCATCCCGTGAGGGATGCGTCAGTCACGATCGTCACCTCCAGCCAGGGTAGCCAAAATGGAGCCCCCTTCATCAGATTGTCTTCGACGGTGCACCACAGAAGGTCATGGGCGACCGAGGACGGCACCTGAACAGGGTCCGACAACCTGCCGGAGGACAGACCACTGGAGCTTGAGTGCCCATTGCAAAGATCTCATCCGCAACCTGACCTCTGGAACCAGAAGAATGCAGGAGGCCATGAGGCCGAGCAATCTCAAGAACTCTTGTGCACCATCTGCTGAATGTGATGAACCCTCACCTGGGGAGAAAAACACTGCCCCAGGGACGTGTCGAGCACAGCTCCGATGTACTGGAGCTTGAGTTAGCGTCAAATGGGACTTCTTTAAGAAGAGGGAGAAGCCCAGCTTGAGGAGGGAGTGGCAGGTGACTGACAGATGATCCAGGACTTGCTCGGGAGAGCGCGCCCTGATCAACCAATCGTCCAGGTAGGGGTAGACGTGAATCCCCCTTTCCTGAGGTGCGCTGCCACCACTACCATGACCTTGGTGAATTTCCTGCGCAAGGAGCGGATAAGAGATTCCCCGGTGGATTGTCTTGAGGCCTCTGCCGGAAAGGAAGACAGTAGCCGTGGGTTATGATCTCCAGAACCCACACATCTGAAGTAATGGCGCGCCACTCTGCAAGATGCTGCGCCAGCCTTCCCCCAACCGGCGAACCATGGGACATGGCCTCATGTCTGAGCTGAAGCGGCTGCGGCGTTGCCTGAGGGCAAAGAGGCAACAGCCCAAGCGGCCTTGGCACCTCGAGTACCTTGCTTTCCACCTCTGGCACTCCTACGGTGGCCCCATTGACTGGCAGCTCCTCTCGCTTTACCAAAGGACGAGTAATAACGAAAGGAACCTCCCCTCCATTGCTGTCCCCTAGGACGAAAAGGCGGAGGTTGGCGAACTGCAGCACCAAACGACTTCGCTGCAGCTTTGGAGGTCTGCAACCTCTCAAGGCTCTCGTCAGCCTTGCTGCCAAAAGGATGTTCCCCGCCAAAGGGCATGTTGAGGAGCCGGGCCTGCACATCAGGAGCAAATCCCGACTTTCGCAACCACGCAAACCTGCGTATCATGGTGCTCGCCGCCATGGACCGGCTGATGCAATCTGCCATGTCCAAACCCGACTGAACGGCCTCACACATAGCATCCTTACCATCCTGAACCATGGCAAGGAAACCATCCAGTTCATCCCCTTCAGGAATATGTTCATCCGCCAAGGAAACAGTTCCACAGAGTATGCGTGAAACGTGACAAGGCACATACAGAGTTGGCCGCCAGAAGCGCCATACCCCCTGAAGAAAACACTTTCTTCGTCCAGCCGCCAAACCGCTTGTCGTCCCTATCAGGAGGGATGGTAGGATACGATGCCCGCTTTGCCGGGCCGTAGCCGCCTGCAACACCAAACTCTGGAGTGGGGTGCTTGGTCAAGTAGCAGGGGTCGCTACTGGCTGGGCGGTATTTTCGCGGCAAAGACTTGCCCACTGCCGGGAGACTCTCCGGAGCAGTCCAAGCCGCCGCCACCCTCCTCTGTAGAGCCATATGGAACGGCAGTACCGGGTCAGTTGGTGGACCTTGGTCGAGGATATCTGTAAGGTCATGTCATGATGCCTACCCCCGGGGACCCAGACCAGGTCCAGCAACCCCGGAAGCAGGCATCAAGTTATCTTGAGCAAGCCCAAAAACCCCTGCTAGGGGCTGTTTTGGGTGCGGTCCTGGTGCTTATGGCGCCAGACTCATATGGAGAGTCAGTCTCAAAGAGTAGAACTTACCTGATGCAGACCATGCTGCAATCTTACCTGATGCAGACCATGCTGCAAGAGCTCCAAGCCAAATGATGCTTGGAAGAGACTATTTTACCAAGCGACTATTTTTTACTCAGGCGGGGCTGGGGAGGAATACTTACTTGGGACTACTTTGGAGGCTATTTAAACCACGCCCGAAGAGCAGCACACGCTTCGCGTTATTCTGCATCCAGCAGCGTAACGCTCACCGTGCCTGCAAGTCTGCGTCTAGCCTTCTGCCGCGCCCGCCTCGAGTTTGGAGCTCCTACAAAAAGGGAGAAAGAAGGAGAAAAGTTTAGAACAAGAGCAATACCTTTGATCCTTACCTGAATTCCCGATCCATCGCGCCTTCGAGCTGGAAGAAAGAAGTTATTTTATGCGCGTCGCCTCGCCTGCTGCAGCGCCGCGCTGACCTTACCGGCCTTCGCAGCATCTTCACATTCCACCGCATCCTCCTGCATGTTCCCGCCGCATTCCGGCACCTAAGGAGTAGACAAGAACAGCAAGGTGAGCCAAGGGAATACACAGAGGAATATTAGTTATCCCCCCCCATAGACTTACCTGATTTTACCACCGGGGGTACTATTCCTCTTCACGGGTCGGCGCAGCTTCCACTGCATCTTCGCCGAACCCCGGCCCCCAAGGGGAAACAAAAGGACAGCAAGGTGAAACAAAGGGACTATCAAGGGGAACCCTCCTCACCACAATAGACTTACCTGATTTTACTGCCAGAGGTATTATTCCCCGAGGCTTCATACTTTCTCTCAGCGCCTGAATAAGGGAGAAAGCAACAGGTTACATATTGACATTATTTATCGAACTGTGTTGGAAATACAAATCCTTACCAGAATATTACCGGTTGCCACGAGGAACTCTTCACTAGGGTCAAGCTGGAATCGGACAAGAGTGAAAGTCAGGCATTTGAACTCTTATGAAGTACATACTTTTCGGAGTCAATATTGTTCTGGAACTCACCAATTCCTTCGAGCCAGTGAAGCAACTGGTTACCAACGCGCCCCTGTGCTTAATACAGGATGGAGAGCTCATCTTTTCAAACCATCAGGTGAGACTATAAGGGGGGACATCAAAGGTGATCCGTGGGGAGAACAGCGGGGGTGGGGGGATTTACACTCAACTCCACGGGTGGTTAATTCCCTTTCTCCATTTGCAGAAGAATATTCCTACGGGCCAAGCAAACGAAGCTAGGAGGGCCAGTCCAGTCCGTCATCTCGGCCCTATGCGTCACATTGATGGAGACCGCAGCTGTCCAGTTCAGATCGATGCCTCTGTGGGAGCCAGGTGAGCGTAAGAGGTCATCCTGAAGAAAATCCCCTGGGGGAGCAGACCAACCCAAGTACTCGGTGACCCTGTACATAAGGCGCCGGTATGTGGAGTTGGCATGAGTGCCAGGCTCAGGCCTACAAAACTGTATCCTGCAGGGATTGCCGCAAGTCTTCAATCTGGCTATGGCCCGAGAAAATCTCGTCCGGTATCGTATCCAGAACCATGCCATCATCAGAGCCCTCATCCACCTCCGAAATAAACTCAAGCTGGCGGAAAGAAGGCACAGAATGCGGAAAAAAGCCATGCTTGGCCTTTGCCAGAGCCTTTCTAGGCGGTTCCACCGAGCCCCAGGGAACCCCTGTCAAAATGGCCTTGAAAGACGTCTAGTGAATCGGCGTCGAACGCGGCGCCGACAGCATCGATGGCGCAGACAGTCCTCGAGGCCG
Organism: Ambystoma mexicanum; assembly: GCF_040938575.1. Lineage (NCBI taxonomy): Eukaryota > Metazoa > Chordata > Amphibia > Caudata > Ambystomatidae > Ambystoma > Ambystoma mexicanum. Next base: position 549,189,136 of record NC_090932.1, read on the forward strand.
GGGCACCGAGCGTGTCTCGACAGGCTGGGCGCCGACAACTTCTTCAAAGGCAGGGCCTCGAAAGAGTCCGTCGACGACCTCGGCGCCACCAGCTTCGACGTCTTCCTTGAAGACATCACAGGTTCACACAGTCTCGAGCGCATCGAGGACCGGGACCTGGAACGGGCATGCCGAGAACGATTCCCCTTGTCCAAGCGGGACCTTTCCCGCGAATCAGGACGACCACCCGAGCCTGAAGGCGTACGAGCGGCGTCTCTCGACCGATCCCGACCAACCCCACTCAGAGGCGTGGACGGACCAGTGCCCTGTGATTTGAGAATCGCCAACATTTTCTTCCCGAAGGAAGCCCATTCCTCTGGCGTCGTGTGCTTGGTGGGGTAAGCGACCAGCCGACGGGCGGAGTCCTCGGAAAAGGATGGGGAAGGCGACCAATGACAGCGCTTCCGAGAGTGCCTCGAAGAGGCAGAGGAGTGGTGGGACCGACTCCGGGACCGAGACCCACTGGACTCCGACGACTACCCGGAGAGTCGCCTCTCGAATCGTCCGTCGAAAGCCCCGCAAACCTCGACTTCCGTAGCTTAGACACCTTACCTACCAATAACTTCTTCCGCTCCCGCAAGGCTTTGGACGTGAGCGACTGGCAGTCGACACAGTCATCCGTGTCATGGGCCTCCCTGAGGCACCAGAGGCAGGCGTTGTGCGAGTCCGTAACCAACATCTTGGACCCACAGTCCCCGCACTTCTTAAAGCCCGGACGCAGTGTGGAAGACGAGGTAGACATCTTCACGAAGAAAGACTTCACAATACGAAACAGGTTCGAAGAACCGAGAAAGAACAAGAACTCCAAAGAGTCGAGGCACGCCGAGATCTCCGAAGCGAACACGTTCGCGGAAAAAACGGAACTGAGGCTACGGACGTCATGCGTCCTACTTATAACATCCAGTGACGTCGGAGGAGATCCTCAAGGGCGGCGTATCGATGTCATCGACGCAGGATGCAGATTTTCCGAAGCAGCACAGCTGTGGTGATTACATGTCATTGATATGGAATACGTCAGAGGACCCAATCCCCTCGAACTAATTTTCATAAAGTAAACTACAATTAAACGTACACCGTTAATTCAAACTATAACATTTCTTTAATACAAAAATACACATAATATAATTCCTATATAAACTTCCATTTAATAAAATAACTAGCAAATATACTTTACTTCAATACCCAACAGCTAAATAAAAAGATTAACATTTCTATTGAATAATTTAGTTTTAAAAATAACCAAATTACATTTAAACATAAAATACAACATGTAGTACACAATCATACATCATACTAAACAAAACAATCAAATACAATATAAATATTTTTCAAGATCTATTCACAAATTATACAATTTACAAACATTAACATTTAAAATTATAACTCCTACTGTACATAAACACAAATACATACTACAAAATAACTAAATAATGCAAAACGCATATAGTTACAAAAGCAGCCCAAATGTAATTCACATTAAAATAAAGCAATACGAGTAGCTTCACATTTTTATCAAATACAAAGAAATATTTGAAAACAAATTACATCATTGTACCTTCTCGCTCATCTTTATATCGAGCGGCTGCAGGTGAGGTTACTTGATCAGGGACCCTCCTGGGCCCGGTTTGATTTAAATTGGCCACTGTTAGCAGGCCCTGAACCGGTCCCTCGCTGCCCTGGCACCTCCACTTCCTTCTCCCTCCCCCGCCTCCGAGCCCCCCCCCCGCCCGGTCCTGATTGGGCAATTCTGTACTCAATGCTCACCTTCCCAGGACAGCCCTCTGCCTGTGCAGCCCCAGTGGCGAAAGGCCCTGAGGCAAAGGGCGGCTCAAGAAAGTGTCTGCAGGTGTCAGCAGGGGAAGCCAGTGAAGCCAGCGACCTGGCATCAACCAGCAAAGTAAGTGTGGCATGGGAGGGGGTAGAGCAATTCCTCTACTCCAGAAAGCCCTGCCACTCTACATTACCTTACCTCAAAACTATGAATGTTAGCAAGCGACAAACTTGGACAGAATTGTTTTTTTCAACATTTATTTATATTCTTTCAATAGAAATGTGCAGCACAATTTTCAGAACAACAATCTTGAACTAAAATAACCAAATCACAGCACCATAACTATAAATTAGGGCATGAAACCTATATACAATCACAGAAAAACCCCACCGCCCCCAACCAAAAAGATGACAGAAATTTGAAATGACACTAGTATAGATCAGTACATTTCCCCCAGATCTTCTAAGTGATCAATCTATTGTTTTTCCTGTAAATCACCATTTCTACCTTTGCAAGTTTGTGCATTTAATCAATCCATTCATCAAACAGCGGAGCGATCTTGGATTTCCATCTCTGTAGGATTAACCTTTTGCCAACAATAGTGCCTCTGAACAGCCACTTTTTCTGAGAAACATTCAAGACATCCAACAACTCATCACCCAAGATCATGGTTTTGAAATCAAGGTCAAAATTCTTACCTAACACAATCACAAATGCCTCACATACTTTCGTCCAAAAAGCACAGACTCTAGCACAGCTACAAAGCATATGCTTAAGGGAACCGACCTGATGAACACAACCCCAACATTCATCCGAATCCGAAAGATCACGCTTCATCAAACATTCCGGGCACCAATAAACTCTATTCAAGATCTTAATTTGCATGGATCTCTCTCCAAGATTAAGTCAGAGAAGCATTACATTCCTACACATACCATGCCAAACAGCCCGGGTAACATTGAAGTCAATTCTCCTGCTCCATCCCGCCCAGAGGACGTCATTACTCCTGTAATTCGCAACTATCAGCTTGTACAATCTACTAATTCTTCAAACGCCTATAATCAGCCTTCAAAAAGCCCAAAGCGTCCCATTTCTCTTTCACTTCGTCTGCAGATAGCCACCTTCCATCGCTCTCAATATCACCGATCCATTTCACTCCACCTAAGAACCACTCGGGCCAAAACAGCATTCTTCCGTTAACTCTTATCATTGGATTTAACCAAACTGAAGCTTGCAGTGATTTTAGGGCATCAACTCCCAACAGCTCTAGCAGATTTCTCCAAGCTTGAAGCCCACTTATGACGACTGTAAGAAGGTGCAAAAAGCCTTTGCTGATAAACTAAAAATGGCCCAAAAGAAAATCCTCCAAGAATTAACCAAAATAACCCCTACTGCTAATCAGAGAACCAAATCATGACAATACCGAGGAGGCACAGTCCAATTCTAAAACTACCTCTAAATCCTCAGCCGAAGGAGAACAATCTCCTCAACAATCTCAAGCAGAGTTCGGTTTCAGAGAACATACTACGACAGATATCTGTAACATTATGCGGGCCATGCACCCTACAAGTTGCCCAGGTGAACTATTACTGCCAAAAATCATACTAGAACATAAAGACTTGTTTGCCCCTTTTCTCAGTCGTTTTGTAAATTCTTCCATCCGTACTACCCATATCCCCCTTCTATAAAACATGTAGTAGTCACTCCATTGTTAAAAAAGGCCGGCCTAGATCCTAATGATGCCGCCAATCACTAACACCCTTTTTTTTTCTAAAGCTTGTGGATAAAGTAGCTACGTTACAATTGCAGGCACATGTGTCAGAAAGAGGCATCTTTTACAAAAAACAATGAGGGTTTCGTAGCTTCCATGACACCGCGAGTGTCTTGTTGGACTTGCAGACGCATATGCTATCTGGGTTGGAATCCGGCAAGTCAGGGCTGCTGATGTTGCTCAATTTATCAGCAGACTTCGACTTGCTAGATCATGGGATTCTGCTGGATCGGATGTCCACTGTCGGAGGTCGCTCAGGAGGAGGCAATAACTTGGCTCAAATCATTTCTTGAGGGGCGTAGCTCCCCGAGTACATTGGGATGAGTGCCTCCGATGCCGAGATTACCATCTGTGGAGTCCTTCAGGGGGCTTGTGTCTCCCCCCTGCTTTTTAACATTTACATTATCCCACTATGTAGGGATCTTGAAAATTCAGACCTTTTTTTCTGCAATTATGCAGATGATTTTCAGTTGGCACTGGAGGTTGGCAGAGACCACAGTAAAGACCAACAAACATTAGACCGGGTCTATCAAATGGTGAAAAGCTGGATGACAAGTAATTGGAAAGCCACAAATACGGAACTAATGTTATATGGCCCCAAACAAGCTAGAGAGAAGCTGGGTCCCCAGTATAACAGCTTCCTAGTTGACGGTTGTCAGATACCACTGGTACTCAAGGTTAAGACCCTGGGCATTTATTTGGAGGCCAATGTAGATAACAAGGCCCATGTTGACGCAATCGTAAAAAGCACCAATTATCATCTGAAAGTGCTTCGTCAAGTGGCCCCGCTGGTTTCAGAGGAAAAACTTGGCCCGTAATATTACCCAGAGTGGATTACTGCAACGCCCTCATGGGAGGAGCGAAGAAGGCAGACCTTCAAAGACTCCAAAAGATTCAAAACGCTGCGGTGCACACCGTCTTTCAGATGAAGAGTCTAGAGCCCACATCAGCAGCCATCAGTAGTCTCCACTGGCTGCTAGTCTCAGCGAGAATACAGTTTAAGCTTCTGTCAATTTGTCACAAATGTGTCTATGGTGACGCACCTATAGATCTTAAGAACAGGCTGAAACTATACACGCCTAGTAGATCTTTTCGCTCAGCTAAGGCCTGCTCCCTACATGTAGACAGAGTTAAAAGAGCTTGTGGAAATGGCTACTCTTCGTGTGCAGGCCACACAGGCCTGGAATGCCCTGCCGGCTCTTGTACGTAATACAGCCAATCTCCTGATCTTACGGAAACAGTTGAAGACCTTTTTATTCTCATAATATTCTGATCCAGCTACCTGGTTGTATTAGATAGGGCTCTATCTTCCTTCTTCATGGCGCTATGCCGCCTTAGGGCTTTGGGGCCTTATAAATAATATAACATAACAAGCTTCCCGTAAAAATTCAGTATTAATGTAGTAAGGCATATTCGTTTAAGCCATCTTCACAGTCAAGTCTGACAACTTCGGCAAAACACGGGACCGTAACTTCAAAGTCAATCATTCCGATTGACGGCATGACACCAGGGGAGTGAGCGAAAAAGACCTAGTCACCAGGGCTAATGACATAATCTTCCAGATACGGGCAGTAGAGATAAAAGGCTGTGTGTTATTTGAGTGCATAGAAGGCACTGCAAGTCCATCCATACTCGCATGAAAGCAAGCCAGTTCTCACTGATACAAGGCACGGTCTGCCGCCAGTAGCTGTCCGCACGTTCCCGGACTAAAGCACCCAACATCCTTAACTAGTACAGGCAATGGCGTGGCACGTCAAAAGAATTGTGAATGTCAGCATGTGCCACACTTGGGACAGAATTGGGAGGATTAGCAATCGACAGACTTCGATAGAATTCTTGAATAATAGCCTGCTTCGCATCTAGACAGATTGGTGAATATTAGCATGCACAACATTTAGATAGCATTGTGAAAGCCAGCAAATCGACACCTCTGTGAACGTTAGCAAGTGCCACATTTGGATGGAATTGTGAATATTGGCCTGCGTTGTATCTGGACGGATTTGTGAATGTTGGCAAATGCGACACTTGGATAGAACAGTGAATATTGGCATGCCTCGCATCTGGGTAGATTTGTGAATGTTGGCAGGTGCCACATTTAGATAGAATTGTGAATATTAGCATAATACAGGATTCTCAGAATCTAGACATTTAGCCATGCTGCAAAGGTTAGCTGTGAAACAAACCTACTAACCAAAAAGTTCAAAATGTCTGCATATTTAGCTCACACAAAAAACTCACACAACCACCTCCCGCACAGCAAACTGCAAGCACTTCACCACACTGCAATAACAAACACACACATAGGCCGCACCAACAGCACACAAGGACCAACTCCGATCAGCTATTTGCACCAAAGTTCAGCGCACCGTGTATACCGAACTGAAGCTGCCAAGCCAACATAATACCATTCCTCTCACTGTCCCATTCCCTCTTCACCTTACTAACCCATAGCGCCTTCTTGTTTGCAGATCCACCTGAGCGCCTGGGGACCAACTCCATTGGTGACAGTATGCGGTAAAAATACTTTTAACATCTAACACCTTCACTGTCAGAAATGTTATAACCCAAGCAAAATATTACAAAACAAAAAACAGGGCGAGTTAAGGTTACAATGATTTTATTTAAATACAATATATTTTTTAAATGTATTGATTATATATTTATGTTATGTTAACGTTAGGATTTGGACTTGGCTCACCAAAACAAATTCTCAATTTTTTTTACACAGTGGTAGGGGCTTAGAATTTGCCGTTTCATACCTGCCTGTGTTGTTACAGCCATCCGTAAAGTAGTTCCCAGGGCCTCAGGACAATACACTGGACAGTACCAGTTCAATATGACCTGTAGTTTGTATGAACATTCCAATTGTTCTTAAATTATTTAGTAATATATATTAATGTTAATAAAAAATGAATGATTAGTAATTTATAATGGTTTACTTTATTATTTCAAGTAAGCATATTTTATTTCAAATTTCTTTTTGTATTAACAAAACAGAGATTCAAGTAGTTTTCATAGGTTTTGCAACACCATACATCGAAGCATAAACCCATAAGACACAATAACAAAATACTCAGTACATGAATTCTAAGGGAGTGGCGGGGGGGGGGGAAATCACATTTTGTTTTTATTTAAAATGTTAACAATCCTGACAATTCAAAAAACATGTTTTATTGGTTTTGCTGTCAAGTATAAACATCAACAGTATCTTCAATAGCCCCCACCACACGTCACTCTGTCCACCCCTCTGCCGCCCTCCCCCCCAGCCCCCAACTCCCTCGTCCCCTGTCCCCTACCCCCCCCCCTGGTGGTGTGGGATAGTGCTTTAGTTTGGGTATGGCGAGAGTTACATGATGTCCAAAATTCAGATATTGTGTGAGCACCACTGGAACATATAGTCGCTTAGTCGCTTTTCAGGCAGGTAATGACGTGTCCCCAGTCTTTCCGAAAAGCTTCAGGTGGTCCTTGGAGTTTGAAGGTCATCCATTCAAGTGAGATGAATTTCCACAACTTTTACAGCCAGTCATAGGTTGTGGGCGGGTATTTTTGTTTCCAATGTTGGACTATTGTTAGCCATGCTGCTATTACCAGGATCATTACTCCCCTCTGTTGTGGTTTCGTGTGGGTCTTCTGTCCTGTTCCCACAGTCCAGCCAACCAAACTTTGCCCTGTATTTAGTCTGTCTTCTGTAACATTTTGTTCGCTCAGGATTTCACTCCCCCCCCCCCAGAAATTCTGAAGGCCCGGGCAGCTCCACCAAATAGGTTTCCAGTCTCCTTTCGTGGGGCATCCTCACCAGTATTGGTCATTGGTGGACGGATACATTGTGTGGAGTCTTTCCAGGGTATAATGCCATTGCAAAATTACTTTCTGCCACATTTCTCTCACTTGTATTGTGAGCGTTAGCTTGGGGATTATGCGCCATACGTGTTCTCATTGTTGCCTCGTGATGGGTTTGCCCAGCGTCCTTTCCCATCATTTCATATAGTTCCATTGTATGTTTTCCCCTTAATCGTTCAAGAGTTTGTAGAGATTGGAGACTATCTTTTTGGAGCCTGTGTCTGTTCTCAAGTTCTCAAACGATGTTAGTTGTCTTGTGGCTGCTTCTTCGTTGCTGGGGGTCGGGGGGGGTGTAATCTAATGTTTAAAGGGGTGTACTGAAATTCCTCTCCGGTCGTTATCAACAGTGTCTGCTTGCATTTTTGACATGACATTTCAGATTACCCCCTGTGCATGTCGCCGATTTTGCAGCATCCCGCTTGTATCCATTTGTTGTACGTGTTCCATTCTACCCGCGGTTGGAAGTTCGGGTTTCCGAACAACGGGGTGAAAGGTGATGGGTATGTTGTCAGGGCTCCTCTTTTGACCACTGAGTCTCATGTCTCAAGCCCTGCACCAACTACCTCACTTATCTTAGTATTGGTATGTCTAACGTTTGTTTAGCCATAGTAGATTAGAGAGGCATGAGCCCGCCACGGTCCTGTCTGGTCCATATGTGTTAAGGTGATTGCGCTACCCATTCTTTTATCACTCAAATGTGCTGCCTCGTGTTCCTACAAAAGTGGGGGAGTGCTAGTCATCCTTGGTATTTCTGAGCGGTTAGGGTCGACATCACAATTGTTGGGGTTTTATGTTTCCATATAAAAAAAAGGTACTCACTATTTTGTTTAGTGATCTAAAGAACAATCTCAGGAGCTTCACTGGCAGTGTTTGAAAGTAATAGAGTATTTTCGGCAGGATCAACATTTTTATACTGTCAGTCTCCCCCCACCACAAAATGCTAAGGGGGGTCCACTTCGTTAGGTCTGCTTTTAGTTTGCTTAAGAGGTTCGGATAGTATAGTTTGCGTTAAACATTTGGTCGATTGAGGGCGTTAGTGTGATCCTTAGGTATGTGATCCCGTTCGGGGCAATATTCAGTTGGGTTGTTCTGGCCAGCTTTTCTACTATTGAGGGGTCCTGCGTTAGGTTTCGTATTTCTGATTTTTGTTTATCTTTAGACCGGAGATGGAGCCAAATTGGTCTAATTTGTTTATCAGCTCAGGGAGTGAGCGTTCTGGGGTTGTCAACGCGATCAGCAGGTCGTCCGCAAAAGCCATCGTTTTGCCTTTATCCCCTCCCATGGTTATCCCCTTCACCAGTTGAGTTTCCTGAATCCCTATTAGGAGTGGTTGCAGAAAGATGGCACACAGTAAGGGTGAGAGTGGGCATCCTTGTCAGGGGCACTTGTCTCGTTATGGTTCCATTCAGGGATAGCCGTAGCGAAGGCGTGTTTTAGTTGGCCTTCATCATTTGTAGGCATTTCTCTCCAAAGCCCATGCTTTCCATGGTGTGAAAAGAGTTGTGGCCACTCTATCAAATGCTTTCTCTGCATCTAGGGGCACGAAGATAGCTGGTACTTGGATTTGTTCTGCTTTTTCGATTAGGTGGCGCACCATGCAAGTGTTGTCCGCTGTTTGTCTTGTGGGTATAGATCCGGATTGGTCCAGGCCCATTAGTGTGGGAAGCAGCCGTGAGAGTCTCTGCGCAAAGATTTTCATATATAGTTTTGCATCCAAGTTAATTAGGAGGATTGGTCGATATGAACCTGGGAGTGATGGATCCTTTCCTGGTTTGGGAAAGATTACCAGTTTTGCCTCGTTCATGGAGCGGGTTATGTGCCCTTTGCTCCTGAAACTGTTAAACACGTTAGTTAATTTTGGGGCCAGCACCTGCTGCTATTTCTTGTAGAAGGCGTCTGGGTATCTGTCCAGGCCCGGCACTCTATTACTGGGGAGTTGTTTGATTGCATTGCGGACCTCCTCCAGTTGTATGTCCCTTTCTAGAATCATCTTATCTGTTTGAGATCTGGGGGAGAGTTATTCTCCCAAGGTATTCCTTCTGTTTGTCTTCCCTTGGTTCATCAGATTTGTATAGGGTCTGGCAGTAGTCCCGCATTTTTACCCCATTTCCTCATTTGATGTCTTAGTTTGTCTGTGCTTTTATGGCTATTAGGTCGCCTCGTAGTACAGCTTTCAAAGCTTCCCAAATGATGTTCTGAGGGGTAGCCACTGTGTCACTGTCGGCGAAGTATTGATCGATCTTCGCTTTATTGTTTCTACTATTATGCTGTCTTGTATGATATATCTGTTGAGAATTTCCTTGTCGAGATCCCTCCCATGTCTCATTTATGTTGAATGTTGCCGTTATCGGGGGATGATCCGATAAGGCGATCGGTCCTAGTTCTATATCGCCCACCTTACCCACTAGACCCGTGGGAGGTCCAGATGTAGTCTCTCCGTGATTGGGAGATATATACGTGTGAAGTAGGTGAAGTCTTGTGCTTCCCCTCTCTTGGTTCGCCATAGGTCATGGAGCGCTAGAGTCTCAAAAGTTTTTTTCAGTGCTATTGAGGAGATTTGTCCCAGATTGTTCCTTGGTGCTTCTATCTAGTCTGGGATCCCACGCTAGATTGGAGGTCTCCCCCACATATGATTTCCCCTGTTGCAAGCCCCTCCAGAGTCATCAGGGCCCCTTTTATGAAACTGTCCTGGCCCGTATTGGGGGGTATAAATCGAGGCTAGCGTCAGTTGTTTGCCTTCTATGTCTATATTGAGCAATAGATAGCGTCCCTCCTTGTCTGAAAGGAAGCTCTGGACGCGTGTATTTAGCCTGTTTTGTAGGGCTATTAGGACTCTCTTTTCCCCTGCGTTCGCTTGGTAAATTTGTGATGCCCATCTAATCTTAACTTAGCTCCTGTCTGCCTTCTTAATATGTGTTTCTTGGTAAATAAGAATGTCCACTTTCAATCTCCCGGCTAGTCGTTCTAGTTTCTTCCTCTTAATTGGTGTGTTCATCCCCCGGACATTAAATGTCGCGGCTTTCAATGGCTTTCCGTTTCTGCTAGCCATACCCCATTACATTTGTTCCTGTGTCCTTATGTCCCCGCTACCTGATCATTTCCCCTTACGCTCTCTCACTCTACTTCATCCTTTGTTCACTTCCCACACCACATATCCCCCTCCCTCCCCCTCTTTCCCAACTCCCCCCTCCCTCCGAGCGGCTAGGTTCCTAGGTGCTACGGGACAAAGTGTCCCTCACGCCTGGCCCCCAAACAACCTCCGGTTTATCTTGTGGGGGTTCCTAAACCCTACTTGCGATTCCAACATCACCTTCCCTCTTTCTCCCCGAGCTGCGAGTTGTGAGATTCCAAGTGGACCCCCCATCCCCTTTGACATGGTGTGGTTGTTCCTTAATCCCTTTTGTGGATTGTCAGGGTGTTATTTAGTCCTCATCTTCTCCTGCCTCCTCCATTTCTCTTCTCCACTGTCTTCCAGCCCCCCAGTTTTCCTGGGCCTTTTTGCTCGTCCCCGAGACTGGTTATGGTCGCTGTTGTCATCCTGGTGTATATGTAAAATTTGTACCCCCTCCTCGCATGTTGTGATCCTGTGTTGTCGCCCCTCCCATGTAAATAGTAGTCTGAACGGGAACGTCCATTTGTATCTCACTAAGGGTGGTTGTTAGATGCTGGAATATGGGCCCCATTCTCTGCCTTTTTTGGAGGGTAGATTGTGCAAGGTCCCAGTATAGTTGTACTTAAAGTCCATTTACTCGCAGTGGGCCTGCCGTTCTTGCTTTACACAGGATCTGCTCTTTTTGGGTAAATTATGTTATTGCGGCTAGCATTTCCCTAGGCCGTGCCCCTGGCTCAGAGGATCTTCTTGGGCCTACTCGGTGTAGTCTGTCGACCTGGACTTGAGTTTCTGTTTTCCCTGTAAGAACTTCTGTGAACAGTTGGAGGACTGCGTCTGTTAAATGTTTGTAGTCTACAGATTCCGTTTTGGATTCTAATGTTGGATCTTCTTGTATGCAATGGAGTTCCAGGTTACTGGAGAGGCGGGATTATATGCTCTAGTACCTCGTTTGATTTTTGAGTGTCTTCTATTTTTGCACCATTTTTTCCAGGGAATCTGTCCTGTCTTCCAGTATCGCAATGTCCACCTTCACCTCCTGTAGGGATTGTTTCATGTTCTCTTTCAATGTTTTAACTTGCTCCTGGAAGGAGAGTAGAAATTGACTCTGGAAGTCTTTAAAGCAATATTGCATGTCATCTTTGGTCATAGCGTTCTACCCATTTCCTGTCGTTCTTGGGAGGAGTTTCACGCCAGTGGCACCCCCCCCAAAGTCGGAATTCCAGAGCCGTTTTAGATTTTTTGAGTGTTTCCATGGAGAGGGGGGGCTGATTGTGCTGGGGTTGTGGTTTTCAGTCTGGACTTTGACATCAATACTGTTGTTGCTGCGTTTCTTAATTTGCACTTCCTGTGGTCTCCGTCTGGTTGTGGTTACCCACTGCAAGCCTGCTTTTGGGCCTGGTCCGCTCCACCACGCTTTTCGACCGAGTATGGCGGGGGTGTAAAGTTGGTCAGTATCTTCATTCCCCTTTATACTTGGTCAGCTGTGTATGGGGAATTTCCCTCGTGTTTATCCCTTTTTTTGGACTCTTCCCGGAGGACTTGTGTAGGGCTGTTTCCTCCTGCTTCCCTTTATTTAAGTCCCCCACTCAAGGTGGAGGAGTACTGCTTGTATGCTGTGGGGAGGGGCTTCTGTGGTGGAACGTGCTCTCCGTAGTGCATGTGGGTGCTGGCATGGGTTTCTCCCCCTTCTTGGTGGTGGAGGCTGTCTTATTGTTTCCCCCCTCAGCGTTCACAAACTTGACCTTTATTTAATAGCGGGATGCAGTTTATATGCAGCAGTGTGGCTTCCTTGATGCTATTTCACAAGATTTCGATCTGGGGGCGCCTTTGGTCCTTCTGCCCGTTGTCTGAGGAGTTATGCTGTTCCCATTGTCCCTAGGTTACTTTCCCTCCGTGGGCCGGCACCGAAAGGGAGACTTGTAGTGCTGGATGTCAAGCATTTCCTCTGGCAGGGCTCTGTTATAGTAGTGGCGGTGTCCTCAACTTCCCTGGTATGTCGGGTGTTCGTCTCCGGAGCGCTGCGTGTTATGTTGTGTATGTTGTGTATGCAGAGGCCTCTGCTCTTCTTTGGTATTGTTGCCGTGCCCGCCTTCCCTAAAGTTGGTTCTGATGGTGTGTCGAGTGTTGCTCGGTGCCCCCACGCCCCTGCTGTATTTCGTGACGGAGGTTCATGTCCCTCACTTATCAGATTTCTGGAGGGTGGTGGGGGTCAGGGGCGTGCGTGGCGTTTCCCGGCTGTGTTCTACTCTTGCACTCAAGTGAAGGTAGTCTTGTTCCTGCGACGCTGCAGGAGGCTTGATCTGGGACTCTGACCCTCTGGGACTGGTCTGCTTGCCTGGTGCTGCTTCTTTTCCCGGATCGCCATGGAGGTCCCAGCTGTTGTGGTCTCATGTCAGGTCCTGGCGTTTGCTTGCCTCTTCGCTCTGGGGTGTTTTGCGAGCTCTCCCGAGGTGATCAGGGGTCACTTCTTTGCTCATTTTGGTGCTCCGAAAGGGCAGAAGCCCTCACTGTTCCCTCTTGCACCTCCCTGTGATTGCTGCCATGCTTCTTCCCGGCCCGCCGTAGGATTCACCTCCACTCTGATCCGTATCACCGCCCCCTGTTTTGATTCTTTTCCAGGTATCTGCAAGGTTGTTTTAATGTTTCTCTCCTTCGTCAGAGTACCCTCCGTTACGGAGTGGTGCTTAGTGGCAGATGGGGGGGAGGGGGCGGGGGGGGGGATTGGTTGGAATCGCTTTAGTGCTTTGCTTATTAATGCGGCCCGGCAGGGAAAGACACCTACGTACGTCCTCTGCCGGCTGCCATCTTGGAATCCGAATCCTGACAATTTTAAAGGTGTATGAAATAAAAGTAATGATGTAATATGACATGTGAATTAAAGGGTTTGTCCAAGTCAACACCACCAATCATACATATCAGTCTATAAATAAAAATGGTATGCTCTGCTATCCAGATCAACAAATGTTATTGGCACTGCTTAGACTACATTACCAACATTACTCAGACTATCCTAATGTAGCATAATCATCACTTTGTCCATGCACTCTTATTTTGGCTGGTTTTTGGGCCAGGAGTTCCTCAGAATATAACTTAATGTACAACAAAATGTGGTCTTGCGTCTAGTGACCCTTGTCCACACAGGACCCAGTGTTTCCATACTCCCTTTGACGACCAGATCCCACTGAATCAACACCTCTATCTGTCCGTTGACAATGTGTCAGGCCTCTTCTGCTCGCTTCATCCTTATACACCCCCTCCCTTATCAAAAGCAGTTCTCACTTCGGCCATGCGCTCCCGATGGGGGTGGGTGGATGGGTACATACTGGGCGAGTAATACCATGTACAGCTCAAAGGGGTCTTGCATCTATTGACCCTTGGCCACCCCAGACCCGCTGTCTCCATACTCCCCATTGTCGACCTTGTCCTATGTATGTTACAGCTGACAAGTCCCTGGATCTATTCTGCTCATTTCATGTTTCTCCCCTCGCCCACCCACCACTTCATTATCAAAGGCAGTTTTCACCTAGTGCCTACACGGACAATGGTCGTGGGTAAGCACAATCTTACATTTTACATCAAGCCGGCACTTACCGTAAAGTTTACACATACTATTTGAACAGTCATATTAAGGTATCACGTCCCTAACAAAACCAAGAACACACCAAAGTTAGGGGCAGTCCTTCACAGGACAAATTCCCATACACCCACTTTCCATAAAAGCATAAACTACTTGGCAAGTAAACATCTCTGCAGTCTACTATGGATATTATCATTGCAAGGCTACTCATCATCATTGCAGAATATACACATACTTTTCCAAACCACTGGTGATCAAACGCTTGTTTTAGTTCTAGTTCTCATCATCACCCAAGTTCCTTCATAATGCGTTTTAATCCATTTGCCGCCATATTTTATTTATTTAATGTATTTATATTTTGATAGTTAGGCGCTTATACAGCAAGTAAAAATCTTTTTCAAAGCACCCACAGGGCGATGTGGGGTGTGGGGGGTGGTTCACAAGGGAGTGAAATACATTACATAATTAATAAGAGCAGTGGTGGGAAAAGGAGCAAAAACTAACCTACTATGCCTGGTGAGTATTCAGAACGTGCAAGTGCAGAAAGGAAAAGGTGCTGGAGGGGTCCGGGCTTATGTGTGAGCCACAGATGAAGTGCTTGGTTGTTGAGTGCTACATGGCCATGGGACACTTTAGGACAGAGTGCGATCCTCCAGGGCGGAGGGTGTGCCAGGGGAAGTGCTGAGGGAAGACAGGAGCTGAGCCGATTGGGCGTGGGAGGTCAGGGGCCCAAGGATGCATAAGGGCCCTGAACACCCATCACAGCAAATATGGGATTAGCAGAGAAGAGAACAAGGAAAGGAGGTGAAGAGAAAGGTCTTGAGGAGCTTCAGGAATTTAAGAAAGTCCTGCTCAAGGCGCAGAGGCAGTGGGAGGCTGTTCCATAGGAGGGAGCCAGCCGAGGAAAGCGATCGACCACCTATCCACTGTTTAGCAAAACACTTTACACACAATGAGTTGGTGCCAGAGGAACAAAGTGGTCTAGAAGGAAAGTATTTAGCAAGATAAAATTGAAGATAGTGGGGTCCACGGGCCCAGACAGCCTTGTGGATTATGCTGAGGGATTTTAATTTAATCTGTGCAGCAACCACGCGCCAATGAAGACTTTTAATGGCAGACGAGATGCAGTCCCTGGGTTTGAGGCCAAGGATAAGTCTTGCTGCCCTACTCTGGATTAGCTAGAGGCAGCCCTCCAGATAAGGTGCATATAGTGCCTTTTTACGCATGTAATTATGGCCAATACGGATGATTACATTTTCTACTGCGAACCGTGTACGCTGTATTTATTCATTAAAGAAACATACCTTCCATCACTAGATGGCACTGTAGCATTTCTTTTGTCAACAGCATAGCCTTTCTTATGCATGATGATGAATTTCCAACTGAAAGTCCACGAGTCCCCTTGCAAATCATTGACAGTTAAGCGAGCAACACAATAAAGCATGCATAACGTCTAAGTACCCGTAATGTCTGCAATCCATTATGGATAACAACCCATTGCGGATGCCTCCGGTGCAGCATTCGGCTTTCAGTGGGAGAGATTATTGGGCAAGTATGAACTAACCAAGCCTGTATCGGAAAACCGTGAACTGTCGAATGTAACAGTGTTACTGCCACCACAATAACAGATGCCGTGTGGCTTTTTACAATTGCTCGTTTGACACAAGAGCCTGTGTACATGGCTGATTGAAGCCATGAAGCTGGGTAGCCTTTTTAAAGACATGGCCATGGTTTGCCGTGCATATCGTTATACTACGGGTATCACCTGATCTGCCATTGTGATGGGGGTGGGAGGAGAAGGAGGGGCGCGCCCTCCTTCCCTTTCCCACATTAGCTTCTGCTTTCCGTTCTCCCGCCTCACTTACTGCCTCGTTTAGTCATTCGGATTATTCGATGGTGCTTCCCCTTCCCCCACATATATTGAGGAGGCCGCCCTGTGCCTTTTCCTATGAGTACATGTCCTGTGCTTTACACAACAGCAGCTTCCTTTGACAATGCATCAGATGAGTGTGTAAAGAAAGTACACGCTGCCTGTTTATCAATTATTTATTTTATTGTTAATTTCTAAGGCGACAAAATGTGCTTCTTGTCCCATCAAAATGGTTGTGGGGACGTAGTGTTACATAGCCATTCAATGGCATTAGAGCTTACACAATCAGTCATTTGCCAAAGAGAAGGGTGCTCTTGGAGCAAGTGAAAAGACTCCTTCAATAAGCATATGGCTTTGAACCATAAAAACACAGCCAGGACGTCTCCCACAAGAGTAAGAATACTTGTTTGTATTATGTGGGATATATTTTCCCCGACCATATCCGATCACCATATTGCATGCAATTCACAAAGATATTCTGTGATGCTATAGTCGAGTGCCTTCATAATGTCACTGAACTGTGATTTGACTTGCCAGATGCCTTCTGTTTTGTGTTTTATATGTCTTCTGGTATATGGTGTCCTGCTGCAACCTTTTCTCTAGCTTCGTAATATGCCAGATGTTCCTAGTTTGAGAGGGTAGAGTTAGGCACAGTCATTGCTTACTCACCACTTGCCTTTACTTTTGGGCACAGACAAGCTGTCCAGATGAATTCCCAATATTTGAATAAGCTTTACATCCATCGCTTTCTTGTGAAAGTAACAAATGTGCATACATATTGCAGTCCTACAAGGCGTCTGCACTGGAACGCTTTTATATGCAAGTCACATATTTTAGTACCAGTAAAACAGCTTAATGTGCCTGCAGTAGGGCTGTGTTGTAACCTACAGAGACCCCCTCCCACCTCAAACACACACAGCGCTGACTCGCAACTCAAATTGTGTGTTCTGTGACAGCCTGTCTCTCTTTCAATACACCTTTCCCCAGATCTGGTATAATTTGTGGTGCCCCTAGAAACAAGTTATATTTTGGCAGTAAGGACTATCAAAAAATGAACTGGGCTCTATCAGGGGGGGCGGAGACGTTTTTATGGAAGGGCAAAAGGGGCACTTGCCCAAGTCCCCCACCAGGCTAGCTGATCTGAAGTAGTAAGATTTCATTGTTCACCAGTCTTAAATAGCACGCATCAGGATATTTTATGGGGTGCTGCTGAGGCTCTAACCCCATTGCCTTTCTGTTTTGGCAAGCAAGTGCATTCTGCCTTGATCAATTCATCATGTATTGCTTTTTGTGTTCACTGTGGTATACATAGTTTGTGTGTTCCTCATGGCACAACTCTGTAGCATTCTTTCCTTCCTGAGGGAATTATGTTGATCATGTGCAATAGGCAATGGCGAATTGCATATTGATAAATTGAGTGCCACAATGGTTGAGAAGTTAGCTCAGTGTGTGAAGCACCCATTGCAGAGACTGATATGCGTTCATATGCAAAATTAGAATATCACATTCCAGCAAGATTGGCTGAGCCTTTCCCATGTCTGAAGTTTATAAACCTGCCTGCATATGTACTTGGTTTGGCAGAAAAACGTCTGCTATTATTAACATTGTACCTCTACCAGATAGGGGTAGCTATAAAAACATCATCTGTATGGTGATGGTCTAGAAATTAGTTTGATCAGATGGGGTGTTGTAAAACCTAGGCAATTGTCTCCAATGATGGTCTAAACTGTTAGACCAAGAGGTGAATAAGTATCCAAACTCAAGACTATGGAACAACAGCGTTCATGTTTGTATCTGTCATGATCTCTGCTTCCAAAAGGTCAGGGTTTTCCCAACTCCCTTGGAAGCAGATCCATAACCCAGGTTCCGAGTGCCAACCAGTCCCAATTGGGACCTTTTGGACCCAGTCCTGGCGCCAGTGGCACCAGGCTCATAAATATGCCCAGTCCCAGCGCTGGAAGCGCCGGGCTCATAATGCTTGGGTGGACTTACCTTCAGCAGACCATGCTGCTTACTTGCCTGCCAGTTGAGCCTCTGATCCTCTTCTGTTTGGAACTACTTTTCCTGTTGGGTGGGGCTGGAGCCACTCCCTAGATTCAGAACACTGGAACTCTTCTGGAAGGCAGGAACTCTTTTCTTACCAGGAACTCTTTTCTTACTTAGGCGTGGCTGTGGAAGGAGACACCTAAGCACTACAGGAGGCTATTTAAACCACACCCGGTGGATGAATCTTGCTTTGCGTTATTCTGCAACCTCTGCAGCAGAACGCTCATCGTGTCTTCTGCATCCGGTCCAGGGCCTAAGGAAAAAGGCTTACCATCCTGAATCCAGTCTTCAGCAACACCTATAAAGACAAGAAAGAACAGGTTAGCATTCCGGCATCTGAAAGGCAAAGGCTTACCATCCTGAATCCAGTCTTCAGCAACACCTATAAAGACAAGAAAGAACAGGTTAGCATTCCGGCATCTGAAAGGCAAAGGCTTACCTACTCTTCGTGCGCTCCGGAGGTCTTCACACTGCATTCCGGCATCTGAAAGACAAAACAAGGTGCGTTTAAAGACATTGGGGAACTTTAATACTCACGTGCCATTACTCCTTTCCACATCTAATCCAGTGGGTATTCCGGCACCCTGCAGCCGCTCCGAACTCGTACCTGCAAAATAAAAAGACAGTTAGAGCGCATAGTGAAGCAGGCAACAAGCGCTTACTTACGTGCTTCCAGGCGCTTCTATTCATCACACGGGCTCCATCTTCAACTCACTTCAGCCCGTCATCCGCCATCGCCGGAACCCTGCAAAACAAGAGACATCATTACTAAAGACTTTAAAGACATTTGAATGACTCGAAACTTACCGTTCGTGCAGTAAACGACGGACAGCAGTCCTCTGAAGTCAAGAGGCCTGCGCTACCTATCCAGTGAAGAAACTGGTTACAGCACCCTGCCCCGAGGCAGATGGAGAGCTCGGCATTCACTTACCTAAGGTGAGAGCGTTAACCTTTGGGGGTCTACAGGAGAGGAGAAGAGGAAAGAGATAGGGACACCCCAATAACCCCAGTTCATTAACCCCATATTTTCTATCTGCAGACATCTTACTCTACACGTCAGGCATACAGTGCACAGAGGTCCAGCCCAAAGAGCCAACCAGGTGCTACACATCACCTTTGAAGATACGGTAGTCGCCCAGTCAAGACCGGCGCTTCTGCGAGAATCAGGTGAGCGTTACAGTATCCTGGATTTGCCAGCAGATTATACTGATGATACATTGATCCTGGCCAAATCATCTAATATATCTTACATTACTGTGCTGTCTTCTGTGAGGTTTGCCTTCAGACATGCTGCTGGTATCGTTTAGCCCATTACTTGATCTTTCTTTTTATGTAGGTCATTTGAGTGGAACGGTTGGTAGAAGAGAGCGAACCATATGTTTCAGGTTTGTTTTAAAATGGTCATGATTGGTAATGTGATTTGTGTACTTTCCAAGTCCTGTTTTTTCTAATAAAATAAGATTGTTTTGGTTCATGGTAAGAACTGGAAAATAAAGTGTTCAAATGCATAAATTGCACAGTTTGCACAAATCCCAGCTTCACCAATGTGTGATCCTGGGCATCTCATTTAATCTTGTATTGTATAACCGCTCAATATTGCCCGTCCCTAAAACTTTCCAAATTGTCAGCCCTTCCGAGTGATATCCTTCTCATGGTAGGATCTTCATAAAAGCCTTATTCATGGTTTCACTGTGTAAATAGGGAGCATATTTATATCACACACCACAGGCATTTGTTCCTTTGATATCTAATGGCAACACTATTTGAAAACGATATCCCACTTCTAATCTCAGTCTGTCTGGATGAAGATACCTTCCTGGTAGCTTCTAATGTGCCTCCACTATCCATGCTATGGTATGTGTAGTGTTCTCCTTCCTTCCAATTGGTGGTCTCTGTCCATGCATGAACACTTTTGCATTCAGTGAGGCAGCTAATGTGAGTTCTCTGTCTTTTATGGGTTACATATACCTTTTACATACGGTCATGCATTAATACATCTACCTTCTTGGATGTTATTGATAAAAAGAATCCTGTATTATTTTCTGAAGTGGTCCCTCCCATCACAACTTAATCCCCCCCTCCCACCCCTAAAAATGTAGGTTTTGTTGCGCCCCTGCATGGGTGGGGGGTCAGGTAGGTCGGCTTACTCTCACAAGCCACCGGCCACCCCCACCTCTCCCCTCAAAGTGCAGAAATAAAGGGGCGGGAGCCAACATATCTGCAATTATTCCTTTACTTGCTGCACCATGGCCCGTTGCAAACCTGCTCTGTAATGTATAATTTATCAAGTTATGCTGGCTGTAGTAAGACGTGCGCTTGCTTTTGGGCTATACCACGAGGGATGGGCCATTACCCCATGCAGGGATGAACGGCTCCATTAGCCTGAACTGAATATATTTGCCAATAGCACATGCAGGGAGGCCATGTGCCACTGGCGCATGCAGAAAAGAGATGCTCAGTTAGCATGTGCAGAGGGGAGATGTGCTGCTGCATGTGTATAGAGGCTATGCCAATAACATGTGGAAAGGGAGTGTGTGTTCTTACATAGTGCTTTTAGCCAAATTCCTAAAGATTTTAAGCACTGTGGCAAGTTATTATCCCATTTCGAATGGTACTTGATTTATTACAGCAAAACCGAGCAGAATGCCAGGGAGCGCTGTAGGGCATTGCGGTGGGGGCTGGCGAGGACATATTCGAGTCAGGCTGAATAAGGAAAGTTGAGGGGGAAAAATCTGGTACATTTGGCCCCAGTACATTTTGTCCATTTCCAGCACGGATAGCAACTTGTGTGAACGGTCCTTCTTCATTATTGCATTTCTTATAAGAAAGAAGCGACTCCTCATTGGTCTTCCCTGTGCGCCACACCCATCAAGGCTGCGCCACGTACTTGGGAAGTGCAGGCCGCCCTTCTGCCCGGTAGTTTTCCACCATTTCTTTGGATGCAACGTTAGCATGTGCTTTGCCAACAGTAGCCTGTGCAGAAGGGAGGCCTACCATTAAGACTGGCAGAGAGGAGATGTGCCGTTATAGCATGGGAAGAGGAGATGCTATGTTAGCACTCGCAGAGAAGAAATGTCCCCGTAGTACATACTTAGTAAAGATGTGTCATTTGCACCTGCGATGGAACAGAAGTGCAATTAGCATGCAGAGCCAAGATGTGCCGTTAGCATGTGCAGAGACAGGATGTGGATTTTGCACATGCTAACTGCACATCCTGTCACTGCACAGGAGGTGCAGCTGGTACATGCAGGGATGGGATGTGTAGTTAGCATGTGCAAAGAGGGTATGTCCCATTAGCATGTGCGTAGAGAAGGCGTGTCGTTAACATGCACATCTCCTCTGTGCACATGCATGCAGATAGCTCGCATATACAGAGAGCTGTCCCACTAGTACGTGCGCAGAGAAGATGCACCGTTAGCAGACGAGAAGAGATGTGCCAATAGCATGGGCAGAGAAGAGATTTGAGGTCACTATGGGTAGAGACATGTCCTGTGAACGTGTGCAAATATCAACATGTCTCTTCATTAGTACCGGTTAATAGAATGCTCTAATGCTATTGTTTTTTGTAAAGGTTTGAACTAAACAAATACAATAAATAAAATTAAAAAAAATAGAATGCTCTAATGCTCTCAGAATTGATCTGTCCGATTAGCGGGCCACCTTAGTAGGGCTATTACCTCCACTTAACAAGGGCCCTGCACGAGGTTGGGTTTAGATACCCGCATAGGAGCCAAGTAAATTCCCCAGCGCATAAGCCTGCCAGGTCCCTTTTCAGGACCCTCGCAGAGGAAGATGTTAATTCATTAATGGTTGACTCAATCTTCACCCTTGGAGACAATTCCTCCTCCTCTGCTGGAGCAACCCCCATCAACAGGGTTGAAACGTCCTTGTCACCACCTCCACCATCCGAGGTAAGATTTACCAAATCACTCAATTCATTCAACTTTTTACCCCAGTCGCTCCCCCAGTTACAGGGGTTGCTTTCATGGCCTCCATGCTGCGTGCTACCCAATTTATTGTGGCTGCCTCGTTGGGTGCTCCTGCTGCCTTCGTACTGAGGCTTTTAGTGATCACCCCTTTCTTGCTGAGAACTTTCCTGGCTCTAAGCTTTGCCACCATAAGGACCAAAGTCAATACCAATTCCAGCAAGGAAAGGGGTGCTTTCGGGGCAGAGCCTCAGACTACGGTCTGTTAGCTGCCCGTCAGTACTGTACTGTCCGTACCAGCGGATCAGGCAGGCTGCGTTGGTGATCAGGACTGAGAATGAGCAGGAGACCAGTAGAACCAGCTTTCTCTGGGGGGCGCTGCTGAGCAGCCATCATGATGACTGCCCGAAAGAAGAGCTCTGTATACGACCCATCTAAATCCTGAGAGTGGCGTTGATACTGCACATCACACCGTACAAATAGGTATGCAGAGGGCCCCTAAGGTGGCGAACACTTGTACTAAGTTCTATCCATAACCGCACCGTGGGTGTCATGCTGTGCTATCCTTGGGTTTGAGGAGGCGGCCAACGAGAAGCCTCCGGAGCCCCGAGGCCAGAAGCGCTGTGTGGGTTCTCACCCTTCTGATTCCACTGGCAATCTGCTGACCGCCCCAGATACCCCCCTGCCTCCCTTGGTGCTGCTGGAACCCTCCTGCCCTGAATCCAGCAGAAGGTGGTACGCGACTGACCTCCCCGCCTGGGTGGTGGCGGCGGCACATACATTCCAGTGCCCTGATGCAGCCACGGGGTGAGAGCTGCATCCCAACAGATGCGTGCACCTACAATAGCACCCCTGGGGCCCTCCGGCAGTGAATTGCACACCGGCTGCCCACTCGACCCACACCACACCCAGAGGAGGGTCCCCTGTCAGCCCTGTACTGCAGACAGACCAACAAATCTGTTCCCCAGCCATGGCAAGCTGGGAAACGCAGTAGCCTACTCGACCACGCTGGTGACGGCGCACCAGCCCTTGGGATTGCGCTTCTGCTGAGGAGCCAGAGATTGGCCTTCGGCTCTACCCGACAAGTACCCGGGCTAGACAGGTGGTGAGTGCCCTTTCTACTGCTCCACACCTCTGATCAAGGGGAGGGCTGCTGACCACCCTACATCGTTGAGGCCTCTCCACTCCAGATGATTCCGGATTTGCACTAAACTCTGCTTGTGCCCGACATACGCCCTGCTGCTATGAGCAGTCATTACATGAACGGTGTGACAGGATGCACCCTGGCCCTTCGGCTGTGAACTCCGTGCCACCCTAGCCTTGGATGGACTTCTGTTGGCTTATCTGAGGCTTAATCACTGGAGACTACAGGGGTTCTCATCTGGTCCAGCCTCCAGAACCTGATTTTATCGGTCCAGTCCACTGTTTGGGCGTTACTGCTGGGGAGATTGCCACAAGTCCCGGGGTGGTCTCCCTATTCCCGTAACCACCAACCAGTGGCGTTGTGTACTGCCCCAAGTCCTCAGCTTGCCAGTGCCACAACATAAGTACATTTGCTAATGTAATTCCCTGAGCAAACTGCTGCAGCTACCAACAAACTCCAAGGAGCTTGCCCAGTGTTGGGTCGCCTCTGCCCGTTAACTGACCCCCTGTTCTATGTCTTGGGCGCTCTCCTTGAGTGGACCTTCCCTTACAAGCCCGTCATGACCAGAGGCACTGGCAGTGGAAAGAAAACTGGGTCCATGGACAAATTTGCGAAAGCCGCCCCTTGTGAGGCCCCTGGTCCCTCTACTAACCCACCCCAGATCAGACCTTGCCCATCATGGTACCGCCCTCGGACCTCACGCACATGTTGGAGGCCATGGCCAATGGATTTGCATCCGTCCATGAAATGTTAGAGGACATCATGACTAATGCGGCTTCCATGCAATCGCAGCTGGATAAGGAATCCAGACGCATCACAGACAAACGCGGATTGGAGCAAATGAGGACGCTGTCCAAGGGCTCCAAATAACAGTCTCAACCCTGGCGAAGGAGAGTAAAACAATACGTAACAAATGTTAGGATCCTGAATCGCGCTACAGGAGAAACTATTGTGCGAGTCCCAGAGGACACCCTATCTGGGGGCATGGAACAAGCGGTGGAAAACCTCCTCAGGGATCTACTGGACACAATAACCCTCTCCCCCTTCTTTGCAGTGGAGCGAGCCCACTGGGCCCTCTCCCCGGAACCCAAACCAGGAGTTTTCCCTGGTCCCATTATCAAGAAAACTCAGTTTCCAAGAGAGACCACCTACTGAGACTCGCAAGAGGAAAAAAAAAAATAATAAAAAAATAAAAGGAGGAACTTCGTCTTGGCTTACAAACTATTTACATCTTCACAGACTTCTCTCTTTCAGTCCAGAATGAGAGACGCACATTTACTGGAGTCAAGAAATGATTGCGGGCCTGATACATACAATACGCAATGCTTTTCCCAGCCCGTCAGAAATTTCAATTCCGTGGCAAATTATATTTTTTCACAGTACCGGACGAAGCTGTGAAGTTCATTGAGGGCCAAATACTGATACAAGACCACAAGGAGCCGATCGAGAATGTTCAACTACCAAACTAGGCTTCCCCACCGGGAGGCTTTTCCAGTATCCTCCTTCCGCTGAGGCACTTGGAAACTGGAACTACTCCATCACTGCTACGGGTTAATTCAAATATGAGATCCCGTCATTGTGTTGTGGTGTGCATCGGAGCCGCATCAGTAACCCACCACAGCAGCTGCGTAACCATGCTGGGTTGAGTTTTGAACTTATGTCCCGGTCTGGGCTGTTTTTGGGACGGTCGGAGGGCGTTTACAATGCAGGTTAGACGTGGGCAGTGAGGGTGAGATTGAAATATACGGCGGTAGCATGCATTTCTACATGTTCTTGCACCAGTTGCGCTCTTGAAGTGATTTGGGGTGATAATTTTGAAAACGAAATGGCAACAGAGTACCGGGTTGGGAAGTTCTACTCCTACAGAGATGGAAACCATACTATTAAGGCTGAGGCACATCCAGCGAGGAACAAGTTACTTACCTATAACTGTTGTTCTCCAGCATGGGTCTGGCATGGATTCACATGCTCATGAATATTCCCTGTCCTCAGGCTGGGAATCCTCGGTAAAGAAAAAAATCAGTATCAGTTTCGTTTCTGATCTGTCTTTCATAGTAGTAACCAATCACTGATCTCTGCGTCATACTGACCACAGCCAATGACTGCCCTCTACCTAAGCCCCGCCTCTGGCAGCCATCTTCAGATTTGGTAGCACGTGAAGTGGCAGTATGACCAAGTGAAGAGCCGCAGAGGGGTAGGCGGGAGGGTTCGCATGTGAATCCATGCCAGACCCATGCTGGAGAACAACAGTTACAGGTAAGTAACTTGTTCCTTCTCCAGCATGGGGTCTGGCATGGATTCACATGCTCATGAATATAAGAATAAATAGCAGTACACACATGCACAACAACGGGGGGTGGCAAAAGGCTCAACATTAAGCAATACAACAAAACTCAACATTAAGCATCTCTTACCTCCTCACCAGGCTCACCTTAAGCGAACAGGTTGGGCAGCACTGCTTGGCCGACCCTGGACTCCTCCCTGGAATCCCGATCGACGCAGTAGAATCTCGTGAAGGTGTGCGTCGACCTCCACGTAGCAGCCCTGCAGATGTCCAGCAGGGGCACACCAGATTAGAACGCCGTACTAGCAGCGATCGCTCTGGTCGAATGGGCTCTCGGACGGCCTGGCAGCGGTCGGTTAGCCAACCGGTGACAGTGCATGATGCAGCCGGAGAGCCATCTGGAAATAGAAGACTTCGAGAGAGCCTTCCCTTGATTCACAGGTCCAAAGTTCACGAACAGCTGTGATGTCCTCCGGAAACTCTTCGTGCAGTCCACGTAGAACTTCAGCGCTCTAGCCACATCCAGCGAGTGCAAAGTCCTCTCGGCCGGCGACGAAGGAGACGGGAAGAAAACAGGTAACACCAAGGGCTCGTTAAGATGGAATTCCGACGGCACCTTGGGCATAAAGGAGGGGTGCGTCCTAAGCACCACCCTCGAGGCATGGAAAGTCAAGTACGGTGCTTTGCAGGATAGGGCCTGGATCTCTCCCACTCGTCGTGCGGAGGTAATGGCCACCAGGAACGCAGTCTTCCACGACACAAACTTCATCGGTGCGGAGTGCATCTGCTCGAATGGGGGCCCCATGAGCCTGGTCAGCACCACGTTAAGTTCCCACGCTGGGGCCGGGGCCTTCACAGGCGGGAACGACCGGAACAGTCCTTTCATAAACTATTTTACCAGTCGATGGGACCACAGGGACGTCCGTCCTGTGGTTCTGGTATATCTGGAGATCGCCGCCAGATGAATCTTAATGGAGGCATGGGCTAGCCCAGCCTTTGCCAGCGATAGCAGGTACGGCAGCACTTGAGGGGCCGTAATCCGTAGGGGGTTGATCTTCTGTGCTCGGCACCAGATAGCGAACCTCTTCCACTTATGACCGTAGCATTTGAGACTCGAGGACGCCCTGGCCTTTGCAAGAACCTCTCTGCAATCGGCCGGTATATCGTAGCCTCCAAACTCTAGCGATGCAGGAGCCAAGCCTGCAGGTTCAGCGACGCCGGGTCGTGGTGGAAGATGGCGCCTCCTTCTCTGGAGAGAAGGTCCGCGTCCGCCGACAGCTTGATGGGAGGGGACGTTGACAAGTCCAGAAGGTCCTGGCACCAGATCTGCCTCGGCCACGCCGGTGCGACGAGGATCATCCTCCACCGAGACCTCTTGAGCTGGCTGATGAGTCGAAGCAGCAACGGCAACGGAGGGAACGCATACAGGTATAGGCCGTCCCAGGGGAACGAGAACGCATCGCCCATGCTTCTCGGCTGGGGAAACCTGCTGGCGAACCTCTTGCACTTAGAGTTGGTCGCTGTTGCGAACAGGTCAATTTGGGGTCTGCCCCATCGTCGGAAGAGTTGATCCACCTGATCCTGGCGCAGTTCCCACTCGTGACACGCGTGCAGCTCCCTGCTGAGCGAGTTGGCGATGGTGTTTCTTTCTCCTGCCAGGTGGAAGGGAACCAGGAACATCCCCTGGGCGACCGCCCAGTGCCACAGATCCTGTGCCTCCTTGGATAGGGCTGGAGATCTGGTGCCTCCCTGCTTCCGTATGTAAAACATTGTCGTGGTGTTGTCCGTGAAGATCCGCACCACCTTGCCCTTGAGCGACGGGAGAAACGACTTGAGAGCCCAGAACACGGCTCGGAGTTCCAGGACATTGATGTGCAGGAGCCTCTCCTCCGGGAGCCAGAGGCCTCTTACGTGGAGATCTCCGGTGTGGGCGCCCCAACCTTCCAGGGAGGCGTCCGTCGTCACCGTCTCCTGGTACGCCGGCGTCTGAAAGTCCTTGCCCGCCGTGAGGTGCGCTCGAACGCCCCACCACTGAATCGCCCGCCGGAGCACCTCGTTGAGGGGGACCCGGTCTTCGAAGGTGCCCGTCGCCTGCATCCAACGGGCGTCGAGAAATTCTTGAAGAGGGCGCATCCGTAGTCTGCAGAGGCGCACCAGGTAGATGCAAGAGGACATCATCCCCAGGAGGGACCTGATGGACCTCACCCTGGCCACGTCCATGGCAAGCAGGCGCTGCACTTTGCCTAGAATGGTCTTCGTTCCTTCTTCCGACGGGGCCGCCAGGTGCCTCACTGTATCGAGCTTTGCTCCCAGAAACAGGGCCACCTGCGACGGCACCAGGTGGGACTTTGGGTAGTTTATGGTGAATCCCAGGTCTGTGAGTAGCCGGACGGTCCTCGCAGTGTGTTCGACGGCGAGTTCCCTCGTCCTTGAGCGGATGAGCCAGTCGTCCAGGTAGGGGTAGACGTGAATCCCCTGCAGGCGCAGCCGCGCCGCCACTGGTGCTAGGCACTTGGTAAAGACCGTGGGGGCCGACTTCAATCCGAACGGCAGTGCTCTGAATTGGTAGTGGCGTCCCTGGACAACGAACCTGAGGAACTTTCGGTGACTTTTGAGGATGGGAACGTGGAAGTATGCATCCTCCAGGTCCAACGACGATAGAAAGTCGCCTTCCTCCAGCTGTCCCAGTACGTGCTGGAGGGTGACCATCCTGAACTTTTGTGATCTGATGTATTTGTTCAAACGACGAAGGTCCAGGATGGGGCGCCAGCCGCCCGTCTTCTTCCTGACGAGGAAGTACCTTGAGTATACCCCGAAGCCCCGGAGCCTCTTCGGGACAAGCTCGATGGCGCCTTTCCTGAGCATCGCCCGTACTTCCAACAGCAGTTGTGGGACGTGATTTTCCTCCCTGGCCAAAGGTGGAACGTGAGGGCACTTCTTCAGGAATTCGATAGAGTGTCCTCTTGCCAGGGTATCCAGCACCCAACTGTCGGTGGAGATGGACTTCCACACGCCGACGAAGTTCGTCAGCCGGCCTCCCACCGGGGTGCTTCGGTGGGGGCCCGAGACCACGGCCGGTTCAGTCCTGCTTGGAGGTGGTGGCCTTGCCGCCCTGGCCACCTTGCCGACGGCAGCGAGGCGATCCCTGCTTGCCGCGACCCCTGTAGGCCTCCTGAGACGAGGAGCGTGCCGCCTGGCGGTAGGACGACGAGCCACCGCTGGATCCCTTGGAGGCACCCTGTCTGCCTGCGGAGCTCCGAAAGGGCTGTCGTTGCTGAAGGGCTCCTAGGGCGCGGGCCGTCTCCGTGTCCGTTTTTATGGCTTGGAGGGATTCGTCCACCGCCTTCCCGAACAAGTTGCTGCCGTCGAACGGCATGTCCAACACTCTGGTCTGGACGTCCTGACGGAAGTCGGTCACCGGAGCCAACCCCCTCGTCGTAGGCAAACACTGTTGCCCGTTGCCCAGCTGGCGGAACCCGGTATCGGCAATATCGGTTGCCACCGTTATGGCGTGGTCCGACGCCACCTCGCCCTCTTGCAGTATTTCCAGAGCCTCGGACCTCTTGTCGTCCGGCAGGAAGTCCAATATGGGGGCCATCTTAAACCAGAGCTCCCTGTCGTAACGGGCCACGATCGCCAGGGCGTTGGCCGCTTTGATCGTCGTCGCCGCCGACGAAATGACCCGCCGCCCCATGGCGTCCAACTTCTTTCCCTCGCCGTCCGGCGGGGAATTCGACGTCGAGGCTCCTGACCCCGCCGCTTTCTTCTTCACCGCGTCTGGCGTTGGCTGGGCCCTGAGGCACAGGGGAGCGGTTTCGGGGACCCGGTACTTCTTCTCGTACCGGTCCAGTTTGGCTGGTGCTGTGGAGGGGTTCTTGAGAACCGACAGGCCCTCCTCCCAGATGTCATCGTTTAGGGGCACCGCAATGACCGTCTTCCTCTTGGCCTCCCGGCGCTGATAGAGGAAACCTTCCTTTTTCTGCTCCTCCGGGCAGAGCTGGAACAATTCGGACGCCCTGGCGATCATGGCGTGGAATGAGCCAATCTCGTCAGGCGGTGAGGCCCGTGCGATGGGAGACCCGTTCCGTCGTCGTCACCGGCGCCCTCAGAACCCGTCGTCGAGCCCAATGCACCGTCATCTCCCGACTCGTGGGAGGATGAGGAGGGAACTGTAGGCCTTACGGGGGCGAGCGGAGGAGAGGGTTGGGTCCTCCGTTGTTTGTTCTGAGGACTTCCCGACGGGCAAGGTTGCGGGTCCTCCGGCCTGGGACGTGGGAAATCTCGTCCTTATCTCAGAGCATAAGGACTGGATGGCAGACAAAATGGCCGCCGAGCCATCCTGAGGCATAGGATCCGGCTGCGCCGGAAGGGAAGGCCGCTCTTCCTCACCATCGTTTTCTTCCTCGGTTATCTCCCGAGGATCTTCCTGACGGGATCGAACCTTCTCAAATTGGACTTCGAGGTTCCTCACTGCCTCGGTCAGTTCCTCCTCCAAGGCTGACTCCGAGCTCGAGGAGGGCACCGTGCCCCCCCTCGCTTCTTCCATCATGGCGGCCACGACGATGGGCTGAAAAGAGGATTCCCTCCTTGGCGGCAGGGAAACTCTAGTCCCGGAGGCGGTCTCCGCTGGCGGTGTCTCTGCCGGCTTGACCAGGGTCGCCGCGATAGCCTCGATAGAGGCCTTCGCCTGCTGGGTAGGGGCCTTCACCACCTTAGGTGCGTCCCGGGCCCTCTCCTTCGGGGGAGGGGCGACGCCTCGCTCCCCCTCTTCCGAGATCGGACGGGGCTTCTCCCGAAGCTTACCCGGGGTCTCGGACTTCCTCTTCCCCGAACCGGAGCATTGGCTCGTGGTTGACGGTGCCGGGAAGGTGCGTCCTGCCTGGCGACCGAAGAGCCCGACCTTTTGGCGCTCCCGGAGCCAGCGGACTCGCGGCGCTTGGCCTGGTGTTGGGCCCCCGTCGCCGGGGTGCCCGCACAGGACTTAGAAGCCCGCTCGGACCCTTTCTTCTTCTCACCCGTCGAGCCCTTCTCCAACCAGCTTGCGAGACGGGATCGACGGTCCCTCATGGTCCGCTCCGACAAGTTCTTGCAGAACTGGCAGTCCTTCTCTACATGAGTCTTGTCCCCAGGAAGACAGTAGAGGCATCGCGAATGTTCGCCTTCCTTAAACACATTCTGCAGCCCGCATCCAGGGCAGCTGCGAAACAGCTTGGGTCCGGGTGACGAACACGCATCCTGGGCCATCTCAAAGTAGGCCGCGAATCTTCTGGAATCCTCCAAGAAGTTGATTCGATGAAATCTTCACCCTTGAGGTTCGTAGGAAAATCCCGCAACGGGTAGCCGTTAAAGGGAGTAGAAACGGTGGAGCTTGAGGCTCGATTAACCGAAAAAATGTGAAAATTCACCTGAAAAAGCGCGAAACACGCAGTAAAAGCTCGAGAGCTAAGCACGAGGACTCCCAACACTTGAACGTGCGGTAAAAATCCGAAGATGGCTGCCAGAGGCGGGGCTTAGGTAGAGGGCAGTCATTGGCTGTGGTCAGTATGACGCAGAGATCAGTGATTGGTTACTACTATGAAAGACAGATCAGAAACGAAACTGATACCGATACTGATTTTTTCTTTACCGAGGATTCCCAGCCTGACGACGGGGAATATTCATGAGCATGTGAATCCATGCCAGAACCCATGCTGGAGAACTTTGTATATTCTCAGTGATGGGTCAAAAGTGATGAGCTGGAACGTAAGAGGGCTGGGGAATTTCTCAAAATCACGTAAAATCATGACATATGTTAACAAGCACAAGGTAAACGTCCTCCTATTGCAGGAGACACGGCAGGTAAGGGGGGGTCCAGGGGCATTGCACTAACATGGAGGGCACAGGATTTGTACCTCGTATTCTACCCAATCTAGTGGGCTGGGGGAGGGGGAGGGGTCATGACATTAATTCACAGTCAATGAAATGTATCCTCAAAAAGGAATACATAGAGCTGGGCAGGTGGTATGTCATCCTTCATTGCTCCATTGATGGAATCGAACTCCAGCTGGTTAACACCTACACCCCAACATAGATTCTCCTGAGTTTTTTTTGATGTAGTTTAAATACTCACAGGGTTTCTTGGTATCCAGACTATGTGTGGAGGTACGGGGGGGGGGGACATGAACCTGATCCTTAATCAGACCATAGACAGGTCCGGTACTGCCCCCAGGGCTAGATCCCGCACAGCGCAGCAACTACTGACACACATGGAATATCTGGAATTGAGTGGTGCCTGCCGCCTTTTACACCCACAGCAGGGACAATACACACATGACAGCTCCTCACACATCAATACATTTCTGGTACCCAGCTCACTGATGGGCAGGGTTGGGGACAGTGGGACACTTCCTTGCACCCTTTCTGACCACTCCCCAGTAGTACCGACCCTGAATACAGACAGACCACCTGGATCGAGCACAACTTGTTGATTCAAGTCAGAAGCACTCAAGGATATTGTATTTAAGGCCGGGATCCGAGCAGATATCGAATCATACTTTGCGTGTAATGAAGCGGGTTCAACAACAGACAGGGTAAGATAGAAGCCTTTAAGGTTTATATCCGTGGAATGTCTATTTCCATAGAGGCCGGGGTCTTGAGGTCCATCACAAACAACCTTCAGCGCTCCAAGACCAAGCTTAAATCCCTGGAACTGGAATATTCTATCCATGCCGGCCCACAGGTACTGGCACAAATACGAGAGTTTTGAATTGCACGCCGTCTGGGAGGTGCGTTACTTCTCTCGCCCGCAAGCAGGCAAGAAATACGGAGAAGGGGAAAGGTAGGGTAGAACACTAGTCAGACCTGCTAAATCGGAAGGCGGACGCACCAAGGTAGAATATTATAGATACACAAGGGAATCCCCATTGGTCGGATCAACCGATCCTCGAAATATTCTCTGAATTCTACAAATCCCTTTATACATTGGACCAACAACATGGCATGCAAGCCATAAACTTCTTCCTTGAAGGGATACCCCTATCCTTCCTTGAAGGGATACCCCTATCCCGACTGAAAGCACGGACAAGAGAGGACCTCGAGGCCCCCTTGTCCATGGAGGAGATCCTCACTGTGGTCTCTGATCTGCCCAAAGGCATGGCACAGGGTCTGGATGGTCTAACTGCCGAATGTTATCAAGATCATGCGTCCCTACTTGCTCCACGTCTTGTGGAGCGTCTCCACCCATACCTCCAGAACTCCACACTCCCCCACCCCCTCTGCGCAAGGCCACCATAACCATCCTACTCAAGCCTGATAAGCCAAGCAATGAATGTGGTTCCTATAGACCTCTCCCTCATGAATGTTGACACCAAAATCTTTGCCAAAGCTTTGGCTAACAGGCTTTGCCCACTAATGCTGCATATGGTCCATACAGATCAAGGTGGCTTTGTCCCGGGCAGGTCCACAGCTTTTAACATTAGACGGCTATTGAATGTAATGGGCAAATTAGATCCAGTGTCCGAAGCGGTGGCCGTGACACTCAGCGCCCAGAAAGTGTTCAACATGGTCTTGTGGAAATACCTATGGGTGGTACTTACTAAAATGGGTATCAGCCCCAAAATGTTTTGCTATATCAAACTACTATACACGGGTCCCATAGCTAGGGTCCCTGTTAATTTCTCCAAATCTGAACTCTTTGAACTCAGCAGGGGTGCTCATCAGGGTTGCCCCCTGCCCCCTCCCCGATACGCTTTGCCATGTTGATTGAACCAATGGCAGACATGATCAGGGCCCGTCAATGACACAGGGGAATCTGACTCAGTGGCCCTCCCAAAATAGTCTCACTATATGCAAACGATGTCCTACTATATGCAAGGGACCCTCAAACAAATCTGGACGCAGTCCCCCCAGGATATTTGTATTTGTATTTATTAAGTATATATAGCGCTTTACACCAAAGCGCTGCACATTATAACAGAATACATATAACAATTAACAGTAACGGAAGAAGCAAATTACAATTTGAATCAGACCAACAAAACAGTATGTAGAGCAATTAGACAGAAGGCAAGAGGGAGAGTAGTGCAGTAGGATAGGGAGGAGAAGGGGGAAAAGATGGGAGGAGGGGGGAGGAAAGCGAAAGGGATAAATGGGAGACAATGGGGAGGAGGGGGAAGTGGAGGGAGGTGATCAAAGGGAAGGAGGGGGAGGGGAGCGAGATGGGGGAGGGTTTTCAAGGAGGAGAATGGAGAAGGAGAGATTTAAGGGATGAGCGGAATGAGGAAAAGGAAGGAATAGAGCGGATTGAGAGAGGTAGGGAGTTCCAGTGCAGGGGGGCTAGGAGTTGGAAGGAGCGGAAACAGGAGGAAGCACAAGGGGAAGGTGGGACAGTGAGAAGGAAGTGGTCAGAAGAGCAAAGGGAACGAGAGGGAGTGTAGAAAGAGAGAAGGGAAGAGAGATGAGGAGCTAGACCATGGAGAGATTTAAAGACTAAGCAGAGAAAATGAAATTTAAGTTGGGAGTGAAAGGGAAGCCAGCCAAGGGAGGAAAGGGAAGCAGAGATGGAGCCACGGGAGGTAAGGAGACAGAGGGTGCGGATGGCAGAATGGTAGATAGATTTGAGGGGTGCAAGATGAGAAACAGGTAGACAAAAGAGTCAGGAGGAGCAGTAAAAGAGGCAAGAGAAGATGAGGGAGGAGATTAAGAGTTTAAAAGCATGGAAAGTAAGAGGGGCAGATTTTGCGAATATTGAAGAGGTGGTAGCGACAGGCACAAGAGGTGAGCGAGATATGATGGGTAAACATGAGAGAGGAGTCAAAGTGAATGCCTAAATTGCAAGCTTGGGCGGAGAAAGGAAGATTGGAAGGAGGAAAATGTATGAAAGGAGGAGGAGAAGGAGGGGGAAGGAAGTTGGAGGGGAAGAAAAGTAATTCCGTTTTATCAGTGTTGAGAGAAAGAAAGCGAGAAAACATCTGGTTTTTAATGACAGGAAGAGAGTTTCAGGTGGAGATCGGGAGAGAAGGAAGAGAAGGATAGAAAGAGCTGTGTGTCGTAAGCATACAAATGGTGAGAAATGCCAAATGAAGAGATAACAGGGGCAAGAAGGGAGGTGTAGAGTGAGAATAGGAAAGCCAAGCACTGAGCCTTGGGGTACTCCATATTCCAGAGGCTGGGTAGGAGAGGTGCGGCCGCCCCAGGGAACATTAAAAGAGCGGGAGGATAGGTAAGAGGATAGCCAGGTGAGTACAGAGCCTTTAAATCCAAAGGAGTAGAGAGTGTTGAGAGGAAGGGGGTGATCGACAGTGTCGAAGGCAGCAGAGAGGTCTAGAAGAATAAGGACAGAGGATTGCTTAGAGTGTCGAGCGGAGAGAAGGGAGTTAAGGATGTACATGAGGGCTGTTTCAGGAGAGTGTTTAGGACGGAAGCCAGATTGAGAAGGGGGAAGGATAGAGAGATTAGTGACAAAGGCAGAGAGCTGTGAGTAGGCGAGGCGTTCGAGAAGTTTAGAGAGGAAAGGGAGAAGTGAGATAGGACGGAAGTTAGAGGCGAGTAGTGGATCAGCAGGTTTCTTGAGAATCAGAATGATAGTGGCATGTTTGAAGGTAGAGAGGAAGGTGGCCGAGGAAAGGCAATGTTGAAGAAAGAAGTTAGGTAGGGGATAAGAAGAGGGTAGATTTTAGGAGTAAGAAGGGAGGGGGTGAGGTCAGATGAAGCTGACGAGGGATGGGCTTTGGAGAGGAGGATGGAGACGTCAGAAGGGGAGACAGGTGAGAAGTCAGTCATGAAGGAGGAGGGGGAGAAGGGACAGGGGGAGGGGGTGAGTAGGCGGAGGAATTGATTTTTTGCCAAAGGGCAAGCATCTTGGAGGAGAAGAAGTTTGCAAAGTCAGAGGGAGAAAGGGTGGAGGAGGTTGAGGGGTCAGGGGTAGAAAGAAAGAGAAGACGAGGGAGAGTTTGGAAGATGCGGCGGGGGCGGCCGGGGTGGCAGGCTTGGGAATGAAGAAGGTTAGAGTAGTAGGAGCAATTTGCAGATGAGAGGCAGGAGTCATAAAGAGTGGTAAGAGAAGTAGGAGGTTTGGTTGGATAGTGAGGGAGATTTGAGCCAGAGTCTCTCAAGACATCAGAGGAGACGTTGCATGGAGAGAAGTTGAGGAGAGAGCCACGGTTGAGAGGGTTTACGAGTTGGACGGAAGAAGGAAAGGGGGTGGAGTAGATCGAGAGAGGAGGTGATGGAAGAGGAGAGAGTTGAAAGTGCGTCATTGGCCGATAGTGAAGAGAAAACTTGCAGAGAAGGGAGAGAAGAAGAGCAAGTTTCGAGAAAGAGGGAAGGATCAAAGTAGCGAAGGTCACGTCGTGAGAAGATGGAGGGGGAAGGCTTAGGAGAAAGGGGAAGGGGAGTAAGGAAGAAGGAGAGTAAAGCATGATCGGAGAGGTAAACCGGAAGTGTGGAGACAGTAGAAGAGGGGTAGGAAGAGTTGAAGATAAAGTCAAGAGTGGAGCTAGAGGAGTGAGTAGGAGAGGACAGAAGAGGGAAAAGGAGGTAGGAGTCTAGGATGGTTGAAAGGGGGGAGGTGTAGGGGGGAGAAGGGAGGTGAAGATTAAAGTCGCAGAGTACAGTTAGAGGAGAGGGAGAGATGAGGGGAAAGAAGGTGATCGAGGTCATCGTAACAGGAGGAGAGAGGGCCAGGGGGTCAATATATGGTTAGAAAGGAAATGGGGTGAGGAGAGGAGAATGATTTGTAAAGAAATTCAAAAGATGGGAATGAAGCAAGAGGAGGAGAGGACGACGACGACAGGTATTTGGGGTGGAAGAGGAGGCCAATACCTCCGCCACGGCCAGTAGTACGAGAGACATGAGTGAAGGAGGAAGAGGAGGTGGTTAGGGAAGCAGGTACTGTAGTGATGTGAGGAGGGATCCAGGTTTCGGTAAGGCAAAGAAAAGGGAGGTTGAGACAGAGGAACATGTCTAGAACAGCTGCGGTCTTATTGCCGAGGGATCTGGCGTTCCAGAGAGCAATGTTGCTGAGGGAGGAGGGTTGGATAGAGGGGGGGGTAGAGGAGATTAGGACGGTGAGAGAGGGTAGGAGTAGAGCAGGAAGAGTGAGGGAGGGGATTAAAGAGGGGAATGGACATGAGAAGGAGGGAAAAGGATAGTATGAGAGGACGAGGAGAGGGAGGAGGGGGGGAGGGTAGTGAGGGCGGTGGCGAGGAGAAAAGGCCAAAAGCATAATCAAGGGAGAGAGAGGGGAAGGAGAGAGGGAGAGAGAGGTGGGAATAGAGGGAGAGGAAGGACGATAGGGAGAGGTCAAAGGGGGTCACAAAGGAAGGGGCAAAGAGACTAGGAAAAGCACTGGGAGGAGTAGTAGAATATGGGAGAAGCTGAGGTGGTAGAGTGCTGGGAAGGGGAAGGTTGACGAGTAGGTCCACAGAGGGGACAGTCGAGGAGGACCACTGCGTCAGTGCAGTGGTAGAGGCTGATGGTAACCAGGTGGACAGGGGCAGTGGAGGAGGTAGGAGAAGTCAGTGGGGGAGACTGCAGAGGAGTTAAGCTGGGTTGGTAAGATATGAGAGGGAGCTAGCCAGGACTGGTGGCAGAGGAGAACAGGAGGTCGGAGGGGGCACAGCAGTGGACTGACCGGAACCAAGACTGGAGAGGTGAATGGACAACCAGCCTTTGGAGGAGGGCGGGTAGTGAACCTGTGGTACGGAAAGCCAGCTGCAGGGGAGGGCAGGTAGATGCAGGGATCTGGGGTCGAGACGGGGCAGGACGCTAAGGACCAGAGAGCAGGTTGCTGGGGGGAGATAGGCACTGAGACACAGACCGGGTGATCACAGAAAAGAATGGTGCTTTGTGGGAGGCGCTGATCAATGTGGGCCCTTAGTGGTAGGCTCAGAACAGGGTTGCGGAGAGGACAAAGGAAATCAGCCTGAGGAGGAGGGGGGGCAGAGGCTCTGAGGATTGGAGAGCCGGCCTCAGAGGAGGCAGGTAGTTGTAGGGATCCGGGGCACAGAGGACAATGGATTAATTAATGGATATAATTCAGCTGGGGCAATTCTTCGGGTTCACGATAAATCATTCCAAAGCAGAGATGCTCCCTCTGACCGACAGCACAAAAACAGCCATCGATTGGCTATCCTCTGCGCTGGTCCCCTAATGGGATGAGATACTTGGGTGTGTGGGTTTCCGGGGCGAAATCCTCCCTCCTGAAAGATAACTATGGGGCTATGGAAGTCTATGTTACAAGCAGGCTGGCCAGATGAGGGCTCTCCCACTCACGATGACGGGTAGATTGTCCCTTGTCAAGATGGTGTTTGAACCCAAGCTACTGTATACATTTGCTAATGTTCCAGTGTGGCCAGGAAGATCCTACTTTTCAAAAGTGCATGGACTCTGTGACTCTTGAGGTATACTAACTGGCTGCACAGGCCCAATATGGTTCCCATTGGTATGGAGTAGAACACCCCCCTCCCCATGTGAAACTGGAGCGCATAGCTGCAGGAAGATCTGACCTCAGGACGTTGGTGCTGAACGGCAAGTATAAAGATGAATGTCCGTTTGATACTGTGGCCTCCACGGTCCTAGCCTGGCACTGCATCCTCAAGAACCACACGGAAACATACCCCTACTATAAATGGCTGCCACTGTGGAGGTTTCCGGGCCTCGCGCCAACTTGGGATGCCACATTGGCAGCTCAATGGGAACGTCTTGGCTACCGAGTGGTGGCTGATCTATTTGTGGACGGTAAATTCTCACCCCACTGACTTATGTAATACTACAGACTTAAAGCGGCTGTACAATCGCAGTGGCCATGCTATCGCCCAGAAACCATCCGCCCCCCCCAAATCCGTTGAACTGGCGCTTACTGCAAATTCTAGCGGCAGCTGCGTGCATTCTTTCATTGTTCTATAAAATGCTTGTGAACAACAAGTCCACTTTATCCCTGCCAATTCGCAATAGCTGGTCAGAAAACTTGGGGTTGGAGCTCACCGACGCCCAATGGAAACATGTGCTTACACACTAAACGGGTCTCCCTGAACTTCGAATTCAGATGTATACTCTATAAACTTTTAAACAAATTGTACTGCAGATCACATGCATATGTTTTGGTCCTGTGCCCAATTGGGAACATTCTGGGACACTGTATTACAGACTCTCTGATGTGGTAGCTTTCTCCCTTGACCTCACCACGAAGGGAGGCCTATTTGGCATGTGGGATAACCTCCTGAATAAAAGTAATCGCTCATTTGTAAATACAGGCTGTATGATTGCTAAGAGGTGTATTCAGTTGAAATGGAAGGAAACTACCCCAACGAGTCCCAAAACATGGTTGACGTCACTTACCTGGGCCCAGGACTGTGAAGAACTGTACTTGGATACATTACCCTCTACTTCCCACCCCAAAAATACTTGGACCGAATTTCCTAACTACCTGTGCCCCCACTCTTCATGACCAGTAACCCAGTGACGTCTAAAACAGTGACCCCATGTTCTGTCTCGTCATACTGTTCAAAGCAAATGTTTGTGCCTCGAGACACCCCACTTAATGTCTTTGTTATGATGCACTCTTTATCTGTCCCCCTTTTTTTTTTGAAGATAATAACCCTCTGTAACCACTGTACTCAATAAAAAGAAGTTTTAAAAAAAAAAAAAACACCTTTCTCGAAAACTCACAGCGAGGTGCAGGTTGCACTCGCCGCAGCTTGCTCAGAGAAAACACCTGCAAGCTTACAGCTGACAGGTTACCTCTAAGCTTGCAAATTCCCTCAGTTTGTCTTGGTTGTCTTTGTTTTCCATTCCCTTCCCCCTTCTGCCTGTGTCTTTTTGTTGTGGGGAGGGTTCAGAGTGTGGGGATGGGGGGGGGGGGGGTGTACTGCAGGTGTGGCCCTCGTCAGCCTAGGTACCATCACACATGCACTGGCGCACCTTACCAGACTACGGGCTGAAGGTCTGCCGGATACCAACACCTAGCGCTCTGATTTTCAGGACCTGTACTCCAGCTCCAGCTAGGCACATCACAGCACACTCAGCACGCTCCCTTCCTCCGACAGTGGTCTGTGATAGAATGCTGCAGACTTGCAGTTCTCCTGAGAAGAGCAAACGAAAACTGCCACGTTTGCTGCATTCACCAGAAAATGGCTAGTGGAAAGGCCCTAGCGTGCTCATGATGGTGTCAAGCTGCGCTGCAGTATTACCAGCTGCTTCCGACACTCAAGCCATCAATGCTATGATATGAGCATTGCTTGGTTGGGATTAAATTCAAATCCCTCTATTATCCACAAGGATTTCTGGGGCCAGGGACCACTCTATCGTCAACGCTTTTTGACTAAATACTCCCCTGCTAGACTCCTGCATTCCTCTGGCACCAACTCCCTGCGTGTGAAGCGGTTTGCTAAACAGAGAGCTGGTGGGTGATCACTTTCCTCAGCGTGTTCCCTCCTTTGGTACAGCCTCCCTCTTCCTCTGCAACTTGAGCAGGACCTCCTTAAATTCAGGAAAAGCCTCAAGACCTTTCTCTGTACCTTTCCTTCTCCTCTCTCCCATGCTAATCACACAGTAGCGTGACTGATGTGCAGGGCCCTCATGTACCCTGGGGCCCTGACCCTCCCACGTCTCTCATCCCGGCCACTGCCTATTCACTGCACTTACTTGGCTCTCCCTCCCCTTGGGAGGTTGCACTTATGGTCTTCCCTTCTAGTACTTCACTCCGAGCACTTGTCCTTAGCACTTACCCCCATAACCCCTGCACTTGCACGTCCTGAACACCCACAAGGCATAGTAGGTTTGTCTCCCCTGCCCGTTAGTCTCACTATTTGTTTTTATACTATTAGTTCAATTATTTATTTTAATTGTAATACATCGTCTACCTGTCACCCTGATCCAGTTTTGCTAATTGTATAAGCGCCTAACAAATGACCAATAAATAAATATGGCGGGGAAAGAGCAGCATTGTGAGAGGTTTCCAAAACAGTTTTGGTGCTCTGAAACAACTTCCCTCATCAAAACAAACAGTCGCTGACAGGGAGCAGTTTCATCTGGAGTAATAAGAAGCCGCAGACCTCCATGAAGCTGCGAATGACTCCCACTCAGAAGGGTGGCCTAGGGGAAGTGAACTTCCACCTCTATTATTTGGCAGCCCAGGTCCGGGTAGTTTGGTGTAAGCTCAAGGGAGGTCAGGGTAAGATATGGAGGCAGATGGAAAGAGTGGTGGTAAGGAAGCCCCTGAAAGCAGTACTTTGGTGTCCCAGAGGGGATAGGCCTAAGAATAAGTATGCAAGCAGAACTGTGCTGGTGGGTGAGGTGTGGGACACCCTGGTTCGGATGGTGGGTTCAACAACCTTTCCGTCACTGATGACACCATTATTTAGGAACCTGCAATTTGCCCCAGGACACAAGGTGGGAGGCGGCGGGATGCCACAAGCTGAGGGATATGGTGGAGGGCCAAGACGTGAAGTGTTACGTACAGTGCAAGCAACACTTTGAGCTAGGGGATGGGGCAAGATGTAGGTACTTCCAAATGCGATATTGGCTTAAAAACCCAACGCGAACGAACGCGAACACACATACAAACACACACACTGTATAAGATATTCTCCAATCCACCGGGTCAGTGAAGTGGGCGTATATGCTATGATGGGAAACCACCTTAGGCCATGAAATCGAGGGGAAACAATGGGAACCCCTGTGGGGGTACATACCCAAACTGACCAGGGCGGTGCAGGTCCGAGATATGGATTAAGGTAATAATTCAGTGGAACCTCTTCCCCAAACGACTACATAAGTGCTATCCGGCGGTCCCAGGTGGTTACTGGAGAGGGGCACCTGGAATCATATATGGTGTCATGTAGTAAATTACCATTATTTTTTGACAAAATGAAGAAAGCACTATCTGGAATTATTGGCATACAGGCTCATAGGGGAACATAGGAGGCCATGTCGGGGATGGGGGGCGTCCTCGAGAGCTTACTGACTAAGGCCCAGAGGAAGGCTTACATGATCCTCCGCATAGCAGCACTGCCGCTTGTGGCACAGAAATTGAAAAATAGGGCCATACCCACACAACAAGAGTGGATAGCTAGAATTTGTAATGCCATGGAACGAGTGACATATTCGGTGCAAGGAGACTCACAAAAGTGTGTCCCAAACTGCTTTTCTCTGTAAAGACTGTAGATGAGCATTTTGCCCACAAAGACTGTGGATGCTGGAATTGGTCTGAAGAAAAACTGGGGGGACTTTTGTGGGGGAGATCAGCTGTGTTTATAAGTGGGTGGGAGGAGGGGAGAGATTGTTTCTTAGTTAGAAAATGCCAATAAATATGACCTGCATTACTCACCGTAATAGCATTTGTGATGATTGTATCTACTTAAATTCACATGCTGTGCATATAGTCCGACATCCAGTGGTAACCGCAGCGTATTGCATCTCGTCTTTCGGGGATCGAAATGGGACGTCGACATGGGCGTGTCTGTAACACTAACCCCAATGTGATGTGTAGTGTACCCAAAATCCCTCACGCGTAGAGGTCCCTCCGATAGTATTTTTTCTGCTACGAGGGAGTCGAATGACTATCGTGAGGGAGTACATAAAAGACAGAAAGTAGTAAGACATCTATGTTCCTTCCACCCGAGCAGGGAGGAAGGGTGGGCGCATGTTAATCTAAGCAGATACAATAATCAGAAATGCTATTACGTTGAGTAATGCATGTCTTCTGATGCTCGTTAATCTGCTTAGAATCACATGCTGTGCATAGACTAGTTGGAGGTGGGTTGTGAGAAGGAACAGTAGTGAAAAGATGTCTTGATACTGCTTGTCCCACCTGAGAATCAGACCTAGAATGAGTGTCTAGGCAATAGTGTTATGTAAAGGTGTGTACAGAACTCCAGGTTGCCACTTTGTAAATGGACTCTAGGGGAACATTTGCAATAAATGCTATGGAAGCCCTAGTGCCTCGAGTAGAATGTGCATGAAAGGCAGTTCTCTCTTAGCAGGAGTGTGATGCAAGTGACAATCCACCATGAGATGGCTGATTTAGAGACAGGATCCCCTTCTCTACCAGCTGCCACTGAAACAAAAAACTGATTTGCCTTTCTCAGTGGTCTAGTCTTTTCCAGGTAAAACATGACTGCCCTGTGCAAGCTTAATGTGTGTAGACGCCTTTCGGCCATGTTAGTGGGGTTCTGGAAGAAAGTAGGCAGTTCTATCGATTGGTTCACATGGAACTTGTAAATAAACTTAAGCGCAAATCGAGGGTGAGTGCGCAGAACCACCTTATCTTTGTGGACTGTAACAAAAGGGTCTAGAACTGAAAGGGCCTGTAGTTCACCAGTGATAGCCACTAGGAAGGCTGTCTTATATGTGAGATCCTTCAGACTTGCTTTATGCATAGGCTCAAAGGGAGACCCCATAAATCTAGTCAATACTACATTTAGGTCCCATCCGGGAGCTGGGTTAGAAATGGGGGGATAAATTCCATTAACCCCTTCCATGAAAGCCTTAATCACTGGTACCTTCCACCACAACACCTTCTGTTGTGATGTAGTGTAGGCGGAGAGGGCAGCTAGATGAACTTTCAGGGAATTAAAGGCCAGACCAGAGTCTAGTAAGTGAGTCAGGTACAACACAATGTGTGCAGGAGAGCAGTCAATTGGATTGATGCCCTTGGAGTTGCACCAGATAAAGCGTTTCCATTTACTGGAGTTGAAATATTGGGAGTTTCTACCTTGTCCTGAGATAACATGTTGTACGGGCAAGGCTGTTTCATTGGAGGGGATAGGGACATCTCCATCAGATGAGAGAACCAGGGTTGGCGGGCCCACATGGGGGCTACCAATATCATGGTGACTGGTTCTTGGTGCGCCTTGTGCACGATCTTGTTGAGTAGAGGAGTCGGGGGGCGGTGGGAGAGGATTTGAGCATAAACAAATTTCCCTGACCATGCTGTCCAGAGACCGTTCCCCTTGGATCTGTTCTGGGGGTACCTGGAGGCAGAATCTTGGCATTGAGCATTCTCCAGAGTTGCGCACAAGTCGATCTCTAGGATGCCCCATAGCGCGAAGACGTTGGAGACGAGGTCTTCATGTAGTCGCCATTCATACTTTACGGGCAGTGGGAAGTCTCTGCTGGGCACGTCCGCCAGAAGATTGAGTTCCCCTGGCACGTGTCGGGACAACAGGAACATCTTGTGTTTGAGAGCTCATTTCCAAATGTTCTGGGACCGCTCGGATAGCCCTGGAGAGTGTGTGTGTGCCCCCTTGTTTGTTCAGGTAGTACATGG
The DNA here is from genome assembly GCF_040938575.1 of Ambystoma mexicanum. NCBI lineage: Eukaryota > Metazoa > Chordata > Amphibia > Caudata > Ambystomatidae > Ambystoma > Ambystoma mexicanum. The sequence goes on from NC_090932.1 coordinate 549,232,763, forward strand.
CCGTGGTGCTGTCTGTCAGGATCAGAACCGTCTTCCCCTGTAACTGTGTATGGAAGGCTTTCAGTGCTTTGAATACAGCTAATAGCTCTAACAGAATTATGTGGTTGGATGCTACTTCTGGGGACCACAAGCAGTGCGCCATCTGCTGAAGCAGGTGAGCCCCTCCACCCAGTGAGAGATGAGTGTCGTGAGAGTGGCTTCTACTGCGGGGGTAGTGAAGGCTTTCCCCTTCAAGAGGTTTTCCCTCGACCACCACTGCAGCAAGAGAACGAGGGCTAGTGAGACAACTACCAGATCGTCCCATTGTCCGCTGGCCTGACACCACTGGCTGTTGAGCCACTCTTGCATAGGACGCATCCGTGCGCGAGGAACTAAGTAAATGCAGGACGCCATCATTCCTAGCAGTCGCATGGCCTTGCATACCGTCACTTCCTGACTGGCTACATACCGAGGGATCGGAAACAGCATGTTCTGAACGCTCTCGTTGGAGGGGAAGACGAGATGGTCTTCTGTCCGAATTAGAACCCCTAGAAACTGTTTGACTTGAATGGGGTCTAGGCTGGATTTCTTCTCGTTGATAGAGAATCCCAAGCTGAATAAGAGGTCTATTGTCCTTTGAGTGTTCAATAGGCATGTTCCGTAGGACTCCAGTCGTCGAGGTAAGGGTAAACCGGGACGGATTCGCTGCGCAGGTGCGCTGCTGCGACTGCCAGTACCGTCGTTAACACCCTTGGCGCCGAGGCAGTGCCGAAGGACAGTACTTTGAAATGATAGTGCTTGTCCTCTATAATGAACTTTAGGTATTTTCTTTGCGCTGGCAACATTGAAATATGAAAGTATGCATCTTTCATATGCAATGTTGCCATGTAATCCCCCTGTTTCAGCAGCAGGATTACTTCCTCTAAAGTGACTATACAAAACTTTTGAGGTTGGACAAATTTGGTCGCTGGACGCAAGTCTAGCACAGGGCGCACAGCGAGATCCTTTTTTAGGTACAAGGAAGTACACCGAATAAATACTTGTTTACCTGTAGAATAGGGACGACTTCTATGGCACCCTTTTCTTGAAGGATATCAACCTCTTTGCAGTAGGATTCGTAGGTGTTCCGGAGTCAGGCGTCTTGATTTTGGCAGTCTGAATTGAGGTAGTCGGCAAAATTCTATGCAGTACCCGTGGGCAACGGTCTTGAGTACCCACTGGTCTGTTATCCCCTCCCATGCATGAACGAATGTTAGACACCCCTCAATCGGGGTGGCATGGGAGGGGTCCCTGATCTGAGGGTATTTTCTGATCTGAGGCCGGGGAGCCTCTGGGGGTGGAACCCCTGCCTCTACCCTTACCACGCTGCTGTCCTCTAGGTGGATATGTGGTGGTGGTGGCTCCCTGTCCTGAATTCCAGTCGTTTCCTGAACCATACTGGTTTTCAAGGGAGTGAGATTGCCCACGAAAGGACCGACAAGAGCTGCCCCCTCTCTGTTGAGAAGGCTTCTGGGTAATCTGTTGCAGGGACGAGAGTCTCATGTTCTTTCTTGGCTGTCTCAAGTGCTTCGTCCGCCGCCTTGCCGAATAAGTTGGTTTCTTCAAAAGGCTGGTTTATTAAGGCTGCCTGGGTCTCCGGCTTAAACCCGGAGTTTCTCAGCCAGGCATGTCGTTTGAGCAAGGCACCTCGTGCCAAGATTCTTCCTGCTGTTTCAGCAGCGTCTAAAGTGTTTTTAAGCACATCCGAATCACTTGCTTGCCTTCCGCTACAATTGCAAGCAATTTAGCCCGCATAGGTTCAGGTACTTCTTGAAGGCCTTCTTGCAGCAGGTTCCACTGGACGTCCGCATAGCTAGCCAACAGAGTGGTGTTATTGGCTATACGGGTGGAGAACGCAGACACAGTTGTGACCCTTTTCCCCAGTGCATACAACCTCTTGGATTCCTTATCAGGCGGTGCTTCACCCGCAGACAGAGGAACACCTGCCCGTTTCCTAGTGGTGGTAACTAGGAGTGAATCTGGGGTGGCAGGGCCCTTGATGTAAGCAGGGTCGGTAGGAGAAGGGTGAAACAACTTCTCTACCCTGAGGTTAACCGCTCTGGTCTGAGCTTGTGTCAACAATGAATGTGCCAGTCTCCTCTTGATAGAGTTCAACTAAGGAATGGCCTGGCTGGCAGGGGGCTTTTCTTTCAGTATGTCCTCTACAAAATCTGAATCTGGCAAAGCCTCTTGTGTGGTGATCTGAAAATGTTCATTTCTTCAAGATGGCGTTGAATGCCATCTGATCATCCACAAGTGAGGCTTGGCGGACTGGAGTGGAGGGGGGTGGGGGAATCCATACCCAGGGCATCAGGGTCTTGGGTATGAGTAGGGGACGTCCAAGGTTGACAACCAACATGATGGCCGTCTTCCCAATTTTCCATAGGATCTGCAGGGTCATCAATATTGTCATTGTCCCCAAAGGGGCATCATCTTGTACCCATGTGTCCACAGGAACCTCAGCATAAGTGAGTTCAAAAGTATATTCCTCATGAGGATCATCAAAGGCCCTCTGAAACTTGGCCGTAGGTGTAAAAGGAGGGTCCTCACGAGGCCTCCTGGGAGAAAACTTTTCAGAATAAGACACATTTCTCTAGTGCGTTCATACACCCCTCAAACTTCTCCCTGGTTCATGAGGATAAACCAGAGGAGTCCAGTGGAGGAAAAGGGTAATTTTCTTCTCTAGAACGTCGAGATTTGGCCCCTAAAGTGCTGGATAAAGGCACAGGGCTCTCAGAGTAGTCCTTCCGGGGTTCCGGACACTGAGTGGTGTCCTTCGGCGCGTCTCTAGGCCGTTCCTTCGGTTTCATTGTGTCTTTCGACCATTCCTTATGCTTAACCGCCGAGGCGATACTTGCGATACTATAGCTGATGATCTGGGTAATAGGGAGATGTGCCAGGTGGACCGGTGGCTACGCTGTGGATTTCGGCATCACCAGGGCCTTATGCGGTGTCTGCGCTTTCTCCTGCAGCATCTCGACAGCAGCATGCGTTTTAGTGCTAGCGCCCTTTACTTTGGATTGCCCAGTAGCAGGCAGCTGCTGCGGTTGTGGGGAAGGCTGCCGATCATAAAGATCAGCGGATCTCGAAGTATTTGACGGGTCCGTTGGCGCTCTGGAACACTTCGACTGTGTGGCCAAAGCAGAACCTTGGGGTGTGTGTTTAGTGTGGGAATCTTGTGCATCCCGGTCGCCGGGTTTCTTCCCCATAGCACGACTCGTGCCGTGCCTATCTGGGTCGGGGACAGACACTGCGGATCGAGAACTTTCAGCCGTTAGGTCAATGGCTTCTGAAACGGAGCATTGTTCATCGCTAGTCCCTTCCACTAAGCGGTTGTGGCGGAGGGGGAATTACTTTCAGCCCGCAACATACCACAGGCTGCCCACCACTTCAGACGGCGCTCCTGGATGCCTATATATAAAAACGGATCCCACTCTGCCGTCCAACTATATATATTACCATCTATGCTTTATGTCACAAGATACATCTTTGCCATCTTTTTACTAATAGAACTGGAGAGATGCGTGTCAGACAGGATTTCGACCCGGTTCAAAAACCACTCATAATCTAAGCTTAACTGATACATTAATGATTCAGGCTAGTACTAGGGGGAATCAGTATTGTATGCAGTACATGTGGATTTCAAGCAGCCTGCGATTCAGTTAATTAAGATCAGCTGTGGAAAATAAACTGCAAAAGCTGGTTTGTCCGGAGGAGCTGCTGTATATGCAGAGATTGTTACACAAGGATACCCAGGCGCAGGTAAGGTCTAGCTGTGAGGGGACCACCACATCCCTGGCCCCACTAGTAAATGGGTTCAGCAGGGTTGTGCGTTAACCCCTTGCAGTTTAGCCTTCATCTGGGGGCTTGCCTGCAAGGTTGAGAACAGTGCATAATTGCCCCCCCCCCCGCAACATCGGTGGGACCCATGTAGTGTGCCTATCATATGCCGATGACCTTGTCCTTTTTGATCATACTTTTCCAGGAATGCAAAGGACGGTGAAGGGCCTATAGTCGTATGCTGATGAAAACAATTAAGTTATAAATATGGGTAAAACTAGTTCACTAGCAAGCTTATTAATAACCCCAAACTGATGTCACCAGCTGGACAAATCGAGCATGTGGAAAGCTATCCCTATTGGAGTATCATGATTAGCACAGCCAGAGGGTACACTGAAATGATATTGGTTAAAAATGGGAAAGCTGCCCAGCTTAGTATTTTGATGGATACATTCACGAGGCAGACAGCAGGATAAATCTTAGAGGGTTCTATAAAGTTATACAAACAAAGCTTTTGTCCCGCTATACTTTATGGTATTCAGGTATTGACATTACAGGACTTTAAATGGTTAAATGTTTTGGAAGGACGATTCTGGCATAAGCCTTTGGCATTACCTCCTTCTGTCCCTATAGTTTTAGGTTGGAACATGGGCTAATAATACTTTGTGGCCTTGCTCCGAAGAGACTGGGAATTACCATCTCTCAAAGCCACATATCCTCCCAAATGCCTGCTGTTGTCCGCGATTGGCGCCAATTTAGTTTGATGAGTCAGGCACAGGTATTTAAGCTTTCTAGAGATAAATAGAGAATTGTTTGAGATGCTCGAGTGGAAGCCTGAATGAGTGAGTAGCAGTGAGCACTACTCAGTTCCCCGTTTGAAAAGAAAATCGAGAATTGGCACTGGAGCCACCATAATGAACATCTGGCCAAATTAAAAAGCTATCAAAAAGTTAGTAGTGTTGTGCAAAAGTTCCAGAACCACAATCCTATTTATTATTGTGCCCTTCGCCTGTTCGTAGATTTGTTCTTTTATTACAAATTAATCAACACCCTGTTTTGTGTCCCTACGCTCAAACTACCTACAGACAAAAGATTCTGGTCGCTGCAAAATTCTGCACATAAAGGAAACAGTTTGGCATTTTATCACCTAATGCAAGACATGTGGCCCCCTTTACATCTGTAATCTGGGAACATTTGTGCAGAACTATGAAGCGATAAAAGGTGATGAATTTTGGAAATATAGTTCCTCATTGCACTATATTGGATTTGGTTAGAAGTTGTAAAGCAGTTCGTTAAGTGATTGATGATCTCATTTTTATTAATGTAATTTATAAAATGTTATTTGTATGGATTGATTTTTAAGCTCATCAACTTTCATATTTATTGTGTTCATAAAGATTGAATATGTGTAAAGTTAATTTTGAACTGAATTACATTAAATAATCAGTTGTGTCCCCATCATTTTATTGAAGTGTTGGTTGTGGGCCCATCACCCGCAGCTTTCTTTTGGACACCTGCTTTCTGACCTTTGGGCCACTACCTGTACCGGTTTCTACGGTCAAAGAGCTTGATTTTAAGATCTCCTCTTCTTTCTCTGCTGAGGCACAAGTTAGTGCGGTCTGTCAGAAGGTCCACTTCAAACTTGGGGTCCTTCGTAACATTGTCGTATCTCCCCATACACTTTCGGCCACTTCTGGCTTCCACTGTTTCTGGGACCTTGGATTATTTTAATTCCTTCTACTTGGCTCAACCTGCTTATCTTTTCCACCGCCTTCAAATTTTGCAGAACTTGGCTGCCAGAGTTGCTACTGGCTCAGGTTTCCGAGCTTCTATTTCCCCTGATTCTTCGGTTACTGCACTGGCTCCCGGTCTCCAAGCGTGACGTATTTAAAGCCCTTTGTATTGTTCAACGTGCCTTTTACAGCGCTGGACCAGAATATCTACAAGAGAAATTTCACCTATATGTCCCTGCTCGTCCTTTACGATCTGCAGCAGCTTCTCTGGTTTTGGTGTCTTGCTTTTTTCGATCTCGTATCCGAGGTCAGGCCTTTTCTATGACAGCTGCACAGTTCTGGAATAAGCCCCCACCCTCCTCGTGCCACTGAGGACCATTTATACATTTCAGTATCTTCCAAAAACTTTGTTTTGTTTTAGACCTCTGCTGTTTTTCTTAGTTCTGTTTTTCTGCTGCTCCCTTTCCAGTTTCTAGTGCCATGATGCTCCTGTTGGCGACTGCTGTACTCTACAAATCTGTGTAACATAACATCACGGGTGGAGGAATAGCAGTGGGTATGCAAGCCAAAAGGCAGCACTTGAGAAACAGCTTACTGCAAAGGGTTACAAAAAGCAGAGACAAGTATAGCATACTTTTATGAAAAAGGAAATAAATTGGATACAACTTTGGCTAAAAGATTGAGGGTGCAAAGAATAGAGCTGTATGGTCGAAAATAAAAAAATCTTACAGGAATGGAACTTTCAAAACCCACAAGAAATTGGGCAATGTTGTGCTGTATTTTATTAACCACTTTACAGCAGAGTACAAAAAAGGTAGCAGGCGCCCCTCTCTAGAAAAAACATGGCATGATAACCTGTTATGCGGTTTTTCCCCACTTTGAGAGTCCGCAGCCATCGCTTTTAGCTCACTGTACAAAGGAGGAATATCTATTTGCATATCAGTCTTTGTCCCGCCCACAAGGGCAGTGCAGCACTGAAATGCCAGGCAAACCTCCTTTGACAGCAGAGATAGCAAAGAGGGTGCAGGATTAGATAAAGCCTATCTAGTGTCTTGGGTGCGGCCTAAACTTCATCAAGAACAGGTGGTATTGTGAGGAGCTACCATCACAGAATATGACGTGAGACAGGCCATTCCGGGGAAATAGTGCAAAGAAAAGCACCAGGAAATTATAGTTTTACTGCCCTTTTGTTTTTAAAATGTCAGTTCTTTCCTAGATGTAAAATGGTTTCCTATCTGGGTCAGGGACATCCGCCCGCAATACTGTAAGACATGATATCCGTAAGTAAAAATAACGTGGAGTGGACCTCTTAAGGCCCAATATCCTTGCTTTGGATAGACGTGAAGGTGTTAGCAAGACTACTGGCTTCCATACTGCAAGGGTGTTTACCTATGGTCATAAACAGAGAGCAGGTAGGGATTATTAAGGGTAGGTAAGGGTGAACACGATTTGAAAGCCCCTCAATACCATGTCAATAAAGCAGGAGAATGCAGCTGACTCAGAGTTGCTGTCCCTTGATGTGGAAAAGGTTATTTCATCATGGTAGCTGGCTATTTCTGATGAAGTTGGCTGGCGTGGATTTCAGCTGCTCTCAAACAATGGGAGTGATGGTGAATGGATTCAAGTTTGAAAAATGTAATCTAAGCAGAGGTATAAGGTGGAGATGCTCCCTGCCCCCATGGTGGTTTGATTTGGTTAGGATACCACTGGCAACTAATATGGGTGAAGGAACAAATGTACCTGTAACTATTGTTTTCCTGCATGGGTCTGGCATGGATTCACATGCTCATGAATATTCCCCATCTTCAAACTGGGAATCCTTGGTAAAAGAAAATAAAAGGTTTGCTTTCACTTCAAAACTGTATTTCTCTGCTAAACCAAATCGCTATACTCTGGGTCATACTGCCCTCAGCCAATGACTTCACACTCCCTAAGCCCCTCCTCTGGCAGCCATTTCAGATTTGATAGCACGTAAAGTGGCAGTATGACCAAGAGGAGCCGCAGGAGGGAGGGTTTGCATGTGAATCCATGCCAGACACATGCTGGAGAACAATAGTTACAGGTAAGTAACTTGTTCCTTCTCCAGCATTGAGTCTGGCATGGATTCACATGCTCATGAATAAAGAATACATAGCAGTACAACATTAGGCAACCACTGGAGGTGGCAAGGCTGAACAGAAGCAATTACTCTTAACTCCGGAACAGGGTCACCGTCAAGCGAACCGGTTGCGTAGCACTGCTTGGCCGACCCTGGACTCCTCCATGGAATCCCTGTTGATGCAGTAGAATCTCGTGAAGGTGTGAGTAGACCTCCACGTAGCAGGCCTGCAGATGTCCAGCACGGGCACACCAGACAGGAACGCTGTCGTCGCAGCGATCGCTCTGGTGGAATGAGCTCTCGGACGGTTGGGCAGCGGTCGGTTGGCCAACCGGTGACAGTGTGCGATACAGCCAGAGCGCCAACTCGAGATGGAAGCCTTGGACAAGGCCTTCCTATGGTTCACAAAGAGTTGAGACGTCTTCTGGAACTCTTCGCGCATGCCATGTGGAACTTCAGAGCACGCGCCACATCCAGCGAGTGTAAAGTTCTTTCTGCCGGCGACTAAGGCTTCGGAAAGAACACAGGCCACACCAAAGGCTTGTTGAGTTGGAATTCTGACGGAACCTTTGACATGGAGAGGTGCGTCCGCAGCACCATCCTCGATTTGTGTAAAGTCAGATCTGGCTGTTTGCAGGAAAGGGCCTGGGTCTCCCCCCTACCCTCCTGGCAGAAGTGATGGCCATGAGGAAAGCAGTTTTTCAATGAGAGGATATGGAGAGGGTCCTGATGCATAGGCTAGAAGAGGGAGACCATGAGCCTTGTAAGTTCCACGTTTAGTTGCCATGCCAGGGCAGGTGCCTTTACCGGCGAGAACGATCAAAACAGTCCTTTGAGGAACTCCTTGATGAGATGGTCAGACCAAAGAGAAGACTGTCCGGGAGACCTGGTGTAGCAGGAGATAGCTGCCAGATGCACCCTGATGGAGGAGGGTGCTAGCCCCGCCTTGGCCAAGGACAAGTACGGAAGAATCTGCAGGGCCGTGACCCTCAGAGGGTTGATCCCTACACCAGATAGCGAAACGCTCCCACTTGTGCCCGTAGCACTTAAGTCGATGACGCTCTGGCCCTGGGAAGGATCTCCCTGCAGACCGCCCGCAACTGGTACCCTCCAATCTCCAAGGCTGCAGTAGCCAAGTCCTCAGATTCAGCGATCTTGGATCGTGATGCAGGATTGCGCCTCCCTCTCTGGTGAGCAGATCTGCGACCATTGACAGCTTGACCGGAGGCGATGTTGACAGGCTGAGAAGGTCTGGGCAAAGAGGATCATCCTGCATCAGCAATGTTTGAGTTGATGGAGGACTCTCGGCAGGAGAGGCAACGGAGGAAACGTGTATAGGAACAGACCTTCTCACAGGAAGGAGAATGCGTCCCCCATGCTCCTTGGCTGGTGGAACCTGCATGCGAACTTCTGGCATTTGGAGTTCATCGCAAACAGATGGATCTGAGGTCTGCCCCACTTGCGGAAGGGGCAGTCCACTTGGTCCTGTTGAAGCTTCCACTGTGCTGAGGGAGTCAGTAATGGTGTTCTTAACTCGCGCCAGGTGAAGGGGGACGAGGAACATCTCTTGGGCAACGGCCGAGTGCCACAAATCCTGCACCTCGTTGGTGAGCGCTGGGGATCTGGTGACCCCCTGCTTCTGGATGTAGAACATCGTGGTGGTGCTGTCTGTGAAGACCCTCACCACTTTGCCCTTTAGGGCCCAAACCACTGCCGCAGCTCCAGGACATTGATGTGGAGATCCCTCTCCTCCGGCAGCCACAGGCCTCTGGCGTGAAGATGCCCAGTGTGGGCTCCCCAGCCCTCCATGGAAGCATCTGTGGTGACCGTCCTGGTACAGGGGCTCTGAAAACCTGTGCCCCTGCCGATATTGGAGCATACGCCCCACCACCTTATCGCTTGATGGAACTCCTCGTCGAGAACAATCTTGTCTGCAAGGCTTCCGGACACCTGGATCTAGCAAGCGCCCAGGAACTCCTGAAGGGGTCGCATCCGCAACCTGCAGAGCTGGATCAGCTAGATGCACAACATGCCGAGCAGCGACTTGACGGCCCGCAATGCGGTGCTCTTCAGTGCCAACAGCCATTGCACCTTGCCCAACAGGGCCCCTATCCGCTCTTCCAAGGGAGCCGCCAGGCAGGAAGCCATATTGAGTCGGCCCCCAGGAACAGCGCGTTCTTCGATGGTATTGAGCAGGATTTTGGATAGATTGAGAACCCTAGATCGGTCAACAGCCGGACGGTCCTCTGTTTGTTCAATGGCCAGCTCCGTTGACTTGGCCCGGATGAGCCAGTCGCCGAGGTACGGGTATCCCCTGTAGTTGCAGATAGGCCACCCTGGGCGCCGACTTCAGTCCGAAGGGGAGGGCCTTGAATTGATGGTGCCTTCCCTGCACTTTGAAGTGCAGGAACTTCTGATGCTGCTCGTGAATGGGGACGTGTAAGTACGCGTCCTCCAGATCCAGCGATGTCAAGAAATCTCCTTCCAGTTGGCCGAGCACGTGCTGCAACGTGACCATCCAGAATTTCTGGGACTTGAGATATTTGTTGAGGCGCCGCGGTCTAGAAGGGGGCTATCAAGTAGTATCTGGAGTAGACTCTCGAGCCCCGGAGTCGCTTTGGGACCAGCTCCATTGCCCCTTTTTTGATCATGAACTGTGATGTGCTGCTCTTTCCGGGCCACCGGAGGTATTCACTGACACTTTTTCTGAAACTCTAGAGTGTCCAACACCCATCGGTCAGTGGAGATCTTCCACTTGCTGATGAAGCCCGCCAGCCGGCCTCCCACCAGGGAGCATGGTGGGGGCTTGATGTCCTGGCTGGTTCAATCTTGCTTTGGGGCTTGCGTGCCACCTTGGGAGCGACAATGGCCACATCCACCGAAAGCCTTGGAACAGCCTCTGCAGGCCTCCTGGGTCGTGGCCCGGCAGGGTTGGCAGTACAAAGATGACCTTCCACCAAAACCTTTCAACGATCTGCCGGACTTCCCCCTGGAGGCACGAAAGGAAGGGCAGTGTTGTTGAAGAATGCCCAGGGCACTGGTCATCTCCGTGTCGGTCTTAATGGCCTGCAATCATTCGTCAATGACCTTCCAAGAATTTTTCCCCGTCAAAGGGCATGTCCAGCACCCTCGTCTGGACCTCCTGGCGGAAGTTGGTGGCCTTCAGTCAGCCACGACGACTGAGGCAGAAACCGTTCCCCATCTGACAGAACTTCTGTGTCCGCGACCTCCTGGGCCACAGTAATGGCATGGTCCGATGCCACCTCCCCCTCCAGGAGGATGGAAAGCGTCTCGACCCACTTGTCGGGTAGAAACTCCAGCAGCGAGGCCATCTTATACCAAAGCTCCCTGTCGTGTTCTGGCCAGGATTGCATGTGCGTTAGCTGCCTTGACTGTTGATGCCGCCGAGTAGATCACTTTTCTTCCCATGGCATCTAACTTCTTCCCTTCGCTATCCGGAGGAACGGAAGATGACAAAGAGGTGTTAGAGGACTTCTTTCTCGCTGTCACCTAGACCACTGAGTCTGGCAAAGGCTGCGAACGTAAGCACTTGGTTGTGGACTCTAGCACCCTGTACCTTTTCTCTAGCCCATCCCTCTTGGCTGTGATTCTCATCAAAGCTAGGCACTCCTCCCAAACATCGTCCAGGAGAGGCACTGCCAGAAATAGTCTTCATTTTGGTCTGGTGCTGTTGGTATAGGAAACCTTCCTTCTTGGTGTCTTCCGGCATCAGTTGGAAGAGCTTGGACGTTCTGGCGACCATGGCATGGAACGACTCCACTTTGTCTGGGGGGGGAAGCCCTTGGCTGCGGCGAACCACCACCGTGATCATGTTGTCGTCCCGGTCTGTAGTTGCCGAGTCCGTTCCTATGTCCCTAGGGGGGGAGAGGGCACATGTGGAGGTTGATGCAGCAGCGTAGGGTGCTGCCTCCTCCTTCGCCTGAGGCTGGCCCAGTGTCACCGGGGCCATCGCCGGCCTCCTCTTCTGGATTTCCGACACCAGGGTTTGTAGGGTCAAAAGGATGTCCAGCAATGCATCCTTCAGAGGTGTTCGGGGGAGGAGGGGGGTCTAGGCCTGCTGTGCCAGCACTGTTATTACCGTCGCCGTCTCAGTCCCCCTCTGCGTTTCTGCTGTCGTTCCCCCACATCGTCCTGAATCGTATGAACGGACACCTGGTACTCCTTGTCCGAGGAATAACTATCCGTGCCCTGGAGTAAGTTTGAGCCCCCCCCCTTTGCATCCTGAGGGGTCGGTTTTGGGCTTAGGGATGGCATCCCCTTTGCTGTTGTCTTCTTCACTGGCTTGCCCGAGGCCTCCATTCTAGGGGGCAGGGATACTCTAGGCACTGCCGGGCTACCTTGACTGGGTCAGCCCCTTTGGCCTTCGAGGGGGCGGCCGCCACTAACTCGATCGTCGAACGTGACTTCACCTGGGCCGCCTGGGGCAGGTCGGTCACCTTTTCCTGCGCCTTTGTCTTCACTGGCTTTTCCTGCAGCTTCAACTGGTTTGCCGATTTCCTCTTTGAGGAGTTGCTGGAGCGATAGCTGGAGATGAGGTAGATGGTGAAGAGGGGCGTGCCCTGCCCGCCGTGGGACCTGCTTGCGCGGTGACCCCGACGGAAACAGACTTGCGGTGCTTGGCCTAGTCTTGGGCCCCCACGGATGGAGTGCCCTCAAAGGATTTAGAAGCGTGCTCTTCGGACTGGCCAGTCCTGGGTGAGGCATGCCGCACGGGGCAGAGCCCTTGGCATTGAGCCACACCGCACGCCTACCGGGACGATCTTTGACAGTTCGCTTGGAGAACCCAAGGCAGATTTCACAATCTGCTTCCCTGTGATCTGAATGTAGACAGAGCCACTGGAGGTGTTTGTCCACTACAAACACGTTCCGCAGTCCACAGCTGGAGCAGAGCTTGAAGAGGGAGCTTCCCTTTCTCTTCTCCTCCGATGACCTTCAGAAATCTTCAATGAAAAATTGACGATTCTTGCCTTTGAGGGGTGTTGTAATTCACTGACAAACGTATCCCCGCTTGGTCGGCCAAAGGAGCGATAGAGCACACAGGGTCCATTTGAGAACTTTTTTTAATCGAAAAAAGGGGAAACATAGAAAAGCTCACAAAGCAAAACACGAGGACTCCCAACACTTGAACGTGCACTAAAGATCTTAAGATTGCTGGCAGAGGAGCGGCTTAGGGAGATGGCAGTCATTGCTGGGGGCAGTATGACCCAGAGTACAGTGGGCCTCATTACGACCCTGGCGGAAGACCATGGTGCTATTAGCACCATGGTCCATGCCGGTAAGTTACCGACTCCGCCATGAAGAAAGGGGGAATTACCACCCCATTACAAGGTTGGCGGTAATTCCCCCTTCCTCCATGGCCCTTCCCCATTCCCATTTTTGCCCCATAGGGCTCAATGGGAATGGGGAAGGCGCCAAGTACGTTGCCGCAGATTGCGGCACCGTAATTAGCACCAAGGTCCCTTTGCGGGTCCCTACTTTAACGGCTGGTCTACACCAGCCGTTAAGGTCGGGTCCCGCAAAGGGACCTCGTAATTAGGCACCAATAGGTTAACGGCGCTGCAGCCTTTTACGGCGCCGCTAACCCATTAGCGCCAGGGTCGTAATGAGGCCCAGTGACTGGTTCAGAGGAGAAAAACAGTTTGTAAGTGAAAGTGAAACTTTTTTTTTTTACCGAGTATTCTCGGCATGACTGGGAATATTCATGAGCATGTGACTCCATGCCCGACCCCATGTTGGTGAATAGGGATATAACTGAAATGACAGTAGGAGGACATGAATTTAAATTAGGACTATTTTTAGAAGACATAATGGTCTACTTAATTAGTGGATACAATATTTGGGGTTCCACCTGACTAGCTCAGAGAAGAACTTATGCAAGTAATTTCTTACCCTTATGGGACAAGATAAAGACATTACTAGGTGGAGGACACTTATATTGTCTTGAAAGGGGGAAATTACCCGTATAAAAATGTATGCATTACCTAGATTCTTCTTGCTTTCCCAAATGTTACCATATGCATTCCTGATTCCCTTTATGGAAATTAAAAGGGAATTATTGAAGCGTTTGTGGGAAGAAAAACAATCTCAGAGAATCTGCTCCCTGTGTGGAGCTGGGGTGCGTTGCTGAGTGCAGTCAGATGCAATCCGCTTTTGGACATGGTCAGCAGGTTCAGATATTTTAGTTATTGTTTGTATAGCGCTGAATAACAAGCCCTGATGCATTAGGATGCCAACTAGCACAAACCAATACACACAACATGGACAGAGAAAAGATGAACATATACCTACTTCGAATCAAGATGGCCAATGGGGCGGTAGTAATTACCAAAGACTAATCAGGTAAAAAGGTCTGTTTTCAAAGCTCTTTTGAAAGGTTCAACGGAACAAAACCCCTGCAATCCAGGAGTATTCCACAGTTAGGAAGCAGCAAAATCAAATGCATTGTCCAACTGATGCCAGGTTTCTTTTTGGCATGGTCAACATAAATAGTAGGCTCAGACCTTTGTGTTCTCTGTGCAGGTAGCCACGAAATAATTTCCGATAAGTAGTTAGGGCTATTGCCAAATCAGCATTTGTGCTTAAGGGTATGTAGTCGGAAAGTAATCCGAGCTTCCACTGGCAACCAATGAAGTGCTAGCCCAGCCTGAGAGATGTGATCTCTTCTGCTGGGACCTTCAACCATTCTCATGGCACTATTCTCTATTACTTGTAGTTTAGCTATACTGCCCTTGGTTATTCCATATAACAGGTTGCCTCAATAGTCCAGTTTAGCTCTGATAATTACCCTTGCTAAAGTAGCAGGGTTTGCGTTGGATAGAAAGGGTCCAATTTGACTCAGCAGTTTCAGATGTATGCTGATACAATACTATTGACATGAGCCTTCATGGACATTTCTGAGTCAAACACCTAATGTTTTTAATTTCTCTGCCATGCCGATAGTACAACCTGCAATAACATTTTTATGTTCGGAGCCTAGTTTCTTGATTCTACTTGCTGTGCCAGGCAACATTAACATGGCCTTAGAGTAATTTAAAGCCAGCCCGTTATGAGCCATCCAATGCTGGATAAATAAGTAAACTTAATTGACGACTACAGAGTCTATTTTATAATCCCCTGAAATGGGGATGAGGCACAGAGTGCCATCTGCATAGTTAGTATAGGTGATGCCCTTAACACCCAACAATTCAAACAGCGGCATGGTAATCATGTTAACAAGCACGACCCTTGTGACACCCTGTAAGGCATGTTAACAGCATCCGCTACTCCCTCCCACCCCCCCACTAAACACGCTGGATGAACAAATCAAACAAAGGATTTCACCCATTTCGCCACCAAGAGCGAAAAGTTAGAGAAGTGTAATAATCTGTTGACCAGGAGAGTGTGCTCAACTAGGTCAAAAGCAGCTGAAGAATCCATTAGCATCAAGACAATACCACCCTTTACCAGCGAAATATTGACTTTCTAATCCAGCATGGCAGTCTCAGTGCCATGTGACTGCCTGAAACGTGACTGACGTTTTCCTAAGATGTTCTGTTTGGTGACATGTTGCTGGACTTGAAGATATGCAGCTCAATCCAGAATTTCCAGTAAAAACAGTAAGTAATAGGACTATAATTAGCTGCGATATTCGGATCAAAAGGTAGCCATGTAATCCATGCCTGCTTTAGAAGATCCGGCACACGTCCCTCTGAGAAGGAGCTATTAATAAACTTTATAATAAGGGGAAGGGGGACGGGGGGGGGGGGCGAGGGACACCAGCGACGGAGCACAGGCTTTGACCAGAGTAGCTAGACAGTCATCACCTTTGTTCAGATGGATTTCTAAACTCAGAGGTTTAGGAGGCTAGTTTAGTGGAACAGGGGAACCTTCTGGACAAACCAGACCAATCTACGGTAGCTCGGCAGGCATTCAAGCGTAAGTGTCAGGAGGGAGTATAGTGATTGGAAGCCCACAATGAGCGCACACACAATAAAATTCCACAGATGTATCTAAAGAACAAGTTACTTACCCATGGTAACGTTCTTTCGACTGGATGTTCCTCCCACATATTCCTTATCTTTGATATTTCCAATATCCAGCTTGCTGCTTCTGAAACATTTTTTCCCAGTAGAAAGTGCTGCGCGTCGATGCCCGTCGAGTCGATGTGCCTCGGAGGCCTCTGTCTCAACGTCATCATGGTTATAAATGGCGTGCGCAGCGTCCGTTGCTCAGTTCCGTTTTGACGTGTTAGGCACTGTCCAGGATGAGACGGTTACTACCCTTGAGGGAGCACAGACTATAACTACAAGGGAGGTTTTACTGCAGGGAAGGATGGGAGGGGTCGATAAGGAATACGTGGGAGGAACATCCAGTCGACAGAACGTTACCATGGCTAAGTAACTTGTTATTCGACTGGATTGTGTCCTACCACATATTCCTCATCTTTGATAGACTTCCAAAGCAGTAATGTATACAGGAGGAGAGAGTACACATTTTTTAAAGTATGCACAGAATGCAATATGGCCTTTCCAAACATAGTCGCTTGGCTAGTGGAAGAATCCAAACTATAAAATGTTGTAAAGGTGTGTGCAGACGACGATGTAGCAGCTGCGTAGATGTCTTTTAATGGAATTCCCCTCTGAAGAGCTGACGAAGCTGCGATACCCCTGGTTGAATGAGCCCTTTAGTGCTCTGGAGGGTCTTTACCGGCCAATTTATAACATTCTACAATAGTTAGAATAATCCATCTAGAATTGTTTTGTTTGGTGAAGGCTAGGCCCAGCTTATGACCTGTGTAACCAAAAAACAATTGGTCAGTTTGTCTTAATTTTACCAGTCTGCTAATATAGAAACTCAAGGCACGCCTTGGATCAAGTCTGTGCAGCCTTTCTTCCTCTTTCCCCAGATGATGAGGAGGAGGGTAAAAAGGAAGGAAAGGATATTTTTTGGGTGATCTGAAATTCCGAAACAACCTTGGTGAGGAAGTTAGGCTTCACTTGTAAAACCCCTCGTCCTTGTGAAAGACTGTGTGAGGAGGCTTGCAGGATAAAGCCTGTAGCTCACTCACCCTTTGGGCAGATGTTATTTCCACCAAAAAGACAGTTGAGGCTAAGAAGTCTCAACAGGCACGAATGAAGAGGTTCAAAAGGAGTACCCATTAGAAATTTTAAGACCAAATTTAGGTGGGGGTAAACATTAGTTAGCCCCTTCAGAAATTGAATTACCAAGGGTATTTTAAAGTATGAAGGTTCCTCATCAGTGTGCTTGAAGATGGACAGCGCTGCAAGGTAACCTTCCATCGTGCCAATATAGAGTCCCAGATTTGCTAAGTGCAAAAGGAAAGATAACACCATTGGTGTATGACATGTGAAAGGGTCAACATTTTTATCTGTACACCAGCTGCAGAACTTGTTCCAATGGCAGCGTTATAAAGATTTGGGTGCTGGCCTTCTGGCCGAAAGCAAAACCTCCATTACATTGTCCAGGAGGTCCCAATCTTTGTATCTCAGCCTCTCAGAAACCATGCGTGAAGGCCGAGAGTCCTGATGTCCGGATGGAGAAACTGACCCTCCTCTCGTGACAGAAGATCCTCTCTTTGTGGAAGACGAATCAGAGGACAGATGGACATGTGTAGAAGGTCTGGGGTACCACGTTCTCCTGGCCCAATCTGAGGCAATTAGGATAATGGATTTCCTGATCCTCCTCAACCTTCTTATTACGTGAGGAATGACAGGGACTGGAGGAAAAGCCTATTAGAGCGGAAATTCCCAGTGCACCACAAACGCGTCTCCTAGAGCTCCTCACGGGGAAATTCCCTTGAGCAGAATAGTTTGCACTTCCTGTTGACACTGGTCGTGAACAAGGGTGAAGATATTTTGAAGGACTTCCTGAACTAGTTCCCACTCGTGGGAGACTCTGCTCTGCCTGCTCAGAGCATCCGCTGCAGTGTTCTTCTCTTCGGCTAGGTGAACTGCCGACAGAGAGATTCCTTCTTGTATTGCTGAAAACCAGAGGTGCATTGCCTCTCTGCACAGTGGTAGTGACCCTACACGGTTAGGTAAGATTTCCACAGAGCTGGTAAATCTTCCTTTCCTGGTTCAACTCCAGAACTTTTTGCTTTTCTAGTGGGATATTTTTCATTAATACCTCAGTGAGTGGGAACCTTTTTCCACACTCACTTGTCTAACTCTTTATGGGCGTCATTTTTAAGACTCTCCATAGTGCCTTTTTAAAGTCATCATGTCTAACAACTTATTGGCAATAAGTGCCTGTTGTTGCTGGGTTGCCCTAGGGGCTCCCCATTTAACTTTCTTGTGCTAACCTTGAGTGAACTACAGTTCCCAAGGGTAGAAAGGATCTTTGGATCCCTTTTACATTTTATTCTGTGAAACCAGCACACCCCACCTTATGTGGAGTGCTGGGGAGATACAATGTATCCCCTTTCACATTAAAACTGTAACAATTATGTTACAGTGACAAGCTTACCCTTAAAGGCTGGTGGCAGTGATAACTTTTACTAATTTGGTGCACCTTTACCGCGGGCTGTAATCACAGCTGCAGTAAAGGCACCTAAGGGTGCTCATTTTACCAAAATGGCCCCAGTCTTCTTTTTCTGCCATTTTAGTGTTTCTTGTTCCTTCCCCTGACATCCAGGGTGTGAAAAATTCCTTTGTTTGAGTTTTGTCTTTGGCGGGAGTCCCCTGGACACCCCGCCCAGGCTCCAGTCAGTCTGAAAGCACAGAAGTGGGGGAGGAGTCCAAAACTTCCCCCTCCTTTGTCTTAGGCATTCCATCAACTGGGCCAAATCCCAGTGGGGGGTTGGCTGTCCCGATTGGACAGCCAGACGCCCCTTTCTTGTAAAATGCAGGGAGAGAATGCAGAGGTTGTGTTGCAGTTCCTGATAAATACTGGAAACCTGGAAGCTGAAGTCATGTCGACCACTGGAACAGAAAACCGAAGAGGATGACTAAGGAAAAGCGGCGGGAATGATTTCCAGCGACCAGAGAGCCTGCTGTGTAACCGGAGCCTGCTGCAGCCCTTCGTTCCGATCGACCTGGGGTCTCCAAAAACAACGACCCAAACCCAGAGCCTAGTGAGACCCACTACACTCAAGACGACCTGCATTTTGAGCCATCCCACAGGTTGCTGCGACCTTGCGTTCTTGCAATACCCCAATACCCTGGGACCTCCAGCCACCGTGCGGTGCACAGTCTTCCGAATCTCGCTGAAACTTTGTGGGCATCCTGGTGTATCTCCAGGGACACGAATCGAGTCCAAAAAGTCCCCTCACAAGAGTGCTGGACCTTTTAAACGACGAGAATTCAACCGCGATTTTCTGTCTTCTTCTGTGCTCCTTGAAAAGGCGCCATACCCGCAGAACCGTATTCAGCCGCGAGAGAAATATTGCCTAGAGCCTTCTTCATCGATCCCTGCTGCAAAGTCCCTTCTGAGGTCTTGTGTTCAGTCTCCAGGACAAGGAATCTACTGACCTGGCTGCAGTCCCTGAAGTTCTCCTGCTGCTATCTCTTCTTCATTGCTGAAGTACTGTGTTGGCTTGGGTATATACTTACCTTAAGCCTGTTGGGATTTCTGTGTAGTCCTGGGGTGTTTTCTGTGATTGGGAGGTCCCTCATCCAGTGCACCCAGTCCCACTGCTAGAATCCTGCTGGGGTGTCTTCTGTGAAGCCCCTGGACCCTCTTCCAACCCTAGAAGTAAAGTACTCACCCGTTTGCCCAGTTTTCCTAAGGAACTCTGACTTTTGCTACTAAAGAATTTATTCTAACACTGCCTGTTGGTCACTAGTCCTAGTGACCCCCCTTCTGCCACTGAGACCACTCATGCTCCTAGAGGAAAGACTTTGAAGGGAATGGGACTTCTGCCTAGAAAGGAATGTAAATAGTTGGCGGGTAACTGTAATTCTAAGAGTGACCAGTTACCAAAGTTCTTACTGATCTTGAATGTGTGATGCACTATTCTTAAAAGTATGGTTAACATCTTTTCTTCCTTAGCCACTGTTTTGCCAGTCTAAAAGAAAGTAGATGTGAAGGTGTTTTACTCTCCTGTGATTAGGTTGTGCCTCTTTACAAAAATAATGTGTTGGTTTCACCAGATTATTCCTATAGGGTAATTGTATGAGTGTCCTCCAACTGTTGGTATCACCAGCTTAGTCCTTCTAGGATAACTGTATGAGTGTCCCCCAACTGGGTCTTGCTTCCCCTGACTTGCTGCTAGCCTGTCCTTACTAAGTCTACATTAGGTTGTTGCCTACCTAGAATAACTATTCAGTAAAGTGTGACATTGGGTTTTACTTTCCCCTTCATTGTGAAGTTAAAGTAAGTGGGTTTTACTTACCTTGTGTTAGCTGTGTGACATCCAAAACAAGTTACCAGAATTATTGCTTACCTCAATCTGGGGTTCCCTGATTTCCAAAGCATCTGTAATTGTATATTACATCCTTAGGTTTTACTCACCTGGTAAACTGTGTTATGACAAAAGTAGTTCTAGGTTTTTACTGCACCTAGTATAAGTGTTTCACTATTCACCAAAATATATTGTCCAGTTGACTGTTTATGTGATTTGTTCCAAGAGTCACTGTACAACTGGAAGGGCCTACTGTCCTTGTATTACCAAAAGTAATCTGAAAGTAACCATTGGTCTTTTACTCCCAAAGAATAGGCTTGACCTATACTAAATGTGTATAACAAGGTTTCGACTTCCCTAGAACTACTGTTAGGTGTTCCAAATAAGGTCTATACTTGGGTCTGTGTACTTTCAAGTATCAGGTTATGTTTTATATTGTGATTTTATATAATGTGTTAGTACTTACTTAACCCCTACATTTATTTGGGCTTACTTGTATTTAAATAAATCCTTTATTGTTACAATACATAGTGTTTCAGTGTTTCTTTGGGTCATTTGTATTACAATTTTCACCTCTACTGCATCTACTGCCCTCTCTCCCTCCTAAAATAAGCCTGGCTGCACGGTCTATGCTACCCCGAACTCAGGTGGTACAGCCTTATACTAAGAGTGGAGTCTTGTACTGCCTCAGTAGAATGGTTTTGCTAAGCCCTTAGTTGGACTTCAGAAAAACTGTCCTAACATGCACCACCTCTCTTGTTTAGGTAGTACATGACCACTGTTTTGTTTGTCATTATCAGGACATTCTTTCCCCATACAGGGTTCAGAAAGGCTTTCAGCGCTAGTCCGATTGACCTCAGCTCTCAAAGGTTGATATGTAGTTTAGACTCCGATGTGGACCAACAACCACTGATGGTCAAATCGTTGGTATGGGCTCCCCACCCAGTGAGTGAGGCATCTGTCACTACTGTTATTTCTGGCCATGGTTGCCAAAAAGGTTCTCCTTTCAAGATGACCACTGAAGGTCCAGTGAGACACTGTTTGGGATTTGTAAGAGATCTGACATCCTTCCTGAGAACTGTGACCACTGGGTCCCGAGAGCCCATTGGAAAGAACATTCTCAGGCGATCCTGTGGCACCAGAAAGATGCAGGATGCCATCAGGCCGAGCAACCTCAGAAAGTCGAAGGCTGGGAGATGTTGGGCAGTTTGGAATTTTGTCACCGTCTGTAGAATGTCTTGAGCCCTCACCTCATCCGATAAACTGGAGCCTTTCTGAAGGTATAATGTGGGACTTCTTGAAGTTGAGGGAGAAGCCCCACCCTGTGGAGGGAGTGGCAAACAGTTTAGATGATCCAGAGCCTGTTCTGGGGAACTGGCCCTGATCAACCAATCATCTAGGTAGGGGTAGACATGAATTCCCCCTCTCCCGAGACTCGCTGCCACAACCGCCATTAACTTGGTGAAAACCCTCGGGCAGAGGTTAGCTCCAATGGCAGAACCTGAAACTGATAGTGAGAGTTGCCAATGGCGAACCTCGGGTACTTTGGATCTTCATGATGCTTGCTGTCATGTGCCAATCCATCACAAGCACAGAGATACCAACCAGTCCTGAAGCTGGAGGACCTGAAGGATTTGAGAAAGGGTAACCATCTTGAACTTGTCCTTCCCGAGGAACTTGTTCAATTCTCGTAAATCCAAGATGGGTCTCATTCCTACATCCTTTTTCGGAATTAGAAAAGAACGGAAGTACCAACCCTTGTTCCTCTCTGCTACAGGTACCGGTTCTATAGCACCTTTTTCTAGCAGGTCTAGCATCTTCTGCATAATGAGCGGGTCTGGAAACTTCAAAGAGTTGTTTCCCGGTGGATGACCGAGGTGTGTGTAGAAAAGGCAGGCAGTATCCCTCGCAACTGTCTCCAATGACCAAGTATCTGAAGTAATAGCCTGCCATTCTGTCAGATGTTGAGTTAACCAGCCTCATACTGCTGGCTTGTGATAAGACCTCAGAGGTTTTGAGGCGGCTGATGCAGAGGCTGAGAGTAAGGTAGCCCCTGCTGCTGCAGTCTTCGTACCTCTGCCCCCTCCACTACGGGGAAATCTTCTCTGCCCTCTTTGAGCTGGCTGTCCTGCTTTTTCCAAATGCGGAATAGCAAAAGGGCCGGCCCCTCCAGGGCGCACCTGTGGGGTGGTTCGGATGTTTGTCTTATTGCAGCTCTAAGGGATTTGGCCTCCGCCTTGGAAGTTTGCAACTTCTCCAAACTTCTCCAAACTGTTATCAGCTTTCTTACCAAATAGACGAGTGCCGTCAAAGGGCATATTCAGAAGCCTGGACTGTACATCTGGGGCAAATCCCAACTTCCGCAACCACGCAAATCTGCGGATTGTCGTACTAGTAGCCATGGCTCTGCTGATGCTGTCAGAGTCGAGACCAGTCTGGAGGGAGTAGCACATAGCATCCTTTCCATCCTTGATAATATTCAAGAAACTTCTCTTTCCTCCCCTTCGGGGAGATGTCAGCCGCCATTGAAGCACAATCACAAAGGGTGTGGCTAAACCTCACCAGCGTATATGTGGCATTAGCAGACTTTAAGGCAATGCTGCAGGCCAAGAAAACTTTCTTGGCCACAGTATCAAACTTTTTATCATCCCGATCCTGCGGGATTGTGGGATATGCATTCTGCTTTCCAGAAGAATATGCAGCTTGTAAAACTAGACTTTCTGGAGTTAGATGTTTTGACAGATCTAGAGGGAATGCAGTTGATGCTCTATACTTAGATGTCAATATTTTACTGACTGCACAGATCACATCCAGTGTTTCCCAGTTGGTAGACACCTTTTTATGCAAAGCTTTGGGAAAGGGGACAGTATGGTCCTCCTGTGGTCCCTTGTCAAGTAGGTCCGTTAGGTCATCTTGTTCGTACACAGGTGTGGGCCTAGACCACCCCATATACCCCATCACACTATTCATGAGCATCCTGTAATCGCTTTCTGCAAGATCCCCTGGATCAGGCTTACCGATGTAAAACTGGGAAAGTATCAATCCCACTTGCTTCATGTAGGGAGTCCTGCAGATGTTTCCTTCTGGACTCTTCTGAGACCAGTTCTTCTGGGATAGAAGGTCTTCCATACTCCAGATCAAAAGGTCCTTCTTCATCAGATATTTCACCCTCCTCATAAATTGAGGATAGCGTTTTAAAGTAATCTGAACGAGATTGAGGAAGATGTTTTTTCAAATAAAGTAGGAGCTAATGATGTCACTATTCGTGCAGAAATAGTGGAAATCGTCGGCGACAGTGGCCTCGATGAAACAGTTATAGGTTTCGAGGTAGTCGATGGAATCAACTGTGATGACGTCTTTGACTAAGTCGTCAAGCCTAATGTCCTGAACGGCACTGAGGGAGGGTGGGGTGGGGGAGGGGGCAAACGCTCGAGGTGCCGACCTTTCCTTCGATGGAGTCGCCGAGAATGACGCAGCCTTCGGCTTCGACGTATGAGAGAGAGGATAGTGACGATGTCTTGTGCGTCACAGAGGCTTTTTCTAGACTAAAGGGTTTTTCATGCTCTCAAGGAGTTTCTCTCGCTGAGGTCAAAGACTCACGGCTTCTGTGTTTGCCAGGCTTTTCTCCTGGGGCATCGCCTCTAGGTGTCTCCAAGGGGGGCAAGGCAGCGTTCTCGAACACCTTTGGCATACTTTTGCAAAACTCTTCCTACTGTGCTGGGGAACTCTGTTTGGTAGGACATATGACTCTCTCTGGTGAACTGGAGGATGAGGTGGATGGTGATCTATGGCACCTTTTCTTACTATGTTTCGAAGCGGATGAATTATGTGATCCGCTTCGAGAGTGTGACCGTGAGTGTTTCTTGCGACGACATTCTCGATCAGAAGTGCATTTGGTAGGGGTAATGGACTTTTGGGGCTTACCTCCCTCCAGTTTCCCTGTGCGCTCCCTCAAGGTATTCGCCGTCATGGACATACACTTGTTACATTCTAAACAAGGATGCTCTGCCCCAGGGCACCACAGACAGACCCTGTGTGGATATGTCATGGACATCTTAGTCCCGCAGTCACAGCATTTTTTTTTTTTTTTTTTTTTTAAACCAGACCAGGGTGTAGTAGGAGCCGCTGAAGAGGCCATCTCGTATCGAAGTTTAGAAGATTTTCACAGAAAAACTCGTAATTTCGATTTTGCGTTCCGGAAGCTCATGAAGCGTGGAAAAAATTAACCGAGCAACGGATGTGCGCGCGCTACTTATACCCATGATGATGTCGAGACGGAGACCTCAGAGGGACATCGACTCGACAGGCATCGACGCGCAGCACCCACTACTGGGGGGAAATAAATTATGAAGCAGCACGCTGGATATTGGAAATATCAAAGATAAGGAATACGTGGGAAGACACAATCCATTCGAAATACATTTATTTTTTTAAATTTGGTTTTATTAGGTTTTCATAGAAGCAGGTCACACAAGGGAAGAGAGAAGTAAGTATAAACATTTGATTACAGGACAGAGTTAGGAATTCAGTAAGCTAGCTTCAGCATTTAACACAAACTTGGTTTACATTCGGGGGGGGTGGCTTGGACAGCCATGGAATAGGCTGTGAGCCCTGTGTGCTCCGACATCCTGATCCGTGTAACAAACGCATGTATTTCACTTGAATCTGGAAGCAAAACACACACAAGCGTGTGGGAAGGTGCCGGGAAGAACGTGGGCAGATGAGCGGCTCGCGGGAGACTGGAGAACAGCCGAACGGACACATAGCATCCTGAGGAGAGGCCGCGGATGAAAACACCAAAATGGCGGCGCTCCCAGAGAACAAAGGGATCTAACAGGACGCAGCAGCGAAACGAAACTGCCGGCCCTCTGATGCAGTGGATCGAAGTAAAGACATTTGCAGCCTCGCCCGGCAGCTGACGTGGCTGAGACATGCGAATGTGTAACACACTATTACCAGAACTTACCCCGGTCCGGCACACCTTACATGTGACTAGGCCATTGCAAAGGAGATGAGCAGCTGTTGAGTTCTATGTGGCACCTCGAAGTAAGTTGATGGCGCATGGATGATTGCGTGCAGCAGAATACATGGGAGAAGACAGTCCATTTGAATACATTGCCGCGCTTCACAGCACAACGCAACCCGCTGCAACTAGCGCCCTAGCGTTTGAGGGACCAGAGCACGACACATCAGCATTGCAGTGTGGGGACCAGATACGACAGAGAATCGCGAGATGTCTGTGAAAGGACTGAGAGCCAAATCCAAACAATCCACAATGGAGGTCTTCGCGAAAACGCAGCGAACCCCCACGGCAGCGGCGCAAAGCACGGGCGCAACCTCTGCCGACGGTGCTGCAGAAGGAGATAGCCATCAGGTCCTGGCGGCTATTACTGATTTGAGCACCAAATGGGGCACCAGCGATGGCGGACTTGCGGACGGCCCTGGAAAATAAAATTGACGCTGTGGGAATCGAAGTTACTCTGCTGCGTCAAGATGTCCGTGCGTTGGCGCAGAGAACAAGTGGCCTGGAAAGCACAGTGAAAGTCAGCACGAGCAATGCAAAGGAGGTCCATGTGCTAAAACAGCAGGTCGCCAACCTTGAAATTCGAGTGGAGGAGGCGGAAGGAAGAGCGAGGAGGAACAACATACGTGTGGTCGGCCTGCCCGAGGGGGAGGAAGGCCTGGACCCCCACGGACTATGTAGAAAACATGATCCTCCAGGGGATAGGAGCAGAAAAACTCACATGGGTTTACTGTTGAGCGGGCCCATCGGGCCTTGAGAAGGAGGCCACGACCTGGAGCTCCGCCAAGGCCAATAATCGCAAGGATCTTGAACTACAAAGACAGGGAGAAGATCCTGGAATATTTCCGTAAGGGCGGGACAATTGAGAGAGCATCCACCAATATCACGGCGTACTCAGATTATACGATGCTGGTGCAGAGGCAGAAGTATAGTTACGTGGCCGTCAAGGAGGCTACGTGCTGCGGGCATCAAATATATGCTTCTGTACCCGGCGAGGCTAAAGGTGCTGCAAAAGAGCAAAGCACTTTTTTTCGACACCCCGGAGGAGGCGGCGTCGTGGCTGGACCTGCAGGGCTGCCCTGAACAGGAGGCTGTCTGAGATCGAGCGCGACAAGTGAGGAGTTGGTGCTATGGACATTAAGGGGATAAGTGGGAAGGTTGACTTGTTTCGGGAACACGGGAGATTTAAGTGAATTTGTAGCTCTTGGACCTTGTGCTCTGGCTGGACTGGAATATAGAGTATCAACTGCATGCTGGAACTGAATAGCATTAACATCATGCGTGATAGTATGGGTAATGGGAGCAATGAGATGGTAGCAACCTACCCCTGAGATTCGGTAGTTAAGTAGCCATTAGGGCAACTTTACCCTGCTGAGCCCGGAGTATAGAGTTTCTAGGCAGGGCTAGATGTGGGGGTGCCCGAGTTCCAGGGATGGAGCTGGGCAATGGTTGGGGAGGGTGTTGTTGGGTGTGGGTGGGGAGGAGGGGAAGGTTGTGGTGTATATAGTTTTGGGGAGTTTGAGTTTGTGCGTGAGCCTACAGGGAAATGACGAACCAATCAATGGCATCAGGTAATCTCAGAATTGTGACCTGGAATGCGCGGGGCCTTAATACCTATCTGAAACGTAACAAGGTGATGATGTACCTAAAGAGGATGCGGATTGACATAGCTCTGCTACAAGAAACCCACCTCACCAAAGAGAAGTTGGAGGTGATCAGGAAGAAATGGAGGGGTACGGTCATGGGGGCCACATATTCGGCATATGCAGGAGGGGTGATTACATGGGTGGCACTGCATGTACCATTTCAGCTGCTTAGCTCGACAATAGACCCGGAAGGCAGAATGGTGGGGGTGGCGGGACTCCTGGAGAACAGAAGTGAATATCATAAATTTGTATGCCCCTAACCATGATACAGCGGTATATATTAGGTGTTTATATGGTAAAATCAGCCCCCTGGCGGGTGGCGCGATGGTGTGGGGAGGGGACTTTAATTGCACTCTGACCCCAGGATAGATAGGTCAGACGACAAGTTAGAAAAGCCGGCGACGGCAGCTAGGGCGCTCAGGACACTGTTGATGGACCTCGGCCTAGAGGATGTGTGGAGAATGCTACACCCAACGGATAGGCAATACTCGCACTATGCAGCGCCACACGACCTGCACACAAGGCTAGATTATGTGTTCGCATCTGCCGAGATAGTGGGAGAAATGGTGGGGGCGGAATACAAAGCCCGGGTACTCTCTGACCATTTGCCTTTGGTCATAGAATCGCGACATCAACCCCCCAGGGCACGGATCCCGACACCGAGGCTCAGGACTGAGGCTCTACAGGATGCGGGGTTCAGAGAGGATTTGAGGGAGGCCATCGAGGAATACTTTGAAATTAATACGGGTAGTGCAAGTTCGGTGAGAACAGTATGGGAGGCATTCAAGGTGGTGGTGCGGGGAGTAGCAATATCTAAATCCAAATGGCTCCAAGGGGGTATTGAGCGGGAACTGCAA
The DNA here is from genome assembly GCF_040938575.1 of Ambystoma mexicanum. Classification (NCBI taxonomy): domain Eukaryota; kingdom Metazoa; phylum Chordata; class Amphibia; order Caudata; family Ambystomatidae; genus Ambystoma; species Ambystoma mexicanum. The sequence goes on from NC_090932.1 coordinate 549,260,279, forward strand.
GAGACAGAAAGAGAGCTAGAGGACCTGATACGTAATGAGGGGACCACCCGTGTGAACAGGGCTAAAATAAAGGACTTACAGCTAGCTTGTAGTGAACTCTGGGACAGACTATGCAAACTGAACTATAAGAAATACACGGAGAGACTGCATGCTGGGGGGGGATAAGCCGGTTAGGTTATTGGCTTGGTTGTACAAGAATGAGATTCCCCGCTTGGTGATCAGAGAGATCCGGGATGCGGAGGGTCAAATCCATAATACCCAGGAAGGGGTAAATGAAGTGTTCCTCCAGTATTACAGACGATTATACGAGGACAGAGGTAAGGACATGAGTCAAGATATACTAGATACGATAGAGGACATAGGGCTGCCCACCTTGGATGACCTAGAACAAGCAGACCTGGACGCCCCCATTACCGTGGACGAACTGGAGGCGGTGATCCAACACCTGCCCACATGTAAAGTGCCTGGGGTGGATGGGTTATCCAGCGAGTTTTATAAAAACGTACAAGCAGGAGCTACTCCAGCCGCTACTGGCCATGTTTAATGAAGCATATGAGCGGGGGGGAACTGCCGGTGTCCCTCCGCGAGGCGGTGATCATTCCGCTCCTGAAACCAGGCAAATCAGACGCGGAATGCGGATCCTACAGGCCCTTGTCTATGCTCAATCAGGATAGTAAGATAGTCACAGCAGTGCTAGCCAATAGGTTGAAGAGGGTAATTGATAAATTGATACACCCAGACCAAACGGCTATGTCCCCGGTAGAAATAGAAATATTACAGATAACCACAGGAGGCTACACCATATTATTGACCAAACTGAGGGAGACTCGAGCGAGCTGGCTATCGTGTCGCTGGACACGGTGAAAGCTTTTGACTCAGTGCGGTGGCCGTGGTTGAAGGCGACCCTGAAAGGATACGGGATGGGACCAGGATACATTAGATGGGTCCAGATGTTGTACAGTACCCCGTCGGCGAGAGTCAAAACCGGAACCACAATCTCAGATAAGTGGCAACTTGGCAGGGTTACCAGACAGGGATGCCCCTGGTCACCAATGTTATACATCCTGGCATTAGAGCCGCTGGCAATATGCCTGCGGCAACAATACAGGGAGGTGGGGATTCGCACAACGGGGAGCACACACTTGATATCAATGTATGCAGATGTTGTGCTTCTCTACTTGCGCTACCCGGAGGAGAACCTGCAATATGTGTTGGAGGTGATGGGTCGTTACGCCACCCTCTCGGGCATATTGGTGAACCCCGGGAAGTCCAGTTTATTCCCCCTGGGAAGAGACAAGAGCACCCCGTTGGAGAGGCTGCCCGTCTTGCAGATACCCTGGCAGACCGTGACCTTCAGGTATCTGGGCGTAAATATCTACCACAATATAGAGACAGAGCACAAACATAACACAGAGAAGGCGATGGAGGGAGGTAAGAATAGCATGGTGTTCTGGTCTAAATTACCCCTAGCCATAATGGGGCGAGCAGCTCTACTCAAAATGGTGGTCTTGCTCAAACTCTTGCACTTTTTTGTGAATGTCCCTTACCTAATCCCCAAACGCTTTTTTGCGAAACTTCATGGCATGTGCAGGGGCTTCATATGGGGCAACTCCAGAAATAGGGTGGCCCTGTGGAAACTACAGAATACATGTGATAAGGGGGGCATAAACCTACCGAATCTTGAGCTGTATTACATGGCAGGACAGTTGCTATATGTGGCTAGGTGGTTGTCGGCAGAAGACTCGGCAGAAGCTAGGCTTTTGCAAGGTGAATCGGCTACTTACTATTTGAGGGAGACAGTATGGCTGCGCAAAACTAAAATGCCAAAGATGGGGAGATTACTGAAGCTGGGCTGGGAAGTATGGCGCAGGACATGGAGAACGGTGGGTGACCCAGATCCGCTTTCCCAGCAGGCCCCGCTGGCGGCGATATGCGGGGACGACTCCCAGTTGTTCGAAGCGGTCCGTAGGTACTGGGAACCAGTGGGATTGGCCACCCTTGGAGACATATGGCAGGAGGGGGAGGCGTTGGGATTCCAGAAGCTGCAGGATGAGACAGGGGTGCATAGAGGCCAATTTATTACTTATACCAGGCCCATGAAAAAGGTGAGAGAGAGGTGGCCGGAGACTGTGCTAGAGGAAGAACCCGATGCCTCCCTAGAAATGATGTATGATGTCTCGGAGGGTGGGCATGAAATATCTAGGATATATGAGCTCCTGAGGGCGAAGACAGGGAAGGAGCTGCTCCAATTGAGGCATGACTGGGAGGAGGAGGTGGGGGAACCCATGACAGAAGGACAGTGGGATAGAGCCCAAAGGTACCATAAAAAGGTGTCCCGGAATGCGAGACTCCAGCAGATCCAGCTGTATGTCATTCATAGAGCTTACCTGACTCCCAGTAGAATAGCTCGGTTTGGAGGCTCGGCTGTACGGATAGCCTGGAGGCAGCTGGTGACCTCAATGTTAGCCCCCACCAGGTCAATCATGATACAGAAGACTTAGATGAGTCAACGAACACCGAGATTCCCGAAAATGCTCATGTAGATGATGAGGCTGTGATGGCTCGAGTTTGTGGGGAGGGAGGGGGGAGGACGGGAAGTGACAATGCATAATGTGATGTTTTGATATTGATTATGTATGTCCTAAAAGTTACCATGGTTGACGTGTTTGTTATAAAACAATAAAAATTGTTTAAAAAACAAAAAACAAACTTGGTTTACATTCTCAAATGTGATCTGTAAGATCTTGCAACAATCATTTCTATTCCCTTTCTCTCAACCGCCTCCCTCCCACCCCCCACCCTCCCTAGGGCTTGGTCTTTGTTTTACGAGAGTGGTGTGGTCTTGTGTTTATGTGGTCACTTTTCAGATTCTAGGGGAACCCCCTTCCTGGGGAACACCTCTTTGTGCTTATTCATCGCATTTTGGGTTACCTGTGAGACAGTGGGACAGTGTCAGCCACTGGGGGAATATTGCATAAAAAGCTAGTTAGCAGGGTCAGGTTCACTACATGTTTCTACACCTTAATATATTGTTCCTGGCATATATTTGTTCAAAAAATCAATCCACAGTATATCACATTGCGTGGACCTGGGACGTAGGGACGACAATTTCTCCATGATGCATATGTTTAACATTACATTGACCCATTCTCTCTCGCTCAGGGTTGTTGCAGATTTCCACTTCAAAGCTAGCAGGGCCCCGGCAGCTAGGAATAATTGTGCGGCCAGACCCTGGACTCTTCTCCATTCATCCTCACACTTCTCGAAACCAAACAAGATGAGAAAGGGGTCTGCCGTTCTTTGGATCCAGTCTAGGTCCCTGATCCACCCGAGGACCTCGTCCCAGTACATCTTAATTCAGGGACATCCCCACCACATGTGCCAATAGTTCGCAACTTCCCCACATTCGCGCCAACATAGTGGGATGGATGATTGGTACATTTTGGAGAGTCTGTTCGGATCATACTGCCACCGATGTAACAGTTTGATAGCATGTAATTTATATTGACATGATATAGATGTTCGGGGCGCCGCTCTGCACATTTTCCCCCATGTATCTGGATCAATCTCTTCCCCCAAGTCTCTCTCCCATTTTATTCTGAGGGGTTCCCTAGTTCCTCTAACTGCCTCTATGAGTGTTTTGTACATAGCCGAGCTCAACCCCTTAATCTCCGTCCTAGACTTCGGTAGCGTCTCGAAAGGGGTCAGTTTCCTTCTCAATTTATCTTTCCACTCAGATCTCATTAAGATGCCCTTAATATGTAAGAATTGGAATGTGGACCGTACCCCTATCCCTAGGGCCTCCCCTAGCTCGGGGAGTGTGATGGAGTCATTTTGCAAAAGTTGGCCTACTCTCTCCAGCCCAGCTTCATACCAGGTTTGAAATCTTTCTACATTGGGGATATGGTCATTAATACCTGGGGACCACAGGTGGCTCAAGGGTGATGGTCATGTGGTAACGTGCCTCATCTCTGTGCCTTCCCTCCATATTTCCCATAGGGTTTCCAATATCAGGTGTGCTTTCAATCTATTTAGTAGTTTTCTCCTTGGGGCCCACAGCCACTCAGACCGTGGCCGGGGATAGGTAATGATTGTCCATTGAGATCCACTGTGGTTCTTTCGGATTACGTAGTTGGGGAATAAGCACCCGTAGTTGGGCCGCTTCATAATATTTCCTGAGGTCTGGAAGACCCACCCCGCCCTTGTCCTAAGGCAATGTCAGGGTATCATATGCGATTCTAGTTTTTTTCCCTTGCCAGAGGAATCTTACGATCGCCTTCTTGACCTCTAAGAAGAAATGTCCTGGTATCTTAATGGAAAGCATTTGGAAGGGGTACAAGAACCGTGGGAGGCAGGTCATTTTTATCGCATTGAGGCGTCCTAACCAGGATATTGTCAATTTGTCCCACCTAGCCAGGTCTGCATGGACATTTTGAAGGAGTTTCAGGAAGTTGGCTTCACATAGGTCTCCTGTCTTGTAATTCGTATTCCCAAATATTACAGTATACTGATCCTCGCCCATCATCAAAAAGCTCTCACCAACCTCATAGCTAAGAATCATAGTAGCCCACCACCAATAACTGACCCCAGTCGCTCCCCTGTGTTCGACTTTAAAGACATGAACGAAGCAGAAGTCATCACACTCCTCCGGTCTATCAAACCGTCGAACTGTAAAGGGGATGCCTGCACGGCACAGGTCGTCAAGGACTGTCCACCCTCCCTAGCCCCCATCATCACAGCATTCATTAACACCTCCTTCTGGTCTGCCCATGTCTCTCTTGGACTCAAAGAAGTGCGGGTTTGTCCACTCCTTGGATCCAAGCATCCCAGGAAACTACAGGCCTATAACCACTGTCCCCTTCCTCTTAAAAATCTTGGACAAAGCAGCCTATCTGCAAGTTCAGAAATTCCTTGAAGAGAACCATCTTCTTGGCCTATGGCAATCAGGGTTCGGGCCTCGTCACGGTACGGAAACTGCCCTCCTTGACCTAAAAAACCAGATCGATGACTTCAGAGACGCAGGCAAACCAGCACTCCTTCTGCTCCTAGACCTCTCTGCTGCGTTTGACCTGGTGGATCACAAGACCCTTTGCCATCATCTCTCCACTGCAGCAAACTTTTCAACCAAGGCATGCCACCGGATAACCCCATTCTTGCAGGACAGAGCTATGAGGGTCTTCTCCGACTCCTCCTGTGCCAACGCCAGCACCATCAAATGCGGGGTTCCACAGGGCTCCTGTATTGCTCCTACTCTATACAACCTCTTCACAAGGCCATTATTCAAAATCCTGGATGCCCTGGGAATCTCATTTACGAACTATGCGGATGACACCCAGGTGCTCATCCTCCCTCTCGGGTGATTACCTGTCCGACGCCAACACCCTCAACTCTATCTATGCCGCTATTCAATCCTGGATGGCAGAAAACTGGCTTGGTCTCAACAGCGAGAAAACAGCTTCTGCTGGTAGGCTCCCCTTCCACCCTGAACAAACTACACCAACAATACTCCTCCTTCACCATTGATGACATCCCATCACTGTCTCACAATCAATTAAAACGCTGGGTGTGCATCTGGAACCCAACCCATCCATGAACAGGCACGTCAACGGCATTGCATTCACGTCTGCTTACCATTCCAAACTCATCAATACAGTAAGACCCTTTTTGTCACAACAAAATTGCCTCACCATTGCCAGGGCCATCATTGGATCCCAATTGGACTATTGTAACACCCTCCTAGTAGGCACCTCAGGCGAAAATCTTTTGCTAAATTACAAATTGTTCAAAACAATGCGCTCAGGGCCGCCACTGGACTCTCGCGCAGGGATCACATCTCTGAGCTTAGAAGACAGGTCCACTGGCTACCAGTCAAAGAAAGGATCATCTTTTAAACCCTTGCCCTTACACAGAAGTGTCTTCATGGCCAGACGCCCCCCCCTCAACCTGGTCCAAAGGATCTCAAAACAACCCCTCCTCCAGGCCTACCAGAACTCCCTACTCCAACATGATTACTGTTCCCAGGACACGCAAAGCCCGTGCCGGCGGCGCCAGCTTCCCAACACTGCCAGCCACCCACTGGAATGCCCTCCCTCCTCATATTAGGACTATTGATTCCCATGCGGCCTTCCACAAGGCCATCAAAACGAGCCTCTTTGTATGAGCTAGCACAGTTCTAAATTCCACTGCTGTACCTGTTAACCAACAACGGGTTGTTCCCCCTGCCCTGTATTCTGCAACCACTTTCCACACAATGTACCATTCTCCATGTCTGTATGTAACCTTGTACCTTTATCTAAGTTTATCTACCTGGCGGCTTCACTGTAACCCTTAATAAGCCTTCTTAAGCACTGCTATAGTGCCTCGATGCCTGTGGGCTGTAGTGCGCTCTACAAATAAATAAACTGTGTTCAATCTTGAGACCAAGGGAGGAGTACTTGACTTCGTTTGTCTCTGCGGACCCTTGTAGGGGGAACAAAAGTGACTTGGTTCTGTTGACTTTAAAACCAGATATTCAGCCGTACTCCTCGAGGAGGTGCATGTTTCCGGGTTGGCTAGATGACGGAGTATGTTGTCGGCATACAATGCCACTTTATACTCAGTCATGCCTAGTTGCATTCCCTCTACCTGGGTAGCCTCCGTCATCTTCTGTGCAAATGGTTCTAATGAGAGGGCAAAGAGGATAGCCGAGAGGGGGTATCCCTGCCTGGTGCCCGTTTTAATGCAAACCATCTAGAGTATTCTCCATTTACAAATACTCGTGCTTTGGATGCTGTATAAACTGCCTGAATCACCTAAATGGAGGCCCTATCCCAACTTTGCTAAAGACCCCGTCAGGAAGTCCCATTCTACCCTGTCAAATGCCTTTTCTGCATCTATGGAGATCAGAGCGGAGTCATTGTTCATATTTTGGGAGGCGTTGACCAGATGCAAGGTTTTACACAAGGTGTCGGCTCCTTGTCTCCCAAGTATGAAGCCCACATGGTCGGGATGAATGAGACAAGGCATAAGTGTCTCCAGTCTAGAAGCCAGCACTCGTGTATACATTTTCGCATCAACATTTAGCAGAGATATGGGGCGATACGATCCACATCTTTTGGAGTCCCTTCCGTCTTTAGGAATCACTTATGAAAGCCCTAACAAAGGAGTCTGGGGATCTCCCCGATTCTAGGATATCGTTAAACAGTTCGACCAGGAATGGTAGGAGGTGGGAAACCAAAGGATTTGTAGAATCCAGCCGTATATCTGTCTTCCCCTGGGGATTTGCCCAGGGTCACCTTTTTAATCGCATTCTGTATCTCTTCCTCTGTTAATGGGAGATTCTAAATGGGTCGATTCAATGTCTGTTACTTTGGGTATGCCGATGGTAGCGAGATAAGTCTCTGTAACAGTCGGGTCAGGGTCTGTCTTCGGGGTATACAGTATTTCGTAGAAGTCAGCGAAGGCTTCAGGGATGCTAGGTTTGCTTGTCAAGGAGTTGGGCCTTTCATCAATTATCTCCTTTACCCTACATTACACCTGTTCCCTTAGCCTAGCAGCTAGCAGTGTATCCGCTTGGTCTCCTTTTTTTGTTTCAGCAAGCAGAGTTTGCGTACCGTCTGCTCATGCTCTAGGAGGCGAAGTTCCTCCCTTTTCTTTTTTGCTTCAATAATTTTAATGGGATCTACCATGTCTCCCCCCTTGGCCTCCTTATCTAGCTGGCAAATCTCTTCCCGGATTCTATTTTCAATCAGAGCTCTCTTTTCTTGCAAGCCCCTTCCTTTATGAGGACCCGCCCTCCAGGTCGCTTTTCCACCCTCCCACACTCCCCGTTTAGAAACTTCTCCAATGTTGTTCGATTTAAAGTATTCAATAATCTCTGTTTCCATCTCGTTCTTGAAGACAGGGTCTTTCCATAAGGTCTCGTTACATCTCCATTTACTGCACCTGACTGGTAGGTGCTCCCACTGTGTGTCGGCGATCACCAGATCGTGGTCCGACCATGTGATTGGGGTGATCTCCGTGTGTGTCATTGTGCTATATAGATCGCTTGAGAAGTTAATGTAGTCAATGCGAGTGAAGGTGCATTCGTCTCCACATATCGTTCATCCCATATACATCCAATAGGTCTGTAAACTCAGTATGTTCTCCTTTAGTTCTATCACTCGTTACTGGGTTACCAGTCTTTCAATCCATGGTAGGATCTGCCCATAGATTGAAATCGCCACCTAGGATGATGTGGCCTGTGGCTTCAAGCATTATTTTGGGGATTGTTTTAGACAGGAATCTAACATGGTTTATGTTAGGAGAGTAAATCGTGGCAATTGTCACTTGCACATTTCAGATGGATCCTGTTACCAATAAGGCTCGGCCTTCTGTGTCTGACCAAGTCTTTGTGACCTTAAATTCAGTCCCTTTCCTGATAAGGATTCCCACCCCTCCTTTTCTTAGCGGCCCAGAGCCCCAGAATTCTATTCCATTTGGTTTCCCAAGAACTGACCTCTCATATCCCTTCACATATTTGGTCTCTTGCAAGAGGAGGATATCAATTTTTTCTCTACGAAATACTCCGAATATAAGGAATCTCTTGGTCAGTGAATTCAGACCCTTGGCATTAAGAGTTCCCACCCTTAGGGAGCCCCTTCTGCCTAATTCAGCGGTCATCCTAACGGTGCAATCTCAAAGTGTGCAAAGTATTCGACCACAACCACCAACGTGCCATCTGTTCAACGGACCACATTTAATTTCTCTCTTTTTCAGTCTCTGAAGATGTCACCTTTGCCCTTCCCTTAGCCTTGCCCTCTACGCCTACCTCCCTCCCACCTTCCCTCTCCCCATTCGGTGGCGTCCGATCGAGTCCAGCTGGAAGCACTGGCCCGGCATCGAACCACCAGCGAGACGTTACCTCACGGTCTATTGCGGATATAAAATCAAAGTAGAAATAAGCCCCCACTGCCTTCTCCTTGCTCCGAACTTATAAATCAAAAGTCAGTATCAATGTTAATCTAATCACCATTAATCAAACTTTGTGGTATTGCAACATGTTTAGCTTATATATACCAAGTTTACTAGGGCCTAGTTGCCCCTTTCCTCGAACCCTTCACCCGCCTTCTGCTTGGGCCTTGTATACACCATTCTCTTCCAATCTTTATCGGGTCCACTCGATATTCCTTTTGTCTGTGTGGATCGACCAGCTCCGATATGCACGCTTTAATCTCTTTCTCAGATCTCAGTCTGATCTTTGTGCTTCCATGTTCAAAGGAGAGGGAGAAGGGGTATCCCCATCTATAACGAGTGTCTCGTTCCTTCAGACATTTCGTGAGGGGTCCACACATTCTCCTGAGAGCTAGCATCAGGGAAGACAGGTCCTGGTATATCGTTATTTGTGCCCCTCCTAGGGGGATCGCACCTCTACTCCTTGCCTTCTCCAACACCCTGGCCTTGTCCTGGTAACGATGAAACGGGTGAGGACTGACCTAGGGCCTCCTGGGGGGGCCACCAGCTCTGTGAATGCGTTTCGTTTTGGGTACATAGATGGCCTCATCGGCGACTAGCAGCTTGATGATGTCGTGGAGTGTTTTCTTGAGGTCCCCTTCCGTTTCACCATCTGGTTCTGGAATTCCGAAAAAGCGCAAATTGTTCCGCCTTTCGCGATTTTCCAAATCGTCCATTTTGAGTTTGAAACCTTCTTACATCTGCTCCAGGTCAGATATTCTGTGTTCCAGCTGTGTCTCTAGAGTGTCTTTCGAGACTTGGTCGTTCTCAACTCCTAACCGGTCTTCAATGTTGTCCAGGCGTTGCATGATCATGTAAATTTTTCCACCTATGTTGGCCCCCATGTTCTTTATCTCGCTCAGTAGGGCGGCAATGTCCCCTTTTGTGGCAGCAGTTTCGACATTCGCGATTGCTGTGGTTAACATTTTGGAGTTGGTGGCGCAGTGAGATGACGGGGCGCAAGCAAAGTTGGCCAGTCTTTGTTGTGCGTTCCTATACCTCAGATGCCACCCTTTGGTGCTTCCTGGAGGGGGGGGGGGTCTGAGTGCTGCTGAGTGGAAAGCTGGGGTGCCAGAGTCATTCACTGGGGATAGCTTTTGCTCACAGTGATCTCCGAATTCAGTCTCTTTTTACTGTCTCCCTGTGCCATTCGACTTATGACCTTGTCGTGAGAATTGTGCCTGGTAAATGCATGGTCGTTGGAGTAGAAGTGAAGTGGTCGGTGGCTCTCTTGCGCTGAATTTGGCGCCTTGTATCTGCACACTTTTCACTTGTTTTCTTGGACCTATGTTGCTTCCTCTTTCCTATGCGCAACTACATTAATCGGTTCAGTGTGCCACATATGTGATCTCAGTCACGGATGACCCCAGTATGATTCCAGGAGATGTGTGTAGATTTAGTGTCTCAGGTCAAAAGGTGTTTTCCCTGTTCCAGGATATGTGGTGTTGTCTCCCTTGTCCCAGCGCTTTATGTAGCGGCTGCAATTAGCTTCCCCGAGTATGCCGCGTGTGTGGAGGGTAGAGCCGTGCCTAGGCGCCTTTTGTGGAAGAGACTCGAGAGTCCGTTCAGAATGCTGGAGTGTCACGGTCTCTCTATTTTGTGCAGTGGTTCAGTGGGGATGGGCTCCTTCCTTCTCTGCCTCCCCCTCGCCTTCCTGGTGGAGGTGTACCCCGTAGTTGCTGGTGGATCCGGTGCGCTTTTGGGTCCGCGGGGGTCCGTCAGTTGTTAATATACACCGCGTTCAGTGCTTCTCTTGAGAAAATGGGCCTTTTTACGTGCAATTGGCGGATCTATGCACGTTGAGTAGGTGCGTCTTAGTTTGGGCCCTGGTCACACATTCAACGTCCCGCTCCTCCCTGGGGGTCTAGTGAGGGCACCGTTTCCACCTTGGTCAAGGCCCACTGGGGTGCGTTGGTGTGAGGGCCGTTGGAGGGGCTTCAGTGTCGGAGGCAAGGAGAGAGTGCGGGGCACAGGTCTGTCATGCGCAGGTCTCCGCCTCGCTCCTGCACAGTACGCGCTTTCGACTAACCCCACAGTCGCAGGAACCACCGGTGTCCTCCGCTATTTCAGAGTGGCATCCTCCTGTGTAGGTCGTGCTATGGGGGCCCGCAGAACGACCACGGGGCTCGGCACCCTGCTGGAAGGGGCCGCGGTCTCCAAGGCTGGAGGGGGGTCAGGGCTCACGTGTCTCAGCTGCACGTCCGTTCAAAAGCAGCAATTTTCTTTATGAAATCCGGTCCAATTTTTCCCTGGATTTCACCCAGTTGGCGGGGGTCTCATCCGACCCCGATTTGTGTGGTTTGCAACCTCGGAGGGGGGGGGGGGGAGGGGAATCAAGCAGTGGGGGCTTTTACTGCTTTTCGGGATCTGAGGCGCGGAGTTCACACGGAAGAGGCAAGCATCCGTGCGCCCCCTGGTGGCCAAACCGAAATACATTATAGGCCTTATCATCAACACAATAAAACCACAGTTATGAAGAAACAATACCACACACGATCATACAATATCTAACATATATAAAATAATGAGATTAGCCTCAGGCCGATGATGGGAAAGACAATAACGACCTGTAACATCAAAGGTGTTAAATCAACACATGTATTGGTTTAGGCAGTCCTTCATCAACAATCCCTAACTTATGTAGTCCAGCCCTACAAAGTGAGGAGCCTAGCGCTCAAAGTACAGCTGTGCGTTAATGCGCGGTTGTGCGTAAACTAAAAAGCGGGTTCTCTTCAGGAGGCTGTAGCTGCGCAGGAAGGGGCTTGAGGTGAAGAATAAGTTCCTATTCCTAGAAGAGGGTCTGCCCTTGCAGATAAAATCGACTTTCAGAGTTTGTGAATAGTTGGGGAGCACAGGCTATCCCAGTCAAGGAGAGTTTCTTTTGAGGGACACTCGTGCGTAAAGGGGAGTGGATGTGCCAGGGGGCCACCTGTAAATTGGGAAAGTAGTCACCGACCCTCGATACAGTCAGGACCAAACTTGGCAGTTTAGTCCACTTCGTCTGGTGGTGTCATCCCTGCAGTTTCAGGATGCTCCGGCTCTCAGCGGCTGTGGTACAGGATGATCGTCCATGACGGACATTTGCTTTTTCTCAGCCCTTGAAGGAAGAAGGCTTGTTCCGGTGCGGCTTGTCTCAGGACATGGTAGGCAATAAGGGCAGACACTTTCAGCGAGGTTCGCCACAACGGAGCAACACAGGGACGTGGCACACACTCTTAAATCGCGACCCAGAGGAGCTCGGACAATGAGTTTTGGTGGGAGAGGGCTCAGGACCGCAAGCTAGCGGTTCCCAAAGTCCAGAGTCTCAACTCGGGATGGGGGCATTCCTGTGTGATACCCTGGTTTCGAGCTTGTCAGTTCACCGGATGGCCCAGGAACACTTCCAAAGAGGCTCTTTGCAAGGGTAAGTAGGAAAAGCTGACAGTAGTTGTTCCCACTACTTCAAAAAGGTGTGAAGCGCCCTTGCAGGCCTTCTTGGTTCGAGGAAGAAACAGGGGTCCAATGGGACAACAGTGGGGTCAGAGTGCCAAACCTTCCAAGTACGTCACCAGTGGTTCCTGGAGTCCACTTTCTTCTTAAAGATACTTGGCTCCTTATGGGGTTCAGTGTGAACCTCAGTAGACCGATCTGGAATGGATGCAGAGCCCCTTCTCTTAACCAAGATTCGGTTGGCGCTCAAATCTCAGAAAACCAGTGGAAGATTGGCCCACGGTGGTTCCAGTCCTTCTTGGCTACCACATACTGGCACCAGTAGAGTGGATTCGGACCAGACAGTCCCAACCCTCTTCCTGAGCCTTAGCACACGTGACATGCAGGAGCCCGCGAAAGTTGTGGTTTTCGCAGGAGGCTGTGTGCCCAAATAAGGAATATCTGGGTCTCTTCACCTGGGGGAAGGCAAAGGGACAAAATGGCAAAAGGACCGAACAAAAGACTTTGTGGCACATCCGTTTTCAGCTCTGGCCACAGTCTTGGGCCAAAATGCAGTAAACGGGGTATGGTGCATAAAAACGAAAAAATACTTTACTTAAAGTTCTGCCACCAGTTCGCCCTAGGCACACTTGTACAAACACCAAAAAATCCTTAGACAGTGGCTAACGCCATAAAACAAAAATGACCCCTATGCGCGGTACTGTAAGATACTTAGCACATAGATAAAAACTTACCAGGAAATGGCAACAAAGCTGAAGACTAAGGGAAACAGTTTCCCAGTACTGACAGCCTGAAGGACGTGTCAGTTTCCCCATAACAAATGAGCGAAAGCCCAGAGGAGTGCAGCTGAAGGCTATGCTCCACTGACAAAAGTCAGGTTAGGTACTCCAAAGTTTTGCGGGGTTCACAAATGGAAGGAAAATTGCACCCAAGGGAAATCTTTCCTAACATTGAGCAATAATGTCTGAGACGTCACCTTCAGACACGGACCTAAATGCAAAGAGCTCTGGCAGACCACCAGGTGGCATAACAGGAGATACAATAGGTCCTTGCTCCCCTTCCACGGATCAGACAATTGAATTACGGCCATATTAAATTTCTCCCTGGTATTCTCGTTGATGTTCTGCACCTTATTAACCATAGCTTCCTGGATGGATGTGCACCAAAGTCCATTTTGCTTCAAAAGGTACTGGATTTTCTAATTCTTTTAAGATTTTAAAAGGTTCCCTGGTGTCAGACCCAGCATTAGCAATGCACACCTCAATCTGATTTCTTGGCTCTGATGATGGCGTGCTTATTCTTTTTTTGCTGCCATAGCATATGCTTCCCTGTTCTCAGTGGTTTTAGATTTTACCAAAGCATTATGTGCCTTACAATTGATCAGTTTCAGATCGTGTACCTCTGACGAATATGAGGATGCATTAGGTTTAACTGGTAAATTGCGTCTTTTTAGTGGGGCAATTTGATCTCCGGTCCTGGACAGAGGTCTTGTATGCCAAAGCAGGTCGCACAAGGTAACATGAGCATCATGATTATGTTGCAATAGGGCAATGAGCGGAGTAAGAGCTTTAGCAGTAAGTGCCTTAGCATTCCGGGCGACAATGGAGACCATATCTGCCTTGACAGTTAGGTGAGCGAACACTTGTGTGTTTGCTGATCATGTATGATTTACTGAGTAAAGCTACTTCCTCTTCCCATACTCCCAAGTCCATTGAAGGGTGCAGCCCTGTTAATAATAATAATTTCACATTTCTATAGCGCTACGAACCCTCAGGTATCTGAGTGCTGCTTATTATTACCCACGGTGTGTGGTGCTCATATGTTGCAGATATCTTGGAGGGCAACTTGGCTTCAACATCCAGGCCTGCTATGGATCTTGAGGCCAACGTGGAGCCTCCCCTAGCCAAAGCGCTCAGCAGCCCTGCTCTCAGAACACTTCACAGCAATTTGAAAGGTGGCCCTGTTCACTATGCAAAAATGACCACCTTTCCAAAAAAGGGGAGTGAATTGGCCCCAGAGGTTTGGTTAATCAAAACCTCAACCTCTATGCAGATAGAGACCCTGGTTTCAAATGATATTTCAGACAGAGTTAGTTAGTAACTGCTTGGAAGATCCAAGTTTATCACCAGCTTTAACACTCTTACCCCAATTGACCTCACCCAGTTTCTCAAACTGTCTTGTGTCCTGAGCAATCTCAAGTGACGTTTCAACGCTCACGGATGACAGTCACTCCTCACTATTGTCTACCCACTTATATTTCCCCTCAATTTATGGAGGGATGTCAGTTGTAACCGCCCCTCGCTGTGACCACAATATCAACCCCAAACCTTGTTCTGAATTCTTTATTCAGATTATATGAAAACCTGAATATGAATGATGAAAAAGCAGTCCTGACTACTAGCAGTTCAAAAATGTCATTTTAAGAAGGGTTTATTCCAGTGCAAAAAAATCATTGTGAGGTCACCAGAGTATGATGTGCAATCAGGTCAATCTCGCCCCTGGCAACCTTCTCCACTGATCTCATTTTTATGTGGAATCAATACATGCACCAACACCGTTCCCATGGAAGCTCTGAGCGAAATTCCATCCAATAAGCCAGAGGGAGAGCTTGTTGCAACCGATACTTTAAAAGTACTCTTTTTTTTTTTTAATCAGAGAAAGAAAAAAAAAAAGAAAAAAAAGAAAAAAGTGGGGCTCTAAACATCCAGCTGACCATAAAAAACAAATCCAAGAATTTGAAACCGTCCACACTTCATAATAAATGTGGGTCAAGGAAATTCTTGTGCAACATCCAGCTACCTCTGTGGCTGAGGGGAGATCCCCTGCCTTAAAACCCAAGAAAGTTAACGATAAGAAGATCTCTGAAAAAAGGCTCAAAGTGTTTATTTTCAAAGGTTGCAGGCTTGGATAAAGAGCTTGCAGGGGACAGATCTGAAGAGTAATGATCGTATGGCATCATCCAGGACGAGGCCATAGATCTTTTATGCAATGTTTCTACGTACTCCCTTCAAGTGAGTGTGGCTGGAAATGCTAGTGGGTTGGATACAGAGGAGATTTCAAAAAGACTCCCCCGGTCACTCTCTCAAAGTGTAATTCAAATCTTTCGCCGTCGGTTCAAAAGAGAACTTCCTTATCTGCTACTTCTAAATCGTAAGAAGAGAATGATTCAGGAGGGTCAATTTAATAAATCTAGTGATACTGCATTTCTAATGCTAGAACAAAAGAGAATCTCTCTATTGGCCAACTTGTCTGTAAAGAGGGGTTTGTTTTAAGCAGTATTTTAGGCTGCATCCTTTTAGAGAGAATCCCTTTATCGGCTGCGAAAATCATACTTAATAGATTGAATATTTTAGCATGGTTTATTTCTATTCCATGTCTTAGGGCTTAAGTCTTTAGCGATATTGACTAAGTTGAGTTCATAAATGACCTTACCACCGATTGTGTACATGTATACATGTACGTTACATGTACGTTTTTACATGTATGTTCAAAGATTATTGTTGAAACTCTTCAGTCATATGTTTCTAAATTGCTATCATTGGGATAAGACTTGACTGAAAAACCTAGGTACATGGACGCTGGTTCTCTTACCACAATAAGTCAATCTCATCACAGCAGTTTAAGTCAACCTCAAGAGTTCTTCCTATACAGATTACTTGCAATGTTAGTGGTTCCTACTACAGAAAGGTTTTGTATGAGGGTACTGGGGGGCGGTCTACATTCACTAATAACGTAGGACATTGGCCCTGGATGGCTAAAACCCTTCAACCTGAAAGTTCAGAGAAAGGAAAAGTGAAACTGTATCTTTAGTCCCTACCCTATTAAAGTCTTTTATTGGAACACCAAGGGTTTTTCACAGCAGTTTCAAATAAACAGAAAAATATCAAAATTAATTATAGACCTATTTCAGGAAATTGGACTAGAAAAGAAACCCTTTTAAATGGTTATCCTCCATTTCTTTTTTTAATTTTCTTTTTACAAGGTTTGTTTATTGGATTTCCAAGATTTTCATGACAGTACAGGCAAGGCTGGTTAAACTTGTGACCTTGCCCAGGCACCCAGCCCGGGGTCACACATACCAAGATGCATATACTTCCAAATAACAAAATAAAACGAACAGTGCTAATAATACTTCACTATTCGACCATGAAGCGGGTACGAAGCAAGCTGACATTATCCCCCTATATATCGGTGTCTTGTTACCTTTCCTCTGTTATCTAGAAATGGGCATTCACTAAATTGACAAAGTCAAAATTAAACCTGGCTTAAGTACTGTTCCCTCTCTCGCACAAATTCCTAAAATGTGGACAACACTCCAAGGTCGGAAACCCTCCAGAGACCAGGCCAGTGATTTTCTCCACTGCTAGTACACACCCACCCCCACCTTCACAATACCTTGAGACCCACCATTGCCCACCGATTGTACGTTCACATTCTTCCAGAATTGCGCTACCGTTAACTTGGCTGTATTGAACAGGCTATTTGCTACTTCTAAACCCTGCTAAGAGAGGATGCATGGGCCACCCCTATGGACCTATGGAGGCCTACTGGTGAGTGTTAGAAACAGTTTTGGGATAACCAACTAGTTTGTTGGACCCCAACCCTTTTCTTCAGGTAGTCAAACTAATGCTGGGTGTAAAGAGATTGCCTTGATTTGACCTTTTCCTTGCTAATTAATGTTTATTGGAACCCCCAATGGCATTTCCTACGAGTTCCTATTCAAAGGTATTGGGGAAGTTTCGAACAATTGGCGGTCAGCAACAGTGTACTGATTTTTGGTGATCTCAACTCCTTTTGCTTCAACTTGAATTACGACCCTCAGCTTTGTGTCAATTGATCAGAGGGAGGGCTTGCATGTCTTTGATGCATCCTTTTTTTTTTTAAAAATAAACTCAATGGCATCAACAAACGGGGACATCCAGATCCAAAATGCTTGGTCCTGTGGTAGCTATAGGGACATTTTGGATAGGTTTGCAACTGATGCCATCTTTCAAAAGTGTGAACCATTAAAAGTTTAACACGATTAAAAGTGATCACCTTGCTTTATAGATGGAATGGATAACCTTTGGTCAAGAACAACGTGTTGTGTGCCAGGGATTTAGAGATTAACTCAAGGGCCAATAGATTGAAATGGACTGCCAGAATGACCCTGGTCTTCAAACCCCATCTGGGAAGGTCCTTTCGAGATTTGTCAAATGCTTAATTGGAGTCCACTTTTACATCACACAAATATGTGGGGGTACTGATAGAACTCACTAACCAGTCACAACTTTCCACGAGAATTAAGTAAAGTCAAAAACATATTTGATCGGGAAATTCAGAGGGGGAAAAAAAAAAAAGAATTACGCTCGCAACTGAGAGCTCACTGCTCCATAACTTCCTTTTATTAAACAGAAATCGAACTAGTTAAAATTATCTTTTAAAAATTGGCTATGAAATCCTAAAAGTCACTTTATGCAAAGCCATTCCGAAATATGCTTGCTGCACTCTGATTTTTTGGAAACTTCGCCTTATGACTGAATGCCCAAGTTAATATCCAAATAAACCCTATTTCTGAATGTGATTGGGTTTAACGTTTCGTTATTAACTCGGGCATCCATTTTATCGGCTCTTTTTCAAAATGTTCTTGCGTACTTCTACAATACCCGTTACTTGGAAAACCTCTCACATCGTTACTATCTATGAAAAGGGGGCTAGATCCAACCCATGAAACTATCGCCCAATCGCATTACTCTACGTTCCAAGTAAAGTTTTTGCCTCACTGGTCTTAAAAGGAACAAGTTACTTACCTGTAACTGTTGTTCTCCAGCATGGGTCTGTCATGGATTCACATGCTCATGAATATATTCCCAGTCAGGCCGGGAATCCTCTGTAAAGAAAAAAAATCACTATCAGTTTCATTTCTGATCTGTCTTTCTTGGTAGTAACCACTCACCGATCTCTGGGTCATACTGCCCCAGCCAATGACTGCCTTCTCCCTAAGCCCCTCCCCTGGCAGCCATCCTCAGATTTGGTAGCACGTAAAGTGGCAGTATGATCAAGTGAAGAGCCACAGAGGGGAAGGAGGGAAGGTTTGCATGCGAATCCATGCCAGACCCATGCTGGAGAACAACAGTTACAGGTAAGTAACTTGTTCCTTTTCCAGCATGGGGTCTGGCATGGATTCACATTCTCATGAATATAAGAATATATAGCAGTATACACATGCACAACCACGGGAGGTGGCAACAGGCTCAACATTAAGCAATACAACAACTCAACATTAAGCATCTCTTACCTCCTCACCAGGCTCACCTTAAGCGAACAGATTGCGGAACACTGCTTCGCCGACCCTGGACTCCTCCCTGGAGTCCCGATCGACGCAGTAGAATCTTGTGAAGGTGTGCGTCGACCTCCATGTAGCAGCCCTGCAGATGTCCAGCAGGGGCACACCAGACAGGAACGCCGTGGTAGCAGCGATCGCTCTGGTCGAATGGCCTCTCGGATGGCCGGGCAGCGGTCGGTTTGCCAACCGGTGACAGTGCACGATGCTGCCGGAGAGCCATCTGGAAATGGAAGCCTTCGAGAGAGCCTTCCCTTGATCTACAGGTCCAAAGTTCACAAACAGTTGTGATGTCTTCCGAAAACTCTTTGTGCGGTCCACGTAGAACTTCAGCGCTGTAGCCACATCCAGCGAGTACAAAGTCCTCTCGGCCGGAGACAAAGGTGACGGGAAGAAAACTGGCAACACCAAGGGCTCGTTGAGGTGGAAGCCGACGGCACCTTGGGCATAAAGGAGGGGTGCGTCCTCAGCACCACCCTCGTGTTGTGAAAAGTCAAGTATGGAGGCTTGCAAGATAGGGCCTGGATCTCTCCCACTCGTCTTGCGGAGGTGATGGCCACAAGAAATGCTGTCTTCACGACAGGAACTTCAACGGCACCGAATGCATAGGCTCGAATGGGGTCCCCATGAGCCCGTCAGCACCACGTTGAGCTCCCACGCCGGGGCAGGGGCCTTCACCGGCTGGAACGATCGGAATAGTCCTTTCATAAATTCCTTCACCAGGCGATGAGACCACAAGGACGCCCGTCCTGTAGTTCTGGTGTATCGGGAGATGGCAGCCAGATGTATCTTGATGGAGGCGTGAGCCAGTCCAGCTTTGGCCAGCGACAGTAGGTACGGCAATACTTGAGGGGCCGTAATCCGGAGAGGGTAATCTTCTGTGCACGGCACCAGACAGAGAACCTCTTCCACTTATGTCCATAGCATTTGAGAGTTGAGGACGCCCTGGCTTTTGCAAGAACCTCTCTGCAGGGTCGTGATGGAGAATGGCACCTCCTTCTCTGGAGAGAAGATCCGCATCCGTCGCCAGCTTGATAGGTGGGGACGCTGACAAGTCCAGAAGGTCCAGGAACCAGATCTGTCTCGGCCACGCTGGTGCGACGAGGATCATCCTGCACCTGGACCTCTTGAGCTGGTTGATGAGACGGAACAGCAACGGCAACGGAGGGAACGCATACAGGAACAGGCCGTCCCAAGGGAACGAGAAAGCATCGCCCATGCTCCTCGGTTGTGCGAACCTGCTGGCGAACCTCTGGCACTTGGAGTTCGCCCCCGTCGCAAACAGGTCGATCTGGGGTTTGCCCCACCGTTGAAAGAGCCGATTCACCTGGTCCTGGCGTAGTTTCCACTCGTGGCACAAGCGCAGCTCCCTGCTGAGTGAGTCGGCGATGGTGTTTTTTATTCCTGCCAGGTGGAAGGGAACCAGAAACATCCCCTGGGCGACAGCCCAGTGCCACAGATCCTGGGCCTCCTTGGATAGGGCTGGGGATCTGGTGCCTCCCTGCTTCCTGATGTAGAACATCGTGGTGGTGTTGTCGGTGAAGATCCTCACCACTTTGTCCTTGAGGAACAGAAGGAACGATTTGAGCGCCCAGAACACGGCTCGTAGCTCCAGGATGTTGATGTGGAGAGACCTCTCCTCCGGAGCCAGAGGCCTCTTGCGTGGAGATCTCCGGTGTGGGCCCCCCATCCCGCCAGGGAGGCATCCGTCATTACCGTCTCCTGATACGATGGGGCCTGAAAGTCCATGCCTGCCGTGAGGTGCGCACGGGCGCCCCACCATAGAATCGCCATAGAATCGCCTGACGGATCCTGTCTTCGAAGCTGCCCTGCCGCTTGAATCCAGCGGGCGTCGAGGAACTCTTGTAGCGGACGCATCCCAAGTCTGCAAAGGGGCACCAGGTAGATGCACGAGGACATCATCCCGAGGAGGGACTTGACGGACCTCACTCTGGCCACATCCATGGCTAACAGGCGCTGCACTTTGCCCAAAATGGCCTTCGTCCTTTCTTCCGACGGAGATGCCAATCGCTTCACTGTATCGAGCTTCGCTCCCCGAAACAGTGCCACCTGCGACGGGACCAGATGGGATTTGGGGTAGTTGATGGCGAATCCCAGCTTCGTGACCTTGCACGGATTAGCCAGTCATCCAGGTAGGGGTAGACGTGGATCCCTTGCAGGCGCAGCCGCGCCGCCACAGGTGCAAGGCACTTGGTGAACACCCTGGGTGCTGACCTAAATCCGAACGGCAGGGCTCTGAATTGGTAGGGACGCCCCTGGACTATGAATCTGAGGAACTGTGTCTTTTTAGAATGGGGATGTGGAAGCAAGCATCCTCCAGGTCCAGTGACAGGAAGTCGCCCTCTTCCAGCTGTCCCAGCACGTGCTGGAGGGTGACCATCCTGAATTTCTGCGCCTTGATGTACTTGTTCAACCGACACAGGTCCAGGATAGGGCGCCAACCGCCTGTCTTCTTTCTGACGAGGAAGTATTTTGAGTATACTTCGGAGCCCCGGGGCCTCTTGGGGACAAGCTCGATGGCACCTTTCTTGAGCATCGCCCTTACCTCCAACAGCAGTTGAGGGACGTGATTCTCCTTCCTGGCCATGGGAGGAATGCAAGGGCACTTTTGAAATTCTAGCGAGTGTCCGAGGGCCAGGGTGTCCAGCACCCAATGGTCGGTGGAGATGGACTCCCACATGCTGACTAACCTCGTCAGCCAGCCTCCCACCGGGGTGCTTCGGTGGGGGCCCGACGCTACGGCCGGTTCAGTCCTGTTTGGAAGAGGCCTTGCCGCCGGCGGCGAGACCCTCCTTGCTTGCCCTGGCGGTACGTAGAAGAGCCACCGCTGGATCCCTTGGAGGCTCCCCGTCTGCCTCCAGAGCTCCGAAAGGGCCGCCGCTGCTGAAGGACTCCTAGGGCTTGGGCTGTTTACGTGTCTGTCTTGATGGCCTGGAGGGACTCATCCACCGTCTTTCCAAACAGGTTGTTGCTGTCAAACGGCATGTCCAACACTCTGGTCTGGATGTCCTGGCGAAAGTCCGTCGCGCTGAGCCATCCTCGTCGTCGGAGGCAAACCCCGTTGCCCAGTTGGCGAAATCCGGTATCGGCAATGTCAGTTGCCACCGTTATGGCATGATCGGACGCCACCTCACCTTCCTGCAGAATCTGTAGGGCCTCTGCCCTCTTGTCGTCCGGTAGGAACAGCAGAGCTATCTTAAACCAAAGCTCCCTGTCATAACGGGCCACAATCGCTAAGGCACTGGCCACCTTAATCGTCGTCGCCGCTGACGAGATGACTCGTCGTCCCATGTAGTCCAACTTCTTGCCCTCGCTGTCTGGCGGGGAAGTGGAAGTTGAAGCCGCCGCACTCGCTGCCTTCTTCTTGGCCGCTGCCGAAACGACAGAGCCCTGAGGCACAAGGGGGCGGCATCGGGGACCCGGTACTACTTCTCGTACCTGTGCCTTTTGGCGGTGTCGTGGAAGGATTCTTGAGGATAGCCAGTCCCTTGTCCCAGATGTCATCGAGCAACAGCACCGCGAGGACCGTCTTTCTCTTGGCCCCCTGCCGTTGGTAAAGAAAACCTTCCTTCTTCTGTTCCTCAGGGCAGAGCTGGAAGAGCTCGGATGGCCTGGCTATCATGGCGTGAAAAGAGCCAATTTCGTCGGACGGAGGGGCCCGTGGGGGTGATGACGGGTTGTCCGTTGTATCATCGCCGCCGTCGTCCGTCCCCGTCGCTGTATCCGTCGCCGTATCCTCCCGAGGGTCCGGCGAGGGGGATGCGGGGTCCGCAGGCACAAAGGGCAGAGCGGGGTGGACTCTCCTCCGCTTGTTAGGAGGGCTTCCCGACGGTCCTGGTTCTGGATCCTCCCTCGGGGTCAGTGGTAACCTCGTCCTTATCTCAGTACATAAGGATTGGATCGGCAACAAAATGGCCGCCGAGCTATCCTGGGGCTCGGGTAATGGCTGCGACGGACGGGCTGGCTGCTCCACTGGGCCCTCGTCATCGCCAACCCTGCCATCTTCGACCACATCAGCAGGAACCTTCACAAACCTCTCGTTGAGGCCTTTCACGGTTTCCATCGGATCCTCCTCGGAGGCTGAATCAGAGTCCGTAATGGCCACCGCCCCCCACCCCTTAACGATGGTCTGGAAAGAGGATTCCCTCCGCGGTGGCAGGGAAACTCTGGGCCCCGAGGCTGCCTCCACTGGCGTAGCCTCTGCTGGCTTCGCCAGGGCCGCTGGGACAACCTCGAAAGAGGCCTATGCCAGCTGGATCAAGGCCCTCACCACCTTAGGTGCGTCCTGGGCCTTTGCTTTGGGGGTTGGGTCATCGCCTCGCTCCCCCTCGGCTCCCTTCGAGATAGACCGGGGCTTCTCCAGAAGCTTACCCGGGTTCTCAGGCTTCCTCTTCCCCGAACCAGAGCGCTGGCTCATGGTTGATCATGCTGGGGAAGTCGTGCCCTGCCTGGCAGCCGAGGAGCCCGACCTTTTGGTGCTCCCGGTGCCCGCAGACTCACGGTGATTGGCCTTCTGTTGGGCCCCCGTCGCCGGGGCGCCCTCACAGGACTTAGAAGACCGCTCAGGCTTTTTCTTCGCCTTCTTACCTGCTGCGCCCTTCTCCAGCCAGGCGGCGAGGCGGGAACGACGTTCTTGCTTGGTCCGTTACGACAGGTTCTTGCAGAACGCACAGTACTTCTCCACGTGCGTCTTGTCCTCATGAAGGCACTAGAGACATCTCGAATGCTCGTCCTCCATGAAAACATTTAGCAATCCGCATCCTGGGCAGCTCCTGAATAGCTTGGATCCGGTAGTCGAGCTTCCCTTGTCCTGGGCCATGTCCGTTGAGGTAGGCCACAGATCTTCTGGAGTCCTCCAAGAAGCGTAACTCGATGAAAACTTCACCCCTGAGGGGCGTAGAGAAATTCCGAAACGGACCTTTGTTATCAAAAGTAGAAACGGTGGAGCTTGAGGCTCGATTAACCAAAAAGGAGAAAAATCCCCTGAAAAAGCGCGAAAACGCAGTAAAAGCTCGAGAGCTAAAGCACAAGGACTCCCAACACTTGAACGTGCGGTAAAAATCTGAGGATGGCTGCCAGGGGAGGGGCTAAGGGAAAAGGCAGTCATTGGCTGGGACAGTATGACCCAGAGATCAGTGATTGGTTACTACCAAGAAAGACAGATCAGAAACGAAACTGATAATTATTTTTTCTTTACCGAGGATTCCCGGCCTGACGACGGGGAATATATTCATGAGCATGTGAATCCATGCCAGACCCCATGCTGGAGAATAGCTGGATAGATGGGCAATGAGATAGGAACATTTGATAGACATCAATCAGGTTTCATGCATGGTTTAGGCACTTCACTGAATGGTTTTATTTTACATTTCTTAAAAGATAGAGCTGTTACTAAGAGAAAAACTATCTACATTGTCCTTGTGGATTTCACAATGGCGTTTAATGGCTCATTATTAATGGTGCAAATTTAAAGTGGGGCTGTCCTCCCCATTTAGCAGATATTTAAGGTATTTAAACTCCAATAAAACTATCCAAGTTAGACTGAACAGTGAAGGACATCTACCCTCTTAACTCTACCAAGCGAGGTCTTAAACAAGACTGCGTTTTTGCACCAACTGCTTTGACTATTTATTTCTGATATTGGAAATGCCCTAATATACCTTAGATCTTTCCCTCCAAAACCATGGTTGTCCAGTGATTTGGTTGGCCTATGAAGACGATTTAGTGATTTTAGATTATATGTCCATTGGGCTTCAGAGGCAACGCAACACCATATGTCAGGCAGAAACCTGTGCAGTTCCCTCTGGGACCACTGCAAAAGATTTAGCACTACAGGTGTTTGGCAGTAAACCCACTTGGTAGCAGTCTGTACCACACAGATTCACTTGGTAGCTGTGGCTGAACAGTCAGACTTCCCTCAAGAAGAGTTAGGAAGTATACAGAGAATTCACAATAGGTCAAGAGAACACAATAGGACAAGTAAACACTGACCAGGGCTTGGTGTAAAAGAGATATAATTATTTATTTAAAACCACATCTAGAAAAACACACAGGCACTAATAGTAAGCAATTCAAAAACACGGTCACTAAAAGATATACACTCCCTTAAAAGAATATTAGACAAGTCTTAAGTAAAGCCCCACTTATTTTCAGACAGCGGTGAGCGCTTAACGTAGATGGCACTCTAATAATTCGTTTTTTAAAAAAAAGGGAGAGAAAAGCAGAGAATAAATTGAAACAGATCCCAACACTTTTTCACGAACACAACAAGAGAGAAAGGCAAAGTAACACCGTGAATTCAGAGTCAGTAGGCCGGATCCGCTTTAAGAGGATCAAAACGAAATGTGTCCAAGGTCACACGGTTGCAGTGCACAAAAGTCTTGTAACGGTTCAAAAAGGAGTTGGACCAAAGAAAGGGACCAGTTAGAGAGTCAAGGCAGCCAGCCCAGTCCAGAAGGTTAAGGGGTTATTATTACCTTGTAGCAATCTTTAGAAAGGGAGGCCTGGCGGACACGGTACCTTAAAGTGGTGAGAACACTCCAGCGGGGGCAGTTGTTCCTGGCAGCGGATGCAAGTCGGTGCTTCGTCCGGGGGAAGGGAGGATCTCGTCGGGGAGGAAGACAGGAGTCCGTTGTACTGCCAGGGAAGAAACCAGCCGCAGAGTTTCTCAGGTACAAGGAGCAGTCCATTGATTTGCGGTCCAGTGGTAAGTGGCTATCCGGCTGCCGGGGTGCTTGGCACGGGCAGTTCGATCACAAACCGGTCTGGGGTGCAAAGAGAAGAAGGTGAACTGGTTGTGCCCACCAGTCAGGGGAAGAAGCCTCTCCAGCCGGGAGATCTCGGTCGTCGGGAAGTGGTGAGTCGGTTCCGCAGGGCTCCACCGGTGGTGTCGTCGTGGTAGGTCGGCTCAGCTTCTCCCTCGTCAGATTCTCAGGTCCTGTGGCGACTTCTGAAGTTCCAGTCCCCAAAGCCCTGCTTTTATGCAGCATACCCCCATTCACTCAGCCTAGCTGTCAATCAAACATGCTAAGTGGTGAGCCGGCTGGCTCACCACTTGGGCCAATCACACAAGAGTGCGACTTGAATTACCAAGGTAACTCAGTCCAGGGTGTCTAAACCCCCTCCCACACCCCCTGTGGTACCGAGACAGAGTGGCACCACTTTTGGAGGCTTCTGTGGAGAAGCCCGCCAAAAAATGGAACCAAGGGCTCGACTTGGGTTGGAGTCACAGAAGAGAACACAAACGCCATTTTAGAATCGAGTCCTGGCAAAAAATACCAACCGGCGAATTAATATTAATTAAATAAACTGGCGGTGTGTTCGAGGCTATGAGAATTAAATAATTAAAGTTGGTAGCCTCGAACAATGGGAAAATCCCGTAGGGATATATTCGCGGTCGAATATAAAAAGTAGTTTCCACTGCCACCAGCCAAAACTCGATCAGGGGGGACGGAGACTTGCCCCCTCGACTAACAGACCCCGGGGCAATCGAATTGCCCCGACCAGTACGTCCACAATATGATGGTTTGTACTGGTTTCTGTTAATAATTTAGGACTAGCAAAGCCAATGGTGACTTTACATGCCCTGGGAGACAGTAGTCAGTCCCAGGGTATGGAGTCTATGGTGGGGTCTCACTATGACACCCCTGTGTTACTGCACGGAGGGTGCTGTGTAACACACATAGTAAAAACACATGAGACCCTATGGAGTAAAGGACCCCATAGCCCATAAAACACATTAACAGTCAAAGGAACACCATAAATCATGTCCAAGAGTGGGAGAAAAAGAGTCACTCTTGGCAGGAGAAAAAAACAAACTCCAGAAATCCAGCAAAGCTACTGGGGGACTCACTAGGTTAGGAAATTCAGCCTCAAGAGAGAATTCTCCCTAACACCGTAGAATTATATGTCTGAGATAATGACCTGACAATTAACCCTATTGAAACTAGTCGTACTCATGGGTCCACAAAAAAAAAAGATATATTTATATATTTTCAGTGGCGATTGACTCAGTCTAGCCTAGAGGTAGTCCTCTCCATTCTTTATTTGGGTTTTCGCATCAACAGGTCTGGTAATACGTGTCTGAATACCGCCTTGAGACAAAAAAAAGTTATATTGGCATTGCAAGCAAAAAACTATTCATTTTAGATTTGGGCGCTCTTCAATATTGCCAGCCCTAAAGTTTTATAAATCAAAGGTTGTTCAGATTTTAAATTATGGTGCAGAATTTGTAATATATCTTTTCATAATATCTGTTCACACTATCTTTGAAGGGTTGTTTTGGGAAAAAGTATTGCAGCTGCCCAAGGAAGTACCCAATTCAATCATTCGTTAGGAATTTGGTTTAGTCTTTTGCAGGTCTCTGAAGTGGAAAATCTCATCTTTTTAGAAAAATGTTGGTTGCACCTAAGTACTAGGTTCTATTGGGGTCACCCCAGATATATTGTTATCTAGACTCTTGGAGGTAAAAAGAAAACTCGGCAGCAAGATTGGATAAGGACTATTGAAGACTAAAAAGTTCAAACTATTCTCATACGTCATCTTGAGGGAGACACCACTTAATGTGCCAGGGTAACCGAGGAAGATCCCTTGTTTCATTGGAGGGGGCTAGTCCTTAGAGCCTGATTTAACCCCTTAAGTGCCAAGGACGAGGTATCTCATCCTTGGAATTCCTTCCAGAGTGCCAAGGACGAGATAGCTCGTCCTTCTTGGCACAAATTGAGCGACGTTCACACAAAAGAGTAGGCAACACACATCTGTGTTATAGGCTATTAGCAGCCGGAAAAAGACCCAAAACAGGTCCAGTTGGTAAAACCAAACCCAAGAACAACTGTGGTAAGGACTCTGGTTTTTAATAGGGTAGAGAACAAGGCTGTGACAGAAGACAGTAGGATAGAACGAGAAAGAGATACTATCCCTGCCTACTGTGCACTCTCAGCTCGCATCGGGTGCATTTGCTGAAATCCATGAGGCAACTAAGGAAGGTGCTGACAAATTAACAGCACGTGGACTGGTCAGTTAAGCTGTGCCACTTTTTGAGGCATATTCTGCTCTCAACCTGAAGGGAAGGAAATATAGGGCTTCTTCCCAGACTGTTCCAGTCCTATGACACTAACGGCAAGGTGGTAACCTACAACTCCATCTACCGTTTTTTGTTTCTCACAAACTGGTCTCCGAATTACGAAATACACCAGTTTTGAGGAAGCTTAGACTGTCCTGATGAATGTGGCTTTATCAAAGTTAGGCTACTGAAACCGGTCGATGGCGTTGCTACATATAAAAAGGCACCAATCGGCCTATTTTTGATAGCTTGAGCAAACAGTTTTATATTTTCCTACTTCCCGTTAGTAAAAACAAGTTCTGGATGGGAAGTGGTGACTGTATTGTCTTTGTGTTGTTGGAATAGGAATTCATCCTCTTCCTTTGTGTTTGTGTCATTTTAACCCTAGCAACCCTGGGTAAGTGTGACAATCAATGGGCTATTAAAGGATTGTTTACCCCATTAGATGCCACATGAGTGCCTAAAAAGGAAGAATATATCCTTTTTACCTTCCCTTGTGTGCTTCTTTTACTTGTAGTCTCTTTCGATTTAAACAAATCTGGAAGAGAATGGTACAGGACTTACAAGGCTGAATGTGTTACATACCATAGAAGTTGATAATTTCATTCTTATTCTGTCACTATTAGACAGGAGTTGTAACACCGCAACCTAGTTGAGAGTGCACAGTAGGCAGGGATAGTAGCTCTTTTTCGTTCTATCCTACTGTCTTCTGTACCAGCCTTGTTCTCTACCCTATTAAAAACCAGAGTCCTTACCACAGTTGTTCTTGGGTTTGGTTTTACCAACTGGACCTCTTTTGGGTCTTTCTCCGGCTGCTAATGCCTATAACACAGATGTGTGTTGCCTACTCTTCTATGTGAACGTTATCTACTAAGGGCAATACCCTGTTAACTGCATAGAATTTGCCCCATTGTTTAGTTACAAACAGATATCCAACAGCCGGGCTATGTGAGGGGGAGGTCCCCCCTCACCGCCGGGGGCTGGAGTACCTTCAATTTCACGTTGGCGTGCGTAAAGCACGCCGACGTGAAAGTAATTTTCACTGCAGCAGCCATTTCGGGCTGCTGCAGTGAAAACACAAGGTGAGTCTCCACCTTTCTCCCCCTCTATCTCCGGTTGTATTTAAAGCCGGAGATCGAGGGAGGTGTCGTTGAAAAGGGGAGCCCTCACTGGGGGGCAGATTGCTGCCCCCAGACAGGAATACATGAGGTGGCCCCCCATCCAAATTGGAGGGGGGAGGGCCACCAGGAATAAGTGTGCAGGCCCCCCCAAAGGATGGGGCCTGCAGGTTAGGCCCCCCTGGGGGCAGATGGCTGATCATCTGCCCCCAGGGAAGGGGGCAAAAAAAAAAGGAGGGGGGATTTCGGTGGGAGTGGGGGGGTGGGGGCACTAGCCACCAAGGATTTATTTTACGGAAAAGGGGGGTGTGGCCCTCTCCCCCTCACCCCAAGGGGAAATGGGGGCACCCCTTGTATGTAACGCCCACCTGGTTCCCACCGGGGCGCTGATCTAGTCTGGATTACTGCGGCCTCTTCTAGCGTGATGCGCAGGACCCGGAACACCGATTGGACAGGACCTCCAAATCGTGCTTCCTTGGCCCGTAGGAATATCCTTCTGCAGATGAGAAAGGGGATTAACAGTCTGCTAAATGGTGTGCTAGCTCCCCCCTTCCCCCCTCCGTTCCTCTCTATTCCTCCAAACCCGGTTTAAGCTCACCTTATGGTTTGGAAGATTGAACTCTCCATCCTGCTTCTGGTGCAGGGGCGCGCGTTCGTCCAATTACTTCACTGGTTTTCAGAATGGCGCTGGCAAAATGCACTTGACTTTCCTGAGCGATGCGCCGTAAGTATGAAAGTTCAAATTTCAAGTGAGGCCCCCTTTATGCTGTCTTTCTCACCTGTGATATGTCCTTTATTTCAGGTGCAGAATGAAGGCGATGCGTTGAGGGGTTCACCTGCCGAGGTGAGTAGTGATGAGGGCGATCCCTCTAGATGTCCTTATCATTCCTCTGAAATGTCTCTAGTCCTTTCCCCATAGGGGCCGGGATACGGTACCTGCCAACGGGGCGGCGCCGACCCGAAATGTGGAAGAAAAGCCAGTAAGTATTATGGCTGTTAATCAGGCTTTCCTTCTGTGTGTCCTTCTGCTCACCTTTTGTTTCTTCCTCTCTCCCCTAGATGCAGAGATGTGGCGTCCGATGCCGACAGCCGCGATGGAGCCGGGAGATGTCTCGAGGACAGGACAGGTGAGTGAAGCGTGGCGCTGCAGCGAGCAACGCAATGCTTTTAAATTGAAGTCTTCCGTCAGGGATGCTGGCGAGAAGATTCCGGATGCAGTTAAGAAGCTTGAAATAATCCTTGGTTTTCACCTTTCTCTTCTCTTCCTTCCTTGTAGGTCTTCCAGGTCCAAGACAGGCGTGGCTGTAGTGCAGGAGCAGACACGGTGAGCGTTAAGCTGCAGGAAGCAGAACAACGCGAAGCATGAGCCGCTGTCTGGGCGTGGCTTAAATAGCCTCCAAAGAAGTCCCAGGTATGTATCCTTCCCCAACTAGGTATGTATCTTTCCCTGGCCACGCCCGAGTGAAAAAATAGTCCCTATGAAAAAATAGTCCCTTTCAGGTCTCAGGGAGGCCTGAAGCGTGCAGCATGGTCTGCATCAGGTAAGTGCACAAAACACCTCTCTTTATGAGCCTGGCACCAAAGGCGCCAGGACTGAGTCCAAAGAGTCCCTATAAGGGGCCGCTGGGCTTTTACCCGAGGGCATGATGCCTGCTTCCAGGGGTGCTGGGCCTGGCCTGATGCTCCGGGAGTAGGCATCATGACAGCACTCCCCCCCCCCCCCCCCCAAGGCCTCTCCCAAGGTCGTTCCTTCTGGAGGTTTCGGTTTGTTTGGGAAATTCAGATGGAACCTTTTTACCAGCCGAGGTGCATGTACATGATCAATGGGTTCCCAAGACCTTTCCTGAGGCCCGTACCCTTTCCAATCAATTAGATAGAAAAGCTTTGATTTTAAGATTTTGAAATCCAAAATGTTCTTTACTTCGAATTCTGGCTCTCCATCTATCAGGATTGGGTCTGGTGGCTTTATTAATCTGGTTCCTGGTTGTACTGGTTTCAAAAGGGACACATGAAAAACGGGGTGAATCCGCATGTTGGCTGGTAGATCGAGCTTGACTGCTACTGGGTTAATTATAGCTTTGATTGAGTAAGGGCCTAAATACCTTGGATTAAAAGTTTGAGGTCCCTTGAGCGATAAGTGTTTGGTAGCCAACCATACTTGATCCCCAATTTGGTACGGAGGCACCTCCTTTCGATGTAGATCTGCATTCTTTTTGTATTTCTCTTTCGCATGTTGCAAAATGTGCAGTTGCATCCTTGAAGGCTTGAGTTATCGTAGAATGCAAATGATCCACTGCGGGCATTTCAAGGCTCGAAGGTGAGTCCAAGTCTGAAGTACGAGGGTGATGTCCATATAGGGTAAAAAAAGGGGCTTTGACCCGTTCCAGAGTGTATCGAGTTATTATAAGCATATTCAGCCACCCACAGAATATCCTTCCAATTACCCTCCGATTGGTGCAACATACATCGTAGAAATTGTTCAGGGCCTGGTTCGTTCTCTCTGTCTGACCATCGGTCTGTGGGTGGTGGCTGGTCGAGAGTCTTACGTCGATTTGTGCCAGCTGGCAACACTTTTTCCAAAAATGAGAAATAAACTGGCTTCCCCGATCGGAGACTAGTATGGACGGGAATCCATGCAAACGGATGATATTCTCGAGGAATTCCTTGGCAAGAACAAAGGCTGAAGGTAATCCTTTCAACGGAATAAAGTGGGCCATTTTGGAAAATAAATCCACCACGACCAGAATAGTATTGTAACCATTACAAGAGGGCAGGTCCGTGATAAAATCTAGTGACAGGGTGTGCCAAGGTGCTGGTGGAATGTCTAAGGGCTGAAGAAGACCGGCGGGTCTGGTCTTTTGACCTTTGTTTTGGGCACAAACTCCACAGGACATCATGAAAGATTTAATATCCTTTCGCCAGGAAGGCCACCAGAATTGTCGTCTAACCTTTTCCTCAGTTTTGGCAATGCCAGGATGTCCTTCCATCAGGGTGTCATGATGACGGGAAATAACCAGTTCTTGCAATTCCTTTTCTGGCAAAAATAAGCGTCCTTGGAAGTAAGGTAAGCCATCCTGGACTGAAAAGTTAGACCCCTTTTTGATCCAATCCGGCAAGGCTGAAGAGTCCAGGACTTTTTTTATTCGTGCTTGAATGTCTTCAAGGGTTTGTAAAGTGGTTATTCCCAAAATTCTTTGTTCGGGAATTATCAGCACAGGTTCTGAGTTTGTGTCTATTTCTTCCATTCCAATTCGGGATAGAGCGTCCGCCTTACCATTCTTAGAACCGGGGCGGTAGGTGATTACAAAATTGAACTCAGCAAAGAACAAAGCCCATCGGAGCTGTCGAGACGATTGGGCCTTGGCAGTTTTTAAATATTGTAAATTTCGGTGATCAGTGATCACGGTGATGGTATGCCGGGCGCCGAGGAGATAATGCCGCCAAGCCTTAAAGGCGGACTTAATGGCTAATAGTTCCTTATCGGTAATCGCATAATTTATCTCCGGCGGTGAGAACTTTCTGGACCAAAATGCTACGGGGTGCAGTTGGATGGTTTCAGGGTCTCTCTGAGACAGGACAGCTCCCATGGCTAAGCTGGACGCGTCGGTTTCGACTATATATGGGAGATCAGGACGCGGGAGCTTCAAAATAGGTGCGGACGTGAACTTAGCTTTCAACTCCTAAAAGGCCTGTTCGGCTTCCTCGGTCCATTCAAAACGTTTATTTTTTCGCAAGAGTGCAGTGATGGGTTGCACCACACGTGAAAACTCCGGGATAAACCTGCAATAAAAGTTGGCAAAACCAAGCATGCTTTGGGCACCTTTCACTGAACTAGGTGATGGCCATTTGAGGATGGCATCCACTTTCCGTGAATCCATTCGGACCCCTTTAGGTGTCAGGATGAATCCGAGAAACTCAACCTCAGTGGTATGGAAAACACATTTTTCCAGCTTGGCAAACAGTTTGTGCTGGCGCAGTTTCTCTAGGACGGCCCTGACATGTTTTCTGTGATCAGATTCCGAAGAGGAGTACACAAGAATGTCATCGATATACACGATAACAGAGACATCGATGAGTTCCCGAAGGACATCATTCATGAAGAATTGGAAGGCAGCAGGCGCGTTGCACAACCCGAAAGGCATCACCTGGTATTCGAATAGTCCATATTTTGTACGGAAGGCAGTTTTCCATTCGTCACCTTCTTTTACTCGTACCAGATGATAAGCCCCCCGGAGATCTAACTTGGTGTATACGCAAGCGTCCTTCACCTGGTCAAGGAGTTCAGGGATCAGAGGCAGAGGGTAACGATTTTTAACAGTTATCTGGTTCAATGCGCGGTAATCGATACAAGTCCTAAGGTCGCCCTCTTTTTTAGGCACGAAGAACAAAGCTGAAGATGCCGGGGACTTTGACGGGCGAATGAAACCATTGGCGAGGTATTGATCTAAATATTGCCTCAAATGCAGATTCTCAGGTTCAGTAAGGGCATAAATCCTGCTACAAGGGGGTTGTACACCGGGCACCAGATCGATTTGGCAATCGTACGATCTGTGGGGAGGTAACGTGTTGGCCTGTTCCTTTTGGAAGACGTCCTGAAAGTCTTGGTACTCTGGAGGTAGTTGCACGGGGACAGAGGTTACTGATGCTAGATTAATCTTTGGATTTTCTGGGTAGCAGGTTTGTGCACAATCCGGGAAGGTTATTCTCTTCGCTCGCCAATCAATTCGAGGATTATGTGTCTCTAACCAAGGGACTCCTAGAATAAGCTGAAACTGTGGAGCCTTGATCACATCCAACACAACTGCCTCCCGATGGCCATCCGGACCTACAAGTGTCACCTCAGCTGTGGAATGTGTTACCGGTCCAGAGACAATTTCGGTTCCATCTACAGTGGTGATGACATCTTTGCTGGTTTTAGGACGCAGAGGGAGGTTTATCCTAGAGACCAATTCTCGATCCACATAGTTTCCTATAGCCCCGCTATCGATGTATGCCTTTATAGCATGCAACCGTTTTGGCTGTTCCGGATCTATGAGGACCATTGGCACAATGAAATGCGAGGTCTGAGAGTTCGTTTTCAAGCTCGGCAAGCGGACCCCTACGCTTGCCGGGCGTGGTCGTTTCCCGATACAGAGTTTCCATGGATTTCATCAGCGGCTCCTACCACCTTCTTGGGCGGCTTAACCGGACAATCTCGTAGAAAGTGTCCTGAGGACCCACAATAAAGGCATAATTGCATATGTCGTCTTCTTTCCCATTCTTTTTGAGTTAGGGGTCCTTTAACTCCTCCGATTTGCATAGGCTCCGAGTCATCAGCCCCCTTGGGGTTAGCATGGGTTTTGGCCCACACCCGGGTTTCAAACTTGGACCGATCTGCTTTTCTGTTTTGCAGCCTGTGATCCAACTGGACCACTAAGTCTATATATTCAGTGCATTCTTGGGGCGGAATTTACAACTTGTGCCAGGACATCTTTAAGTTCTCCGCGTAGACCTCGATAGAATAACGTGATTCTTTTATCCTCTGGCCAACCAGTTTCCACAATTAGTCTATTGAAGGTTGCAATGTAGGATAGAAGGTCTTGATTGCCCTGTCGCAGAGATAGAAGTTCGTCATCCAGAGCCTGTCCCTGGGAATGTCGAGCAAATAACCTTTCCATGCTTGTTTGAAATCCTTGAAAATCACGAAGAATCGGGTCATCTTGAGTTACCAGTGGGACTGACCAATCGGCAGCACAGCCGCTGAGATATGACAACACAAAGGCTACCTTGGTCTGATCATTAGGGAAGGCCCCGGGTCTGCATAGGAAGTGCAAACGACACTGATTCATGAATACGGCGAATCGGTTGGGGTCCCCAGCAAAGCGTTCGGGTGGGGCCAGCGGCATGTTTGGAGGTAGATTAATCAGCACAGGGTTACTGGAAACCACAGGAGTGGGGTTCCCCCCGGAACCGGGTAAAGGAGTTTGTCCAGCTTGACCTTGCAAAAGCTGTCTAGCCAGGTCATCAGTCCTTTCCCTTGTTACAATCACTTCTCTTCTGAGGGCATTAGTCTCTTGACGAGCGGCGTGTACCTCAGCCTGTAATTCCTCCAGTAGTTGGGCCAGTTGGTCAGTCTCAGAAGTTTCCATAGCGCCTGGGTGGGAATTTGTAGGGAGTCTTCGCATTCTGTAACGCCCACCTGGTTCCCACAGGGGCGCTGATCTAGTCTGGATTACTGCGGCCTCTTCTAGCGTGATGCGCAGGACCCGGAACACCGATTGGACAGGACCTCCAAATCGTGCTTCTTTGGCCCGTAGGAATATCCTTCTGCAAATGAGAAAGGGGATTAACAGTCTGCTAAATGGTGTGCTAGCTCTCCCCTCCCCCCCACCCCCCGTTCCTCTCTATTCCTCCAAACCCGGTTTAAACTCACCTTATGGGTTGGAAGGTTGAACTCTCCATCCTGCTTCTGGTGCAGGGGCGCGCGTTCGTCCAGTTACTTCACTGGTTTTCAGAATGGCGCTGGCAAAATCCACTTGAGCGATGCGCCGTAAGTATGAAAGTTCAAAGTTCAAGTGAGGCCCCCTTTATGCTGTCTTTCTCACCTGTGATCTGTCCTTTATTTCAGGTGCAGAATGAAGGCAATGCGTCGAGGGGTTAACCTGCCGAGGTGAGTAGTAATGAGGGCAATCCCTCTAGATGTCCTTATCATTCCTCTGAAATGTCTCTAGTCCTTTCCCCATAGGGGCCGGGGTACGGTACCTGCCAACGGGGCGGCGCCGACCCGAAATGTGGAAGAAAAGCCAGTAAGTATTATGGCTGTTAATCAGGCTTTCCTTCTGTGTGTCCTTCTGCTCACCTTTTGTTTCTTCCTCGCTCCCCTAGGTGCAGAGATGTGGTGTCCGATGCTGACAGCCGCGATGGAGCCGGGAGATGTCTCGAGGACAGGACAGGTGAGTGAAGCGTGGCGCTGCAGCGAGCAACGCAATGCTTTTAAATTGAAGTCTTCCTTCAGGGATGCTGGCGAGAAGATTCCGGATGCAGGTAAGAAGCTTGAAATAATCCTTGGTTTTCATCTTTCTCTTCTCTTCCTTCCTTGCAGGTCTTCCAGGTTCAAGATGGGCGTGGCTGTAGTCCAGGAGCAGACACGGTGAGCGTTAAGCTGCAGGAAGCAGAACAACGCGAAGCATGAGCCGCTGTCTGGGCGTGGCTTAAATAGCCTCCAAAGAAGTCCCAGGTATGTATCCTTCCCCAACTAGGTATGTATCCTTCCCTGGCCACGCCCGAGTGAAAAAATAGTCCCTATGAAAAAATAGTCCCTTTCAGGTCTCAGGGAGGCCTGAAGCGTGCAGCATGGTCTGCATCAGGTAAGTGCACAAAACACCTCCCTTTATGAGCCTGGCGCCTATGGCGCCAGGACTGATGTCCAACATGAGCCTGGCGCGACTGAGTCCAAAGAGTCCCTATAAGGGGCCGCTGGGCTTTTACCCGAGGGCATGATGCCTGCTTCCGGGGGTGCTGGGCCTGGCCTGATGCTCCGGGGGTAGGCATCATGACATTGTAGCCCTCCCTGGGGGCAGATATCTGCTCCTAGGAAGGGGCATCTGACCCCAGGGAGGGCTGCATGAGATGTGGGGGGGGGGGAAGAGTGTCTCCCCCATTACATTAGAAAATTACCTGGCTAATTAGGGTGCCCCTCAGCCCGCCCTAAAGTGTAGTGTACATTTTCAATTTTTTCTTTGTTTACCAAACTTGCCTTGGCGCAGAGGTGCATATTGGTGTGCCAATCTGGCCCCAGGGTGCCCAAACCTTACTGCCCCACCCACTGGGGGCCTGTCCCACACATTTTTTGGTGGCCCTCTCCCCCCCACCCCAAATGGATGGGGGTGTACCTCAGCCGTTTGTAGGAGCCCCAGGGAGGCCTGCATGAGGTGCCCCCGCCACCCATTTGGGGTGGGAGGGAGAGGGCCACCAAAAATTGTGGGACAGGCCCCCCAGTGGGTGGGGCAGTAAGGTTTGGGCACCCTGGGGCCAGATTGGCACACTATTGGGCCCATCTGCGCCAAGGGGAGTTGGGTTACCAAAGGAAAAAAGTGAAAATCGTAGAACTCATTTTAGGGGGGCTGTGGGGCACCCCAAGCAAACAGGGAATTTTCTAATGGGAAGGGGTGGTGACCCTTCCACCCCACCCACAATGGAGTGGGGGCCATGTCATGCAGCCCTCTCTGGGGGCCGATATCTGCTCTTAGGAAGGGACACCCGAGCCCAGGGAGGAGTGCAGGACCCCCCCCCCATATCTGCCCTCAGGGAGGGCTACATGAGACGTGCCACCCCTCCAATTGGGGTGGGGTGGAGAGGTGCACCCCCATTACATTTCAAAAAAATTTCCGGCAGTTTAAAGTGCCCCTCAGCCCCCCCTAAAGTGCAGGCTGCCATTTTCAATTTGTTTCTTTTTTTAAAAAAATGTATTTATTTTCAATAACAGTACAAACTTACGGTCGTTTTGAAGGCAATAACAATCACATTTAACACCCCCTTCCCTTCCTCCCAACTTGACCAAGACCATTCTGTTGTGCGATGCGATCTATGTGCGCGAAGGGTTAACGTGGGCTGTCCGAGTCCTCATTGGAGGAGCTATCCTCCTTCACGTGAAACAGACTCACTGTGAGGGCCACCCATTGTAATAGGTCTGCGGAGGGGTCTAGCTTCTGTTGTTGTTGTGCCAGCTCCCAAGCCCCTGTTTCGGCTGCAGACCATTTTCTGAGGTGCTCCCACCACGTAGAGACACTAGGGGCTTTGGGGCATTTCCAAGCCATTGCGATTCGTCTTTTAGCTAGGATATACATTAGGTCCTTAAGTCTGTTCAGAGGCTTGTTCTCTTTACCTTTAGGGTATGAGCCTAGGATGCACACTTTAGGTGTCTGCACGTCTAATGTGATGTCAGCCTCCGCCACCCTTACTTTGATTTGCGTCCAGAAGGCTTTATTTTTGAAGTTTTCCAAAACATCAAATAACAGGTGCATCTTCCTGGTGCACTGACAAAACAGCAGTTAGAGGTAGGAAAGGGGAAAGACCAGTTGAAGAGCGGGTGAGGAAAAGAGGGGAAAGAACAGAAAACAGTTTAACATTTCCCGTTTACAGGTTCAACTACATTGCCTCATATCCCCGCCCCATCGTCCACATCTCCGGACATTAGAATGTTCCTTGATCAATGCCCACACACATAGCGTTCTGAGTATCTAGTGACTTTCTGCCTCAGTTACCTCCATCAAGTTCAAGTGTCCTCAGTGTCAGACGAAACTGTACAGTTTAACAAATATGCGATGTATGGCCCCCAGATGTCAGGAGGACGTGCGTGTAATGGAAGAGTTTTTATAAACTCGCTCTCCACATCTTGACAGTACGTTATGTCTCTTTTCCAATCGTCGAATCTGGGTAGGGGTCCGCGGCTCCAAGCCATGACTATTCGACTACGCGCTAGTACCAGCAGGAGGCCTGTCAGCTTACGAGATGCAGGTTGCAGGTATTTGGTGAGACCCAGCAGGGGTGCCAGTGGTAGTGGGGCTACCTGTTCACCTATTATGTCAGCAATCATTCGCAACACCGAAACCCAGAATCGTTGGACACCTGGGCAGGCCCAGGCTAGGTGGAAAAAAATCAGCCTTCCCTGCTGCACAGCGTTCACATCGAGCCGACGCCTCTGGGTGATGCCAGTGTTTGACGGGGATATAGTACGTTTGATGTATAAAGTTGAAATGTATTAGTTTATATTGTGTGTTCACTGCAACTTTTTGGGTTTGCCGTAATATGTACGACCAGTCCCCGATGCTTATAGGCTCCTGAAGGGCGGATTCCCATTTTTGCTGTGTTTTAGCTTTAGGTGACATTGTGTCTGTCACCAGGGATTTATAGAGCAGTGAGACCAACCTCCCCTCTCCCTCCGCCCGAATGGTGTTGTGTAGTAGGTCCCAAGTAGGTGGCTGTTGAGGGAACGAAGGGAACAATTTTTGCAGGGTATGGCGTAGTCTAAAATATAGGAAGGTGTCTAGGGAAGTGTTCCCACCTCTGTCTTTGGCCATTTGTGGGGTAAGGAAGGTGCCCTCCGGGAAAACGTCTCCAAAAGGAGTGAATATTAATCTTATCGGCCCACACTAGGAATACTTTTTCATTCGTGAGCGGAATGCCTGGGATGAATCTGACCGGTAGCAGGGGGGAATATCTTATGCTCACACCGTACTTTGCAGCCATTTTTTTCCAGATTGTATATGTGGCCAAGACCCTGTTTAATGTATTATATGGAACTGGGATTTGGCTAATGATAACGGCGCTGAGTAAGTCAGGTGAGGCTAAAGCGCGTTCCACCTGCACATGCGGGCGGATAAAGTGGGACGTGTACCAGTAACTCAGAAAATGTGCCTGAGCCGCCCAGTAATATTTTTCTATGTCTGGGAGCGCCAGGCCGCCCTTTGATGTTGGTAATACCGGGGTTTCGTATGCCACACGTGCGGGTTTCCCTGCCCACAGTAGTTCCAAGACTGCGGATTTCACTTTCAGTAGAAAGGATTTGGGAAGAAGTAGTGGAATATTTGTGAACAATTATAATAGCTTAGGCAAGATGACCATCTTTGTTAGTGAGGCCCTGCCCCAGAGCGTTAGTGGGAGGGTTTTCCACCTGTGTACTCTGTCTTGAATGGAGTTGAGTGTGGACATAGTTATCTTTATATATCTCGTGGTGATTTCGTGACATATATATACCTAAATATCGTACCCTTGTGTTTTCCCATTTAAAGCCGTAATCATCCACAAATTCTACTGTGTTGGGGGTAAGGGGGAATATCACCGACTTGGAGTGGTTGATTTTTAGACCCGACATATGCCCAAATCGTATGACTTCTCTCATTACCGGGTTAAGGTTCTACCGAGGGTCGCTGACAAACAATGCGACGTCATCAGCATAGAGGGAGACTATTAATTTGTGGGGACCCAGCTTAAGGCCTCTATGTATTTGAAATTCACGCAATCTCGAAGCCAAGGGCTCCATGATAAGAGCGAAAATCAGGGCGGAGAGTGGGCATCCCTGTCTCGTGCCACATTCTAACGTTAAGGGCGAGGACCTGGTGTTTCCTATTATGACATATGACCGAGGGACGCTATACAGCAGGGACACCAGTTTGATGAAGAAGTTGCCGAGGCCCATCTGTCTCAACGTTGCCAGCATAAATGGCCATTCTACAGAGTCAAATGCCTTCTCGGCGTCCAGAAATACTGCAATTGCCTGCTGTGTTGGGTTTAGGGCCTCGATGACGCCAAAAAAGCGTCTGATACCATAGGTGGTGCAGCGGCCTGGGATAAATCCGGCTTGGTCTCCAATCACTAGAGCTGGCATCAGAGGGAGGAGTCTGGAGGCTAGGATTCTTGCGAGAATTTTATTGTCCAGGTTGATCAGCGAGATTGGTCTATAAGATGCGCACTCATCGGCGGGTTTGCCATCTTTGTGGAACACTATTATATTAGCTTCATGGAGTGTGGGGGGAAGGCTACCTTTCTCAATTGATTCCTCGTATACGCAAAGCAAAAAGGGGGCAAGGATAGCCGCGTGGGCCTTGTAGAACTCTCCGGTGAGTCCGTCGGGTCCTGGTGCTTTAAAGTTCGGAAGGGATTTGATTGCATCTAGGATCTCTTCCACCGCTATCGGAGCATTCAGTGGTTCTCGC
Organism: Ambystoma mexicanum; assembly: GCF_040938575.1. Taxonomy (NCBI): domain Eukaryota; kingdom Metazoa; phylum Chordata; class Amphibia; order Caudata; family Ambystomatidae; genus Ambystoma; species Ambystoma mexicanum. The sequence continues at coordinate 549,300,893 of NC_090932.1, forward strand.
AGGGCTGCCTCTACCCAATACAGACTAGTGTCATCGAGATACTCCTTCAGGGAAGTAGGGTCCAGCCTGCCTCTGGAACTGTACAGGTTCTGGTAGAAGTCCCGGAATGTCGCGGCAATATCCTTTTCTGAATCCCATCCAGATGCGGTAGCTTGATGATGCCAAGGACATCCTCAATTTCAGTATCTGTAGGTGGCGAGGGGTCAGAGTAGAGGGCCTGGTAATATTCTTTAAACGCTAGATTTATCCCCCTTTGTGTGTGGGTGTTGTGACCGTCTGTGCCCCGGACTAGGCAAATGGGTTTCCTGGGAATTTCGCATTTATAGAGCCACGCTAGTAATTTCCCGGGTTTGTCAGCTAGGGCAGGATTCCTTTCAGCGTATTTTGCGTAGCTTAGCTTCCTCAGCGACTCCCAGTGTGTTAGGCAGGCTTGCTTAAGTTCTATTACTTTATTCATGTGGGCAACGTCTGGGGACGTTATTTTTTCCAATTCTCTCAACTCTTCTTCAGTGCGCGCCAGCAGGGATGTGATGGATCTTTGGGCCCCTCAATTGGCAGCGATCATTTCTCCCCTTATCACCACCTTGTATGCTTCCCATGCCGCGATTATGTGTTGGACACTGTCTATGTTCGTCTGTCAAGAGTCTGACGTGCTTTGTCCAATTTGTTCGCAGAAGGCTTTATCTAGCAATGCTTCACTTCTGAGTCTCCATATAGGAACCGGGGGTCTGGCCGTAATTACAGTGCAAGTGGTTAACAGGGGGGAGTGGTCTGACAGCACCCTGGCCAGGTATTGTGTGTCTTCGAACAAGTCTAGGTGTTCCTCACTAGTGAGTATGCAATCGATTCTGGTGTGTACGGCATACGGAGGTGAATAAAAAGGAACAAACTCTGTTTTCTGGGTGCTGTTCTATCCTTAGGTCTTTCAAGGCGAATTGATGTGCAAGGGCGTTCAGTATTTTGGCGGGTGGGGAAGGACGGACATGTTTGCTGTTCGATCTATCTATACGAGGATCCAGGGTGCAATTGTGGTTGCCTCCCCATATTATGCCGTTTCTACAAGGGCTCAGACGGGTGTTCAACGAGCAGAAGAAGACTTTAGCATCGTGGTTAGGAGCATAGGTGCTAATCAAGCAGAGGTCCCTCCCCTCGATGGTACCTTGTGTCAAAGCCATTCTGCCTTCATTATCCGTTTTGGTATGAGTCAGATTGATGGGGATGGAAGGAGCAATCCAAATTAAGACTCCCCTAGCGTACGTGGAGTACGTGGAGCCTATCAGGGTTCCCCTCCAGACTTTGGGTAGCACTGCTAACTTGGGTGCATTTAGGTGGGTCTCTTGCAGCAGGGCGACTCCAACTTTGTGGCGTTTCATGAATGTGTGGACACGATGTTGCTTGACATACCTGTTCAAGCCCCTGACATTCCAGGACATAATTCTGATCTCGTCAGACATGCTCAGAGTGTGGTTGTAGGCTTGTGGGTGGCCCACGAGGTGGCCCATTCGCTTGGTTTGGTAGTTTGCATTGCCTTGGGAGGTCTTGGTTTGCACCACAACAATTATGCAGTAGATGGTCTTGGTTCATTACGTATGCGACTTTAACTGGGTCCCCGGCATGGGGGTTCCCTTCCCCGTGAATGTAAAACTAACTTACACCTTAACAAAACACGTCTAGCAAGGTTTCCCCCGTTCTGACTGCCCCTTTTCCGTTCCATTTGACATAGGTCTCTTGGTGCCCCAAGGGCGGGTAAACAACCCAAACTATTCCTGGGGGCAGGAGTTGGTTTGCTTCAGATGGTATCTCTAATGAAGCCATTCGTGTCTGGCGTGGCTCTGATTAAGTTGAGGTTGCCGTTTTTCGTAGCGTAGTGTGATGTCTCAAGTGTATGCTGCCTGGGGATTACGGGGGTGGACTCTCATGGTGCGGTTTGCCGTGGATTCCGCTGTTTCAGTTCAAGGTCTGGGATCTGCTCCCTGTCCATCCATTCGCTGGCTTCGGAAGACCTGTCGAATAAATGGGCTCTGTTATGCAGGACTTTCAGTCTAGCCAGGTAAAGAAGCATGTAGCGCAGGCCCGCATTTTTCAATTTAGCTTTGGTGTGGGTGAATTGGGCCCTGCTCCTTTGGACTTGTAGGGTATAATCAGGATAAATGGTGACCTTAGCGGAGTCTCTTTGTATACAGCCGCCTAATCTTGAGAAGGCTAGGATAGTTTCTCTGTCTTTATAATTGAGCACTTTGGCTATTATTGGTGGGGGGGGGGGCACCCCGGTTCTGTGGGTTCAGTGTTGGATTTCTCCCCATTGGTGGTGCCGGTGTCTGGTCTGAGCGACCCAGTGGCCACAAAGTTTTCCATGGTGATTTGTTTGCGTTTGTTCCATGCTCTTTTTGTAGTCATCACTCTAGGGGCAGGTGCGCTCACCTGGTCCATCTGTAGGCTTAGCTGCGGCGGTTGCTGCGGCTTACTTTGTGGCGGTGCGGATTTTGTGCTTTCAGGACCCATTTGTCTCGCTTATGTTACTCGCTACCTCCTTTGGGTAGGATTGGGAGGTTCTGCGAGGTGTTATGGGATTGGTGTGCCCCTGAGGTGTACCAGGCACTCGGGATGATCTCCTCTTGACTTGATTAATGGGTGCCCCCAAGTTGCCCCTCCAGTGCACGAGGAAGGATGGGGGATCCCACTGCTTAAAAGCTTCCACTTCACCTTCGTCAGGCCAGGTGCTGGCGCCATGTCTGGATCGCCTTCGGCGGTCACCCCGCGCCTCCATGGGCCATGTAATACCCTGCGCACTGCCCTGCACAGGGCGCAGTATGTGGCTGCTATGTATTTCTGAAGTCGGGGGCTCCCTCAGGGGTTGCTTTGCTCATTAGCCGTGTTGGGGGGGGGGGCGGTGACCACAGGGCCCCCTACCTCTAGCTCACCGCCCCTCGTCTTCTGGTTGTGCCGTGGGGCTTCAAGGGTCTTCAGCCCAGGGTCTATGGTGCACAGGTTCAGTCCATCAGGATGTCATCTCCCCTCAGGGCCAGCCTCCATGTCCACAAAGTGTCTGTGGGCCCTGCGGTGCAGCAGTGTGCCTTCCGGTGTTGGGTGCAGCGTGTGGCTGCTGGGCGTGTGTGTCTTACAATCGGGGGCTGGCAATGTTCCTTATATATTGCCCTGAGATCGTGGTGGCTCCAGTGCCCCCTCCCTCCAACTCTTACCCCTCGTCTTCAGGCGGCCCTGCAGTGCTTCCTGGTGCTCCAGCCCAGGATCCTGGCCTCTCCAGCACAGTCTGCTGGGTGTGGGGTTTGCTTTTGGGCCAGCTTCAGTGGCCGCGATGAGTCTCTGCAGGCCGCGCGGGGCCGTCGCACGAACAGCCTCAGGGTATATTTGTCCAGCTCTCGTGTGAATGCACGGGGCAGCACCGTCGCACTGGGCAGCGACGCGCGCAGGGCCCCTGCAGCGAGCCCTTTGCCCCATGTTTTCCAGTCACTCTACGGGGCTTGCTGGATCTCCAGCCTGGGTTTCTGGCCTTCGTCCGGCGTGCTGCGTTGGGCAGCCGTGGCTGTCCCGACTCTCCCAGGGCTTCCTTCGGTGGGCTCCGCTCAGGCCCGCGCCGCTCCTCATACACCCGGCTGGCTTGGCAGGCAGCAGCCCTGGCCCCTCCTGCCATCGACAGCACAGGGCACTGGGGAGCGGGTGCGGGCCTTCGTGTGCCCGAGTTGCTTCCTCACCGCCCGTGACACAGGGCGCACGACCACCTCCGCAGCCCACGGGTGTCCTTGGGTCTAGGCGGCCTCCTAATGTCCTCGGACCTGGTTGCTGGGTCCAGCGAGGGGCCCGATCACCAAGCAGCGGCCATTGCTCCAGGCTCGTTGTTCCCCTTCCTGCGGTGCAGCGTCTCAATGGTAAGTCGTAGCCGTTCCAAACCTCTTCCACAGGTGCCCCAGGAGATCATTGGCGTATGTGGCGACTTTCAGTTGTTTTTATAGTTTATAGCTTAAGTTTACGGCATATCAGTGGGCGCATCGAGCGGAGCGACACGAGACTCGACCTCACTACATGGCGGCTAGCCACGCCCCTACCCTTCAATTTGTTTCTTTGTTTACCAAACTTCCCTTGGTGGAGATGGGCACATTGGTGTGCCAATCTGCCCCCAGGAAGCCCAAACCCTACTTCCCCATCCATTGGGGGGCCTGTCTGACGTTTTGGGGTGGGCTTCTCCCCCCACCCCAAATTGAGTGTGGGGGAGCCCCTCATGCAGCCCTCACTGGGGGCAGATATCTGCCCGTAGGAAAGGGCAAATGGGTTTTCACTGGTGGGGGGGGGGGTTGTTGAGGTTCAGTAGACCACCAGGGATGGATTGCAAGGGGGGGGCATGCTTGATTTGTTTTTGCTGGTGACCATAGATAACATGTTTTTTGTTTTGCTTATAGCTTTTTCTACACAAGCAGCTACAATGTTATGCGAGTACTGTTTTTTTATTATTCTATGGTTGGGGCCCACTGTCAGTGGGGTGGGTGAGACTAGGGCTGGATTGTTGGGGGTGTGGGTGGGAATGGGCCATCTGGCCAGATATTTTGGTGGGCTGGGACCCAATTGCAGGGGCAGGCCACAAATTGCCCCCCATCCCAGCAGAACATTGGTGTTTCCCTCGGAGCGGATCCCTCCCATGTGGGTTGTCCGTCTGCAAGTCCAGGCTCCACATCTGGCTGTGCTACGTTACAGATGTCACCTCCAGGGAGGAATGGGGATCCTGCCGGGGCTCCCTGGAGCTGCAGCTGTGCTTAGGGGACGGTACACCCACATGGTACATGGATGTCCAAAGCCAGGCACATCACCGCCAACCGTCTTGGAGTTGCGGCTGGGCTGCATTACAGCTTTTCCCTTCGGGGAGGTATTGGCACACTGCCGGGACTCCCTGGTGGGGAGAAGCTGTAACGCAGGGCAGCCAGAGCACCAGCAAAGTCGGCGGTAATATGCCTGGCCTTGGGCACCCTTCTCCCATGTGGGTCTTTGCCAGGGGTTCTGGCTAATACATTTTGAGCCGATTTGCCCAAGTCAGACATCTTAGGATTCCCACGGGTGTCTTCTTTTCAGAAATGCATGGGGTTCCCCGTTTTCCTTGCTGGCTTCGACACCCTAGGCCCAAATCTGTAGGTTGCCCATACGAACAAAATGTGCTGTGCCAAAAGGCTTGGGGTTACCCTTTTCCTTTTGCCCCCCCGGTAGGTGCACCCACACATTTGAGGTACCGTTTTTGTCGGGGCACCTGTGGGAAAGCGGGAAGGTATGACATCTGTTGGCGATGTGTTTTGGTGAGTGGACAGAGGGAAATGTCTCTGAAATTGGATGGAAATAAAGGCAATTCAGACATTTCACTCTGGCCACCCACCGAAACACACCGCCAACACATGGTCAACCTCCCCGCGTCCCCACACGTGTCCCGATGAAAACGGTACCGCACATGTGTGGGTGCATCTACCTGGGACGCAAAAGGAAAAGCGTAACCCACTGGTAACCCCAAGCCTTTCGGCACAGCACATTTTGTTCATGTGGGCAACCTACAGATTTGGGCCTAGGGTGTCAAAGCCAGCAAGGAAAACAGAGGTCTGCCTGTGCTCTTTCAAAAAATCTATGCTTGCCGTTCCTCACCACATTGGTTTTCCTGATTTACACATGCCAAGTACGTCTGTTCAGGCCGTAAGCATAACACTCCTGTGTTCCATGGCTCAGTGTTTGGCTTGTGGTATTGCTTGTTTTGTGAAACACTACAAAAAATGTGTCCTTTCCTAGCTGCAAGAGTCGGGGGAATGTAGCGGAGCATTGTTTTTGTCAAAATTCATAGAAACCATTGCCGTACCAAGCCAACCATGTCCACCACATACCTTTTCAGTCATTTTCCGGCTTTTTCCCCCAAACTATGGCATTTTCCCCAACCTAGTTGTTGCCCGACTTGCGCAAATCACCCCTTCCTAAACTTGGAATTTTGTCTACTTTTCAGAAATGTATGCCTTTCTGTCCTCCAATTCGGCTTTCCTACCTTTTTCTTCCATTCCGTCCACGCATGTCCAATTGGCAAAAATGGCCAACATAGCCTACCTCTCATAAAACGGTTGATAACCACATCAAAATATTTTTTTTTTCGTTTCCACTCAACCTGTTCGTGAAAGCCAGGAAATTGGGGAATTCAGCACAGCAAACAATTTTTTCCTAGCTCTTACAAGGAAAAAAACCACAGGCTTCTTTGTACATCATTTTATTGGAATTCTTTGAAAAAAACACATTTTCACACTTTTTGGTTCTTTTCTCTCACCCCCCTACAGCAACCTAGGATTCCTGGGTGGTGTTACGACCGCCTAAGTGTGGGGGGAAAAAAGGGGCCAAATTTGGCCGAGATATCTAATGTAACAAAAAAGTTACAAGGCATTGAATGGCGACATACCGAAATCACAAAAAAAGCCTTGGCACTGGGGGGGGGGGGGGGGGTGAGGAACCCATGGCACTTAAAGGGTTGATCTATTCCCTACAAATTAAATACTGGGTGCGAGAGCAAAGATCGACAGGTGTAATAGGGAATGCAGGTTTTGAAACCTTGGAACATCTAGTCGTAGAATGCAGAGCTCTCGCAATAAGCAAACATCTTTACCTGGGAACATTTGTACAGGATTTGAGTTCTGTTACACCGGCAGAATTCTGGCATAAGATACTTGCAGCTTGCAGATGTCCTCAAAACTTGCATTTATTAGATTCCTTTTGCATATATTCCCTTCCGGTATTTAATCATGGTTCATGTGTGGTTGCCAGTTTAAGTGCAATTAGGTTGAAACTTTATGAATTGTATTGGATATATGATGAAAGTGTATATATGTCAGTTTTATTTTATTTTTGTATGTTATGTTAATATTACATTTATTGAGAAAGGTTTGAATTTCAAGCCAAAGCACAATTAAATAACAATACAAAAAAAGAATCTCATGTGGTATTCTTACCATACTAAAAAGGAGGATGGCGGAATGGATTTTCGAATTTCAAAGAACACTATAGAGCCACTCAGCTGAGAGTAATGGTAGAATATCTAAGAATTACAACAGGTAAACACTAGGTACATGTGGGAAAATACCATTTTACCTTCTGCAACAGTGAGCAAATTGCTTTGGGTAGAAACTAATGATATCCTTCAAATGAGGGAGAAATTGCTCTGCAAGCTTCTGACGAAGAAGAATACAGATCAGTTGCCCATTCCTCTTAATTGTACATGGACACCTTCAATCTGGGATAACATAGATCCAATGAGGTTACAGGGATGATGCATAATGGAGACCGAGACAGCTATGGAGGAGAGGTGGATTTGTAGGGCTCCCGGAATTGAAGGAAGGTTCTCTATCGTATTCTTTTATTTGTTAGAACACCTCTAAACTGCAAATTGAAGATGGGTGGAACATCTTTCGTGGGAACCTACTCCTAAGAACATTTTCATTTCACAGAGATCAATATCCATCCTATACAGGGCACTAATTGAGACATGGAGCAAAGCAACATGCAGAACGCTAGAAGCTCGGGAAAGGGATACAGGGAAAGTATTTACAGTTGATTTCTAGGGGTTGTGTCAAAAACATAAGAAACCGAAGGGTCAGATCCTAAGAGCCAGAGTATAAATTATGGGCTTCCCCTCTGAGTCAAAGAAGCCCTCTCTCACACTCGTATCACTCAATCTCCAGGGGTTGGGCCACCCGATCAAAAGGAAGAGGCTGATTCATCTTATGCAGGACGATGATCTTTTTGCAAGAAACCCACCTGAATGCTGTAGATTCTGAACAGCTAGGTCGGGGTTGGGAGGGGTGTCCATCTTAATACACAAGCAAATTCCTTTCCAGGTGATGCATGTGCTGGTGGATGGGCAGGTATGACTTAGTGCAAGGGCGGATACAGCAGCAGGCTATTACCCTTATAAATATCTATGCGCCCACGACGGATACACCAGCTTTTTCATTGACCTTTAAAAGTCTCTGGAGGACCGACTTGCACCTACACTAAAGACTGTGTTTATGGATGCCGTAGCGAGTGGCCACCTACTCAGCTCTATGCTCGATGCTAGCATTATAGTGTTCCACAAAAAAGGGCGCGACATGAAGGAATCTGGTTCATACCGCCCCATATACCTGATTAATGCTGACGCAAACATTTTTGCAAAACGTCTGGCGCATCGAATCAAAGTGCTACTCCCACTTCTCATCCACAAGGACCATACAGGAGTTCTTCTTGGCAGATACTCGGCTGACAATGTCATACGTCTCCTACAGGTCATTTCCGGTCTAGCCGGCCCAGAGGAGGAGATATTGGCACTTGACACGGTCCAATGGGAGTTAATGTTTCAAGTGCTAGGCAAATATGGGTTTCCTGCTGACCACATCAGTATGATAGGACTCCTGAACACAAACCCTACCGCCTCAGTGACCACCAATGGCGTCACGTCCCCTCCGTTACCCCTGTATTCGGGTACACACCAGGGGTGCCCACTGTCGCCCCTTATATGCGCCCTCACAATATAACCTCTGGAGGTTAAGCTCTGAGCAGACTCTGGGTGGCCAGGCGCTAAACGGAACACAGAAGAACATAGGGTATCCCTCTACGCAGACGACCTATTGGTATATATCAGTGACTACAAAATCTCCCTACCTAGACTGCAATTCCTACTCCAAGACCATTGCCCCATGGCGGGCCGTGTTATTAACTGGGCCAAGTCAGAATTCCTCCCACTGAGACCAGACATCCCATGGGACCCTGGCAGGGTGGCTCCCTTTAAGCTCCAATTTAAGAGCATCACATATTTGGGCATACAGATCTGTCCTGGCCTACACGGCCTAATGGAACTGTATTACCCCCCCCCAACCCCCCCCACCGATCTTAAATAGGATTCAGCAGGTCCTGGCTAGATGGTCCACGTTACCACTATCCATTACTGGCAGAATGAATGCCTTTAAGATGAACTCCCTCCCAAAACTGACATACTTAGCCATGCTGCTGCCATTTGCCCCGACGAAACTAATGCTCAAGGACCTCGATTCACATATATCTAAATGTATTTGGTGGGCAAAAAAAGCACATATTAAACTCGAGGTCCTGCAAGCCGCCAAAACTGAGGGCGGGCTGGCACTCCGGTATGGAAAACTTACTATATGGCGGCGCAAGTGTGCTGGGCTAAACGCTGGCTCAACATGGAAGATCAATCCAGCTGGAGAAGCGCCGATTTGTCACTTCTGAAACCATTCACGCCTCAAGAAATGTTGCCAATACCACTAACACGACTTCCTAGCGCTATCAAGCAGCACCCTATAATCTGGCCCACTCTCGACCAGTGGCACAAAATGGAGATCCTTACAGGGGTCGCAAACCCGAGAGGCCCCTGCATGGATCAGCATAAGGGCTATTCGGTCATACAGAATTAACCAAAAACTTCACACCCCCTACAAGACCTAACCTGGCCACACGTCCGAGTCATAGACCTCTTTGACAAGGTTATACCACTTACCTTCCCGGAGGCCAGACGGGTTCTAGGTCTAGGAGAAGCTCAATGGCCCCAATATAGAACTATCATGGCGACTATCTGCAAATATACCACAGAGGAAACACGCCAAGCTAGCCCAAGAGCTGGCGAAATAGAAATGGGTCAGAATCTGAACTCATTCTGATTCTGTAAGCATTCTACTCCATTTGCACTCCAAATAACGTTGGACGCAACCACACCCTTGCATCCCAATGGTCTGCAGACCAAAACTAGGTACTCAATCTGACGCAGGGGACATCTAGGAGTTCTTCGAGACCATACCCTCAGTCTCGTTATGCATTAAAAAAAAAAGGGACACCCAATATAAGCTCATCCAGCGGCTACACTAAACACTGAGCAAACTGTTCAGAATGGGCCTTATACAATCATCCCACTGCTGGCGAGATTGCAGGGAACTGGGGACGCTAGGGTATATGATTTGGTCCTATCCTGGAATGAAGGGTTTTTGCCAAAAGATATATGGCCAGATCAGACATTTACAGGGGACAGACATATCATCGACACCTGGCTATTCAGTGCTCAGCATGAAGACTGGCATGAGGCTCACACAACATGTGGGTTCATAAACATGGTACTCCTTGCAGCCCGGAAGTCCCTGGTCCTTGCCTGGAAGGACCCATACCCACCATCTTTAGCCTCATGGGAAGCACTGCTGACCAAAATGTGCTATATGGAGCAGAACGCCCTCAAACGTCTCGCTAGACCCACTCAAGCAGCTTGCTTCCTAGAAGCGGCTCAGTCATTTATGTGAAACACACTCATCCAAAACTTTAAGTATGCACAACCTGGGCCACCCACCCTGGAAAATGCAGAAGGGGCAATGTGAAGGGAGAGGGACAGCAGATGCTAATCCCGCATAGGGGGCCCAATAAAGAGATTTTTTACTCACTTCGGATCTACTTGCCATCTTGCTCGCTCTGACGCTTATCTTTTCAGATACCTTTATGGGGAGGATGGAGCGGGATTAGGGGAGGTTGGTTTACATGTTTAATACATCATTCATGTTACTGTACTGTTTGTGGTGCCACACCTATTCAATCATATATGCTTACTTTGACCGTACGTGGTGATGTTCCACAGTGCTGGAAATTATGATTGATGAGATTTGACTGTTAATTTTGTTGAAACCTAATTAAGAGTTTGAAAAAAAATGTATTTTTTTAAACCCACATAAGAAACCCTTTACCACTCAATATAAACCACATGGCAATACGCTGTGGTGATTTGCAGTAGCCCCATAGGAAGATTTCTAAAAGTCATTGGTATCAGTCCGAATGTTTGAGAATGGGGGTGGGAGGAGATGTGGGAATCCAGGTTCTTAATGGCACATATCATGGCAATACTCGTTATCTCAGGTGTACTGGAAAGATGTGTTCATTTAGATTAGAAACTTAGATTAACCAGTCCGATTAACTAGTTTTCTAGTTTTTCTTGCACTGCCAGAAAAAGGAGGAAGATGTACATTTACTGCCTCGCATGGTTCATACTGTGTTCTTGCCGGCAAGAGCATTTTTGGAGCAGAAATGGAAACACATTGTCCTCCCATCTCAGAGGGAATCACTTGCCAAAGTGAGCAAACTTTATTAAATGGAAGGACTATCAGCATTGCTAAACATGACCGTCAAGACATGGAAGAGGAATGGTTTTCACTTAGGTGGAAATATGACCTTGCTATCAATTACGACTATTACCGTTCAAAAGCTCGTACAAAGAGGTGGTTCAAGCTCTGCTTAGTTTACAGATAATGCCGATAGGTTCAGCAGTTAAAAAAAGTGGGGCAGGGATAAAAAGCTGGAGTCATACTCAGGCAGAGGGGAATACCCAATGGTTGACCGCTCGGTCAGGTTGTATAGTTTTAGCTCTACGAATTGGTAACAGGAACCAGGACTACAATGCTTCATGTCAACATGTGTAACTATGAATCCATTGTGTTGAAGTGTTCAAGATACATTTACATGGAAATTATTTCAGCATTGTAAGGTTGAGGGGGCTATATAACATGGTAAAACCCCATCGGTAGGCCTTTTAAATATAGTGAACAAAAGACAGTAACCCTGTTTAACCATCCAAAGAATGACTAGTTCATCTTGGAATGTTTTTAACTACAGTTTACTTATGCAGTTTGTGTGGTTTTTCTCTACATCCCGATTGCCACCACAAGATTTACCTTCCAGTTCAACTCCTTGTCCTTCCTGAGCTCGTGAAAGTTCTGAAGAACTTTCTTCTGAAATTCTGTTGTCTCATAGCGCTCTGCTCCAAAGCCAGCCCTGTGCTCCACCTCAGCTGCTGTTACCTCGAGGAAGATAATTAGATCAGGCTTCGGGAGCCCCACATCTGGCTGCTTACACCAGTCCACTGAAAAGTTCTGCCAAGGCAAAGGCAAAGGATACATAAAACACCCACACACAGAAAAACTAGGCTTCAAAACAGCAAGAGAGTAATGCACCTACAATTTCATTATAAAAGTGTGCAGGTTTGTAATACAGGCATACAAGTAGTCAACCTGGCCATAAAAGATTAAATTTAAACAGGACCATACCTTAAAACCATTAGGTGGGCTAACTTGGCATTTCATTTATATTGGCTAATTTGAACTGAAAAGATCATTCAAATCTGGGGTTTGTGCGGTTTAAGATCTTTTAAATGCTCCTCGAGATACTGTATTTATATTTGGCGGGAGAATAAAGACCTCACATTCTTCTCCCATGTCCACTGCACTTTATTGCATATTGGCGACATGTATTTAGTGCAAGTGTCCAAGTGCCACGTTATGACCCTTTCTGATAATGCCCATACACCTCTTGCATTCTTTCCCAGAGACAGTTATGGTTAAGGAACTGGCTGCTCACATGGATTGTTTGCGCTAGGCGAGTTTTCCTAAAGTCCACTTGGAGGCAAGACTTATTTATTGGGCACCTATACACAAGTGTTTCCAGGCGCCACAAGACAAAAAATGTGTTTGGGGGCGGGGGCAACATAGGAAAAAGAAAGCAGCAAAGATGGTTATATTGGCATTGAGACAATCCTACCGTGCAAGTGCACAGACAAACGTGATAAGTGCAAGGGAGGGAAAAGAGGAGGCGAAGGGCAGCAGCGGGAGGGGCCCTCAAGGGGGTGAGAAAGTGCTGAGGGGGCCAACGAGGGCAAGTGCCAGGGGCAAAAGGGAGAAGGGCAGATACTTGCCTTAAACCTAGTGGACCAGATTCAGGCTATTCAGGGGAAAAGTGCCTGAGGGCAAGTGCTGGTCGGGGATGCTGGGGGAGATTGGTCAGGGGTGGTCTGGCTCCTGTAGGACTCAGAAGGGACCAGGTACCAGTCACAGCGGCAGAGGGAGATAGCATGGGAGAAGGAAGGAAGAGGAGAAAAGGAAAGTCTTGAGACGTTTCCAGGAACTTAAGAAGATCCAGCTCAAGTCTAAGGGTGGAGAGGGGGGAAATGACTGTTCCAGAGGCAGGAACCTGCTGAAGATAGGGACCTATCGCCCACTCTCTGCTTGGAGAAATCTTTAACTTGCAGAGAGTTGGAGCTAGTGGACCGGGTAGCAGGGAGGTAGTTGGGGAGAGAAAGCTGGATGTAGAGAGATCCCAGCCCCCAGGCAGCCTTGTGGATGATGCAGAGGGTCTTGAATTTGATCCTTGTGGTCAACGGGGGCAGTGGAGAGATTTTAGGGCTGGAGAGATTCGGTCCCTGGGCTTGCGGCCAAGGAGAAGTCTTGCAGCTATAGTCTGGATTAGTTGGTGGTGGCAAAGGGAGGAAAGAGGCAGATTGTGGAAGAGGCCATTGCGGTAGTCCAGCATGGAAAGAATCAGAGCTCTGGAGATGTTGAGCTTCTGGGGGAAGGTGAAGAAAGAGAGAATGCCTCAGAGTACATGGAGCTGAACATTGGACTTCTTGCCAAGGTCTGTGATGTATGGAGAGACAGAGGAGCCAAAGATGATCACAAGATGTATCGCCTCACAAGAGGGTGAGGAGAGGGTGTCCAAGGAGGGTGGCCAGAGTGGGGGGCAGGAGGGGAGCAGGGAGTAGATGTCCCAATGAGAAGGATCTCCATCTTACTGGTAGTAAGGTAGAGATCATTAGCAGAGCACCATGCTCGAATAGCAGTCAGGTTTGAGAGAAGTGGAAGGAAGCTTAAAGGAGAGCTGTGTATCGGCCGCATAACACTGGAAATGAGGAGGAAGGTGGAGATCAAGTGGCCAGAGGGCCTAGGTAGATGTTGAATAGCCATGGCCACAGGATAGGCCCTGAGGGACGCCACAGACAGAGCAAGGGGCTCATTTGCATTTGGGAGGGTCGGTTTGAAAGGAAGTTCGTCACAATCCCTTAGCATACAAGTTCATAACTCTTAGTATAAGTCTGTACTACCCAAAGGATCTTGGTAGAATGGCAGAGCAGCCAGGCGTATCATAGGAGGAAGATGTGAGCAGTAGCTAAGTACACTAAACACAGTAAATACAATAGCCAAAGAAACTCTTACACAGTAAATGCTATATAAAAATATACATGCATTCTAATTTACACAAGGAAGGTAGATACAAACGTATTTCACTAACCAACACACAAGAATTCTTATGGACGCAGGAGAAAAGAACAAAAAAAATAAAGAATTCTTAAAAATACTTTTCAGAGGCGATTACTTCAATAGTAGTTGCTCACGTTTACAGTTGTTAGAGTTTGACAATAATGACAGTTCTACTGTATTATCGGTACTACAGCGCACTTGCGATACTTTACAGAAACAGTAATTGTATTTAGTTAGCAAAACCACATCAGATAAAGTCTTTTGTAAGGAAAAACACACAGCAGCAATAATTAACGTTCTAGAGACACTTCCTAGCTCCAAATGCTTTTAAAGTCCAATCCCCAACTATTCGAAAAAAAAATCAGTGTCGGAGTCGAGGCAAAGTCTTATGAAGAATCAGGATAAGCAAAGTGCCTCAGGATACTTTCAGTCACTAGAATAAGATGCTTAAGAGTACAACACAAGTTAGGGGGACCCTTCAACAAGGACTCCCTAAAGGGACACAGACTGGGTCAGAAGTAGGGTACACACCCGAAAACCTCTTCACACACTCCAATCACACTAGAGCAACTCTTCAGCTTAAGGCAAGTTCTACCTTTAGCCCCATAGTGCCTTAGGTTAGAAGAAGTAAACGTAGCTGGATTCTCCTCTGTCCAGCAGACAGACCCAGTCTCCCGGTTCTTCAGTCTGCTGATGAAAGGAAGGGATCTAAATGGGATGTCTCAGCAGCAGTCTCGAGAGATAGCACTCCGGCATGGATTTCTTCAGTGTCCTTGGTTAGTCTACGTTTTGGGCACCTTTTTATCAGCTCCAACCAAGGACAGTATTCGCCCTGTCGATCTTCTTAGATCCTGAAGTCCTGCACTCTGGTGAGGGTACTTCGAGTGGGATTGTGCCTCTGGAGGTCAAACTGGAGCTCACCAAAGTTTTGGACAAATACAGCCTTGTAAAGACGTTGCACTGCAAATGGGTCGGAGGTCACCTAGCATTCGCAGTCTGCAGCTCTAGAGAGGACTCGATTTGTAGTTCATCTCAGGGCTGGTTGGTCAAACCAGCCAAAGCGAAGGAGTCGTCCACTTCGAAGCGCTGCTGTCGAGAAAACTGGGTCAAGACAGCAGTGGTCGCTTAACGGTTATTAGAAGATTCTGCAAGCATCTCTGGTCGACTTCAGCTTCGATCTTCTGTTCCAGTGGTCTACTTGCCTTTCACCTCAGGGACTTAAGCCTTTTATTCTGTTTTCTCACTGACTCCTCTGCAAACTCCATCAGCATTTTACAGAATGATGTGGGTGGCTGTCCAATCAGGACAGCCAGCCACCCAGTGGGAACTGGTTCTATTCAGGCACTCAGACAAAGGGCAGGGGAATGTAGAACTCCTGCCCCACTTCCTGCCTTCGCAGACACACTGGAGCCTAGGCAGGGACATCGAAGGTTCATGGCAAAGAAACACACACACACACTTCCCCCCGGAATGGTAGAAGGGTTAATGAAGAACAACAAATGGTGAGAAAAAGAAGGAGAAGCCATTTTAGAACATAGGGGACCCTATTGTGCATAACAGAGGATGTGGATACAGTCTGCGGTAGAAAATGGCACAATAGTTGGTAGAACAAATCCACTGCCACCAGTCATAAATACAGGGTTATCCATGTGACTAAAAAGTCACAGGAGAAGGGGGGGATACCATGTATCACCTTAGCACTCAACATAAGGTGGTGTGTGCTAATCTTTCATTATGATAACGTTTTAGGAGGGACACAAAGTATCCCTCTATCTTTATTTTATTTATGTATTTATTAGACATTTGTATGCCGCCTATACACAAGTGTTTCAAGAACAGTAGTTGTTAATGATAGTGGAAGAATCTCAAAGGAGAACCCAAAGGATTCCCAGCCAGACTGCACATAAGGCAGGAACGAACTTAAAATAGCACTGCGATAAAAAAGTCACTCTTGACATTGCCACAACGGTTTTATGAGAAAATAAATAAATTGTTGGCTAATCCGCTGAGGGAGGGGGGGGGGGGAAATGGGTGGGGGAAGACTTGAACGTCCGAATATGTACAAGAAATGAAGCACATAAATTCAGCCGACGCCGACAACCTTTCAAAACGAGAGATACTTCCTTCATTTTTATAAAACACAGCCAACCAATCAAAGAATGTAGACCAATCTAGATTCTTAAGGCTCTTTGCCTCAGTTAACGAGGGAGCCTGCAGATACCTTGGATGCAGATATTCCCCCAGAAAGTAGAGGATGCCAATGTATCACAAAAAAATTCCAAGTACTATGCCCAGGTGGGAATACTTGAGCTTTCTAAAAAGTGTATACTTCTAAACTGACGAACTAGTGACCAAATGGTTCGATTAGAATTCCCTCAATGAAAAGAGTCCGAACAAATTGTTCTCTGCAAAAATGATGCAGATCAAACATTATGCGGCTCTTACAGGCCCATAGCCTTGAGGAACATGGTTACAAAAATGTACACTAAAATTCCAACCACATGTTTAGATTCTATAATCCAGTGTTTAATGGTTAATCAGACAGACAACTTCCTGACAAAGTTTGCGAAATTTCCCATCTGATCAAGAAAATCTTCAGGGTGCATCTACCCGTTAATTTAATTTCACTAGATGCTGGAAAGCTGTTTCACCACGTCAATTGGTCATTTATGTTCGAGACTTTGCGAAGGATCTGCTTTTCAGTTAACTTCTTATCTCTAGCCGAGCCAACTATGCCAATACGATTTTGAGAATTCAAAAAAATGGCACAGGCTCAGACATATTTTGGATCTCGGGAATGAAACATGGCTGTCCCATTTGCCCCATTCTGTTTGCACTACGTTTGGAACCCTTGCACATTTTAGGGATAAATAACAAATATAGGGAATTTAATTTGATAGGGGAGGAGTATAAATTTAGCATATTTGCAGATGACATACAGCTTCCTCTTAAAGAATCCGAACAATCCTTATCTCACATGCTGCCCGTTCTACAAGAATATAAAAGGTGTGTGGGCTTTAAGTTCAATATTACCAAATCAGAGATATTAAACTTGCTTCTTTCTTGCCGGCATTAAGCTTCTATAAAGAGACACCATTTAGAAGTGCATTTAGAAGTATTAAACATTTTAGAGTGAATATTACCCAATCCCTGGAACAATTATACCATGCATATTTTTCAGTCAAATCGGATCCCATAAATGAAAAGACCTACAGATATCTTGAATGGGGAAGGAGAACATCAATATCGTAGTGCAGAGGGCACCTGTTCCATTTCAGCCAGGCCTTGCCTCTTCATTGGCCTCATACCTTCTAGGATTTTCAAAATATGGTTTTGATTTTGATCTTTGCTCGGAATGAGAAACATTCACACATTTCGAAGAAATCAATAAGAAGCCCTAAAAAGAAGGGATAATTATGTTTTCCAGATTTCCATCATTATTTAAATGCGGTGGAGGATAATATTCAAATGGGTACAAAAGAGTGAGCATACATGGATCACACCGTAGTTGGTCAATTGTTGAGATGTTTTATGGATTGGTTACCCGAATCACAAGGCCAGAGCAATGAAGAACATGGGAATAATGTTAACAATATGTGAAAAACTGGCTTCTAAAGTGGGACTAATGGCTTTTCCTCACCCTTAACAGCTTTGCACAAAAATTCCGAACTAACATCTGCCCTTCAAGGCAGAGCTTTTAAAAAGTGATGGCACAGAGGATGTAGACATCTCAGAGATGCATTTGTGAATAGGGTGTTTGAGCACCTTCCAGAGTATAATGAGGAATTTGGAGTGAGGGAATCGAAGTAAGATAGATCTTCAACGTAGACACTGGGCCCATTAACAACGCGCCTGCCTGTTGTATTTTTACGCACTTTGAAAAAGTGATAGTTTCAAATAAGGGTTTAGTCTCTATTGTATACAATTCTATGAGTGTCAGGAATTGGGTCTGGAGCAGGAAAAGACGTGTGATTTGGGCAAAATGGTAATCAAACTACATTTCCCAGCAGGCGTTGTGGTATTTTGAAGTCCTTAGGCTTTGTGCGCAGTCACAGCTGTGAGGTGATTACGAGACTACTTCTATGCTGGCCGCCAGTGCGGATTATTAGTGATATCGAGCACGGGAGGCTACGATGGCATGCAGGAGGGATTCTAGATTTGTACGAGATGCCGAAGGAATGCCAGAGACTTTTGCAGCCCGGGCCGCAGCAGTGAAGGTTCTTTAACACGGCTTTGCTTCGCCCCGGCCCTCAGATGCTCAGGTAAGTGCCTCACTAAGTTTCTACGCATTATGGTGTATACTTATGAAAGTTAAATCGAGCTTCTTGAATATGCCTACAAGTGCGATTACAGTCTATGGTTGTATGCCTCATGGCTCGGCTGAGGAGGAGCTGCCGGTTTGTCTAACGGCAGACATTTGATGATTGTTTAGGGATAAGAGGGCACTATGATCAGTCACAGAGGCTATATTAAGGGACTAAGACTTCTCTGCATATTGAGTACATTGTCACTAGATAAAAAGGAAAGGGGCATGAACCTCGTAGCACACAAAGGGAGAAACCCCCCGCCAATGTAATGCACTAGCATGTTTTTTGCTTTCGCTAGCCCAAAGGGCCTTGTGTCTGTCTTTTCATTAGAAGGGTAAACCTGTACAAGTTCCATTCTGTTTTCCATCATGTCAATGTGTGTGCTGTATGCACTAGCCATTTCACTCTGATGTGCTTCTATGGTGTAATAAGTTCCATGTTATGTGTTGTCAGGTCACAAGTCATGTTGCATGTTATCTTCCTGCTTA
Source organism: Ambystoma mexicanum (assembly GCF_040938575.1). NCBI lineage: Eukaryota > Metazoa > Chordata > Amphibia > Caudata > Ambystomatidae > Ambystoma > Ambystoma mexicanum. The sequence goes on from NC_090932.1 coordinate 549,319,757, forward strand.
TGTGCTATCCACATGCCAGTGGTAGACTTTAGGCTTAGGTATTCTAGATTAGGATTCGGGTTCTGATTCAGGGGTAGGTTCTTGATTTGAATGCATGGCATCTGCAATAACCTTTGTAGGATGTTGGTATAGATGTGTTGCCTTTTCCCAATTTACCCCATACCTATCCAATTAAGTTTCCCTTACCCTCTTTCCGGTTTTCCTCCTTCCCCCTCCCTATCCACAACCTCTGCCTAATCTCTCTCCCCCCCACAACCCCCATTGGCTGCCACGTGGTTACCTGTTATTTAAAACCCAGGTGCCCGTGCCAACCACGGCGTGAGGGTTCGATCTATTCGGCTTCTGTGGTTCGTGGGAAGACTGTCGATACTCTCTCCTCTTGTTAGTCTTGATAGAATAATCTGCCCCCGATTTTGGGGTATATTAACCACCCAGGCCAAATGAGTCGAATCCTTCCCCCTTTAGCAGAGGTGCTAAAGGCTCTGCAAGAGATCCAAGTTGACTTAGCTCATGCAAGGCAAGAATCTAACACCCTCAATGCTCAGATGCAGGGGTTACTAGCACAAGGTACCCCATCCTCGGGAGGGGTTACCACAAGCAGGGCTTCTACAGTTATTGTCAACCCACCAAGTAGTGTGCCCTTGGCGGCACCGGAAAGGTTCGCAGGAGATCCCCGGAAATAGATGTTTCTGACCCAATGTAGATTACATTTCTTGTGTAAACCCACTGTCTTTGAAACAATTCAGGCTAGAACTGGGTTTGCGATTTCCTATCTTGAATGTACTTTATGAAATGAGATTGTTAGTTGTGACCATCAGTAGGTCCCATCACATATTTGGGTAGAATTTTACAAGTGAGTTGTTGGATGAATGGAGCTGAATGCGGACGAATGAGTGAATGATTCTTTGTCAGTTGTATTCATTGGTATGTTCTTAATGGTTTGTTCTCCTGCAACGTAAACAAAAGTAAGTGCTGATTAAGTCATAATTAACTCATTTGTATAAATAACGTATCAAGTTTAATACATTTTATTTGATATTTTATTAAAAAACTAAGTTCCTCTAGACAGTCTTTTCTGTATAAATGTGATTTCCTATCTGACAGGAGATGCTGCTGCTTGAGCGATGCCTTTGGTCCAGAAAGATGACCCTTTATTGTATAATTGGGAGTGTTTTTTGACAGAATACGGACGTTTGTTTGATAGACGTGAGGTTTCATTGGCACAGGACAAAGAATTATTGGCGCTCAGGCAGGTCTCTCATGATTTAGTGTCTTGTGTAACACAATTTTACCGATTGGTAACTGAAAACGATTGGCCCGAGTCTAAACAAACCGTGCCGTTTTACCAGAAGAATTGAAGGATGCGATTGAACAGGTGGAACCCCAACCCACTACTTGCACTACTATGATTGATTTGGCTTTACGGTTAGATGGGATGAATGAATGCAAGGGGGATAAGAAGAGACCGCAGGTCTTACCTTTTGTGCGTTCAGATAAGGCGAGGAAGGAGTGGGGACGGGGAGCGTATGCAAATTAGTAGTGTGAGAGGACCTTTGTCTACAACTGAAAAGGAACAGCGCAAGACGAATAATTTATGTCCATATTGTGGGCAATCAGGACATTATATTCGTAACTGCCCAAATACCCCTAAGAAAGGAGCAGGAGGAGATTGAGGTAAAGGGAAGTCGGGAAAAGAATTGGGCCAGCATTAGGGGGTGTGGGGCACAGGTGACAGGCCCGTTTGAAGTTATGCTCCCCGGTTGGGTAGCAAATACAGCAGGAAACAATCTCATTTGTACATTTTGGTGACGTTTCTTGCCGCAACGAAGCCGGTGGTGTTAACTATGGTGGACTCAGTGGTGTTAACTATGGTGGACTCTGGTGCCGCAGGAAACTTTGTTCATATCAGTTTGGCGAAGCAATTGGGATCACGGGTGCAGGACAAACGGGCGAAGGGAGTACAGTCAGTGGATGGGTCACCTTTGATTTCAGGTCCTATACGACAGCAAACGCAACCTTTGCGGATGGTGTGTGGGTCTGGTCACAGAGAAGTGATTATATTCGACTTAATAGCAGCCCCTCAGTTTGGTTTGATTTTGGGTATGCCATGGTTAGTTGAGCATAACCCACAAATTGATTGAATCACTCGAGAAGTGTTTTTTGAGGCTCAAGACACAGAAATATTTGGAGGGAGAAATGGGCCCTGCAACATATTTGGCAGATAAGGCCCAGACACCCAGGGTGGTGGGAGCAGTGGGGTCAGGGATTCCATTCCCCTATACAGAGTTTGCGGGAGAATAGGACAAAGGCGGGCTGAGAAGTTGCCCCCACACAGAACCTATGATTGTGTGATTGACTTGGAACCTGGGGCAAAGTTGCCCTGTAGCAGGATTTCTGATCTTACTGAGGCGGAGAACTGCCATTTATTTGGACAAGATGTTGGAAAAGGGGTTTATTAGGCATTCTACTTCACCAGTGTCCTTGCCCCTATTTTTTGTCCCCAAGAAGGAAGGGACACTCAGGACTTGTATTGACTATCGGGCATTGAACAAGGTAACAAAGAACCGGTACCCGTTGCCTTTGATTTCTGTACAGTTAGATCAAGGGAAAGCAGCAAGGGTGTATATAAAATTGGACTTGCGAGGGGCTTACCATTTGGGGAGGGTGAAAGAAGGTGACGAGCGGAAGACTGCATTCAGAACTAAGTTTGGTTTGTTTGTTATTTAGTTATGTGTTTTGGTTTGTGTAATGCCCCAGCCGCTTTTCAGTATTTTATGCAGGAGGGGTTGAGTGAGTTTTCGGATGCGTTTGTCATTGTATACATCAATGACATTTTGATTTATTCACTTTCTGAACATCATAAAGGGCATGTCAGAGCAGTGTTACAGCGGTTACAAGAACATCAGTTATATGTAAAACTGGAAAGATGTGCATTCCATACTAAGCAAGTGGAGTACCTGGGGTAAATTCTGACCCCTACAGGCATATTAATGGACAGGAAAAAGGTGCAAGCGGTTACGGATTAGCCTGCTCCTCAATGCATCAACAAAGAAATTCAGTCCTCCTTGGGGTTTGCCAATTTCTACCGAAGGTTCATTTCAAATTTTTCCCAGATTGTCACACCTATAACCAAACTGCTAAAGAAGGCCACCAGTTTCAGTTGGAGTGAGGAAGCGGAAAGGGCATTTCAGGAATTAAAGGATGCTTTTACCTCGGCACCAGTCTTGAGGCATCCAGATCCTGGGGAACCTTTTCAGGTTGAGACAGATGCATCCAACGTAGCATTGGGGGCAGCATTGTCACAGAAGGACAAGGAGGATACATGGCACCCAATAGCTTTCTACGCACACAAACTCATGAGTTGCGAGCAAAATTATTCTATTACTGACAAAGAGTTGTTGGCCATTCACACTGCATTACTTGCTAGGGGCTAGGCATCAAGTGGTGGTTGTGTCTGACAGGGGACCTTAATTTACTTCCAGATTTTGGCGTGCCTTCTGCCGGATGTTGGGAATGGACTGTGCCCTGTCCACAAGTTACCATCCCCAAACGGATGAACAGACCGAGAGAGTCAAATCAGATACTTGAGCAGTATTTACGCTGCTATTTGGGAGATGGAATGCAATTATGGGGGCAAGCTTTGCGGCTGGCAGAATTCACGTACAACATTACGGAAGACGAGGGCGTGGCTAACTAGCCATGTGAGAGGCTGGGTTGCTACAGAGCTTCAGCAGATCCAAAAATATCCTGAGAATGCCCGCCTGGTAGAACCATTGCATACACTCCCCAAAAGGAGAAGCAGCTGTGGGAAAGCAGGCTGCACACAGCACGCTATGCTGAGACCGAAACCGTGCCATGAAGAAGAAGATATCCGTAAAAAACTAGATGCGGGATCCTTTTGAATGCCCAGACAAAATGGCCGCCCTATCTAACAAAAGGACCCGGATAGAACGAACTCCGCGAGGGCGAAGTGGAGAAGCTCAATACCGGCAACATGGAGAAATGAGAGCGAGAAGTGCCCAGCAGAGAGACCAGGCGTGAAGCAAAGGAAGCGCATGCTGAAAGTAAGTGTGTACCAGCCCCAGTCACAGGTAGCGCGAAGACCGGAGCGCACACACACAAAGACGCAATCCGGGCTCCAGTGGCACTGCAAGGACCACCCGAAACTGCACAAGACGGAGCACGCATAAAGCGGGCACTTCTGGCAGGGGAAGACTACATTGCCCCTACAGAGCCGTCTGCAGCACAAAGACCGCCAAGAGCGGGACGGATGTCAGCTGGACCCAACGAGGCAGCCTCAATATATACAACACTGAGCCCACGGACTGGCCACGAATACCGACGAGCATAGCGCAGATCCCACACAAAAGGGCTACACGCGGCAAATCATACAGAGCAGTGGCCCAGCAACTAAGTCAATCACAGCAGAACGCAGGCCGCAAAGCGAGATTGGGAAGAAAGACACTGTAGCACAGAACGGCGGCCCCACTCGGCTCACTGCTAGGGAAGGACGCTCGTGTGGGCACAAAACAGCGGTGCATGTGGCCGGAGGACCGGCAGAGCCTGCCCCAATTAAGACACTTTGCAATATACAAGCAGAACAGACCTACTTCGACGTTGATACAAAAGGCACAGGACCAAGGGGTTAACAGGGGGGGTGGCCATTTTAAGGATTCAAGAATACAGGACCAATCAGACAAGACACTGCCAGTGCCTCACACAGGGGGAAGGATACAGCTGGAGAATATGGGGCAAGGTACCATGGACTAACAAGAGGGACCTGAGCCGGCACAGGCACACAAGGAAGCTGCACAGAACTACACCCTCTAACACACACGGGAGCAACCATCGACACTGGCATGGAGAAGACCCCCACCCCCGGAGTAAGAAGGGGCACGGGTATAACCCAGGCCCAGGAAGCGAAGCCACTGAGTCGTAACCCGGGTGAGGCCAGAAAAGGAAGAGGACGCTAGTGACAAGAACAAGCATCTAAGCATTCTGCACCAAAGGAGAAGCACCTCACCCCCTGCCAGCACAGCGTATAGCCCCCAAACGGAATCTCGCACTGGGCGGGCTGGCGCAAGTATAAATATTGGATACACTGACCCCAACCACCCAGAACTGCTATGCCTAGAGATACCGCGATGGCATCTAAGCTGCCCAAGACAAAAGGGAAGCATTCCACAATAGAGGAATTCACAAAAATGCCACAAACAACAGAGGGGGCCAGAAGCAAAGAGAGGAGCTTGCAGATGGATATATCACCAGCACGTAGCGATCAGCAGATTCTAGAAGCTATTGCAGACCTGAAAGTGGAATGGGAAAACAAAACTGGAGGCAGCCATGACCACACTCAATGAGTTGCTAGAGTTTAAAATTGACGCAGTGCAAGTGGAAGTAAACTTACTGAGGCAAGATTTAAGGACAATAGCAGAATGCACAGGCGAGTTGGAGAAAGAAGTGAAATCGAACACAGCTGCCTGTGCGTCGCCCCCCTGGAGAGCTACACATTGCGACAAGTGAGCAACCTGGAAAATAGGGCAGAGGAAGCCGAAGGACGTGCTCGTAAAAACATACACGTCGTGGCGCTCCCGGAAGGTGAGGCAGGAGGACCGAACCCTACAGATTACATAGAGACCATGATGCTGCAAGAAATAGGAGGGGCACTTACCCAATGATTTGCAGTGGAGAGAGCACATAGAGCCCCAACAAGGAGACCTCCACCAGGAGCTAAACCAGAGATCCAGGAATGGAGCTGGGCAACAGTTGGGGACAGGATGGGTGGGGGGCGGGAGGGGGAGTTTGCAGTGGAAGTTGTTAGGGAACAAGCTTATACCCACCTTCTGCTGCGCATGATGCGGAAGATGAGAGGATAGAGGCGGGACAGGGTATGGATAAAAGATGGGAGACCTTAAGATAGCAACCTGGAATGTTAGGGGGCTCAATATTTATTTGAAGAGGAACAAGATGATGATGCATCTGAGGAGGCAGAAGATAGATATTGCCCTACTACAGGAAACCCACCTCACGAAGGAAAAACAGGAAGTGATACAGAAAAAAATGGAAGGGGACCACCATTAGGGCAACGCATTCGGCATATGCTAGGGGGGTAATTACTTGGATTGCACCAGAAATACCTTTCCAGTTAATACAGTCCACAGTGGAATCAGACGGGACGATGGTGGCGATAAGGGGATTGATAGAAAATAAAGAATTGTGTATCATTAATACATATGCCCCGGACCAAGATACTGTAGCCTACTTCAAGACCCTGTATTGCAAAGTCAGTCCGTACCTAGGGGGTGCGGTTATATGGGGAGGTGAATTTAACTGCACGCTGGACCCTGGGGTGGATAGATCAGATAGGAAACTAGGTAAACCTACCCCCGTCACCAAAACCTTGAAGACCCTGTTGGGAGAACTTCAGCTTGAGGATATATGGAGGCTACACCACCCACACGATAGACATTACTCGCACTATTCGGCCCCACAAAACTTTTACACGGCTAGATTACATGTTTCTTACTTCGAAGATGACTGGGGCGATAGTGCAGTCGGAATACAAAGCGAGGGTCCTCTCGGACCACTCACCATTGATCTTAACATGCCAATACTTGCCCCCTAGAGCTAAGATCCCTACGTGGCGGCTCAGAGCTGAGGCATTGAAAGACACAGTGTTCAGAGGGAGGATATTGTAGAATACTTCGAAAATAACATCAGAAGCGTAGAATCGGCTGGCACTCTGTGGGAGGCATTTAAGGTGGTGGTGAGGGGGGAGAGGGAGCATCAGCCATATCTAAATCCAGAGAGCTCCAAGGAGGCATAATGCAGGAACTACAAAAAGCTGAGGCGGAGCTAGAAGCAATCATGAATAAGGGAAACGGCTCCCCGGAGGTCGCCAAAGCCATGAGCAAACTACAGCAGGAGTGTGTGGGGCACTGGGAGAGACTATGCAACTGAAACTATAAGAAATATACAGAGAGGCAGCACGCAGGCAGGGACAAGCCGGGGAGGCTGCTGGCATGGCTGTACAAAAATGAGACGCCCAGACCAGCTATCAGATTGATAAAAGGGGAGAATGGTCAAATGCTGGATACCCAAGAGGGAGTGAATGATGGGTTCCTCAAATTCTACCAACAGTTGTATGGAGACTTAGAAGGGGGGGGAGGGGGAATGGAGCGAGATAGTGGAAACATTAGAAGATATAGGTTTACCTAAACTGAGTGCAGAAGAGAGAACCTAGATGCCCCAATCACACAGGAGGAACTGGAAGCAGTGGTTAAGCAACTACCTACTAGCAAGGCCCCGGAAGCCGACGGACTCCCCAGGGAGTTTTACTCAACGTATAGGATGGAAGTGCTCCCCACATTACTGGCTATGCTGAATGAGGTGCTGGAGACAGGAAGATTACTGGAATCCCTGAGAGAGGCAATCATTATCCTGCTTCTCAAGCCTAATAAGCCTAGCATGGACTGCGGGTCGTACAGACCGCTATCCATGCTAAACCAAGACAGCAAGATACTCACGGCTGTGCTAGCAAACAGATTGAGACAGGTCATAGGCAAACTCATACATCCAGACCAGACTGGATACGTGCCGCATAGAAGCATATCCAACAATCTCGAGGGCTCCACCGAGTTATAGAACCAACAGAAGGGGACACGCAAGAAGTAGCAATTGTCTCACTAGATGCAGTGAAGGCCTTTGACTCTGTCAGATGGCCTTGGTTGATGGCTGCCCTGAAAGAATATGGAATAGGGCCCAGGTATCTAAAATGGGTGAAACTGTTGTACAGCTCGCCACTACCACAGTTAAGACGGGAGCGACTATTTCAGATAAGTGGCAACTCAGTAGGGGCACCAGACAAGGTTGCCCTTGGTCCCCGATGCTGTACATCCTCGCATTGGAACCCTTAGCGATATATCTGAGACAACAATACGAGGCGGTGGGGGGGGGGGGAATCTACACGAAGGGATTACCACACCTTATATCACTGTATGCGGATGATATGCTACTATACCCGAGATATCCAGAGGAAAACGTGCAATACATCTTAGAAGTAAAGGAGCGATTTGCGTCGCTCTCTGGCATTGCAATTAACCATAAGAAGTTGTGCTTTTTTCCCCTGGGTAGATATATATGGATTCCACAGGAGAACCTACCAGTATTACAAATACCCTGGGAGACTAGAACCTTTAGATACTTGGGGATCGATATCTACCATAAGGTGGAAGATGCACATACGCATAAAACAGAGGGCAGTGGTAAACGTTGAGAAGAGCATGAGATTCTGGGCGAAGTTCCCCCTGGCCATGGTAGGGAGGGTGGCGCTGTTGAAGATGGTTGTATTGCCCAGGCTGCTACACTTTGTGAACATCCCACACGATACCCAAGCGATTCTTTGGTAAACTGCAGTGCTTATGCAGAGGTTTCATCTGGCACAATACCAGGAATAGGATAGCCTTGTGGAAACTGCAGAACACGTATGACGGAGGGGGTATAAAATTGCCCAACTTCGAGATCTACTACTTGGCCAGTCAACTACAATATGTAGCGAAGTGGTTGACAGAGGACCCAAAGCAGAGTCCAGATTGTTGAGGTCCGCATGCTCCCCATTTTTTCTGAAAGAGTTGATATGGGTGCCTAAATCAGAACTAAAAGAGGCGATCGAGGCTGTTGGGACTAGGGTGGAGGGTATGGCGGAAGGCTTGCCAGGCTATGGAGAACCTGACTCTGTTCTCCACAGGTGCTGCTAGTGGCATTGTTGGGAGTGGATGAGTAACTAAGGAAGACAAGTCTTAAGCATTGGGAACCGGTGGGCATTGCAACATTGGGAGACGTATGGCAAGAGGCGAAGGTAATGGTATTCAATGTGCTAGTAGACGAAACGGGGTTACACCCGGGGCAATATATTACCTACACTAGAGTGGTACGGCGGGTGAGAGAATCATGGCCTGAAACAGTGCTAGAGGTTCAACCCGACGAGGCCATAGAAACAATCTACGATATCTCAGAAGGGGGGCACAAGGTATCCCGAATCTATGAACTTCTGATGTCTAGGGTAGGAAAGGAAGTGACCCAGTTGAGACGGGTTTGGGAGGAGGAAGCGGGGGAACCCATGCATGATGGGCTATGGGAGAGGGCTCAGATACCATAAAAAAGTGTCCAGGAACGCAAGGTTGCAACAGATCCAACTATATGTAACCCATAGGGCATACATGACCCCTCCCAGAGGATTGCCAGATTCAAGAACACAAACACAAACATGCCCCAAGTGTGGAGAGGTGAACGCTGGGATGGTACATATGTTTTGGGCATGCCTGGAAATTGGGAAATTCTGGCGTGAAGTCACCCACCGTTTAACCGAGAAAGGAATCCAGTTAGATGTGGAATCTGTGTGGGCATGCATGGTGGGGGGGGGGGGCTTTACTAGACCTCGCAACCTGAGACACGCAAGCAAACTTAAGGACCTGGCCTACATATTGACCAAGCAAACTATTGCTATGGGCTGGAAGGCGTGCCACAGATCCAAGATAGAGGTGTTATGGCATGATCTCCAGAAAGGGGCAGAGGCGGAAACGGCGGTATGGTATGAAGATGCCAATAGGGGTGGGGGGGAAGGAGGGGGATGAGGAAACGGAAACCCTGATGGCCTGGAGACACCTAGTGGCCACACTGTCTGGGTCCACCCAGGCCTGTCCAAGTGAACATGACTCCTCCAGGAATACAGAGGAGGGGAAACCTCTAGGAGAAACTGGGGCAGAAGAGGGCGAGGGAGAGTAACCTCAGGTTAAGGGGGAGGGTAAAGGGAGAACAGTGGCCACTTTATGGTAATGCATTCAATGCTTGAGATCTATGACATGCACTGTTGGGTTTGGTTGATTGATGTAAAAAAAAAAGAATAAAAATTGTTTAAATAATTAAAAAAAAAAAAAACATTACGGAACACGCCTCATTAGGCATGGCACCCAATTTATTTATTTGAATTTGTAGAGCGCGCTGCAGCCCAAAGGCATCGAGGTGCTATTACAGGCACATGTAAAAAGGCGTGGCTTGGGGGGGGCGTGGCTTGGAGTCATGACGGTCGGTCCGGCTCCATAAGAGCTCCCGGCTGAGTCCACGAGCCTCGTCATGATGCACCGGAGGGCCTGAGCATCTCACACTTGTTTGCCAAGTATCGTGCAGCGGAACCCCCAAGGAGGCTGCAGGTCATCTCTGAGGCCGGAGACGGCCATTATAAGTGCTTTGTGGGTCTCGAGAGGAGAAGCAGCGGGGCAGGCCGAGGAGAGCAAGATGGCAGCCCCCTGATGCAACGCTAGTTCAGGGGACTGTGGTCCGCGTAGCACCAACGGTTCAGCAGCCCCCGTCGGAGCAGATCGTCGCTGACCCCCCGGTGCCCCATAGCAGCTCCTTGGTAAAGTCACAGAGCCGAGCACAGCCTCCTGAGACCTTAGTGGGGCGCCTGGGCTGGCGGAGTCCGGGCAAAGTGGGGAGCCTCCAAGCGAGGCGGAATTCAACAGCCGGGGGGATCGGAGGCAGCGGAGCAGCCCGTCGGAGCGGGGACCTTTTGCCCCCCCTCTACGAAGGAATCTGGCACCTGCGGAGCCGGAGTGTTGTGGCAGGGTGGCGGTGCTCCGGTCCCACTTGGCCTGCTCGACCCTGCAGTGCTAAAGGTGGAGAGCCAGCGGCTGGGGCCAGGTGGGAACATCGCGGCACAAAGGCCGATCCGCAGGAGTCCGGGGGAGTGAGGGGGTCTCGACGGGAGTCAGCCGGGGGAAGTGATCCCCTATAGCCCAGGCCTGAAAGCGAAGCGGGGGCGCAGGGGGGGCATAGTCCATCACAGCAGCCCGCCTGTCCACGGAGCCCCCCAGCGGAGGATTAAGCAGCACAGTCTCGGGGAAACCGGTCCAGAGGTGGGTGCGGCTTCCCCAACAGTCCGCCCCCCCCCTAAAATGAGGAGAACAAAGGCAGCAGTCCGGGCTCCGAGGCCCGCAAAAATCAGCTGGGAGGCCATCAAACCCCAGGCTGCATGGCGGAGCGGGAGTGGACTTCGACACGATTACGCGGCCCGCCTCCATACGAGGACCTGAGTTGAAACTGCAGCGCGGAGCCCACGCCTCCCGCTTCCCTCCACCCGAGTCAGCAGGACATGTTATAGCCTGGACACAGATGGCGGCAAAGGGCGTTTGAGGACATAAGCCCCACGACGCCCACTCCCTGGGGGTGCACACATCTAGCGTCCGGACTCGGAGGTTGGGGGTGGAGTGACTCGGGAGCCCGACCCAGTACCGGTGTAGCAGAGTCCCGAGAGAGCGGTGAAGCACAGCCTGGAGGCAGGCTTGGGCACCTAGCAGGCGGATCAGCTGCAGGTAGCCCCACCACACTGAACGTCAGACAGGGGTTGCACAACCTTCCCTTCCCCCCCACACATCAGTGGTGGAGCACACCTGGTCAGGTCTGGCTGGAGAGTGCCCCCTGAGCTCTGGACTCCATCGCACCCCACCTGCAACAGCTGAGGGGTGCGGATCCGGGCAGATCCCAAGGCCAACAGGGGTCGTGCCCCCGGGCACCCAACCCATTCCACCATATCTAAAAAGTCCAGAAAGCAAACCGACATCGCTACCCTCTTATCTACTCCGGCCATGGACAGGTCCAAGAGAGGGGGAACGCCTGGAGACGGGGGGAGACAGGTGCTGGAAACACTCTTGGACCACAAGCCCAGGGGGACCAGTCTGCAGCTGTCACGAAGTCGGACCTCCAGGATCTGCTCTCAGAATTGACGAAGGAGTTCCAAAGAGGCACGGAGAAAGTGAAAGGAACTATTACTGCGCTTGACACGAGTGGGGGGAACTGGAAAACAGGACGGCAGAAGCAGATAACACCCTATGCGAACACGAATACAAAATCGCGAAGGGGTCAGACAGACTGGCGGCGCTGGAAGCCAAATGCGAGGCTCTCTAACTGAGGCAAGAGGATGCAGAGAACCGCTCCCGCCGCAACAACATACGCTTGAGGGGCATACCCACATCAGTCCCAGACGCCGACCTGGAGGGCTACGTGCGAGACCTCTTTCACTTCATCCTGACTCTGCCGGACGACAGCCCCCTGGTGATGGACAGGGTTCACAGAACCAGAGCCAGACCCAACCCTTCGGTTCCACCTGACGTCCTCGCGAGACTGCACTACTACAAAGTGAAGGAAGAAATCATGCTGGAAGCTAGAAACTTCCCCTCCCCCCCCCCCCCGAATCCTGTTCAGGGACGCCTCTATTTCCCTTTATCAGGACCTTGCAGCGTCAACGTTAGCAAAGAGAAAGGCTCTGAAGCCATTCACAGAATGGCTGAGGGAGAAAGGGGTCTCTTACCACTGGGGGTTCCCCACTGCTTTAATCTTCACCCGGAACGGGAGCACCCGCCACATACGCAACACTCACGAGGCAGAAAAGTTAGTGTTCCCAGACAGTGGGGAGGGAAGCAACAACGAAGATGCGCCCTCCGAACAGGAGGAACAAAAGGACCCCCCACCAGGCCTGGTCACGTGTCGAGAGGCGGCGCAAAAAAGTAAATGACCCAGCAAAGATGGCTAAGGTGACCTTCAGAGCTGTAATGCTGAAAAGCGGCACCCATTAGTACGGACGTCACCGACGGACCCCATTACAGAGCAAACTCATGCAAGCAAACCAACGGACGTAACACACATCCAGTTCTCCCCGACCAGCAGCAAAGGTCAGTTGGCCAACTTCCTAGAAGGCAGCATTGGTGAAGCCGGTGCCCCTCCATTGGTTGAAGGCTTGCCCAGAGAACCAAGTTTTGTTGTTTTTCAAAGGGGAGGGGGGCGTTAGTAAAAGGGGGACTAACACCAGTAATACGGAAGGCAGACACGACTACCCACACGAAATGGTGGAGAAGCGAGGGAGGCAGCAACAAGGATCAGCAACCAGACCCTCAGAAATGGGGCCACCTACTACAGACTTAACCTTGGTCACATGGAATGTCCAGGGCCTGAATTCCCCTAGAAAAAGGAAATCCGTGGAACATCGCCTGGCCCAACTGGAGGCGGACACAGTATGCCTTCAAGAAACTCATCTCCTGGCGGCAGACTAGCAGCGAATTAAGTTCCGCAGATTCCCCAAGAGATATTTCGCAACCTGCGGCAAGAAAAAGAGAGGGGTCGCAATCCTGCTCAGCCAAGCGGTGGTGCTCTCCAAAGTCACGGTCAAACGAGACCCCCACGGTAGATTCCTGCTGATCGAGGGATGCTTGGTCGAACTCCCGATCACCATCACGGCCATCTACTTGCCGAACAAGGCTCAGTAGCGTTTCTTACATAGGGTGATCCCAGTGATAACTACCTTTGCTGAGGGGGAAATTATTAATTGGAGGGAACTTTAACCTCACTCCGGACCCCACTATCGATAAGTCACTGCCGCCCAACAGATCAGACTTTTCAAAAGCACTGGGTCTTGCTGAATTCCTGAGGGAGACGGGGACGGTCGACGTATGGAGACTAGCAAATGACAAAGCAAGGGACTACACCTTTTTCTCACATGTCCACAGGAGTCTATCGAGGATCGACCTCCTCCTGTTCTCGAGCACCCTGCTCCCCTGCATCACAGACCTTCATATAGGGTTGAGAATCATCTCGGACCATGCCCCAGTGGTGGCATAACTACAAACGGAGGGTCTACCGGATCCACCACAAAGGGCCTGCTGGAAGCTGCAAGACTACCTCCTGACGGACATAGCAGACAGCCACGAGATTTTGGAGGCCCTGTCTAACTATTTCACAGACAATTTGGGTAAAGGCTCTACAGTGGCGATGGTATGGGATGCCATGAAGCCGGTCATCAGAGGGGTGGCCATGAACTGTGCTGCAGCACACAAACGCAGGCACCAGCTGAGACTGGAGGAACTTGAGAGGGCAGTGACTGAGAAAGAAGCAATCCATAAGAAGAGAGTCAACTAAATCATGGAGTGAGCTCCGCAAAGCAAAAGTAGTTACCGAAATGCACCTAGCGGATCGGACGGCCCGAGCTCTAACATTCACGAAGCAATACTACTACCTGAATAGCAACAAGGCAAACCGTCTGCTGGTGCATAAACTGAAGAAACTGCACACCAGGAACACCATCACAGTCCTGCGGGACCGAGAAGGGATTCCCCGCTGCTTGGACTCCGAAAAGGTAGCCATCATGACCGAACACCATAGGGAAGTGATGTCCGAGAAACCCACGGGGGTGGATCTAATTGCAGAGTCCCTGCAAACAGCCCCGAAGCAGCCCTGCCACTCACAAATGGACGCCCTAGGAGAATCCCATCTCCGCAGAGGAGGTGGCTGAGGTGATTAAATCTATGAAAAATACAGCGCCAGGCCCAGATGGATTCCCTGCACCATTTTATAAGAAATATAGCTACATCCTGGCCCCGCACCTAGCCTCCCTGTTTAACACCTTCTTGGAAACAGGCGCGGTCATCCACTCCATGGAAGAATCTATCACTGTCCTGATCCCAAAAACCGGGACAAATCTGGAACTCTGCTCTTCATACCGCCCCATCGCTCTACCAAATGTAGACGCTAAGATTTCCTCGATGCTCCTGGCACGCAGACTTGCTGCTATTCTCCCAGACTTCATACATACGGACCAGACGGGTTTTGTCCCGGGACGCGGCACCAAGGATAATATCAGACAGGCCATTAACATCATCGAAACAGCCAACAGAACTGGTGAGGAATCGGCGGTGGTGTCGCTTGACGCACATAAGGCCTTTGATAGGCTGGACTGGGGTTTTATGAGAGCTACACTCCAGCACTATGGGGTGGGACCAAAGTTTCAGAAATGGATAATGGCAAATTATCAACAGCCCACCACAACCCTCAGAATCAACGGGATGCGGCTCCCCAAAATAGTGATCACCAGAGGAACTCGCCAGGGAAGCCCCTTGTCGCCCCCTCATATTCGCGTTGTCCATGGGAGCTTTCGCCCCCAGGATCCGTCAAAGCCCGACCATCCAGGTTCTAAAATTTAAGCAGGAGACGTATAAGGCAACCTTGTACGCGGACAATGTGTTGCTGACACTGACCCACCCAAGCTCTTCCCTTGTGGCACTAGAGGAGGAGCTGGAGAGCTTCAAAGCTGCTTCTGGGTTCACAATCAACCCCAAGAAATCAGCGGCTTTGGGCATTAACATGTCCAAAACAACGAAAGATCCAGTACCAGCCAGCCTCCCAATCCCGTGGGCCAAAGCACATTTGAGCTACCTGGGCGTTCAACTTCCCACATTGATTGAACACACGTACAAGCTGATCTTCCCGTCCCTATTCAAGGACCTGCAAGCGGACATGTCCCGCTGGCAAAAGCAAGAAATATCCTGGATGGGGAGGATCACAGCCCTAAAAATGAACTTGATCCCCAGACTGCTCCATCACTGCCAAGCTCTCCCAGTACCCATTCCCAAAAAGGCCAAGCAGAAGCTCCAAGCGAGAATGTTGAGATGTATATGGGAGGGCAGGAAGCCAAGAGTTGCCAGGAAAATCGTGCTAACGAGCCCCGGCTCTGGCGGCTTGGGGGCGCCGGAGGTTGAGAGATACTGCCTGGCCGCCCAGCTCTCAGCAGCATTCACGTGGCAAGCAACGACCAATAAACCCTGCTGGCTCAAGCTGGAGGAGGACTGGAGCAGTTATCCACTGGACTCCCTGCCACACATCGCCGAGCCCAGATACCCGCCGAACACCAGCCCGCTCATGTCAACCGGGAACACAGTCAGCAGCTGGAGGCAGGCAGCCAGGAGGTGGAAATGTAGGGGCCCAGTAGGCCCCCTCTCCCCGATCTGGGATAATCCGGATTTCAGTCCTGGGGTGGGGCGAAGCACCTATGCCAGATGGAAGGCTGGTGGCTTGAGGCAGGTCGCAGACTTCTTCGATGGGGACGCCCTGCTCACCTTTGAGGACTGCAAAAGGAAATTCCAGGTCCCAGAAGGCGAGAGATTCTAAGTGGTTGACCGTGTCAAAAGCAGAGGATAGATCAAGTAGCATGAGGACAGAAGGAAGGTTAGAGTCGAGATTAGAGAGCAAGTCTTCACGGGTGTTCAGGAGAGCAGTTTCCATGCATCTAGCTGCTCTGAAGACAGACTGGTGGTCGTGGAGAAAACCAAAAGATTTAGTATGTAGATTAGGCTGAGAGATGGCCAGCCTTTTTCAGGAGTTTGCCCAGGAAAGGCGTGATTGAGATCGGGCGATAGTTTGCTGGAGAGAAAGGATCAGCAGAGGGCTTCTTAAGGGGGTGCACAAGGTAGTGCTTAAGGCGGGGGGATGTTCCAGCAGCAAACGGTGCAGAAATCAGCCAAGGCTGGAGCAAGGGTGTCAATGTGGCCCTTGATGGTTCTGGAAAAGCAGGGGAGCACCTGCTTTGACGAGACTTTCATAGATAGGACTTGTCTAGAAACCTTATCAGGGGTGAACAGCGGAAAGAAAGAGAAAGGAGTAGGAGAGACAGCCAAATAGGGGCATGGGGTGGTAGAGGGAGAGGAAGAGGAGGTAGAGGAAGAGTGTGGACAGGATGTCCTGAGTTTTAGTGGTGAAATGAGAAGCCAGAGCCACATAGAGGGCCTGGGAGGGAACTGGAGAGTTAGAGACTGCAACAGGATTGGCCAGCTCCTCGCAGATTTTGAACAGTTCGTCCGAGTTGTTATAGGCAGCCAAGACACATGCTTGGATGTAGGCTCTCTCTTCGAGAGGACAGAGTCTGTGTAATGCCTTTGGAGCAGGCAGCATGTCAGTTTGTCAGAGGTGTGCTTGATGCCCTCAACTTCCTCTCAGCCACCCTACACTTGCACTTAAGGGTGGCGAGGTCAGAATCGTACCAAACTGTACACCAAGAAGGCTGGTGGCAGTGCTGGGGTCGGGAGAGGGAGAGGGAGAGGGAGAGGGAGAGGGAGAGGGAGAGGGAGAGGGAGAGGGAGAGGGAGAGGGAGAGGGAGAGGGAGAGGGAGAGGGAGAGGGAGAGGGAGAGGGAGAGGGAGAGAGAGAGAGAGAGAAAAAAAAGGAGAGAAAAAAAGAGAAGATAGAGAGCGCGAGAGAGGGAGAGCGAGAGCCCTGATGAAGGGCTAGTAGCATCCAGGTGGACGTTCAGGTCTCAGAGGAGAAGAAGTTGAGAGGTAGAGGCAAGGAGGGAGGAGGAGAGGTCAGCCCACTCAGAGGAAGAGGGTGGCCTGTAGAGAGTGGCCACAGTGAGAGAGGCCGGCGAGATAGAGAGCCTTCAGAGCAGGCATTCAAAGGAGTAGTCGTCCTGCGTTGGAATGACAGAAACAGGGATCCACTCAGGGAACATCAGGGCTACACCCCCACCAGGACTGTTGGTTCAGAGAGGATCTTGTAGCCATCAGGAAGGAGAATGTCAAAACTTGTGACAGAGCTGGCTGTGAACCGAGTCTCAGTGAGAGCAAGTACATCCAAATCAAGCTCTTCCAGGACTGGACAAACAAATTTGTGTTGGAAGGTATGTGATCTAGGTAGCACTGAAACATAGGTTTGGTGGCAATGTCAGCAACTATTAAATTAAGGGATTCCCAATTCCTAATCATCCTGTTCTGCTAGATGTAGTATGGAGAACAAACGCACGCTGCTGTAAATTAGGACTATTGCTTTATTAACTACCAATGCAAAAAATTGACAATCGCAAGGAAATGGAAAAAAGAAGACCCTAGATATTTAGTTTGCGGTTTAGATGCTGCAGGGGGCCAGAAGCCCAAGGCACAAAAGCGCAAAGTGCTGTGCGTCAGGCTTCCAGGGTCACAATATCCAGATAGAATGAAGGAGGCAGCTGGAGGACACAGCAGGGTAAGTGCGGGGAGGGTGGAAGGGAGCGGGTGGTTGAGGATCAGAGGGTGTCGTGCAGCAGAGTTTCAGGGGAGGACCACAGACAGGAACAGGAGAGGACAGTTTACAAAGGCTGAACCTATGGAAAGCAGTCTTCATCTGAAATCCTCTGGTTCGGCCTTTTGTAAACTGCATTCAGGCATAAATCTGTTCAGAGAACGATTTTATGGGGGTGATACAGCTTGTGCAATTGATCATGTATTGGTGGGCTGTTTATTACTTGCACCAGATTTTTTATTTTTTGTACGCATGAGTTTTTTGCATATAAAGACAAACTGAACAGCCCTTAACCCGTCTCATCCCAGACCCTACCCCCGGGACCTCACCCCCCACACCTAGTCCTTTAGAGCTGCTGCCACACAAGCCTATGTCTTGTGCATATCAAGTTCAGTCAATGCCCAATATGCGTAATCTCTGTGGGCAATATGGTTAAAGTTGTCGCATAGGAAGGAGCGAACCAATTCCTATTCAGTTGAGAACTTTGCATGATCCCCGTGGAGCGAAAAAGTGACCCATTCGAGCACTACGAAGTTCCATACCTTTGCAATCCAGTCCTGGTCGCTCAGGGATTGCTTTGATTTCCATTTTTATGCTATGATCAGTAAAGTCGCCTGGTTTAGTATTGTGTAGGTCTTGCATCTTGGCCATGCCCCACATTCTGGATCATAAAGTCCCAACCAACATTCTCCGATGTCACTTTTGATCCGCGTACCAAAGTTTCTTCCTCATGTTGCCATTCAATGTTCTCCAAAACCCTGATGGGACCGGACAACTCCACCAAATATGGGCCCAGTTGCCCCCCTTTCCACTCTCTGCAGCAGCTTTGAGGTGTATTTGCACCGATTTTCCATAGGCACACTGGAATATAATGCCACCGACAATGACTGTGCACCAAATTTCCCTCGTTTCTATGGCCCCTTTATGTTTGGGGATGTCTCGCCAAAGCCGTTCCCAGTCTTGTTGCAAAATGTCCCAATTATTTCATGTATGCACCCTTAATCAGAGGAGAGATGTCCGAGATACGTCTGTAGATTGCCGAGATGCAATTCCTATACCCCACCCCCACCATGCCCCCCACCCCCCTCCCTGAGTTAGTGACCAGGAATTCCTCGAACTGTGTCAAGGAACCAATGACTGCCCGTTGATTTGTGCGTCCTGCCAACCAGGTTGAGATATTGCAACTGGTCCCCTTTACAGTGTCCCAATTTGGCTTTACATAATTCAAACGTATCTCCTACCCAACAAACATATCTCTACGTTTTAGGCACATTGCCACCTTCCAACAGGAGAAGGCCCCTCGCTCCATACCTGCAGTAAATTGTGGATTGTCGAATACAGGGGTGAACGGGGCATGAAGGATGTGATCCCGTATGAGTTCTGTTACGCTCACCTGGTGTCCACGGGGGCGTTGATCTGGACTGGCCTGATTTTACTTCTTCCAGTGATACTCGGAGCGCCGAGATGACGGAGTGGACCGGGCCACCCAGCTTGGTCTGTGTGGCTCGTATGAATACTCTTCTGATAATCTGGAAAGATGAACTCTCCATCCTGCTTCAAGTGCAGGGGCGCGTAGATGACCAGTTGCCTCACTGGTGTGGGAAGTTGGCGAGTTGCAGACAGAGTTGACTCCGTAGAGGTAATAGTTATAAGAGTTCAAAACGTCTGGAATTCACTCTGTCCAATTCCCCTAGGTTGCCCTTATGGATCTGGAAAGAGTTCACGTGGCAACCAGAGATGCGCAGGTAAGTGTTTATAAAAGCTGTTCGGAATAAAGAGGGAAGCTTGCTCTAATCTGTGGTCTTTTTCCTTTTCAGGCATCCATTCGGAGGAAGATCCGTGGATTGACGCGTTTACCGCAACCGGGTAAGTCTGTAGCGGAATGTTTCCCCATAGGGGCCGGGGTGCGGCGGATATGCGGAAAAGGTCGCGCCGACCCGAGATTAGGTGAGTATCCCCGGTGATCTCAAGTAAGTCTTAATATTTGCCTTTGTTGCCTTAGGTAACTCTCTGTTGCTCACCTTATTGTTTTTATGTCCATAGGTGATGAAGAGCGGCCGCGGACTGAAGATGAGCGTGATGGAATGCTGAAAATGGCAACAGGTGAGTTCAGCGCGGCGTTGCAGGAGGCGCGGCAAGAGCGACTAATGGATTCTTTCTTCCAGGTCCAAGTCGGGAAGATGCAGGATTCAGGTGAGTATGAATAAACGCTTGCTCTAACCTTTCCTTCTGTTTTCCTTGCAGGGTTCAGGAGCTCCAGAGTGTAGACGGGCGTGGCAGAAGACTGGAAGCTGCTGCAGGCACGGTGAGCGTTACGCTGCTACTGCAGAATAAAGCGAAGCACGTGTGGCTGTCCGGGCGTGGCTTAAATAGCTTTGGAAGAAGTCCCAGGTAAGTATTCTTCCACTGCCCCACCCAGGTAAGAAAATAGTCCCTGCATTAAAATAGTCCCTCCTAAGCCTCATTTGGCTTAGGTCTTCATGCAGCATGGTCTGCATCAGGCGAGTAAGCAGCATGGTTTTCTTTAGGTAAGTTCTCATAAATGAGCCTGGCGCCTATGGCGCCAGGACTGCACCCAAACAGCCCCTAACTGGGGTTTTTGGGCATGCTCCAAATGGCGTGATGCCTGCTTCCGGGGCTGCTGGGCCTGGTCTGGTTTCCCGGGGGCAGGCATCATGACAGTTCGATCCCCTATGAGTTTGCTCAGTGGTCGCAGGTATTTTCCAACAATTCTGCTATTGTGCTTCTATGCATATTTTGAGGTCTGCCAGCCTTGTTTAGCCAGAGGACTTCCTCTATGGGGTGGTCTTTCAACTGCCCTATCAATTTTTACCCAGATTTTTTCTCCAGATGACCTGGTTACCCATTCCCGGATTATCCTCAATTGGAAGGCCCAATTCCCCCCTTTATGCACAGGGAGCATTAGCGTTTCCAACGCTACCCGCAGTGTTTTGTTATTCCATATGAACATTGAGAGCATTTCATTGAGTGATTTAAAGAACATACAAAGCACTGCCAATGGGACCGCTTGAAAATAGTATAATAGTCTGGGCAGGCCTACCATTTTAACAGTATTGATTCTCCCCAACCACGAGAGATAGCGGGCCCCACTTGTGGAACTGTGTTTTGATGGCTTCTAGGAGTGGAAGGTAGTTGGCAACATACATCTCCACCAGCGTTTTTGTAATCGTCACCCCTAGTAGTTGTATGCCCCCTGGAACTCATTGGAAGGGTGTGCATGGTTTTGCCCGTGTGAGGGATTTCCAATTTGGTTGTGCTAACTTTGCACCCTGAGACGGTGCCAAACAGCCTTATTTCTCATATGACCTCTGGAAATAAGTGTACGGGATCCGCAAGTTAGAGAAGCAGGTCCTCAGCGAAGGCAATCACTTTATGATCCTCCCCTGCAAAATTGGATACTTTTAAATTTTACCCATAGACCCAATTCGGCTGAGAAACTGTTGCAGGTATATTTAGTATAAAAGTGGGGCTAGAGGGCACCCAGTTTGGTACATCCCTTTAATGGAATAGTCTGGTAGAGCTGACCATTTATCAGCAGTCTGACTGTCAGGTTGCTGTAGTTAGGATTTTTTGTAAGAAGGATGTGCCAAAACCCACAAGTTCCAGAGCCTGGCATACGAAGGACCATCAAACGCATTTTCAGCGTTTAGCTATAGAAGTATTGCTGGGGGACTTTTTTTGGGGATTTGCCTTTTTTTTTAATCAGGTGGCTGACCCTGCGGGTGTTGTCAAATGTCTGCAGCCACTTTATGAACCCCGGCTGGTACAGGTTGATCAGTTTTAGGAGGATGTCGTCTTTTCTATTTGCCAATATTTTTGTGTAGATTTTCGTGTTATGTTGAAGAGGGGTAAGAATCTATATGATCCACACTGGGATGGCTCTTTGGCTGGTTTAGGGAAGAGGACCAGTTTAGCTTCCTCCATTGTGGGAGTGTTTAGTTTCGGTATGCCAAATGAGTTGTAAAACATAGGGGTCAGCAGCGTTTGTAAGGGTTTATAGAACATGGCCAGGTAACAATCGGGGCCTGGGGATTTATTTACTGGGAGGGCTCTAATCAACCCTGGTACTTCTTCAGTGGTGAGGTCAGCCTCGAGACATTCCTGTTCCAGCGGCGTGATCTTCTGGAGCGGTGTAGTGTGTAAATACTTTTCCTGTATGGCGTGGTCACAGCTATCTGATGTGTAAAGTATGGTAGAATTGTGTAAATTGCTGGAGTATGTCCAGAGTTGTAGTCCCTGTGGAGTTTTTATTCCTAAAATAGTGTGTGCTGAAGGCTTTTTTTTTTTAGTTGCCTAGCCAGTAGTCTGTAGTCAATCTGTCTCGTTTGCTTTTATATAGTATTTCTGTCGCAAAAGCAGGAGCCATTTTTCTGCTTTTTTAGTTTGGTGCAACTCTAATTTACCCTTGATGTTCCAATATGTTATATGAGTTTTCGCCACTGAATTGGTTTCCATCTGCATTACGTCGAGTTGTTGTTCTAGGTCTGCTTCGAGTTGTAATTTCTGCATCTCTCTAGTGGCCTTCATAGCCATCAGTTCCCCACAGAGCACCGCTGTGAAGGTGTCCCATAGGCACCTCTCTGTCACTTCCGGAGACGCATTAAGTTCATAAAAGTCCCTAATTTATGTGACCCAATTGCACTTTATCATTTAATAGTTCTAGAGGGAAGGGCCAGTTCCATAGCCGGCGTAGTCGGATAAGAATATTGTGCCTAAATCCACTTTGTTAATTTTGCCAATTATAGACGCTGAGATCCAGATGATGCACACAATTCTTTATTACAGGGGTGATGGATAGATGAATAGCACCATAAAAGCAGAGATGGATTCTTAGGGGTGTTGTAAAGAAATGTTTTATTTGCTTTTTCCTGGTATTTTGCTTTTCAGATTGAAATGACTTTGTGTTTGGTTTTATCTTGAATATCAAAACTAAAATATCTGGAAAAAGAAACCCTGTAAATAAAAACAATTTCTCACATATGCATATCTTTCCCACTATAAGACTAGTGGTAGCAGCTGAAGTCCATACAGGTATGCCTCTGCCTTGGATCATCATCAATGTAAAATAAAGTCCTTACTTCAAACATTTGTCCAAAGCATTGCTACTTGGAGTTGAATACCGCCTTACAGATAAAGCTGAGCACACAACACTTTTACTCCCCAAAACAGGCAAATACTCATAACAGGAAAAATCTAGGGACTCCAAATTTCCCAACGTAGACACTGGAACCCAGGGACATATATGAGACTACCCCTTGCTTCCACTCACATAGATACACCTATTATAGGCATATCGTGCCACAAGAAGAAGCTCTAATATTACCAACTGATCAGAAAAAGTTAAGGGACACCTGAAGCGTCATGTCGGGCCTTTTTACGCATGAAAATCTTGTAAATACAAGAGTTATTTTTCTCTGTACTTTTTACGCACAGGCTTAGAGCAGAGGGCAGTGCAAAGGTCAGTTTACTTGACAGAAACCAGAACACTTCTTGTCTACATGGATGCAATTGCAAGCCATGGAGAAAAGCTTCTGAAACAGATTTTTTTCAATGTAGCCTTTCAAAAAAAAAGAAACCACACACTGTGATAAAAGGAACAGTTTATTTCTGTTCAGCTTCTGCTTTGTTGGTTGTAGATGCTCATGGAACAATCAGAAGCACTGTGCATATTTATTTTCCTATCATTCTAGGATTGTATAATTAATAGGATGGTTGCAATTGAGAATTAACCTTTTGTAATAAATTATGCTTCCCCCCCCCCGTGAAAGCAAAGCAGTATTGCACAATTACATTTTTCAGAGTTCCTGTGCTGTGTGCATAATCATGCAGAGGCAGATCTTTTTTTTTGAACTTCTAATTTAATTTACACTCCATTTACAAAATCAGTATGTAAAATTAAGAGTAGGCACAGTCTAGTCTACATCCATTCAAGCCTGCAGTTAATAGGGTACATTATTATAAATGGTCAGTGGCAGCAGAGTCTTTGCTCAAGGGTGAGTGATTGGCATTACACCACCACAGGTGTTCTGGCCTCTCAAATCTTCAAGACTACAATTAAAACCTCCAAAACCTGACCATCTAGAAAGTGCAAGCGCTGTTCAAAAACAAAACAAATGAAAGTTACATTTGTAATTGAAATAGAAACTCAGCAAAACCGGTCTCTTTGATAATCCAGATAGGCACTCACATTTATGTAGCGCTTTGAGCATGGTTCGTCCAACATCTAGTCAATGTGATTATTATACCACAGTCGATACTCAGTTTACTGACCTTTGAAGATTGTTACCCATTAAGATAGCTCAGCATTCATTGCAGCGATCTGCGTGTGATCTGTGGGTTGCATGTTCAAATCCCGGCAATGCCAACACAGTCTTTCATCCTTTCGAGGTCGAAGGAGTACCAACTTCGGTTTGGTGATAATTGTGATAAATATGTTCTATGTACAGCGCTTTGCCAAAAGCGCTATATAAACAATTTGACCATGAGATTAGTTATAGAATTTAGCATGGAGTCCTTACCTCTTTGCACCGATTTATCATAAAATTGGCATACCATGAGGTAAATCGTTCCAGGGAATTAGGACTTTCATTAAACATCAAAAGACAATTCTGCTATCGAACCTCAAAACACACAATACAATTCAGGTTTGCTTTACTATATAATTGGCTGGGTTTTTGTGTTTTCAACATATAAATATATACAGTGGAGATCAAATGGACAAACCTTAGAGATATAATGAAAGGTTTATTCTGCCACAATGCAAATAGTTGCTGCACGATAATGATTTCCAGGCAGTTTGTGAACACGTTGGTTGGATGCCACATACCTTTTACTCTCTTGCAAAGGAGAAAACTCTTGTACTCTCTTAATATCACATTTACTCTCGGAGTAAAACACCCCCACCTCAAAATCTTATCTGGACCAATGGACATGTGGATCTGGACATATGCCTGAATAACCAGCTACAAACAAAGTATAGACTATGAATAGATACCTCCATTGTGAATACAAATTAGGTCTTTACTCCCCAAAAATCATTTAACAACTAACTTAAAAAAATGTGTAACATAACTCTGCTTCAAAATTGTATCTGGGTAACTACATGGATAAAGGAGAAACCTCCCCATGCCCCTTTGTGAAACAAGCATACAACTCACCTCTTTAGCACTGGTGAAAGCTACTCCTGAGAAGGCGTACCTATCTACCACCAATGTCACACCACTGTTTAATTTCTGCTTCATCAAAGACCTAAACAATGGGAAAGGTAGGTAGAGAGAAAAGGTTTCATATGAGAAAAGTCCACACAAATTGTGCAAAGAAAGGAACAAAATGTCAAGAATAGGCACTAGTTATTTGCAAATAATCCTTTGTGTGAACCAGACAGTGACATTCCTGAACAACTGTAAAATGCAGTACAAACTGGAACCCAGAAATCACTGCTCCCAAGTATTCAGATGATACAAGTCCCCATGCTCTGTTCTGTGGGATAAAGACTGCTCTGTAAGAACAAACTAAAGGAGGGCACATGGAACACTGAATGAAATAATGAAGTTGACTTCTGACATACACCCCAGTACACAAGTCCCCAGGATTCACAATTATGCAGCCCTAGGATTTGATCTGGAGGTTTCCTTCACAGTGGCTACAGAAAGCAAAATAACCAAACACAAGAGTAAAACAAATGTTGGTATACATACAGAGAATTGACTGACAGAAAAGGGTATGTGTATTACCACTCTACCCCAGTACTTTTTCATTTCCATTATGATTTAGTTTAGAAAATGTAAACAATGATTCATTAAAAAAATTGAGTTTCTTTTAGAACACCTACTACTACTGGACCATAATATGATCCCATGCATCAGACAATTGCATTGACCTTCTACTGAAAAAACAACAAATATGACCACGTTGCAAAACAACTCACTGTGTTGTATCTATTCTAGTCATTTAACAGATATGATAATGTGCTGGAGAAGTCACGAAACGTATCCCATATTTTTCTCAATAATAACTTTTTTTATTGTGATGGCATACATGTCCAACAAAAAAGCATGTGTTGCATAATGAAAATTGTGAAACTAGTGTTGAGTCAAAACAGTAAAAAGACAATGATAAAGATCACATAATATGCTGACAAAAATGCAAGGTGTAACCGTAGATCCAATTCAAAGGAAACGTAGAATGCATACAATAGTTCTTTCTCACTTGAAATTGTGAGTTACTGTAGGGTGTATTTACACTGCCCTGGACTCAGCATGATTAAAGTGCTCATGTCTGAAAATCTACATGCAGGGTACATTTTATCGTTACCCTGGATGTTAAGGCACGATCAATCGATGATGTCTAACTGAACTGCCGACGTGCTGGATTCTAATCAAGTTTTTGACAGAGCCCCTGTTCATCTCTTGGGTTTATCAAAATACCACAGATTCACTTACCCTGTATCATGTGCAGGGATGTGATGTGGCATGGACAGGGTAAGTGAATCTGTGGTATTTTGATAAATTAAGGGCTAGGTAAAACCGTTAATGAAGTAGATCTCAAACAGTGTTTCACTGTCTTTCTTTCTGCCCTGAGGAAGGCTTTGAAAGATGCCACCATCCATGGCATGCTGAAACGTGTACTAATGCCCACGAGACGAACAGGGGCACTGTCAGAAACTTGATTAGAATAAAGCACGTGGGCAGTTCAGTTAGACGCGATCATCGAATGATTGTGCCTTAACATCCAGGGGAACGATAAAATGTACCCTGCATGTAGATTTTCAGACATGAGCACTTTTGAATCATGCTGAGTAAATCTAGGGCAATGTAAATACACCCTACAGTAACTCACAATTTCCAGTGAATAAAAATGATTGTTTGCCTTCTATGTTTCCTTTTAATTGGATCTACAGTTACACCTTGGATTTTACCTGCGTTTGTTATTTTTGTCAGCATATTTGTCTTTTTACTGTTTTGACTCCACATTTGTTTCACAATTTTCATTATATAACACATGCTTTTTTTGTTGGATATGACATGTATTACTCACCGTAATAGCATTTCTGATGATTTTATCTGCTTAGATTCACATGCTGTGCATATGGTCCGACATCCAGTGGTAACCGCAGAGTATTGCATCTCGTCTTTTGGGGACCGAGAGGGGACGTCGGCATAGGCGAGTCTGTAACACTATCCCTATCTTGACGTGTAGTGTACCTAAAATACCTCACGCGGCGGGGTCCCTCTGATTGTATTTTTTCTGCCATGAGGGAGCCCAAGGCTATTGTGAGTACATGAAGAGAGAAAGTAGTCACACGTCTATGTTCCTTCCACCCTGAGCGAGGAGGTAGGGAGGGCGCATGTGAATTTAAGCAGATACAATCATCAGAAATGCTATTACGGTGAGTAATGCATGTCTTCTGATGCTTGTTAATCTGCTTAGAATCACATGCTGTGCATAGACTAGCAAGCAGTACCCGGAGCTGGTGGTGGCTTGTGAGAAGGAGCAGTAGAGAAAAGATGTCCTAGTACTGCTTGTCCCACCTGAGAATCAGACCTAGAAGGAGTGTCTAGGCAATAGTGTTTTGTAAAGGTGTATACAGAACTCCAGGTTGCCGCTTTGCAAATGGACCCTAGGGGAACATTTGTAATGAATGTTATGGAAGCCCCAGTGCCCCGAGGAGTGTGCTCTAGGCTTGAAGGGCAGTTCTCTCTTAGCAAGAGCGTAACACAGTGTGATGCATTTGACAATCCACCTTCAGATAGCTGATTTAGAGACAGGATCCCCTTCTCTACCAGCTGCGACTGAAACGAAAAATGTGTTTGTTTCTCTGTGGTTTCGTTCTTTCCAGGTAAAACATGACTGCCCTGCGCACATCTAGTGTGTGTAGGCTTCTTTCGGCCATGCTAGTGGGATTCTGGAAAAAGGTAGCTAGTTTGATCGATTGGTCGACATGGAACTTCGAGATGAATTTAGGCGCAAATCTCGGATGAGTGCGCAGAACTACCTTTTCACTGTGGACTATAACAAAAGGGGTCTAGAAAGGGCATGTGGTTCGCTAACCCTTCTATTAGAAGTGATAGCCACTTAAAAGGCTGTCTTGTAAGTAAGGTCTTTTAGACTTGCTTTATGCATTGGCTCAAAGGGAGGTCCCACGAGTATAGTCAAAACCACATTTAGATCCCATCCAGGAGCTGGGTGAGAAATGGGAGGACGAATCCTCTTAAACCCTTCCATTAAAGCTTTAATCACCAGTATTTTCCACCATGACACCTTCTGTTGTGATGTGGAATAGGCTGAGAGAGCAGCAAGATGAACTTTTAGGGAATTGAAGACCAACCTTGTATCCAACAAATGGGTTCGGTACAGCACAATGTGTGTGGGTGAGCAATCGATGGATTGACGCCCTTAGTATTACACCAGATGACAAACTGTTGCCATTTGCTGGAATAACAATAGCGGGTGCTAGGTTTTCTAGCTTCCCCGAGAATGTCCATGCATCTCTGAGGGAGCTGCAGGTGTCCAAACTCTATGACCTCAGGAGCCAGGCTGCTAAGTTCAGAGTATGAGGGGATGTGTGTAGGGTCTCCCCCCCTGTCCGGAGACAACATGTTGTCCGGGCAGAGAAGTTTTACTGGTGGGAAGAGGGACATTTCCATTAGATGAGTGAACCAGAGTTGGCGGGCCCACATGGGGGCTACCAATATCATGGTGACTGGTTCCTGGTGCATCTTGTGCACTATTCTGTTGAGTCGGGGAATGTAAACAAATTTCCCTCACCATGTTATCCAGAGACTGTTCCCCTTGGAGCGGTTCTGGGGGTACCTGGAGGCGTAGTCTTGGCACTGGGCATTCTGAGTTGCGAACAGGTCGATCTCTGGGATGCCCCATTCTGCAAAGACGTTGGACACAATGGGCCTCATTCCGAGTCTGGCACTAACCAATGGCGCTATTAGCGCCTTGGTCGGCGCCGGACCCGTACCGGCACCGCCCTGGTGGAATGGGAAATTACCGCCCTATTCCGAGTTGACCAGGGCGGTAATTTCCCATTCTCCAGAGCTCTTCCCCATTCCCAAATGAGCCCCCATAGGGCTCAATGGGAATGGGGAAATTGCAAATAACGGTGACCGTACTTTACAGTCACCGTTATTGGCTTAAAAGCCCCTTTGCGCCCTCGTTCCTAACGCCTGCTAAAAGCAGGCGTTAAGGACGAGGGCGCAAAGGGAACTCGGAATGTGGCGGTAAGGGATTACCGGCACCGGTCTCGTTAACGGTGACCGGTATCCCTTACCCCCATACTCGGAATAAGGCCCAATGTCTTTCTGCAGACGCAATTCGTATTCTATGGGCAGTGGGAAATCTATGCTGAGCACGTCTGCCAGAAGAGTGAGTTCCCCTGGAACGTGTTGGGACAACAGAAACATCTTGTGTTTGAGAGCCCACATACAAATGTTTTGGGACAGCTTGATAGCCCTGGAGAGTGAGTGCCCCCTTGTTTGTTCAGGTAATCCATGACTGTGGTGCTGTCTGTCAGGACCACGACTGTCTTCCCCTGTAGCTGTGTTTGAAAGGCTTTCAGTGCTTTGAACACCGCTAATAGCTCCAGTAGATTTATATGGTTGGATGCTACTTGTGGGGACCACACTCCATGTGCTGTCTGCTGAAGCAGGTGAGGCCCCCACCCCATGAGAGATGCGTCTGTTGTGAGAGTGGCTTCCACCGCAGGGGTGGTGAAGGTCTTCCCCTCTAAGAGGTTTTCCCTCGACGACTGTTGCAGAGAGAGAACGAGGGCTGGCGAGACAACTACCAGATCTATGGATTCCAAGTTAATACCCAGTGGTATGGTAACGGTCAATCAACAAACTCTAACCCAATTGAAATCAGAGGGGAAAAGCACAGATACTGGCAGCGAGTATCCCTTGGGAAGTGAAAAAGGGTCTACCATAATGACTGGTTCTGGAAAATCCAGAGAACTAGATGGAGTGAAGCTGGTGGAGCAGGACGCTCAAGGTGAAGGGAGGCAGAACAGACAGACAATGGACCCCCAGGTAATGTCTTCTGGGTCGGTGATTGATGGATCATCGACCCCAAAACAAGTTGCATATGAGGGGAATAGTACTGATCGGAATGAACACTTAACTACCTTTAATGGCAATCACAGGATTGGCTCCCGGCGGGATCTACAGACTGTCCAGACTTGTAATCTTGTTGACAAATGGAATGCCCTTGATCAAATAGGATTTTCGATACGTTCCTTTGAAAAAGGACAGATTACTTGTGAAGTACTCATCAGGGAACTGGAATCAGCAAGGAACTCTATTGATAACGAGAAAAGACAAACTAGCACCGAAAGGGTGGAATATAGTAGGGGGAGAAATATGGGAATCATGGTACAGAAAACTGAAACCTCCACCCATTTAGTTCAATTAGGTGTGGTCCCCTCAGTTGAGACTAGATCTAGTGTTGTCTTGGTAATGGCAAATCAAAAGGAGACTTGTATGATCAAGGTGACAGCCCACGTCAACCCATCAATATGATTGGGTTAGAGGGCAAAGCGGAAATACTAGCTGGTGCTCGGATTAATCAAAGATACCTGTTGGAATTGATAGCCCTTCCCTAAGAATGTTGACAACGACTGACTTTGAAAGTATCTCTCTACTACGTGAAAATAACTACAGAATGACTTGTTCTGTCCCATCTGTGAGTATTTTAAAATGTATTTGGGCCTACCGGTCTGAAATGATGGAACTAGGCTTTACCATGCATACATTTAACGACAAATCAGTGGCAAATTATATCTACCACCAAGTAGAGGCAAGGATGAGGGGTCATTGACCGGTACTCACGGTCAGAACTCGGACGAAAAAATGTGTATTACTCAATTACTTAATATTGCATCAAATAACAAGGAACTAGCTTGGGTTGAGCCGATGCTTAAAGCAATATTTAACAATAAGGGTGCTAAAAATTACAATTAGCAGCAATCAAATTGTATTTTATCTATATACTCATGGAATGCCTGTGGTTTTAATAACATTCCTAAGTGGTTGGCTTTGCTCTCTTTTTTGCAAAAGCCTAACCTCTTGTTACTATAGGAAACTATGAAAGTTGACAATCTGGTAATTGAAGGTTGTCGCACCCATTGTATACATGCAATTGAGTAAAGAGGGGTGACCTGTTGAAGGTTTGGCGATAGCCGTTAATAATAGTATCGAATGTGCCTCTAAGCTCATCCATGCACCAAACCATGTAAATCGCTGTTGGTATTACGTTTAAGGCAATCAAACAGAAACCTATCCTTTTAGTCAATGTATACTGGGAATCCCCTAAAAGCCCCTATTGAGGAAATGTTTGAAGAGGTTGATTCATGCTTTGAAACGCACTTGCAGATGAGTTTTTTGCCAATATAATTCTAGCTGGGGACTTTAACTCATACTGTTTTGAAATGGCTTTAGATTGTGATAATGAAGGGGAACGAGAGGGAAGAAATGGGTTCAATGGATGGAAGATTGGGGACTATGTTTTGTTAATTGTGCGGATACATCTCCTAAATACACATGGTACAGAGGACTGTTGGTCTCAATGATCGACTACTTTGGTGTGTCGCAATCATTTGTCCAGCTAATAAAATCAGTGATTGTGCATTCAATTACACACAGTGACCATGCACAAATTTAAATTAGATGGAACCATGTTCTCTGTTACAAATTAGTTACCTCGATCCAGTGCAAACTTGGGAAATTTCACGATCTGTTATGGGCATTGAAACTAATTATAGTTAAAAAAGATATAATGTCTAATATAGTAAAAACTACACTATTTGAATGAAAGGCAAGCCAAAAAATGAATAGGCAACCTAAACCAAACAGGAAAAACCACCACAAAGTGATGCTTGCGAAGCGATTAAGAAATGGAGCCAGGCGAGCATTGAAATATGAAAATCTAAATCCACTAGCATATCTTGTATAAACAAAAACAAAAAAAAATTATACAGGAATTTAAGAACAAAGTTAGCGATATTAAATTTTCATTATACAATCAAGAAAATTATGATCTAATAAAATCGATTTGCAAGCATGACACAGGGTATATGGGCAATTATTAGACAACCAAACTCATTAGTGAAAAATGTAACACCAAACATAATTCCTGCGGAGGAGTGGAAATTGCACATAACGAATAAATATCGTACTCCTGAGCATTTTGAGGATTGTATATTTGAGATCAACCTAGGCACAGAAGTGAGAGTAATCCACTGGTCTGAACAAGCTATAGAGGGGGCAATTGGGCAGTTAAATCTATCCAAAGAAGCGGGACCGGACGGGATTCCGCCCTGTGCTTATAAAGCTGATCCGCCTCTTGGGCAGGAATCTTAAAAATGTAATTTGATAACATGCGCACTTCAAAAATACTGCACTCCTGTGTGACAACCATAGTGCCTATTTTTAAAAAGGGTGATCCCGGTAACCCAGAAAGTTACCGTCCAATCTCACTCACGGATGGATGGAGTTTCTAAAATCTTTGCGATATTGCTCCTGCATGACATGGAGAAATACATTGCATCGCATGACATATTCTAAATACCAAATAGGATTTAGAAGTGGCATGAGTACAGCACTGAATGCCACCACTGTTGCACACATTAGCCGGCAACAAAACAAAGGAAGCATGTCCGGTTTCAAATGCCTGTATTGATATGACCAATGCATTTGACTGTCATAAGAAATATGCTGTGAAAGAAAATGCTTGTGCTGGGTATCCCTGTATATTTGATATATTGGATTGTACAGTTACATGTCAACACAGCATATAAGATTAGATTAACAATAGAAGGAGCAACAACCAAACTAGTACCTACGTACCTTGGGTTGAAGCAAGGATGTAACTTAGCTGCGCTATTGTTTAATCTATATCTATGCAGTTAGGATAACTTGAGGTCTGATCCTAGGTTGTTCACAGTAAGACATGGTGGACTGAGGCTACATTGGCTGGCCTTCGCCGATGATATTATTTTATTTGATCCTACACCGTCAGGGTTGCAAAGAAAGGTTAAACTCTTCGAGGCCTATGCATATGAGCACAACTTGAGACCAAATGCAACTAAAACCACAATGATGGTTTTCAGTGTCGGGAAGAAACAAAAGCGGCTTAGGTGGAAACTGAATGAAATTTATATTGCTCCGTCAGTCGAGATGATTCATCTTGGGTACATTGTTTCCAACGCATCATCGGTTAGGCTTTGGAATGAAAGGCTCAAATTAAAAACAAGGCCTCTTGAGTCAAAGGAAGCTTAACTTCTACAAATACTGTAAATGTTCCCTACTACCATTGTTTGCATTTGTGAATCTAAAGGTTGAGCCAGTAATTCTGTACGCCCTGGATATATGCCTGTATGATCTAGGTAAACAACTCAATGCATTACAAGGAAGTTTGGTTTAAGCTGCACTCCACCTCTCTCTGTCTATCCCAAACTGCATCATCAGACATGAATTCAGGTTAATATCACTATCATGTAGACAAGAATGGAGGGCCTTAACGAATTTATGCAAAAATGCTCGATCCACCAAGCAATTCCCTTTACCAAGACTATCACACAATCGTAAACGGTGATAGTACAGGCTCGATCATGTAGTATCACATAAGAATGATGAATGTTCTGAATGAATTACTGCTTACAACTACCGACTTCGTACCAGACCAGTGTATGCTAAAAGAAAATAGTTTGAACTCGATTGGAGTCGAACATTAGATAGTATGAAAGGGTATTCTACATACACTTGTATGCAACGTTTACGCACAAGAGAGATCTTTGTGGTACATACATAGCAATGTTTCCGTGCAATCAAACACGCATGCAGTATATCTGTTTCAAATTGAACCAATTTCACACCAAGGAATGTACTAAACACTGGGGTGACCCTGATAATAAGCAAACGGGCACATGTCGCTTTCCTGGGTGTGACGAATCTAATGAAACGCTGAAGCATTTAGTACTTGAATGCAGACATGTTAAGGTTGCGAGAACAAAACATTAATGACATTTGTAAATATTGATTTTCTTGATGCACTTGCATTCCTGTGGAACAGGTTGATGCTGGGTATATATATATTCCTTTGATCTTTGCATTGGTCCGTCTTCTGAAAGTAATTGAGGTCGACCTGGAAATATGTGACCAGTAATTTAAGAACAATCCAATGAGGATATTTGAAATGCTTATAAGATAATTGTTATTATTCATAGATGTTTGTTGTTCTTTATTTTATAGCCTGTATGGTTTTAATGTTTTAAGGTAATTTTTTTTTGTAATAGAATATTATACTTTATCGGAGAAATGTTGTAAAGGTTTTTTAAACCATGAACAAATAAAATAAAAAAACCCGGACGGGCAGTCTGCGCAGGTGTGCTGCCACTACTGCCAGGACTTTTGTAAACACCCTTGGCACCGAGGCGATGCCGAAGGGGAGCACTTTGAATGGTAATGCCTGTCCTTTATCATGAATCTTGGATATTTCCTGTGCGCTGGCAACATTGAAATATGGAAGTATGCATCTTTCATGTCCAATGTTGCCATGTGGTTCCCCCCCGTTTCAACAGTGGGATCACCTCCTGTAGCGTTACCATATGAAACTTTTGAGGTTTTATAAATGCGTTCGCTGTGCGCAGGTCTAGAACAGGGTGCATGGCGAGGTCCTTTTTGAGTACAATGAAGTACACTGAATAAATACCCTTGTTTACCTGAAGAATGGGGACGGCTTCTATGGCGTCCTTTCCCAGCAGCGCTTCCACCTCTTGATTCAGGATCTGCAGATGGTCCAGTGAGAGGCGCCGTCAGCGTGGTAGTCTGAACTGTGGTGGTCGGGCAAATTCCACGAAGTACCCATGGGCAACCGTCTTTATACCCCACTGGTCTGAAGTTATCCCCTTCCATGCCATGAGGAAAGATGTTAAACGCCCCCCGACTAGGGTGAAATAGGGGGGGACCTGGATCTGTTATTTCTGACCAGAGGCTGCGGCTCCTCTGGGATTGGGGCCTCTACCTCTGCCTTTGCCACGTCGCTGACCCCTAGGTGGGTAGTAGGCGGGGCTTCATGATGTTTGTCCAGAGTTATAGTTACCCGTGCTGTAATTGTTCTGAATTGCACAGGACTGGCCTCGAAAGGACCAACGAGAACCACCTCCCCTTTGGAGTTATTTGTTGCAAGGACATAAGTCTCATGCTTTTTCTTGGTCATCACCAGGGCATCGTCGACCGCCTTCCCGAAGAGATTGGTCTCTTCTATGGGTTTGTTGATAAGAGCGGCCTGTGTTTCAGGCTTGAACCCGGAGTTGTGAAGCCAAGCATGACGCTTGAGTAGAGTGCCCAGGGCCACAAACCTGCCTGCTTTCTCAGCAGTGTCCAGAGTGTTCTTGATTATATTCTGATTTACCTGCCTGCCCCCGGCCACGATGGCGAGAAGCCTGGACCTAACGGGTTCAGGAACCTCCTGGAGACCGTCTTGTACCAGGTTCCATTGTGCGTCTGCTTAACTGGCCAGCAGCGTGGTGTTATTCACTATGCCTGTGGTGTATGCAGCTGCCGAGGTAACATGCTTACCAGGGGCATACAACCTCTTGGATTCCTTATCCCTAGGTGCCTTCCCCGTAGCAAGGGGTACTCCTGCCTGTTTCTGGGTGGTAGTGACTACCAAGGAGTCGGGGGTGGCGTGGCCTTTAATATACAGAGGGTCCGAAGGAGCTGGCCGAAATAGTATTCCACTCTTGGGTTGACTGCCCGGGTCTGAGCTGGCGTGACCAGGGAGGGGCCAATCTTCTCTTAGCCGAATTTAAGAGGGGAACCGCTTGGCTGGGTGGGGGGGAGGAGGGAGGCAGTGGGGTGTGGGGGGGTTCTCCTTGAGAATGTCCTCCACAAAGTCTTGTTCGGGCACCACCTCCTGAGTAGTGATCTGTTACCTTCCTTAAGATGGCATTGAAGGCCATTTGCTCGTCTACAGGCAAGGTCTGGCGAGCCGGGGTGGATGGAGGAGAATCCAGGCATAGAACAGCAGTGTCCTGATCTTGCGTGGGAAGCATCCATGGCTCCATTTGCACTTGCTGGGTTTCCTCCCAGTTGTCCCAGTCCTCAGTGTAGTCCTGCAGGAAGGGTCTTCTCCGCTGTAGATATCCTGGTAAGTGTCCATCTGATCCATATCTTCATGGTGGACAGAAACCAAGGGCTGAGCGTCAAGAATTTCTTGGAAACATGAAGCTGAACTTAAAAGAGGGTCCTCCCTGAAAAAATGACGAACATAGGGAGGGTAGGGGGAAGGGAGAAACATTTTAGTATAGTAATGCATACTAAATGTGAATGTATTATTTTCCTGCCTTGTTCAAAAATAAATAAAAAAATAAAAGAGACTCCTCACGAGATCTCTTAGGGGAAGGATGCTCAGAAAGCGAGACGATCCTTTCAAGACGATCCATGCACCCTTCGAATTTCTACCTTGTCCACTTAGAGGAACCAGAAGGGCGTAAAGGTGGAAAAATGTCATCTTCCAGCCTTTGGCGTCGAAATTTGTCTCCAAGGGTTTTGGACAGAGGCTCCCGACTGTCTTCGTAGGTTTCGCGAGTATCGGGCACCATGGTGTCTCTTTAGACTTGTCCGCGGGCTACCCCATACATTTCGACGATGTAGATACCAGCCCAACTGCCGAAGTAATTCTCGCGATACTGTCTTCAATCTCTGCCGAATCGGTGTGAATTAACAGGTTCGAAGGCTTATCGGAAGATTTACTGCCGTCCCTGGCGTTAGAGGGCCTAGCGGTAGATATTTCGCCTGGAGGCCTCGTAGTAGGATTTGGGCCTACCAGGCCTTTAGGGGCCGTCGGAGCGCCGAATGACCGCGTTTTGATGTGTAAACCCGATTTAGGGGTAGTGCCCTTGTTCTTGGAGTGCCCAGTCGCAAGACTCTGCTGCTGATGCGGGGAAGGATTCTGATCTACCGGATCAGAGAAATCCGCCAACATTTTTAACACAGAACCTTCGAAATCAGTGGTGGGGTTGTGTGCTTGGTGTGTTGTGGCTTTTGTGCGCCCCTGTCGCCGGGTGTTGTCCCTGAAGCGAGACTTGCGTCAGGCTTTGAAGGGTCGGGGACGTGCGCGGCGGACCTGGAAGTGTCCGCCTCAAGGTCTATGACATTCGATACAGATGTTTGGTCACTTTCGGCGGGTGTGGCGGAAGAGGGTTCAGCCTGCGACATACTGTACGCAGCCCACCGCTTTACACAGTGCTCCTTAAGGGTCTTAGGCCGAAGGAGCTTACAAGCCGCACACCGCTTGACGTTGTGATCTAAGGGGAGACAAGAATTACACGTTCTGTGCTCGTCTTTTCACGGGTATCTGACCCTACACTTGGGGCAGAACCTAAATGGAGTCCCTTCCATAGCGAAAGGTATAAACAAAGATGACCAGACCTAGAGGGCAATGAGGGGGAAAGAGGAAAGGCAACGAAAGATATGGCCACCCCGACCCCACTCTCCCTACTGTGTAGGCCGGCCAGAGAGCCCGGCCACGTGGATGCCTCTGCCGCCGGATCTTAGGCGCTGAAATCCACTGCCGTAGAAACTTCCTGCAGTCTTCGTTGAAGTTCTTAATCGCTGTCGAAGTAACTTATAAAAGGGAATAACCGACAAAGTCAGTATAAGATAAACAATGTCTCTTAAGTAAGAGCACCGCTATAGGGCGACCAGGTATCTGGGCGGGAAAAAAACAATCTGAGGGACCTTGGCGCGTGAGGGACTTTGGGTACAGTATATGTCACTATAGGGATAGTGTTACAGAGACACTTATGCCGATGTCCAAACTCTGACTTCAGGAGCCATGCTGCCAAGTTCAATGAGTGAGGTTGAGGGTGCACGTTAGGCCCACGTGCTGAGTGAGCAGATTGTACAGGCACAGGAGTTTGATAGGATCGCACATCGCCAGATTGCGCAGATGTGGATACCAAGGCTGTCTTGCCCACATAGGAGCAACTAAGATGAGCGTCACATGCTCCTTGTGGATCTTGTTCACCTTCCTCATTAGAGGTGTTGGGGGAGGGGTGAAAGCGTAAGCAAATTTCGCTGACCAGTTCATCCACAGGGAGTTCCCCTTGGAGCCTGGCTGGGGGAAACTGGGCGTGAAGTCTGGGCATTGCTTGTTTTAGTCTGTAGCAAACAAGTTTATTGTGGGGAAACCCCATTGAGAGAAGAGGTGTTCTACGACTCCTGTGTGAAGTTGCCAATTGTGCACTTCTGGTAGGGGATCTCTGCTCAATGAGTCTGCGAGAGAGTTGAGTTCCCCTGGAACATGCTGTGACGATGGGAATGTTTTCCGTTTGAGTGTCCATTTCCAAATTTATTGCGCAAGCCTGGACAGATTTGGAGAACATGTGCCCCCCTATTTGTTGATGTAAAACATTGCTGAAGTGCTGTCTGTCAGGACTTGCAGATTGGTTCGCTAGATGGGACTCGAAAGCCCGAAGGGCTTTGAATACTGCCAGAAGTTCTAGAAGATTGATGTGGTTTTGTGCTGCCGCATGAGACCACAGACCCTGAGCTGTGTGGTGAAGGTAGTGAGCCCCTGTTAGGCGGAAACCTGTGCAGTTCCCTCTGGGACCACTGCAAAAGATTTAGGACTACAGGTGTTTGGCAGTAAACCCACTTAGTAGCAGTCTGTACCACACAGATTCACTTGGTAGCTGTGGCTGAGCAGTCAGACTTCCCTCAAGAAGAGTTAGGCAGTATACAGAGTATTCACAAAAGGTCAAGAGAACACAATAGAACAAGTAAACACTGACCAGGGCTTGGTGTAAAAGAGATATAATTATTTATTTAAAACCACATCTAGAAAAAACACACAGGCACTAATAGTAAGCAATTCAAAAACACAGGTCACTAAAAGGTATACACTCCCTTAAAAGAATATTAGTCAAGTCTTAAGTAAAGCCCCACTTATTTTCAGACAGCGGTGAGCGCTTAATGTAGATGGCACAATTCGTTTTAAAAAGGGAGAGAAAAGCAGAGAATAAATTATAACAGGTCCCAACACTTTTTCACGAACACAACAAGGGAGGAAGGCAAAGTAACACCGTGAATTCAGAGTCAGTAGGCCGGATCCGCTTTAAGAGGATCAAAACGAAATGAGTCCAAGGTCACACGGCTGCAGTGCACAAAAGTCTTGTAGCGGTTCAAAAAGGAGTTGGACCAAAGAAAGGGACCAGTTAGAGGGTCAAGGCGGCCAGCCCAGTCCAGAAGGTTAAGGGGTTATTATTACCTTGTAGCAATCTTTAGAAAGGGAGGCCTGGCGGACACAGTACCTTAAAGTGGTGAGAACACTCCAGCGGGGGCAGTTGTTCCTGGCAGCAGATGCAAGTCGGTGCTTCGTCCGGGGGAAGAGAGGATCTCGTCGGGGAGGAAGACAGGAGTCCGTTGCACAGCCAGGGAAGAAACCAGCCGCGGAGTTTCTCAGGTACAAGGAGCGGTCCGTGGTTCAGTGGTAAGTGGCTATCCGGCCGCCGGGGTGCTTGGCACGGGCAGTTCGACCACAAACCGGTCTGGGGTGCAAAAAAAAGAAGGTAAACTGGTTGTGCCCACCAGTCAGGGGAAGAAGCCTCTCCAGCCGGGAGATCTTCTCTGTCGTCGGGAAGTGGTGAGTCGGTTCCGCAGGGCTCCACCGGTGGTGTCGTGGTAGGTCGGCTCAGCTTCTCCCTTGTCGGATTCTCAGGTCCTGTGGCGACTTCTGAAGTTCCAGTCCCCAAAGCCCTGCTTTTATGCAGCATACCCCCATTCACTCAGCCTAGCTGTCAATCAAACATGCTAAGTGGTGAGCCGGCCGGCTCACCACTTGGGCCAATCACACAAGAGTGTGACTTGAGTTACCAAGGTAACTGAGTCCAGGGTGCCTAAACCCCCTCCCACACCCCCTGTGGCACCCAGACAGAGTGGCACCACTTTTGGAGGCTTCTGTGGAGAAGCCCACCAAAAAGTGGAACAAAGGGCTTGACTTGGGTTGGAGTCACAGAAGAGAACAAACACTATTTTAGAATCGAGTCCTGGCAAAAAATACCAACCGGCGAATTAATATTAATTAAATAAACCGGCGATATGTTCGAGGCTATGAGAATTAAATAAGTTGGTAGCCTCGAACAATGGGAAAATCCCATAGGGAAATATTTGCGGTCGAATATAAAAAGTAGTTTCCACTGCCACCAGCCAAAACTCGATCAGGGGGGACGGAGACGTGCCCCTCGACTAACAGACCCCGGGGCAATCGAATTGCCCTGACCAGTACGTCCACAATATGATGGTTTGTACTGGTTTCTGTTAATAATTTGGGACTAGTAAAGCCAATGGTGACTTTACATGCCCTGGGAGACAGTAGTCAGTCCCAGGGTATGGAGTCTATGGTGGGGTGTCACTATGACAACCCTGTGTTACTGCACGGAGGGTGCTGTGTAACACACATAGTAAAAACACATGAGACCCT
Organism: Ambystoma mexicanum; assembly: GCF_040938575.1. Classification (NCBI taxonomy): domain Eukaryota; kingdom Metazoa; phylum Chordata; class Amphibia; order Caudata; family Ambystomatidae; genus Ambystoma; species Ambystoma mexicanum. The sequence goes on from NC_090932.1 coordinate 549,360,137, forward strand.
ATGGAGTAAAGGACCCCATAGCCCATTAAACACATTAACAGTCAAAGGAACACCATAAATCATGTCCAAGAGTGGGAGAAAAAGAGTCTCACTCTTGGCAGGAGAAAAAAACAAACTCCAGAAATCCAGCAAAGCTGCTAGGGGACTCACTAGGTTAGGAAATTCAGCCTAAAGAGAGAATTCTCCCCAACAGCCCCCCCACCCAGCGAGTGAGGCGTTGGTAGTGACAATCGCTTGCACTACTGGTTCGTTGAAGGGGAAACCCTTCAACAGATGTTCTCTTGTCCCCTAGCGAAGATTTTGTACTAGTGTTTGGCGAAATGACCACTAGATCGTCCCACTGACCACTTGCCTGAGACCACTGTTTCACCAACCACTCCTGCATTGGTTGCATGCGCGCGTGAGGTACAGGGTAAATGCAAGATGCCATCATGCCTAGCAAGCACATAGCCGGCCTGATGTCGAATTTGCAGTAACATGCTTTGGACTCTTTCCTCTGACGGAAAGACCAACCCCTTGAGTGTTGGTGACAGCTCCTAGGAACTGTTTGGTCATGCTTGGCACTAGGCTTCATTTTTTCTCGTTGATGGAGAAGCCCAATTGAAAGAGTAGGTTGATAGTTCTTTGAATGTTTTGCCTGCAAATTAGGGGAGACTCCCCTGTAGTTAGCCAGTCGTCCAGGTAAGGGTACACTGGGATTGCCTTGCTGCGCAGGTGTGCTGCCACCACCGCCAGTACTTTTGTGAATACCCTTGGAGCAGATGTTATTCCGAAGGGCAGCACTTTGAATTGGTAGTGCTGGTTCACCATATTGAAACGCAAGAACCTTCTGTGCGCTGGGAACATTGAAATATGAAAATAGGCATCTTTCATATCCAGTCTTGCAATGTAATCCCCCTTTTTTAGTTGGGGGATTACCTTTTGTATCGTAGTCCTGCAGAACTTTTGTGGCTTGACATATTTTCTTGCAGGGCGCAAATCTAATACTGGGTAGAAAGTTAGATCTTTCTTTGGCTCAAGGAAGTAGATTGAATAAATAACCCTTGTTTACCTGGTTGGCCGGGACAACCTTGATGGCGGCCTTTAAAAGAAGTGTGGTGATCTCATCAAGGAGGATGCGCTGGTCTTCCTTGGAATGGGGCTTTTGTCGGGGTGGGGGGTTCTGGGGTTGCTCGAGGAGCTCTATACAGTGTCTGCCTGTTGCTGTGGACAGCACCCATCTGTCTGTGGCGATTTCCTCCCATGCGTGGGTGAAGCTGGAAATGCGTCCTACTGGAGAGGCATGGGAGGGCACCTGGAGCGGATAGTCACTGCTTTTGAGGTGGAGTGCCACCTCGGGAAGAGTTGCCCCTACAGCGACCGCGAGATCTGCGCGCTCCTCTAGGATCATTTTGGGAGGACTGACCCAGATTGTTTCCCCAGGCAGTACCTTGGCTTTGGTTATAGGTAGAACACCTCTTGAGAGTTTTGGCCACGTGAGCGACGAAAATTCCTGTTTCCCCTCTGGCCAGTAAGTTTATTGGTCAGTTGGCCCAATGATTTGAGGGTATCAACTCTTCTTTGGCCGTCTTTAAGGTGTCCTCGACAGCCTTGCCAAAGAGCACATTGGGCTCAACGGGCATGTTAATAAGGGTTGCTTGCGTCTCTGGGTAAAACCGGATTGGCGCAACCAAGCGTGAGGCTTGATAATAGTACCCTCTGCTATTATCCTGCCTGCGTTATCCGCGGAGTCAAGCTTGGTTTTTAATAAGCAGCTTGACACTGCCCTACCTTCTGCGGCCACCTGGGCAAGCTGAGACTTGAGTGGTTCAGGGGCAGATGATAGTAAGGCCGATATCTCATCCCTTTTGTGGCAGTTGCAGCTGGCCAACAGGATAGAAATTGTTAGCAATCCTCGTCTGGAATGCTGCGGTAGAGGCCCATTGTATAAAGTCTCTCGCTTGCCTTGTAAGTAAGGGCCCCAGAGATTTCTCCCTATGAGGGGTTTTTGAGGATTATTCCCTATGAGGGGTCTTGGAGGGCTTTTTCGTTGACTCCCTCTCCTTGCCCTGGCCCCCTGAAGCGCGTTTCCCCGACTGTATGGGGTTTTGTACCCGATTAGACGCAGAACGTCAGATTTTGGGTGTTGGCTGAACCGGAGCCTTCCATGGCCTCGAGCTGCCCGACGTAGTGGCCCCAGCGTTTAGTAGATCGGTCCTTCAAAGTCTTGTACTTGAAGAGCCTACAAGCTCGAAAAGAACCGTAGACGTGGTCTTGTGGGAGACAAGTTACACACAAGGTGTTTATTGACCCAGGGAAATTTCCCATTGAATTTGGGGCAAAATTTAAAGGGGGTCTTGCTCATCACAGAATGACATGGCAGCTAGGCGAATGCAGTACAAGAAAAGGGGCATATACATTCTACAATGACCCCCCCCCCCTAATGTTTGGGCCAAAGCCCGTAGCGGCTTTCCAAGGCCAAAACAGATCCGTCGCGGAAGGCTTTTTATTGTCCTTCACCAGCGTCTGGTATTTCGATAGTCAATGGTATAATGGATAGAAAGAAGAACCCATCGGTAATTAGTTAATAGTGAATGACTATCAGCCGAAAGAGGAACGCTGCTAAAAGTGTCCGTCTAGAATGGTGGGAAAAAACAATCTGAGGGACCTAGACGCGTGAGGGATCATGGGTACAGTGGACTTCGCACTAGGGATAGTATTACTGGCACGCCCTGTCGATGTCCCTTTTTGAGTTTCAAAAACAACGGTAATACTCGGCAGCTTCCATTAGATGCCTGCCTATGCGCAGCATGTGAATCTAAACAGATACAAGCATCAGAAATACGATTACGGTGAGTAATGTATCCCTTCTGAGGCTTGTGGAATCTGCTTACATCACATACTGTACATAGATTAGCCAGCAGTGTTAGAAGAAAGTTGGGGGATGTGAGAAGGTTCATGGACAAACAGATCACTTAGAACTGCTTGTACCACTTGTGTATCTGTCTTGGAATGCGTGTCAATGCAGTAATGCTGAGTGAAAGTGTGCATCGAGCTCAAATTAGCTTCTTTGCAAGTGCTGTCTAGAGGGACATTTGCAATAAAAGCCAGCGTGGCTCCTGTACTCCTTGTGAAGTGAGCCCTGGGCGTAAAAGGCAGTGTCTTGTTTGATACGGAATAGCACAATTGTATACATCTGACTATCAAACTGGAGATGGCATTTTTTGAAATGCGATCACCTTCTCTGCCTGGCGCTATGGAGACAAACAGTTGATATGTTTTTCTTTGCAGTCTGGTCTTGCCTTGTCTACATAGTAGAGGGTTTATGGTCTTTCCATCTAAAACTTTCCAACTAAAAATTTTGCATCGAAAACCCAACCATCGAAAAAATGTGCATCAAATGAATATTTGGGGGGTCCTCCCCCCGCCCCCCCCCATCTCCCTGTTTTTTACCCTTAAAAACCCACCCCAACGAAAATGAACCCTTTACCCATCACATATATGCATTTGATGCATATATTTTCAATGGATAGGTTTGTTGGAAAAGGTTTTGTTGGAAACCTTTGATGGAAACACTAGATACCATAGTAGAGGACCGCTCTCCTCACATCTAGTGTGTGGAGTTTTACCTCAGCTGAGCTGGTGGGTTCCTGAAAGAAAGCCGGTAGCTCAATGGACTGGTTAACATGAAATTTTGAGATAAATTTAGGAGAGAACCTAGGGTGAGAATGTAAAACCAGTTTGTCCTTGTGTACAACAAAGAAAGGGTCCTGCAACGACAATGCTTGTATTTCACTAACCCTTCTTTTGGAAGTTATAGCCACTAAGAAGGCAGTCTTGTAAGTCAGGTGTTTGAGACTAGACTTATGCATCGACTCGAAAAGGCCCCCCCATGAGCTTGGCAAGTACAACATTGAGATCCCAACCTGGCGGCGACCTGCCGCCGTCCTGCTCTCCCAACTGCTTCTTTTTCTGCTCTCAGCAGCCTCCTTTTATACACCGGGGGTGTATACATGGGCTGCAGGTGTGTGGTCAGGGTTGGGCTTGCCTGACCTTCAATATTCCAATTAAAAGGACATGCCTGTACTTTAGTCCTGAAAAGAGTCAAATGGAGTCAAGTGTGAGTGGTAAGTGTAAAATGTCTGATCCTGCCCAACTATTTATGTGTCAACCTAATGGTAGTTGGTGGCAGGGTTTCCTCGGTTTCTCATAGATAATCCTCAATTCTCTCGGTTGCCTCTTTCTCGTCCCAGCATTTGTCGGAAATGGGGAGGGGAGTGATGGTATGGGTTTGGAACTACCCCATGGAAGCTGAGGTAGAGTTCTCTAAAGTGAAATGGGATTGAGACACTGTTAGGGTCAAGAGTTGTGAAAGGGTTTGTTCTCCCTAGTCGCCCAGGTTATTTTATATTCCCTTTTCGTGAGTGAAGTTCAAGTGGTAGGATGGGACTCGGGTGGCCCTTCCCTGGCCCTCTGAGAAATGTATCCCCAGGGACATAAACGTGAGAACACACACTGGTTTCATACAGTGTGCCCTACTTAAACGTTAGTTCCATTTATTCATTTTCTGGGGTTACTTCATTAATGCAGTGGCCAACCGGTTCCTGATTTCTTTATCCAGACTGACAGGAATAGGCAGGGTACCTTCATGTCCTAGTTTCCAGTAATACCAGACTATTTGCTGAATCCGAATCCTCGTTCTACCATAGAAAGACTAACACACCCAGTTTCCAAAGACACAAAGAAAACTGTATATAACCGGACAGGTAACAATTATTTAATTGTCCATTTATATAGCTCAGGAGCCCGCAGGCATCAGGGTGCAGAGAGGAGGGGAGTATGGTTGGGGGGAGGGGTTGCGGGGGGGGGGGGGGGGAGTAAAGTGCGGAAGCCTGAATCGAATCACCAGAAAACTATAGCTATTCGAAAAGGAACGTTTTCAGTCATTTTCTGACGTTCAAAAGATTGGGTACAGCGTGCAGTTCCTTCGAAAGTTTGTTCCAGGCCGTAGCTACCTGTAGTCGGAAGGATCTGCTGTATCCACTAACCAGTTTGCTGCTTGGGACAATCATGCACATTTCATCACTTGATCTAGTGGCTCTTTTAGCGGCATGCTTTTTCATGCGCTTTTTTAAGTATCCTGGGGCTTGCCTGTAGCAACATTTATGCACAATAGTGAGTGCATTAAAGCCAGTCGTGGCCTTCGCTGAGAGCCAGTGAACAATGCAATTAACTGAGTTCACCAAACCATGTTTTTTGGTCGCCTCCTCTTCCGCATCTGCTCTTCCTACATCTCCTGACTCCCCGGGTGCACCCGTCAGCGGTGCACTTTTCCAGACAAAAGTCTTACCATGGGCCCTCGGGACCACTGAAGGTTTGCGTCCGGCGACCCCTTGGGTTTTTGCCACATGAGAGAAAATCAGACGTCACAAAGCACCAATCTGTCGTGGCAAATCAACCACAGACTCCAGGTAGATTTGTAAGCATCTTTAATGGCAAGCAGCACACAGATAATCCACAGGACCGGACAGGGCACGAAACAAAACCAACAAATCGAACAGTATATGGCGCAGCAACCCCCTTCCTGGGCTTACATGGTTCTCGTACAGTAATGCACACAAGTTCTTCTATGGAAGGAGATGCTCCATGTACCGTGCAGTGGCAACAATACATGGTATTGCATTACAAACTGCATGATTCTCACAATACAACTCATATACATAAAAAAAAGAGCCCTCTCTCCTCGGCTCTAAAAAAACAGCTAAAAACCTGGTTATTTAACCAATATTAGTATAACGGCTGTTTTTACCAATGCCCCTCTGTTTGAAATTGTAAATAATGCTCATGAGTATTGTATAATCTTCTGTTTTGTAAATAATTGTTGTACGCTGTACAAATGTATGACCAATACCCAAGCTGTCTGTAACCACGCCGTAATACCCCAGGGTCTGGTCATGTAACAAATGAAAAATAGATAAATAGGCCATGGTAGGGTTCTCACACCTTGGCAAGTAAACTTTGCAACAAGAAGCAGACATTCTTGGCTACTTTTCGAACAAAATCTACAACTACAGTTCTCCCAAGGCTCAGGCACCGACTGCCCGCCTAATGTTGCTATTCTACCTGCTGAAGCAGTGTTGCCTGGTAAGGCAGTGACCTAAAACACATTTGCTTGAGCCAAACATGAGCTACGTCAGAACCGGGTTGCATACAGCGTTGTACCTAGAACTACATTTCAGTTAAAACATGCGCACTACATAGGACAAAGCAATGAGGCTCAGATTAACATGGCAGCCACGGATGGCTGAACAAAAACGAGAGATCGAAAGTACATTAACAGGTGACCCAGTTACATTTTTGCAATGACATCCACAACAGTATGGCACTGGATTCTGTGGCTGCTGGCTTGCTGGACTGCCTGTGGGCAGAACCTGCTAGTGGAGAAAGTTAATCTGTCACTTCAGGGCCATCCTGTAACCGTTGCTGTACCACATGCTGTACTTGCCGTCCTTCTCAAAGGGAAGACACAGCATCTCTCTATTACTGCGTCACCAAGCATGAGAAGGTGCTCATCTCTTACTCCAAGTCAGTATTCTGTTTTGAATCCCGCATCCCTGCTCTCAACCCCCCCATGCATACCTGAAGGATAACCCGTTGATCAACCCCAAGGTAATCCTCTTTGTGAATGGTTCTCGTTTGCGAGATCAGACGAAGGGGGGACTGATGTTAGGTTATGCTGTATGCACCGCCGCTTACACTGTATTAGAGCCCTATCGTTTGCCAAAAGTTAAGTCTGCCTAGGTGGCCGATCTGACTGCCCACACTCCAGTGTGCATTCCGCCAGAAAACAAGTCGGCAACTAGCTACACCAACTCTAGATACTCTCATGGGGTAGTTCATGACTTCAGCAACCTATGGCAACAATGGCCTTTCATGACTTCCCCAGGAACTCCCATTTTGAATGGAAAATGCAGAATCCTTTATGCTGTACCACTGTGGGCAACTCTCGAACTGATAAAGCAGCTCGAACTGCGACCTTGAACCGGCCCCCGGCTCCTAATGACGTCCTTAGCTAGTTTGGCCATGCTTCAAGAATAATAAGCACCAGTCTGAAAAGATGTTATGGTCAACTCAATTTGGTAAATTAGAATCCATTTCACTTTGGTGCTCGCCAGACAGCCGTCTGGTGGCGCCCAAGGCACTCTTACCATGCCTAGCCACACTGGTAAACTCTGTTGCACACTCAGGTAAAGGAGCTATGCTTACTATAGTGAAACGTGACTATGTCCCTATGTTCACTACTATGGCTCAGACAGGTCGATTGGGAAAATTGCTCTGCATGTTTAGCTCATAATGTGGGGCAAGCGGTCAAAACCAAGCAATCCGCACATCCAGTACCGGAAATGTCAATTTTCTGAATGTGCAGGTTGACTTCATACAGCTCTCCCGAAGCAAGGGGTTAGAATATTGCCTCAGTCATCAACCTCTTCTCTGAGTGGATGGAAGCTTACTCATGCCAGAAGGCAGATGCCATTAATATTGCTAAATGGTTCTTGTCCGATTTGATTCCCTGGTTTGGACTCCCTCTCCTCTGACAGTGATTGGGGTACTCACTTCAATGGACAGGTCATCAGGGAGGTGTGCAAAGCTATTTCCCAAATGTTTTACTGCGCCCATCAACTCCAATCTAGCAGTGAAGTAGAACACTGAAATGGCAACGTGAAGACTAGGCTCTCCAAAGTTGGTCACCCGACAGGGTTAAAGTGGCCCATCGCTTTGCGCATGCGGAGCAGGGCAAAAGGCAATCCCCTGCACCGCAAGCATGGGTTGTCCCCGCATTAAATCCTTACAGGGAGTCTGATGCATATGGTGACTTCAAACCTGCCTCCTGCTCGCCTTGTAAATTGCACCTGGACGATGAAAGCGTTCTTAATTACTGTCAAGATGGTTCGTCCTCTCCACACTCAGGTCAAGGCAGCCCTGCCAGAACTGGCTACCGAACCCTGCCACTCCCTACAGCCAGGTGATCAAGTCCACATTCGAGTACATCAGCGGAAATAAACACTTGAAACCCGCTGGCGAGGTCTGCACCAGGTTCTCATCCAGACTCCAACAGCAGTTCAATGTGAGTGAGTTGCTTTGTAGATGCATGCTGCACGTTACTGGAAAGTGCAGCCCTCTGGCTCCAGCCCCCAAGCTAGAGCTCCCAACAACTACCTTCCAGGAACCAGCCCTCCTAGAACAGGCACTGTCTGAACAGACTCCAGTCCAGAGGGATCAATAACTGCCACGCTCCCATCCCAGTCACTGTCCGATCCTCCAAACGATTCTAGAGCAGAGATGTAGGCGGACTCCAAAACTTCCACTCTACTTGTACGGCCCAGGTCTTGATTTGAGACCCCACCGGTGCGGAGTCTGTTCAACCTAGCGTGGTCTCTGCAAGAGTTACTGTTTCAACTGCTTCACCAGACGATGGAGCCTCCTCCGGAGTGGACGCGGATATTAGTTGCCTACCCAGATTCCAGGCTCCTGATGCAGACGACTCGCTCTTTCCCTATCGGACCCGTCCCTTTAATCCCACTGAGAGATTGTCTGCAACCTCGAAGATGTCCTTCATGAGGTCAGTGAAATTTCAAGTACTCCATCTTGCCCTCTGCCGAGACACCAGTGAACTGCCCAGAGGAAGGAGATGCACCGCCTGGATGCGATGGTGTGTAAACAGAATTGGGAGACCCTGCCTAGCAAGATGCCCTGAACTCCTTTTGCTATCATCTTGCTGTTATTCTTTGTTGTGATGACAACAGTAGTTTTAAGTTTACGGTTCTATGGTATCTTTGACTCGGGCGCCCAATGTGAGAATTGGTCAGGTACTGGCCTGCTTCTGGATCCTGTACAAAATGTTGCTTCCTGATGACTCTTGCCAACTCGGGCCCTGGCTCTTTGAACTGAACTTTGTAAAAGTCACAAAGATGCCAGTCTTCTTTGCCTCCTGAAGCAGACACTTGCGTCTTCCCTTGTGAACTAAACTGTTGACTACTGCCACACTTATAAACTGACACTCTCAGTTTGAGAACTTTGTGCTTGCAGCGTGGCTGACACACCATAACACACAGTGGGTCAGAGATCATATTCTTCACTACGTTAACTGTGATTGCTGCATTAAGAACCACTTGCCATGATTATGACAGCTGTGCTGGACACAGTGAGAACACAATCCTCCACCTGACGTGGTAAAATGCCTGTGTCTTAAATGTCTCCAATTGTTGGGTTTGTGCACATCTTAACCATGATTTGGTGCCTCTGCGTTTCCCATAGCCCCGGTTCCCTTCAACTGGAGAGATGTCTGCCTGGACCTCCAACTCGGTACAGAGGTCCCAGACACTATGGTGATCACCATTCCATTCCCAGACAGGGTTTACTAGTATTCCAAATTTCCCCTCCCCAGATCAGTTATCAAGGAAACCTGCTGCACTTCACCTTTCCACTCAGGCTACTGGCCTGTTATACAAACCAGGGTACACTATTCATGAATCAGTAAATGTCAATATTACCTTTCAACCAATGCAATTATTAATAATGTCACATTTGCTTTTATTCCAGGCTTCCCATTCTATGAATCTGCGCTTGCCACCTACCGGGGTACGTAGATTACCCTAGATACGCCAGCTAGTATCACATCATTCTCATTTGAAAAAGTATTGGACAGTGATGTTTTAGATATTGTCCATGGGATGAAAGCAACCCCTTGTAAAGGGGATATTTTTCCGGAATCTTTACAGAGTACTTGGTTTCATTTGTCCCATGGGTCACCAAGTTTTGCCAATGAAAACAAAGTTGTATATAAAAAAAAAAAAAAAAAATGCACAATCTCAAACTACGCCCCTAATCTGTGGCGTACCACAGGTCTTGTGTCTTTCACCACTACTGTTTAATGTATAGTATACTGCAAACCATTATGCGATCTCATAGACGGGCTGGGTGTGCAGTTTGCTAATTATGCATATGACTCAGATACTGCAGTTATCTGGATCCTATGCTAGAGACCTGGAGAGGGTAAATTACGTTTTTGTTGCTATACAATCTTGGATGACAATGAATTCACTTGCTCTGAATGATAAAAAAAACAGCCGAGTTGTTCATTCATGGCACTAGCGCCAAGCTAAAAAAAAAAAAAGAAAACTGGATTCCCAATATAGCAATTACATCATTCAAGTCTCTGAATCCGTTAGGAGTCTATTCAAACCCCCAATTAACTTTCAAGAAACTTGTATCTAGCTTAAATTCCTCCTGCTCCTATACAATTTATTTGTTGTCGCAAATTCGCCCTCAATCTCTCTGAAACCAACAGGGCTCTGATCGCAGCCATTATAAATTCAAAATTGGATTATTGCAATAGCCTTCTTTTGGACACCACCGAGGCCAAAATCAAAAGGATGCAGGTCATCCAAAGACTACAATTCAAGGCATCTGCCTTGATGTAATAATGCCTGGTTGGTGATGCCCCTGCATATCTTTGCTCCCAAATTAAGAAAAATGCCTATCAGGCACACTTTGCTTTCAAACAAAGATGCTCTTTTGTCTCAACCACAGGTTGCTTTGAAGGAAATTGGAGGTTCCAGTTTTGATGCATGGGCTCCTGTTCATTGGAATGCTCTCCCTTTTGCACTTAGAACAATGCCATCAATAGCGCAATTTAGAAAATGCTTTAAAACACTTATTTTCGATAAAGGTGTAGATTGTTGTTTTTTTTATTCCCGACTTCTACATTTCTATTTGTATTTATTAGTTTATATAGCGCGTTACACCAAAACGCTGCATAATTGAACAATTTGATATATAAAACAATGTAACGGTAAAAGCAAATTACAGTTATGAATCAGTCAACAAAACGGTAGAGCAATTAAACTGAAGGGAATAGGGAGAGTAGCGCAGTGGGACTGGGAGGGAGGGGGAGAGGTGGGGAGGAGAAGAAGAGAAGGGGGAAGGATGAGAGTGGGGTGCGCGGGGAGTGGCAGGAGAAGATCGAGGGGAGGAGATAAAGGAAGGAGGGGGAGTAAGAAGGGGGAGAGGTGGAGAAGGAGAGATTTAAGGGAGGTGCGGAATGAGAAGGTAGGAACAGAACGGATTGAGAGGTAGGGAGTTCCAGTGCAGGGGAGCTAGGAGCTGGAAGGAGCGGAAACGGGAGGGGGCACAAGGGGACGGAGGTACAGTGAGAAGGAAGTGGTCAGCTGAACCAAGGGAGCGGGAAGGAGTGTAGAAAGAGGAAGGAGGAGAGGTAAGGAGGAGCAAGATCATGGAAAGATTTGAAGACAAGGCACAGAAAGTGAAATTTAAGTTGAGAGTGAAATGGAAGCCAGCCAAGGGAGGAGAGGGAAGACGAGATGGAGTCATGGGAGGTAAGGAGACAGAGGGTACGAACAGCAGAATGGTAGATAGATTTGAGGGGGGTGAGATGAGAAGTAGGTAGTCCAAAGAGTAAGGAGGAGCAGTAGAAGAAGCGAGAGAAGATAAGGGAGGAGGTTAAAAGTTTAGTGGCATGAAAGGTGAGAGCGGTGCGGACTTTGCATTTATTGGTTCTTGTTCTGTCCTGCGAGAGCCCCGAGGCCTTTAGTGTGTGGCGCAATTTAAAAAAACAAATCTGTAGAATACAATTAACCCAATTGTAAATATGTGTATGTCTGTGCACGATTTATTTCACAAATCAGAAATGGAAATTCAATTTTTCATCCCAGCCCCACCAATTCCAAATAACGTAAATCGTTTTTTAAAGTTCTTTCAGGAGATGTGTCAGCAAGGCTATATGCTTCTCGGTGGTGAAATCTGCTAGCTTTGGTTACTACTACTACTACTATACCTACTAAAGCCACCTGCCACCGTCAACCATTTCTGTCTCCTACAGAATGGATCCGCAAATTTGCTACCCAACCTACACCTCTTATCCCAGGCCACACTTACTTGAGAAACGCTAAACTTGGCTCCCGCCTTAGCACGCCTAACATCAGGAGTCTCGACATTGCATGTCCTGTGCATTCTAGGAATGCTAGACTAAGATCCTGCACCTGCCTCAAGCATATATCCTCAATAACGCCCACCCTACACTCTGGGGACCTCAATTCGCCACCCCGTGTTCCACCAGCATCACACTGATAAATTCAATGACCTCAGCCCCTCTACATCACGTGATCATCCGACTGATGACCCAATGGCCTCTGCCACCACTACTATTAAAAGGTGCCTTCATCAATGCACGCTCTCTAGTAGCCCACTCCCCTGACATTGCAGATGTGATCACATCCAACAATTTGGACTTCCTGGCAGTAACAGAAACCTGGTTACATCCAGCTGCACATCCTTCACTCTCAATTGCCAACCCAGAGAACTACTCCATTATCAGAGCAGATAGAACATCTGGGATAGGGGGTGGGGTAGCCATCATTGCAAAATCCAACATGAAGATCAAAGAAATCACCATTATAGATATATCTTCGGCGAAACTTCTATCCTTTAAATTCCCACTAACTAGCTCCAGAACTATACTCTTCCACCTCATATATAGACCTCCAGGCGCCATCACATCCTTCGAGGAGGACATCTCCCACTTATTGACCACTAATACAAAACCAGGCTCCCAAATTATCTTATTGGGCGACTTTAACCTTGGTCTGAAGGACCCCAATGACGCGAACGCTTCCTTGATCAATTACACCATCTCCCAACTAGGACTGCCAACGCATCAACAAGTCTACACAGGCTAAAGGTAGAACCTTGGATTGGCTTGCCGACATCAACTGTGACATCTCCCTGACAGACATCACACCATGCACCTAGTCAGACCACCATCTCATCACCTTCACTCTACCGAAAGATGCACAAAAAAACAAACCTTATACAGCCTCACTGCAAAAACTAGCTAGGAACAAACGCAACATTACCATTGAGAATCTCAGACCGCTACTACACCCCATCACCGCTGTTCATACCACAACTAACTCCAATTCCACTGCCCTAGTCGAACTCTACAATGACACACTAGAACTAGCCCTGAACCAAATAGCACCACTTAAACTACGAAAAATCTAACCAACCGCCCATGTGAACAAATGGTTCTCGGCAGAACTAAAAGCACTTTGCAACCTCAAGAGAACAGCTGAATCGAGCTATACAAAAGCCCCTTCCATCGCCACTAAAGAAAAGTTCTCCGTCACAGCAGCCACCTACAAAGCTGCCATTATTTTACGCTAAAAAAGAGATATTCAATACAAGAATCCACAATGCCAAATCCAGCACAAAAGAGTTCTCTATCCTAAGAATTGGAATCACCTGTACCCCTGACCGATGACTGCATCAAGGACAAAACTTGGTGCAACAATATCCAACAAGTGCTCTCTAATAAAATAACTCTCCTGCAAGCTAAAATAGAATCCAAAAAAGCTAATTTAGCCACCAAAAGCCACGCCAGTTGCAGACTCGGCTCTACCCCTCCCGACTGCCCTCTCTTCCACTTCTCTCCAGTCGCAGAGGACAAAGTAATCTACATAATTGCCAGCCTAAAACCATCCAATTGTCTAGGCGACCTATGCCCTGCCTCTGTCATTAAGGATGGCGCTAACAACCTAGCCCCCTTCGTCACCGCTCGGATCAACTCCTCGTTCAAAAAATCGGCAGTCCCTTACAACCTTAAAGAGGCATGGGTCCTACCACTACTCAAAAAACCCAACCTCGACCCCAATACACCTATGAACTGACTGTCCCCTTCCTCCTAAAAATATTATACAGAGTTGCATACCTCCAAATACAACAACATTTGGAAGACAACAACCTCCGAGGTCTGCGACAATCCGGCTTTAGACCCAGGAATGGCCCGAAACTGCCCTCCTGGACCTAAAAATCCAAATGGATGAAGCCAAACACAAGGGCAATTTGGCCATCCTGCTCTTGTTGGATCTTTCTGCAGCCTTCGACCTAGTCGACCACCAAATACTTGCCAAACACCTCCTCGGCTGCAGCATTCTCCCAGGATGCTACCAATTGGATTCAGTCTTTCCTATCGGACAGAACAACCAGGGTCCTCACCCCTTCAGGCGGCGCCACGGCGGAGCCCATCCCAATCCAATGTGGAGTCCCCCCAAGGTTCTTGCATCTCCCTCATGGTTTACAACATCTTCACCAAGCTCCTCTTCTTCGACTGCCTTGATGACCTGGGAGTCACATACAAATTATGCCGACGACACCCAGGTCCTCATCGCGCTCACCGGGAACTAAGAGGACGATACTGCAAAACTAAATGAGATCTACCTTGAAATCCAAACATGGAATGGCCACCCATAGCCTCTGCTTAAACGACAAGACGGAACTGTTGATCATCCTTCGCCATCGATGGCAACATCATAAAAGTGTCAAAAGATGTCAAAACACTGGGTGTGTACCTTGACTTAACTATCTCTCAAAAAAACAAATTAACGCCACTATCTCATCTACAGCCTACACCAATAAACTTACTAATGCCTGCAAACCATTTTTATCCACCAACAGTTGCCTCACACTGACTAGGGCTCTCATACTTTCCAAAATGGACTTTTGTAACACACTCTTCCTCGGCTCCACCAACCACAATCTAAACAGACTACAGATACTCCAGAACAAGGCCCTCAGATGCACCCTTAATCTACCCCGCAAGGCCCACATCTCCACAGCCAGAAAGGAATCTCACTGGCTCCTATCCGTGAGAGGAACAAAATACGAGCACTTGTCACACACAAATGCCTCTACCTGACAGCCCCACGCTATTCATCAGACAAATTTACGAGACAGAACTCTACCAGACCAACCAGATCCCCATACCTACATCAACTTAATATCCTGAGGTTCAATCTGAAAACTGCTGGGGAAGTAAGTTTTCCTTTGCTAGCAGCAAAATGCTCAAACGTTCTACCAATGACAATTAGAGCCGACACCTTGTTTTGGTCATTCAGAGCCAAGGTAAAGTAACTACTCACAACGCAGCAATAGACTGCTAACCGTAATCTTAGCTAAATCCTGCTTCCTGTCTCCTTGTTTCAAATGCACCTTGGTATCAAAAGGCATGCACCGGATCGGCCACCAGGGGGCGCACGGATGGGATTACTTTCCGTGTATGCTCCGCGCAAGGGTCCCGAAAAGTGGATTGAGCCTCCACCACGAGACCCCCCGGCTATAACTTCGACGGAAATTAGCGTCAGAAGTGTTCAGGACATACTGGGAGAAAACCCGGACTGAAACAGCTTTTTTCGTGGAGAAACCCCCTCTGCATGATTGGGCGCGCGAAGGCAGAGCAGGCCTGAGACATCCCGCTGCGCCCTCCAGCGATCGCAGAGCCGCGATACGCGCAGAACCAGGGGGAACTCAGTGACGCACACCGCTGCCAGGGCCCACCGACAAGTGCAAGCACACAGGTACACACTCCCCCACCTCCGTGAGCCGGGGACCCGGAGGGCGCCCGATCGGGCACCGGGTGCGTCCGTGGGAGGACTGCTGTGGAACAGACCCAGTTTACGCAGTTTCTGCTGTCGCTTCATATACGAGCGCGTACCCCGGTCACGTTAGGAGACGACGACCGGCTCCATCCGCTCAAGTTTTTCCGGCAGCTCTTCACGTGTGGACTCTCCTCCTGCATCACGAACAGGGAAGGCGGCTAGAAGATCTTATCCAGGCCACAAAAGGTTGAGGGTTGGGCCCCTGTCTGTCAAGGTCTGTGCCCTCCTCGGAACCCATGCATACTCCTGAACTTACCTGAACTTACCAGACCGAGGAACAGTACCCCAGCACCCCGCCTGGGGTAGGCTGCACAGGCCTCAAATTGATCTCTCTTCCTCAGGAACTGTCCCAGAGCCTAGTGATGTCCTACACCACAGGAAGCTCCCGAGTTGGATAAAGCAGGAACACAAAGAACCGAACGGCAATTAATCAGAGAGGCTATTTGTTATCGGAGCCTTTAACAACATCCCCCCCGTCACGCTTCGCCACCGCAGGACAAAGTCCATATACACAGACGTATACTTCTCGATAGACCATTCTGGCGGGGCTATCTGTGTATAGCTGAGACCCACACACCTCACCACTGAGGTCCCGCCACCCATGGACCTTAAGGGCAAATTGACGAAATATAGGTTTACACCAACCCACGAATCTGAGATGTCGACTGCAGGATCGGACGCCACTGCCACCAAGGCAGATGTTGCTGACCTGCTTACGGAGATGAGAAGCATGAGAGCAGATATAGGCAGCAAAATTGATTAAAAAAAAAAAAAAAAAAAAATCACACAAAGAATGGACAAAATGGACGACAGGCTGGAACAACTCGAGCCCAACCAAACCTCTCTGAACACGGAGGCACAAATGGACCACTGCATCGCAGAAATAGAACACATGGAAGAGGAAATACGCCTAAAGGTTGATGATCTCGAAAACAGGGAGCGCCGCAACAACATTCGGGTGTTCGGCGTGCCCGAAAAGGAAGGCGAAACTGACAATGACCTGAAACAGACCCTACGCAACATTCTGAAGCTCCTGTTTAGGGATGAATTAGTGGATGAACCCAAAATTGACCGCATCCATAGGGCTGGAGGCAGACCAGGAGGCCCGAGATCAGTACTGGCTCGTTTTCACAATTATGCTGACAGAGCTAGGATCCTAGAAAAGGCCAGACACGCTCCACAACTCGCTGGGCGAAGCAAACATTTCAATCTACCAAGACTTATCACTCACGTTGGCAATGAGGAAGAAATGCTCCCCAATTACAAGGATGCTGAAGGACAAAGGTATCAGGCACCGGTGGGGTTATCCGTTCTCACTCACCTTTGAGTGGGAGGGCTCGACAATGAAACTTGTTTCGGAAAAGGACATTGCAGACTGTATAGCGGACCTGTTGGGTCCCCAGGGAGACCGATCCTCCCTTGCTGAATCGAAAGGAAGGGAGGGTGAGTGGCGCATTAAGGGCCCGCAGCGCAGGAGGATTCAGGGATCCAGAAAATTCCGGAGAATGAACAATTCACAAGACATGGAACATTAACCCGGACTCCAGGCTGTCACGTTAAACCGCACGTGGCAAAGGAACAATGGAGTAGTGGTATGGATGAGGCTGAGCGCTCGGGCGCCGCCCGCGAGAAAGTGGAAGGTTTTTGGTAGGATGCATGGGAGAGCTCACGCTCAGCATGCGCCAGCGGTGCACCCAACCCCAGGGTCAGACTTTAGACCTGATTGTTTGATTTCTGTTACACAATCGACAAACTGGGGCCTACATGTTTAGGGTGCATTGGTGGAAATGTGAGGTAAAACGGACACTGGAACAATGCCCAAGAAGGGGGTCAGAATTCATATTTGTAAGTTGTTTTTGCGGGGTTAAGATTACACGGTTGGGAGCTCACTGTTATATATGTTCACATTAGGATAGGACCGCTTGTTTCGCAGTTTCCATTGGTGGTCCGAGACCGGCTGGGTGATGTCAACCTGGACGGGTCGGACGCTGAATGTTGGGGGTGGGGGGGGAGGGGAAGGAGGAAAGGGTGGGCTGGAAAGAAGACATATGATTCATAGGAAGACAGACCTGGGGGGCGGAAGAACACAAAATGGGACCATGAAGGGTCAAAGCGCGAATGGGGAGGGTCATCCCTTGGCCTCTTCAGGACTCGCGGCGATAAGACACAGGAGAAATGAACCACACATTGTATTATCGAACACGACACGGACCATGATGCAGACGACGTGGTCGCTTATACACTAACACGACGCTCAAGATGTCACCTATACTCTCTAACGACACGCTACGCATATGCACACTTAATGTGAAGGGATTGAACTCCCCCCACAAAACGATCCATGGTGGCCAGAGAATTCAAGAGGTCAAACGTAGATATTCTTTTCCTGCAGGAGACACGATACCAAAGGGGGGAGGAGAGGGCGATTCCATCACATGAGGTAGGCCCTTCCTACTGGAGCTCTGGAATCTCAAAAAAGGCGCGAGTGGGGATTCTAATTCGCAGAGGCCTCCGGATGTCGACTCTTGAGACTTGGTCAGACAAGGAAGGAAGGGCTCTCATGGTGGTGGGAAACATTCAAGGCACAATTATCACCCTTGCCACGCTCTATGCACCTAACCAAAAGGCAGAATAGGTTCCTCCACAAAATCACTGAGAAGGTTTTTAGCATGGCCAAGGGACACATAGCTCTAGGTGGAGATTTAACACATGGATGGACAGCTCTGTGGATAGACAGACTAGATCCGATGCACACGACCCACCCACCTCCCGAGATGAAGCTGAAATCAAATTAACCCTGGACCTATATGGCCTCACTGACAGTTGGCGCCATTTGCACCCAGCGGATAGGGGCTTCACTTTTCACTCCCTCCCTCCCTCCTGACATGCTCACACGTATTGACTACATTTTCCTTGCCGATGGCCTCCTGCGATAACTTCGTGCCGTGAATATACACCCCACGGCTTGGTCGGATCACGACATGGTTACGGTGGATATATGTTGGAACGACCTGGCCCCCCGGAATACTAAATGGAGATGTAATGACTCCTTATGGACTGACTTGGTTTTCAAAGAAACTCTTGAAACTGAGATCAAACAATTCTTTGCCACTAATGACATGGGAGAGATTGGGAAGACATCCGTATGGGAAGCAGCCAAGGCCACTTGGAGGGGGGTGCTCATTAGGGAGGGGGCCTGGGAAAAAAAAGAACGTGCCCTGATAGAAAAGAATATTAGGGAGAAGCTCTCTACAGCCCAAAAGTTGGCACAGTCCTCCCCATGTGAGAGACCCAAATATCTTGCCGAAGCTAAACAGCTCAGAGGGGAGCTGAAAATACTCATTGTGGGCAAAACAGCTCAAACCCTACAATACCTCAAACAAAAATATTATGAAAAAGGCGACAAGGCAGACGCCCTCCTGGCGGCTCGTCTTCGTACACAGAAGGCAGAGAGATGGGTCGATCTCATCAAGAGGACTGACGGCACCCTCACAGACACGATAGTAACATCCCCAGAAGGCATACAAGAAGCATTTGCCTTCTTTTACGAAGACTTATATACGAGTGACACCCCCTCCTCCCAAGAGTATTGACACATACCTCAAAGAAGTGCAGATCCCCACGCTCACAGCCACGGAGGCCGAATCCTTAGACACACCAGCCACAGAAGAGGAAGTCACGGAAGCCATAAAACACCTGAAGACGGGAAAGGCCCCTGGGGATGATGGTTTCACGCCTGGTTTTTATAAGACATTCTCCGCATTCATCGCCCCCTTCCTTGCATCCTTGTTCAATCACATCTTTGACATGGGCCAAGCCCCACCGTCCTTCTCTCAGGCCCTGCTCGCTGTCATTCCAAAGGAAGGTAGAGACCCCAAATATTGTAGCTCCTATCACCCCGTCTCTCTTCTCAACATTGATGCTAAGGTATATGCTAGAGTCATTGCGGCCCGGCTTGAATTGCACTTACCTCGGCTAATAAACTCTGATCAAGTCGGCTTTGTTATTGGGATACCATGAGGAAAACACTTCATTTGATTCATGAACCACAGGGAATGGGAGGGGATCCGTCTCTTCTGTCATTGGATGCCGAGAAGGCCTTTGATAGGGCGTCATGGGATTTCTTAGAAAGGGTTTTGGTTTGGAACGGGCTCGGCTGAAGCTCCGCCGCGCCATCAAAGCACTGTACACATCCCCAACAACGTCAGTGGCAGTGAACAGAGGCTACTCACGCTGGTTTCCCTTGGAAAGGGGAACACGGCAAGGCTGCCCACTGTCAGCAATACTATTTGTACTGTCCCTTGAGCCGCTGGCTCAGAGGTTAAGGAATGATGGTAAAGTTAAGGGAGTCATAGTGGGTGATCGTGAGTACAAACTAGGCCTCTACGCTGACGACATCTTACTACATCCAACTGATCCCCTAAATTCTGTCCCAGCTGCGATCGATATAATCGAAGAATATGGCGAACTGGCCGGCCTGAAAATCAACACTGGAAAGTCTATCCTCCTCCCAATTGATAAAGGTAGAGACTCTGAGACGGAACGCTTTGCCCCTCTAGGAGTAAAGGTCAGCCTCTCCACATTCCGATACCTAGGCATCAATGTTACTCGCAACTTGGATTCCCTATACGAGGCTAACTTCCCCCCTCTATCACTTGTCCTTCAAAAGGATATCCAAAGGTGGTCCAGACTCACCATTTCCTGGCTGGGCCGTTTAAATGCAATAAAAATGGTGATTCTCCCCAAAATACTCTACTTGTTCCAAATGCTTCCCATCAAAATGCCCCAAGAATACTTTATTGATACTAGAAAGTCCCTTTTAACCTTCCTGTGGCAAAACCAAAAGCCAAGAGTCCCCAGATCTTTGCTCCAGCTTCAAAAAGACAATGCAGGGGTAGGCCTCCTGACACAGAAACATATTATAGGGCAGCCCAGCTGTGTGTCCTTGTTCCGCATGTCAGGCAGCAGTCAGAACCACAATGGATAGCCTAGGACAATTACCACCTCCGCCCTTTCATTCTTGGTGAATGGCTATGGGTTCTGGGTCCCCAGCTACGTAATAGTGTCAAAAATCACCCCATTATTGGAACAATATGGGCAATATGGAAGCCAGGCAAGAGAATGGTGGGAGTTACGACATGGCCTTCCCCGTTGGGACACCTCTGGTCGCCAGGGATCCGGGATGCAATCCCAGACCCAGGGAGCTTTGAGACCTGGTATGACACGGGATTGGAGAGGGCTGGTCAACTCTGGAGGAATGGCACCTTTATTACTATTCAGGAGCTTTAGGAGGCACTTGACATATGCCTGTTATCGGTCTTCCTCTATCTTAGAATCAAGGGGGTGATGACTAGTGCAATATGGAAAGATCAGCTACAAAAAGGGACCTCACCCCGTTCGAGAGAATTCTCGACACCTGTACCACCTCTAGAGGTTTAATAAGTGCAATGTACTCGGCGTTGATGGAGGTCGACGTTACACCATCCCGCACACTCAAGTACAGATGGAAATCAGATATGGATAGGCAGATCTCACAAAACTTATGGCTACAAATTTGTAGACGAACTGCGAAAGCATCTATATCCTGCCAATACAAATTGCATGCCGTCAAGTTGATGTATAGATGGCAGTATGATCCGATCCGGCTGGCCAAAATGTATCAAGGGGTAAGCCCACACTGCTGGAGGGGTTGTGGGAACTTAGCGAGCAGACTATTGGCATATGTGGTGGGGATGTGAGGTGGTCCAAGCTTACTGGTCAGAGGTTCTCAGCTGGATCAAGGAATTAGATGAGGAGGTTTGGGAGAAACAACCACTGCTGATTCTGTTCGGCCTGGTTGAAACGGACGACACGACCTTGAAAGCACCCAAAATGATACAAGGCCTTCTTATGGCCGCAAGGGCCTGTCTCACTATGGCTTGGAAGAGACCCAAGCTCCCTAGCAAAACTGAGTGGTTGGGTGTTGCACTGAACATATACAGGATGGACAATCAGACTGCGGCCCTACATGGGGATCGCACCACAGTTGAGAATGCATGATCTGAATTTCGTGCTAAATATGTTACATGAACAAAATGTGTGCAAAGCGTTACTACACTCAGACAATCTATCCGATGGTTCACGTTGTCTGCTATGTTGCATTCACAGGTCATTTTGTGCTCATGTGTCCTATGTTATGTATACGAAAACGGTTCCAATGTAACATCTGGTTTCTTCTAGCCCGTCAGGCGGCGGTACGGGAATAGGGAGGGAGGGGGCGGAGTGTAGGTAATTGGCTTGGACGTTGCTATTGGAATTTTATGTGTTCTGCAAAGACTTTGTGTTCTGTACACGGCTGTTCTTTAAGTAATAATTTTTATCTGTCTTGTTGGTGGAAAATGCTTGTATATGAGAGCCAAACTTCTACCTTTTGAAAGCTAATAAAACTGAAATTTAGAAGAAAAAAAAAAAAAAAAAAAAAAAAGGCATGCACCTCACGGACCACCTTGTAACCCGGTCCCTTACACTTTTATTGTACTGTATCATCCTCTGCTGTATACTGTATGTGCAACCTTCTGTAACCATGATTGTTCCTAAGAAAAAGCGCCCAGTTACCCGAGGGATCGGCTGCGCTATACAAAAAACAAACTAAACTAAACTTTAGTTGGTCAAAGTCCGGTCACTGGTAGAACGAGCCCTCAGTATAGCCATTGTATGGAGATGAAAAGCTTGCTTTGGATGTAAAAGCATCCCCACTTTACTAAGTGATGAGCTTTTTTGTCATCCTGCCTTGCTTGCTGGTTTTTAAATCACACATTTGTAGCCTCAAGGGTTTGATTTATTTTTTTAAGGGAATAAAGCCCATAAGGTACAAGCCAATTGGCAGCTCTGCTTCTTTAACATAACATGTGAAGCATCTTTTCCCCTCGGCTTCGAGGGTTTTGGAAAAAGGATGGCAGTTCCACAGATTGGTTTACATCACATTTTGAGATGAATTTAGGTAAAAAACATGGGTGTGTGCGAAGCACAACTGTTTTTATGAATAACAAAAAGGCTTGGTTCCCGACAATGCCTATAGTTCACTAACCCTCCTTATGAATGTGACCACTCTGAGGAAGCCCACCATGCAAGAGAGGTCTCCTAGTGTGGCTTTATGCATAGTCTCAAAAGGTGCACCCGCGAGTCTCTGCAACACGCTGTTTAGGTCCCATCAAGGGAGTAGACGCACCAATGGCGGATGCAGTCTTAACTTATTTGTAAAAGCCTTAACCACTAGTACTCTCCAGAAGGATATCCTTTGTTGTGAAGTGGTATAAACTGCTAGTGCTGCTAAGTGTACCTTTAGTGAATTATAAGCAAGACCCAAGTCTAGCAGGTAAAGTAGGTGTGCATTCAATGGGGTTAATATTTCCCCTCTTGTACCAGATCATAAAACAATATCACTTGTTGTATTAGCGGAGTCTGCGGTTTCATTTTCATGTTTCCTTTAGTATTTCAAAACACCTAGGAGATAACTGTAAATAACTGAATTCTATGATCTCAGGAGCCAAGCTGCCAAGCTCAATATCTGTGGAGCAGGATGGGTTAGCCTGCCCCGTTGTTGGGTGAGAAGGTTGCATATTGTGTTTAGTTTGAAAGAAGGCTGACTCGCCATCTTTAGGTTAAGGTACCAGGTTTGTCTAGCCCACATTGGCACAATTAGAATGACTGTTGAGCTCTCGTATAGTAGTTTGTGGATTGCTTTCCGTAGTAGTGGGGTCAGGGGAAAAGCATAAGCAAATATCCCTGACCAATTAATCGATTGAGCATTCACCAGGGATCCCTCCTGAGGGTATATGGATGCAAAACGTTAGCATTTTTGGTTTTGAGCTGTTGCGAATAAAGCTACTGTTGGTTATCCTCTAGGTTGGAAACACCTTGACATTTCATCCAGTGTTTTGAGTGCGTCATGGTCCTTATTTGCTCTTTTTAGTGTCTAGTCTACTTGTTTTCCAAATAGGAACGCTTCCTCAATGGGTTGGTCTAACACAGTGGCCCGTGTGCCAGGCTTGAAGCCTGATTTCTTAGCCATGCATGTTGTTTTAGGACCATTTCCTCTGAAATATGTCATCCTACTGTGTCAGCTGCATCAAGTGTGTTCAATAGCCTTTCTGAAAGAAGACTGTATATCTACAGGGGCATGCTTTAACAAGTCATCCCACTGTGCACTGTTGTAGCTGAACATTAGTGCTGTTGCACTGATTCTTAGATTGTAAGCATCATTTATTGTTGCCTTCCTTTGAAATATTGTACATCCACCTTCTCTACCTATCTCGGGTATTCAGTATTGGTCATGGGCGTGTTAATCCACTTTCGAGTGGTAGTGATCACCAGTGAGTCAGTGCCAATTGGCCTTCGATATATATTGATGTGAATTGAAGATTTTTTTTCCTCCACCTCCTAGGTATGGAGTTTTATTTAAGCGATGGGTTGGCCTTCTTGTTAATGGCAGATACAAGTGGAATGCAATGTGTCACTATCTTCTAAAACATCCTTTATGAAGTATTTATCATCACCAGGCTCTTCCGTGAAAATTCAAACCTTTCAGAATCTCTTTGCAAGTGGTCTGAATAAAGGAAATTGTCCTCTGTTGGTGAAGAGGATACTGGAGGTTCTACCTCGTCTGCGTGAGGCATCACATTTTCCTCAGGCTTCAAGTCTTGAAACTCTTTATGTCGGTATCCGCAATGTCCTCAAATTTCTCCTGTTCAGTGAGGATTTCAGGTTGAGATTCCCCTAAGGTAAAGTTATCCAACTCCAGGCTCGAGGGCTGGAATCTTGACAGGTTTTTAGGATTCCCCTCATTAATATTCATGAGTAAAAATGTGCATACATTTAGAATCATTGTGTGCAAATTTATCACATGAATATTAAGGAAGGGAATCCTGAAAATACCTGTTTCCGGCACTTGAGGCCTGGAGTTGGACAACCCTGCCCTAGAACATAACTTGACTTTTTGAGGGTGGTTCTTCTCCTGCCCTAGTTGCTCTTTTCCCCTGAAATTCCAGGATTTTCATGCAAGCCATAATGTTTGACAGTTCATTGACCATTCTTTTTTTGCGCTTCAGCGTCAGTTGAACTTTTCCTAAAATGGCGTTGACGACATGCATGTTTTCCTAGTCTTCCTCCCACTCCATCTCTGAATCTGAGAGGTCTAATGTTTTGCGTTTCAACATCTCTGCGGCGTTAATTGTGTGGGCGGTAGGTGCCATTTTTTTCGATGACCCCTTCTGTGGGGTTCAATGTTTTGTAAACTGTCGAGTCGTCTTCTCGAACCATCTGTGTAGTGCCTTTAGCCTAATGTGATGAAGTCGAACACTCAACGCTCTTTCTACACTTCTATCCATTTGTGGTCTTGGCAGTCTCTAGCTCACCAGGGGGTTTCCTCCATAACCCGCCCTGAGGTTGATCCATCCGAGCTGGGGGATCTAACACAGCAGCACTTTTTTTTTTAAAGCACTTTGTTTGGCTTAAAGGGGGTCAGGTCAGTCTCGATCTCTGTGTTCGAATCCCCGATCAAGTTCTGAAGCGTGACTGCCGGACTCGGTTGTTTTCCGAAACCATGTGCATGGCTTAGGCCCAGCACTTAGAGCAGCGCTCCCGAAGAATGTTCGGCTTAAATAGTTGGCACGACCGGCAGCAGTCTTCGGCACGAACCCAGGGGAATTTGGAATTGCACCTTGGTGAAAACTTAAATGGTGTATTCTCCATATAAACCTGATGGAAAAAACGCTAGGCTGTATTTTGTTATGTAAGGGTTCAAAGACATTCTCTATGCGATCATGTACAAGAAAGTGTAAATATGTCTAAATGTGTAACTACAGATAGTTCCCTCACTTTCCCTACTGTACGCCGGTCATGTTGGCTCGAAGGGGTCCTTCGTTCGACTAGCCTCAATGTCGATCTCGCTGATACATGGGCAACAGTGTTGCTATTTTTTCCTCTTTGTTATGAATCTTGCTGCCAATCGATGGTGAAAAAGAAATCAATCCGGTGAGTCGACACGTGAGATATTATGGGGACCTGTACACGAAGGATAGGGATAGTGTGAATAACAACCCTGTCGACAACCATTTTTTCAAATTTGAAAAAAACAGTACTAATTCGAGATAACCCCTAAATGGCAGACTATGCAAAGCATGTGAATCTGCAATGTTTTCTTTTTGATAGTATGGCGTAATATAGATAGCAGTAACAAGCGGTGGCGCCTACAGACTGAAATGAAACCCTGCCAATCTTCCTCCTTTAGGTTACCCTTTTGCATGACAGTGTAGGGGCTATGACCAGTAATTTATATCCACTTCCTCTGGACTGGTACCTCAGAAAAGCTTTAAGAGAAAAGAGCGTAAAGAGAGGACGTTAGTCACCTCTACCAAATCAGTATATTGCTGACCAAACATTCCTCCTGCCCACTTTGCACTGAAGAAATCCCTGTTCACGCTTTAAATTCAATGAAGGGCTTTTTCCATGCAAGGTTCCTCCAAATGGCATGTATGAGGATTTTGTACTGGATTTAGGAACAGTCCACAAAGCACCTCAACCTATCATCAGACCTGACAGTAAAGGCAAACGCCCCACCAGAAGCCCCCGATGCCTGCCGCCTGGTGCGGTTCAAAACAGCTCTGGACTACTGAAGCATAAATCCCTCAGCTGCATGCAGCCTGTACCCCAAAGTCTTGTGCAAATGTGGGACTCCAAACTTGAGACAACCTTTGGTTGTGACAAAGAATGAAGCTGTAGGTTGGTTTCTGTGCTCTCAGCAGTGTCCAGCAACAGAGCCTGGCTTGTATTGTCACTGTGGTTTGTTGTTGTTTTAGGTGGCTCTGCTGTGGCATGCTCTGTGCCTCGATCATCCATCGTTACAACTGGTCTAACACAAGATGCCCAGAGGCATCTGTTCAGCAGTAAACTGTTGATGGGCATCAAGATGCTTCCAAAGAAATGCTTGGACACTTGCGGCATCACATATGGTGGGGCTGCTCAAGTGTATGCAGCTGCACCTGCCGGTCATGGTCCGTGGCACACTATCATGTGACCAAAACTATGCTGGTCAAAAGGGATGGGACCCAATAGTTACATTGGTGTAGAAATCAGACAACATGATCCTTGTTTGGCAGGGTATAGCGAGGATAGGGTGCACGTCCAATGCCTTGCCCATTAACACAGTAAGGGAAAATAACCTACCAAATACAAATAAACTGAGAAAATAAAATGCCACTATACAACCATGAAAACGCACTATATTTGACCCAATCATAAAAAGACAGCACCAGGTTTAGGTTCTCGAACACAAAAACAAAAAGGCAAACACGTTTCATTATGATCAACGTGCAAATGTTTTTGTAAAAAGATGAGATCAATGCTAGAGAAACATTGCCAAAGACGCATATACTCAAAGACCCTTCGAAAAGGGGTCTGAAATATTTGGAAGTTGCCATAATGGACTTAAATTTCTCAAATAGCATTCCCTTTTTTTTCCCCTCGAACACTTGGAAAATACAGGAGTTTATGTTGAAACTTACCACAACTGGTTCTGTTGTATTGGGTGCGATTGTGGAGGACATGACAGTTGAAGACAACTAAGTTATTGGTTAGCAAAATGAAGCATTGCTTAAACTACAATTCTTAAGAAAGGAGGCTTAAGGTGTACACAAATCCACTGCATGAGAAGAGGGAGGACCGAGGCAATAAAAGTTCTAAAGAGAATAAACAGTTAAAAAAAAAAGATTTTTTTCTTAACGCAGAAAAGTATTCATAGAAGTTATGATACGAGAGCATTCATGAGGAAATCAGAAGTAACGTTAGATGTTTTTCCCCCAGAGGAAGGGGCAACACTAAGTAAATTACATAGCCAAAGAATTTGAAACAATCAAAAATACTAGCATAAAGATGAAAATCACCCAATTACCTCTGGTCAGACAGGAAAACATGTGGACCACAAAAAACACTTGGCTAGTCCAATATGCATTCAGATTCTACGTTTAGGTTATGCAATGTGCCATTGAAGAACAGGAGACTGGGGGGAACCTGAGACTGGGACCTAGCCCTACTCACCAAACAGGCAGTTATCCCGTTAAACTACACTCTTCATACCACGTATTGCTCAAAGTTATCACTCAATTAGTGCATAAACAGAACCCACAGTTCTTTCTTTTCTTCAACCAAAATCTGTCCCGACCCAACAAAATGAAAATGCCAACTACATTGGGTAATCTGTAAACTATGCAAATAAGCATTTTCGTTTGATAGCCACCGTCTGGGGCAAGGCGTGCGACATGTAAAACTGGAAGAATTAAATGGAAAATCTGCTTACGCTTGCTCCCAACGGTTGGCAGAGAAAAGCAGGTGCACAGTGTGATCTTCTAACTCACTTTTCTTTTCCAGATAGGAGTTAATCAGCCTGCCAATTTCTGTTGTTCGCTCTGTGCAAAAAGAAAGAAAAACTTCAACCAGGCAGAAATGTATCAAATGGGCTTCACTGTAAATAACCAAAACAAAGTGTAGGGAATAATTAACATTTTAAAAACCAATATGCTGCCGAGATAGATTGGACCGATTGCTGCAGGTCTAAATCCTTACACCTTTAGTGGTGCACATGCCTTGGTCGTACCTAATGTGGGTGCTAAATCCAGGCATTTGTGCTAAATCTTTATTTAATTAAGTGAAATTCCAGTTGTCTTGAACTTGACATTTGTGGCAGTAAGCAGCTCTACTATCGTGCCTTAAGATGTTGCAGTGAGCCAGACGTTTGTGACCATTTAAGAAATGAAACACGTTAAACTGCTAGTTGACATGAATAGCTGGCAAGTGCAGCAAGCTGTGTAAGAGCTAAACACGTAACAGCCACAGCCATAAAAAAGGAAGGTCTTACAATGTAAAATGATATGATATTTATAACGGGCCTGTACACAAGTGTTTCAAGGTGCGACGAGGCAAGGGAGGGGAAACGGAGGGAAGACCGACAACGATCCTACTAGGCCAGGTGTCATGTAGATCGCGCAAGTGCATGGGAAGGGAGGGGGAAAATCAGTGCAGTACATGGGATAATAGAATAAATAACAATAAGTAAAATATGGCCAGCATGTGGCAACTGCAAGGGTAAAGGGTAAGTGCAGGCGTTGGGTGGCAAGTGTTGGAAGTGGGAATGTAGGCATACAGAAAACAATCCCTAAGTGCGGGGGTTGCCAGGAAGGCAGTGCAGGTGTGCGACTGGCGGGGGAGGGGACCTGTGCCCAAGATCAGCGGGTGGCCAGGTAACCAGTGCAGTTTCAGCCAGGGAGTCAGCAAGGGACAGGAGGAGTAGAAAAAGCAGAAGCAAAGAGAAAGGTTTTGAGGTGCTTGCGGAAGCAGAGATGATTCTCCTCAAGTTTCATGGGGGCAGGGCGGCTGTTTCAGAGGGAGGCCCCAGCCGAAGAAAGGTCTACCACAAACTTGTTGCTTGGAGAAGCGACTGACCCTGATGGAGTTGGAGGCGGATGAGTGAAGAGCTCGAGAAGGAAGATATTTAGGAAGAGAGAGTTGAAGGTATTGAGGGCCCAGTCCCAGAAGGCCTCGTGGACAATGCAGAGGGTTTTGAACTTAACCCTTGCAGCCACTGGGAGCCAGTGCAGAGATTTCAGTCCTGGAGGCCAAGGACAAGTCTCGCACTCCTGTTCTGGATGAGTTGCAGACGGCAGAGAGTAGAAGCCAGCAGATTTAAAAAGATGCTGTTGCAATAGTCAAGCGTGGAGAGAACCAGAGCACTGGAGACAGTGAGCTTCTGGGGGAAGGAGAGGAAAGGAAGAATACCTCTGAGGAGGTGCAGCTGGTAGTGTGACTTCTTAGCAACGTCGGAGATGTGAGGAGAGAAGGAGGGTGTGGAGTCAAAGATGACCCTGAGGTTTTTAGCCTCCCAGGTGGGAGCCGGAAGAGGGCCAAGAGAGGCCCGCCAGAGAGTGACAGGAAAGGAGGGTGTGGGTGTGCCGACACTGTCATACAGCCAACAATGTCAAATGCAGCACAAATGAAAATTGAACACCACAGCAGAACTTTTCTAAATCTACCGTACTCTTGAACTTCATCGCCATGTGGACCAAATCATAATAATGTTCATGGCAATAAAAACTATACAGAACGTTTAATGCAGATAAGACGTTATTTGGGGGAGTGAACTGAAGCCTTTGAACAGATTTACACCTGTGTTCTCTTCCGTATCCAAGTACTAACCAATGAAAGGAGTTCAGCTGAAGCCCAAAACAAAACATTCCCCCCTTGCCCACCATATCATTTCATACACCCAGAGATCACAAAAAATTAGAGTGAAACTTAGGTAGGCTTATCTGGAGCCATGATTCTAATCCTAGCTTCCCAATTTGACAAAAATGTTGTGACTTTCGGCATATCACCTTGATAAACTGTAACAGTTTATTTAGGTTATCTCTAGCAGAAATCTTTGTTTTCCGCAGCATTGCAGGAGACAAACTCCAAACAGCATAGAAGCTCCAGCACCAGAAATAAGTGGGTCCCCTCCCTCAAGATACAACAAACCCTTTACATCTTTCCTGGTCGTATGGGTTTAAATATACTGACAGTAAGACACTTCTATGATCTCATCAAAGCTAAATTAATTCAATTCACTGAATTGTGTGCTTTATTCTGACCCAGACACCCATGGCCAAATACCCAGTAAGAAAATATAAAAGCTAGCAGTTGGTCAAGGCAAGTAAATAAATGGCCTTCAAGCCGTTTCGCACAACCAGCAAAGCAGGGAGGCAAGAGCAGTTATGAATCCTCCTTCGATTCTTCCTGGGATTGTGTCTGTGCAGCCAGGGAATTCCCAGTATGATGGGTAAGTGGGCTGCATGGATGACGTCAAACACCATCTTTTCCTGATGACGAAACATGGAGACCTGGATATGGCTCGATTACCGAACTATGGGTTCTGATGTTAAGGGAGAGCCATCCACCCCTACAACTTGGATGGGTTTCCGTTTCTCTTGCAGGGGAATGCCGCTGTCCTTAGCCCAAGTGATGTCTAAGGGTTCCGGCTGCCCTCCATCGGTGGTAAGGGTTCGAAGTGTAACAGTACTTGAAACACCATCAGTCTGTTGGCTTCAGTTTCATACCGCGCTGGGTAGTATTGCATGACATGGAGAAATAACCCCCCCCCCCCCCCCACCCACCTCTCCCCGTTTAGGGTCGGGGTGTTGCGATTCCCTGTCGTCGAGGTGGGACTTCTGGGGAGTTTCTCAAGAGAGGTTGAGATGATCCACAGTGCATACACAATCCTTATTTTCTGCGTCTCTTGCGCTCCTCAGCCGTTAAGGGTTCTCCGTGCCTCTGCATGAATTCATCTCCCAGAGATCTTTCCAAGGGTACAAAGGGATTGACTATGGGTGGCTGGTAAGGTATTGTTCTTCTTTCCTGCCTGCGTTCAGATAGGCAAAACTCAATTTGGAGGGACAGTCACCAGTTTCTGAAAGGTAGCTGGTCTTGCTATTTCGTGCCAGCTCGTCCTTTATGTCCTCGTGGAGTCCCCTACTGAACAGTGTTTGTTGAGCGGCAGATTGGAAATTGGATACATAGGACGGTACGTCTTGCAAACCCTGTGTAAGGTCTAGCATAGCCTCATACAAAGAGTACTGGACCTCCGGTCTGTCAAATCTAGCCTTAAACAATTGAGTGAACAAGGTATAGTCATTCATAGAAGGATCTGGCTGGGTTATCAATGGAGTAGCCCAGGCCAAGGCGTTTCTGACCAAATTAGAGATGAGAAAGCCCACCCTGGCTCTGCCCAGTTCGTAAGCTCTGGGACGAAAGGTGACCTACACTAAGCAAGCATAAAGAAATTCCTTGAGATGTCTGGGGTTCCCATTGTATTTTCCAAAGGGAAAGGTCAAAGGAGGAAGATATCCTCTATTGTCTTCGCGTACAGCACTCTGCTGTCGTAGGGCAGCATTGTCAGCTCGGAACGACTGTAGCTCTACAGTCAATCCCTGTAGAGCTGCGACCAGTTCTTGGTACTGTTCCAAAGCCATGGAGGTTTTGTGGCGGCGCAAGCTCTCAGACACCGATGACTCCTCCCGCTGATCCTCCTCACCTGGGTCTTCAGTAGAACGGTCTTGGGTCTCCGTCTTCTTTTTCCTTCATGTCTTCTTGGTTTCTTCACCTTTCCTTTCCTTCTTTCAAAGAGGTAAGGGTGAGCTCCCCCTGCAGGCTACCTTGCCCGGCTAAGGGTACGCCAGGCAATGGGGACTCCGAGGAGGCAACCCCCGTCCGGGAAAAAGCCTTGAGGTAAAAAAATAAAAACCTGGAAAGATGTAGATGGCCTGAAGTAGTAACAGAATATCTTGTTTGTACTGAGAGAGTACAGGGTATGTGTTATCCAATAGGGGTAAGCTTCTCTGTGTAAACGGTGAAAACAATCCCCAGGAAATTACTGCTACAAAGGTTTGGAGAACTGAGTCCAATGGCAATGACAGGACTCAGTAAGTAGCAGGCAACAAGGAGATAGAAATGGAAGGGCAAAGCAGGGAATCCAGGGGGGAAAAAGCAAGGAGAAAAGACAGTGTTTCCAAGGCGAGCAGGAGCGGCACGCAGAGAAGGCGCCGCAGGAGAGACTGCAGAAAGGGAACGGCTCGGAAGCAGCCGCGGAAGCCAGATAACACAATGGAAAGGGAGGATGCAAGAAGCAGGGTGTTCAGAAGCCCAAAGACCAGAGTGGGAGAAACCAAAACTGAGGCCAAGAATAGAGAGAGACACAGGGCAAGCGAACAATACAAGCGTCTCACCAGTAACAAAGGTTGCAACGCAAGCAGCCGCAAGCCGGGAACTGAGAAGTAGTGGCGGCGGCCATGTTGGGGAAACACTTGACCACTGCTAGAACAG
The DNA here is from genome assembly GCF_040938575.1 of Ambystoma mexicanum. Lineage (NCBI taxonomy): Eukaryota > Metazoa > Chordata > Amphibia > Caudata > Ambystomatidae > Ambystoma > Ambystoma mexicanum. The sequence continues at coordinate 549,392,512 of NC_090932.1, forward strand.
TGGAAGGAAACGTAACATCTAATGGAGCAGCCAACGATGGAAGCACTTCCAGGGGCAAAGCATGACAGAATACCACATGTTTGTTTTTCGTGCTGTGTCTGTGAGTGGTCTATCAATGTCGGTAGGACAGGGTATGCATTGTATTCAAGTTGGGGGAACAGTGTTCAATGAAAGCAAGGAAATATACCTCAGGGGATCGGATATGAACTGTCTGGGCTTTCTTGTGGAATGAACAAATGATCAGAGAAGGCTTCAGGGCGGTCAATGGGAGTTAACATTAGACTAACTCTCTAAACTGTGCTAACAACCGTTGTATACACCTGCATGTGTGAGGAAAAGAAAGTTACAATTGTGTTGCTGATGTCGATGTGCACAGAAGACATGCATTACTTACCGTAAAAGCATTTCTGATGATTGTATCCGCTTAGACTCACATGCTGTGCATATAGTCCGACATCCAGTGGTAACCGCATAGTATTGCATCTTGTCTTTCGAGAATCGAAAGGGGACATCGACATGGTAGTGCCTGCAATACTATTCCTAACATGACGTGTAGTGTACCCAAAATCCCGCACGCGTCAAGGTCCCTCCAATTGCATTTTTTCTGCTGTGAGGGAGCCTTAGGACTATCGTGAGCGAGTACAGAAAAGAGAAAAACAGAAAAGAGAAAAAAGCAGTAGACGTCTATGTTCCTTCCATCCGAGCGGGGAGGAAGGGTGGGCGCATGTGAATCTAAGCAGCTACAATCATCAGAAATGCTTTTACGGTAAGTAATGCATGTCTGCTGATGCTTGTTAATCTGCTTACAATCACATGCTTTGCATAGACTAGCGAGCCGTACCTGGAGTTGGAGGTGGGTTGTGAGAAGGAACAGTAGTGAAAAGATGCCTTAGTACTGCTTGTCCCACCTGAGAATCAGACCTAGAATGAGTGTCTAGGCAACAGTGTTTTGTAAAGGTGTGTATAGAACTCCAGGTTGCTGCTTTGCAAATGGACTTTAGGGGAACATTTGCATTGAATGCTATGGAAGCCCCTGTGCCTCGAGTAGAGTGTGCTCTAGGCTTGAAGGGCAGTTCTCTCTTAGCAAGAGTGTAACAGTGTGATGCATTTGACAAGAGACCTTGAGACAGTAGATTTGGAGACAAGGTCTACCTCTCTACCCGCCGCCACTGAAATGAAAAGCTAATTGGTTTATCTTAGTGGTCGAGTCCTTTCCATGTAAAACATGACTGCTCTGTGTACATCCAGTGTGTGCAGGCTTCTCTGTCCCATGCTCGAGGGGTTTTGAAAGACAATGGATAGTTCTAGGGACTGGTTCACATGGAACTTGGAAATTAATTTAGGCGCAAACCTAGGGTCAGTGCACAGAACCACCTTATCTCTGAACTGTAAGAAAGGGGTCTATAACTGAGAGGGCCTGTAGTTCCCCTAGTCTAGTCAACACCGCATTAAGGTCCCATCCGGGAGCCAGGTTAGAAATGGGAGGGTGAATTCTCTTTACTCCCTCCATGAAAGCCTTTATCTTCCACCACAACACCTTCTGTTGTGACGTAGTGTAGGCTGAAAGAGCAGCTAGGTGAACTTTTAGAGAGATAAAAACCAGGCCTGAATCTAGTAAATGAGTCAGATACAAAACAATATGGGTAGGAGAGCAGTCAATGTGGTTGATGCTCTTAGAATTGCACCAGATGACAAAACGCTTCAACTTACTGGAATAGCAATAACGTGCATTAGGTTTCCTTGCCTCCTTGAGTAGGTCCATTCATCTCTGAGGGAGTTGTAGGAGCCCGTACTCTATGACCTTAGGAGTTAGGCTGCTAAGTTCAGTGTTTGCGGGCACGGGTGAAGTGTCTCCCCTTTGTCCTGAGACATGTTGCACGGGTAAGGCAGTTTCATTGGAGGAGATAGGGACATCTCTATCAGATGAGCGAACCAGGGTTGGCCGGCTCACATGGGGGCCACCAATATCATGGTGACTGGTTCCTGGTGCATCTTGTGCACTATCCTGTTGAGTCGAGGGGGGGGGGGGCATATTTCGCTGACCATGTGATCCAGAGTCCGTTCCCCTTGGAACGGTTCTGGAGGGTACCTGGAGGTGTAGTCTTGGCATTGAGCGTTCTCCAGAGTTGCAAACAGGTCGATCTCTGGGAAGCCCCATTCTGCGAAAATATTGGAGACGATGTCTTTGTGTAATCGCCATTCGTACTCCATGGGTATTGGAAAATCTCTGCAGAGTAGGTCTGCCAGAAGATTGACTTCCCCTGGAACATGTTGTGACAACAGGAACATGTGTTTGAGAGTCCACTTCCAAATGTTCTGGGACAGTTTGGACAGCCCTGGAGAATGAGTGGCCCCTTGTTTGTTTAGATAATACATGGCCGTGGTGCTGTCTGTAAGGATCAGGACCGTCTATCCTTGCAGTTGTGTCTGAAAGGCTTTCAGAGCTTTGAATATCGCCAATAGCTCCAACAGATTTATGTGGTTGGATGCGATCTCTACGGACCAGACTCTCTGCGCCGTTTGCTGAAGCAGGTGAGGGCCCTCCCCCACCCTGTGAGAGATGAGTCTGTAGTGAGAGTGGCTTCTACTGCGGGGGTGGTCAAGGATTTTCCTTTCAGGAGGTTTTCCCCTCGACCACCACTGCAGACAGAGAACGAGGGCTGGCGAGACAATCACTAGATCATCCCATTGTCCACTGGCCTGACACCGCTGGCTATTGAGCCACTCTTGCATTGGACGCAAGAGCAACCACGCGCGAGGAACCAAATAATTGCAGGATGCCATCATTCCTAACAGTCGCATGGCCTAGCGTACCGTCACCTCCCGACTGGCTACTTATTGAGGGATTTGAAACATGTTTTGGACCCTCTCGTTGCATGGGAAGACAAGGCCGTCCTTTGTTCGAATTAGAGCCCCTAGGAACTGCTTGACTTGACTGGGGTTGTTAGGCAGAATTATATGCAGTACCCTTTGGGAACACCAAACACAATTAAGACTACAAGTGACAGTAGAAATTCACCTTTGGTACTAGCCTGTACTACACAGTAAAAGTGGAAGCGATGACTGAGCAGCCAGACTCATCTCAAGAGCAAGTGAGCAGTATCAATAGTTACACAAAGGACATCAATTACTATGATTCAAACAAACACTGACTCAAGGTTTCGGAGTAAAAGAATATACATTTATTTACACATCAGTTGTCTAACATCTCACTATAGTAAAGCAGTTGAAAAATCACTCTTAATACACCACACCACTCCCAATAGATTTTGGACAGGTTAAGCTCAGAAGTGAGAGCAGAATGGCACTCCAATAATTCAAAAGGGAGGGAAAGACAAAGTTAGACACAAATTGAGCAGCACCAACAGATATGTAAGCAGGGCAATCTAGAAAGAGGAACTACAGTGATGGAATCAAATCAAAAAGGCTTAGGGCCAAAGTCAATAGGACAAAAGTCTTTTGCTCAAGATCACACAGTTCAGGGTAGTTTGCAGTTAAGTCTTTGCCCAGAGTTCCAGACGAAGTTGGTCGGCAGAAAAGTTAGTTTAAAGAGTAGAGAAGGACAAGCCCTCGGATTAGTGAAAGGTTTCACACACCTTCACCGCGGCTGGACGAAACGAACAACGGATTTGCACAGTACCTTTAAATGGAGAAGAAGCTGTAGCTGAGGCGGATGTTCCTGGCAGTTCCTGCAGGCTCACGGTTCCTGAAGCGACTGTCAGACTGACATGAAGTAGGAAGACTGGAGGGACCTGCACTGCCCAGGGAAGAAACCAGCAGCAGAGCAAAGCAACAAATAAAAGGTGTGCTCCTTAAAACCCAAGCAGGGTCCGACCTTCCTGGCCGTCCGGTTCACTGTAGCGCTGTACAGCAAATTCGACCAGAGGAGGGAGTCCTGGCTTGCAGTTTGGATGAAATGGTTTGTCCCACCAGCTCGGGAAGAAGATTCCTGGTAGATCTTCTCTGTCGTTGGAGCTTGAAGATTCGGACCTGCAGCAGTGCTTCATCGGGCGGTTCAGTCGTCGTAAGGGTCCTCTTCTGTCAGCTCCTCGTTGGTCCTTTCGTTCCAGTGGTGACTGCCTTTCCAGACCCAGAGACCTGCTTTTTATGCAGTTTGCCCCCCATTCACACAGCCTGGCCGTCGATCACACAGCAGGGTGGCTGTCCCGCCGGGACAGTCACCACTGCCAATCATTTCAGAGTGCGATATGGGTCTCCAAGGAGACCCTGTGCAGGGAGTCCTAAACCCCCTCCCTCACATCCTGTCCCCCCCAAACATACAGGCACCTAAGGAGGGCTTCTGTGTAGAAGCCCGCGAAAAGACGGCGAACAAAGGAACCAACCCTGGTTTGGCGCACGCGGAGTAAAACACGAGAAAGACATTTTTAAAAAAAATGGCGAATAAACCCAGCCGGAACGGTATACAAACCTATATGGTCTAGTGGGTTTAAGTTCGAGGCTACCAAGATAGTCCTAAAACAATACCAAGGTTATTTAAGATAACCGCGGTAGGAAAAATAGGGTAGTTACCACTGCCACCAGCCAAGTCTTGATGAAAAGGGAGCGAAACAATGCTCCAAGAGAAACAGACAAAAAGGGATCTGTATTAACCCTTTCCAGTACTCTATGTAAGATAGTTTGTACTGGGTCTGTGGATTTTTAAAGAGACTAATAAAGTCAATGGCAACTTTACATGTTCTGGGAGACAGTAGTCAGTCCCAGAAAATGGAGTCCGAGTTGGGAAGTTTAAAAGACAACCCTGTGTCACTGCACTGAAGGTGCTGCGTAACACACAGAAAAAGGATGAGGCCTGTGGAGTAGGTGAGACTCCACGGTCTATGAACACAAGAAATGTTAAACACCCACAGCAAAACACATGTAAGAGTGGGAAAAAAAGGCTCACACTCTTACCAGGTGTAAAAAAGAAATCCTAGAAATCCGGCAAAGTTACTGAGAGACTCAGTAGGTAAACGAAATTGGCAATTCTGGAGAATTCTCCCTAACAGGGGTCTAAGATGGATTTCTTCTCGTTGATGGAGAATCCCAGGCTGAATAAGAGGTCTATCGTCTTTTGGGTGTTTTACAGGCATGTTCCATAGCAAACCCTTATTAGCCAGTCGTCGAGGTAAGGATAAACTGGGATGGATGATCTGCACAGGTGTGCTGCTGCCACTGCCAGTACCTTTGTTAATAGCCTTGGTGCTGAGGCAATGCCGAAGGGTAGTACCTTGAACTGATAGTGCTGGTCTTTTATCCTGAACCTGAGGTATTTTCTGTGCGCTGGCAAAATTGAAATATGAAAGTATGCATCTTTCATGTCCAATGTTGCCATGTAGTCTCCCTGTGTGAGCAAGGGAATTACTTCCTGCAGAGTGACTATACAAAACTTTTGAGGTTTGACAAATTTGTTCCCTGGGTGCAAATCTAGTACAGGGCGCATGGCGAGATCCTTTTTGGGTACAAGGAAGTACACTGAATAGATAGCCTTGTTTACCTGTAGAAGAGGTACGACTTCTATGGCGCCATTTTTCCTGCATGGTCTTGACCTCTTGTAGCAGGATGCGCAGGTGTTCCGGCGTCAGGCGTCTTGATCTTGGAGGCCTGAATTGGGGGGTCTGGCAGAATTCTATGCAGTACCCATGGGCGATACCCTCCCATGCTTGAAGAAATCATGTTAGCCGGCCCCCGACCGGAGAGGCATGGGAGGGGACCCAGATCTGCTGGTCATTTCTGACCCGAGGCTGGGGAGCTTCTAGGGATGGAATTTCGGCCCCTACCTTTACCATGTTGTGGACCTCTTGGAGGATACAGGGTGGTGCAGCTGGTTTCCTGGGGTGAGGACCAGTTATTTCCCCAAGCCAGATTGGTTGTGAGGGAAGCATTGGCCATGAAAGGAATGTCTCGAACAGCTCCCTCTCCTTGTGGAAGGCCTCTGGGTGATTTGGTCCAGGGTCTGGAGGGTGTTGTGCTCCTTTTTCGCTGTTTAGAGTGCTTCATCAACAGCTTTCCCAAATAAGTTAGTCTCCTCCACCGGCTTATTTATTAGTGATGCTTGGGTTTCTGGTTTGAAACCAGAGTTTCATAACCATGCGTGCCTCTTTAGGAGGGTACCTTGAGCCAAGGTCCTGCCAGCCGTCTCTGCCGCATCGAACGTATCTTTGAGAAAACTGATTAACTGGCTTGCCTTCAGCTACAATGGAAAGCAGGCGAGCCCGCAGCAGTTCAGTTGAAGGCCCTCTTGTAGCATGTTCCATTGTGCATCTGAATAGCTAGCCAAGAAAGTTGTGTTATTAGCTATGAGAGTGGAAAAAGCTGCAGCAGTTGTGACCCTTTTCACCTAGTGCGTATAACCTTTTGCACTCCTTATCAGGGGGTGCTTCCCCTGTGGACAGGGGGACCACCACCCTCTTCCTGGTTGTAGTTACCACCAGGGAATTTTGAGTAGCATGACCCCCTGATGTAAAGGGTATCAGAAGGGGAGGGGGCGAAACAGTTTTTCTACTCTAGGATGGACTGCCCTTGTTAGGGCGGGTGTCAACAAAGAAGGAGCCAACCGTTTGATTGAATTCAACAACGGAATAGCTTGGCTAGCAGGTGGTTTTTCTTTCAGGACGTCTTCGAAAAAAAAAAAAAATCAGCATCTGGTACAGCTTCGAGTAGCAATCTGGAAATGTTCAGCTGCCCACCTCAAGATGGCGTTAAATGCCATCTGGTCGTCAACTGGGGAGGCCTGTCGCGTGGATGTGGTAGGGGCGGGAAATCCATGCACAGGGCGTCAGGTTCCGGTGTTGGAGTAGGTGATGCCCATGGCTGAGGATCGACCCGGTCGTGGTGGTCTTCCCACTCCGCTGTGGGATCAATGTGCTCATCCACAGGGTCCCCAAATAGATATTCATGCTGATTAAATTGATCTACAGGGATCACATCCTCAGTGAGGTCACAAGTTTCATCCTGAAAATGATCAAAAGTCTTATGAAATTTTGCAACAGGGGGGAAAATAACTCTGAGGCCTTTTGGGTGTGGACTTCTCTGAGAGTTCCACAAACCTCTCTAACCTAGTCATGCACCCCTCTGGTCCATATTGAGGAACCGGAGGGGTCTAGGGGTGGGAAAGGCTCTTGTAGTTGGTCTTCTGTTGCAGAACGTTGAGATTTTTTCTTTTAACATCGAAGAAAGAGACCCAGGGCCCCCTGAAAAGTCCTTTTGAGGTTCCGACGGTTGTGGTGTGTCCTCTGACGCATCTCTAGGCCTATCTGCAGGTTCCGATTAATCCTTTGGCCTATCTTTAGGTTTCGATGAGTTCTTAGGGTTATCCCTAGGTTTTGACGAGTGCTTTGACAGTTTTTTCTGATTTGACGCCGAAACGATCCTAGCGATGCTTTCGGTAATATCTGGTGTTACAGTAGAGTGTTTGGGCTGGGCCTGCGGTTGCGCAGTTGTTTTCAGGGTAACCGAGGCCTTGTGTTCTGCCGACGCCTTCTTTTGTTGTGTCTCAACGGATACTTGAATATTGGTGGTAGTGCCCTTTGATTTAGACGGCCCGGTCGCATGCTGCGCCTGCTGTTGCGGGGAGGGCTGCAGATCCGGCCGATCAATGGACACTGCCGAACTATCCAGTGTGCCCAGTGTGCCCGTTGGAACTTTGACTGTTTTGTCAGAGTGTGAGCGCGTCGTCTATGGCCTCCGATTCGGAGCCCTGTTCGTCACTAAGCCCATTGTCACACTCGGAAGCTGCGCCGGAACTACTTTCGGACTGCGACATCCCGTAGGCCGCCCACGCGGCACTCCTTTAGTGTCTTCGGACGCAGGAGATTACAAGCCGAGCAGGCTGCTTCATTGTAGTTAAGGGGAAGACACCGATTACACTTAAAGGAATAGTGCGCTCAAAAATATTATTGTCCCAAGGGTTCGGGCATGTGTTTTTAAGCATACGTTGATCGATCATACAAACATTTCCTGCTTATGTCAGGGCCAGAAGGCCCGGACATAAGCAGAGGTGGGGCTATTGCTCGACACACTTGGACTCCATTTTGTGTACCCTCGACTCCAACTTTGGTCTAGGCCTCATTCGGTACCCTTCTGGAAGAATCCCCATGGCTACAGAAGGGTAAAGGAGGTGTCCAGCACGAGTGCAATAGCAGGGTGTCACTTTCACATATAATGTATAGGGGCTCAACCGACCTACTCCTTCCTTACATTAGCAACGACCCCCAACACATGCCCCCATGAATATATTGGTCAGAGTGCAGCTATTTCGCACAAACAACCCACTTTGATACACGGTTTTGCTCACAGTCAGCAGTTCTTGCGCGCCGAGTAGCTTATCTAGCCTAGGTCTCATCCCTTTTGTGGGATGAGTAGTTATTCAGCTATTTGGGCAACTGTTTGGTAAGGCAACTGTAGAACCCCAAAGTTGCTTTCATGCCGTTATCCATCTGGCCCTACCATGATCAGTGAAGGTCCCACAGTAGCTCGACGAAACTGGGAAGTGTGAAAGCACAGCGTTACATTGTATGGCATTCGTAAAAATGGTACTTGTAAAAAAAAAAAAAAAAAAAAAAAGAATTGACAGGATAGATTTCAAAAGACAAATTAGATGCTTTATTTGGACACTTTATATAAACATTGTTGAACAAAGAAATAGATGGTAATCATTTGAAATGGGAAGAGAGCTGTTACACAAGCTCTACTTTAGGTGGACAGGGCACGTTTGCTATGTATGTGCCCTCGGAACAAAATCACGTGCGATTCCGTGATTATCTAGGTCCAAGACCGCCATAATAACATTTTTCACAAAATCGAATTCCATTTCCTCGTATATTGGCTTACCCACCCATTTTTTGCTGCTTTTCATAAAGGTCATAGTGTAGCGAAGCATCCCAAAGTTTCCCACATTCCTCGATTGTTCACGGCCTATATTCTCGTTATGCGCTCATACCGCTAGTAATGTCCTATATTGCATCCCGTCTATGCCGAAATGCAATCTCTTTGGCCTGTACTTTAGGCACATATTGTGGAACACATCCAAATCTCCCATGTGACAGAATTCTGAGAGTCCCTTCAGATTGCTTGATAGAGAGTTTTATCAAACGCAATCCTCTCAAAAGCTTTGTGTGGAGGTGAAGATGGAATCAACCACTTCTTCCTTTCCTGCTTTGGCAGCAAAGGGCCATATGCACATTGGTGGAAATGTTGATTTTCTGTCCAAGAGTGAATTTTGGAACAGTGGTGCATTAGTGACCGCCATTTCTCTAGTAGTATTTCCCCAGACCCATCCCAAGTTTTGGAGCTCCACCAAAGATGGTTGCTGAAAGACTGGGACCACTGTAAAATATTTTCAGAACCTTTTTTTTCCTGCAGCTAAGATTTTTTTTGATTGATTTGGCAGTGTGCCATACCTCAAATTGATGATGAATATTTGGAAACTGCTCTCTCATTCTCTTGGCTATTGAAACTTATCTGTCCGTGGCTATGAGATCGATTTGCATTCCCCCTCGAATGGAGATTTTCCAGGGATTTTATAAAAACCAAGTTTCTCCATGGCCACTGAGGATTTACATTCGGACACCTGGACGACCACCAAACTCACATTTTTTTTCGTTTCCATGTCCTGAAAGTGGTATGTGCAGTACTTTGCTGAAAATCCGGGGCCGTCACACTGTCCATCACCAGCTAGCCTGAACCGTTTTTCGAAGAATGTACTTTATATAGACATTTGTTCAATTTCAAAGCTTCACTAAAAGCACAGACTAGATATTGATGTTCATATTTTTAGTACTGCGTTTTAGAAAGGAACTGGAGTCCCACAAATTGACAGAAACTGGACAATTTAGAGCCACTGAAAAGTAAAGCAGCTGCACACAGTAGATTTCCAGATGGCAGTTTCCCCAGCATTGGTTGAGCAGACCATGAACATTTTGCATGGAGCATTTCACAGGTGGCTTGTATTTTGAGGTTACTGCCTTTTGATACACGAGTCACATTCACCAATGGCTTCCCACATACTGCCCCCCCCCCTCACTGGATGCACACATTTCAGCATTATTATAATCTCCATAAGCAGCTGTCAAATACAATGTATTTGGGTTCCTTTATTAGACTATCATCCTGCATGAATGTTGTTTCTGACTCAACTGTGGTTGACCTATCAGCCCAACTGGACAAACTGTAGTCAAGATCTTTGGCTAGTTCCTTGGTCAATTGTGTTGATGCTTCAGTCTCTGTTATTTCAGCTTCTGTTACTTGAACACGAATCGGAGAAAACATCATTGTCGATTGTTTTTTGGGTGGCCCTTTTTTGGCGGGTGTCAATTGTGTTAAGGGGTCTGCGACTAATTCAAAAGCATCTTCATTACATTCAGTTTCATCTACATTTGGTGGAGCACTTGCATTGTAGCAATGGTCCAACAACACTTTGCTGGCTTCGCCGGTCACATTCAATTCATTTTCTGGCCATTGGGCAAAAGCATCTCGAGTCTGCTTATAGATTTGAACAAGCTGCACCTCAAATAGTTGCTCCATGGTGAAATCAGTTTGGCAAGCAGCATCTCAGATTTCTGCAGTTGTCTGTGTCTGCATAGTTCGTACACCATCGGGCAACTAGAAGACGGGTTGGAAAAACATGTTCAATGTAAATCCAACATACAGTATATGGCACTTTAGATTTTTTTAAAAAAGCATGTTATGAAGGTAACCGCACAAAACACTGTTTGGAGATGAAATTGTTTGTTAGTTTCTTGGTTTTCTGTGAAACCTTCTTCACTGTAACGACTGCACCAGCAAGCTGGCCCGCCAACTCGGATCCATGGGCCTCCTCTTCTATATCCCGATCTTTTATATATCACTAGAAAAGAGTATTCATAAAAAATAAGTAATTTGTATTTGAAATGAAATTATTCCATCGCACACACGGCTTACATAGATATCCTCGTACACCGTGTACATCACTTGGTCAAAATATACATTTAGAATTTCACCCGATTGATGGCTAGTTTACTCGATCAAAGATGACTTTGCGAAACCCACTGATTGAAATGTTGCACTGAAGAAATTTGCAAAAGATGCTCGTTTATAATAAGGTCACTGTCTAATGGCATCAGATCTAGGACCTACTTTTTTTCTTACAGGGGGAACTGTCAGTACGCATACCTCTGGCTCTGTATCAGCTCCGAAGGATGATGCAATTGTAGTTGAAGTACCAGCATCACCCTGTAACACAGTGCTTGTTTTAATATGGATGAAACAAGTGAAATTGAAAACACATTGTGATGCAGACAATGGTACAGATCAATAAAAACCCATAAATTAAACATTATGTAAACAAACAGGATACATAAATTTGATCATATCTCAAATTCCATGCATAAAACATTTCCGGAACTGAATAGCTAAATAAAACTATCTGATGTGCGCTCGAAGTTGTTGTTGACTCCAGGGAAGACATGGATGCAGAATCTTGCTCCTTCACATTCAGTGCATTGTCATGGAGTTGTAAAGGGAAATTTATATTTGATTTAGAAATGACAACCTAAATAATTGACATGTAAAGCGACAGATTACGAAAAGATTATGCTCATTTCCAAGGGCACTATAGCATAGTTATCTGTGCCCATAAATCGTTTGCTATGATGCTCCTAAAACCAAGGACAGATGTTGAGCAAAATGGAGTTCAGTTATAAAGCGTACAATCTCGTAAATATGAAAAACTATTATAAAGGGACATTTACACCTAAAACACCAATCCGTCCATGTAGTTACCTGTTCAGTACCCCCAAGGCCTACAGCTAAATCAGGAACCGTAACTCACCGAAGGCAGCGTGTGCATGAATAGAGTCGGAATTGCATTTGGAAGCAATTTACGAGACATTCCGAGTCGATGCTTCTTTATGTACTGCAATTGGTCGTACATATTCGTGGCAAAGTGCAGGCTGCAGATGCGGAATCGATCACCCCTCGAGTCCACCAAGACTTCATGGGCTCTACTTTCAAGCTCTTCTGGCGCGAATCCACATTATCTGACCCAGTCTCTTATTAGATCTGTATTCCTCGGGAATACATGCATTGTAGTGCCTTTAGGTTTGTTATGGGTCTTAGAGCGGCAACCGTAAACCATACATGCAGGTATTGTTGGAAATTCTGTAAAAAAATAAATTTAAAGAAGTCAACATTATTAGAAAATTACTTTGCATAAAAGCGTGAGAAAGATGGAATTATAGAAATGTTTCTATGCAATCTATGTTTTGGTCACCGAAGCAAAACCTGTGTAGCGTAGCCGGCTGTATTATAGGATAACTTTCATACACAATTCATCATAACATATTACTCTTCCCTTGAATGTACTATCGTGCATCAAAAGGAAATATGCCAATAGACACGGTCCGCGAAGGATGCAATCCTATCCCAATTGACACTGATGATAATTGCTATATATCGATAACATAACAAATTAAAATCAAGTCAATGGCAATGAGATGAATGAACATTACACTAATAGGTAGGTTCGTTCGAAATAGATAGAAATTTAAAGCTCAAGGAGATTTGTTAAGGTGACCAGCCCTTACCTTGACCAACAAACAGTTAGATTAAGCAAGCAGGGCAGTTAGCAGCAGGAGAACAGAGAGATGTTCACAGGTAGCACGATGACGAGCTGACTCGCAGTGGTCACAGAGGTTCAGGTAGCATGTTCACGAGTTCACTTGCAGTGCTCAAAGATGTTCTCATGATAAATATCAGGTGGTTTATAAAGAATTAGAAAAGTGGGTGTGTATGTGAATGAATGACGTGTATATGGCCTGGTCTTATGTGGATTCCAGCGGGCGCCTGCCTGGAGACACTGGGTCTGAGAAGGGCATATGAACAATGACCCCCTCCGCGTAAGATACTTTTGAAGTGTACATGGTGTTTGGCACCTTGGCCGTTCCAACCCCTGCCAGCCCACTTTGGCAGCGCACAGCCACAGGTGCCAACACGTCATTGATTCTGGAGGGGTGGATGGATGGGCATGAGGCGTGCAGACAAGGCCCGGAACACTGCTGAATGGAGACACTTGATTCACTGAACAATTGAAACCACCATTGATAAAAGTTCTGTTGCGTTTTATTTTGTTTGCCGATTTTGATGGCACAAATGTACTACACATTATAAACTTCTGGTTGCAGCACAGTGTGGGAAAATCCCCTGTACTGACCAATGTCACTGGGGAAAGTTTCTCTAATTGTACCAAGGTTACTCTTCGAATGCGGTGTCCAAGCCTCCTATGAAGCCACCATGTAAACGAACGATAGGCCACCGGCCTGTACTACCTGTGAAAGAGAAAGATACAAACTGTTTTTAAATGAAGATAAGTGTATTAAACCTTAGTTGACAATGACAAATCTTGTATCCAATGGCAGTGTTGCCAGTACAAATGGTACTTAGACACTGTACAATATTGAACGACTATGCATTCCATTACATTTGGGACACAAAGAAATATTGCTTCATGGTTGTACATGAAATAAACACAAGGAGACCACTATGATTTCCACAAATTGCGAGTGATGTGTAGAATTGCAAGACTACATTAGCTTGGCATTGATAGATCAAAGTTACGACAATATAGGAGACAATCATGAAATGGTAGTGGTCTAAGTGACATCACAACTAGAGTACACTTACTCGTTACTTGGATTGCGAGGGCAAACTGTTGCTCGAAATTCGTGCATAAGCACCATCATAATCCTCAACACGGACCATGTGAGGCAGGCTGCCCTGAAGTCTGGCAGCTCGGTAACGCATTACGGCTGTGTCTCACCTTCCGATATGTAAGACAAGCATCCAGAGTTTTCTCAGCAGCAGCAGTTCTCCTCCTGGGTTGGCATTAGCGTGCATCGATTGCAGGTACACCAGGTGGAAAAGTCGTCCATGAGACTAGGCTCAGGCTCTTGATCTGTTGAATCGTCCTCCGAACTGTCGTCCGAAGCCCCATCAATTCTGCATCTTTCTCTTTCGAGTAATTCCGCCTCGGAATACTCCGGCTCATACTGGTAGGGCTGTATTGTTGCCATTATGGGGCAAAATAGAAATGGATAGTAATGGTACGAGTATCTGTTCGCACGGGCTATGAGCAACAAAAGGTAGCTGACCAGAGCACAGAAACGAGGCACAGAATACTAAAAAAAAGAGACAGTGAAACAATTAGAAAAGCAAATCTGATGTCTGATGAGAAGCGGTCTGTTTATACTTATTGAGGAAAGAGGCGTCCCACCATTTCCATGGAGACACATCAGTAGCTGAAGCGCAGAGAATGTTGACACGAGACGTGCCATGGCGTTGTGAAATGGCCGGTACGAGTCTAGTGATGTCAGCCTCAGGGGCGGGGCATATGATTTAGTACCACCAGGGCAGTCCACCTTGGGCAATGCGGCAACGGATAAGATTATCACAAGATGGCCGCGCCCTGCTGCCTGATTTCGCATGTGTAAAAGAGGAAAACTACAGTAAGGGGCATAAGAAATGTTTGTACAATCGATCAACATATGCTTAAACACATGCCCGAACTCTCGGGACAGTAATATTTTTGAGCGCACTATTCCTTTAAGGTGTTTGACTTTCGATGGGAATTTGGCCTTGCATGAAGGACAAAACCTAAATAAGTCCTCTCCATAGCGAAGGAATATCGCAGTGACAAGACCAAGGGAACAAAGAGGAAAGCAAAAAGCATTCTTAAAAAGGAAATGTCTACCCCCGACCCCACTGTCCCTACTGTGCAGGCCGGCCAGAAGGCCCGGCCACGTGGTCGGTAGGGGTGTCACGGTATTAGTTTTATGACGGTACAATAACCTTCTTGCCAAATGACGGTATATCATGGTTAACGCGGTATAGAAGGTGGAGTTAACTAATCTTAACAAATATTTTCTAAAAGGTCATAAATTGTCAGATTTATCATCACAAACAAAACCAGGCACCCAGGGCCAGAATTGGGCTTTTCAACATACTTTCCACTGAAATGCCACCCCTTGCTTCCACCAAACACAAACACACGTGTGGAGAGGAGGAGGGGCGGGGGGAGCCCTGCTGCGCCTGGCAAAGCAAACTGAATAGCTTTTCTTAAGTGGTCATTTCAGCTTTTAGCCCCCCCCCCACTGGCTACTGGTGAAGATGAACATGTTGCCATCTTGATAACCTGCATGCCACAGATCAATGGAGTCTGATGGTAGTATACGCTTGTGCGCATACGCACACACGCACTCTCTCTTTACGTTACAGCCTTTAGTTTACTTGAGGGCCAAAAGGTGTTCAGTAATCACGGACATGTTACACTTTGGTATGGCAGCAGGGAATACCCACAGAGATGAGTAAATTTCGCACTGTGACTTATTATATGTAAATTCAATGATGGAACCAGGGAAATCCCCCATTGTCATATGTTTAGAAAACATTATCCATTATAAATATATAAACCCCAAACCGCCAACCCAAAGTAAACCCTTTTCCTTCTTGGCACTGTATTTATTCTTCCTATTGCTAACATATTGATTTTGTGTCAGGCATGTGTGGTTTATGGAATGGCATTAAAAACTGCTCCAACTGAAACTACTTGGCAGACGGCACATCCAACAGTGCAAGACCAAGACTGCACAGCACTTGCTTACTGCAGCCTTTCCAAATCAGATTGAAAAGCACACTTAACGGTATGAACTGTATACCGGTATAAACAATGTGACGATTATTATTGTTCAATTAAGTGGTTCACGGTATCTTTAACGGTATACCGTAATACCGTTACATCCCTAGTGGTCGGCAGCACCGACCGGATCACTTTCCGTCGAAGGTCCGTGGAGCAGGCTTCGGCGTAGGTCAGGAAACAGCCGTCGAGGGTAAGGAATGACAAGATAATATCTAACCACGACCAAAGGTCGAGAAGTATAACAATAGCAATGTCTCTGGAAGAGCTCTGCATAAAGCGACCAGTACACTGGGTGGAAAAAACAATCTGAGGGACCTCGACCCGTGAGGGATTTTGGGTACACTACACGTCACGTTAGGGATCGTGTTACAGGCACGCCTGTGTCGACATCCCCTTTCGATTCTCGAAAGACAAGATGCAATACTCTGCGGTTACCAATGGATGTCGGACTATATGCACAGCATGTGATTCTAAGCAGATTAACGAGCATCAGAATATAATTTACTGCTTCACAACATGCGTGTGGAAAAAGGGTCAAGTCATATAAAATGTGTTTCAGTTGTCTATGCACACAAGTGTGTCCGTCTCTAGTCTAGCTGCTTAGGAGCGTCGGACCATGGGGTTGTCAGGTTTCCCTAACTCAGGAATGTTTGTGCGCTCTTATAAGTCATTGAAATCTGTTGGGTTGGCCCGGTCGATTGTTGCTCCCTCGTTGCCAGGGTGGCCATTGCTTTGTAGGGCTTGATGTCTTAGGGACCTAACAAAGTCTGTTAGGAGAGCCAAGTCCCCCACTTGCACTGAACTCTGGTGCAGTCTCTAGTCATTAGAATGTACTTTCCCCATTGTCGTCAGGCCTGCCCTGGGTCCTTTGTATCTGGCGAACAATGAAAAAGAAGCGCTTGTGACTTGGGAATTAATATATTCTTACATTTCTTGACCCAACATCTCTGCGCTATTCTCACAATATTTCAGTGCTCTAGTGGGAGGAGCCAGCAGTAAATGCATGTGCCGTCCTGTCACCTCCTTGTGGGGCGTCAAATGGTGGTCGGACCCTGGCTTGTTGCGCAATTCAAAATCCACCTGGAAAAAGGGCAAACAACCACTATCCTGTAGCTGTATCCTAAACACATTTGGATCATATGCACTTCATTTAGGTGAAGAACTGGGCCTTCGGGTCTTTGTATGACTCATCTCAACTCTCAGGGTGTGCTCAGCAATGAACTGCTGGCACGTTAAACAGGTACTAAGAAGATTTGCTACATTTTCATTCAAATAATGTTATAAAAGTGATGCCTGCAGTCAAAACTCTAGGATTCTATCTAGACTCTGCACTCACCTTCAAGAAACAAATGAACTCGCTAGCTTCTTCCACAGTACACATGTAAGCTGATTCGAGCTTGCAGACCATTCCTCAGAGTCCAGCTGCATTACCCTAGCTAATGCTCTAATCCTTTCCAGACTGGATTACTGCAACGCATTATAAGCGCGTTCCAATAAATACATTACAGATAAATTACATAAACTCCAAAATGATGCAATTAGGGCAGCCTTAAATATCCCAATTAGAGGACACATCTCTGTATTTAGAAGAGAAGTCAACTGGCTTAAAATTAAGGATAGAATATCTGAAAACCCTCTCCCTCACCTCAAAATGTCTTAATATAACGCCCCCTTACCTTATAGAAAGAGTAAATAAGAGAACTTCCCACCACCCTATGAGGATGACCAATGCCCACACCCTTGAGGTGCCTAGATGCAAACGGATGACCGCCGGTGGCTCTAGCTTCCCAGTCATTGCTGCCTAATCTTGGAATGGACTCCCATTAGACCTTAGAACTGACCAACCTTACTCTAGTTTCAGAAGGAAACTCCTTACTTGGCTATGGACTAACGATGCATAACCTAACATACTCACCCACTATCCGACTCTCTCTGACCTACCGACCTATGTAATCCTCTTAGGACTCCTAGGCATGACCACTGCCATTTGTAAACTTCTGTTGTTCCCATTGCCTTACCTTTCCTACAACCATAGTTATGTCTTCACTGTCTACCACTGTTGTCACTTTCATATGTACCTACCTGTAACTCAGCTTCCGAAATGTATGGCAATGTTCTGTAACTAAGTTCTTAAGTATTCTTGTAATGTTTGCGCCCAGTTACCCGAGGGTCTTGGTCTGCACCATATTAAATAAACGAATTCTGGACAGAACTAGAATTCTCCAATTCGTGCAGCAATTACCTCTTTCCCTGTGTGTGTTGGCTAATGCATTTGTGCCAGTGCAGTGTTCAAAAGCACTAGGGGCATGACTACTTTCCCTGTGTTATTCTGTCTCCAAAGGCATCTGTAGAGGATGTGGAACATCCTCACTTTACCAAGAGTTCTCTCTCCTCTGGTGGTGCAGCTCCCTGCAATTCCTTGATGTGTTTCTCTGGTGGATTTTTGTACCCATCACCATGTGCCTCACTCCTCCCGGGGCAGTGGGTCTCTCCTTCAGTGTCTATGCTGTGTTGTAGTGTCAGTGTGAGTGCAACTAGTTTTGCTGTGTGTGCTTAATAATGAGATGGGAATCGTGCACCCACAACCTCTTCACTTGTCCAGCCTTCCCTCAGTGTCCCTACAGCAGTTCCTGTCCTCCTGACCCCATCAGTCTGATCAATGGTTGGTGAACTGTCAATGTAAAGCACGCCTCCCCCCACAAGTGCATCTTCCACCACCTTGCGTGTCTCACTGAATTGCTCTATGATCTTTGTGCAGTCATGAGCCCAATCCTCTGGTTGGTGGACATTTGCCAAGAATGTAGCTGTGTTTACTGTCTTGTATGCACCTCTGTACTGTGCTCCCACAATATCCCTGAACACTCTGTCTTACATTCAACATCTGTATGCCTGGTATAGAGCAAATTATGGCTTTGTCTGTAAATGAAATGTCCCTTCCCGGATACA
Organism: Ambystoma mexicanum; assembly: GCF_040938575.1. Classification (NCBI taxonomy): domain Eukaryota; kingdom Metazoa; phylum Chordata; class Amphibia; order Caudata; family Ambystomatidae; genus Ambystoma; species Ambystoma mexicanum. The sequence goes on from NC_090932.1 coordinate 549,411,125, forward strand.
TGACCTAGGCACCCCAGTGTCAGCAAGAAGGTTTTGTCCTCCATCACCACCCCTATGCGAGGTTCCTCCATAGGATTGGGTGAGACGGTCAGGATGGGACACATCAAGTTTGTCTGGGGCCTGTCCTATAAAGAGTATAATGCCAAGCCATTTCCTGTGAAAGGGTTGTTCCCCTACCATGGTGACCCCTCCCAGTCGTCTAACCGGTACCGTTGCTATGGTGTCCATGGGCTTTGTTGCGTCAGTATTCTGTATTTGTGCCAACTATGGTGCAGTCCTTCTGTGTTGTGATGCTTGCAAGTACTGGGGTACTGGTGCTGTCATTTGTGGTGTCTGTGTACCTGTAGTGGCGACGGTGCCTGTGTTGGTGCTTGTGGCATCTGCTGGTACGAGCCCTGTATCTGCCATTGTTGCTGCTGGCCCTGGGCATAATCTCCCTGTGCCCCTGCATACTGTTGTCCCTGATCAACCCCCAATTTTGCTGTGCTCCCCCAAAATGACAGGTTCTTGAAACATGCCCTTACTGCCCGCAGGTCCAGCACTGTGGTGGCTCCCTCCCTTGTCCTGGAAAACCGCCTGGAAAGTCTCCTGCATTCTGTGGTCCCTGCTGTCCATATGTAACGCTCACCTGATTCCCGCAGAGGCGCCGGTCTTGACTGGGTGAATGCCGTATCTTCAAAGGTGATGTGTAACACACGGTTGGCTCTTTGGGCTGGACCTCTGTGCACTGTATGTCTGACTTGAAGAGTAAGATGTCTGCAGATAGAAAATATGGGATTAATGAACTGGGGTTATTGGGTGCCTCTCTCCTCTTCCCTTTCTCTTCTCCTGTAGAACCCCAAAGGTTAACGCCCTCACCTTAGGTAAGTGAACGCCGAGCTCTCCATCTGCCTCGGGGCAGGGTGCCGTAACCAGTTTCTTCACTGGATAAGGGTGCAGGCCTCTTGACCTCAGAGGACTGCTGTCCGTCGTTAACTGCACGAACGGTAAGTTCTGGGCACTTCAAATGTCTTAAAAGTCTTTTGTAATGATATCTCTTGTTTTGCAGGGTTCCGGCGATGGCGGATGGCGGGCTGATGAGAGTTGAGGATCGAACCCGCGTGAGGAATAGAAGCGCCTGGAAGCACGTAAGTAAGCGCTTGTAGCCTGCTTCACGATGCGCACCTTTTATCTTGCAGGTACAAGTTCGGAGCTTTAGAGAAGCTGAAGGGTGCTGGAATACCTACTGGATTCGGCGTGGGAAGGAGTAATGGCACGTGAGTAATAAAGTTGCCCAATGTCTTTAAACGCACCTTCTTTTGTCTTTCAGATGCGGGATGCAGCGCCGAAGGCCTCCGGAGCATGCGAAGAGTAGGTAAGCCTTTGTCTTTCAGATGCCGGAATGCAGCGCGAGGCGTTGGTGACAGCCGATGGACCAGGTAAGAGATGCGCTGCCACTGAAGACCGTAGTGCTAACCTGTTCTTTGTCTTTACAGGTGCTGCTGAAGACTGGATTCCAGGATGGTAAGCCTTTGTTCCCTTAGGCCCAGGATCAGAAGCAGAAGACACGATGAGCGTTCTGCTGCAGAGAATGCAGAATAACACAAAGCAAGATTCATCCATCGGGTGTGGTTTAAATAGCCTCCTGTAGTGCTTAGTTGTCTCCTTCCACAGCCACGCCTAGGTAAGAAAAGAGTTCCTGCTTTCCAGAAGAGTTCCAGTGTTCTGAACCTAGGGAGTGGCTCCTGCCCCACCCAACAGGAAAAGTAGTCCCAAACAGAAGAGGATCAGGGGTTCAACTGGCAGGTAAGTAAGCAGCATGGTCTGCTGCAGGTAAGTCCACCCAAGCATTATGAGCCCGGCGCTTCCAGCGCTGGGACTGGGCATCTTTATGAGCCTGGTGCCACTGGCGCCAGGACAGGGTCCAAAAGGTCCCAATTGGGACTGGCTGGCACTCGGAACCGGGGTTATGGGTCTGCTTCCAAGGGAGTCGGGCAAGTCCTGATCTTTTGGAAGCAGAGATCATGACACCATATCCCCGAAATCCTCCCCTATTGTGGTGCATCTGTGGTCCAAAGCCATGCCTCCTTTGGAATCCGCCCAGTCCTTTGAACCTCTGCTGGAACCCGCGCTGCCCCATGTATCCTGGCCACATGGGCGGTGCCTATTGTGGATACTTCTGTTGTGGTGCTGGTGCTTGTGAGTTGAGGCTGGTTATCAAAGCCCCTCCCATTGCATACTTTAATCATTTCTTTTGTACAAACTTGGTCTAATCTGCCTTTCTCTCATCTGCCTTTTGTTTAACCTTCTCTGCCACAAACTAAAATACACAAGGTCAACGTCTACCAGGCTATACTTGCTGCCTCCCTTCCATAACCCCATACGTGCTGCACCATTCCCTACTGAGCCTCTTTCATGTCTGTCTATGCTGTCAGGTTCTGTCCTTCTCTCCTCCTCCCGTCTCTTCCTTTCCCACTCTAGTACAATCTGCTCGCTTACTGCTTTCATGGTCCACTCATCCACCTGATTTTGTGCGTGTTCCCTTGCCAGTCTATTTAGCTGTTCCCTTCTGCTAGCTTGCGTTTTTCTTGCTCGGATAGCTGTCTCCTCTTCTCTCTCGACTCCCTCTCTACCCTCTTCCTTTCCTTCAGTTCCCTTTCTATCCTTTTTCCATGCTCCTTTTCCATAAATTCCCCCTCTTTCTTCCTCCTCCAATCCCTATCTTCCCAATCCAGTTCCTCCGCCCTTTTCCTGTCCCTCTCCTCGCTCTGCTTGAACAAGGTGCATTTGTCAAAAACAGCAGGACGATACGAACATATAATCTAAAATTGACGTAGAAGTTCTTCAAGCCCAAGTACTTTTCGCAGGAATGCCCCCGTTAATGTTTCCATTAAATTGTATTAAACCCCAAGTAATTCATCAAACGCACCCAGTCTAAACCACATTGGTAGCAGCATCAGAACCATTGGAAGATACGTCATCACCCGATTCCCATCTTTTGATTCCCAACAATCCAAATTCCATTTCTAACATCCAGCAGGCGATCACCAAATGGCTGCCCCTTAAGCCCTTTCATAGCCACATTTAAAATAATTGAATAACCATCTAACAAGGGCTTACTTATCAACGGCATTTCCTTTAATAAAGATGTATCATAATCCACAAACAATCTGTTGCTAATTTGAAATAAATGTGAAAACCCCTGTGCATTCCAAGATAACATTCTCGAGGCACAGGGTCTAAAAATGCTGATCATTAAATGCCTCTTTTGAAAGCATGGGATGGAGAGCTCGAGCCAACCAAGACCAGTCCTGCATATTCTTTCTTGGTATAACACAAGTGTTATCACAACAAGTTTTTAGGGGTGTGCTACGATGATTTTGTGATAAAGACAATGGCATAGGTTCTGGACGATTGTGTTTCTCTGTTATGGAATAGTCCATTGATAAAAGAATTGGAGCTTCAGCAATAATCCTTGAATTAACATGCAGAATAACATGAAATCCTCTAGTGTCTTTTCTGAATTGTACTTGAGCTACGTCACCTGAGAGAAATGATTTCATCCTATGGATAGGGCCGAATAATAGAACAGTCGATCTATGCAGCGTTTCTTTAACCAAGCAGGCTAGTCCCTTTCTAAAGCAAAACACGCTGTCATTGAAGTGTCTGGACTATTGTCTAAATGGACCTACTATAGTCTAGCTAGCATTACGGTTACCCTTTTATTCCAGTTAAAAAAAAAAAAAAAACTCTGTTAGCAGACACAGGCAGGTTGCTCGAATTTTTAAGACCCACTACATTATTTAGCTTTTCTACACACTCCTCTGAAAGGGCACAATTACCCAACTGAACGTTGTTACAGTTACTTATTTCCTAGAGTTTCAATTGCTGAGATTAAAATGCATCCACTGAAGCAATATATTATATTATATTGAGTTTCCCTTTGAGCCAGCCTCAGTAGTAACCATCGCGATGGAGAGTATCTTTTTTTTTTAGAGAAAAACTCAGCAATGACTCACCGGTTTTCTGCCTGTTTCCATTGAAATACAAATTATATATTTGGAAAAGCATTCCAGGAACTGCTACAGCTGCGTTCTCAATATCAGAGCTAATCACACCCGAATCTTGCACATCAATAGTCAGTTGTAAGAACCTTAGCCATCATGGTTTGTGCCACATTGTTACCAATTTTGCCGGTTTCCATCATTAGAGCATCAAAGTCTATGTTACACAAGTCAATAAGAGCTATGGACAACATGCACATTGTACATTTAGGGCTGAGACACAACACCAAGGCAAAAGCAGGACCTCAGAGACTAATTGCCCGGGCGCACTTCCCCTACGCGTGGGAAAGCAGCTTCAAAATAACCCGTCATGAAGACTACCCTTGGACAGTTGAACTTCTGCCTCAATAGAGTGGCAAATCCAAATGACCAAGTTAGATCAAATTTGGATACACCGTCTTGCATCCTACTGCAGTGGTCTAAATGAAGAAATATATTGCCCATCAAAGATATGTTGAATATTTCGTCCCAAGACCATGCAGCACAAGGCACAGTAGAATTATTCCCTTTTACCAGGTCACTACACATTAACCATCCATTTTTTTTCTTTTTTCACATTTTTAGTTCGGACTATTAAGTGATTGAACCACCAATAAGCCGAAACAAGTGCATTAGAGTACAGATGGGGAGAAAATGCATACGAGGAGAGTCACAAAGCTTGAAGGTTTTTGGTCATTTGCCCACCCATTGAATGTCCACAGCCATGCCAATCCCTTTTGCCATTCCTATCCAGCTACTGCCCATCTCTGCCCAATAAACCTGCTCATGGAAACTCTTTCAACTCATTTTAGTCAAGCCTTACCATCAAAATTAACTCAATGTGCCTCCCAGTCGTTTTTCAAAGCAGTCTTCTGAGCATTAATTACTTAATTGGAGCTGTAATGAACGACTGGTGTAATATAAAGGTCTAAACCAGGTCTGCCTTCAGCCTATCCATTTATAAGCACTATGCGCGTCCTTCACTGAAATCCTGTTAACAAGCATTGGCAAAGCCAACTGTTTTGGCTTGTGTATACGTATTAGGTATTTGCCAGTCACAGCTATTAGATGCCCAGGTACCTGCACCATTTTTCACCTGCTACAATCATGGTCAGTTAATGCCAATACAGCAGTGCATTTCCCATGCCTACACAATAGCCCAAATTGTTGGAATTGCCCACGCTTCCTCCCACATGTGGTAGCCACTCTGCCTATGAAGTAGTTTCATGCACTCTTTCCCTTTCGCCTACTAGTGACCAAGAGTACTTTCAAGATGGCACTGGCATTACCCTAACAGTGCTTGCATTGAATAACATTCTAGTCTTCTACTCTGACACAAATAAACCTGATGTAAACGACAGCATGCTCAACCGCAGCTTTTAGTTTACGTAGCGGGGAAGCTGCCGAACATCCGGGCCATTAGTTCGCAACAGCGCAAAGGTAAGTGACCAAACCACTTGCTACATTATCTTAGTCCACACATTCCTCAGGTTGCACTTCTGATCGAGCTCCTGCATTTCTCTATTGTTTCAGCATTTTTTTTGCCCCTGGAACAGACGCCTTACACATTGAGCTCAACAATTCATATTACAGTAAGCCCGAGCTCTACATCAAGTCTGTGGGAAGGGCAACCATTACCTTATCCTGACCATGGGGGTGTCTATTTGGGGGGAGGGCCACATGCGGCAAGGCGACCCTATGGGGGATGGCATGAAATCAGGCGAGACATTGAATGCCCCTTTCCCTTTTTAGGGATATTCCCTCCAACCCTCATGCCCCAATGGCATACTGCCAAAATCCCCTTCCCCTAATTGCCAAGTGTACGGATTGTTTGTGATCCGATATTGAAGAGTAAACAAAGTGACAAAAACTGAGACAAGGAGAAAGCAAGGAGCAATGATGATTGCTCCCAATGGGAACCAGCAGTCTAGTACCTGGAACTATCCGATTGCTGCACAGTTTAAAACCATTCCGGTTAAGAGAAGTATGGAGTTCACCTTCTTCTCATCCTGGTGCAGTTGAAGGATCCTGCCAGACCGGGCGTGCTGCAATCCACAGACCATAACTAACTCCCAAACCACAGACCTTGGGTGAAACACAGACCACAGCAAAACACACCTGCCTAGAACCAATCACAGAAGAAACCTTTGCCACACTGATCAAGAACACCAACCTTGCAGGATCCCCAAGGGACCCCTGGACCCATGACATCTTTAAAGGAATCCTCAACCACAGAACACCAGCGACAGTTCCGGAACCTTATGAACCCATCACTCAAACGAGGAATCGTACCGTCTGCCTTCAAATCAGCAAACAAACCACTGATTAAAAAGGAATCAGAAAGCGCAGAAGATCCCAGCAACTACAAACAGATATCAAACCTGCCCTACCCAGTGAAGATCCTAGAAAACCACGTGTACAAGACCCTACTTAAATACATCAAAACAAACAGAAATACTCGAATGGTCACAAGTTGGCTTCAGACCAACGAGAGTAACAGAATCAGCAAACACCTATCAATATGGGATGACCTGAAAATAAACGCAGACGACTATGCCAAATCAGCCCTCATACTATTGAGCATATCAGCGGCTTCCGACACAATCAGCCATTCAACACTAATAAAAAGACTGATGGAATGTGGCATACAGGAGTCCACACTAGTGGCAAAAAAAAAAAAATACTAACTGGAATAACCCACCTACCACCGTTCACCTCAACCACCAAAAATATATTGTGCGGAATCCGACAGGGATCCAGCATCTCACCTCATTGCAATCTACATGTGCCCACTGATTAAAAAAATAAATAATCATTCGAAACCATGGACTAACCACCTACAACTACACAAACGACAACTGATTGTTAAAACGAACACAACCCAGGAACAAAATAACTGCCTCACAGACCATCTACAATTGGATGACAACTAGCAACCTTAAACTGAACCTGGCGGCAAAAACGGAAATAATGCACTCACCCACAGAAATAGACACAGGGAATCCACACCTGGCCAGCATGGGAACGCAACCGGAGACCACTGATGTAGCAAATAACCCAGGAACACTCATAAACAACTCCCTTACCTCTCCGTCCATAACAGAACTCTCACAATCATATCCCTGACACTCACAAGAATTGACTAATCAAAACAGCCTATACCTAGGAATGCCGGAAAGACTCACCAAGATACTCCAAAAAGGGAGCAAAGCACAGCAGCCAGGACTCTATTACGACTAAACAGAAGAGACCTCATCACCCCAGCACTGCAAAGCCTACACTGGTTACCAGTTAAAAAAAATTAAATAATAAAACGCACATTAAATTCAAAGCACTCTGCATCGCCCACAAAGCCTTGTACAGACAAGGAGCTGAATTCTTCCAAGACAAGATCAGCCGGAACCACCCAAGAAGGGATCTAAAGATCCAGCAACGACCTACAATTAGAGCCAAAACATTACCGGAAATTCAGCAGAACATCATTCTCACGTCCAATTACAAACCTCTGGAACACCATGCCCAAAGAAATTAGAACCACACAAGATCACATCACCTTCAGAAAACTACTCAAAACCTGGTTATTCAGACAATGATAACTGCAAACTGACAATAACTGCAAAGGGACAATGGCAGCAATAACAAACAGACCAAAAAGGAAAACACTAAGGAGCACCGTTTCACAGATAAAAGCGCCAATGGCTTACAGAACCAACACAGCGCCACCCCCTGCTCCTGCCTGCACCCGTTAGAGCTACGAGCTACCAAAGGAAAGATTTTAGGGCTAGCACAAAGCCCAATTATATACCAAGGAAATTCAGACAGGTAAACCACAAAATCAAAGTACCCCCTCAACCAGCCCACCCACAACCAGGGCAACCGAAACCTACAACGATGGTCCGCTGGACAGAGCACCCTTCCCATTATACTGCGCACCCTTCTGAAACCGACAAGCAGGCATCCAGATAAGGTTCATACCAGACCTTTTTAGGCATGAAAATCTTGTAATTACAACAGCTTTATTATTTTCCTCTGTACATTTACGCACAAGTTTAGAGCAGAGGGCAGTGCAAAGGTAAGGTTACTTGACAGACACCAGAACGCTTCTTTTGATTTTTATTTACATGGATGTAATCGCATGGCATGGAGAAAATACTCCGAAACTGAATTTATTTCCATGAAGCCTTTCAAAAAAGCGCAGTGATAAAAAGGGATGGTTTTCTTTCCATTCAGCTTCTGCTGTGTTGTGTGTAGATGCTCATGGAGCAAACAGAAGCACTATGCATATTTATTTTCCTAGCATTTTAGGATTGTATAATAAAATGGATTTGTAATTGAAATAGAAACAAAACCTGTCCCTGTGATAATCCACATAGGGATTTAACTTTATGTAGCGCTTCATACATTGTTTGTCCAACATCTAGGCACTGTGATCATTATACCTCAGCCGATACTTATTGGCTAACATCCTTCAGAGGATGGTCAACTAAGATAGCCCAGCCGGATGAGCACTTGTTGCTCCGATCTGTGCTTGATCTATAGGTTGCAGGTTCGAATCCCAGTAAGTCAACTCAGCCTTTCATCCTTTCGAGATCGATAAAGGAGTAACTTCGGTTTGGTGATAAATATGTTCTATGTACAGCGCTTTGCCAAAAGTGCTATATAAATAACCATTTGACCATGAGATTAGGTATAAAATGTAGCATGGAGTCTTGCCTCTTTGCACAGTTGTATCATATCATAACATTGGCATACCGTTCGGTAGCAATATCTCCAGGAAAGTAGTACTTTCATTAACAAACACTTTGAAGCAAGGCTGGGAAGGTTACAGAATAAAGATTTTCCATAATAACTTAATAGAAAGTCGGGGGCGCTAGAGAGCCAGACACCATGGTGGCTGCCTTTCTGTGAGCTCCCGCCAGACCTAGAGCGAGGGGAGGTCTAATTCGCACTCATCGAGCCCATTTCAGTCCCTGAAGGCGGTGAAGGGCCGGGGAGAGGTTGCAGCAGCAGCTAGCTGAATTTGGGGAAGAACAGAAACTCGCGGACCGCCTGCAGCGGGAGTGCGTGGAGGGACAGGGAGGCTGGGAGCGCAGCTCGGGGAAGGCCCTGCCCGAGTGCCTGTGCACTTCAGGCCCCCGCCCCCAGGAAGAGTTGTGCGGACCGCTGGTCAGTGCCGGCGTCAGAGTGGCTGTGGAGGGGACCGGCTGCGATTCTGCTGTGGTGTGACCTGTGAGGAGACCCCGGCTTGGCTGGCCCGCGCCCGCCAGCGGAACAGTGAATCGGGGAAGAGGCGACGCTGGGGGCCCGGCGCGCAAGTGAGTGGCCCAGCGGCCCAGATCCTTCAGCGCAGAGGTGTGGACCGGCGGCGGTGTTCACTGCAGGGGAGAGGAGAGTGGAACCGGATTGGAGGTCAGGCCCTGGGGGGGCCTGCAGAGGCAATTTGGTGGTCCAGATGAGTGGGTTACGCAGCAGGCCCCTCACGGCTCCCGTGAGGGGGGCCCTTCAACACCACTATTCCACACCCCCCTCCCCCACACCCCCAGTACTGCTGTCCTGGAGAGCTCCTGGGGGAGAGAGAGAGAAGCACCCAGGTGAGCTGCAAACTGACACGACGGCAGAGGTACAGCGGCCCTCAATCAGTCATCCGGGAGGAGGGCTGCCCGGCAGGCGGTACCTGGTGGGCAAGCAGCACTGCACACGCTGGGTCCCTTTGCCGGGCTGTTGGGACACTGGCGTAGCTTGCGGGGTTGCCCCGGGAGATCTGTAGGGCAGCCATTGGGTCGTGGGGTCTGTGGATGGTCACAGCAGTGAAGACCCATCTCCTCTTCCCCTCCTAATGTTGGCGACCAGCATGGCGGAGAGTTGGGGGGCTGGCTGCCACTTGGGAGTTGGAGATGAACTGAGGTCCAGCAGAGTCCAGTAAGTAGACTATGTGGGAGGCCCCACGAGTGGAGTGACGGGAATACCTCAGCGCCCGCATAAGGCAGGGAAGTGAAATAAAGATTGCCCAGGATGGGGCCTCATCCACAGTGACGGTTGCAGTGGCTGCGCAGGGCTACTGGGTGTCAGGCAGCGGGTTGCGGTGGCTGTCCGGCTAGACAGTTCCCATCAGGTAATGGGCAACAAGAGACCAGCCTCCCATATGCACAAAGGGAAGACAAGGGGCAGCGCGCTGTCAACCGGTCAGCCCCCAAGCGGTCCCAGGACATGGCGGCATCCCCAACATTGGTGGGTGCAAAGGACAGTGCATGCCTCGAGGGTCCTGCTTCTGAATTGAATGTAGTTCTGGCTGAAATGCAGAGTGTATTTGCTGCCATTAACTCCAAGATTGACGGTCTTACCTATAAATGTCGACAGGATGCCAGAAAGAATCGATAGAGAGCAGCAGGACATCCGAGGTCGAGACCAGGGTCAGCATGCTGGAAGACACGTGTAATGACACAACTCGAGTGGTCCAAGACATGCAGCAGGAGATGAAGGCAATAAAAGATAAGAATGAGGACCTCGAAGCAAGATCTCGCAGGAATAATATTCGGGTGGTGGGTATCCCAGAAACAATTCCGCAGCAGAACATGGTCTTTATTGAAAATTCTGTCAAAGAGTTTCTGCAGGGGCCGGCTCTGTTGTCACAGTTTCTGGTAGAGAGGGCCCACAGTATTACACAACAGGTGCCGAGGCCTCACCTTTGAAAACTGTAGTGTCCTGAAAGCCGGCTAGAAGACCCGGATGTCGTTTGCTGCAGCCAAGCGGGCGCTCCGGGATAGACAGCTCCAATATTCAATGCAATACCCTTCCAAGCTACGGGTGCAGCACAATGGGAGGGTGCATTTTTTCACAAGCCCGGAGGCAGTGCATGAATTTATCTCTCCTGAAATAGGATGCAGCAACGGTGTATCACCGCAGACTGACTCGATTTTGGCAGGCCTGCTAAAATGTAGTGTACTCTTGCTTGCAAGTGACTGATATGGTTCGAAGGCCTTTGTGTACAGCGGGCTCGATGGCCGCAGTGTCAATAGTTAAGGACATGTATTGAATCAGCCCAGCGGCGTACATGGAAAGAAAAAGAGTAGCTGACCTCCGCTCGACGATGGGAAAGCGAGGGGCCACATGGGTGGTAGTATCCGGCGTCCCCGGGCTGTTGCTCATGCTGATGTTTTTGTTGGGGGGTCCTCGAGGAGGGGAAGGGGTCGCTGCCGGTTGAGGGTGGGCAGTGTGGGTGGGGGCTGTGGGATTTGTTCGGGAAGGGGGGCTGGGGAGGGGAGTTGCGGGAATACGGTGCCGGTTTGGCTGCTGTGTGTTAATACAAAATGGTTCACATCGTCTGAGTTGGTTTGTGTGCTTGGCAGCGGTATGAGTTGTCATGGGATGTAGTCCAGCTCTTTTGTTTTGCCTGCACCCCAGTAATGGCATATAAGGCGATTAGCTGGAATGTGAGGGGATTGAATGATCCACGGAAGGCGCTGCAATATTGTGAGAGGCATGGGTCACGCATAGTCGTGCTCCAGGAGACCCATCTCAAAGGGAAAGCAAATGAAGGAGTGGCCAAGAACTGGGGGGACAGCAAGTTCTATACGACATACTCATCCTACTCGGCAGGAGTAATGACGCTGATCCATAAGTCACTGGGGTTTCGGGTGAGCGGCACAGTAATAGATCAACGAGGGAGGTATGTCAGTTTCTGGTGCGATAGGTTCCACGTCTCTGACCCTATATATATATATATATATATATATATATATATATATATATATATATATATATATATATATATATATATATATATATGGGCCAAACGTAGATGACCCAGACTTCCATCCCGTCTTGTCAGCACTTGGTGCATTGCACAGAGGATTGCACACTACTCCAGAGTACGCTCTCGGATCATGCGCATGTGCTATGGTCCCTGCTCTTGGGGGAAGCGCCCCCTCACCCACACCGGAGGTTTAAACCAGCAGCGCTGCTCGACATTGCCTTCAAAAATGACATATATAGTTTGATTAAACATTTCTTTGAAGAGAACCTGGGCACAGTGGCTGGTAGGGGAATATTGTGGGAAACCTTCAAAGTGGTGTTAAGAGGTGGATGCCCGTCTACAGAGTTGGGGGTACTGAAGCAGATTAGGAGGAAAGTGACAAAAGCGGAGCTTGAGATCAAGCACTGGGAGGAGGAGGTGGGGAGGTCGAGCAATCCGGGGGTGCTCTCTAAATTAAAAGAGGGACTGGACCGGTTTCACAAATTAGCGGATCAGGAGGTGAAGTATTTTGCGAGACCGGCAATGGCGTGTAGGTACGGGCAGGAAGGGAGGCCTGGTAGACATCTAGCGGCATTAACGCGGTTCGAGCGGGGGCACATGGATATTGCGGCTGTGAGGTCGCCCGAAGGAGGGGTAGTCGTGAAGCCCAGCGAGATAGCCAAGACTTTCTGCGGGTATTATGAAGCCTTTTACTCGTCGAGAGGCACTCTTCCTGGAGCGGTTCTCACAGAGTATGTTCGGGAGGCGGCTCTACCCCGGTTCAGCGTATAAGCGGTGGAAGCATTGGCGGCCCCCCATTTCGGTGGAGGACATTTTGAGGGCAGTGCAGGATCTCCCATCATCCAAGGCGCCCGGATCTGACGGCATAACAGAGTTTTATAAAGAGTGGGGTCCGGAAGTGGCATGCACAGGTTGGGAGCCTGGAAGGAGGGTATGGCATCAGGACTACTCCCTCCCTCTATGAGGAAAGCGGTGGTTACGTTAATCCTTAAGCCGGGCAAAGACCCGCTGGAGTGCTCGTCCTACCGGCCGATATCTTTGCTCACTCTGGACACAAAAATCTTTGCCAAGGTATTGGCAGACCGCCTACTCCCACATATCACACAGGTAGTTCACGGAGACCAATCACGATTTATCCCGGGGAGGTTGACTTCGCTGAACCTTAGGATGATTTGCGATTCTTGCCCAAATTGATCCGTCCAGGCAGGAGATTGCGGCATTGTTGGACATGGAGAAGGCGAAGGCATTCAACTCGGTAGAATGGGTTTATCTATTTGAGGTCTTGTCCCAGGTGGGGATCCCAGAGTATTTACTCAGAGCCGTAAATTTGCTCTATGTGGGTTCCGGAGCTAGGATCAGCATTGGAAGTACGCACTCAGACCCGCTCAGGCTCGGAAGGGGCACTAGGCAACGGTGTCCCCTTTACCCCCTATTATTTGCTATAGCAATCAAAGTCCTGGCTTGTAGGATGTGGCTGTATCACGCCCATGGGGGGTGGGGTGAAAGAACCAATTTGGTTGTATGCTGACGACACCATTCTGTTTGTGAGAAATCCGGGGACAAAACTGGGTCCACTGACGCAAGAAATTGCTGATTTTGGAGCGGCCTCCGGACCTATGCTGAACTGGTCCAAGACAATGCTATTTCCCCTGAATCAAGCTACTGTTCGCCCGAGCAACACCGAAGGGTTTGGATGGGAGCAATCGGTCGTAACGTATCTTGGAATTAAGATGAGCAGGGGGGTGCAATCACTGCTTAGGGACAATCATATGGATTACTTGCAGACCCCGACGACGAATGTAGAGAAGTGGTGCAGGCTCCCGCTTTCGATAATGTGCAGGGTTGCCCTGGCCAAAATGGTGGTGGTGCCCAAGCTCCTCTATATTTCAAAACATCCCGGTTTGACTTCTTTCGTAAGGTGCCCATCCAGTTAATCAAGCTAACCTGACACCCAAAAACCCTGCAGATTGGATGGGAAGCGCTGACACGCCCGTGGGCAGAGGGGGGGGGGGTAGGTGATGCCAGGTGCTCCGCAGGGACCCCCCCCCCAACCCCCATGTAGCGGAGATCGGTTGGACCATATTCCTTACAGGGGGTGTTGATTTCGGGCAAAATTGCAGATAGGCGGTGGCTTGCACGGTGCATGCGTGGAGGAGGGCTCTGAAAAGGCTTGGTGGAACATCCCTTCGAACCGGGTACCCCGCTATGGCACATACAGGTTCTACAGCCGACGTGCAATGCCGCCCTAGCTCGGGACTGGGGCGGGGACTGAGCGGATGGAGGATCTGTATCCTGACGGGGTGTTTCTGTCGCAAGAGATATTCTTTGATAGGATGGGGGGGTGGGCTTCAGCAGAGACTGCGGTATCTTAGAATTAAAGTTCAAATCAGGGAATGGTAACCGAATTTCCCCGCCAGGCCGGACACTACACCACTCCTACACTATTTCAGGAACTCCTCCGGTTGTCGTGGGGTGCTATCCTCCATTTATAAGCTCATACTGGCTGATACGCAGCGCAAACCCCCCCAAATATAAGCAGAAGTGGGAGGAGGATGCAAGGGATTCGTATAGCACCAAACAATGGAGGGTGCTGTGCGGGGTTACACACATGGGGGGCCCTTAGTTCTAGGTTGCAACTAATACAACTTAAAATGCTTCACAGGGCATACATCACCCCAGCTCGGATCCACAAATAGGACAAGTCCAGGCCGGCTAGGTGCCCGAGATGTCTCACTGATCCAGCAGAACTCAAGCACATGCTGTGGGATTGTGCAATGTTAAGACCCTTCTGGGAGAATGTAATGAAAATTATGGTCGGATATGTTGGGTCACCCCGTTCCATGTGCACTAATGTGTGGTATGTTTGGATCATCGCCGAAGCGGTATCGTAAACTGCTGGTGACCTGCATGATAGTGGCCAGGCGGTGCATTTTGATGAGGTGGATTAAGGCAAACCCGCCCGTGGCCTCCAGGTGGCTGGCGGGCTTGATTTGGCTGAGCAATATGGACAGAGTCAATGCAGCCCTATGTAGGATGTAGTGTAAACTCAGGGATATATGGGGGCCCTTCACAGCCTATCTGGTAACTTTGGACACGGCTTCAGTCTGAAGGGGGCTATTGGAAGGGAATGCACGATTACCTGCAATCTGTGGGGTTTCTGGTGTGAGCGCATGTCAACGGCAGTGAGCTAACTTATGTTTATGTGTCTTTTGTATGTAATAAATGATGACCAGGTGAATGTACTCGATGTGAAACGGTCAATAAAGACAGGTTTAAAAAAAAAAATAAAAAAATAAAGCGCGTCTTACTTCTATTAAGGACACGGAAGCGAGCATCAAGCTGCTCTTTCTTTTATTAATTATAAACAGAAAGCTCAGCAGCAAGTATGTATGCACCTTACTGAGAGCAAAGGTATGCATAACAAACAAAAACGTGCATTAAAAAACAAACATCAGAAAACTAGTCTATAACTGTCCCAAGAACCAAAAGAACTCCATTTCCCAGGAGACTCCAACAAAGTTCAGCAAAGGTCACCAACATGTGACATCAGTCCACCAATAGGCATATATCTGTCCATACAAACAGTCCTGAACATTATGTAACTTCCTCTTTCGAGGCTGCAAACTTGGCTGTTCAAGAAAAACCGGTAGAATGAAACTGCAACTGAAACCGTCTTGTGGAAGAAGAAAACTGAGCCGATCCGAAGAACAGGAGGACTTGTCTGTAGCCACTGTCAGACAACTAGAGTTAGTTCATGCATATGACAACCCTAGTTCCCCTTACGGTGGTGGGAGAGAAATTAGTTTGTTATTCTGAAATGCACATAGTTAGCAAATGACAATAACCAACCCCCCCCCCAAGCAATGCGATCAATGACTGCCCTCAAACATGTCTTGCGCTACCATTTCTCTCGTTGGGCGGGATAATGCTTGCCCCCGTGTCTTTAATAGAATCAAGATTTTCTAGTAAGTTATTATAGAAAATCTTTATTCTATGTCAAGACCGAGAGGCTCACATTATGCTTGTTTAAAGCTTACTTACCACAACAGATGCCGACTGTTCTACCGGTTTCAGGTAGAATTGCTTAAAAATGTACTCATCTGCCCAGTCAGCCATCCTCATGACGTCTTCTAGGCGGACTCCAACTTGAAAGGGATTAGAAGCCATGGCCCCTCTCACGGAGTGGGCTCCGAAGTGAAGGGTATCTATTCCTGCTTGTGTTAGAGTCCAATGCACCCAGCGTACTAAAGTTAGGGCGGAAACAGCCTTGTGCGGTTTACGCAGTTATCAACTGCCCATTAGGAGAGGTTCTAAGAGGGGCTGTTACTTCCTCGTAAACCTTCAAACATCTGACCAATCAAAGCTTTGCCTGTTCCCTAAAAGCAGGGTACGAAATCACCCTTGAGTTGCATCTCGTCCTCCTGTGTATATGAAACACAATACCATCAGGAGAAAAAGTCCTGCCTGCTAGAGCGAGAGCTCTGATGTCAGAGTCCCTTCTGCAAGAGACCAGGAAGAGCAGTGTAGTAAGTTTGCCCGTCAGAGCAGTACAGGATAACTCCTCATTATGCGGCCATGACTGAAAAAGATTGAGCACTTTGTTAACGTCCCAAAGCTTGTCATAGCGGGACGGACGGAGGCGGTACTGTAAGCCGACACCTTTGAGTAGTCTGCAAACGAAGTGGTGCTCTCCTGCTGGAACCCCCTGGACGAGGTCGTGGCCGGCAGAAATTGCCGATCGATGGGCGTTGACCATCCTGTAGGCGAGACCTCTTTCAATTAATGAGGCTAGGAAATTTACTGTCTCGTCTATAGGTGCTGAAACCGGATGAAACTCTCCGTTTTGGCCCAGCTTTCCTCGATGAGGCTGACTGCCATGCGCGACATGCCAGGAACTCTCCATCTTGACCTTAAATCCTCCAGGCTGCTAGGATCAGATCCGCTGAGCAGAAGAGGGTGACATTGCCCTGGCAGATCCAGCAGGAGATCTGGAAGCTGAGATAGAAGGATTGGAAAAGCCGAAGAAAGTTCCAGAAGAACTGGATACCAGGTCTGAGAGGTCCAGACTGGGGCAATGAGGACCAGCTCCGCACGATCCTGATGGGACTTCACCAGGGTCCTCGCTATCATGTCGAACAGGGGAAAGGCGTAATGGATCCCCTGGGTCCAATGCTGTAGAAATGCATCCGTCGCAGCCGCTGCTGCTGGATCCGGCCTCCAGCTGTAAAACTCTGGTAGCTGGGTGTTCAGGCGAGATGCAAAGAGGTCCATTGACATTGGACCCCAAACTCGTTGGAGGCGGAGAAAAATGTCTCAGTTGAGCCTCCAATCGCTGTAATCTGAGGAATGGCGGGAGTGCCAGTCCTCTAGCACGTTCGTGAGACCTGGGAGATACTTTGCCGTGCCGGAGATTCGATGTTCCAGACAGAAGTGCCAAAAGTCTTTTGCCAACTCTGCTAGAGGCCTTGATTTGGTACCACCCAGATGATTGATGTACCTTTCTGTGGAAATGTTGTCCATTTTCAGCAAGATACAGCAACTCGCTCTGCCTCTGGCAAAAGACCGCACCGTGAAAGAGCCCACGAGGAGCTCCAGGCAGTTTATATGCATTTCCAACTCCCGGGGAGACCAATTCCCTCCCGTGGCGACTGAGCTGCATCTCGCTCCCCAACCGGAGCGGCTGGCATCCGATTCAATGACAATATCTGGGGTGGATCTGAAGATGGCTCTGGCGTTCCAGTCTTCCATGTGAGTGAGCCACCAATTCAGTTCCGTTCTCGCGGCCAGCGAGTGTGTCAGACACAGAGTAGGAGAGGCTCTGTCTCAGGTACTGACCTTTTAGCCTCTGCAATTCTCGGTAATGAAGAGGACCGGGAAAAATTACCTGGATGGAAGAGGGTAGGAGGCTGATTACTCTTGCAGAGATATGAGGTTCCTCTCTAGGAGTCTGCGAATATCCCATCAGGTCGAGTGTATCTTGGCTACGGGGAGACAGAGATGTGAATTTTGGGCATCTACCACCAACCCAAGAAATTCCAGACTCTTGGATGGACAGAGGATCGATTTCTCCCAATTTATGAGGAAGCCGAGACTGTAGTAGGTCGATGGCCAGCCTGGCCTGTTCTACCAGCGCTCAAGAATGAGCCAGGAAGATGTCGTCTAGGTAGACCTATAGATCTGACCGCCTGCTCTCAAACGAGCTACTATGGGCCTTAGGATTTTGGTAAATGCCCAAGGTGCTGAGGAGAGCCCGGAAGGTAAACTCATGCACTCCTGGTCTCGGTTTTTCTAGGAAAACCTGAGATGGCTTACGTGCACCTGGTGTATGGGTAGTGCAAGGTAAGCGTCCTTCAGATCCAGGTGCACAAGCCAGTCGTTTGGTCTCAAGATGTCCCCGAGCATGTGGATCCCTTCCATCTTGAAATGACGGTAGACAATGAAATCGTTGAGAGCCCTTAGATTTATCACTTGCCGTGCTTTCTGCTTCCTGCAAACCAAAAATAGGGCTGAGGATGCCGTCCTGGCTCGAGCAGGGGCAACTCGCCTGTTTCAGGTATAAAGCTGTGTATTTCGCTGTCTAGCGCCGTCTCGTCTACTGTTGACATAATTATCGGAGCGGACGACTGGTCTGATAGGGTTTTAGCAAAAAACTAAGCACAGGCCGCACGCTACCCCCCATGACCCAGGCGTCTCCTGAGTCCCAGGCTCGCGCAAAGAGAGCTAATCTCCCTCCTATGGGCGTCTATAGCACGGGCGCTGCTATGGGTACACTGACCTGTGGATTGTTGCTGGGCTGAGTATCTTGTGCCTCTTCTCCAGCCACAACCTCTTCCCTGCTCTCTTGAGGGGAAGAATGTGTCCGAGCGGTCCTGCCAAGCGTTGTGCTGATCTCTGGAGCGTTGAGGTCTTCTATCAAGTGAGAAAACAGCCGGAAGAGCGACCACTGCCTCGTCCGGCCCTGGAGAAAATTTTGGGAGCGAAAACAGTTTTAATGGAGGCCTGATTCTTATCCAAGGTGGTAAAGGTGCCAACGAACTTTGACATCTCCCTCATAAATGGGTCCCTGAAAAGCAAGCCCTGCTGCTCCTGACTCAGTGTCTGCCAATTCCCCCAGTTTAGCATCAATCTTGAACAGGATGCCTTTCCGGCGCTCATCCGAGATGGCACAGCTGGCATTTCCCAGTAGACAGAGTGCTCTTTGAGCCCAACCCGGAAGAATTACCGGATCAATGGGGGGGGCGGGGCCGTTGGAATCAATGGCCGCTTCAGCTAGGTCCATTATTTTCACCAAGAGACCATTGACGTCCAGAACTCTGTCCTGGCAGGACTTCCAGGCGCGGTCAATACCCTTCCTTGGATCTTTCACATTCTTTCCCAGAAAGGTGATCATTTTGGAGTCTAACTCCGGAGTTAGAGCCACTTTCCGCGGAATCTCAGGGCGGGGGCATTCCGCTCTCAGTCTGGCTCGAACCTCTTTGTCTAGAGGCTTACGTAGCCTGGCTTGGATGTAACCCGTTGTTCTTGACAACGGTTCCCAGTCGGTAGATCTGGAATGCACTAGATCTTCCGGCGCAAACATCCCCCTAGAAGGAGACTGTTCCCCGGCTGTCTTCTTGTTGATGGGAGCTGCAACAATCCCCGAGGTTGAGGGTCGAGACCCTATGGTCTGAACATCCTCGTCAGAGGAGGAAGAGGACCGATCCCGACATCATAGACCCCTTTGGCTTTGTCATCAGTGCCCTGTCGATATCCTTCCAGGCTTGAGGGTCTAGCACCCCAGTTGTCTTCCTCAGGGTGAGAGGGTCCATCTAGGAAAGGGGCTTCCTTCCGGTTCATAAAGGCCTTTTTCAGCCTGGAGAAGGCATCTGAAACAGCAGCAGTGGCAGGTTCTGGCTGGCTCAGGGTGAGGGGTGTGGGGGCATTTGAAGGTGCCTTCTCTTTTGCGTCTTCCTTCTCCCTGGTGGGGAAGCCTCTTGCAGGTGCTCCTCCATGCTGTCCAGGCGCTGCTGAATGGTTAGGAGCATCTCCAAAACAGCTCTCTTAATGCTAGACTCCACAGAAGATCCTAGTACTTTCCTGAGGCTGTCTGCCACTGCATCGATTTTATAGGCATCCTCCTCATAGTCTGACCAGTCCTGGTTTGCCTGAGGGGAATACTGAGCTGCCATAATGTATATAATGCACTGCACCTTTCACTCACTTCTTTGTTTGTTTTTTAAATATATATTTCTTTTTTTTCCTTTTTCTTATGTCTTTGGGCAACAGACTGCCTTCTCTCTAGTCCACTCTGATCAGGTAATGGGGCTGTATGATAGTGTCCCAAGCCTCTTTCCCTGTGTTCTTATTTCTCTCTCCTGTTTTTTTTTTTTATTTTATTTTTTTATATATATTAAAAAAAAGGAGCCACTGAAGCAGTAGCTGGCTTCTGGCGGTCACGTTTGCAAAAACCGTTATGTAAACACAACGGAAATGCGCTCGCGAGTGCCAGAAGCTAAAGAAAAGGACCAAGAGCTCAACGGAGCTCCCTCTAGTGGCCGTGGGCGGAGCCGCGGCCACAGAGAAATTCCTAGAGGCTTCCCTGAGCTTCGGAGAGCCGAAGCGGGGAAAAAAAAAGGGACAGAGCCGCGCGAGGCTTGCTGAAGCAAAGCTTCTTATGAAGTAATAAAACCGAGATGAGAGATCGAAGGGCTCCCAGCGTTCTGACGCCAGCAGGAAGCAGCTGGCGTCGGAGACGCGAACAACGGGAGATGAGAGGACGTGCAAACCTCAGAAAAACATAGAAAAAGAGGAATCACAACGAATAAGCGTTACAATGAACAGCAAAGTAATTAAGCAATAACATGAAAAAACGCATATCTATTCAAGTATTCAGTGCGAGATTGTGAAATCATTGACTATAGTAAAATGAACATGAAATGAACGTATCTTGCTGTGAGCAGCAAAGAAAGAGGAAGTTACATCATGTTCAGGACTTTTTGTATGGACAACTATATGCCTATTGGTGGACTGATGTCACATGTTGGTGACCTTTGCTGAACTTTGTTGGAGTTTCCTGGGAAATGGAGTGCTTTTGCTTCTTGAGACAGTTAGACTAGTTTTCTGATGTTTATGCGTTATGTATTGCACCTTTTTGTTTGTTACGCATACCTTTGCTCTCAGTAAGGTACATAAATTCTTGCTGCTGAGCTTTCTGTTTATAAATCATAAAAGAAAGAAAGAAAGAAAGAAAGAAAGAATGAGAAGCTTAATGTGAGCCTCTGGTATATAGAATCTGAGAAACCCAAGCAGGCAAGTGCCCCAGGTGAATCAGAATGAGGGGGGAATGAACGCTGTGAGTGAAGGCTGGGAAAGCTGACAAGGTTTCGGGAGCCTGAGAAACCCGAACAGGCAAGCGCCCCATGTTCATCAGGACGAGAAACGTACAAACACTGAATCAAGGGTAGGAAAGCAAACAAGGTTACAGTACCCTGACAAACCCCAATGGCGAATACCCCATGTGAATCAGAGTTAAAGCAATACAATCATTTCATAATTCAAGGTTGGGAAAGCTGACAAGGTTGAGGCAGCCTGAGCAATCCTGCGTGGGCAAGCACCCTGTGTGAATGGAGTGAAAACAAGTCTGTCAGAATGCTGTAGGACTGCGGGGCATCTAAGAGCCCTGCAAATGACTGTTCGAAAGAGGACCGAGAAAATGGAAACCTTGGGAAGTCTTGAGAAAAATCCTTGCTGTCCAGAGGAAGAGGGAACCATAAGGAGGAACTTAAACGTTGACTACGTCTGCAAGAAAGCTGTGGACTTGTTTTTTGTTTATATTAATGAACTTGGAACTAATCAACAGCGATCGGGCCAGACAGATGCTGAAGATAGAGGTCATTGCTCCGGTCTCGCTTTTTAGTCCAGTTTTCAAAAGCGGGAGGGACAGATTATTTGGATAGGAATTTGGAACTTTTAATGTTTTCTTTGTCGAGTAACATTAGTTTTAGTTTCTAGGTAGGGAACTTCCCTCATAGACATAGGGGAAGTTAATAGTTTTTACTTTTAATAAAGATCCTTAAAACAGGTCAGTCGGTGATAAGAGTCCTTCTTCTGGTTCGCCACAGCTCAGCAAACTTTGTCGTCAATGAACAAATGATGCAATTAAGTGGGCTTTCAAAGGAAGTCAGCAAGCTGTTACTTTTAGTCAAAGACCAGATCAACTATTTTATTTTATTGTTTAAAGTGTGGACCTAGCTTGAGAGCAGCAGAGAGCTGTACAGGGTGTGGGTACCAGACGTTTGGACTAGCATCTTTTAACAGCAGCGCAGTACTGTGAGTTGCAGACTTTGCATCTAGAGGGATTAGTCCTTGGTCCGCCTACAGCTGTCAGAATCATGTGAGTTGCGGGTGTACATTCATCATCCAACAAAACCAAATACATTGTCAAATATTCAACAGCCACAAGCATGGTGTATATTCCTATTGAAGCTCCTTTTTTTTTAGCATGCTCGTGACTGTCAACCCGTAATACCTAGAACAGAGGTTGTACAGTTGGTGGACGTCTCAGCAAGTCTCCAGATGAGAGCTTGTTCCGAAAAGAGAGAGGATCTTTAGCTTTGCAGCAGACAGAATGAGTGGTTTCATAAAAACAACGAACGAGAAACGAACAATGTGTTTGTCTCTCCTTTGTCATGCATACAAATGAGTAGGATGTGCTGCTAGTCTGTGTGTACATTTTAGATACAAGATGTAGAAAAATGAAGTATGAACATGTTTCTTTTTAAGCACTTGATTTTGTTTATTGAATTGTGTTTTATGAATAATAAAATATGTACATTTTTTGAAAATCCATGGATGTCTACCTAAATATATGTTAAACTGGTGGAGGTAAAAGTGTCAGAAGGGTACAAGATCTGACTCACAACGTGAAGGAAGGAAGCTGTTTTTGTGGGATCTTGTGTATTGTGTATTGACTTGTCCTCATCCCATACAGCCCCTAAAAAGAGGACTTCGCAGCTCTGTACAGCTGATAAAACTTAATAATAAATAAAAGCAACTTCTAGGAAGATAACCCTACGCCTGGCACATTCGTCACCAGAGACCACAAAGACCATCTCCTCCTCCACAATCTATTCCTACCCGTCAGTATATACCTAGCAACTATATTAATTTCTCTACATTTATGTTCCATCTCATCAAGAACAACAGACCTTAGTAGTGCCAGGGTCACAATCGCCCTTTAATTTCAACATGTGGTCTGTCCGGAATTGGTGGTGAAGGGGACCAAAACTATAGAAAATTAGTGTGAGCCTGTAAATTATAACTCAAAATCAGGCATTGCCAGGCTGCCCCTTTCCAGCAGCGCTATAAGCTTCAACCAACCGATCCTGGGCGGCTGTCCAGCCCAGATTAGCTCCAACAGAGTACTCAGTACCTTAAAGCTCTTAGGCAAAATAATTGCGACGTTAACAAATAAAAAAAGGAATTTAGGAAGTACTACCATTTTGATGAGCGATAGCCTCCTAAACTGTGAGAGGCAGATTTATCCACCTGGACATGGCCACCTACCTTAAGGGGCATCTAAAGCTCGCTCCAAATTTGCCTGAATACAAAACCCCAGATATTTACACAAACCAAACTGATGTGTAAAAATGAATGGGTGGTCATTTTAAACTACATTTTTTGTAAGAGAAAATATGATCAATTGGGAAGCATTGAAGCTCAATCAGAAGCATCTACCAAATCTCGCTGGGTCATCCATTATTGGCAGCAAATTTCTATGTGCCTTCTTCACAATCAGCATCATGTTATTGGCATATAGTGATGTAACCAATTTATGCGAGTACATCTGTAACTCTTTGTGGAAGTGAACCTCCCTAAGCAGCACAGCCACAGGCTCCACAGCTAGAGTGAATAACAACGGATAAAGATCTAATGCTAAGATCATCATGATACACCAGCGCGTCCTCGTCAGTCAATTACTGTATTACCATGGTCCGTTGATCTATTTTCAAACAGCCATGCCTACGTGCATTCCGGCTGCTGACCTTCCCCATATTGCCGCACTGGCCATCATTCGTCCCAGAAATGTATGTGTTCTACCAGCGGTTTCCCTGAATAGCTGCAACATAATTTGAAGATCTGCTAGTATAGCCATGTTTCCTTCAGTCTGGTATACGAGTTGGCAATTTCTCTGCTGCTTCTCAATGTTATCTAGTTCAGGCTGGATGGTGTGCCAAATCACAACTTCTTTGGATATACATATCCCTCGAATGAAGCATTTAAAAGCTCCCTATAGCGTAGATGAAGCCATGACCGATGTGTTTTTTTGAAGCAGTTCACCATTTTCCCCTTGTGAACGTTGCATCTAACAAGGCTTCGCTTGAAGCGCCAACATAAGATCCTTCTAAAAGTGGAATATGATGCCAATTTAACACAAACCAAGGAGTGATACAAACCAGGGAGTGATCCAATAGAATATGAGCCAAAAAGATACTATGATTTAACCATTGAGCTCCTACTCGCAAAATTAAAAGAAAAATCCATTCAAGAGGTAGCGTTATGAACCAAAGAATAAAGCCATCTCTCTGGAGTATGGGTGACCTGCCCTCCAAACATCCACCAAACCATACAACTACCACAAGGTTATGTATTTGGGCAGATCTATTACACCCCGGGCAGCAGTGGCTGGCAACCCATCCAAATGGGTGTCGAACATGTTCTTGAAAACACCACCGCAAATAATTTCCATGCATGTAACTGTTTGCATCCTCATCACCAACCAATCATTTTGATTTGATTGTTCAATACGCAGACCTAGCTTGAGAGCAGCAGGGCGCTGTGCACATGTAGGTAGCATTTGGACTGGAATCGTTGAACAGTAGCCACTGCAAGTTGCGGTCTATCTGTCGAGCCAATATCATGATTGAGTTCTAGAGGGCGGTTGCGTGACAAGTGAAGGATCGTTTGTGGATCCTCTCTTTGTGGACGAGTTGCTGTTTGAGCCGGTTGGTCTATTTGCTGCACAAGGAGCACGTGCACCAGATAGGTGGAACTCAGCTGCCAGATACTCAGGAGAGTTGGTGTTTAGGGCATAACTATTAACAAACGTAAGCCCTCCCCCAACCCCCGCACACATCCCACCCATCAGCATTTTGGGCAAAAAAACCTTCACCTACTCCGGTCAGGTGTTTTTTTTGCAATAATGCAACATTAATCTTATGCCTCTCTAAATACAATAATATCTTCCTAGTTTTCATAGGGTGGATCAGGGCACATTCTATGAGATCACATTTAGTAATGATTCCCGTTTGTGTCATCACATGACATTCCTCCATTAGACCCAAGTGGCTATGCAGTCAATTCAGAAGGGTTGGGCCTACCATAGGGCGTCCAGATATTGAGCCTGCATTACCAAGGTGGATATGTATACCGGATCTAGTGCGTCATTTGTCATTCAATAGTTAAAGGACCACACCAATTAAACCTTCGCTTGTCTAGTCTATTCTTGTTGATGGGTGTGTTATCCAACTATGGAGGAGAGTACTGATCTTCGCACTGGTCCAGCTCTTTTCTGAAATGCCAGGCACTCCAGCTACCCTCTGTGCAGCCCAGGCAGTCTCAGAGGTCTCTTCACAATCAAGTGGAGACTAGGAGACGAAGCCCCAGATTCACCACTGCAGTGGTGGCATAGGAGGCCCCCCTGCACAATAAAGGGATCAGCAGCGCTGTACTAATGCTCTCCTTTCTTCACCACCCCGATTGGGACGTCATCATTCTGCATTGAGGCTGCCATGGAACAATGGGGCCAATGAACATCCTGCAAACCTCAGGTAAATGGCCCAGAGGATTTTTGGGCCGGGCACCAGCTGGGCTGATGCAAAGTGGGGGGGAAGGGGGTCTCAGTCACACCCACACACCATCTGGGTCACTTCAGTTCACTGGCACGTCCTGCTCCTGCTGGGGTGACAGGCCCAGTTCCAGGTCCATCATCGGCTCCTTACCCCCGATGACGCACGCAAGAGTGAATTTCTGTTGGGTTGCAATTTACAGGATGCAATTCTAATGGAGGTGGTTCATTACAGCGGGCCGCGAGCTCCAAGGGACTGCTGCCATATTGCTGTGGTCCCTCTAGTTCTCCCATCCCCCACACTGCATAGGTGGTATACAAATGCAGAGTACCATCTCTCCCCTGGAAGTGGTCTCTTCCCTTCCTACATGTGTTTATCTTTTTGAAAGCGGTTTTGAATACTGAGTGCAGGCCTCAAAACGTGCATTCGCCGCTAGCTAGTGATAATTGATTCTTAGCGAGTAAGAAACGGTGAGGTGTGTTTTGTGGAGCACTGAGGATCCAAGTACTGTCCCAAAACATTGCATCATGCCCACATTTCTTAGCAGGACTGCTATCAGCCCAACTGTAAATATTTGTCATTGTGCCATTGCATGCGCACAGCATAGCAGCTCTGTTGATAAATTAGGCTACTTTGCTGGAATAAATAGCAGTCCTGTTCAGAGGTACAGATACAATCTGTGCCACTGAAAATATATACAGTGTTAATAAGTTGGCAAACAATCACTCCGTTTCTTGGCGAGTAGTCCGAATGTAGATTTGGGAGTCCTTCTCGGTTGACTAAAGATTCCCTGTTGCGTTTGCCCAACAGTAACAATATAACTTTAAATCAGATCTTTAGATTTCATGCGCTTAAGGAAAGGTATTGAAGGGAAAAGTGTACCTCATTCCTTTCCAAAAACAAAAAATTGGAAAATGGATCCTATTTAAACATCACAAAAATGGATTTATATTTTTGAGTGGTCAACCTACAAAATAAACAACCGCATCCTTAACATGGTAAGTCAACAAATGAGCACTTTTCCCCTCCTGAAGATCCACACTTAGTGGTGAAACACGTGTAGAGGTCTCTCTGGAACAACTTAACTAAAAAAAATAGATTTTTGATTACTACAAAAGCTGCAGGAAAAACCCCCCCAAAAAATGAAAAATGTAATGCATCCTCATTCCTTAAGCGCATGAAATCTAAAGATCAGATTTAAAGAAAATATATACCGCACTGCTTCTACCTGCTTGCGGTGTGTGGTCAGAAAGGGAGTTAAAGTTCAGACCACATGCCTAGCTATGCAATTGGTGTGCTTCTGCGATGAAAAGAAAAAGTATAAAATGCTGATGCTGCTGCAACTGTGCTGCCTCTATTAAAGCCAATTAAGCAGAAATGAAGCACTTGTTTAAGACAATTTTCATTTTACACAATACTACCTGTGTCCTAAAGCAAAGTGAAAAGCATGTTCACGATTCGGTATGCTTTAATAATACTGTAACCTACAAAATGCAGGCAGTTGAACAAAACACAAATTCCTTTTTATATTACAAAGAAAGTATTATCTTGATAGAATCATTAACAAGGAAGAGTAAAAAAATTAAACGGACCAGGTCTCATCCCAGTTGCTTCTTTCAAGGAACTGTGTCTAAAGTAAAGGGTGAATTTGCAAGCTGCTGCTAGCCAGGCTGTCACCAGTGAGCTCCATGATTTATGGGGGTGCTGCCATAAATCGCATATGCAAGTGGTACACAAGGAAGAATTAAAAAGGGCCATATTGACAAGATTTCTGTGCGTAAAAAGGCCTAGTACGCACCTTATCTGGAGGGCTGATTCTCGTTGCACGGTTCGTAATTTCTTTAAGTTGAGAAACGGCAGCTGTCCAGTTCTCAACTTTAAAAAAAGATAGGACCCCAGTAAGCATGACAGGATGCTAATAGCAATAAACCCGTCCATGCTGGGGACATTACTGGGTCTTGTAATGCCCCAGGGCTACACTCGGCCCCGTTACACGGCCATGGGGCATTACCCGACCTGGCAACGCCCTTGCTTGGAGTTTATTGCTTAAATGAAGTTACCCGATTATCTGAGCATTATTTCATTATGTATGACATGTATGGAACGCCCAAACCCTGGGGTATCACAGTGTTCGGTTACAGTGAGAGAAGGAAAGAACAGAAGGTACAGGCCCTTCAGTGCATTAATCATACTTGCCATGTTTTTAGAAGCCTTTTGAAGGTCATGTAGGATTGTTCGTTTCTGATATTGGCAGGGAGAGTGTTTCAGAGAGTACGTACGGTAACCCCACAGCTGGCACCTCCTGCCCTTTTGCTCTTGTAGCGAGGGGTGACCAAAGAGATACTGGAGCTAGATCTTAGCTATCACATGGGACGTTTCTGTGATAAATTGTCATTAAGGTAGGTGGGCGCCTCTTTCTGGATGCACTTGTGGGCCAGAGTTACAGTTTGAAGTCAATCCGTGCTTCAATTGGCAGTCAGTGGACCTTGCATCTTATTGCAGAGATGTGGCCTTATCGTTTCTGTGCGTTTCTTAGATACAACACATTTTCCTTCCCTTCCTGGTGCAGAGAGGATTCGCTGGGATGGCCATTTTGTGCTCCAAGGGAACGGGTATTACGTTAACACGTTTGCAAAGCAACAATTTGGTCATGGCCCCACACCTTTATTGGCCAATAAGATTGGGGGAGGAGCTCATCCCTCATTTGGATAAGAAGCTGTGCATTTTACAGCTGCTTCATGAATACTGTTGGTACAAACAGCTTCTGGTATTGTGTCAAAACTTATGTTTGAAGCAAACATTGGCTTCCAGCTTTCCCGTTATGCGTCTCTATGCCTTTGGCTTGAGTATTTATACAAACAGTAAATGAACAGAATAGGGAAGGGCCCATTACTCTATTCATCTATATTAATTTTTTGATAGCGCTAAAATCGCCCAAAGGCCTCGAAGCGCTCACAGAGACAGAAACAAACATATATACAAAGAGGTGGCCTGCATGAGGTTGATTTACCAGAAGAAACAGAACAGGGGAGACAGTAACTTACTCTGCACCCTCATCAAATAGACAGGTCTTAAGCGGCTTTTTGAACAGATTGGACACACCATTTTTTCATAACAGAGGGAGAGTTCCAAATTGTTGGGGCCCAGAAATTTAAGTTAGTACTACCAATTATTTTAAATAGTTGACAGGGTTGCAGCAAATCTTGGTTATTGTTGGAACGCAGATTTCTCCTGATAGGGGCTTTCATTATTTTTCTAGAAAGATTGGCACGCACCAGTTAAGACATTTGAAGATCATCGCTGCACCCTTAAACTTGATTCTTAGTGCAACCGGGAGCCAGTGAAGATGCCTCCTGGCTGTAGAGGTCTTAGAATGTCGGCCACTCATCGAAAGGCTGGTTCACAAAATAGACAACCCAGGGAACTAGGGCCTCTGCAAAGTCCTTAAATAGTTTAGCTGGAAATACATCTCCCTTACATGAGGAGGGCCTTAGTTTATGAATAATTTCAAGGACCTCTATCTCAGATATCTTTTTAAAGGAGAAGGTTTCGGGAGAAGATGGAGCATGGTGAGACGCAAGCTTCCGTAACCTGCAAATGCACAGGAGTCTCTCACCAGCTCCTGGCATTCCTGCATCGTGTCCTGCTTGTGAAGTTGCTTTTTTTCTTTTCATCGGTGAGACGACTGGCTCAAATGCTACTCAAGTGCTACTCTTCCTCCTAACATTCATGCTGTCCCGTCCCCTTAACCAGTATGTTTGGCAATTAAGCCCCTTTCCTGAAAGAAGCCTAGGTGTATTCAGAACTGGGGTGGGGATTGCAGCTTCCATCTTAAAGGGAGTGTGTGTATGGAGCAAAGTGAGTGATGGTTATGGGGCAATACAAATAATGAGACAAATTTGGAATCAGAATCCAAGCACAAGGCTTTCTAAGCATGAACAGGCTTCAAGGTTGTAGTGGCACACATCACAAATCTTATGAAAATACTGAATACATGATTACTAAAGCAACACACTTGCTTGTTAGGCCATGAAATTTAAAAGGCAGATGGGAATTTACACACTTTTTCTTCTGACTTTAGCCTAAGGCAAGGGCTTTAAGTGGAGTAGAACAGAACCCTGGCAGTCTCCCAAAACTGGAAATGGGCAGGGGCTTCATACTTCACCAATATGGACTTGACTCCAATTTCGACGTACTGCATTTGTCAAATCCACGGTCATCATTCTGTTCCTAAATTCCACTTTGATTTTATGCAAAACGGCAAGCCTCCAACATTCAGGGCCTCATATAGCCACGCACAGGTGAGTCACATAGGGCCCTGCACTCAGAGAGGTCACATGTATTGCAATTAATATAGTGTGTTTTGTAGAGGTAATGCGTGACTTCCAGACACAAAGCTCTATTTCATGCCTGTCCCTCGTTAACTGTGCTGCGACGCCTTGGGAGGCCAGTAAATAAATCCTACCCAGCAGACAAGCGCACAGGGCACAGCATTCACTTAACTATCTTTGTTAACAAGAGCATTCAAACGAGGCACAAGTTATACGAGAGATGGCTTCTTCGAGAACCATTGTATTCAACAAGACCTCAGGTTTTGGTGAGATGCACTTCAATCAGGGCATTTTGTATGCTGAAATCACCAATTAGCTACCCACATATATGTATTCATTTAAAACAATTACATTTGCCACACAAAATAAACCCTTATTGTCATGTGAAATTATTTGACAAACCATGAAGCGTTTATTTTTTGGGAGAATGTCACATTTTCCTCATATCATATAGATGAGTCATGCCTTTGTCATGCAAAGAAAAAACAACCAACTTACTTTTTCATGAATCATATTTTATTTTATGTTCAAAAACTAGACTCGCTTACAAAACTACCAGCCATTTGGGGGAAATTATGATACAAGTGTACTCTTTTTGTTTAACTTATTTTTTTAAAGAAATGTATATATTTGTCTTAATAATGGGTTACGGTTTGCGTACTTTTCAATTACTTCTGATAAAACAGAGTATTATAGAAAA
Source organism: Ambystoma mexicanum (assembly GCF_040938575.1). Classification (NCBI taxonomy): domain Eukaryota; kingdom Metazoa; phylum Chordata; class Amphibia; order Caudata; family Ambystomatidae; genus Ambystoma; species Ambystoma mexicanum. Next base: position 549,441,757 of record NC_090932.1, read on the forward strand.
CCAATATGTGGGCGAGGAGGGTAGAGGAGAAGCGTGCAAATGAGTTATGATACTTTTGTCAGGATGTTGGAAGAAAGGCTGCTGGCTTGGAGATGTGGTTTTCCCTTGTCCCGGCCCTGTGCTAATTTTGTTAACATTTGAGGAAATTGACTATCTCATACAAACTTTATTTGGTCTAAAGACCATCAAAGTACATCCAAATACAAAAGCTTAAAAAAAATAATAATAATACAAAATAAAAAAAGTCGTATTACATAACATGCCCTGAGGTGAAGAAAATGTAGGGAGAACAACAGTGGACAAGGAACAGGCCCCATTCAAGCTTATGCCAAATCATGGGGGGCCCTCTACATTAGACCCCAGTTGTCGTTATCCTAAAGGAATATGGTTCACACCAGTTTGGGGATTATTAGATGGGGAGTCTGCAGAGTGACCATTTGGATCTTGCAGGGGGTTCTGGGCGATTGAAATTCCACCCTTGGCCGAGCGACCATCCCCTCTGGATCTTCCCAAGACCCTCCTGGCCACTCTCCAGTCCCAAAAAGTCAGCTTAACAGAGTTGTAGGAGCTTCAGCCATGGGTTCTAATTCTAAAACATCCCACCAAGGATTCACTTCATTCGAGGGTACATCCTTTCGCGTTCCACAGCCAATACAGGCATTTGTTCAGTAGGGCGTCCCTTGGTTCCCTTTTTCTCTCTGCTAGTTTCGGTACCCCATGTAGGTAGACTATGGAAGGTGCAGACCCACCCTTATCAGAGCACACAGATAAGCGTCCCCTGTGGTAAGAACCAGGTGCTCCCAGGACGTTCGCTCTTGGACCTTTTACTGGACATGTTAGCTGCCCCACATTTGGGGAGGACATGGACTTGGGATAAAACACTTTGCGGCACTCTTGGGGCTTTATTCTAGGGTCGTGAGAGGCAGTAGTATAAGGCCGGTTCATAGGTACATTACTATGAGAAGCAACATGTTCTATATGTGTTGGTGGTTTGCCGCACTCCAGGGTTTGATTACCAAGTTCCTTGACCTTGTGGCAGGCAGTGGAAGGCTCCCCCTGTGCCGTTACGCCTCCCCTCCCTCGATTTCCTACTATGACCATGAGCAGTCTCTTAATGGCTGTCAGTTCAACGAGCACCTGGTCACACTTGCATGCCATGGTGGGGCAGGCACCCTCAGTTGCCCTGCTAGATTTCATGGTGGAACCATACGTGGCTTCTGGTTCAATAGGATTGGGAGCTCTAAATGGGGTTAGGTGGAGAAAGGAGCTGCCCCCAGGATTTATAGAAGAGAGATACTCACTCCAGGCGCTACTGGATGAACCAAAGGTGCCAAAAGCAGGCTTAGCAGTGGCAGCATAGGGCGTTGTAACTGCTGAGACCATGGGACTTGGGTCTTTGGAACACATATGGTGGTCAGCCTAGGGGGTATTGTTGATACAGGGTCAGAGGCCGAGCTAGTGAACCCCAAAATGCAACCAGGTAGCAGGGTACAGCCGATAGGGATGTTTTGAGGAAGATTCCCCGTTGCTGCTTCTAGCGACCTCGCTAGACCAGGACATAAGGAATCAAAAGGCAAATGCAGGGTAAGCACATCAGGGAGTTTGAAGGTGTCCAGATTGCCGGGAATGCCGGCTAGTACAAGGGATGGAGGGATTTCTGTTCCAGAGTTGCCTTTGACTGCACCAATGTCCGTGCATAGGGGGGTTTGTACTGATGGCAGGGGCAACAGGGTCTTCCCGAAACTCAACCCAGAGACCCTTTCCAGGGCAAGGGTCAGACTGCGCTCCCGAGTTCTCCAGTTCAGTATCAAGCAGCATCCCCTGATGGCAACCATTCACAACTGTTGGCACTTTCCCTAAATCAACATGGTTGCCCCCCCCCCCCCCCCCAACGAAGGGCAGACTTGTTCACCCAACAATGTGCGTCCTATGGCCGTGAGATTGCAGGTTGTGATGCATTCTTCCCCCCCCTTACGTCGCATCACCAAGGTCTTGCGTCTTGTGCTCGGGCTCGCCTTGTAGGCTGGATAAGAGGGCTGAGTTGCAGAGAAAGAGTGGGGGAAACTGAGGGAAGTGGGGATTTTTGGGGTTCCACTGCTTTCCATTTCTAGTAGTGTTCCAAAAATTACATACAACAAAGACCCATCTAAAAGTGCAGTCACCCGCCACAGTAGGCTACAATGCCCTACACTCCATTGGCAGTTTTCAACATGCTCTCACCTTGCTTCGCAGGGGGTTAACAGGTGATCTTTCAGCCAAGCAGCACTTCGGTGGACCACCCTGCGAGACGTCAACACCTGCTGCCCTTGGACCCCGCCGGGCTTCGGCCCCGTTTGGGGGAGTCCTCAGTTTAACTAGTGGAGGGGCGTGGCCAGCACAGTAACGCTAGCGGGTCTCCTGACCCCTGGGGGACATCAACATCCGCCGCCCTTGGACCCCGCCGGAAAAAGGCAATTGCTTACTCGCACTGCTTCAAGACCTCACTGGTAAATATGTTCTATTTCGATCACACCAAGGCAATCCTGCAGTAAAGGCACTTTTCCCTGTATGCCCCAGGGCCACGCCCCGATGTCCTTGAAACCTGTGGTCACAGCAAGAGACATTTGTTGGGTATTTAGCTTGCTTTAGGTTTTAAAAATAGTATTGCTTGGCGATTCCTTTAACATTCAAAATAACGCTGGTCTGTAGATTCTGAACTAGTTTGGACAATATCACCAAATATATACACCATAAAATGAAAGCAATCATGAAACTGATGCAAAAACAACAGTATACTCGAGTTAGAAAAACACAATCAGGTGTACATTGCATTCCAAAGTGAGATGGTATTTTCAAGCCAAATTTCGAAAACAATACCTGCAGCAAATAATATTTCTAAGTACAGCTGGGACTATACGTGTTCAAGGGCCTAAGTTGTAGAATGGTCTCCAATCCTGGCTTACTTGTTCAACAAAAATGTGTGCTCCTAGCCAAATCATTTTCTCTAACTGGGTCTATATTCTAAAATTAGAAGGAATGTATTCACCTCACATTGTTCACTACTCCAAAAAAAAAAAAAATCTTGCTCATGAAATTGCAGTATAGATCCTCAGTGGCCATTCATATATTGGACATTACAAAGTTCTTGTGTCTTGGTTTACTACTAACAACTTCTTTTAATGTAGAAGGGCTCCCCAAAATCGTAGGTCTGGTCCTGCCCACAGTGGTGCTGCTCGACCCCCCCTATCTTACACAATTATTTACAAAATGAGTTGAAATATTTATAGAATGAGTGAGACTTATTTATTAAACCGAAACAGTGTGAGATTTTTTTTTACACCGTGCAGAATGGATTTAAATAAAGCCACACGAGAACATGCTTAACCGTTTTTTTGTGCTCCGCTCTAGGCAAAGGCTTTGAAACTCTGGGATCGTCAGGAACTGCAAGAAATAACATTATCCTGGACTATGGCAGCTGCATTGTCTCAGCAATGCCATGGTACACAACACTACATTGCCAGTAAGGCAAGTCAAGCATGCTCCTCTGGAGTGTTTATTTTATCACAGTATCTTTCGTTGTGAGGCTTTAAAACTTACATCTGCAAAACCCAAGGGGGCATTTTATTTTTTAACAATAACATTACTTTGCATTCTGGAACTTGTATTCCTCCATTCAAGAAGGTGATTGCAACATTTCCACGCCCCAACACCGCCCAAACATCTTTATATACGGGTTTATAGATTTGCCACGCTGATTTATTTGGATTTCTGCACTGTTCAAGTCATCTTTATGAACCATAGTATTCTTGAAAGCCAACATTAACGCATACCATCACCAACTAGATCAAAGATGTTATGGGCCCAATTCATAGAATCCAGCGCAGAAGTGGCGCAAGCGCCGCACACCGAAAAGGAGGACGTGCCATCCGTGGCGCAAACCGGCAATTGCACGTCACGCGTATTCATGGATTTCCCGAGGCACCAGTAGCCGTGGCGCAATGACCATCAAGCAGCGCCAGTAACGCTCCCAACACGCCGTGGGCCAGCACACAGCCCTCCCATCGTAATCGCGTGAAAAATCTGCGCGCGCCCCAGCGTAAACACGTACCCCGGTCGCACCAGCCAAATCGCGAGGAAAGGCCCGCGCACAAGGCCCCCCCCCCCCCCCCCATCACCAGTGACCATACCCCGCAAGCAGCCCACACATGCGTCACCCGCCAACACCCGCGGCCATACCCCCACAGGAATCCCACACCACATGGGCTGCATCCCCTCTCCCCCTCCCCCTCCCCCTCCCCCCCCCCCCAACACCCGTGACCATAACCTGCAGGCATCCCACACCACATGCCCCCACCCCCCCCAAAACACCCGTGACCATACCCCGCAGGCAGGCCCCGACTCATGTCCCCCTGTCCCCACCAGTGACGGCAACCGCACAGCCCAAAACACATTGGACCAACATACAATCATGCAGCACATGTCAACCAAAATGCCACCACACGCTGCATACCCCCGGTGCACCTCAACACCCATCCATTGGTCATGCTCCATGTCATGGGAATCCTAAAATTACACATGCATGCATGTATGTGTGCACATGCACATGTAACAACATTGGTCAACAGCAGGGACACGCAACAGAGTCAAGGAAGAGTGAAACATGCACCAAACCATTGAGACCAGACACCACTTTGATTTCAACGGATAAAAAATACATTATAAAACATGCATGAAAGTCACATTCATTAACAAAAAGCAATAAAACTTGCATGCATCAAATCAAAAAACAAAAGAAAGTGAAACTGAAAAACAGGATGGAAAAAAAATCCAAAAAGTGGTCTATGTCAAAAACACAAATTATAACAAATCCATTCCTTCATGGTGCAAAATAAAAAGAGTCAACTATATACAAACATCCAGGGTCCATGGTCCCAAAACATGTATGAACTCCGCAACAAAACCATCCAAAAAGAAATATATACAAGATGTGGAGCAAAGTCCTGGAACTCCAAAAAAAAAAAAAAAGGGAAAAAACAAATGAAACCTACTCCTAATGAACTATGTATAGTGGCAGCGGGCTAGTCCTCTGACTCAACATTTCCCTCCCCACCAAACCCCCCATCCCCCCACAAGCTCTCGGCCAAGGCATCATCGAACTCTGCGTCGATTTCCAATAGGCGGGCCTGTGCTCTCCCCACGAGGGCTTGCAGGGACTCCAATGTGCTCCGCTCACACTCCCTGCAAGACTCCTCAAGTAACTCGGCCCACCTCTCTGCCCGATGCAGGGTATTCTCAGCCCTGGCCATGGTGAGTCATGCCCCCTGTGACCGCTTCCGCTCACCAAATCGCTCCAACACGGAAGACATCCTTGTTGAAAGGTTCACGTGTGCCTCCTGCCCGATGGCCGATACCTGCCCCCCCCTCCTCCTTTGGAAGCCCTGAGTCCTGTCGCCTCCTACGCAGAGCCTGCTGCCGCTGAATAGCCTGGCGCCTGTGCCTCCGGGACAGCCTCTGGGATGACAACTTCCGGGGCTGTCGTGCATGTTCCCTGCTGCTTGTTGCCTGCTCTTCCACCATTACCACATGTCCTGTCGCAGGATGGATCTCCGTGGTAACCACCTCTACTGATCCTCATTCGACTCCCGATCCTGGCAGGATGTGGTCCACACCAGACTGACTGCCGGGTTGGGACAGGTACACAGGGGGCCCTGGTAGTATGTGGGCAGGAAGACAGCAGGGAGGATGACTGGCGCACAGAGGAGGCAGACGAGGAAGGGGGGGGGGGGGGTCACATAAGTGGCCAGCCCATCCACCCATTGCGATACCAGGAAATTTGCTAGCCAGTTCACGAGACGGCAGATTGCCTCGTGATGACGTACAAATCCCCGATTGGAAGCCTGCACATTCACGGATGGAGTCTGCCCGCCTCGCGATACCAGCTAGCACAGGTCCCACTCTGTACCAAATGGCAATATCCGCACACATTGGTGTTTCTGTCTGGGTGGAAACATCCGCCACCTGCGGATAGGTCAGGCCTGGGGCATGCCTGCAGGTGTATACTGGTGCAGTCGCAGTACCAGGGACAGGATTAGGCACAAGCCCCTCCACTGTGACCTGCACTGCCTCTGGCCCCTGACCATGGACTACACCCCCCCCTCCTCCTCCTCCTCCTTCTCCTCCCCTCCAACCTGGATGCTTTCCCATTGTCTTGCCCCTGTGCAGGCTCACCTGCCCCTCCCACTGCTGAGGAGTCCTCCACCACCTTCACCCTCTTTGACGTACCCTCAACAGCTGTGGCCGTTGACTTGGACGCGGCACGAGTCTCCTCGCTCTCGGAAGATGACAGTACCTGGGAGGCAGACTGGGAGTTCAGCCTATGCCTGGTGGAGGTATCCCTGCTGCCGTGCTCCACAGCGCCTTCTCTGCCCTCTTCTCCCATCGTCGCTGTGGATAGGGAAACATAGAACAAACATCAGGGTACTGAACACGTGTGTGTCACAATGCTACATCAGTGGCACTGTTAGAGGTCACAAGCATCATCACCATCCACTACACAGGGAAGTTCTATTCGCACAATGCACAATCATGTCTCTCATTCACATCCTTGGACAAGGCACTGCCAACACTTCAGAACTGTGCCTCCAGCTCACACGCATCATGGGTCATACACGTCCTATTCACACACATCACCTGACAAGTCATGAAGTAGGCCATGGAGATATCGAGGGCAAATTGGCAGCATGAGGCAATCACAAATCAAGAACTCAAGTAACATACATTCTGGAGTGTGGGCCAGTCACACACTCACTACATGTACACCATGCAGGTCTATGATGTTGGCATAAGCACCCATGTGTCACACCTCTCTCATGCCCCAGTCCAGACACAGGTATGCAAACATGTGCACGTCGTTACATGCCGTTGCGCATCCCGCATTGCAACACAGCCACCATTGATGTGACACACGCTTGAATGATTCACATGCAGCACTGTCGAGGACATGCACACCGACATCTGTACAGGAGGCATGCCAAGCATAAGGCCAAGGTGCACACTCCAGCCACACGTCAACATGCACATGCATTATGGTGGACAAGAACACATGAACACTTACCAGTCGACTCCAGACGGAGCACCAACTCCAAGACTTGGGCATACAGCGTTGGGTAGAAGTGCTCCAGGACCCTCGTCATTGGTCAACTGGCCCCAGCGCCCCACTCGATCACCACCAGCCTGGAGGAGGCGCCGGGCCTTGTTGTGGGTCCTGGACTTTAAGTCTTCCCAGAGCTTGTGGACATGATGGTAGTTGCGGGTTGCCACCCGCTCCGCGTTGATGGCACCCACAATGTCCGGCCAGATCTTCCGTCCTTCATTGCTGACTTGCGATGGTCCAGGGAAAGAGGGCATCATGATGCCCCAGGACTTGCTCCACCATAATGGCAATAATGGCAACTTCCCTGGGTGAGAAGCTGACAGCCCTCTGCCTCTCTGCCGGGGGGTTGCCACTTGCCTCAGATGGTGTTGGGTCAGAGATGGCAACCCCCGAGGCAGGTGTGAGTGGGCAAGGAGGTCCTGGGGCTGGGCTGTGGAGTGGTGGTATGGCAGTCGGGAATCTTCAGTATCAGCAGAGGTGGTCACAACGACAGGATCACTGGCAATGACTGATGAGCAGGCACAAAAATGAAGGGCATGTGGGCAGCAGGCACACAGAGTGGGCTGGCAGCAGCAGATTGCTCATAGGAGGCAGCTTGGGGCAGTTGGAGGCAGGCAAATTGTCTGGTAGGCAGGAGCGTGGGTCTTTCGTTACTCGCGTGGCCAGCCGGAATCTGAGTGACTCCACACGTGCGGAAACAGCACGTAGGCGTGAAATCAGAGGAAAGGCCCCAAGCATGTAACTTACAAGATACGCACTGAACATTGGGCGTGGCGTTCAGGATCGGGATAAAGTAGAGCGTAGGAGAGCATCAAACACTTGCCGAGTTATAGCAGACAGACTTAAGTTTCCACACGATCTCTTCACTGCGTGTGAGCGAGCAAGCCTCTTCTTTTGGTAGGGGGGGGGGATTGCTTCCGCGCACTCACGTGTGTACTTTTGAGGCCGACGGTGAGTTGCGTATGCATTTCGCAATCTGTGGGTGCCCCTGTGTGTCGTGTAACCCTTATTTAACATGAGTGTAGCTTACATGTCCTTCGCGTACGGATTTGTGTTGCTAGGTGCCACCGCGTACTGTGTTAGGTTTTTGCTTTACACGTGGGCGGCAGAGGGGGGGTCACATTTTTTTTTCATATTTGGGGTGCCTGTGCATTACGTGGCCCGTTAATTTTTTCCCCAGGGTTTACATTGAGCCTTGCTGGGGCATACTGGTACGTTTGACATCACATACTCTGCCCCCTCACTCAGATTGCCCAGCACAATCGAGAGCTGCACCTCCCATTGCACCATTCCATCTGTGCCATGACTGGGAGGACAACTAGCGGGAAGGGAGGCAAAGGTGGCAGAGGCGCCTGAGGTGTGCTAGGTGGTGGAGGTGTCCAGCCCCGTGCAGGGAGAGCCATGCCCTCCACCCAACAGGTCAGGAAGCTGCAGGGGCAGCTGTAGCAACCACCACCCAGCCTCCAGGTCACTCAGCCATGCCTGTGGTGCTCCCCGCCCCGTTTCACAGAGACTCAGGGGCAGATGCTATCCGTGCATCGAGGGGGAAGGGAAGTGCTGTGCAGCGTCATGGCACCAGCACCGGCACCCAGTGGCCAGATAGAGCAGTGTCACCTGCTGTACACACCCGCCAGGGTCAGGTAGCTGCAGGGGCAGCTGTAGCGACCACCACCCAGCCTCGGGTCACTCATCCATGCCTGTGGTGCTCCCCGCCCATGGAGACGCTGGGGCAGATGCCATCTGTGCATCAGGGGGGGGGGGGGGGGGTGAATGCTGTGCAGCGTCATACACCCAGGTACAGCCACCTACAGTCACACCATCAGTGTGTGATGCCACATCCCAGGCAGCAAAACAAACGATGGGTTTCCCCTACTTCGCTGGCTGGAGGGAAGCAACGAATAATATTACATGGAGGTCAAGCCAACGGAAAGGCCAAAGAATTCATTCAAAGGACATCATTCAACCATATATACAAGGAAAGAGGCTCCCCCAGCTGCACAACAGATCATCACATATAGAACAAACAATTAATTTGTAATATTATATTTATTTTATACAAATAGTCTAAAAGAGTATTAAATTGTCTAAAGCTCTAGTACAATATACAAAATTGTATCTTACAGTTGGCTAAAAAGGTGCATACTGTTAGTAATATTAATGTCAAATAGTGACTACTGCGAAAGGTCGCAAGTCAGTTGATCACATGAAACCTAAGAATTAATATGACCAGACTAATTATATAAACAATCAAATAAATGTCAAAAAAGCAGTCAAAATAATATTGAGTCCAGAAAACCAAACAAAGAAGGTTTCATTTCAATAATCAAATCAGGAACACAAAAGACCGAACTATGGAAAGAAATTGTATTGAATTCCAAACAACAAAACAGTAAAGCACACACACTAAAATCTAACTATGGGATGCTGTGCGTCGACTACTAAGGTGTCATGAAGAAGGAAAAAACAAATAATAAATGTGAATGACATGGCACCATTGGAAAATAGTAGTTTCGATGGAAATAACACATCTAGCAAAACATGCAGGTGATGTCCATCTTCGTCAGGACATAGCATTCCCTTGAATTTCATAGATTCTGGATTGTTCATCTGTGTTTTTGTCTGAACATACCCAGGTGTGGTTAAAAAACTTTTTTGTCTTCTATATGTTTACACATTTTTAAAAAGTAAACACATTTTTCACCTAAAACAGGTTATGGAAAAGAAAAAAGAAGAAGAAGGAAACACATCATGAATAGCAGTTACATACTAAATAAAAAATAGTAGATGATCTATAAGTGCAGCAAGCGGGACCTCTCCCATATCAATTGGTTTCAACAAGTCTTGTGACATTCAATGTAAAAATGAGAAGGGGGAGAAAAGGTAATTACCATAATCTCGACCCTGTATGGGGGCTGATTCCACAATCCTGTCAATAAGTCCAGGGGGTAACTGTGCATCCGCACCAAAAAAAAAGGATCTCAAACAAATTGGATCTGCAACGCAAGGTATAAATATACAGTTAGAATTTTCAATTATCTTATAAAGTACATGGTAATGAAATTACTCAAGAAATTCCTACAGAGAACAAGTGAGGCAAGGAAATCAAGTAGATCCAGTTGTACCATGGTCCCGGTGAAAAAGGGCCCAAAAGGAAAAGAGTCGGAAAGGACAGTCTAAGAACAATTGATGAAAGTAAGAAATAAAGGCTAAAGCAATCACTGGATCTATAGGTGACTGAAAAAATATCAGATCCAAAAGTTATTTAAAAATGGATTGGTTGTCCAAATACAACCCACTTGTACATCAAATGTATGTGAGCTAAAGCTCAAAATTGAAAACTAGAATCGGGCAGCTCACCTGGATGCCCCAATGTATATTCCTTATGCCACATCCCAGGCCACAAGTGCTCCATCCCCTACTGACTCGAGTGGTCCCAGCCACTCGGGGTGTGCACAGCCTCGTAAGAAGGCAAAGCGTGCAGTAGACAAACAGGCTCAGTCCCAAGGCACGGCACAGGAGACCTGCACGTCGAGGAAGAGGAGCTTTAGTGATGAGGAGCTCCAGGTCCTCGTGGACTATGTGCAGCTACACCAACGCGACATGCTTGTGCAGGCAGGGAGCGCACACATGCCTTCCCAGCGTATGGCCCACTGGCAGTGTGTTGCTGACCTTATTAACGCCTTGGGCCATGAGAGGCACTCAGCTGCTGACGCAATGAAGCGTTGGTATGACCTGCAGCGCCGAGCCAACGGTAAGATGGGTGCCAACTATGCCTCTACTCTGGTGACTGGAGGTGGGGCACCAGAACTGAACTCACTCCACAGGATGAGATCATAGGTGCTATGATTGATGGGGAGCAGATACGAGGCATGGGAGACCTGCCACTCTATGAGGCAATGTCTGGTAAGTGGTGATACGTGTGTGTCCAGGTCATGTGTATGTTGCTTGGATGAAGTGTTTTGTCTGGCAGTAGTTCTGGCTGCATTAGCATGACTGCAATGGGTGCACCATGTCATGGACTGACACATGCTTGTTGACGTGCAGACTGCATACGCACAATGTGCTGTACACCGTGACGAACCCCATCACCACACCTGCTCACTCCTTCCATGTCACTCTGTCCAGCCTCATTTGGCCCTCTTCGTGCTCCAACCTGTGATGGATGGCGGATAGCCTGTCACAATCTGGCCTTCTCTCTGCACATCTCCGACGGGTCACCCTACCAGCTGCACATCTTCAGGGGGGATTCCTCCTTTCCTCCGATTCCCCAGTAGCTCAGTGTCTCCAGAGGACTGGTCATACTTATGGTGGGGTACTGCAACGCCCTATGGCCAGTTTCTGTGCCTCTACTCTCTTCCCTCTGCAACTCATCCTGACCTGGGCAGTGGAGATTGTCCTTTTAGCTTAGTGCCAGGTATTGTGTCTCCCTAGGACTGATGATGGCACTGGCTCCCAGTGTCTATGACTGTTCATTGTCAATCGCTCTGCATTGTCCACAGGGCCTTATGGCTCCTGGTGCCGCAGTTCCTTCAACTCCATCTTCCCGATTTGCTTCCTTCTCATGGTATGTGATCATCCCTTTCCTACTCCCTCAGGGTAAGTTACTTCTCAGAGCAATTAGTTGGGGGTTAATGTCCATCTTCGGCTGGGGCCTCCCTCTGCTACAGCCTCTGCATCAATGACACTGCAGGTGAACCTTCTCTGGGACTGGGGGATCTTGTGATCCATCCTCACGTGTTCTGCTTTCTCTTCCTCCTCTCCCCTGCTGGAGTCCTGGATGACTGGGAGAATACACTAGACACCTGCCCACACTATGATCTCTGACACAGGCCTCTGAGCCACCAGTTGTACCCATGCACTGCCTTCCTGCCATACTCCACACTCGGTGGCCGTTAACTGTATCCCTACAGCCCTCTAGCAGCTATTGACAGCTGATGTCTGCACATACACTTCCACCAGCACACTGCATTTTCATTGATAATGTAATTGTATTTATTTGCTATGCCAATCCCATGTACTGCCCACTCCCACTTCCAACCCCAGATCTCACCTTCACCATGACTATTCACTTGTGCGATGTCAATGTGAGCTGGCCTCAGGGATGGATGGGTGTGTTCGGCTTCACTCCATTCCACCATCGTTGCACCGTGTGGCACCTGTGTGTATTGAGTTTGTGATGATTTACATGTCATGTTCATTGTACATGGCTCTGGGACAATAGTCAGCAAGTCACATCTAATGCAGTATTACAGATCAGGCATGGCTATAGTACGTGGCATATGTGTTTTCGTATCTGTGATGTTCGTGGATGAACTATGCCAGTCAGGTGCTCATGTGTGTTACAGGGGCTATGCACCATGCACGACAGGTTGTATTTAGCCCTTCCACACAGGTCCATGGGTGCTTTCATGCTAGCCTTCACTTGCATTGACACAGCGTAGGTGCGGGAGTTTGTGACAAGGCAGGTTGATGTGTTACATGACGACATTGTGATGCCTATGTGTGCGGTCTATGGTATTTACATGTCTCTTCATTTTCTTCCTGTCCATGTGCAGGTGATGAGGCACTGGATGCAGAGGAGGTGGTGGAGGAGGAGGAACAGGACAGTGTGCCACGACCAACCACCAGTGGAGGATGTGGTGTGGTAGCCCATGACGTTCCACTGGTGGTACAGGCCATCCTGGCCCAGGCTCAGTCTGAGTCCGCCTCCGAGGAAGCCTTAAGCTCTGGTGGTGAATCCGATATGGATATCTCTGTGGTGTTGCATGAGAGTGCATCAACTGTGGGTACTGTTGCATCCCAAACGTCTGGAGGGGGGCAGGGGATGGGAGGGGGGGGCGACCCCTCACAGGGCCAGTCAGTGTCGGGACGTCCATCTGTGGTGGTTATGGTTGCAGGGTCACGCTCCACAGTATGGACTCCTGGTCCTGGGGCAGCAGATCAAGGGAGGGATGCAGTCCTGCAGCCACACACGGTGTCATCACATCAAGGGCCAGGTACCCTTGGCCTAGGCAGGCATGGGGTCTGCCAACACGGTGGCCGTGTGTCAGCTGGCGATATTGTGTGGGAGCAGTCCATGTATGTTGTTGCACGCCACGCTGTGTTGCAACGTTGTGAAGGACACATGCTGCCACAATAATCCTGCACACTACAGGTGGCGCATATAGTAGCTCACCACCTGAGTGGTCAAGGGAGTGGAAGCGTGACTTTAGCACTCCAAATGTTCCCTCCACTATGGCCCTAGTTGCAATATGGGCTGCGTTATATCTTACCTGGGGTGGTGTGGTGGGGTTCTGTATTGGGGCCATCATGTAGGTGCTCAGAGGGTAGGCACTGTCCCCTGTAGAGGTGAGACTCACCAATGAGCGATGTGTTGCCATGCCTCCCAGCGCCCGCTGTAGGGGCGACATTCTGAATATGAAACTATCATGGGTGGACCCCAGATAGTTGGCATACACAGAGGTGATTCCCTTGGCATCACATACAACCGGCACGTTGATCGAAGGCCAGTGCTTGCAATTGTGATAGGATAGATGTGTTCTGTGGCCCTAGGTGGACGTAGGGTCACATGGGTGCAATCGATGGCACCAAGCACTTTAGGGAAGTGCACCACCCCGTAAAAGTCCTGGACCACAGCCTGCCTTTCTGCGGGTGTTCTGGGCATGTAAATGTGCCTGCGGACTGAGGGGTGTGCAGGCATGATTGCCAACACCTAGTGTAGGCAGCGTGACTGCGTGGCCTATGAAATGCCCCCGACAATGGCAGTTGTCCGCTGAAATGACCCAGTGGACAAACAAAAAAATGCAGTACATTGAGCACCTTTTCCAAGGGGCTCAGTGTTTGGGAGCACAGGGTGGGGTATTGTTAGGGAGAATTCTCTCTTTAGGCTGAATTTCCTAACCTAGTGAGTCCCCCAGCAGCTTTGCTGGATTTCTGGAGTTTGTTTTTTTCTCCTGCCAAGAGTGAGACTCTCTCTCCCACTCTTGGACATGATTTATGGTGTTCCTTTGACTGCTAATGTGTTTTATGGGCTATGGGGTCCTTTACTCCATAGGGTCTCATGTGTTTTTTTCTATGTGTGTTACACAGCACCCTCTGTGCAGTAACACCGGGGCGTCATAGTGACACCCCACCATAGACTCCATGTCCTGGGACTGACTACTGTCTCCCAGGGCATGTAAAGTCACCATTGGCTCTACTAGTCCCAAATTATTAACAGAAACCAGTACAAACCATCATATTGTGGACGTACTGGTCGGGGCAATTCGATTGCCCCCGGGGTCTGTTAGTCGAGGGGGCACGTCTCCATCCCCCCTGATCGAGTTTCGGCTTGTGGCAGTGGATACTACTTTTTATATTCTACCACAAATATATTCCTATGGGATTTTCCCATTGTTCGAGGCTACCAACTTTAATTATTTAATTCTCATAGCCTCGAACATACCGCTGGTCTATTTATTTAATATTAATTCGCCGGTTGGTATTTTTTGCCAGGACTCTATTCTAAAATGGCGTTTGTGTTCTCTTCTGTGACTCCAACCCAAGTCGAGCCCTTTGTGCCACTTTTTGGCTGGCTTCTCCACAGAAGCCTCCAAAAGTGGCGCTACTCTGTCTGGGTACCACAGGGGGTGTGGGAGGGGGTCTAGGCACCCTGGACTGAGTTACCTTGGTAACAAGTCGCACTCGTGTGATTGGCCCAAGTGGTGTTAGCATGTTTGATTGACAGCTAGGCTGAGTGAATGGGGGTGTGCTGCATAAAAGCAGGGCTTTGTGGACTGGAACTTCAGAAGTCGCCACAGGACCTGAGAATCCGACGAGGGAGAAGCTGAGCCGACCTACCACGATGACACCACCGGTGGAGCCCTGCGGAACCGACTCCCCACTTCCCGATGACAGAGAAGATCTCCCGGCTAGAGAGGCTTCTTCCCCTGACTGGTGGGCACAACCAGTTTACCTTCTTCTCTTCGCACCCCAGACCGGCTTGTGGTCGAATTGCCCGTGCCAAGCACCCCAGCAACCGGATAGCCACTTACCACTGGACCGCGAACTAAAGGACCGCTCCTTTTAACTGAGAACTCCGCAGCTGGTTTCTTCCCTGGCAGTGCAATGGACTCCTGTCTTCCTCCCCGACGAGATCCTCTCTTCCCCCGGACGAAGCACCGACTTGCATCCACTGCCAGGAACAACTGCCCCGGCTGGAGTATTCTCACCACTTTAAAGGTACCGTGTCCGCCAGGCCTCCCTTTCGAAAGATTGCTACAAGCTAATAATAACCCCTTAACCTTCTGGACTGGGCTGGCCGCCATGACCCTCTAACTGGTCCCTTTCTTTGGTCCAACTCCTTTTTGAACCGTTTCAAGACTTTTGTGCACTGCAACCGTGTGACCTTGGACACATTTAGTTTTGATCCTTTTAAAGCGGATCCGGTCTACTGAACTCTAAACTCACGGTTTTACTTTGCCTTCCTCTCTTGTTGTGTTCTTGTAAAAGTGTTGGGATCGATCTGTTTCAATTTATTCTCCGCTTTTCTCTCCCTTTTAAAAACGAATTATTAGAGTGCCATCTACGTTAAGCGCTCACTGCTGTCTGAAAATAAGTGGGGCTTTACTTAAGACTTGTCTAATATTCTTTTAAGGGAGTGTATATCTTTTAGTGACCGTGTTTTTGAATTGCTTACTATTAGTGCCTGTGTGTTTTTCTAGATGTGGTTTTAAATAAATAATTATATCTTTTTTACACCAAGCCCTGGTCAGTGCTTACTTGTTCTACTATGTTCTTTTGACCTATTGTGAATACGCTGTATACTGCCTAACTCTTCTTGAGGGAAGTCTGACTGCTCAGCCACAGCTACCAAGTGAATCTGTGTGGTACAGACTGCTACCAAGTGGGTTTACTGCCAAACACCTGTAGTCTTAAATCTTTTGCAGTGGTCCCAGAGGGAACTGCACAGGTTTCTGCCTAACAGGTATGTGAGGTCATCTTCCCACTCCGGGACCAGGTCTAATATGATATGGGTTGGGAACCTATACCTGGTCATCAGGCATCCCAAAAAGGCTGGACCTGGGTAGAAAAATGCGTGCTCTGGCCATCCTCCCCCTGCAGTGTCCCGCGATCACTGCTGCGAAGAATGTGACATTCATTGTAGCCGTTTGCATGCTCTTTTTACGCATTGTGTTTGATGCGCAGTGACGCTTACGCCTGCTTTCCCTTGGCGGACGCGTTTCCGGATTAGTGTGTTTTTTTTCCCGCACGCAGGGAGCCCTGTTAAATTCCATGAATACGTGTTGTTAGCACGCATGTGGGCGTTACAAGTATTTTACTGTGGTACTTCACACATAACACCCACATTTACGCTTGTCGTTACCCATTCCACGCCTTCCGCACCCTTTTTAGGTGACTGCGCTAGACTGGGCGTCTCGCACAAGGCGTTCGTGGCGTTGCAGTGAAGTGTTGGACCCGTGCGGATTCAGCGCAAGTCTCCGGTAAGCCACGCGTTAGGTGTTCCATGAATCAACAAACGGGTGCTTGCGTGCATTTTGTACGCTTGCGTGCATTTTTCAGCGCTATTTAATTCTATGAATCAGACCTTAAGTGTTTAAACTGCAAACTGGTTTCCAATCCCAGCGTCACCAAAGTGTTTGATCCGGGGCAAATAATTCATCTCACGGTGCACTATCTTCCCATGCAAACAAGAACTGCATATGCTTCGACCTGTGCAATCTCCAGTTGTTCTGTATTAGTTATCTGGCTGGTGCTTCTTATATCCTGCACCTAGAAATTAATAAATCAGGGGAAAAGTTTTACATAGACAATACAGAAGATTCTCAATGGTACCCATCAGCACCTTTTATAAACAAAAGGTAGTACCCATCTTAATATATGGCGCCGAATCACTTTTAAACATATCTTGGAAAGTGTGGGGAGTCTTTGAGGGAACATTCTGGAGAAAGACATGAGCTAAGGCCACAATCCCTGCCATTGATGGTGTTCTGGAAAACAATCTCTCCAGATAGAAAATGTGTGATAGAGAGCAGTCCAATGCCCTTTGGTATTCTGAGCAAAGCAACAGAGACGACAGACAAAAGCCTGGGGCGCTGGAAGTTAAGATGTAAAGAATATTTGGAGGCCTAGGATATCCCTAATGACTGATTGATACTGAACCCAAACAAGGTGTTAATCAAGATTGTATGCAGTACCCTTTAGGTGCACTACAACAACCCTGACCTCCTGGCAGTAGGAACCCAATCTTTGGTATAAGTCCGTACTACATAGGTTGGTAGCGTGTTGAGCAGCCAGGCGTATCTCAACAGGAGTCAATGTGAGCTGTAGGGGAGTTACACAGAGATTCACAGTGATATGTATTCAACTAAACTTACACACATGATTTCTTGATTAAACAATTATTGATTTAACATTCAGTTTGAGTAAGCCTTCTTCAGAAGGGGGCAATATAATAGTAACACACAAATACACTCCAAAATACATGCTCTTAATCAGCAAAATGCCCATTTGGGATGGCATACAGACATTTCCTACACCGTCGGGTGACTTAAATAACTAGGAAACTGTGGACATTAATATATCAATGTTGTATTTAGAGGAATACTTACGAGTAGGTCAAAGAAAAAGGTTATTAGAACAAAACAAGAGATCTCACAAATATTCTGAAGTTGGTAAGTACTTTTGGTAACCCCCAATGCAAAGTAAGTTAACCCCTTCCAGTGAGGAAGACAGAAACACACAGTCAGAGGGAAGAGTCATTCAGGGAGCTAGACCAGGCCAAGATCAATTGGGCAAAAGTCTAGATGAGCTGAAGCAATTCTTCCAGGTAGATAAAAGTCTTGCACAATGTTTTAGAAGTCTTGGTAGAAAAGAATAAATCAAAAGCAGGGCCACAAGCTCCTTAGGCTTGTGAGGTAAACAAGCTGTTAGCAACTCTACAGAAGCAACCACGACAAGTCTCAACTGAGAACAAGTGAGGTTACACAAGAGGTAAGTTCTCTTAGACTTCACAGTACCTTTGGTTAGAAGAATAACGGTTTCAGCTGGCTTCTGTTCCTGTGCAGCGCCGCAGATCCTGTGTTCCTGGGCCTCAGTCGTGGGGACAAGAGGGAGGACTCCTGCACTGCAACGGGACAGTCTGTGACAGAAAAGGCCCAACTTCTAGTCAGTGGCACTTGCGGTTTCAGCTCCTTGCGTCTAAGCAAATAGCAACACTGCAGACTCTTGGCTGTCGAGATGAGCTTTCCATGCACCTGTGTTCCAGCACTCTGTTGAGGTGGCTCAGGCTCGGTCAGTCCTGCTTCCTAGGAATCCGGAGGATCTTCTTGGAACTCTTGGCCAACTTAAAAGCAACGCACACAAACTGGTGTTCCTCTCCCTGGCTTTTCGGTTCCAATATTAACTGCAGTGGAATTACAACCAGCTTTGAGAGGATGTCCAGGTGGCTTACTTTGGAGTTGATGGGTCCCACCAACTCGGGGAGAAGTCGTTCTTGCAGGGCTTTGCCAGTCTAGATGAATTCAGAGCTTCAGCACAGCAGCAGGCCTTCACCGGGCAAACCAACAGTCCAGGAATTGCAGCAGGAGTCTCTTCCAAGTTCTTTTTCGGATTCCTTCGTCCAGTGGTCGACTGCCTTCCAAGCCAAAAATTCTCACCTTTTATGCAGGTTTCTCCCATTCATTCCAGCCTAGCTGTCAGTCACCCAGCCGGCCAGTCATCTAAGAGTGCATTCTTGTCTCCTAGGAGACAAACCACAGTGAGTTTCCGGCACCTCCCTCGCTTCCTGCCTCCACCAGATACCCTGGAGCCAGAGGCTGGCTTCTCTCGTGAATCCTACCAAAGACAAAATGAACAAAGGGACCAAACCTAGTTTGGCGCGCAGAGTAAATCTCAAGAAGGACCTTCCCAAAAAGAAAAAAGAAGACCGGGCCATTTTGACCAAAATTGCCCCCTTGGGTGCTTTACTGCAGCGGTGTACTCAGCCTGCGGTAAAAGCACACCACGGTAGTTAAAAGTAAACCACTGCCACCGGCCATTCATCGAGGAAAGGGTAACATAGAAATGTTACATGAGAAACTAGACAAAGGGGATACTAAGTAACCCCTCCAGCACCCTATTGTAAGATAGTGTGTGCTGGGTCTAGGAAGTTACAAATGCAAGTAAAGTCAATTTCACTTTACTGCTCTTGGAAACAGAGGTTTATCCAAGAGAAGGTATTCAAGCCTTCGGGAAATCTGAAAGACTTTCCTGTGCCACTGCACTGCACTGAAGGTGCTCTGTGACACAATGTAAAAGATGATGCCTATGGAGTTTGTCACACTCCACAACCAAAAGAAACACAGAGTTCAAATCACATTAAAAATACATGAGAGAGTGGGAAAAAGGGCCTCACTCTCTCCAGGTAAAAAAAATGCAAGTCCTCAAAATCCAGCAAAGTTCCTGGGGATCTTTAAGGTAGAGAGGAATTAGCACATTTCTGAGAATTCTCCCTAACACAAGGTGAAAAAGAGACTGCAGGATGCGGATTGGATAGAAACCCTAGATTTGAGAAGCAAGGACCAATTGCGACCGAGCATTAAATGGGGACGGAAAGAATTAAACCAGATACCGAGCGATCTAAAACAATTCCATATTAGCTCACTACAGAGACCTATTAATGAGATGTAAATTAAATGTCCTAGCTTCGACAGACATACTGTTGGCTAGGAAGCAGATACAGAGACCGGACTCCTGCTCTAGATACTGTAAGGAGTCGAATGTGATCGAAGCCATACTACACCTCATGCTGTCATGTAAATCCCTCACGGAGACAAGAACTAGGTTCCTGGGAGACCAGGTGAAACTATGTAGTACGCCATTAGTGGAGGATTGGTGGGAACTAATTCAGATGGCAGAGAAAATTGGACCAACTCTCGCTGCCTTAAAATTAATGGATGTGTTGAAGTAGAAGGAGGTGACACATTAAGTTTTACTAAATGGACTCCTAGCACACACATGTTGGCAGTAGAGATATGCTTTTCTTTTAAGAAACCAATAAAAAATAAACACACACACACACACACACATTTTGCCTCTGGTTAATTGTGACTGATCGCTTGTCGCCCTGTACCCTTCACTCTCTTTCTGACCTACTTCTTTCCCCATCATGCTTTTCCTTTCCCCTCTCCGCCCTAATCTTTCCTTCATGTCTGTTTAAGCACCAGTCTGTACACCTGCACCTATATTGTCCTCATGTATACATGCCTGATGTACGAGGTGCGGCTTTTCCAGTCTGTACACCTGCACCTTTATTGGCCTTATGATGTATGCATGCATGATATAGCCCCTACAACTGGAAGCGAGACATGTCAGAGTATGCTCCCAACAACCTCCACTATACTGTATTCATAATACGTATTAATACCCATGTACTTCAATATGCACTTACTATAACTAGCACCAAGATGCCCCAGGGCTTTGTGCGCTGAAATAAATGCAAAATAAAAATCATAAAAAGTATGTAAACTAAGAAACTCACCCTGCAGGTCTAGTGGGATTCTAAAGAATTTGCAAGGTCTGGACCTTCTCTAAATGGGTCTCCTAATTTAGTAAACACATTTCTTGCACACTCATTTTTGATCCTTAAAAATAATCGCCATCCATTGCACTTAAAAATATACCACCATGAAGGTAGGCCCAATTCAAGGCGAATTACCTCCATTAGAACAGAGGGAGTTTAGATTCAAGACCACGTGCCAAATGTTCCCATTGTAAATCTTCAACCACTTCCTAATTTGAAGAGGCATAAATTAATAGAATCAAAAGTGTAACTTGCTCTAAAATAATTCCATCACTGGGAGTAATGAAAAAAAAAAAGTAACTTAAAAAAGGCATCATGTTCACATTTAATTTGTCCCTCACGCAATTCATATGCTTGTTACCCACTAGGGATGTAACGGTATTACGGTATACTGTTAAAGATACCGTGAACCACTTAATTGAACAATAATAACCGTCACATTGTTTATACCGGTATACCGTTCATACCGTTAAGTGTGCTTTTCAATCTGATTTGGAAAGGCTGCAGTAAGCAAGTGCTGTGCAGTCTTGGTCTTGCACTGTTGGATGTGCCGTCTGCCAAGTAGTTTCAGTTGGAGCAGTTTTTAATGCCATTCCATAAACCACACATGACTGACACAAAATCAATATGTTAGCAATAGGAAGAATACAGTGCCAAGAAGGAAAAGGGTTTACTTTGGGTTGGCGGTTTATATATTTATAATGGATAATGTTTTCTAAACATATGACAATGGGGGATTTCCCTGGTTCCATCATTGAATTTACATATATTAAGTCACAGTGCGAAATTTACTCATCTCTGTGGGTATTCCCTGCTGCCATACCAAAGTGTAACATGTCCGTGATTACTGAACACCTTTTGGCCCTCAAGTAAACTAAAGGCTGCAACGTAAAGAGAGAGTGCGTGTGTGCGAGTATGCGCACAAGCGTATACTACCATCAGACTCCATTGATCTGTGGCATGCAGTTTATCAAGATGGCAACATGTTCATCTTCACCAGTAGCCAGGGGGGGGGCTAAAAGCTGAAATGACCACTTAAGAAAAGGCGCAGCAGGGCTCCCCCCGCCCCTTCTCCTCTCCACACGTGTGTTTGTGTTTGGTGGAAGCAAGGGGTGGCATTTCAGTGGAAAGTATGTTGAAAAGCCCAATTCTGGCCCTGGGTGCCTGGTTTTGTTTGCGATGATAAATCTGACAATTTATGACCTTTTAGAAAATATTTGTTAAGATTAGTTAACTCCACCTTCTATACCGCGATAGCCATGATTTACCGTCATTTGGCAAGAAGATTATTGTACCGTCACAAAACTAATACCGTGACACCCCTATTACCCACAAGATAAGCCTAAATACACCAAATTTTCAACAGCTTTCATTAATTATCATTAATAAATCAAGCTCATTTTGTACACATAGCATTCACATTATTTATAAACACATTTGATGATATTTGACTGGGTAAATATGTAGATTGGTCTCCTGCATGTACGATGTGACTAAACACTGGCTAGTATTCTTTGAAGGCCTATTGATATCCCTTAAAATAAGGTCATCAGCTTAGGCTAACCAACCCACTTCCAATAACCCAATTCGCAGAGGGAAATAAGAAGCCTGCTGAAAAGTCAATGGTAAAAAGATATATACATCAAATATGATAGGGGCCAACACACACACTTGCATTAACCCAATGTTGACATTAATCTCCCTAGAAAGCAAGCTTTCAGAATTTAATCCTAAATTTATTAATAGAAAAAAATAAAAAGGCGCATACTTCGCAATCCTGACGGGATACCCCAATTACTCAATTTGCACCACAACTTTCCCCTGTCAACTGTATCAAAAGCAGAGGACATGACCAGGCTTTTCAGGCAGACAGATTCTCCGAAGCCTGGACTTCCTCTGAAATAAAGACATGATTAGACCATTCAAAGAGGTACTCACTGTGTCGAAAACCCGCCTGATATATACTTAAGTGTTCAGAATCTTCTATCCACTGAACCAAAATTTTAGTACAAAGCTCGCCAAAAAACTTTGCAGGAACCATCAAAGATATAGGACTATAATTGCTTGGCGAGGACCGATGCCTTTTTCATAAATTGGGACCACTATTGAAACTAACCAAGAGTGCAGAATTATTAACTTGGAAGCTACCTGTGTAAAAAGAGTCAATAAAATGTCTGACCTCAAATAAAAATGTTTCTTCAACACTATATTTGGAAGATCTTTCGGGCCACATGCTCTCGAATTTTTCAATTTTCCTTATAAACTGACCAAATCAACAAACATCGAGGAATCCCACTTATTGATATCAGTGAATCACATACAGCTGAATTATTGCAAAACAAATTCAAGTAGAAAGCCACCCATTCTAACTGTGAAATGTAATTTTATTTTTGTTACTTTTTTTAAATTTTCAAAAGAATTACATCATTCCAACACAAAATATATGAAAAGTATTAAGAATATAAATAAAACATTACAATTTTAAACAAATGTGTACAAATCGAACAGAAACAACTTGTGAAAGTATCAAAATACCCCAATTATAATTTAACAATCGTACTTTGAAATGACACAGAATCAAAAATAAAAAAGTATTATATATAAAAAACACTAGAAACATTTTAGTAACCCAACAAAGAGTCGCATAACTGAGATGACGAGTGCCAATTGGAGATTTCAAAAGTACCGATAACGGTGTCCTAGGGAAGGATATGTTCTAAACCAAGTCCACCCTATCTAAAATATCACTCCAGAAACCCCTAACATGTGAAGCATAGTGCCTTCTTCCTAAGAGGAACTCCAGCATTTATTATCCTCTCTTAAACCAAATCTGTGCATCTTAACCAGTGTCCAAAAAAAGACGCCCCAAAATCCTCTGCTGAATACAACGCAGATTCAGATCAATCTTCATCCTAACTGGGACTTTCCCAATCCTTCATTGTAGTTTCCCCACCCAATTCTTCACACCATGCAATACGTAAACTCAGTGCTCCAGATAGGATCTTGAGGTGGGAGTATTTTACTCCCTATTTTTAAACTTTCAGAGTAAATGTGATTTTAAGAGAGTAAAAATGTCTTTTCTCCTTTGCAAGAGAGTAAAATGTATGCGACATCCAGCCGACGTGTGCAAAAACTGTATGGAAATCATTACTATGTGGCAGCTTTCTACACTGTGACAGAATACACCTTTCATTATTTCTCTATGGTCTAGCCATTTGATCTCTCCTGTGTATATTTAAATGTTGAAATCACAAAATCCTAGCCAGTTACATAGTAAAGGAAATATGAATTGTAATGTGTGTTTTGAGGTTCGATAGCAGAATTTTCTTTTGATCTTTAACGAAAGTCCTCATTTCCTAGAGCTATTACTACCTAATGGTATGCCAATGTTATAATACAACAGTGCAGAGAGGCAAGGACACCATGCTAAATTCTATATCTAATCTAATGGTCAAATGGTTATTTATATAGCGCTTTTGGCAAAGCGCTGCACATACAACATATTTATCGCAATTATCACCAAACCAAAGGCTTTACTCCTTTATTGACCTCAAAAGGATGAAAGGCTGAGTTGGCCTTGCTGGGATTTGAACCTGCAACCTACAGATCACGCTCAGATTGCAGCAACAAGTGCTCAACCAGCTTAGCTATCTTATTTGCTAACATCCTTAAGAGGTCGGTTAACTGAGTATCGACTGAGGTATAATAATCGCAGTACCTAGATGTTGGACGAACCATTTATGAAGCGCTACATAAAGTTAAATACCTAGCTGGATTATCAAAGGGACAGGTTTTGCTGAGTTTCTATTTCAATTGCCAATGTAACTCATTTGTTTTTTTAAAGCGCTTGCACTTCCTGGAGCGTTAGGTTTTGGATGTTTTAATTGTAGTCCTGAAGATTTGAGAGACTAGAACACCTGTGAATGGTGTAATGGCAATCACTCACCCTTGAGCAAAGGCCACTGACCATTTATAGTAATGTACTGCATTGACTGCAAGGTTGATTGGATGTAAACTAGACTGTGCATAGTCATCATTTTACACACTGCTTTTATAATTAGAGTGTAAATTAAACTATAAGTGTACACATGATCCACCTCCGCATGATTATGCACACAGCACAGGAACTCTGAAAAATACAATTGTGCAATACTGGTTTGCTTTCACTGGAAAATAACTTTGTTCCAAAATATTAATTCTCAATTGCAACTTCAATTATACAATCCTTAAATTCTAGGAAAATAAATAGGCACAGTGCTTCTGTTTGCTTCATGAACATCAACACAGCAGCAGCTGAATGGAAAGAAACTATTCCTTTAATCACAGTGTGCAGTTTCTTTTTTTGAAAGGCTTCAGAGAAATATTCTGTTTCAGTGATGGCTTGCAACTACATCCACATAGATAAAAATCAAAAGAAGCCTTCTGGTTTCTGTCAAGTAACCTGACCTTTGCACTGCCCTCTGCTCTAAACCTTTGTGTAAATGTACACAAGAAAATAATAAAGCTGTCGTATTTACAAGATTTTCATGCGTAAAAAGGCCTAGTACGCAGCTTATCTGGAGGCCTGCGTAAACTATTCCATGATATTCTAACCTTTTCCTCTTCCGGGAACAGCTTTAAATAAGTCGACACTACACAAGGAGCAACTACAAGAAAACTACACCTTTCCGGCCTTTGTAACAAAAGTTTATCAAGCATTGATAATCTCTCAGGTTTATTAAACTCTTTAACAAGTTATATCTCCTTAGCTCCCGGTTATGGAGTGCATACTTCCTCTTCAGAAGCTCAAATGATAGCATATCCTCCTCACACCAGACATCCCCTATAAGCAACATACCCTTATTCATCCAACTTTTCCAACATATCATCCTATTATCAATCTGTAACCCTGTGTTCTGCCAGATGGAGGCCTCTTCTTATAAATATAGTCCTTGTCCACCCCCCTACAATGAGTGATGTGCCTACATCTTTGGTAGCAAGTACAGCATGTAAATTACTGACCGATCTAGGTAATTTACCAAGCGAGTATAAGTATTCAATTCGAAAGGGTCTCATTTTAAATTCTTCTAATTGAGCCCGTAGTGGAACTTCTGGATCATTCATAGAAGAATGACTTTTTAATCAAAAAACATTTGTAATAATTTTCAATGATAGGATAGCCAAAACCCCAGTCATGCACACTTCTAATCATTAAATACAGAGGTATCCTCAGTCTTTTCCCAACACTGCATAAGAACTCCTGAAAGACACGGTCTACACGTCCCAGAACTTTTTTTGTGAATTTTAAAAAGGTAGAGACTGGATAATATATAGAACTTTGGGTAAGAGCACCATTTTGGTAGCATTGATGTTTACCCAGATGGATAACGGGAGCCTGTTCCATTTATGGACAATATTCCTAGTAGTTTCTAAAACCTTGTCAATATTGAGCCAAGCCATTCCTTTCATATCCCTGGACAAATATACCCCCAAATATTTCACCCGATTATTTTCCCATTTACAATTCCAATCTAATAACTGTCTACGCACCGGAGTATCCCAAGCCGGGAACACAACAGTTTTCTCCCAATTAATTTTATAATCCGAGAGTCTACCAAACTTATTAATCATATTCTGTAAAATGCCAATCCCCTACTTCAGGATTATCAAGAACAATTGTTGCATCATCCGCATAAACCAGAATCTTAACTTCAATCTCCCCAATTTTAAAGCCTGACAAACGGTAGGACTGCCGAATGTATATTAAAAATGGTTAAAGAGCCAAATTAAACAGCTAAGGCGATAAGGGACATCCTTGACATGTACCTATAAATAATCTAAAAGAAGCAGAAAGATCCCCATTTACCCAGACCCTGGCACTAATACCTGACTGTAAATCTCCAACAGTGTTTATGAATAAGGGTCCAAAACCCATCTTTGCCAATTTAAAATTTAAGAAAGTCCAATTCACACTATCAAATGCCTTCTCAGCGTCTAGAAATATAAAGGAGTAAATCTGATCCCATGGATGACAAATTTAAAATATCTAAGAGGGTTCTAATATTATCATATCCATAACGCTGCTTCATAAAACCCACTTGAGTCTTATCAATTAAATCACCTATATGTTTATCCAGCCTAGAAGTTAAAGTTTTCGTAAATATCTTTGCATCCACATTCAAAAGTGATATGGGATGATAATTACAGCAATTCGATATATATCTTTCCCATCTTTGGGGATCACAGATATCACTGCTTCTCTCATAGAGGGGCATAAAGTACCCTCCATAAGAAATCGATTGTAGAGGTCACATAACTCTGGTGCCAACTGCTCAGTAAACGTTTGTTAAAATTCAGGTCGGTAACCCTTCTGGGCCAGGGGACTTCCCGGCCTTCAACTTTTTAATAGCCCCGCAGCCTCCTCTACCAATATAGGAGCGTCTAGCAATTCTCTGGCTTCATTGGACAGACAAGGAAATTCTATCTTGTCAAAAAAAAAAAAAACTCTACGAGGTCATTTTACAACAGATCATGTTCCTCAGTATATAAAGATTCATAATATGTACGAAAACACTCAATTTCTTTTCCCTTTACAAAAATTCTACTGGACTCATTTCTTAATTTTCGAACAAAGGACCTCTCACACAGACCCTTTAATCTATTTGCGAGCAATTTACCCCCACACTCCCCCTTCGCCCAAAAGCGTTGTTTAGAATAAAATGTTCCACGGTCAGCTTGAACCTCAGACTCAAGACAACTGCTCATTCAATCTGTACATCTTTAAACAGTCCTTAACAGCTCCAGTATGTTCATAAACAGATTGTAATCTTCCCAGTTCCAGCTCAAGATCCCTCATTTTTGCTTCTCCTTCCTTCCTCACTCTAGCTGTCTAATTCATCAATTCACCCCTAACTGAAGCCTTAAATGCATCCCGCACCACTAGACCTTCAGCAGAATTTTTATTATCATCATTGAAATAATTTGACACAAAACTGGAAAGTGACCTTACTGCATTTTCCTCTTTCAGAATAAATGGTTTTAGTCTCCATCTTGCAGAATCCAGAGAGCATGGATTAAGAAGTAATTTAACCAAAATCAGTGAATTGATTGATAGATATTTTATTTCTATTGCGCTCGTACACAAGTGTTTCAGAGCGCGACAAGGCAAGGGATCGGAAACAGGGGAGAACAAAACAGCGATCTTACTAGGCCCAGTGACATTGAGAACGCGCAAGTGCATGGGAGGGGGGTGGGGGGGAGTGCATGGAAGAGGGGGAGAAGTGCAAAGTGTGAAGCAGAGGAGAAACAGATGAATAACAATAAATAAATAATAAAGGCAACAAACAGTGGTAATGCAGCCAGCAATTTGCAAGTGCTAGGTTTAAGGCAGAAGACAGGGTAGGTCTGATTAGTGCAGGAAGAAAAAGGGGGGGCTGTATGGGTACAGATACAGACCCCAGTGCAAGGGGTGGGCCGGAGGCAGTGCGGGAGGGTGGCAGGGTGAGCAGGTACCTGGGCCCGAAGGACAGAGGGTGGCCAGGTGCACGGTGCCAAGAGAGAACAGATCAGCAGGGGAGAGGGGGAGCCAAGGCAGAAGAAAAGAGGAAGGTCTTGAGGTGCTTCCGGAACCGGAGATGGTTCTCCAAGTTTTAGAGTGACAGGGAGGCTGTTCCAGAGGGAGGCCCCAGCCGAAGACAGATCTACCCCAAGCTTGTTTCTTCGAAAAACGACTGACCCTGAGGGAGTTGGAGGTAGAGGAGCGAAGAGCTCGAGAGGGGAGGTATTTGCGGAGGGAGAGCTGAAGGTATTTTGGACCCAGGCCCCAGAAAACCTTGTGGGCAATGCAGAGGGTTTTGAATTTAATCCGTGCATCCACTGTGAGCCAGTGGAGAGATTTCAGAGTTGGAGAGATACGATCCCAGGGCTTAAGGCCAAGGACAAGTCTCGCAGTCCTGTTCTGGATTAGTTGTAGAAGGCGGAGAGTAGAGGCAGGTAGATTTAGAAAGAGGCTGTTACAATAGTCCAAGCTAGAGAGAACCAGAGCTTGGGATACCATGAGCTTCTGGGGGAAGGAGAGGAAAGGCAGAGTACCTCTGAGGAGGTGCAGTTGGAAATATGACTTTTTAGAGACCTCAGAGATGTGCGCGGAGAAGGAAAGGGTGGAGTCAAAGATGACCCCGAGGTTCTTAGCCTCGCAGGTGGGGGTAGGAGGAGGGTCAAGGGAGGCCGGCCAGAGTGAGGGGAAAGGATGGTGGAGGTGTGCCAATGAGGAGGATCTCCGTGTGCTGGCATTCAGACAAAGATCATTGGCGGCACACCAATCTTGAATGGCACTTAGGCAATCAGAGATGAGAGAGGGAGAGGAAGTGGCAGGGGGCAGCCTGGAAATGAGTCGAGTGTTGTCAGCGTAGCACTGGAAATTTGAGCAGAAAGTGGCAATGCAGTGGGCGAGAGTTGCAAGGTATTGGTTGAAAAGCCAGGGCGAGAGGTTAGACCCCTGGGGAACACCACAGGTAGAGAGGAAGATAGATGAAAGGAAGGACCCAAGTTGGACCTGGGAGGGTCGATCTGAGAGGAAAGAGGTCAGCCAGGTCAGAGCCTAATCAGTGATACCCAGGTTTTGACGGAGACGGTTGAACAGGATGGTATGGTTGACCGTGTCGAAGGCAGAAGAGAGATCGAGGAGGATGAGGACAGAGGTAATGTTAGATTCAAGGTTGGAGAGCAGATCTTCATGGATGTTCAGGAGAGCAGTTTCCGTGCTTCTGGCAGATCTGAAGACAGACTGGTGGTCATGGAGAAAGCCAATACAATTGGAATGAAGGTTAAGTTGAGAGATGGCCAACTTTTCCAGTAGTTTGCCAAGAAAGGAAGTAATGGAAATTGGGCGATAGTTAGCTGGACAAGAAGGATCAGCTGTGGGTTTCTTGAGAAGAGGATGCACAAAGGAGTGCTTCAGAGGGGAGTGAAGGATCCCGAGGCTAAGGAGTGGTTGCAAAAATCAGAAAGGGCCAGAGCGAGGGTGTCAATGTGGTCCTTGATGGTTTTAGAGGAACAGGGATGAACCGGTTTTGACGAGGCTTTCATAGATCGGACTTGTCTAGCGACCTCGTCAGGGGTGAAAAGAGGAAAGGACGAGAAGGATGGTGGGAGGGTGGATAAAGGAGGGTCAGCAAGCACAGATGGAGAGGGGAGAGGAAGGGTGTGGGTGGAGAGGGTGGACAGGATGTCCAGGGTTTTATTAAATGAAGTGAGAGGCAAGGGCATTGCAAAGAGCCTGTGAGGCAACAGCAGGGGTAGAGACTGCAACAGGGTTGGCCAGCTCCTTGCAGATTTGAAAGAGTTCGGCCAAGTTGTTAGATGCCGCAGAGACACGAGCTTGAATATGGACTCTCTTCTTGGTGAGGACAGAGTCGGTATTGCCTTTGTAGCAGGCAACAGACCAGTTTGTCAGGATGAACAGGAAGTCCTCCATTTCCTCTCAGCTGCCCTACAATTATGTTCAAGTGTAGCTAGGTCAGAGTCATACCAGGAATTGCACTTGGCTTTGGACTTCAAACGGATCATCATGACAGGGGCAAGAGCAGCAAGCCTATCAGAAATTGAAGAGTAGAGCAGAGTCAGGGCTGTGTCAGGATGTGAGACAGCCAAAGTGGGGGGGGGGGAGAAAGTGTCGGCAAAAGCCTCAACTGACACACGCTTCATGATATGATATGATATGGCATTTGTAACGCGCCTATACACAAGTGTTTCAAGGCGCGACGAGGCAGGGAAGGGGGAACAAGGGGAAGACAGACAACGATCCTACTAGGCCAGGTGTCATTCAGACCGCGCAAGTGCAGGGGTAGGGGGAAGGGAAAAGTGCAAGGGGAAGGGGAGGGGGGGGAAGTGCAGTACAAGTAAGTAGAATAAGTAAATAAATAGGGCCAG
This sequence comes from Ambystoma mexicanum, assembly GCF_040938575.1. Lineage (NCBI taxonomy): Eukaryota > Metazoa > Chordata > Amphibia > Caudata > Ambystomatidae > Ambystoma > Ambystoma mexicanum. The sequence continues at coordinate 549,472,359 of NC_090932.1, forward strand.
CTGGTGGCAAGTGCAAGGTAAGTGCAGTCAAGTGCTGGGAAATGGGGGACTGTAGGGATACAGAGACAGTCCCTCAGTGCAGGGGTTGCCAGGGAGGCAGTGCAAGAGGAGAGTGGCTGGGACCAGGACCGAGGTCGGTGAGAGTGGCCCAGTTGCAGATTCAGTCGAGACTTTAGCAGGGGAGAGGGAGAGAGAAAGCAGAAGCAAAGAGGAAGGTTTTGAGGTGCTTCCGGAACCGGAGATGGTTCTCCTCAAGTTTCAGGGAGGCAGGAAGGCTGTTCCAGAGGGAGGCCCCTGCCACGGCGAGAGATCGACCCCCAACTCGTTGCTTCGAGAAGCGGCTGACCCTGAGGGAGTTGGAGATGGATGAGCGAAGGGCTCGGGAAGGAAGATATTTAGGAAGAGAGAGTTGAAGGTATTTAGGCCCCAGGCCCCAGAAGGCCTTGTGGACAATGCAGAGGGTTTTGAACTTAATCCTCGCAGCCACTGGGAGCCAGTGTAGAGATTTCAGTCCTGGAGAGATACGGTCCCTGGGCTTGAGGCCAAGGACAAGTCTCGCAGTTCTGTTCTGGATGAGTTGCAGGGGGCGGAGAGTGGAGGCAGGCAGATTAAGATAGAGGCTGTTACAGTAGTCCAGCTTCGAGAGAACCAGGGCTCGGGAGACAGTGAGCTTCTGGGGGAAGGAGAGGAAGGGAAGAATACCTCTGAGGAGGTGCAGCTGGTAGTGTGACTTCTTAGAGACGTCAGATATATGAGGAGAGAAGGAGAGTGTGGAGTCGAAGATGACCCAGAGGTTTTTTGCCTTGCAGGTAGGAGCAGGAGGAGGGCCAAGCGAGGCTGGCCAGAGAGCTACAGGGAAGGAGGGAGTGGATGGCAGACAGACAGACAGAGATGAGGGAAGGAAAGGAGGAGGCCGAGGGTAGCCTGAAAATGAGCTGGGTGTCGTCCGCATAGCACTGAAAGTAGGGGCAGAGAACGGCGATGCGGTGGGCAAGGAGTGCCAGATACTGGTTGAACAGCCAGGGAGAGAGATTAGATCCCTGGGGAACACCACAGGTGGAGAAAAAGATGTCAGAGAGGAAGGACCCAAGTTGGACCTGGGAGGGTCGATTGGAAAGGAAAGAGGTCAGCCACGCCAGAGCCTGACCAGTGATACCCAGGTCATCACGGAGACGGTTGAGCAGGATGGCATCGTTGACAATGTCAAAGGCAGAAGAGAGATCGAGCAGAATGAGAACACACGGAGTGTTGGAGTCGAGGTTCAAGAGCAGGTCCTCACGGATGTTCAGGAGAGCAGTTTCCGTGCTTCTAGCCGCTCTGAAGCCAGATTGATGGTCATGGAGACTACCAACGGTTTCAGCATGGAGGTTAAGCTGGGAGATGGCCAGTTTCTCCAGGAGCTTGCCCAGGAAGGGAGTGATGGAGATTGGGCGATAGTTAGCCGGGCAGGAGGGGTCGGAGGAGGGTTTCTTAAGAAGAGGGTGCACAAGGGAGTGCTTGAGGGGGGATGGGAAGACTCCAGAGGCGAAGGAGTGGTTGCAAAAGTCAGCCAGGGCAGGAGCCAGGGAGTCGATGTGGTCCTTGATAGTTTTGGAGGAACAGGGGTGAACCTGTTTAGACAAGACTTTCATAGATCGGACTTGTCTGGAAACCTCGTCAGCAGAAAAAAAAGTGGAAAGGCAGAGAAGGAGGGAGGAGGGGTGGCTGCAGAAGGGCCCGAGGAAGAGTCGGGAAGTGAGGGAGGGAGGTGATAGGAGGAGAGTGAGGACAGGATGTCATGAGTTTTTGAGATGAAGTGAGAGGCCAGTGCAGTGCAGAGGGCCTGGGAGGGGACAGGAGAGGTAGAGACTGCAGCAGGGTTGGCAAGCTCCTTGCAGATTTTAAAGAGTTCAGCCGAGTTGTTGGATGCCGCAGAGATGCGGGCTTGGATAGGGGCTCTCTTTTTGGTGAGAACGGAGAGACGGTATTGCCTTTGGAGCAGGCGGCAGGCCAGTTTATCAGAGGATGAACATGAAGCACGCCATTTCCTCTCAGCCACCCTGCACTTGCGTTTTAGGGTGACGAGATCCGAGTCATACCAGGAGTTACATTTGGCTTTGGGCTTCATGCGGATTCTCATGACAGGGGCAAGGATATCAAGAGTATCAGATATAGCAGAGTGGAGCATGGAGAGGGCTGTGTCAGGGTGGGAGTCAGCCGAAGGGGGATGGGGGGGCGAGAAGGTGGCAGCGAAAGCCTCAACTGACACGCGCTTCATGGGTCGGATGACCGAGAAGGTGGGTGGCAATGATGAGGGTGGCTTTGCCTGTGGGGTAGGGAGGGTGAGGTGGGAGGTTAGGAGAAAGTGATCACTCCAGGAGAGAGGAGTGGATAGAGGGACAGAGAGGGGGAAGGTCAGAAGAGATCAGAGCATCAAGAGTGTGCCCTGCAGAATGAGTAGGCCCAGACGGGAGAATAGAGAGTGAGAGAGAGTCGCAGAGGTCACGAAAGAGTCCAGTGGGGGGACAGGAGGCATCAAGGTGGATGTTGAAGTCACCAAGAAAGAGGAGTTGAGTGGTTGAGGACAGGAGTGAGGAGGAGAGGTCAGCCCACTCAGAGAGGAAGGAGGAAATTTGACCAGGTGGCCGATAGATAGTAGCCACAGTAAGGGAATGGCTAGGAGAGAGAGAGAGTCGGCAGACAAGACATTCAAAAGAGGAGTAGGTCTGCGTAGGAGTGACAGTGGCAGGAATCCATACAGTGAAGATAAGGGCAACACCCCCACCTGCACGGTTGGGCCTGGGCACGGAGAAGATCTAGTAACCGTCAGGTAGGAGTGTGACAAAGCTGGTGACAGAGCTGGCTGTGAACCATGTCTCAGTGAGACCGAGGACGTCAAGGTCCAGTTCCTCAAGAAGGCGACAGACCTGGCCCGGATGTCCGAGAAGGTAGGTGGCAGTGTTGGGGTAGGCTTGGCTTGGGGTGAAGAGAGGGAGAGATGAGAGGAGGGAGTGATCGCTCCACGAGAGAGGAGTGTTCAGAGGGATGGAGAGGGGGAGGTCAGAGTAGATAAAGACATTGAGTGTGTGCCCTGCAGAGTGAATGATATGAGAGATGGCGCTCACATATCCTAGCCTCAATTATTGTCTCAACCAATCTATCCGAAGTGAGTACGCAGTCAATCCTTGAAAAGGATTTGTGAACTGGGGAATCAAATGAAAATTCCTTCTTATTTGGATGTAAAAACCTCCAAGAGTCTACTAAATCAAAAGTTTCCACAAAATTCCGAAATTCTCTACTAGAATTTTGGCCAGTAAAAGAGCATACCGAAGATCTATCTAACCTAAAGTCCATAACTAAAATGACTACTTCCCCCTCATATCAGCTAAAGTTTAGTCAGTCAAAAAATAATAATTTCCCCCCGCTGCACATGGGACATAAACAGAGCCAATAGTAAACATTTTATCTTCATATTTTAGGTCAACTAAAATGACTCTACCTGCATCATCCATAGCCATTTTATCCACACTTATACCCAACCCCCTCCTAATCATGATCCCAACACCTCATGAATTTGTTGAATAACAGTTAAGCCACACTTTCATGTATCTAGAATTAGTAAGAAGATTCTCGGTACCATCCTCAAAGTGTGTCTCTTGTATTAGAATCACATCCATCCTTTCCCTCCAAATCCTGGATGAGATTATCTTCCTTTTAAAAGGACACTTCAGACCTCTGACATTCCAAGTGCCTATAGTGAACAAACCCATATCATTGTACTTTCTAGTTTAGATATGACTATTTTACAATATGTTTAACACAAATAAAATGTTCCTTACAAAAATAAAGAACAACAATGGATTGATAAAATCAGAGCAGAAGAAGTTCTAACCCCTCCCAAACAAACAAGACAAAAACATAAATGAATCGAATAAAAAGAGCCCAATAGTAATCAGGGTCACTAAGAGTTACAATATTTACGAAGCAAGATCTATTCATAACCACCCTTAAGAAATCAGTGCCAATTTTAAAAAAGATAGACTATCCATCTATTTATTGCATCAAGCTCAAATTACTAACAGGGTGTAATATTCTCACCGTAATGTTACCCTCAGTGACCTATGTTACCTTCAGTGACCTATTTCTATGTGAGTAACAAACTCAACAATATACTTCCCCCTAAAACTATTCACTTACTCTAAATATTCATGTGTTCTATTTACAATTCACTACCGAACAGTAGGTACCCAATATAACATTAAGTGACATACTATAAGACCACCAAACCAATATGCCCTAAAGTAATGTTATCCTGTTATTTCAACCAAACTTATAACCAGTTTTAGAGAGCATCAGCAACGTTCCACCTTGGTCAATACACTATCTGAAACAGGTAAAACATTTTTCCCCCTTCCTCTTTCTTCGTTCACAATTAGACAAGACTGCCTGTTTAGAATAAAGTTGTTTAGCAGGGCCCGCAGCATAAAGCTGAACGATACCACAAGCAAGGCAATCATCTCTGGTTAATAATCAATCCAACCAGAGCTCATCTTTTCCCATTTCAAGGGCACATGTGTATAATGCGGATATACTCCCACAGGTCTGTTTGCTAAAACCCATCAGAGTTATTTCCAGCAAAGTTTAAATCATCTCATATGTTTGTCTTCCACCATCAAGAGAACGTCAGTAGATCACTCAACTCACAGTGCATTGCCGTACTTACAGCTCTCGACTTGCGCTTGTCATGCTCCAAACAAGTCAACAAGGCATAAATTAGTTTTCAAAAATCGATAAGCAGAATTTGCTAATTAAAATATTTTTGATTAGCAAATAAACCTATTTGATTAGAAATTTTGTACTCCTATTTTAAATGTCACCAGAAGTTAGTTTTACCCCAAGACATACAATTAGCAAGAATACAGCATTTCTATGTACCTCTGAAGTAATACATTTGTGCAATGAGTGTAAAATGTAAAGGTTCACTGCATGAAGGGACTACATAAATAGATCTGATAAAAAAAAAAACTCTGTAAACATTTTTCAGTTCAGCGCTCTGTGCAGCTGGGTCATGCAGCAGTCAGTGGTGCATAGTGCCGTGTCCATCTCAACAAGACATCAATAAAGACAATTGTGCGTGTGTCCTTTTTATTTTATTATCAACTTTCATTTAACTAGTGTTTGGCATAAAACAGTCACAAGCAACTGCCCAAGATGAAGACAGCAGCTACAATGAGTTTGTGACAAATTGGGGACATTAGTTATCTTATTCTGCAGAACCAAATGGCTAGATGCCAGTCTCTTGGTCTGCCCAGGTCATTGAGGCCCTGATGCAGAACCTACTAGTTACTAGGGCCATAAAGTTTCATCTGCGAGACAAATAGGCCCAGCAAGTTAACATGTAATCATCCATTTGTGGTCTGGCTTATTGCAAGATAGCAAAAACTGAGATGATTTAAAAGATCAAAATAAACGATCTAAAGATGGAGTGCCGTCCCAGACACCTAAAAGCCAACAGAAAAATCATCAGGGAGCCCAAGAGGTCGGAAATCTCTTCTCTTAACCTCTGGCGCACAGGCACCGCATTTTGTGAGACTCCACAGCATTGTTTGAAGTACTGAGTGGCAAGTTTGCAGCAAATTGTGCAATGTAATGACCATTAGGCCACCAACACTGCCTAAAGATAAATAATGTACATTTCTGTTCATGCCAGCACACTGGTGTGGCTGGGTTGTATCAAATGATTTGCCCAGGATCACACAGTTTGGTTAAGCAGTGAAACCAGAATTTGCCAGCAACTTACCACATACCTTCCAAGCTCTAATTAGTAAACATTTGTTTTGTGTTTAAAGAAGCACAAAATGGTTGTTTATTTGCAAAGAACACAAATCACTCGAAGCAACCACCTTTGGGGGGAGTATTTGCACCACCCTGAATATAAGACTACAAGTGACAGCCCCATACAACAACCTGCTTGCAAAAGGCCTTTTAAATATTGTTCCATTCTTGTAAGGCACTGCCTATGGCACCAACACAAAAATGTTTTTTACCTCTCTGGTGACTCTTCGTTTGTTGTCAGAGTCAGTGTGAAGGTTCACTCTTTCCTGTTATTGTCCTCTACAGACACATCCCAATGTCTACAAAACAGACAAACAGCAACTGATTACCCACAGCAATGGGCTGAAGTGGCTGGAAATATTTGTCCCAACGGAAATATTACTGCCAGCCACTTGCTAACAACAAGCCCTGCAATCAGGGACAGCATCTGGGCCTTTCAGCCTTTTCATTTAATAAGGGCTAATTTCCATGATTGATGAAAAGATTGTGTACCGGTACGTCCTGTACTCCCTACCTGATCTGCAATAATGATAGGACAACCCGCCAACCACAGAGAATGATCCGAAGGGCGAGGAGAGGCAGGGGATCCAACCGGCGACTCGCGTAAGAAGAATCGCGGCTGGTGAGGGGAGGAGTTTTCCCAAACGGGTTTGAATCTGATCTGATGGAGGAACGGCAGAAGGCGGAACTGTAGGAAAGGATCTAATAATACACACAAGATGTAAGAAAAGGAAATCTACATCAGGTAGGGTTTTTGAAAGCATGCATTAAGTTAGGGACAGTAAGAACCTAGAGTTGAACTTATGGAGCGTCTCTCAAAAGAGTAGCGACGCGTTCTGTTCTCATGTTGCGGTTTCTAAATACAGTCACATGACCGCGGAAGCCCAGAGTAGGCAGAGTCTGTCTAAGCAACCAGACTGGAACGGGCTTGTGTGGCGGCCATCTTAGGAAGGGTAAATGAGGTAGCATAACAGGCTCTATTCCGATGCCAAATAGACCAATCCCTGTAGTGATTCATAACATAGCCAGGGAGAGGGACACCAGATTGCATGTGTTACTTTTAAGCTGGCCTAAAGCTTTTGGAAGATCCTCCGGACTCCCACGAAGCAGGACTGACCAAGCCTGAGCCCCCTCAGCAGAGTGCGGGACGCCAGAAGCAAGGACAGTCCACCTCAACAGGCAGGAACCACGCTTGTTGCTATTTGCTGTACCGCAAGGAGCTGGAATGCGAAACAGCCACTGAAAGTGAAGTTTGCCGGTTTTGACAGTCACAGTGCATTGCAGGAGTCCCCCCGACGTCCTCCCTCTTGTCCCCACGACTGAGGCCCAGGAACCGTGAGATCTGCAGAGTGCACAGGAACAGAAGTCATCAGCTGCACCTTTTCTTCTTTACCAAGGTACTGTAATACAAGCCTAAGAGAACTTACCTCTTGCTGTAGAAGTGCTTGTAACTTCCACAACTCACAAGTCTAATCAGCTTGTGGCCCTACATTTGATTCTTCTTTTCATCAAAGACTCCTACGAACTTTTCCATTACTTACCAGAAGTGCTTCATCCTATCCAAGACGTTTGCCCATTGACTTTGGCTTAGCCCATTGAATTGAATGACTCTTCTAGTGAACTCCAAAAGTATCTGCACTGTTTTGGAAAATTTGTGGTCTCTTCTGCTCTAATAACCTTTGCCTTTTACCGACTTTTAAAGAGTATTCTGAATGCCAACAGTAAGGTATTAGTGTCCCCAGCACCCTTGTTACTAAGTCACCTGTGGGTGTAGGTTGTGTAGGTGGGCCATCCCAAAAGGGCCTTGTCTGATTCAGAAACTCAAAGTGTACAGTATTGAAATATATGTGTGTGTTACTATTCTATTGCTCCCTTCTGAAAAAAACTTTATAACCGAGTGATAACTTTTTTTAAAAAAGTTATTTGACTTAATTGATAAACAATTTTTACAATAAAAAAGAAAAAGGAATACAAGATCCCTTCCTTTGACCATTTTGATCAATCCTTTTTCTAATCCAAATCCATCAGTCAATTCCTAGGCCCTGAGCCAGATCCTTTAGTCTCTCATTACTATGTGGCCATTACTTTTGCCTTGTCCTGTTCTTACTAACATAGTTATATCTAGCAGATGTATGCTGCAGGTCTATTTGTTCGTGCTCCGTTTTACTTTTCCATAAAGAGTGCTCTTCAATCCTGGGGGGTCGGGGGCTGTCAAGGACTAATGGTTGAAAAAAGTGGACCGTGGCCACCACCCAGCTGAACGTCTCACCACTCATTACCCTGGCCCACCATTCTTCTCTGTAATAATGCTGCAAACTTTCAAAAAGATGGCCCAGATGTGTCTCACGCATTGTTTATGCAAAAAACCTTGAGTATAAAAGTTTGTTTTAATACCTGTAACTGTGAATCAACTCCACTACAGCTCACATTTCCCCTCTTGAAACAAGCCTGGCTGCTCAACACGCTACCAAAACTGTGTAGTACAAGCTTATACCAAAGGTTGGGTTGCTCAACACGCTACAAAAACTATGTAGTACAAGCTTATACGAAAGGTTGGGTTGCTTATACCTGTAGTCATAGTTGTTTGTAGTGTTCCCAGAGGGTACTGCATCCAAACTTTGCCTAATACATACATCTCAGGGTTTTTGATTTTCAAATGTAGGCAGGTATGGCTGTTCCTCACCTGGGAATCGTAACAACTCTGCTCTGCAATCTTCCGCTATTAGTGCCTCAACCAGTCGACGACACTGGGTACTCTTCCCAGCGCGGTCCATGCCCTCCAGTACTATCAGCGCCCCACGGCCACACAATCCCGCCATCTGCACCCCGTGGTTTACAATAGCCAAAAAAGAAAGTCCGCTTGTAGTAAAAGCAAGCGATGTGCAAGAAAGTATTTCCTGGCAAGTCCTAGCTATGTGTTCCCGTTAGAGGATTGCACCTAGAAACGCCTCTATATCACGTGATCGCGATTCGTATATTTTGGGGGATGGTACTAGTTACTTCGCGGACAGGAACGAGACATTACCATATTACGCCTTCTTGGCAGAGGAACTATCAGCTTCAGCGCATGCATTCTGCGTGGACTCCACAGGTTAAAGCACATTTTGTCTTTAAATACATTCTGTTACAACTGTTGGTATTGCTGCACTGTGACTAACCATGGCGTTTTCTGCCAATATTCTTTTGAGGCTGCGTTGCGTGAATATTAACGGCAAAACTAGCACATTATTTTCTGTACCTTGCATAACGTTGTGGTAATTCGGTAATTGGTCAACCCTTTTTACTTATTGATTACAAGGGAGGGAAGGCAGTGGCAACTATCAATTTATCCTTACTGCGTTTCGTTCTTTTACTCCACACATGTGACTTTTCCCCAGTGTTACTAGGTTTGAAGGTAAAAATAAGCCGAATGCCCCTTCAAACACTAAAGAAATAAGTTGCAAAAACCAGTACGCATCAAAAACGCGGCAGACAAGTCTCAAAGTAATAAACATAATGTTCGAACCAATAGCATTTATTATAAATGCATTTTATGTTTCAGATAATGTTATTCTATTTCAGTGTCTTGTATGTATGGGCCGTATGAAAGCATATAATTAGCATTTTTTTCTGTCATTTGGTTTTCAATAAAGCCTTACTACACAAGCATCATTATAAGTTTCCAATAACAAAATACATACGAAGAAACACAAATGTTATTGCAATTCTAAATCGTTATCTGATATCAAAAGGTTAATCATACATTCCTTCGAAAATAATTGTTACAATCCTATAAAGTGCTATCATTAAAGAAATGTTGCGAGGCCTGGTGTGGTGGCAGTGAAAGCAGGTTCTGGCCTGTCGGAGGAGTTTAAGTTTCTGGGACGGTGTCCCCTGCAGGGGCGACTTGCTGAGCTCTGCTGGTAGGGGAGGCTGAGGCCGGGAGAGAAACCCGGTGCCGTGGCAGTGCCCAGCAGATGTGAGGCCTGACGGAGAGGGGGTGCCACCGCCACAAGCAAAGTTTGGTCGGGCTGCCACGCCAGGCGAGCTCCAGCTGAGCATGGAGACGAGCTGACTGGGAGTCCCGGAGGAGGAGCGGGGCCCCGGGAAGCATCACGTGCAGGTGCGCAGTTGTTAGGAAAGATTTCCATTTCATGTGTCATTTTCCTCCAGTTGTGTAGCACCCCCAACCTTTTGCTGATGTTTCTGACTTTGCCAGAGGAGCACAGCCTTCTGCAATACTCCACTGGGCCTTTTGCTCACGTCATTATGGGGAAACTGACATGCCCTTAAAGACATTCAGTACTGGGAGACTTTGTTTCCCTTAGTCCTTGTCAATGTTGCAATTTTTCTGCAACATGTTGCAAGTGCACAATATACCTTCCAGTATAGTGTGCTTGGCTCTTGTCATTTCTAGAAGGATTTTTTAGGAGAAGTGCAGATGTGCCTTGGACAGGGCTGGTGGCAGCTTATCTTTTAATGTATTTTTAACCCTTTCTTTGGCAAGAATAGGTGGCCTGGCTCCAAAATGGCCATGCCACGAGGTTCTTTGTCCTGTCCTTTGGCCATCTTGCCTTTTCCCCTTCCCCAGGTCGAGCCGACCCAGGTAAGTCCTTATTTGGGCATGCATTCTCCCGCGAAATGCCAAGCTTTTGCGGGCTTCTGCATGCCTTGTGTGTGTGTGTGTGTGCTTCCAGGATGTGGGCTCGACTGTCTGGTTCCAATAGACATCCTGGGTGCCAAAGAGTCTGGTGTGCTGTGAATGCCAGGGACCACCGTGGTCCATGATTGGTCCACATATTGTATGCCTGTTTGTGAGCAGATCTCCCATTGGTTCCACTTCGTTTTGGCGCAAAGGAGATTTTGGATAAGAGAAGGCTCCAAACACCCATACCATGTTGATCTCTGGAGTTCTTGCTTAACAAAGGATAGGATCCAAGTATCCTGAAACTAAGAAACCTGGTCGAGGAACCATTGGTGACCCGCTGGAAGGTTTGACACCCTAAGCCCACTGTTGTCCTGCCGATCCCCACTGCATCTGATTGTCCTAGATGGTCTGCGAAGATGCTTCGACCTATTGGAACAGTGGGACTAACTATTCTCGGCATCTTCATCAAACCCTGCAAGTAAGCTGCCTTGGTAGAGTCCCTGGGCCAACCAGTGGGCTGACCAGCTTGTGCAGGACCTTTGCTCTGATACCGCCACCATTTTCAGGAGGCCCTTGAAACTTGGCACATCTCTGTGGTCATGGCACTCTCACACCGAATTTCGTACACTCAGCATTCCAAGGTCTGGAGTACAGAGAGAGCACCCGTAGCGGAGTACAAACGGTTGCTGTGTCGCCCAGCCGTGGTGACAAACTTTGCAAGTGCATTGCAGCTGTGACTCTCTGTGCCCTGAAGCCTGCTACAGCGAAACTGGCCTGATCCATCCACCTGGAGCGGAGAAATGACCACTGTCCCATTTGGGAATCAACGCTGTAACTTCGTCGCTGAAAACCGGAGAGCCGCGAGATTGCTGCATTTGAACCTGCAACAAAGTGGACTCGACTGCCGAAATTTGGTCCGGCGTATGCCTGGGGTCAGTGAGTAATTGCAACCCTTACCAGTGGCACCTAGTGCATCCATCTGTTTTTACGCATGAGTGCCCCTCTCCTTTCCACAGCTAGTGCAAACTATTCCCAACTCTTGGAACCTGCTCTGCCCTGTTGGCGAGACCCTCCTCGAATAGTGGGAACTTATTCCGCATCACCTCACCTGCCTTCCTGAGCTGCTACAGACTACAAAAGACCCTTTTTCGCCAATCTGCACTACCGCGTGCGCCAGCATTGCATGTACATTTGAGCAATGGGCTCCTCTCATCTTAGGGATTGGACTGCCTCCCAGTTAGGACTGTGATTTCTGCAGAATTGCCTAAAGACTATTTGCTCTACATGTTTCCTTCCCTTTCTAGGTTGTGGACCCGTTTCATGCATTAACCCTTTAGGCCACTTGGTCTTGTATATATGTATGTAGATAGGATTGTGTTGGGTTTAAGGTGTTACTGTTAAGAACTACAGTGTTGAAATTCCAAGGCCTTGAAATAAATCTATTTCTATTTTTAATATATGTACACCTGACTGGGAGTTATTTGTAAGTGTCCTTTACTCTGTGTGCTCATTGAGGTCTTTCAGTCGCCCTCATTTCTCCTGAGACCTAGTCTTGACAGTCACCAATGCTACCTTGATTGGTCTGGCTTGTCCAGAAGTTTACCCTTTTCCAAGAAACTAGGCTGGCCTTCTGAACCTCTGCCCACCAGGTCAGAGTAAAAAAATCTGTCTTAACAGCTAGTGCACAGCCTGGCCTGAAAGGCTGCTTACAGCTGAGTAGGCTCAGAAGACCGGAGGATTTGGGCCTTCCCACCGGAGGGTTGAAGGCCGCATTGTTGGATTTTGAGGACATGGCAGGGGCTGCCTGTGGATTTCAGGGGTGCTGGCCCTACACCAAAAGGCATCCTGCTGCAGAAGTGAATGGAGGTGCAGGGATCCTGGAGGTAAAGGCTCCCTGGGACTTTTTGTGAGCAGGAATCAGTATAGGGCTGGTGCAGGAGAGTGGCCCCACAAGGTAGTTATTTCTGGGAGATAGTACTTGGAGCGGGGCCACAGTCCTGAAGGAGTGACACATGGGGTGGGGCCCAACTTGGTTCCCTAGGGATGCTGGTGGACTTGGAGTTTTCAGAGTGCCCATTAGTTGGGTAAGGACCTGGGAGGCCCGATGCCAAGGTAGAATAATGGTTTGAGGAACCAGTGAGAGGTGGCCCAGCCTGGAGGTGTGCACACACAAAATTGTTACGAGTCGAGTGGCTGAGGCGGTAGTGGTCCTGCTGACATGAGTAGACTGTTTGTACCCCACTTTCAACAGAGAGTGGTAGAAAGGTGAAAGGGGTGACCAGCAGAGGCAGGAACTGGGAGCGGCCCGAGAGTGGCACACAGGCTCGGGTAGATCGGGCAGATGAGCTGGAAAGTTGCAATTTTGCATTTCCACTATCCTGACGGCAGAGGGATGGCAAAATCTAAGGGAGGTGGAGGACCTCAGCCCTGCGTTGTGGAGTTTGGGGCCATTAAAAGCGACATTCAAGTAATACTGGAGGAAATACGTGGAATGCAGATGGACATAGGGGCTGAAGTGGCAGACCTGTCAGAGAAGATGGTCACTCTGGACAAGCGGATGGAAGGGCTGGAGGCAAATCACGCCTCATCGGTGGTCCTTGAATCACAGATGGGGTCAGTCTCCAAGAAGTTGAAAGGCGGGAGGAGAAACTATGTCTCAAAGTGGATGACATTAAAAATAGGCAAAGGCGTAAAAACCTCTGGGTTTTTTTTGTGGTCTACAAGAGAAACTGGGAATCCCCAGCCAGACTGAAATGAAAAATCCAGGAGATTATAGGGAAGGTCCTAGGTTCTAAGGAAGGTGAGCAGGTGGCCTTGGACAGAGTGCGTCGTGCAGGGGGCTAGGCTGCATTACTTCTGCAACAAGGCAGACATTTTGGAGAAGGCACGGCACATGGGGGACATCGAATACGAGGACTAGAAAGAGGCTACATAACCTCAGCCCATACCTTTTTGAGGCGCAAGAAGTGTGGCCCCTTACCAGGTGGCTTCAAGAGAAAGGGGTGAGGTACAGGTGGGGATACTCCTTCATGTTTGTTTTCAAATGGGAAGGAGAGAGGTATCCGCTTGTGTTGGAGTAGGACATCAAACAGGCCATGGAAGACCTTATGGGGCCCTGACAAAATAACCTCAGAGGGAAGGATGGGGAAGTGCCTTCGTCAGGCCAAGAATTCAAGAGCCCGAAAACGGATCTTGGAAGGCATAACATTCAGGGGGCCAGGAAATTCCAGAGACCTAACACGTCCCCGCGCAAAGAGGCCACATGAACAAGGACCAGCGGAACATTGGAAATTTTGTTCATCTGGGAGGTTCGGGAACTGTGTGCCTGGGATCCTACTAGGCCTGTTTGTTATGGTTTTGGGGGAGTATAGTGGGGTTGATACAAGTTTCATGGAGTGACCAGTTCAGGGAGAATTTTCTTTTCAATGTCACATGTTTGCAATGGTAAGCTGTACAGGGGATGTGTGGGGGAGCCGACAAGGTTGCTCTGGTTGGAAAGCACCATGGGGGATGCTGGGAGGCAACATTCTTTGAGGAGGGATGTGGGGGAAGCTAGTGCGGCCAGGGCAGGGGTCGCAACGCTGGTGGTTCGGCTGGTGTGATGGCAATTCCTGGAACGCGTGGTGGAACGCTTCGGGTGGGGGATTTGGGGGAAAGGTTTTAGGGAGCAGGTAGAAAGGGGAGGGGAAGATATGTTAAGGGCTAAATTCCCTGAATAAGAGATCCCTTGCGGTGAACATGCTCTGTAAATCCTGGGTAGCTGTGCTCTTCTTGCAATAAAATCATTATAAGCAGGGGAAGGAGTGTGCCTTGAAAGGGACGGATACTGGGCAATCATAGTGTGCCTCGCACCAAAAAGAGGAAAAAGGAGGACGTGGGGATCATCCTGTCATGCGCCATGCATTTGAAGGAGGTTCAGTTGAGGAGGGGTTTTCGGGGCCGGTTTGTGGCTGTGAAGGGGCACCTGGAGGGGAGTATGCTTACCCTTGCATCCGTATACACACCTAATGTGAACCAGCTGGCCTTTCCTCAGCAGGTGTTTATGGTGTTGGAAGAATGGGGTGAGGGACTTTAATATGATTGCGATCCAGCACTTGATTGGTGGTTGGCGAGGGGCTACAAGGTTAAAGTAGAGGTAAGGGAGCATGACACGTTTTCACAGTTGCTGCAGAATAATTTTTGTGCTGACATGTGGAGGGCCAGGTTCCACCAGGCGGGAGGATACACGTTTTTTTCTCCCCCTCACCAAACGTACACCAGAATTGACCTTCTATTGGTCCCGAGGGAGCAGACAGCAATGGTGTCGTCATCAAGGGTGGAAGCAGTAACTTGGTTGGACCATGAGATGATCACAACGGAATAGTGGATAGAAAAGGGGAGGACGGACACGCCATGTTGATGTAATGACGGCCTCCTTTGAGACCATGTGTTTTGGGACTTTTTACATAAAGAGATCACACAATATTTCAAGACCAATGCCAAGGGGAAGGTAAATTGCAAGAGTCTTGGAAGGGGCCAAGGTGATGCTGTGAGGCCTCTTTATTTTGGAAGGAGCCTGAAAAAAAAGGGAGAGAGCGCTGACTGTTGGACGGTTGCGGGAGGGGTATGAGGGCAAAGTTAATGACCCAGGGTGTGGACCGCAAGGCATTACTGGGGGTTATTTGGGATAAACGTCAGGAACTACACTCGCTCCTGATAGAGGAGGTTTTGAAGAAGATGCGTTACACCGAACAGCGGTTTTATGAGCTAGGTGGGGATGCTTTTGGCGAACAGGTTTAGGGAATGCAGGACGGAGAGGAGGGTCCACCGCCTACAGGATGGACAAGGGAGATTGATTGGGCCCCGGGGGAGTATTCCAGATCGCTTCGCACACTATTATGAGGACCTGTTCACCCAGCCCCACACGCTCAGAGAGAAGGTAATGCAGCAGTATTTGGGGAAGCTTCCTATCCTGCGGCTGACTAGGAGAGAGAGGTCCATGTTGGAGGCTGACATCACAGGGGAGGAGGTCCGGTTGGCCAAATGCCACCTCAAGCCGGGTAACGCACCAGGGGAGGATGGCTATACAAATGACTTTTACAAGTAGTTTCAAGAGGTCCTGGCAGGCACCCTTGGCCAGGGTCTTTAACACTATCCAGAGTGTGGAGGACATGCCCACCCACCTTTCTTGAAGCATTAATAGCAGTTATCCCCAAATAGGATAAGGACCAGCTGAGTTGCGCTTTCTATAGGCCAATATCATTGCTAAATGTAGAAGCAAAGATATTTACTAGAATATTGCTGTCTCTGTTGGAGATATATCTCCCTCAACTGGTTCACCCAGACCAGACTGGGTTTATCCAAAACAGGCAAGGCTCTGACAATTTAAGAAAGACCCAACACATTTATTTAATTATTTTATTTATAATGCACTGGAACATGTTATGGAGCCCTGGGTAATTGGCTGCAGGGTAGTAGTGACATAAAGAGGGTGACAATGGGAGGGCTGGAATACAAAAGTGAGTTTGTTTGCGGATGATGCATTGCTGTACCTCACAAATCCACAGGCCTCAGTTCCTGCCCTGCTAAACAGACTGGAGGAATATGGGGAACTATCAGGGTTTATGGTCGACCACAAAAAGTCTGTGGCATTTCTAGCTCAGAATTGGAGTCAGGAGGACTAGAATGGGAAGTGAATGGCGATTCACAACGCAAAGGGAGGGATTCCGCAACCTTGTTTAAGGAAGGCTTGGTATCAAGAAAAGACAGATAAAAGTGATCACAATTCCAGGGTGTTTGTTAAACTTGATATGCAGGTTGGGAAAACGCTGAATTTAAACCTAAAGCTAAGATGGGAGCAAGCTACAACCATCAAATGAAAAATAAGGCAGCCCTAGTGGCGTCTTGTCAAACAAAAGGGCCCTATACTAAAAAACCTTTTGCCAGTCCTTACAGCTAAATGAAGAGTGTGGTAGAGGATTCACAAGAAAAGAAAGAAGTGTTCACAAATGATAAGTCAGGATGGGGTAACAAGGGGTCTCCCTTCCCCACGTTTAGAGCACGGGACAAGGTGGGACTCCTGAGCACAGCAAACTCTCGAGCTTTCCCAGCACAAGATGATAGTTCCGTTCCCAGCTATCAGGATTGTTTATGGCCAAGTCTCTTTTCTCTTAAAAAGTCTCTTGGGGGCGTGGCCGGGAGCCGACCGTGTGGCATGGCTCCTTAGGTGCTCCTGGACAGCCCCGTCATCGGAGTAAATTCCCTGCGGTCTGGGGCTTCCACCGAGCCGATCTTATAATCTACAGCATTATGAAGTCCTGCTGCATCGATCGTGTGGGGTTGGCAGCGATTATATGCCATCTGAAAGCCTGGTGAGCCATGTTCGCTCCCGTCGGACATGCGTTGGAAAATCTAAAATGGCGACCGGGCGCACTTAGCACTTGAGGCCTCGGTGGGGGAGGGGCACCCCTCTGCTTCATCTTCTGCACCCCGTGGGCCCTGGGCCTGGGGGAATCCCCGCTCTCAGCCCCCACCAGGCGACGCTGACACCCACTCCTCCGGCGAGGCACCGGGAGAAGTCCCATCGGACGGAGCCTCCTCTCCAACCCGGACACATCATCGTCCCGCGGAGGACTCCGGCGACTGCCAGCGGGACCCGAAGTATAGCTGAAAGGCGGGACACAGCCCGCGGCCTCGAGCTCACCGAGGGCGACCCCCCCCCCAGCCGGGAGCCAATCCAGCGGACCACAAAGCGGGGCCCCCCCCTGCAAACTTTTTCTCTGAGTAAGAGCGCCTTCCGGCCTCGGCCGGGTTTGGTTGGTCTGGTCGGGGAACACCCGCTTCAAGTCGGCGACGCCTGGGATTCAGGGGCTCGGATTTACACCGGTGAAAGCTCTTTCCGATGCTCGGAGAGGCCTTGGCGCTCCACCCTCCCATCCGCCCCCTGCATACACTACTGGAGCCGGGACCCGCGCGGAGAACACCCGAAAATCTAGATCTATGTCGGGGGGCATTCCTTCATCTAAAGCAGCACCCTCGCCTATAAACTCATAGGCCGACAACAACAGCCCTCAATCAGGCTATCTTCGCCTCCGCTCCTCTCACGCCTCCAACCTGGCTCTGGGGGGTCTCGGCCCCATTCAATCTGCCCAACGCTTCTTTACCCCGCCTGCAGAGTCTAGCCCACCGGTCCTGCAAAAAGAGCAAATTGCCGGGCAGCTCACAAAATCACTCTGTGCTCATCCCCATCGCCCGTGCCGATCTGAACTGACCATCAGCGGAGGGAGGCTTGCCACTCTCCCCCCGATACTGGACCTGTCTGGCAGGGCTGGACCCGGGATCTATGAGTGGATTCGGCGGTTCAGCAGCAGCTGCTCCTCCCCTACTCCCACCACTCGGCAGGACCATGCCAAAGAGTGGTAAATCGGTGAAACAAGCAGATATCGCAGCAATGATGTCCAACTCGGGACAGAACAAGGCAGGCAAAACCAGCCAGACCACTACCGCGACACCCGGCGCTCTTCCTTCACCGGAGCAACCGCAGGCCGAGCATTTTGCCACCAAAACAGACTTAAAAGACCTTCTAGCAGCCCTTACCAAGGAGATCCATAAGGGCACGGAAGAAATCACCAAGAAGATCGCATCTCTTGACAGAAGTGTGGAGGAAGTGGAAAAGCGCACAGAGGAGGTGGAGAATGGCCTTTGTGACAACGCTTTCGAACTAGAGTGTGGCTTAAACAGAATTGCAACCCTGGAAGTCAGATGCGACGCACTCGAACTCAAACAGGAGGACAGCGAGAACCGCTCCCGGCGCAACAACATCCGCGGGATCTCCACCTCAAATCACTAACGCAGATCTTGAGAGCTTCGTTAAAGACCTGCTCCGGTTCATTATAACCCTTCCTGACAGTGCCCCGCTGGAGATCGACAGAGTCCATCGTACGGCACCTAGGCAAGCTTCATCCTCCCCTCCTGATGTTCTCACCCAGATCCACTTTTTCAGGGTTAAAGAGGAAATAATGAGAGAGGCCAGATCATCAAAACAAATCACTTTTAGAGGAGCAAACATTGCATTATTCCAAGACCTGGTGAGCATAACCCTTCAAAAAAGGAGAGCCATTCGTAACCTTACAGAATGGCTTCAGGAAAAGAAAATTCAATATTGATGGGGCCACCCCACATCTCTGTGCTTCGAATGGGAGGGTGTGCGCAGGCAAATCCGGAACCTCCAAGGAGGCAAGCCAATTTCTAGGAACAAAACCCGCAGACCAGGACTCTGATCATGCTACCTCCTCTCAATCCCAGCCCGGCTCGCCTATATCCAACCGCTGGTCCCCTGCTGGTGGGCGGCGCAGGCCCTGGGGCCCCCGGAAGCAGCATAACCCGGACTGATTGGAGGTCCCCGCTCGTCCTTCGGTTGCCGACTCTCCAGAATAAGGTTTTCTTCTCTTGGTGATCCCCCGCAACCCCTGATTTTCATCAGCTATCCAGCTTCCCCACATCTTACACGGGAGATACTGTGATAACACCCAATACCCAGGGGGACAGCAATAGGCAGGCATTCCAGCACACAGCCCCAGGGCCATATGCTCTACACAGCCCCTGGATCCGTTATTTCACGACCCGGGTGGCTCCTCTGTTCACTTAGTGGGATACAACTCCCGACGGCGGGGTCCGCCAGTAACCCCACGAATGAGCTTTATGGTCTCATTCCCTCCGTTTTGGGGAGGGGAGGGGGCAGTTTTGGGTTTGAGGAACTGTTCAACTCCCCAAAAACCCCAGTTAACGGTTATAGTGTTATTAGTAGACATCGGTAATTGCAGCACAATACCACGCTCACTTGTGAAGGTTCCACAGCCCTGCAGCCCTTGCATAGCTTTCTTGCACAATTCATGCTATGCACCCAGAAGTAATAGACCCTAATAACGCTAGAGAGGTCCGCATCCTGACCTGGAATGTCCAAGGTCTTAATTCCCCCAGGAAGCGCAAATTGGTGGAGCACAGGCTGGCAGCTCTAGACGGCGATATAGTAATTCTCGAGGAGACTCATCTCCTGCCAGCTGACGAACACCGAATCAAATTCAAGCGCTTCAAACAGGGCTTTTTCGCCTCTGGTGGGAAGAAGAAGCGAGGGGTGGCGGTTCTTTTAAGTGACAAATTCCCTTTATCCAACCCCCACGCTTAAAAAAGACCCATCGGGCAGATAGCTTCTCATCCGAGGTCCTATTGCAGACCAACCAATCGCAATCGCTGGGATCTGTGCCCCAAATGCAAATCGGGACAAATTCATAGCCGAGCTACTCCCCCCCCCCCCCCCCCCCCCCACCCCCCCCCCACTGCTCCTAACATTCGCCTCATGCCATCTCCTAGTCGGAGGGGACTTTAACTTAGTTCCTGACCCCATAAAGGACAAGTCCTTACCCCCATCCAACCCTGACCTCTCCCGAGTTCTTGCATTTGCTAGATATCTTAGGGAATCGGGCACGGTTGACTTATGGAGGGTAGCCAATCCTGACACCCATGACTACACGTTCTTTTCAAATGCACACGGAGGTCATTCCCGAATCAATGTGTTACTGGCCTCCAGCACCTTATTCCCATGCTTTAGCAACTTCGAAATCCATACAAGGACGGTGTCTGACCATGCACCTGTCTCGGCAGACCTCTCTATCTCGGGAGGCCCAGACCCCCCTCCCAGAGTCTGGAAACTCAGCGCTTCCTTATTGTTGGACCAGGCGATCAGGGCCGAGGCAGACGACTCATTGGTCAACTACTTTAAAGAAAACCAGAACCACGAAACCCCAATTGGGCTGTTATGGGAGACCATGAAACCGGTCATAAGAGGGGTATTTATTAGCGCTGCCTCTCAACAATCCCGAGTCTCCAAACTACTCGCACAATCTCTAGAGTCCAAACTTTCCTCCCTAGAAAAAGATCTAAAAACCCAATATTCTAGAAAAGCGGATAGGGAACTAAAAAAGGCGATAAGGGCTCTGGAGATGCACTGGGCCGACTGCACTGCGAAGGCGCTGGCACACACGAAACAATTTTATTCTCACAAAAGCAAAAAGGCGAACCGGCTGTTGCCGTACAAATTACGAAAAACTCACACTAATAACAACATTACAAGCCTTAAGGGGTCCGATGGGATAAGTAAATTTGTCACCTAAGACATAATTGAAATCCTGTAGGACCACCATAAAGCGGTAATGCAAGGTCCACCCACATCTCAAGAGATTAGAGTCCAACAACAGCGCTATTTGGAATCTTTCCACACCCCCACAGTCTCTTTTCCCCCCCTAAACTCCCTGGAAGCCCCGATTTCCGCAGAGGAAATTCTAGATGCCATTAAATCGCTTAAGAACACCGCTCACATTCTGACCCCGCAACTAGCATTGCTATTCAACTCATTTCTATCTACCAAAAAGGTAACACATACTATGGCCGAATCAACTACCATTTTACTGCAGAAGCCGGGAAAGGACCCTGAGCAAGCGGCCTCTTACAGGCCAATCGCCCTAATGAATACTGACAGGAAAATCTATTCTAAGGTTCTAGGGGCTAGATTGGCTAGGATTCTTCCCGAGCTAATTCACAAAGACCAGACAGGCTTTATCCCGGGCAGAGGAACACATGATAATATCAGGCGTACACTCAATCTCATCGAGTCTGCGAACAGGATGAAAACTCCGCTCCTGGTAATCTCTCTCGACGCACATAAGGCGTTTGATCTAGTGAACTGGGACTTCATCCGGTACACCCTCTCCCATATGGGCCTAGGTCACAACTTTATAACCTGGTTAATGGCATGCTATGTACACCCATCAACGCAACTCCGAGTCAATGGGAGGAAATCGACGAGCATCCTTATGTCCAGGGGGACTGGCCAGGGGTGCCCGCTACCTCCCTTGGTGTTCGCCCTCTTGATGGAGCCATTTGCAGCAAGAATCCGCCTCAATCCTAACATCAAGGGGGTCATGGTGGGCGGGACTGAACACAAGGTTGCGCTCTACGCAGACGATGTACTTTTCACCATCACTGACCCAGCCAGCTCGCTGCAGCCCCTACTCGACGAATTAGAAGCATTTGGAGCATGCTCTGGGTTCAGGGTGAACTATGACAAGTCCTCTGTCCTTCCGATCAACCTCTCAAGACGCCAGGGAAACACCTTATGTCCTGAGTTTCCAATCCCATGGGCCAACACCTCGCTGGAATACCTGGGCATCCAGATCCCCAAATCTAGCCTACTAGTTTACAAACGCAACTTCCCTCAGCTGTTTAAATCACTGCGTGCAGACCTGAAACGGTGGGACAAACAAGAAATCTCGTGGCTGGGCTGCCGCGGTAAAAATGAACTTGCTCCCCAGAGTGCTGTACCATTGCCACGCACTCCCTACTCACATTCCGGAAGCGGATCTTGCCTCTCTACAACGGGATATCATGAAATTTATCTTGGGGGGGGGGGGGGGGACCAGGGGGGGGAAGACGACCCCCCCCCGCATTGCCAGGAAAATCATGATCCGCAGCCGACAACCTGGTGGTCTGGGGGTCCCTGACATCTCTAGATATCGGCGTGCAGCACAACTCGCGCACGCCTCCACTTGGACCCGCTCAGTAGATCGCCCAGCCTGGCTGCATTTGGAGGAAGCATGGTGTAAATCCCCCCTTTCTGACTTGCCTCACATCCAATCTCAGAACACCCCACCCGCAATGTCTCCGCTTCCAGCAACTTGTAACACAGTGGACAGTTGGAAAGCTGCAAACAGAAAGTGGGGAATCAAAACCTCACTGGGCCCACTAACCCCTATCTGGAGTAACCCGGGCTTCTCCCCTGGCCTTTGCATCCATAGCTTTGCCAAGTGGCCGGAGGGCGGCCTCCACAAAATCTCAGACTTTTTTAAAGGAAGGCCAGCCGCTTACCTTTGAGGACTGCAAGGCGAAGTTCAACATCACTGAGGAGGAACGATTCTGGTATATTCAGATCCTGCACTGGATCTCACAATGCTCCGTCGGAGAACGGGGCTCCAGGGACCTAACTCCCCTCGAACTATCACTGACAGCATCCCCTACAAGAGGTAAGATCTCCACCCTCTACAAACTCCTAGAAAAAGCTAACCCTGAAGCGAAGGAAAGGTACATGCTGAACTGGGAGAGGGACTTGGGTCGCTCACTGGAGCCTGATGCTTGGGACAAAATTTGGTCAAGACTCCATAAGAGTACCCAATGTGTTACCAGTAGGGAAGGGGGATATAAAGTATGCTTCAGGTACTATATTACACGAACCCAACTGCATAAAGCGGTCGTGAGGCCCTCACCGAACTGTTGGAGGGGGTGCGCGCAAGAGGGCTTGCTTTTCCACCTCCTATGGGACTGCCCTAAGGTGGCGGACTATTGGAAGGGGGTCCTGACGCATGTCTGAGCAATAACAGACCTGAGCATCCCGTGGGACCCCGGAATAATTTTTCTGGGTGACCCGAGGGAGGCGGATGTGCCGATGTCAGGAAACGCTGCTCGCCTTTGCACACATCTATTATTGGCGGCCAAAATTGCCCTCGCTCTTCTCGGGAAGCACCACGAAGGCCCCTCTATCCTGCTATGGTGGGCCAAGTGTTGGGACATTGTTACTGCGGAAAAAATCACAGCAATTCGTCTGGGCAACCTCGATCCCTTCCAGAACACTTGGGCCCCATTCATGGACTACGCAGATCGTTACCCGGCCCTTACACTAAAGCCGCCTAGCGTCCGCTGGCTGAACTGAACTTCGCATGGACGCGGATTGGTCCAGTATAAAGACACCCCCCCCCCCCCTCGCCATTTTCCTGCCCAAACATTGCTATGAATGAGTTGAATACTAAATTCCTTCTCCTACTATCTCTTCCTTCCACTGTAATGAACTATTCCACCACAATCTTGCGCTAACTCCGATGTCTGCTGTTTAATTAGTTTCTTTCTTGTTGTCACTGATTATTTTGAGAAAAAAAAAAAGAAGGTAAAAAAATTCTCTTGCCGTCGAGGACCTGATGTATTCAAAAATAACAAATCAAATTCCTTTTTTAATTTGGGTGTTGACTTATCACCCCTGGATTCCCCTCTTCCGAGCTCAGACCCCTCTTGAACATCAGCCTCTCTCCGTCGGATTCACTATGGTTTTTCTTCCATTCATGGGTCTTAATATCTTTTTAAACAGTTTACTGTGGCCATCCCTCTGTCGGGGTCTTGCAATTCCTTCTCTGGCGGTTTCACAGGTCTGATTCGGAAAGGGCAATGTCGCTTCTCTCCTCGTCACCCTTTCGGTTCTCGCCATCTTTCTCCTTCTCTTGAACTGCCGTACTTGGATAGCTGAGTCGTTGTGCGGTCTGCCATGCTTGTATTGTGCTCTCATGCTCCACCTTTTATCACTGTAGGGAAGGGAAAGGGCCGTCCGGTGTGTATGATTCTGGCCAGTTGCCTGACTTTGCCTGACCCTTGTATTGGGATATGTCCGGTAAACGGCTCTGATGTTAGTCTGTTGTCTTTTGTACTGTGCGAAGTGTTCTTGTCGGAAAAGGGGGCGGGGTAGAGGCTCTGAGTATCCCACATGGCAGGATGGGGAAAAGGTGTTCGAATAAGGGGGATTCCGCGTCTCACCTGTCAGTGTCCCACTTCCACTCCCACAGGACCCCCCCCCCCCCCCCCATCAAGGTGATCCTCCCTCACTGGTCCACCCCCAGGAACTGGATCCAATAACGATGGGTGCATCGTAGCCACCTGGATGACAGATCCCTGGGGACTAGTTAGGGAGACACCTTCAGGTTTCTGACACTTGGGATCAAGATAACGAGAGACGCTGGGGAATTGTTCGAAAAGAATGATCTCCTGCTTTGGGACAAGATACAGGCTGATTTGCAGCATTGGGGACAGATGGGTCTCTCTTGGATGGCGCGCTTGAATTGCATCAAGATGACCAAAGAGCTCCTTTACATTTCTTGTGTGGCCTATAGAACGTTGGTGCAACCGAAGGATAAGAGGGATGAGATTCCCAGACCTCATGGCAAATTACAGGGAAGCTCAACTGAGAATTATGGTGGACCATTTAGACCCCAGCTCAAAGAGCCAATGGGTACTTATGGACAACAGAGTCTTGGAGCTGGTTACGTTGGGTGAGTGGATGTGGGTCCCACACAAGGAGATCCCCAGACGTGTCCTGACGCGCCCTATTTTGGCAGTGTTTTGGTCGCTTTAGTTCGGGAGTGCCGCTACCCGTTGGTTGTTGACATGGCTCTCGCCCATCGGTTGTATCTATGCACCACCCCTGAGAAATGCAAAACCTTTGCAGCCTAGAGAGCAACTGATGGCGAGCTGGAGAGATAGATATGTCAACATTTCTTATTTGTGATGGTTGGGTGGTGCTAAGAGATGACTAGATCACTCAGACTGCGGAGTGTTTCAGGAACTGGAAATGAATCAAAAAGTTCTAATCACTGAATCTTGCACACCTTTTTGATTTGTTCTCACAACAATGGTTAATAAAGTGCTTGCGACTCAATATGCTTGTCAAAAAAACAATTTAATTAAATCCAAAATTTCGATTTAGCCTCTAGGTTCAAAAATTTGGAACATTCCCTCGACACGTGTTTCCCCAAGTGCATTGGTTCTTCAGGAGGGTGTGAATACTTTGCTTTCATTTCATTTTACACACTTAGATTTGAATCCAATGTATTGTTTTCATACACTGCACAATTATCTGTTGAAAGGTTAACCAAAATAAAATATTAGCAGTTGCATAATATGATAGTACAAAAGTTCACGTAAAGACATTGATAGTTAGCTCACTGAGTAATGTCTAATGTTTGTACATAGTGAGAACAAGGCAGTTAGTTTGGTTTCACACGTTTTGTTATTTTGTAAATTTTGTGAAGGCGCATTGTTTTCAAAATACGGTCTAATATTTTCAATTGCTAAACAGCAAAACGGGGTGTTTAGGTAGTAAAAATACATTGCGAAAATTGAACGGGATATTTAGGTAGAAAAAGTGCTTAATGTCATTCTCACCTTAAATGGTATCTGAATGGTATCTGAATAGGTCAATGAGTGAAAGTTTAAGTAATGCCCCTTCGTTTCTATCCAAATTGTACGGGTTTGCGGTCAGCGTTGCTTTTAGTTTCGTTGTTACATTGCGTGTGATCGCGCAATGATCTGAAGAGAAAACGGGTTATTGTTTAAAAATTATGAACTCATCTGTGTTCCAGTAATATTAATTCTATGACAGCAATTGTGTGCTGTTTGGAAGTAATCCCTTTCTTACCTTTAGGTAATCTGTACGAGCTTCTATGTTTTCAGTCAGCGTTCTTCGTTTTTCTGATTACAACGGGGCACTCGCTGACTTTAAGATGGCCGCCATTTATACGGGTTATCTATTGGCGTTCAATACGTTTAATGTGTGCATTACGAGACGCCATTTTGGATCGGGCTCTTTATATGATTTGTAATGTTTAGGTTTCTATTACGAGTGTAGTGACTTATATTAGAGCGTTGTTACAAATTTAAATTAAATAAAACAAAACAAGAAATACATAAATGGCATTATCCAGCAGCAGCTCATGCGAATATGTACCCGGGGGCAGACTTGCGCTGTTGGTGTTGCAAATAAGCACATAATGACTATTATCATATGTGGTGGAGCTGCTCACTCATACAAATATACTGGGCGGAGGTATTGGCGTGGCTAAAAGATTTGGATGGTGTGCAAAGGCCTCTTGTCGCCAAGTCTATTGCTGTTTGGGGTGCATGAGAAGGTGGAGGACATGGGGGAGGAAGCTCACATGGTCCACACCCTGCTCGTGGCAGCGAGGTGCAGTGTGGTGCAGCACTGGAAGAGGGGAGGTATACCCACTGAAAAGGAATGGGTACAGAAAGTCCATATATGATATGGAGTATCTAACGTACTTGTTGGATGAGGCCTGAACGGACATAGAGGGGACCTAGCTACTTTTTTGTTAACCAGTACAGTCGTTCACCTACCATGGGAAAGCAATACAATGATGTATGAATCTGCTTGTTATGACAGTGATATAGGTGGTGTTTGTTGCAATGCATGTAGGGGGAGGGTTGGTAGGGGAGTCGGAAGCAATTTGCATGAGCCATTATTTGTTCTGATAACATTTTTTGCTATGTTTTGAAAAATGACAGGAAAGTTTGATTTAAAAAAAAAAAAAAAAAAAGTTTGGACAATAAATTACTAAATACTATTTTGAATTCCTTTCCTACCCGCACATTCTTTCTTCTCTATTGCGGCCACTACTAGACCCAAGACATTTTAATGTCGGAACCTGTTTCAACTTAAATGTAGTTTAACAACCGTATTTTGTTACACGGAAAAAGATATATGTACTTAGATAGGGACATCCTTTTCCTAGGACATTTTGACTATCGACTATTCGTAGTACTGGGAGATAAGAAACAGAAATGTAACCATTAAAAGCTAATTGTATTGTGCAGTCTATTTTTAGTTTTGGTGGAATTATTCATAATTGTCTCCACATCAGCACCCATCTTCAACAGATTATCAAGAGAATTTCTGAATTTAACTAGTGAAAAACTGGATTGTTAAGGGTTTTCCTAAAGTCTAGAAATAAGCTGTTTGGCGCAGGGTCAATAATTTTGGCATAAAGACAAAGCTTTTTCCATACTACTTGTGATTCTAATGAGATAAGCCCTAGTTTGTGTCTCATTACACATTTTTGGAATAGACAGAGTCGGGCCAAGAGCTTTTTTCCACATAATACCTTCAGGAGAATTAAGAAAGGGCCCCAAGGAAAGGACGTCTCTAGTCCATAGATTAACGCTGGGCCAATTTTCAGTGAATAAAACTGAAACTCAAGTAAAATAGCGAATTTACAATAACTTAAGTAAAACCTCTTTTTTAATTGAGCCGACTGTTGAAACTGTATATAAAAGTAATAATCTTCCCACAATTGACGGTGAAATATTAGTATCCACTAACCTGGTCAGAAAGTTGGCAAGGAAGCAGCAACTGCAGAAATGAAAGCCTCCCTGAGGCTCCTGAACCCCCCTACTCCCTCCCCCGGGAATCTGACCCCAGCAGGGAGGAACACGAACCCCAGGGAAACCCTCTGGGGGGAAAAAAACCCTGGATGCGTAGATAGCTGGTCTTGTCGGTGGGCAGTTGCCTAGGCGTAGTACCTCTGAACTGTAGACTGTAGCTTGGGTTCTAATGAAAGAGAGACAGATAAGTATTCAGAAATGGTCGGAAGAGAGAGACAGTGTATTCAAGTAGAGTTTCTCTTACCGAAGGAGTTAATCTGGTATAGCTACGGGCTAAAGTTACTGATTACTCGGCGTCGCCGCGGAATGGCGACTGGTGCTCAGAACCCTCCAAGGATTCCTGCGGTAATGGACGGAGATTAGAAACGAGACCAAAGAAGGGGAGAAAAGAGAAAACCGGAAGAGTAACTCACTGAGCCGAGGTGACCCGGGAAACTTCTATGTTCATATCGGGAGGAGGAAAAAACGGATTCAGGTAAGGCAGAATATCCCGGAAGAAAGGTCTGTCTCGGAAGAGTCCCAGGAAGAGAGCGCTGCAAAGGAAAGCTGGGTCGAAAGTGATAGAATGGAACGGTAAGCACAAGCAGAGTAAAGTAATTACTTGGGAAAGGGTTCCTAGTGTTCAAACTTACAGAGCATCATGCAATTCAGTAGCGACGCGATGAGTAGTGAGTCCTTGGTCTTGAAATGATGTCACGTGATGTGCTGCTGGCATCAGGTGACCACGTGAAGGGATCACGTGATTCGTCTCTGACGTTCGTTGACAGCATGGAACAACTATACCGCTGAGATTGTTATCGTCTGACCTGGTTGTTTCTACCGCCGCATAGCAAAAGGCGGAACCACATAATTTCCTTTTTTGCCACCAGGACCAAGATCGGAAAGGTGTAACACCGACAAGGGCAGCATTGTCTCTCTCAGGCGCTCCCTCACCGTTTGAGTAAGTAACGGTGTGATATAGTAAACCAGATATTTAAGGGCTGTGATTCATTCCTATTCAATATCACAAACTGTCCCTTGCATAGTTTGAGTGACCTTTTTGTTGGTGAAAAAATTATCTTAGACTTGCTTCCATTGCTTCCATTGACTAAAAGAATATCATCAAGAGCGTATAAGGTAAAAGTCGGCTTCCTTTAGAGACTGAGGGGAGTAGAATCAAAAGAAAGCAAATTATTAGCAAAAGCAAGCCAGTGCCCCTGTTTTTACTGGAAATTAGTAATGGGTATCCCATAAGTGGGTAAAGGTGAATGTCCTGAACAGCCTTGCATTCCACAGGGTATAATCAATTGAAAACTAAAAAATCGATATAGGAATTTTATAGATCAGAATGACTACATTTCACAATACTTCCTCTTTAATGTGAAAAAAATGAAAAAAACACTGCAGCCAACACATGTTTCGACCTATTCTCAGTATTTTTCAAGGCTAAAAATACTGACCAAGCAAAAATGAAATACGCAGGCCTTCACTGTGGTGGTCTGCCGGGCTCGCCTGCTGGCTCTGTGTAGGGGGATGGCAAAAAGTAAGCCAATTCTGAGGTGCTGGGGAGGCAGTGTTCCGGTGAGGGCCTTGGGGCAATGCTGCCTAGTGTGGATGGCTTTGGCCATCTTCATGTCGAGTGCAGACTCCTTTGCTGTAATGGAATTCATTCCAGAAGAGCATTCCCTGTCTTCCAAATGTGGCTGGTTGCTCATAAGGGTCACAGAGGCAGTTGGGATAGACAAGATGGTAGAAGGGCCCAGCACAGACAGGATCCAGCCTTGCCTGTAGACCTTCACTGGGGGCTCTAGCGGGTTCACTTGCTGGCTCTGTTACTGTAGGGGGATGGCAAGGAGTCTGCCAACCCGAGGTGTTGGGAGGCAGGACTCTGGTGAGGGCCTCACGGCAAAGCTGCCTGGCGGAGATGGCGGCGGCCATCTTCGTGTGGAGCACAGGCTCCTTTGCTATAATGGGATTTATCCCAGAAGAGCAACCCCTGCTTTCCAAATGCAGCGTTTTGCTAATGAGGGTCACAGAGGCAGGTGGGATAGGCAAGATGGTGAAGGGCCCAGCATAGACAGGCTTCCCTGTGTGCCTTCACTGTAGGGCTGTCTGCTCCATGTTGCTGTAGGGGGCTTGCTAGGAGTCAACCAATCCGAGGTGCTAGGAGGCAGGCCTCCGGTGAGGGCCTCATGGCAATGCTGCCTGGTGTGGATGGCGGCGGCCATCTTCATGTGGAGCACAGGCTCCTTTGCTATAATGGGATTTATCCCAGAAAAGCATCTCCAGCTTTTCAGATGCAGCGGGTTACTCAGGATCACTGAGGCAGGTGGGAAAGGCAAGATGTCAAGGGCCCAGCACAGATAGGCTCCAGCCTTGCCTGTGGGCCTTCACTGTGGGGCTCTGCCAGCTCTGTGTTACTGCAGGGGGACGGTAAGGAGTCAGCCAAACTGAGGTGTTCATGGGCAGGGCTCAGATGAAAGCCTTGGGGTTATGCTGCTTGGTGTGGATGGTGGTGGCCATCTTCGTGTGGAGCACAGGCTCCTTTGCTGTAGTGGGATTCATCCCAGAAGAGCATTCCCCGCTTTCCAAACGCAACGGGTTGCTCATGAGCATCACAGAGGCAGTTGGGATAGGCAAGATGGTGAAGGGCCCATCACAGACAGACTCCAGTCTTGCATGTGGGTCTTTACTGTGGGGCTCTGCCGGCTTTGCCTGCCTGCTTCGTGCTACTGCAGGACGATGGCAACGAGTCAGCCATTTCAAAGTGCTTAGATGCAGGGCTGCGGTGAGGGCCTCGGGACAATTCTTCCTGACGGTGGCCATGTTCATTTGCTGTAATGGGATTCATCCCAGAAGAGACTCCACTGCTTTCCAAATGCAGCGGGATACTTGTGCTGATGGGCCTCTGATCACCTTAACCCAAAGTAAGCCCACCCCTTAAGAAGCGAATGCACGTTTTTCCATAAAGCAAGTTTATTGTACAAATGGCCAGGTGGGGCTAGATGATGCTGCAGAGTCTAACATGAGTCTACTTGAACCACGCAAGTGGACATATCTATCTATATGTATAAATGTCAAATTGTTTCTGTGGCAGGGTTTGTGGCTTGGTGAAGCGTTGTTCCTTATACAATTCCACATTGTTTTACCAATCTGAACCAAATTATGTATAGTTTCTTGTTAGGAGCCTCCGGACGTTACTGGCTACATGGCATTTGGACACCCCACCCCTTTCCCTGGATTTCAGCACAAGTCCAAAATTGTTGGTGGGTTTGTGGCTTGGCGACGTGTTGTTCCTTATACAATTGCACACCGTTTTACCAATCTTCACCAAATTTTGCATATTTACCTGTTAGGACCCTTCGGACATTAATGGCTACATTTGGACATCCCACCCCTTTCCTTGGATTTCAGCAAAAGTAAAACAATTTGTGGGTTTGTGGCCGGCTGACGAAGCCTTAAACCATGTTCACTGGGAAGAGAAACAAAACATTTAATTTCTCCACCGGTCCCGACACGAGGAACAAAACTCTAGGTCAAGGATGCACGGTTTCCAAGATATTCGCACCGCAATGAACTGCACCATGCCTCGGTGAGGCGGAACAGCGACCTACAAGATAATTCATTTTCAACAATTAATTAGTTTTATGTCTAGCTACAGAACCTGTTCGGAGAACAGGTACGTCTGCTAGTTTTATATATTCTCGAACAGTAAAATCACTCCCACATTTTTTATTACAAATCATCCCCCCACACATGATTGGTCAAACCTACACAAGAAATGCAATCTTCTGTAATTCCCACACTCTCATTGGTCACATTTATTTAGCTACCACCAACGGCTCCTATTCACAGCACACCCCTTTCCTAGTTCCTTCTGTGTTAGGTCATGACGTCATCACATAGTTACACATTCAAACATAAACATAATTCATTACAAGTTTCTGCTGGCCTGAAACCTCTAACCCCGGACGTGATGCACATTGTTTGCAAAGACACTTTAGGGGAGAAATAAACCAATTCCCTTTGAACTGGAGATAAATATCTTACCCAGCCAGCCTTCATCAGCCTTCAACTTTGCTAAACCAGCTTTCCAAGTCACACAGAGGTCATCCCGTCGACTCTAGCTCCTGAGCCCTGCACAGTTCCTAACTTGTGAGAGGACTTGAGGCATACAAATCTCTATATTCATCATGTACCCCAACTGTCCCAAAACACATTTCCCTCAGGATCCCCATGTATGAATGTCGGTGCATGTATGTTGAAGACTACTGCATCCTCTCACCATGATTTCCCCATTGCAAATTTCCTTTCAAGCGTGCGCATATTAAGCTCCTCGTTGCTCAACTTCTAGCCATCTACTTTGCATCTTTATGCATCTAGAAGCCCTAGAATATCTCAAACAGAACAGTGAATACTACAAAGATATAACCGTAGATGCAGCTTTAAAATAAAACAGTATATAAAGATTCACCACAAATGGGTCAATTTGAATGTGTTTATCCTAGAAATACGGACAACATTCTTGACTAATATGCAATTCACTTACTACATTCCAGAAACACCTTGGAAGATGCATTAGAAACATACCAAATGCATCAAGCCATAGGGTCTCTGAGTATATGGAGAGAAAAAAGTTTAGAAGCACAATATTTTCCACTACTTTTCCCTACAGGAAAAGGAGGAACACACAATGAAAGATCAATACAAATAATTGCATCAGAATATTGTTCCCTCAGAATGTATTCTGAAGAGCCAAGATACCATAAAATATTTAATCTATTTTACATCTTTTGTTTGAAAGTGAACTAGCAACTCTATGCTAAGGAGTTGCACACTGTGACAAATCTGGAGTATTCGTCCCTTCCCCCTAAGGGGAACCATCCCCTGTGAGGTTAGGAAGGTGAGCCCGCTACGCAAGACCCTCCCTAGGGATCTGGGCCTGTGGGACTTCACTGGGAGTGACTCCCCATCAGGGGACAAGGACTCCCATTCCCAATGGGAGCTCCCTTTGAAAAACACTTTTTATCTGCATATTTGCGACTGCCTTATATTAAAAACAATGTGTCTTACCTATATTTTGATGCCTGTAATGCTAGCTCAAGCAATCCGTGGGACGAAGAAGGGCATGCCTCTTTAAGTATAAGTTACTATGAAATTCGAATGAAGAAACGCGAAAGGAGGAGAGAGAACAATGCGCAGGAAAAGCCCTTTTGCAACAGAGTGCCTTGGAGAGGTGGAGCCAAGCAGGGTTGTGTAACCAGCAGCACTCCGGGAAGCAGAGTAGTCCCATCAGAGACGTCGTGGGCTGGAGAGGTGGCCAGTGGGAAAGTAGTTGTCCGGACTGTGAGAAACCTGAAGGTGTCTGCCTAGCTAGTCCCCAGGGATCTGTCATCTAGGTGGCCAGGGCATGACCATCGCTATTGGATCCAGTTCCTGGGGCTGGACCAGTGAAGGGGTTCACCCGGATTGGGGGGAGGGGGGGGGGGGAGTGTGACACTGATGGGTGAGACGCGGTATCCCTCTTCTTCCAACACCTTTTCCCCATCCTACCACCTAGAAACACTGCCCCCCTTTTCCACACAAACACTTTCACACATCACAAAAGACAACCAGAGCTGTTTACCTGACATGTCCCAATACAAGGGTCAGGCAGAGTCAGGCAATTGACCAGAATCACACACACCGGACAGCCCTTTCCCTTCCCCGCAGAGATACAAGGTGGAGCACAAAAGCACAGGACGAGCAAGGCAGACAGCACAACGAGATGGCTATCCGGGCATGGCAGTTCAAGGGGCGGAGAAAGGTGGCGAGAGGCTGACAAGGAGAGAAGTGACCTTGCCCTTTCGGACCCAGACAAGCAAGACCTCCGTGGAAGGATGCAAACAATAGCCCACGTGTGTTGCAGCAGATGTCATTGGTGATAAGTAGGACAGAGGGAGACGCCTGCTACCGTGGTACAGGCCTTGACTCCAGATATAGTGAAAAGCCAAGAGGTTCATCGCAGCCGGTGAGCCGATGGGGAACCAATAAAGAAACCGAACTGTGTTGAATGTAAGTCGCAAAGTGGCACATTTAGGAAAATTCAAAGAGCTGGAAATTAAGGGAAGACCAGCTGTAGAAGGGTCCGGCACCACATGGGTGCTCATTCGAGAGATTCTAGTTGATCCTTCGTTGAATGAAACGACTCATACCAGAAGGCCCAAGGAGAGCCGCGAGGAAAAGGTCAAAGTGGTCATACAGGGGTCTAGCAAAATCCCTGTACAGTTGAAAGTCTTTGACCGACCAATCATTGTGAACACAAGGGAAGTAAATCCTGTATCAGAAGAAAGTAGAAGGAATTGTGAAATGGCAAGAATGAACCCGATGGAGGGATGACAATAAAGAAGGGTAAAGTCTAAAGATCCCAGAAACTGTGTTGACAAAAGTGAACTCGGCAGAGGGATGTCCACGGTGAACTGTTTAAAAAGACATTAACCAAAAAATCATTTGGAATATAAGCCAGAGTGAACACGACGGGAGGGGAGGCTGATATTCGAGTGGGGTCTGCGCCTGGAAGAGGGGGACCCAGGTGAGGAAGAATCATCGCCACAAGTGTTTATTTGAGCCCATCAGATCCTCAGAAGCAGGAGAGACAACCTCCAAAGATCCTGATATTGATAAGAACTGAACGGTCTGCGCTCGGAAGAGGGGGACCCAGGGGTGAAGCCATCACCCAACGTACATTTGGAACAGAACTTCTTTCATTTGTCATTTTTGAGACCCATCAGCTCATTGAGGTCAAGAGACTTTTTGTAGAAAAGAGACTTAACCACTGAAGGTCCTGATACGTGAAGCGGAACTGTATTCTCGTGCTCGGAAAGCTCGAGAGTGTGCTGTGCTCAGGCGTCCCGCCTTGTCCCGTGCTCAAAACATGGGGAAGGGAGACCCCTGGGATAACGCATCCTGATTTATCACTTGTGGGCACTTCTTTCTTTCTTGTGAACCCAATCCCACACTCATTTTGTATTTAGCGTAAGGATTGGCAATAGGTTTTTCTTAGTCTAGGCCCTTTGATTTGACACGACACCACTAGGACTGCCTGATTATTATTATTTTTTTTTAAAACTTGATTTTATTATGTTTTAATACAAGGAGATCATACAAACAATACAGATTAAAAAAAAAAAGGACAACAAGGATCAGTCCTTAATTATCAAGTGGAATTTAGGTGGTAGGGTGGAAGTTGTGGAAGTTACAATTGTATATCGTTTTCCGGCAAGAACCTTATGAGTTTTCCAAGCTTCAGTCTTTGATCAACTTAATCGACTGTTCCCATTCCCAAACGCTGTACCTCCTCCCTCTCCTCCTCCCACCCTCCCCCCCTCAAGGCTAAGCTTATATTTTACAAGGGATGTGTGGTGTTCCGTTTGGGTGCTTGCGTTTTGGGCACCGGGGGACTTCTTCATTGGGGAACAAATCGTTATACTACCACATCATATTTTAGGTCGCATATTAAACAATCGGGTACATTGATATGATCTTGCAAGGCGGAGTATCAGCAAAACCTGTTGTTCAGTTCAGTCTTGCGCATTAATGTGTCTTTTCCGGCATATATTGATTCAAAAACTCCATCCACATTATTTCACATGTTGCGGACCTCCCGTGTAAGGATGCCGTTATCTTTTCCATTGTGCATATATTAAGAGCTACATTGACCCATTCTTTCTCAGTCGGTATTGCTGTGGATTTCCATTTCATGGTTATTAGGGCCCGAGTGGCCAACACAGTTGTGCGACTAGACTTTTAACCCTCCTCAATTCATCCTCATGCCTTTCAAAACCAAACAAAATGAAGAAGGGGTCCAGTGTTCTTTGGATCCCATCCGAGTTCTTGATCCACCCCAGCACCTCATTCCAGTACACTCTGATTCGGGGACATCCCCACCACATGTGCCAGTAGTCTGCCACTTCCCCACATTCTCGCTAACACAGTGGACTGAGACTGATACATTCTGGAAAGTCTGAGTGGATCATATTGCCACTGATGTAGTAACTTAATGGCATGCAGTTTATATTGGCATGATAATGATGTTTGGGGCGCTGCTCGGCACATTCGTTCCCACGTGTCTGGATCAACACCATTCCCCATATCCCTTTCCCATCTCAGTCTAAGGGGCTCTGTAGATCCCTTTCCTGCTTTAATCAGTGTTTTGTACATTGCTGATATTAGTCCCTTCATCTCTGTCCTGGAGTTCAGTAAAGTCTCGAAGGGGGTAAGTTCTCTCCTCAGTTTGTCCTTCCACTCGGGCTTCGATAGGACACCTTTGTTCTGCAGGAACTGGAATGTAGACAGTACCCCCATTCCCAGAGCCTCCCCCAGCTCTGGAAGCGCGATGAAGGAGTCATTCCTCCAGAGCTGTCCTACTCTCTCCAATCCCGCCTCATACCAAGCTTGGAATCTGTCCACATTAGGGATGTGGTCATTGATACCCGGGGACCATAAATGGCTCAGGTGGGAGGGCCATGTGGTGATATTCCTCATCCTTGTGCCTTCTCTCTGGATTTCCAATATGGTTTCTAATATTGGATGTGCTCTTGTCCTGTGCATTAGTTTCCTCCTAGGTGCCCACAACCATTCAGAGACTGTGGCTGGGGATAGGTAATGGTTGTCCATCAAGATCCACTGGGGCTCTTTCTGATTACATAGATGGGGGGGATAAGCACTCATAATTGGGTCGCCTCATAGTATTTCCTGAGGTCCGGGAGACCCACCCCACCCTTGTCTTTAGGTAATGTCAGGGTGTCATATGCTATTCTATTTCTTTTCCCTTGCCATAGAAATCTTACGATTGCCTTCTTAACCTCCTTGAAGAAGTGATCCGGCATCTTGATGGGGAGCATTTTAAAGGGATATACGAACCATGGGAGACGGGCCTTTTTTATTGCATTGAAACGTCCCAACTAGGATCATAGTCAATTTGCTCCACCTAGCAAGATCCGCGTGGACGTTTTTTTAGGAGTGTTGGGAAGTTGGCTTCGTATAGATCGACTATTTTCTTGGTGATTTGTATTGCAGTTTATGTTCTATCGTGAGACCCAATGAGGAGTAGTCATCATTTGCCTCTGCGGACCCCTGAAGGGGGAACCGGATAGACTTTGATTTGTTAACCTTGAAACCGGATACATGGCCGTATTCCTCGAGGAGATGCAATGACTTCTTTGCAGACGCTCGGGTTGATCACGTGAAGGAGTATGTCGTCGGCGTATAATGCCACTTTATACTCTGTCTGTCCCAGTCGCATTCCCTCCACCTTATCTTTTGAGCCAGTGGTTCCAAAGAGAGGGCGAAGAGGATAGCCGAGAGGGGGCATTCCTGCCTGTTACCTTGTTTTAGTTCGAACCATCTGAGTATTCCCCATTTACGAATACGGAAGCCTTAGGTGCTGTATAGACTGCCCGAATCCCCCTCCTAAATTTAGGCCCTATCCACACCTTGTGCAGGACCGCCGTCAAGAAGTCCCATTCTACCCTGTCAAAAGCCTTTTCCACGTCTATGGAGAGCTGGGCGGAGTCACCGTTCATGCTCTTTGAGGCATGAACCAAGTTCAGGGTTTTACGCATCGTATCGGCCCCTTGTCTCCCGATTATGAAGCCGACTTGGTCGGGGTGAAGGAGATGGGGCATGAGTGTCTCGAGTCTAGCAGCTAGTACTCGCGTGTACATTTTTGCGTCGACATTTAGCAAGGATATGGGGCGGTATGATCCACAAGTTTTGGGGTCCCTTCCCTCTTTGGGGATTACAGTTATGAGGGCCCTAACAAAAGAGTCCGGAGCCTTCCCTGAGTCCAAAATCTCATTAAATAATTCAACCAAAAATGGTACTAGATGGGTATTAAAAGATTTGTAGAAGCCGGCTGTATATCCGTCTTCACCTGGGATTTAGCTAGTGTCATCCTTTTTTATTGCGTTCTGTATTTCTTCTCCTGTTATGGGAGATTCTAAGTGCGCCGAGTCAATGTCTGTTATCCTGGGAATGTTAATGTCGGCGAGGTAGCTTACAATACCATTCGGATTTGGGTCTGCCTCGGGGGTATATAGTGTTTCATAAAAGGTGGCAAAGGCTTCGGGGATGGTGGGTTTGTTTGTCGCTGGATGGGGACTTTCATTGGTTATTTCTAGGACGCTGCGATCTGCCTGTTGTGCTCTAAGCCTAGCTGCCAACAGCGCTTCTGCTTTGTTTCCTTTTTCATAAAACTTTTGTTTCAGGAGGTGCAGCTTCCTCACAGTTAGATTGTGGTCTAGTAGGCGGAGGTCTTCCCTTTTCCCTCATTAATTTTATCGGGGTCTATCGTGTCACCTTTCGTGGCCTCCCTGTCTATTTGGTATATTTCTCTCTGGAGCCTGTTCAATCAGGGATCTTTCCCTTTTCTTGCGGGCCCCTTCTCTCATGAGGATACCTCTCCAGGTCGCCTTCCCAGCTTCCCACACCCCTTGTTTGCAAACCCCTCCGGTGTTGTTTGTTTTAAAATATTCATCGATCTCTGTTTCCATTTTGAGCCTGAAGACAGGGTCCTTCCATAGGGCCTCATTACATCTCCACTTGCCTCACTTAACTGGCAAATGTTCCCACTGTGTGTCTGAAATGAATAATTTGTGTGTAGGTGTTGGCGGGAGTAGAAAGTGGGAGTAGAAAGTGTACCCTTGTTCATCTGGGTGCATCTCCCTCCACAAATCCTTCATTGCATACACTTGCATCATCTTTATGAATACATTACGCTCCCCCTTGGTTCTGTCATCTGTAACAGGGTGAATAGCTTTCCAATCTAGGATAGGATCCGCCCATAGATTGAAATCCCCGCCCAAAATAATGTGGCCTGTGGCTTCGAGCATTATTTTGGGGATCGTTTTAGATAGGAATCAAACTTGGCTTGCATTAGGGGCGTAAATCGTGGTGATTGTTACCTTCGTATTTCCAATGGATCCCGTGACCAATAGGGCACAGTGTCTGACCAAGATTTAGCGAGTTTAAAGTCTATTCCCTTTTTAATGAGGATTCCCACCCCACCTTTTCTCAATGGCACGAGCCTCAGAATTCTATACCACTGTGTTTCCCTATGACCGGTCTTTCATCTCCCTTCATGTATTTGGTTTCTTGAAGGAGGATGTCAATTTTGGTCCTACGAAACTCTGAGTACAAGAGACCTCTTGGTTGGCGAGTTGAGGGCCTTGACGTTGAGTGTTCCCATACTCGAGGAGTCCCTTCTGCCCGGGTCAATGGCAGTCGTCATGATGTGATATCAGAGTATGCAGGCTCTTAATCCATGACCCCCATTTTATCGTTTGTTCCACTAACCACACTCCATTTCCCTTGTTTACTATCTTTGGAATTTTGCTTTTGCCTTTCCCCATGCCCTATCTTGGCCCCCCGCACCCCTCCCCCCTCCTTTTCCCCATATGGTGGCATCCATTCGAGCCCAGATTAAAGCACTGGCCCAACAATGAACCACCAGCAGAGACCGTTACCTCACGGTCCTTTGCAAACATACCATCATAAAATGAAAATGAGCCCCCCCCTATTTCGCATTAGTAAGTCGAAGCAACACATGCGCCGCAATTCCAGTCTACTGATTGATCCTGGGTTGTGTAGCCAAATCAATTCGAATGTGATGCCTCAGCTCGGATCTACTTGTCCCCTTCTGGAAAGATGTTGCCTCCTCAGAATTTTCTTGATCCTTTCACCCGTTGTCTCTTTGGGCCTTGGATTCGCCATTCTCTCCCTTCTTTTGATGGTGCACCTTGGTCATCCCTTTGTCCATGTGGTTCAACAAGCTCCGCTATGCATGCTTTTATCTCCATCTCAGATCTAAGTCTGATCTTCTTGCCGCCTTGCTGAAAGGAGAGGGAGAAGGGGTATCCCCATCTGTAGCGAGTGTCTCATTCCTTCAGCCATTTTGTGAGGGGACTACACATTCTTCTGAGGGCTAGCGTCAGGGAATATAGATATAGTTATTTGTGCTCCACTGAGTGTGTTCGCACCTCCTCGCCTTGCTTTCTCTAAGACCCTAGCCTTGTCCTGGTAGCGATGGAAGTGGGCAAGGACCGATCTTGGACCTCGGGGTGGGGGGGAGGTTCCTCCAGCTCTGTGGATTCACTCAGTTTGGGCTCGTCAATTGCGTCATCAGCCACTAGAAGCTTAATAATATCGTGAAGTGTTTTCTTAAGATCTTCTCTGTTTCACCCTCTTGTTCCGGGATGCCAAAAAAGCGCAGGTTGTTGCGTCTTTCTCGATTTTTCCAAGTCGTCCATCTTCAATTTAAACCCCTCCTCCCTCTGCTTGAGGTCTGTTATTCTATGTTCCAACTGTGTTTCTAGGGTGTCTATCGAGACGTTATTTTTCTCCACTCCATCCAACCTGTCTTCAATATTATCTAGACGTTGGGTAATCCTGTTAATTTTGCCACCTATGTTGGCCCCCATGTTTTTCATTTTGTTTAGCAAGGTCGCAATATCTCCCTTTCTGGCGGCTCTGTCTCCATGTACGGTCACTTCGATTGCCATATTGGGGATTCTGATGCAATGTGGGGGTGGGGTATAGGCAAAAGTGGCCAACTTTTGCTGCACGTTCATATGCTTTGGGTGCTGCTCTGTAATGTCCCTTAAGGATACAAAGAGTATCAGGGTTCGAACTCAGGATGACAGGACCTTTCACCAGGGTCAGTTTATCATCCAGGTGGCATCCAAGTTCAAGCAGCGTGGTTCGTCCCAACGTGGCGGGTTTGCTGTGATGTTGTCACCAGAAATAGCATCAGCTGGGTGCATTTGCGCTTGGTTGGGAGTGGTCTATTTGATGTCCCTGTAACGCCAAGGCCAGTAACTAGCTTCCTTAAGCAGGTTTTTCGTAGAGCCTTTCTTAATCCCTCTGCCCCTTGTGCATGAATGTCAGGTAGGGCAATGCTCAGCCAGGTCTGGGGTGTCTTCAGAATGATTCCAGGATCTGAGGGGTTTCGGGCCAGGCGCGATGGCTCAGCCCTTCTATTTGATGTTATATTTTGCAGTTTCACAATGTTCGGTGGGATGTTGCCTTTTTCGCTTCCCTGTGTGTGCTACTCATGTGGTGAACAGAGCCAGGAACAGTAGTCCTCGAGGAGGGGGCTCAGGGGGATATGTATCTGATCGCTGGGTGCAGGAGGCCAAGTTAATGTGCAACACCTTGATGCATGCAAGCTCTCATTTAGGGTGCCTCCCCTTGGCTTCGCTGAGAAGGCAGTGGAATGCGCTTGTATGCTTGAGCGGGTGTTGGTTCGCCTGGTCACGCGGGAGACCGCGGGTTAATAGTGTTTATTGCCAACTGCTCCTGCGTGCCAAGTGCGGGGTCTTCCTACGCGCCATCTCGGTCTGCGCTTTGATGTTTCTCCATGCCCTGTGCTGGTTCCGTTTTATTTTCTGTCCCCTGGGTCTGGCAGAGTGGTGCTTCGATGTCCG
This sequence comes from Ambystoma mexicanum, assembly GCF_040938575.1. Lineage (NCBI taxonomy): Eukaryota > Metazoa > Chordata > Amphibia > Caudata > Ambystomatidae > Ambystoma > Ambystoma mexicanum. Next base: position 549,513,264 of record NC_090932.1, read on the forward strand.
CTGTGATGCACAAGTATGGGGGTGGCCCTGGGGGAAGCCGCGCCGGAGACCAACAGATGCGGGAGGCACGTTCCTGCTCTTCCGGGAGCTTCGCACTCGCCCCTTAGCCGCTTGGTCCCTCAGATTCATCCGGACTCCTGCTCCGCCACATATCTTCCTTTTCGCACTGCGGGGGCCTCCGGGTCCACTGCCGAGTTCGCCTTTCTGCGGGACGGGGCCGCAGGGAGTCGTTCTCCAACAGGCCAAAGCTCCTTTGTCGTCACTGTGTTGCCGACTTCCGGAGGCCAAGTTTACCATGAAGGTTGTCAGTTTTTCTCAGGATTTCGCCCAGATGGTGGGGGCCCTTTCTCAAGTTGCTTCGTGCATTGTCACTTCGGAGGGGGGGTCGAACAGTGGGGGGTCGAACAGTGGGGGCTCTCACCGTTTTTCAGGACCCGAGGCGCGGATCTCACTCGAAAGAGGAGAGCATCTGTGCGCCCCCTGGTGGCCAACCGCCATTTTTTGGTGGTCGTAGCGTGCTCCCATCTTAGATTTAGGTTTAGATTAGGCATTTTTCCAACCTACCTATTCAGTTTAATAAACGCACTTGAACTGTGATCACTTGGGTATGTCTATTTTTGATGCCATACCTTTCTTACAGGAACGACAAGAGTAGCATCAGAAGTGGTGGCATGACAACGGACATCCTGTGGTAGGCTGGGCACCTGTACACCGAAGCAAAGACCAGCAGGACTAAGAGCGGAACTAGCTCCCAATCACTGCCGTACAGTGAAGGCGGCAACCGAGAAGTATGACTGACAAACAAGGGGCGAGCGATAAACCAGACTACATAAAGACGATTGAGAAACCAAAGCGGACCTACGATTGGGAGAGGCGTCCAAGGAACCCGAGCGCGTGCCAAGCCCTGCAAGCGTAATTAAGAGGAAAACCGGTACTGGGGTATGATGGCGTGGCGGAAGGCCACCGGGGAGACCTGTACTACTTAGTTGGAATGATAGAAGTCATAAATGTGATAAAGGAAGAAAAACCCAAGTTGTTGAGAAAATAGTCAAGAATAATGATGAGTGTGAGGTATTCACTTCAAGGAGAAAGATATTCAGGGTTAGAAGCAACGCAGTGAGAAGTCAAGGAAAGCTATTTGAAGACCAGTGGATACACCACTTAATAAACAGTGATAATGCAGAGTGCGTAATAAAAGTGTTGTGTGAAATAAAACAGGACAAAAAGGATACATTAAGAGTTCCCAAGAGTGGACAGACCTCAAAGCTCAAGGCATAAATTAGTTTTCCAAAATTGATTAGCAGAGTTTGCTAATTAAACTTTTCTTGATTAACAAACCCATTTGATTAGCAATGTTGTACTAATATTTTTAACCCCAACAGAAGTTACTTGTACAATACAAATGAATAACATATCAGTATAATTGAAGTAAGACATTAGTGAGTTAAGTCAGACCTTGCAAGTTCTTTAAAATCCCACTAGCCATGCAGGTCGAGTAACTCGACCGAAGAGGAATGCATTCGACCCATGGCAACGGATGACAACAAATTTAAATGTGCTTACTAAAATGGTGCATGTTGCCACATTCCTACATTCCCACTTTATTTTGGCACACTGCTGCCATGTAGAGGCCAGCCCTACACGGTGAAACGTTTTTATTTGACATTTACTCCCAACAAAGTAAGGTTTAAATACAAGTTTCAAACTGTTACTCACCAACCAGGATGAGGATAAGGAGGTGACCAGGACCGGGATTCGCAGGGTTTGATTGAAGAGCTCGGATGGGGCCTCCAACCGAGCCTCCTCTCTGTGAGGGAATAGATCTTTAAAATGATATGACCCCCTACTGATTAAAACAGTACAAGAGCCCGATCACCCAAAAGAGCGGGGAGAACACACCGCCACGGTTTACCAGCTGTAAAAATAAACAAGAAGACATGAGTTCTATAATTGCAGACCGGGGATGGATTATTTCTACCTCAAGATAATATCCCTGTCGAGACTATTCAAGGAACTATGACAATAGGTTGGAATAGGAAAGAAACACTCCTTACCACTAGTAGTGTTGGGATCAATCCAAGGTGAAACAAACGTCAGTGTAAAATAATAAATGGGAATGTTAGTGAGGGTTCTAACCCGGACGGCACGAGGAGCGCACTAGTTCCGGGTTGGTGCACACTCTGCGCAGCGTCCCCCTGTGCACTTGTTGAAGAAAGGTAAACACAATTCCCAATGTCCGATATCAGACTTGATAGAAATGTCAATGAATCCCAGACGGTAATCCTGTTAGATGTGCAGTTCGGGGCTAGGAGCAAGACTTGAAAGGGCCCTGTTAACGTGCGGGCAGCAGAAGTACAAAATCGATTTGGCAAGGCAGTCCGTGAAAACAAGAAATAGGTCCTGGTACACCAACCTGGCAGTAAAGTACAAAGCAGCAGACAAGACGGTCCGTTAGGCAGGCAAAGGTCAAAATTCCAGATATTCAAGAAAGGACGAAGACGAAACTTCAAAGGCGTCAGCAACTTCAATCAAGAAGCAGCGAGCTGAATGAAAAGACTGCATTTATCCGAAAGAGAAAGCAAAACGTCAGAGAATGGTGATTGGAGGCGCAGGGCACATGATAGTGCAGTGGAGGATCATGGTACTCGTAGTTTGTTCAACCCCTGCCGCAATCTCCATTGTGAAAGGAATGGGGGAATGAAGAGCCGCATACCATAAGGAAGGAAAACATGTTTGTGCGTACCTTTTAAAGAACAAGCCCGTCTTCTGGAGTGATGTGCACGGCGGGGTGTAACACAAACATCCCCTGCAAATGGTACTGGCCATTCTTAAAATCTACTCTGCTATGTGAATGAGTCAAAATATGTTGCGAGCCCTGAATGAGTGTCTATAAAAGGTTTGCTGCATGAATGGACACAAATTGGTATAATAAAACTGCCCTGAAGACAGTTTGGCCAGCTCTCTATACTGCAGGTGCTAATATATAGTGTAATCATGATCCTAGAGCAAAGGGAGCTCTGGAGGCTAACTACAGTGATGGTAGTGCAGTAGATCTACAGATGCACAGACTGGATGCAACTATTCATGTGTAAACTTCTAGTTAGCTTTGTTTGTTCATTATGTGATAGGAGAGACTAAGCAGAGTGGATGTTGTAGCAGGCAGAGAACTGGGCAAACTAGGTGGACTATTGTAGTTAGCAGCCATCTATCTTTCAGGGCAGCTGGTATAAAGCAACAGGGCGATGAGACAGAATGCCAAGGAGTACGGGATCAGCTGCATTTAACCAGCAGGTTAGGGAACTAGGTTTGCCATCAAAAGCATTTGGCAGTTTGATCATGTACATTTTCAGAAGTGTCGTCTCATCACTATGTTCCCCAACAAAATGAAATATAGTTGATGCTATGCGATTTAGATACACTAACCTACACTTTACTGTGAAGCATGGAGACTATGCAGTGTTTTACAGCAGCAGTACTGTAATTATGCATTGTGTAATAAATTACATTTTTAGAAATGGAATTGAAGGATTGCATTTAAAAAGAAATAAAGTTAACACATACTTGTCTTTGGCAGATAGGATACGGTTTGCTTGATAAAGGTATTATCTGATTGCTTCTGGTCTGCAATTATTTGAAAAAGAAAAAGGAAATCCTGGTTGTATATTCACACAGGCCTTTGGCACATAAGGGTGGAGGAGACTGCTGCACTCTCTCACCATTATCCCTTTTGAACTTGCAGTGAACAGAGAAAAGAGGGTGGAGGGAACCTTGAAGGCAAGAGGAATGCAGGGCGATCTGCGCTTTTATTGAACAGGGTAACTTCAATAGCTAGGTGTTATGCTCACCTGGCTCCCACAGGGGCGTCGATCGGACCCGGACAGCTGCGACCTCCTCCAACGTGAAGCGTAGTGCAGAGATGACAGACTGGACTGGACCGCCTTATCTCGTCTGCTTGACCCGTAGAAGTATTCTCCTGCAAGTGGAGAAAGGTATTTAGCCACCCGTGGATTTTAGTAATGGCACCCCACTGTTCTCCCCACTAATCACCACCGATATTCACTTTCAGTAAGCTCACCTTATGTTTGTAAATGATGAGCTCTCCATCCTGCGTGAAATGCAAGGGCACGTAGATACCAGTTACTTCACTGGTTTGAAGGCGTTGGAATAGTTCCGGATGAATATTGAATCTGAGGTTCCAGGCGAGAACCCGTAAGTATAAAGTTCAAAGAGTTCAATATGTCCGATGTTCACTCTTGTACATTCCTTTCTTGTGTTGCAGCTGGGTCCAAGGGAAGATTGTCTTGTGGCAGCTGATGGTGTTCAGGTAAGAGTCTGTATTACCCAACACTGTCCAGCAATAGATGCGTGTGTTTAAATTGCTGGTTTCTCTCTCCTTACAGGTGCGGCGTAAGAAGTTGCGATTTACAGTGTAATGCCTCCAGTTGTTAATCAGGTAAGTCTATGGTGGAGAGGTTGTATTTGTTGGCTCTCTCGGCTCACCTTATGTTTCTTTTGTCCCCTAGATGGTGGAATTCGGCAGAGAAAATGATGGAGGCTGCGCCGGATCGAAAAACGCTGTGAGTATGGCGCGGCGCTGCAGCTGGTGATGCGACGCATGTAGAATGTCTTTTTCAGTTCGAAGACGTGATGATCCGGAATTCAGGTAAGGATTGAAATAATATCTGTTTTCTAACCTTTCCTTCTTTCCTGGATTCGAGACGGGCGTGGCTGAAGTCTAGATGCTGACTGCAGGCACGGTGAGAGTCACGCTGCTGGATGCAGAATAACGCGAAGCATGTGCTGCTGTTCGGGCGTGGTTTAAATAGTCTCCAAAGTAGTTCCAGGTAAGAAGTCCCTAGAATCACACCGAGTAAAAAATAGTCCCTGTAGTAAAATAGTCCCATCCAGGCCTCATGTTGGCTTGGATTCATTTGCAGCATGGTCTGCATGAGGTGAGTAAAGTCTATAAGCCTGGCGCCTATGGCGCCAGGACTGATTTCTATTATGAGCCTGGCGCCTAAGGCGGGACTGAACCCAGACAGCCCCCAGCCGGGGCTGCTGGGGTTTTATTAAATATCTGGATGCCTGCGCCCGGGGCTGATGGGCTTGATCCGGATGCCTGGAGGTAGGTATCATGACACTATGTTTGCTACACAAGTGCCAATTTAATTAGCAAACCTACAGAATTGCATAGGAAATTGCTATGCGACACTGCTTATTTTTTGCCTTGAAGCTTATCAAAAGCTTGAACCATATACAATAAGAGAAAGAAGGTGGAAAACACTAAAGAAAGGAGTCATTTAAACTGGAGACTAGGTGACTGTTGGAAAGAGTTAGAGGAACTCGTAGATCAGCCCCACCGGTTATTTCAAGACATCACCCTAAAGAGACTGATTGAGAAAGAGAGACACTTGCGTTTGCAAGAACATTGTTAAAAGGAGAAACCCTGAGAATAAGCAGCAAGACAAAAAGGCAAAGTGAGGCCATATAACGAGAGACATTCATCTGGTCCAGTGTAGTTCTCACTTATTAGTGGTTGGGATAGATGGAGATAGATTTGGACGGAGGACATTTCATATTGACTTCCTGATGACAGACGGAGCACCTTTTTAGTTTGGTTGGTGAGGGAGGGAACTTCCCCATAGCGATGGGGAGAGTTAGGTCTGTTTTTCTTCATCATTCAAGTAAAATAAGTGATAATGTCCACCTTGTGTCCATATCTTTCTAACCCACCCAACACACACTCAAAACTGGAACCCTCTTTACAAATATGTTGGCTAGTGAACTACAAAAGATAAAAGACAAAGATCAAGTGTGGAGTAGAGTATTAAAAAACTCTCTTAGCAAAAATGCATGTCGGAAAAGAATACTGGTTCCAACGTCACGCTGAAGTTCGCTGCATGTTAAGGAACCTATGGCCCCCTGCCCCCAATAGTTTGTTACACTCAGTTGTGCAGAATAGACATGGGAGAACTTGCATGACTTCCTACGCTCTGCAAAACAAAATAAAGAAGGAATTGTCCTTAAAAGCACAGAAGAACGCTGTTCTCTAGATCCTATACAAGATCGTTTTACTATAATTTTATTGCCACTTAAACTTTATCTGTAATAATCCCCCCGCCCCTCCTCTTGGAAAAGTACAACACTTCTTTAGCGAGTAAAAGATTCTCCCAAATGTGGCCATGCCAGTGATAACACTGTTTTACAATATATTGAAAAGTGCATTACCCGTGACATAACTATAGAAGATATACATAACGACCTACAGACAAACATTTTATGGTTCCAACATCATAAGTGTGGCAAAACCTGCCGACCTTGATACAGAAACAAAGGGAAATACTTCACCAAATGTCGTTTTAGATTCCCTAGACTAGTTTGTACCAGTTCAAGTAATTAGTTTCATGTCTTCTCTGAGACTCTGTGTAAGAGGCAAATCTCCCAAAATCACATATAACATTAAAAGGTTCTATGTGTTAAAATCGTGGCAAAAATGGCTGTGAATACAAAATATGGCAGCAAAAATAGTGGTTTTGGCGCCACAATCCTGTAAAAGATGCGGGGGACACCCCCGCTCCTCTTAAATGGTATAATGGGGTACACCTTTACCAGGTCAAACCATGGCATTTTTGACGCAATTTCTTTTGACCGGCGAAATTTTTGCTGCAATTTTATTACCTGATACTCATTAAAAGAGAAGAAGCACCCAACATTAGAACACCCTAGCGGATGTTTCGCAATCTTGATTGGTCAATCTGCGGGCTATACGAACTGGTATTACCTGCGGATTGATTACAGCCCGCTTATCGGGTTATAATTACTTGCACGGGTGTATACGAAGACTTTCACATAGGCCAAAGCATGCAGCTTCAACGTTGCAGAATACAACGTTGAAGCTGCTTGCTTTGGTGTATGTGAAAGTGTTCACATACACCAGACATGTGTATATGAACCCTTTCACGTATGCCAAAGCAAGCAGCTTCAACGTTGTTTGCTTACTTTGGTGTGTATGAAAATGTTTATATATATACCGTGTTCTCAGTAGCATTTTTGTAAAATAATGAATGTCATTTTACAAAAATGCTGCAGAGAGTTCAGGATTGCGCCCGTTATGACAAAAACAGGCGCAATCCTGAAGGGGCACTGTCGAGCACTACGAGGACGCCAAGGCCAGCTTGAGAATACTGGTGGAGCCTGGGCGTCCTGATTTGGCGCCATGAATCCTGCTCCTTAGCACATTCACTGTGCCAATTTCAGAATCGGGCCCTGAGAGTGTTCTAACAGCTTTATAGACCTGCAGCGGAGGCCGTACCAGGCGCTATGGTCCCTCATACCTTGTTAAAGGCCATCGCTTTGCTCAGGCCATTAACTCGGTCTTCAGGATCCATAACGCCCAGAACGACCCTCGCTGCAGGTCTATAAAGCTATATTAATGATTCCAATCATTTCATTGCAGTCTTGTGGAATGCTAGTATAAACGTTCAAAACATTGCAGACAATTAAACTGTAGTTGCAAGATATGTCACAGCCTTTCTCGCCAAAGTTGAGAAAACTGAGCTAAAAGGCATGTTGGATGTCCTATCATCTGATACGTCTTTCACAATAACTTTACAGTTTTGGTAACAGGATGCTGTCGCATAGAGAATGCGGGTCATAGTAACCTGCAGACCGTATAACAGGAATAGCTTTGTTTGGGAAATCTGAAAACATACTCTGGCTCAAACTTGGTTCAACTTTATCGAGAAAGAGTACTAAAATCCTGCCAAGAGCTTGGATCTATAGCTACAGAAAATCCTAACAGCCAGTACATCTTAAAAAAGAAATCTAATTAACACATGCAAAGCATAATGCTTTATTTCGGTTAACAGTGAACCAAACAGTTTTCATAAGGATACATAAAAATAAATGTTTCCTGCAAAACAGTAAGGCAACCGTATTTAAAAGAGGAAAAACATCAGTAAAAATCCTAGCAAATATGTTTTGTATAGACCATTTCCCATCTTAATTGTGTAATGTATACCGACATCTAGCACTACAGTTACAGTATTAATCCATTTATCACAGAAGAAAAGATTCATCGGTTCAATCTGGAAAACCAGATTCTATAATCCACTAAAAGAATATATACACAAGTGCAGGTTTTCTAAAAACGGACAGTATGCTATTGTAATATCCCTATTTACAGTAACGTTTCATGGGAATCTCTCTACTCATGCTATTGAGCATAATTTTCAGATTCTCCATGGCTGGCGCATGGACCATGTTTGAGTCTCCAAAGTATGCAGGGGATGTCGCCACTGAGCACAAGTGGATGTCGGGAATTGGGTACTTTGTCACACATTTGGTGGGAGTGTCCGCATATTTAATTTTTCTGGACTGAATTGCTTAGTTGGATAAAGGATATTACGAGGATCCCTATACCATTGGAGCCCTTGATGGTTCTCCTGGGTAATCCCCCGGAGGGCTACTTATCATACAGATTCCCAAGAATGTAGGAAGCCCTGCGGGCAGAATAATGGTAGCACAGAATTGGAAAATGCTTTCACTCCCTTGAAAAGGGGGACTGTTTTAGGAAGGTGTGGGATGTTTTCTTGATGGAGAAACTCACATGACGCATGACAATCTGACATCAGTTATGGGAGGGATGGGGACAATTTGTGGAGAAATACGGCTTGGGAGCGAGGAGACCTATGCTATTAGTTGTGGGGAAGGGAACAATCGCCTGTCCGTCAGGGAGGTTGATAGGTGGGAGTCCCTTGACTAATATTAGTTGACCACCGCAGGACCTGGACTGGAAGACTGGAGGTGGTTGGGGGGGGGGGGGGTCATGTCCTTCATTTTTGGAGACCCCACCTGCAAGAGCAGGTACTTTAAAGGATCCTGAGGGCTATAGAAATATGGGGTTGCATGTTACAGTGACATATCCTAATGTGTCATGTCTTGTTAAATCTTGTTTTCACTGATAAGATGTTAGGGAGATGCCATTGGATGGGGGGCATTAGGAGACTCACTAGTAGGGTTTGACTTGTGACAGACGTCCCACCCAGGGCACTGCAGCATTGTCACTCTCTTTTCTGTAACTGGGTGACAATGCTAGATCTTAATTTTGAGTATACTATTTTGCTTTAAATTGTGTTTTATTTGTCTGTGTTGTAAAACTACAATAAAAACTGAGTTACAAAAAAAAAGAAATGGTCTGGTCTCTTACCCTATAACAGCAACATCACACTGTCTAGAAATGTCTTCCTTCCATTAATTCCAGCAAGGGACATCACTCTTGCCCCATACCCTGGCTATGTCTCTTTGCCACTATAAACCCCTACTTACGCAATAGTAGTATTGGGTACCTTTCGGTCAACAGGGACTACTTTTTGGTCAACCTCTACAGTACAATCATTCACTTTTTAGAATTTCCCAAATATTGATACCAATAGCATCACTGTAGTGGGAGGACCCCCCCCCTCTTTTTTGCATAACAGACATCGACCATCAACCGCCTACTCATTTTATGTAGCCTGTCCCTTGAAAGAACCTTCTGTGTAGGTACCTGAACTGTATTATATGGAATAAGATGCAGGAGGCCATCTCTGGGGGATTTGCAGCGCTTCTCTCCAGGTACCACTGCTTGGAAAGGAGCATTCCAATTCATACACATCTCCCTTCTATCTTTCTTTGAGTTTGTCGGGTGGGTCTACATTGATTTCTCGTTATCACAATTGCAACATCTTGTGTGAGAGTTTCAGCAACAAGGGCATAGATGAAATGTTTATGAATACTGAGCTATTCATTGCTACAGGGCAGGTTTGAGACACATTTAATGGACATAGTAGGGTTAGCTAGTACTTCACATGCATGGATATATAGGTTTTGGCTTTCCGCTGCACATTTTATTTATCTTTTTTTAAATAAAATGTTATTGATGTCATTTCAGAACAACAATGGTCAGAATCGCCTCTCGGCACTGCAGTGCTGTTGGGAAGCTTTGGTCTTTATCAAAATGGGGAATGCCCAGCTGCAGTTACAGAGGTCTGTCTGGTAACACTGGATCTACAAACCCCTTTAACCAGAAAAGAGAAGTGGAGTATCCATTGGTTTCAAATCATGGACCCCTCAAACTACAGGCCCTTGTCTCTCCTAGTGGGCGAGGATTGTATTCTACAGCACCTCCTGCCATTCCAGAGGTGGCACTCACCAGCAAGCGGTACAAGGTGCAGAGGCGGCCATTCTCTGAAGTGACTAATGAGGACCTGGAGTTCTTTAGCAGACTCTTGCAAGGCAGACTTGTCACTGACCCGGATCTCCTGAAACCATTCAACGTGGACTGGCTGAAATCCGTGAGAGGTGGGTTCGGCATACCTGAAGTAGTTTGCAGCGACTACTGTACAAATACAGCTGTCACCTTTACTGTTTTGATCGTAAGCTTTCAGTTATTGTTGTATAGCTATTTTTCGGACTGGTTGTAGCGCACTTCTTGGTGTCTTCCAGTTCCTTCAGAGTGCACAGGATTTGGGGGTTGGAGGACGGATGAGTATGGAGTACATGTGATGTAAAATGCTCTTTAACTCTTGAAAAACAAAGATGTTTCTAGTGTCTTGGTGCATTGCAAGATATTCTTTGTGTTGGAATAGAGTCCCAAAGTGTGTAGATCATGGTTGCTCGGCTTTCAGATGCAATACAGAAAGATTGCTCAGCAGGAGATTTTGTGTCGATAAGGAGGCTGTTGCTCATCAATTCATTTCATCATTAGGAGGAGCGAAACAGTTGCGTTTTCAATGTTTTCCAGAACTTCAAGGTTCCAGACAAAGGTGTGTAGACAGGGCGTTGCAGTGTGCCGAAAAGTGGGTGTGGAAGGTGTTAGCCAAAATGTGTGTTGACCGGCCAGCAGGTTTTGGGAGGCTGAACTCTGTCATCTCATTCTCTGAAAGGAAGGGGGTCACCCTCACAGAGATCTACGAGACTTATATTTTGTTTGGAAGGCAGAGGGGCAGGAATGCTGTTTTATTTGATTCACAGCCAGTATAGCATATTCGTGACGTGTTCATTTGAGCAGCCTGCAGCTGCTCTATGTACCGCATGAATAATTGTAACATGGAAATCTACCAAAATGTTTTCTTTCTAGCAGTCGTGCAGAATTTTATGCCCTCAAAAATCTCTCTCGAACCGTAATGCCATTTTCTACATTGTTTTTCTGCAAAGAAAATGTATTGTTTTCTGTAAGACCATAGTATGTTCAGCAAATCTGCAAAATCACACTACCACCTCCACATGTTGAAGCATAACCCGCCATTCCTCAGCATGTGATACAAAGTTGAGGGGATCAGGGCCCTAATCCTCTCCCACATTCATTAAGTGTAATGGTATATACTTTGGTATTTCCAAAATCGGCCCTGGTGGGAGGATTTTCAGAGGCCTCGCTATTTATGGTTAACAGGGAAGACCCTGAGAGGTTACCCAAAACCCAATTGGGATAAGGTAGCTGAGCAGTCGAGGCTTAGCCGGAGGAAAAGTGTGAGTGGTCTAGCGCTGCAGTGGATCCACACAGAGCCACACCAGTAAGTATATAAAATTAGTTATTTATTAGGTCTTTTAATTACACACTAAACATATAAAACTCACAGCTAAGTATTGTCGCACAAAATCCTATAAAACATATATTTTTCTTTTTTATTCTTATTGTGCATTTGGTTAATACAAATTCTTAAGCACAAGAGAACAAACACAAATCCAATTAAAACAGTCTTCTTTCCATACCATTATTAAAACCGATAATAACACTTAATTAAAATACATATATTATTTCATGTTCAGATGAATATACAATCTGAAGTTAATAAAATCACTCTAAAAATAGAAAAATTAAATCACTTTACGCAAGGCCTCTCACCATACATAAAGAAGCAGCTGTGTATACAATGGGCTCTGCACAGTATATATTTTTTACTTTTTTATTTTATGTGGATTTAGTTAATTTAAACTTTAAGCACATGTTATTACATTAAAAAGAAATTTGAACAACATAAGAATAACATTTTATATAAAATAAAAAAACACAGTATATACAACTCGAAAATTGATCAGTTGCTATATTTTCCAAACTGGTAGTATCAGTCAACCTGGGACAGCCAGTAAGTATGTGATGAGGGATCTCAACCTCTTTGTTACAAAATTGACAAAGTCTTTCCTCATGTGGTATCCCTGTCCATTGTCCCAAGACCTCTCTGGTTGGAAGAATGTTAAATCGCATATATATTTGATTAGTGAAGGGCTTGACCAAATAGGTACGAGGAGTGCCGGGTATGAAGCACTGGCTTGAGAATTCAGCACAACTTTACTTTTTATGCAGCCTACTAAGATTTACGTTTGCATCTCAGACACCAGTATTCTTATTCAACTTTTGCATTTCAGCAGGAGAATCCATCAAATCAATAATATTTCAATGGATCTCATTCAAGAATTTCGTAGTAGATTTTCAAAGATCCCGGAGATGAGAATTGGTGGTAGCCCGGATGTAATGTTCAGCGATAAAAGCTTGCAAATAATTAGTATTAAGGTTAGCAGAAAGAAGGGAGGTAACGAATTTACAGCATAAAAGTGACCAGTGCACCCTTAATGACAAAAGACCAAGCTTCAGCATTAAAGCTTTAAGAAGAACCGAAGTAGGTACCCCCAGAATGGAGCGTAAAATCTTTCCCTACAGAATTATCAGTGATTTCATTTTAGACTCTGAAATAGCGATAGTACCATATAGAATCCCTGGAACACTACTAGTTCTGTATATAGAAATCATGTCCTCAATGTTACAGCCACCTCTACTGCTAATGAACTTTTTAAGGATCCAACACTTTTTTTCAAAACCTTGGGCATTATATAATCGCTGTAACATACACAACTAGGACATTTAATGGGCACTCCTAGATAAAGACAGCTCTCAACAACTTCAAGAGCTACTTCACCCAGTTTCCAAACAAAACATTTTATTTTTTCCTTGCACTCAAACCAAAAGTTACAATTTTAGTTTTGCCAATTTTAACAGTGAAATTGTTTAACTTGGCATAGGAGGAGAGTGCATTTACAGAACGTTTGAGGCCTATCTGTGTGCGATCCAGCAACACCGGCCTACCGCTCACAAAGGATTCACCCATCCACATCTGTGAGAGCCACTACAACTTCTTACTCTAACCTGCTCACTAATCAAGAGTCAGAGCAGGTGCCGCTAGCTTCCCGTACTTAGCATCCCTTCAATGGAATGCCCTCCCACCACCACTACGTGCTGAGGAATCGCACATGGCATTCCGAAAGACGCTAAAAACCATGCTCTTCGCCTAACCGGCCTCCGCAAGACACACAAGCCTGCACACTTAAATATGATAGAAAACTGCAAATGTATATTTAATCTGTGCATAAAAAATGAATGTGTATAATGTATAAATGAAAATCATGCATTTTCTGTTCCTTCCTCTGACCCAGCGCTGCTCGTACGCACCCTTTCTTCAGGACTTACTGTGTCCCATGGCCTGTGGTCCTTGCGCTCGTGCGCGCATCTTTAACTTTGCATCAGCTGTCTCCTCCAACATCAGCCTGGTGTCCCTCGTGCGCCTTCTTTCCAAATCATGATCAGCTGTTTTTGACTTTGCCTTTGGACCGCGTGCTGTCGGGCGCACTTCTCCAAAAATGCATTCAATTCTTTTTAATTGAAAAGAAAAGAAAGCAAGAAAGAAAATTAAGTGAAAGTGCTTTTCTGTTTGCGCATCTAATTGCACCCCATGTTTCTGAGAAGCACATGTGTAGAACCATGTGTTTTTCACATGGCATATTACTGCATTGTGCATCTGATTTGCTCTGTTGAGAGCCTTTGACCTCCATTTTGCTTAATCCGGAAAGCATTCCATTAACCCATTCCAACACGGCTGCATGATTTCTATTGCATTCTGGGCTTACTGTCTTTGGCCCTGATGATTGGCTGCCTGTATCTTTAATTCGGATTGGCGGAACTGGAAGGCTTGGAGCCGGCCTGTTGTTCAAAGGCCCACTTCTAAGGCCCCGGTCTGCTCCCTGTCCGCTTCCGGAACGCTAATTGGAGTCCTCCCTGCTCCTTAACCACAATGATGCTGCCACATCACTCCTCTAAGAAATCTGGACTGCCTTGCCTTTGCCACCTCCCGAACTATGGGTTAGTCCCCCCCCCCCTTATGGACTCACTCCTACCACCTTTGACCATCACTGCTCTTTCTGCTTGTTACTCCCGTGTTGTCATCCTGATGCGCAGTGCTTCCCAAAACCCTTTGCCAACATATGAATCCCTGATTGGAAAGTCCAAATCATGCTGTTTTTGCTTTTTGCTAAAAAGTCAAATCTTGCTGCCCATTGCGAATCTGTGTATTTTGCTTGTATACTGTTGATTCTCTGTAACTTGCCAGCCCATTGACTTCACCACTCTTTTGTCCCACACCTACCTCCCTTAGTCCCCCAGTTTCTCCATCCTCTCCTCACTTCCACCCTCATGGTGCTTTCTGTTTCTCCTATCTTTTCCAACTGCTTCTCCATTGAATATCTTTTCCTTCTCACCAAGTCTGGTAGGAAGAAGTTCAGAAAGGATATCTTGGCCTCTAACCCTGGTCTTCCTATTGCCAATACTTCCTCCAGACAGACCCTCACCGACATTCTTTGTCGTTCCTTCGCCAGATCTATGGACTCTTCAGATGATCTCTGTGCTCTGTCCTATTCCTCCTCTCCCATTAATGGTGGCACTCGCTGGGAAGTTCTTATGGCTTCCTTGGACTCCTCTAAAGTCATCATTTATGTCTACCTAAATGGCACTGTCATGGTCCAAGGCCCCAGGCTAATCTCCTCCTCTTTGATAGGCGCTTCCCTTGCTTCATCAATTTCCTCTCGTCTACTGTTGTACACCCCCCCCCCTTGGCTACCTTGCCCTCTCTCTCCTGCTCCTCTGCCCCTCCTAGGGCTCTTTCTCCTCCGCAGGGCATACCTCTGATCTGTACCCCTCCCCGGAAGGTCTTTAACGCTGGCAACCTTCTTCATATTGCCACTCTCAACTCTCGCTCTGCTGTCACACTCCTCTGACAACTGCCACCTCCTTGAAGAACTAGACCTTGATGTCCTTGGTCTTACTGAGACATGGTTCACGGCCAGCTCTGTCACGAGCTTTGACACTCTTTTCCCTGATGGCTACAAAATCCTCTCCGCACCCAGATCCTCCCGGTCCGGTGGGGGGGTAACACTGATCTTTCCTGAGTGGATTCCTGCCTCCATCATTCCCACTCAGACCTACTCCTCTTTTGAATGCCTTGTCTGTATGCTCGCTCTCTCTCTCTCTCTCTTACCCATTCTCATATTGTGGCTACCATCTACCGGCCTCCTGGTTAAATCACCTAATTTCTGTCTGATTGGGCAGACCTCTCCTCCTCCCTTCTGGCCTCTACCACTCAAGTCCTCCTCCTCGGTGACCTCAATATACATTTAGACTCCATGTTCCTCCTCTGTACTCTTCTGTGACCTCTGCGACTCCCTCTCCCTGTCCATCCTCCCCTCTGGCCCGACTCACTCTGCAGGGCACACACTCGATGTCTTGATCTCCTCTGACCTCCCCTTCTCCATCCCTCTGACCATTCCTCTCTCCTGGAGCGATCACTCCCTCCTCTCCTCTCATCTCTCTCTTCCCCCGAAGCCAAGCCTACCCCAGCAATGCCACCTACATTCTCGCCATCCGGCCCATGAAGCGTGTGTCAGTTGAGGCTTTTGCCACCACTTTCTCCCCCCCCCCCCCCACCTCTGGCTGTCTTGCATCCTGACACAGCCCTGTCTCTGCTCTACTCTTCAATTTCTGATACTCTTGCCCCTGTCATGAGGATCCGTTTGAAGTCCAAAGCCAAGTGCAATTCCTGGTATGACTCTGACCTAGCTACACTTAAACGTAAGTGTAGGGCAGCTGAGAGGAAATGGAGGACTTCCTGTTCATCCTCTGACAAACTAGCCTGTCACCTACTACAAAGTCAATACCGACTCTGTGTCCTCACCAAGAAAGAGTCCACATTCAAGCTTGTGTCTCTGCGGCATCTAACAACTCAGCCGAACTCTTTAAAATCTGCAAGGAGCTGGCCAACCCTGCTGCAGTCTCTACCCCTCTTGTTGCCTCCCAAGCTCTTTCCAATGCCCTTGCCTCTCACTTTAGCTTGCTGACCCTCCTTTAGCCACCCCCCACCATCCTTCTCGTCCTTTCCTCTTTTCTCCCCTGACGAGGTTGCCAGACAAGTCCGATCTATGAAGGCCTCCTCAAAACAGGTGCATCCCTTTTCCTCTAAAACCATTAAGGACCACATTGACACCCTCGGTCCGACCCTTGCTGATTTTTGCAACCACTCCTTTGCCTTAGGATCCTTATAACCCCCTCTAAAGCACTCCCTTGTGCATCCTCTTCTCAAGAAACCCACAGCTGATCCTTCTTGGCCGGCTAACTATCACCCAATTTCCATTACTCCCTTTCTGGGCAAACTCCTGGAAAAGTTTCCCATCTCTCATCTTAACGTTCATTTCAATTCTGTTGGCTGTCTCCATGATCACCAGTCTGGCTTCAGAGCTGCCAGAAGCATGGAAACTGCTCACATTAACATCCGGGAAGATCTGCTCTCCAACCTTGACTCTAACATTCCCTCTGTCCTCATCCTCCTTGATCTCTCTTCTGCCTTCGACACGGTCAACCATACCATCCTGCTCAACCGCCTCCGTGATAATCTGGGTATCACTGATCAGGCTCTGGCCTGGCTGGCCTCTTTCCTCTCTGATCGACCCTCCCAGGTCCAACTTGGGTCCTTCCTATCATCTATCTTCCTCTCTACCTGTGGTGTTCCCTAGGGGTCTAACCTCTCGCCCTGGCTTTTCAAACAATACGTGGCAACTCTCGCCTACTGCATTGTCATTTTCTGCTCAAATTTCCGGTGCTACGCTCACGACACTCATCTCATTTTCAAGCTGCCCTCGGCTCCCTCCTCTCCCTCTCTCATCTCTGATTGCCTAACTGCCATTCAAGATTGATGTGCTGCCAATGATCTTTGTCTGAATGCCAGCAAGACGGAGATCCTCCTCATCGGCACACCTTCACCATCCTTTCCCCTCACTCTGGCCGGTCTCACTTGGCCCTCCTTCTACCCCCACCTGCGAGGCTAAGAACCTTGGGGTCCTTCTCCGCCCACATCTCTGTCTCTAAAAAGTCAAACTTTCTACTGCACCTCCTCAGAGGTACTCTGCCTTTCCTCTCCTTCCCCCAGAAACTCATGGTCTCCCAAGCTCTGGTTCTTTCTAGGTTGGACTATTGTAACAGCCTCTTTCTAAATCTACCTGGCTCTATTTTTCGCCCTCTGCAACTAATCCAGAACAGGACTGCGAGTCTTGTCCTTGGCCTCAAGCACTGGGATCCTATCTCTCCAGCTCTGAAACCCCTCCATTTTCTCCCAGTGGATGCAAGGATTAAATTCAAAACCCTCTGCATTGTCCACAAGGCCTTCTGGGGCCTGGGTCCAAAATACCTTCAGCTATCCCTCCGCAAATACCTCCCCTCTCGAGCTCTTCGCTCCTCTACCTCTAACTCCTTCAGGGTCAGTCGTTTTTCAAAGAAACTAGCTGAGGGTAGATCTGTCTTCAGCTGGGGCCTCCCTCTGGAACAGCCTCCCTGCCACTCTAAAACTTGAGGAGAACCATCTCCCATTCCAGAAGCACCTCAAGACCTTCCACTTTACTTCTACCATTGCTCCCCCCCTCTCCCACTTTCCCCTGCTCATCTGTTCTCTCTTGGCACCGTGCACCTGCCCACCCTCTGTCCTCTGGGCCCAAGTACCTGCTCACCCTGCCACCCTCCCGCACTGCCTCCAGGCCACCCATTGCTCTGGGGTCTGTATCTGTATCCATACAGCCCCCCCTTTTTCTTCCTGCACTTATCTGACCTACCCTGTCTTTTGCCTTAAACCTAGCACTTGCAAATTGCTGGATGCACTACCACTGTTTGTTGCCTTTATTATTATTATTTTTTTTTTTAAACATATTTTTATTGTTTTCTAATGCAAAAAATAAACATTAACACAATTATTCTCCCAACTTCCCTCCCCCCCTCCCCGGAAGAGAAGGTCCTCATCCGTTTTCAGTTCTGGAACATTTATGTACTGAACAAGTCTGATATTTTAATGTTATGTGGACACCATTGATCCATGTAGTCTGATTTCAAATATTCTAGGACTTGTCCCCATTCCTTCATGAACGTGTTGTTTTGGTCCTGGAGATGGTGCGTAATCTTTTCCATGGTCATTTGGGACCACACCTTTTGCAGCCAGGTGAATACCAACGGCGGGTCTCGTTTCTTCCAACTTTGGGCTATCGTTGCCCAAGCCGCAATGACTAAACCCATGAAGCGCCTCCATTGTGCTTTGTGGAGTCTCTTGGCCTGTGGGTCTTTAAGTCCGCACAACCACACTCTTTCCGCCATTTGGTCTGCCTCTGGGAACACTTTCTGGATTTCCAGTCGCACTTCCTTCCAGAAGCCCTGTACCCCCTGGCAGTCCCACCAGATATGCCTCCAGGTTCCTGCGTCTGGGCACCCCCTCTAGCAGCGATCCGACGTTGCCGGGTACATTGTTTTGAGCCTCTCTGGGGTGTAGTGCCATTGTGTGGTTATTTTCACCCACATTTCTCTGGTTTGGACTGCCCTGGTGAGTTTTGGGATGCCCGCCCAGAGTTCTTCCCATTGCTGCCTGGTTATTTCTTCCCCCAGCGTGGCTTCCCATCTCCTCATGTATGCCCATTTTATTTCCTCTACTTGTGTGTTAATGTGGGTATATAGGGTTGACACCAGTTTTTTGTCTCCTGGGTTGGAAATTATGTACTGTTCAAATGGTGTAAGGTCCCTTGTGGCCGCCTGGAAGATCTCTGGTGTACTCAGCCAGTGTTTTAATTGCTCGTATCTATAGCAGTCGGTCACTGTTAGTTTCCACATGTTTTTGCATTCCTCGAACGATCGTATTTCATTATCCTGGATCATTTCGCCTATTTTCCTGCATCCAGCTGTTTCCCATTTCTCAAAGGCGCCAAATTCCTGTCCCGGGGGGAACTGAGGGTTTCGGCAGATTGGCGTGAAGGGGGCCAGTGGGGTGGTCATGATTCCCTTCCTGGTTTGGTCGTCCCATGCGTTGAGGGTGGCTTTCATGACCTCACTGACTCTGAGGTTCTGGTGTCTGTGTTGTTTGTTTCCATAGTAGGTCCTCCAGGGGGTCCTGGCCACTGCCCTGTCTTGTGTTGCCCAGATCGTCTGTTGTTCCTCTCCCAACCATTCCTTGAGGATCCAGAGTTGGGCTGCCTGATAATATTTTTTGAAGTGGGGGAGGGACATTCCGCCTGCCTATTCCTCACGTATTGGAATATGGCTTTGGAAAGTGCTTTGAAGAAGGAGTTAGGGACTGTCACTGGGAGGGCATGAAAGTGGTAGAGCACCCTGGGGAGTATATTCATTTGACCATCTTTCTAAATCCTGCCTGACTTTAGCCAGGAGATGTGTGTAGTTGTTCTTATAAATCATGTCTACTCTGTGTGTTAGCGTCACCCCCAGGTATTTGATACCCTCTTCCACTATTTTTAGACTTAGCATGCCTGCAACTGTTTCTGTTGTATCCTTGTCTCCGGCAAGGAGCATAATCTCTGATTTATTCTTGTTTATCTTCAGGCCTGAGATCACCCCAAATTCCTCCAATATTTCTATGGATCTTGTCAGGGAGTTCACAGGGTCTTCCAGGGCCAATAGCATGTCGTCTGCGTATGCTATAACTTTATGTTGCCTGCCCGCCATCTCAATCCCTCTTACCCCCACCGTTTCCCTTATCTTGATTAGGAGAGGCTCCAAAAATATGGCATATAGCAGAGGTGATGGGGGGGGCAACCCTGTATCGTACCACTCGTGATCTCCACCTTCCCAGTGACCTCTCAGTTTATTGCTATTCTTATCGATGGGGAGTTGTAGTTGGCCTTAGCCATATTTATAAACTGCTCTCCGAACCCCATATGTTTCAACGTTTTAAGGAGGAAGGACCATTCAACCCTGTCGAAGGCCTTCTCGGCGTCTAGAGAAAGTAGGATTGCTGGTGTGTGGGTTATGCCTATTTTTTCTATAAAATGGGTGACTCTTCTTAGATTGTCGTGTGTTTGCCTGCCTGGGATGAAGCCCGATTGATCTGTGTTTATTAGGGTCGGGAGGAGAGGTGATAGTCTGGCAGCCAGTACTCTAGTGTAGATTTTGGCATCTAGGTTTATTAGGGCTATCGGGCGGTATGAGGCCGGGAGAGTAGGATCTTTACCTTTTTTGTGGAACACAAGGACTTTTGCCTCATTCATGGAGAAAGTGACGTTCCCAGTGTCCTTGAATGTGTTTAGAAGCCTCGTCAGGAATGGAACTAATGTGTCCGCATATTTTTTGTAAAATTGGGCCGTGAAGCCATCCGGGCCTGGTGCCTTTGACATGGGGAGGCCCGCTATTGCCCTGTGGACCTCCTCCTCTGTAATCCTTGACTCTAAAGCCTGTTTGTCTTCTTCTGGTATTGTCTGAATGGGGATAGACTGCAGGAACTTGTCTTGTTTCTTTTCGTCCGGGTGTTCCGTTGCATATAGGTCTTGGTAGAATGCCTTAAAGGCCCCCCCTATGTCCTTTGAGTTTGTATGAGGTATGCCTTGTGCATCCTTGATGTTCAAGATCGTCATTGCTTTCTGTTTTTCTCTAAGTTGTTTTGCTAAATATTTGTCCGCTTTGTTGGGCTTGATGTAGTGTCGTTGTTTTAAATATAGTAGGGAACTCTCTGCTTTTTTGTTGCGGAGCATCTCTAGTTGACCATGTACGTGTTTCATTGCTTTCTTGAGAGTTCTTGTGGGATGGAGTGTTAGCTCCTCCTGTATATCTGTTTCTTTTCGAGCGTTCTTTCCCATTCTTGATGTTGTTTGTCTTTGGCTGCCTTTTGTTCTATGACATGTCCTCGGGTTACTGCCTTAAAGGCTTCCCATACTGTTCCCAGTGGAACTTCTCCATTGTCGTTTAGGTCAAAGTATTCCCTGATTTTGTTCCTTAGATCCTCTCCCTGCACCTGGTCCGTTAGAATGTCAGACGGCATTCTCCATCTCCAGAGACCTCGTCCCCTTCCGGGGGCCTGTACATCGAGCCATAGCAGGGCGTGATCTGACAACGCTATCGCTCCCTTTTCGATATCCTGGATCCTACCCATCCGTCCCACCGACACCCAGAAATAGTCAATCCTCCACATCGTGTTGTGCACGTGCGAGTAGTAGGTGAATCCTGCATCTTGTCCCCTTAATTCCCTCCAAGCGTCTCGTAGTGCCATCTGTTCCATCCTTTGCTTTAATCGTTTGGAAGGGGTCCCATGTGCCTGCGTTCCCCCCGCACTCCTATCTAAGTGAGGTTGCCAGGCCAAGTTCAAGTCTCCTCCCAGGATTATCTCTCCCTTCGCAAATTCCTCCAGTTTCCCCAGAGTATCCCGGAGAAATCCATCCTGCCCAGTGTTCGGCGAGTATATTGCCGCTAGGGTGAGTCTATAGCCTTCTAAGGAGATATTAACAAATGCGAACCTCCCTTCCCTGTCTACTCGAGTGTCTATGAGGTTTGCCGTCAGACCCCCTTTCGCAGCAATCAGTACTCCTGCTCTTTTTTCCCCAGCATTCGCCTGCGCCCAGATCGTATATCCTCTGAGGTGTACTTTCTTTTTGTCCTGTGCCTTAATGTGTGTCTCCTGGAGGAGCAGAATGTCCGCCTTTTCCCTTCTCAGCAGGGCTTCCATTTTTTTCCTTTTCACCGGTGAGTTCAGCCCCCTTACATTTTGTGAGAAAATTCTGAGCTTCCCCATCTCTTCTACTCTGCTGGTACAATTATCGTTCCCGTATACTGTGATCCCTTCCCTCTTCCGGGTTGTCCCCCACCCTGCTTCCCCCCCCAACTTCCCAACTCTTTCCCCCCCCCCCAACTATTAACATGAATTCAACTTCGATCCCGAGGAGGGCCCAGGCACCTATGGTTGCTAGGGCGTTGCGCCTATCGCTCCCTGCCCTCTCATAGCTCGGGATTAAAGGATAGTTCCGGGACTTTTTTTTTATTGTCCCTACGGTTCGGCCATGTGTTTTTAAGCATAAATCGGTAGATCGTAGAAAACTTTCCTATGGACCTTACCCGACTTTTCGTCCATTAACGCACTCGAAAACATCCGCCATTTTATGATAATCCTATCATTTCCCCCCATCGCCCTGGCTCACCTGCTTTTGCGGCACTAAATCAAATCCCCCGCCCCTGAAACAGACTTGATCAAAACATTCATATTCCCCGCCTCTATCCGTGACGTGACTGAGCTGCGTAGGCAAACGCGCCCAGGCGTCTTCTACGCGACTCCACACAGAACCCGGAAATCAACACAGATGAGCTCACACAACACAGCGCGCCACAATTGGGAATATGAAGCTGTACTTTTAAATTAAACCGCAAGATTGTAAATTTGGTAAAGTACATTTATTTGACATCAAATGTTTTGAGAATATTCAGCGATTTGCATTTTTATTTGCTCACGTTCCAAAAAGTTTGTTTCGAGGCACACGATGTTCCTTTGCTGTACACAGGGTCTTAGATCATCTCACAATACAGCGCCACAATTCGGAATATGAAACTGTGGTTTAAAAGCAAACGGCAAGATTGTACATTTGGCAAAGTACATTTATTTGACATCAAATGTTTTGAGAATATTCAGCGATTTGCATTTTTATTTGCTCACGTTCCGAAAAGTTCGTTTCGAGGCACACGATGTTCCTTTGCTGTACACAGGGTCTTAGATCAATGAATTTTTATTTGCTCTCGATCCAAAATATTTCGTCTTGAGGCAAGCGATGTTCGTGTGCAGTAGACAGGGTGTTGGTTTACGATAAAATTAAGCTCTTCGGTCGCACTGATAATCGCATGGCTGTTCCAACAACGAGGCACTAGGCCACCACAACGGTCTGTATGTTGCATCTAGCCGTTAGTACCGCGTAAGGGCATACTTGTACTTGGCGATCGTCCCACAAAATGGTCAGGGTGCTAACGTTGTTCACGCGGAGAAGCAACTGGCGGTTAAAAAACCCATCCGCCGGTGTCTGGTACTCGTGACACAGACAATAATGGACGATGTATCTATTTGAAAAACATAAAAAAAGGAAATTAGTCTCACCATCAGATCTTTATTAAAATTATTCATTTTATATATTAGGTCTGGAAATTATTTCATAGCTAGGACAGTGCAACTGGGTTTTATACGTCAAGGGGGGGCTGTAGGATACTGAGACAGTCCCCCAGTGCAGGGGTTTACAGGGAGTGCAGGTGGAGAGTGGAAGGGCCCAGGACCGAGGTCGCAGACAGTGGACCAGTTGTAGCAGGGGAGAGGGAGAGAGAAAGCAGAAGCAAAGAGGAAGGTTTTGAGGTGCTTCCGTAAAAGGAGACGGTTCTCCCCAAGATAGTGCGCGGTACAAAACAATATGCCACATAGAATGAACAAGTACAACTTAACCCGTCTTTAAAGCTACTGTATAGTAATTAAATTGCGGTATAAACTCATCTAAAGAGTTACTTACATTATATTTGCATTTTCCATTGTGTCTGTGCGTAGGGCAGCCCCGAAATACCACTCCTTCTATGCCGAAGTTTTATTAATTCTAATGAACGAACATGAAATGGCTTTCGTTTCTGAAATTATATTCATTATCGTTTCTTACGTGGTCCCGGCTTGTCAAGGTCAAATAACAATAGAACCTTATACTGAGTCGTGGGCCATTCTGGCACCCGAGAAAAAATCAAAGCAGCTGACCTTCACTTTGAACGAACACACATTCCTAGTTAGCTACATTCAGTGTAAGGCCGTCTTACAGGACTTGAAATTTACACTCCATCTTTGCATTTTGTCTGCGTGCTTTGCAGCCCCACAGAACCATAAATACGGAGACATTCTATATTTTTTGAAAAATCATTTATATTACTGTTTGGTTTAATTTAATGCGCAAATGAACAAGGTTGGATAGATAAACATATTCAATGGGCCTGCGACATGAGGAGACTCGAGAGAACAGACAATCAAATTACAATCATTTAAACCGTGATGTGTATTTCTCAATGAGCTCTTCTTTAGGTGGACATGGAACAGAGGCAATGTTGGGTGGCAATGCAGTTGTCACCTGCACAGGTTCGTTCACAACTCCATTTATGTGCCTATCTAGGACGTCAACAATAAGTCTCTCAATAAACTCATATTGCATATCCTCAAACACTGGTTTGATCACCCATTGTTTACTTCTTTTAGTGAAGGCCTTATTGTAGCGAAGCGTCCCTAAAGTTCCGGTCGTCCTACTTTGTTGACGGCCAACATTATGGTTATGTGCCAAGACCGCTAAAAGAGTCCGATTTATCATGCCCTCCATGCCAAAATGCAATCGTTTTGGCCTGTACTTTAGGCACATATTGTGGAACACCTCCAAATCTCCTGTGTGGCAGAATTCCGTGAGTCCCCTCAAAGCTTTTGTTATAGTTTTATCAAATACAATCTTTTCAATGGCTTTGTGAGTGGGTGATGAAGGAATCAACCACTTCTTCTTCCGTGCCTCCTCTGTGGACAAATGGCCATGTTCACAATTGTGGAAATGTTGGTTCGTGTTCCAGCGGTGCACGTTTGTACAGTGTAGCATTACTGACCGCCATTTTTCCAGTAGAATTTCCAACGACCCTCCACATGTTTTTGAGCTCCACCAAAGATGGTTGCTGATTGACTTGGACCACTGTGAAATACCTTGCATATCTTTTTTTTTTACCTGCAGCCGACAATTTTTTATTGATTGTTTTTGCAAGATGCCAAACGTCAAATTGGTGATTTATATTTTTGTACTCTTCTCTCATTGTCTTGGCAATTGAAACGTGTCTGTCCATGGCTATCAGGTCGATCACCATTCCCCGCGATTGTAGTTCTTGCAATGATGCTACAAAGCCAACTTTCTCCATGGCCACTGAGGATGTACTTTGTGACACCTGCACGACCACCGAACTCAAAATTTTCTTACTTTCCATGTCCTGAAAGTGGTAGGTGCAGTACTTGGCTGAAAATCCTGGGCTGTCGCACTGTCCATCACCGGCTAGCCTGAACTGTTTGCCCGCGAATGTACTATCAATAGACATTTTTTCCATTCTCCAAGCTTCGCTAATGGATGGAAATAGATAATCGGTTTGGTATTTGTAGAACTGAGTTTTCGCAATGAAATGGATTCCCACAAACTGAAAGAAAGACTCTAACTTTTTAAAACTTGAACCACTAAAAAGTGCAGCCGCTGCACAAAGTAGATTGCCTGCTGGCAGTTGCCCCAGCATGGGTTGTGCAGACCATGAGAAAGGATGATATTTTGTACAGGTGGCATGTATTTTAAGGTTAGTGCCTCGAATTGCACGAGTCACATTAATCAATGGCTCCCCACATACTTCCCCACCAACCGAATGCCCACATTTCATCCGAATAATAATATCAATCAAACAACTATCGAATACAATGAATTTGGCCTCTTTCCTTATACTGTCACTCTGCATCCCAGCTGGTTCGGCCTGTAACGTTGAGGACATGTCACTCACATGAAAGGTAGAATCTCTGATATCGTCTTCCGCTATGTTCAGTGATATTGATGGTGTTTCATTGTCGTCCACTTCATTCTCTTCCATTGCAACATCTGTTCCTTCTCCGGCGATGGGTGAATAAAACAATTTCTTCAACTTTCTCGCGGTCTTAGTTTTTGCGGGTGTGGATTCTGTGAATTGATCTCCGACTGCATCCGAACTACCAGGAGGACATTCACTATCAATGGCTGGTGGTGGTATAGCTCCGTTGTCAATCACTTCATATTCTTCCCATTGGCACGATGCATCTCCAGTCTCAAGTCCCTGCCAAAAGGTTTGACAAGCAACATCTCTCGTTCGCTTCACTGTCTGTGTAGATCTAGTTCGTACACCCACTCGCAACTAGAGGACAGATTGGAAAAGAGATGTTCAGTTTAAACACAACTTACAGTATTGAACTATTAACAGTGAAAAACAACATAATATAGTGACCAGGACACTAACCTTCTTTTGCTTTCTTTTCTTTGAAACTTTCTTGCCTCGAACTTCAACATCAGGACGCTGTTGCTCCGACTCGTGTGTGCATGTCTCCACTTCCTCTTGCGCTGCAACGACTATATTTTCATGATAAGCACATCCATCACGCACTGACGCTCCATCGACTCCCTGAAACATAGAACTTTCATTAGTATGTATAATAATATCGGGACCAATACCCACGTACATCTCAATAGCAAAACACGAATGAACGCTTTGTGTAGAACATTCAAACGACAATTATTCACGCATTGTTGATCTAGTTAGATGGAACTTTCAAAATCCATACCTCGGGCTCCTCATAGACTTCCATTGATGATATTATTGAAGATGATGCTTCAGTAACTCCCTGAAACACAGTAATTGCATTAGTATGGTTTTCTATTTTGTTAAAAAGAACATAAACTTTGTGCAGGCGTCAACGGCTCATCTAAATAGACCTGCACAAATGATCAGTTGTCTAAAATAAATAATGGATATGTAAATATGATTCGATTTGCTCGATCGTTGGAAGTGTCACCACCCAGAGATCTGCATCAACTACTAGGGGTGATGTTCTTGTAGAAGAAGCTCCGTCATCTCCCTGAAACATAGTACTTGCGTTAATAAAGAAGGAAGTATAGCGGATGTAATCACGTCATATGATTTCGCTTGATCGAACTGTCAGTATCCATACCTCGAAATGCATAAGAACATCAAGGGACGATGTAACTGCGGTGCACACTTCTGCAAGCTGTTGCGCCGACCCGTAACTGCATGCTCCCCCCTTCTTCTTGGACTAATGCTCCATCGACTCCCTGAAACATAGGACTTTCATTAGTAATGAACACAATATTGAAAAAAGAAGACACATAGGAGGGCGACGACAGAAGGACATATCAATGGCTAAAAACGAAAGAAACATTGTGTGTAACAATCACGCTACAAGAATGCAAGATCTGATGATCTCCATCGATGGAACTGTCTGGAAACGTACCTCGAGCATCTGAGTGACATCAACGGTAGTCGTCAATACGTTGGACTCCTCCGCATCTCCCTGAAAGACAGTACTTGCATTATTTTGGATAACAATAATTATAACTGAAAACAAAGACTAGAGGACGAGTACAAGGGTGTACCATTAGGTAAAATAATTACACGATAAATTAAAACTATTGATTTACATGCCTAAAACAAGTCAGTGGCAGAATAGCCAAGTAAGATTACCCGATAGGCGCTTGAAGTGGCTGATGACTGCAATAACGACACGGATGGAGAATCTTCCGCCTTCATATTGAGTGGATACATAAATGGGGAAATTATTGTTAGCTAATGCTACACACTACCGCAAGGCCGAGAGATAAATACGTAAACTTGACTCACCAGTGGAGGGATGTGGACGAATAGAGTGGGAATAGCGGTTGAGAGCAATTTTCGCCTTGCTCGCGGTGTGTTCTTCTTTATTAGCAATGATGTGGAGTACATGTCAGAGGTAAAGTGCCTGCTGCAGATGCGGTATCGATCACCCCTCTTGTCCGCAAAGACTTCTAGGACTCTACTTTCAAGCTCAGACGGTGGATATCCGCAATATCGGACCCATTCTCTTATCTGATCTATTGTCTTAGGGAAAACATGCATTATAGTACCTTCAGATTTATTATGGGTCTTCGAAGGGCAACCGCCAATGGAACAGGCAGGCATTGTGGAAAGTTCTGAAAAGTAAAGATCAACAATTCTCTATGAATACCAATGTAAACTCAGAACATGTGACTAGTTCCTTGCATGTACTGTCTTGAACGAAAAGAAATTGGACGCAAAATGATTATGGTACATGGCCTTACCTTGACGAACAAACAGTTAGATGCAGGGATCAGAGTAGTTTCTTGTCGTAGAACAGGGAGCAGTTCACAGGTTGCAAACTGAGCAGTTTCCTCGAAGTGTTCACGGAAGTTCACAGAGACGAAGAGCAGATAACCAGCACCTTCACGGGTTGACTAGCAAAGCGCAAAGAAGTGCTCATTAGAAATATGAAGTGGGTTATAAAGAATTCGAAACAGGGGTGTGTTTGTGAATGAATGACGTGTATATGTCGTGGCATTATGCGGTTTGCAGGGGGCCGTCCAGCGTGAGGGGGGATGCTTGGCAGGAGACACGGGGTCTGGAGGTAGACATGGGAACAACCCATGCTCTATAGACCACTTTGAAGTGTACATGGTCTTTGGCACCTCTTGGCCTTTATCGCTCCCTGACAGCTCCACTTGCCAGCACAAGTACCCCGGTGCGAACTGCCTTTGATAGGGCGGGGGGTGGATTGGGGCGGTGGTCGTGCAGACAAGACACAGGAAGACTCGTGAATGGAGACACACTTATGTGGATTGCAGGGGGCCGTCCAGCGTGAGGGGGGGATGCTTGGCAGGAGACACGGGGTCTGGAGGTAGACATGGGAACAACAACCCATGCTCTATAGACCACTTTGAAGTGTACATGGTCTTTGGCACCTCTTGGCCTTTATCGCTCCCTGACAGCTCCACTTGGCAGCGCAAGTACCCCGGTGCAAACTGCCTTTGATAGGGCGGGGGGGTGTGGATTAGGGCGCTGGTCGTGCAGACAAGACTCGTTTGCCGCAGGGCCTCACCAAGGAGGGGCCATCTCACTGCATGTAAGAGGCAGGCTGAAGGATCTAGTACATGGAAGGCAGGGGGTGAGTTTATAAATACCTCAGCCTCCCAGGAGAATATATGGGTGCAGTTCACCCTGGAGACCCTGGATGCCTAGGCAGTTAGTCAGCAGCAGGCTGGCCTGTGGTGGCAAGGCGGCACGGGCCAGAGGGGGTCATCTCTGTATCCGGTGCCCAAAAGTATGATTCATTATGATCAACCATATTGATTATTTACCTATAACCATGTTTTGTATCAATAAAATCCAACGGCCTTCCTTTTATTGCCAACGCTTGAACAAAGTGGTGTGGTAAGTATTTTTGGGGGAGGAGGCAAGGCCGGGAGGCTTGATGCCAACCCGCAAAATAACATATGTATGTCTGCTGCATATGGGTTCAACGGTTATGTGGATTGAAGGTGGGCGGCCAGCGTGAGGGAGGATGCTGGCCGGAGACATGTGGTGTGACAAGACAAGGCACAGGAAGACTATTCAATGGAGACACACTAGATTCATTTAAAAAATCAAAACAACCATTGTTAAAATATATGTTGGGTTTTATTTTAGATCTTAATTTCAATTGAACATAAATAATAAACATTACACATTGTAAAGTTCCGGTTGCAGCACATCCAGGGAAAATCCGCGGTATTGTCCACTGTCGCTGGGGAAATGTTGTCTAATGGCAAGTACCGCACAGGCAGGTATTACTCTCCGAACGCGGTGTCCGAGCCTCCCGTGAAGCCACCAAGTGAAGCAACGATAGGCCACCAGCCTGTACCACCTGTGAAAACGAAAGATGCAAACTGTATTAAAATGACAAAACTTTCTTATCACTGTCGATTCAGGTAAAAAATGTCATTCTGCTTTGAAAAAAATTCTATCTAGAAAATGCACAATATGGAACCAAATTACATGCATTCGAATGATATGTAGATGTAATTTTATATGTGGGAGACGACCATGACATAGTAGTGGCATCACTGACATCACAACCAGAGTATACTTACTCGTTACTCGGATTACGCGGACGAACAGTGCCGCGAAGTTCGTGCATAAGCACCATCATCATCCTCAACACGGTCCGTGAGAGGCAGGCTTCCCTGAACTCTGGCAGCTCGGTGATGCATTGCGGACTTGGCTCGCCTTCCGAAATGTAGGCCAGGCATCCCGAGTTTTCTCGGCGGCAGCAGTTCTCCTCCTCAGTTGGCATTAGCTCGCACCGATTGCACGTGCACCAGGTGGAGACGCCGTCCATGCGACATGGTCCAGGCTCTTCATCCGTTGACTGGTCCTCCCAACTGCCATCCGAATCCCCATCGTTTTCGCGTGCTTGCCTTTCCAGTAGTTCTTCCTCGGTGTACTCGGGCTCGTACATATACGGCATTATTGTAGCCATTGTGTGGTAAAGGAAGTAAAATAATTTATAGCGGTGGTACTGGTATCTGTTCACACGGGCTACAATCAACGAAGGTAGCTGACCAGAGCACAGAAACGAGTCACAGAATACTCAAAGTAACACAGAGAGAGGAATGGATTCGAAAATCTGCTGCTGTGTGTTGTGAAACGGTCTGTTTATACTTATTGAGGAAAGAGGCGTCCTGCCATTTCCATGGCGACACTTCATTAGCTGAGGCGCAGCGATTGTTGACACGAAACGGGAAATGGGCGGTACGCGTCTGCTGATGTCAGGCTCAGGGGCGGGGGATTTGATTTAGTGCCGCAAAAGCAGGTGAGCCAGGGCGATGGGGGGAAATGATAGGATTATCATAAAATGGCGGATGTTTTCGAGTGCGTTAATGGACGAAAAGTCAGGTAAGGTCCATAGGAAAGTTTTCTACGATCTACCGATTTATGCTTAAAAACACATGGCTGAACCGTAGGGACAATAAAAAAAAAGTCCCGGAACTATCCTTTAACTGTGCGGGGGGTCCTAAACCCCGCTTCATCCTCTACCTAGGGTACTTCCCTCCCATTCCCCCGCCGGGCCTCTTCTACTTGGTAATCCAAGGTTTTTCTAGTTAGTCTTCTTCCGCCCTCTCCCTTCAAGGGGGGACGAGCCGGTGGCCCAGTTTGATCCTCTCTAGTGGTCGCCTGCTGGTTTCCCTGTTTTCCCCCAGCCATTTGGTTTCTTCTTTTGTCTCACCACCTCCCATCCTCTCAACCTTTTGTGGGTCTCCCTTTTCGTCCTGCTATCCCCAGTGTCCCTGTCTTCCATCTACTTGTCCATTATATTGAGCCCTTCCTCGCAAGTAGTCACTCTTCTCTGCTTGCCCTCCCACTCGAATACTAGTCTGAATGGGAACGTCCATTTGTATTGGATTTCTTTCGCCACCAATTCCTTCACCAATGGGGCCATTTCCCTTCTTTTTAGGAGTGTTGCTGAGGCGAGATCTTGGTACAACTGTATTTCCACTCCATTCATCCTAATGTGGTCGAGCTGCCTCGCTTTCCTTAGGATCAGTTCCTTTTGTGGGTAAGAAGTGAGTGCTGCTAATACGTCCCTGGGTCTCTCCCCTGGGGCGCCAGTTCTTCTCGGACCCACCCTGTGGACTCCGTCTATCCCAATGTTCTCTGATTCTTGTTCTTCAATTATATCTCTGAACACCTCTTGTATCGCTGTTTTAAGGTCTTTGTCCGTCACCGATTCGGGCACATTGTTTATGCGGATGTTGGATCTGCGGGAACGGTTCTCCAGGTCTTCACACTGGGTTTCCAGGTTCTGGGTTAGCCGGATCAAGTGTTCTTGTGTTTCGCTGTTTTGTTTCGTTTCCTCTTCTATATTTTGTACGATTCTCTCTACTGTGTCTGTCCTTTCCTCCAGCTTGGCCACTTCTATTTTTTTTGTCCTGTACCGCCTGCTTCATCTCGTTTTTCATGGAGGCAAATTGGTCCTGGACTGTGGACATAAACTTGTCCTGGAGCTCCGCAAACCAGGCCTTCATATCATCCTTTGTCGGGGGGAGAGCGCTCTGGTTTGGGAGATACGTGTTTGAAGGGAGTTCTTCTCCTGACATGTCTCTTGGGACTGCCTGGGCGTCTGAGGACCACATTTGTAGCAGACTTGTGTCCTGTTTGTGAGATTGTGATGTGGGTTGAGAGGGGGCCCCTTTCCCCTTTTGCTCGTGACATCCTCTTTGATTGTAAGGGGGTGACTGGTGGCGGTGTGTTCCCCCACAGGGCTGCCGGAGTTTTCTTATTGGGGGGATTGTTGCCGTCTCCCCTACGTCCTCCTTGAGTGCGGGGGTGAGTTATATTGGGGTCTTATTCCCCCTCTAGTGTCGTTATGGGGCGGTGCACTCCTCCGCGTCCGGGCTGGCGTCTTGTGCATGTGCCCCCGCCTGATCGTGGCGTTATGTGCCGGGGATTGTTTACGGAGGGCGCTTGTGTGGGCGCGCTCACCTCTGTTTCTCGATCTCCTCTCTTATGCCAGCAATGCCCGCCGTGCCGTGTCCGTGAGTGCCCGGATGGTACCTCCTCCTCCTTTCGTTCTTCGCCGCCGGAGTGTCGATCCCTGTGTGCCTCGCTGCTGCCGATCCGGGTGGTCGTGCTCTTCTCCCCCCGTCTGCGCCGTGCCGCCCACCGCACCTCACGCGGAAGGCATCCCGGCGGCAGTGCGGGGATTCTTCTTGATGCCGGGCCGGTCCCGTTCCTCTTTTCTCTGTGTCGGGATAGTAGGCGGCCTTCTCCCCGGGGCTCTGTTCTTTCTCTGGTCTGCCACTGCGCGGCCTCCGCTAGGCCGCCAAGGACGCCCCCGGTGGGGGAGGGGCGGTTGCTTCTTTCGGCGGCGAGATCGCCGGGGGGGGTGTTGCGGGGCTGTCTCCGATCGCCACCGTGTCCCCTGTCTCTTGGGTGTTGCGGCTCTGATTCCAGTGTGGGAACCGTCGGAAAAGCTCATTTGAAGTGCTTTTTTGTTTAGGCCCTGCGGGAGCGCGATCTAGACGCGACCTCCACTGCCGGCGGCCATCTTGGAATCTATTATTATTTTTTTTAAACTATTATTTATCTGTTTCTCCTTTGCTCCACACTTTCCACTTCTCCCCCCTCCCATGCGCTTTTCCCCTCCCCCCCTCTCCCATGCACTTGTACGTTCTCAATGTCACTGGGCCTAGTAAGATCGTTGTTGTTTTCTCCCCTGTTTCCCTTCCTTGCCTTGTCGCGCTCTGAAACACTTTATGAGCGCGATAGAAATAAAATATCAATATCAAATGTATACTCAACCTGTCCCCCCCCCCCCCCTGTAACTAAGTGCCCTGCAAGTAATAGCGCCACAATGCCCTAGGGCTGTTTGTGCACTATATAAATGTAAAAATTAAAAATAAATACTGTATCAGCATAGCCGAGCCATTGTACTGGATCGCACCCCAACCATAGTCGCAGCCATGTCCAACCTATATACATTAAGAAGCAGGGGTGTGAGAACACATCCCTACTTTAGGCCTTGGTTGGTGGGTATCGATTAGATAATAGACCCTCCTGATTAATGTGCTCCACCACAAAAGTATTAGTGCAAAGCTCCTTGATTAAATATAATAATCTGGGATCAATTCCCCAATCAGCTTTGCACGTGGCACTGTATTAAATGCTTTGGAAAAAGTCTTCAAAGCAAGTGTATAACGTTTTCCCTTTTTATCTTGTTCAATGTTAGCTACTTGACTTTGAAAAGACTACATATTTAACGTAGTTGCATGATCCTTTCGGAAGCCAGTTTGAAATTTGTGAAGTAGCCCCTTCTCTTCAGCCCAGGCGTGCCATCTTTTTCAAGAGAAGGGTAGTAAAGATGTTCTGGCTACTGTCTAGCATGGCCAGCAGTCTGTAGTTAGAGCAGTCTGTCTTATCCCCTTTCTTAAATACTGTTACCAACACAGACTGCATCCAACTAGCTGGCATTACTCCAGAAGTGATGATACTAGAAAAAAGGTGCATCAAAATGTTCCTGTCTCTGCAACCGTTCGATTTCCTTACCTTACACAAACCTGCGGGTTTCCAGCTGGTGGCTGACTATCTGTCCAGGAATGCTCCCTTGCCCAATCGGCCAGGGTTTGTGATGGGGAGATGTGAGGTGGGACCCGGAGTGGAAGGGGTGGCGGGAGGGGTAGCGGGACTCCGCGGGGTCACGGCAGCGGGCCACGATGCGGAGAGCGCAGCCCCATCCCACCTGTCCTCCCCGGGACTCCACAGGATCGCGGCAGCGGGCCGCGAGACGGAAAGTGCGGCCCCCTCCCGCCCAGCCTTACCTGAACCCGCCAGGGGTGACGCCAAGGCTTACAGCCCGGGATCCGGGCTGCTGGCGGCGAACCCGCAGGAAACACTGGTAGTCGCGGAAAGCCGACCCGCATGGCCCGCCAAGCGTCTCTCACCGCCGGGAAGGGAGCGGAGGGAGAGACGGCTTGCTCGACGAGGCGGTCCGCTCTGGAGCAGCCGGATGCACGAGCCCACATGGCAGGAGGGAGAGTCTTCCAAAGGGGGGGGGCCTCACGGGACGGAGTTGCCTTGGAACAGGTCTCTCCTGGCAGTCAGTGGAATCAGGCGCTTTGGAAGGCAACGGCAGCCTTTAAAGGAGGCGGGACATGGCAATACCAGCCAATCGGAAGCCAGATTGACAGGGGAGGTTTCCATTTAAGTAAGTCACTCACATCACATAAAAGCCCGGGAACTAATCCACCGTTGGTTGTTGATTTTCCTAGTCATACGGAGAGGACGAGGAGAGAAGGAACAACTGCTGGGCCTATCCGGACACCAAGGAGGCTTAGGAGGGTTAAATCACGTCCCTGGAAGGCTGCCTAAGAGTGAAGTAACTCTCAAGGAGTTCATGGACTATACTTTCTTTGGTTTAAAGTCACAAGAATAAAGTATAATTTCAGTAACCCAAACCTGGTCCGGGTCTTGATTTCTACACAGACAAAAACACATTCTCTCTTCTTGTTATGTATCAATATGTCAAAAGAAGATCTACTGCATTCATTGCAGCCTGCCATCCCATGTTTAAAATGAAACAAATGACTCGGGGAGCTCAACATCCATTCTGAATCCGAATTTCTATATGGTAACCAAGCTAATAAACTCTGCTAATCATTTAGAATTAATCTAGTCCCAATATTGTTTGACTCCGTCCAAATGAGGCGACTACCCTGAAAATTTACTGTTACTCTCGATGTGATGTAATGCGAATTGTAAGAGGAATCAAGCGTCAGAGGCCACTTCAAAATGACATGATGGCTGAGGCTAGTGTGTTCCAAAAACAATAAGCCACACTTCATTTTAGTGCTTTGGTCAGTAAAAACATAATCTAAACAAGAATGGAACGTCCATTGGACCAAGTAGGTCCAACTGGCTAATCGGCTGAAATTCCAAGATTCAAACATTGCAAATCAAATGTGTCGCTCAAAGCACCCCACTTTGAACTTCTGTGAGCATATTTGTTTTGGGAGCTATTTGGGAGATATTTACAGTAAGATTACACTCATTTCCACCAATGGAAATCAAATGACCTACTAGCGTCAGCGAGTTAAGATCACCAGCAAGAGTTACCTTTCCATTGGGATGGGATTCCGGCCAGGCTGCCAGAATGTCTCCAACCGTGCTCTGTACATTGTGGGGACCTGTGCCTTCCGCAGGGTCATATACATTAATTATTAAGATTGTAATTTGGAAACATTTGGGGCTGCTAATAATAGCCGACAGTACATAAGGCGAATGACGGCTGGCATCATAAGGAATTCATTTATGTTGAACCTGTACACCAATGTCTAGATGCCCCCCACCCCCATTGGCCTACCTCTCAATCCACTAATGGCAGGACGGCATAAGATTTGATAACCATCAATGTGAAAGTCCTTTTTTAGCCAAGTTTCTTGCAGCATAAAGTCTTTGCAGTCGTTAATATGTGCGATACCATCAGTTGAAGATGGAATGAGCGATAGCCCCTAGTATTACAGCATAACCAGGCTATTAACAACTACAGTGTACTCACTGTTTTGTCGAACGCAGCAGTGGTGACATTGTTGATTATGAGAGAGTCCCACATAGCATTCAGAGGCCAGAGTTAATCTGAGCTCCGTGTACCCCGTGGGCAGCACCCTATGGAAACCCTCAAAGGGGGGGGAAAAAACATCTCAGATGGCAGGATGGATAATCTTGTTTGTAGATGGAGGAGATGGTAATTTGTTGAGTTCAAGAGTCCTCCTGTTGTCAAGAACGAATCGTGCTTTAAAAGGTGCCATTCAGCTAGGCATCACTCATACAGTTGGCAGCCTGAGCACAAAACCATAACGCGATGTCCTTATGCAAGATTTCTACGTAGTGGAAAGCATTTTCTTTCCAGGGTTGGTATCCACCTTTTTATATACATTTTCTGATTTGATTTGTACAAATTGTGAATAAACTTTAGCAGAATGCTTTGTTTGAAAGCACACATTTCACATGTCAATTCTGCTATGCCAAGTACCTACCTGTTTACAGCACTTCAAAAATTACACAATCATCACTACTCTTACTGTCAAATGAGACGATAAAATTACTTCAATTAAAGTAATTTGAAGGATGCACGTCCTAAGAGGAGTGCTGTTCCAATTCCCTGTTGGGGATGCCGGAAAAAGTCAAGCAAAGACATTCTAGCTCATTCTGGAGAAGGATCGGCTTGTAACGTTGATTTTAAGGCTGTGAAAGATGAGAAGGACAGGGCTAGAGTCTGTACTGGGGATCATCTGTTTGTGTGAAAAACTAGGTAGAAAGGAATGTAGTGTATATTTGGTTTTCAAGCACAAATGTGCCAATAGATCAGCCAGTGTTGACTGGTGAAAGATGTGGCAACACTGCATGACCCATCATCCTGGCATCAATCAGTTTACTCTGCAACCAAAGTGCTTTATTCGAGGCATGTACATATGTCGAGCACTCCAAGATGACTCCACTCATTTTGTAAAATACACAGCTGTTCTGTTCCTGCCTGACCAGGAAAACATGAGCTGTATATGTACATGTGAAAGCCGAATTTAGAAGTACATTTAGAAGTTGAATTTAGAAGTGTGCCCAATATCCTCGCTGTGGAAAATTGAATCTAGAAGTGTGCCCAATAGCCTTGCTGTGGAAAGTTGAATTTAGAAGTGTGCCCAATAGCCTTGCTGTGGAAAGTTGAATCTAGAAGTGTGCCCAATAGCCTCGCTGTGGAAAGTTGAATTTACAAGCGCGCCCAATATACTCTGTGGAAAGTTGAATTTAGAAGTGTGCCCAATAGCTTCCATGTGAAAGCTGAATTTAGAAGTTGAATTTAGAAGTGTGCCCAAAGCCTCGCTGTGAAATGTTGAATCTAGATCTGTGCCCAATAACCTTGCTGTGAACAGTTGAATCTAGAAGTGTGCCCAATAGCCTTGCTGTGGAAAGTTGAATCTAGAAGTGTGCCCAATAGCCTCGCTGTGGAAAGTTGAATTTACAAGCGCGCCCAATATACTCTGTGGAAAGTTGAATTTAGAAGTGTGCCCAATAGCTTCCATGTGAAAGCTGAATTTAGAAGTGCATTTAGAAGTGTGCCCAATAGCTTCCATGTGAAAGCTGAATTTAGAAGTGCATTTAGAAGTTGAATTTAGAAGTGTGCCCAATAACCTCGCTGTGAACAGTTGAATCTAGAAGTGTGCCCAATGGCCTCGCTGTGAAAAGTTTAATCTAGAAGTGTGTCCAATAGCCTCGCTCTGAAGGTTGAATTTAGAAGTGTGTCCAATATCCTAATAGTCTAATAGCATGCCCGGCCGAACCGACCGATCTCCCTAATGACCTCTCTGCAAAGTTGTTTTTAGATTTATGCCTAATACCCTCCCTGTATAAAGTTGACTTGAGAAAGGCCTATTTGCACGACGTATATAGTATGGTTTGAATTGAAGGGAACATTTGAAAGAGCATGTAACCCACCATATGCTTACCCTCTTCTTTACACCACCACTCAACTAGAACACAGAGATACTATGACACCATTCGGTATAACTGTTCTCATACCAACATCTGCCGCACACTCCGCATCATTCTAAATAAACACTGCTGGTTACTCCCCCCCCGCCCCCCCCCCTACAGCCAGGCGTTCTCCTCAGGCCTAACGCAGCCACTTTCGGTCTGGATAAATCCTGCCAGAACGAACACATACTCCTGATCTCTCAACCACCACACCTACCGCTAAGAAGCAGCTATTACATGAATACCGCACCAGCTGCACACATATCCGGTGCTCACACGCACATTTGACTCTCTCTACTGATCCGAACTTCGGTTCCCAAGGGCGTTTTACCTACCAGCGCCTTCAGACCATACCAATGGTATGTAAGGCACTATATAAATGCAAAATAACAATAACAGAGTAGATAGACAAGCAGGAGCCTTCTAAGGAAGAAAGCAGTTGGCTTGATGATGGAATTCTGAAGAGGTTTAGAAAAGGACAAGAGGTAAGTAGACAAGGGGCAAGATGGGAGAGAAAACAGAGGAGCAGGAAAGAGCCAGGAGGAAGAGGAAAATATTTGAACGAGAAGAAAGGAGTGCAGGGCGCGATTAGTGTCAACGGGCGAGTTAAAAGCTAGAAAGCAAATATTTGTAATAGAGTCAGAACGGAGATGCAGCGCGCGAAGCAGAACCAATGCGCTAGATGGAAGCCGGAAGGCAACAGAACAGAGGCAATTCGGAACTGAATAGTTCTGAATAGAGGAGAGGAGAGGAGAGGAAAGAAAAGGGAATAGGCAAAATGGGAAGGAACAAGATAGTACAAAAATACAGTAGCTGGAAGGGACTGCAAGGATACAGCAACTTTCAACACGGAGCGTTGAAGCGACGCACCTTCCCCATCAGCTCACCAGCATTTATTGTAATTGAGCAGTAGGTTTTCATCCGTCCGCCATCTTGGAAATAACTAGACTGCAGAAATGAGCTTCTGTGTATGGCATCAAAGAGGTGCCATCTTCGAGTCTGTTTAGTGTATTGTGGATGGTTCTTCCTCCATTTAAGCCATAAGGATCGGTATGAATTCCTAACGCAGGCAACATTTGTCTTAGCATGTGCTTGTCAATTGCTCCCGTTAATACTGAGCGTTTCAGACACCCAATTTACCACTTGCTTTTGTTCTCTTGCCAGAGCCTTGTTGCCACCTACCAAATGCTCGCAGACTAGCTCTTTCGGAGACAGGTTTCCCCAAAACAACAGAGGAATCATCAGACAATATTCTAGTATTGAACTTGTTTCCCACAGTAGAGCCCGTCACATGCTTTCTACAAGTGTCCAATTTGTAGAACTGTCGGCTGTGAGAAGTTCTATGTGTATCATGTCTTCTGAGCGCGGGTTGATTGGAAGAGGTATTCTGCACCAGAGTTCAAGTAGAAAAGTGCGATTCATGAATGAGCTCTCCATACCGCGGTTGAGTTCCTCAATTTTGGCCCATTTCCCGAATGGAAGGAGCCCATCTTGCTCAGCACAATGCTAGGTTTTTAAAGATGGAATGGCCGTGATATTAGGCGCAATGTTCTAGCAGTGGAAGCACGGCTTGCGATGGCACCATGATTCATGTTAGAGCCTTGCTGTAAATCAGAGACCATATTAGATTCACATAAATTAACATGGGTACCCTGGTTTTTATCTAAGGTTGAAAGTTCTACTGAGCCTGTTGCCCACTGAAACACTCTGGTTGGCTCCTGAATTTGAATGAGTGCTGTGAGATAATCATGGTGACAACAAGTAAGACAGACAAAAGTGATCACAGTTCAAGAGTGTTTATTGAACAATGAATGATGTATGCAGGTTGGAAAATCTAATCTAAACCTAAATCTAAGATGGGAGCAAGCGTCAACCATCAAATGAAAAATTAGACAGTCCTAGTGATGTTGTCAAAATAAAAAGGGCCTATACTAAGAAACCTGTTGCCAAACCACACAACTAATACAGAAAGGGGCGTGGGATAGTTCTTAAGAAAAGAAAGAAGTGTTCTTGAATAATATGTCAGGATGCAGTAGTCTGGGTCTCCCTTCCCCACTTTTGGACATGGTAAAAATAGGAACTTGGAGCACAGTATAGCCTTGGGCTTCTCCAGCACGAGACAACAGTTCCAATGGCAGTTCTCAGGACCGTCAATGGCTTAAGTCTTGGTGTCTTGAAAGTCTCTTGAGTTCGAGAACTGGACTGATTCAACTAACAAAAACAAATCCAGTCTCTTTTCCATGGGGTTTGGGTGACGACTTTCACCCGTGATTCCCCTCTTTTGGCGCTAATCCCTAGAAAGTTCTTTAATGATATCAAGCCCTGGGTAGCTATGTTTCCCGCTTTCAAGGGCCTCTCCGGTTCCAAAATTAAAGTTCCTTTAACAAATTAGTTTGTTTCCAATGTTCACCGGGTGATGGGTTCACCCCTGGGTGCCCCTCTTCTGGGAGCTGACCCTTCTCCTGTATCTCAATTCACAACTTATGTGACGGTTCTTCTATCAATGTACTTTTGGGTAATGGCTTCACCCCTGGATCTCCCTCGGTCAGGCTCGGACCACTCTCGTGTGTTTAGCAGGTTTCACTTTCCTTGGTTTTTCAATGTCTTTTCAAACAGTTCCCATGGACATCCCTCCGCCGGGTTCACTCCTGTCAACCTATGTTTCTTGGGACTTTAGAATTGCCCCCTTTTCATCAGCATCCCTCTGCCGGGTTCACTCTTGTCAATTTCGCATTCGCTTACCATAGCGGGATTCACTACCCTTGCTTTCACACATTTCATTGATCAGTCTTTCGATTGTACAGGGATTTTGCTTGACCGTCAGTATGACCACTTTGACCTATTCCGCTGGCTCTCTTATGGCCTTCTGTTATCTGTGGTCTCTCTCATATGGGACTTGACCGGAGTCTCTAGAGTTAACACCCTTGTGGTGCCGGTTTCCTTCTGCAGTCGGTCTCCCCTTCAATGCTTGTTACAGTGTTTTAACACAGTTCATTGATCTTGGTTCAAAATTGCCACTTTGCAATTCTTTTTTTAAAT
This sequence comes from Ambystoma mexicanum, assembly GCF_040938575.1. Taxonomy (NCBI): domain Eukaryota; kingdom Metazoa; phylum Chordata; class Amphibia; order Caudata; family Ambystomatidae; genus Ambystoma; species Ambystoma mexicanum. The sequence continues at coordinate 549,554,074 of NC_090932.1, forward strand.
TTTCTTTTTTAAACGTTTTATTTTGTTTTTCACAACACATTACCATCCAAACATAAAGACGGGTTATTCCATGGCATAACAAACATATTTTCTTCATCTTGTGGGTTACACGTGGGTCCACATCCCGTTTTGTTTTTTGTCTCCTCTCCAGGCCTCCCTTAGTTTCGGAGCTCAGGCTGCCACCTCCTGGGTGCCCATCACTTCTATGGTCTTACACTCATTCTTTGTCTAACTTGGCTCCCCCACAAGTGTGTTCCTGTGGGCTTGGCTCTACGCTTCCCTCAGTAAACATGTTCTGGGTCAGTTCCCTCCAGGCCATTACCCCTCGCTTGCCTCTTGTAGCCCTTTGCACAGCGCTCCCAGCCATGCCGCGGTCTCCGCTAGTGTCCATCTCTTCAGGTCACTTCACCAGGCCTCCAGATTAGGGCCCTCTGTTTTTTTCCACGCCATGGCTCTCCTGTGTTTCGCTAATATGCAGATCAGGTCTTTCATGTTGGTGAGATGTTTGTCACCTTTCATGCCCCTCGGGTACAGCCTCAGCAAGCAGGATTCCGGGGGCCAGTCCTACATCTGGATGCCCCCTCTTTCCACTCTTTGTGTGATCCTCCCCCAGAACCTCCCAATTATTGGGCATGTCCAAAACATGTGTATCGTGCCTGCCCCCTCTTGTGCGCATCTCAGGCAAGTGTGATTCTGTCCCCTGGCCATACGGGATAGTCTGTGTCGGGTCATATATACCCTGTGTGACATGTAGGGCCCAATTCATAGATTCCAATAGAATCCAGCGCAGAAGTAGCGCAAGCGCCGCGAAGAAGCGTGCGCCAGCCGTGTGGCGCAAACCAGCAATTGCGCGGCACATGTATTCATGAATTTTCTGAGGTATCAGTAGCCGTGGCACAATGAACACCAAGCAGCGTCAGTAATTCCCCCAACACACCCCAGTGCGCAGGAAAGAGTCAGTGAAATGCCCAATATGGCGCAAGGCCCCGCGCCATCCGTGGCCCAGCACAACTGCCCCCCCCCCCTCGTAATCGCGTGAAAAATCAGAGCGTACCCCGGTTGCACCAGCCAAATCGTGTGGAAAGGCCAGCGCGCACCCCAGTGTAATCGCGTACCCTGGCTGCACCAGCCAAATCGCTTGGAAAGGCCATCAGCCGCAAACACACCATTCAGGCATCCCACACCACAGGGCCCCCCCTTATCACCCGTGACCATACCCTGCAGGCAGCCCACACCACATGGGCCCCCCCAACACCCGTGACCATACTCCGCAGGCAGCCCACACCACATAGGGCCCCCCCCAACACCCGTGAACATACCCCGCAGGCAGCCCACACCACATGGGACCCCCCCCATCACCCGTGACCCTAGCCCGCTGGCAGCCCACACCACATGGGACTCACCCGTGACCATACCCTGCAGGCAGCCCACACCACATGGGCCCCCCCCAAACACCTGTCACCATACCCCACAGGCAGCCCACACCACATGGATCCACCCATTACCCGTGACCATACCCCGCAGGCAGCCACACCACATGGGACCCCCCATCACCCATAACCATACCCTGCAGGCAGCGCACACCACATGGGGGGGGGGGGAGGTCCCCCCCAACACCTGTGACCATACCCCGCAGGCAGCCCACACCACATGGGACCACCCCCATGGGCCTCTAGCACCCGTGACCATACTCTGCAGACAGCCCACACCACATAGGCCCTGACTCATGTCCCTCCACCACCACCAGTGACGGAAACCTGCAGGCAGGCCCCGTCACATGGGACACCCCCCCCACCCCAAAACACATTGGACCAACATACAATCATGCAGCACATGTCAACCAAAATGCCAACATGCTGCACACCCCCGGTGCACCTCAACACCCCATCCATTGATCATGCTCCCGAGTGCATGCCCCATGGCATGGGAATCCTAAAATCACACATGAACAACATTGGTCAACAGCAGGGACACGCAACAGAGTCAAGGAAGAGTGAAACATGCACTAACCATTGAGATCAGACACCACTTTGATTTCAACGAATAAAAAATATATTAAAAAACATGCATGAAAGTCACACTCATTGAAATAAAGCGATAAAACCTGCATTAATCAAATAAAAACCAAAAGAAAGTGAAGACGGAAATAAACGGGATCGAAAACATGGAAAACTCCAAATAGTGGTCCATGTCCATTAATGGATGTCCAAATAAAAACACAAATTAGAACAAAACCAATCGTCCATGGTGCAAAATACGTTTTTCCAAGAAAAAGTAAACGATATACAAACATCCAGGGTCCATGGTCCCAAAACGTGTATGAGCCTCCAAACAAAACCATCAAAAAATGACTATATACAAGATGTGGAGCAAAGTCCAGGAGCTCAACAAAAAAAAAGGGGAAAAAACAAATGAAACCTACTCCTGAAGAACTTTGTACAATGGCGGCGGGCTAGTACTGTTACGCTCACCTGGCTCCCACAGAGGCGTCGATCTAAACTGGACATCTGCAGTCTCCACCAATGTGACGCGTAGGGCCGAGATGACGGATTGGACCGGCCCACCTAGCTTTGTTTGCTTGGCCCGTAGGAATATTCTTCTGCAAATGGAGAAAGGGAATTAACCACCCGTGGAGTTGAGCGTAAATCCCCCCACCCCGGCTGTTCTCCCCACAGATCACTTTTGATGTCCCCTCTTATAGTCTCACCTGATGGTTTGAAAAGATGAGCTCTCCATCCTGTGTTGAGCGCAGGGGCGCGTTGATAACCAGTTGCTTCACTGGCTCGAAGGAATTGGTGAGTTCCAGAACAATATTGACTCCGAAAAGTATGCAGTTCGTAAGAGTTCACATGTCTGACTTTCACTCTTGTCCGATTCCTTGCAGTTTGCTGCTTGACCCCAGCGAAGAGTTCCTTGTGGTAGCTGACGAAGTTCAGGTAAGGATTTGGCTTATCCTACACAGTTAAATAAAATAAGGCCAGAATGTAACTTGTTGCTTGCTCCCTTATTCAGGTGTGGAGAGAAAATATGAAGTTCAGGGAATTATGCCTCTGGCGGTAAAATTGGGTAAGTCTATGGGGGTAGTTACTATTGCCTCGGTTTATTTCCTTGGCTCACCTTTGCTATTCTTGTGTTCCCCTTAGGTGCCAGAATGCGGCGGGAACGTGCAGAAGGATGCGGTGTATCGTGAGGATGCTGCGAAGGCCGGCGAGTTCAGCGCGGCGCTGCAGCAGGCGATGCGGCGCGCGTAAAATGCTTCTTTCTCCCAGCTCAAAGGCATGGTGGATCCGGAATTCAGGTAAGGATCGAAGATTTGCTCTTATTTTAACCTTTTCTCCTTCTGTTCCTCCCTTTTTCTAGGAGCTGCAGACTCGAGGCGGGCGTGGCAGAAGACTGGATGCAGGCTTGCAGACACGGTGAGCGTTACGCTGCTGGATGCAGAATAACGCAAAGCATGTGCTGCTCTTCGGGCGTGGTTTAAATAGCCTCCAAAGTAGTCCCAGGTAAGTATTCCTCCCCAGCCCCACCAGAGTAAAAAAAATAGTCCCTAGGTAAAATAGTCCCTTCCAAGCCTCATTTGGCTATGGAGCTCTGCAGCATGGTCTGCATCAGGTAAGTTCTACTCTATGAGCCTGGCGCCTATGGCGCCAGGACTGACTCTCCATATGAGCCTGGCGCCATAGGTGCCAGGACCACACCCAAACAGCCCCTAGCAGGGGTTTTTGGGCTTGCTCAAAATAACTTGATGCCTGCTTCCGGGGTTGCTCAACCTGGTCTGTTTCCCCAGGGGTAGGCATCATGACAAGTACTTTGACTCACCATTTCTCCCTAAGGTCTTGGCCAGGGAATCATCAGACTCTGCGTCGCTTTCCAATAGGCGGGCCTGTGCTCTCCCCTCGAGGGCTTCCAGGGACTCCAATGTGCTCCTCTCCAACTCCCTGCAAGACTCCTCAAGTAACTCGGCCCGCCTCTCCGCCCAATGCAGGGTATTCTCCGCCCTGGCCATGCTGAGTGGTGCCCGCTGCCGCTCTGCTCCGATCTGCTGGCCAAATCGCTCCAACACGGAAGACTTCCTTGTTGAAAGGTCCACGTGTGCCTCCTGGCCGATACCTGCCTCCCCTCCATTGGAATCCCTGATTCCTGTTGCCTCCTACACCGGGCATGCTGCCGCCGAATAGCCCAGTGCCTGCGCCTCCGGGACAGCCTCTGGGATGATGACAATCCCCGAGGCTGTCGTGCATGTGCCCTGCTGCTTGGTGCCTGCTCTTCCATCATTGCAAGTTGTCCTGTCGCAGGATTGATCTCCGTGATGACCACCTCTGCTGATCCTCCTTCGACTCCCGATTCTGGCACAGATGTGGTCTCCACCAGACTGGCCGCCGGGGTTGGGACAGGTACACAGGGGGCCCTGGTGGTATGTAGGCCTGAAGACGGCACAGAAGATGACTGGCGCACAAAGGAGGCAGACGAGGAGGGGGGTCACATAAGTGGGCAGCCCATCTACCCATTGCGATACCAGGAAATGTGCTAGCCAGTTCACGAGACGGCAGATCCCCTCGTGATGACGTGCAAGCCCCCCATTGGAAGCGTACACATCATCACGGATGGAGTCTGTCTGCTTTGTGATACCAGCTAGCACATGTTCCACCCTGTACCGAATAGCGACATCTGCAGGCATTGGTGTTTCCGTCTGGGTGGAAACATCCGCCACCTGCGGATGGGTCCGGCCTGGGGCATGCCTGCAGGTGCATACTGGTGCAGTCACAGTACCAGGGACAGGATTAGGCACAGGCCCCTCCATGGTGACCTGCACTGCCTCCGGGCCCTGACCCTGGACTGCACCAGTCACACCTACGTCATCACCCCCGCCGGGCCACATGGGCTGGGCTTATGTGGCCTCCTCTCCCTCCCCCGCCAACCTGGATCACTCCCCACTTTCTTCCGCAGTGTCTTGCTCCTGTGCGGGCTCACCTGTCTCTCCCACTGCTGAGGAGTCCTCCACCACCTTCACCCTCTTTGACGTACCCTCAGCAGCTGCAGCCGTAGACTTGGACGTGGCACCAGTCTCCTTGCTCCCGGAAGATGACAGAACCTGGGAGGCAGACTGGGCCTTGTGTGTACGCCTGGTGGAGGCATCCCTGCTGCCGTGCTCCACAGCGCCTTCTCCGCCCTCTTCTCCCATCATCGCTGTGGATAGGGAAACATGGAACACATACATCAGGGTACGGAACATGTGTTTTTGTCACAATGCAAATGTACATCAGTGGCACTGTCAAAGGTCACAACCATCATCACCGTCAACTACACACAGGGAAGTGCCATTCACACACATCACCTGACAGTCATGAGGCAGGCCATGGAGCTATCACGTCAGAGTGCACTCAAGGTCAAATTGGCAGCGTGAGGCAATCACACAATCAAAAGCTCAAGTAACCTACATCACAGAGTGTTGTCCAGTCACACAATCACTACTTGGACACATGCACATGTACACTATGCATGTTATGTTACTTTGCATTTATATAGCGCCTTTATGTACCATTGGTATGGTCTGAAGGCGCTGGTAGGTTGAACGCCCTTGGGAACAGAAGTTCAAGTTAGTAGAGCGATTCAAAGGTGCGTGTGAGCACCGAATATGTGTGCAGCTGGTGTGGCATTCGTGTAATAGCTGCTTCTTAGCAGTAGGTGTGGTGGTTGAGGGATCAAGAGTATGTGTTTGTTGTGGCAGGATTTATCCAGACTGATTGTGGCTGCTTTAGGCCTGAGGAGAACACCTGGCTGGGGGTGCTTTTCACATATTACACCAGTACCTTCTACATACTTCACCCGTTCTATTCACATACATCACTCGTTCTATCCACATACGTCACCCATTCCATCCACTTCACCCGTTCCGTCCGCTCTACGCACTCGTCCGCTCTACGCACTCGTCCGCTCTACACACTCATCCGCTCTACGCACTCATCTGCTCTAGGCACTAATCCGCTCTACATGCTCTATGCACTCGTCCGCTCTACATGCTCTATGGACTCGTCTGCTCTACATGCTCTATGCACTCGTCCGCTCTATGCACTCGTCCGCTCTATGCACTCGTCCGCTCTATGCACTCGTCCGCTCTATGCACTCCGCTCTATGCACTCACACGCTCTCATTCGCTCGAACGCATTTGTCTGATCCATACACTTGTCATCTCTATCCACTAGTCTGTTCTATGCATTCATCCGCTCTGTGCACCCTTCCGCTCTGTGCACCCTTCCGCTCTGTGCACCCTTCCGCTCTGTGCACCCTTCCGCTCTGTGCACCCTTCCGCTCTGTGCACCCTTCCGCTCTGTGCACCCTTCCGCTCTGTGCACCCTTCCGCTCTGTGCACCCTTCCGCTCTGTGCACCCTTCCGCTCTGTGCACCCATCCGCTCTACGCACTCATCTGCTCTAGGCACTAATCCGCTCTACATGCTCTATGCACTCGTCCGCTCTACATGCTCTATGCACCCGTCCGCTCTACATGCTCTATGCACCCGTCCGCTCTACATGCTCTATGCACTCGTCCGCTCTACATGCTCTATGCACTCGTCCGCTCTATGCACTCGTCCGCTCTATGCACTCGTCCGCTCTATGCACTCGTCCGCTCTATGCACTCGTCCGCTCTATGCACTCGTCCGCTCTATGCACTCACACGCTCTCATTCGCTCTAACGCATTTGTCTGATCCATACACTTGTCATCTCTATCCACTAGTCTGTTCTATGCATTCATCCGCTCTGGGCAGTCTTCTGCTCTGTGCACCCTTCCGCTCTGCGCACCCATCCTCTCCCCACACTCATCCGCTAAATGCACTCATCCGCTAAATGCACTCATCCGCTAAATGCACTCATCCGCTAAATGCACTCATCCGCTAAATGCACTCATCCGCTCTATGCACTCATCCGCTCTATACACTCATCCGCTCTGCACCTTCATCTGCTCTATGCACACCTGCATTCCACACATTCCTATGCACTTACGTACTCGTCCGCTCTACGCCCTCGTCCGCTCTACGCCCTCATCCGTTCCACGCGCTTCATCCATTCTAACGATTTCGTCCGCTCAATTCACTTCGTTCATTCATCATGCATTATCGATTCAGGCAATGACACCCGTCTCATATCCTTGAATTGTCTATTCTGGACTTTCCCTTTATGCTATGCACTCATACAGTCGGTGTCATCTGTCTGTGTACTCATCAGTCTCTTGTATTCATCTTTCCATCCTCTTCGGCCATTTTGTTAATTTTGTCTATTGCACTCATTACATCTGTTTCATTAATTCAAACCTATTTACTGTTTTCGTACGATTTATCCTTTTTATCCACTTCACTGCTTTGGTCTACTTTACTTGTTCTATTCTGTTTGTCCTTTTAGTTTACATTGGCGGTTATTAGTTGTCGATTTCTTGCATGGATCGTGATGTTGTTTTGTTATTTGTCTTATTGTTATTCAAGATCTAGTAGTTTGTTGGGTTGCTGTCATTGAGATGCTGTTATTCAGTTTGGGTTATTTTGCGTACGTGTTGGTTTTACGGGAAGAGCCAAGTTTTCAGTAGTTTGCAGAAAGACATTAGATCTTCAGTTAGGCGGATGTGGGGTGGGAGTGCATTCCACAGCGTGGGGGCCAAGGCCGAGAATGATGATCCGCCTAACCTGACTGAGTTTGTTTTAGGTATGACTAGGAGGCCGGATGAGCTTGATCTTAGAGTACGTTGAGGGTGATAGGGTTTTAGCTTGTCTTGAAGATATTGAGGTCCGGTTTTATGCAATGCTCGATGAGAAATGCATAAGGTTTTGAAAGTCACCCTTCGGGCCACTGGAAGCCAGTGCAGAGTTTTAAGGGCTGGGGAGATGTGGTCTCTCGGGCCGAGCGCTAGTAGAAGTTTGGTTGCAGCGTTTTGTGCTCTTTGAAGTTTATTCAGTTGGTAGGCGTGGACTCCAAGGTAGAGGGGGTTAGCGTAGTCCAGTCTTGATATAACAATTTATTGGACTGCAGAGAGTCTGTTGGGAAAGGAGAGATATGGAAAGATGCGCCTAAGAGTTTTAAGGTGGTAGTGGCAGGACTTTGAGACGTTGTTGATTTGGCGCGAGAGTGTTAGGTCAGAGTCAAGGGTGCATCCAAGGTTTTTTACTGAGTTGGAGGGAGTCAGTGAGTTGCCCATGGCAGATGGCCAGGGTAGTGGGTGTGGAAGAAGTTCGGAGTTGCCACATACCATGATTTCAGTTTTGGAGGGGTTTAACAAGAGGTGGCTTTGGGTCATCCAGAGCTCTGTCGAGGAAGCAGGAGGCGAGGTCTGGTTGGCCATTGGGTTTTGAGTTCAGGAGTTTTAGAATTAATTGAGTGTCATCAGCGTAGTTGTAACACAGGATGTTGTGTGAACGAATTATTGGTGGGAGGGTGATCAAGTAGAGATTGAACAGGAGGGCAGATAGGGATGCTCCTTGTGGAACTCCCGTGTCGACTGGTCGGGCTTGGGAGGAATAGGTGGAGAGTAGCGTTATTAGCATATAAGATAGTGGGGGTAGTGTTGATAGTTTGGGATAGAGCGAGTGGGGGTAGAGAGTGCAGGTAGGGTGGGTGGGTCAAGGTAGAGATTGGGGGTAGGATTGGTTATTGGTAATTTGGCCAGTTCATTAGATGTTTGACCTGCACAGGGTGTCGGAAGCGGGGGTAATGTTTTGTTGCCGTGCGGCTTGACGCTCGATGGTCGCTTAGGTCCTTTCCTCTAATCGGCTTTGCCTTGCATGCATGTCGGCTGCAGATTCTCGCAGCTGCTGTGGTCTCTGAGGGGTTCACGGCTTCCAACGTGGGATTGTGGTGGCTGATACCGGATCCTCCTTGGGTGCCTCAGCTGCCTCTTAATTCTCTTGGGGCCGTGAGTACCTGAGAGCACGTCATTCCGGCAGGACGTCTAACGACACGGTAAGCGCTCTTTCCCCTCTGCGGATACTGCAGTGTTAGCCCGGTACAGAGGCGCCGCTTACCTGTTCACATGCCTAGTCACCGCTTTCGTGCTGCGGATTCTGCTCTGTGTCTATCTCTTCACTTAAGGTGCCTGAACGCGGTCGATACCATGGCTGCCGGTAAAATGAGAGGTGTCTATGGTTTACGATCGAGGGACCAGGATTATAAATTTGATACCACCGCGCCACTTGATAAGTCCTTTGCAAGACTGGTGGAAGTGAGCCCAGTAGGCTTAGTGACCTCTTCCCTTTCGCCTGCCAGAGACCATGTTTTAGAGGTCTTAACTCGCAGTTCTAGTAGGAGACTGAGATTGCAGGGCGACCTCTGGGAGTACGAAATGCACAAAGTTGAGTATGATGCCTCCTCCCTTAAATGCCCAACTCAAGAACCTGATAACTCTCTATTGATGCCTAATCTTGCAGTACCTATATCCTTGGGGAGTACTCCAAGCGTTGATAATAGGGATATTATGGAGCTTGCCCCCTGCTGTTTCCTTATCCTTGGAAGGGTCTGAGAATCATAGAGGTACTAATATGGTTTATTTTAGGCCATCCAACGATGTCTCGCACAAGAGGGTTAGGCATAACCCTCTTCAATCAGAACAATTAGTTGTCGCTCAAAGGCCAGGTTTTATGGCCAGTATTGCTAAAGAGTTACTCTTGTGTACAAGCCCTTTTGATCTTGGACTTTTGGTGGCTTCATTAAATAACTGGGTGGCGGACTTACGTTCACCGAGAGTAAATACTGCTTCACAAACTAATGAGCCCCTTCGGGTGGTGGACTCACGTTCACCGAGAGTCAACTCTGCTTCACAAACTAATTAACCCATTAGGCCTAGAAAAGAGTCTTCACAAAATACCAGGTCAACCTGACCTTCTTTCTGGCCCACTGTACAAGCTTGTATGCAGTGGTTTCCTTAGGCTGTTTGGAATTCTTATGTTTCACCATGTAGGGCTCTCTGGTCTAGGCGCAGTTGTTAGGCCACACTGTCCACCCATTGCAGGTCGCGCAATCGGGGCCCCAGGACTAATCTGAATACACACACATGTTTCCTTGTCGCTCGCTCCTGTGCACCAAGTCACCTTCACTTTTCACTGTTTATAGGTTTCTTGGCTTTGTGGGTGTTCTTGTGCTTCCTTGGCTTCTCCTTATTAGTCGTATGGCCCTGCCACCATGTATTCCACACCTCCTGCCAAGCTGTGGCCTTGTCACACCGCATTCACTCTCCAAAGGTTGACTGTTTGACACTTTAATACTCTTGTCTTTGATGTCTGAACTACATTGTTGTGCCACATGTGCTCAATTCGGTTCAGTGTTCAAATGTGCACTTATCTTTTGGATTTAAAGTTTTATTCAATTCAAGATTCAATGTGCACTTATTTGTTTCAATGTATTTGTATTTATTTTGTTTATATAGCGCTTTACTCCAAAACGCTGAAAATTTTAACAACATGATGCATATAACATTGTAACAGTAGAAGCAAATTACAATTATGAATCAGTCCAACGAAAACAGTAAGAAGAGCAATTATACTGAAGGGAAGAGGGAGAGTTGTGCAATAGGACTGAGAGGGAGGGGTGAGGAGGAGAAGGAGGAGGGAAACGGAAGGGGAAAAGGGTGAGAGTGGGGTGGTGGGGGAGGGGAGGGGGAAGATCAACGGGAAAAAGATTGAGGGGGAGCAAGAAGGGGGAAAGGGAAAGGGGTTTCATGGCAGGGAATGGAGAAGGAGAGATTTAAGCAAAGTGCGGAATGAGGAGAAGGTAGGAATATAGCGGATTGAGAGAGGTAAGGAGTTCCAGTGCAGGGGGCTACGAGCTGTAAGGAGCGGAAACGGGAGGGGGCGCAAGGGGATGGAGGAACAGTGAGAAGGAAGTGGTCAGCAGAATGAAGGGAGCGGGAGGGAGTGTACAAAGAGAGGAGGGAGGAGAGATGTGGGGGAGCAAGACCTTGGAGAGATTTAAAGACTAAGCAGAGAAAATGAAATTTAAGTTGGGAGTGAGAGGGAAGCCAGCCAAGGGAGGAAAGGGAAGCAGAGATGGAGTCACGGGAGGTAAGGAGACAGAGGGTACGGACGGCAGAATGGGAGATAGATTTGAGGGTGGCGAGATGAGAAGTATGTAGTCCGAAGAATAAGGAGGGCAGTAGAAGAGGCGCGAGAAAATAAGGGACGAGATTACAAGTTTAGTAGCATGGAAAGTGAGGGAAGGGTGGACTTTGCGAACATTAAAGAGGTGGTAACGACAGGCACGAGAGGTGAGAGAGATATGGTGGGAAAAAGAGAGAGAGGAGTCAAAGTGAATGCCTAGGTTGCAAGCGTGGACAGAGATAGGCAGATTAGGAGGAAAGTGAATGAAAGGTGGAGGAGAGGGAGGGGGAAGAGAGTTGGAGGGGAAGAATACAACTTCAGTCTTGTCAGTGTTGAGGGAAAGAAAGCGGGAAGACATCCAGTTTTTATGGCAGTAAGACAGGAAGAGAGTTTCAGGTGGAGGTCGGTAGAGAAGGAAAGGAAGAGCTGAGTATCGTCAGCATAGAAATGGTGGGAAATGCCGAACGAGGATGTTTAAGTGTCCCTTTTGTTCGGTATTCAATGAACATTTAGTTGTTCATTTAGCTTGGTATTCAATAAGCATTTGATTGTTCAAAGTTAAGTTTCTCGTTAATTCAGTATTCAATAAACACCTAATTGTTTCCATATTGCAGACCGGTATTCCCTCGTGATCTTGTTGGAGCGCCCCAGAGCCTCTCTGCCCTCCCGTCACTCACTGGCCTTCTGTGCCTTACAAGCGCGAGCCCAGCTCGCCTGCTTTGCGCCTCTCTCTGCACACTGCCATCTTAAGTGCCTCAGTCGGCACGCGGCCAGTGTCCTCTCTGCTTCGGCTCCACGGCAGCTCCTGTTGCGCGATCAGGCGTCTGGAAGTTTCCAGGCTTGGGGAAGTCATACAGCCCATCTGAATCGGGTCACCCAAGTCTACTAGGTGTTTTGCCGGCGTCCTGGCTTTTGCTGCTCCAGTCCCACCATGGCTGCCTCCTCACACGCTGCTGCCCGTGTCGCGCTCCTTCTTTCTTTTCTGTCTGATTTCAATTTGTATACCTGCAGCCCCTTGACAGGCTGCACGTGTGGCTGAACAATTAACCCTGCCTGACCTCAGAGGGACATGCCTGACCCTCACAACTATTTGTAGTCCTCTTCCTTGTACAATACCAAAGTGGTGAAAAGAGGTAATCTTCACTGCTCTTCGTGGTCTCTTCTTTGTCCCAGTACTGGCAAGTGTTAAATGTGGAAAATTGAGGAGAACTGGCTTATAATAGCCCATAAAGTTTGGGGGAGGGTTAGGTTGGTTGTCACTAGGAAAAGGGGGATATCGTGTCTCACCCAAGGGCACCCCACGCCCAGTCTTCAAGGACCCTCCATCCAGGTGATCCTCCCTCGATTCTCTGCCCCCTAGGGTCAGGATCCAAAAGTGATGAACTTTCCCTGGCCACCTGCATAGAGGGTTCAAGGGGAGTAGGAGTGAGAATACCCTCGGGTTTCTCACAGAGGTGGAGTTGTTAGATTCTGGCGAGTAGTTGTTTAGCAACTACTTTTTTCAAGGTTTTACCAATAAATGGGGGGTTCGTAATGGGCCTGTAGTTGGACAGGTCCTCTGGATCTAGGGTTGTTTTTTTTCAAAAGATGTCGTATGAGACCAGTCTTGATGGTATATGGGAATGATCCTTCTGCAAGGGAGGTATTGATGATGATGCTGAGGAGCGCATTGAGCGCCAGAGCCGTCAATTGTTTAATAATGGAGGCCAGAATTAAATTGTCAGAGTAAGAAGTAGGTTTGAGGGAGGCAATCATTTTTAGGAGATCCGGATCGAAAGAGAGGAGAGAATTCGGTCCAGAGGGGCAGTGTGCGTGCCGGGGTGCATGGGATGCTAATTCCTTATTGAATCAGAACTAGTTAAGAATTGTAGCAGTACGGTAGGGGGAATTTCATATCTGGAAAGGAAGACGGGTTGGGGGTCTCGAAACATATCTTGATATGGTAAGGCCTCCAGTGTCACGTAAATTATATATCAAGTTTAGAGTTTCTAACCTACACCTGGCGTGTGTTACCAAGAAATGGTCTCCAAATGGTAATGGCTCTTACCCAGTTTGCCTGATAGCATAGGAGTCGTTGATACACTTCTTGTTCTTTTGCGAAGGCTATTGCGCGCCACAGCGTAGATTATTAGTTCCATTACTGAATGCTAATGGAATTAACAACAATAGTCGAGGCACTGAGGTTTCACAAAAAATTTGATGAGATTAAAGTGTTTTTTTGTGTATCCACATTCCTCACGCGTGCATGGTGGATAAATAAGAGGCAAAAAAATCAAAGCGCACATTAATGTCATGAAGCCTATACATGTAAGTGCCGTTGGGTACCGGTTACATGAATTCTTAATGACATTTTATTTTAATGTTTTATTTTATGTGTGGGGATTGATTTTTCTTTTTCTTTATGTATTTTGTAAGTTTGTTAAGGCAAGATGACTATGTTGAATAAAAGCCTACAGAAAGCTAATGCTGTGAGCGGTTGATTCAATGGTCTCTCAGATTTTGTCTGTTTTTTCAATAAAAAATGTGTTGATTTTGTTGCATTTTTCCTGAGTTGCTGGTACCTCGGGTTGGGTGAGGGTTTGGTACAATGCTTTACTACTTCAAAGAGGGCTTTGCTCCTGTTAGAGGCTGCTGCAACGGCGGTGGAGTATTAAGCAGCTTTGGCCTCGCTAATCAGAATCCTATGGTTAGCGTGTAGAGATTTGAGGTTGGTGTGGTCTCCCGAGTTATGGTTTTTGTGCCACCGTTTCTCTAGGGCTCTGATTGAGCGTCTGTTGGAGGCTAGGTCGGCGGTGTACCATGGTGCCGATGGTGCTGTCTTAGCCTGGATGGATTTTAGGGGGGCATGAGTGTCCACCAGTTTCACAGCAGCGTTGCTGAATAATTCCAGGAGGTCTGAGGCATTCCATGTAGTGGAGAAGTCAGCAAAGTTTGCTTCAAGCTCATTGAACAGGAAGGTTTTGAATGAGCGGCATTGAGTGACGGGGCGTTTAGCCTGACCCTTGTGAGCCGTAGTCGAGTGGGTCACTGATAATGGGAGGGCAGCGTGGTCAGACCAGTCAAGTGGGATATGCTCTACACAGGTGCTGCAGTGGGTTGAAGTGAACACTAAGTCTAGGGTGTTGCTTTGTTGTGCATGTGGAAGAACAAAATCTGCTTACGGTCCATGGAAGCGGTCAGTGCGAAAAGGGTGCTTCGAGTGAGGTTGTCAGCCTTTGACTCAAGGATGTTTAAATCATAGAGAGAGACATTATTTGAATGTTCTAATTTGGCAGAGATCAAGTTTGGGATTTCTGCGATGCAAGTCACTCCTGTAAGGTGATCTGTAAATGAGGTGGAAGGTGAGGGATTCTGTGTGTGGTAGAGGGAACCAACAGGTGAGTGATTGATTCAAATGAGCTTGTTCTGGGAGAGAGGGATGATGGAACATGGCCAATCGCTCCTGTTGATGATTGCCACTCCGTTGCCTATTCTTCCTGGCCGGTCGGTATGTTGGATGCAGTAGCCTTGGAGTAATAGGACGTCAAAATGTGGTGGGACGGATGGGGTAAACCATGTTTGAGTGATGAACAGGGCATCAAGGTCCTTATGGGAGATGAGGGCAGCAGTCTGCAGCGTAAGCGACTGCTGATCAAGCATTGATCAACATGAGAGGGAGTGTGCATGTGGTTCATGGGTGTTGGATGGGGCAAGGGCAATATTGATGAGGTTCGCTAGTGTAGCTTGCAGGGGCTGCCCAGGGCACTTGGCCATTCGAACCCTGGTGAGATTGGGGATGGGCTGTGGAGGGAGGAGACACATGGTGATGTATTTTGGTGAGTAGAAGCAGTAGCGATTAGTTTGTAGGTGAAATGCATGATAGCGGGCCAGGCCCTTGGCCCTATCAGGCCGGAACAGGCACAAACAAGTGAGGTCCTTGTCTTTGCATGTCTTTTGCTGAGGACGCCAGCGATGAGGATGCCTAAGGAGGACTGATTAAATAGGTGGTGGGCGGAGCAACTGAGTTGCCAGGACTGGTCACGTGACCTGTAGCCTACTCAATGCTGTCTGCCTGGAGCTGGCCTACAGTCCTTGCGTTTAAAGGCTTGGAACACGCGAAAACTGGTTGTGGGTGGAGAAATCTGTGTTTCTCCGTCTTTTAGGTTGTGTAAAGCATTATATCAATTTATATGTAGGATCGAAATAGTCGAGTAGGGATTGCATGCATTTACATATTTTTTTTTAAACAATTTTATTGCATTTTCAACAAACAAAACCAATACAAACCAAATAGGCAGTGCAAATCTCAATGGTACAATTTCTTTTGTTCATTACACAATTTTATCACTGCTCCCCTTGTCCCACCCCCCTTATGAGCCTATTAATCCTATTCGCTCTATATCGGCACCGAGTGGCGAGGTTTGATTTTCAGTGGTTTCCAATGGATCTGATATTGTTACAAACAGTTTCGCTACCAGCAATTTCCATGGCATCAGGGTTCCTACCTCTTCTTCTCCCCCTATGTTACTTGCCTCCTGTCACACCATAGTCTCCACCTCTGCCCACTTCTGCAACTCCTTCCACCACCTCTCCACCCGTGGTTTGTGACAAGCCTTCCACCCCATGGCTATCCTCCTTTTTGCAAGCACATATGCTAAATCCCTCAGTTTGTTGACATGCTTCAGTTTCTGCGATCTAGGGAACCCCCCCAATAAGCAGGCCCAGGCCGAGCTTATAACAATAGTGACCCCTTTTTCTTTTAGTTTCCCCGCTACTTCGCTCCAGAAGCGCTCAATCACCGGGCAGGACCAAAACATATGTACTATATCTACCTGCTCTTCATCGCATTTGGGGCATGCTTGTCTACCAGCATTTTCAAACCTTGACATCTTCAGAGGTGTTATATACGCCCGGTGCGTAATGTATAATTGTATTTGTTTCAACCTGGCCTCAGGGCACGTTCCCACATCCCATCCTCTATCGGGGCTCCCACCCCGTTTTCCCAGTCTAATCTTAGTTGCGTTGGTTCTTTCCCAACTTTGCACATTATCATTTCGTACATTCTAGAAATCTCATGCCCTCCATCCGTTATATCATATATTGTGTCTACAGTGCCATCTGGCTCTTCGTCAAGTACCGTTTCAGGCCAAGTTTTTTTGATTTCTCGCACCAGTCTGTGGTATGTAATATACTGACCCGCGTGTAGTCCTACTTCTTCCCCATGCTCTTCAAAATTTATGATGGTCCCCTCCTGCCAAATATCTCCCATGGTTACCAACCCCACCGATTCCCAGTGGTTCCTGATTATCATTTGTAGCTGCCCATCTCTTCCAGCTAGCGCAACCAGCGGTATATGTGGGGAGCATGGGGTTGGGTTCCCCATCATCCGGCATTCACGGCGCCAGACCCTCCACCCAAGCATCATCATCTCAGGGCGCGCTTTCATTTCTGCCTTGGGCAACCAAACACTTCTTTTAAATAATATGGGGCACAATCTGCTCTAAACAACCTGGATTCAGGGGTCACTTCATCCGAGAGCCATTTGGCGATGTATTGCAGCTGGCACGCTATATAGTAGACCTCGTAATTGGGGAGCCTTATCCCCCCTTTTTCGTAAAAGTTCTGCAACTTCCATAGCGCCACCATATTTCTGGTGCCCTGCCATAGGAAATCCCTGCAACTTCCTAGGTATGAGGTATGGGATATTTCCAAAATAATGCAGAAGCCTGGGTAAGACCACCATCTTGAACATTGCACTACGTCCCATCATCGCTAGTGGCAGCTTCGCCCAAAATGTCATGCTCTTATCGATCTTGGCTATAGCTACCTCAGTGTTATTCCCATGTTCTTTTTCAACCGTATGGTACACATCTATCCTCAGGTACCGAAAAGTTTCAACAGCCCAAGGGGCTTGCAACAAAGGCAACTGCTCGACAGGAGTCCCCATATAGCTACCTAGTGGGAAAATGATAGACTTCTGAGGGTTCACCGCTATCCCAGATAGCCCCGCATACCTATCCATAACCTCCAGGATGTATTGAAGATTCTCTTCCGGGTGCTGCAGGTATAGCAGCAAGTCTTCTGCGTACAAGGAGATCAAGTGACACTCCCCTCCCACCTCGATGCCTATAGTATCGCACTGTTGTCTAAGGTAAATAGCCAAAGGCTCCAGAGCTAGTATATATAACATGGGGGACCATGGGCACCCCTGTCTAGTATCTCTGCCTAGGCGCCATCTCTCAGAGATGACGGCTCACTATATAGCATCTTTGCCCATCTTATGTATCCAGGCCCCATTCCATAGCCCGCCAAGGCTGCAAGCAGCCATGGCCACTTAACAGAATCGAAGGCCTTTACTGCGTCTAGAGACACTATTGCCATTCTCCCTCGTTATTGCTCACCCATTCCACAACCCGATGGAGTCGCCTGTGGTTATGAGTTATGTTCCTGTTCGGAACGTAGCCCGTTTGATCGGGGTGTATTAATTTGCCTATGACTCTTCGCAGCCTGCTTGCCAAGACTGCTGTCAGTATCTTGCTATCCTGATTTAGCATTGATAGCGGTCTGTAGGAGCCACAGCTATGTCCAGGCCTGTTGGGCTTAGGAAGCAGTTTTATAATTGCCTCTCTAAGTGACTCTGGCAGCCGACCCGTTTCAAACGCTTCGTTTAGCATATCTAACATCGGGGGGAGCACTTCCGCTTTATGCACTTTATAAAACTCACTTGGAAACCCGTCCGCCCCCGGGGCCTTACTAGTAGGCAGCTGTCTAACCACTTCTTCTAACTCCTCTAGGATAATCAGTGCATCCAATTCCTCTTTCTTCAGCACTTATTGTGGGCAGGCCTATATCTTCTAGTATTTCTTTTATTTCCTCATCACTGCTCTTATCCACATCCCCGTATAGTTCCCTGTAGTAATTTACAAACTCTTGATTAACTCCCTCCTGGGTGTCAACTACACTGCCATCTTCTCTTGTTATCGTCCTAATGGTGGGTCTAGGGGTTTCGCTCTTGTATAACCATGCCAGAAGCCTTCCCGTTTTATCTCCTCCCACATGCTGCCTCTCTATATATTTCCTATAATTTAGGTTACACAGCCTATCCCAATGCTCTGCACATGTCTGTTGCAATTTGAGTGTCATCTCTGTATCTATTCCGGTATCATCATTCTCCCTTTGTGCTTTTTCCAGCTCCCTTTCAGCTTCATTTAGATCGGTCAGGATTCCTCCTTGCAAGCTTTTAGATTTTGCTATGGCTACGCCCATCAACACCACCTTAAAAACTTCCCATAGTGTGCTTGCTGAGTCCATGCTGCCAGTATTCACCTCGAAGTAGTTTATGATCTCCTCCCTTTATATCCTCCCTAAAAAAGGGCTCTCTTAGGGCCTCCGCTCGGAGCCGCCACGTTGGGATCCTCGCTCTTGGGGGGTGGTATTGCCAGCCAACAACTAGATGTGAGTGGTCTGACAAGACCCTCGCTTTATA
Organism: Ambystoma mexicanum; assembly: GCF_040938575.1. Classification (NCBI taxonomy): domain Eukaryota; kingdom Metazoa; phylum Chordata; class Amphibia; order Caudata; family Ambystomatidae; genus Ambystoma; species Ambystoma mexicanum. The sequence continues at coordinate 549,572,613 of NC_090932.1, forward strand.
TTCTACCTGTGCCGTTTCCATCATTATGTCTGACGTGGCAAAGACATAGTCCAGCCTTGTGTACAACTGTTGTGGGGCAGAATAGTGCGAGTACTGTCTTTCGTGGGGGTGCTTCGTTCTCCACACATCCACCAGACCAAAGTCGTCCAGCAGTGTTTGCAGCACTCTTGCCGCCGGGGCAGGTCTATCCAATTTCCGATCTGATCTGTCCACCCTGGGGTTTCGCACACAGTTAAAATCTCCTCCCCAGATCACTGCACTCCCCATACACGTGCGAAGGTTAGCTTTCAAGGTTCTGAAATTGTTGCCGTATTCTGATTTGGTGCGTATGTATTCACTATACTTATCTCTCTATTCTCAACCATTCCCCTCAGTATGACCATTCTTCCATCCGCTTCCGCAGTTTCCTGCAACATGTGAAAGGGGACATGCGGTGCCACCCAAATGAGCACACCTCTAGCATAGGCAGAATATGTGGAGCCTGCCACCACCCCCTTCCATTTTTTCATAACCATTCCCAGTTTTTCCCATGTCAGATGAGTCTCTTGTAGCAGCGCAATATCTATTTTTTGTCTGCGCAGGTATAACATGACCTTATTTCTTTTTAAATAGCTGTTGAGGCCTCTGACATTCCATGTGAGTATCTTAAGGTCTGCCATGGCTTGATTTAGTTCCCAACCCCTCATCCTCAGCGCAGTCTAATTCCCATTTCTGTTTTTGTTTACATAGGGGAAGTTTGAACCGGGGTATGAGCCTATCTACAAACACTTCAAACCCCCCTCCTCCCCTCCCTCCCACCACCGTACCCTTCCCCAACACGCTTAAATCCCTGTTCCCCCCTCCTACCACCCGCCCCCTCGTCCCCAACATCCCCCTCCCAACTGTTGCCCAGCTCCATCCCTGGATCTCAGGCACCCCCGCATCTAGCTCTTTCTGGCTCCCGCCTGTAATCAAAGCTCTGCAGGGTGAGGCCGCCCTAGAGGCTAACCTACTTCTACTACTACTATTTACTTGGGGGGGGGGGGGGGGGGGGGAGGTAGGGTGCTTGCGTCTAGCCGCTCCTATTTACTATAGTTCAAACGCACTTTGCTGTACCTTTTGCGCTCGTATGCTCGCTACTATATTCAAGTCTTTTAAGTTCGCTAAAGTCCATAATATCCTCGCTAAGTATTGACCTAGTTCGGTCGCCCCCTTTACTCATAATCACCATCATTATTTGTACAGGGGCATCCACTTTGCATCACAGCAACATATATATAATGTCCCCATCACTTATCGTGTTCATCTCGAGCTTGCTCCGCATCTCGTTCCGGGCATCCCTGAAGGTCTAGCCATGTTGTTGCTTCTTCGGGGGTGTAAAAAAAAAACATCTTGCTCTTGTGCATCACTTTCAGTTTTGCGGGGTACAAAAGCATGTATTTTACTCCTGCCATGCGTAATCTCCTTTTGATTGCCACATAACTGTACCGCTGCCTCTGCACCATCATTGTGTAATCCGGGTATGCTGTGATGGTGCACGAAGTCCTTTCGATCGTTCCCCCTTTGCGAAAGTACTCCAAGATCCTCTCACGATCCTTGTAGTTTAGTATTTTAGCGATAATTGCCTGGGGGGTGTAGTGATGCACAAAATTGCAACTTTGCCAATCAGGGCTTTAGATGACAGCATTAGCCGCTGAAAGCCAATAGTGTATTCAAAGTATGTGCCAAAAATGCTCACAGTAGTCTGTTGTAGCACTTCCATTATGCAGTAGTGAGCTACAAGGAATATGCAGGCCTAGTAGGAGTGATAGGTCACATTATGCAGGCAGGGCGAGGGCCCCGAGCTCTGTAGCTAATAGACAATATTGGAGTGTTTGGAACATTATGGCACCTTTATAGCGCTTAGATAGCCAATCTTAAGCGCTATGAACACTAAACTATGAGTGCATGCCTTTTAGAGCTTGCTCTAATGGGGTTAATACATCTCGGCTTCCCTTAGAATATTCTGCCTCTCTAACGGTAGCCCTGTAAACTAATCTCCCTTTCTCTGGGAAGGCTCTGATAAGACATTCCTGAGCTTTCGCGCAGATGGGCTCCAGGGAGGGGCTCAGAAGAAGGAGCACAGTGGAAATTAACAGAGTTGGGTTTTTTCCATGAGCCAGCCTATATTTTGCACAGGGAAGGTTCTGGAACTGTGCGTCATGGACGGACAGCACAAGATTATAAAATATGCATGCTCACATGACTCAGGTGGGAGATCGTCCTGTGGACTTGGTTCGAGCAAGATCAAGTGCCCGGAATTGGAGCTCTGACGGCACCCAGCAGCGCTGTCCTCTGAGCGGGGCTTGTTACAGCTAGCTTATGAGGGCCAGGGTCTCCCAGTGCTGATTGAAGGGGCGTAAGACTGTGTTTCTCTATGTTTCTCTATGTTTATCTAAGTTCTATGTTTCTCTATATTTTTCATTTCTCTAAGTTTTGTGCTTTGTAATCTTCTCTAACTTGAATCCCAAAATGTATATTCACTCACTGTTTAGAATAAATACTAAAACTTATTGAAGGTGTCATTTGTCACTAGCATGAGTTCACTGCTCAGCACAATAGAACCTGTATTTTGGGCTGAATTGGGTATTTTTTGCTCTCAAAGGGCTGGCCCGAGGAAGATTTTGCCCATATCAAGACAGGGGGGCACGGCTTTGGCTTCCTCATGAGGGCTCTATGTGCACGCTCCACTGCAAATCCTTGTGAAAGTTTCCCGGCTCCTATCGCTTGTAGGAGAAGGTTTTCAATGTAGTCTGTAGGGTCTTGGCCTTCCTCCCCCTCCGGAAGGCAGACCACGCGGATGTTGTTCCTCCTTGCTCTCCCTTCCGCTTCCTCAGCACGATTCTCCAGGTTAGCTACTTGCTGCTTTAATACGTGTACCTCCTTTGCATTGTTGGTGCCGGTATCAGAGTTGACTTTCACCACACTTTCCAAGCTACTCTTCCTCTCTGCCAATGCCCTAACATCCTGTCGTAGCAAGGCGACATCAATGCCTACTGCGTATATCTTAGCTTCCAGTGAAGTGTGCAGGTCTGCCATCGCTGACCCCCACGAGTCTCTCAGCTCCGTGATAGCAGCCAAAATCTGTTGATTTTCCGTCGCTACGGTGTTCAGTGCCGGTGCTGTCTCGCCCTTTGGCACTGCGGTCAATGGGGACAGTTGCGTCTTGGCGAATGCTTCCATTGTGGGCTGTTTGTTCTTGTTCTTATTCTTGCTTATTGCCCCTCGCCCGGACATCTTGCAGCCTTAGTTTGTGTCCTAGGTTACTTGGCCTCAGGCATGTCAGTCCTGTACCTCTAATTCGTTGCAGGCTTAGTGTAGCTCTACAGGTCGAGGTCCGCCTTGTGGAGGAACCTCTATTTGAGCTTGAGTTCTCTGGGTTAGTTTTCGGGCAGGTTGTGTCCTCCCACGTTTCAATCTATTTGATTGCATCGTAGGGAGCACTCTTTCATTCTATTCAGTTTATCTGGCTTTTGGGGCTCTGCACTCGCCATGTGCAGCTGCTTATGTCTGCTGTAATCTTGTGTCAGGTCGCGTTTTTCTTTGTTAGCATCAATTCTGTGGCCCTGTGGAGTGGCTTATGCTAGCACAAAGCCACCATTCGTGTCTTCAGCTCTCCATGCAGCACCCTTTTATCTTGAAGAGCGCTCGGTACCCACTTCCAGTGTCAGCCCATCAGCATCAAAAATGACTCCCAGTGGGCGTTATCGTTTAGTACACAATTGCCGGTTGCTAAATATTGTCCGTAGGTTGCCGTTTGCTGCCTCCTTCAAAACTTTGGTCTGCACATCTTGCTTTACATTCAGTACGGCACACATGAGCTACTGTGTTGCCTCACGCGCCCCCAGCGGTGTTTCACCGAGTTCAGGCGTGTGGCGCTTAATATTACACAACAAAGGCCTCGGGTGGCCACTCCAGCTGGTCTCTTTTTTTTTCCCTCGGGGGTCCCGTTCGCGCTTCGGTGTGCGCTAATGTCCCCACCTGCCTCGTGCCCAGGCGTTGTGGCAGACAGCTGCGTTGGCCACAGTGCGTCGGCTCTTCCTCGAGCTGCTACAATCGGAACCTTCTTATACGAGTCTTGCTATACATTGTAGCTCCCCACTGAATGTTTTCAAAGCGATCTGATGATCAGCCGGGCACAACAGCAGACGCAGGCTTCACGACTGCTGTCAGCAGAGCTCGCACCAATGTATCCCTTAAGCTTCTCTTCCAGGTTCGCCCCGTAATACAGCACGACGCTTGATACAATTTGCAGTTGCAGTCTTCCATTCAGCTCCCCGGCCAAAGCGAGCCCTTCAAGCACGGCTAACGGCCTGGCTCAGTAATTACACTGCTTGAAGTATTTGCCGGACCCACTGCCTTTGTCCGGCGCCATTTTATGAGGCTTCGTGTTCCCCGCAGCAAACCCTGGGAGGCTCATATCTTGGGCATTCTTGCCTCTGTGAACTTGTCATTTGCTACCATAGCAGGGATCGTGTTCGGACACCTCCAGATTTATTTCCAGGACATTTCAGCTTGTGTAAACGCTTCAGAACGGATCGTAGTCGGTTCAGTAGGAGCAGCCACTCCGGAGCACGTCCTACTCCATGGCTGGCTGGCCACGCCCCCTTCGCATTTACATAATTATAGCAATTATAATATCAGGCATTGTTTTAGGAATAATGACCTTTTATTTTAGGGACCTTTTTGAAAGCGTTTTCGAAATTGATATGATGGTATATGATTTTATTACATTTATTACATCTGTAAACTTGTTGTTTAGCGATGTTTGAGGACATTTTGTGTAAGGTTTTTGTAATGAAACCTGAATGCACAATAAAGAAATTAATAAAAAAATAATACAGGCATTTTGGTAGACAACTTAGTCGGATTAGATAAAGTTGCTGGGGTTGTGGGGAAATGGCAGACCAAAACAGATATTGTTCACCATCAGTGAGTGGGACATTGTGGTCAAAGGCAACTCTGCTGTCCTTGAATAAGTGGCTGATTGGCATGAATAGACGTGCACTGTTTCTGCAAACAGTTTTCAGAAATCTGTGCTGCTCAGAGAAATATGAGAACATTTGGGCTAGGCCGAAGAGATGAATGGTGGTAACAGGATTCAGGCGAAAGGCACAAATAGGAAAGTGCGTGGCTTGAGTCGTGACGGGAACAATCGGTTTCTGGGCGATGACATGTACGTTGAAAAGGTGGAATAATGCTTTCATATGGTTTATATTCTGTTTGTTTCAAAATGTCAATACATTTTTGTTATTATAAAAAAAGTCCAGATTCTCCGGCCAATGCTATATATTACAATACAACGCAAGATAATCAGACTATAAGCCTTGTTAAGTCATTTTACGACAAGTTACACCAAGTTATGCTTAGCTAGCACATTGTGGTCATTTTCCATTATGCCCGTTAGTGCTTTATTTTCAGTTTCCATTATGCCCAGTTTGTACAACATTTCCAATACCCATTCCCCCCATGAACACATTGGACATAATGGTGCCTGGCCAGTTTCTGCCATCTAGGTATAATGAAATCTGCCAACAGTTATCACAGCATGAGCATACTGTAACATGTTAGATTTAACTTAGTTCTTTTAGGATCCTTTAGCAGGAATAAAATAGCCCCGGTGAGCAGTACATTGCCAGTGTACATCAGGCCCAGTTTAAGGCAACGTATACAGATTCTCCTTTGCCCAATTAAGCACAGCATTTGCCACATTGTATCTGATTATACCGACTTTGAACAGCACGGCCCGACTTAATTATGACTTGTCAGCACAGAATTGTCTGTTTTTATTAGGCCCAGCGAGCACAGTAAGGCAACAACGCCCGGAAAGCACTGAAAGTACTGACTTTATTATGCCCTGTAAGCAAAGTAAGGCCTGCTTCTATGAGTACCATGTGGCACATACATGCCGGCTTCATAAGGCACAGTAAGCAACGAACGAATTGTCAGAATCCACTATCGCCTGTTACCGGATTCATGTATTGCTACTTTGTGCTGTGGCAAATGGTTATGATTTGATCTGGTAATTCTGTGCCGCCAGATTTTCTTTAGGTCTAATTAGCACAGCAAGGTCAGATATCATTAGGCCAAATATGAACGGCAAAGTTATATTCCATTATAACCAAATAGTCTATCTTTGCAAGACTGGATTCCATTTTGGCCAGCTAGCAGCAAGGGCCCCACCAAATTGTACCAGTTGTTACTCCATTATACCCAGTTGCAAGGTTGAATCATTTTTGCTGCCCACCCATGGAAGCTGGCAACCCGGCCGATGAAGAGGGGCAAGGGAGGTGGTCTGAGAGCCTAGTGAATCGCAATGCTACATGTTTCTGCTTTGCCCTGAAATTGAGGATACTGCACTCTCCCTGTCCTGTCCTGTCCACTTCCCAAGCCCTGCTGCTTTTTGACAACAGAATCGGGTCAGCAAGCAGGACATGTGAGAGCAGAGATGCTGGATCATGGCCCCCCTCTGCTCCTCCTGGCTCGCCCATCTCCCCAGTATAAAGAAAACAGGGGGTGTGCAGGGAGAAATTGGCATCCCACTGCACCCCCTGTCTAGCCTACTTACGAAGGCTCCCTTTTATTTACAAGTAGATTGAGGAAGCCAGTAGAGTACAATGAGACGTGCAGGGGCTGGGAAGACTGTCAGGAACGTGTTTTGTCCAGTGCTCCCTTGGACCTATAGGACTGCCTCCTACACCCACCCCCAAATTAACATTTGCATACATACCTTGTGGCAGAACAAGTGCTTTCAAAGCAAAGGGTAAATTCAGTCCTCATCCCCTTTTAATATTTACTAGCAACAATTGAATCATTAGTACTTTAATATTGTAAGTAAATTGTCATTTTTTTCATTACTTGTAGGCTATAGCAAGGTTTTACTGAGACCAAAAATGTCAGAGGAGGTATCCAAGATCCTAAGGTAAATATATCTGAATTTTTCATAGTTTGCATTTAAAGCTGATTCTTAAGTGTGTTTTCTCACATTTGAAGTTCCAGTTAAATACTGCATCCAGTTTTACAAGGAATGTATATCTTGACTCACTAGACTTGTTTAAGGGGCACTGCGACTAAAGATGACAATAGCTTAAAGGGTTACTCTGACGAAATGTTTGCACTGGTTTGAGTGAGGCGATGAAGTGAATACTGTATGTAAAGGACTGTCTGCCGAGGGTGTATTTGCTGGTCTGAGGGGCACGTTGATTGAAGTGATTGAATCCAGGGTCGGACTGAGCCATAAAATGGTCTCGGGCACCAATGAAAAAGTGGCCCACCGTTGACAATGTTTTAATAGTACCCATGGTGGAGTTATATATGATGCAAATTGTGCATTCAAAAAAATATTCAGCAACACTGGTCAACACTTTTAGCCACATAGTGAAGTATCTCATCATACTGGTCCACATTGGCGAAAGGAGTGACCCACTTTGACCAATAAAACTGGACCATAACAGCATTTTGCATTTTTGATTCGGCCATGGGCCGATTTCCCTATAGGCCAGCCCGAGCCTGAGTGAATCCTACACAAAACATCTTATTTCAGTGTATATTCATGTGCTGTCTTCTGTGGAAATATTTGCTCTCTCACATACTGGTGATATTGTTAAGACCACTGCCTGCTCTTCCTTTTATGTAGACCATTTGATTGGCAAGATTCCTACACATAAAAGAGCTGTTCCAATATCACAGGCCTGTGGCAAGCTTATGTTCAGGTCTGCTTATTTGTCACAAAAAAGGTTTGCTTTGATGTACAATTGTATTTGTTCTTCTGCATATCGTGGATAACATTACACAAGTCTGTGTGTTGGGTGTATTTAAAGCTTTAAAATACAATGCAATAGGGGGAGGCGCCAAGATGGAAGACGAGTAACACTGCCTCGCAGCAGCTGCGCCACTATGATTGAGATGCCAGTACCACTCTGCCGCCAACTACAGGGCCAAAACTTATGACGGGTGCAGCAATGGTTGTGGCGGGCCAGTCTGAGGTCTGCAGAGTGGGGGCGAGCTAGTGTCCCTGCCGGCTATGGTGGATGGCGCCATTGGTGAAGCTGTGTACAGATGTTCCACAGTGCTGCGGCTGTGCAGACTGGTGCAAACTGCTCCCTTCCTGGTCCACCCCTTCACTCTGCTGGTGGCTGGGAGGATGCCCACTGCCCCGTGACCTCAGGGAGGAGGTGTGGGGGCCTGAGGGGCTCTTCTGTAAGAGTGGCAGCATGCTGGGGCAACACCCTTGGCAGCTGGGTAGCGCCTCTGACGTAGCAGCTGGAGGTAGGACTAGACGGGCCCCAGCCAATGTGCGGCACCTGCCCTGGGTGCGGTGCTAGATGTGACACCAGTGGGCATAACGGCCGACCGCAATTTCACTCCCTAGCACTGGTTATAGACGTGCCACAAAGACAGCGGCCCCGGCTTCTAGGGTCGCAGAGCTGGCATGCGGCAAATGCTGCTGGCGCTGGACTCATGGGCAGCAGAGGGACTGAGCGTCTTGGCCTGGGAATTAGCTCATCACAGGTGGTGATAAAGTTCACCCCGCCCCCCGCTGTGGCCCTTGCAGCTCTGAGCCTTCATTGCAGCAGTTCTCAGACAACAAGATCAACACCAGTATTAATGCTAGACAACAATTGATTCAGACACCTCGGAATGGCCAATAAGAAGGCTGCAGGAGTTGAAGTGCCTGATGGGCAGAAGGGATCTATCGTGGAGAGGTTTGCACATGGAATGCAGAGACCACCCAACCTGGATCATGTCAGCCCAGAGCAGGGCTGACTCAGAAGGCAGAGGTACCGACAGTCCAGGGCTGGCAGACGTCATGCAACTAATTATGGGTGGCAACAGCCGAAAAGAGGGCAAGATAGAATTACTGGTGGTCACGGTATCCCAAATCGGACACAGAATGTAAAAATTAGGATAACATACAATGGAGGTGGAACATCACACGTCTTCACTAGGTCGCGTGTCTGAGGAGCGGGGCTCGAGCATTGCAACACTGCAGGAAACAGTCTGGCAACATTCAGCCAAACTGCTCCCTACACAATAATGTGCCCATGCTTGGGCTGCATTAGGGTATTGAGAAGGGTCAAATGGAGGTCTTCCTGCAGTATTTTATACCTAAAATATTACACGAGTCAGAAACTGCGTGACATACAGATAGAGTGCACAGAACCCCATTAAGGGCTCCTTCCTGTCTTTTCCCTGTGACCTCCACCGAGAAGGATGTCCCCCCTGTCCACCGTGGGACCCGGAATTGCTGCCACTACATCTCCTGCAGCATCGGACGAGGCCATGCCAAGATGGCCGCCGAGCTTCCTTCTTTGTCTGCACCATCCTCGGTGCTTGGAGGCACGTCCTTGTTTCCTGCCTGCTGATTGGCCCCTGCTCTCATCAAATGCAGAGACCCGGCCTAGCCGTGAGGCGAAGCCGGGTCCGCGCATTTAAGGGCAGCGCTTAAGGGCTCCTTCCTGTCTTTTCCCTGTCCATTCCATGGACTTTACCTATGGACCTGCCTGCAGCCTACCCTCCTGGTTCACCCAGCGTTCAGTACAACACCTTAATGCAGGGTCACGGCGCAAAGGTAAGGTGTGCACGCACCTCTGCTTGCTCCCCCTCGTTCCATGTCTACATTCCCCTCCTGACTCTACCACTTACCCAGCACCCTGGTGAACTTGACTTTGCAGCTTTCTCTTGCTGCACCAACGTGACACTTTCAATGCCCCCCACCTCCAGTTGACTCCTGCTTCAGCCTCTGCATTTAAGGGCAAACCCAAACCCTCTGTGCCACAACAAACATTCTCGATCTTGGCACTTGTATTTTTGGCACGCCACCTTCTTTCTGGAACTGATCATCTACAGTCTCAAATTCCACCTCAGTAGAATCTTGTAAATCAACACTGTTAATACCGCTTTTAGTTGTCTATGCACTATTTTCCATACCGCACACCTGCCCTCCATGGCTTTGGGGGATTTACCCGTTCTTCATTCATGTTTCACTCTTCCTCTAATCAAACGCACTGTAAATGTTCGGTCCACTATCTATGCAAGTTTCCTGTGTTTGCATTCACTGCTTTAACTTACCTTGATTCCTACTTCTGTATAATTGTGCCATGTACACCTGCTCTGACCCACCTACTGCCCCCCCCCCCCCTCTTTCGCCTTTTGCCTCATTCCCTCTCCCCTCTGGTCATCTCCCTCCCGTTCTCATCTCCATCCTTTAATGTTAATTGTATGTCCACGTCGTGCCCTTGCCTCCAGACCTTCATGACCTTCCACCCCCTGCTCTGCGCTGACCCTACTCATGCTCTTGAGGTGCCCACCCTGTTCTATGCGCTGGCTACCACAAACCCACCCTCTTCTACTTCCCACCCCTCTTCCTACTCTCACTTCCTGCATCTCCCCCTCCTCTGAGGACCTAGACTCTCCCTCGAGGTCTTCCCCTCCTAGCACTTACTCCTATCACCTGTTCCATGACCGATGATAGTAGCTTGTCTGTCTCCCCTCCTCCCCCTTTGTTCTCCTCTCCCCCTCCCCTGCTTTAATTTTTCCCGATGAATTTGCTCAGCAGTTGTTCTGTTCCTCCTCACCCCTCTATCCCTCAGCCCCCCCTTCCCAAACCTCCTCTTGTACTCCACCTGCACTGCGTAAATTGTCGTCAGACATAGTAATGTTACTGCTTGCTTTGTTTTCCTTCCCCCTTACCTCCTACCTTACTTGTTATTTTGCACTTGCACTATCAGAAATGTCGTCAGGCCTATTACGATAGTTTTTTTTCACATTCTGTATTGTTTCAAGGACTTTTTACTGAATGTACTGTATTTTCCTTTGCTCCCTCCCTCCTTGAAGCGCTTTGAAACACTTCTGTGTATAGGCGCTATATAAATAAACAATCAATCAATAACAACGTCCTATCCTTGGTGCCACACTAGGAATTGTAATGGTGAAGCTTTTGAGGTTTACTATCTGCAGCCATGAAGCTAGGATAGATGACTTGGGATGGTAACGGAATTTAATTCTATCCAGACTTTGTGGTTGAGACGCAGAAATGCAGGAGGACCTTTGAGGAGGTCAAGAAGCTCCTTAGAGTGAGGGTGGTCCCATATGCACTTTTGCCCCCAGCAAGGCTCCGTATAGATGTGATGTGCAACCGTAATTGCTTTGAGAATCCGCTAGTGGTGATCCATTACATTAAGTCCTATCCTAATCTCTAGACCATGAGGTGGCCACATTGGTGTGGATGCAGACTGTAGAATGCCAGCATCACAGTTCAAAGTAGTGGTCTACCGAAATTCGGCTTCAAGTAGGTATTTGGCTGAATTCTCAGCTTAAAATTAGGTATTTGGCTTCGGCAAATACTTAATGCATTTAGTAGTGGAAACTATTCGGCTTCAAGTGAAAATTAAGTGCTACTTTGACTACGTGCCTGGAATCATTCAGGCATGTCATGGATCATTAAACAAATGCTACTGTCACTTTTTGATTGAGTACAGGAAAAACAGAGGTTTGAAAGTGCAAACAAAGTCCCTCCGCTTCATGTGCTGGACACAGAATTTAATCTGGTAGTTTGCTAGGCAGAGGTGGTCTGAAGCTAAAGTCTCAATTTTGTTAACGTGTCTCTGGTATTCCCTGTATTTTGCAGTTCAAAACCATTGAGCTGGAACAATAGCTTGGGAGGATAGCTCAGGGGCAACGCGCTCTCCTTGGAAGCAAGACGATGCGGAGCAACACAGGTTCAGTCCCCGGGTCCGCACTTAGAAACGTATTGATTTGCTGATGACCACTGCGAGAAATCTGAAAGTTGCAGGTTCCCATCCCACCAATTTCCAATCCAAGTAATTTAATTAAGTGGAATAATATAAAGAGATCCCAGGAAGTTCCAACCCCAGAGTAAAATAGCTCAGACGATAGTATGCCTGCAGCAAATAACTATTCAGCCTGCAGGCCAAGGTTATAAAGCAAGTAAGATGGCTCAGTGGGAAGTGCGGCCTGCTACAGAGTTTCGCTTGTAATATCGAAATATAGGTAATAAATCCTGCCCTCCAACATGTTGCCAAAATGAGTCCCTTTGAATTGAGTAAAAGAAACAGATGTGGTTAAAAAATATAGCCACATTCTATAATAACACCCCAATCTGTGGCAGCAAAACATTTCCTTCCAACATTAGAGAGTTTAAAAAGATGGCTATTTGTGTATGACGAGGACATACATGTTTACAGTTTAGAAACTTTGTACCAAATGGATGTACAAGTGAAACAAATAAGTAAAATAAACATGCGCATACCAATTAAAGTTCTAAAAATCAGCACTGTTCCTTCCCTAAAGTGTCAGCTGACAACCACAGAGGAATCCGTAGTCCCTATATATTTTTGTCTGGTGTATTTTACCATGCCCCAACGCACCACAAGCATACTCCATCCAAAAAAAAACAAAGAAAATATCTATTAATGAAAAGACATTTTTCAAAAGCTTCATCTCCTCTCAATATCACAGGTAGAATCTGTGAGGAGCCAGGAATGAGACACAGTGAGTTCATAGTTTTGGCTATAAACTTTTATTGAAAATAAAAGGGGGTTGGAAAAGGCCTCACTATCCCTAATCTAGTAGGTATTTCCCTACCTCAACCAAAACTAAAGGTCTGTACGGTGTCAAGATGTCCAAAGCAAAATGTCCTGTGTCCGAAATCCTATCTTTGCCCTCACATTCTACAAAAAACTCTTAATATGTGAAGGGTAATGTCTTTGGCCTTGTAAGTGCCCAAACGCTCCAGCTCCAAAGAAATGTATAAATCCAACACAAAAGTTCCCAATGGATAAAGGTCATAGTTCCAGGGGGCAACTCCTTTTCCCTAGGTTTCTCTTCAAGACTCTTCAAATTCCTAGAGGCATTAATCCTCTGTAGGGGTCTTTGCTGAAGAAAATACTTGTATACAAAACTCAACTTGGATTTAAGTCCCAGCCTCGTAGGATACCTGGTGTACTCCCCTGCCAGGTTCTTTTACACTTTGTTTAACTTTGCTTTCAGACTTGACTTTGCCTGGTGTACTCCCCTGCCAGGACTTCTTTAGGTGATTGGTTTTGCACACTTGCAAACTTGCTTTTGCCTGATTTACACTCCTAACAGGGCTTTTCATCTGATTTGCTTGATACAATAAAAAACCTGGCTACGCCTGATGTACTCTCCTGCCAGGGCTTTTCATTTGATTTACTTTATAGAATTGCAATACTTGCTTTTCTCTCACATTTGTTCTGTAAACTCTTTTCAGGTAATATTGGATTTCATATTCCTGCTCATTCACTTCATACACTTTTTTCCTTCTTTGGCAGCATTGCTGAAGTGCCCCGTTGTTGCATTATCTCTCTCTAGGACTCACCAGTTTCTTGTGGCATCCTTCGATTCCCTCGAGGTAGACAGGAGGCAGCACTCCGATGTCACGCTTCCATCTCGCGGGCTCCCGGCTTCACCGAAAAAGCTTCCATGTCCTTTGCGGTTCCAGCTTTTCTCTGGGTTCTTGCACCGTGTTCGTTCCTTCCCTCTCGTGTTCGCCGTACAGTGAACCAGCATCTGCAGTCCTCCTTCCTCCCGAGCCTGCCGGCTCCACGGTCGTCTTGACGTTCTCACAGTCCCTCGGTCAACACTGAGAGGGCTTGGCTTTCCCAGGTAGTGTTCTCCCACTTCATGCTGGGTAAAGCTTTTAAATGTCCCGCCGCCTATTATACGCTCACAACCACTAGAGCGTATCTGGTGCTTCTCATCCCAGGTGATCTGCATTACTCCATTCAACCTCCTCATCCGAGTATTACTAGATGTATGGAAGTTGTAGGCAGTTCTTGGTGTTTTAATGTATAGAGTATTGGAAGGTGTTGCCAGTAGATCTTGTGGATGGTTGAAGGGAATCGGCACAATACGTCATTAAGGCATGGGAAATGGAAGGGGTATCCCTAAAAGGGAAAGGGGGATACCATGTCTCATCCGATGATGTATCACCCATCTGATGGTCGCCTCCCCCCATGTGGTTCTCCCTCAGGTAGCGGATGCCGTCCCCTGGCCACCTCTTACCCCATTTGAGATGCTCCAGCAGAAATATGGACTCCCGCTGACAGAATACTATCATTACACACATCACCCATGCACTCTGTAGAAGCCTACCCTCACTCACAGATACGCCTCAATGTACTCCACTAGTGCGCAATCTCTTGGTAGAGCACGTGCCCGATAAAGTCACATCCACTTTATACAATGCTATAACGGCCTTTGCTACTCCGGAACTGGCCAGTCTTAAACAGAAGTGGGAAGCAGATGTGGGCACTTTTGACCCGGAGGATTGGATTCTAGCCCTAATTTATCCACAAGAAGTAGCAATTACCTCTAGAATCCGTCTGGTACAATTCAAGATATTGCACAGGGTGTATTATCCCAGGGTTGCGCTGTACCGATGGGACCAAGCGCCCAATCCAAACTATCTGCAATGCCAGGAGGGGGTGGGGGGGGGGGACACGTTCATACACATATTGTGGGAATGCCCTCGAATTCAGAGGTTCTGGCAACAATGTTGCAATAAACTGACAGAGACCCTGGGAAAAGAAGCACAGATGGACCCTAAACTACTGCTGTTGGGTATCCCTGATGAAAACATTACTAATAATGTGAAAAACTGTTTATATCCACGGCAGTTGGAATGATTAAACGCAATATAGCTCAGCTGTGGGGCTCACCAGAGATTCCGATACTGGCCCAATGGATTGCCGATGTGGACATGTGTTGCAGTCAAACACTGAATATATACGGCTTGGGGTTGTGCTGAGAAGGCCATGAAAATTTGGGGCAAATGGGAGGAGGGGAATTGATGGGGCAACCTGAGATGTTACATTGAGGGAAAGGGCGAACTGCTTTGATTTGATTTGACTTCTGCTACTCTTAAGTATATGAATGATCTTTTGCTTTTGGTTGACATGACAAATAATCAGAGGGAAGTGTATGTCTGTATGGTTTATATACGTTCATAAAACAAAAAGATATTTTTAAAAAACGAAAGTGCTGAAAACCTTTTATTTTACTTAAATAGCAAATTTCTGCCTCCAGTCCCTGAAATTTTATGCTTGCCTTTTTGTATTGCTTTTAGCTCTTCTGCCTTTGTTTTATTACTATTACGTATTTTTTATTGATTTGTAGTGCTGTTTTTATTTTGTTTTTTCTGCTGTCTTCACTGCTGCTTCATTATGTCTATTATTTAGCACCCGTTTACTTTTGTGCCTAAAGCGCTTTATAAATAATTAAACTTAAACTTCTGACACCCTCAGGATCTTCCAGCTTTCCCTTACCTAGCCCTGCTTAGTGTCCTAGGGGGCTAGGGGATGGTGCCTTCTCTCACAGGGTTGGAGTCTCTCGCCATGCATGTCCAAACATTCCTGGCCTTTCTTCACTGGTGTCCCCACAGTGTTCTTCTCCCCCTCCACGATATTGTTGTCCGATGTTCCACTCCGCCTTACTACGTCCACCCTTAGATGTTACCTCCCTTCTTCCTCTTACTTTCTCCTTCTTCTTTACGCCTCATTTCACTATTGCTACTCCACTGTCTACTACCACTCCACCTCTCTGCCACTACTACTGCTTACTTTACTCCACTACTAATTTTACTCCACTACCGCCTCTCCTTACTACTACCACCTTTCTTCTTCTACTCCTACCACTATCTCTCAGGCTCTACTCCCACTAACACTTTTTTACTCCCACTATTAGTCCCTCTCTCTCCTCAACTACTACGCGCTTCTTTCCACTACAAGTACCACTACCTCTACCACCACTATCATTACACCTGCTTCTACTTACAACCACTATTACCTCTCCTCTACTTCTACTCTACCACTACTTCACTTACTCCTTTCAAACACAACAACTCTCCAGAACCCTTCTCTACAACCACCTCTGCACTCCTTCCACCCTGTCCTCCTCTGATCTCTTGGCCGTCCTTCTGCCACCTGCTGACCTCACCCTAGTATCTTAACTCACAACTAGCCACTTCCTGTTTCTCTTAAATATCTCCCCCCAGGATTGTTAATCTGTCCCTAGCCAACCACTTACCTTACACCAGGGGTGTGGGTAAGGAGAGGGCATGGCAAAACTGTTAGCGGGTTTAAGCAGTGCCCCCTTTTGTGCTGAGCAGCTCACTGCATTTATGCTGTGGAAGGCAAAGCCAGTTGATCAGGGACTGCTGTTCCCTATTGCCTCTGCCATTCTGTAGGCTTCCTGTGAGGGTTGAGAAATGACAACCGGACACAAAGTTGTCATGTTTTTGGTTATAGACTTTTGTTCAAATTATAGGGGTTGGGACAATGCCTCTATGACCCTTTTCCAAAGAGGAGTTTCCCTACCTAAAAACACAATTTAGGTTCCGTCTTTGGCAGGATGTCATGAATCAAAAAAGTCGTCTTTGTGTCCAAAACATTCTATCCTGATGCTCACATGAAAATAAAATAGCTAAGTGGCAAGGGAAATGTCTGTAACCTGGTATTTGCAAAAAGGTGTTATAAAATAAAAGTAGAATGGCTTCAATGTAAATGTTCTCCAAAATGGAAAATACCTTAATTCCTTAGGGTGATTTCCTTCTCCTGGGTTCTTCACACGCATCACAAATGCCTCTAGGACTAACAATTATTTATGCCTTCCTACAACAATCTTGTTAGATGTACAAAGTTCAGGCTCGTAGGTTGTCCTGCAACAAAAGTTCCATCTTTTAAAACAAACACTCTTTCTGCTCGACTTCCTTTGTACGTTTGCAATTTGTCTGGTATACTCCCCGGCCAGAACTCTTTATGCACTTCCATCTGCCTGGTGTACTCTCCTGCCAGGTGTGATGAATCCAGTGGAGTCCTCCAAAAAAAACCCTACCTAATGTTTCCTCCAAAGTGGCCAGGGGAAGGCAGCTGCTTCCTTATCGTGACCCTGGGGATGGTATTAGCCAAGAGGATCACCTCGGAGAAGGGCCCCGTGGAACAGGAGGACTCTTTTGGGTGGGACGCTGTATTTTTCTTAATCAAAGAAGGAAATATCAGTGATACCGGAATCTGTAATGGCTTGCTGACAGAGAGCTTTTATTTCCCCAAGCATACTATCTGAATGTGGGTGAAAACAATCATAACCAGTTATGCATTGGAAGTAAGAAACCCCCTCTTAAAGTCACTGACATTCATTGAGATGAAAGCTCCTATTTCCCACAGGGGAAGATTAAAGATGGGTCTTTAAATATTAACAATTTATATTCTGAAAACCATAATTCCCCAATAAAGCCAAACTCATGGTTGACTGCTTATAATACTCCGTAGGGAATATAATTAAGGAAGGAAATACATTTGGTAATGATACATTTGGTTTTGTCCATTACAAAAGCGGATTTGAACATTGGGCATATAAATCAAATACAAAGTACTGGGATGAAGACCTGGGCTGCAGAGGCATGAGACTGCAAGTGTCAGCCTAATAGTTTTAATGACCCACACCTGAGGGAGACTGTGAGGCATAAAATACCTTCTCAGGTGCAGGTCATAGAGAGCAGTAGCAAGAGGTGGAGTAGTCGTGGTACCTCTGCTGCTTTGCAGAAGAAGCTGGAGGAGAGCAGAGACGCCGGGACCACCGCTGTGTTCCGAGTAGATGCCGGTCCTGAGAGGGTCTCTTCCTCCAGAGACCTTAATTGCAGAGGTTGCACAGCGAGAAGCGTTGAATTTGAAAGCTCTACCAACTGAAGACCCGGGTTGCAGAGGTCACGTGGTGGGAAGCATAAGTTTTAAAAGCTTCCCCCATAGAAAGTCGGGCTCCGGTGGCAGGCGAGCACTGGAGAGCCTGTGGAGCAAGGAGTGCTCTTTTTCTGACTGGCCGAGAGAAGCAGGATGCTGGGCCGCACAGAGCAACACAAGCAGAGGACCCGGAGGCAGAAGAGCGAGCAGACGTGCAGGCCAGACCTGGTAAATTCACCATTGTATTGTGGCCCCCGAGCGCTCAATGATCGCCCGCTGGCTAAGTCTGTGTACATTAAGTATTGAACTAATATAAAGAGAGTGAAGTGGCAAAACAAATCTTATTTTGAATACTGAACTGATGTAAAGCAGAATAATCATCTGTTTGAAATCCAAGCTCATTTAAAGAGGAGAAGGTGACCGAAAAATAACTTAACAAGCAGACCAGAAAGCTGTGAGTGTAATTATGTGGGTCAGAATAATTGCCAGCAACAAGAGAGGGCAATATTACGAGAAACCAATACAAAAAAACTATTGCCAAAGCCAAAAGAGAATAATACCAAGGCACGTTACCAAGATAGCCAAAGCCAAGAAAGGGCAATTAAGAATACAAGTGTTTGTAAATCATATTGCCAATGTGTAAGGGAGGCTAGAAGAGGAACTGGCTTAAACCCACATTGCCAAATCCAAAGAAGTGTAAGAGTGAGAGAAAACCTGTGTCAGTATTTGGTTAATGCGGAAGTGGATACAAAAGTGGCAGGAGGGCAATCACAAGTGTGTAAGAAACAGCACCAATATGTTTCTTGTTTTCCCAGTAGTTAAACTTGATGTTGTGAAGCAAAAGACTTTGCAAAATGGTTGGAAGCAAACCTTTACCACAGAAGTACTTGTAGTAAGTAGTTTCATTATGTGCTTTCAGGAGAGTACCAGGGCAGAGGATCTTATAGTAGGAGACCTGGCAAGTGAGTGGACCAGGTGGAAATCATTGAAGTACTGTCATGTGGTTAAGTCTCGAAGAAGTGGCAGAACCACCAAAGTGTTTTTGTGAACTGTTGCAGAATTATCGTGACAAGGACCTTTTTGTTGATCCTAACGAACTATGGAATTATTCTTGGTTTATGAGAAGAAGTTGCTTTGAACTATTTATCACAAGTGGAAAGAGGAAAAACCTGTTGAACATTGTGAGCCGTTGGTGGGAATTTGAAGTTGTAACAAAAATAACTTTATTTGAAATGTATTGCGCGACAGGATTTCCTTATCCTTTTGGAACTGTTGAATAGAATCCTGCTTGAATCTGGGGAAGGGGAACTCACTCAGATTATAAGGAGAGGCAGTTCCCAGGTTGTGAACAGAACTGTTATTTCTGTTATAAATGAACTGCCATGTATTACCTTATTAGGTTGTTTAAGTGTTTCCTTTAGTTGATTTTGATAAGCAGGTAAATCCTCATCAGGTTGGGAACAATGAGGCGTTTATCCAACCTTTTGAGTTAATAAAATGGCATCTTTTGGAAAACCTTCACAAAGTTGTCTGCCTTACATTTCTGACCACTCACACAGGACTTCTCTTTGCACTCCCAAAATGCCCTATAGCTCCTCTTTATTATTCAACTAGTATATACCCTTCTTCTTGCCTTGGTAGATCTACTTGATAAACAATCCTCACTTTTACTTTGCTTTCCACAATCTCACAATGTTCAAAAATCGTCTGCCGTTTTTACTTTTATTTCTGCAATCTCACAATGTTGAAAAAAAATCTTCTGCCATTTCACTTTTGTAACTTCCCAATGTTACCTTAATTCTCTTAAGCGTGGTTGCCAAAATGCCCTGTGTCTCCACTCTGCTCTGACATACTCACCGGCTTATTGTAGCATTTCCAGGCTTCCTCGCGTTTACGTGGCATACCTTCACCACCTGATTTCCACTGTGCAAGTCTCCAACATCTCTCCAGGCTCTCTCGCGGCTCTACTGCTGCACGCAGGCTCGTCTCTGGCTCCTGGTAAGGACGGTGCTGCTTTTCTTGGCTGCCGGACACCCAGAGACCCTCTTGCGGTTCCTGCCGTCTCCATGGCCCACCTTGCTCGCACCACGTTTCTTTCCACCTTCTCTGCCCGTGAGCCCTTTCACCTGGCCACACCGGCTCGCCCCTCCAGCTTCTGCACACCGACTTGTGCCTCCAGCTTCCGTGTCTCCAGCCTCCGTCCACCTTCCCTGGAGGGATCACGTCTTCTCCTTAGCCCCTTCATCAGCGCAATTACCATTTTAAAGCTCCTGCCACAGGTGTTTCCATCCAATGACTTGTACGTTCACCACGCTTGCTGCTCAGTATCAATTCCTTCATCTTCCTCGTCTCAGTACTTGAGGGGTTGTGGGAATTGAAGTCCACTGATATTAACTGAGGATTTAGTTGGTTGTTGGAATGTAATTCCATTGACGGTTTCTGATGTGTGGTTCTTGAAAGGTTTTTCCTAATGAGTCCACATGGAAGATCAGTTCTATCTGAAGGAAACCTATAATTGAAAGGTGTGTTTTTTTTTTTTTTTTTTTTTTTTTTTTTGCAGCTTTTACTCTTTAGGTCAGTGATGGAAGTTTGGCCTAAAGAATACTGGAAGAAGGTTTCCTTACTTTTCTTATAGGGGGAAACAGCTATATGGCAACAGGCCATCCGGGTCTTGGGCAACAGGGAGTTTTTCTCATGGGGAGATGGGGGATACAGTGTCTTATCCAATGAAGCCATAGCATCTTCCCGGTGCCTATCCCCTCCCATGTGATCCTCCCTCATAACCGCCCCAGGGTCAGGATCAGGTAGTGGGTGCCATCCGCTGGCCACATGGGAGGAGGTTACCACTGGGGAATCCGTGATGACTCCATTGGATTCATCACACTCCTTTCTATTTTCTATTATATATCCCTGGTGCATAAGTAGGAGGGATCTCCCCCATACGCAGTTTCCAGCCAGCACACTCCACCAGGACTGCGCATATATAGGCCATGGTTCCCAGCGTAGGCTCTCTGCCGGGGCTGTGCTGATTTGGGTCCAGCCGGACTAGGACGCAACTTTCCTGCAGCGTTGTCTTCTCTGGCTCTGTCCTTCCTCTCTGTTGGCAGCCCACCAACGCTGCCTTGCCTCATTCCTCCAACCCCCCGGTGGCTCCGACAGTGGCTCCTTGCAGCAGCCGTGCTGCCATTGCCACAGGTAAGGAGGGGCTGGAAGGGGGTTTGCTATCAAGCACTCTGGTACATGAAGTATTAGGGGTCGGGCTCCCTCCCTCCCCTGGCAGGGCATGGAGATAGGCCCTGTCACACAATTAAGGCAATAGAAACAGATCCGGAAATGCCAAAATCACTTGAGTCATTACATACCAGGAATAGTTATCAGCCTTTTCATGACGCTACAGGAAGATTGTCTGGAATGGAAAGTGGCCGCTCATACCACCATCAAGCATATTATTCTCATGGTTATCGGAGGGAATATCAAGTTACCGGAAAAAGAACGTTTATTGGCAACCACCAAGCGCGGCAGCTCCACTCGGGAGGAACCCGCTCCAGTAAGCAGCACGCCTGACTCACCGATCAAAATGCCCTCCACTCAAAGTATCCCGGTGGGGGGGCTAAATCTTAACTTTTTTTTGAGTACCTGTCAAATAACCTCAGGGAGCTAGCAATTGTAAATAGGGGAAAAACCCTGACTTCAAAAGGAAACTTCCAAACGTACCATCAACGAAGCAACATGTAATACATCAAACTTGTCTCTACTAGGAAGTGGCCACCATGCTTCACAAAGGTATTTTCCTAATAAAAAAACAGACGGAACATGGAGACATATCTTAAATCTAAGAAAATGTAACTAATTCACCCAAAAATGTACTTTCCTTTGATTCTCAACCACCTCATCACAGCCCTGTCCACCCTCCATCACAGCTCCCCAATCCTGCTCAACTGGTCAGACCATTTGGCAATCCCCTCTGACATTTGTCACACAATACAGTCAATCAAACACATTGGTATTCCACCAAACAAGCCTTCAGTTTATCCAATAAATTCCCAGTGGCAGCTCTCAAGGAAGACCTCGTCAGACTCCACTTGATCTACCTCGGACAAGCCAGGACTGCAACTTGCTTCCCCAAGAACTCGACACCTCCCACAAAACCAACATCAACAATCATGCCTCAATGAAACAATGTAACCTCCAGCCTAAACATTCCACACCCTGGTACACTCAAGAACTGAACTTTGGGGGGACCACCGGTGGGGACAGGCAATATGGCTGTCTGATTTATTAGCTCCCGCACCCTTCCCCGAAGTGCGAGGATAACCGCCACCCTGTAGTGCCTATTGCCTTCAGAGACTCCTGGGGTTTACCGGGCGGAAGTCCAAGAACTGTCTGGTGTGTGTCCCCCCCCCCCTTTGACGCCGAGCTGCCACTGAGGGAGGCAGAGGGAGGCCTGAAGTGGCGGGCAGCTTCCCGCGGCCAGCCATGTGGAGTCAATCCCCAGGGTTGGTGATTTGAAAGTGTTACGTAGGGGAGCTCCCAGATGACCGGAGAAGACGCACCTGCCCCATGAGCATGAGGAGACGGTGAGCAGACCAGGCACGGAAGTTGAGGTGTGGTGAAGTGCCTGGGATGTGTGTGGCATTTACGGAGGTGCAGTAGAGCGAGAGCGTTCCAGCGTGAGGTGGCCCCCTGAGTGTGGCAGGCAGCAGCAAAGGAGTGCCTAGTGAGGAAAGCGCAGCTGCCTGTGTATTATCATGGTTGTGCACTCGAACATAGGATAGCTGCTAGCCCATGATAGCCCCAGTACAGGAAGGCCCCTGGTGAAGTGCAGCAAGAGCTGCTGGTGCTCCTGGCTTGTGAAGGCCTCCTTACAACACTGTGAACGGTGCGAGGAGGGAGAGCGACAACACAGCAACCCAGGTGATCTCCAGAGAGTGCCTGAGGGGACAGCTAGGTGGCGGAGGCAGAGTAGAAGTGTGGGAAGGATGCCCTGATAAACGTGGACCCCAGAGTGTTGGGGATAGCCCATGTGGGAGCATCCCCATGGCAGGGTTTCCACAACAGAATAGAAATACAAAGCGAAAGAAAGCAATGGGAGCTGTGGGGACCCAAACTCCTCCCCGGTGGGGGAGCTTGAAGGCTGTTGATGGGGGGGAGAGGAGTGGGCCCCACACTGGCACTGGAGAGAAGAGGGGCCCCAGGCAGCTGGCGGTGTGGTTGAAGGGAAGGTGTGCTGGTGAGAAGTGTGCCCCCCCTACCCGAGAGCCATGGCAGGCGATCAAGGTGCAGGGGGCCTGAAGCCAGAGGAATTGACAGAGGCTGCCACCAAATCTGATATTCTGAGCATTCTACAGCAGGTGAGGGCCCAGAGGACTGATATCCAGGCATTGATGTCCGAGGTGAGGAGGAGAGTTCAGAAGATGGAGGACAGGATATGTGCCCTGGAGAGTAACCACATGTCACTGGAAGTACTTGAGCTTTCTATTGATGCCCGACTCAAAGGGCTGGAATGTGCAGGGGGCTGAGGTTACTATGAAGATGTATGACCTACAGAACTGTGAGCGGCACATTAATATACATCTTTTTGGGGTACCCCACAAAGATGGAGAGTCAGCCGCGGACCTGTAGGGCAAGGTGAGGGCCTTATTACAGACACTTTATAAAGTTGGCTTCGGAAAGCCCATCCTGTTTGGTCGTCTACGTAGAGGGGGAGGCCCTGCTGGAAAGCCAAGATCAGTGGTTGGGTAGTGGCGCAGAAGAAGGGCCCCATCTAGTGGAGAGGATCAGCGGTGCAGATCTATCAAGACCTGACAGTAGGCACGCTGGAATGCAGGTGCCAGTGCAGCCCTCTCACCAACTGGATGGAGAAGAGGTGCAGGTACAGATGGATGTTTCCTTTCTCCCTGATCTTTGAGTATGGAGGCGTGGATTATAAGGTGGGAGACACGGGGGAAATACTGCAGATGCTGGATGAGCTACAGGGAGGGGGCCTGTCAAAGGATGCATCGTCCTCTAAGGACAAGCAGGACAGCGTCCTTCAGGCGTTCAGCAGAGGAAGAGCCCGGAAGAAGCGACCTGGGACTCAAAAGTTCTGAAAAACGGGCCTGAGATCTGTTGGGCTAATGCTGTGCCTTGATGTGCTTTGATTTTTCACGTCATATGTTGGGTGGCGAACGCAGTCCTAGTAAGAGAGCAGACAACTCAGGGGAGGTATGGCACCAAGTTCAGAGGTGTGAATACGTTATAGAGGGGGGCTGTGAAGAGCACCACGAGGATGCCGCATAAGGGGCAGCGGTGGTGGACAGTAGTGCTTGACTGGGAGAACAAAGGGTGGCCGGTCAGCAAACCCAATTATGGTGGCCTGGTATACGCCGGACATCTCAAACACTGGTCTGTTGGGACATTGTTATACTGTTGGTTGGGTTGTTCGTAATGGTTAGCTTGGGGATAGGGGGAAGGAGGGGTGATGGGATTGGGAGGGTGGATATCCGAACCTGCTCGTATTACACATGCAGACTGGTGTATATCCTGCACTGTGAGGCTTTCGAGGCACAAGAGGGGATTGCAGTGTAGTCGGCCGATGCCTGCCTAATGGCTGAAAGTGGGGGCAGAGAGTTGTAGTGGGCTTACTGAATATAAAAGTGCTGAACTCCCTGGCCAAGAGATCCCTCATGTCCAGGGTAATCATCCGGCACCCGGTTTCAGTAATGTTTGTTCAGGAAACTCACTATATGAAGGGCAAAGAGTGGAGAATCCCGGAGAGAGGTGGGACTCGAGCATATTAGTCGTGTGGGCCATCCAAGTGTAGGGGGGTGGGTATTGTGCTCGCCCCAGACTTCCCGTGAATGGGGTCCAGGTTGGACAGGACCTGAAAGGCAGGCTTCTCATGATTAAGGGAAGACACAGGGGTAGAAGCTCATGCTGGTTCAGCTATATGCGCCGAACAGCGGGCAACATTTGTTCGTAGACTCTGCACTTCAGACAGTGGAACAATGCGCAGAGAGCAGTAGGATAATGGGAGAGTGGGGGCTGAAAAGGATTCTTAATCCTGCATTGGATAGACTCGGAAATGGGATAGAAGAGCCGATGGGAAATGACCGGGAGGGTACGGGCCTGGGGGCATGCTTGAGGCAGCATTGTTTGGGGGATTCTTTGTAGGAGACCAGCCCAGGGACGAGGCGCTACACCATTTATTCAGGGGTGCTTGGAACCTCCACAAGAATTGATTAGTGGGGGGCGTGGTGTGGCGCGCCATCGATGTGGTTGCTCCTCTAATGTCCTCCGTGTAAAGCCCGCACTATGATCCAATAAAATGCAGTTCCTGCCTTCTCCTTTGTCAAAGGAACGGAATGCCCAGCCCACAAAGTTTTGCAGTCTGAGCCTATAACGTGTTCTCTTTCTCCTGCTTGAAGCTGTTCTCCGGAGAGCCCGCCGCCGAAACATTCCAAAATGGCAGGCGGCTAGCACGAACCGGAAGGGAGAGGATATCACAGGCAGAAGCTTAGCTGAGCCTACGAATGGAGTGCCTGAGGCATGTCTGCCCCTAATTAGCGCTATGTGACCTCTCCGATCGCCCAGCCCAGCGACAAGACCACTAAACCCCCAGCTGATTCCACGCGCTTGATGAAGGCGCATGGTAGCCCAGCACTACTACAGATCTGGCGCTGCGGCTCCCGAGCGGATGTATTCCAGCTCCTTGACCCCACGGTACACAGAGATGTTGTGTACCGCTGCGCTCAGCCATGGAAAGCTCTGCGCCCCTCACAAAAGTTCTCCCCCTGCAACCGTAGCACTCCAGAGAACCCATCTCTGACAGGGACGTGGGCAGTGATTCCCTGGCCCCCCGCTCTGCAAAGAGGGATGAATCGCTGACCCCGGAGGCTGGGAGGCACCGACACCAGTCCCCCACATGACTCCCCGGGCTCCGCTGCCATTATCGTAGCCCAACATCGCTGCAGAACCTGCACTGCGGCTCCCGAACGGAAGCGCTCCAACTCTCTCACACCACGGTCAGAAGAAAGACTGTTTCGAGGGGATTGGGTCCTCCGACGTATTCCATATCTATGACATGTAATCACCACAGCTGTGCTGCTTCGGAAACTTTTTCAGCGTCTGCGCCCTGCGTCGATGACGTCGATGCGCCGTCGTCGAGGACCTCCTCCGACGTCCGACGTCATCCGATGTGATAAGTAGGACGCACGACGCCCATAGCCTCAGTTCCGTTTTTTCCGCGAACGTGTTGCTTCGTGATTCTCGGTTCACGCCTCGACTCTTTGGAGTTCTGTTCTTCTCGGTTCTTCGAACCTGTTCGTTTTGTGTAAATCCTTTGAAGATGTCTTCTACTTCGTCTTCGACCCCGCGTCCGGGTTTCAAGAAGTGCGGGGAGGAGGGGACCCACGTCCAAGATGTCGGTGACGGACTCGCACGACGCCTGCCTCTGGTGCCTCGGGGAGGCCCACGACACGGATGACTGTATCGACTGCCAGTCGCTCACGTCCAAAGCCTTACGAGAACGTAAGAAGAAATTGTCGGTAGGTCGGGTGTCCAAGCCCAGGAAGTCGAAGTCTGCGGGGCTTTCGACGGATGATTCGAGGGGTGACTCTCCGCGTCATCGTCGGAAGTCTCGTGGGTCTCCTTCTAGGAGTAGGTCTCGCCACTCCTCAGCCTCTTCGAGGCGTTCTCGGAAGCGCCGACACCGGTCGTCTTCCAGGTCCTCCTCGGAGGACTCTGCCCGGCACGTCGCTTACCCCACCAGCCGTGCGACGCCGGAGGAATGGGCTTCCTTCGGGAAGAAAATGCTGGCGATTCTTGAGTCGCAGGGTACTACGCCGTCCGCGCCCCCGAGTGGGGTCGGTCGTGTGAGGTCGAGAGACACCGCTCGCATGGGTGGTCGGCACGAGTCACGGGAGAGGTCCCGTCCGGACAAGGAGACTCGTTCTCGCCGTACCCGTTCCAGGTCCCGGTCCTCGACGCGTTCGAGACCGTGTGCACCTGTGAAGTCTTCGAGGAAGACATCGACGTCTGAGGCGTCGAGGGCGTCGACAGGCTTTCTCGAGGCTCCGGCCTCGAGGAAGTCGTCGAGGCCGTCGACGCTCGGGTCGTCGAGGGACACGCTCGGGGCTCCGGCCTCGAGGGCTGTGTCGACGCCGCCGATGCTGGAGGCGCTGCGTCTGACGTCGACGCCGATTTCTGCGGCGCCGATCCTCTCGGCGCCGGCGCCGATCCTCTCGGCGCCGATGCCGGTTCTCTCGACGCCGGCGCCGATTCGCTCGACGCCATCGATGCCTTTCGTGTCGGAGGTACCCCGTGGCATGGGAGAACCCCCTAGGAAGGCTCTGGTTAAGAGCAAGCACTCTCGGGTGCCTTCTTTTCGCCACCTGGACTATATTTCAGAGGCGGATGAGGATTCGGATGGCCTGGTTCCTAGTCAGGTTCCGGATAACTTTGTCTCGGGCCATAGTCAGTTTGACGAGTTGAGACAGTCACTGCATGATGCCAGTGGACTGGACACCTCTCCGGAGGTGGAGTTTTGTAGGCCTGAGCGTGGCTCTCATGCTGATTCCTCGTACCGGCGCCTTATGGCTAGGGTTTCTGAGTACTTGGGATGGTCTGCTCCCCCAGGGGAGTTTGTGCAGGATGATCTGACGGACATCCTTGATGTTGGTCCCCCAACTGACCCGGTTCTGCCGTTCCATATGGCTTTACAGAGAAGGGTGGCGGCGGCTTGGACTGCTCCGGAGAGTCTCCCGGCGGTGGGCAGATCCTTGTCGCGGAAATACCGTCCAGCCAGTGGCGACCCCTGCTACTTGACCAGGCACCCCACTCCGGAGAGTTTGGTGGTGCAGGCGGCCACGGCCCCGGCGAAGCAGGCGTCGTACCCTACCATCCCTCCTGATAGGGACGACAAACGTGTTGATGGCTGGGCGAAGAAAGTGTTTTCTTCTGGTGGTATGGCGCTTCAGGCGGCCAACTCCATTTGTGCCTTGTCACGTTTCACGCACACTCTGTGGAACTGTGTCGCGTTAGCGGCTGAACATGTTCCCGTAGGGGTTGAACGGGATGGTTTCCTTGCTATGGTCCAGGATGGTAAGGATGGCATGTGTGAGTCCGTTCAGTCGGGTTTGGACTTAGCTGAATGCGTCAGTAGGTCCATGGCGGCGGGCACCGTGATACGCAGGTTTGCGTGGTTGCGGAAGTCGGGGTTTGCGCCTGATGTGCAGTCCCGGCTCCTCAACATGCCCTTTGACGGTGAGCACCTTTTTGGCAGCAAGGCTGACGAGAGCCTTGAGAGGTTGCAGACCTCAAAAGCTGCAGCGAAGTCGTTGGGCGCTGCAGTTCGCCAACCTCCGCCTTTTCGTCCTAGGGGACAGCAGTGGAGGGGTGGTTCCTTTCGCTATTACTCATCCTTCA
The DNA here is from genome assembly GCF_040938575.1 of Ambystoma mexicanum. NCBI lineage: Eukaryota > Metazoa > Chordata > Amphibia > Caudata > Ambystomatidae > Ambystoma > Ambystoma mexicanum. The sequence continues at coordinate 549,600,752 of NC_090932.1, forward strand.
GTAAAGCGAGAGGAGCTGGCAGTCAAAGAGGCCGACGCAGGGGTACCAGAGGTGGACGACAGGGTACCCGTGGTGCCAAGGCCGCTCGGGCAGTTGCCTCTTTGCCCTCAGGTAACGCCGCAGCCGCTCCCACTCTGTCGTGAGGCCATGTCCCATGGTTCGCCGGTTGGGGGAAGGCTGGCGCAGCATCTTGTAGAGTGGCAAGCCATTACTTCAGATGTGTGGGTTCTGGAGATCATATCCCACGGCTACTGTCTTCCCTTTCGGCACAGGCCTCGCGACAATCCACCGGGGATCCTCTCTTTGCAGTGTCCGGATCCACTCCTTGCGCAGGAAATTCAAGCCCTGCTGGAGAAAGGCGCCATAGAACTGGTGCCTGTAGCGGAGAGGAACAAGGGATGGTATTCCCCTTATTTTTTGATTTCGAAGAAAGACGGGGGATTGAGACCCATCATGGACTTGCGCGGTTTGAACAAACTCCTCAGGAAGGACAAGTTCAAGATGGTTACTCTCTCTCAAGTCCTCCAGGCCCTTCAGCTTCAGGACTGGTTGGTGTCACTCGACCTCAAGGATGCTTACTTCCATGTGCCGATCCATCCCAAGCACAAGAAGTACCTGAGGTTCGCGGTTGGCGACTCGCACTTTCAGTTTCGGGTCCTGCCGTTCGGATTGACCTCCGCCCCGAGGGTTTTCACCAAGCTCATGGTGGTGGTGGCAGCGCATCTCAGGCAAGGGGGGATTCACGTCTACCCCTACCTGGACGATTGGTTGATCAGGGGGAGCTCTCCCGAGCAAGTCCTGGATCATCTGTCCGTCACCTGCCACTCCCTTCACAAGCTGGGCTTCTCCCTCAATTTAAAGAAGTCCCATTTGACACCAACACAGCGGCTCCAGTACATCGGAGCAGTGCTCGACACTTTCCTGGGGCAGTGTTTTCCTCCCCAGGTGAGGGCTCTTCACATTCAGCAGATGGTGCACAAGTTTCAGCATGCCCAGACGCTCCCAGCGTTCGGGTTCTTGAGGTTGCTCGGCCTCATGGCATCCTGCATTCTTCTGGTGCCAGAGGCTCGCCTGCGGATGAGATCTTTGCAGTGGGCACTCAAGACGCAATGGTCGCAGTCCTCCGGCAGGATGTCGGACTCGATTCAGGTGCCGTCCTCGGTCGCCCGGGACCTTCTGTGGTGGGCCGTCGAAGGCAACTTGATGAATGGGGCTCCGTTTTGGCTTCCCTGGCCGGAGGTGACGATCGTGACGGATGCATCCCTCACGGGATGGGGAGCTCATGCCAACGTGCTGACAGTCAGCGGTCGTTGGTCTCCGTCGGAGTCCAGACTCCATATCAAATCTGTTGGAGCTGAGGGCCGTCAGGCTAGCCCTGAAGGCTTTTCTGCCGTCTGTGCGAGGGAAGAATGTCCTGATCCTGACGGACAACACAGTGGCCATGCACTACCTCAACAGAAAGGGGGGGGGCAGGGTCACTTCCTCTGTGCAGGGAGGCGATGCAGCTCGAGTTCTGGGCCATCCAGCAGGAAGTTTCGATCTCGGCAGTTCATCTGGCCGGAGCCGGAAACGTGACGGCGGACGCTCTGAGCAGGCAGAGCGCGATCTCTCACGAGTGGGAGTTGGCTCAGGAGATTCTCCTGGAGATCTTCGCCCTTTGGGGGACCCCTCAAGTGGATCTCTTCGCCTCCAGTGTCAACCGGAAGTGCGAAAGGTTTTGCTCGCGGGAATTTCCACCAAAAGGAGCCTTAGGAGACGCGTTCGTGGTGGAGTGGTCATTCCCGCTGCTGTACGCGTTTCCCCCAGTCCCCGTCATCCCGCAAGTGCTACGGAGGTTACGGAAGTTCGGTTCCCGGATGATCCTCATTGCCCCGGCGTGGGCTCGGAGGACGTGGTACCCGGACCTTCTCGACTTATCCATCTGCCCTCCACGTCGTCTGCCCTACCGAGACGATCTGCTCTCACGGGAGGGGGGGTCAGGTTCTCCATCCAGAGGTCAGATCCCTCAACCTTCACGCTTGGCTTCTGAAAGGTTGAGGTATAAGGATTGGGACCTCCCTGAGGACGTGATGGAGGTGTTGCTTTCGGCCCGAAGGCCAGCAACAAAGTCTCTGTACCGTTGCCGTTGGCGTAAGTTCTGCGACTGGTGCAGAGTTCTGAATGTGGATCCTTTTGCATGTGACATCCCCATGGTTCTGTCCTTTTTACTTTCTTTGGCCCACAGGGGCTTGCAAGTGGGTACCGTTAAGGGTTACCTGGCGGCGCTGTCCATCTTTAAGCGCTCGTCTGAAGAATGTTCTTACTTTAAAATCCCTTTGATTTCACAGTTCCTGAAAGGGCTCACTAATGTGTTCCCTCCGTCACCTTTCCTGGTGCCCGGTTGGGATTTAAACCTTGTTCTTAAGTTTCTTATGGGTGCTCCGTTTGAGCCTTTACATTCTTGCCCTTTGAGGCTGTTAACTCTGAAAACTGTGTTTTTAGTTGCGGTTACTTCCGCTCGCAGAGTGAGTGAGTTACGGGCACTTTCAGTTAAGCCTCCCTTCACTGTATTTCACAAGGACAGGGTTGTCCTTAGAGTTCGTCCTTCTTTTCTTCCGAAGGTAGTGACGGAATTTCATTTGGCCCAGAAGGTTGTTCTTCCGGCATTCTATCCTCCTCCGCATCCTGGTAAGGAAGAGGAGAGGCTCCATAGGCTTGATCCTAGGAGAGCTTTGAGCTTTTATGTTTCACGCATGTCCCGGGTCAGAGTGGATGATCAACTCTTTATTGGTTACGCTGGGAAGCGTTTGGGTCAAGCTGTGACGAAACGGACTTTGTCTCGCTGGATTATTTTGGCCATCTCGGAGTGCTACCGCTTGGCGGGTAAGGACCCACCGGCTGGCTTGCGGGCCCATTCTACCAGGGGTATGGCTGCGTCTACTGCCCTGCAGAGGGGTGTTCCTATTCGCAACATCTGTGATGCAGCCACCTGGGCTTCAGTACATACATTTGTACGTCACTATTCCCTCGATTCCATCCGAGCACAGGATCTGGCCTTCGGCAAGGCGGTCCTTTGCTCTGCTATTTGATTGGCTATTCTAAATTTTGATTATAAATTCTTTCCCTCCTCCTTGCTTTTGGTACTGCTTTGGGAGTCTGTCATAGATATGGAATACGTCGGAGGACCCAATTCCCTCGAAGAACAAGTTACTTTCTTACCTGGTAACGTTCTTTCGATGGGATGGTCCGACGACGTATTCCATATCGCTCCCGCCCTGCCTTCCCCGCTGCAGAATTTCTTTTGCGATTGCAGCTTACGTTCCGCAAGGCTTTGTGTCTGACTGGCAGTTGACTTATGTCACACGTTCTGGGGGAAAAAACTGCAACTGAGGCTATCGGCGTCGTGCGTCCTACTTATCACATCGGATGACGTCGGACGTCGGAGGAGGTCCTCGACGACGGCGCATCGACGTCATCGACGCAGGACGCAGACGCCGAAAAAGTTTCCGATGCAGCACAGCTGTGGTGATTACATGTCATAGATATGGAATACGTCGTCGGACCATCCCATCGAAAGAACGTTACCAGGTAAGAAAGTAACTTGTTCATTCCACTGCGATCAGCCCTGCATAGCTCCGCACCCCTCACAAAGCCTCCCCCGGCTGCACTTCAGAGTACTCCTCTCCCACGGTGATGCAGGTAGTGAACCCCTTGGCTCCCCGCTCTGCAAAAAAGGGACGGATCCCGAACTACGGAGGCATTGAGGCACCAAGACCAGTCTCCCTTACAATTCCCCTGAGCCTGTCACTCTTCTGGGAAGCTAACATCCACGAGGGTTCCATCGCTATCACCTCCCTGTTCAACCCCGACTTCGGGCCACGCTCTGCACCCATCCTACGCCAGACGCTGGTCCGGGCCAGGAGACGGGCGTCTCCCAGAACGTATCAGTACGCCGAGTCCCAATCCCCTGCTTCTATGATGGACATCAAAGCTGAATTTAGATCCTGCATGACGGAGCTCACGACCAAAATAGAACAGAAGGACCAAAGTGTCATGGAGGTGGAACAGAGACTGAGGAATTAGAATACCTAACTCAAGAACACTCGGCTACTCTTCTAGAACTGCAGCGCTCGATCCAGACTTTAAACAGCAGAAACAAGATCCTAGAATTCAAACAGGAAGACCTTGCGAATAGAGACAGATGGAACAACCTACAGATTTGGGGTGTCCCCTCCTCAATCCAGGATCAAAATCTCGCAGAATACGCGAGCAACCTCTTTCAGTCCCTATTGCCCCACCTGGACAAAGCACAACTGATGCTGGACCGTACTCATCGACTCCGGCCCGGCCGAGGAGTGGACACGGACTCCACCCCCCCCACCCCCTCCCGTCCCACGATGTAATCCCCCGGGTGCATTTCTACACAACCAAGGAGACCATCACGGCAATCAGGCAATCAGACGATCCCAGGACGAACTGACGTTCCAAGGTTCCTCCTCCAAATCTACCAAGACCTGGCCATGGTGACCATACAAAAATGGAGGGCTCTGAGGCCCCTCCCACTATTCCTTCGGGACCAACATGTCAGATACCGATGGCTATTGCCAACCAGGCTTCAGTTTTCCTACAAGGGAGTGTCACAAACGATAGCACACCTGGAAGATGCAGCATCAATCATACACCCTAAATCGACACGGGGAAGTGAAAATGCCTCGCCTGACCTTCCGGAAGAAAATCTGGAGAATTGCTCCCCCAAACAGAAACGCTCAACCTGGACAAAGGTACACAGAGGTCGGAATGCAAAGTGACCCCCGCTCGGGACCCGAGGAGCCAACAGGCAATGGACTTCCTCAGACCCTCTGGCCCCCTTCCCTCTTAAGCTTCTGGTCTCGAACAATCAGACTTATTGACCTCAGACTTTCAAGGAACGCAAAGCCACCAGATATTGGTAGCAGGCTTCACACGGCACATGCCCAACTCGAAGGTGGATGACAATGATACACCTTTGGAATGAATTACTAAACACTATGTTTCCATTAATTAGGGAAGTTGCTGACAAAAAGGAACCGGCTTCCCACAAGTTTACTGTTAAGGCTTCACGTTGTAAGCTCAAGTTAAAACCCTGGCGATGTGGCGGAGGCGCATCGACGAAAGATACAGATGGCGACTGAGTCACTCCCAGCCCCGGCCCCTCACCCACAGAGCACTAACAACCCAGAAAACTCCCCACCGCATCAGAAGCTAAACTTTATCTTGCTTAACACGAAAGGTTTGAACTCCCCCTTCAAGCGAAAATGAAAGCTGAAATGCCTCCAAGACATGCAAGGATCAGTAATATTTTTACAAGAAACTCACCTGCGTATACCCCCCGTGCACTATACATATCGGCCTGCTGCACATTGGTTAAATCACGCTATGGCCTGGTCTTTTCTGGGTAAAATGGGGTTAGTCTTGAAATTATTGAAGTGCCTACATCGGCTACTTCAAACCCTAATGATAAGAAGCACTCATTGTTTTTGCCAAGATTACATCGATAATACAAGAGCTTAGATGACGTTTTATTACATCTAAGCAGTGTTCATGCACAAACTCTATGGTGCTAATATCGGCCGTAGCTACCAACCTCAATTTTGAAATTTCGTGCATGGGAGATAAGATGAAGTGCCTATTCATCGGGTACCTATTAGAGCTCTCGAATAAACGGCTCAGATAGATACAAATCTGCTCTTTTTGGACTATTGCATTTTGGCGGGGTTTGTGGAGTAATGTCTGCTGAGATTTAAGTCTCTCCCCATTATGATCAGTAGAAGGGGCAGCTGACTGAAGTACCGTTATTTGTTGGCAGTTTGGCATACCTGAACACTTTTCTTCTATGGTTCAGTATGGGGCACTGGAATTTCACAATGGGCCTCCCCAGTATCCCGACCCCCCCCCCCCACAGGATCCTTCACTACAGCAGGTTTTGAGAAAATTGCGTACAATTTTTCTTTTACTTTGCCCCTTTGCGTGCACAAAGTGAGCTTTTCCATCTCCAGTGACTTTAAGTTAGTAGGCCCCAACAATAATACTGAGCCGGATTCCCTTAAGACACAGCACTTCCCTCCCCCTTTACCAGTTGTTTTCTCTGTTTTTGGATCTTCCACACACTCCTCCCTCCCCAAGGTTTCTTGAGTTTCCCTATCTATTGGGTACACAGAAATGTTACTCGAGTCAAAGGAAGGGCTAACCTCCAACGACTCGATTGCTTCGAGTCCTATCTCCCTAATTTGCTTTGCCTCCCTAGATGGTTCTTTGCGGCACTTGGCTTTACTTGATTCAAAGTCCCTTTTCTTTTGTTCCAAGTCAGCCCTATCTAGTGACATTTGCTTACCTACCTCTGATCTTAACGTTCTCAAGAATCTTCTAGAGCCCCTGTTATTTTGTTTGGGTGGTAACTTACAGGTTTTTTTATTTTTTTTTATGGGGAGGAATTTTTTCCTTCATTACAGGACCACTCGGGCCACTAAATGCATCGGGTTTTTCCTTTGGACTACTACATATCATAGCATCTCCTGGCTCTGAAGAAACCCCCAGCAAAGAGACTGGTGGTAACGGTTCCTCGGCTATAGATTCACCTTGCTGAGGATAACCCACTTCCACAACTGCCTGATTCGCTGCAGGCATTTCAGCCCCTATTTCAGGTTTCCGACCCGCCCGGATGTTGGTTTCATCAGCCGTAGTTTCCCTTTTAAAAAAGAAAAATTGCTTTCTGTTTGGGAACTGCAATTATATACCCTTCCAAGAAGTGTACCTTACCCACCAGTTCCCTCACAGAATGTCTTAGGGCCCGAATTTCATAATTGAGGGAGTCATACTCTCTGTCCATAGAATCAAGAATTTGGGCCAAGATGGGGAAGGACAGCTCATCTACCACTGGTGCTGCATCCTCCTCCCTACTTGCCTTAATCCTATCCCCAACTGTCTGTTCCTTAGGGACTCCATCCCAGAGCTCGCCACCTTGTGCCGATTCCGCCACCCAATTATAACCATGTAGCTCTGTTGGATTGGGTGAATGTGGTATAGGGCATCATTCAACCAATGACGGCACTTAACAATATGCTGATGCAACATTATTTCTGTGAGGCCAACCTCACGAGCAGGGGATTCTGGAATGGAACATTGATTAGTTTTAAAATCCAATGACAACCGCACACGTTTGGCCAGCTTGTGAGAGATAGCCGGTGCCATAATCGAAACATCCAAAACCAAATCACCCTCATGTAGCATATCGTCAGGGACCATGGATCCTAAGTTACCTTCTATATTGGACAGGACTTGATTTATGTTACCTAACACTCCCGCAATGGTATCCTTTTGATTTCTACACAAGGGATATCCATGCTCAAGGACCTCCCCATCTGTTAGGGATTTCCATCCACAGACTAAAACTTTACAAGGTTCTGCAGCCACTACTACGGGCAATGTGGCCAGGCCCGGGGGGGGGGGGGGGCGGGTGTGGAAGCAGTTGTTTGTTCCAGATTTAGACCCTCACCTTGTTCCCGTAAACCCGTAGCACTGTCATTTCCTTGATGAGTTGGGATCTGGAATGCAGCGCATGCTTCTTAGTGTTACCCCATTGTAATTCAGTCACACCAGATCCTCTCTTCTTGAGCAGTTCCCTTCTTTTAATACAATTATATCAAAGGAACAAAGTTGCTCCTTTTATCAGTTAATAAGTGCTATAACAAAATTACCTACTGCCCTACCCAACTCTACAAAGTGTTCAAATGCAAAGTGCAATATGCAAATGAAAGCGAGGGTAATACTATGTAATATAGCAAAGTGCACTGTGCAGTGTTAGAAAAAAACACTTTTTCCCCTCTGATATGTATAAATACAAAAGTGCTAGTGCAGATGGGAGCAAGGCAATACTAAATATTTATCACAAAGTGCCTTATATTACATACATTCCTTGCTCATATAAATCTAAGAGCAGATGGATCCAGTAACAAATATTTGAGCCTCACAGTGGAAAGATTCCAGTGTAATTAACTACCACCCTATATATTATTACAATATACGGTCCGTAATATGAACTGAGTCAATTAAGAACAATACTAGACTTAAAAATATTTGCACAAACAAATACAGCAAGCACATATAAAAGAGGTTAAAATCCCTTTGTCAACTGTCACATCATAAATGGCAGGAATACCAGCATGAAATACAGTTTGCGAGTAAATAGAGTTTCAATAATACAAACTTTTCCCACAATTGGATCTGACCAGGCGTAGGTGGCAATGCAGATTGTTAGATGTCACTTAACTGTGTAAAAATGTGTCAACGCTACAGAACATTGGTTCCTCGTGGACCCAAGTGCGTAGACTAGCCAACAAGCAGGAATCTCAAAGGCTGAAGCCCACAAACACGACCCCGTCAATCCACCACCACTCTGCTGTCAGATGAAACACAAAAGATGTTTCCAGCACAGTGCCCCTAGCAAGATTAAGCAGAACGAGTTCCCATGGAGCGCCAAGGCCGTGGCCCACAGTCACTCCCAACCTCCAGAGTGTGAGTACAGCACAACAAGCAGGGAGCTCAGAGGCAGTAGTGCACAGTCGCAGCCCCGTCAGTCCACATCCACGCTACTGCCCGTTAGAACACTAAAAAATATTTCCAGCACAGTGTTCCTGGCAGATTAGTGCAACACATGTTCACAAGGAGCTCCAAGGCCGTAGCCCACAGTCACTCCAGACCTCTAGGTAACAGCTGTACAGCCACCAAAAGCGAAGGCAGCCTCAGTATTAAGTTAGGATCGCCCAGCCGTACACAAGTGCCAATCGCTGCAAAGTCTTTCTCTGGTCCCAAAAGGGAGGGAGACCACCAGGCTCAAGGATAGGCCCACAGCAGATTTTCCCAGCGGTCACCGACTAGCCTCAAGAAATTATTCAAAACGTTCCATTACTCTGAATCCTGCCAGATATTAATGGTAAAGAAAACGAGTGGAATGTGAACAGTTTGAAGAGTAGAACTTGGCGAGGCGGGCACCGGACACCAGACACACACTGGCCACACACCGCGCTCCGCGTCGGTGTTGTGAATATATCTGGTTCCTCTTCCATTTTTCCTCTGATTCCACCTCCAGGTGAAATGAAAGGCAGACTAGAGAGTTACTAGTTGCAACACGCTGGAACTCCAAAGTTGAGTTTGAGCAAGCGATTAAGGTTTAGAGCTCAGGCTTGCACAACAGTAGCAAAACGGCACACCAGTAACTCCACACACACACTGGCCACACACCGCTTATTAATACAACTACTTCTCCTTTTAAAGAATGTTTGTTCTTACAGTGCCATGGTTCAGTCTTCAAAGGAAAATGATTTTTAGGGATACACGACCATTCCTTCAAGTAGATTTTCAACTTCAATTGACTGTAAGAGATTGTTTTAGCATGTATTACTCAGAGATAAATTTCTACTCCAGTCAGGAAGCTTAATTGATCACATACGACCTCTGTTGATGCCGTAAATTCTGGTAACAATCGTGAAGTTTCGTTTTTGGAGACTTTCGAAAACTTCTCCCTTTTTAATTGGAGGCACGTGACCACTAAGGTAATATAAAAACTTTCAACAATGGAAAAGAAAGGCTTTTTTCATATGCAGGCACTTCAGCTTTTACTCAAAGTACGCGTAATACATTTACATTGTGCAGAACAACTTCCACAGCGACAAACGACTTCTACTCGCTTCCACTCTTGCACAAGCCACTTTAGAGTTGCTAACTGCTACCGGCAATGGTTTAAGAGTGAACCTGAACGCTAAGCTTCACTCACCGGCTCCAGGAACACTGTGGTTACAGGCTGCTTCATCTTCCCGACTTCCTCTTCTTCTTCTATGACTTTAGGCACCCTTGGAACCACACTCCTCTGCAACAAGGGTGTCTTCGGTCTTGCCATGCCAACTTAGAGTCTCCTGCACTCCTCTGTCCCTCAGCTTGCTACAGGCCTCGGGCTTCAGCACGGCTCTGCAGTTAGAGCCATCCAGCGCACCTTGGAAGACCTTCACTTTCAGCACGTCTCTCTCAGTGCAGCCATGGCAAGGCAGGGTTTGTGAACACAGGACCATCTCAAAACTTCCAGGTAAAATCTGTTCTCTCCTTGTCCCGGCGTCCCTTAAGTGATCACACTTCCTCATGTACTGCCAGCCTTGTGCTCTTCTTCTACTACTACTGCCAGCCCTCAAGCTCCTGCTTCTCTCCCAGCTCCTTCTCTCTTCCCCATCCTGATTCTGCCTTTTATGTCTCCTAGGTGGGGCCATTGATTTCAGGTGCATACTGTTATGTGCCTGACTCTGGCAAAGGGTATTCAGCCTAATTGCCTGTCCCTTACTTCTACATGCCTCTTCAGCCCTGTTCTTTTTCTCAGTCCCTATGGGATTCTGGGACATGTAGTTCACTTTCCGAAGGTTTGGTCTTCTCACTTTTTAAGGGTAGATTTAATTCCCTTAGTGTTTTTAATAAAGGGGCCATACTTTATAACTCTATTAGAGGAGGATGTGATAGAAAAGGCAACACTTTCACCATTTCTTTTAGTGTATCCTTGATATTGAGGGGGGCATGTGATGTTAGAGACCAAAATGATTCCTTCTTTTGGTACAATAGGTTGGGATGTTATACCCTTGGGTTTTACCACCTTAGTTTTAACAGGACGTTGAGAGATATTAAAACAACAATAAGCCATCACCTTCTCTGGCATAGTGGTAAGAATATTCCCTTTGGAGGAAAATACTGTGCCTCGTCCTGTGGAATTTCCTCTGGGCCCTTTCTCCACCCAGATGATCCTCCTGCAGTACACCACCCCCAGGGTTGGCATCAGGAAGCATCTTCCTTCCCCTGGCCACATGGGAGGAGATTTTAGGCAGGGTTTTAGTGAGGGGATCCGCAGGATTCTTCACAGCGGATTAGCTGGCCGGTAGATGCATTCACATGCCTATTGTAATTAAGGTGAGAAGGCTCTGCTTTTGTGTCAATGTACCAAATCCAATCGTGCAGGCCAAGCAGCGAAGTAGACATCTCTGCTCCTTGTCCTACCCTTTAAGTTTTCTCTGAAAAATTCAGGCATTCATATTTATCTATATATATCTTTTTGCACTTCTATATCTGTAGGCGCCTTCCTTTTCCGCAGCCCCCCCCCTCCCCCGCTTTGGTCTTTGGCTTAGCCCAGGCACCTCAAGGTCTTTCCTGTGGATGTGACCACCCTTGAAGCTCTGATTCTCACATTATTTAATAGGTATCCATTTTTATTATTAACTATTCAATGCAAGCCTAGGAATGTGAGAATTGGATTAAAACACCAACCTCTTCCTTTTGACTCAGGCTATGTTCATCACTCCTACTTCAAATGGACTTTTTCTGCTCTGAAGAAGGCTGGGCTCGTTGACATAGACGGAGCCAGTCAGCAGAAACTCTAGTAGGCCAACGATCAATTGGAAGCCAACACAGGAAGATCTAGTCCAGCCAGAATGACACAGCTTTAATCTGCGAATTAGGTTTATGTAGTAGAACAGGCACCGTTTGCACTTTTCTATGATAGATTAATTGCTGCCAACAGATTGTAGTAATTTATAACCTTTTTCCATTTTACCTTTCACTTGGAATAAATTCTGTTTGTATTGCTTTTGCACTGTTTGCATACAAATAGCCGTTTATGTACAATCCTTGGCATTACGGTTCCTCGTATGTAGGTAATGTTGTCTGATAGAATGGTTGCATGAGTTTGATTGAGAGAGTATGTATTTGCGAATGATGATATGCTAAGCTATATGAACGAACATGGTAGTGACTTTTGATATTATTTTATGTATGTCCTTTCTACCAACTAATAATGAAAAAATAAATACTTTTTTCATTGATTACTGAATTGTCCTTATTGACATCATAGCAAATTCAATTTCATATGCCATAAGAGATTTCTGTTTTTGTGTTGATTTAGGACAGGGAAGACATCAGATAAATGGTCACATGGTGTTCTTAGATGGGCTACATCTCCCACAATGCCCTTTTCTCCCAACCAGAAAAGCCAGAACGTATTTGGGAAATGAAACGATCCCTTCAAGGACAAGGCGGCAATAGTAAAACCCTACACCCCTAGAGACCCTATAACACACTTGCCTTCCCAACAGCAGTGCAGCACAATATCCTCCACACAAGCAGCCTGTTCCATTTCTCTGTGCACACAGAGTGCTATAATGGCCACCATTGTTCAGATTGGGTTAACATAACCATTTCGGCTTTATCCTAACTATCATGAAGTGGGAGAGCCCAGCCAACCCCAACTGTCACACCCTTTAGGCTCACAGCAGCAGACCATCATTTCTAGTTCCAATCTGGGGGTGGGGCCATGTTGCTATTTAATACATGCAGCCCAATGCAATGATGTCTGCTGCCAGGAACACGTAGCTGCAGTTTGGAGAAGGCTGGAGAGGGAAGACTGATGGAGGGGAGAAGTGCTGCAGGGAATTTGGAGACACAAGCGTGCTGCATAGGGGAGCTGGTGAAGTGGCAGCTGGAGAGTGGAGAAGGTTATCTCTGCCAAAGGCAAGAAAGTGGTGAGAGTTAAAGAGGAGAGAAAGGAGGGAAGGAGTGTGGACGTTAAACCAGGCATGGATCAGAAGTCAGTAGTAATAGCAGAGGAAAGGAGGGATGAAGCAAAACCAGGAGTGGAAGGTGGTAATAGGAACAGTGAAAAAAGGAGGAAGTAAATCCAGGCGTTGAGTGGCAGGAAGCGACCAGAGCAGATGGGAGGAGGGAGGAAATAAAACTTGAAGTGGATTGGAGTGGAGTTGAAGTACAGAGTAACATTAAAAGGCTTATATGAGGAAGTAAGACTCGGAGTGGAGGGTGGCGACAACAGGCCAAGGCGGTTGTAGTGAGACAGTAACGATCAACAGGAGGAAGGGAGTAGGCGAGGAGACTGGGGAGTATGTCTTCAGATTGTCCGGGATTAGATTGACGAGTATTGGAAGAGAAAGAAGAAACAATAAAGATAAGAGATTGTATTAAGAAATTGAGAAGGGAAACAAGGAGTCAGAAACTGGCTAGTCGGCTAAAAGTAGGAGGTTCCAGAGGGCCAGGTCATGTCCTAGGCAGGTTTAACAGGCAGGAGGAGGTTCGAGCAGGGGCCAGGGAGGCTAGTGACAGTTCAGAGAGCAGGTGGAAAGAAAGAGAAAGGAATGAAGGAAGGAAAGAACAGAGAAAGGAATAAAGGAAGGCTAGAAGGGATTTGTCCTTCTGCTTCTCTCCTTGTGACCTTAATGCCATATCTAAGAGGGTTCTGCAGAACATCAAGGACTGGTTTAGTCTTGGTGTACGAGACCCTGAAAAGCCTGCACCTAGGCTCAGAGAACCAGAAGGGTTTCCTACATACTGGAAGAGTGGGGTAACGCCTCTGGGACTTGTAGTGGCTGAGGCACAAAAGCCTTGCCACTGAGCCTGAGAAAGCCGTTGCAAGAGACATTGTGGAAGAAGGCCATCCTATATTTTGTTATTTCTTTTCTTTTAGGTTGGCCCACCCTGTTCCGAGCCCTAATAAAATGTCTGATCTTTAAGCATCTGGTCTTGGTGTACTTCTTGGAGCCAAATGCTCAATCTGTGAAACTTAACAAAGTCTCGTCCGCACTGCTCCTTGATCCCAACAGATATCTTGGAGCACCCGTTGTCAAGTCTTCTTGTTCACTCTGGGCTATCAGTGACTGGCCTTTGGGGCTCCCCCAGCACAGCAGCGGCTGCATCAACACACTCAGTACTCCGGTCGCTGGGCTGCCATTTTTGTGCTACAAGGTGACACTTTCACACTGCCACTCTTTTCTGTGTACAGTCTCTCCACGTACCAAATGCTGCTTGCAATATATCAAAATGATGAGTTACTGACTATAGCCTTATTTCTTTGCTGCAGGAACAGTAGATATTTTATGTCGGCTGTAATCCGACTTCTGTCTATTCCCCACGCATCAAATGAACACTGCAGGGCTCTTGGAAAACTTGCAGCGCAGCATGTGGGCTGATAGGATCAATAAAGTAATTAGCCAACTCTAAGGTGCGACTAATAACCACTCAACAAGGAACTATTAGAGTTTACCAATCACATGGAAGACAACACAGTAGCCTGGGGAATAACCTGTCAGTGGCCGGTTTAGAAACAACAACAAAGCCTCATGGGTATAAACAGGCCAGGAAAGTTAATTTACTGCCTTTGACCTGGAGAAAGCAGACATACCTGCTGATGCTTCCTTGATACAAGGGGAGAGGTGCATTGGATGGACTGCTACCTGGAGTCAGACAGTGCAAGCCGCACAGGCTGGCAGGAGAGGTGGACAGCTGGTAAGCGCTGGATGGCCTGGAGGAGGAAGGCTGACCAAAAGGCCTAACAGTCCCTCTGCAGTTTTTGGGGGAACTAGAAAGCCAGAACCCAAGGCTTTTCACAAGTGAGCCCTGGGGAAAGAAACAGGAGGACCTACCGCAAGAGGGTGCAGGGGTACACATTAAAGCCAAGGTACAGGAGGGACTTATTGGCCTCAGTGTTCAAGAGTGACTTTTTTTTTAAAAAACATTTATTTTTCGTTTTTATGACATAATACAACTTCACACCCACATTAGGGTGGACTTTAAACTTTGCGCCGAACCCCATACCCCCCCCTCTTCCCTCCCTCCCACTCCATCCACCCCTCAGTTCAGTGTCCTCACTCGTATGCACTGCACCATTCCAGTTCTTTGTCTCATGTAGGCAGAGGTGTTAGGTCTGAGTCTTCACCGGAGCGAATCCTGTTTCTGCAGCGTCTGCCGGGGAGGAAGGAGCCTCCTCTGCTTCATTCATCAAAAATAGTATCAGAGGGCCCCAGATGTCCGGTGGACGGGCATGTAGGGGTAGTTGTTTAACGAAGTCTGTATCTACATCTTGGCAGTAGAGGATGTATTTGCGCCAGGCAGCTATTGTTGTGGGGCGGGGGGGCTCGGCTCCAGGCCATGGCAACTCTCCTACGGCCTAATGTCAGCAGAAGTCCTGCCAGTTTCCTTATTGGTGCGGAGAGTAGTTTCGTCATTCCAAGTAAGGCTGCTGTTTGGATCGGTTGTATCGCTCCCCCCACAATTGCAGCCGTTGTCTCTAGGACTTGGTTCCAGAAAGGGGTTAGTTTGGGGCAGTCCCATGCGAGATGGACCAAGTCGGCTGAATGTATCCCACATCTTTCGCATTTTGCAGATCCTTCAGGGTGATGTTTGTTTGCTTTTGCTGGTGTGTAATAGGTTTGGTGAAGAAAGTTGGATCAGTTTAAAGCGTGAGTTGAGGGCAATTTTTTGTGTCTGTTTCAGGATGTAGGTCCAATCCCCTTATGGTATGGTTATGTGTAGGGACTTTTCCCATCTGACTTTTGCGCGACTGATGTTGGGGGTTGTGTCAGTGATAATAGATTTGTAAATTTGCGACACCAGCCTGCCCTCGCCTTGTGCCTGTATTACATTGTGCAGCAGTTTCCAGGTTGGTGGCTGACATGGGAAGTCGGGCAGGAGTGCTTGCAGAGTGTACCGGGTCCTGAAGTAGAGGAATACGTCGAGTGCGGTGTTGCCGCCTTTCAGTTTTGCTTATTGAGGAGTTATAAAGCCGTCCTCAGTGAAGAGTTCTCCTAGGGTCTCTATGTGCAGCTTTTCGACCCATTGGTGGAATACTTTCTCCAACGTCAGTGGAACCCCTGGTATGAACTTGACGGGCAGAAGGGAGAGTATCGCGTTTGTACCCCGTACTTTTGGGCTAGCTTCTTCCAGATTTTGTACATCGAGACCATCACATTCATGGTGGTGTTGGGGACAGGGGTCTGGCTAAAGATGACAGCAGTTAACCGGTTAGGTGTTGCCAGGGCTCGTTCCACTTGCACATGAGGTCTGATTGCTTGAGTGGCGTACCAGTGACTGAGGAACTGTGCCTGCGACGCCCAAAAGTATTTCTCCAGATCTGGAAGGGCTAGACCTCCACTTGTTACCGGGAGTGTCAGTGTTGCATGATATGATATGATATGGCATTTGTAACGCGCCTATACACAAGTGTTTCAAGGCGCGACGAGGCAGGGAAGGGGGAACACGGGGAGACAGAAAACGATCCTACTAGGCCAAGTGTCTTTCAGATCGCGCAAGTGCATGGGTAGGGGGGGCCGGAAAAGTGCAAGTGCAATGCGCCACTCTAGCCGGTTTGCCCGCCCATAGTAGCTCGAGGACCATGCTTTTCAATCTGTTCAAGAAGGTTTGGGGTAGCAATATAGGAATGTTGGTGAATAAGTATAGCAGTTTTGGTAGGATCACCATTTTGAGCAGGGAGGTTCTTCCTCAGAGAGTTAGTGGTAGGGTCTTCCAACGTGTCACTTTTTCTTGTAGGGATTTGACCACCTCTTCGTAGTTGTCTTGGAACACCTCCTGGTGACTTAGTGACATTTGTATCCCCAGGTATCGGACTTTGAATGTTTTCCATGTGAGCTGGAAGTCGTCTGCAAATGGCTTGGTGGACGGGGTCAGCGGGAATATGATCAATTTTGATTGGTTGATTTTTAATCCGGAGGCCCCTCCGAATTTGTTAACGTCCCTCATGATTGGGTTCAGATTGTCTTCGGGGTCGCGTATGAACAATACTACGTCATCTGCGTATAGGAATATGATGAGCTTGTGTGGTCCTATGATGAGTCCCCTTTGTTGTCGTTGTTCTCTTAGGTTGGAGGCTAGTGGTTCCATTACCAAGATGAAGATCAACGCCGATAGCGGGCAGCCTTGTCTGGTGCCTCGTTGGAGCCCTATGGGGGCCGATTTTGCTGTACCTACAATGATATTAGCTTGTGGCTTGGTATACAATAGTTTGATGAAGCAGGCACCCAGTCCCATCCTGGTGAGTACAGCGAACAGGAACGGCCACTCCACTGAGTCGAATGCCTTTTTGGCATTGAGAAGAACTGCGATTGCCTGTTGTGAGGGGTCTAGTGCTTCAATGACGCTGAACAGTCTCCTGATTCCGAAGGTCGTGTTGCGGCCTGGTATGAAACCTGCTTGGTCTGCAAGCACCAGGGCGGGCATCCGTGGCATCAACCTGTTAGTGAGTACCTTTGCAAGTATTTTGTTATCGAGGTTGAGCAGGGAGTTGGGACGGTAGGTTGCGCAATCCTCTTGCGGCTTGCCGGGTTTGTGTAGAAGAACTACTTTGGCTTCACAGGAGGATTGGGGGAGGACCCCTTTTTCCAATGCCTCGTCGTATACTGCTGCCAGGAGGGGAGCTAGGGTGTTTGCGAATGCTTATAGAATTCTCCTGTTAGGCCATCTGGGCCAGGAACTTTGGAGCTAGGGAGTGTCTTGATGGCCTCCATAATCTCTTCTTATGTGATCAGTTCATTCAATGGTTCACGCAGGTGATTCTCGACCCAGTACAGCTCCGTGTCTTCAAGGTACTCCAGCGGGTTATTTGAGTCACCATTATGTTTGGCGCTGTAGAGATCTTGGTAGAAGAGCCTGAATTCTTCCGCTATTCCTTCGTTGGTGTGAACTATCTCACCTTGCTTAGTCCGAATCCCTTCTATTGGAGGCAGCTTGTTGTCGGCCCTGATTAGGTTTGCTAGGAGGGCGCCGGATTTTTGGCCTTCACCATATTGTCTGACCTGACTGTTGCGATTTAAAAATTTGATTTCGCGATCTGCTGCAGTGCTGAATTTCTGTAGTTCTTCTTTCAGAGCAGCCGTTGTTCTTGGGTCGGCCGTGTTTGTGTTTTGCAGTTCTAGGTGTTTTAGCTTCTCTTCGCTGGTTGCCAGCTCGCGCCTAATGAGTTTGAGGATACCGTTTTCTTTGGCGAGGCAGACCCCTCTAATAAAGCACTTTAGTGTTTCCCAGATTGTGCTAGCGGAAGGGACTGACCCTATGTTGGCTTCGAGGAACACCGTGATCTCCTCCCTCAGTTCACAAGCAAATACCTCATCTCGCATGGAGCCGGTTTTAAAACGCCACCGTTGTAGTGGGGATTTAGGGTTGGATGGGTTGAGGCTGAGGATTATTGGGGAGTGGTCGGAGAGAGTTCTTGGCTGGATGTGGCACGGGCCACTTGTCAGTGGGCCATTCGCTGAGGTGAAAAGATAGTCAGTCCTGGAGCTCGTGTTGTGTACCGCGGAGTGAAAGGTGTAGTCTCGCAGCTCTCCATTGGATGCCCTCCATGCGTCTTTCAGGTCGAATGCGCTGCAGATTTCTTTTATTTGACGGCAGGCTTTGCATAGGGGCTGTGGAGTGGACCGTGATCTGTCCCTCGCTGGGTCTAGCAATGTGTTCATGTCACCCCCCCAAATTATGGTTGCGGGGTCTTGGGGGGGAAAGATGGGTTATTACCCAGCCAAAGTTGTTGGGGCCATCCACATTTTGTGCATAGGAGTTGACGAGGGTTATTTTTTGGCCTGCTATGATGCCACTTACTAGGATAGCTCTCCCCTCGGTGTCTTTTGCAGTGCGAACAAACCGGAAGCTGGTCCTCCTGTGTATAAGAATTGCGGCGACTCTGGAGTAGGATTAGTATGAGGAGAAGTATCTGTGGCAACCCCAGCTCTTAGCCCACTGGTGATCTTTCCCTGGTAGTAAGTGTGTTTCTTGAAACATAGCTACGTCCACTTCATGTCTTCTTAGATACTGCAGGATTTTCCTGGTTTTAGATGGGATATTACCTCCTCTTATGTTCCAGGTTATGACTTTGAATGGAACGGGTTAAAGTTTATATTGATCCGCTCTTTGTTTTCACTGATCGATAATGCTGAGGCTAGGTTTGGCCTGATGTTATGGTCGTTGCCTGGAGGTTCATTGGTTGGACGGTGTAGTAGAGTTGATGGTGAGCCATTGGGTGGAGGGTGGCATGGAATGGGTGGCGCAAAACCTTCCTAGTTCCCTTGGTGAGTACTGTCCACGGGCAACCCCTAACTGGCCCGTATAGCTTTCCTCCCTGGTGTGTGCAATCCCCAACTGGTCCACAGAAAGGTCCCTTGTCAACAAAAACGAACAAATGGCGGTCCATGGCGTAGCCATGCCATTGAGTGAACTTCACCCATTAACTGAACTTTGTAGAATAAACAGATGCTGTGCTACGGGTGCCTGAGGCCTCCCAAGTGTCCCAGCCCCGAGGTGTGCTGATCGCAGTTGTTCCGGTGTCTTTTGTGATGACAATTAACCTGCTGTATAAATCTGATTGTGTAGACTATGGTGGATTCCTGTTGTTTCTGTCTCTTTGAGGCCTGAGGCGGTTGGGGTTTTGATCCGGGCAGCTTATCTGGTCAAGGAATCTGTCTGCCTCGTCAGGAGATTGGAAGAAGTGGACCCTCTCGTTATGTTGCACTCTGAGCCGTGCTGGGAAGAGCATCGAGTAGACCATTTGGCTGGCTCGGAGTCTCTGTTTAATGGCAGTGAATGATTTCCTCTGCAGCTGTACCGTGGGGGAGAAATCGGGATAAAAGTGAATTTAATCTCCATCATGTAGGAGATCCCCCTCCTCCCTGGCCAGTCTAAGAATGGCATCGTGATCCCTGTAGTGAAGTAGTCTTGCGATGATTGGTCTGGGCGGAGTGCCGGGAGCCGGTCTGGTCATTGGTATCCTGTGTGCCCTCTCTATTGTGAAGAGTTGGGATAGGGCGTCGCGGCTGAAGAGGGATATGCAGAGGGACTCTACATAGTCCTCCATCTTCACTTGTATTTGATATTCTCTCACTCCGACTATGCAGATATTATTTCTCCTTGAGCGGCCCTCAAGATCTTCGCCCTTGGCCATGGTTGCTTTCATTTGGGCTTCCAGTTGAGAGACTTTGCCTGATAGGGTTGTTGTGGTATCATCAGTGTTGGATACTCTCTGCTCGACCTCGTTCAGGCGCTCAGAGTGGGTGTCTATGCAGTGTTGAAGGAGATCAACTTTGGAGGCTAGCCCATCCAATTTGGTGTTCAAGCTTCCTATGCCAGCTTTTAGATCAAGAAGGATTTCATTGATCTCGGACGGGTTCTCGCTTGTCTCCATCTGGCGAGAACAGCCTGACACTGGCATTTGGTCCTTCTGTTGTTGAGGTACTTTTGTAGTCGTGCCACTCTAAAAGTTTAATTTCTTTTGGGTTTTATCAGTTTTCCCCATTGCGATTGAGGGTTATAATGATGTGTGGTGGATTGGGCGTTTAGTCTGCTCCTTTTGGAGTGCTCTGGAAACCCACCGGCAAGGCGGGGGGATCTTCTGACTTGTAAGGCGAGTGTGAATGCTGCTGGATGGCAGGATGACTTTCTTGTATAGTGGTGCCTCGAATAGTGTGGTAGCTTCTCTTTGAAACCTGAGCTTCGTTTGCTTAAAGGTGATGCCAGCTCTTGGCCCGTGTGGTCAGACACTCTGAGACCTTCTCTCTCCCAGACGGGGGAGTGGCTCTGTGGGTGATCAGTAGGCAGTTGCTTTGTGGCAGCAGTTTGCGGTGGTGGACACTGAGTGTTTTTATGTAGGAGGGAGCTTATGGGCTTCCTAAGTGGTCGGTATTTTGTAGAAAAGTCTTGTGCTGGTAGAGGGAGGGGATTGTTCTTTATGGAAGGCTCGGCTCTCTTTGCTCTTGAATATTGCTGTGTTAATGCCACAAGAGGAGAGCAAATCTCTTGAGGTGGGGGTGGCGTGCAGGGTTGTACCACCACCGATGCGTGGCGTAGATCGCCTCAATGGCAGTAAGGCGGCCGTTATGTAGGGCTGAGCCACGGCTATCTCAACGCCAGTCGCGAAG
This sequence comes from Ambystoma mexicanum, assembly GCF_040938575.1. NCBI lineage: Eukaryota > Metazoa > Chordata > Amphibia > Caudata > Ambystomatidae > Ambystoma > Ambystoma mexicanum. Next base: position 549,621,493 of record NC_090932.1, read on the forward strand.
GTGCCGGCGCCCTGCGCTCCGTGGTCCTAACTACCTCGATGTGGATGGGTGGGGGGACTCTGCTTTGCTGGTGTCCCGGGCGGCCTCGCCGACTGTGCCTGTGTGTGCGGGAGGGGGGGTGCCCAGGCTGGCCTCGATGTCACTGACCTGCTCTGACTCCCCCCCTCTCCTTACCTCCGTGCGCGGCTGGTCTCGGTCTCCCTCCTCACCGGCGAGCGTGGTTCTCCGTCAGCGGGGTCTGCTCCGGACAGCGCGGCACTCCGAGGTCGCACCAGGAGCCTTCGCCCCCAGCTCTCCCAACGGGTCGCAGGACTCTGCCGGATTCCGCGGCCGATGATGTGGATACGACGAGGGGGGGAGACTGCCTGTCCTCCACTGAGCCGCCTTGGCCTTCGGCGGCACCCCCGACCTGCGGTGGCGAGGTCCTCCACTGGTTCAGCGGCTGCAGAACGCTTTTTCTCTCTCCACGCCCGTCTTGCCGCAATTATCTCAGGGCATCTCTGCTGGATCATGAGTGCTTGGGGATCTTCTGGGGGTTTGGGGCGGCAGCAAGTGGCCCGGTGCCTCGTTAGGTGAGCCGTCCGAGGCAAGGCCTCAAGGCCACGCCGGTCGTTCAGAGGCAGGGAAAGGTTTTTTTTGCCTCTGTTTTCGGGGGGATGATAGCTGGCAGCTCCAAAGGCAAAGAATCGGGAATGTAGTTCGGTAAAAACCACCGGAACAGCAGGATTATTCAGGATTAATGCGGGGCATGTACGGGAGCTCAGACCAAGGCGGCCATCTTGGTTGGCTCTCTAGCGCCCTCTGTTCAAGAGTGACTTGATGTAAATCCTGAAAGCAAAGGACCAGGAAGGAAATGTTGTGACTCCTGAAATCCAGGATCCAGAAGGGACCTATTGTACAAACTGATAAACCCTTGGTTTTGGAGGAGGGATCTGCTGTAAACTCAGAGGCAGCTAATGGCCAACCAAAACTTGCCAGTGAATGTCAGGCTGAGGGAGAGCCTGGTGACCTAAGACTCGGAAACCTGAGCCCTGGAAACACAAAATGAAAGAAGATAGGCCTGGAGGAGACACCATACAGTGGGTAACTGCTGCAGGCACCTCTCCAGAACAATACTTATATTTTGTTGCCTGAGAACATGGATGGACTTCAAAGAGTATGCGTTGGACTTGTGTTGGTAATGCTTTTGGGGTTATTATGTTCCAGAGTAAGGTCAGCCAAGGACCTGAATGACTGCTTAAGAGAAGCCTTGTTATTGAGGTTGACTAACAGTTGTAATCTGCATACTAATGATGTGTACATAAACGGCAATATGGGTAGATTCTCTGACCCTGGAGGTTGTGGAGTGCTGGAGTGTGAGGTTGCCTGGTATGGGTTTGAAAAGGGGGCAGTTAGCTTGAGCAACAGTGGCAGGTGGTTGTATGTAAAGGCGTGCCTTGTGATGTGCAGAAAAAAATGAACATAAGAACTTAAATAAACTTACCTTGAGATGTACCATGTTGAAAGAAGGTGCTTATTAAAACACTAACCCTATGGCACTCTCTTTACAAGATTAAGCTGTCCCAGGAAGGGCTAACATTTATAAAGATTAGGAATTACTTTGTGTTGATCTATTGGAAGAATGAAAAGCCAATAACCATTTAGTTTGCTAGCCTTCCCTGACACTGTTTTAAATAGAAATTCCTTTTTCGTTTTATGATTTTCCCCAAATTCCAATTAAGCTGTCACTAAATAAAGATCTATTGAACCACCCTTTAAAAGTGAGGTTTATCATTGCCTCGAGTTCCCCACATAGTATATTAATGATTCTGGGCATGCCTGACGTACATGCCATTTGGAGGCATCTAGGTTGTTCAGGGAATTAGCACATTTATAGCTTCGGTCTGCTTTGCTTTGATTTACTGGGCAAACTCTATGTGACATCACTCCTGATGAGTAATGAACATTCAAACGCACCCCAACCCCCATGCATTGTTTTTGTCCTGCCTGTGAGTTTGTATTGTGCCTAATACATTGTCTGCAACCTGACTGACAGGTTGACTGGTGAAGTGTGGAAGAACCATATTTTGCAGACAGAGCTGCATGGCTTTGGTGAGTTTTTCAGCATTTTCTTGGACTTGTGGTCTCCTTTAGTCTTATATTGTTTGGCACAACAAATGCCAGACTGCAATGGGTGAACTTGGTTAACATTGTTGGTTTGGACAGGTGCCTTCAACGTACGGCTATGTTGGGCATGACAGATAGATAGGCCTTTATATAGGGTGACCAGATTTTGAAAATTAAAAACCGGTGCAGGCCGGAAGCATAAAAGTAGGACTAGCACTCCAAGCCCATTCAAACTACTCCCCAACTCTGTCACGCCCCCCCACACTCCCCCCCCTCCCCCCTGCCTAGCCCCCAATGGGCCTCCCCATGCGATCACACTACAGGGTTACAGAATTATGTCACTAGAGTGCTATGAAGAGCTTTTGGTTTGGTTGTTGTTACTGACTTTCCTACGAATTATTTGTAACCATTCTGTTGGCGCAATCAGTAAATGCGTATGGGTACGAGCAAAAAGGTTGGAGGTTCAAGGCTGCCCTGGGTCTGGCCGGATCTGACCCGACAACCGCTGGTCTCCCGACGAAGTTCCGCTTTAGGGCAGCACCCGCCCTGGAGTCCTGGTGTGAACCGCAATGGGAAAAGAAGGGAATTGGGACATGCTCCCGCCTGGGTGTGAGAAGCACGGTAAGGACCGCCGCTGCTTCTCTGCTACATTGTGCTCCTGCCTGGGGGAGAAAGAAGTGGCAAGGACTGCCACTGCAGTCATGGCGTACGGGGGAGAGGGGCGCAGCAAGGACTGCCACTGCATTGATGAGCAGTGAACTCTTGCCTGGGGGAGAAGAAGGGCGCGGTATAGACTGCTGCCACAATAACTTGTACCCAAGCTCCCCAACTGCCAGCCTGTGCCTGACAATCGTTGGCTGTACCAATGAGGACCTGCCTGAAGACAGGCCAATGCTGCCAGAGAGCCCGGATCATTCTTCTCCTCTAGCTTGCCTATCCTTGTGGTCCTGCTATGCAGCGTGGGCCAGGAGCAGGGACAGTCTATGCTTCCATCATCACTTGGACCTTGCCTATCCTTGCTGCCCCACTGGAAAGCGTGGGCCAAGAGCGGGTTTGGCATCTTCATTTCACCACTTTTGCCCTGCTGATCCTTGCGGCACGCTGCGCAGCATGGGCCAGGAGCAGGTCCTGCTTGATGTGGGAAAGGGGCAGAAGGAAAGAGTCTTGGTGGGACAGCGGATTCTTGGGAACACCATTCTGTTCTCCCTTCAGAGAGTCCTGCTGAAGGTCCTCATTGCTTCCCCATGGTTGCTGCCACAACATTGGTGCAGCCCGAGTGCAGCCACCAGCCAGCCCCAACATCTCGCTGTCGCTGTGTGTCGTCATGGACTGCCGCTGGCCAAGGACTGATACCGCAGAGCAGATGTGGCCCCCGGTAACATGGGTGTGACTTTGCCTGTGTGCGGTCTAGGGACATTTTGTTCAAGGACTAATAAAAATGTCACCCCTTTCATGTGTATCCCAGTGGCGCAAGAGACAGTGATGGACCTTGACTCTGTGCTCCTGCCCATCTAGTGGGCTTAAACTGGCCGCAGTCAAAGTAAACTTTGTTGTCCGCATCCATGTAAATATGTAATGTACTGTGTTGTGTTTGCCTTTGTTTTGTTTTATACTCCCGGCATGGAATGTTATAACCTGAAGCCCGGCTCGTGCAGTCACGTGCATAATGAGTAACATGTGGTAGGCCTGTCATGCCTCCAATAAAAGGGGCTCCTTGTGGCCCATGACGGCGAAGACCATGTGTAACCAGCCTTACTGTGACAAGTCCAATCAGACCATGAAGAAATCCAACCCACAACTGCACACTCAACCCGAGAAGATGAAATAATGAGGCTCAAGCCTTAGTATCCAATAATCACTGCTGATGGATAAAATCTGTCAGCAAGAAGAAGAAAGAAGAACCATGAGCCAAATAAGCACCATGCGTCAGTCAGTGCCATCTGACCCTGTCTGTGTTTCTGCTGCGCGACCCCAGTGCCAACATATAGGCAGAGGGGCTGCCTTCATCATAGCGTGCTGGCACCCATACCCCCATAACAAACGGGTAAACTGTTTATTATGAAATAAATGTCAGCTGGAATCCCCAAATCGGGACGTGTTTTTTAAATGAAAAATACTCTCGGGATGGGAGCCTGGACGCCTGATCCCCCTTTCTATATATAGTATATGTTCAGAAGCACACATTGTTATGTTGGGTGGATTGGATTCCGCCTATGTTAAGGACGGAGCCTTTTCTTCCCAAGGTTGCACGGCAATCAATGGAATGCTTCCCATTCCTGTGGCTACATTTCTGCTTTTGCTTCTGATTCTCATCCGCAAAACCGGGGACTCCGGCTTTTGAGGTTGTTCTACCACTTCTTGGCCTAGTGGATGTTCCGTGGGTGGGTGGAGATGGCCATATGGTCCTTGTTTGCCGGTCTGTCTTCGGACACTGGTCTTCATCATGAGGCGGCCAAACCTCCTTTTCCCCTCGCTTCCAACGGCATCCCGGTTTCATTTCTATGACAAGACAGGAGGCTCGCATTATGCTTATCTTTCTTTAACACTGCTATATCAGCATTTCAAAACTTCAACTTTTAACTTTTATGTTTTGGTTTTTCTTACATGTTACTTGGGGAAAAAACAAAGCAGGAAGTTACATGTTTCATCTCTCAACTGAATCAACTAGGTTTTAGAAACCACGCTTCCCATAATCCTGAGGCCCTTTGTAGTCCTGACCTCTACTCCCACACCAATCAGTGGCCAGATAGGGGTATAAACACTGGCTCCCCTAAGTCCATTCCTCTTTCCTTTTGCTGCCATACTGAGATAAGTGTTATGTCTCATGTTTCTGTTTCTTAAATTATCGTTGTCTATTATGATTTAGTCTCTAAATGTACTCATTATCAATGATAGTTAGCGGATAGACTAACAGGTGTTTGATTGATGGCTGTCGAGAGCTTATTTTACAGCGTTTGTACCGTTGTATAGGAAGCGCACGCGCGCGTGCGCGTGAGTATTACCAGTGTTTTCCCCCATCATGCTTTTATTTCAATTCTAACAGGAACGAGAGTGAGGAGAGGCGGGGCGGAGCCGCGGGCAAAGCAGCTCGCTTCTGGAGCCGCCCCGTTCTCCTCTGGCGTAGCCGAAGTCTTCGCCCGCGAAGGCTCTAGGACCCTGCGGCAGGCTACATTATACGCGTGTGCGCGGAGGCGGCTCGCACCGCTGAACGCGCAGGGCTTTAGGACCCAGTAAAGCAGGTTCAGCCTCCCGGTATGCTCCACGTTCTCCTAACGCTCGCTTTTCGAGCGTACACAAAGCGAAACGGAGCAGAGGGTCGTGTGAGTCAGTACCTGAGAGGAATTTAAAAAAAAAAAAAAAGGGAAAGACATTCCTTGGTGGCATCTGTTGAATATACAGAGAACGTGAAACAGTTCACAGATAGGCTAGAAGGCGCAGAGTGCACAGGAGGTAAACTCTTTAGAGCCTTAATTTTCAGCTGACCCCAAGAAGTTAGCGCTGCTAACAGGATTCAATGGCTCACTCATCGCACCCGAGAGATTCCCAGTCCACCTCACCAGATTGGAGTGAACAAGAGTGGGAGGAAGAACCCACCTGGCAAGACACAGACTTATCCCTCAGCTTCAAAAGGGTACTGGGAGATTCACTTTCTCAAGCAGTCTCCCAAGGGGTGCAACCTTTGACTGAAAGGTTAGAAATGCTCGAAGCATGCATGGCTGAGCAGCGGGAACAGCTGGCGGCCAGGAAGAGACGGGCCGACAGCCCTGGAGAGGGGACGTCAGCTGGACACCCTCAGAAGAAGGTTGAAAATAAGGGAGGTAAAAAAGCCTGGAAGAGCGCTGACTCTTTGACCCCCTCGGGCACAAAAGATAGGGTTGACTCTGTTCCCCAAAGTGAAAGCGACCCAGTCGCCAGATTGAAAGAAGCCTTTCTAGCAACATTAGCAGATGGCCACGTCAGACCCCCTGCCCCAGGGGTGGACAATTCAGGGGAATATGAAGAGGGATACGCCCCCGACGACGAAGGCGGCGAGGAAGAAGAGTTCCCTCAGCCAATTCCTCAAACTCTTCCCGAGGAAGAAGACAACGTAATAGATATGTTCGACCCGGAGTCCATTAGACACCCAAAGTCTTCTGAGTGGGTGCCCTCACCCAGAGTGGCATTATACATGTCACAACACATCAGGAAGCCGCTGGACAGAGAAGTTCGATCCCGCATGCGATCAGAATGTCCACGGCCTGAACTGCCCGGGAAGCTGGCAGATACACCAGAACTAGACCCAAAAATGGTCACTTTCGTGACCAAAACAGCACGAGACGTTAGGAAAGGCATCGATCGTGCGTGGAAAGGCTGTCAAGATAAGCTCTTGGACTTAGCGGGTCCACTGGCAAAGATTATGGACCTTGTCGAAAAATCAAAAGATGCTGGTTCCCCAGTAGATATTCACGCCCTAGGTAACTGGGCTCAAAGGGCAGTGTGCTTGTTGGGTAACGCGAACTGTGCGCTCTCTTCAGAGCGTAGAAGAGGCATCCTCCTGAAGATCGACAATAAGCTCAGCGATCTAGCCACGTATGAAGCAGGGGAGGGCACCAAAGGCCTGCTTTTCGGGGAGGCCTTCGCTAAGGAAATGTCTCAATTTGTTGGCACCTACTCTGCCCTCGAGAGAGCGCAAAGCTCTATAAAGAAGATATTTCCCGGTCGTGTTTTTGCTGGGACCGGACGAGTCAGAGGTCGTTCGTCTGGTCGCTACACTATCAAAAAAGGTCTCAAGGTCCACGCGCTCAATATTGGGAAAACCGTCAACAGGACACCTTTTTCCCAGCCAGAGGAAGACATCCAAGAGGCCGCAGCAGGCGGTGAGTACACCAATTGTTCCTATCGGAGGCAGAACTCTCCGTTTTCTGAGAGAATGGCAAGCTTTGTCAAGCGATGCTTGGGTTTTACAAGCAGTAGCGGGCCTTCACCTAGATTTCATAGACATCCCAAAGCAGTCAGAGAACCTGTCCCCATTAACATGCCACTAGAAGAGAAAGCGCTTTTACACAGCGAGTTAAGCAAATTAGTAAAGAAAAACGCAATAGAGCGCGAGAGCACAGAAAGTCAGTTTTTCCTCAGCAATATGTTCCTGGTGCGCAGAGGGGAAAAGATTTGTCCAGTAATAAATCTAAAAGAATTGAACAGTTGGCTGCAATACAACCATTTCAAGATGGAAGGCATCCATCTCCTCCGAGACCTATTGCGTTCAGGAGATCGGCTAGCCTGTCTAGACCTCAAAGACGCCTATCTAGCGATTCCGATAGCAACTGCCTTTCGGAAGTATCTCCAGTTCCAATGGGAAGGAGAGATTTGGCGCTTTGCATGCCTGCCGTTCGGGCTGGCGTCCGCACCGTGGGCGTTCACGAAAGTGATGAAGCCAGTAGCTGCAGCTATCAGGGAGAGAGGTATCCGTATGATTATCTATCTGGACGATATCCTGGTGATGGGATTCAGCAAAGAGACCCTAACAAGAGATGTGCGGTGGATTTTCAAGTTCCTATCATCTCTGGGATTCTTAGTGAATTTAGAGAAGTCCCAATTAGCACCAGTTCAGAGGTTGGAATTTTTAGGCTTCACCATAGATACCGTGAAAGCGACTCTAGAGCTTCCAAGTCACAAAGTGAGAGCGATAAAGAAGGAGCTCAGGACAGTGATTGCAAAGCGAGTAATTTCGCTTCGGAACCTGGCCAGAATAGTAGGCCTGCTTGCAGCCTCCATTCAGGCCATCTTCCCGGTACCGTTACATTATCGAGCGTTACAGAGGCTCAAGATCAAGCATCTTCGCGGAGGCCTAAAATATCAGCTAGTGAACCTAGACCAAGAAGTCATGACAGAGCTACGGTGGTGGCTGGAGAACATGGAAGCCTGGAACGGGCAAGCGATCTTCGGAGATGTTCCAGAACTGACCATCGAGTCAGACGCAAGCAGGTCAGGTTGGGGAGCCAGGTGCGAACAAGCCCAGACAGGCTGGAAATGGTCCGGCGAAGAGTTGAATCTCCACATAAATTGTCTAGAACTTCTTGCAGGCTCCTTCGCAGTTCGGGCATTCACGAAGGACAAAATAAGATGTTGCGTATTGTTCAAAATGGACAACATCTCAGCAGTCCGCTACATCAACAAATTAGGGGGAACGAGATCCAGAATGCTAGCGGAATTAGCGAAAGATTTCTGGCATTATTGCCTTCAGAACGACATTGCGGTGACTGCGGAATATCTTCCAGGGAGCCAGAACAGTATAGCAGACTGGAACTTTCGGTATCTTGTAGACTCCAGCGATTGGAAGCTACACCCTCTAGTTTTCAAGCGCCTGCAAGACATATGGGGACCCCTAGACATAGATCTGTTTGCGTCCAGACTGAATGCGCAGACGCAGAAATATTTCAGTGCAGGATAGATCCAGGAGCAGCGGGTACGGACGCTTTTCTACACCCATGGAACGGAGCAGTTCACTATGCCTTCCCGCCATTTGCAATGATCACAAGAGCTCTAGCGAAAGTCTGCAGAGACAAAGCGGAAGTGGTGATGGTGCTACCCTGTTGGAGGGCGCAGGCCTGGTTTCCAGTAGCGATGGAACTTTCTACGGATTTTCCGAGGATAGTTCCGAGCATCCAGGACCTTCTACTCGAACCGACCGGTCGGGTTCACCCGCTCATAGAAACGGGTTCCCTGCAGCTGATTGCCTGCAGGGTTTCAGGAGAAGATGGAACTTGCCAGGAATTTCGAACATCGCTGCAGATTGTATCCGAGATTCCTGGGCGCCTTCCACCATTAGGAGCTATAACACAGCTTGGAACGGTTGGGCGCAGTGGTGTTCAGAACACAGTCTGGATCCCATTTCAGCACCTCTAGTGAGCATCCTGAACTTTTTGGCTTCGAAATTCCAGGAGGGTTCTGCTTACAGAACGATAGGAGTATACAGATCCGCAATTTCAGCAGGGCACAAGAAAATAGAAAATAATCCAGTAGGAGAGCACCCAGCAATCTTACGGCTCCTCAAAGGTATAAAACTGAGAAAGCCGCCAGAGCCAAAGTTTGCAGTTTTATGGGACGTTAGAGACGTTTTTCAATTATTCCTTAGGTGGCCGGAAAATGAAGCTTTATCACAACTATCAGGCAAATTAGCTATGCTTCTATGTCTAGTAGCGTGCAGGAGGGTGCCAGACGTGAAAGCATTGGATCGATAGAAAAGATATTTTATCCAGAAGGAGTAGCGTTTACTATCGCGAAAAAAACAAAGACCGACTCCAAACTAATTTCCTACCCATATTTTGCAGAGAATAAGAAATTATGCATAGCTCAATGTATCAAAGATTATGAAGCAGCTACAGCGCATCTCAGACCGCGCGGCGTAACTCAGTTGCTTATAGCGCGTAGGAAACCTCACCACGCAGTAGCGACAGCGACCATTGCGAGATGGGTGAGGGAGGTCATGCAGTGGGCAGGGATAGACTTATCCTTATTTGGTGCACATTCCGCTAGGAGAGCAATGGCTTCTAGAGCGTTTGCGACAGGAGTAGCCCTACAAAATATTATGAAATCTGCTGATTGGTCTTCTGAATCCACCTTTAAGACTTTCTACTTCAAGCCAGTATCTGATATACCGAATGGAGTAATAGCAGGCTTTGTACAAGCATAATGCGAGCCTCCTGTCTTGTCATAGAATAAGGATTGCCAACGCTAATAGCTGAGGAAAGTCTTCATTCTATTAAAGACAAGGAGGCGAGCATTATATCCCACCCTAATGTATGAAACAAATGAGAGCAATGACTGAGCGAATGAAAACTGTCATGCATGATGTTCCATTTGTAGTTCATTCCCGCCGTCATATGATTTTTCTGTTCTCATAGGAGACGATCAGAAGGCGACATGAGCAAGTCAGGATATGCACCGAGGATCTTCTGGCAAGTTGTCCCGTTGGACCGAACAGTCAAGCCAGCTGCGGATCGAGTGCAGGCCTTATGGATTGTGTTAGACATTTTGAGGGACTATCTGTACTTCTAGAACTCTGATGGCAAAGGAAAGAGGAATGGACTTAGGGGAGCCAGTTATTATACCCCTATCTGGCCACTGATTGGTGTGGGAGTAGAGGTCAGGACTACAAAGGGCCTCAGGATTATGGGAAGCGTGGTTTCTAAAACCTAGTTGATTCAGTTGAGAGATGAAACTTGTAACTTCCTGCTTTGTTTTTTCCCAAGTAACATGTAAGAAAAACCAAAACATAAAAGTTAAAAGTTGAAGTTTTGAAATGCTGATATGGCAGTATTAAAGAAAGATAAGCATAATGCTCGCCTCCTTGTCTTTAAAAGAATGAAGACTTTCCTGAGCTATTAGCGTGGGCAATCTTTATTGTTCCATCTGATTGTCAAATTGCTATGTTGACAAATTGTGTTTTTAAGCCAAAATTCAGTTTTCTATGGGAAATCTGGATTTAAGCTGCTCTCTCAGTGAAATCTCCATTTACCACTCTTCCGTTTTCAGAATACAGAAGGAAACTACAACTGAGCGTGTGCGAGCATTTGTGAAAGTGAGTGAATTTTTAGAGGTCGTATGCACGTCCAAAATATTGCTAAATTTACCCATGTCAATTCTAATTTTCAGAGAAATAAATCTGCATTGTATTAAAAGAAATGTATCATAAAAGACAATTCCTTGCATTTAATACAAGCAAAAGATTGTCTTTTTTTCACTTCTATATACCTTGTGAAATCGTTAACCAATGTGACAAGTCACATACGTTTTTGCTGTACGTGCCAGTCTGATGAACACATTAGATTCTTTTGTATTTTAAACATGCACGTGTACAGCACTACACCTTTCACATCCAAAATAGTGCATGCATTTTGAAGGGCTAAGTAGTTTAGACTATGCAAAAAAGTAAGCATGTTATCTATCATCATCCAGCACAAACACACAAACACCCTGACATCACTATGACTGATCTCTTTTTCAGGTACTGTAATGAAAGGAATTTGGCAGTGAGCCCTCAGGGGGGAAACACCGGCTTGGTAGGAGGCAGCGTACCAGTCTTTGATGAGATTATCATTTCCATGTCCCTCATGAACCAGATAATCAGCTTGGACAGCATCTCTGGTAAGAAATATATGCCTTTATCAGGAATGTCATTCCAAAAGAGACTCAATCAAAGAACAGATTGGTGAAGGGAGCAGATGTCTGGCTGGTGTTGCGGTATAATGTTTGGTGGCCAGCTCAAGTGGTGGGAGAGTGCTGCCTTATGCCAGGAGAAAGACTATCAGTAGTGATCAGTCCAATTCAAAGAGATAACGTGTTACTGGGCTGATGCTCTGTTCATAGTAGAAGTCCCGTTGGATTTCAGGAAGTGAAGCTGCCGATCACCATTAGTTGCAGTAATCCTAGTTACATTAGTGTGCAAAGCAATCGCTTTACAGTGTTACTGCAAGATTTCATTACAGGGCAATCAATAAATGATTACTATTGGCTGGCAAGGAATAGATACTGTACTGAATTAGTAAATTCTAAATGTTTTAGTGAAATTGTTGGCATGCACTGTTTGCGATCAGGATGTATGATTTCTGGTGTATAATAGTATTATTAATTCCTGCTGTTAACCTTAGGCGATTGGTGGTCAATGTTTAACAAGAAAAATAGTAATGTCGAGAGAAGAGCTGCAATATTGATTTGTTCTGTGTTGAAGAAACATGTCTTGTTGTATTGCAGGCACCTTGGTTTGCCAGGCAGGCTGCATCTTAGAGAACCTAAATCAGTACCTTGAAGACAGAGACTTCGTCATGCCTCTTGATCTTGGATCAAAAGGCAGCTGTCAAATTGGGGGTAATGTGGCAACAAATGCAGGCGGTTTGCGTCTTTTGAGATACGGGTCGCTTCATGGGACGGTTATCGGACTAGAAGTGGTAAGAGCACACCTTATCAACTACTTGGTGTTACCAAATGCACTGTCTTTCTTTATTACTAGAGTAGCACATTTTTGGTCAGTGTTTGCCCACTGACATTTTATGCTAGTACATAGTGTAGTTATGGTTAAGTGTGATTGTCTATAGAGTTTCTGAAAATATTATAATTTCCTAAGAATTTTTTAACCCTGCCATGAACAATTCTGGAAACAATCCACAATATCATTTTGAGCGAGCCGCTCCTACATAGAACATTTTGTAATTTTTCATGGACCGCTTCATTTAAAAAAAAAAATGTTGTAGTTGCTTTTAACAGGGGGTAAAAAAAAATGACCCAAATAACTCAAAATCTGCCACTTAGATGTTCAAGATTTTTGACATGCACCTAGATCTTATGTGGGATTGATGCCCTGAAAACATTTTTGAGAATCGAGGTGCCAATTTTGAGATATTTATCTTTTAAAATGTATCTATATTTGTATAGGTAATGTGTTACTGCTATCAAGTTTGTATCCATTATAAAACATTTTACTGCAATAACCCGATTGTACAGACAATAGGACATGCGCTGAATGTATCTTTCCCATATGTGACAATTGTGCATGTCATTTTCATGTGACTGCATGTTATTTATTCTGCATGTGTTCTGCATGTAAAGTATAGCAGAGCCCTCAACTGTAGACAGTTGCTCTACGGGTTGATAGACCATAATACCCATTCCCGCTCATGTGCTGCAACCCATAGAATACAGCTGGGTCCCACAGAAAATGTGGTCCAACTGTCACATAGTCACTGACAACAGTCATCTCTGCACGATGTTTATAATGTTTTAAACTAGTCATATCTGCTAGAAATTAAATAGTCACCTAATTCTAAATACTAATGTAATGCTCTTTTTATTTTCATGTTTGCACAGACTACGGTCTTCCGAAGGGCCTTCTACCCCACAGTGTGTTAAAGCCATAACAGGGGCAGTAGGTGCTATACAAATATCAAATATTTAACGAGAAAAATAGGGTAGCCCCCAGCGTGTGCAGTGTGGGTTTGGGGCAAGGATACAACAGAAACAAGGAAGAAATCAACTCACACTGTAACTAGACACAAGAGTTAAGTCTATAATATGCTAAATTTACCAAACCAATGTACATTCTGCTCCTAAGGAGTTCAGACTATAGGACAAATGCTGTGGACAACCAACTGGAGTGAAACTGATCATACATTTTTAATGAAACGGAAAAGAGGTAGATTAAAATATCCAGATACACAACATAAATGAAAAATATATAATCCTAGACAATGTAGAGGTTTTTTTGTTTTTTTGTACCTGAATTCTTTAAATACTTACACAGTAAATAAACCAAAATAAGTGATGCCGCAGTGCTGATCGTACCCAAATCAGCACTGCGGCATCCCTCCGTGTTTCAGAAGTCCTTCCACGGCTTCTGCAGCACTCGGATTTGCACTACACCAGGATCCCGTGTAGCCTGCTCAGGCTGTGCACGCTGCCCTACTCCCGAGGATAGCGAGTGACTGCGCCATCATATGAAGAAATCTATTGTCCTGAAGAAGATGGTTTTCAATTATATATAACCATCGAAACTGGTCGACCTGACCTGTTGTGGCCCCTCCACAACATCGTAAGATATCTCCGTAAGAAGGAGGCGATATCTAGACACTCAAGACCACGACCCAGCATTCAATGGGTTTCTAGCACCTCAAGTGCGGACACAGTGATTTTGTCTTCTCTGAACAAACGATTTGTGTGGTTACTCTGATCACCCTTTTTAACGTTTTTAACCGAGACAACCACCCACATGAAAAGGATTTCGAGACATTTGGGTTAATAAAGGAAGCATATGTAAATCCCAATGCCCCTGCAACATTCATGTCAGTTACAAGGCGCTTGAGTCATTACAACGAGCGAGAATTCTTTCCCCTCTCTAAGCAACCTATGACCTGATGGGTGGCTGTCACTTGGCAGAACATTTTCCGATGCTTCACTTGGGTCAGCATAGCTTGTGCTGGAGGCGGAGGAGAAAAACGTGGCAGAAGTGGTCTGCCATTGTACGCCTGCCGAATCACAAGCCATCTATTGTGCCTGGAAGTGCCTCGGAACATCAGCTTTGCCACGTCTTTCTTTGGTGAGCAGTGCTTTAACCTCCTTCGTTATATACAGCCCCCATCGTCTATTCTTTGATGTGCAATGAAACGTCAGTGAACTTTTACTCCATTATATGGAAAAACATTTGATCTCAGAATATCCTGCGTATAGGCCCTGATCATTGTAATTTACAAAAGTGGCAATAGACTACAGCCCAAGAACTATCGCCCAAGTTCTCTCATATTTGGTGCATTGATCCTCCAAGAACTTGTGTGGGCCTCTACTGTTGGTTGTCTGGACACATTTCAATCAGGTCACGGAGCAAGCTTGAGTACTGCCCAGAACTGTTTTGCAATTCATTTACTGCAAGCGCAAGCCCAAAGGGGAAAAAAGTTCTCTATGGGGTCCTCCTGGATATTCCGCAGGTTTTTGACTGCGTAAATAGGGCCATGTTGTGGGACAAATTAAATAAGTTGGATTGCCCTCAAGGCATATTGAGTATATTGATTACCCTCCACTCCGAGACAGACATAAGTCAGAATGGATCAAAACAGTAATACAACAAGGTTGATTAAAATAAAGCAGGGTTTACGCAAAGGTTAAGTTTTAGCACCTTTTTTATTTCTATATAAGTGATCTTGGGGCAATTTAAAAAATATATATTTTTAATATCCCCCTAAATTGGGTAAACTACAAATTAACTATTTGGCATATGTAGACAATGTTGTTTGGTGTGCCTTAACCCCCATCGGTCTGCAGAGAGCCCTGGCAGCGACTAACGCATAATTTTCATCAAAGGATCTTACATTAAATGTAAATAAATAAAAAATGTTAATAATAAATTATACTAAACCGAGGAAAATAATGCATTTAATAGGTTTTTAAATCACATGTGTTTAGAAGTGGTCCAAAGTGTTAATACTGGCTGTCGTTATCTATGCCAGGTGCTCAATTCAGCTAGCTTTGGAAAACTTGCAAAGAAAAATTAAGGTAAATGGAGCCAAACTAATGTTTTGTTGACAGGAAATTTGGTTACTTTTCGATTATTCCTATCTTGAAGTATTACCATAAAAAACAGTCCCTCGCCTTCTTTATGGAGTCGAAAACAGGCTTGTTGCCCAATTTATGGGATACGGCTGAATCGTGTTTTGGAAGAAAAATGTATATTTGCTTCGTGGAACTCGTATTTCAGTCTTGAGGCACGCGGTCAGTTTGATCTCGCTACGCACTCAAGCAGACTGGAAAAAGGTTATGGACAAATGTTTTAATGCCTACCGGCAATTGTGTCTTTTCAGCTCTAAAGGTAGAATTGAATCAGAACTCATGTAGGGCTTTACTTGAATGAAAAAATTAAATGATTGAAGTACTAGAGGCTTATAATATTCTTGAAGATGACCTTATAACTTTGCCGTATAAGGTCAAAAAGAAAATGTTTGAAATAGAATGGATCAACAGTCGAGCCTCAGCGATGAACCACCCTTTTTTTATCACCTCAAGCATGAAATTAAGGCTTCTAATGTGCTCCCCACCTATTTGTTAAAACATGTTTTGAGATATCATAGATATGCGATGTTGCGTTTTAAATTGAATCTATTTTCAACAAGAGAGGTTTCAGGTGCAAGGAAATAAATACCAAGGAATTCCAGACAATGCAAATTCTGTGCTCATGAAGTGGAAACACTGTATCGACTTTTAATTGTTTGTCCAATTCTTCAACCTTGGTGTTCTGTATTTTTTGCTCAATTTGTTTCAAATTCATTTTTTTTAAACTGAATTGTTTTGGGTCAAGATTTTAAACAGTAATGAAATTTCACTGGATATGCGATTTTTTAAAAAAAAATGTGGAGTTGATTTTAAACCAGTGAATGGTTATGGGTCGTTAACCTGTTCTATTTGAATTGGGTGCTTTATGATTGTTGTTTGTTATTTCTATTGCAAAGTTTTTGTGTAAACCATAAGCAATTAACAAATAAATAAATAAGACCGGCAAGTGCCATCTTGTCTACCTCAAGTACACAATTACCCTGCCTGCCGCAACACCATACTACATATTTAGTCTCCAGCTATGGCTTACCATTAGTTATATGCTTATTTTCTTTTCCTTCCCACCCCCTTAACTCCCCCGGAGCCTACACCGCACTGCGTCAAACTGTTCCTCCCCATCACATATTCGCACTTGCACATCCCGTTTTGGACTACCCTCTAACCAGACTGGTTTGGTCCGATATTGTCCATGCAGCCACCAGTTGTCTCCAAGCGTCCAGTCCCCCCCCTCCTCCGAGTCCTTGTTTCTTCCCTGGCTTCTTGCCATACCACTGTTTCCACATTCAATCATTTTATTAGATCTTGCCACCATGCTTGTGCAGATGGTCTATTTAGTGCTTTCCAGCTCATCGCTATTCTGCGCTTAGCCAGTATGTACGCTAGATTCTTTAGTTTGCTCACATGCTTCGCTCTACGAGGCCTTGGGACCCCCCCAACCCCACCAAATAGACATGCCCAAGGGGTACTCACGTCTAAGTTGATCTCCACTTTAGCCCGAACGGACGGGAGAAATATTATTTCTGCCACTTTCCAAGCACCCAGGCCTGCAGCATAGTTGCCAACATTTTGTGGCCAAAAAGATGTAGGATTTTTCAAGTTTCAAAACTAATGCTTTGCATAACAATTACATCACAGGAAAATACAAAACATACATTGTTGGCACCACTGGAGCGTTCTAAAATACACAACCCACCCAACAGCACAAGATGGAAAGATGTTCAGTTGTTAAAAATTTATAATTCTAAATGTACGTTAACACCAATTACCTAACTTCACAGAAGGTAATTACACAGAGCTGGTAGGCAACGTTTGTCACTGCTCTATAGCAGCAGCCCGGGCAATACATATGTATTGCTGCATTGCAAGATAAATAACTGAACAACATGGAGACTGATACTCTCCTCAGTCTGATATGCAGATGATGTGCGATGGTGGAGCACTCTGCCACTTGCCTTCGCTGGTGGTTCATCAAAGGCCTGTCCCGGCCCGAGTGCAGGGCAAAGTCATGTAGCTGTCAGGTCACTGGATCACTCTGCACAGAGCGTTGAACTGAAAAATGTTTACAGAGATTTTTTTATCAGATCCATTTATGTAGTCCATTCATGCAGTGAATCTTTACATTTTACACTCATTGCATGAATGTATTACTTCAGAGGTACATAGAAATGCTGTATTCTTGCTAATTGTATGTCTTGGGGTAAAACTAACTTCTGGTGACATTTAAAATAGGAGTACAAAATTGCTAATCAAATAGGTTTATTTGCTAATCAAAAATATTTTAATTGGCAAATTCTGCTAATCAATTTTTTAAAACTAATTTATGCCTTGTCACGACCATAGGGGTGTGATCCGACAGGACCATGGCTCTGTATTCTGCACATGTCATCATCTATTCCATTCCGGTGAACACATAGTCTAGCCTAGTGCATAGGTTCTGTGGGGCCCTCCACCTATCCACTAACCGAAAGGCCTGCATCAGTGTGCGCAGTGCTTTGGCTGACTGGGACGGGCAAACTAGTTTTTTGTCCAACTTATCCATCGTCGGATCCAGGCTACAGTTAAAATCCCCCCCACCCCTCCGGACTACTGCCCCATCTATATATGAGCTGATCCTTGCGTATAGTGATCTGAAATACGTTGCAGTGTCCTGGTTTGGGGCATACACATCGGAGACAGTCGGAAGAGCTGGCAAAGAAACTGAAGACAAGAGGATATCCAAGAAGAACCATAAAACGGGCGAGGGAGAGGGCACGCAATATACCACGCGATACCACACTAGAACAACATGCCAAAACTATGAATTCAGAGGATAAAATCACTGCATTCTTTACGTTCTCACCTTTTACCAACAAACTAAAACAAGAAGTCCTGAAACTGTGGCCCATTCTAAATGTAGGAGAATCAAATCTGGCCACTCCACGATTTGCCATGAAAAGGAATAAGAACCTAAGAGACTCACTTGTAAAAACCTATAAAGAAAAAAAAATGTACCTGTCGAAACTCTCTGGAATCAAGAAAAACCAACAGGACACACCCCATGCGGGTCATGTACTGCCTGCCCTGGTACCACCAGAACAAAAACTATAGACATCGGCTGGCGTTACCCATGGACACAAAAAGAAATAAACTGCAATACCAAAAATGTTATCTACCTGATTACATGCCCGTGTGCCCTGAGATATGTGAGCGTGACTACCCGCCCAATAAAAACAAGACTGGCTGAACATCGCTCGTGCATACGAACCAAGAAGATCACGGCACCTATGGTAGAACATTACATAGAGAAGAAACACAGCCCCACTGATATCCAATGGACAATTTTGGAAAAAGTGAAGATACCTACGAGAGGAGGAAATATCCACGATTTGCTCTTTAGACGCGAGCAGATGTGGATATACAGACTTAGAACAGACGTGGAAGGCTTAAACGAATCCATGTGCTGGCTAACCCTTGCAACTCTCTAACTATCATTTTCCTCCGTGTGTTGTTGGTACTTGCTGAATTTGTGACATATGTGTGTGATACATCTCTGAGATTCTCTGATGAGTGCCCTCAGTACACTGAGGCAAAACTGTATAAGGTCAAATGTTTTACCTTTTACTTTTTACTCTTTATTGCTTACATACTACCAATACCTGCTTAATATATCATTGATGTTGTGGGTCTCAGAATGTGTATTCCCTTGCTTCCACATATAACATCGACCAACACATAGCATGTATTTTGAGCTACATGATGCCGCATGCGCCCATTATGTGCATCTCTGTTTAGAATCAATCACGTCCCGCACCCTGGGCACAGCCCCCTCTCTTTACCCTTCCGTTCTCTATTTAGTATAACACTTCCCTGAGATCATGTCATTACAGGGAGTGTGGTACGCGGGGTCCGAGCGATCTTATTTACATTATTCATCTATACCTACACAGAAATCTGGATGTGGAGGGTTTTCACTTAACAAATTCCATACTCCGTTGGTGAACAGCTTTATTCATACAAGCCCTGTAAGCTAGACACCATCCTAAGATGGCCACCATGCAGTAGTCCCTTTTCGGTGTCTACCTGTATAGTCTGTTGCCCGCGGACGGCACGTGACGCGAATCATGTAACCTCGATTAAAACAGTGTTTAGAACGGCAGTCTGTTGTTTGTATGCCGGTGTCAGAGCCAACCTCCGAATTACCCTCTTCCTCTTCTAACTCCAACCCTCCAACCTCCTCCTCACCTGTGGCGTTGGTTACCACGGGTTGTTTGTCTCTTCTTCCACCAAAGCGTTTTTTTTGTCAGAGGATAGGGCCTACCCCGGAAGGAAGCCACCCTGACCTAGTACAAAGAGGTCTAGTGGGGGCCTCTCTGCCGGAGCAAGCCAATTGGGGGGAAAAAGCCAGAAGGCATAAAAAAAAACCCTCTCCACTGTGGTGTATAAAGGTCCAATACGTTGGGATGTGCCAAAGAATGATAGTTGGCGCAGAGGAGACAGGCAGCCAAGAAAAACTAAGGGAGGATAATAGGAACTGGAAAAACTAAACGGAGTAAAGGGCAAAAAGAGGGAGGACAGGGAGTGTCCGTAGGAGAGAACAGCAGAAACTAAATCTAAGGAAAAAAACAGGTAAGGAAGGCAGGCGGAGGCTGAACGAAGGAAACACGGTACGGAGAAAACTGCAAGCGTCTCACCCGGAGCCTGACGCGAAAGGGTTGCAACGTGCAGACTTCCGGGTGGGACAGAAAGAAAAAGACGTACCGCGGCGGATGCTGCGGAAACAACTAGACTGCTGCAAGAGGTGTGCGGTGGGATGTGATTGGCGGCAAATGGCAGCCCAGTCTCCACCGCGACCATACACCCCAACGTTGGCGGCGCATGACAGTATGCCCCCTTCTATACCTGGACCACCCAGGCTTACCTGGGTGAAAACGATGAAACCTCTGGGTGAGAAGGGGGGCATGAACAAAGGACCCCGGTTCCCAGGAATCCTCTGAACGAGGATATCCTTTCCAGGCCACCAGATATTCTAGTCTTCCCTTTCTAAATCTGGAATCCCTAATGTGGGAAACTTCGTATTCTTCCGGGATGGGGGCGGGAACCGAAGGAAGGTGGAGATTTCTGTTCTTGGGGATATTGGGATCAGCAGAACATAGGAGAGAAGAATGGAAAACTGGGTGTATACGTCTCATGTCTTTGGGAAGCCTGAGTTTAAAGGTTACTGGATTAATCCTTTGATCTTGAACGGGGCCACGAAACAGGGGGGAAATTTAGTAGGGTGTAGCCAACGAGGTAGGTACTTAGTAGATAGCCATACGCGGTCACCTTCTTTCCACAGGGGACAGGGCTGACGGTGACGTTCGGCCTGCGTCTTATAACTTTCCCTAGCCGAGGCCAAACTGGTCTGAGCGCTCTTATGGGCGGTGGAGATGTCTGCTAATGTGGACTCAATTGAGGGTATGTTGATAGGGGAACCGAATAAGGGAAGAATTCCCCGGGGATGGACCCCGTAAGTACAGAAAAAGGGGCTAAGGTTGGTAGCCGTGTGTACCGAATTGTTATAGGCAAATTCCGCGATGGGAAAAGGGATACCCAATTGTCTTGGTGATGGTTGATGTAACACCTCAGATATTGCTCTAAAGTGGCGTTAAGCCGTTCAGTCTGGCCATTGGTCTGGGGGTGAAACCCCGAAGACAGTGCTCTGTTAATATCTAAGCGATGACACAAGGCTGTCCAGAATCGAGAAGTGAACTGACTCCCCCTATCAGATATGATCCTCTCAGGGAGTCCATGTAATCTGAATATATCCCTGAGGAATACCTCAGCTAACACCGGAGCAGTAGGGATCCCAACCAAAGGGGAGAAATGGGCTAACTTGGTGAAAGAGTCAACTGTGACCATGAGACAAGTATAGCCCTGGGAAACAGGCAAATCCACTATAAAGTCCATCGAGATCAGGGACCATGGTCGTGATGGTGTTTCAGGTTGTTCTAGTAACCCCAATGGTTTACTTACAGAGACCTTGCTTTGCACGCAGACTGGACAGGCCTTCCAATACTTCCTGACATCCTTAGACAAAGAGGGCCAAAAGAAAGTACGAGACACTAACTCCAAAGTACCTTTCTGTCCTCGGTGACCGGCTGTCACATGGTTGTGACACCAACCCAGAACCTTCAATTGTAAGGCTCGCGTGGGAACAAACAACTTCTGTTTGTACCATAAGAGCCCTTCTGTCCTTCTTAGATCTTGTCTCTTATCTAGAGGTAACTGGTCTTCCATACTCCTCGTGGTGGCAGATTTCAACTCTTGCAGGAATGTCGATATGATACCCACTATCCTATTGCGGGGGAATAAGGTCTTCTGCTGGCGGAGTGGCAGGCACACCTGGGGTATTCCGCCGGGAGAGTACGTCAGCGAGGCCATTTTGGGAACCAGGGATGTAAGTTATGATAAAGTCATATTGACTAAAGAAGTGCGCCCATCGTGCTTGCCTAGAATTGATACATTCCATTCCCCGGAGTACCTTCAAATTCTTATGATCGGTACGCATAATAAAGGGTGATGCACTACCCTGTAGCAAGTGTCTCCACTCCTCGCAGGCAGTCTTGAGCGCTAACAGTTCCTTCTCAATAACCGAATAATTCTTCTGACTCACTGCCAAGGTCTTAGAGAGATAGGCCACCGGGTAGTCAATTCCCTGATGTTCCTGGAGTAACACGACCCCCAACGCTTCGGCGGAGGCGTCGGCCTCCACTACAAACGGTTTAGCCTGATTGGGTTGACGTAGCACTGGAGCAGTACAAAACAACTTCTTTAATTGCTCAAAAGCGTTGTTCGCCTGTTCAGTCCAAATAAAAGAACCAGCTTCTTTCTTGAGTAAAGCTGTAATTGGTAACACTATCCGAGAAAAATGACTGATGAATTTCCTGTAGAAATTTGTCATACCCAGGAACCGTTGAACTTCCTTCAAAGAGGTGGGTGTGGGCCATTCCAGGATGGCAGATACCTTCCTTGGATCCATAGAAATTCCTTCCTTTGAAAGTATATATCCAAGATAGGAAATAGAGTTGGTCTTGAAAACACACTTCTCGGGGTTCACAATAAGGCGGTTGGTCCGAAGGCGATCTAATATGGTTCGAAGATGCTGGTCGTATTCTTGTAAGGATCGAGAAAAAATCAGGATGTCATCTAAGTAGACTACAGTATAGATGAAAAGGACATCCGAGAACAGTCGATCCATGAAGCGCTGAAATATAGCTGGGGCATTCACTAAGCCAGAGGGCATGACCCGATACTCGAAGAGCCCAAAAGGCGTTCGGAATGCCGTCTTCCATTCATCTCCCTCGCGTATTCGGAGAAGATGGTAAGCACTATGCAGGTCTAGCTTGGAAAAGATGGTGGCACCTTGCACTGCCTCCAGGATGTCGGCGAGGAGAGGCATAGGATACCTGTCTCTAATCGTGACCTTGTTGAGACCCCGATAATCGATGCAAGGTCTCAACTCAGCGGAATCGCGCTTGGGGATGAAAAACAACGGGGCCCCTGCGGGAGATCTTGAAGGTTGGATCAATCCGTTGGCCATGTGGGCATCCAAGTACTTTCGTAGAGCTTCTTTCTCTGTGAGAGACATCGGAAACATCCGCCCGAAATGAACTAATGCATCTTGGGAGAATTCTATGGCACAGTCCTCCGGACGATGTGGGGGCAACTCCAATAGGGTTCTATTGACGAAGACTTCGTGGAACTCCTCTAATTCAGAAGGTATGCAACAGATGTCACAAGTGGCGGTTGACTCTGGCGAGAGGACCTTCACTACTTCCTGCGACAGGTGAGGCATATAGTACTCCTTACAGAATCCCGACTCAAAGGTAATGGTGTTCCTGTACCAATCTATGGAGGGGTTGTGTCTTCTCAACCATGGGATACCCAGAATGACGGGGAAGTGAGCTGCTCGATTGAGATCAAATTTCAAGTGTTCAGTATGATGTTGGATAACCACGGTGAGTGGTTCTGTAGTGTGAGTTATCGGACCAGAGGATAGTGGGGTCCCATCAACTCCTTCCACCTTCTGGGCATCCTCGCGCTGAACTAAAGGTATTCCTTGTCTATCCGCCCATACGGTGTCCATAAAGACTCCGGCAGCTCCGCAATCAATGAGGGATAGGGTTGTTAGCTTTCTGGAAGGAGTTTGTAGCTGTAGAGATACTACCATCAAACGAGAGTCCATGGTATCTAATTGAGGAGTGACTGCTAAGGTTACATAGGGACAAGGAGATATACCTCGGAAACCTGTCACCTTCAGTTCCGAGGTCTGTCGTTTCCCGTCCTACGAGGAGGGACCTCTGGACAATTGCGGAGGAGGTGAGCATTTGACCCGCAGTACATACAGAGACCCGTGTCTCGCCGTCTTCTTCGTTCTTCCGGAGTTAACAGGGCTCTTGCGGCTCCTTTCTGCATGGGTTCTTCCTTACATAAAGCCGAGGGCTGTTGATGAGGAGGGGTTTCAGAGGAGGGTGAGTTGACTGGGGTGCGAAGCTTTCGTCTTTCAGCCCGTCGCTCGCTGAGGCGAAATTCTATCTGAAGTGCTATAGACATCAAATCTGATAGTGGTAGGTCGTGCTATGCGAGCCAGTTCGTCCTTCAATTCTTCTTTGAGTCCGCGGCGGAAGATTGTAAATTGTGCCTGTTCCGGCCACCCGGCCTCAGCCGCTAGGCGTTTAAAGGACGAGATATAGGTCCTGAGATCACTACTGACCTGCTGTACGTCTAGCAGCTCTTCTGCGGCCACATGGGTTATCTCAGTATGTTCAAAAGTTTGCTTCAACAAGGTGACAAAGGCGCCATGATCGTGGAGTACTGAATTGTTGCTGGTCACCAGTGGGGAGGCCCAGGCCAGGGCATTACCCGTTAAATTCGAGATCATAAACCCCGCCTTGGTGTGTGCACTGGCAAAAGTATGAGGGCGAAAGGCAAAATAGATAGCGCAGGATTCGAGAAACTCCTTCAGGCGTTTTGGCGATCCGTCATATTTACTAGAAGACAAAGACATGGGGGGGAGATCGGTCTCCCTTGATTCTCGAGCCGTAATCATCTGTCTCAGTGCGGCATTTTCAGCCTTGACATTCTGCAGTTCTACACTCATTCCCTGAACTGCTTGAACCAGCTCTTGAAGCTGTTCTGGGGTAGCCATGGTTCTTTCTGGGCGTTGCAAACTGTCAGAGCCAACCTCCGAATTACCCTCTTCCTCTTCTAACTCCAACCCTCCAACCTCCTCTTCACCTGTGGCGTTGGTTACCTCGGGTTGTTCAAGTCTCTTCTTCCACCAAGGTGTTTTTTTTGTCGGAGGATAGGGCCTACCCCGGAAGGAAGCCACCCTGACCTAGTACAAAGAGGTCTAGTGGGGGCCTCTCTGCCGGAGCAAGCCAATTGGGGGGAAAAAGCCAGAAGGCATAAAAAAAACCCTCTCCACTGTGGTGTATAAAGGTCCAGTACGTTGGGATGTGCCAAAGAATGATAGTTGGCGCAGAGGAGACAGGCAGCCAAGAAAAACTAAGGGAGGATAATAGGAACTGGAAAAACTAAACAGAGTAAGGGGCAAAAAGAGGGAGGACAGGGAGTGTCTGTAGGAGAGAACAGCAGAAACGAAATCGAAGGAAAGAAACAGGTAAGGAAGGCAGGCGGAGGCTGAACGAAGGAAACACGGTACGGAGAAAACGGCAAGCGTCTCACCCGGAGCCTGACGCAAAAGGGTTACATCGCGCAGACTTCCGGGTGGGACAGAAAGAAAAAGATGTACCGCGGCGGACGCCGCAGAAACAACTAGACTGCTGCAAGAGGTGCGCGGTGGGACGTGATGGGCGGAAAATGGCAGCCCAGTCTCCACCGCGACCATACACCCAAACGTTGGCGGCGCATGACAGCCGGTTGCGGAACGACTGTTGCGTTTCTCTCAGCAAGTGGGAGGTAAGCAAGGCTGAGACATTCCACCCTTTTGAGTACAGCTAGTACGTCCTTATTTATAATCCCGAAGGCCTGCGTTGCACTATTTGCCCACACTAGAGCTGTCCAGAGCACGTCTGGATTGAGCGACGAAGTCAATGACTTTTATAGACCACCTTTGTTACATGCCTCGCATGGTAACAGCGCCCCCTCCCGTTACGCCCATCATCACCACCACACCGCCCCCCACCCTGGCAAACCTCTGCTTGGTGGGGGGGTTTCCGACACCCCAGAGAATACTACGGAATGGTCAGTGACAAACGCCTCCCTGGGCACACTCTTCTAATGTTACGGAATGGTCCCCTACATGCCCAGTATTCTTATCTGATAAAACCTCTTGGGATGTAGAGCTCCGTTTGCAATTATGTTTAGATTTACTTACATTTACTTAAACGCACTCTTCGCTACAGAAAATAACCAAGTACTGGGGAATCGATTGAGGGTGCCCAGCTGGGTTGGAGTGTACCTCAGTTCAAGCTCTCGTGGAGCTGCCCTGTTAAATTTAGTGAGCTAGTTTTAAAACTGTAATTTTAAATGTAGTTTGCTATTACACCACTATGTTTGAGTAGTGTGATATGGTAGTGTTACAGAATACTCTCTCTGTAGGTGGGCAAATAAATAAACTCCTTCAGATTCGGAAATAGTGAAAGAACCCCACTCGAATCCAGGACCCTGATAGATGGGAGTTCCTACAGCTCTATTGGGTAAGATGTAGTTTCCATATCTATCCTTTGTTGAGTCAAACGGTGGGATATGTTCCTAATGGCACTCTCCCCTGTTTTCTCTCTCTTCCTCCCATACCCCGCCCTTTGCATCCCTGCTAAATCAGGAAGCCGCAAAATCTTCTCCATATTCAGAGAACTGGAGACACCCCCTTCCCCACCCTCTCCAATAGTGAAGGATGGATCCTGGTGCAATGCGATCCAATCTGCAATGCTTAATAAACTTGAAACCTTACAAACCAAAATACTCAATCACCAAAAGGAGATCTCCAAGCTAATAACCAGCAGTCAATCCATTCCACCGACCAAGCTTCCTATCCCCTCCCCCCAGTTTGATTTCAGAGACACAAGTGTCTCAGAGGTCATCTCTCTCCTCCAAACCATCCAATTGCAAGGGGGATGTATGCCCAGCGCAAGTAATTAAAGACTGTGCCCCCTCACTAGCCCCTATCATAACCACATTCATCAATGCCTCCTTTCACTCTGGCGAAGTCCCACCAAATCTAAAGGAAGCCTGGGTTCGCCCGCTCCTCAAAAAACCCTCACTTGATCCAGCCATCCCGACAAACTACAGGTCAATCGCCACTGTCCCCTTCCTACTGAAAATTCTGGATAAAGCAGCCTACCTGCAAATACAGAAATTTCTAGAGGACAACCATCTCCTTGGCCTTGGGAAATCAGAGTTCAGGCCACGGCATGGATGCGAAACAGCTCTCCTTGACCTGAAGAATCAAAATGATGACCTCAGAGACTCAGGCAAGCCTGCACTCCTCTTGCTCCTCGACCTGTCGGCAGCATTTGACTTAGTCAACCACAAAACTCTCTGCCAGCATCTATCCTCAATAGCTAACTTCTCAGACAATGCCTGCAAATGGATAGAATCATTCTTAAAAGACAGATCTATGAAGGTCTTCTCAGACTCCTCTTCTGCCAACCCCAGCACCATCAAGTGTGGCGTCCCGCAAGGCTCCTGCACGGCCCCCACCCTTTACAACCTCTTAACGAGGCCCCTGTTCAAAATCCTTGACTCCATGGGCATCTTGTATACAAATTATGCGGATGACACCCAGGTACTTATCCCCCTCTCAGGTGATAACGCATCTGACCAAAATACCTTAAACTCGATCTACTCAACAATTCAAACTTGGATGGCAGAAAACTGGCTCTGCCTTAATAGTGACAAAACTGAGTTCCTGCTGGTTGGCTCGCCGTCCACCCTAAATAAATTGAACAAACAGTACTCCTCCTTCGTCATTGACAGTATCCCCATCACTGTTTCCCAGTCCATCAAAACCCTTGGAGTGTACTTTGAACCTGACATGTCCATGAACAAACAGGTCAATGCCATAACCTCCACATACGCCTACTATTCCAAACTCATCAATGCAACCCGACCATTCCTTTCCCAACAAAACTGTCTTACCATCGCTAGAGCCATCATTGGTTCAAGACTCGACTACTGTAATGCCCTATTCATTGGTACCACTGCCAAGAATATAGCCAAACTCCAAACTGTTCAGAATAACGCGCTTAGAGCCGACACGGGCCTCTCGCGCAAAGACCATATCTCTGAACTCAGAAGACAAGTCCACTGGCTTCCTGTCAAGCAAAGAATTATCTTCAAAGCCTTGGCCTTGACTCACAAATGTCTCCATGACCTTGCTCCGCCTTACCTAAGCCGCAGGATCACCAAACCCATCTCTCAAAAACCATCTAGATTACAATACTCTAACATCCTGTCTGTCCCTAGGACTCGCAAAGCGCGTGCGGGCGGCTCCAGCTTCCCTTCAGTTGCTCCTACCCTTTGGAATGCGCTCCCTCCGCACCTCAGAGCCATTGAATCCCACACTCTATTCCGCAAAGCCATCAAGTCTAACCTCTTTGTTTGAGTTCTCAAAACCTACCTGCAACGCACTGTAACATGTAACTACCGAAATGTTTTCAAGTATTTTTCTAGGGCGGCTTTACTCTAACCCTCAAGTAAGCATTCTTAACCTCTGCTCCAGCGCCTCGATGTCTGTGGGCTGTTTGTGCGCTTTACAAATTCAAATAAATAAATAAAATAGGGTGACCTCCTATTCCTGGATACTAGAGACTGAGCTCTTTCAACAAGAAGTAATCAGACCGCACAACAAAATTGGTGCGTGTCTCCAGCCCTGAAGAAAGTGATGACATTTATTCCTATACCACTGAAACCGGTCGGCTTCTCTTGCGACCTGAGTAGATCAATACGGATCAGGGAGATCCCTACATCAGATTGCACTTTGATCCCAGTAACCAGAAGGGATCACTTCTTTCATCTTTTTCATCTTTCATCTACCCACTGAGGAACGGAGTTCATACACACAAGAAATAGATCACTGCATTCCTCTCAAAATAGGAGTTACCTCTGATGATCAATCATTTTTAGACTCATCGATTTAGGTCCGATACTCTATATTTTTTAATTAGTTGTAAAATCCAAAAAACGCAAATAAAAATTAATGTTTATTTGGAAAGCAACACAGAAAAGAAACTTATCTTGTGGAACCCTGAAGGCAAAACTCAGGAACTCATTAACATGGATTCATTCAAAAGGTGAAGTTATAACTGAATAAATGTGACTCGGATTCGAGTGTGATACAACGAAAAGTAAGATTCGAGGTCCTGACTCCCAATTCAGGTTCTAGTTTTGTGGATATCGCTATTTTAAGTTCACCCATCATTCGCAATTATCTTCCCTTCTTACCCCGCTCCAGTTCTATTCCCCCATTTCATAGTGCATGTCTGTATGCCACCCCCAAATAACTTCCCCAACTTCCCTCCCTCCCCACCCCCTTAACAACCTCAACAATTGCCCAGCTCCAAAACTGAATCTCAGGCATCCCCGTTTCTCCCTCCTTTCCCGGCACATTGCCAGTACTCGGAGCGCAGCAGGCAGATACTGTGTTACCAGTATTCCTACTAACTAACCTATTGAGGGGTAAGAGTGATTTCACCCTTTCCCGTGCAGCATGTTACTCCTGCATTTCGCTAATCTCAAAGCATAGTTACATAATAGTCCAAATGTCTCCATAGCTACATTCCATGTCCACCCCGCCCCCTCCGGAATATGCTTCAGTATCCCATCGCCGTATCACTTATCACTTCCTTCTGTTTTCTGGTGGCGCTGCTCCGACGGCATATTCTGCAGGTCCATCCAGTTATTCACGTCTTCTGGGGTTTCGAAGAACAAAGCTCGATCTTTATGCAGCACCTTCATCTTCGCCGGGTACAGTAACATAAACTTGAGGTTGGCTGCTCGCAGTCTTCTTTTCACCGGCCCATAGCTCATTCTTTGTTTCTGTACCAAGAAGGTGGAGTCTGGGTACGCTGTGA
Source organism: Ambystoma mexicanum (assembly GCF_040938575.1). NCBI lineage: Eukaryota > Metazoa > Chordata > Amphibia > Caudata > Ambystomatidae > Ambystoma > Ambystoma mexicanum. The sequence continues at coordinate 549,650,724 of NC_090932.1, forward strand.
TAGATGCCGACGCCCGACTAATGGTACCATCTTTCCAGAAGTGTTCCAGGATCTTCTCCCTGTCCTTATAATTCAGTATCTTGGCTATCATTGGTCGTGGTGGGGCGCCGGGCTGCGGTCTACACGTTAGGGCCCTATGCGGCCTCTCCACAGTGAACCCCTGGGTGAGCAGCCTAGCCCCCTATTTCCTGTAGGAGCATATCCTCAATATAGTTGGTCGGGTTTTGGTCTTTTTCTCCTTCAGGCATTCCGACGATTTGCACGTTATTTCGACACTGTTGGCCTTCTGCTTCTTCTGCCCTATTTTCCAGATTCTGCACTTGTTGTTTCAGGGTAAAGACATCCAGGGAGTTGTCTTTGCAGCTGTTGGTGTTGGTCTTCACTTCCTTTTCCAGTGCCCCATTGCGCTCTGACAGTGTTTTGATGTCTTGTCTCACGAGGTTCATGTCTATTTGCATTGCATCAATCTTGAACTCTGACGCTTTCAATTCCGCTATGGTGACCAGTATTTGGTTGTCCAACCTTCCTTGTGTATCTCCTTCGCTTGCTTCTCGCGGACGTGACTTGGCACCTTCGAGCATTTGTGTCGGCTTGGCAAACTTGTCTAAGGACGATTGCTTCGCCTTGCTACTATATTTGCTTGGGCTGCCATTGTTATTGCCTTCTCCCTGGAGCTCTTTTTTTTTTTCCTGGCATCCGTGGTGTTGTCGGCTGCTGGCACTGTGCCTTGTTGGGGGGTGTGCACTGTAGTGTTCCCTGGTACTTTTGGTGCACCTACGTTACCGCGTCTCCCCCCTTTCTCATGGGCTGTCCTTCGCGACCCTTTATTCTCGCTTTGTTATCTGTGCAGCTTGGGGTTTATTATTTGTGTAGAGCCTGCGTCTGTCGCTCCTCTGTAGCGTTCTTTTAGTTTCCTTTTATATTCACCCACACTGTCTGGCCACAGCTAAAGGTGTACTGCAGTTCCTTAAGAAGTTCTCACATAGTGTTCGAGGCCATCCACTTGTCTCTCTTGGTGCCCGTTCTGGGTTGGGGTTGAGCGGCTCTACTTGCGCAGTCCACAGGGCCCTTATTGGGGGTAGCTTCCAAAGCTATGCAACCGGTTTCTCCTTAGTGCAAGCAAGTCTGTTTCGCAATGACCCGCCTTGCGTGCTGATTTGCAGGGGTACCCTCTTAATTGTGTGATCCAGGTTTGCCTCTGTCGTTTGCACCTTTACTGCGGTGTGCCTGTCTAAGGACCAGCATCCGCACCAAGCTTCTGTTTAGGCAGTGCGCTTGCTGTATGTGCGCTGTAGTTTCCAGTTCCAGTCATGCTCCACTTCTGGTGCCATTGACCCCCTATTGCCTGCCCTCTTTGTATCAGCCTTCATCCGCTATGCCACCGGCAGTCCACCTCTCTTACGCCCTTTCAAGATTGCTGGGTCTGCGCACCGTGCAGGACTGCAAGTCACTTCAATCCCGCAGGGATATATTTCAGATCTCTTCCTTTGTTCTCGGCTGGGAGCGCGCGTGTTGTTTTGTATTGCGTGCCCCTGGTTGTGCGTGTATACCGCTCCTCGGGCAATGTCAATTTTGCAGTCTGGATGTATCTGCTACAATGTTACTCTTCTTGCGTTTATGCTGGAAATTTCCATACGCACCCGCCTCTGTATCTTGCCCTCTGAACGTTCCATTGCTCGGCTGACACACAGACGGTCCTCCGCACCGCTGCATTCCTTTATTCTATTTCACGCGCTGGGTCTGCAGTGCATCAGAGTATTCCTCAGCACATTACCTCTGCACTTTCGCTTCTTGCCAGCAATTATACAATCGAAGCCGGGCTCACAGGCATACCATAACACTTCAATGCTGGCCAGCTCTCGCTCAGCTCTTCTCTCCTCGCTGCAACCTTCCGATCCTTCAATATGATATGATATGGCATTTATAACGCGCCTATACACAAGTGTTTCAAGGCACAACGAGGCAAGGGAGGGGGAACAAAGGGAGGACAGACAATTATCCTACTTGTTGTGATCGGAGGGCCCACTGTGGTGGAGTGCGGGCCCCTCCTAGATCTGGGGCCCTGCGCGCAGATGGATCGCGCAAGAACGGACACTGGAGACGTCCGCCTGTTCCGGCGCTCCGGCCCGAACTGCCGCCGGGCGCCGCCTTTATTAACTGGCGCGCATGCGCCGGCTCGCGGGCCGCGCATGCGCGTTACGTGTACCACGTACACAACATCCCTCCTTTTTCCCCTCAAACAACAAAATATTAAACATGGGGAGCCAACGTGGCTCAAAACATTTTATACTTAACAGACTTGATTGCTCAGGCTGCTGAGTCCATAATGAAGTCTTGGAACCTTTGTGGGGGGCGGCGCCCTTCCCTGCGGGGGTACCTGGGCGGGCTCCTTTCGAGGTTCTCTGGCCTTCCAGGATCTCCGGGCTGTTCAACGTTTTCCGGCGGCGCTTCTGCCGCCAGCCCTTGGCCGGGGTCCCGTTCTTCTTCTGAGGTTATTGGTCCTATACGTTTGAAGAAGGACACATTTCTGGTCACCGTCCCACGCGCGTTCGCCGCTGTGATCATGGATCCTTTGACGTGAGTTACTCTCATCGGTTGTGTTTCATAAGTCATTGAGAGTTTCCCCTCCGGCTTCCTGTTTCGGACAAGGACGGTGTCTCCTACTGCTATCTCTTTCTCCGGCAGCTTCCGCCTCGTTGTCTCACTCTCGTTTCTCGCGGCCCTGTCCGCTGCCACCTGTGCGTCGTCGATCACCCCTGGGCGTCGTTCTCTCGCTTCCGGTATCAACCCTCTGGGTATTCGCTTGAACAGTGCCTCGGCGGGCGCGATTCCGGTGGACTGATGTGGGGTGGACCGGTACTCACGGAGAAAGTCGATTAAGTTATGGCGCAGGTCTTCCCCCCCATTGACAGAGATGCGAAAAATTTTGTTAAGCGTCTGCATGAAACGCTCAACCTCTCCATTGGCCCTCGGCCACAGCGGGGTCACCTTGCGGTGCTTGATGCCTCGTTCTGCGCAGTATCTGGCAAAACGCTGCCCTTGGAACGGGGCTCCATTGTCTGAGCAGATCTCGAGTGGGAAGCCGTGGGTGGCGAAAATTTTGTCCATGGCCAGGATGGTGTGATCGCTGGCGGTGGATTCCACGAGTTCCACCTCCGGGTACCTCGACCACTGGTCTGTCACTACTAAGAAGTATAGGCCTCTACCGGTCGAGCCGAAGTCTGCGTGAACGGTCCCCCACGGCACGTCGCTCCGTTCCATGGCTCGAATGGGCGGGCTCTTTTCCGCCGGACTCGCGGCTTGGCAGGGGATGCAGGTCCTTACGAATTCGGTCACCCTGTGTTCCAGGTCGGGGAACCAGACCTTCAGCCTTAGGCGCGCCTTCATCTTAGCCATGCCTTGATGCCCTGTGTGGGCTAGCTGGAGGACTCTCGTGACCAGGGACCTGGGGATCACGATCTGGTCTCCCCGCAGTAGCAGGCCGTCCGTGGACACCGAGAGCTCGTGTCGAGCCTTCCACAGTAATTGTAGGTCTCTCTGGGTTTCTTCTGGCGTTGTTCAGGAGGACGTCCCGCCATTCCCCCGTGGCTACCGCTCTTTTCACTCGCAGGAATGCCTCGTCAGAGTTCGAGTCATCCGCAATGTCCTCCCTCGACAGGGCCACTGGCAGGGCTGATTCAACGACAAGATGCACTGCGTCCCCAGCGTCAGACAGCTCCACAGGATTCTGGGTGTTTCTCGTGCCTGGGTGGCGGGACAGGTAGTCCGCGGGATTATGGGTGCCTGGGCGGTACACCAGCCTGACGCCGTATTCGATGAGTGACAGCATCCATCTTTCGATACGGGGAGGCGGCTTGGAAGATGCGCCAGACAGGATGGGAATCAGGGGTTTATGGTCTGTGACCACGACAACAGGTTTGCCGAGGATGTATATCCTGAAGTGTTTGCACCCCCATAGGATGGCAAGGGCGCCTCTCTCAATTTGTGAATAGCGCCTTTCCGTGTCGGTGAGGGCCTTGCTGGCGTACGCTATGGGTCTCATGGCCCCCAGTTCGTCGGCCTGCGTGAGGACTGCCCCTAGTCCTACAGGGCTGGCGTCAACTACGATCTCTGATTCCCGGCTGGGGTGGAAATAGGCCATTGTCTCCTGCTCTGACAGGGCCTCTTTGATGGCATTGAAAGATCTTTGTTCGGTCGCTGTCCATTGCCACGGCACGTCATTTCTGGTAAGTGCCCTCAGTGGTTCTGATAGGGAGGCCAGGTCTTTGATGAATCGGCCGCAGTAATTGACCATCCCCAAGAAGCTCCGAACTTCTGCTGGAGATGTGGGTGGGGGCGCATCTCTTATGTCTTTTACTTTTCCAGGGTCTGGGGAAATGCCGCCCGCATGAAAAGTGAACCCGAAGAACTCCAGCCGGTCTTTAAGGAACTCGCACTTTTCTCGGTGCAGGGTTAGTCCTACCGCCTGGAGCCTCTCAAACGTGCGCTCTAGCCTTTTAAGGTGTTCGCTCTCTGACTTGGCGAAGACTAGAATGTCGTCGGACATGTTAATGACACCCTTCAGACCGGACAACGCTCCTCTTATGGCGTTCTGGAAGACCTCAGCCGCGGATGAGATCCCAAAGTTAAGCCTCTTGTACTGGTACAACCCCTCGTGCGTCGTGAACGTCGTAATGTACCTCGACTCGGGGTGCAGTTCCAGTTGATGGTAGCCGGATCTGAGGTCCAGTTTGGAGAAGACTTTGGTTCCTTGGAGTTCACCGACGATATCATCCAGGGTGGGTGTGAGGTGGCGCTCCCTTTTGATGGCGGCATTTGGGAGCCTCATGTCCACGCAGATGCGCACGGCCCCTGGTTGTTTCGGCTTTGGGGCTACTACGATGGGCGAAACCCAAGGGGTGGGGCCTTCTACCCGTTCGATGATGTCTCGGTCAATCAGCTGTTGCAACTCCTCCTCCACTTGGGCCCTCAGGTGAAAGGGAATTCGGCGGTGTTTGAGGGCTGTCGGCCTTACAGACTTGTCGATGTGCAGGCGAATAGGGTCTGCGTTCAGTTTGCCGATGCCCTTGAAGAGACTCTCGAACTTGTGTAGCATGCTTTTCAGATCAGCGTGGTATACCCCAAATGTGAAATGGACAATATCGAGCGCTTCCGACGCTGCACAGCTCAGCAAGGAATGTGGGCTGACGTCGGTGACGAAGAATCTCGCTTTGATGGAGTTTTGCCCATGAGAGACTGGGGTGACAAACGCCCCCTGGATGGGTAAGGGAGTGTCTCCACCGAATGCATATATCCTTGCTGTGGATGTTGACAGTTCTGGTGGGCCTGGCAGGGCTACATAATGTTTGGTGGCCAGCACGCAGACTGAAGCTCCGGTGTCAATAAGGATGGGGGTGGGAATGTCATTGATGTTGACAGTGCACGTGGGTTGGCGCCTCGTGCTGGGACCTTTCGCGATGCTGGAGATGAAGAAGACTTCTTCCTCCTCCTCCTCTTCTTCTTCCGCGAGGTCTAGGTCTTGCAGGCCCTGATCAATCGAGGAGATGCCTCTCACTTTGCGAGTACCACCTCGCCCCACTCTCTCTGGTCCTCTCGCTGCTGCAACCGGGGAAGCCGCACGGCACATTCTGGCAAAATGACCCGGTGTTCCGCACCGGGCGCATGTCTTCGACTTCGCCGGGCAGTCACCGCTGTGGGGGAGGTCATACGCACAGTTCGAGCACGATGAGGCGTTGCTTGGTGTGGACGTGGTGTCAGGCCTTTTCGGCGCCCATCTCGACCTACCCGCAGTCGACCGCCCTACTGCGAACGCGTCTTCGTTGTGTCCTGGTCGCGAGGCAGCGTCCATTTTCGCGCCTCTGGCCTCTGCTAGCTCATGTGCTCTGCCCAGGTCTAGAATCTGCTGGAGGGTCAGGCCAGGCTCCCTCAATACTTGCCTCCGAAGTTTTCCGGAGCTGCACCCCTGCAGTAGTTGGTTGCGGACCATTTCCTCCTCGTCGGCCCATCTGCAGGAGGTCGCCAGGTGTCTCAGGCGGGCGCAGAATTTGTTTAGGGGCTCATCGTCCAATTGTCTCTCAGCGCCCATGACAAACCTGTCAAAGTCTACATTGGCCATGGGTAGGAAGTGGTCTTTGAGTGCCTGCTTGACCGCGTCGTACGTGACCACGGGGATGACGAGGGAGTCGTAGATCTTGTGGACTTCTGCGCCTGCCGAATAGATCATGGTTGCAATCTTTTCGTCATCATCGTCTACCCCAGATGCCCTAAAGAACATGTCCAGTCTTTTGACCCACAATAGCCACTTCGGGCCTAGTTTGGACGGGGGGCCAGTGGCATCGAATTCCGGCATGGGGGCCAGGGAGCTGCGAGCTCTGCGGGGGATTGGGGCTGCGGCACCCTCATCGTCGGCACCTTCACCCATTTCAGTGCCACGTACTCACAGTTGGCTGTCTCGGGAGAGGATGGCTTGTCTCGGCCTCGTGGTAGGGTTGGGTGCGAAATCCCCTTCTTTCTTCTCGGTTGCCACAGTCTTGCGCCTGCAGGACTGTGGGCGTTTCAAAAATTGTTCTTTGGTGTCTTCCGACTCCGTTGGCGAGTGGCGCACGAGCACCCTGTTGGGCCGCAACCACTGTCGCCGCGTGTGACGGGGAGCGGGTGGAAGAGAAAATGGCCGCCGGTGCTCCGTGGGTCCGTGACACGGTAGACTTCCGTCACTCCGTGGTCGTCGGGCACGGAAGTGGACCGTACCTCCTCGTCGCCAGTGTTGTGATCGGAGGGCCCACTGTGGTGGAGTGCGGGCCCCTCCTAGATCTGGGGCCCTGCGCGCAGATGGATCGCGCAAGAACGGACACTGGAGACGTCCGCCTGTTCCGGCGCTCCGGCGCGAACTGCCGCCGGGCGCCGCCTTTATTAACTGGCGCGCATGCGCCGGCTCGCGGGCCGCGCATGCGCGTTACGTGTACCACATCGCGCAAGTGCATGGGTATATGTTCTGATACCGTCACCAACTGTCTTCTACTTTACAAGTCGGTTCCCAGGTCCCGCGCTTGCCATTAGCTACTTGTTGGGTCCCGCCAGCTGACTCCGCGATCAGCCGCTCGGTCTCTGCTTTAGTCTTCTTTTGTTCTCACAGCGCCATCTTCGTTCCAGTCACAGTCCGGACGCTGCAATCTTTAAACGCCCATAACTCGTTCTTTGTACTGCGGATTTCTACGGCCTTGCAACGGTGGCATTCCTAGTGTGTTCTCACGTCTGTGGGTATTCTTAGCAACAAGTCCACCAGGGTTAAACACTGCTTCTTGTCAGGATAATGTACGGATCCGCAGGAGCACACAGGAAACGCAGCTTACTTCGTGGCCATGTAGCCACGCCCCCTTAAATAAGGCAAAATCTGCTAATCAATTTGTTAAATGAATGTATGCCTTGCACAACCTGGATAGTACATTATGTACATATGCACCACTATATGTATAACTTAGATTTCAATATTCATATGTATATAACACGTATACGAGATATAAATTGTGTACATGCACAAATGTAAACTGTATGACTTTTATGCCATACACTTACATTCTGTAGGCTATACTCTAAATAAGAGTTTGGGTTAACCTAACAAAATATAAAGTGTACAAAGAATGGGAATAACGTTATGCTACAAACACTTGCTTCTTTAGCACCCCAAATTCAACCAACCATGAAACTGAGGTATAAACATTCTGTCTGTACCACTATGTTTCCAACCTTAACAGTCACTTCCAGTATTAGGCAGGTTACAACAAAACTGTATTTGAAAAGGAAAAATGGCCCGCCCTGACCGTTGTTTCATTAGGGGCATACTGACTTCTGATTCCATAGTCATAACTACAGCAAGAAAGTGCTATAACACCCACACTTCTTCTAGTGACACTCCCCCAGAAAGGGAAGGCAAGAGACTTCTTTCTCTGTAAAAATTAAGTCTGTACGCAGAATACAATAAAGTAACGACTACAACACTCACAGATCGATATGACTATGTACAGTGGGGCGAAATGCAAGATCTACTAGAGAACATGCCTGTCAGTAAAAGAACTGAGAAACAAACTGTTGTTTAGGAAGGACCAATAACTACCGCAATAATTAAAAGCATCCTTGCTGCAGCAGAACCTTCTGGACATCAGCTGACCATGCCACTGTCTTAAAATGATATTCCTAGCTCTGAATAACAAGATTTAAACACGCAACACCAGCACATTTGATAAACAGACCACTGGACTTGGGAACACCTGTTCGGTATGAGAGGCTTGAATGTTTAAAAAATGATCAAGATACTCTCAAGGCTCTCCGACAGCTTCCTCGATGCATGTCCTTTTAGAAGAGGCACTGCCACATACTAGAACAAGCATTGTCAATGCCACCAGTTTGGGCTTTTCTGTAGGCATAGGAGAGGCACTTGCCAGGCACCGCTGTAGTGGTATTAACTAGCCATTGATGGTAGCAGGCGCAAAATGGTGCAAGTACCTGGGCATCTAATAGCAGTGCCTGGAAAATTCTTAATAATTGTACACAAACCAAAACTGTTGGATTTGCTAAGGCTTGTTTTTAACAGGACTTAAGAGAAGGACACACATAGTGCGTATAAATCGAGTAGCTGAAGGCAGAACTAGTTCCGAAATTTTGTATTACACTTGTATCGGGTTTACATCTCCAATTAAGTCATTAACGCTCACAAAACCTCTTTGAAAAAAGAATGGCAGGCACTTCGAGTGCAAAGTTTGATGGTAAAACTTGATTTTAAAACAAGCTTGAAGAGTTCCTGTGAGGAGGTGTTTTGGGTGGAGAGAGGCAGGAACTGGGTTGGAATGGCCATTGACAATCAATCGGTGGGTAAATAACCAAACGCCTAGACGCGGTGTGTCTCACTCCTCATGTGCCATTTCTCCCTATCTTTATTGTAATGCAATAGATTCAGCTTATAGGTGGCGTAAGCACCACCTAATAGCCCCAACTAAATATGTAAGAACACAAATGCTCCAAACTTCCATACAGCCTACCAGGGTGTTTATCCACAAACATTTGATGGACACAGTCACAGGCCGAGTACTTTTCAACAGTCCCACCAGGATCAATACAGAGAACAGCATAGAGGATGTGGCCGTGCTCTTGGTTCTCCCACAATAGTTGCTACCACATCCATGCAGTGGCCTCTCCCATGCTATCCAGTAGGAAGCCGCATACAAAACCTCACCCATGCATGGGAGGACATCACGTCAGATAGATGGGTGCATGATAAAATCTAGCAGGAACACTGTGTAGTTTCTAAACCAGCCTTTAACTGAATAACCAAGAATGGACTGAATATTTATTTCTATTAACGGAGGAAGTTGCAACCATTTTTTTTAAAAGAGGGCCATAGAGGAGCTACCTCGGCTAGAAAGCACTTTGGATTATGCTCAACTAGCTTCCTGCTCCCCAAAAGATGTCCACATGACACCATACCTCACTTGCGTGCAGTAAACACATTCTTCAGAATGCAAAGCTCCAACATAATGACAGTACAGGAAGGCATAAATCCATTTGTTTTGGCTTTTGTGTAGGCATGGGATAGGTATTGCCAGGCACGGCCATATCGGCACTACCTAGCAGTAAGATGGCAAGAGCTGGAAAATAGTGCAAGTACCTGGGCAAATGCTAGCAGTGCCTGGCAAATGGCCATCTAACACCTATTTACACGCCAAATCTGTTGGCTTTGCCAGTGCTCGTTTTTAGCAGGACTTCAGAGTAAGGAACAAATGCAAGGACAGATATATTGCTTTTAAATCAAGTGGCTGAAGGAACACTTAGTTAAAATACTTTTATTAAACTGCTTTGAAATAACGATGGCCTATTGCAGCTGACAGAAGATGATTGAGTCAAACCCTCCCGCCAATATAGGGAACTCTGGAGAGGGATATTACCCCACCTTGAGCGACCCAGCAAAATAAGCCCTGGGTGGAGTTGAAATCTGCAGAGCGACAACGGGACACGGCGACTCTGCAGAGAGGGGACATCCTACAGGGGGAAACAGGCCAGGGACGCCTGCAACGCCGATGCGGGAGGCCTCTGGAGGCCTCGAAACAAGTCTGGGAGCCGGCCAACAAGGAATCTGGAGCCCATGACACAGGTGGAGTCACCCACCAAGACGCGGCTTGCGGCGCAGCAGTGAAGAAAGTTGGAGGCTCCATCCAAGTCGCTGGGTGCAGGGTACGGAGGCAACCCGGAGAGGAGCTGCAAGAGGATCGTGGAAGGGTGAAGAGGCTCCTGTGCCCGCCCCCCCCCACAAAATAATTAATCTCGCCTCTACCCTGCGGAACGGGCTGGCTCCCAGGAGGCAAGGGAGAAATACTGAGGCTCCGGAGGAGGAGCCGGGACAAAGGTAGCGAAGCCCAGCTGCAGCAAGCAAAGAGCCACGTTGACTGGAAGGGGAGGAACCACAGCAGGTGGCTGAGCGGCAACCGCGGCCGTGAAAAGGAGTGCCAATGCACATCACTGCCGGTGCAGGGGCCCCCAGCAGGAGAGAAGCGAGACACCCTAGGGACAAATCAAGTAAGTGGTGGTGGTGGGGGGTGTTCTGTGGAGGGGACACACAGGGTTTGCTGCACAAACCCTGTATCCAGGTGGCGTTAGGCGACAAGGACAGTGGGAGGCCTCCCTAGGAAGGGAAAGCCAAGCTCTGAGGGGGCAGGCCCGGCCCATCACTACAGGCATCTCGAGCACACTGGCACGTGCCCCTGGGACAACAAGGACTAGGACCAGAAGAGCAAAATTGACACAGTGTCCACAATCCTCGAGCGGGCAGGCGTGCCCCCCGACCCTTCCTGTGCAGGCAGACTGGTGGATAACAACGCAAGTGTGGGAGTCAGAGGGGAGGCGAAGAAGGAAAGAAGGCTACCTGGGGTCACTAGGAGGAGAACCACACATGCCAGGCTCCCCGACAGATTATACCAGGCAAAACCTTCCGAGGATAGAGGGCAAGGATAGACTAGCTCGAGCTTGGGATCAGGTCAAGGGCTGAGAGTTGAGAATAACCCAGTCAGCTACGAGGCACGCCCCCTGGAGCCTCCTCCACCCCCCAAGGTAAAGGAGAAGGAGAATATAAGGCCAAGGACTATGATGAGCTAGGCCAAACAGGGCTGGGAAAGTCATCCCACAAGAGAACCATCAGGAAGGAGAAGACACCGGGGAAGGCCCTTCAAATGCCAGGCACCAAGGCCAAGACCACATCCACTAAACCTAAAGGGCCGATGGACACTGAAGAGGGTCAACTGGAGCGCTGCTGGAGACAATATCAGGGAGAGGCGCAGGACCCAACCCTAGAAAAACAACAAGGAGGTAGTCCCAGGGAGGAGACTGCAGGCGCCATGGCCCTGAGCAAGGACGACCTTATGGAGTGCCTTAGAGGCATGGAAGACTGAATCGTGAGCTCTTTCCCGGACTAATTGCTTAAAATGAAGGAAGAAATCCATAGCTCAATGCAGGAAGTCAGGAGGGATCTTAGACTTGGGAGACACAGTTGACATTACCGAGAGGGGACTATCAGAAGTGGCAGAAGACGTCAAACAAAACAGTCTCCTCCTGGAACAGGTTGCAAAGGCCACCCATAACCTAGAATTACAAGCGGAGGACCCGGAGAACCGCTCCCGCAGGTCTAACATCCAAGTGAAGTGACTGAGCAAAGAGATCCTAGACGCAGACCTAAAGGGGACTATGCAGCAATGCTTCGGGAGCCTACTGACGGAAATTCACCCAGAGGAGGTCAAGATCGATCAGGTGCATAGGGTGGCATCTAGGAGGAGAGAGCCGGGAATGAGACCATGCGACATCTTGGTAGCCCTGACTTCCTACACGATGGAGGACATTCTCCGAGTGGCCAGGGCAAGCAGGGAATAATGATTAACGGATCATAGATTCAGCTTTACTAGGACTTGGCACTGACCACACTGCCGAAAAGGAGAGCGATGCAGCCACTAACAAGAATCCTAATGCCAAAAAACTTTGCATACAAGTGGACGTTCCCATTTGGCCTAACCTTTGTTTGGGAAGGGAGAAACCAGAGAGTCACATCGTACGAGGAAGGCCTAGCAGTGATGAACTTGGAGGAAGAGGAGATGCACCAAACACAAGCGCCCAAGCTAAGTCAGCCAGGCGAATCTAACAGACCCTGGGAATGGTCTGTGCACAGAGGCAGGAGAGGGGGGGGATAGAAGTATCCTTAAAGGGGCTGCAACTCAAATGATGGGAACCGGGGCAAATCAATCCACTAGGCCCGGTGGGTCTTTGATCTCATTCTGGCCCCCAATTTGGACGAGGTACGCTCAAAGTAAACAAGGGAAATAGGAGGCGAGGGGGGGGGTGAGCGAGAAGGAGACCCTGATGGAGGGGAGATGGGGAGTAGGTCATGGAATCAAGGAAAGAGTGTAGTTTACCCTTGCAGGGGAGGTCTCCGGGATTGAAACCGGTCCTAAGCCCCTCGATAGTATCTGGTGTAGTTCTTGGGAACTCCTGTCCTGAAAGGGGAAGGAGAGGATTTGAGAGGGGGTAGGGGATTGACGAGTACTGGATAAGGGAGAGGGCAAGCTGAGTGATTGGATAGATGAGTTTTTCGCCGAAAATGAACAGGGAGAAGTGTCACTAGAAGGGGTCTGGGAGGCATTCAAGGTGATAATTTGGGGCAAAGTCATTGCTTTACAGGCCCATAAAAACAAAAATGTGGGAGGCAATGGAATTGGACTTGGAATCTCAGATAGCGATAGCCATGCACGAAATGGCAAAAAACAATAATGGCGGAAACTATAACAAACTGAGGTACCTGAGAACCCAGCTCGAGCTGCTGCGATTACGCAGGGCCGAGAGGGCGCTCCTACGCACTAAGCAGCACTACTATATTAATGCTAACAGCTTAGAAAGGTTGACCATTACGTCACTGAGGCAGCCAGATGGGTCGCACGCGACCAAGAGAGAAAAAATAATTAAGACGTTTGAAGCTTTCTACGGGTCCCTGTACAGGTCTGATAAACCAAGTCAAATAGAGGTAGAGCAATAGCACGAGCAGATAGAGGCCCGCAAACTGAATATCATAGACATAAACTGCCTAGAGGGAGACATCACGAGGGAGGAGGTGGAGGCAGTGATGAAGGGTCTGCTGGGAAACAAAGCTCCGGCACCAGATGGGTATACGGCAAATTTATATCAAAAGTTCTGTACCAAACTGAGCCCGGAATTAGCGACCCTCTTCAACTTCTTCGCACAGAGAGGCAAAGGGACCCCCTCGATGGCAGAGGCAAAAGTGGTGGTCCTCACCAAGCCCAATAAAGATTGCAGGCTTTGCGGGTGATATCGCCCCATCGCTCTTTTAAATATCGACGCCAAAATGTATACAAGGGACCTGGCAGCAAGACTGTCCCCTCTCATGTCTGAACTTATAGGTGCAGATCAATCGGGGTTCATCAGAGGGGGAGACACGTGGGACAACACAAGAAGAGTAGTCCACTTAATATAAAAAAATGAAAGCTGTGAAATCCCTGCAGTCCTAATATCGCTTGACGCGGAAAAAGCGTTCCACCGGGTAGAAGGGCAGTTCCCCTTTGAGGCACTGAAACAAATGGGGAGTGGGCCCAAAGTTAATTACAAGCAGTATACAGCAGCCCCAAAATGAGACTCCATCAACTCGCGCAAATCAGATACAGTGCAAATCAACTCGCGGCACAAAACAGGGGTGCTCGCTGTCTCCGATTTTATGTGCCCTATACTTAGAACCGCTACTATCCTCCAATAGGTGAAATCCAAGCCATAAGATTTGGCGGGGAGGAAGACAAAATCATTGCCTTGGCTGATGACATGTTGATGACCCTGATACGGCCGGAGATCTCAATACCGGCCCTAGTGCAGGAGCTGTCTACGGTGGAAAAAGTGTCTGGGTTAAAGTTCAACATGACAAAATACGAACTCTAACTTTGGGGCTGTCACAGAACCAAATGAGGCAACTGAGGAAGGACTCCTCTTACAAACTGGCAATTAACACCACAATACTATACCCAGGGGTAAACCTGAGGGACTCTCGGGGCCCATTACCTTGGGTTACTTGCAAAAATGAAAACAGACCTGGCTAGATGGACCACGCTCTGATTATCATGGCTGAGAAGTACATCCTCCATAAACATGGTAGTGCTCCCTAGGGTGCTCTACCTTTTTGAGTCCCTCCCACTTAAGGTCCTGGCGGCGTTCTTTAAGTCATTAGCTAGAATAATATCCCAATTTATCTGGCAAAAGAAACGCCCCAGAGTCGCATCAGAGACCGTGATGACGCCATAGTCAAGGGGGCCTAGACCTCCCAAACTTCAATAATTACTATGCAGTGGCCAGGCTCCGAGTCCTACGGGGATGGTTCACGAACGACTGGTCCAAGCCATGTACCCAGATGGACCAGGCTCTTGCAAGTTCCCCCTTAAGGAGAGTGCTGCGATTAAATATGCAGGATAGACCCAATAACATAAGGCTGTGCCAGATTCTCTCAGTAGTGTGCGATGTGTGGGACAGACTAATTAGTCACGATCGGATCTCCACGATTCCGTCCCCATTCACTCCAATGTTTGGGACCCCGCAGTTGTCCCCGGGAATGGTACAGGGCTCCTTTGCAAAATGGAAAACAGTGGGTTGCATAAAGGTGGGGGACATGTTTGAGCGGGCGAGATCAGAATGTAGAATGAAAAAAACACCTGGGCCTGCGGGAAAGCGATAGACTGGAATATTACCAGTTGAGACATTGGCCTCAGCAACCGGATATTAGACAAGCGGGGACACAGGCCTTGACCCCGTTCGAAAACTTCATAGTATCACACGCAGGGGACAAACACCTGGTTTCAAGTCTATATGGGCGAGTGCAGGGGGAAGGCCCCACCAAGAGGTGGCCCCTCATGCAAAAATGGTGGACCACATTGGGGGAGGACATACCGGATAGACATTGGGAATTACTATGGGTGCAAATCCCAAAACTAACTAGATCAATTCAGATCAGGGAAGCCTGGTACAAGGTGATGGTGCAATGGCACTACACCCCTGCAAGGCTACGCTCAGTGTACCCAGGGACAGCCCAAGAATGCTGGAGGGGTTGCTCAGGGAGGGTTGACTGGAGGCACATTTGGTGGGACTTGTAGTGAGAGAAAAAGATTTCAGCCTAAGAAACAGTGTTGGCGCCCCAAATGGGAAAGATATTCTGGGTTTGCAGTAGTGAGAATGGAGATGCAGCAACTGAGGGATGCCACAGAGGCTGACATGGGCTTGGACAAAGCTAAAAGGAAAAAAGCCCTCCTGTCACGCTTCTCAATGATACTGGATATTGGCACAAGGTAAGTAAAGATAAGAGATTTTTAATTTCTTTTCGTAGGTGTAGACACTTGTACATCAAAAAACAAATTTATCGCACTCATGAAAAATAAATAGAAAAACATAATGTCGGTTGTCAAAATAGGATCCAGGCAGTGCGAGTTGATTGGAGCCTTAGTTACTTTCACTAAGTCTTGGTGCCTGGGTCGAAGTTTCTAATCGTACAGATTGGTTGTGGCCTTAGTTATGTTTTCACTAGGTATAGATATCCTTGATTATGAAAAACAGTCTTTTGAGAGAACAACATAAAGTTCCAAAGTTTGATCCCAAGAGCAATTGGCTCTATGGTTGGAGTACGTCCTTTTTGGAGTTGTGACCTTAGTTGTATTCACTAGGTCTATGTAGCCTTGATTATGAAGAGCAGAGTCTTTTTGGGAGCGGCGTGAAGTACCAAAGTTTAGTCCCAAAAGCTGTTGGCTGTATGGGTGGAATAGGTCCTTTTGAGGACAACACATATTAACAAGAGTAATCCTCAATGGGAGGAGTCCTATGGTTTACAGAACTTGGAGGCAACTAGAATCCTCAACACGTGTTTCCCCACCGCGTGGTCGCTGTGGTTCTTCAGGAGGAATATAACCTGTATAGGTACAGCAGTTTTCTGAGAGGAAGAAAGAGGAGAATGGTTTATAGGAGCATATGGTCTTGCACTTTCTAGTACGTTGGTTAAAACACTATCTACTTTGATTGACACTGCTGGTTTGGTACTTACAGGTTTGTAGATTCAGTATTTTGAAAGTTGTTGGTTCAGCACGGTGTGGGAGCACTTGCAGTTATTGGCAAAGGGTCTGGTCTGAAATAGTTAAATTGTATGCTATTTTGAGTTCCCATGTTTGGGTTTTATGCATATACAAGCTCAATTGCATGCAGTGTTGTCTAGAGATGTGTGGCTAGGAATACATGTATTAAACAGGTAAAGAATTTCTAAATGGTGAAGATGGGGTCACTTAAGAATGCAATGAAAAGCAGGCCATATTTTCAACACGATGGGCAGCTGGCAGTGGGCTAGTATAATATTTAGATTAAGGCCATATTAAAGATGATATAATAGGCTTAGGTAAAATCGATGCCTTCTGGGGTAGGTAACCAAAAAGAACAAAAGAAATAATCAATGTCACAAGTCAAACCTCAAACCAACTGCACTACAGAAAGCAAAAACAGGAAAATCAACTTCATCACCAATTACAGTTCAAACAACTTAACTATTATTCGAAAAACTCTTACTAAATACTGGAACATTCTCAAATCAGACCCTGACCTCATGACTACATTAGAAGCCAAGCCAACCATAACTTTCAAAAAAGCAAGAAACTTAAAAGATGAATTAAGTCCATCGCACTTTGTGAGCAATACCCCTGCCAGGAATCCTGACACACGGACCATGTGGTTACAAAAACCCCTTAAAGGAAGCTACAAATGTGGTCAATGTTCGATGTGCAAATATTCAGACAATGCAAGAACCACCATTATTAAACCAAACGGCACTATTCATAGCATCCAACATCTTATCAATTGCAATAACAAATGTGTTATATACATAATCACTTGTCCTTGCAACAAACTTTACATAGGAAGTACTATTAGAAAACTAAAAACCAGAATCGGTGAACATATTCGGGCAATCACCAACCAAGATACAAGATCTCCGATAGCCAACCACATTTTGGAAACCCATCAACCGACCGAGATCAGTCAATTTAAATTCTTTGGGATTGACAAATTTAAGCCTCCTCCTAGAGGAGGCAATATTAAGCTCAAGCTAAGACAACGGGAAGCACGCTGGATCTGCCTAATGGATACCTGCAACACAGACCAGGAGCTATGCCACTTCCTGTAAACCTCCAAATCTGGCAAAATCCATCACAATCCATCTGTTTAACCATGAACCTTGATCAACTCTTTATTATTCATTTTTCCTATCAGGTTTCATGATCTATTTTTCAAAATGCTAAACCAAGCCCGTTCACTATTCAGTTTTCATTCTTCCTATCAGTCTTTATGGTCTAATTGTCTTAACGCCACACCAGCTTTCTTCTATAACTACTAAAATCAGAGAACATGCTCTGCACCATCAGTATACCTCAAACCATCACATACTCTCAACATTTACCCTTCTTTATCAGTCCTGAAGACCACTACGTTATATCACAAAACCAGTCATTGCCCTATTTCTTAAACCATAGAGCACGTCTTGCACTACTAGCTTGACCTGCACCATTATCCTAACCATTCATGTGTATTTATCTATAATTAACTCAGATGGCATCTGGCTAGAGAACATTATCCAATAGCACTACTAAGCATTTCACCTGACATGTGGGGACCTCTCCCACCCCTTTCCTTCATTGGCAAGCACATTTTTTTAAATTTTCCTTCAGCATGCCGGCTCTATAGCCGTAATTGGCGTCACGTGACCATGCGTTCACGCGATGACGTCACCACGCATCGACGTGATTACGCGTGACATCATCACGCATACTCTATTACGTGACGTTATGCATCATAACAAACCGCTTTACACCAGTATGAGAGATGCCAAACACGAACGAGAAAGACCCAGGAATTAGCTCAACAGCGGTAAGCACAGCCCCATAGCATCTTGCTTGATTATTTCTTTTGTTCTTTTTGGTTACTTACCCCAGAAGGCATCCATTTTTTACCTAAACCCATTATATCATCTTTAATATGGCCTTAATCTAAATATTACACTAGCCCACTGCCAGCTGCCCATTGTGTTGAAAATACTGCCTGCTTTTCATTGCATTCTTAAATGACCCCATATTCACCATTTAGAAATTCTTTACCCGTTTAATACATGTATTCCTAGCCACACATCTCTAGACAACAATACATGCAATTGATCTTGAATATGTATAAAACCCAAACACGAGAACTCAAAATAGCATACAATTTAACTATTTCAGACCAGACCCTTTGCCAATAACTGCAAGTGTTCCCACACTGTGCTGAACCAACAACTTTCAAAATACTGAATCTACAAACCTGTAAGTACCAAACCAGCAGTGTCAATCGAAGTAGATAGTGTTTTAACCAACGTACTAGAAAGTGCAAGACCATATGCTCCTATAAACCATTCTCCTCTTTCTTCCTCTCAGACAACTGCTGTACCTATACATGTTATATTCCTCCTGAAGAACCACAGCGACCACGCGGCGGGGAAACACGTGTTGAGGATTCTACTTGCCTCCAAGTTTTGTCAACCATAGGACTCCTCCCATTGAGGATTACTCCTGTTAATACCTGTTGTCCTCAAAAGGACCTATTTCACCCATAGAGCCAACAGCTTTTGGGACTAAACTTTGGTACTTCACGCCGCTCCCAAAAAGACTCTGCTCTTCATAATCAAGGATACATAGACCTAGTGAATACAACTAAGGTCACAACTCCAAAAAGGACGTACTCCAACCATAGAGCCAATTGCTCTTGGGATCAAACTTTGGAACTTTATGTTGTTCTCTCAAAAGACTTTGTTTTTCATAATCAAGTATATCTAGACCTAGTGAAAACATAACTAAGGCCACAACCAATCTGTACGATTAGAAACTTTGACCTAGGCACCAAGACTTAGTGAAAGTAACTAAGGCTACAATCAACTCGCACTGCCTGGATCCTATTTTGACAACAGACATTATGTTTGCTATTTATTTTTCATGAGTGCAATAAATTTGTTTTTTGATGTACAAGTGTCTACACCTACGAAAAGAAATTAAAAATCTCTTTACTTGCCTTGTGCCAATATCCAGTATCATGGAGAAGCTCGACAGGAGGGCTTTTTTTCCTTTTTACATTTGGTGGGACTGCCTGAAGCTACAAGGTTTCTGGGGATACATCAGGTCTCAAAGATGGTCCAGGGGGCCCCTGATTACTCCCAAAAAAGAATGAATGTGTGGCCTCTTTGATCCAGAGTTCCAAATCCCGACAAAACCCCAACGCAAGGCGTACATGGTTTTACTTATAGCGGCGTGGTTTGTAATAGCGAGGAATTGGAAACCGAAAGAGCCCCCCATGAATGTAGAGTGGCTACGGAAAGTATGGGGCATAGTAGCGATGGAATGTATCGCATATGGGATACAAGGCGACAGAGTCAAGTTTTACCAAGACTGAGGAATGGTATTGGACTTCCTACAGGGGGATTACTCAATGCAATGGTGCCCCCAAAACTTGAAGATTTTGGATAGAATGTGAAATTGCAACCTCTACCGAAAGTACAAGGGATTGTACCACAAACACTTCAGCTGCAGGACGGGGGAGGGGAGGGAGGAGGGGAAGGTGAGGCAGGGGTAAGGGGGGCATTTTACTTGCAGTTTGTACTGTTGAAAATGCCAAAAAAACAAATTAAATTAATAAAATAATGCTGGCATGCCCTCTACAGCACACAGTTTGATGTTTCTATGGGATAGAGCTAGCTTAAAGAGATCCCAGTAGGATGTGTTTCAGGAATTGAGGGGCAAGAAGTGGGACGAACGGGCAACAGGGATGAGCATGGCCATGGGCAGCTAGTGGGTGATGAAACAAATATAGTGGTTGTGTCCCTTTTTCCTTGGCGAGCCCTCCACTTTGAGGCTAGGGAGTTGAGCCCGCTAAGCAAACCCCCCCCCTAGGGGTTTGGGAAAGTGGAGCCTCGCTGGGAGTGACTCCCCTTCAAGGGGACAAGAACTCCCATTCCCATAAGGAACTCCTTATAACGAAGACATTTTCTGCATACATGTGAATTAGAGAAACGGATATTACCTTCAACTGTGGGACTTAAAATACCATCGAAATTGCCTTTGGATGTTTGGTACAGAAAAAACAGAGGCAGCTATACGCGTGGAACAAACTTGGTAGACAGGAACAGTGATTTATTGGCCAGTGAAGCTGAAGCATTCCAATTTTTCAAGTTTTGATTAACAAAGAGGCTAGAGCTGCCTAGCGCATGTGAAGTGGTGTAATTTACAGCAAATGAAAATGAAAGCATTTTGGAGAAACAGCCAACACTTGTTTCAACCAAAGGAAGGGTTTTTGTCAAGGCAACTGTGGCGGCCTGTGTGGTCCACCAAGAGACTTGTTCCATCCTGGTGAGGACCGGTGGATAAATTGATTAAGGGACCGAAGATGGTCGGTTCTAAATGCTGGTAGCTGGTTAAACGTGCGTCTTTAACCCTTTAGGTGCCATGGGTATTTCCCCCAAGTGCCAGGGCCTTTTTTGGTGATTTCGGTATGTGGCCATTCAAAGCCTTGTAACTTTTTTATTACATGAGATATCTCGGCCAAATTTGGCTCCTTTTTTTCCCACATGTAGGCGGTCATAACGCCACCCAGGAATCCTAGGTTGCTGTAGGGGGGTGAGAGAAAATGAGCAAAAAGGGCGAACATTTTGGGGTTTTTCAAAAAATGCCAATAAAATGATGTAGAAAGAAGCCTGTGGTTTTTTCCTGGTAAGAGCTAGGAACAAATGGTTTACTGTGCTGAGTTCTCCAATTACCTGGCTTTCAAGAACAGGTTGAGTGGAAACGAAAAAAAAAATATTTTGATGTGGTTATCAACCGTTTTGTGTGAGGTAGGCGATTCTGGCCATTTTTGCCAATTGGACATGCATGGAAGGAATGGAAGAAAAGGGTATGAAAGCCGAAGGACAGAAAGGCATATATTTATGAAAAGTAGACAAAATTCCAAGTTTCGGAAGGGGTGATTTGCGTAGGTCAGGCAACAACTAGGTATGGGAAACTGCCATAGATTGGGGGAAAAGCGGGAAAATGACCGTAAAAAAAGGTATGTGTTGGACATGGTTGGCTTGGTACGGCAATGGCTTCTATGAATTTTGACAAAAGCAATGCTCCGCTACATTCCCCCGACTCTTGCAGTTAGGAAAGCACACATTTTTTGTAGTGTTTTACAAAACGAGCAATACCACAGGCCAAACACTGAGCCATGGTACACAGGAGTTTTATGTTCACGCACTTAGCATGTGAAAATCGGGAAAACCAATGTGGTGAGGAACAGCAAGCATCAATTTTTT
The DNA here is from genome assembly GCF_040938575.1 of Ambystoma mexicanum. Taxonomy (NCBI): domain Eukaryota; kingdom Metazoa; phylum Chordata; class Amphibia; order Caudata; family Ambystomatidae; genus Ambystoma; species Ambystoma mexicanum. Next base: position 549,672,139 of record NC_090932.1, read on the forward strand.
GAAAGAGCACAGGCAGACCTTTTCAAGGGTAGGTGACTTGTGCAGGTTACAAAATTGTATGGTGCCTAAAGCAGCGACAAAATGTAGGTCACATTTGGGAAATGAAAGGGTTGTGTGACAAAGGGCACCAGCAAATGGGTCACAACGTTATGAAAACCACACAAACACAACAAATGTTATACCTTCCTGCATTCCCACAGGTGTTCCGATGAAAGCGGTACCTCATATGTGTGGGTGCACCTACCTGGGTGCCAAGGGGAAAGCCTAAAACACAAGTAACCCCAAGTCTGTTTTCAGACCTGAATTTCACACTTTCACCCCTCCATTTGGGGTGGGGGGGGAGAGGGCCCCCAAAAATAGTGGAACAGGCCCCCCAGTGGGTGGGACAGTAAGGTTTGGGCACCCCGGCGCCAGATTGGCACACCAATGAGCCCCTCTGCGCCAAGGCAACGTTCGTAAACAAAGAAAAAAAATGGAAAAGGTACACTACACTTTAGGGCGGGCTGAGGGGCACCCTAAACCGCCAGGTAATTTTATAATGTACTGGGGGGTGACCCTGTACCCCCCCACACCAAATGCAGAGGGGGCGTCTCATTCAGCCCTCCCTGGGGGCAGATGCCCATTACTAGGAGCAGATATCTGCCCCAAGGGAGGGCTAGAAGGGGGGCCCCATTTCCCCTTGGGGTGAGGGGGAGAGGGCCACCCCCCTTTTCTGTCAAATATATCCCTGGTGGCTAGTGGCCCCCCCAATCCCACCCAAAATTCCTTTTTGTTGTTGTTGTTATTTTTTTTTGCCCCCTTCCCTGGGGGCAGATGATCAGCCATCTGACCCAGGGGGGCCCTAACCTGCAGGCCCCATCCTTTGGGGGCCTGCACACTATTTCCTGGCGGCCCTCCCCCCAGCCCCCAATTGGATGGGGGGCCACCTCATGTACTCCTGCCTGGGGGCATAAATCTGCCCCCAGGGAGGGCTACAAGGGCTGGCCCCCCTTTCCACTTGGTGTGGGAGGGGAGGGCCACCACCATTTCAGGGGGGTAAAAAAATCCCAGGCCCCCTCACCCCCAACCCCCATTCCCGTTGCTTTCCGTTTATTTCTTTTCTTTTTTTTTGGCCCACTTCCCTGGGGGCAGATGATCATCATCTGCCCCCAGGGTTGTACACATATGTGCTCCCATGCTTTGGGGCCTGGGGGGGCGAGGGCTCCTTACTGTAAGCAGCCCCCACCTCTCCCCCGCATTCAAAGACATCCCTGTGTCTAGTGGGCATTGCTGCCCGTGCATAGAGTGCCCTGCGCCCAATCCGCGGGCAGCAATGCTGTCACAAAGGGTGTCATTGGAAAGGGGAGAGTCTCCCCTTTCCAATGACACCCTTTCCGACAAAATCCGTGGTGGCTAGGGACCCCAAACCCCCTCCCCCTTCCCATCACTTTGTTTTGTTTTTTTGTTATGCCCCCACCCCTGGGGGCAGATGGTCACCTGTCTGCCCCCAGGGGTCATTATATATGTGTCCCCATACTTTGGGGGCCGGGGGGGTTAGGGCTGCTTACTGTAAGCAGCCCCCCTCCCCCCACGTCACAAATGTTTCCCTGGCGTCTAGTGGGCATTGCTGCCCTCGCATCGAGCGCCCTGCACCCTATCCGCGGGCAGCAATGCTGTCACACAGGGTATTGTTGGTAAGAGGAGGATCTCCCCTTTCCAACGATACCCACCTCGATCTCCGGCTTGAAATACAGCCGGAGATCGATGGGGAGAAAGGTGAAGACTCACCTTATATTTTCACTGCAGCAGCCCGAAATGGCTGCTGCAGTGAAAATTACTTTGTTGCACACCGACGTGAAACTGAAGGTAATCCAGCCCCCTGGCAGTGAGGGGGGACCTCCCCCTCGCATAGCCCGGGGGTTGGATTACTGTTTTGTGTGATCCTTTGCAGGGATCACACAAAACAAGATGCCAAAAAGGACGAGCTATCTCGTCGTTGGCACTGTGCATGCACTTCCAAGGACGAGATATCTCGTCCTTGGCACATAAGGGGTTAATGGGCATGCAAACTTGGCCATTCCCTGCAGTGTCGCTTTGGTACTGCGTTATTACACAGTGGGCTAGGATGACATCTGGGGCAGTGCTGCACAATGAATCTTTTGGTATCTCGGGCAATTTAAAAATCGGAGAGTTTGGAGCATTGCCCTGTAAGGCTAATGCGCGGAGAGCCTTTCGGCATGCAGCAGTTCCGCTTTGGATGTTTGGCTCAAGACATTGCAGGTTTCTCCTTGGGCTTCACAGCTGAACATAAACAACACACCCCTTTTGTGTTACAGAGCAAGAATAAAGTTATGGTCACCCTTGAATGGAGGAGGGAGAAGCAATACGCAGAGGTGAGCCTCGCAAGTGCTGAAGTCATTGAGGGGCGCAGCTGCGATGCACAGCAGAGCGGTTGTGGTGCGAAAAGAGAAGACAATGAGGTACCGAGGTGTGCAGAGTTTCCAAGGCCAAGGCGTGCACAACCGACTTTTTCTAGAGGTGTGACCACACAGAGGACATGCTGAACAAATCCTCCGCTCGCAACTAAGGAGTTGAGGAGCAGAGAAGTGCTGAGACGAGCGGAACAGAAAACTCACTTATATCCAGAACGGAATACCAGAAAGCCACAGAGATCACAACTGCTACCAAGCAGACACCACCTTACTCAAGCAAACCCTGCATCGGAGAAGGTGTACCCGGGTTGCTCATTGTGGAGGGGGGGGGGGGCGAAGAGACCAGAGAGTGAAAGGGAAAGCAAGAGGGTTACTGTTTTCTACCATTGAGCTTTGGAGAGATTCCTGGAATCCCCGAGTGACATCGGGGTGAAGAACTCTAAGGGCAGAATACTCTGCCTAGTTTTCTTGTACGTTTCTTTCTAAGTGGTAGGCCCAGTATAGAGGGTAGGTTTGGACCGAGGACCATTCTTTCCATTTTTTTCATTTTGGCTATTGACAAGCACCTTCAGTATAGTTTGTTAGGAAGGCAACTCTCTTTTTAGTAGTAGTAGTACTAGCAAGGCATGCTGTTTAAGTTAAATAAAACCCTTTGATATGATGTCCTCTAGTACTAATCCTTCTTCTGGCTTGCCACATATGACGTCAGAAGTGGTATCAGTACCACCTGATACAAGAATGGGACCCATGTCAGTTTGACTCTTAGGGTCGAAGGCAAAAATGGCTAGTTTGGCTACCCCACTATCTATAGGGTTTATCTCGTTCAGCGCTGAGGAGGTGCGCATGCCCTCTAAAGGAAGACACCTTATTGTTACACTACGGCAGCAAAGAGCTTTCTTACGAAGAACTTCCTGACCATGGAATCCGCTTTGGCATCGTTACAAGTTGCCTTGGAAACTGTTCCGGTCACGTAAACGTGCAAGTCAGCTGATCGGACGTGCTTCACTTACATGGAAGCCACGCCCCCTTGTTCCATAAAGCCTTCAGCCGCGGGAACCTCGTTGCTGCTAATTGTACTTTACTACGTGCCTTTTTGTAGCCCGCCTACGGCACTGTTTGCCTTCCTCGGATTACCCTCCGTGAACCTTTGACTCAGAACTCTCATTACCAGACCTCGGCTTTGTACTCTGTTTCTGCTTATCTGGATTACCCTAAGGACTTGTTGCCACGGTAGTTTTCCTTTACTGCCGTTAAACAGCAGGAGCCTCCCCGTTCAACCTTCAGTTCCACGGGCTCTGCGGCTCTTCACTTCCGCTCAAAACTGAACTCCAGTTCTCATTCATCTCACGCTTGCACGAACGCTTTTGTTTTCCATCTGAGTTCCGGCTCTACGATCAAGATCCGCTGAGATCCGCTTCAGCGCGACGCTGCTTGGTCCTTTTCTTCCTGTTCTATCTGAATCATCTATTTGGAATATAAGACCATTCCTACCAGTGCTGCTTATCAAGGACTGCCTTTGCTCCAACTATCTGATTAACTCTGTTCGCATACTGAGAGACTGTTTGTTTTTTCTACTGAAGTACATTTATGAACGCTTTCCAGGACATGCACTAACCCGGCCTTAGTGCGTCCCTCGTGCCGTTCGGGTTATCCTCCCTATACTAACTTTCCCATTTTATTATTTTTTCCTGCCGTTTTCATCAACCATTTGTATTTGTATTCCTTATTGAAACTGGTCCAGGATTTCCTCTCAGGTCTACTCACATACACTATTTCAGGTACCGGCAGTTCTATTGTGTTTAACAGAATTAGTTAAAAAGAAACAAGTTAGGCATAATACTCAAAACCTTTCTGTATCTCTTGCAGCATTGGTCTGGCGGTGCACTCAATCCCGCTCTTTTGCATTATAGACTACTCTGTCTGTTCTTACATAAATAGCAGAGTGGTACATCGTGAAAAAGAGCCCCTCTCGAAGAGGAAGCCTGATTCTTGAATCAGGGCAACTGGGTTTTCAGAGACGTCTACGGCTCATCCTACATCTCGATCCAGGTTGGGGTCACGCACACCTTCCGGCTCGGTGAGTAACACTTATATCCACAGATGTTAATATTTCCCTTCCCACCAGAACATATTTTCGTCTGGCCACCAAGTCTGGGCTTGCATGGTGACACACCCTGGATGTAGTAGCAGGGGGTGGTGGGCCCTGCCTATAGAGGGGAGGTCAAAGTTAACCTGCACAACCATGGATCTGACCCCCCTATGAGGTCAAAGTTGGAGATACAGTGGCACAAAGTATTTTAGAACATGCCTTAACTCCTATTCCTCAGAGATCCTATGAGGATCCTTAGGATTCAGAGAGGCTGTTGTTTCCCTGGCTGATTCCATTAGACCGAAATCCGAATATCTCGGCCCTTTACCTGACTTTAGATGTTGCCGAAAGGAATGACCCGTGCTTTACAGAAGCTTTTGGGTGGGTCATTTCGGAAGAGCAGGGCCGCGGTCAGGCAGGACCCTCAAAGAGATTATTCTGTCAAGGGGATACAGAGGCCTTTCCAGAACTTAACTCATAATCCCCAGAAGTCATTGGAGAATAGTGTTGGAGCTAGCCCATTCCCACCTAACAGCCGCTCGCCAGGGGCTAGGGAAGACCCAGAGCCAAGAAGGCCCTCAAGTCTACTCAGCGGGGGTGATTTTGGATGTAAAAAGATATGAACTGCATGGGAAATATGGCAGAAAACGGCAGCTACTCTAGTACCCTGCACCCCGTTGCAACCACTCTGTATTATTGAAGACCCCTTCTCCAGGATTGCGATTGTAGAGCTATTAGAGACATCTAAATTGGGGAATAAACTCATCTTAGTCAATGTGGACTATGCTACTCGGTACCCCAAATCGTTTCCACTAAGGAACAACACTAGCCAACACATTGTAAAGCATTTACTCCCCTTTCTCTCTGGAGCTGGATTCCCTAAAGACATCTTCATGGACCAAGGTACCACCTTTATGTCTAGAATCATGCAGGAGGTAAAGGAAAACCTACAAATAAAAACATTAAGACCCTCAGCATACCACTCCGATGGGCTTGTGGAGTGATTTAATCAAACTCTCAAGAGAATCCTCCACAAGTTGGCAGAAACCGATGTCCGTCAGGACTTCCTGTGCTCTTTTGGGCGTTAGGAAAACACCCAAGGCATCCTTCACATACTCTGCCTTCTAACTATTATATTGAAGGGAACCTCAAGATGTCTTAGACATGCTCAAGGAAACCTGGGAAGAAAAGGAAAAGGTTACCTTCCCCATATGTAGACAGATTAGAATCCTTAGGCCCACATGGCCGCAGTCCAAGAAATCGTAAAACATCATTTAGGTAGAGCCCAGGAACACCGAAAGGCTCTACGTGATAAACGAGCTGTGACCCGGTCCTTTATCATAGGGGACTCTGTTTTAGTTTTGTTATCAACCTCAGAAAACAAAATGGTTTCCAAACGGTATTACCCCTATAAAATCTTAGAAAAAAGGCCCTCTAAACTACGTAGTTGCCCAGCCAGACAGATGTCAAAATCTATCATGTCCATTTCTTAAAGGAATGGAAAATCGACCCTTTAGAGAATACTACCAGTACCATGGCAATTCTCTCAACTGATCAAGAACAAGAAGTTCAATTAGTACCTAAAAAATAAAGTAAAAATAAAAAAAACAGCTCTTTCAGCAGCAGGAAGACTTCGTCATCTATTGGCACACAATTCCCAGAAGTCTTCTCCGCAGAAACCTGTTGGGTAAGCAACTTTTTCCATTTTATTTGTACTAAACCATACCCAATTCCAGAGGCCTGAAAAAAAGATCTGAGCTTACATCCATGCTAGAGGGAGCGTCCCTAAAGTCCCTAAACCCGATAAAACCTGGATGGCCTGTATTAATATTTGAAAACTCAATTCAGTCTTGAGTTTCCACAATTATCCTATGCCAAAGATAGATGAGCTTATCGAAAAACTAGGCTCCGCCAGATATATATCTGTAGTAGACTTGACAAAGGGATACTGGCAAGTACCCCTGATTCCAGACGATAGGGAGAAAACTGCTTTCTCTACACCCCAGTGCTCTTCCAGTTTAAAGTCCTCCCCTTTGGGCTACATGGGCTCCCTACAAACTTTCAGAGACTAATGAAAGAGTGCTTAGCCCCTACTCTGAGTTCGCAGGGGTCGCCTTGGTCGGCAAGTTATATATGGTAATACCTGGCCCGAGCATATTCACCATCTATATGAGATAACTCACAAATTAAGGAAATCGGGACTGTGTGTAAACCAAAAAAAAGCCATCTAGCACAGTCTGCAGTGAAGTATCTTCATGGGGAATGGGTTGATTTAGCCCTAAGTTGAAAAAGTATAGGCCGTACACTCAGCACCACTTCCCAAGACCAAACGAGATCTCTGAGCCTTCCTGAGGTTAACATGATATTATAGGAGGTTCATTTCGCATTATCTGCTAGTCTCACTAATAAGTTGAAGAATGCACAACCTCAAAAAAGTACCTGGGGAGAGGCAGACCAGAGAAGCTTTGATGGGCTAAAGCAAATAATCTGTCAGGAACCTGTGCTTAAAATGCTCTATTTCAACAGGGAATGTAAACTTCAAACAGACGACTCCAAAGTAGGCTTGGGGGCTGTCCTTTCCGAGGAACATTATGAACTAGAACACCATGTCCTCTATACTAGTAGGAAGTTGTTTCCTAGGGAACAGGCCTATGCCACCGTCGAGTTTGAAGCCCTAACCATCAAATGGGCCAAAGTCAGTCTTCAACAGTACTTGACAGGGAGGACGTTCCTACTAGTAACTGACCATTCACCCCTAACCTGAAGGAGTCTTGGAAAAGATTAAAATGCCCGGGTTATGAGGTGGTTTTTGGCTCTGCAACCTTTTTGGTTTTCTGTCGAACATTGAAAAGGAAAAGAACAAGGAAATGTGTATTTTCGTATTCGTTTCCTTCCTGTCACTGAAGAGGGGCCTCTGACTTAACCGGGGGTATGTGACTAATCCGAGTAAAGGTTTTGTCCCTTCTCCCTGGGTTGGGGAGCCACCCACTTTGAGGCTAGGGGGGTGGGCCTGCTAAGCAAAATCCTCCCTGGGGTTTCAATAAAGCAGGGCCTCACTGAGAGTGACTCTCCTTAAGGAACTCTGTATAACTGACATTTTCTGCATGCATGGGGATTTGAGAAACGGATGTTAAATTCAACTGTGGGACTCAAAATAACATAGAAAGTGCCTTTGGATGTTTGGCCCAAAACAATGCCGGTCTCTCCTTGGGTTTGACGGTTCAACATAAACAACATGCCCCTTTTCTAAAACGGAGCAAGGATAAAGTCACGATCACCCTTGACTTGAGGAGAAGCAATATGCAGAGGCGAGCCTCTGACATCATTGAGGGGTCAGAGCTGCACTGCACAGCATAGCCGGCTCTGGTGCAGAGAGAAACCGGGGAAAGAGAGACGCTGCTGATGATGCACCGGGGCATGCAGAGTCGGCGAGGCCAAGGCCGAGCAGAACCGGCCTTATCTGGAGGTGTAACCCTGCGGAGGGTCTGGTGCTCGCGGGTAAACGATGCTGAACCCAGAGCGCGAGGAACGAACGAATCCTCCGCTCACAACCAAGGAGTCTAGGAGTAAAGAAACGCTGAGATGAGCAGAACAGAGATTTCGCTTCAGCAAATCCCTGCAACAGAGAGGTACGCAGGTTGCTCATAGTGGAGGGGGCAGAGAGACCAGAGTGTGAAAGGGGAAGAAGAAAGAATTACCCTAAACTCATACCAGGGGCATAAAGGCCCAGAGAGGGGGAAGGAAATGAGTAATAATAAGGGTTACGGGAGCCCAAGAAAACCAAATATTGCAATCAGCCAAATGGCTCACAGAAGCTCTCGAGAACCAAGAGAGAATTATGTGAAGTGGCGTCATCAATACCACTGGGAGAGAAGTGAGACATTGGGACAGAGAAACGCAAGGGATCCAGAAGTACCCAATATGACAAGTGGAGAGCAACTTCAAAGGGAACATAGTGGGGAGAAACCCCTGCACGTGGTGGAGAGTGATTAAGGAGGTATCCCTCCACCTACAACAACCTGTACATTTGATTTTTTTCAGGAACTTGAGACTTTATTTTGGAAACTTGAGATACTTTTGGAACTTTGACAAGAACTGTTAAAACCGGGAGAACTGTTTTCTACCAATGAGCTTAGGCTCCGAAATCATGAGGAATTCCTGAAAACCCTCAGTGAGATTGGGGTGAACAACTCTAAAAGCCAGACACTCTGCCTACATTTCTTTTATGCTTTTTTCTAAGTGGTAGGACTTGTTTAGAGGATAGGAAGGTTTGGGAATTATGGGTTCCTTGCGCCTGACTTTTATGTTATGACACAAAACCCTACACAAGAAGGTTATAAAGAAGTGTTTTATTGATTTCTACCAAGAAAAAATAAGATTATTCAAGATGGTGCCAACTTACTCCATTTGAAGGCACGTGCTATTGTTTCACGCTTTCCCAGGCTTTCTCAAGGCACAGTTACAGCCGTGAAGTGTGTGAGTAATCGTATTGTGCGTGTAAGTCAATGAGTGTGTTCCTGTGCAATTTCAACATGTAGTGCATAGATTCAACACATAAAAATTACAGGTTATCATACATTTTGTTAAGTGTGCATGATTTACATATATCTCAATTAATATGCATACAATTTTCATACATAGAAATAAAATCTAGTTTGGACAGCTACTAGTCAAGGCTGCCCTATTCAAGTCTTAGTTTCTATATAGTCAGGTTATTATCCTTCCAATATTAAGCTTGTTTTAGTTGCCCTAGGTTGCTTCTTGGTGCTGCTTTTCTTGTGGATCCCTGCTTGGCAATATATGCGCTTATGTGAGTTTTACAGTTGTGGATTCTTTCAGGATGGCGTTCACACTTCTTTATGTACTTGACGTGTAGGATTGTGTGTCATAACATAAGGGTCAGGCGCAAGGAACACAACATTACAAAACTTTCCTATTACACATTGACTGATCAGTGGATAACCATCATTGTTGGGGCATGCAGCCGGACCAGACCGTACACTAGGAGTCCCTCAGCTAAAATACGTGGGTAGGTGCACTGGATATTACCCACTACAATAAAAACCTTTAGTTTAGAGGATAGGTTTGGACAGAGGACCAGTTTGTTTTTTTGACAATTGTCAAGCACCTTTAGTATAGTGTGTTAGGAAGGAAATTCCCCTTTTAGAAATAGGGCGAGCAAGATGTTTTCTTTATTTTATTGAGCATTTGTTAGGCGCTTATACAACTGTATAGTGTTTCAAAGCGCCACAAGGCTAAATGGGAAGGTAACCAGGGAAAAATAAAAATGGCAAAACAGTAAAATACAGTCATGGTCCTACTAGGGCTTGTGGCATTCGGACGTGCAAGTGCATTGAGGAGAAGAGCAGGAGATAGGGAGGGGAGGGGGAGCAGAGGAGTGGGCAAGTGCTGGTGGAGGGCCCAGGAGTGAAGTGCTATGGGGAGACAGGAGGAGAACCTTAGGCTAAGTGGTAGTGCAGGCAACTCCCAGGGTGGGATGCAGAGCTGCCAAGCAGGGGCCCACAAGGGCAGTGGGGTGTGGGGGATGCTTGTATCGACTGGGAAGAAGGGCCTGGAATCCTGCATGATTCATGAGGATCAGGCCACCAGTCACAGCAGCAGTGGGGTGAGTAGCAGGGATGGGAAAGAGGTAGAAAACAGCAGATTTTTTAGCAGTTTCCAGAACTTGAGGAAGCCCCGCTCAAGTCTGAGAGGGGCAGGGAGTCTGTTCCAAAGAGAGGTGCCAGCCAAGGAGAGATGCCTGCCCCCCACTCTCTGCTTGGAGAAGCATTTGACAGTCAATGAATTAGAGGAGCGTAGGGCTCTAGCAGGGGAGTATTTAGGGTGAGAAAGTTGGCGATAGCATGGTGCAGGCCCTGAAAGGCCTTGTGTATGATGCAGAGGGTCTTGAATTGGATCCTTGCAGCCACTCAGAGCCAGTGGAGAGATTTTAGGGCTGGAGAGATATGGTCCCTGGTCTTGAGGCCAAAGATAAGTCTTGCACCCCCATTCTGGATTAGTTGGAGGGGGCGTAGGGAGGAAAGAGGGAGATTGAGAAAGAGGCTCTTGCAATTGTCCAGCCTGGAGAGGACCAGAGCTCTGGAGACATTGAACTTCTGGGGGAAGGTGAGGAAAGGAAGAACCCTTTAAATCCCTTCAATACCATGTCCGCTAATCTGAGGCTTCTTCTGGTTTACCACAGTGGTTAATTAATCAAACACCAATACGCTATGTATCCCTCCTCACATCCTTACTCAGTGCTATCTGTACTCCAATGCAATCGTTTTGCCAAATTTGTGGCACTTAATCGCCACTTAATCGCCAAATCTAAAATAGCAAAAGGCATAACAAGCGATCGGCGCACATGATCCGCATTCAGCAATGCTTCAAAGAAGGTGTTGTTGGAAAGGAGAGAGTCTCCCCTTTCCAACAACACCTCCCTCGATCTCAACGGCTCAATAATGCCGGAGATCGAGGGAGAGGAAGGCGGACACTCGCCTTCTCTTTTCACTGCGGCAGCCGGAAATGGCTGCCACAGTGAAATTGACTTTGTTTCATGTCAGCGTGCGTTACGCACGCTGACGTGAAACTGAAAGAAATCCAACCCCCGGCCCATGAGGAGGAACCTCCTCCTCAGATAGCCCAGTGGTAGGATTACAAGCAGCGATCACACAAAGTGAAGTGCACAAAAGGACGAGGTATCTCGTCCTTGGCACTGCATTGGTAATGTCAAGGACGAGATACCTCGTCCTTGGCACTTAAGGGGTTAATGTCCACTCGCTAAACAAACTCAAACTTTATTTATAAAAACACCAGTAGTAGAGTGTGATACTTTTTATCAAGCATTTCAAGTGACAGGTGGCCATGCCCCTTTAGCACACTCCTGAATCCCTATACATTTGATTGAACCCCTATAAATGTAATGCCCCCAAAAAATGTATTTACATGTTATATAAACTTGATAAGAACCATGCTTTAGTGTGTAACATTTGAAAGAGATGTGTCTGAACCCCTATACATTTGATTGAACCCCAATGAATTTGATGACCCACAAAAAATGTTATATACATTTAATTGAATTTTATATAAATTTGATAAGAATTCCAATGAGTTTGATATAAAATATGATATACATTTACCCAAACTCCTATACATTTAATTGAACCCCAGTAAATTTGATGAGTCCCAAAATATTTTTTATATACATTTGATAAGAACCCCAATGGATATGATATACAAATTTGATATAGATGTAAATGAACCCCGATAAATGTAATCGAATCCAAATAAATGTGATGACAACTCAGACTTCTTTTATATAAATTGAATATACATTTGATAAGAACCCCAATAAATGTGATGACCCCCACAATTTGTTATATTAATTTGAAAACCCCAATACATTTGGGGAAAGGGAAGCTGGTTAGTGCGTAGTAAAAGAATCAGTCTACACATTGCCGGATCAGGACACAAGAGTCGGTTAGGCTGAGCCCTCTTAAAACGATGTACCACTGAGGACACATACTCAAAACTCTTCAATTTAGACAAATGTAGGTAATTATTACACCAATCCCACCTTTCCAACTTTCCTTTGAAAGCTTCCTTCAACACAATGTAACTCTTTCCTTGTTCAAACATAGGTATCCAGTTAATATCTTCAAACAGTGTTGTGTTAAGCTGCTTAATTTCAAAACAAACTTTGTGTCACAATGTTTCCCCATTTTTGTTTATAGTGGGCATTTGGGGGAGACTCTTGATTTAATGCCCAACTCCCCTCTCTTTCTTAAGGCCAATCCTCTCAATGAGATTAGCCCTAGATCCAGCCGCAAGTACTCCATAGAAGTAGACAGAGGCAGGCTTAATACATTGCGCCAGAAAGAGCCTTATAGTCTATTCAACCATGTGAAGTCCTTCATGGCCAACGCCTCCAATCCGTAAAGTATAGTAGGACAAAAGGATTGCTTTTATGTAATCAATATACCTTCAATGGAGTATCCTGCACCTTGTCCTGCAAACTTACACACTTGGCTTGTAAGCTGACACACTTTCCTAGTTTGTTTTTTATTTAGGTATAGTCAGCTAATGTACTCATTTCAAGACCCAGATATGGATAGCTTACAGTATAATCTAGAGTGCCCACCTTGTTTACTTTTTTACCTGTTACCAGTGTGACTCGAGTCTTGTCAAGATTTATGGTTGTCATTTTCTGCTGCATAGACACCCAACTCGTTGATCATTCTCTTTGTAGCATTGTAGGTCTAGTCGAAAACAACCAAATCGTCTGCGTATAACATGGCGACCATTTGAGTGTCGCGATTTTTGATGGACATCAGGCCTTTTCTCTCAAATGCAGTGGAAGATGCACTAGGTACAAGTTGAATAACAGAGGACCGAGCACACAACCTTGCTTGACTCCTCTATCACCACTGAAGCTGATCAAAGTCCCACATTGTCTAAACGTAAATAGGTCCATGTGTTGTTCTGCAACAAAATGGTTATGTTCAACAACCACACGGGACATCCACATTTTCACAACAGGTTGTCTGAATTTACCTGATTGAAAGCAGATCTAAAGTCCACATAAGTTATATATAGAAATGGACCTTCACTATGTTGAGCCCCATGAATCAGGGAATCTAGAAATCTGATGTTTTGTACAGTGGCAGAACCTCAGCGATAATCAGTTTGGAAGGGGTATAGAATGCTATTTATCTCAACTCAATTATGAAGTTTTATTCCGTCTGATGTCCAACATGGACAGCAGCCTGTAATTATCCGGGATCAATCGGACCCCCTTTTTATACACTGGTATCAGTATAGCCTGCTGCCATTAATCAGTGATGTTAGGCTCTCTACAGACCCTCTCAAATAAAAGTTGCAGAACTTGGGCCCATCCTTCAGGTTCTTTCTGACAACGTTGGCCAGGCCATTAAGGCCTGGTGCCCTGGAGTCTTTTAGCTTTACTATTGCAGCCTCAATATCTTCATGACTGATTTTGATAGGCAGGGGGCTGTATCTCCTTTTTTGATTACCGCTGAGGGGGTGTGCTCAAGCATCTTAGTACTTATGTGTTTCCTCAGATTATTTCTGCAATTGGATTTACAGTTTAAGATCTTTCACGCTTGGCTAGAGACAAGATGAGCAAGTGTTACAGATCATTAGCGTCCCAAGCAATCGCTGCCATTTTACATTTGAAATAGTACCCTTACGCATCTTCAACCAGTTATGATAGGCACTTTTCATTTTCCTGGTCCTTTCTAATGCTTAGTTCTTTGAACAGCCAATTTTCTTAATGCCCCTTATTTACCCACATAGGTTGTGCTTCGCGTCACTTATTTCTATGTCAAAGAGACCACGATGCGGGCTGGTGAGTAACCAAATGTAATTTTCCATTCACCCGACCCTCTCTATAGGCAATTTGCCTGAGACAGTTTTCTATCTTGTTGGTAGTTAGAACCTTGAGTACACAAATCTGCTGCCCCGATATCTAAAATTCTTGCAAAAAACCTTTCTATGTTGGACCTTGACCAATACAGACGATTGCCAGCCTGATAAGTTTCCATGTCCCCAACGTTAGTTGTGCTTTTTTCTTTAACGCCCTGGTTCAACCTGAGGATGAGAATCGCATGGTCGCTGTGCTCATTTGGTATTACCTTTAAGTCAATAACACATCCCAACAGAGCATTGCTTTCAAAGTTTTAATCTAAAATGTCCCACTTGGCCCCACTGTGCCAAGTACCCTTCCCCGTGCAATCACTCTTTGTTCGCTGCTTCCCACTATTTCAAATAACTCAGCCATTGGCTTCACCGCCCGTTGGAGATCTTTTGAGCCATCACAATCCTCACCATTACATTTTCATAGGTTGCAGACACATCTTTATCTATGCATCTAGCGTTAAAATCGCTCCCCACCAGCAACAAATCATTCTCCACAGAGTTCACCCACTGAGTAAGTATCAAGTCAATATAGTCGAAGACTTCGTAAGAAGCGGAGTCACCTGTGGCTTCATATATATTGAAAATCAGCATGTGCTTGCCAGTTTGCCCAGACTTACACCTGACCTCTACCACCACTGCTTTTCCACTTTTGTCTTCAGGCAGAATACGGATAGAATTCAGATAATTGTTTACCTGTACTAAGAAACTGGCATCGGGACGTTCCCTTCTACCTTTCTTTGCACAAGCATGGTAAAAGTGGTAACCATCTAAGTGAACTGGAAGCATCAGCCAAGTGTCTTGTAGCATGACTATATTGTGATTCAACAGTATGTCAAGGGAACCGTCCTCTGGTGTTCCAACAGGCTATTTTACGGGTTCATTGTACGGGACCCCCCCCCAGAGCCGGTAGAATGCTCTGCAGCCATTCCCACCTGCGTGCATCGTTCTATTTTGGGGGGGGGGGTTGGGTGAAGGGACCTTTTTCCCTTGTTGTGCTTCGCAATCGACTCTCCCTTGCATTTTTGACAGCAAGATTTTAATTTGACAGCATACACTTCCTTGTCTAGAGCGTATTCCAGGTAACTTAAAGATGATTGTTTAGCATGTATCAATGCGATAGAAGGCAGTGTATGCAGGATATGAGGAGTTCTTGCCTCCTTTTCAAAATGTTTTTTAGCATACAGGTTTGTCCAGGCTTCCAAGGAATTCTGGAGTGTTACAGCTACGGGATAGTTTTAATAGATCTATGATGTGTATTATACACATTTATAAGTGCAGGAAACATGTCCACATATCTACGGGTGTTTTGAACTGTGAAGAATTGCCAGATCTGTGCTTTAAAAGTTTGTATAACATGTTCTACAGTAGTGGTTTTAATATGTTATGAAATGGTGCACCCTGTGTGGTTTTAGAAGGATCTGCAGCGGTTTAGTTAGACTTCTTTCCAATGTCTGTCTGTAGTGTGAAGAATCCTGCGGATCCCTCATTGAAACCCTCCCTAAAGTCTCCCCCCAGGTGGCCAGGGAAAGGCAGACGCTTCCTGATCCGGACCTTGGGGGTGGTGTACTGCGGGAGAATCACCTGGTAGGAGACGAGGCTCAGGCTGGTGAGGAGATCCCGTGGGATCAGACACAGTATTTGTACTTTAAAAGTCCAGCACGAACTGCTAGGTCACATCCTTGCAGCACAAGACCACAAGCATCCAGAGACCTGTTTCAACCTTAGTGGGCATCATCAGTTAGGAGTAGCTTTGGTCTCTAGGCCCTGCAGGTTCGAGACCCACGTCTGGGCATACACGTCCCACACAGGGTGACTAAAGCAAAACCAAAAGTTGATGGCTGCAAGGTTTTGAATAAATCATAACCACGTGCAAAGCTCTGGACAACCCTCCAGACTACCGTTTTTCAGCCTGCCAAGCCATTAAAGAAGGGGGGGGGGAAACATATGCAAATCATGCTTGGTCCCACCCAAAAGGGGCAGTCCAGACCGAATTGCTAGGCACATCCCTTCTGCACGAGACTGCAAGCATTCCCAGACATGTTTTGGCCTTGTTGTGTGTCATCAGTGAGGAGTAGCTTAGGTTTCTAGGCCCAGCAGGCTCTGGACCCAGGTCTGAGCCATCACCTCTTTTGTTTTGCATAAATCCAATGGAGTCATCACAAATTTCCCTGGCGGTGACCTCCCGTGTGGCCAGGGGACGGCAGCCGCAACCTGATCCCGACCATGGGGGCAGCTATATGAGGGAGGATCACATGCGCGGAGACAACTACCGGGGAGATGTCATGGCTTGATTCGATGAGGCACAGTATCCCCATTTGCCCATGAGGAGGACCCCCTGTTACCCAATACCCTAATGGCCTATTCCCTTGCCTTTGTTCCCTGCTTTAGGGAAAATAAAGAAACCTTTTCCCAATACCCTTTAGGCGAAACTCCCATCTCTGAAAGCACAAAGAAACCCTTTTTGGTTCTAATTCCCCTTCATATAGAACTGATCTTTCATATGGAATCATTAAGGGAGATTCTCCAAATAATATGCATCAAGTGACATCAATGGACTCCAACTCCCACAACCACCTAAGTCATGAGACGAGGAGGAGGAGGAGGAAGGAATTGAAGCAAAACAGCAGGGGTCTCAGGCTCCATGAGCGTGCTACTTGTTTAGTGAAAACACCTATGTGCGGAACATTTAAAAATGGCAACCACACTATGAGAATTGGTTCAGAAGAGAACATTACATCTCTTGCAGAGGCGTGTGAACGCTGGAGGCATGGGCCCGGTGTAGTGGAGCTTTGGAGCTCGCCAGCAGAGAAGGAGAGTAACATGTCATATGCAGGATGTGCCGTGTAGACGCCAGGAGCCGCAAGAGTTCCTGGGTGCTCGTCAGCTCAAAAAGGCAGTGTTATCCTTACCGGGACCTGAAGGAAAGCAGGCGTGCAGGAGCGGGGCTGCAAGAGAAGCCGGAGAGACATCAGAGCAACCCGGAGTGGGAATCAAGCGGCAGGGTCAGGATCATATTGCGGCTGCTGTCCCCTGATCACATGGGAGGAGGTCCGCACCGGGGAACACGTGATGACTCCATTTAATTCATCACACCACTGGTGCCTCTCATGGTGGAAATGCTGTTTGTCGATGGAAGCTCGGGATCTTTGGCTCCTCTTTCCTCTCAGGTCTCATTGTTGGTTGCTGGGCCATAGGCCCACCACTGTTCTTAAGCGGTCATGCCACCCAGGAAAACGGTTATCTTTCTGTCCTCTCTCTCGCCTTGACTGGAGCCTCTTGCTCGGTCAAGGCAGTCACCTTTCAGCCTCCAGCTAGCGGGCTTCTCCCTCTGGTCGTCACATCTAGCTCCATGGCTCAAAGTAGCCCCGCCCCTGCAGAACGTAAGTGCTCCAGCGTCTTGCCTCTGCATAGCACTCGCTCTCCCCCCACCATGGGAATTCACTCTCCATTCACAAAAGGCTTGAATCTTATTTACGTCATTAGAATGAATTAAATAATGTCTATCTTCCATGATTATAGCACTCAGGCGAGGTTCACCATTACCTGAAGCCAATGGGTTCTGTGAGAAACCAGAAGGTGTCTCAACCGCGGATCTTAGTTGGCCACGGCACATCCATCACCTTTGGATCCAGACCCAGGGGGGTAGACCAGTGCGGGAAGATCACCTGGGTGGGAGCCCTCAAGGAGTGGGACACCGGATGGTGAGACGCGGTACCCCTACCCCTGTAACACCTTTACCCCATCCTACCAGGTAGGATATGTGGGAACTTTACTCCCCACCCCATCCCTTCACAAACCCTTTCACACGTACAGCCCGCTCTGGGAGAAAACAGACTTGCACCCGAGCAGTGTACCTGACATGTCCTGCTACTATGGTCGGCTATGGTATAATCACTCACACCCGACATCCATTAAACTTCCCCACACAGATAAAAGATAGAGCACAAGAGCACACTCTGAGCGAGGCAAAGCACAGAAAGTAACCACATTTTCGAGTCGACAGCTGAACGAGGGGAGAAAGACGGTAAACCAAGAAGGGCTCGCAAGGAAGGAACTACCCCTGACCTTTTTGGTAAGAAACTGTTACTTTCAAGAAACCTTTGAGTCAGAAAGCGTAAGGCCAGGAAACCAAACAGAAGAATCTTGCATTGTGTGTCGGAGATACCGGAGAACCTCCCACCTAACTGACCAAGATGGGGAGGAGCAGTAGCTGCCATGGTATAGTCCTTAGGTCCAAGAACAAAGAAGCGCCAAAGAGATCAACACAGCTGGTGAATTGAGGAGACTGATGCAAGACCAGTCTGTGTTGAAGTCAAGGTTGCAACCAGCAACATTGTATAACGAGCGCTGGAACGAACATTGTTAAACACGTGTGATGAAAGACGCGAGTAAAGCTGATCTGCTGATGAATGTTTGAACTTGAGAAGGAAAGATACATTCTCCAGCATGGGGTCTGGCATGGATTCACATGCTCATGAATATTCCCCGTCGTCAGGCCGGGAATCCTCGGTAAAGAAAAAATCAGTATCAGTTTCGTTTCTGATCTGTCTTTCTTAGTAGTAACCAATCACTGATCTCTGGGTCATACTGCCCCCAGCCAATGACTGCCCTCTACCTAAGCCCCTCCCCGGGCAGCCATCCTCAGATTTTTACCGCACGTTCAAGTGTTGGGAGTCCTCGTGTTTTAGCTCTCAAGCTTTTACTGCGTTTTCGTGCTTTTTCAGGAGAATTTTCTCATTTTTTCGGTTAATCGAGCCTCAAGCTCCACCGTTTCTACTTCCGATAACGGGGACCCGTTTCGGAATTCTTCTACTCCCCTCAAGGGTGAAGTTTTCGTCGAGTTACGCTTCTTGGAAGATTCCAGAAGATCTGTGGCCTACCTCAATGGACATGGCCCAGGACAAGGGAAGCTCGACGCCCGGATCCAAGCTGTTCTGGAGCTGCTCAGGATGCGGATTGCAAAAAGTTTTCAAGGAGGACGAGCATTCGAGATGTCTCTACTGCCTTCATGAGGACAAGACGCACGTGGAGAAGGACTGTGCGTTCTACAAGAACCTGTCGGAACGGACCAAGCAAGATCGTCGTTCCCGCCTCGCCGCCTGGCTGGAGAAGGGCACAGCAGGTGAGAAGGCGAAGAAAAAGTCTGAGCGGTCTTCTAAGTCCTGTGAGGGCGCCCCGGCGACGGGGGCCCAACAGAAGGCCAAGCACCGCAAGTCCGTGGGCACCGGGAGTGCTGAAAGGTCAGGCTCTTCGGCTGCCAGTCAGGGCGCGACTTCCCCGGCACGATCAACCACGAGCCAGCGCTCTGGTTCGGGGAAGAGGAAGTCCGAGAACCCGGGTAAGCTTCTGGAGAGGCCCCGGTCGATCTCGAAGGGAGCCGAGGGGGAGCGAGGCTATGACCCCCCCCTCCTAAGCGAAGGCCCAGGACGCACCTAAGGTGGTGAGGGCCTTGATCCACCCGGCAAAGGCCTCTATCAAGGTTGTCGCAGCGGCCCTGGCGAAGCCGGCAGAGGCTACGCCAGTGGAGGCGGCCTCGGGGCCCAGAGTTTCCCTGCCGCCGCGTAGGGAATCCTCTTTCCAGACCATCGTTAAGACCCCCGTGAAGACCCCGGCGGAAAAAGGGAGGGGCCGGTGGCCATTACGGACTCGGATTCAGCCTCCGAGGAGGATCCGGTGGAAACCGTGAAAGGCCTCAACGAGAGGTTCATAGGCCTCAACGAGAGGTTCGAGAAGGTTCGATCCCAGGGGAAGGTTCCCGCTGATGTGATCGAAGATAGCGACGACGAGGGCCCAGTGGAGCAGCCATCCCGTCCGTCGCAGCCATTACCTGAGCCCCAGGATAGCTCGGCGGCCATTTTGTTGGCGATCCAATCCTTATGTACTGAGATAAGGACGAGGTTACCACGGACCCCGACGGAGGATCCAGAACCAGGCCCGTCGGGAAGCCCTCCGAACAAGCGGAGGAGAGTCCACCCCGCTCCGCCCTTTGGGCCCGTGAGGCCTGAGGACCCCTCATCCCCCTCGCCGGACCCTCAGGAGGATACGGCGACGGATACGGGGATGGACGACGACCCCCCCCCCTCCCCGGGCCTCTCCGCCAGATGAAATTGGCTCTTTTCACGCCATGATTGCCAGGGCATCCGAGCTCTTCCAGCTCTGCCCTGAGGAGCAGAAAAAGGAGGGTTTTCTTTACCAACGACGAGAGGCCAAGAAGAAAAAGACGGTCCTCGCGATGCCGTTGCTCGACGACATCTGGGACGAGGGGCTGGCTATCCTCAAGAACCCTTACACGACGCCCGCCAAGAGGGACGGGTATGAGAAGAAGTACCGGGTCCCCGATGCCGCCCCCTTGTGCCTCAGGGCAGCAGGTGCAGCGGCTTCAACTTCCACTTCCCCGCCGGAGACAGACTTTCGCCAGGACGTCCAGACCAGAGTGTTGGACATGCCGTTCGACGGCAACAACCTATTTGGAAAGACGGTGGATGAGTCCCTCCAGACCATCAAGACAGACACGGAAACAGCCCGGGCCCTAGGAGTCTTTCAGCAACGGCGGTCCTTTCGGAGCTCTGGAGGCAGACAGGGAGCCTCCAAGGGATCCAGCGACGGCTCTTCTACTTACCACCAGGCGGCCCGCTCCTCATCCCAGGAGGCCTACAGAGGCCGCGGCAAGCAAGGAGGGTCTCGCCGCCGTCCGCAAGGAGGCCAAGGCGGCAAGGCCTCTTCCAAGCAGGACTGAACCGGCCATAGCATCGGGCCCCCACCGAAGCACCCCGGTGGGAGGCCGGCTGACGAAGTTCGTCAGCGTGTGGGAGTCCATCTCCACCGACCGTTGGGTGCTGGACACCCTGGCCCGCGGACACTCGCTGGAATTTCAAAAGAAGTGTCCCCGCATTCCTCCCGTGGCCAGGAAGGAGAATCACGTCCCTCAACTGCTGTTGGAGGTAAGGGCAATGCTCAAGAAGGGTGCCATCGAGCTTGTCCCCAAGAGGCTCCGGGGCTCTGGAGTATATTCAAGATACTTCCTCGTCAGAAAGAAGACAGGCAGTTGGCGCCCCATCCTGGACCTGCGTCGGTTGAACAATTACATCAAGGCACAGAAATTCAGGATGGTCACCCTCCAGCACGTGCTGGGACAGCTGGAGGAGGGCGACTTCCTATCGTCACTGGACCTGGAGGATGCTTACTTCCACATCACCATTCTAAAAGGACACAAAGTTCCTCAGGTTCGTAGTCCAGGGGCGTCACTACCAATTCAGAGCCCTGCCGTTCGGATTAAAGTCGGCACCCAGGGTGTTCACCAAGTGCCTCGCACCTGTGGCGGCGCGGCTGCGCCTGCAAGGGATCCACGTCTACCCCTACCTGGACGACTGGCTAATCAGTGCAAGGTCAAGAGAACTCGCCGTTGAACACACAGCAAGGACCGTCCGCCTGTTCACGGAGCTGGGATTCGCCATCAACTACCCCAAATCCCATCTGATCCTGTCGCAGGTGGCACTGTTTCTGGGAGCGAAGCTCGATACAGTGCCGTGATTGGCATCTCCGTCGGAAGAAAGGACGAAGGCCATTTTGGGCAAGGTGCAGAGCCTGTTAGCCACGGATGTGGCCAGAGTGAGGTCCATCAAGTCCCTCCTCTGGATGATGTCCTCATGCATCTACCTTGTGCCCCTTTGCAGACTTCGGATGCGTCCGCTACAAGAGTTCCTCGACGCCCGTTGGATTCATGGATTCAAGCGGCGGGCAGCTTCGAAGACAGTATCCCGCTCGACGAGGAGTTTGGGCGATTCTATGGTGGGGTGCCCATGCGCACCTCGTGGCCGGCATGGACTTTCAGGCCCCGGCGTATCAGACGGTAACGACGGACGCCTCCCTGGAGGGATGGGGGGCCTACACCGGAGATCTCCACGCAAGAGGCCTCTTGCTCCCGGAGGAGAGGTCTCTTCACATCAACATCCTGGAGCTACGAGCCGTGTTTTTGGCGCTCAAATCGTTCCTTCCGTCCCTCAAGGACAAAGTGGTGAGGATCTTCACCGACAACACCACCACGATGTTCTACATCCAGAAGCAGGAAGGCACCAGATCCCCAGCCCTATCCAAGGAGGCCCAGAATCTGTGGCACTGGGCTGTCGCCCAGGGGATGTTTCTGGTTCCCTTCCACCTGGCAGGAATAAAAAACACCATCGCCGACTCACTCAGCAGTGAGCTGCGCTCGTGCCAGGAGTGGGAACTACGCCAGGACCAGGTGGATCGGCTATTTCAACGGTGGGGCAAACCCCATATCGACCTATTCGCGGCAGCGACGAACTCCAAGTGCCAGAGGTTCGCCAGCAGGTTCGCACAACCGAGAAGCATGGGCGATGCTTTCTCGTTCCCTTGGGATGGCCTGTTCCTGTACGCGTTCCCTCCGTTGCCATTGCTGCTCCGTCTCATCAACCAGCTCAAGAGGTCCAGGTGCAGGATGATCCTCGTCGCACCGGCGTGGCCGAGACAGATCTGGTTCCCGGACCTTCGGGACTTGTCAGCGTCCCCACCTATCAAGCTGGCGACCGACGCGGATCTTCTCTCCAGAGAAGGAGGCGCCATTCTCCATCACGACCTGGAGTCGCTGAACTTGCAGGCTTGGCTCCTGCGGCACTAGAGTTTGGAGGATACGATATCCCGGCTGACTGCAGAGAGGTTCCTGCAAAAGCCAGGGCGTCCTCAACTCTCAAATGCTATGGACATAAGTGGAAGAGGTTTTCTGTCTGGTGCCGTGCACAGAAGGTTAACCCTCTGCGGATTATGGCCCCTCAAGTATTGCCGTACCTACTGTCGCTGGCCAAATCTGGACTGGCTCACGCCTCCATCAAGATACATCTGGCTGCCATTTCCCGATACACCAGAACTACAGGACGGGCGTCCTTGTGGTCTCATCGCCTGGTGAAGGAATTTATGAAGGGACTATTCCGATCGTTCCCGCCGGTGTGGGCCCCTGCCCCGGCGTGGGAGCTCAACGTGGTGCTGACCAGGCTCATGGGTGCCTCATTCGAGCCTATGCATTTGGCGCCGTTGAAGTTCCTGTCGTGGAAGACAGCATTTCCTGTGGCCATCACCTCCGCACGACGAGTGGGAGAGATCCAGGCCCTATCTTGCAAGCCTCCATACTTGACTTTTCACAACACGAGGGTGGTGCTGAGGACACACCCCTGCTTTATGCCCAAGGTGCCGTCGGACTTCCACCTTAACGAGCCATTGGTGTTGCTAGTTTTCTTCCCGTCACCTTTGTCTCTGGCCGAGAGGACTTTGCACTCCCTGGATGTGGCTAGAGCGCTGAAGTTCTACGTGGACCGCACAAAGAGTTTTCGAAAGACATCACAGCTGTTTGTGAACTTTGGACCTGTGAATCAGGGGAAGGCTCTCTCGAAGGCTTCCATTTCCAGATGGCTCTCCGGCTGCATCATGCACTGTCACCAGTTGGCAAACCGACCGCTGCCCAGCTGTCCGAGAGCCCATTCGACCAGAGCGATCGCTGCTACCACGGCGTTCCTGTCTGGTGTGCCCCTGCTGGACATCTGCAGAGCTGCTACGTGGAGGTCGACGCACACCTTCACAAGATTCTACTGCGTCGATGGGGACTCCAGGGAGGAGTCCAGGGTCGGCCAAGCAGTGCTGCGCAACCTGTTTGCTTAAGGTGAGCCTGGTGAGGAGGTAAGAGATGCTTGATGTTGAGTTGTTGTATTGCTTAATGTTGAGCCTGTTGCCACCTCCGTGGTTGTGCATGTGTATATTGCTATGTATTCTTATATTCATGAGCATGTGAATCCATGCCAGACCATATGCTGGAGAAGGAACAAGTTACTTACCTGTAACTGTTGTTCTCCAGCATGGGTCTGGCATGGATTCACATGCTAAGCCTCCCTCCTTCCCCTCTGTGGCTCTTCACTTGGTCATACTGCCACTTTACGTGCTACCAAATCTGAGGATGGCTGCCAGGGGAGGGGCTTAGGTAGAGGGCAATCATTGGCTGGGGGCAGTATGACCCAGAGATCAGTAATTGGTTACTACTAAGAAAGACAGATCAGAAACGAAACTGATACTGATTTTTTCTTTACCGAGGATTCCTGGCCTGACGACGGGAATATTCATGAGCATGTGAATCCATGCCACACCCACATCTGGAGAACAACAGATACAGGTAAGTAACTTGTTCCATACAATTGACAGAGTGGTCCGGCACTGTGAATGTGCTTAATCGAAGGTCTGTGTAAGGTATCCTGCCAAGAAGTTGCAGAAACAAAAGTAGAAGATTGATCAGAACATTGTGTGAAGTGAATCGAAGTGGTCCTGCAACGGTTTAAGCAAAACCCATAGTACTTTCGAAAGCCTTCGATTTTGATATTAAAAGGAAACCGTAGAAAATGCGGTTACATGGTCCTAGTCCGAACGAGGGAGATCTATGATCCGAGCCCGAAAGAGGGAGATCCATGGTCCGAGCCTGAACGAGAGAGACCCAGGGTAAATGTTGTGATAAAGAGTCCAAACCTGAAGGAGGGAGACTCATGATGAACATTGGAAACGAGAACTTGTGCATGTAAAAATTCCTGATAAGAATGGAATTTTAATATTGGTTTGTTACAACTGGCCCTCTGCAGTAAGACTGTTATTGGAAAAGATGCTTTGGCAGAAGGCACTGCTTTGAACTGTATCCTTGTGGCAGAGAAGTCGGAGTATGTGCGAAGCTCATTGCCCCATGCTGAAAACGAGCGGGAAGGGAAGCTAACTGAACAACCTTTCTGGCATATTATTTCTTGAACACTTTTCTTTTTGCATACACAATTGTCCCACACCCTTTTGTATTTCCAAGTAATGACTGGCAATAGGTTTATTAGTATAGGCCCTTTTATTTTGACAGAGACTCGACTAGGGCTGCATTATTATTTGATGGTTGTAGCTTACTCCACTCCTTAGATTTAGGTTAAATAGGCGTTCAACCAACCCATTGAAGTTCAATAAACGCCCTTAAGCTTTGATCACTTGTGTCTGTCTTCACTGTTTGATACCATGCCTTCCTTACAGTTCACAGAAGGATCTTCGGGATTTATAGTTGTAGCAGGGGATTTAACAGTTTTTCCGACATCCATATATATGCAGAAGGGGTAGTTTTGAGTGGTAGTTCCATGTTGGAATGGGAGTCCTTGTCGCCAAAAGGGGAGTCACTGCCATTGAGATCCCACTTACCCAGACCCCTAGCGAGAGTCTTGCGTGGCAGCCTCACCTCCGTAGCCTCATTGGGGGTGGCTCCCCTACGGAGAGACATGGGATGAATTGTCCAGATGCATCACAAATGTTACTACGAGACAACGGTGTATGGCTAAGCAGGACCCAAGCGATACAAAGCATACAGGGAGATGGATAAAAATAGAGAGAGATGGATAGAGACGGGGATAGAGGTATAGAGATTTGGTGACAGAAAGTGATAGAGACACAGACCGAGAGACACGCTGGGTGTCATAAATGGAGTTAAGATGATGTGGAGGTAGAGGTAGCCATGGAGGGAAAGAGTGATGGTTTCGGTTGTAGAAGAAGTCCTAGTGAGATGAAGTCATAGTAAGTGGATATGGAAGAGGTGGGCATTGGTAGGGGCAGAGCTATACACAGCCATAACCCTTGTGGAGGCGTGCAAGGTAATGAAAGGGGATTGAGCTAAGAGTTAAAGGTTGGAGCAAAAGGTGAATGGAAGTATGAAAGTTAATTATAATGATATTGGTGATGGGGCATCAAGGCTGTGCTGCAAAGGAAGGACACTGGCCAGTGATGGTTAAGGTACATAGGGTAAATGAGACAGAAGTACTCATCTTGAGAGGTAGGTTAACATATTGAGTGACTGTTGCGAAGATCTGTGTCTGACCTGAATGCCACTGCACCAGATTGTGGATCTGGCGCAACCCCTTTTATTTCAGTCAAAATGATAATGGGGAGGATAGCTCAGCGGCAAAGTGCTCGCCTAGGAAACAAGACGACAGAAAGCCACACAGGTTCAATCCCTGGGTCCGTCAAGCGTGTAATAAATATGCAACAAAGTCGTATTCCTGTAACAGCGCCTCGATGCCCCCGGGCTGTGTGAGTGCTTAAAAACAAAAAATAATATATCTTTTTTTTAAACTTGCTTTTTGAACATATCTTTCGAGGGGATTGGGTCCTCCGACGAATTCCATATCTATGACAGTAATCACCACAGCTGTGCTGCTTCGGAAACTTTTTCGGCGTCTGCGTCCTGCGTCGATGACGTCGATGCGCCGCCGTCGAGGACCTCCTCCGACGTCCGACGTCATCCGATGTGATAAGTAGGACGCACGACGCCAGTAGCCTCAGTTCCGTTTTTTCCGCGAACGTGTTGCTTCGTGTTTCTCGGTTCTAGCCTCGACTCTTTGGAGTTCTGTTCTTTCTGGTTCTTCGAGCCTGTTCGTTTGTGAATATTCCTTCGCAGCGATGTCTTCCACTTCGTCTTCAACCCCGCGTCCGGGCTTCAAGAAGTGCGGGGTGTGTGGGTCCAAGATGTCGGTGACTGACTCGCACGACGCCTGCCTCTGGTGCCTCGGGGAGGCCCACGACACGGATGACTGTGTCGACTGCCTGTCGCTCACTTCCAAGGCCTTACGCGAACGTAAGAAGAAATTGTCGGTAGGTCGGGTGTCCAAGCCCCGGAAGTCGAAGTCGGCGGGGCTTTCGACGGATGATTCGAGGGGTGACTCTCCGCGTCATCGTCGGAGGTCTCGTCGGTCTTCTTCTAGGAGTCGGTCTCGCCACTCCTCTGCCTCTTCGAGGCGTTCTCGGAAGCGCCGTCACCGGTCGCCTTCCAGGTCCTCTTCCGAGGACTCTGCCCGGCACGTCGGTTATCCCACCAGCCGTGCGACGCCGGAGGAATGGGCTTCCTTCGGGAAGAAAATGTTGGCGATTCTTGAGTCGCAGGGTACTCAACCGTCCGCGCCCCCGAGTGGGGTCGGCCGTGTGAGGTCGAGAGACGCCGCTCGCAAGAGTGGTCGGCACGAGTCACGGGAGAGGTCCCGTTCGGACAAGGAGGCTCGTTCTCGCCGTACCCGTTCCAGGTCCCGGTCCTCGACGCGATCGAGACCGTGTGCACCTGTGATGTCTTCGAGGAAGACATCGACGTCTGAGGCGTCGAGGGCGTCGACGGGCTTTCTCGAGGCTCCGGCTCCGAGGAAGTCGTCGAAGCCGTCGACGTTCAGGTCGTCGAGGGACACGCTCGGGGCTCCGGCTTCGAGGGCTGTGTCGACGCCGCCGATATTGGAGGCGCTGCATCTGACGTCGACGCCGATTTCCTCGACGTCGACGCCGATCCTCTCGGCGCCGTTGCCGGTTTTCTCGACGGCGGCGCCGATTCGCTCGACGCCATCGACGCCTTTCGTGTCGGAGGTGCCCCGTGTCTCGGGTGTACCCCCTAGGAAGGCTCTGGCTAAGAGCAGGCACTCTCAGGTGCCTTTCCACCTCTTGGATTATATTTCGGAGGCGGATGAGGATTCGGTTGGCCTGGTTCCTGATCAGGTGCCGGATGACATTGTCTCGGGCCATAGTCAATTTGACGATTTGAGGCAGTCGCTGCATGATGCTAGTGGTCTGGACACCTCTCCGGAGGTGGAATTTGGTCGGCCTGAGCCTGGCTCCCATGCCGATTCCTCATACCGGCGCCTTATGGCTAGGGTGTCTGAGTATCTGGGATGGTCTGCTCCCCCAGGGGAGTTTGTGCAGGATGATCTGACGGACATCCTTGATGTTGGTCCCCCATCTGACCCGGTTCTGCCATTCCATATGGCTTTACAGCGTAGGGTGGCGGCGGCTTGGACTGCTCCGGAGAGTCTCCCGGCAGTGGGCAGATCCTTGTCGCGGAAATACCGTCCAGCCAGTGGCGACCCCTGCTACTTGACCAGGCACCCCACTCCGGAGAGTTTGGTGGTGCAGGCGGCCACGGCCCCGGCAAAGCAGGCGTCGTACCCTACCATCCCTCCTGATAGGGACGACAAACGTTTTGATGGCTGGGCGAAGAAGGTGTTTTCTGCTGGTGGTATGGCGCTTCAGGCGGCCAACTCCATTTGTGCCTTGTCACGTTTCACGCACACTCTGTGGAACTGTGTTGCGTTAGCGGCTGAACATATTCCCGAAGGGGACGAACGGGTTGGTTTCCTTGCTTTGGTCCAGGATGGTAAGGATGCCATGTGTGAGTCCGTTCAGTCGGGTTTGGACTTAGCTGAATGCGTCAGTAGGTCCATG
Source organism: Ambystoma mexicanum (assembly GCF_040938575.1). Taxonomy (NCBI): domain Eukaryota; kingdom Metazoa; phylum Chordata; class Amphibia; order Caudata; family Ambystomatidae; genus Ambystoma; species Ambystoma mexicanum. The sequence goes on from NC_090932.1 coordinate 549,700,339, forward strand.
GCGGCGAGCACCGTGATACGCAGGTTTGCGTGGTTGCGGAAGTCGGGGTTTGCTCCTGATGTGCAGTCCCGGCTCCTCAACATGCCCTTTGATGGTGAACATCTTTTTGGCAGCAAGGCTGACGAGAGCCTTGAGAGGTTGCAGACCTCAAAAGCTGCAGCGAAGTCGTTGGGCGCTGCAGTTCGCCAACCTCCGCCTTTTCGTCCTAGGGGACAGCAGTGGAGGGGTGGCTCCTTTCGCTATTACTCGTCCTTTGGTAGAGCGAGAGGAGCTGGCAGTCAAAGGGGCCAACGCAGGGGTACCAGAGGTGGACGACAGGGTACCCGTGGTGCCAAGGCCGCTCGGGCAGTTGCCTCTTTGCCCTCAGGTAACGCCGCAGCCGCTCCTACTCAGTCGTGAGGCCTTGTCCCATGGTTCGCCGGTTGGGGGAAGGCTGGCGCAGCATCTTGTAGAGTGGCGTGCCATTACTTCGGATGTGTGGGTTCTGGAGATCATAACCCACGGCTACTGTCTTCCCTTTCGGCACAGGCCTCGCGACAATCCACCGGGGAACCTCTCTTTGAAGTGTCCGGATCCGCTCCTTGCGCAGGAAATTCAAGCCCTGCTGGAGAAAGGCGCCATAGAACTGGTGCCTGTAGCGGAGAGGAACAAGGGATGGTATTCCCCTTATTTTTTGATTTCCAAGAAAGACGGGGGATTGAGACCCATCATGGACTTGCGCGGTTTGAACAAACTCCTCAGGAAGGACAAGTTCAAGATGGTTACTCTCTCTCAAGTCCTCCAGGCCCTTCAGCTTCAGGACTGGTTGGTGTCACTCGACCTCAAGGATGCTTACTTCCATGTGCCGATCCATCCCAAGCACAAGAAGTACCTGAGGTTCGCGGTTGGCGACTCGCACTTTCAGTTTCGGGTCCTGCCGTTCGGTTTGACCTCCGCCCCGAGGGTTTTCACCAAGCTCATGGTGGTGGTGGCAGCGCATCTCAGGCAAGGGGGGATTCACGTCTACCCCTACCTGGACGATTGGTTGATCAGGGGGAGCTCTCCCGAGCAGGTCCTGGATCATCTGTCCGTCGCCTGCCACTCCCTTCACAGGCTGGGCTTCTCCCTCAATTTAAAGAAGTCCCATTTGACGCCAACGCAGAGGCTCCAGTACATCGGAGCAGTGCTCGACACTTCCCTGGGGCAGTGTTTTCCTCCCCAGGTGAGGGCTCTTCACATTCAGCAGATGGTGCGCAAGTTTCAGCATGCCCAGACGCTCCCAGCGTTCGAGTTCTTGAGGTTGCTCGGCCTCATGGCGTCCTGCATTCTTCTGGTGCCAGAGGCTCGCCTGCGAATGAGATCTTTGCAGTGGGCACTCAAGATGCAATGGTCGCAATCCTCCGGCAGGATGTCGGACCCGATTCAGGTGCCGCCCTCGGTCGCCCGGGACCTTCTGTGGTGGGCCGTCGAAGGCAACTTGATGAAGGGGGCTCCGTTTTGGCTTCCCTGGCCGGAGGTGACGATCGTGTCGGATGCATCCCTCACGGGATGGGGAGCTCATGCCAACGGGCTGACAGTCAGCGGTCGTTGGTCTCCGTCGGAGTCCAGACTCCATATCAATCTGTTGGAGCTGAGGGCCGTCAGGCTAGCCCTGAGGGCTTTTCTGCCGACTGTGCGAGGGAAGAGTGTCCTGATCCTGACGGACAACACGGTGGCCATGCACTACCTCAACAAAAAGGGGGGGGGCAGGGTCACTTCCTCTGTGCAGGGAGGCGATGCAGCTCGAGTTCTGGGCCATCCAGCAGGAAGTTTCGATCTCGGCAGTTCATCTGGCCGGAGTCGAGAACGTGACGGCGGACGCTCTGAGCAGGCAGAGCACGATCTCTCACGAGTGGGAGTTGGCTCAGGAGATTCTCCTGGAGATCTTCGCCCTTTGGGGGACCCCTCAAGTGGATCTCTTTGCCTCCAGTGTCAACCGGAAGTGCGAAAGGTTTTGCTCGCGGGAATTTCCTCCAAAAGGAGCCTTAGGAGACGCGTTCGTGGTGGAGTGGTCGTTCCCGCTGCTGTACGCGTTTCCTCCGGTCCCCATCATCCCGCAAGTGCTGCGGAGGTTACGGAAGTTCGGTTCCCGGATGATCCTCATTGCTCCGGCGTGGGCTCGGAGGACGTGGTACCCGGACCTTCTCGACTTGTCCATCTGCCCTCCACGTCGTCTTCCCTACCGAGACGATCTGCTCTCACGGGAGGGGGGTCAGGTTCTCCATCCAGAGGTCGGATCCCTCAACCTTCACGCTTGGCTTCTGAAAGGTTGAGGTATAAGGATTGGGACCTCCCTGAAGACGTGATGGAGGTGTTGCTTTCGGCCCGAAGGCCCGCAACTAAGTCTCTGTACCGTTGCCGTTGGCGTAAGTTCTGCGACTGGTGCAGAGTTCAGAATGTGGATCCTTTTGCATGTGACATCCCCATGGTTCTGTCCTTTTTGCTTTCTTTGGCCCACAGGGGCTTGCAAGTGGGTACCGTTAAGGGTTACCTGGCGGCGCTGTCCATCTTTAAGCGCTCATCTGAAGAATGTTCTTACTTTAAAATCCCTTTAATTTCACAGTTTCTGAAAGGGCTCACTAATGTGTTCCCTCCGTCGCCTTTCCTGGTGCCCGGTTGGGATTTGAACCTTGTTCTTAGGTTTCTTATGGGTGCTCCGTTTGAGCCGTTACATTCTTGCCCTTTGAGGCTGTTGACTTTGAAAACTGTGTTTTTAGTTGCGGTTACTTCCGCTCGCAGAGTGAGTGAGTTACAGGCACTTTCTGTTAAGCCACCCTTCACTGTATTTCACAAGGACAGGGTTGTCCTTCGAGTTCGTCCTTCTTTTCTTCCGAAGGTAGTGACGGAATTTCATTTGGCCCAGAAGATTGTTCTTCCGGCATTCTATCCTCCTCCGCATCCTGGTAAGGAAGAGGAGAGGCTCCATAGGCTTGATCCTAGGAGAGCTTTGAGCTTTTATGTTTCTCGCATGTCCCGGGTCAGAGTGGACGATCAACTCTTTATTGGTTACGCTGGTAAGCGCTTGGGGCAAGCTGTGACGAAACAGACTTTGTCCCGCTGGATTATTTTGGCCATCTCGGAGTGTTACCGCTTGGCGGGCAAGGACCCTCCGGCTGGCTTGCGGGCCCATTCTACCAGGGGCTTGGCTGCATCTACTGCCCTGCAGAGGGGTGTTCCTATTCGCAACATCTGTGATGCTGCCACCTGGGCTTCAGTGCATACATTTGTGCGGCATTATTCCCTCGATTCCATCAGAGGGCAGGATCTGGCCTTTGGCAAGGCGGTCCTTTGCTCTGCTATTTGATTGGCTATTCTAAATTTTGTTTCTAAATTCTTTCCCTCCTCCTTGATTTGGTACTGCTTTGGGAGTCTGTCATAGATATGGAATACGTCGGAGGACCCAATCCCCTCGAAGAACAAGTTACTTTCTTACCTGGTAACGTTCTTTCGATGGGATGGTCCGACGACGTATTCCATATCGCTCCCGCCCTGCCTTCCCCGCTGCAGAATTTCTGTTGCGTTTGCAGCTTACGTTCCGCAAGGCTTTGTGTCGGACTGGCAGTTGACTATTGTCACACGTTCTGGGGGAAAAAACTACAACTGAGGCTACTGGCGTCGTGCGTCCTACTTATCACATCGGATGACGTCGGACGTCGGAGGAGGTCCTCGACGGCGGCGCATCGACGTCATCGACGCAGGACGCAGACGCCGAAAAAGTTTCCGAAGCAGCACAGCTGTGGTGATTACTGTCATAGATATGGAATACGTCGTCGGACCATCCCATCGAAAGAACGTTACCAGGTAAGAAAGTAACTTGTTCTTTTATTTCAATGTCTCTTGAATTTTGGAATATTGCTTTATTATGCGACTTGGTCCTTTTGAACTCAGATTTAATGAACAGTGTACTTTGAAATCACCCCATTCTATCATTGACACATTATGTCTTAATGATCAAATCACTTTTCAGCACTGTGCCTTGTTCCTTAACTGGCTCCAGGGAAAGTGTCAGTAATGTGGGCTTACAACTTATAGGGGCTCATTACAAGTATAACAGTGCGGAAATACATTGGCAGTAAGTGGTGGATTTGCCTCCCACTTTCCATGCAAAATTGCTGGAATTACTGCGGCGGAAATTCCGCCGGCTGTAATTCTGCCAAAAATGCCCAATGAGTCCAATGGACTCTCAAAAAATGGGCATTAACTCTGCCACCGCCACTTGTAATCCAACAGTAATCCCGCCGGATCAAGTGGTGGTAACGGTAATTACGTTGTATTCTGATGGATTTATCGCCGGAATACCGCCCAACCCGTAATGAGGCCCATAGTGTTACTCCACAAACAAATATTACCCATTTATGTAATGCGTACTAGTCTGGCGGCAGAATGCCAAGTGAGGTTCTTGTGTTGTGGGTGGGTTGGGTAGACTGGGTGCTAAGTATGCATTTTGGGTTGTGTGGTCCGGACGAAGAGTTTTGATCTTTTGCCGTCCCAGCACATGTTAGACTCTTGGAACTAAGCCAGATACCCAGACTAGTCTCTACCAATGGATTCTCTTTGTTTCTCCACTTCTTTACATTGGTCTGAAACAAAAGATGGAATGATATGGAATGAGATGGGAGGATATATTTCCAGCTACGAAATTGGTAAATGGGACATGAGGACACCTCATGCCCTGCTTTCCAATTTTACCTGATTATAAAGTCGTGGTGAAATCATTTTACTAAGTTTGGTTTATGGGGGTGGTTCCTGGGGCCCGTTTTCGCCAATCAACAACAAACATAGCTCAAAGATAATTTGCTTAAAAGGAAAGTAATGTCAATACCATTGAAATATATATATTACAGGGCCTGCGGTTGCAGCCCTTTAGTTATGGTTAAGTTGCTCAACCCATAGGAAGAGACTTTTTGGGTGGCTTATAACTTCGCCCCCCTGGACGATTCCTCATGAAACTTTGCCCAAAAAGTATATGGCCCCATCAGATCAGATTGATTCTGCGAAGTTGGTTGAGGTTTCGTGCGGGGGGCGGTGGTTCCAAAATTACATAGACAAAATGGAAAAAATGTTTGCTCATATCTACAGCCGAAACCGCTGGATGGATTTTCACCAAAGTAGCACCAGGAGGGGCGGCTTAGTCCCGAAAGCAGGCTTTTGTAAATTTGGTGTAATTCCATTCAGTCGTTTTTTTTTTAACGGCCAAAAGGCAGGTAAACAAAAATGCATGATATCTGGGTTTGGTCCGCGATTGCCATGAACATCAGACGCGCCCACTGATTGGATGGTGAAAAGCGTGAGGAGCGTCATATTTATTGGAAACACCCGCCATGTTGGATTCGCGGACAGCACCTGTTGTCTGCGAACATCGCTATAAAACATACTAAAAAACACAAAATTGCACTTGTCAAACTAATGAAACAATCTCTGGGGACGTGAGGGGCGATGAGGTGGGATGGGATATGGCCATAAAAAGCCCAAAAACGAGCGGTTTCCCACCTTCAAAGTTCGCAAACAGTTCGGAACATCACTGTAATGTTCACTAACATCTCAGATGTTTGGGGGCATCCATACGTGTCGAGAGGATAGCTCAGTGGCAACTTGCTCGCCTTGGAAGCAGGACGACATGGAGCAACACAGGTTCGATCCCCGGTTCCGCGCTTAGAAATCTCTGAGTATTAAGTGCGTTTATAAATAACCTATCATCATATCATACATATGTTTGCATTACAGGGTTGGTGAAAAGCAGTTTTTGGATGGCGTATAACTTTGGCGCCACTGTTTGAAATGTTTTGATATTATTCTAGATGTGACCTTGAATGGTTCTATGAAGTTTGGTGCTGTTTTGCCAAGTGGGAACAAAATTCGAAGGGGGTCCCAAATATTTGAACAACTTAAGCATTTGGTGCCGTTTCACGAATCTGTACAAAACTTGGCAAGCAGATTTAAGACCCAGATTTGAATGTTTTTGCAAAGTTTGGTGGGATTTTGTGAAGAGGGGGCAAAATTAGAGGGGGGTACCAACATTTTTTGATGGGTTTTTAACTTTGGTGCCGCTTGACGAATGTGCACAAAAATGTTTAGAAAGATTATTGACCAAAGCTTGAATTTGTCTGCAAAGTCTGAATGGATTTTGTTAACTGGGAGCAAATTTATATGACTATTTCAGGTACGTACATTTTGACACTTTTCAATAAATAAAACATGGTTGGATCTGCAGGAAAGTTGTGCAAGGAGCATTGGCAAGGTCTTGAAAGCATGGTTTAGCAATCAGTGTTTTATTTTTTGAAGTGTCATAACATAGGTACAAAAAATAGTGATATAGTATAGCCGGTGCCATGGTCAGTGGCCAGATTGTCCGAGTCATGGCCTGTGGCCGTGGGCAGTGGCCAGATTGTTGGAGGCCATGACTCGGATCATCTGGCTACTGGCGATGATCACGAGGGACTGGCAATGGGGTTCAAGTGTGCCTGGTCACCAGGGGCTGGCTGTTTGGTGAAGGTTTTCAAAATCGTGATAGGTTTGAATGGGAAAATAAATTCTGCCTGTGTCTAAAATTCTGTTTGTGGCTACAGCCCGAAGTGCTGCAGAGGATTGCCTCAACAGATCGCTGTATACACTCTGAGACAATACTAATGAGCAGATAATTACCAAGCACCCCGAACCAGTTGCCCACATGGTCCCCAGCCACCCCATGAAATCATTACCCACCCTTATTTGCAAGCATAGTGTACAAGATATTGGGATATATGCTGGACTCATTTCCACAACCTCGCAGCAATGAATGGACCACCATCCGCATGCCTTGAGAAAGACTCTAGAGAGTCGAATAACATGTCAGCTGAGTTCTAACAATAAATATAGCATCAAGAATGGTTTTGAAGACTGCTTCATTACGATAACAATTGCTTTTTGAATAACCCTGTGCTGAGGTGAACAGGGCTCACTCTCCTATTTGAAACCGAACAATTGAAGAAGGAAGGGCACCTTCACAAAATAACCCCATCACCAGTAGCAGGATGATCTGTTTAAAGTACTAGATGAAGCGCAGTGATCTACCCATTCTACCGCCCTGCAATTACTTGATAATCTTGTACTCTGATTTTATTATTGGGGCATACAGCATGCTAGCTTTGAATGGGAAGAAATAATTTGCTTGCGGATACAGCCGGAAGTGCTGTACTGAATGACAACAAACCAGCACGAGGAGCATATGTAAGGACTTGAAGGCATGGTTTTGCAAATCTGTTTTGTGTTTTATTTTTGCAAAGTGTCCAAATGCAAGCACAAAAAATAGTGATGTATGTAAGTTTGGTGCATGGACAAGGGCCCTGGCCCTTGGCAAGGACCTATTCCTACTTTCTCCTTTCCTCTTTCTCTCTCTAGCCGCCCATCCTAGGCCCTCTTCCTGCTCCTTCCGTGGAGGCTAAGAACCTTGGTGTGATCTTCGACTCCACCATCTCCTTCTCTCCTCACATCTCCAACATCTCTAAGAAGTCACACTATCTGCTGCACCTCCTGAGACGTATTCTGCTTTTTCTCACTTTCCACCAGAAGCTCACTATCTCTATAGCCCTGGTCCTCAGGCTGGACTATTGCAACAGCCTCTTTCTAAATCTGCCTGTCTCCACTCTTCGACCTTTACAACTTATCCAGAACAGGACTGCGAGACTTGTCCTTGGCCTCAAGCTCAGGGATCGTATCTCTCCAGCTCTGAAATCTCTTCGCTGGCTCCCTGTGACTACAGGGATTAGTTCAAGACCCTTTGCATCATCCACAAGGCTTTCTGGGGCCTGAGACTGCAATAACTCCAACTTTATCTTCCTAAACATCTTCCTTCTTGAGCTCTTCGCTCATCCAGATCCAACTCTCTAGGGTCATTTGCTTCTCCAAGCAGAGAGTCGGGGTCAGAACTGTTTCCTTGGCTGGGGCCTCCCTCTGGAAAAGCCTCCCTGCCTCTCTCAAACTAGAGAAGAACCACCTCCGGTTCCTTAAGCAACTCAAGACCGCTCTTTTCGCTTCCGCTTTCTCTCTTCTTCTCCCCTGCTGATGTCCTTGACTTCTCCGCGCACTGGTTACCTGGCCTACCATTGAGCTCAGACCCAGGTTCCTGCATGTCCAGTTGCCCTTGCACTGCCTGCGGGCTCCCCCATCACTTAAGGGTCTATATCTGTAAACCTACAGTCCCTTCTCTCTGCACTTACGAGCCACCCTCCAGCTGGACCTATTGAGTACCTGCACTTCTTCCCCCGCCTGACACTTATTGTGCTACCTGCACTTCTCCCCTCCCTCACCCCCCTGGCACTTCCCGCCTCCCTCTACCCTGAAATTGCGTGATCTGAATGACACAAGCCCTAGCAAGATCGTTGTTTTGTCCTCCTTCTGTTCCCCCTCCTCGTCTTGTCACACCTAGGAACGCTTCTGTACAGGCACGTTATAAATGATATTTCTGATGTTTGTTAATCTGCTTAGAATCACATGCTGTGCATAGGTCCGACATCCAGTGGTCACTGCGGAGTATTGCATTTTGTTTTTCGTAGTCGAAAAGGGACGTCGACAAGGCGTGTCTGAAACACTATCCCTATAGTGACGTGCGTTGTACCCACAATCCCTCACGCGTCGAGGTCCCTCAGATTGTTTTTTTCCGCCCAGCTACTGGTCGCCTTTACGCGGAGCTCCTCGAGAGACATTGCAGATTTCATCTCCTCGACCTTTGGTCGTTTTCCTATATTAATATAGAACATATCGATCCCCCCCCCTCGACGCTGTTGTGAAGCTGTCTCCGCCGAGCAAGATCTTCGACGGAGGGGACGAGCGGAGGAGATCCTTCGGCGGTGCCGAACACGTGGCCTGGCCTCGCAGGCCATATACAGTAGGGAGAGTGGGGGTCGTGGGACATCTCTGGTTCTTTTCTGAGAATGCCTTTCCTTTTCCCCTTCCTTTCCCTTGGGGTGGTTATCACGATTTATTGCCTCGGCTATGGAGAGGACACCCTTTAGGTTTTGCCCGCTTTGCAAGGGCAAGTTTACTTGGAAGGACAAGCATTCACGGTGTAACCGCTGCTTGCCCCTCGATCACAAAGAGGAAGGTTGCACGGCTTGTCGGCTTCTTAAGCCGAAGACTCTAAAAGACCGTAGGGTCAAGAGGTGGGCGGCCTACGCTATGTTGAAGGCCAACGCTTCACCCACCGTTGCTACCACCGACAGTGACGAGGAACGTGATACCACGACCTCCGCTACGGAAGTCGAAAACCCCCCTAAAGAGCGCACACGCGCTTCGTCATCTGTCCCCGACGGGCTCGGCTTACGCCCTGCTTATGGGGATGAACACCCCGGCGACATTGACGCACACAAGACCACACATAAGCACACAACCCATGGCTCTTCTTCGTCGAAGGCGAAGAGAGCATCAGCGCCCAAGGAGACGCAGGTTCCACCGGCGGCCTCCTCGGACCGTTCGGGTTCGAAGCCCCTCTCGCAACCGCAGCCGCGACCAGCGACTGGGCTTTCGGCAAATAAGGGCGCCGCCCCCAAATCATCAGCCGGCGCGCATCAGCAGAAAGCGCATGCCGCCGTAGAGCGATCGACACCCACAACGTCGAAACCACAGCCCTCCGCTGACAAACGAGTCGCTGAGAGCTTGGCGAGGATCGTGGTAGCCGACGCCCACAAGCGTACGCCGAAAGACACGTCGAGCGCTACGCAGAGGTCGAAAGACACGCCGAAAAAGCCCGAAGAAAGGCAGGGACTATCCCCTTCAGTCGAGGGGACCCCCAACACACCTGAAGGCTTTTCGGAGGGCGACGGGACACTTTCCTCGACGTTGTGGGAGAGGTCGAGCCGTTTTCAGCTACAAGACACTATTTTTTTCCCTGCTAGACCGCTCAGGGGTACCCCATGAAACCATGGAAAGGCTCCATCTCTGCATGGAAAGAATGGAGAGGTTTATGAATACCCATAACCCTCCCACTCCCAAGAGAATAAGAGAAGGGCCTCAGGAGGACCCCAGGGCCAAAATTCCGAGACTAGTCAATCCCCACCAGGACACAGCCTCAGACTTCCATAGTGTGTATGACCTCACTGGGGAAGAACATTACTTTGAGGAAGAGGATGATTTTATGGACGAGGAAGAGGGACGGAACCAGGAGGAAGGTCTGGAAGACAGCCCAGACTTGGTAGGAGAAGGCTTCGGAGAAAATCCAGAAGAAGGACCTTCTCACCCCTGGCAATCCCCATCAATATATTCCGACACTGATGTCCTGAACCTAAATCCTCCTGACAATTCACCTATTAGAAACACGTCTCCCATTGACGATCAGCCCACATTCAATGCCCTGTTGCGCAGAGCAGCAGCACATTTCGAACTGGACACTGGGGAGCTCTCTCCTGAATTAGACTTTGTGGAAAGAGTAATTAAGGAGAAACCCCCGGTCAGTCAGACCATTCCCCTCCTCGCTTCGGTGAAGAGAAGAATCATCCCTTCGCTGTCCACACCCGCACTAATCAGAGGGGTCAATCCTAGAATTGAAAAACTTTTCACTCCTTCACCCTCAGACCCGCTGTACATCGGGGGACATTTCATTCCGGATTCCCTGGTAGTAACCAATACAAGAAAGAGGGCAGGGGTACCACTTTCCACCAGTGAGGCACCACCTGACAAGGAGGGCAAGCGGTTATATGCCCTTGAAAAAAAGTTACATCCTCGGCTGCCTTTTCGGCAAGAATTGCGAACAACAATTCTTTGCTCGCTAGCTATGCGGACGCGCAGTGGGCCAAACTGCGCAAAGACGCCGAAGAAGCGCCGGAACCACTACGTACACGCCTGCTTACAACTATTGGCGAAGGAACCCAGGTCAACCAGAGTATTGTAAAGAATTCTCTGGATGCTGCAGAAACAGCGGGACGTTCCCTGGTTCAGGGAATACTCCTAAAACGCCACGTATGGCTGCGCAACTCAGGGTTCAAACCGGAGACACAGGCGTCTTTAATAAATAAACCTGTTGAAGACTCAAACCTCTTCGGGAAAGCGGTGGATGAGGCTCTGGAGATGGCTAAAAAAGAGTTCGATACTATCAAAACTCTTGACCAAATCTCTAAGCCCTCTACCAGGCGCGGCTATGGCAACAAACGCTTTTTTCGTGGCCAACGCCAACAACAAAACCAGCAGCAACAGTACCCTGCCACCAATTTCCAGACCAATAGTGGGCAGTACAGCCAAAGAGGCCAGCGCCGGGGCAAAGGAAGAGGCCGGGGGTCCACCCCCAGAGGCTCCCAAGCCCCCAACAACACCAAGTGACGCGAAGATTCGCGTCCCCTCCCATGCAAGACCGGTCGGGGGCCGGATAACATCCTTTCTTCCAGCATAGGAGGGTATAACGTCAGACCGCTGGGTACTTTCCACCGTAGCCCACGGATACTGCATCGACGACGCATGACACCGGAACATCTTGCCATCCTTCTCAAAGAAGTACAACTACTGCTGGAAAAAGGAGCCATAGAGGTCGTGCCTCTATCTCAGGTAACGGAAGGTATTTATTCAGTGTACTTCCTTGTACCCAAAAAGGATCTAACCATGCGCCCTGTATTAGATCTGCGCCCAGCGAACAAGTTTATCAAACCCCAAAAGTTTCGTATGGTGACCTTACAGGAAGTGATCCCACTGCTATCACAGGGAGATTACATGACAACATTAGACATGAAAGATGCATACTTTCATATTTTAATGTTGCCAGCGCACAGAAAATACCTCCGGTTCATGATAGAGGGCAAACACTACCAGTTCAGAGTGCTACCCTTCGGCATAGCATCAGCACCAAGGGTATTCACGAAGGTGCTGGCAGTGGCAGCGGCCCACCTGCGCAGGTTGTCCATCCCAGTTTACCCTTACCTCGACGACTGGCTCATAACAGGGGATTCTTACGAAACATGCTTCTCCAATACCCAAAAGACTGTAGACCTTTTGTTCCAGTTGGGCTTCTCCATCAACGAAAAGAAGTCCAGCCTAGACCCCAGCCAAATCAAACAATTCCTTGGGGCTCTAATTCAAACAAAGGACGGCCTCGTCTTCCCCTCCAAAGAGAGGGTCCAAAACATGCTGTTTCAGATCCCTCAATATGTGACCGGTCGAGAGGTGACGGTACGCAAAGCAATGCGCTTGCTAGGCATGATGGCGTTGTGTATTTATTTGGTACCTCACGCGCGCCTGCGCCCAATGCAAGAGTGGCTCAACAGCCAGTGGTGTCAGGCCAGCGGACTATGGGACGATCTAGTGGTGGTCTCGCAGGCCTTAGTTCTCTCGCTACGGTGGTGGACAAAGGAAAACCTGGGAAAAGGGAAACCCTTTGCCACACCCGCGGCGGAAGCCACTCTAACCACAGACGCATCCCTCACAGGATGGGGGGCTCACCTATCCCATCGGACTGCTCACGGAGTGTGGACTCCGAACGTAGCATCCAAACACATCAATCTTCTGGAGCTACTAGCGGTGTTCAAGGCGCTAAAAGCCTTCCAGGAACACCTACAAGGCAGGACAGTGATGGTCCTTACAGACAGCACCACAGCCATGTATTACATCAACAAGCAGGGGGGAACCCACTCTCCAGGACTGTCCAAACTGGCCCAAAATATATGGAAGTGGGCTCTCAAACAAAACGTGTTCCTACTGTCACATGTACCAGGGGAACTCAATCTGCTGGCAGACAAACTCAGCAGAGATTTCCCCCTGCCCGAAGAGTACGAATGGCGACTGCACAAAAACATCGTCTTCGATGTCTTCACACAATGGGGATTCCCAGAAATAGACCTGTTCGCAACCCTGGAGAACTCACAATGCCTAAGTTACGCCTCCAGGTACCCCCAGAACCAATCCAAGGGGAACGGTCTGTCGATACAATGGTCAGGGAAATTTGTTTACGCTTTTCCCCCGACTCCCCTTCTCAACAAGGTGGTGCACAAGATGCACCAGGAACAAGTAACCATGATACTGGTGGCCCCAATGTGGGCCCGACAGCCATGGTTCGCTCACTTGATGGAGATGTCTCTATCTCCCCCAGTGAAACTCCCCTGCCCGTACAACATGCTGTCACAAGACGAGGGCAGGACCCTACATCCATGCCCCCAGAACATGAACTTAGCAGCTTGGCTCCTGAGATCATAGAATTCGGACATCTACAGCTCCCGCAGAGATGCATGGACATCCTCAGGGAAGCCAGAAAACCTAACACTCGCCACTGCTATTCTAGCAAATGGAAGAGGTTTGTCATCTGGTGCAGAGGTAAGAGCATCAACCCGATTGACTGCTCTCCCACACATATTGTTCTATACCTGACCCACCTATTGGATTCAGGTCTAGTGTTCAATTCCATTAAAGTCCACCTAGCGGCACTTTCTGCATACACCACTTCCCAACTCAAGGTGTCGTGGTGGAAGATCCCTGTTATAAAGGCCTTCATGGAGGGAGTAAAGAGAATACACCCCCCGATAGCTGACCCAGCTCCCGGATGGGACCTTAATGTGGTACTTACCAGACTCATGGGCTCACCATTCGAACCCATGCACAAAGCCTCTCTTAAACACCTCACTATTAAGACTGCTTTTTTAATAGCTATCACCTCCATCAGGAGAGTAAGTGAACTTCAAGCTCTTTCTGTTCTAGACCCCTTTGTTACAGTTCAGAGATAAGGTGGTTCTACGCACTCACCCAAGGTTTGCTCCGAAATTCATCTCAAAATTCCATGTAAACCAGTCTATAGAGCTACCAGCGTTCTTTCAAAATCCTTCCAACTTGGGCGAAAGGACTCTGCACACACTAGATGTCTGCAGAGCGGTCATGTTCTACATGGAAAGAACCAGACCACTGAGGAAGACTAATCAGTTCTTCGTCTCGGTGGCAGCAGGAAGAGAAGGGGGATGCAGTTTCAAAGTCCACTATTTCTAGATGGATTGTTCAATGCATCACTCTCTGCTATACTCTTGCTAAGAGAGAACTGCCCTTTAGGCCAAGAGCACATTCTACTCGAGGCACGGGGGCGTCCATAGCATTCATTGCAAATGTTCCCCTTGAGTCCATCTGCAAAGCGGCTACCTGGAGTTCTGTGCACACCTTTACAAAACACTACTGTCTAGATGCACACTCTAGATCTGACTCCCAGGTGGGACAGGCAGTATTAAGACATCTTTTCTCTACTGTTCCTTCTCATAACCCACCGCCAACTCCGGGTACTGCTCGCTAGTCTATGCACAGCATGTGATTCTAAGCAGATTAACAAACATCAGAAGACAATGCATTACTTACCGTAAAAGCATTTCTGATGGTTGTATCTGCTTAGATTCACATGCGCCCACCCTTCCTCCCCGCTCGGATGGAAGGAACATAGACTTCCTTTTATATCTCTCTTTTCTGTACTCACTCACGTCTAGAAGGCTCCCTCAGGGCAGAAAAATACAAACAGAGGGACCTCGACGCGTGAGGGATTGTGGGTACAACGCACGTCACTATAGGGATAGTGTTTCAGACCAGCCTTGTCGACGTCCCTTTTCGACTACGAAAAACAAAATGCAATACTCTGCAGTGACCACTGGATGTCGGACCTATGCACAGCATGTGAATCTAAGCAGATACAACCATCAGAAATGCTTTTACGGTAAGTAATGCATTGTCATATCATAACATACTTTGATTTACTTATTGGGGCATGGCCGAAGCTGTAGGTTTATATGGGAACGAAAATCTGCTTGCAACTACAGCCCGAAGTGCTGGTTGGGATTGCAGCAAAGTTGCGGCCATGCGGCATGGCTCAAACTGTAGGTTTAAATGGGGAAAAAAAAATCTGCTGGACAGGATTGCAGAAGAGTTGTTAGAGGAGCATCATCAAGGACCTGAAAGGATGCTTTTGGAAATCTGTCCTGTGTTTTTTTTTTTTTTTTTAAATTGTCGAACTGCAAGTACAAATAATAGTGATATAACTTTTCTGCCGTGGGCAGAGGGCCTGGCCTTCGGCAAGGATAAATGTTTTCTCGAGGTACGCGCTGCTGCGAACGACTCACATAAGTATGTTTTGCAAAAAATGTTTGTTAAAGAAGGTTTATAGTTTTATAAAAGTGATGTAACAATATGAAACATTTTCACTTAAGAAAACGTATTCAATTGACAGACAAAACATTGTTAAAGTGACTTTACAGTTAAAATGTACCCCACCCTTGGGACTCCTCTGCCCCAGCAGTTAGCTAGTGGCCACCACCCACCTTGGGATCTTTTGGCACTTGATATGATAAGGAATTTATAACGCGCCTATACACAAGTGTTTCACTCTTGGGCTCCAATGAGCACTTGTCCATTTGTACTTCCCCTTTTATGTATGCACTTTGGTCACTGCACAATGCATATGTGCATTTATAGGAGCACTATGTACAATTTGTGTTATAATTATGGGAAATGTAGATGCAAAAGATTTGTAGAACGTTGTTAAGTGGCAGTTGGTGGGTGGAAGTTTAATATGGTGATAAACTATATGTAGAGTTTTTTTTAAGTGATAGGTGGATATAACTGTGAATGGGTTAAAGCAGGCAATGAGGGAGTGTTACAAACATAACAGTAGAAAGACTAGAAGGGCTGTTTTGTGTGATGATGTGCATGTGCAATCCGGGTTTTTTAATACGCCATGGGCTAGAAAGGGGAATGCAGAGACTGTGGATAGGTATAAACGACAATGGATTATGGTGTTTATTGTATACTAGAAGAAATTCGGACAGACATTTGTTTCTGTGCTTTTTTCGTTTACTCTAGTATACAGTTGTCCATTATTTCCATTACTCTAGTAGAAAATGCTAATGGGAATGTTGGAGAATCGTATTGAATCTAACTACTTTACTGAAAAAGTAGATGGAGTCTATAAGCTTATTTTTGTTGTTTTATTGTTTAACTGTGAAAGGTGGTTCCTAAAGGAACCTTCTTTCATGTTCGTTTGTTTGTTTTTTTATTTTTGTTTTTTTGCAGGCCAGAAAGTAAGGTGGGGAGAGAAATGAGGGATGGGGCCCCAACCACACATATGGAGGGGCAAGTGGACAGGGGAAGATGTTGCACATGTGTTAAATCTAAGGTAGAGGGCAGGGTTTCTCATGCTCCTTGATTACGTCGACGAACACAAAAACAGATGAAAAAGTTGCAAAAAGTGTATAGAAGTGTTAGAAATGATGCAAGAAGGTGGGAAATGGCAGAGTTTTAAGGTGAAACTTTCTAAATTGGAGGAAAATGTTGCTATATTGGGGTAAGTATGATATTATTAAGTTGTAGCAAATGTCATCTTTCATGTACTGGGTGTTTGTCTTAGCAGTGCATAGTGGTGTTGCGAGATATGGTTGCTTGGCTTACCATAACTGGCACATTTCGGGGGTGCTTTGGTTTTACTTGTAACCATAATATCACTTTAACCAAGTTTTTTCATTGAATTTCATGAGTTTTTATTACTGCAACTTAACCATAACATCCCTTTAACAAAGTGTTGTCAGTGAATATGTATGTATGTGAATGTGTATGTATGTCTTGCATATTGCACTTATTATTGGGTTATTTGGATTGATGGATTTTTTTTTGTTGGCAGGAGAGCTTAGAACGAAAGGTGGGGAGGGAAATCAGGGAAGAGGCACCAATCACTAATATGGAGGGGCAGGTGGACAGGAGAAAATGTTGCGCGTGTGTTATTTTATAAGGTAGGGGGCCATGTTTCTCATGCCCCTTGATTACAGCAGTGGTGGTGGCTCTTGGGGAGGAGGGATGGCATTAGCTGATGCCATTTTAAGATAAATAGTAGTTTTGCTAAAAGTATGTACTGTGTACTAGATTGTTAATGGATAATGAGTAGGAATAGGTGTAGGAGCTGTGCAAGGGAAATTTTGAAGTTGAAAGTTCCTAGATCAGTAGAAAATGCAGTTCCGAACTGTCCGCGAAGCAACGATCTTATTGTGAAGTGCGGATGGGTTCTCGGACCCGTCATCATGTCGCGCGCCAGCGTATGGTCATGTGGCACTGTCCGGAAGGTTCGCAATGAAGTCAGATGTTCGTAGACGTCAACGGATGCAAAACCAGTTGAAATAGTTGCAAAAAGTGTATAGAAGTGTTAAAAACGATTCTAGAAGGTGGGAAATGGCAGAGTTTTAAGGTGACACTTTGCAAAATGGACACAAATATTGCTATATTGGGTAAGTATGATTATGATATTAGTAAGTTGTAGGAAAAAAGCATGCACTGGTAAAAACCCATGAAATTCACTGAAAAAACTTTGTTAAAGGGACGTTATGGTTAAGTTGAACTAATAAAAACCTATAAAATTCAATGAAAAAACTATGTTTAAGGGACGTTATGGTTACAAATAAAATCGAAAACCCCCAGAAATTCGCCAGTTATGCTAAGATAAGCAACCATAACTCATGCCACCACCGTGCACTGCTAAGACTAACACCCAGGACATCAAAGATGACATCACAAATGTCATTGACATCACTGATGACATCACATACCTGGGCCACTTGTTTTTGTTCACTGACATATATAGGCCAGGAGGTTTTGTTCACTGACAGTCAGAATATTGAAATTGAAAAGGTGCTATATATCTAGACGTTAACCTTGTCATATGTTCTTAAAGTACTTTCCTTAGGCTTTGGTCTCAGCTCATGGTGCACATAAAATGAGCAGGCCTCAAACACACAATTCATTTGTATACATGAAGATACACTTTAATGTTATTAACATTTTCTGATGATGCAGTTTCTTTCTTCCTTACTTTAGTTTCCCTGCATGTGCCTCTGATTTGGATGCATTGTGGTTCTTCAAATGTATTGTTTGTACTAGCACAAGTGTTGTAAGTCTTGAATTGTTGGCTAGTTATTACATGTTTACTCATTACTCTGATAAGGTAGCATTCATTTTTGTACTATCCAAAATAACAGGATTATAAATATTGTACTTCTATGGTGCATGCTGCAGTAATTGCCATGTTTATATATGATTAGGTGTCTGTATTAACAACAACACTCCAATACAATGATTTTAGATGAGTACATTCTTTAATAGATTAAGTAGTTCATGATCGGTCTCCCGATCACCCCTGACATCTTGTTACCAACAATATAAACACAACCCCTTTGCAGACTTTTCCTCAAAATTTATTTTGCATGTGATGTCATCAATGACATTTGTGATGTCATCTTTGATGTCCTGGGTCTTAGTCTTAGCAGTGCACGGTGGTGGCATGAGTTATGGTTGCTTAGCTTACCATAACTGGCAAATTTCTGGAGTTTTTTGGTTTTACTTGTAACCATAACGTCCCTTTAATGAAGTGTTTTCATTGAATTTCATGGGATTTTATTAGTGCAACTTAACCATAACGTCCCTTTAACAAAGTGTTTTCAGTGAATATATACATCATTGGTGAACAAGCGCTGTGTATAGCGCGAAATGCATCCATACAGGACTGCTCTCTTGGTGTCCTGTTTTGCTGTGGGTTTTTTTGGTGTTTTTTTCAAAAATTTATGAGGCTTATTGAATCTGCTTAGATCACATGCTGTGCATAAGCCGTCATCTAGTGGAAGCTGCGGAGTATTACAGTTTGTTTTTCGAAACTCGAAAATGGGTGCCGAACTAGGGCGTGCCAGTAATACTATCCCTAGTGTGACGTCCACTGTACCCATGATCCCTAACACATGTAGGACCCTCAGATTGTTTTTTTCCGCCATACTTGTCGGAAGCATTTCGCAGAGTTCCCTTGGCTTTAGCCAATTATTATTATAAAATGTCCCCGTTTCTCCCACACTATGCCGAAAATCGACGTTGGTGAATCGAGATTCAGGAAATCAGCCGTCCAGACTACACAACGGACTTTGGGCCTCTGCCCTGGCCTTGGAAGGACTCTGGCCTCGGCCATGTTCAAGTAGGGAGAGTGGGGGTGGTCATACACTTGTTTCCTACATATACCCGCATGCTGCCAATTAGTGACATATGGCGAGTACTCCCTTTAAATTCTGCCCGAAGTGTAACAGGAAGTTTCCCTGGGTAGACGAACACAATACGTGTAACCTGTGTCTCCCACGAGACCATCCCGAGGCTACCTGTAGAGCTTGTAAGCTCTTCAAGCCCAAAACACTCAAGGACCGCTCGATGAAGCGCTGGGCCCACTACGCCAGGCAGCTAGAGGCCATGGACGCCGTGGGATCCTTCAGCGATGGCAGCAACGCCGCCTTATCGGACGGCGAGGGTACAGAGGTGACTTCAGACACCCACGCGCTAGCCCTCGACCGCGGAGGACTGACCAACGGTTCAGTTATGGGGACAACACCCGGTGGCAAGAGCGCAACACACACCACTTCCACCAAGCACATTAGCCCCAGCCGAGATTCGACATGTATGTCAAGTGATCGGCAGCAGAAGGCACCTAGAGAGCGGTCCGCTGATTCAATGTCCTCTGGGCGTTCCCGGTCACGTTCGCCTCACGACAAACGACAACTGTCTGCAGTTGGTAAAGGTGCCACACTGCCAAAAGTCATTGAGGCCTGATCGTCAGAAGATGAATCCGACCACTTCCCTCAAGTAGCACATTCGACATCTACTTCCGAGATTCAACGCCCTTCTTCCAAGTCTTTCGAATCTCGTACTACCACCTCTGAATCTCGGCGCCAGTTGCCAAAACCCTCAGAAAACCCTAAAGGTTCTGGAAAGTACTCCTCTACTCATGGGAAGGGTGCAAAACAACATAAGAAAACCTCAGAACACCAAATTCAGAAGGAAAAACACAAACACCCCAAATCTTTAGAGAAATCCAAGGACCCTGTCACTAAGCCAATGATTGTCCCTCCCACTCCTCATGATATGGGCATGGACGAGGAACTACAGCAGGAAAGTTATTCCCAGTTCCAAGGAATGGAACTCGGAGGACATTGATCGAGTAATGAGGAGAATGTCCTTTTTTGTAGACTTCTACGAAAAGGACCCTAATTATTTCCTGAGCTATCAAAGCACACCAGCTACCTCTGCCCCCTCGGGATCCAAGGACTCTCCACCCCCTACTAAAAGGCTCTGTTCTGAGACTCCAGCGCAGGCATTTGTTTCAGACCCTTAATTGAGCCCTACCATTCAGAAGCTTATGGTGAGGACACAGAAACTCAGATGCTGGATGACCAGACAGGGGTTGATTACTATGGGGACGATGAGGACCAGGAAGAGGAAGATGAGGCAGAAGCCTACAGTCTTGACTCCCCTATTCCGATAGATCCCCCAGTGAATGACTCACTGGTTGATAATCAACCATTTACTCAATGAGGTACTAGCCAAAGCTGCAGCCCGGTTTCAAATAGACACACAGGGTGTCCAAGAAGATGGGGACTTTGCAGAAGAAATATTAGGGGACAGGAGAGCCATTGCCCAAGCTATCCCCATATTAAAATCAGTCCAGCGCAGAATAGATCCCTCCCTGGTAACCCTTAATGTTACTCGTGCAGTTAATCTACGAGCCTGACTCTTTGGTAGTAACAACCACCAGAAAGAGAGCAGGCACACCACTAGCGTCTTCAGAAGCACCCCTGTATAAGGAGAGCAAGAGAATATATGCTCTGGGGAGAAAGGTGGCATCCACATCAGCATATCAAGCACGCATTGCTAACGCTACCACTCTGTTAGCAAGCTATAACTGCCACCAGTGGGCAAGAGTAGCTGCTCTAATAGCCTCTGTACCTGAACCACTAAAGGGACAGTTGGCCCAAATTGCATCTCACAGTAGATCTGTGTCCGGATGCATACTTAAAACAAACTTCGATGCTGCAGACAACGCAGGAAGATTGATAGCAGAAGGCACAGTGATAAAACGCCATGCTTGGCTAAGACAGTCCAGGTTCAAGCCCGAGACCCACGCTACCCTCATAGACATGCCAGTAGAGCCAAATGTCCTATTTGGGTGAGCAGTAGAAGAGGCATTAAAGACGGCTAAGGACGAATATGAGACCTTAAATCTCTCTGACAATTGACAAATAAACCCTCAGGTCAAAGGGGAAATAATAATTTTCGTCGATTTCGCGGCCAAAACTCCCAGAGAGGCTCCAATTACTATCAGAACCAAGGAACCTCGTGGGGCAACAATCGGTCCCAGGCTACACAAGGTTTCACCAGAGGTCAGCGCAGGGGCCGCACTAGCGGTAGAGGCAGCCCCGGTAGAGGTGGTACGCCACCCAATAAACAGTGACGTTCCGCTCCGGGTCCCTTCCCATGCTTCTTGCAGTCGCGCTTCCCGCAGCGTAACCTCTGCATACAAGACCATTAAGTGTAGAGACCCTCTCGGGGCTCTTATGCACTCTGCAAACAGCGGTGGCTCCGGTGGCTCCAGTGGCCCTGTTTCCCTTCTTCCTCTGCTTCCACTGCAACGTGGAGTCTCTGTAAACACTCCACTTTCTACTTTTAATGGCCTGCACCTGAGGGGGGTCTTATAGTTCCGCTCATATGCGGGTCATTAGAACCACTAGACTGCACCTTGCAGTCTAGTGCCTCTGAATCCCTCTTCCTTGTCCCAGTACTTTGGGCATTGTGGGATTTGAAGCCAATATTCAGATTAATTCTTTTATTCTCAATATTGTCTTCAACCTTTCTCACTTCACCCTTATAATTAATTATACCTCCAACATGAGTTTTAAAAGGGCTCAATGATTGGTTCAAATTAAAAGGAGAATTAACTTTCTCAGAATTTAAGATGATAATCTTCTGATGTCCACATGCATCATTCTCCTGTTGTTTAAAAGAGTTGTCACTACTATTAATGTTTGCAACTTTGTGAAGGGAAGTTTTTTCCTCTTGATAAATGAATGATTTAGTTTCAAGGGAGAATCACATTTATAAGATGCCAGAGTATCACGGTTCTGTCTCCTATGTTGATTATGACAGTTTTTACACCCAGCAAAAGGGATTGTTTTGTGAAGGGAAATCTCACTCTGACAACAAGCCATTACATACTCGGGTATCACAGAAATCTTTCCTTCTGAGGAAGACCAATACCTACATCCCTCCCCACAGAGTCCTCCTATTCCCTTCTGGCCCTTCTCCTCCCAGGTGATGCTTCCGGCTAGTACCCCAGGGTTAGGATCAAGTAGCGGCTGCCTTCCCCTGGTCCCTTGGAGGAGACGTCAGGTAGGGTCTTTGTGAGAATTCCGCTGGATTCATCACAGGATATAACTTAAGATGTACAGATTTATGTAGATCTAATGTGAGGTGTGAAAAACGTTGGCTGGCATTCTTTTAACATTCCTTTATAAAGTAAAAATGAAAATGTAAACCCACTTCTGTCACCTGTGTGAGTCTAATACTTGTAATCTGTGAGTGCTTTCGTCTGCACATCTGAGACCTTTGTTTTTGAATAATGAAAAACAATTAACTTTTTTAATACAAACAGTTGTTTAATTTAAAAATCAATATACACTTTAAATGGATGTAACCAATCAATAACGAAACATATTTTTTCTTCACATTTTTTTCTAAATCTATTTTTTAACAGTAAGCTTTTCAAAATTACCTGCTTCTTAAAATAAAGAGGCAGAACATTTATTGAATAAACTACTTAACTTGAATCTTGCTGTCAATTTTGCCACAATTTGAGATTTTGGGGGACGAACCACATTAGCAATGTTCCTCGGCATAGACTGTCCCCAGGCAACATAATCTGTTGTCAGTCTGTGCGCTTGGATTGCCAGCACAGTCCTAGTCGGGTCTTTCCTAAAGTCAAATTACATCTGTTCTTATGTTGGCTTAGCTACCCATTGTTTTTTTCTTTTGGTAAACATCATGGTGTTTGGGGCATACCAAAAGCACCAGCAGTTCTGGCTTGTTCCCTCCAATCCCCTTGAGTGCAGAAGTACTATGGGTTTAATTAAACCATATTTCGAAGGGATTGTGTCCTCCGACGTATTCCTCATCTTAGATAGATATCTCCTTCCAGCTCTGCTGGCCTCAGAAAATGTTTTCTCTAGAGGGCGCTGCGCGTCGACGTCCTCCGAGTCGATGTCCCTCGACAGCCGCCGTATCGACGTCGACGTCATCCTGCCTATAAAGGCCGCGCGCAGCGTCCGTTGCTCAGTTCCGTTTTTCCGCGCTTACTCAGTGCCTCGGAATACCGTTGCTCAGTTCTTGTCAGATTAAACCTATTTACCTCGAGTTATTCGATCCGTACTCGATGGCTTCCTCGTCGGAACCGACAACTCCTCGATCCGGCTTCAAAAAATGCCGAGATTGTGGAAAAAAGATGTCACTGACTGACCCTCACAGAGTTTGTCTGTGGTGTTTGGGAGCTGAACACCATTGTTCGGAGTGCGAGGACTGTATGTCCATGACAGCTAAGGCCCTGAAGGAGCGTAGGGGGAAGCTGGAGAAATGTAACACTTTTAAAGCTTCTTCTTCGTCGACGAAGTCGAGACACTCGTCTCCTCGTCACCATTCGCGCTCCAGGTCTCGGAGTGGGTCCCATCACTCCTCGAGATCGAAGCACTCGAAGAGGAGACGTCGAAGATTCCCTTCTCCGTCTTCCTCTTCCTCTGTTTCGCCAAAAAGAATCCCTTGCCCCACGAAACATAGTTCCCGGGCTGAATGGGAGGAATTCCGCAAAAATATGATGAGCGTCTTCGAGAAAGCGGCCTCGACCCCCTCGAAGACTGCCGAGAGCGATGCTCTGGTCGAAAGACCCGAAGGTCAAAAACGCCACGAGTCGCAGTACCCGGCGAAGGAAACCTCTCGAGCGCGTCTCGAACCCTCGAGTAGGACTATGACCTCCAAACCTTCCTCGAAGGTGCCGTCGACGAGGGTTCCGTCGACGCCGAGGTCGGTGTCTTCGACGCCGTTGTCGAAGGGACCTTCGACACACGGGTCTGTCGACTCGACGCCAGCTTCGACACCGGCGTCGACGCCAAGAAAAGTCACGGTCACGACACACCCAGTGACTATCCCCAGGTCCTCGATGACGATGGCTTCGAGATTGTCGAGTAGAATCCCAATTCTGTCGAGGTCATCGAGGCCTCCGCCTTTGTTTTCGACGCCACGCTCGAAGCCTTCGGCGTCGACGACATCGACGTTTTCGAGGCCGATAATGACAAGTTCGGCACCCTCTGCCTTGGAAATGGGATTTACTCCCTTTATGAGTTCAGAACAATTGAGAACTATGTTCTCAATTTTGGAAGAGGGTGAATTGTCTGAACAGGAAGACACATTTGAGTTGCAGGGACCTGTAACCCCAATTAGAGAGGAATTTTCCTCTCAAGAACACAGGTTAAAGGATCTTCATGATTCCTTACATGAGGCAAGTGGGTTAGACACTTCCCCTGAGGTGGAGTTTGCTAGGCCAGACCCGGGGGAGCATGCTGAAACCCCCTATAGAGCCTTAATGGCCAGGATCACAGAGTTTATGGGGTAGTCTGCACCTTCACAATCTTTCCAACAAGATGACCTCACGGATATTCTTGATAAAGGCCCACAGGAGGATCCTGTGGTGCCTTTCCATAAAGCTCTTCAGAGGAAGATTATGACGAACTGGGAAACCCCAGATGTCATCCCAGCAGTAAATAAAAAACTGTCTACAAAATACAGGGTATCCTCTACAGACCCGGAGTTTTTGTCAAAACACCCATTCCCAGAAAGTCTGGTGGTACAGGCAGCATCTTCTACCGATGTCAAGACGGCTTATCCTACCGTCCCACAGGACAGGGACGATAAAAAATATGATGCTATGGCAAAGAAAGTTTTTTCGGCATGTAGCATGGCGTTAAAATCTGTGAATGCTACTTGCACCCTTGCTAGATTCAGCCATACACTTTGGGAGTGTGCTTCTACAGCGGCTGACTGCATCCCGGAGGGAGAAGAAAGGGAGGCGTTCCTGAATATCATACAGGACGGTAAAGACGCTATGTGCGAATCCCTCCAGACGGGCATTGATTCGGCTGACAGTATCAGCAGAGCAATGGCGGCAAGTACAACAACCAGGAGATTTGCTTGGTTGAGAAAGTCTGGTTTTGCCCCAGATGTGCAAGCCAGGCTCTTGGACATGCCATTCGATGGATCTTCTTTGTTTGGGAAAAAGGCGGATGACAGTTTAGAAAAACTGCAAACTTCAAAAGCAGCAGCAAAATCCCTAGGCGCTGCAATCCGTCAGACACCTTTTCGTCCCACAGGAACCTCTGCGAGAGGCAAGTCCTTTCGCTTCTACTCTGCATTCGGAAGAGGTAGAGGACGACCGGCTCAAAGGGGACAAAGAAGAACTACCCGAGGTGGACGGGGTAGATATTCAAAGGCCGCAGCAACAGCAGGTGCCTCTTTACCATCTGCATCAGCCGCCCCAAAACCACTCTGAGGACTTCCCTCACAGGACACCTGTAGGAGGCAGGTTGACTCAACATCTGGCGGAATGGCAGGCTATCACGTCAGATGCTTGGGCATTGGAAACAGTTGCCCAAGGTTACTGCCTGCCTCTCCTACGCATACCTCAGAGTCATCCACCAGGGATCAGCTCTCAAAAAGCTCCAGATCCGCTCCTCTTGCAGGAAATTTTGGACCTGCTAGAGAAAGGTGCCATAGAACCGGTACCTGTAGCAGAGAGGAACAAGGGCTGGTACTCCCCTTACTTTCTCGTTCCAAAGAAAGACGGAGGACTGAGACCCATCTTGGACTTGCGAGAATTGAACAAATACCTCAAAAAAGACAAATTCAAGATGGTCACTCTTTCTCAGATCCTCCAGGCCCTTCAGTTCCAGGACTGGTTGGTATCTCTGGACCTTCAGGACGCTTATTTCCATGTGCCTATCCATCTCAAACACAGGAAATACCTGAGGTTCGCAATTGGCAACTCTCACTATCAATTTCTAGTGCTGCCATTTGGGCTGACCTCCGCCCCGAGGGTCTTCACCAAGTTAATGTCGGTAGTGGCGGCAAGTCTAAGGAGGGAAGGGATTCATGTCTACCCCTACCTGGACGATTGGTTGATCAGGGCTGTCTCTTCGGAACAAGCTCAGATCCAACTAAATCACGTGTGCCACTCCCTTCACAGACTGGGCTTCTCCCTCAATTTAAAGAAGTCACAAATGATACCATCGCAGAGACTCCAGTTCATAGGAGCGATCCTGGACACTTCCCTGGGAAAAGCCTCGCCACCAGAGGTGAGGGCTCAAGATATTCTACAGATGGTTACCAAGTTTCAAAATGCCCAACGTCTCCCAGCCTTCGACTTTTTGAGGTTGCTAGGCCTCATGGCATCCTGCATTTTCCTAGTGCCAGAGGCTTGCCTGAGAATGAGATCCCTCCAGTGGGCACTGAGGACTCAGTGGTCACAATTCTCAGGGAGAATGACGGATCTTCTTCAGGTTCCCGACAGGGTGGCTCGAGACCTTCAGTGGTGGGCCTGTCAGGAGAACATTCTGAAAGGAGAACATTTTTGGCAACCCTGGCCGGAGATAACAGTAGTCACGGATGCCTCACTCACGGGGTGGGGAGCCCGAGCCAACGACTTGACCATCAGCGGTCGTTGGTCTCCATCGGAGTCCAGACTACATATCAACCTGTTAGAGCTGAGAGCCATCAGACTTGCGCTGAAGGCGTTCCTGCCAGCTGTACAAGGGAAAAACGTCCTGATAATGACGGACAACACAGTGGCCATGCATTACCTCAACAAAAGAGGAGGCGTAGGATCACTACCCCTGTGCAGAGAGGCGATGCAGCTCTGGTTTTGGGCAATCCAAGAAGGAATCTCTCTATCGGCAGTTCACCTAGCCGGAGAGAAGAACTTGACAGCGGACGCTCTGAGCAGGCAGAGCACAGTCTCCCACGAGTGGGGAACTAGCTCAGGAAGTCCTTCAAGAGATCTTCGCCCTTTGGGGAACCCCTCAGGTGGATCTGTTCGCCACCAGCGTCAACAGGAAATGCGATCTGTTCTGCTCAAGGGAATTTCCCCCGAGAGGAGCTCTGGGAGACGCGTTCATAGTGGACTGGGAGTTTCCGCTTCTGTACACGTTCCCACCGGTCCATGTCATTCCTCAAATGATCAGGAGGTTGAGAAGATTCCGGAGAACCATGATCCTAATTGCCCCGGATTGGGCCAGGAGAACGTGGTACCCGGACCTTCTAGACTTGTCCATCTGCCCTCCAATTCGACTTCCACTCAGAGAGAACCTACTCTCACAGAAGGGAGGTCAGGTTCTCCATCCAGACATCAAAACCCTCAACCTTCACGCTTGGCTTCTGAAAGGTTGAGGTACAAGGATTGGGACCTCCCTGATGATGTTATGGAGGTGTTGCTTTCGGCAAGGAGGCCAGCAACAAAGTCTTTATACCGCTGCCGTTGGAACAGATTTTGCAGTTGGTGTAGAGAACAGAATATCGACCCTTTTTCATGTGGTACACCAATGGTTTTGTCCTTCCTTCTATATTTGGCGAATTCAGGCCTTCAAGTTGGCACCATTAAGGGCTATCTCGCAGCGCTATCCATCTTTAAGCGCACTGCGGAAGAACCATCCTATTTCAAATTACCCTTGGTAATACAGTTTCTAAAGGGGTTAACCAATGTTTATCCCCCAAGACCATTCCAAGTTCCCCTATGGGATTTAAACTTAGTACTAACTTTCCTGATGGGCACACCTTTCGAACCACTCCATTCTTGTTCGTTAAGATTCCTTACCCTTAAAACTGTTTTATTAATAGCACTTACATCTGCTAGAAGGGTGAGCGAATTACAAGCTCTTTCTTGTAAACCCCCTCACACAATATTTCACAAAGACAAAGTTGTCCTGCAAGTGAAGCCTAATTTCCTCCCAAAGGTGGTTTCTGAATTCCATATCACTCAGAAGATTACCCTACCATCTTTCTATCCTCCTCCTCACCCGGGGAAAGAGGAAGAGAGTTTACACAGGCTAGACCCTAGAAGGGCTTTAAGTTTTTACATCAGTAGACTAGCCAGGATAAGACAGGCAGACCAGCTGTTTGTAGGTTACGCAGGTCACAAGCTGGGGTTACCAATAACTAAGCAGACCATTTCCAGATGGATCATTCTAGCCATTCTGGAATGTTATAAACTGGCAGGGAAAGAGCCCCCTCAAAACCTTAGGGCTCATTCGACCAGAGGTATTGCAGCTTCATCGGCCCTCAAAAGAGGCGTGTCGGTTAAAGACATCTGTGCGGCCGCTACATGGTCGTCTGTCCATACCTTTACACGTTTTTACAATTTGGATTCCTCCTCCAGTCAAGAGACTAGGTTTGGAAGGGCTGTACTGCATTCTATTCATCAATAGAAGACAGCGTGAAGTCAGTACTCCCTCCTCCAATAATAGAATACTGCTATGGGAGCTTATCTAAGATGAGGAATACGTCGGAGGACACAATCCCTTCGAAGAACAAGTTACTTCTTACCTTGTAACGTTCTTTCGACGGGATGTTCCTCCGACGTAATCCTCATCGGCCCTCCCATCCATCCCCGCAGTTCTACTTCCCGTGTTGTTGCAGCTTACGCTCCTTCAGGGTGATTAGTCTAGTCCAGAAAGTATTATTGTGGGCTACAAAACGGAACTGAGCAATGGACGCTGCGCGCGGCCTTTATAGGCAGGATGACGTCGATACGGCGGCTGTCGAGGGACATCGACTCGGAGGACGTCGACGCGCAGCGCCCTCTAGAGAAAAATTTTTCCGAGGCCAGCAGAGCTGGAAGGAGATATCTATCTAAGATGAGGAATACGTCGGAGGAACATCCCGTTGAAAGAACGTTACAAGGTAAGAAGTAACTTGTTCTTCTCCATGGCAACAGAGGATGAACATTCTGACACTTGCACAATGACAGAACTTGCTATTTTGTGTGCGTCCATGTCCTACAAGTGGTAAGCGCAGTAATTTGCCAAAAAGCCAGGACTGTCGCTATACGTTTGAGATCCTAGGCCTGACTTATAGCGGGGAATAAGTAATACTTCTAATGTTTGTAGTATGAACTTTTAGAAATTAACTCAAGTTCTAAAGGTTTACAGAAACTTCAGATCTTAATAAACATCAATCCACTGAATAACAGAGCTCAAGAACTAATTCAATTTGCTGCTGGTACTTTTCCAAGAATGAATTGAAGAGACCACGAAAATGTTGATTGGCAGTGCACACAGCTTCCCTTGATTTTCGGGCCATTGGCTTCTCGAGAACACTTCACAAATGGCTCCCCCCAAATCCTCCCTTTTTACCAAAGTTGCATTTAATAATTTTTAAAATGTCAAACAGGCATCTGTGAAAAACAATGCATTTTGTTCCCCTCAATAGCCAATCGCCCTGCAATATGGCGGATTCTGATTCTATGGAGCTGGTTAATTGTTTGCACTACTGGTGTAGTCAGTGTCAAGCATATCATCAATAATGAATTCAGAAGATGGCTCATTGATTTCAATCTGTGATATTTCTTAATGTTCAGAGTGTATTGGTGAAACAGAGAAGATAACATCTTGTTTGGACTGCAATACTTTCGAAGGGGTAAATTGTGTGATAGGTTCGGCAACAAATGAAGCATCATCTGTGGTGTCTTGTCAGTTCCAGTGGACATTGTGTGCTGTAATAATGATCCATCTTAAATGTCCATGGCTCTCTGGTGATATTCTGGTGATTTTCAAATTCCAGCCACTGCACTTTGGCATTCCGATTCTGAACCTTGGGACAAGCATTTGCAACCTCATTCAGTAGTTGCTCCCAATTGACATCAGTTTGACAAGCAACATCAATTGCTAGTGGTGTGGTCTGAAAATGTACTGCTCTTCTTCTTCCTAGGCCTGTCTCGTGTGCACTTGGGAGCTCTGACGTCAAGGGGGCTCACCCCCGGCTCTCAGAGAAGAGATGTAACGCTCTTCTTATGCGAAAGAGGAAGCTATCAGCCACTCGACCGGGATGCAAAGGACGTCTTCCCCCAACCATTACATAGCCGATATTTTGCTCTTGCTACAATGTATTAGATTTCTCCAGCATGGGGTCTGGCATGGATTCACATGCTCATGAATATTCCCCGTCGTCAGGCTGGGAATCCTCGGTAAAGAAAAATCAGTATCAGTTTTGTTTCTGATCTGTCTTTCGTAGTAGTAACCAATCACTGATCTCTGCGTCATACTGACCACAGCCAATGACTGCCCTCTCCCTAAGCACAGCCTCTGGCAGCCATCTTCAGATTTTTACCGCACGTTCAAGTGTTGGGAGTCCTCGTGCTTAGCTCTAGAGCTTTTACTGCGTGTTTCGCGCTTTTTCAGGTGAATTTTCACATTTTTTCGGTTAATCGAGCCTCAAGCTCCACCGTTTCTACTCCCGTTAACGGCTACCCGTTGCGGGATTTTCCTACGCCCCTCAAGGGTGAAGATTTCGTCAAATCAACTTCTTGGAGGAATCCAGAAGATTCACGGCCTACTTCGAGATGGCCCAGGACGCGAGTTCGTCACCCGGACCCAAGCTGTTTCGCAGCTGCCCTGGATGCGGGCTGCAGAATGTGTTTGAGGACGAACATTCACGATGCCTCTACTGTCTTCATGGGGACAAGACTCATGTAGAGAAGGACTGCCAGTTCTGCAAGAACTTGTCGGAGCAGACCATGAGGGACCGTCGATCCCGTCTCGACAGCTGGTTGGAGAAGGGCTCAACGGGTGAGAAGAAGAAGGGGTCAGAGCGGGCTTCTAAGTCCTGTGCGGGCGCCCCAGCGACGGGGGCCCAACACCAGGCCAAGTGCTGCGAGTCCGCTGGCTCCGGGAGCGCCGAAAGGTCGGGCTCTTCGGTCGCCAGGCAGGGCGCGCCTTCCCCGGCACCGTCAACCACGAGCCAGCGCTCCGGTTCGGGGAAGAGGAAGTCCGAGACCCCGGGTAAGCTTCGGGAGAAGCTCCGTCCGATCTCGGAAGAGGGGGAGCGAGTCGTCGCCCCTCCCCCTAAGGAGAAAGCCCGGGACGCACCTAAGGTGGTGAAGGCCCCTACCCAGCAGGCAAAGGCCTCTATCGAGGCGATCGCGGCGACTCTGGCCAAGCCGGCAGAGACCCCGCCAGCGGAGACTGCCTCCGGGACTAGAGTTTCCCTGCCGCCAAGGAGGGAATCCTCTTTTCAGCCCATCGTCATGGCCACCATGATGGAAGAAGCGAGGTGGGGCACGGTAGCCTCCTCGAGCTCGGAGTCAGCCTCGGAGGAGGAACTGACCGAGGCCGCGAGGAATCTCGAAGTCCAATTCGAGAAGGTTCGATCCCGTAAGGAAGATCCTTGGGAGATAACCGAGGAAGACGACGATGGCGAGGAAGAGCAGCCTTCCCTTCCGGCACAGCCGGAACCTAGGCCTCAGGATAGCTCGGCGGCCATTTTGTCTGCGATGAAGTCCTTATGCTCTGAGATAAGGACGAGATTACCACGGCCCAGGCCGGAGGACCCGCAACCTGGCCCGTCGGGAAGTCCTCAGAACAAACGACGGAGGACCCAACCCTCTCCTCCACTCGCCCCCGTAAGGCCTACAGTTCCCTCCTCATCCTCCCACGAGTCGGGAGATGACGGTGCAATGGGCTCGACGACGGGTTCTGAGGGCGACGACGACGGAACGGGTCTCCCGTCTCCCGTCGCACGGGCCTCGCCGCCCGACGAGATTGGCTCATTCCACGCCATGATCGCCAGGGCGTCCGAATTATTCCAGCTCTGCCCGGAGGAGCAGAAAAAGGAAGGTTTCCTCTATCAGCGCTGGGAGGCCAAGAGGAAGACTGTCTTCGAGGTGCCTTTAATCGATGACATCTGGGAGGAGGGCCTGTCGGTTCTCAAGAACCCCTCCACGGCACCAGCCAAACGGGACCGGTACGAGAAGAAGTACCGGGTCCCCGAAACCGCTCCCCTGTGCCTCAGGGCCCAGCCAATGCCAGACTCGGTCGTCTCGGCAGTGGCGAAGAAGAAAGCGGCGGGGTCAGGAGCCTCGACGTCGAATTCCCCGCCGGACGCGAGAGAAAGAAGTTGGACGCCATGGGGGCGGCGGGTCATTTCGTCGGCGGTGACGACGATCAAAGCGGCCAACACCCTGTCGATCGTGGCCCGTTACGACAGGGAGCTCTGGTTTAAGCTGGCCCCCATATTGGACTTCCTACCGGACGACAAGAGGTCCGAGGCCCTGGAAATACTTCAAAAAGGCAAGGTGGCGTCGGACCACGCCATAACGGTGGCAACCGATATTGCCGATACCGGGTTCCGCCAGCTGGGCAACGGTGTTTGCCTACGACGACGGGGTTGGCGCCGGGCGACCGGCTTCCGTCAGGACGCCCAGACCAGGATGTTTGACATGCCGTTCGACGGCAGCATCTTGTTCGGGAAGGCGGTGGACGAATCCCTCCAAGCCATAAAGATGGACACGGAGACGGCCCGCGCCCTAGGAGCCCTTCAGCAACGACGGCCCTTTCGGAGCTCCGGAGGCAGACATGGTGCCTCCAAGGGATCCAGCGGTGGATCGTCGTCCTACATCCAGGCGGCACGCTCCTCATCTCAGGAGGCCTACAGGGGTCGCGGCAAGCAGGGAGCACCTCGCCGCCGTCGGTAAGGTGGCCAGGGCGACAAGGCCACCACCTCCAAGCAGGACTGAACCGGCCGTGGCCTCGGGACCCCACCGAAGCACCCCGGTGGGAGGCTGGCTGACGAAGTTCGTCGGCGTGTGGAAGTCCATCTCCACCGACCGTTGGGTGCTGGATACCCTGGCAAGAGGACACTCTATCGAATTCCTGAAGAAGTGCCCTCACGTTCCACCTGTGGCCAGGAAGGAAAATCACGTCCCGCAACTGCTGTTGGAAGTAGGGGCGATGCTCAAGAAAGGCGCCATCGAGCTTGTCCCGAAGAGGCTCCGGGGCTCCGGGGTGTACTCAAGGTACTTCCTCGTCAGGAAGAAGACGGGCGGCTGGCGCCCCATCCTGGACCTTCGTCGTTTGAACAAATACATCAGGTCACAAAAGTTCAGGATGGTCACCCTCCAGCACGTGCTGGGACAGCTGGAGGAAGGCGACTTTCTATCGTCGTTGGACCTGGAGGATGCTTACTTCCACGTTCCCATCCTCAAAAGTCACCGAAAGTTCCTCAGGTTCGTCGTCCAGGGACGCCACTACCAATTCAGAGCACTGCCGTTCGGATTGAAGTCGACCCCCAGGGTCTTTACCAAGTGCCTAGCACCTGTGGCGGCGCGGCTGCGCCTGCAGGGGATTCACGTCTACCCCTACCTGGACGACTAGCTCATCCGCTCAAGGACGAGGGAACTCGCCGTCGAACACACTGCGAGGACCGTCCAGCTACTCACAGACCTGGGATTCGCCATAAATTACCCAAAGTCCCACCTGGTGTCGTCGCAGGTGGCCCTGTTTCTGGGAGCGAAGCTCGATACAGTGAGGCGCCCGGCGGCACCTTCTGAAGAACGGACGAAGACCATTCTAGGCAAAGTGCAGCGTCTGCTAGCCACGGACGTGGCCAGGGTGAGGTCCATCAAGTCCCTCCTGGGGATGATGTCCTCTTGCATCTACCTGGTGCGCCTCTGCAGACTACGGATGCGCCCTCTTCAAGAATTTCTCGACGCCCGTTGGATGCAGGCGACGGGCACCTTCGAAGACAGGGTCCCCCTCAACGAGGTGTTCCGGCGGGCGATTCTGTGGTGGGGCGTTCGAGTGCACCTCACGGCGGGCAAGGACTTTCAGACGCCGGCGTACCATAAGACGGTGACGACGGACGCCTCCCTGGAAGGCTGGGGCGCCCACACCGGAGATCTCCACGCAAGAGGCCTCTGGCTCCCGGAGGAGAGGCTCCTGCACATCAACGTCCTGGAACTCCGAGCCGTGTTCTGGGCTCTCAAATCGTTCCTCCCGTCGCTCAAGGGCAAGGTGGTGCGGATCTTCACGGACAACACCACGACAATGTTTTACATACGGAAGCAGGGAGGCACCAGATCCCCAGCCCTATCCAAGGAGGCACAGGATCTGTGGCACTGGGCGGTCGCCATGGGAATGTTCCTGGTTCCCTTCCACCTGGCAGGAGAAAGAAACACCATCGCCGACTCGCTCAGCAGGGAGCTGCGCGCGTGTCACGAGTGGGAACTGCGCCAGGATCAGGTGGATCAACTCTTCCGACGATGGGGCAAACCTCAAATCGACCTGTTCGCAACAGCGACGAACTCGAAGTGCAAGAGGTTCGGCAGCAGGTTTCCCCAGCCGAGAAGCATGGGCGATGCGTTCTCGTTCCCCTGGGATGGCCTATACCTTTATGCGTTCCCTCCGTTGCCGTTGCTGCTTCGACTCATCAACCAGCTCAAGAGGTCCCGGTGCAGGATGATCCTCGTCGCACTGGCGTGGCCGAGGCAGATCTGGTTCCCGGACCTTCTGGACTTGTCAACGTCCCCTCCCATCAAGCTGTCGGCGGACGTGGACCTTCTCTCCAGAGAAGGAGGCGCCATCTTCCACCACGACC
This sequence comes from Ambystoma mexicanum, assembly GCF_040938575.1. NCBI lineage: Eukaryota > Metazoa > Chordata > Amphibia > Caudata > Ambystomatidae > Ambystoma > Ambystoma mexicanum. The sequence continues at coordinate 549,734,797 of NC_090932.1, forward strand.
CGGCGTCGCTGAACCTGCAGGCTTGGCTCCTGCAGCGCTAGAGTTTGGAGGCTACGATATACCGGCCGATTGCAGAGAGGTTCTTGCAAAGGCCAGGGCGTCCTCGACTCTCAAATGCTACGGTCATAAGTGGAAGAGGTTCTCTATCTGGTGCCAGGCACAGAAGATCAACCCCCTACGGATTACGGCCCCTCAAGTGCTGCCGTACCTGCTATCGCTGGCAAAGGCTGGGCTAGCCCATGCCTCCATTAAGATTCATCTGGCGGCGATCTCCAGATATACCAGAACCACAGGACGGACGTCCCTGTGGTCCCATCGACTGGTAAAAGAGTTTATGAAAGGACTGTTCCGATCGTTCCCGCTGGTGAAGGCCCCGGCCCCGGCGTGGGAACTTAACGTGGTGCTGACCAGGCTCATGGGGCCCCCATTCGAGCCGATGCACTCCGCACCGGTGAAGTTTGTGTCGTGGAAGACTGCATTCCTGGTGGCCATTACCTCCGCACGACGAGTGGGAGAGATCCAGGCCCTATCCTGCAAAGCACCGTACTTGACTTTCCATGCCTCGAGGGTGGTGCTTAGGACGCACCCCTCCTTTATGCCGAAGGTGCCGTCGGACTTCCATCTTAACGAGCCCCTGGTGTTACCTGTTTTCTTCCCGTCTCCTTCGTTGCCGGCCGAGAGGACTTTGCACTCGCTGGATGTGGCTAGAGCGCTGAAGTTCTACGTGGACCGCACAAAGAGTTTTCGGAGGACATCACAGCTATTCGTGTACTTTGGACCTGTGAATCAAGGGAAGGCTCTCTCGAAGTCTTCTATTTCCAGATGGCTCTCCGGCTGCATCATGCACTGCCACCGGTTGGCTAACCGACTGCTGCCAGGCCGTCCGAGAGCCCATTCGACCAGAGCGATCGCTGCTACTACGGCGTTCTTATCTGGTGTGCCCCTGCTGGACATCTGCAGGGCTGCTACGTGGAGGTCGACGCACACCTTCACGAGATTCTAATGCGTCGATCGGGTTCCAGGGAGGCGTGCAGGGTCGGCCAAGCAGTGCTGCGCAACCTGTTCGCTTAAGGTGAGCCTGGTGAGGAGGTAAGAGATGCTTAATGTTGAGCCTTTTGCCACCTCCCGTGGTTGTGCATGTGTGTACTGCTATGTATTCTTATATTCATGAGCATGTGAATCCATGCCAGACCCCATGCTGGAGAAGGAACAAGTTACTTACCTGTAACTGTTGTTCTCCAGCATGGGTCTGGCGTGGATTCACATGCGAACCCTCCCGCCTACCCCTCTGCGGCTCTTCACTTGGTCATACTGCCACTTCACGTGCTACCAAATCTGAAGATGGCTGCCAGAGGCGGGGCTTAGGGAGAAGGCAGTCATTGGCTGTGGTCAGTATGACGCAGAGATCAGTGATTGGTTACTACTACGAAAGACAGATCAGAAACGAAACTGATACTGATTTTTCTTTACTGAGGATTCCCAGCCTGACGACGGGGAATATTCATGAGCATGTGAATCCATGCCAGACCCATGCTGGAGAACAACAGTTACAGGTAAGTAACTTGTTCCTTATAATGCGTGAGATTCATAGTGGTCACTGTCACAACAATATGCATATCAAACCCTCAAACCTTATAGTATATCTCACAGGCTCTGCAACACTTCCACATCAATTCTTGTGACGCTTCACCAATGCTGCACGTAGGTAGGGAAAGTGAGATGTGAGAAAACGATAAGTCTTCAAGGAGAAAGGCAAAAATACATCACTTAAAACATTGCTTAGTATTTAACTATACCAATGTATCTCAGAGTCAAGAATGACCAGCTTTGTATTTAAGAAGTATTTTATTTACAATCATAAATCCTCATATGCTCTTTCTTAGCCACATTGTGCAAACACAGTTGTCATCTTTAACGTCCCTTATGACATCTCACTAATTCAATATAAAATTAAAAAACATTCAGTTGATGAGTTACAAATCAGTTTTCTTTAAGGAAATCAATTAACATCAGTACTTTCCTCTTGAAGCTTACTTCACGACTCCACTACCAAAAGCCTTGTCCATCCCAACTTGCGGCTTAATTCACATTTCCTTCCGTTAAGGAAAGGCACCACAATTCCAAAGGCAAGTAACTTAAAATAACACTGTATGAAGGCATTAAAACCTGTTCTACCACTGAAGCGATATTGTTTGGAGCAATACTGTAAAATGGTGCACAAACCTATTCTATGGTTTGCAAACTAAACCAAAAGCTTAAATCACAATAAATAAATCATTGCATTTCAATATATCCCTATCACAATAGGCAATGCAAAGCACAATTTTATTGCAAACTGACTGCATCAAGATACCAAAATACCAGAATTGTTGCACATTGTTCAATAAAGTTAAAATCCATTGGATTTCAATCTAACATGAATCTTAGGTGCATCTAAGAGGAGTTTGCACTGCCTGGCATAGCCTCGGGCAACACCAACATCAGCAGCCAGCTGTGGTGTGTGGGTTGCACCATATTTATAGGGTCTTTGGCTTGGAAATCCCCCTTACCATAGAATGCTGTCAGTCGGTGGGCATATACCCTGCTTCTGAATCACCTAACTTGCACTTGGAAGTACTTTCCCTTAACTGTATGATGTAGGAAAACATTTGTAGGGTACTGCCTCTTAGCTTCTTGCTGTTAGCTCTTGGGTAAATTATCTCTACAGCTTCAAGCTAAACCCTAAATATCCTTTGCTCAAGGACTTAACCCAACCTCATGGGTTGTTTTCTCTTCGCTCTTAGGCAAAATACAGTGTATTCCCTTAACATAGAAAATTAAGTGAATTCGAATCCACTGCCTACTCTGTATAGCTATGTGCATGCATATGGGGTTAATGTACTGGCCTGCTTCAAACTACATGTTTAAGCATGTTTTCATGCATGCATGTATGATATGATCTGGCATCCATCCACTAAGTGCTTTGCTGTAATGTATGGTTACATAAAAGAATGAATACATTGTTAACACTAAAACAAACTTCTCTATGTGTTTGTGACACTATGACTAATCCTCTCTTGCTATGTCACTACTCTTCAATACAATGCTAATATAGGCCTCTAGGAGCCCCTTTGAGCAATAATGCACTTTGAGTATACTTCTGCTATTTGAAGCACTACTGTTGCTATTGTAATATTACAGACTAAACTGGCATTTTAGCATGTAATACAATACTTTCTCTTCCTCCTCAAGGTACTACATTCTACTTGGCCTAGCCAATGCTAGATTTACCAATATGAGGGGAATGCTGTCATGAAATGGTATCTCACATGTAGCTCCTACCCTATAGGGCAGAATAGGATTAATTTTTTTACCCTGTATTATGTATACGTCTGAATAGAAACTGGATACTTGCATTGTTAAAATGATATGAAGTTTATTTTGATTGATTGAAGCTTATGTTTTTGATAACCTGTTTTAAATGTTTTTTTAAAAATATGTGGTGCACTTTATGACACAGAATATGTTTGTGTTATTTATGGGGATTTATCCAACCGTATATTGTGATGAATCAGAGGTGATAATCCCAGAAACCCTGGCCTGGACCCCTTCTCACGTGGCCAGGGAAAGGCAGCCACTACCTGATCCCGATCCTGGGGGTGGGATTAACTGGGAGGATCACATGGGAGGAGGTTCAAATCAGGAAGAATGGGATACCGCCCTGAATAATGTCCCTAATGATCATAATGTTTTAATGGCTTATTGTGAAGTTGAAGATTTTGAGATTGAAACAACTAAGAACATTATGGGGTTCAAGTCCCATAATGCTCTTAATACTGAGACAATAAAGAGGGATGCAAAGTTACTAGACCATATTGAGTGGTCTTGTTGTTGTAACCACCTACATCTGAGTGGGATCTTTAAAGCTCAACGCTTGAAGCAACATATGACAGCCGTTCGAAATATAGTTCAAACCAATATGGCACAAACTCAAGAACATCAAAAAGAGTATTAAAATCAAAAGGCAGTAATGATATCTTTTTCTGTAGGCAAAAGGTATTGGTTTTACTTCCATCTTGTGAAAATAAAATGCTTCAGGTAGCATGGCTCTTATGAAGTCATACAACACATGGCACCTTCCAACTATAAAATCTCTTAACCTGACAGAAATATTAAAACTCATATATATTGTATTAATCTACTTAAAGAATGGAAAGAGGACCCTTTCAAAAACCTTTGTGATATTAACCATTTTATTAACTGAGGAAAATGAGAATAAATTAATCCCTCCCGACTTGGCACAAAACCAAAACCGAGATCCAATGGACCTCTTACAGCAATTCCCTGATGTATTTAGAACTGAACCAGGAAGGGTTAAAGGAATATATCATTATATTTATTCTCCTACCAGAAACCTTACATAATCCCTGAGAGTAGGAATAACATTATTCAAGAGGAATTAGAAGCTATGTTGAAAGTGGATATCATCGAACCATCTCAAAGTCCTTGGACTTCACCTATTGTACTGGCTGCAAAACCTGATAATTCATGGAGGTTTTGTATTGACTTCAGGAAGGTCAATGACAGCTACCCCATGCCCAGGATAGATGATCTTATTGAAACATTAGGAGATGCAGTATATCTATCAACAATTAATTTTAGAACAGGGTATTGGCAGGTGCCAGTTAATCCCATGGATAAACCAAAGACGATAGGCTTGGCTCACTTTAAGGTTTTACCCTTTGGTTTACATGGTGCCCCAGCTACCTTTCAAAGATTAATGGACCAAGTTCTTAGACCCTATGCTTCATTTTGTGGGGGTATATATTGACGATATTATCATCCATAGTAATTTATGGCTAGAACATATGTTCCTTTATATATGGTAGCTCGAGCTCTAAGAAAAATTGGACTCACTGCCAATCAAAAGAAATGCCATCTTGTCCAGTCTGCGGTCAAATATCTAGGCTTTTTTGTGGGAAATGGTTTGGTTCTGCCTCAAACTGAAAAAGTTAATGCAGTTGAAGAAACAAAGGCCCCTAAGACCAAGTATGACCTACAGGCCTTTTTAGGGCTAGTTGGTTATTAAATGATGCTTACATCATTTCCATTCTCACAGACAAACTTAGAAATACTGAACCTTAAAAACTTAAATGGTGTCCCAAAGGTCAAATATGTTTCGAAAAATTAAAACACATAACCTGTAGTTAATCTCTCTTGAAGATGGCAGATTTAAAAAGACCAATTATTTCTCCAGACCGATGCTTCACTTACTTTTCTAGTGGCTTCATTATCAGAAAACCGTGATGGCATTCAGTTCTCTATATTAGCAGGAAACTATTTCTGTGAGCACTTTGGAAATTGAAGCACTAGCCATTAAATGGGCTATTTTAAATATTATCTGACAGGTTGACAATTTCGCATGCTCCCCTTAAGTGGTTGCGTCTCAGGAAAGATACCAACACTAGGGTTATGCACTGTTTTTTGCAATTACAGCCCTATTGTTCCTCCTTTTGAACACCGGAAAGGAAAATAACAGGGGATTGTTCCTCAAGGGACACGGCCCCTCCAATCTCCGCGGCCGCGATCACTCTCGCCCAAACCGGCCCCCCAGCGCCATACTGTCTTTCTCCCGGCACTGCTCCACCGGTTCGCTGAGTCCCGCCACCTCAATGGGGGCCAGCTGCTCCGGCGCTGTAGCGCTCCCTCTCTCTTCTCTCCTCAAGGGACACGGCCCCTCTAATCTCTGCGGCCGCGATCACTCTCATCCAAACCGGCCCTCCAGCGCCACGCCGTACTCCTCCCGGCACTGCTTCCCCGGTCCGCTGGCTCTCCGCTGCATACGCCCGCTCTCAGCAGCTCCTCCTTCCGCTGTCCTCCTTACGGGGCACTCCACACTGCCCCCCACGTGACAGAGCCCAGCTCCCGACACTCCTCCGCTCGCTGCCGTCTGCACTCCGGTCCACACCTCTCACTGTGCAGCGGAATCTACCTCTTCTGCCTTGTCGGGTTCACCTCCTCCTTTACCGCAGCCGCCACGCCTGGACGCGCTCTCCTTCTCCCCCGGCCGCTGACCCGCAGCCCTCCTCCTACGTCCTCTTCACAGCGCCATCGGGGCCATCTTGACTGCCTCTCCTCACCAGGCGACCATGAATCATCTGGGGAGCTCCAGGCAGATATCCTCGTTCCGGCCTCTCTCGAGTGCCTATTATCCTCCGCTCTGACTCTTCAACGTCCCTCTCTTGCGATTCAATCACCATCCATGGGGTCTTTTCAACAGGATTTTTCCCAGATTCTTACTGCTGCACAGGAGCTCTTGGACTTCACCTCCTCATCGTTCGGCAGTTGGCCATGCCCCCCAACAGGGGATTGTTGATTCCCTTTAACGAGCCCCCAGGGAGGCTGTAAAAACCAGTGACATTAGGGGAAGGGTATGTGATGAATCAGAGGTGATCATCCCAGAAACCCTGAACTGGACCTCTTCTCATGTGACCAGGGCCAGGCAGTTGCTACCTGAACCTGACCTTGTGGGTGGTGGTATTTATTTATTTATTTAGCTATTTGTATAGCGCACCTAACCCGTAGGCATCTGGGCGCTTATCTTACATGAGTGTGAGGTACATTCCTTTCTTAGTTTCAAATAAACATAGTACAAGGATATTGGCATATACAGTAGAGTAGTTAGAGTTGCATATGAGGATAACCAGATAATACAGTTATTAGCAAGCATACATTGGCAGATCAGCTGACCTGGTAATAATGGTTCAGTGATTAAGGTACTAGGCTGTTTTACTAGATGTATGGCATGAGTTAGTTGCAAATTCCCTGTGTGAGAAGGTGGGTTTTCAGTTGTTTATAGAAGGTCCAGAAATAGTTTTCTGCTCTCAGTTTGGCTGGTAAGGATTGTTTTGCGGCTATTGTGGTGAAGCTGCTACCTCCAGCTTTTTGTAGTTTGAATCTAGGTTTGGCTAACCAGTTCATGTTAGCTGAACGCGTGGGCCGGTTAGATTGAGATCTGACCATTTTGTCTGCGATATATCTAGGCGCCACTTTGAACAGACATTTATGTGTTAGTATCAGAATTTTTAATTCGATGCGTTATTGCACCGGGAGCCAATGTGCATTCTGTCTAGTGGTGGATATTTGTGTAGTTTTGGGAATGTTAAGTGCAGCTTTCAGGGCATTGTTTTGTTGTACTTGATGTGTTTTTCTTATGTTTTGGGTCTTAGTGCCGGCATAGAGGGCATTACGATAATCTAATCCCCTCCAAATGAGGGCTCTGGCCAGCGTGATGCAACTATCAGAAGGCAAGAAGGGTCTGCATGCATTAATGAGCTTACAAGTATATGCTGTTGCTGACGCAGTGGCGTGCACTTGTTTGCCTAGTGTTCGAGAGGAGTCGAAGTAGAAACTGAGGGTTTTCACTTCTTTGGATACTTTTATAAGGTTACTGTCAATGTTGAAGGTTTGAAAGGCGTTGTTTAGTTTAGTGAGATGGAATTGAGAGCATACAAGGAGCTTTTTGTGATTAAGGCATAGACCATGGTGAGCCGTCCAGGCTTGGATGGTTAGGTAGATGGCATTGAGCGTGGCAGAGTCAGTGATATGGTCGCCTGTGATGGCGATGAGGATTTGGGTGTCATCTGCGTAGTTGGTATAGGTGACACCCAAGTGATCCAGACGGTCAAAAAGAGGCTTAGTAAAAATTTTGTATAGCATTGGATGGACGCAGGAACCTTGAGGTACTCCAAATGTGACCGGGGTTGGTAGTGCTTCCACGCTACGGGAGAAGACTTTTGTTGTTCTATCAGCCAGGAATGATTTTATCCATTGGATGGCGTTGGAGAAGTGAGCTGCCGACGCTAGGTGTTTGCATAAGATATTGCGGTCAACAAGATCAAATGCTGCGGAGCGGTCAAGTAGAAGTAAGGCTAGTTCGAGGGGATTGGGTTCTCCGACGTATTCCATATGTATGACAGGTAATCACCACAGTTGTGCTGCTTCGGAAAATCTTTCTGCGTCGATGACGTTGATACGCTGTCCTTGAGGGCCTCTGTTGAGCCGACGTCACCGGATGTTATAAGTAGGACGCACGATGCCCGTAGCCTCTGTTCCGTTTTTTCCGCGAACGTGTTCGCTTCGGAGATCTCGGCGCACCTCGGTTCTTCTGAGTTCTGTTCTTTCGGTTCCTCAAACCTGTTCATTTGTGAAGATCCATGATGTCTTCGTCGTCTTCTACCCCGCGGCCGGGTTTTAAGAAGTGTCGGGACTGCGGGTCCAAGATGTTGGTGACTGATTTGCACGTCGCTTGCCTCTGGTGCCTCGGTGAGGACCACGACACGGATGACTGTGTAGACTGCCAGTCACTCACTTCGAAGGCCTTGCGGGTGCGTAAAAAGAAGCTTTCTGTAGGTAAGGTGGCCAAGCCCCAGAAGTCGAAATCCACCGGTCTTTCGACTGACGATTCAAGGGGCGACTCTCCGCATCGTCGGCGTAAGTCCGGGGGGGTCTCGGTCCAGGAGTCGGTCCCGCCATTCTTCTGCCTCTTCAAGGCACTCACGGAAGCGCCGTCACCGGTCACCTTCCCCGTCCTCGTGCAAGATCTCCGCCTGTCGGTGGGTTGCTTGTCCCAACAAGCATTCCACTCCTGCGGAATGGGATTAATTTCAGCAGGAGATGATGGTGATTTTTCAGTCACAGGGTTCGGTTCCATCCGCGCCGTCGAAAGACACCGGCCGTGACCGTGCTAGAGACACCACTCGCACGCCTTCGGGCTTGAGCGGTCGTCGCGATCACCGGGTGCCTTCGAGGCCCCAGTTGGACAAGGATGGTCGCTTTAGCCATGTCCGTTCCAGGTCCCAGTCCTCGACGCCCTCGAGACCGTTGGAGCCTGTGAGGTCTTCGTCGAGGGACTCTCTAGAGGCTCCGCCTCCAAGGAAGCCGTCAACGCCATCGGCGCCCAGGCTGTTGAAGGACACACTCGGGGCTACGCACTCGAGGACTGTGTTGAAGCTGTCGGCGCCACGCTCGACGTCGACGCCGATTCCATCGACGCCTTTCGAGGCTGCTTTGTCGGAGGTACCCCGTGGCACGGTGGAACCCCCTAGAAAGGCTCTGGCCAAGGCTAAGAATGTCTTTGTCCCTTTTTCTGTGCCCTCCTTCCAGCCTCTGGATTATATTTCTGAGGTGGATGAAGGGTCCGAGGAAGGTATGGTTCCTGATGAGGTACCTGACGAGATTTTGTCTGGTCATAGCCAGATTGACGACCTGCGTCAGTCGTTGCACGACGCCAGTGGTCTGGACACCTCTCCGGAGGTGGAGTTCTGTAGGCCTGAGCCTGGCACCTATGCCGAGTCCTCGTACCAGCGCCTTATGTCGAGGGTAATGGATTACTTGGGGTGGTCTGCGCCACCAGTGGATTTTCTGCAGAATGACCTGACGGATATCCTCGACCAAGGTCCACCAACTGACCCAGTACTGCCATTCCATATGGCTTTGCAAAGTAGGGTGGCAGCGGCTTGGACTGCTCCGGAGAGTCTCCTGGCAGTGGGCAAGTCTTTGCCGCGAAAATACCGCCCAGCCAGTAGCAACCCCTGCTACTTGACCACGCACCCCACTCCGGAGAGTTTGGTGGTGCAGGCGGCTACGGCCCCAGAAAGCAGGCGTCGTACCCTACCATCCCTCCTGATAGGGATGACCAGTGTTTTGATGGCTGGCGAAGAAAGTGTTTTCTTCAGGGGGTATGGCTTTACAGGCAGCCAACTGTGTGTGCCCTGTCATGTTTCACGCACACTCTGCCGAACTGTATTTCGTTAGCGGCTGAACATATTCCCGAGGGGGAGGAATGGGATGGTTTTCTTGCTATTATACAGGATGGCAAGGATGCCATGTGTGAGTCCGTTCAGTTGGGTCTGGACATGGCAGATTGTGTCAGCCGGTCCATGGCGGCGAGCACCGTGATACGCAGGTTTGCGTGGTTACGGAAGTCGGGGTTTGCTCCTGATGTGCAAGCCTAGCTCCTCAACATGCCCTTTGATGGTGAACATCTTTTTGGCAGCAAGGCTGACGAGAGCCTTGAGAGGTTGCAGACCTCCAAAGCTGCAGCGAAGTCGTTGTGCGCTGCAGTTCGCCAACCTCCGCCTTTTCATCCTAGGGGACAGCAATGGAGGGGAGGTTCCTTTCGATATTACTCGTCCTTTAGTAAATCGAGAGGAGCTGCAAGTCAAAGGGGCCACCGTAGGAGAACCAGAGGTGAAAAACAGAGTACTCGAGGTGCCAAGGCCGCTCGGGCAGTTGCCTCTTTGCCCTCAGGCACTGCCGCAGTCGCTTCAGCTCAGTCATGAGGCCATGTCCCACTGTTCGCCGGTTGGGGGAAGGCTGGCGCAGCATCTTGTAGAGTGGCGTGCCATTACTTCAGATGTGTGGGTTCTGGAGATCATAGCCCACGGCTATTGTCTTCCTTTCCGGCAACGGCCTCACGACAATCCACCAGGGAATCTCCCTTTGAAGAGTCTGGATCCGCTCCTTGCGCAGGAAATACAATCCCTGCTGGGGAAGGGTGCCATAGAACTGGTGCCTGTAGCGGAGAGGAACAAGGTATGGTATTCCCCTTATTTTTTGATTTCGAAGAAAGACTGGGGATTGAGACCCATCATGGACTTACATGGTTTGAGCAAGCTCCTCAGGAAGGACAAGTTCAAGATGATTACTCTTTCTTAAATCCTCCAGGCCCTTCAACTTCAGGACTGGTTGGTGTCTCTCGACCTCAAGGACGCTTACTTTCATGTGCCGATCCATCCCTAGCACAAGAAGTACCTGAGGTTCGCGGTTGGCGACTCGCACTTTCAGTTTCAGGTCCTGCCGTTCCGATTGACATCCGCCCGAGGGTCTTCACCAAGCTCATGGTGGTGGTGGCAGCGTATCTCAGGAAAGGGGGGGGGATTCACGTCTACCACTACCTGGACGATTGGTTGATCAGGGCAAGTTCTCCCGAGCAAGTCCTGGATCATCTGTCCATCACCTGCCGCTCCCTTCAAAGGCTGGGCTTCTCCCTCAACTTAAAGAAGTCCCACTTGATGCCAACTCAGCGGCTCCAGTACATCGGAGCAGTGCTCGACACGTCCCTGGGGCAGTGTTTTCCACCCCAGGTGAGGGCACATCACATTCAGCAGATGGTGCACAAGTTTCAACATGCTCAGTCTCCCAGCGTTCAAGTTCTTGAAGTTGCTCGGCCTCATGGCATCCTGCATTCTTCTGGTGCCAGAGGCCAGGTTGCGGATGAGATCTCTGCAATAGGCTCTCAAGATGCAGTGGTCACAGGCCTCCGGCAGGGTGTCGGACCCCATTCAGGTGCCGCCCTCGGTCGCCCAGGACCTTCTGTGGTGGGCCGCGAAGGCAATCTGATGAGGGGGGCTCCATTTTGGCTACCCTGCCCGGAGGTGACGATCGTGACGGACGCATCCCTCACGGTATGGGGAGCTCATGCCAACGAGTTGACAGCGGTCGTTGGTCTCCGTCGGAGTCCAGACTCCATATCAATCTGTTGGAGCTGAGGGCCGTCAGGCTTGCCCTGAAGGCTTTTCTGCCGACTGTGTGAGGGAAGAATGTCCTGATTCTGACAGACAACACAGTGGCCATGCACTACCTCAACAAAAAGGGGGGGCAGGGTCACTTCCTCTGTGCAGGGAGGCGACGCAGCTCTGGTTCTGGGCCATCCAGCAGGAAGTTTCGATCTCGGCAGTTCATCCGGCCGGAGACGAAAACGAGACGGCGGTCGCTCTGAGCAGGCAGAGTGCGATCTCTAACGAGTGGGAGCTGGCTCAGGAGATTCTCCTGGAGATCTTCGCCCTTTGGGGGACCCCACAAGTGGATCTCTTCGCCCCCAGTGTCAAACGGAAGTGCAAAAGATTCTGCTCGTGGGAATTTCCTCCAAAAGGAGCCTTAGGGGACGCATTTGTGGTGGAGTGGTCCTTCTCACTGCTGTATGCGTTGCCTCCTGTCCCGTCATCCCGCAAGTGCTGAGGAGGTTTACGGAGGTTCGGTTCCCGGATGATCCTCATTGCTCCGGCATGGGCCCAGAGGACGTGGTACCCGGACCTTCTCGACTTGTCCATCTGCCCTTCACGTCGTCTTCCCTACCGAGACAATCTGCTCTCACGGGAGGGGGGGGGGGGGGTCAGGTTCTCCATCCAGAGGTCAGATCCCTCAACCTTCACGCTTGGCTTCTGAAAGGTTGGCGTATAAGGATTGGGACATCCCTGAAGACGTGATGGAGGTGTTGTTTTCGGCCAGACGGCCTGCAACAAAGTCCCTGTACCGTTGCTGGTGGAGAAAGTTCTGCGACTGGGGCAGGGTTAAGAATGTGGATCCTTTTTCATGTGACATTCCTGTGGTTCTGTCTTTTTTTGCTTTTGTTGGCCCACAATGGCCTGCAAGTGGGTACCACTAAAGGTTACCTGGCAGCGCTGTCCATATTTAAGCGCTCGTCTGAGGAGTGTTCTTATTTAAAAATTCCTTTAATTTCTCAGTTTCTGAAAGGGCTCACTAATGTGTTCCGCCGTCACCTTTCCAGGTGCCCGGTTGGGATTTGAACCTTGTTCTAAAATTCCTAATAGGTGCTCCATTTGAGCCTTTACATTTTTGTCCTTTGAGACTGTTAACCCTTAAAACTGTATTTTTAGTTGCTGTTACTTCCGCTCGCAGAGTGAGTCAGTTGCAGGCACTTTCTGTTAAGCCAGCCCTCACTTATGGTTCGTTCTTCCTTTCTTCCGAAAGTGGTGTCAGAATTTCATTTTAGCCAGAAGGTCGTTCTTCCGGCATTTTATCCTCCTCCGCATCCTGGTAAGGAAGAGGAGAGGCTCCATAGGTTGGATCCTAGGAGAGCTTTAAGTTTCTACATTTCACGCATGTTCCGGGTCAGAGTGGACGATCAGCTCTTTATTAGTTACGCTGGAAGGTGTTTGGGACAAGCTGTTACCAAGCATACTTTGTCTAGATGGATTATCTTGGCAATTTCTGAATGTTACGGCTTGGCGGGTAAGGACCCTCCGGTAGGCTTACGGGCCCATTCTACTAGGGGTATGGCTGCCTCTACTGCCCTGCAGAGGTGTGTTCCTATTCGTAACCTCTGTGAAGCAGCCACATGGGCTTCGGTCCATACCTTTGTACGACACTACTCCCTAGATTCTATCCATGGGCAGGAGCTGGCCTTTGGCAAGGCGGTCCTTTACCCTGCAATTTGATTGGGCATTCTAAATTTCTATATTCTAAATTCTTTTCCCTCCTCCATACATTGGTACTGCTTTGGGAGTCTGTCATAGATATGGAATACATCGGAGGATCCAATCCCCTCGAAGAACAAGTTACACTCTTACCTGGTAACATTCTTTCGTTGGGATGGTCCGACGACTTATTCCATATCGCTCCCTCCCTACCTGCCCCGCTACAGAATTTCTTATGCGATTGCAGCTTACATTTCTGCAAGGCTTTCTGTGGTCATACTAGCAGAAGATTGGTGCCACACGTTCTGGGAAAAAACTACAACTGAGGCTACGTGCGTCGTGCGTCCTACTTATAACATCCGGTGACGTCGGCTCGACGGAGGCCCTCGAGGACAGCGCATTGACGTCATCGACGCAGACGCCGAAAGATTTTCCGAAGCAGCACAGCTGTGGTGATTACCTGTCATAGATATGGAATATGTCGTCGGACCATCCCATCGAAAGAACGTTACCAGGTAAGAGTAACTTGTTCTTTGCCTGGGAAGATCACATGGGAGGAGGGTTCAGGTTAGGACGAGTGGGAGACACTCTGAATAATTTCCCTAATGATCATAAGGTTCTGATGGCTTATTGTGGATTTGAAGATTTTGAGATTGAAAGAACTAAGAACATTATGGACTTCAAGTCTCTTAGTACTGAGACGAGGAAGAGGGATGCAGAGTTACTAGACCATAGTGAGCGGTCTAGTTGTTGTAAACACCTACACCTGAGCGGGACCTTTAAACATAGAAAGGCCCTTCAGGTGCATGTTGAGGAGAAGCAATAGGAGCAGGAGCTATGTGAGCAGCATGAGGAAGAAGGTAGAAGCTGGGACCAACAAGTTGATAGCAACAGGATGCTGTGCAAAGCAATGGCGAAGGTCGGAATCCCAGGCAGAGGCAGACGACGTGGAGTGGGAAGTGGTGTGGAGTCCGCCTTCCCCAGAGGGGAGAGAGGCTCTACTGCTCCTGCATCTCGCTTCGGTGAACCGGTGTCACCGATGTGTGTGTGTGGAGCAACGGGTGCTCCAGTGGCAGCCAACGTGAGCAGAGGAAGGCGAGCCGGAGCTGTCAACCATCGGGGATGACCCGACATGCAAGGAAGCAGAGGCAGCGAGTCCACAGGAGCCACCAAGACAAACCAGGGAGTTGGCCTATGAGAGGTAACCCGAGAGCGCTCCAAAATAGACTGCTGAGTACAAATATACATTTTGACTAGTGAACTATTAAATTGAAGCAAGCAGGAGAATATTATAACCAGTATTGCCAAAGCCAAGAGGGGGCAATAACTAAGCATAGTAAATGTAATCTTCCATGTAATCTTCCAAGAGGGAGATGGCGAATAAAAGAACACTATAACCAGTATTGCCAAAGCCCAAAGAACATAATAAAGGAGCCCAAAAGATATCACGTGAAACTGCAGGACAAAGGCCTTCCTTTTATAAAGGATCAAGGGGGAGAGGAGTATTACCTGCATTGCCCAAGGCAAACTGATGCATATAAAAAGTACTGTCCTTTTGTACTCTATACCTGTAAAAGAAGTTGTGATCCAAGTGTGTTTAAAGTCAAGAGATTGAATCAAGAAGAAGTTGATTTTCTTTCCCCATTGATGATTTAAATGTGGAAAGACTGGATCAAACCACACCACAAAATACAAATAGTAGTGGTAGGAGTTTTATCCTGATAGATGAGTACACAAGGAAAGGGACAATTGGAGGTTAGCCCTAGCAGGCGAGTGGACCAGGAAGATGATGATTTAAAGTATTATAAAGTGGTAGAAGGTTGTGGTGGAAAAGGAAGTGACAATTTCACCAATGTGTTTTTGATGAAATGTTATGTAAACCATCCTGACAAAGCAATGTTGCACATGTAGACGAAATGTGAACTAATAATAAGTGATTTGCTTTCAAAGTGGAGAATATTTACATTGACATGTGGTTTAACATCGGAAGGGAGAACCCTATTAGGTTTACCAAGCAAAGATTGTGGAAGATGTGATAATTGTTTTCAATATAACAAACTGAACTGAATTCGTAAACTTGGCCAAGACAAAGGACATTTTGGAACTGTGCCTTTTACTTGGATAATGAAACTGAACTTTGGGTTTGAAACATCCTGTATTGATCCAGGGGAAGGAGATCCAACCTACTGCACTTCTGGAATTTCGTTTTGTGAGAAGGGTAACCTCTTTGCACTTAACCCAGGGCCCTGCTGGCCTGGGCGCACTTGTTCCCCTCCCCCTCCCTTTCACTCCTGTCTGAGCACATACATTACCAGATTGCAGTAGGCCTGGTTCTCCGGGCCTAGCACAGTAGTTATCTGTTGCTGTATGTTTTTCTCCTTCTCCTCCCCCTTTCTCGCCTTCCTTCTTGTAAGACACACTTGCACTACGTCAGGCCTAGTATGCTAGTCATTTATTGTTGGATCATTTGGAACCTTCAAGGCCAAAGAATGACTCTGTATTCCTTTGTTCCCTTCCCACCTTGAAGCGCTTTGAAGCACTTCACTTGTGTATAAGCGCTTTACAAATAAACAAGTACAATTATAATAGGGAAAGACAATTAGAAAAAGAAAGGAGCAAGGAAAGAAGACAAGAGCTAGATGAGATTTTCAAGGGACATACGGTCCAGGATAGAGAGACAAAGCTCGGGTATTGTGGGAAAGACAAAGAGATTGGGAAAGACGTAGCAAGCAAGTGGATGAGATACTTAAACTCATTCACTTCCAGATGAAGATGAGGGGGAAGCCATACAAAGGATGGGGAACTTGTACACGAGCAGAAGGGATGGGGCAAGTAACATAGTAAAGACAAGAGGAGGGTCTCCACAAGACGACTGAAGGAGCATAGTGGAAGAGTTAATGAGCGTGAGATACGTAATGAGTACCCTTAAGAGACTGAGACAATAAAGGAGGTGAAAGTGATAAGAAAATGTTTTTTTCTAGATGAGGAAGAAGAGGAAAGGACGGCACGAGCCTCCTTTACAAGGGTGAGGATAAGGAAGGAGACATCATGGTCCGATTTGGAAGACCCAGAAGGAAGGGAGCCAGAACCTGTAGAACATCCCAGACGGCCAAAAGTGCAATCAAGCAGTTTGGATGAGAGAAACCCCATATGTGAATAGCTTGAGAACTTTTCCGGGGGCGAAAGAAAGTTAGCATGACAGATGCAGTTACAAAGACGAAGGGTGCTTCTGCACTACAACTAACCCGCACCACATCTCACCCGCTCCCCTCACCCTCCACAAGAGAAGATAAAACCCTACCTCCGATCTCGCACCCTAAGATCAAGTACTGCCCTCCTTCTAGTGATTCCAACCTCTAATTCTGTCAGGGACGGAGGATCGCCTTCTCAACCTTGGCCCCAACTCTGTGGCACTCACTCCCCCACATATTCGACACACCCAAGACTGCATGGCCTTCCACAAAGCCCTAAAAACCTAGCTCTTTCCATAATGCTGATTAAGGCCATCCAAAACTGCTGAGACCTTGCAATCTGCTGACAAATGTTCAAAGAGATCCCGAGCAATGACCCCACTGAATGTTCCTATTAAGTGACTAATAAGTTTACTCTAAGCGCAGCAATCATAATCGCGCAATTGAAATCCGGAATAGTGAGCTTGTTAGATCAAAACCTCCACCCAGACTCTCACCTCTCCTATCACTATGCTCGCTCTCTACTCTACACCAACACACATTACAGCGCAGCTACACCCCTCGATCAAATTCGGCCTAGCTGCTTAAATACGAACAATACTTCATGAACACCTTAACATGCTGATAAAACGCAGCTATACCCCATGAAAATCGGCCTAACTGCACACATAAGCATCCTACACAGGCTTAACGCAGCCAGAACCCAGTTTCGGTAACCAACCTCCAGACTGCACACATTCAATTGATATCAAATACCTCCACACCTAACGCTAGGATGCAGCTACCATCATGCAATCGCATCAGCTGCGCACATAATCGGTGCACCCAAGCACCCTATCACACCCTACTCGCTCGACTGACCTGGACTATGGTCCCCAAGGGTGTTCAACCCACTAGCGCTTTGAGGTCGTACTAATGATATATAAAGCGCTATATAAATGCCAAATAACATAACATAAACCATAACAACCTTTGTTTATTGTGTTTCTGAATTTGAGTTATTCTTTATAGCGCACATTGTCCGACATTTCCTGTTTGTTTTGTTGTATGTATATTAGTGTGAGGGACAGATACTTTTGGACATTAGGTCATTTTCCTTAGTCTTAGTCTGTTAGGCTAGGGAAATATAGGCATTTATCTCACCTTTTTATTGTTTAATAAAAATACATTTTTCTGCGAAAACTCCATCTACTTGTCGGTCTCACATTTCTGACCCCTCACAATATATTCAAGTAATGAATCAGAGTATATTTCGCGAATTTCGTTCTGTGTATCATTTTGTATTTACTGTGTTTTTATGGTTTGTTTTGATCTATTTTGTGTATGTGCCATAATGACCTATGTCGAATAAAGGCATTTGAACAAGAAAATACCATGACATCGCCCCTTGAATGCTGACGCCTCTTTTTGTAGGTATTTCTCACTATAACATTTTCTGAGGTACTAAGTGGTATTCACACTCATCACCTAATTTATGCTTCACCAATTCGGAATTCGAATATGTATTAGACATTCTACACATTATGCATTTCTAACATTACTAGAGAATCACTTCCAGTATGCAGATTTCATGGGTGCAATACAACAGTATATTGTAGCAGCCTTGTGCATTTCAAACTGGTAGCCCCGCTCTACAAAAAAGATACTTTCACACTTGCTTTGTAAAGTATGCCTCAAGTAAAACATGACAAACTCTTGTTGTGAGAACAAATCTTACCTTGCTGCACACAGAGGCTCATGAAATGTTATCTCACATGTTGCTCTTACCCTGCAGTGCAGAATAGGATCAAATACCATGACAGGCCTACATTTTAATTATGTCCCATTTACAAAACATAGTAAGCTCCAACTACTTTGAAAAAACATGTAAATGCTGTTTTGTATGTATACTAGTTTTCCTGGTGGATTTTGAAACAGTCAATGTTAATGTGCCAAGTACATCCCTGTTAGGGAGAATTCTCATTTTATGGCTAATTTCCCTTACCTAGTGAGTCCCCCAGCAGCTTTGCTGGATTTTTGGAGTTTGTTTTTCCACTTGGCAAGAGTGTACCCCTTTTCTCCACTCTTACCTGTATTTTGCCATGTGTATTTCATCTGTTTTTGTGATTGTGGACTCTGGAGTACACCACTTCAGTAGCCCCATGCTTTTTGTGTGTTACACAGCACCTTTAGTGCAGTGACACAGGGTTGTCTTTTAGACTTCCCACCGACTCCATTTCTGAGGCTGACTACTGTCACCCAGAAAAGGGTAAACTTGCCAGTAACTTTACTTAGTCATTTAACCACAGATCCAGTACACCCCATCTTACATGGAGTACTGGAAAGGGTTAATCCTTAGCCCTTTTTATCTGTACCTCCTAGAGCATTGTTTCGCTCTTTTAACATTTAGACTTGGCTGGTGGCAGTGGTATCTACCCTAACTTTTCTACTGCGATTATACTATATAAACGTGGTATTGTTTTAGGCTATTATATTAGCCTCGAACTTAAACCCGCTTGATCAAATACTTTTTCTTTTGGCTCCGGTCGGGTTTATTCGCCATTTCTTTTTTTTAAAGTCCTTCTTGTTTTATACTTTGCGCGGCAAACCAGGTTTGCCTCCTTTGTTCACTGTCTTTTGGCGGGCTTCTGCCAAGAAGCCCTCCTCTAGGCACCTGGTGTCTAGGTGGGCTGAATGTGAGGGAAGGGTGTAGTCACCCCTTGCACAGGGTATCCTTGCAAACCCAAGTCGCACTTTTCCATGATTGGCTGAAGTGGTTGTCCGGCCGGACGAACCCCCCTGCTGCGTGATTGTCAGCCAGGCTGTGTGAATGGGGTATTTTCGCATAAAAGGCAGGTCTCTTGGGCTGGAAGTCAGAGAGTCACCACTGGAACTACAAGAAACCGCAGAGAAGCGGAGGAGAGGTCGACTGCTGCAACTACCGTTCAAGCCCTGCTGCAGTCCTGAGCTATCTACGCTTCAACGACTAAGAGAAGATCCAGTCCAGAGTCTTCTTCCCTTGAGCCTGGTGGGGATAACTAGCTCGTCTTCTTCAGTCAGAGGAATCCCTTTGTGGTCGAAATCGCTGCACACTGCTGTAGTGGTCCAGATAGCCACCTGAAGAGCCTCTCCTGTCCTTTTAAGGAGCGCACCTTATATTTATCGTTGCTGCTGCCGGCCTCATCCCTGCGTGGTGCAGACCCCTCATCGTCCTTCTTCGTGCCGAAGCTCCAGTAATCGTGGGTCTGCAGGAAACTACCAGGAACAACTGCCTTGGCACCAGCTTCATCGTTTGAGAAAGGTACTGGGTCC
Source organism: Ambystoma mexicanum (assembly GCF_040938575.1). Taxonomy (NCBI): domain Eukaryota; kingdom Metazoa; phylum Chordata; class Amphibia; order Caudata; family Ambystomatidae; genus Ambystoma; species Ambystoma mexicanum. The sequence goes on from NC_090932.1 coordinate 549,754,478, forward strand.
TGCTTGAGGAATTTGGGTGAATCCCTATTTCTCTTCCTTAAGGCTTGTCCTTAATCTTCCCTCCTTCTTATAACTTTTGCTTCCGAACATTGACAATATCAAAGTACTCTTGGCTACATTGAATCGTGAACTGTCCGACTGTGTGAACCTCGACAACAGGAACCCGGTTCCACTTGACACTGGCTCCGGCCCTTTGACTCTTGAATCCCTGTCTATGAGTGTTCTTCGATTCTGTCTGCCTAACTAAGATTTTTGCCCCCAACTCTCTCTGGGTATCTCAGGTGCTAAGTGTGTTTTTGCCCAGGTAGCATTTCTTGTCACGGATACGCGTTTATTTAGTAGAACGAACTGTCAAAGTGATCGCAATCGTATTGACGGTAACGTGTCTTGTTTCATAACACCGGTTTATTCAAACACAGGATACTTACCTTAATTTATACCGTAAAAAGTGAATTGGTTAATTGTAGTGTATTTTATGTGTGGTTTTGAATTTAATAGAAGTGTTGTGTTTATAACAAACAGTTTAAAAAATAAATGTACTTCTATTTTTTACCTGAAACCTTGAGTCCGTGTTTGCTTGAGTCACAGTAATTGTGGTCCCTTCGTGTAATCTCTGCTACTGCTCATATAATCTTGAGATAAACCTGGCTACTCCGCTTCTGCTACCACTTTAACATAGTAGTACAGGCTTGTACCAAAGGTAAAACTTGTATTGCCGCCTGTAGTATTAATTGTGTGTAGTGGTCCCTAAGGGCACTGCACAGGATTCTGCCTAACAATCCCCCATATGAACCGGGACAGAAAGAATAATTTGTAAAAGACAGTCAATTTAACGTCCTGTACCTTTCCTTCTTTTGCTGGGTGACGTTCAACTACATGAGTGTTTAAATCCTTGTACATCGCAATCCAGGCAAATTTTTGAATTGGAAAGTATTGATCATTTTAATAGTATTACACACATATAGCTTAATCAGATCAGGTTGCTTATTTTTTTTAATATTCGGAATATTGTGGATCTATGTATTATAGCTACGGACACCCAAAAAATGTGCTGTTTCACCTATTACTCGTGTGTGCTATGATTCAAACTTTAATTTAGCCTACACATCGCTATAAATAAAGAATACATTACAAAATAAAATAATTATGCAGCAATAGTTACAAAGACTTACTCAATGTAGGGACCATACGTTTTTCACTGGAAAATAAATGTACTGATTTACCTTTCAATATTTTTAACTCTTGAGGATAAAATATTTTTCAAAATATGTAATTAAATACTTTTTGCTCATCACTGGTTCCAGTGGGAACAGAGTGAGGCGTATTCAACTAAAAAGATATGAAGTTGAACATAAAATAAGAATTAAACATATTATGGTCTAAATCTGGGTCTAATATGTAATATTTGAAAAAGCAAAATCATCTTTCACTATAAACCTGAACAAAATTATCACAATTACACTATTTCACTTAGAATTACTTAGAATTACACTTTGCACAATGAAAGGTAAATTAAAATACAATGCATAATAAATGATAACTGTCGGAAGTATTTTTACACCTGTGGACCTTGTCTCTTTCTTCTCCACCGCATCAGTAGTAGACACCTTATACATAACTCCTAATTGACATTGGATAATGAATAGCTATTCCAGTGTTAAACGTGTATTTCAAAAGTTAATTTGAGGGGATTGGGTCCTCCGACGTATTCCATATCTATGACCGGTAATGTCCACAGCTGTGCTGCTTCGGAAAATTTTCGGCGTCTGCGTCCTGCGTCGATGCGCCATCCCCGAGGACCTCCGATGGCCGACGTCACCCGATGTGATAAGTAGGACGCACGACGCCCGTAGCCTCAGTTCCGTTTTTTCCGCGAACGTGTTCGCTTTGTGAATCTCGGTACGCCTCGACTCTTGGAGTTTGTTGTATTCTTCTCGGTTCTTTGAACCTGTTCGGTTTTTGTGAAAATAGCCTGTTCGATGTCTACCTCGTCTTCCACCCCGCGTCCGGGCTTCAAGAAATGCGGGGTCTGTGGGCCCAAGATGTCGGTCATGGACTCGCACAACGCCTGCCTCTGGTGCCTCGGGGAGGCCCACGATACGAACGACTGTGTCGACTGCCAGTCGCTCACGGCCAAGGCCTTGCGGGAACACAAGAAGAAGTTGTCGGTAGGTCGGGTGTCTAAGCCCCGGAAGTCGAGGTCTACGGGGCTTTCGACGGATGACTCGAGAGGCGACTCTCTGCGTCATTGTCGAAATTCCAGTGGGTCTCCTTCCAGGAGTCGGTCTCGCCACTCCTCTGCCTCTTCGAGGCATTCCCGGAAGTGCCGGCATCGGTCGCCTTCCCCGTCCTCTTCCGAGGACTCCGCCCGTAGGTGGGTCGCTTATCCCACCATGCAAGCGACAATGGAGGAATGGGCTTTCTTCGGGAAGAAAATGTTGGCGATTCTCGAATCGCAGGGCACCGGTCTGTCCGCGCCTCCGAGTGGGGTCGGTCGGCACCGGTCGAGAGACACTGCTCGTACGCCTTCGGGCTCGGGTGGTCGGCACGACTCGCGGGAGAGATACCGCTCGGACAAGGGTAGCCATTCTCGCCATGCTCGTTCCCAGTACCGGTCCTCGATGCGCTCGAGACCGCGTGATCCTGTGCCGTCTTCGAGGAAGACGTCGACGTCTGTGGCGCTGAGGTCGTTGAGGATCTCTCTCGAGGCTCTGCCTCCGAGGGGGTCGTCGGCGCCTAGGTCGTCGAGAGACACGCTCGGAGCTCCGGCTTCGAGGCCTGTGTCGATGCTGGCGGCGATGCAGCTGACGTCAATGCCGATTCACTCGAAGTCAATGTCGATTCTCTCGACGACGGCGCCGATTTGTTCTGCGCCCTCGACGCCTTTCGAGGCAGTGGTGTCGGAGGGGCCCCGTGGCATGGGGGAAGCCCCTAGAAAGGCTCTGGCTAAGGTCAGGCATAGCTTTGGTCCCGAGGTGTCTTCCTCTCACCGCCTGGAGTACATTTCAGAGGGTGATGAAGGCTCTGATGAAGGCCTGGTTCCGGTTAAGGTGCCAGGTGAACTTCTCTCGGGCCATAGCCAGTTTGATAACCTGAGGCAGTCACTGCATGATGCCAGTGGACTGGGCACCTCTCCAGAGGTGGAGTTTTGTAGGCCGGAGCCTGGCACTCATGCCAATTCGTCATACCGGCGCCTTATGTCTCGGGTCACCGAGTACTTGGGATGGTCGGCTCCCCCAGCGGAGTTTGTTCAGGATGATCTCACGGACATACTTGATCTTGGTCCCCCCACTGACCCGGTACTGCCATTTCATATGGCTCTGCAGCGAAGGGTGGCGGCAGCTTGGACTGCTCCAGAGAGTCTCCCGGCAGTGGGCAAGTCTAAGTCGCGAAAATACCGTCCAGCCAGTAGCAACCCCTGCTACTTGTCCAGGCACCCCACTCTGGCGAGTTTGGTGGTGCAGGCGGCTACGGCCCCGGCAAAGCAGGCATCGTACCCTACCATCCCTCCCGATAGGGACGACAAACGTTTTGACGGCTGGGTGAAGAAAGTGTTTTCTTCAGGGGATATGGCGCTTCAGGCGGCCAACTCCGTATGTGCCTTGTCTCCTTTCACACACTCTCTGTGGAACTGTGTTGCTTTAGCGGCTGAACATATTCCCGAAGGGGACGAACGGGATGGTTTCCTTGCTGTGGTTCAGGATGGCAAGGATGCCATGTGTGAGGCCGTTCAGTCGGGTTTGGACATGGCAGATTATGTCAGCCGGTCCATGGCGGTGAGCACCGTAATACGCAGGTTTGCGTGGTTGGGGAAGTCTAGGTTCGCTCTTGATGTGCAGTCCCGGCTCCTCAACATGCCCTTTGACGGTGAACATCTTTTTGGCAGCAAGGCTGACAAGAGCCTTGAGAGGTTGCAGACCTCCAAAGCTGCAGCAAAGTCGTTGGGCGCTGCATTTCGACAACCTCCGCTTTTTCGTCCTAGGGGACAACAATGGAGGGGAGGTTCCTTTCGCTATTACTCGTCCTTCAGTAAAGCGAGAGGAGCTGGCAGTCAAAGAGGCCACTGTAAGAGTGCCAGAGGTGGAAAAGAGGGTACTCGAGGTGCCAAGGACATTCGGGCAGTTGCCTCTTTGCCCTCAGACAACACCGCAGCCGCTACCACTCAGTCATGAGGCCAGGTCCCATGGTTCGCCGGTTGGGGAAAGGCTGGCGCAGCATCTTGTAGAGTGGCGTGCCATTACTTCACATGTATGGGCTCTGGAGATCGTAACCCACGGCTACTGTCTTCCCTTTCGGCAGAGGCCTCACGACAATCCACCTGGGAACCTCTCTTTGAAGATTCCGGATCCGCTCCTTGCGCAGGAAATTCAAGCCCTGCTGGAGAAAGGCGCCATAGAACTGGTGCCTGTAGCGGAGAGGAACAAGGGATGGTATTCCCCTTATTTTTTGATTTCGAAGAAAGGCGGAGGATTGAGACCCATCATGGACTTGCGCGGTTTGAACAAACTCCTCAGGAAGGACAAGTTCAAGATGGTTACTCTCTCTCAAGTCCTCCAGGCCCTTCAACTTCAGGACTGGTTGGTGTCTCTCGACCTCAAGGACGCTTACTTCCATGTGCCGATCCATCCCAAGCACAAGAAGTACCTGAGGTTCGCGGTTGGCGACTCGCACTTTCAGTTTCGGGTCCTGCCGTTCGGATTGACCTCCGCCCCAAGGGTTTTCACCAAGCTCATGGTGGTGGCAGCGCATCTCAGTAAAGGGGGGATTCACGTCTACCCCTACCTGGATGATTGGTTGATCAAGGGGAGCTCTCCCGAGCAAGTCCTGGATCATCTGTCCGTCACCTGCCACTCCCTTCACAAGCTGGGCTTCTCCCTCAATTTAAAGAAGTCCCATTTGACGCCAACACAGCGGCTCTAGTACATCGGAGCAGTGCTCTACACATCCCTGGGGCTGTTTTTTCCTCCCCAGGTGCGGGCTCTTCACATTCAGCAGATGGTGCACAAGTTTGAACTTGCCCAGACTTTCCCTGCGTCCGAGTTCTTGAGACTGCTCGGCCTCATGGCATCCTGCATTCTTCTGGTGCCAGAGGCTAGTCTGCGGATGAGATCTTTGCAGGGGGCACTCAAGCTCCAGTGGTCTGTCCTCCGGCAGGATGTCGGACCCTGTTCAGGTGCAGCCCTCGGTCGCCCAGGACCTTCTGTGGTGGGCCGTCGAAGGCAATCTGATGAAGGGTGCCCCATTTTGGCTGCCCTGACCGGAGGTGACGATCGTGACGGACGCATCCCTCACGGGATGGGGAGCTCATGCCAACGAGTTGACAGTCAGCGGTCGTTGGTCTCTGTCGGAGTTCAGACTTCATATCAATCTGTTGAAGCTGAGGGCCGTCAGGCTAGCCCTGAAGGCTTTTCTGCCCACTGTGCAAGGAAAGAGTGTCCTGATTCTAACGGACAACACGGTGGCCATGCACTACCTCAACAAAAAGGGGGGGGGGGGGGCAGGGTCACTTCCTCTGTGCAGGGAGCCGATGCATCTCGAGTTCTGGGCCATCCAGCAGGAAGTTTCGATCTCGGCTGTTCACCTCGCCGGAGACGACAACGAAACGGCGGATGCTCTGAGCAGGCAGAGCACGATCTCTCACGAGTGGGAGCTGGCTCAGGAGATTCTCCTGGAGATCTTCGCCCTTTGGGGGACCCCTCAAGTGGATCTCTTCGCCTCCACTGTCAACCGGAAGTGCGAGAGGTTCTGCTCGCGGGAATTTCCTCCAAAAGGAGCCTTAGGAGACGCGGTCGTGGTGGAGTGGTCATTCCCACTGCTGTACGCGTTTCCTCCAGTCCCCGTCATCCCGCAAGTACTGCAGAGGTTACGGAGGTTCGGTTCCCGGATGATCCTCATTGCTCCGGCGTGGGCCCGGAGGACATGGTACCCGGACCTTCTCGACTTGTCCATCTGCCCTCCACGTCGTCTTCCCCACCGAGACTATCTGCTCTCACGGGAGGGGGGTCAGGTTCTCCATACCGAGGTCAGATCCCTCAATCTTCACGCTTGGTTTCTGAAAGGTTGAGGTATAAGGATTGGGACCTCCCTGAAGACGTCTTGGAGGTGTTGCTCTCGGCCAGATGGCCGGCAACAAAGTCTCTGTACCGTTGCCGTTGGCATAAGTTCTGCGACTGGTGCAGAGTTAATAATGTGGATCCTTTTGAGTGTGCAATTCCCATGGTTCTGTCTTTTTTGCTTTCCTTGGCCCACAGGGGCTTGCAAGTGGGTACCATTAAAGGTTACCTGGCGGAGCTGTCCATATTTAAGCGCTCGTCTGAAGAATGTTCCTATTTTAAGATTCCTTTAATTTCTCAGTTTTTGAAAGGGGTCACTAATGTGTTCCCTCCGTCAACTTTTCTGGTGCCCGGTTGGGATTTGAACCTTGTTCTTAAGTTTCTTATGGGTGCTCCGTTTGAGCCTTTGCATTCTTGCCCTTTGAGACTGTTAACTCTTAAAACTGTGTTTTTGGTTGCGGTTACTTCCGCTCGCAGAGTGAGTCAGTTGCAGGCACTTTCTGTTAAGCCACCCTTCACTGTGTTTGATAAGGACAGGCTTGTCCTTAGGGTTCGTCCTTCCTTTCTTCCGAAGGTGGTTTCGGAATTTCATTTGAGCCAGAAGGGGGTTCTTCCGGCATTCTATCCTCCTCCACATCCTGGTAAGGAAGAGGAGAGGCTCGATAGGCTTGATCCTAGGAGAGCGTTGAGCTTTTATATTTCGCGCATGTCCCGGGTCAGAGTGGACGATCAACTTTTCATTGGTTACGCTGGAAAGCGTTTGGGACCGCTTGGCGGGTAAGAACCCTCCGGCTGGCTTGCGGGCCCATTCTACCAGGGGTTTGGCTGCGTCTGCTGCCCTGCAGAGGGGTGTTCCTATTCGTCACATCTGTGAGGCAGCCACCTGGGCTTCGGTACATGCTTTTGTACGTCACTACTCCCTCAATTCCATCCGAGGGCAGGATCTGGCCTTTGGCAAGGCAGTCCTTTATTCCGCAATTTGATTGGGCATGCTAAATTTGTGTTCTAAATTCTTTTCCCACCTCCTTGCTTGGTACTGCTTTGGGAGTCTGTCATAGATATGGAATACGTCGGAGGACCCAATCCCCTCGAAGAACAAGTTACTCTCTTACCTGGTAACGTTCTTTCGATGGGATGGTCCGACGACGTATTCCATATCCCTCCCTCCCTACCTTCCCCGCTGCAGAATTTCTTATGCGATTGCAGCTTGCGTTCCGCAAGGCCTTGTGTGTCTGACTGGCAGAAAACTGGTGTCACACGTTCTGGGGGAAAAAACTACAACTGAGGCTACGGGCGTCGTGCGTCCTACTTATCACATCGGTTGACGTCGGCCGTCAGAGGAGGTCCTCGGGGACGGTGCATCGACGTCATCGACGCAGGACGCAGACGCCGAAAATTTGCCGAAGCAGCACAGCTGTGGACATTCCCTGTCATAGATATGGAATACGTTGTCGGACCATCCCATCGAAAGAACGTTACCAGGTAAGAGATTAACTTGTTCATCTAGAAAAAAACTCACCTTTCTAACAGATTCTTTTCTGCCACGGATTCCTCATCTGATATCCAAATCCAAGCGCAGCTGTTCTCCGGAAATATTTCTGCCTCCACAGGAGCGGCGCAGCTCTGCATCTGGTCTGCACGATGCCTCCACGTGCTGGAAATTAGGTCTGGGCCAGTATAAGCAACGGCGCCACGCCTTTTTCTGCACACTATGTTCGCTTATCTGGAACGTGCTCATCAAGCTTTCTAGAAATTCACCATGCTGACTCGGTCGAAGGCCTGCAGCTTCAGGCCATGAGTGAACTGCAGTAGGCAGATGTCTGTCTCCGATCTGCACAATAGTTGCTTGTACTGTGTGGGCGAAGACCACAACACCCAGGATTGCAGGTTGTCAGTCTATGCACCCAAAGGCCCATAGGGAGGAGGCGGTGGAAATATTCACCTTCATCCACAAGAAGATGGGTGAGGTTCTGCGGTCTCTATCGAGGTTGCACAACGCAGATCTTCATTCCGAAGATTGAGCGGCTTTACACGTGAAGAAGGAGGAGGAAGAGAAGAAGAAGAAACCTAATCCTAACTCCGAAAGTCCAGGACAAAAATTACACAACAAGACCTCACTCTAGGTTGCTGGAATACGAGAGGTTTCAAGCACCTATTTGGCGAAGGAGCCGTGAAATGTGAAGATTGGGACGTGGTGTGTCTCCAAGAGACCTGGTTAAGAGACACACCACTCTTTGAGGGCTTTGCCACTTATTTAAACCTGGCAAATAAAGGGCCTATGGGAAGATCTATGACTGGACTCCTCATATTATTAAACAATCTCAGTGGGTTGAGAGTTATATGGGCACGGAACAGCTCGCTCCTTATCTAAATTATACTTTTAGGGAAAAAAAGCTCTAATGACAACTCCACTGGCGAGCTATTACTTTGCAATTTGTACTGGAACACCAAAGCAGAGTCTTCCACCACCTTTGTCCAGCAGGTTATGGGGGAAGTGGATAAGGAAATGGCCATTAAACCTGACCTGAACATCATTTTGTGCAGCGATTTAAATATTCACTGTTTTGACAACTTCTTGAACCTCATAGAGAGGCCAGGACAAAAGGCGCAGGATGCCGAATTATGAGGGTTGAGCTGGAGAAAAGAACTCTCCTCAAACATCTTAATAATTAATAGAGCAGTCGCGGGTGATACTCCTCCTTCCGCAACCTGGAAGCGGGGTAGAGAACCTCAGATATTGGATTACATCTTCCTCTCGGAAGAAAATCTGCACATACTTCTAAAGGAAATGGTGGTCATTCACACTACTCTTAGTGACCACAATATCCTGAAGATGCAAATTTGATATGAGGCCTTCAAAGGTTCTGCAACCAAGATTGATACTATCGGAATCCAGCCTGGGAGGAATAGACTTAGACTTACAAGCGAAAATATCTCTGCCTTAACAGTTGCATTAGGAGATCTGGAGAAGCCACTGACATAGACTATCCAAAACACTTGTCTATTTATGTAGAAAGAAGAGCCATGGGAGGGAAAAAGTCTTCACCCACAAACACAAGTTTGATATGGCAGTATTAGCGAGGAAAAAAAATCTGAACTGCCTTAAGAGAGCTCATAGAAAACACCCCTCCCCACAATCCTTGGACGCTGTTAAGAAAGGCACCCTACAGTACAAAAATTGGCTGAAACAACATAAATACACACTACGCCAACAAGAAGCAGAGCACATGTTGAAATTTGTAGCCACAAAAACTGCAGGGAGATGTGGCAAATCTTCAACTATATGGATGACCCTCAACAGAGTTTACTATCAAATTCAATTGCGGCTGGAGAATGGGAAACTCACTTTATTGCACTTTTCTTAAGCTCCCAAGCTCCATGGCTGACCGAGCTCATGGTCAAGACCCGAATTTACAAAAATGGTCATTCGAAACAAGCAGAGAAGACATATTGGAATTGATTAAAAATTCAAGCTATTCGGGAGCAGCTGGCTCCAACGGCTTGACCAATATGACCCTCAAGAGGCATCCGGAAAAATTGGCTTATTTTATTTACAATCTGTTGAACATAGTGAAACTCAAGAGGAAAATACCTGCTTCTTGGATCACCTCTATTGTGGTTCCAATCTTCAAGAAGGGCGATAGGTCTCTCCCATACAACTATAGGCCTATTGCCCTTCTTGATGTTATTGGCAAAATATTTGCAGCCCTAATACTGAAACACCTAATTGCCTGGTGCAAGGAAGCAAATCATCGCGGTTTTGAATGGGGCATGGGAACTGCCCTGAATCTGTTCCTGATCAATTTCTTGAAGATGAAAACAACATTAAAGAACAGCAAAAAGCTTTATTTAGCCTCATTGGATCTCTCTCAAGCCTTTGACTCAGTGAACCGACAGATCCTGTGGCCCAAGCTAAGTGCCTGGGGCTGCCCTACCGATCTGCGAGAAGCCATACAGGCGCTTCATTCGGGAACAACGATTCGAATAAAGCTGAACAAATCGGGTGACATGGCGGACCAGATTAAGACAACAGTGGGCCTCAAACAAGGATGTCGCCTTGCACTGGCAATTTTCAACTTTCCCATCTGACATGGGAGATGCCTTTTAAAAGGGATCAGCTGCTTCCCGGCATCCATATCAGGAATTCCGATAAGAAGACTCTTATATGCAGATGACATGGTGATAATGGATGAAACACCAATAGGCCTCCAACGTCAACTAGAGGCATTGACTTCCTTCCTGTCAGCTAATGACCTCCAGATCAATGCATCCAAATCAGCAGTCCTAATTTTCGGTAGGGCCTCAGGGAAAGGCATAAAAACTCGTGGCTGTTTCATAAATGGAGCCAAAATCCCTGAGATTACCCAAATGACATACTTGGGTATATCTATAAACAGCTTGAATGATGCCCCCAGAGAGGCTGACTTAAAAAGGAAAACAAAGATTCTTTCAGTACAGGCCAAATTTATTAGATCACAGCACTGTAAATTCTCACTGCTCCCTGTGATCACATTTTATCGCATGAAGGTTGTACAGGCCAAACTTATTAGATCACAACACTGTAAATTCTCACTGCTCCCTGTGATCACATTTTATCGCATGAAGGTTATCCACATCTTAACCTATAGGGCAAAAGCGTCACTTGCACTGAGTTGGAAAATGTGGCAGACTCTGGAAGGCACATTCTGGAGAAATGTTCTTGCCCTGCCAAACTGTACTCCATTTACAGTCATCGGGAAAGAGCTGGGGCTCACTTGGCTTTTGGCAGTATCTGTCTGGAAGTCTCTTTCCTTCTACCGAAAATGTTTACTGCCACCTGCGATAGGAGGGTTCTCCTTGTTTGAACAAGCACTTCATACAAGTAAGGAACGCGTACTGGTGGAATGGAGTGACAAATGTAAAGGACAATTGGAGTCTATTAACGCCACAGAGAAAATGCTCAAGGAGAATCCTGACTGTGTGAAACGAAAATGTACGACCCGGACTAGATGGAGACCTTAGACTCTATCACCACCCTTAAACTCTATGGAAAACACTGTACTGTGGTGAGTAGGCGTGGATCTACTTTACCATACTTAATAAATTTCCCTTCGGACCACTTAACGAAGTCAACTGCTAAGACTGCGCTTCAACTTGTTACCAACACGGGAGGTGCTTGAAGCAAGGAAAGCAAAGGAAACAAGAGACCATCATTGCAGATTGTGTAATTCCAAAGAAGAAACCATGTATCATTTGGTTATGAATTGCCCTGCTGTTGGCCACACTAGATCTAACGTGTTGGGCAAGTTCTTTGTTGGTAACCAAACATTAGCAAGAGGTGACATTTGGCTTTCTCTGATGCAAGGAACTCGCCTTTCATTGACTCTCGCTCTGTTGGAATTTGTTTAAATCATTCTTAAATTACTTGACACTGGTTGTGGTGTCTAGCTTTGTTGACTTGTTTAGACCAGGCGGGTTTGACAAATTGCTTTTTAGGCTGATTTGAAGTTATGTTGGATGTGTTGCATATTTTATTTTTTATTTTTATGATTAATAAGTATGTGGTAGATGACAAGCTGATTTGTACAAGCTAAAAGGTTTCAATTTGAAATCACATGCTAAATAAACAAAATGGAAAAAAGAAGCAACACATTAAGAGATCACGCTTTCCGAGTGAGTCCTCTTACAGGCACGCCTCTTCCTCCTCAAAGAAAGAGCCACAGCTGTAAGGGTTCTCCAGAATGGTCAGCGCAGATACCCTTCCCAACCATATCCCTCACGAAGGAGGAATGAGAATGTTTTGCTTGACATCTTCGGCAAGGCTCTGGCGGCTCCAGCCCCGGCACCTGTGGCGCAGGCAAGGACGGCGCAGGCTTCAGCTACGGCGCTGATGGGTACCACTGCGTCTTCCGTGACTGCCATGGTACCCACGGACGACCACTTCCACATGCCTACGGTCTCGGGCCTTGTCCAAATGGACAGCAAGATCTCTTGGTGCTGACACTCTGCTGGTGGTGCGGGCGTCATTAGTGCCGATCAACCCTGTGGGCTCTGCAGCTCGAGGGAGTATGTCCCACTGCCCAGAGATGCTTTTAGGACAGCGACCAGATCCCATTTTGGCTTCAACCCATGGGTTCTACAGAAGAGAGGGATTTCGCAGAGGAGTTCTACGTGAGTAGCAAAGATATGCTGGACATTTAAGGTGCCAGCTGCCTTGACACTTGCCTGGAATTACAGCTCCTGCCAACTCCAACACCAGGTAAACCTCAGGCAGCTTTTCAATGCCTGATGGCAAGGGTGGCCGATACAGTGGGTCTCTTGGCACGGTCCAGGTCCAGAGTGCAATATGAAATCTGCAACATTCTGGACGATGCCCCTAAGAAAGAGGCACTGCTGCGCTTCAATGTGGCTGTGGAGGTCCCAGTACTCTAAGTGTGGGAGAAACTTGCCTCTGTTTCCCCAGTGGACAGTGATCTAGCGAGGCAGCACCGTCGGACCCAGCGTTCCTCTCTACCCACGTATCACCTTAAAGCCTTGTGGTACAGGCCGCAACAATGAGCCTGAAGACCTCTACTTTTCCGTCCCTTCCACCGGACAGGTTAAGCAAAAGGCTGGAACCATGGGGCAAAAGGGTGTTGCGTTAGCAGCCTGGCACTGCAAGCTGTGAATGCCTCATGTGCCATGGTGAAATGACTTCTCCTTTAGCCTCTGGTCTGCTGTAGCCAGTGTGGCAGAGCGTGTCCCAGAGGGTGAGATGAGGCATGGGTTTCTGCCCCTGGTCTTGGACGGCAAGGAGGTGGCACGGCAGATGCTGCAATCTGGCCTTGACATGGCGGACTGCGTGGGAAGGACCATGGCCACTAGCACTGTGGTCAGGCACCATTCATGGCTAAGGACGTCCATGTTTTCAGCTGACGTCCAGTCGAGGCTACTAGATATGCTTTTTGACAGACAGAGCCTATTTGGAGCTAAGACTGATGACTCCCTCCAGAAGGTCCAGTTGTCACTGGTGACTGCCAATTCCTTGGGACTTGTGTCCAGCAGCCCACCATGCAATCCGAGTCATGGGGCAGGGGTTTTAACCCCTTTCCTGCATTCACCCAGAGGGGCCGTGGACAACCTGCCCTGGGTAGGAGCCAAGGCAGGAGTTTCACGAGAGGCAAAGGGAGCGGTTCACAGCGAGGAGTTATTGCCGTGGTCACTGTCCACTCTCTCCCCCTTTCCCCCCAGTGCACCAAACCTCAGTGATCGACTCCAGCACTTGTCACTGTGGGGGGGGGGTCTATCCTTGTTCAGCAGGGAGTGTCGGAGACCACGTCCGATGCTTGGGCCTTGGAGGTCATCATCAGGAGTACTGCTTTCCTTTTCTCCAACACCCATCAGAGCACGGTCCACTGGCCACCCCTTTTATCTCTGGAACCCAGCCTTCAGGAAGAGGTCCTTCCACTTCTGGCGAAGAGCGCTTTTAAGCTAGTTCTGCACTCAGAACGATGGTGGGGGTGGTACTGTACCTATTTTCTGGTGCCAAAGAAGGAGGGGGGCTTCTGCCAAATCCTGGATCTACTGCTACTTAACTTGTTCCTACGCAAGAACAAGCTCAAGAGGGTTACTCTAGCCCATATCCTGCAACCCCTGGATCTGCAGGACTGGTTGGTTTCTCTGAATAATCAGGATGCCTACTTCCATGTACCAATTAATTTGAAACACAGGAAGTACCTCAGAGTCATAGTGAGCCAACAGCATTATCAATTCAAGGTCCATCCTTTTGTCAGCACCCAGGGTTTTCAGTAAACTGCTGACAATGTGGTAGCACATCGACTCAGGAGCGAAGACATCCATGTCTTTACCTACCTGGATGACTGGTACGTCCTGAGCTCGCTCACGCGAGCTAGTGTCGGAGCATCAGCTCCACACATACTCTCTTGCACAGTTTGGGCTTGTCCCTGAACTACAAAAAGTCTCAGGTTCTACTGTCCCAGTCTCTTCGATTTATCAGAGCGGTCTTGGAACCTTGCATGGCCAGGGCTTTCCCATCCGAGGATGGTCAATGCCGGTCAGTCACCGACACAAATCCAGGACTTGGCCATCCTGTGCCTTCTGGCCTCCTTCACCAGAGGAAAGGCAACATAGGAGATTGTTTCATTGGCTTCTCTGTTGCCAATGGTTGCAATTCCAGGTCCAAATGTCAGACCTCCTGGAGGTCTCGAGTTGGGTGGTTCAGGACAGAATGTGGTGGGGCAGACGTGAGACAACTTGCAATAGGTACGTTGTTTTGGCAGCCTTGACCGCAGGTGATGGTGGTAACGGATGCATCTCAGACCGGTTGGAGTGTTCACGGTCAGATCTTAAGGTGAGCGGACTGTGGTCTACCGTGGAGTCTCGGGAGCACATCAACTTGCTAGAGCTGGGGGTGAGCAGGCTGGCCTTGGTCACATTTCTCGCCTCTCTATAACACAAGACTGCTAATACTGATGGACATACAGTGGCCATGCAGTAGCTCAACAAACAAGGTGGACTGTGGTGCTTGCCTCTGTGCGGAGAAGCAATGAGACTCTGGGATCTGGAGAACAGCGTCTCTCATCTAGCCGGGTGAGAGAATGTTACAGCGGATGCCTTGAGCAGACAGACCTCAGCCTCCCATGAGTGGGAGCTCTATCAGGAAGTTCTGGAGGAGATCTTCTCTCCTTGAGGCACTCCTCAAGTGGACCTCTTCGCTTCCAGTGTCACCAGGAAGTGAAAATTATTCTGCTCCAGGGAATTTCATAGTCTGGGAGCTTTAGGGGACGCAATGACGGTTGAGTGTACCTTCCACCTCCCTCATGTGTTCCTGCTGATCTGTCGTCCCGCTAGTCCTCTGGAGACTGCATCTGTTCGCAACCACACTGATCCTGAGCTCTCCGGACTGGGCCTGGAGAACGTGGTATCTGGAGTTCCTGGACTTGTCCATCTGTCCTCGCTGGTGCCTTTCAAGGAGAGTCTACTTGCTCTTGCAGTTGGAGGGGCGGGTCCTCCATCCGAACCTCAGCAGCCTGAACCTTCAAGCCTGGCTACTGAAAGGAGTGGGACTTGTCGGATGACATCCTCAATGTGCTCCTCTCAGCTCGGAGACCTGCTATGAAGTCCATGTATGCCTGCAGGTGGGGTACATTTTTATTTTGGTGCCGGGAGAGGGACCTAGATCCTTTATCCTGTCCTCTGTCCCCCGTGCTGGATTTTCTGCTTTCCTTGGCCCAAGTAGGCCTACAGATTGGCACTATAAAGGGTTACCTCGCCACTACATCTGTGCTTCAGAGATCCTCGGAACAGGGCTAGTTTCGAATGGATTGTGTCCTCCAACGTATTCCACATCTTTAACATGTAATATCCACAGCTGTGCACTTCAGAAACTTTTTCAGCAGAGGGCGTCCTGCGTCGATGACGTCAGGTCGATGTCCCTCGAAGGACGCCGTCAAGGGCGACGTCACCGGATGTTATAAATAGGACGCACGGCGCCCGTAGCCTCAATTCTGTTTTTTCCACGAACGTGTTGCTTCGGGAAACTCAGCGCGGCTCGTGTGTTTCATTGTTTTTCTTCGACCCCTCCGACTCCGCGGTCTGGCTTCAAGACTTGCCGGGACTGCAAGTCGAAAATGTTGATCACTGACCCACATTGCATTTGTTTGTGGTGCTTGGGCGAGAGTCTCGACACCGACGACTGTTCAAAATGCCAGTCGCTAACTGCCAAGGCCTTGCGGGAGTGTAAGGGGAAGCTCCAGGTAGGTAGTGTCATGATTCCTGCCCCTCATGTCCCCAGCCCTCCAAGATGTCAGGCTGGAGCCAGGCCACAATCACCTACATGGCCCTCAAGGGCCTCTCCATCCCTCCAAAGACCCACTTGGAGTCAGACTTGGCGCTTGTGGCACCAGACTCACTCACTCCCATAGGATAACATTGGGGATTGGACTTTTAGTGCATTGATGGGGACAGGATGGATGCCCCCACATATTTCGGTTCCCAGAACTGCATGTGCAGTCTAGTCATTTGGGTGTGGTTCAGCCCAGACACACCTGGGATACCCAGAGACTATTTAAGCCACGCCCCGGCTGAGAAACATGCTTTGTGTTTTCTGCACCTGCAGCGTGACATTAACCGTATTTGGATCGGTCTCCAGTAGGCCTGCATCTTTCTTCTGCGCTCAGCTCCTGCAAGAACACCGTTAGGAACAGCCTTACCTCGCAGCGCTTCTGCCCATCATTCATCGCTCCTTCTGTTCTGCGGGCATCTTCGCGGTGTCATTCCCATCCCGGCACACCGCTTCCTAAGGGAAAAGAACAGAAAAAAGGCATTAGTAGGCATTCAGAAAATCTTTGCTTATTTTTAAAGACTGTACAAGCTTCAAACGCTTACCTGAATCCCAGCCGCTCTGGGGGAACTCTGTCTCCGGAACTTCTCATCCATCTGCAAAAGGGAAAAGACACTCCAGGTTAGCGTGGAAACATCTATAGGCGCCGCATACCGCGCTTACTCACCGCATATCTTCTTCACAACCGGCATCCACGCTGAAAACGTTGCAGCACCAAAAAGACACAGAAAAAGAACTCAGTTCAATACAAATACGAAAGGGTCACATCGCGCTCTCACTCGCCTTCAGCGCTACTCATCTCAGCAGCACATCGCCATCCCCGGACGCCGGCCATCATCTAAGGAAGGAAAGGAACGAAGTTAGAGAACTGTTCAAAAGACTCATTATACTTACCTGTCGGACTCTTGCCAGTGAAGTAACTAGGCAGCAACGAGCCCGCATCAATCAACGCGCCCCTGCGCTGAAAGCAGGACGGAGAGCTCACTTTCCAAGAAAACAAGGTGAGCTGTGGATCAAAGGGAAGGGTTGGACCCTGGGGAAGAAGGGGTTCAAGCACGCAGAGACAATAGGGAGTTAAACTCTACCAATCCTATGTTTCAGGCCCAGTCTCCAGTCGAGTAGACTTCAGGGAAGTGTTCGAGGTCGTAAGAGGTCAGAACAGGCTGAGTGACGTCTCCGTGGATGCCAGGTGAGCATTACAGTAGGGGTTCTAAGCCCATTAAGTCCGTAAATCCAAGTCGCAATCCAAAGGGGTGTCCACCGACGACTCGAGGGGCGACTCTCCCCGCTGGGAGGAGGCCTGGCGTTCTCGGTCCCAGAGTGGTTCCTGCCATTCTTCTTCCTCGTCGCGGCATTCTCGGAAGCGTGTCACCGGTCGCCTTCCCCGTCCTTCTCGGAGGATGGAGCTGCAAGGAAAGTGGCATGTCTGGCAAAGTCCTCCACTCCGGAGGAATGGGCTGCCTTTAAGGAGCAAATGTTGTCAATATTTCAATCGCAGGGCACAGGTCCAGTCGTGCCTTCTATCGAAGCCGGCCAGTATTGGTCTTGTACCGTGGCTCGGATGCCTTCGCGCTCGGGTCCGCGACGTGACTCACTTCGGGAACCTTCGAGGTCCCGTTTGGACAAGGCTTCGCATAGTCGCAAGATATGTGCTTCTAGGTCTCGGTCTCGTCCCCAGCGAGATCGCTGCAACCTACTAAGGGCTTGAAGCCGGCATCAATGCTTTGCCGTTTTATCAACCCACGGTGCCATCAGCACCATTGTCGACGCCAAAGCCTTCGGCGCTCACAACGCCTTTGGGGATTTTGGCCCAAAATTTGCCATTGTAGTACCCCAATGAGGTGGATCCTCCTAGGAAGGCTACTGCAAAGTCTGTGAGGCCAGTTGTGAACTCCAGGCCCTCTTCTGTCCCCAGGCCAGGGTCTCAACTGCCTCTGGATGACATATATGAAGAGGAATAAAGGTCTGAATTTGAGGACCCTGGTGAACTTGATGTGGCTCCAATCTTTTCTGGGGACAGTCACTTGGAGGAGGTGAGGCAAACCCTTCATGATGCTAGTCGGTTGGACACTTCTTCCGGAAGTGGAATTTGGTAGGCCTGAGCCTGAGTCTTCATACAGGAGCCTCATGGCTAGGGTCTTGGAGTATCTGGGCTGGTTCAGTCCTCCTGAAGACTTTGTGCAGGATGATCTAACGGACATCTTAGTAACACTGGGTCAGAGGACGGACCTTGATCTGTTTCATCTCACCTTACAGAAAAGGGTGGCAGCTGCTTGGCAGTCACCGGAATCTCTCCCGGCTGTTAATAAATCTTTAACAAAAAAGAACCGCCCTTCCGTTAGCGATGCCAGCTATTTATCCACTCGCCCCACTCCTGAGAGTTTGGTGGTGCAGGCGGCTACGGCCACCTCAAGGCAGGCGGCATACCCTACCATCCCTCTTGATAGGGATGACAAACTCTTCCATGGTTGGGTTTGGAAGGTATTTTCTGCGGGGAGCATGGCATTGAGATCGGCCAACTCCACATGTGCCTTAGCAAGGTTCTCACACTCTGTGGAACTGTTTCTTTAGCGGCTGAGCATATTCCCGAGGGGGAAGAAAGGGATGGCTTCCTGGCTCTCGTTTAAGACCGCAAGGATGCCATGTGCGAATCCCTTCAGTCGCGTTTGGATACGGCAGACAGAGTTAGCCGGTCCATGGCTGCTAGCACTGTTCTAAACAGATTTGCGTGGTTACGGAAAGTCGGGTTTTGCTCCGGATGTGCAAAGCTGTCTTCTGAACATGCCCTTTGATGGCGCTCATTTGTTTGGCAACAAGGCTGACTACAGCCTTGAGAGGTTGCAGACCTCGAAAGCTGCGGCAAAATGTTTAAGCGCAGCTGTGAGTCAACCTCTGCCTTTTCGTCCTAGGGGACAGCAGTGGAGGGGAGGTTTTTTTGTTACTACTCCTCCTTCGGTAGAACGACAGGGGCCGCCAGTCAAAGGGGTCAGCGAAAAAGTACCTGTGGTGGTCGGGGAAATAGAGATGCCAAAGCCGCTGAGGCAGCTGCCTCTTTGTCTTCAGGCACTGCCGCAGCCGCTTCCAAACAGTCATGAGGCCATGTCCCATGGTTCGCAGGTTGGGGGCAGACTGTCTCAGCATCTCGAAGAGTGGCGCGCCATTACTTCAGATGGTGGGTTCTGGATACCATAGCACACTGCTACTGCCTTCCCTTCCTACAGTGGCCTCGCGACAATCCACCGGGGAAACTCTCTTTGAAGCTTCCAGATCCGCTCCTTGTTCAGGAAATCTTAACCATGCTGGTGAAAGGCACTATAGAACTGGTGCCTGTAGCGGAGGGGAACAAGGGATGGTATTCCCCTATTTTCTGATCCCCCAAGAAAGACGGGGGATTGAGACCCATCCTGGACTTGCATTGGTTGAACAAACTTCTCAGGAAGGACAAGTTCAAGATGGTTACTCTTTCTCAAGTCCTCCAGGCCCTTCAACTTCAGGATTGGTTGGTGTCTCTGGACCTACAGGATGCTTACTTTCATGTGCCGATTCATCCCAAGCACAGAAACTACCTGAGGTTTGCGGCTGGAGACTCGCACTTTGTTTCGGGTCCTGCTGTTCGGATTGACCTCTGCCCCAAGGGTCTTCACCAAACTAATGGTGGTGGTGGCAGCGTACCTCAGGCGAGGGGGGGATTCACGGCTACCCTTACCTGGATGACTGGCTGATCCGGGCACGCTCTTCCGAGCAAGCATTGGATCACCTCGGTCTCACCTGCCACTCCCTCCACAGGCTGGGCTTCTCCCTCAATTTCAAGAAGTCACATCTGACATCTTCTCAATAGCTCCAGTACATCAGGTATGTGTTAGACACGTCCTTGGGGAAGTGCTTGCCTCCCAAGGTGAGGGCTCATCACATTGTGAAGATGGACAAGTTTCAACATGCCCAGTGTCTCCCAGCTTTTGAATTCTTAAAGTTGCTAGGCCTCATGGCATCCTCCATTTGTCTGGTGCCAGAGGCCAGGCTGAGGATGAGATCCCTGCAATGGGTCCTCAAGCTGTAGTGTTCGCAGTTCTCAGGCAAGATGTCGGATCCCCTTGAGATTCCACTCTCGGTCTCCCAGGATCTTCTGTGGTGGGCCAACGAAGGGAACTTGATGAAGGGGGAGCCATTTTGGCAAGCATGGCCGGAGGTGACTGTAGTTACGGATGCTTCCCTCACAGGATGTGGCACTCATGCCGATGACTTAACCGCCAGCAGTTGTTGGTCTCTGTCGGAGTCCAAACTCCACATCAACCTGTTAGAGCTGAGGGCCATCTGCCATCGGTACGGGGGAAGAGTGCCCTGATCATGACGGCCAACACAGTGGCCATGCATTACCTCATCAAAAAAGGGGGGGGGGGGTAAGGTCACTCCCGTTGTGCAGAGAGGCAATGCAGTTCTGGTTCTGGGCCATCCAGCAGGAAATTTCGATCTCTGCAGTTCATCTGGCCGGAGAGGAAAATGCGGCGGCGAACGCTCTGAGCAGGCAGAGTGGGAGTTTGCTCAGGAAGTCCTTCAGGAGATCTTCGCCCTTTGGGGAACCCCACAAGTGGATCTCTTCGCCACCAGTGCCAGAAGTGCGAGAGATATTCTGCTCAAGGGAATTTCCTCCGAGAGGAGCCTTAGGAGACGCATTCGTAGCGGATTGGTCATTCCCACTGCTGTACGCGTTTCCTCCAGTCCCTGTCATTCCTCAAGTTTTAAGGAGGTTACAGAGGTTCTGTTCCCACATGATCCTTATTGCTCCGGATTGGGCCAGAAGAGCGTGGTACCCGGACCTACTAGAAATGTCCATCTGCCCTCCACGCCGTCTTCCATACCGAGAGGATCTGCTCTTGCGAGAGAGGGGGGTCAGGTTCTCCATCCAGAGGTCAGGACTCTCAACCGTCACGCTTGGTATCTGAAAGGTTGAGATACAAGGATTGGGACCTCCCAGATGACGTGATGGAGGTGTTGCTTTCGGCCAGGCGGCCAGCAACAAAATCTCTGTACCGTTGCCGTAAGTTTTGCGACTGGTGCAGAGGACACAATGTTGATCCATTTCAGTGCTCCATTCCTATGGTTATGTCTTTCTTACTTTCTTTGGCCCACAGGGGCTTCAAGTAAATACCATTAAGGGTTACCTGGCGGCGCTGCCTATCTTCAAGCGCTCGTCTGCAGAATGTTGTTACTTTAAGATTCCTTTGATTTCCCAATTCCTTAAAGGACTGACTAATGTGTTCCTGCCATCTCCTTTCCAGGTGCCGGTTTGGTTAGTACTTAGGGTAAGTCTGTCCTTTCTACCTAAGGTAGTTTCTGAATTTCATTTGAGTCAGAAGGTGGTTCTGCCTTCGTTCTATCCTCCTTCTCATCCTGGTAAGGAAGAAGAGCGACTCCGTAGGTTGGATCCTAGGAGAGCATCTGAGCTTTTACATTTCTAGGATGTCCAGGGTCAGAGTGGATGGTCAACTCTTTGTAGGATATGCTGGACACCGATTGGGCCAGGCTGTTAACAAACAGACCTTGTCCAGGTGGATTGTCCTCACCATTCTCGAGTGTTACCGATTGGCGGGTAAGGACCCACCTGAAGGGTTGCAAGCTCATTCCACTAGGGGCGTGGCTACTTCCACCGCCCACCAACGGGGAATTCCTATTAGGAATATTTGTGATGCTGCTGCATGGGCTTCACTCCACAACTTTGTTAAACATTACTCCCTGGATACGATCCATGGTAAGGATATGGCCTTTGGGAAGGCGGTTCTTTATTCTGCAATATGATTGGGTACTCTAAATTCTTTTCCCTCCTCATTTACTGCTACTGCTTTGGGAGTCTGTCAAAGATGTGGAATACGTTGGAGGACACAATCCATTCGAAGAACAAGTTACTTACCAACTGGTAACATTCTTTCGACTGGATGTTCCTCCAACGTATTCCACATCGCCCTCCCAGCCTGCCCCTCTGGAGAATTTCCTATGTGATTGCAGCTTACGTTTCCGCAAGGCTATGTGTAGTGAAGCAGGCATGAGACTGGTGCCACACGTTCTGAGGGAAAAAACTTAAACTGAGGCTACGGGCGCCGTGCGTCCTATTTATAATATTCGGTGACGTCGCTGTCGACGGAGGCCTTCGAGGGACATCGACCCGACGTCATCGACGCAGGTCGCCCTCTGCTGAAAAAGTTTCCGGAGTGCACAGTAGTGGACATTACATGTCAAAGATGTGGAATACGTTGGAGGAACATCCAGTCGAAAGAAAGTTACCAGTTGGTAAGTAACTTCTTCTTTTCACAATTCCCACTGTTATGCAGTTCTTTTGGGGTTTTTGTAATCAGATTCCTCCCCTCCAGTTTGTGGTTCCGGTGTAGAATTTTAATTTAGTTTGACGTTTCTTATGGGGGCTCCGTTTGAGCCTCTTCATTCCTGTTCTATTAAATTGTTCACCTTTAAGGTGATTTTCCCTGTTGCCATCATTCCGTGAGACGAGTGGGTGAGCTCCAGTCATATTTGCCCAAGAGAAGGTCACTTTGTGAGGCCCTCCTTTCTGCCGAAGGTGGTCTTGTTTTTTTTTTTTTTTTTAAATATTTATTTTTCAAAAATTTCACATTATAGAAACATATGTACAGTAATATAACATCTTGCCACAATCGCAGCAAAACCAAGAAAACTATATACATCAGAAACACCCCCCTTCCCCCCAGGAGAATCACCCCAATCAATAAACAGGTCTAATACAATAAAAGAAATTTGCCCCAAATCTTATTAAATAATGTATTTTTCTTTGCTCTCTGATACAGCACCCTCTCCATATCCGCTAGAGAATGCATCTCTGCAATCCATTCCTCAATGGTAACTTGGGTAGATGCTTTCCAATGTCTCAATTAGTTTCTTCCCCACCATTGCCCCACGAAAAATCCACTTCTTTTGAGAAGTAGTCTGGTCATCCAACAGATCCCCACAACCCAGTACAATGGTCTTAAAATCCATATGAACCTTCTCTCCAAGAATCTTTTCACAGATCTGGTCAAATTCAAACCACAAACCTCGCACCCTTGAGCACTCCCATAACATATGCTCAAAAGTGCCCCCCTCGTGTAAACATGCCCAACATTCAGAGCTATTAGTCATTCCCCTTTTCATCATTCTCTCAGGTGTCCAGTGCGTTCTATTCAATATCTTAATTTGACGCGACCTGTCAGCCAGACTCAGAGAGCACAATTTCACATTCTCACAAATACGCATCCAATCATACTCCTCAAAATCTTCTCCAATTCGCTGATTCCAATCCAATCTCAAAGCATCATTAGCCTTATAGTTCGACACAGTCAGTCTATAAACATAGCTCACTAGGCCACATCCACTCACCCCAGACTCCCAACCAAGCATGTCTATATTGATCCTCCTTTCCACCTCCACATCTCCCACCGCTCTCCTGATCTTCCTATAATCTGCCAAACAAAAAGTAGGAATTTCAAACCTCAGCCGAAGCTCTCTAGCCGACATCCAATTCAAACCATTGAATAGATCTCCAATCCAACGCACCCCAGCCAGGTACCATTCATGCCAAAAAAAATCTTTCCATGATGCAAAATACTTTGATTCAGCCAGATTGAAGCAGAACAAATTCCAAAAAAGAAAAGATTCTAGATCGCTGGCGATTATTCGAGGATATGATATGGAAGAACAGAAAAGTGAAAAAGAGATCCAATGTAAGGGGATATAACCCGTAACGCCTAAACCTGCAGTAGGGTATACGGATCTTTCAACGCAGTGAAACCCAAACACTCACTCAAGGCAACCCATGAACTCCGCAAACTCCTAGTCAGTGGGTCTTCCACTTTTGATTGATGTGGCTTACTGGTCAACAGGGCGCTAGGCGGTAATGGGCCTACATGGCTAGACTCTGCACAAATCCAATCATCATGTTCTGATTCGAGAAAGTTAAACACAGTTCATGACATAAAAGCCAGATGTTATGCTCTGAAATTAGGGACTCCCAGCCCACCCTTAGACAAAGGCAATTGCAATTTGCTAATTTTCAAACGAGGTGGCTTATGGTCCCACAAGAAGTCCTGTATAAGTCTATCCAACTCTCGCCAAAAATGTTTTTCAATATCTAATGGGATCATACTCAGTACGTAGTTCACTCTAGGAGTTGACACCATTTTTAAAGCATCCACCTTACCCCAAAGGGAAAGGTGCAACAAGCACCTCCTTTCCAAGTCAGATTTAAAAGCAGTGCACACCATATTCATATTTTCTCTCACAAAATCAGTAACATTTGGCAAAATCCATACCCCCAAGTACAACAGTTTTTCAGCGCACCATTTAAAGCCCAACTGTGTAATAAATTGTCTATCACACAATGGGACCAACGGTAAAACCTCTGATTATGCCCAATTTATCTTGGATTTCCATCTCTCTCAGAAGATCCATCTTCCTGTGCTCTTTCCTCTGCCTCACCCTTCCAAGGCAGGGGAACGATTTAATCGACTGGACCTGGTACGGGCCCTTACGTTTTACATCTCTAGTACCAGACGTGCTAGAAGGATGACCAGTTTTCATTGTTTACACTGGAGCTAGCGCTGGCTGGGCTCTGACTAACTAGACCCTCTCCAGGTGAATCATTCTATGCATTTCATAATGCTACTATCTGGCTGGGAAGGATATGCCGCCCAAAGGCCTCACAGCTCATTCTACCAGAGGAATGGCTGCCACCTCTGCTCTGCAGAGGGGAGTCGCTGTATTGCACATTTTCCAGGCGGCAACGCGGGCATCTCTGGCCACGTTCGGTAAGCGTTACTACTGGAGTCCCTTGCGGTCCAGGTTGCCCATTTTGGTAGGGCAATCCTTCTGTGTTTTCTGATTTAGGCAGTGTCCTTGCTTTCCTCCTTCCTCCAGATTGCATACTGCTTTAGAAGTCTATCATAGATGAGGAATCTGTGGCAGGAAAGAATCCATTAGAAGAACAAATTACTTACCTCTCTGTAATGTTCTTTCTGATGGCTGTTCCTGACGCAGATTCCTCATCTCCTTCCCTACCTACCCCTCTTGTGGGAAGCTATCGGTTCTACAGTTTCTCAGTGTCAGAGTGCTAGGGAAAAAATGTGGACCTGAGGTCTTGGGGGCACGCTGCCACTCTTATATTGGCCCCATTATAATGTCTTATTGCCCCAGGGATGAATCTAACCAAAATATCTCCTGACTTCC
The DNA here is from genome assembly GCF_040938575.1 of Ambystoma mexicanum. Classification (NCBI taxonomy): domain Eukaryota; kingdom Metazoa; phylum Chordata; class Amphibia; order Caudata; family Ambystomatidae; genus Ambystoma; species Ambystoma mexicanum. Next base: position 549,779,573 of record NC_090932.1, read on the forward strand.
AATCCCCTATTTTCTGCATGGGTACCCTTATTTCTGGTGTTACTATTTCAGGTTCTCGACTAACCTTTCCCGCAACGCTCTTAACTCGTTGTTTATATCTACTTATGAACCCCCTGGGTACACTGATGCTAAAGGCATGTCAGCGCTTGTGGATGGGTTATATGGAGGTGGAGGTGAAAAAGCTCTCGAGTTCCCACCCTTGTTGGGAATCCTGATAATCCTGTTGTTGACACTCTCTACCACTGGAGGCTTATAGACTGGATTTGTATACCCTACTGCAGGTTTAGGCGTTACGGGTTATATCCCCTTACATTGGATCTCTTTTTCACTTTTCTGTTCTTCCATATCATATCCTCGAATAATCGCCAGCGATCTAGAATCTCTTTTCTTTTTTGGAATTTGTTCTCCTCCTATTCTGCTGCTAATAAGATGGGCATATTTTCTAGCATGTTTCTGTTATGGGAGCCCTGCTCTGGCCAGGAGCAGGACATCACCCCCTTCCTTTGTTTCCAATACCCATGTGTGTGATATTTATCTATCCTGTCACAATACAGTGGCAGGACTCTATGCATGTGTTTTATTGGAGTTTCTTCCCCCCTAATGTTTTGCGCGTCCCTGATGCTTCACTTAGATTTTACTGCTATGCTGCGAACGCTGCTGCTTGTTGCACAGAAATACAGATCAAGCCACTTTTTCCCCCACCCCTTTTTATTTTTTTACTCTTTGTTTTCACACACACTGCTAACTCATCCACCTTCCTTCCTTTTTTACCACAAAAGGCAGCAAGAGAAAATATACAAAAATAAATTACTACAATCCAGGCCCATTCCATATACCAAGCCACTAGTTCTTTTCCTTATATCCTTGTAATACCACCGTCCCAGATTTTTTAATATGCTGAGGTTCCCATTTTTTTATCGTCATAAAAGAATGTTTGTGTTGAAAAAGATAATGGGGATAATGGGGAGAGGGTATAGACGGTCCTGGGACAAGAAGTCAAACCAGCAAGGGAAAATGAATGGGAAGATCAAGGTGGCAGAAATAATGAAGAGGCAGGGCAAGAAAGAAATCAAGGAGAGGAGGCAGTGAGAAACTCATCCCCGCCAAAAGAGGCAGTGAGGAGGGATAGACCAAGAAATAGACGAGATTTAATAGTGGTAGTGCAAGATCAGAAGAATACTAAAACAAGGGGTAGAAAACAAAATAGACTTGCAGATGCCTCTTATACATAAAGGAGTAGGGATAACGCAAGTATGGGATGCCCTACGAAGGATATACCCAGATACCCCTGACTACATTCTTTAATGCAGTGTACGATGGGTGATGAGGACCCAGTTAGGTTTATTCTTAAGTTACAGGCAATGTAGAGAGTTGAGACAGGAGGGCAATAGGACCATTTTGTACCATTTTTCTATTTTATTATAAAGAGGGGATTGCCAAAAGAGGTGCAGAAGGCATTAGAGAAAATTGTGGGAGTTGAAGCCAAAGGGTGGCCAGAGATATAAAGTATAATAGTCCACCATTTTAAGAGAATCAAGGCGGGGGACAGGGAGACAGCCCAGAAGCGGCAAACGGATGAGACAAAACTAGTGGAAAAGAAACTAAATAAGGTTGCCATCCAAGCGCCAGTTTCGGCACCGGCTCAGCGGGAAAGGACAGGAGACACTGAACAAATTGCGTATGCCACAATTGCGGCACTATGGTGCAAAGGAGGACATGGACTATGGGGTTGGCGGGGACTGTACCCCAACCCACAGTGGCAGTATGAAGGAGCACTAAGGGCAAGAGGAGGATTTCGAGGAGCAGGAGGCTTTGGGGGGGATAGTGCCCCGTGGAGGAGGATTGGGAACATCACAGTGCTGGTATTGCGAGAGATGGGGGCATTTCGCAATAGAATTCAGGAACAGGCCTGGGATGGGATTTAATTATGGGCCATCACCTTCCGGGCAGGGATTCCAGGGGCCTCAAGGAATGGGACAAAATCAATTTGGGCGAGGGGGTCAAAATCAGTTCCCTTGGACAGGCAAGGGCAACATGGGCAACAACCACAGCAGGGTGAAGGAACATAGTTTAACAGGATGGCAGGAGGAAGAGGTGCCCCATTCCAAGGAGTGACAATGGCGGGGGTGGCCCTTTTTCATTCCCCGGGACAAATGCATATTCTGATTAGGACAGCCCACAGAGAGCACTCGCGTGTCCAATCCTATTGACATCCTTGCACCGTGAAGAGGAGCGCTTGGCGGAGGCAGAAATAGGAAACAAGCAATTTATATTTATGGTAGATGCAGGTGCAACTAAATCATGCTGTACAAAGGTATGGTGAGCTTACACTTTGAGTGCGCCACAAATAGTTTCATGTCAGTTATAGACAAAAAAAGAGGAATTCTCATAAGTAGAGAGTAGTCTTAGGAAGTGTTTGCGATTTCTTTATTTGAAGATTTGTGGAGCCTTTAGTGGATGACATGTGTTTCGGCAAAGTAACTTGCCTTTTTCAAATCCAGGCTAAATAATAGCATAACATGAATAAAGGAAAAAATGAAAACATAAAGCATAGTAAATCTCTTGATAAACTGATACATAGATAGCTGTCATACAGACATTGAAATAATAGGCAGTGCTCAAATTTGAAGAGTGGATGATTCTGGATGGTGCCCAGTAGTTTAGCCCGTGCCTATACCCAGTTGAGTGGAAGGGAATAGGGAGGGAAGAGTAGATCCGGAGGCAATATCATGAGTAAAGATCAGAATAGTGCGCCGTGATGGGGCTCACAAAATAAAGGGAGAAGTACTATTTTGGGTGGAAGTGGTGGTTTAAAGAGATGAACAGACAAAGCTAGAGAACTTCATAAAGGTACTAGCTAGTCATCAAAAAGTGATTAAGAGGACGGAACACTATAAGGTTATTTGATTACTAAATGGTCTCTTACCCTTGCTCGCTTGCACGAATGAAAGCATAATGCAGATTAATGGTAAGTCATGGGCTCAATCTATCCTGTATATGAGAAAAAAACAGTATATGAGAGTTTATTATGTGAGGTACTTATACATTTTCAGATAATTACATTTTTGCAAAAAAGCTACCGACTATGCCTTTAATGAGTCTTAGAACAATCTTTTAGGGAGCCAATTGTTCTATTATCTTGTTTGCCAATTACATATTATATTTTACATATTATATTTACCATTTTAGTGCTGTCATTTAGTATAAACAGCGTTAGCATAGTATTTGAAATTGAAAAATAATCTTGACTGCATTCACGCCCGCACGTTGTGCCGCATGTGCCTGAATTATGGTGAGTTCGAAAAATATTGGCCCCCCCATATCCGGGTGGGTTTGCAGATTCGCGCTTACCTCATGCAGATCTGTCTCCTGCTAACGGAGTAGTCCGCGTTCGAATCACCTTCCAATGTAAAAAAGGGAATTTGGTTAAAAGAAATTAGTCCTTCCGCAGTTTCTACTGCGGCGGCCATACCTTGGGCTTGAAAAACATAGGGCCGATTATAATTGCAGAAAATGAGCCCAACTCGCGCTAGTATTGCGAGTGAAAACGTGACTTAGGGTGAGTGGCAAGAACTTGTCCTTCGCCTGTGCCTATTACTATGCTATTAACATTAGCAGGTATTTTTGAAATTTAAACTCCACTAGAATGTAATACACACCAACTTTAGTATAGCCTCCTAGGGTGGCTCCCAAAATGTTTGTTTATGTAAGAATATTCATTACGAGGTTACGAATAGGTTAGGGGCAAAGCATTATGGTTGCTGTAGTTCTACCGGTTCTGATGAAAGTGCTAGCCATGTTTCTGTCTGGTGCATTTTAGAAGTTAAGTCATGATATGAAAAAACTATTTGATCTTTGATCTTGATCGAGAAAGAGAGAACATTAATTTTCATACACTATCATATTTAAAAAACATAAGAATAATGACAGTATATACATCACATTTATAGAAAATGAACCATTTCATTGTCCGTGCTCAATCCGAGTTCTACAGTTCGGTAAAGTGAAATTAGTCTGGCTTCTGCTCTAATGAGATGTAGTTCGTGGTTACCACCTATTCTGTTAATCTGTATTTTTTGTAAACCGATAAACTTGATGTCCCGTTTATTATCCATCTGATGGTTGGTTTGCCAATGTTGTGACAAAGGTAGGCTACTGTCCTGGTTACTCATTGCTGAGATGTGTTCTTGTGTACGTATTCTTAATTTGCGTATTGTGCTTCCAATGTAAATTCGTTGACCGGTACATCCCATTGCATAGACAACGTATTTAGAGCGGCAGTTAATTTGTTCTTTGATTATTGTTTTTATCCCATTATTATCTGTGAATATGGTTGTTTCGGCTACTGCATGCTTGCACATGGTACAAAAACCACATTTACGGGAAACCGGGTTACGGTTGTTGTAGCCAGGTGATTGTTGGTTTTGCTCCAATATCCGGTAGTAAAGAAGGACTGCGCGGAAGGACTAATTTCTTTTAACCAAATTCCCTTTTTTACATTGGAAGGTGATTCGAACGCGGACTACTTAGTTAGCAGGAGACAGATCTGCATGAGGTAAGCGTGAATCTGCAAACCCACCTGGATATGGGTGGGCCAATATTTTTCTAACTCACCATAATTTCAACACACGCGGCACAACTTGCGTGCGTGAATGCAGTCAAGATTATTTTTCAATTTCAAATACTATGTTAAAGCTGTTTATACTAAACGACAACACTAAAATGGTAAATGTAACTTGTAATTGGCAAACAAGATAATAGAACAATTGGCTTCCTAAAAGATTGTTCTAAGACTCATTAAAGGCATAGTAGCTTTTTTGCTAAAATGTAATTATCTGAAAATGTTTGAGCACCTCACTTAATAAACTCGCATATACAGGTTTTTTCTCATATACAGGTGGGATTGAGCCCATGATATACCATTAATCTGCATTATGCTTTCATTCGCGCAAGCGAGCAAGGGTAAGAGACAATTTAGTAATCAAATAACCTTATAGTGTTCCGTCCTCTTAATCACTTTTTGATGACTAGCTAGTCCCTTTATGAAGCACTCTAGCTTTGTCTGTTCATCTCTTTAAACCACCACTACCACCCAAAATAGTACTTCTCTCTTTTTATTTTGTGAGCCCCATCACGGTGCACTATTCTGATCTTTACTCATGATATTGCCTCCGGATCCACTCTTCCCTCCCTATTCCCTCCCCCTCAACTGGGTCTAGGCACAGGCTAAACTACTGGGCACCATCCACAATCATCCACTCTTCAAATTTGAGCACTACCTATTATTTCAATGTCTGTATGACAGCTATCTATGTATCAGTTTACCAAGAGATTTACTATGCTTTATGTTTTCATTTTTTCCTTTGTTCATGTTATGCTATTATTTAGCCTGGATTTGAAAAAAGCAAGTTACTTTGCCGAAACACATGTCATCCACTAAAGGCTCCACAAATCTTCAAATAAAGAAATTGCAAACACTACCTAAGACAACTCTCTACTTGTGCGAATTCCTCTTTTTTTGTCTAAGTGACCTGAAACTATTTGTGGCGCACTCAAAGTGTAAGCTCACCATACCTTTGTACAGCCTGAACAACGGAGTAGAGAGTCTCTTTGTCTTCGTAGACGCTTACACCTGTGCTACAAAGTATTAATACACAGTTCCTCTAATCAAGACTTCTCACTTCTTTGTAATAAACATATAACTTGGTCCCGAGGTATAACCACCAAAGGTGTCAACCAAAAAGTCCCTCACCAATAGTCAACTAAATCATGCATTATGTAGGGGAACTTTCGATGCTCAGGTAAAACTAACACACAGGGTTTCTCTGGGGCTAGTTCTACGGTTCCATACACTGCGGAGCTGGATATAAAAGTGGGGGGAAGGTAGTACGAGCCCCCTTGTTATATTTAGAGAGTTCCCCTGTTAACTTGTTTGGTAGGGCTCTGCTCAGTAAACTATATGTAACTATATCATTCACAGATCAAGAGGTAGTGTGTTCCACTCCAGGGATGTGTGTATCTCAAGCAATGGTAATAATCAATGCAATGGCAAGGGAGTCGGTAGTCGGTGTGGTTCCTGTGGTCCCAGACATATTTGTCTATTGTATCAAGGTACTAGCAAAAGCAGTGCCTCAAATGGCGACAACATGTTGGCGAGTGCCCTCAGATTTTATTTTCCGACCCATGGTGCCACCCGAGATGGTGGCAGGGACAAAATTGTCATTAGATTTGCAAGGACTAGTAGTGTCAGACAAAAGAGTAGTCCTGATTGGAACAGACCAGGACGGGTGCGAGTGGCGCACAGTACTATGTGTAGACCCGACACTACAATTGAATGAAATGACTGTTGAGGAGTTATTTGAGGACAGTGAGCAAAATGGGGATATCATTTTGGATTCTGCATACCCTGTGATATCATGGTTCATTATAGGAAGGTACAGTGCCCTCTGATGGCAGTGGTGACCCTGTCTTCATTTTTTGAGGAGAACATGCGATATGTGCCAGCACAATTATGGACTGTTAATCCACATGATGTTGGGTTACTGAGAAATGTGACCCCAGTACAGATTACATTGAAGTCAGGAACAGTACTCCCGAGGGTGCAGCAGTACCTGTTGTCAAGGGAAGCAGAGGAAGGGATAAAAGGCACTATTCAGGCTCTATTAGATCAATGGATGATTGTGCCATCCACGTCCCCGTGTAATACGGCCATATAACCAGTCAAGAAAGCAACAGGGAGTAGTTGGAGGATGATCCAGGATCTACGTCCTCTTAATGACATGGTGCAGAAGGAGTTTCCGGTAGTCCCAAATCCAGCAAAAATCCTATGTAGCATTCCCAGGACAGCGACATACTTCACAGTGGTGAATCTGAAGAATGTGTTCTTCTCAATATCACTTCACCCTGATTCATGGTATCTCACTGCGTTTCTCACATGGTATCTCACATGGTCAACAGCGCTTTGATCACACAAGATTGCATCAAGGGTACTGTGAAAGTCCAAGTATTCAATAGAGTACTGAATGTCGACTTGGGACATATTCAGGTGCCTAGCACAATCATCCAGTATGTGGATGATCTGCTGGTATGTAGTGAAAATGAACAACAGTGCAGGAGGGATTTTATTGCATTATTGCAATTGCTGGCTCACAGAGGGTACACGGCAGATAAAAAGGAGCTATAGTACTGCCAACAGGAGGTACTAAACTTGGGGAAACTTATTTTTGCAAACAGGAAATAAATATTACCAGATAGGGTGGAGGCAGTACGCGCCACCCCTAGGCCCAGTACTGTTGAGGAAATGCAGCAGTTTTTGGGCTTATGTAATTATTGTAAGGCATGGATCCTAGACTACGAAGCCTATACAAGGCCGCTGTTAAAAAGCCCCAGGGAAGGGAAGAAGGCAAAAAATGGTAAATTGGAATGGACTGAAGAAATTAATAGATCATTTGAGGACTTGAAGGAAGCGATTTGCACAGCCCCTTTTTAGCAACTCCGGATTGTACACAGGAGTTTTATTTATTTTCCCACTCTGATGGACGGCTCATGACAGCAGTATTGACCCAAAAGAGCACAATGGGCCACACGTTATTGGCTTATTATAGTGGGACGCTCGACTCAATCATGCAGGGACAGTTTGCGCGTGAACAAGCACTCGGAGTGGCTGCATTTGCGATAGAGAAAAGTTCCATGAATGTCATGGGGTGCTCTGTTACCTTGTTTGTGGAACATTCACTATTTGCCATTTTGGAAAAATCTAAATCGACCTTGACAACTCAGAGATCCTCTGCATATGAGATTATAATATCTGAACCTCATATTCATATAGTAAGGTGTAGGAAGGTGAATCCCGCCACATTTTTGCCTGAGGCATTGACTGATGATGACCTGAAAATTCATATCTGTGCTACATACGAGGGTGAAGACGAGGGTAAATCTAAAGCTAGAGACAGTGCATAGACAGAAGGAGAGACACTATACGAATTGACCAGGAGACAGGACAGGGGTATACAGGGGTGGCAGTGGTGGCAGTGGTGCGTGATAAAGGGGGGAGCATGAAGTTCTGATCATGAAAAGATTACCTCTGCATTATTCAGCTCAGGCAGCAGTACTTGTTGCTCTCATTGAGGCATTGAGAGCCTCTCGAGGGCAGTGTGTCACCATCTACTATGACTCTGCATATGTCACAACAACAGTGCATGCAGGTCTTTCTCGGTGGTAGAGGAGAGGGTTTCAGATGGCAAATGGCTCTCCGGGACAGCACGCAAGGCTGTTGGAAGAACTGATTGAAGCCTTATCATGGCCCTCTGCTGTAACAGTGATCAAATGCGCTGCCCATACTAATGCCACGGATGAAATCTCTAAGGGCAATGTGGCTACAGACCAGGGGCCAAGTTGGCAGCCTATCTCCCTGATACAATGTTAACTAAGTTTATAGTGACCACCCCTGTAGAAAGCGAGACCACAGTTCCATACAGATCATTGCCTATATCACAGATTATAGAGTTGCAAGGAAAAGTGCCTGAGGAGGAAAAGGAGCTATTGTTGCGGAGGGGATGCAGTCTCCCACTGATCTATCGTGGAGGCAGGAGAGTTCTGGGAAGGTGGTGATGCCCCAAGAATTACTCTCTGTGGCATTTGAGCAACTACATTTCCCCTTCCACAGCTACAAACAACATATTGTGGCAGATACTCAGGAGGTCTGGTTTGTGCCAAACCGCCAGGAGAGCATTTAAAAAAAAAAAAAGCAATACATTGTCTGACATGTCAATGTTTCAGCACAGGGATGACCTTACGGATATTAAGTAATACTTTACCTCGCCATATAGGGCCATTCCGTGAACTGCATATAGATTATACAGATATGGGGCACAGGGGCAATGGATATTGGTATCTTATTGTGGTGGTTTGCCCCTTTTCATAAAACTTTATTTTTCCTGATGTTCATAACATGTTAATACATACTTTATAAACACAGAGTATATTACTTATGAGCTTATATTACATGTAGGTTGCATCATTGCTGTTTGCATGTGCCATCGGCCTCCGCCACCGTCAAGGGCCCATCTTGACTGCTCGCTAGGTAGCGGCGAAATGGGGCCTTATGTTTTTGTGGCCCAACATATGAAATGTAACTCTCCTCACATTCATTGATATATGCCAGGTCTTTAAACCATGTCTGAACCGAAGGGGCCACCCCTGCCTTCCAGTTTCTAAGGATATTTCGATTAGCGACTGCACCCGCAACTTTGAACAGCCTGCGTGTCTTGATGGATACCTTACCAATGTCGCCTAGAAGATATTTCAATGGAGTGGCGGGAATGTGAGTTTCCAGTATAGTGATAAGAATGTCAACTACCCCCGCCCAGAAATGGAAAATGGCTGGGCAATCCCAGTACAGTGGAACAAGTTGGCATCTGGAGCTTTGCACTTTGGGCAGAGTGCCGGCATCTTCTGGTTGATTTTCGCCATTTTCTTGGGGGTGAAGTATAGGTGATTGAGAATTTTGAATTGAATCAGTCTGAGGTTTTAGTGAGTTGGCAGTATCGCGACCATTGCGTATCGTCTATTGTCTTTTCCTAGGTCACACTCCCGTTTTGATTTAATTACATTTACTGATGGGGAATGGGACTTTGTCACTCTGTACAACACAGATGTGCCACCCTTGACCCCGATTTGGGCTATGATAACCAATGTGAACAGGTGGGCAGTTGGTTCTAACGGGAATGCGGGCCATCTGTGCTTGAACGCAAATTCAAACGATGGTATTGCAATGTGATGATGGGTCAGCGCCCTATTTTTCCCTGTACCTCGTCCAATGTTACAAATGTTTTGTTAAGGAACATATCCCCCACAGTTAGTTGCTTTTGGGGATCCCAGGTTCTTTGTAGTGTTGTGTCAAATGTGGGGGCAATATCGGGGTAATGCCAAAGATAAGATGTGGCGCTATGTGGTTCTGTGCTACCCACCCTCTGAAATAGTCTGGACCATGCACGTATGCTGCAGGCGACTGGATCAACCTCTGTAGTCTTGCTATAAGTCCTAGTGAAAATCAAGGAGCATATGTCTGTGGGAGGGACTGCATATTTCTCCACCTGTATGTGGGTGTATTTTTCAGTGTTGTTAAATCAATATCTTGTGAATTGTGCTTGTGCAGCATTGTAGTATAATTCAAATCGGGGGCAGCCAGTGCACAATTTAGCCCAGCTCATTCTGATGCTATCTACCGCAGCCTAACCAAAAAAGCTTTACTTGTCCAGATTGGGATGTTACTGAAGAGATACAGTAGTTTTGGTACCACTACCATTTTCAGCAAGCCTATACGGCCATAGACTGAGATCGGTAGTTTGTTTCAAATTTTCAGTTTGGTTTCCAACCACGAGATGTATGGTTCATAGTTTGCTGCGTATAGTGTGCCAGTCCGTGGCCACTACAATACCTAAATACCGAGAGGAGCATGGGGACCATCTAAGGCCTGCCATGGCAACCAACCGTACAGTCCCCTGTGTCAGTGGGATAATTTTGGATTTGGCCGAGGTGACTCTATATCTGGAATATTTGGAAAATGCCTTTATATCTGACATAACCGGGGTTAAGTTGCTTTGCGGGTCTCTAATATATAACCGGGTATCATCTGTGTATAACAAAATCAATTGAGGGGGACTGCGTATCCGAAAACCTCAGCCTGTAGGCCTGTGACTTTAATGCTGCCATGCCTTCTATAGTAAGGGCAAACATAAGGGGGGGACAATGGGCAACCCTGGCACGTGCCTCTGTGTAGTGTGAATCTGGGTGGAAGGGTGTGGTTAGTTTTGACTCTGGCACTTGGGTCCTTATATAGGAGGTGTATAAAATCTTGGAACCGGGTTCCGAACCCCAGCCGTCCAGCACAGCGTACATGTACTTCCACGATACTGATCAAACGCTTTCTCAGCGTTGAGGGAAATCGTTATCACTTTGGACTTGGGGTCTAGTTGGGATATTATGGCGAATAGCCTGCATAAGTTTAAAGAAGTGGACCTAGTGTGGATGAATCCTGATTGGTCGGGGACGGTATACCAGTTGGGTCATGTGGGGTAATAGTCTGTTCGCAATGACCTTGGTGAATACTTTAGTGTCAGTGTTTATCAGCGATAAGGGGCGATAGGATGTGGCCTCGTGTGGGGGTTTGTTTGGTTTGAGTAGGACTGTGATGACTGCTTCCCTCACTGACATGGGGGAGTGTTCCAGTAGACAATGCTTCCTCCCACACCGCCAATAATTTGGGGGCCAGTTCTGACCTGTAGCACTTGTAGAAGTCTAACGGGAGACCGTCTGGTCTGGGGGCTTTCCTTGCCGTGAGATCTTTTATCCCCTGCCCAATTTCCTCAAGTGTTAAGGGTGAACCAGTAATTCCCCGGCCACTTGATCACTAATCAATGTATTCATCTAGCTCGCCTGTTAATACCTGGTCCGAGTTGGTGTATAGGGATGAGTAAAATTCTAAGAAAACGTTGTTGATCGCCCGGGCCTCCGTGTGGGTTGTTCCATCCCCGACGATGATATATACTAATGGGCTTGACTTTGTGTGCTGCTTTAATTAATTTGTTGAGTGTCTTACTAGCCTTGTCCCCCTCACCCTTTTCTCCTGGCCCTTGCTGGATGATTAATATATAGTATTTCCCGATCTGCCAGACTCCTGAATTCCTCCAATCGCACCTATAAGGGCACGAGGGTATCCTGCCCAGATGACAGTGCATGTGCTTTTTCCAGGGAGTGTAGATTCAGTTCAATTCGCGGCAGTTCCGTTCTTATCGCCCGCAATGTTCCATGCGCCAGTGACAGTAAATGGCTCTGCAACCAGACCTTGAATGATTCCCACACTATGGCCATGGAACCCACTGAGCCCTCATTTTGGCCAAAACATTCTGTAATGTCTGTCCTTAGAGGTTCTATTATTGCATTGTCTTGTAGCAGAGCCAGCGGCATCCGCCAGAGATGGGTGCCTTGCTCAACGCCGGCCATGCCCACCTCAGCAACACCAGCGAGAGATCAGAAATCGTACGTGGGAGGATGACAGTCTTTTATGGTGGAAATATATTCAGGCGAACACAGCCAGAAGTCCGTGTGAGCTTGAGTTATGAGCAGGGGAGTTATTTATTTTTTTAAAACTTTTATTTTTGTTGGCAGAGCCATAGAGCATACACATACATCAGAGCAGTCAAAACATTTGATACATGTAAAATATGTATACAGGGCTATACAGAGACAATAGGACAACAGTAGTTGATAAAAGGTATAACACGGAGCAACAAGTTCCTAAGCACTTGAAGGAGAAGCCTGGATGGAATCATCCCCTGTGGAAGTATCATCTAAGCTATTCAGGTAGCTGTTGAAGGCAGACAATATATTTTTGGGACGGGAGCGAGCAGGAAGCATACCAAGAAACTCTTCTTCACAGTTTCGGGACCATGTAAGTAAATTTAACCATTTCTGGAATGAAGTGGGGGTGGAGCACTTCCAATTCTGCAAAATACACTTTTTGGCTACTATACAGCTAACATTCAAGAACTTACCCATACTTTTAGCGCCTTCAGTCTGCCATATCCCAAACAGAACCCGCAATGGGTTGGGGTCAACCACAGTCAGTGATTTCAGATAATGTTTCCGTGATCTTGCCCCAGAATGCAGCTAGTCCCGGGCAGTCCCAGAACATGTGTAAATGGCCAGCACCCTCCGCACCACAGTGAGGGCAGAGCGGTGGGTCAGAGCGCGCAAACCCAGTAATCCTGCGCGGGGTGTAGTACAGCCTGTTAAGTCATTTGTACTGTATGGTACGATAGCGAGAGTTTATGGAAACCCTGTTGGTATGGGAGCACATCTTCTCCCACAGTTGGTCAGTGAGTTCCAACTCCAGCTCGGACGCCGAGTCGTCCCGGGCCTTGGAGGGCTGGGGGTCGGGGGGCGATAGTCAACAAGAGCTTATATAGTGAGGAAACCACCCCACGGGCGCCACCCGAATTGGCGATGTAGGCGATCCCAGGGGAGTCCGGGGGTTCATTGGGGAAGTCAGGCCATGCATTTCGGAAGGCGGCTTGAAGTCTATAAAACTGTAGGGTTTCCAGTGCGGAACCCGAGTGACCCGGCCTCCACGTTTGTGGCGTTATAAATTGCCCCTCTGGGTAGAAATCAGTTATACCCCAGGGCCTCCCAGTGTCGCACCGGAGCGGTATCATATGTGGGTTCCAGCCCGGGAAAAATCGCCAGGCGGGGTGCCACTTATAGTATGGATGTTGTTCGGCACACGTCTCGAATATACGACCCCAGGCTTGCACAGTGGATCGTACCGGGTCAATGGGCGAATCCGGTTCATACTGCTGGTGTATAATTAAAGACATTACATTGGTGCCTGCTGCTGCCGCCAGTGTCTCCAGCTTGACATGGGGACGAGATGGAGGCCCAGGATACCAGTAGGAGGCGAACTGCGCCTGTGCTGCGATCCAGCACCGTAGCATATCAGGGGTGGTGAAACCCCCTCTATCGTAGGGGAGTGTCATGTCTGACCATTTTTTACGCACAGTAACAGAGTGCCATAGGAATTGAGCGTACAGTTTGTGTAGGTTGGTAAAGTATCTCTTTCCGGGCCAGATAGGCACATTGCTGAATATGTACAGCAACTTGGGAAGTAAAATCATCTTTACCAGTGAAAGTCTCCCGGCCAGTGATAGTGGAAGGGAGCACCAGTGCGCCAATTTGGCCTCGGGCTGCTCCGCTGCAGCCAGGTAATTGTCTGCTAGTAATGTGTCTTTGGTCAGGGACACCTAGACTCCCAGATACTTGATCCCATCCGGGGACCAGTGAAGCAGGTACTCAGTGGCGGGCTGCAGCGTGGAGCTGGTGAGGGGGAAGATCTCGGATTTAGTATAGTTTATAGTGAACCCGGAGTGTGTGCCTAAACGGGTAATATCGCGTAAGATTGGGTCAAGATGAACAGAAGGGTCTCTTATAAACAATATCACGTCATCTGCATAAAGCGAAATAATTTCGGGGGAATCTTTCAGCCGTATCCCTTTACGTGAGTGTCGTTCCCTGACATAGTCCGCCATTGGCTCTATTGCCAGGGCGAACAGGATTGGAGAAAACGGGCACCCCTGTCGGGTACCTCTAAAGAGAGGGATCGGGCTCGACGTCTGGGAGTTGACACGAACCCTGGCCACCGGGGAGGTGTACAATAACTTAATGTATGCAATCATGTTAGGCCCTATGCCCATAGTTTCCAACACCAGCCACATATACTTCCAGGACACCATGTCGCATGCCTTCTGGGCATCGAGCGTGACCGCGACTGTGCTAGCATCTTGGTCGATACGCGACATGACATTAAGTAACCTTCTAATATTGGGGGATGTGGATCTCCGAGGCACGAAGCCTGACTGGTCGTCGTGGACCATATCTGACATGACCGGAAGGAAGCGGTTGGCAATTACTTTGGCGAAGATCTTGGTGTCCAAGTTCATTAACGAGAGGGGCCTATATGATCTGCACTCATCGCTAGGCTTACCGGGCTTAAGTAGAACCGTTATGACGGCCTCGTGTAGTGTTGGAGGAAGGGACCCTAGCCGGAGTGACTCGTTCCACACTTCAAGTAGTTTGGGGGCTAGTATAGCCATGTGTTCCTTGTAGAACTCTGCAGTCAGCCCGTCAGGGCCTGGTGCCTTTCCCTTAGGGAACTTGGATATGGCTTCAACTATTTCGTCTAGCAGGATGGGGGAGTCCAGCTGGTCTCTGGTTACAGGGGAGATATAAGTTGTGGGTATCTGCTCAAGGAGGTCTCGCATATGGGAATCAGAGTGCTCGGGGGGTTGAGAGTATAGTTCTGAGTAGAAGTCCACCGTACTGCCCCCTGGCTATCCTTGACACAAGGGATTTGAGTTTGGCCCCACTCACCCCTGGCCAAGGCAACGTTTTACTGGGTCTATCCCCCTCTCTGTATTTCTGCGCAGCTTGTGGACGGCTGAAGTACTGAACTTCTCTAGTGGCCTGTTCATTAAAGAATTGTAGTTCTTTGCTAATTTGGGAAAGAGTGGCAGGGTCAGCTGAGGTTGGGTGAGCCCTCTCTAGTTCGCGCAGTTTGGCTTCGGAGCGGCCAAGAGCTGCTCTTATAGTCTTAAGGACCCCCGCCTTCCTAGATATGGACATCCCCCTGATAAAGGCTTTGAAAGCATCCCAACGGACGCCTATAGAGGTGGACTGAGGTGTATTAAGCTCGAAATAGGACTGGATATCAGCAAGAATGTCTGCCTTGGATACAATGTCCTGTAGGGCGGAAGACTTGAATCGCCATGTGTTGATGTTAGGGGTAGTTGCTCCCAGTTCTAAGGACATCAAGATTGTTGAATTATCCGATAGGGTGCGAGCCAGTATTTGTGTTTCCACCACTCTCCCCAGCATGGTGTTTGACAGAAAGAACATGTCAATTCTGGACGAGCTGTCATGTACTGAGGAGTAGTGAGTGTACTTGCGCGTTTGTGGGTGCAATACCCGCCACGCGTCTCGGATATCAAGTGTTGTGCTGTGTGCCAGGAGTCTACGCGCCGTGCCAGATAGCGGTCTGGGAGCTGTGCCTCTTCTGTCCAGTATACTGTCTAATATGAAATTCATATCCCCCCAGATGATCTGCACTCCCACATAGCCCAGCAATATAGATACTAGCTGGTCGACAAAGTCAGGGGAGTCCACATTAGGGCCATAGGTGTTCACCAATAAATATTCTGTGTTAGCTAATGCACAGTGCAATATAATGTATCTTCCCTCAGGGTCTATATAGCTCTTGTGGAGTAAGAACTTAATTGATTTGTGAATCATCGTCAACACCCCTCTGGCCCGAGTTGAGCATGAGGTGGAATATCTGTGAGGACCCCATGATGGTGCAATACACTTAGTCAGAGGGCCCTTCGAGTGCGTTTCCTGCAACAGTAATATTTTGCAACCGTGTCTATTGGCATAAGTCATGATTTTACGAGCCTTGGTGTAATTACTTAAGCCCCGAATGTTCCAGGACATCACTGTCGTGGGCATTTTAAGAGTCTAAGGGACATCCCACCATTGTCGTCGTAGCTTACAAATAGGGCGAGGTGCGCCCCAGTGCGGGCACCCCGATGTCGTGTAGTCTGCCAATCTGCCTCTGCCTTTTGCAATAACATTTCCCCAATCCCCAACTCACTCACTGCCCACCCCCAACTTGCAGTGCAGATCCCCCCACCCCCAATGCAGGTGACACCAATAGGACCGACACTCACGGAGAAGTAGAGGTTGGAGGGCAAAATACAACAGCGATATGCCCCTTTCAAGGCCCAACCGGGGCCAACAAGCAGAAACATCCAACAAAACATGAGCATTGCAATTGCAGTGAGGTGTGCTGTTGCCGTGTGGTCGGCTGTTTGAACGTGATGTAGGACAGCGTGAGCTGTCAGAGACAGGTTCCTGTGGTAAACGGACCCAGTGTCAGGCCCCTGAAGTCAGTAGGTTATTGAAAGCAAGAAGGGACTGAAGAAGAGACTCGGGCTCATGGCCAGCTCCACGCCCTGGGAGGGAAACTGAGGTCAATGTCCATAGTACAAGGGCTGCGCCATAGCCTGGATGGATGTGGTAGGGGCCGAGTTCGCTGAATTTGCAGTAAATCATTGCCATCGACGCATTCAGAGTCAAGGATTAGTTGATGAGTTAGGCCTCGTCAGGCTGGCTCGTATTTGGTTAATCATCGTTGGCGCGGTCATCCGCTGGATTATGAAGTGGAATGTGCGCTTCAATCAATTTCACCGCCTCGTCCGGGACAGTAAAGAAGTACAGTTTGCCATTGTGAGTGATTTTGAGTCGTGCTGGGAATAGGATGGCATACGGGACACTGCATTCCCTAAGCAGTTTCTTGATCCCGAGGAATTGGCGCCTCTCCTGTTGTACCGCAATTGAAAAATCTGGGAAAATCCTGATGGTATGGGACTCGAGTTGCAGGTCACCCTTTTAAGAATCCTGGCGATGATGGGCCTTGGGATGTCGCCTGTTTTGGGGCGCGGTGACCACGCTCGGTGGGTGCGTTCAACTGTGAAATAAGATGAAAGGACCGGATTACCTAGCAGTGCTTTGAGTAAGGATTTGACGGCATCCTCCATGCGCTCCTTCAGAGCGTTCTCAGGGACCCCAATAATACGCAGGTTGTTCCTGCGAGAGCGCAATTCCAAGTCGTCGCACTTTGCTTTCACACTCTTGTTGTAAATAGCGTCACGAGAACGCTGCGTACCTGTTCGTCCGGTTGGGTTCCTTGGTGATGAGGCCAGGCTGTCAGATGATCCGGATAGACGTGACTGATGGCGCGGGGAACCAGCCCAACACCAGCCCAAATGGAACCGGATTGGAGGTGAGCCGGCTCCCAACGCCACGGGTTGGCTCACCCCTGATTGAGTGGCGTCAGGACAGTGCAAGCACTGGCAGGGGGAGCCTCTGAGTAGATGGTCCGGGGTCCTAGTAGGATTCCGACGGAAGGCAGGTCCGGGGACTGGAAGCAGAAAGGTCCCTCCAGGGACGAAGACAAGGAAGCAAGAAGAGCATGCTGGTAAGGAGAGGAGCACGGAACTTGTGGGGGTAGACTCAGAGCGAATAGAAAACAGGAAGGACTGAGCTGGGACCAGAACCAAGGAGGGCGAGCGGAACCTCTGGAGCAGGAAGGAAGGAGGGAGAAGGAGTGAGACAGGAGATGGTGGAAGACAGGGGGTCCCCCAGGCAGAACAAGGGAAGGTGGAAGGCAACAGGCAACGGGGATACAACGCAAGGCAGCAAAGACACGATCCGAACAAACCGCGTTGAGACGCGGTTTGGAAAAGGATCAGGGCTCCTTAAATAGGCCCGCCAGCACCTGGGAGGCTTGCAACGCAAGCCGTGCCGTCTCCCAGGCATCGGACACCCCACAACGAGGCTTGAGCCGCATACCCTCCAGAATCGAGCATCCTGCGCACTGCGCATGCGCGAAGAGCGGAGAGCGGGCACCCGCGCAAAGTAGTGCGCGTAGGAGACCCGGAAGCGCCCGGGACCCAGGACACCCCCGGACCCCGAAGCCGAAAACGAGGATACAGCCTCCAGGACTGGGAGCGCCGTAGCGGGTAAGGAGACCCCAGGACGGGGGGCGTGACAACTCTTCATGTTGCGTGATAAGGAGGCAACTGTGTTCTGCAGCACATGAATTTCATCTTCATTCGTTGATATCCTATTTCCGTCATCAGTGATTCTGGTCCCCGCTTGATCCACTCATGTTTTTAGGGAGGTGACATTGGCATTGATGTCGTCCAACTTTTCATGAAAGGATGCAAAGTTTTTTGCCATGGATTCGATAAGCGTAGTCAAATCGGGGGACATTGCACAGGGGTGGGGGTTGGCCTCAGGTTCCTCCTGCAGGGATGATGTGCGTCCTGCCTCCGCTCTCGGGACGGTCTTGGTGAATGTATCCATGGCTCCCCCCCCTTAGAGTTCCCTCTAGATCTGTTTGACATTGCTGGTATGTCCTTGGACGAGGCAGGGGCCCACAGGCGCAGATGATCAAGGGTCCGAGGTATTGAAGGAAAGTAGGCCCCACACCTGTGTCAGCGGTGTGAGCAGGCTCTGTGGCAACAGAGGATGAAAGGAGGCCGAAGCCGGATGGAGAGCGTTGGGCCACTCGGGGGCCAAAAGGGGGAGGTCGCCAACCCACGACGGCAGGAAGCCATCCGGTAAACTGCAGTGATTATGTTGTAAGGGCCCACTCCTTTGTTAGGATGGGAGGCGCTGTGTAAACTCAGCCCAGGCGGTCTCGTTCCACCTGGGGCCCAGTGACTGCAGAGAGGGGGGGGGAATACAGGGCAAGCATTCATAGGGGCCCCTCAATTGTAGGTGATCAGCAGCAAGGGGAGGGCTACAGCGCGGACCGAAGCCCCAATGGTAATGGGTGGAGAGGTACCCAATGCTGTCAGCAAGGGTTGCCGTAAGACCACACTCCAAAACAGACAGGCAAGGTATGAGGCCCCCGACCAGGGCAGAAGGAGGAGTTCTACAGTCAGTTAGCCGAGGACAGGCCCAGGGTGGACCGCAATAGCCCCAATATGGGCGCCCCCCTGCTCCTTACCTGGACAGCGTGGACCCCTGCGCAGGTTCAAAGTACGTGGGTCCAAAGCCGTAGCCAGGCCCCACGTAGCTTCTCAGCGGAGAACTCGGCGCTGGAGGCGAGGGGGGGGGGGCGGGGGCGCGCTCCTGCGCGAGCCCCTGCGGTGGGCTTGTTCTCGCAATGGCGCGCTCCGAGGAGGGTCTGCCACGGTCGAGGATGCGGACCTACCTCCCAGCAGCCAAAGGCAGTCAGCACTGCGGGGGTCCTCAGAAGGGGGGCAGAGCGCTTGGGCACCGCACCTCGTGCTCCACCGCGAGCCACAGGCAATGGAAGCCCGCGAGGAGGGGACGGGGGCCAGGGGTGCACGCTGAGGCCTCCGTGGATCAGCAGGCGGCCTGTGCCAAAGTTCTGTGTTCAGGCTTCTAAGGTCCAATTCGGGCCAGGATTTTTGGGGTGCAGGCAGAAAGGAGAAATCAGAGAGGTAAGCATGACATGCCCTGAAGAATCGTATGTGCGGCTTTGGTGAGTCCCCGGGGGGTCTTTGGTAGTTCTGTCCCTTTGCGGGTCTAAAATAGTATTGAAATCGCCACCCCATATAACTTTGGCGTCGCAGAGCAGCGATATCAAACCAATAATGTGTAGATGGAAATCGGGCTCGTCCACATCATTGCCATATGTGTTGACAAGTGCAACATCCTGATTGCACATTGACCCCAGACAATCATATATCGCCCCAAATGTGTCAGTTATGGATTTGGTTAGGCAGAACCCTATGCGTTGGTGTATAAGGGTGAGCATGCCCCTGGACTGCGAGTAATAATCTGTGCCCCCCTGTAGCGGGCTGCAGTTACATGCAAATGTGTCTACCACCTTATGCTGGGCATGCGTTTCCTGCAACATCAGAAATGTGGATTTTGTGTCTATTTATGTAGGCCAGAATTTTCCGGACTTTAATAGGGTTGCTCAGCCCTCTGATGTTCCATGTGAGCAGTCTAATCATATGGACCATCCCGGGCATCGGCGCTGTAAATCAATAATCGCAGAGCAACCAGCCATACTACACACTCTGTGAGTTTATTTCCAACGCAACCATCAGCTTTTCTGAATAACCATTCCCAACTACCTTCCCACCCTCACAATCCCCCCAACTAGACAGTGTATACACATTCCCGAACTTCCAACACTGCAACAGTGGGTGACAATCTGTGGCCACAACTAGTGGCATTAACTCTTTAACCATTTTGAGCCGCACAGTGTGGCTCAAGCGGACTGGTAGGACCTCTCAGGAGTATGCCCATGTGGGTCCAGCAACTGTGAGTGCTTCACGGGTGTGCACGATAGCAACGAGTGTCAGTCGCTGCCTGATTGTGCCAGAATGTTTTGTTTGATGTAGGCCATGGCCGCCTCCAGGGATTCAAAGAAGTGGGATCTGCCTGCGTGCTGCACACGCAGCTTAGCTGGGAACATCATGGCACAGGGTATCTTTCTGTCTCGGAGTGCTTTTTTTACATGGTCGTAGGTTCGACGGGCTGCCAGCACTCCATTGGAGAAGTCGGAATAAATGTGGGCTTTGGTGGAATCATAGATCAGGGTGCCCGTTTAACGCAACATCTGAAGTATCAGATCTTGGTCACGATAGCTCAGTAGACGGGCGATGATAGTGCGCGGCAGGGCCCCTGGCTTGGGTGGTGGGGCCAGAGGTCTATGAGCCCTCTCCACTAGAAATTGCGGAGAGAACTGCGCATCCGGGAACCTTGTGCGAAGCGCCTCCTCCAGTAACATTTGCATCAGCACATTTCTGGACCTCTCGGCCATGCCCACCACCCGAATGTTGTTACGCCATGACCTAGATTCCAAGTCGTCACATTTGGCACATACAGCTTTTAAACTCTTCTTTATATTCTCAATGTTCCTTTGCATGCGCGGCTGACATGTCCTCAAGGGCACTCACCCTGGTCTCTGCCTCTGTGACCCTTGCATTTACTTTCTGTAGGTCGGCCCTTATGGCGACAATATTACTTCCTATGTCATCAAGTTTACTATTTACTGCTGAAAAGCCGGTCTGCAGTGCTGACATGTATGCGTCCATATTCTGTTCTGCCTGGGCGTGACGCACTGCCGAGGCGTCTTGTTGGCTCAGATCAGCTTCTTCTGTGGTGTGCGCATTTGTAAAGGGGTTCATGGGGCCCTTTTTGTTGCCTTTCATGCTGCGTGTCATCTCCACCCCTGATGTACAGGCTGCAAACTAGATCTAATGCTGTGCATGCCAGTATGTGCTTGTTATTAGTTTATGCCGAGCAGGATATATGAGGCAGCAAGCATATGTTATAGTTTCCCTCCTCTTGACGTCGGGCCTGTGTTGTGTTGCAAGTGGTTACCCGCTGTAAGACCCCGTTGGAGTGCTGCCGGATTTTCAGGTAACCACGTTGGGTTATTGCTGGGCTCCGGTAACCGGGACGGAATGTGTTCCCATACAGCCCGTTCCTGTCTGCCAGTATGCAGCACCCCGTGCCGCGACCCACACAAGGCACACAGCATCCACAGGCAGGCAAGCGCAAGCACGTACCTTTCACGGCTGCAGGAGCAGCTGCCTCGGCAATGCCGACGGCACTGACCCTCTGCACCACGGAGGGAAAGAGTTTGCGGGGGAGCATTAATCACCTCTCCTCATCAGCTGCAGTCTGCAGAGCTATGCCCGGCACCCCTCACCCTCCAGGCAGGGTCTATCGGATTTGGCACGCAGACCGCACCGCCGCTCCAGTGCAGGCCAGCCACACAACCGCTTGACACGGGCGTTCCGCAGCAGCATTTTACTCAAAATTCGGTCAGCTGTTGCAGGAGTGCTTAAGTACTTTCTGGCTGTATTTTCTGCAATCAGAGGTCCCGGGCCCTCAGCAGGATATTAGATTCAGTATTTAGTGTTTGCGGAGCTCCTCTCTCAAGCAGCCATTTTTGTTGGCATACCAGAGCGCCCCCGAGCCCACTCGGTTTGCCCCTTTGCAAAGTGGGTGGAGGCATGACCACGTGCACACCCAGATGCAGAGTGTGCAGCACGGTTCCTGGTCAAAGAGGTGTTTCCACGATGGGGCGTGTGCGAAGTATTGAGATCAGATAATGGCACACATTTCTTCAATGTGCTGTTTCAGCATGTTACAGCGCTATTGGGCATTAAACATCGAATTTGCTCAATTTACCACCCTCAGGCTAATGGCGTTGTGGAGAGGATCAGTGGGCTTTTGAAGACTTAACTGTCAAAACTGTGTTCCACTTTGAAGAAGAATTGGGTGTACTGTTTGCTCTTGGCCCTCTTCAGTTTACGCACACAGACTAGTAAGGACCACTATTTGACACCACGTGAAATAGTCACAGGCAGGTGTATGCAAACCCCCATGTCCCCTGTGAGGAAAGCGTCAGATGCACATCAAGCAGCGACAGTACTAGGAGAGGAATTTAGGGAATATTTAACAGCACTAACACGTGCTATCAAATATATATCTCTCGATGGTTTGCACCACTAAGGAGCGAAGGACAGGACACACCGAAAGGGACAGCAACTGTAAACATATCTGCCATTATTACCTGGGGAGCTGATAAAAAACTTTGTGCATTGATGGAACAATCCCAGGTTTCAAAGTCCTTACGAGGTGGTGTTCTGCACTCCTCTTGCCATCCGTTTGAAATGCTTGTGTACGAGCACAATAGAAATAAAATATCAATAAAAGGAGTTAAGATATTGGGTGCATCTCTCGGATGTCCGAAGAGCACCTCAGACAAGGCCAAGCTCAATCAATAGAGTAAGGACATAGCCAAAGAAGAAAAAAGTGTAAGTATAAAGGATCCATGCCTGATTTTTCTTTTCTTTTCTTTTTTAATTTTATTCATTTTTTTATTATTTTTATTGATTTTTAAAACATTTAATCCAAACAATGACAATACAAGATGTGCATAATAATTCATAAACTCATCAATTCATTTCCCCTCCTCAAAATTCAGCTCCAGCTCAGCAAATCACAACAGTTTAGTATCAATTCATAGAGCATAACATCATGTACAATTCATTTATCAGTAATCAATTTGAGGGAAGAAAGCATTGGAACGATATATTGCCAGAAACGGAGGGAACAAACAAAAATAAAAAATAAAAATCTATATATATATATATTTGGAGTCTGTGCAATAGAAGGCAATGTCAGATATATCAGGAGTTCATAAAGTCTCATTAAGTTCGGTTGGAAGAACACCTGCTCTATGTCTAACACATAATTCAAGAAAGGGTTCCAAATCTGTATGAATTTCGAGAGTTTCCCCTCTAGCATGGCAGTAAGTTTCTCAAGACCCATCAATTCCCACACATTCACCCACCAATACGCCACATGCGGCCCCTCCACAGATTTCCAGAAACGAGCTCTTGTGATTCGTGCAGCAGTAAGCATCTGGGCAATTAGGGCTGCTCTGGAGCCCGACATTGCGAAGGACCCATCTTCTGGCACGTCGCCCAAAATTAGTATGCGTGGGTCCATGGGGAGCAGTGTGCCAGTGATGCCCTTGATCTTAGATCG
Source organism: Ambystoma mexicanum (assembly GCF_040938575.1). Taxonomy (NCBI): domain Eukaryota; kingdom Metazoa; phylum Chordata; class Amphibia; order Caudata; family Ambystomatidae; genus Ambystoma; species Ambystoma mexicanum. The sequence continues at coordinate 549,803,237 of NC_090932.1, forward strand.
CACTTCCAACCAAAAGGTTTGGATAACCGAACAATGCCACCACATGTGCCCTAAATCTCCCCGTTCACCACAGCCGTGCCAGCATGTGTCTGGGTAGTCTGGGTTCATTGCATGCAACCTGCTTGGCAGGAAGTACCAACGAAAGCAAATCTTAATGGCATTCTCTTTTACCAACGTGCACCTAGAGCTCTTATGGGCTCTATACCATATTCGATGCCAGGACTCCTCTGGAACCTCTACTCCCAATTCCCTCTCCCAAGCCATCATGTAAGGAAGATTCTCACCTTCAGAGGCATTTTCCAGAAGTTTATAACAAGTAACCAGCCTATGACAACGCTGCCCCTAGAGAATTCTGAGTTCTATGCCCAGTGGTGTTCTACTGGCAGCCTGGCGCTATTAGTCAACCAATGTCGGAGTTGTATGTACCTAAACCGCTCCATCTGACACCCCAAATTTCTCCTTGTACTCCTGAAATGTCAGCGGTTCCTGATCTACATACAGATCCCTAAGCCTTAAGGGCCTACCTGAATTCCAGCCCTGAAATGAGCTGGGATTTAGTCCCGGCGTGAACGCTGGATTTTGGACAATGGGGGACAGTGGACCCAACCCCGAGGCAATCCCTCTTTGCGCACTTGCCCTGTCCCAACACCGGAGTGTTGCCAACGTCGTGGGCAATAGCCCTCTTCAATAGCTTTGTGCCTCTTTTGGTAGGAAAAGAAGATATTCCAACGGGAAAGGGGCGGCTGCTTGCTCTATCTCCTGCCATTTAGGGGGTTCCAAAGATCTCCCCCAAGCTAGCATGGGTGCGACCTACGCCGCTCTATAATAACACGAAACTGAAGGGAGACCTATGCCCCCAGATGCCGCTTTTCTCGTAAGGAGCTTGTAGGGGATTCTGGGCTTCTTATTCTTCCAAACAAAACGTCCTATTTCCTTTTGCATAGCAATGAGATCCCCTTCAGGGATCGGAACCGGTAAAGAATGAAAAGCATACAGCAGCTTCAGGATAAGGGACATCTTCACCACACTAACCCTGCCCAGCCATGAAATTTTCTGAGAGTCCCAATGTTGAAGCCATTCTTTGGCTTCTCTCAGTAAAGCCGGTATGTTAGCCTTAAATAAGCCTGCGAAGGTCTGGGTCAATTTTATCCCTAAATAAGGGATATTTGTGGAAGACCAGGGGATGGGGAAAGCCGCTTGTACCTCTGCCAAGCCCTCGGGAGATTCAGTTAGGGCCATGCCCACCGATTTATTAGTATTCACTTCAAAGCCGGAAATTCTAGCAAATCGGGATAATAATTTCATTAGGGGCGTAATGGATTTAGGGGCATCATTCAAAAAGCACAACAAGTCATCCGCGTATAAAGCTATTTTATGGCATTGTCCTGCAAATTCAAAGCCCAAGATCTCCGCATTCAGTCTAATTTGCTGTGCTAAAGGCTCTAACGCCAGGGCGAAAACCAAAGGGGACAGCCCTGCCTGGTGCCCCTATATAAACGTATTAATGGGGTCCAATTTGCGTTCACTTTGACTTTAGTAGAGGGGGGCTGATAATTTGAGAGGATCAACTTTAAGAAACTGGGTCCAAAGCCGAATCGCTCCAGTACCAGCTGCAAATAGCTCCAGGACATACTATGATGGGCATCTAAAGATAACAATGATAATTTGCCTGGCAGCCTGGGTGCCAAAGATATCAAATTTATCGCCCGGCGGATATTATCGTGTGTTGAACGGTTGCGTATAAAGCCAGTTTGGTCTTTCTCCACTAACGCCGGAAGAACCTCTCCCAAGCGCCCCGCTATTAGCTTACTTAGTAATTTCGCATCTGTGTTCAGTAAAGTAATAGGTCGATAGGATTCACAATCGACCGGGTTCTTTCCAGGTTTCAAAATCAGAGTCGTAGTGGACTCTGCCATAGATTCTGAGACCGAGCCAGCTACTCAGATGTCGTTAAAGAGTTTTGTTAAATAAGGAGAGAGCACAGCTTTAAAGGTCTTATAACATTTATTTGTGAACCCGTCTGGACCTGAGGCCTTACCCAAGGGGAGGGATTGGATAGCATTCTCTACCTCTTATATTGTGATTGGCTCCTCTAAGAGATCCTGAGCCTCCTGAGACAGTTGTGGCAAGTGCGCATCCCGTATTATAAACCTATCAGCCATGTGCAAATCTGTATGATGGGGGGCAGAGTGGTCCCTAAAATACCCCTCAACTGTGCAGAGTTTATCCACCTCAGAAGTAACCTTCCTCCCTTCTCTATCTAGCAGTGCTTCAATCCAATTACGACTAGCCTCCTTTTTCAGCTTGGCCGCCATAAGCCGATTGGCTTTATTTCCTTTAGAATAATAGTATTGTTTAGTTCTCATATTATACGCTGCTCGGCTCATGTGATGAGCCTTGAGAGCCCTCTGAGCTACCCTGACATCGCGCCTTAGCCTTTGAGAGGGTCTGCGTCTATGGGATTCCTCCCTCTTCCGGAGCTCTAGCTCCAGCTGGGACTGTATTTGCTTCCTAGCCTTTCCCTTCTCTGGTGAGTAATATATATATATAATCTGGCCCCCGAAGCACAGCCTTCGCGGCATCCCATATTGTGTTATAGGCCAATTCACCAGTTTTATTCTCATTGACGTAGTGGAATATAGCATCTGGGATACAGGATTGGAACTGTGGATCCTCCAGGAGGAGCTCATTCAACCTCCAGGCGCGTGTGGAGTGTCATTGAAAGGGGCCATCGTTAGCAGTACTGGGGCATGATCTGATAAAGCTTTAGGAAGTATATCTGCGCCAATTGTTTGAGCTATAAGCTTGTCAGAAACTAGGAACATATTCAACCTGGTGAATCCCCTATGTACTGCATAATAGTATGTGTATTCTCGCTCTTCTTGGTGGTAAAATCTCCAAACCTCTATAAGGGAGTGCTCTCGAAGGAGCGTTGTAAGCGCCAAGTAATTCTTTTTGTCAATGCTAGTTGGAGGGAGAGACTTGTCCATTAAAGGATTAATCACAGCGTGAAATCATCCCCAATCATGATTTCACCTTCAGCATGTTCATACAGAAGCTTAGATAAAGACGCAAAGAACATGTCTTGTTGACAGTTGGGCGCATATAAAGAGACCATAGTCAACTTCCTCCCTTGAAACCTAGCCACCACAAGGACATATCTACCTTCCACGTCTCTGAGTCTTGCAAACCACCAACGGGGTCCCCCTGTGAACCAGAATGGCCACCCCGCCTCTCCTAGTCCCCGAAGAGGTGCAAAATTTCAAGGGATATAATTTATTATTAAGCCATCAGATGGGAGAAGATGAGTTTCCTGAAGGAATAGGAGCGAGGAGTCTAGGGTGGCCATAAGGTGCATCAATGCCCTGCGTTTAATGGGGGAGTTTAAGCCTTGCACATTCAGGGAGAGGCAATGGAAATTTGGGTTAGTCATAGCCATAATATTTCCTTCTCCAAGCAAGTATCTCCAACAATCTCTTCTTCAATATAGGCCAAAAACTAGTCACATTCCATCCCCATCATCCATCCACATCGCCGTTTCCCTGTTCATTGACCCCAAGCAAACATGCATGCAAAAGGACTGCTTCATTTCCACCACCATCCCCGACATTAGCATTTCACCACAGCACAATTCAGAGGAACACATGAAAACCCTGGGCATAACAGTCAAGAGCGAGTCCTGGGATTCCAAGATGGCCACAGGCACTGAGTAGACGTGCCGACGGCGCTCTCCAGACCCGGTTCTTGAGTGGTGCCCACCGCCCCATCAACAGGAGTCCACTGCTGTCAGGAAGGTCCCCCGGCGGGTGGGGTGGAAGCGGGGAGCGAACTGGTGCAGGCTGACAATTCGTGCAGCACCTCGAGTCCAGCGCTGCGGTGAAGGGAGCAGGGGCCGTGTGTGCGGCTGACGGAAGGAGCTCGTGAGGAGGAGCCACAGTGGCGAGGGGCGGCACAGTGAGGGGCCGGGAGGCTCCCCGGAGCAAGGACGGCAGGCGAATCCCACGCATAAACGATCTCGTGGCTGGTCCCCCCCACCCCCGTGGAGAAAGGAGGACGCTTGGAGGGGCTGAGGGGCTGCGAGTCTACAGCGCGGATCCGGGACGGACCGGGGTGCGCAGAAGGGAGAAGGTTCCCCGGGGAAGAATGGGAGCGGCGGTGCACCGAGAGGACTACGCGGTTGCAGGAAGGTCGGTGAAGGGGCTATGGAGAAGCACCCGCCCCCCGGGCTAGGCGACTTTCCGTGACTGCGAGGCCAGACGCTTTGTACTATCCAGCATCGCCATACCAAGTGAGTGGCTGCAGCGCGGGGGAAGCTGGTTAGGAGGGAGGGACTGCCTGCCAGAGACTGCCTGGAGGCCGGCTCGGAGAATGTGTGGAGACCAAACGGTGCCCCCCAGCTAGCCCCCCCACCCCTCCGAGAAGCAGGAGCATCGGAGTGTTCCATGGCGGCTGAAGGAGAGAGTGAGGGCCGCCTGCGGAAGCAACGGATCACGGTCGGCTGTGTAGTGCAGTCCTGGGGGGGATTGGGGGACGGGCCTGAACGGCGCCTCCGGCACCCTGTTGGTGTAGACGAGGCCTCGACAGGAAACGTGCAGGGGAGCGGAATATCCCCAGAGAGCACTGGGAGGACCTTCATAAGGAGATAGAGACGATCCGTTAAGGGGAAGAGTAAGGACTGGCGTGTCCTGCGCAGTCCCGGCTGAGGAGGTAGGAGAAGTGGCAAAGCTCAGCAGCCTTAAAGTCTAAAGAGATCTGCTGTGTCTCATTCCTTAGACTTTTGGTGCCATTAAGTTCCAGCCCCATCAGGTGGAGTGGGGGGGCTGTGGACAGAAGCTCACCCGAGACCTGCCTTCCGGGGCCGGTATAGCGGCGAGAACAGTAGGGAACTGAGCAGCCTGACCTCCAAATCCAAAAGCAAAGGGGGCACAGGCCACAAGTGACACAGTTGGAACACTCCCTGCAATCTGGCCAGTGCACACCCTGAGGGAGGGCCCTGGGTCGGCCCGAGAGAAGTCAGGGGAGGATTCTGATCAGGGGATGGTGGAGGAGCAGACTGTGATGACTAGACAGGAATTTCTGGGGGAGCTGCATGCCTTACAATTGAACTTGGCAAAGACCTTCCAGAATCAATTTCAACTAATGAGAACGGACTTGAACGATACCCTAGGAGAGATGAGACCAGAAACGCGCCAATTGGGGGAAAGGACAGATACTCTGGAAAAGGGCCTCCAAGAGGTAGAGGAAGAAACCACAGCTAACAGCGAAGTCATAGAGAGGTTAGACGTGGCTACAAGGAATCTTGAGGTTCAAATGGAAGATTTGGAGAATAGATCCCGTAGGATCAACATCAGAGTGAAATTCCTGCCAGAGTTGGTCCTAGATAGGGACCTAAAGGAGGTGCTCCAAGGCATTTTTGCTGGCATCCTGGACGAAGGGAATCCTGAGAAGATTGAGTTGGACCGGGTGCGTAGAACTTGGCGGATGGTCAAAGGCCAGATGGCGAGACCTAGAGACGTCTTGGCAGCGTTTGCTAGATACGCCCAGAAGGAGGCAGTTCTTCGAGCGGCAAGGCAGCGTGAGCCCATTATGTTTAAAGGACAGCAGATTGCTCTGTTTCAGGACTTGGCAAGTAGCGCACTCATGAAAAGGAGGCACATGGGCCCACTGTTAAAAGTATTGAACGAGAAGGACATACGGTACAAATGGACATTCCCAGTTTAGCCTACTTTTTGAATGGGAGGGTGCTCAGAAGCGCGTTATATCCCTACAGGAAGGGGCCGATATTCTTCGCATTGAGCTGGAGGAAATCCCGCCGAACTCGGGAGCACGAGGTGTAGTGGGGCGCACCACAGTGGGAGAGAAGAAGAGAAAAGGTGGCAAAGATGGCATGAGGCAGCAAAAAGGAAATCCTAGTGAAGAGAGGAATGAAACACCCAATGGCTCCTGACTTACGATGCGACAAAAGTATTGGTGGGCCTCTAGAAGGAGAACTGAAGCCACGGGCCTCGGGAGGAGCAACCATTTTGGGTACGGAAAGGGCGGAGATGCCCGAGTTAGGAGTGGTGAGCAAGCAGGAAGGGGATGTTCTTCCAGGGAGGGAGGGGAGGGGGGGAATAGGGAGGGAGAGGGGGAGGAGAAAAGGGGGGGTGAGGCATTCAAGGAGGAGGGGGGTGAGAAGACAGTTGCTCATAGAAAGATCCAAGTCTCAAACCTTAACTCCTTAAGTGGGTAACGCATAATGTGAGAGGGATGAACTCTCCACTAAGGAGGAAGAAGCTGCAGCATTTCGCGAGAAAGGAAAGACCCGATATTATGGGACTCCAAGAAACGCACCTGATATCCAAAGACCAGGGAAGATTAAAGCTGAGAGGCTTTGATCAGACAGGACACGGTAAAACAAAGGGGGTAGCACTAACCATTAGAAGCACGGTTGATTTCAGAATGGAGGCAGTCACGAAAGATAAAGAGGGGAGATACTTAGCGGTTAGGGGGAAGTATCAGGATGCCCCTTACACAATTGTGGTGGTATATGGCGCCAACTCTGGTCAGGAACAGTTTTTGCTGCTTGTACTGAAAGTACTAGTAGAACAATCCTGGGGGCAGATTGTCTTGATGGGGGGGCCTGAATATCGCATTGGGATAGGGAAAGGGACAGAAATGATAAAAGTATGAGAGGTGGTGGGGCGGTGATGTCGGCTGAATTGAAGGAAAAGATCAGGAGGCTGGGGTTGCGGGATGTGTGGAGAGAAGTAAAGGGGGAAGTGGAGGGTTACACCTTCTTATCTGGAGTTCACGGATCACAATCCAGAATAGATTATATATGGGTCTCGGTAGGATTAGTGGGAGGTATCCGGGAGGTGCAGGTGGGACCGATTGGAATAGCCGATCACAAGATAGTTTCAGTGGCTATGGATCTGGGTAGAAGGGAGAGCGGGGTATGGGGTTGGAAGTGTTCAAGTGCGATCCTGAGAGACCCAGTAGTTTGAGAGGACATCGAAGAGAAGATCAGGGTCTTCTTTGCAGTTAATAGGAAGGAGGATACGGGAGAGGGGGTACGGTGGGACGCCTTCAAGGCTACAATCAGGGGGGACCTAATCACTGCGACCACTTTTCGTGTGAAGCAATTAAAGGCTTTGGAGGTTCAATTGGTGGCTGAGGTGGAAGCGGCTAGGCAGGCAGCGGGTGAGACCCCTTTCCAGATAGCCACGCGGGAATACAGGAAAGCGCTGGGCCAGTTAGAACTTTTGCGTACCATAAAGGCGGAGGAGCACTTTTAGCTGTGAGGCAAAAGTATTACGCAAAGGCGAATAAGGCCGTTACGCTTTTGGCACGGCTACTCGGGGGGGAAAAAGGGCGAAAAACGCCATTACAGCGTTAAAATTGGGTACTGGGGAGAGGGTTACAAAGCGGGAGGAACTGAAGGAGGCTATAGCGGGGTTCTATGACTCCCTTTATGCATCCCAAAACCCCCTCAACGAGGTGCAAGATACATTTTTACAATCCGTACAGCTACAGGAAATTGATAGAGAAACGAGGGAAGCCCTAAACCGAGAAATCATGGTGGAGGAAGTGCGGGAGGTGATTAGAGCCCCCCCTGTAAACAAAGCCCCCGGCCCTGACGGTTATGCCGCAGCCTTTTATGAAATGTTCATTACACAGCTGGCCCCGCAACTGACATCTCTATTCAATACATTTCGACAGACAGGTAAAATTACCCCGTCCATGGAGGAAGCAAAGGTGACTCTTGTCCTCAAACCACATAAAGACCCAGAAGAGAGATCAGCTTATCGCCCCATTGCCTTGATCAATATTGATGCCAAGGTATATACTAAAGTTTTAGCTAACAGGTTGGACGCCATTATTTCTTCTCTAATACACACCGACCAAGCAGGTTTTGTCAAAGGCCGGCAAACTGCAGATAATATCAGGCGGGTGGCCAATTTAGTTGAAAAAGTCCAGAGAACATCCACTCCCGCGGTCTTGGTGGCACTCGATGCGGAAAAAGCTTTTGACCGCATGGAGTGGTCTTTTCTGTTTCGAGTAATGGAAAAGATGGGCATTAGGGGGGAATTTCTCACGAAGGTCCAGGCCAATTACCAAGCTCCATCAATTAGAATAATGGTGAATGGAACAGCTACCAGGAGGGTCAATCTACAAAGGGGAACTAAGGAAGGCTGCCCTCTGTCCCCTATGCTTTATGCCCTGTATCTGGAACCATTACTGCAAGCGATCAGGGAAAAGCCGGACATAAGGGGCATCCCGTTTGGGGGGGGGGGACAACAGAAGGTGGCAGCCTTTGCTGATGATATGTTACTGATGTTGACGGTGCCAAAAGAATCGATCCAAATTAGCTTGTCCCTGTTGGAAAAATGTGGGGAGGCCTCAGGGCTTAAGGTTAACGCTAACAAAACGGAGGTCCTAAATCTAACGCTTAGGGGAATGGAACTTGACGAGTTAAAGGGAAGTACTCATTTACTATGGAGCCCGGGTGGGATTAGATACTTAGGGGTGAAAATCACGACAACGTTAGCAGGGTGGTACCCAGCGAATTTTCCCCCTCTCCTTAAAGCAATCAAAACGGACTACCAAAGATGGCAAGGTCTCAGAGTATCTTGGCTAGGAGCTGATCGCAGCGGTGAAGATGGTTACACTCCCACGACTGTTGTATTTATTCCAGGCGATCTCGCAGCCTGTTCCCTCAAGCTTCTTTAAGGAACTGGGGATTCTGACTAAAGAATTTGTGTGGGAGGGGAAGAGACCAAGGGTGAGTGGTAGTTTACTGATGGCATCCAAAAGGGAGGGTAGCCTAGCTCTACCAAACTTTCGGCGGTATTATGAGGCAACTCAGCTACGAATTATTAGGGAATGGTTGAAGGGGGAGGAAAGTCAGCGAGAGAAACTCTGGGTGAGAATGGATAGGGCGGTGGCCCACCGCAGCCTTTCAGAAGTGCTTTGGCTCCCTAGAGAGCATAGACCTGGACACCTCTATAACTAAATTAATGGCAGATGTCAGGGACAGCATGGTAAGATCTAAGGGAATCACTTCGTACCCATCCCCATTTACTCCACTCTTTGCTAATGGAGACTTCACCCCAGGCCTGGAGAGGGGGGCTTTTGAGAACTGTCAGGAGGGAGGGTGTAGGAAGCTATGTGACATGCTTCGAGGAGGGGAATTGCTGTCATTTGAGGAATGTAAGCGAGTATTTGCAATACAAGAGAAGGAAAGACTGAGGTACGCTCAGATAAGACATTGGGTACTTCACCCGGGAGTTAGTGGCGGCAACTAGGGAGCCAACACAGTTCGAAAGATTTCTACTAACCAACAATGGTACAAAAGGCCTTATTTCCAATATTTACAGGATCCTGAATAGCTCGCACTCGGTCCCGCAGTGGGTTTACATGCAGAAATGGGAAAAGGTCCTAGGGAGAGAGATCAGTAGGGCTGAGTGGGAAAGACTATGGAAGAAGATCCCCAAATTAGCTAGAGCGTCCCAGCCCCAGGAAGCATGGTATAAGCTTTTATTCGGGTGGCACTATACCCCGGCCCGGCTTCACAAGATGTTCCCCACGAGATCGGGCAGCTGTTGGAGGGGCTGTGGTTTGGCAGGTACGGCAGAACATATTTGGTGGAAGTGCTCCAAGATTGCACCGTTTTGGGGAGAGGTACAAAGGGTGCAGGAAAGGGCCTTTGGCCCAGGGGATACACGGACCCCAATGCAGATCCTCCTGAGTGTCCTTGGGGCCCCAGACAAAGGGAGAATCAGGGGTAGGGAGAAAGCAAAAGCAATCTTGACTCTTGCAGCCCTGTTGTTGATAGCCCAGGGATGGAGGAGCCCCGAGATCCCCAGGGAACAGGATTGGCTACAGAAAGTTTGGGACATAGTGGCCCTAGAGTGGGCAACTTATGCCATGGAGAATAAAGTGCAAAGCTTCGCTGCGGATTGGGAAGTGATTATGACTTTTCTTAAAGATGACTACAGAGTGATGTGGTGTCCGTAGCGCCTGAGACTTCTTGAGCTACAATAGGGTGGAGGAACTGTCTGGAAGAATGAAGATGGGGGTCTTGAATGCTTGTCGTTTGGGGGTGGGGAGGTCGGAGGGAATGGTTTCTTTCCTTTACTGTTGACTTGTTGTTAAAACTTGTAAAATTCAATGAAAGGAGTTTTTAAAAAAAAAGAGCGATTCCTGACATAAAGCTTGTAAACTAGACTCCTTGGAATAAAATAAAAATACATAAAAGGACAATAAAAATAAGAAGAATTAACAAAAAAACAGATTACCAATTCCTTGCCAAACTTTTAGTACAATTGATTTAAACAGCAACTGTTAGGGAGAATTCTCTTTTAAGGCTAATTTCCCAAACCTATTGAGTCCCCCAGCAGCTTTGCTGGATTTTTGGGATTTATTTTTTTCTCCTGCTAAGAGTGAGACTCTTTTTCTCCCACTCTTAGACATGATTTGAGATAACCTTTGACATTGAAATGTGTTTTTATGGGCTATGGGTTCTTTTACTCCATAGAGTTTCATGTGCCTTTGGTAAGTGTGTTACACAGCACCCTCAGTGCAGTAACACAGGGGTGTCATAGTGACCCCCAAACATAGACTCCATACCCTGGGACTGACTACTGTCTCCCAGGGCATGTAAAGTCACCATTGACTTTACTAGTCTTAAATTGTGAACAGAACCAGTACAAACCATCATATTGTGGAAGTACTGGTAGGGGTAATTAGATTGCCCCTGGGTCTGTTTTTCGAGTGGGCACTGTGCAGTCCCCCCTCGTCGAGTTTCTGGCTGGTGGCAGTGGTTACCACGCGAAATATTCCACCGGAATCTTTCCTATGGGATTTCCCATTCATTTTAAACACACCACTTTTTTGGTGCAATGTTAAAGATACCGCCGGGTTATTTATTTAATAATTATTCCCCGGTTGGGTCTTTTTGCCAGGACTCGGTTTTAAAATGGCGTTTGTGTTTGCCTCTGTAACTCCAACCCAAGTCGAGCCCTTTGTTCCACTTTTTGGCAGGCTTCTACACAGAAGCCTCCAAAAGTGGTGCCACTCTGTCTGGGTCTACAGGATGTGTGGGAGGGGGGTTTAGACACCCTGGACTGAGTTGCCTCGGCAACTCAAGTTGCACTCTTGTGTGATTGGCCCAGTGGTGAGCTGCCCGGCTCACCACTTAGCATGTTTGAGTGACAGCTAGGACTGATGAATGGTTTTTTTTTGCATAAAAGCAGGGCTTTCGGGATTGGAACTTCAGATGTCACCACAGGACCAAAGAATCCAAAGAGGGAAAAGCTGAGCCGACCTGCAACGACGACACCACCGGTGGAGCCATGCTCAACCGTCTCACCACTTCCCAACGAAAGAGAAAATCTTCATCCCGGAGAGTCTTCTTCCTCTGAACTGGTGGGGATAACCAGTTCGCCCTCTTTTCACCTTCCTGGATCGTCTCGTGGTCGAATCGCCCGTGCCAAGCACCCCGGCGGCCGGATAGCCACGCTTCACCACTACTGCGAATAAAAGGGTAGTACCTTTTAACCAGGAAACTCCGCGGCTGGTTTCTTCCCTGGCAGTGCAACGACCTCCAGCTTTCCTCCACGTCGAGATCTTCTCTTCCCCTGCTCGAAGCACCGACTTGCACCCGCTGCCAGGAACAACTGCCTCCGCTGGAGCTTTCTCACCATTTCAGGTACTGTGATCCCGCCTGGTCTCCCTTGCAACAGACTGTTCAAGGTGTCCCGTAAATCCTTGACTTTCTATCCTGGGGTGACTTGGGACCTGCTAACTAACTTTTCCTGACTTGATCCAACCCTTTTTGAATTATCTGCAAAGACTCTTTAAAGTACTATTCAACTGTGTGATCTTGGACACATTCCGCCTTGCTCTCTCCAAGAGTGGGCCTGGCCTATGACTTTCTTGCTTCTCAGTAGACTCTGCCTTTTCTGACTTGCTCTGTTTCTCTTAAAGTGTTGGTATTGTGTATTTTCCTAATTTTGCCTTTTTCCCTCTTTTTAACTAACCTATTGGAGTGCCATCTTAGGTTAAGCGCACACCTCTGTCTGTAAATAAGTGGGGCTTTAACTAAGACTTGTTCAATAAGTAATCAGGGAGGTATATATATTCATAGTGACTGTGTTTGAACTTGCTTGCCATATTAGTGTTAGTGTATTTAACAAAGTGTGTTTTTAAATAAATAATTATATACTTTTATACCCAAGCTCTGGTCCGTGTTTGCTTGTGCTACTGTATTTTGGTACCTATCTTGTATACTCTATATACTGTCTAACTCTTCTTGAGAGACCTCTGGCTGCTCAGACACAGCTACCAGGTAAATCTGGGTGGTACAGACTGTTACCAATTGGGTTTACTGCCAACAGCTGTAGTCCTAAGCCTTTTGCAGTGGTCCCTAAGGGAACTGCACAGGTTTCTGCCTAACAGCAACCCTGTCAGGGTAACAGTAACGGGCATAACCCATGGATCGGGCACCAACATTTAGAACACTTCACATTTGTCCCAACAAATCCCAGACTGTATTATTTGCACGCAAGGGGAGCACGCGAAGAGAACCTACTAGCTATTATTGCATCCTCATACACATCAGCAATCCAGCAGCAATACATGGAGCAGGACAGAAGGTAAATAAATATTATACCAGTTTATTAGTGTAGATGTCCCGACCGATCAACCTGGGAATAAGTTCCGGCCAAGCTGCATCAGTCACCTTGCAGTCAACAACCATTTTGCAAAGCGGAGGCTTGCCGCAGAGAGGGGAACAAATCTAACACAAATTAACAAACTGCAGAACTGCCGGCATCCGCCCGGCATGGTCCTTCCCAACCTCATGCACACTCGTGTGAGCTCCTCAGCCCGACAGCAGCCACCAGGTCAAGGGGGAAAAGTGCTTCCCAGCTCCAGATCCTCCGATTCTTTGGATGCTTTAGTTAAAGCCCAGCCCCTGGGCTTTCGCCTCTTGTCTTTTGGCGTGGGACTTAGAGCCGACCTCCTCACAACACCAGTACTCTTGTCACCAGACTCGCTCGCGGTGTCCCGTAGCCACTCATCTGCTTCTCCTTCAGAACCAATAGCGTAAGGGCGGTTATGATCGTTGAACGGTAGTTGGCATGGGTACCCCCATCGGTAGCACACCTTTTTCGCCCGCAGCCAAGTGGTGACTTTCTGGAGGCGCCTACGGTTTGCCAAAGTATTTGGCGAGAGATCTTGAAACAATGATATGGCAGAGCCACGGAATTCCACCCTCTCTGCCCTTCTGGCTGCCGCCATTATTTCCTCTTTTTGCCGAAAGAAATGGACTTCGGACAAAACACCAGAGAGAAGATTACGCTTTTGTTGAACAGAGGAATAGACCCGATGGGTCCTGTCTAAGATCAGTTCGTCAGAGTCTCCCAGGTTCAACAAGGATTTAAAGAGGGCCCGCACATATTCAGAGAGTTCCTGATCTTGAACCTGCCTTGGCACTCCCCGTATCCTGATATTATTCCTTCTCGAACGATTTTCCAAATCCGCTTGCTTAGCCGACATTTCCTCCAGCCTATCTTCCACATTCTGGATTCTTTTGGTGAATTAATAATTTTCCTGCTCGCACTCACATACTAAGTCTCGAGGCCTGTCAAATTGGAACTTATTTCAGCGATGGACCATGCCAAAGAGTCTTTTGAGGACTGAATCTCCAATTTTATTGCTTGCGTGATATCCTGCTTAAGAGACTTTAACATTCCCTCCAAGTCCTGTCTCGATATGGCCGGATCAAGGGTTAGATCAGACCCTTGTGAAGCATGAATTTCCGCCACAACAGACTGCATCTTCTGCGGTGCAGACGTCGCTGAGGTCGGGTAGGTTGTAATTTTACTCCCTTTATGCTTGCGTCCTGTCTTGGGCATTGCCGGGGGGAGATTACTCACGTCAATGGAGCACCCGTAAGGGCACACTTAAGAGCTATGCCTGCAGGTTGTGACGTTTCGGAAGGGTGACGCTCCTATAAATTGGGGATTAGGAGTGCCAATATGTCAGCCAGCACCCTAGAGCATTTGCATGCAAGGACAATATTTATCCCTCCAACTCAGGCTGCCAAGGCTGTTCCATCAGGGACTCGCCTCCTCAGCTAGGCGTCAATATGCCGCTCCCAAATCCAGCGACGCAATCAACTGGTTCTTTCTCCCCTCCACTGCGGCGCTCACCACCTCCAGCCCTCAGGTGTTCTCCGACACCGAGAAGCAAAGGGCCCCTGACAGCATGCTCTGCTCCGCCCTCAAGCACCCCTCCACTCGCGGGCAGCTCGAGGGAGGCAGAACGCTCCAAAACAGACTGCACCTCAATTTGCAGGCTCGCGGACTGCTATGAGGCTCGCCGTCTCCACCTCCGCTCCTCCACTAACAGGCTCCTCCGGGCTGCCCGCTCACCGTCTGTGCAGCGCACTTTCCCACCGCATTCGCTTCAGAAGACGCCGAGAATCACTAGAGCGCCGTCCCCTCGCCAGCCGGTCCGCTCTATGCCGGCTAAGCAATGCCACCCCTCAGAGCCTCTCTCCTCCAGGTCAGCTCATCCAGGCTCTGCAGCTGCCTCCCGGACTTGCAGCGGAGCAGAAAGACATCATCTCCAGTGCGCCCGCCATCTTACGCGCCTCAGGCTTTCCCTCGCAGGGCTCCGAAACTTCAAAAAAATCAGCTCCCAGGCGTACAGGACATCACCGTTGGAGCCCCGCAATCTTGAAAGGCGCTCCCCGCATCTTTCATGTGTAGATTCAGGGAGTTAGGGCATGTATCAACTTATAAATAGGTGCCTGTCCCGGAGCCTACAGCAGGCACGTCCACATGGCGCCCTGCCTGTCCACGCCCCCAATTTTATTGATTTTTTATTGTTTTTATTTTTTAGCTTTTTCAATTTTTCAAACCCAGTCAGCCCTGTTGGGAAAAGGGTCTGCCTTTCCCCCTCTCTCTCACCTCCCTCCGTATCCCTTTATCCTGCACGCATCAGGTGCTCCTAAGGTTTTAGTTCCACATCAAGTCCCATTTACAGAGGCACAATGCCAGGTACATCTTGCAATATGTAGGATAAAGGACACATTCCAGGCACACAGCCTGCAGTTGAGGAGCATTGATCTAGACCCAGCGCTATGCAATGGCAATACGAAATACTGCAAGTGTCTACAAGTACCATATTTTTCTTTGGGAGGTTACTCACAGGTCAACAACAAATGGCAGAGCACCATAGTAACGTGCCCGGCAGATAGACTGATCGAGTACAGCAAAGAAACAATAGCCCAAGTAGAGACTATGTGTGCGCAAATATGGTCCCAATACATCACAAGGCTGACTTGGATTGCAACAATGGAGAAGCCAGGGCGAATACATAGAGACATGGACTATGAACTTTGTTTTAGCAATGAAGGAACAGTTCCTGTTGGCACGAACACACAGTGCAACCACACTCTTGTGATCCCTGATATGACGAAAGGTACGGCAGTGGTGATGGACTACTACTGATTTTTGGCTGACAAACCTACTTGCACCTCCCACCCTCCTGGAGGGGCAAGTGTTCAATGGCCACCCTGCACTCCGTACTACTGGTAATCCCAGAAGAACACCTGAAGGGAGAAGAAATGCCGGTCAAGCTGCCAACAGCCACTCCAGCACCTAAAGAAGCAGAACGAAACTTGCAGATGACACAAGAATTTGGTATGCTGCCAGAAAAAGGAGGATTTCAACAGCGGGGAAGAAAGAAGAGATCACACTATGTCGCGAAGGACTCTTCCGCACTGCTCAGAGGAATACCTGATGAGTATCGACTTTTTAGCTGAGCAGGGACTTTCTTTTCATCTTTTTTGGCTCCTGAGGTACAAGCAGCTGCGAATACCAAGTGGGTGCAGATAGTCTGATGGGAGCTCGTCCAGCTGGCCAATGACACAGAAATGGGTTCACTGCCATCAAAGTAGGGCTCTGTGCATTGCGACTCATGACGGTTAAGAACCGATACATGCTGCATTTGCTAACAAGCCATAGAGGAGGAGTATGTAAAAAGTTGGGAAGCAGCAGCTGCACTTTTGTACCCTCGGAGGATGCTGAGAATGGGTCACTATCCCACGTCATCGAGGCGGTGCACAATCTAGGTGTTCAAAGGAAGAAAGAAGGTGGAGTTCAGAACATGGATTGGCTATCGCTTGCCTTAGATTGGGTCCCATCATGGCTGGGGGCAGCAGTAAAAATATTGGTGCCTGTTATCGTATTCTTCTTGGTCCTCTTCTGCGCGTGCCAATTGGGTCTCCGATGTTGTGTCAATATAGTTCCTAATAGTGCAAAGAAGATGGTATCAATTGGGGGGATCTGAAACACTTTGCCATACAATAAACAGCGAAACTAAAACTAATATTTCTGGGGTTGTAGATATGTCAGGTGGGGATGAGTTTGTTACTGTCGAAGTAACGAAAGTTGGGAATGTTGGGAAGTAACTAGGGCTTCCGGCCCCCCAAAGCACATTAGAATTAGGCAAGACTTCTTTTAACTTCTTTTAGGCGCTACAAATGATTAGGGAAGGAGGGGGGATGGGAAGGCTTTTTCATGCAAATATAATCACATACACAGAGATGGGCAGGCACTGAAAAAAGGTAGTTATTGTTTGAAATATAAAGTACAATTCACTATTAGCTGGATAGATATGTAATATCAAATTCTATGCATTTGTAAAAATCTTAGTACGGTATGAGTCCAAAACTCCCCCTCCCTTCCCGGAAAGAATGCAGCCTGTGCTAAAATTGGACTACAGGCTTTGCGGTGTTCGTGCTAGCACTAGCAGCACAAAGTGACTCACCAGCTGTTTACTGTCCGTAAACATGCTTTTACATGCTCGGTGCACAAAATGCAGAAATATGAAAATAAGGTTTAAAGGAGATTATAGGACCAGATAAAAACATGAGTGAAAAATAGATAGAATGAATGAAAATTGTGTATACAAAATTGTTTTGTTTTTCAAGGGACTAGGCCTCGAGGTTTGTAAAAGTCTGCAGGGCTGCAGTGCATTTCTATGTAATGTAGCAATATGTAAAGTAGCATGTCCTGACAGAAACGGCTGACAATGAAGAAAGGAAGACTTTGGAGCATCCCTCGTATAGAAGCAGGACGGTTTGGGTTGGAGCCATAGCCCGCATCCAGTGACACAACTGCAGCAGGCCAGGAGTATATAAATCCTTGCCTGGCATCACTGTAGCAGGAGAAAGGAACAGATGAGGGACAGACAACTGTTCAGGGAGCAGAGTTATTTGCCCGATCCTCATTTCTGTATAATGTAATTTGTTATCCTTACAAGATAGACTCTTGGCCTTATTTCCCTAGAGGGGTGTATTTATTCTGTTGTGAGCGTAATTGGAAACACCCTTACAATAGCATGAGGAATCCCTGGCAGGAACATCCATCAGAAAGAACATTACAGAGAGGTAAGTAATTTGTTTTTTAATACATGACAAATCCACCAACAAGTGATGCCAACAACCAAGATATAGTAATGATGTTACCATTGATCACAAATGTTATTTTTGTAAAGCTAAAGTGAACCATTAAAATTAATCACAATTGTGAAAAACGATTATGTATGAAATATACCTGTTGAAGCTCGGTGGCGCCAGAGGGAATTGATGTTAATGTTAGCACAGCACTCTTTTCCTTTAAATGAAATTAGAAATAATTGTTTACACCAATAATATGTAGTATTAGCAAGGCAGTTGTTTATCTCTTGCTGTTTAATTCTTTGGTATTGTCACAATCCCAGTCAGGGCACAAGGCATGGGTATTAGGACCCAGGGGTACATCCCCCCCCCCCATGTTACTGTAGCGATGAGGTAGTCCTGCATGGTGACTGATTGGCATAGGCATTCAGTGAAGGTTGCATTGACCCACACCAACATGGCTGCCAAGAAGGAACTCACTATGGAACCTAAAATGGCCCCTGGCAGATACAAAGATCTGATATCCCTGGTGGTCTAGCGTTGACCGGGCGCGCCCCGAGGCTATAAAAGCACGCCTCGGCCCACACCCTATGCTTATCGTTTCATCTGCTACCTACCATAGCAGTGTAATGCTTACCGCTCCTGTCCTTCCACGTGCAGTGAACGCCCAGGCTTATTCATGGTCGCACTCACCCGAGGCCGGAGGCATCATCGTACGCGTTCTGCTTCCGTCTGCTTCAGCCCTGAGACTCACCCAGATAGTTGTTGACCTGTAGCTGCACAGACCCGATAACTTAATCGCAAGAGTTCCGTTTCAAGTTCCTGTTCGCCGATCACGTTCCACCGCAAACCGCAGCATCTGAAAACGAGAAAGCAGAGAAAGACAATAGTAAGAGACTGATATTACCAGCTAAATCCCACCCAAATTCCCTGTTAGTATAAACTTACCTTTGCTGGTCTTCATCTGCATCGCTTTTTCTTGAGCGCTGCTGCAATTCTTGCAAAGACATTTGGTAGATCCCGCACCTGGGGACAAAGAGAGAAAGAGACTAATTAAAGCGCCTGCATCAATCCGAACTGGGAAAAACAGTGCAAAATAGACAGCGCTTCGCTACTGAAACCACTAAAGCGCCTGAGCAGCTTTCCACAAAGACTCACCTTCATACCTTCAGCATCCAGTGCGTCGCAACCGACCTGGACCACTACTTTCAGTGAAGTAACTGGAGTCGGATGCTTACCAGACACCCTCGGTCTGCCTCCTTCATCTTAAAATACAGTGAGCACCAACATTAGCGTGCCAGCCTACCTAGTGGGACACAAAAGGGAAGTGGGGGAGAAAGTAGGAGAACAATTACAGAGTTCTTGTATTTACTTACCTAAGGTCCTCGTTCATCCCAACCCCCTATCACAACTTACCAGAGGCTCCAAGTTCATCTAGGTCCATCCCCACCTCACTGTTCCCTGGGTTTTGATTCACCAGCGGACCAGTGGGGAAAGGAGTGGCTGGGATATTCATCTTACCAGAATATCTCGTGGGGGCAACGCTTCGGAACAGTCCAGACCAGGCACTCTTGCAGGGCACCAGAGGTAAGCGTTGCATGTATCTAAAACCAAAAAAACATATATCGAGCATTTTTTGGATAACAGATTAAATTAATCTAAAACCATACTTTTATGTAGTTAGTACTGCATGGTGGAAGGTGCACGACACAAGATTGACGATTGCATGCATTCGTAGTATACTAAACCGTCAGTTGTAGAAAATACAATAAAGAATGGTCAATTTCAATAATACTTTCAATTTATTCAGTAACATAATTTATAATAGAAATAAAGTTCTAATTTATAGGATTATAATTAAATAATGTCTAAATATCAAATCTCATCCTAATTGCGCCTGAGCAGTTCTAAAGGAAGATGAGTATCTGGCAGAAGTACCTGCATCCTCCTGTATACTAAGTATAGTAATTTGTAATTCTAATGTGCGCAGAGAATGTAACGCAACTTTAAAAAAAGAGAAGCAAAAATGTTGAAAGAAATTAAATTACACATTTTGGCAAAACAAAAACAATTATTCATTTTGGAGTAAATAGTAGAATTTGACATTACACATCTATAATATACTAGAAAGAAGACAAATCGAGAATTAAAAATGAGTACTTGTAAGGCAAGTGCGTTTTCTGCTTAACCCCCGAAAAGTTGTTGATGATGAAGCTTGATCCTTTATTTAAATTATATTTGAATAAACATAGTGAATAGAAAAAATGTATTATTTCTAAAACGTAGATATTATAATCCACTATGTTACATCTATGTGGATGTCATTATGTCTCACTGTTGAGTTATGTGATGAATCTAATGGTGTCATCACTCCTTTCCCGGTGGTGACCTCTCCCCATGTGGCCAGGGAACAGCAGCTGCTACATGATCCTAACCCTCGGGGTGGCTATATGAGAGAGGATCATATGGGGGAGACAACCTCTGGGGGAGTAGCAGGGCACCATCAGACAAGGTATGGTATTGCTCTTCCTCTATTGAGGATACTCCATCCATAACCAATGCCTTAATGGCATATTGTAGCACCTCCTCTCATCCATCCAGGAAGAATACAGAAGACCTTTTCTCAAGATCTGTATGGAACTCTCACGAAAACAACTTTTCTGACTCTACCTGCAAGTCATTCACAACTGACTTGCCCTTAAAGAACACTTACCCAGGCTTTGTATATAAAGCATCAAGAATAGACTACCATTCCCATAACTACAAGCATACTGGGACGAGGAAGATAAATCGAGTAATGCAGAGCCAAAAAATGGGTGCGCATACATGTACCTGTACATGTACCTGGGAGATTTAAACCGCAGCCACACGACTGCCACCGGCTTGCCGCGGGAACGAAGGAAGTGCGCCAGCAAGAACCGGTGAGTCTCTGAAAGGGAAACAGGGACACCAGGCATATTGGCAACCATGCCACATGCAAATACATCTTAAGAAAGCAATGAAAGTGCTGGCAAGGAAAGAAGCTAGTGAGCATTTTATTGAATGGGGAACAGAAGAAAAGTAAGAAACGTTTAAGTCTGTAGGTGTATGGAATACACATTTAAGAAAAGCCCTGGCAGGATAGTGTACCATGTAGAAAGAGAGGTGCTCCTGGCACTTCCCTAATATCTCCAGATCAAACAGAGTCTATATAAACAATAGATCTGGGTGACCCCAGTTGTACAAAAACACACACAATTCTACAATAGTTCAGACATGAAAATCTTGCACAGCAAGGGCGAGGACTAGTGCCACACTCTTGATCATTAGGAGGACCGATCCAAGCAGGTCCGGGGACCAGACAGGACCCAACCATCTTCACCTGTGTGTCCCGATATTTCAACTGGGGCACTGTGAGGATACCAGAGATTATATCTCAGAGTCCAAGCCAAAGGATCACGTGGCTAGAGCTTTAACGAGTCTGTGTCGCGATAGACAATGCAACTAAATTGAAGCATGAATAACACCACAGGAAATGTTGTCAAGAGCCTAGAAAACAATTCCCAGTCCTGTTGAAGGCCGTTGTCAGTAATGGCGTGTTTAATTGCTACAGGCTGAAACACAGACGTGTCGACTGTTTATGAATGTTGTGTCCGATATAGACACTGGATACAAAAGATTCCCACTGTTTAGTTACGCACCAATTTTAAACCCCACAGAATACACAAGGGGTTGTATATTGTCAATCATTTAACAGTGATATTATTTGTTCATTTGTATTTAAAAGTAAAGTATTTGTGTCTTGTATAGGCAATGTACTGGGTTCAAACAGTAGTGGCGATTATTTAGCCGATTTGTAATACAAAATAAGATTTTTCATGTCTAAACTATTGTAGAATTGTGTGTGTTTTTGTACAACCGGTGTCGCCCTAATCTATTGTTTATTTAGGATAGTGTACCAGACAGACGTAGTATTAGATAAAGCAAATACAGGAAGATATCATATTTAAAGTGTGTACAAAGTCCACACGAGAAAACCCCTGAAGGGAGAGTACACCAGACAAAGTAATGCAGCAAGTGTGTATATTCAAGAACACTCTAGCAGGAGAGCATACCAGGCAGTTGCAAGTGTGTTTAAGAAAGCCTTGACAGGTAAGTATACAAGCCAGCTGCAATTGTGTGCATTTAAGAAAGGCCTGCCAGGAAAGTATACCATGCAGTTCCAAGTTTGTGCGTTTTACAAAGCAGTGGCAGGAGAGTACCAGGCAAGTGCAAGAGTGTCCTTCTAAGAAATCCCTAGTGCCAAAGCACACCAGGAAAGAACAAAAAGAACAAACTGAACAGTTTACAAGTAATACATCACCGAAAGGTGTCCTGAGAAGGATATAGCGGGACTAGCAAAAGGCTGTGTGAAACCAAAGGGAAGAGGAGTGAAAACAAGACATGGGAATAAACCAGGTATCCTAACAAGACAAATAACCAAGTTGTTTTGTGTACCAGTTGAGTTGTGACTCAAGAAAAACCCAAGGAACTGATATCTTTGAATATACTACAGAGGGAAGAGAAATCCAGGGGAAGTGAACTACCCTCCGGAAACAGGAACCCTATTCTTCTGGAACATTTGTGTTGGATTTACACATTTTCCGTTTTTAATATTTATAAAAGACATTACCCTTTTCACCATCTTTTACAGTGTTAGGACCAGAATAGTACTTTGGACACGGGACGGTTTTGCTTTGGACATTCTGACATTGACAGACCCTTAGTTTTGGTTTTAGGTAGGAAAACCCTCTACTGCAGGGAAAGAGTGACATTTCCCCCACCCCCTTTTATTTTAATAAGTCTTTAAACAAAATCATGAATCCCTTGTTTCCGAGTCTTAATTCCTGGCTCCTTACCTATGGTGTCACGAGTAGGATCAGGCTCAGTTGACACAAACTGGGGGACCCTCAGGTTTGAAAAACAGATCTTCCGATCCATTAGTAGCTACAGAACAATCAATTGGATTTGATTTATGTAGTAGCTGGTGGGTGTTAATACAACCCAGAGAATGAGTCTTAATACCAACTGACCTGGTCTGAATACCCCCGTCAGGCACTTATATCAGACTTGCCCCAAAGTCACGCCTCGCCTGGCGACATGGCCTGGACGTCTTAGCAGGCGTCATAGGCCCCACCTATAGAGGTGAATCGCGGGAAGGAGGCATATCAATTAAAGGCAGGAAAGAAAATAGCCCAGGGGATTCTGGATAGGGCTTTGTTTCCCAAAGCAGAATAAGTTTAGACCACTGATAAAACTGAGAGGGGAAGCAAAGGCTTTGGCGAGGTAGATGCAGATTCCCCAACTACATCAGAGGCAGTACCACCTAAAACCCTTGGGAAGGAAGCCGAGATTATTCCAGACCTGGGATTCTCCCAAAGGCATGATCCTTTGCTTGCAGAAGCTTTCCTTGATATGTTTACCTGAAGAGGAGGGCATAGAGAAAGGGGGTGGTGCGCATTTATTTTCTCCTAAAGGCTGGACTTCTCTGTAAGTGTGACCTTAGTCGCGATGGTATTCCCAGATCTCAAATAATGGTACCTAAAAGCCATAAAAGAATGTTTTGCTCACTCCCATTTGACCGATGGTCACTTAGGAACAGGCATAAATACGAAGCCCTTTCTATTGCCCAAGGATCTATGCCGATGTGAAAATGTGTGTGCTTACTTGTATTATGTGTCAAAAGACCTGTTTTCAGATGCCCGCTCCAGCTCCATTACAACCTTTTGCCAATAATTGATGTGCCCTTTTCCCGAATAGGCATGGACATAGTTGGGTCCCTTGAGCCATCAAAATTAGGGAATAAATATATATTGGTGATAGTGGATTGTGCAACATGATATCCTGAAGCATTATACTTGCGTAATAATACGACC
The DNA here is from genome assembly GCF_040938575.1 of Ambystoma mexicanum. Classification (NCBI taxonomy): domain Eukaryota; kingdom Metazoa; phylum Chordata; class Amphibia; order Caudata; family Ambystomatidae; genus Ambystoma; species Ambystoma mexicanum. Next base: position 549,826,586 of record NC_090932.1, read on the forward strand.
CAACAAAATACTCAAACACTTGATCCCATTTTTTTTTTTCGTGGGTTGTGTTTCTGAAGGTGATCCGAACGGACCAGAGGATTACCTTGGCAGAGGTGATGCATATCCTGCATATAAAAACTCTTAGGACATCCATTTATCACCCACAAAATGACTGGTTAGTGGAATGATTCAATAAGACCCTAAAGCATGTTATCATGACACATTGTGCCCTTTTTGCTGTCCGACAAAAAAATACTCCAACAGGATTCTCTCCATTCCAAATATTATATGGCATAGAGTCACAAGATGTTCTTAACATGCTACGGGAGACTTGGGAAGAGCTGGAGAAAGCTACCATTGCGCCTTTCCCAAACCGCCCAGCGGTTAAACACATATGGGTACTGTCAGGACATAGTTCAGGCTCACATGATCATGGCAGAGGAAAATCAAGACCTACCATGATAAGAAAGCTTTGCTTATGTCCTTTTCCATTGGACAAAAGGTTATTGTTCTTCTTCCATCATCTGAGAATAAGGTGTTGACCAAATGGTACGATCCTTATGAGGTGATAGAGCAAACGGGGCCATACGATTATCGAGTCTCCCCACTCGATAGAAGAATTAAGACCCATATATATCATGTAAACCTCAAGGAGTGAAGAGAGGATCTTGTTGAGAACACTACAGTAGTAATAACTAGTTATTAACTGAAGAATCAGATTAAAACAATCTGATTCCTTACCACCTATTCCAGAATCAGAGAAAAGATTTGTTAAAATTGCTAGAACAATTTCCTGATGTCTTTAGATCTGAGCCAGGAAGAGTGAAAGGGGTTTTTCACTACATCCGTACACCCCCAGGGAAAGTGGTCCATTTAAAACCCTACTGGATCCCAGAAACCCGAAAAGACAGTCGCAGAGGAGGTGCAAAATATGTTAAGATCTGACATCATTGAACCATCTAAAAGCCCTTGGTCCTCTCCAATAGTACTCGTTGCCAAGCTGGATCAATTGTGGAGGTCCTGCATTGACTTCAGGAGGGTGAACACGGTTTTCCAATTCCACAGTTACCCTATACCAAGGATAGACAATCTAATTGATTGATTGGGAACAGCCGCCCTTCTCTCCATGATTGATCTGACGAAGGGATACTGGCAAGGTCAGGATCATCCACTGGACAAGGAGACAACTGCTTTTTCCACCCGCATTGGGCTGTTTCAGTTCAAAGTATTACCTTTTGGACTACACACGGTCCCTGCCACCTTTCAAAGGTTAATGGACCAGGTCCTCAGGCCTTATTCCTCTTTCTGTGTGGTTTATATCAATGATATCATCCATAGAAGGATATGGGAAGAACACCTACACCACCTATACATAGTTACCAGAGCTTTGAGGAAAGCCAGGATCACAGCCAATCTGATAAAGTGTCACATGGCACAGTCAGCAGTCAAGTATCTTGGATTTTATGTTGGTAATGGTTTGGTTCTACGTTAAAGTGAGATGCTAAAGACTATCCAGGATACTCCAGTGCCCAGAACCAAGAAAGATCTAAGAGCCTTTTTGGGTTTGGTGTGGTACTATAGACGCTTTATCCCCAGTTATTCTTCCATCACATCTTGCCTCGCTGATAAACTTAAAAATGTAGAACCCCAAAAGATAAAGTGGAGAGATGAAGACCAGTTATGTTTTGACAAACTCAAAACCATTCTCTGCAATGAACCAGTGTTGAAGGTTGCAGACTTTAACAAAGAGTTTATTTTACAGACCGATGCGTCACGTGTCGGGTTGGGGGCTATCCTTTCACAAGATCACGATGGCATAGAACACCCTATTCTTTTTATCAGTAGGAACCTGTACCCCCGATAAACATTATGCCACTATTGAATTGGAGGGCTTGGCTATAAAGTGGGCAGTGTCATACCTTAAATACTACCTCACCGGCAGGAAGTTTAGATTGGTCACAGATCACTCTCCATTAACATGGATGAGCCTCCGCAAGGACACCAATGCACGAGTCATGTGCTGGTTCTTAGATTTGCGCCCTATTGTTTTACAGTAGAACACCAGAAAGGAAGCGAACAGGGAAATGTAGACTTCCTTTCCCAATTGATGCTGAAAGAACCAGCAGCATTAGGGGAAGGGTATGTGATGAATCTGATTGTGTCATCACTCCTTTCCTGGCCGTGATCTCTCCCATTGTGGCCAGGGGAGGGCAGCAGCTACCAGATCCTGACCCTGCAGCCAGCTATATGAGGGAGGGTCATATGGGGTAGAGACAACCTGCGGGGGAGTAGCAGGTCACCATCGGACAGGGCATGGTGTTCTCCTTCGTCTCTTAAGGATACTCCATCCATACCCAAAGACTTAATGGCATATGTTTACATCTCCCCTCATCCATCCAGGAAGAATACAGAAGACCTTTTCTCAAAATCTTTATGGAAGTCTCATGAAAACAACTTTTCAGATTCTACCTGCAAGTCATTCATAACTGACACGCTCTTAAAGAACACTTACCCAGACTTTGTATATAAAAGCATCAAGAATGGGCTACCATTCCCATAACTACAAGGATACTGGGATGAGCAAGAAAAATCGAGTAATGCAAAGTGGAAAAGATCACGAGTACAGGCTGCACTCTAGTTGTTGGGCGTTGTAAGGAAGGCATGGTATCAAGTAGTAGACACAGAAAACTTTATTTGGTATTTTGGTTGGGTTGGTAGAATTCCTAAGTGGCTCCAACTCTAGAATTGGAGTAGTCTCTACCATTAAACAAATAACAAAACAAGTCCAAGTCACTCTTGTTAGAATAAAAAGGCCTACATAAAAAAAACGAACCTTGCCCTCCTTCTCAAAATGACAAATGTGTTAAGGGAATACAAAAGGAAAATAGTGTCTCAAAAGAAATGTCAGAATGGCTTAAGTAACGACCACCTTCGCCACGTTTAGCACCACAGGGTCTTGAGAGTATCTTATAAAGGCTAGGTGGGTGGCACAGTTCTATTAGTCTTGCACACTTTGGTTTACTGGTACAATTCAGCAGTTCAGGCTTGTACTTCAAGCTTCTATTTATTTATTTTCGTATTTATTTATTTTGCATGTATTTCTGGCAGTTCAATCACTTCCTTAGACTTTCACTGCCTTGTCATAAATACATGGTTCTACTTTTGTCCTTTTATTTCCTACAGTACACCACAGGCTTTCGGGGTCCAGCCTGTTTTTCCTTTTGTGGAGGTTCCCTTCCCCACATTTTGTCATGGGTGTCTTTTCACTGTTGAAGACTTTCAAAACTACAAGGATTTTACTTAGACCTCAACATGACCACTTCGACCTGTCTTTACACAATTCTGCAATCCACAATCTTTCTTATATTGTATCACCAATGCCTCTTGGTATTTGTAGTTTCTTATTCTCTTTACTTTGCCTTCCTGGCCTCTTTCAAAATTCATATGCAACACCAATACTTCTTAGTATCTGTAATTTCTTATTCTCCTTACTTTGCCCTCTTGGCATCCTTCAAAGTTCATATGCAACACCAATGCTTCTTGGTATTTCCTTCTGTTGACTTTGCGCGCTTGGTATTTCTTTCTCTTTGTTTTGCCCTCTTGACCTCGTTTAAAGTTCATATACCTTGGCTATCACACAGTTCTGCACATACTTTGCTTTTTAATTATTCGCATTTCTTTCGGGATCACGGTTACTTTCTTGCCTTTGATCTCTGTTGTAATACACTCCAACTTAGAACATTTCACAGAGACTTTTGAATGTGCGATTTCGCCTCACAGGACCACTCTGTTACTTTGTATCATTTCATTTTACAATTCAGAAATGTTCCTTTATCATTACTCATTTTACCAGCACATGTGCGCAGCCTTTAACTTTTAGGTTACAGTTACTCACTGGTCGTGTTCATTGGTGTCCTTTCATCAACTCCTTTCATGACGCAGTCAGCGCCTCCTCTGCGCCTCCCCAACTCCACCGTTCACCCAGGAGGGTCACGGGCTGCTTTCCAGCACTGTGAAGGTTTCTTTCTTCTGCTCACTCAGTTTCAGTATTGGACTGCTTACAGCTTCTCGAAAGAGTGGAATCGCCACCTGGTTCTCTATCGTTCTTCGCAACTGCCGATCAGCCCTTTGGCCTTCCAACTTCCATAGCCTTGTTCGCATCAGCCCTGAAAGAGATGTTCCTTCTCCTGCCCATCCTCGCTCTGAGTGTGTCTGTGCTCTGCACCTTTTATCCTGGAAGGGATTGTTAACAATTGGCAGGTGTTTGTAGTTAGGGTTACGTTCCTGACTCTGCCTTGCCTTATTACAGGAACAGAGCCATTACAAGTCAGCTGAGGTAATCTCTCTTGCCTCATTCCTCATCTTCCTCTGCTCAGTAGTGTTGCCAATGTAAAGTGGGGAGGAATTATGGGAATTGTAGTTTCCCATAAAATAAGCAGGGATAAGGGTTAAATGGATTGTGGAAAAAGGATGATACCATGTCTCACCATCAGGTGCTTTGCCCCCACTGCCCGAGGACCCCCTGCCCAGGTGATCCTCTTTCAGTTGGCCACCCCAAGGGTCGGAATCAAAAAGCGATGGCCTTTCGGTGGCTGCCTGAGTACGGGATCCCCGGGGACTAGGTTGTGAAACATCCTCTGGTTTTTCAAATTATGCATACCTTTAGCTGGGAGATTTAAGCAGTGGCCAAAGCTGTCTGTGGCACGCTGCTGGAGGGAGAAAGCTGCTTCTCTCGATTTGGACTGAGAGACCGTGGGGCTGCAGCGAGTGCTGTGGAGCCATCCGGCTCAAGGAGGCAGAAGAGGAAGGCTGTCCGCGGGAGAAAACACACTGCGGAAATGCCAGAAGACAACGCAGGGCTCCTGGGCGTTAGCAGGTATTGAGCAGCAGCATTTACCTGATCGGAGCTTGATGCGGAGCAGAAGAGCCCAGTAGAAACCGTAATAGGCAAACAAGCAGAGGAACTAAGGCAGCGAGACGGGAAGAGATGGCAAACTACCGCCACTGGCTTGCCGCAGGAAGAAGGAAGTACGCCAGCAAGAGCCAGTGAGTCCTTGAAAGGGAAACAAGGACACCGAAGCGTATTGACTGCCATGCCAAATGCTAATACATGTCAAGAAAGCAAATAAAGTACTGGCAAAAAAAGCCAGTCAGGTGAGTATTTTGTTGAATGGGAAACCAGAAAAAAAGTAAGACTTTCAAGTCTGTCGTGTAAGGAATACACATTTAACAAAAGTCCTGACAGGCAAACACATTATTCGATAAAGCAAATACAGGAAGATATCGCAAATAAAAAAAGCATGCAGAGCCCACACGAGAAAAGCCCTGGAAGGAGAGTACAACTGGCAAAGTAAAGTGGCAAGTGTGTGCATTGAAGAAATCCCTGGCAGGGGAGTATACCAGACAGTTGCACGTTTGTTTAAGAAAGAACTGGTACGAAAGTATATTGGGCAGTTCCAAGTGTGTGCATTTAAGAAATCCCTTGCAGGAAAGTATACCAGGCAGTTGCAAGCGGGTGCATTTAAGAGAACCCTGGCAGACGAGTATACCAGGCAAGTGCAAGAAGGTCCACGTAAGAAAGCCCTTGTGGAGAAGCACACCAGGCAAGAACATACTGAACAGTGTATAATGCATTAAAGGGGTCCTGAGAAGGATATATCAGGACTAGCAAAAGGCTGTGTAAAACCAAAGAGAAGAGGAGTGAAAACCTGGCAGGAGAGTACACCAGGTATCCTAACAAGACAGGACGAAGACAAAGAGCCAAGTTGTTTTGTGTACCAGTTGTATTGTGAATCAAGAAAAACTCAAGGAACCGATATCTTTGCATATACTACATAGAGAAGAAAAATTCAGTGGAAGGGAACTACCCTCTGGAATAGGGAACTCTATCCTTCTGTAACTTTTTTGTTGGATTTACGCATTTAACTTCTTTGAACATTTATGAACCACTCAAGGACAAAGACATTACCCTTTTCACCTTAGAGTTTATTTTGCTAAACTGTGTGGGGCAGAATAGTACTTTGGACATGGGACGGTTTTGCTTTGGCCATTCTGACCTTGACAGACCCTTAGTTTTGGTTTTAGGTAGGGAAACATCTCTAGTGTAGGGACAGAGAGGCATTTCCCCACCCTCTTTTATTTAATAAAGGTCTTTGACCAAGACCATGAATCGCTTAATGTCCAAGTTATAATCCTGGCTACTCAAAGTTAGTAGAAGTGTCTGTCATTTCTTCACAGGTAATGGTCTGCAGTTGCATCAGTTGAATCTACGTAATGAAAGAACTTTAAATCAATAAATGAACAACAAAAGAAAAAGCGTGGATGATCGAATTACCGACTAACACTTTTTGATGACATTGCCATGTATTTTCATTTTCAAAAATATTAGAAACATAATCATGTTCAAAGAATAACAGTGAAAGACATGTATGAATACAGAGATAATTAAAAAGATGACAATCCAAAACATCTGCAAGCCTGGTCAAAATATTGCATGCTGTGCTGGCAGTAGTAATCTGGATAGATGTTATGTATATATAGCATTGCACTGCTGGACTGCCTTTGGGTGGGACAAAGACTGATATGCATATGGAAATGTCTCCTCTGTGAAAAGCGCAGTGAGCTAAAGCATGGTTGGGAGCCATCCACCCAAGAACAGGTCAATGGCTGTGTTTGTGCCAGTAGAGGGACTCCCAGACCTTCTTTTGCATATTTTGAAGTACTTGGGGTCCCACCCTAAGTTACCAGGGTAATCCAGACGTGGACCCCTTGCTCACTGTGCTTGGAGAGGCACAGCGCGACCTTACTGATGAGTCCTGACTAGGTCGAAATACGTGCCTGGGGTTGCTGTTGGTACTCTTGTTCAGAGATTTGCCTAGCATTTCGGTGCTGGACTGCCTTTGGGTGGGACAAAGACTGATCTGCATATGGAAATGTCTCCTCTGTGAAAAGCGCAGTGAGCTAAAGCGTTGTTGAGACTCTCCCAGGGGCCATCCACTCAAGAACAGGCCAATGGGCTGTGTGTGTCGGTAAATGGACTCCCAGACCTTCTTTTGCATATATATATATATATATATATATATATATATCAATTAAAAAACTTTAGTTAATAATCAGTTAAGGTAAAAAATGTATTGCAACAAAACCCTGCAAATGTAGCTTAAGCCACCTTTACTTTGCCGCCCCTGTCCTACAGCATATAACCACAATGATGATATCACAGATGGGCTAGAACTAAGAAAAGTGGGAGTTGGTCCACGGGAGTGGAGGAGGAGGCCCCCCTCCCTGGAAGATAACAGAATGGGGAGGTTTTGAATCCCAGATGGAAGCTGAGATTGAAGACATTAGGAAAAGATCCATAACAACTTCCACTAGGAAGGGACACAGGGAATACAGGCAAGCCCTTAGAACCAAGAGGGCTGAGAGATCCCTGTTGTTCGTTGGGCAACTCTACTATACTAAAGCCAATAAGGCCGACAAGCTCCTGGTGTGGCTCCTGATGGGAGAATCTGCCTCCCAAATCATCACTGCAGTGACCGGCGACCAGGGAATCAGACACTCCCATACAGAACATATACAAAAATGCTTTGCACGCTACTACGCTGACCTTTACTGGTCCCAAGACCCCATTGACCACCTACAAGGGGAATTCCCAGAGAAAATCCACTTGGCCACGCTAGGGTCTGATGCTAGGAGAAAGCTGGGGCAAGGACGAGGTTTGAGCAGTCATAAAATCGCTGCCCCTTAACAAATCACCTGGGCCAGAGGGCTTCACTAAGACATTTTATAAAACCTTTGCCAGAACCCTAGTTCCACAACTTGGCTGTTCAATCACTCCTGCAGAACCAGTTGTATATCAGTGTCAATGCAGGAGGCAAAAATTATACTTATTCTAAAACCCAATATGGACCACTCAAAATGTAGCTCATAAAGGCCAATGGCCTTAATTAACGTAGATGCCAAAATGTATACCAAAATTCTCGGCAACCGGCTGGAGGGTTTTATCCCTGCCCTGATTCACCCCGACCAGTTGGGATTTATACAAGGTCGAAAGACATTTAATAACATTAGCCGAATCACCCACCTGGTAGAAAAGGTGCCAAAGTTCCAACCCCTCCGGTCCTCCTTTCCTTTCACGCTGAGAAAGCTTTCAACCAGGTGGAGTTGTCCTTTGTGAAGGTGAAGGACAAAATGGGCCTGAGAAGTGAATTCATCAAAATGGTCCGTGCAAATTATTAATCCCCTGCGGCACGTCTTCTTATCAACGGCTCCATGTGAATGGTATTTCACCTGAGCAGGGGTACTCCCCTCTACTATATGCAGTTTACATGGAGCCGCTACTCCAAACCCTCTGTGGATATGAGGAGGTCCAGGGGATCAACTTTGGAGTCCAACCTAAAGTGGCAGCCTTCGAAGATGACATGGTGCTTACATTTGCGAACCTGGGGCTATTGCTGGGGAGTGGGGGGGAGAGTGGTGTCTGACTTCGGGGCAGTCTCAGGTTAAGCCATTCTGATTTTGTAAGGACGACCTTCAACCCTAACAGTAGGGGAGGGGGGAGTGGCGGCATTGAAGGTGGCCTCACCTTTCATTTGGAGCCCCAAAGGAATCCGATACCTGGGGATACATAGCTCTGTCACCCTGTCTGAATGGTATGTGTTACATTTCCCCCCAATGTTGGCTTCTATCAAAACGTGTTTTTTAACATTAGAACCATTGTAAAGATACATTGTCTATAATGGTTTCCTAATGATTATTTTCAGAACCTGTAAATATTTGACACCCCAGATGAAGAGAATTGTTTCTCAAAAACGCGTAGTGTTCAGCTGTATTTTGTTTGAAAATTAAAATACAATTTGTATGATAAGTCTAAATTAGTTTATTATATCTATTGATGACTATTTATCAGTTATTATCGACATTTATGTACTTCTGTTTACCACTATTGAAATGTCTTCAGTACCATTTGGCTTTTTAGGCCACAGATAGCGTGCAGGGGACAGGAGTTCCCAATTTTGGGATCCTTTTCTCTTTTTCATGTTCTTATAGGGTCCATGTGCCAGGACCTTGCTTTCTCCTCTATACCTTTACTTAGTTTATTTTGTTGATCTCAGATAAAATGGACTATTGATTACCCCACATGTCTACTTCTTTGTATTCCATAGAGAAAGGTGTGCCGTTTTGTCTAGATTTTTCCTATAGCTATACTATATAAACAGTGGTTCTGCTCAACGATACTAAACGGATTAGAGGCATTGGCAACACGTGACCTGAACTGGCTCAATAATCTCGAGGGGTTGGCGAAAATACTAGCTAACAGATTACAGACAGTAATAACCTCTCTCATCCACCCAGACCAATGTGGATTCATACCACAGAGGCCCACACGAATGAACATTCACAGGCTCCACGTTACCATTGAAAAGGCACCAGCATTACAAGAATCACTGGCACTCCTCACTATTGACTATGAGAAAGCATTCGATTTGGTCCATTGGGAGGCCCTATGGACCATAATGGGTAGAATGGGATTCGGCGACCAATTCATGGGCTGGATCAAACTCTTATACAACGCCCCGACAGCCGAGATCAGGGTAAATGGATGGCCATCACGCAGCATCAATCTGGGCAAAGGAACTAGACAGGGCTGCCCCCTTTCTGCAAGTTATTCGCATTGGCAATTGAACCCCTCGCAATAATGCTGAGAGATACGCAGTCATGGAAAGGATTCCACTGGACCCACGACTGGGAAGACAGGGTTTCCCTATATGCTGACGATCTATTGATTTACTTAAGTGATCCGTCAGAATCATGTCCCACTGTTACACACATATTAAACAGATACAGAGCTTTTAGTGGACTACGGGTAAACTATAATAAATCAATACTATTTCCGATTAAAGGAGTCACCACAACAGCCCTAAACAACTGCCCATACCGAGTAGTAAACGATCAGTTCCGGTATCTCGGAGTACAGATCACGACCGATCTTACACAATATGTACCCAGAAACCTATACCCAATCAGAGATAGATTTGCGAACGATGTGAAACACTGGATGACTCTTCCCCTCACTCTACTGGGGAGAGCGGCACTGTTTAAGATGCTAGCGCTCCCGCGATTCCTATACATCCTGCAAAATGCCCCACTCTATATACTTAAAACAGAATTCCGTAAAATAGACGGAATACTTAGAAAATTGCTGTGGGGAGGAGGGCACCCCCAAATTGCCCTGAACACCCTACAACGCTCTGTATGGGAGGGAGGTATTGGACTCCCCCACCTTCAAACATATTACTGGGCAGCCCAGATGGCAATAGTAAACAACATCCTGCATAACAACCCTGATTTACTGCACATCCGAGTGGACAGGAAGTCGGGACAGGGGCCCTCCCCTTTGGAGAGTCTCTACCAAAACACAACACGCCCGACCCCCACCACAATAATAGCCCACAGAATACAGAAATGGAGAGACGCACACAAACTTCTAGGCTGGGAGGGGAAAGTCACACCGGTGCAGCCCCTTTGGCGAAATAGGCAGTTACCAGAGCTCAGCAAACTTCCGAAATGGGTAAACTGGGAAGCAGCTGAGATAATAAGGCTAGAAGACGTGATACAAGATGGTAAAATAGTATCTTTTCAGACTCTAAGAGACAGATTCAAGCTACCCTCCACAGAACACTTCCACTAAAGACAGGTGCTACATGCACTCACCACATGCGCGATAGGCTTCCCCAATATGCCAGAGTGCACACCGATTGAAAGGAACATCGTGATTATTATTAATATTATTATTATTATTATTATAGAGCGTATAGATAACAAAATAAGCTCCACAATCGCCTCATTTGCTACAACGGAACTCGCAGACCTAAAAGCAAAGTGGGAAAGGGATGTGGGGCCACTACAACCAGAGTACTGGACCACAGCCCTCATGTACCCTAGAGAAACAGCCATATCTACTAGAATCAGACTGATTCTTCACAGGATATATTATCCAAGAGAGGCCCAATACAAATGGGGGAGAGCAACAGACCCTAACTGTCTTAAGATGTCATCAAGAGAGGGGAACCTTTTTCCACATCCTATGGCAATGCCCACAAATTCAGAACTTTTGGCAGAAATGCTGTGACAGACTATCAACGGTCCTAGTTTGCATTGTCCTTCAAATATGATGGTCTCTTACAAACACGTTTGGTGCATCTACCTAGTTCATTTCCATCATCTGCTTTGTCATTTAATCTCATTTTTTACTCTGTTGATTTCACCTTTTTCCTTTTTTCCACATTGGCATTCATGAATCTGCCCTCGGAACATCTACACACTCTATTGACATTCCAGAAACCTCTCTACTACTTGTGGGGCCGCCAACCACTTTGCAGAACCACTTGTAGTGGTAAAAGGTAACTTTATTCTTACCCAATCACCTGGTTTTATATCACATTCTCTCGCAGCCTTCCTTATGTCAAAACACCTTTTGTTGATTAACTGTATATATGGGGGCGTGTCTTGGCAGCCATGGACCAGGCTGCTCTCCTTGTGAGCTCCTGGATCCGAAAATTGATCTGGACATGCGCATGCATCTTGAACCTTCCTTTCAGCAAGAAAATATGACCACAACAATAGGAATATGAGGGGACTCTAACGCATGTTGCTGCAAGCAGATTGAATGGATAAAATCGAAGTTACAAAACTTTGATGTTTCCGATGAGCGCTGTGGAGCTGGCAACAAAATGGTGGCGGTCCTCGGACAAAGGAGCCCTTTAGTGTGAGGACCGCGACTGTTGCGAGGGCCGATGTGGACAGAGGAGCCTGCGTTTTCCTCATGGGTGCTGACTGTAGCTGGGTAGAAGGAAGCATACCCAGCGGGGACACTGGGAGACTCAGTGGAGCAAAGTTGTTCGCACCGGAGAGCCTGCGGGACCGCTGCTGCAGGGGGTCGCCCTAAGGACGCCTGAGAAGGTGAAGAGGACTTCCTCAGGAGAAGTGCAGGGAAGACAGCACTGCTGAAGCCTGGTCGTCCGACAGTGAGGGCACGAAACGCCCATAAATCGAGACAACTTCGGCGACTCCAGGCGCAGCTGAAGGACTCCTTTGCAGCCGGGAACGAGTGGCTGCACGCAGCAGGGCGAACATCGCAGACGCGAACATAGCAGATGCACGTCTGCAACAAATAAAAAGACGTGCCGTGTAAAGGACAGATGGAACTCCGGCTGACCGCAATGCAAAGCGAAAATCAATGGGACGAGGACACTGCCACTACTAATTAACACTGAATAAAGGCAAGACACGGAAGAGGCAGACATAGCCTTGTCATATGAGAAGGGCCATGTAACACTGCTGCAACACCTCTACTGCGAGCCAACGTGCATCATATAGAGAGTACGACAAACCTACAATGTCGACCACAGTGAAATGATTTTAAGGTGAGGTGCACCGGGTGTGTATGACATCACGGGGGTAGCGGACAGCGGAAGTAGCCCCACACAGCAGAGGCTAGGCAGTAACCTTGGAGGCATCAAGAGGCTGCCACCGGAAGATGCGCCTCATGTAGTTAAAAGGTGGTGATAAACAGATGGGCTGAAAGAATGCCAGATAGACATCCCGGGTGAAGTGGGTAAGGAACACTGGAAAGCCCAAATGAGCACTGGACATCTGCTAGGGGAATCCAGACGCGGACCCCTTGCTCACTATTCTTAGAGAGGCACAGCTCCTCCCTACTGATGAGGTCCAACCAGACCGAAACACGTGTCTGAGGATGCGGTTGGTACTCTTGTTCAGAGGAGAATTGCCTAGCATTTTGGTGCTGGACTGCCCCAGGGCATTACAAAGACTGATATGTTTAGGATATTTCTTCTCTGTGAAAGATAGTGAGCTAAAGACTCTGGGTAAGTCTCTCGCAACCAGGACTAATGTCTGGCAGAGGGCCTCCCAGGACCCCCCTTGTTAATTTGCATATTCAAGTAACTTTGGGTCTCACCCTAAGTTACTAGGGGAATCCAGACGTGGACCCCTTGCTCACTATTCTTAGAGAGGCACAGCTCCTCCCTACTGATGAGGTCCAACCAGACCGAAACACGTGTCTGGGGATGCTGTTGGTACTCTTGTTCAGAGGAGAATTGCCTAGCATTTCGGTGCTGGACTGCCCCAGGGCAGGACAAAGACTGATCTGTTTATGATATTTCTTCTCTGTGAAAGATAGTGAGCTAAAGACTCTGTCTCTCGCAACCAGGACTAATGTCTGGCAGAGGGACTCCCAGGAACCCCCTTGTTAATTTCCCTAGAGAAACAGCCATATCTGCTAGAATCAGACTGATTCAGCTTAAAATTCTTCACAAGATATATTATCCAAGAGAGGCCCAATACAAATGGGGGAGAGCAACAGACCCAAACTGTCTAAGATGTCATCAAGAGAGGGGAACCTTTTTCCACATCCTATGGCAATGCCCACAAATTCATAATTTTTGGCAGAAATGCTGTGACAGACTATCAACGGTCATAGCCCGAGTGATACCAATGGAACCCAAACTGCTAATATTGGGAATAGATGATGACATAGAGATATCCCTCTTTGAAAAACGTATGCTCGCAATGACCACAGGCCTAGCCAAAAGGTATCTGGCCCAGCTGTGGGGCTCATGCTCCCCCCCCACAATATGAACAATGGATAACGGATGTAGATATGTGTATAACAATGGAAACAAGAGCATACACCACCAGAGGATGCCCTGGGGAAGCACGTAAGATCTGGCAAAAATGGGAAGACAACTAAAGTTGCCAAGCAACTGCGCATAAAACCAGCTGGACAGCTGTGATTCACCTGAACTATGGGTATAGCGGAAACCTACAGACTGAATTATACAGAAATACCCACAAGAAACGCAAATGTACGAGCCAGCATTGAGAAATTTTGTATGCCTGTATGTTTAGAATGTATTAAGTATTGTCTATTTTTAAAATCAATAAAATATGTTATTAAAAAAAAATCTCGAGGGTTTCTTCTGGCGGAGCATCTTGTGATTTCCCAGCTCCACCCCAATTGAATATCTACATTTGGAACTGGGGTTAATTTCTCTACGAGGTCTTGCTTTGAAGAGAAGAGGGACCTTCTTTATAAAATCCATAACGGCCCAAAGGTATCCCCTGTTAGTACTGTTGGGTAACAGTTCCATTAAATAACCATACGTAAGGTAAGGAGGATTAACTGTTTGGAATTAAATAATGACCTCTTTGGAACTATAAACTGTTGTTGCAAGGTCTTTGACACTTTAAAGGGGGCTTTTTCAAGAAAATCGGACAGATGGGATTGGAGTAGCAAGTACGATCATTTAGTAAAATTAAGGTGTTTCCCTCCAGTAGAAATGGTCACTCACACATATAGGAAGTCCCAGATGTATCTTGTACAAAGTCCTTATTCAGTGGTTCGAGCCTATCTTGATGCATATTACTTTACTTTCATTATGAACTATTTGGGGATCTTGATGGTAACCTGCTCAAGGGGATAGATACTGTTGTATTTGTATGTGTTCTGATAATGCTGAAACCGTAAGACATGTTTTTACTGAATGTCCTATACTGGGTTCTCTTTACATGACCACACATGGCATCCTGGTGCACAACTATGAATCTATAAAAAACAAGGACTTCTGTAACTACTGTTTGAATACCAATTCAGTCTCCACGCACTTAGCGCTTTACCACGTAACAAAAATTTAGCAGGACTTTATAGGAAATCAATTTTACGATTGACAGTGTTATTTTAGGTTGCTTAATTTTTTTAAATTTTGTATTTTGATTGTGATTGTGAGAATGTTGTGGATTTGTGAAAAGTTCATAACAAACTAAAACACAAATAAAAGAATATAAAAATAAAAGCGAAGCCGCCCCAACCTTAGCCATATTCTGTATTCTTTTAAGTCTGAACTTCAGTACATTTGCTTAGTGTCAATAACCAATCACATCAACCATTCACCAATATCCTACCTTATTCACATGCCTTTGCCCTACCCCCACCCTGTGCACATATGTTGTTTCTTAACATTAAAAAAGGCAACTGAAATTAGGCCCGCCCATGTCCTCCACCATTCCAAACCCTACAAACAGGTACAGAACAACAAGACTTGGATAGAGAATATTTCCTCTATACAAGACCCCTCATCTGAACCCAAACTACATAATGCATATCACAAAGTTGCTTCCATAATAAAAGATTCTTCCATGCCACGAAGTCTCCTCATGTTATGAATACATCCTTGTTAGCCCCTTACTGGCTAGGCATGTTATCAACTAGTACACTCAATCAGAGGCTAACACATTTTCACTGGCAGCCTCAGATGCCTTGGTGTCTTGCCTTGATCTCCGAACCTGCCATATGGGTTTCACTTCCCCAGCCGGCTGATGTTGAATTCCTTTTGCTTTGCTTAAGAAGATTTATTCAGCATACCTTTGCCCCTTCATCTGGAGACAACACTGTCGTAATTCTCTCGTTCAACCTAATTTGCAACACAAAAGGATAGATCCATGTTCATGTGATCTTGCTTTTCACCAACTCCACAACTCTTATTAACTTAATTGTTTTCCGTCTCCTTAGCGTAGCCTGCGCCAAATCCTAAAAAATCATCACCTCACTGTCTAGATATAAAAATGCCCCAGTTTCCTTGCTTCATTTAAGATCGCTTTCTTGGCTGAAAAGTCATGCAGTTTTGCCACAATGTCACAAGGTGGCATCTGGGCAGTCTTCCTTAGCTCTCCAACTCAATGGCTGAAGCATTTCTCCACACCAGAATTGGGGTTTTAAAGGGATTTATTTAAGTATAATCAAGGGCCCAATGGCTCAGGACATAACATAACAGCAACTGAACAATACATTCTCAACATTGCATTTTTCGCCCCATGTTCTGTGTGCTACATTCTAGGATCCATGTTCCATCCATTTCTACAATGTATAGAAATGAATGGAACATTAAATGGGAAGATATTACACACCTCCCTTCTTTAAACAAACACACAAACTATTTACAGAACTGTATACCTAACCTTTGCTATGCCTAGCAATCTCTTATTTAAAAATGAAACAAACAATTTGAAACATTTGTTGCTAACTTACAGAAAAATCTGATCTCTGTTGAACAATTAACAGCATTTAGTTTGCATAGTCCTTCAAATATGATGGTCTCTTACAAACACGTTTGGTGCATCTACCTAGTTCATTTCCATCATCTGCTTTGTCATTTAATCTCATTTTTTACTCTGTTGCTTTCGCCTTATTCCTTTTTTCCACATTGGCATTCATGAATCTGCCCTCGGAACATCTACACACTCTATTGACATTCCAGCCTTCCTTATGTCAAAACACCTTTTGTTGATTAACTGTCTATGCGGGGGCGTGGCTTGGCAAGCCATGGACTAGGCTGCTCTCCTTGTGAGCTCCTGGATCCGAAAATTGATCTGGACATGCATCTTGAACCTTACTTTCAGCAAGAAAATATGACCACAACAATAGGAATATAAGGGGACTCTAACGCACGTTGCCGCAAGCAGATTGAATGGATAAAACCGACGTTACAAAACTTTGATGTTTCCGATGAGCGCTGCGGAGCTGGCAGAAAAATGGTGGCGGTCCTCGGACAAAGGAGCTCTTTAGTGTTAGGACCGCGACTGTTGCGAGGGCCGATGTGGACAGAGGAGCCGGCGTTTTCCTCATGGGTGCTGACTGTAGCTGGGCAGAAGGAAGCATACCCAGCGGGGACGCTGGGAGACTCAGTGGAGCAAAGTTGTTCGCACCGGAGAGCCCGCGGGACTGCTGCTGCAGGGGGTCGCCCTAAGGGCGCCTGAGAAGGTGAAGACTTCCTCAGGAGAAGTGCAGGGAAGACACTGCTGCGGAAGCCTGGTCGTCTGACAGTGAGGGCACGAAACGCCCATAAACCGAGACAACTTCGGCGGCTCCAGGCGCAGCTGAAGGACTCCTTTGCAGCCGGGAACGAGTGGCTGCAGCAAGCAGGGCGAACATCGCCGGCTCAAACATAGCAGATGCACGTCTGCAACAAATAAAAAGACGTGCCGTGTAAAGGACAGATGGAACTCCGGCTGACCGCAATGCAAAGCGAAAATCAATGGGACGAGGACACTGCCACTACTAATTAACACTGAATAAAGGCAAGACACGGAAGAGGCAGACATAGCCTTGTCATATGAGAAGGGCCACGTAACACCGCTGCAACACCTCCACTGTGAGCCAACGTGCATCATATAGAGAGTATGACAAACCTACAATGTCGACCACAGTGAAATGATTTTAAGGTGAGGTGCACCGGGTTTGTATGACATCACGGGGGTAGCGGACAGCGGAAGTAGCCCCACACAGGAGAGGCTAGGCACTAACCCTGGAGGCATCAAGAGGCTGCCACCGGAAGACGCGCCTCATGTAGTTAAAAGGTGGTGATAAACAGATGGGCTGGAAGAATGCCAGATAGACATCCCGGGCGAAGTGGGTAAGGAACACTGGAAAGCCCAAATGAGCGCCGGACAACTGCGCGGCGCAGGTGGTCCCACAAAAGCCCATTAAGTCAGCTGAACGTACGTATGGCCAGCCCTACAATGGCAGGCTAGAGCCCTCGCTTGGATTGAGTGAATGGGCACATGATAAACTGCCAGCACGCACCACTGCCCGGGGTGAGGTTGCACCCACGGAACACACAGGAACGGTGCCTTGAGGACGAGGAGCCAGAGTTTGAGCACCAGACTTCTCAAGTGCTGGGGCCCCCACTGGTGAATTATGATCACACAGATCTGAGTGGTCGATGGATGAGAGAAGCGGATCCTATTTGTGAGGGACCAGAGCACCAAGTAGTAGGAATAAAAAGGAGGCAGCGCCACCAGGAGCCCCGCATCTGCAACGGCAGTTCTGCGGACCGACACAGGAATTAACACACCATCGGTGAGACGCAACCTTGAGTTGTGGACAGGTGTGCCAGTGACGTCCAGTGCAATGGCTCTCAAGGGAGGCAAAGGCAAAGGCAAACAGCCAACAATGGACATCTTTACTAAATCGCAGCAGTCCCCAACCACGCCCGCACAGGCCATGACCATGGCACAGGGAGAGAGGACCTCGCCAAGAGAGGACCACCTGATCCTTACAGCCATTACAGAACTACAAACCTCGTGGGGGACCGCGATGGCAGAGCTGAAGGCGGCACTGGAACTTAAAATTGACGCAGTGGGGGTAGATGTTAACCTGCTGAGACAAGATGTTGGAGCGCTGGCGGAACGGACGAGTGACCTGGAGAGCACTGTGAAAACTAACACGGATGTTTGTGCCACCAATGCCAAGGAGGTCCACATATTGAAACAAGTGGCTAACCTGGAAAACCGAGCAGAAGAAGCGGAAGGGCGAGCTAGATGCAATAACATACACGCGGTGGTCCTACCTGAAGAAGGCTCGGATCCTAAGGACTGTGTGGAGAATATGGCTCCTCCCTGCACAATTATAGCAAAGATACTGAATTACAGAGACCGGGAAAAGATCCTGGAATTCTTTCAGAAAGGCGGAACAATAACTCGTGCAACTGCAACTGTCACCGCTTACCCGGATTACACCATGCTGGTAGAAAGACAGCGCTACAGCTATGTGGCAGTGAAAAGAAGGCTGCAAACAGTCGGAGTCAAATATATGCTTTTGTACCCTGTGAAACTCAAGGTCCTACACAAAGGCAAGGCACACTTTTTCAAAACCCGGGAGGAGGCGACATGCTGGCTGGATGCCCAGGGCTGCCCAGAGTCGGAAGACGGTCAGGAGCGAGAAGGACAGGATAAGTGACCCGGCGTCATGCTTGTTGGTGGTGGGGGCGGGTAATACTGCAGCAGTGATATCTGAAGGGAGTGAAAGGGACACGTTAGAAAAGTGTGGATACTAATTAACATACACACTCGCCAAATGGACTTGTTGGACTGGAATATAGTAGTAAACTAATCAGAGATGAGCTGTAAGTGCGCGGCGATCTATAGTTCAACATAGGAGACACAGGATGTATGTAACCTATCCCCATTACTTAAAATAGTAGTAGCGCCGGTAGGGCGATATCTCCCTGCTGTGTCCCAAGTATTGGCAACAGCCAAGAAAAGGGCTAGATGCGGGGGTGCCTGAGATCCAGGGATGGAGCTTGGGCGTCAGTTGGTATGGGGGTGGGAATGTAGGAAGTTGGGGATTGAGTTGGGGCTGGGAAGTGAGGGAGGGAGGAAAGTTGGGGGAGTTGTGGGTTAGGGGTAGTTTAGGTTGGGGAACGAGCTTACGTACAGGAGCGCTGGCACCCCAGGCAGCGGAGAGAGAGACAACGGGGGGCGGGACATGGATGAAAGATGGGGGACCTTAAGGTAATCTCTTGGAAAGTCAGGGGGCTCAACAGCTACCTAAAAAGGAACAAGGTCATGATGTATTTAAGAAGGCAGAAAATAGATATAGCCCTGATACAGGAGACTCACCTCACAAAAGAAAAGCTGGAGGTAATCCAGAAGAAGTAGAAGGGGACCGTCTTCGGTGCAACATATTCAGCCTATGCCAGAGGGGTGATCACTTGGGTAGCGCTGCATGTCCCATTCCAATTACTACAATCTACAGTTGAAGCGGACGGGAGGATGGTGGCAATACGGTGGCTGGTGGAAAATAAAGAAATATGTATTATAAATACATATGCCCCGAATCTGGACACAGTGACATATTTCAAGACCCTATACAACAAAATGAGCCTGTACCTTGGGAGCGGGGGCGGTGATCTGGGTGGCGATTTTAACTGCACATTAGACCTGAGGGTAGACAGGTCAGATAAGAAATTAGACAGACCCGCCCCTGCGGCCAGGGCCCTGAAGACTCTGTTGACAGATTTCCAGCTAGAGGATACATGGAGGGCACACCACCCACAAGATAGACAGTATTCGCATTACTCTGCCCCACAGAATTTGTACACGAGGCTAGACTACATGTTTGCTACAAAGGAGATTATGGTGGAAATAGTACAGACAGAGTACAAGGCGAGGATCCTATCGGACCACTCGCCACTGATTCTTAAATGGCAATACCGGCCACCAAGGGCTAGGATTCCAATGTGGAGGCTTAGAGCTGAAGCACTAAAAGATATAATGTTTAGGGAGGACCTGAGAGAAGAAATCATAAGCTACTTCGAAGACAATACTGGGAGTGTTGAGTCGGCTGGTGCACTATGGGAAGCATTCAAAGTGGTGGTGAGAGGAATAGCTATAGGCAAATACAAAGGGCTACAGGGAGGTATAATCAGGGAACTGCAAAAGGCAGAGACCGAGCTAGAGACAATATTGAGCAAGGGAGGCAGCACTAAGGAGGAAGCGGATACCATAAGCCAACTGCAACAGGAATGCGCAAGACACTTGGAAAGATTATGTAATCTAAACTATAAAAAATACGTATAGAGAGGCAGCATGCGGGTGCAAACAAACCAGGGAGGATGCTGGCATGGTTGTATAAAAGAGAGACCCCCAGACCGCAGATCAGAGCAATCAAGGGCAAATAATGGACACCCAAGAGGGCGTAAATAAGAGTTCCTTGAATATTATAAACAATTGTATGGAGATGAAGGAGGGTACGACAGCAGGGAGATTATGTACACACTGGAAGACATAGGCATGCCACAAATAAGCACAGAGGAACGGGAAGACCTAGATGCCCCAATTACGCTAAAACGCTAAACGCTAGAAGCGGTGGTAGTGCAACTACCCACCAGTAAGACCCTGGGGGCTGATGGACTCCCCAGTGAGCTTTATAAGATGTATAGAAATGAGGTGCTTCCCACGCTGCTAGCAATGTTAAATCAGGCATTCGAAACAGGGAGGCTACCAGAATCCCTGAGAGAGGCGATCATCATACCACTCCCCAAACCTAATAAGCCAGGCAGGTATTGCGGATCGTATAGACCGCTATCGATGTTGAACCAAGACAGCAAAATGCTTACGGCCGTGCTAGCAAATAGAATGAAATGGGTCATAGGCAAATTAATATACCCTGACCATACCGGATATATCCCACACAGGAACATATCCGATAACCTTAGATGACTTCACTGCGTTATAGAGCACACAAAAGGAGACTCGAGTGAGATCGCAATTGTATCGCCTGATGCAATAAAAGCCTTTGATTCCGTTAAATGGCCTTGGCTGAGTGCAGCCTTGACTAACTATGGGATAGGACCTGGGTACCTCAAATGGGTCAAACTACTGTATAGTGTATCGCTAGGTAGAGTTAAGACGGGAGCGATCATTTCGGAGAGATGGCAACTAATTAGGGGCACTAGACAAGGATGCCCATGGTCACCAATGTTGTACATTTTACCACTGGAACCTTTAGCGATATATCTGAGACAGCAATATGAGGTAATAGGGATCAGTATAAAAGGGGACCCGCCCTTAGTTTCGCTATATGCAGACGACATGCTATTATACTTACGATATCCTGAGGAAAACCTCCATATCCTGGAAGTGATGGAGCGCTTTGCAGTGTCATCTGGCATTGCAGTGAATCCTAAAAAAATCAATCATGTATATTCCCTTTAGGAAGGTATGTAGGAGTCCCAAGTGATCAACTGCCAGTTTTACCAATACCATGGGAGATAAACATGTTCAGATATCTAGGGATAGACATTTATCATACGGTGGAGGCACAACATCAGCACAACACTGAGAAGGCGGTAAAGAGAACAGCATGAGGTTCTGAGAGCAGACTTAGAGGCCCCGATCACCTCAGACGAACTGGAGACATTGATCCAGCACCTGCCCACGTGTAAAGCGCCCGGGTCGGACGGATTGCCCAGCGAATTCTATAAAGCATACAGGCAGGAGTTGCTCCAGCCGCTGCTGGCCATGTTCAATGAGGCTTACGAACAGGGGGAGTTGCCAGAGTCCCTTCGAGAAGCAGTAATCATCCCGCTCTTGAAACCAGGTAAGCTGAATGCTGACTGAGAGTCGTACAGGCCCTTATCGATGCTCAACCAGGATCGCAAAATACTCACAGCGGTGCTCGCCAACAGGCTTAAGTTAGTAATTGGCAGATTGATACACCCAGATCAAACAGGATACGTCCCCGGCAGAAACATCACTGACAATCATAGGAGGCTACATCATATTATTGATTAAACAGAGAATGACCTGGGTGAGCTGGCCATCATGTCACTGGACCTGGTCAAAGCCTTCGACTCAGTGAGGTGGCCATGGTTGATGGCGACCCTGAAAGGGTACGGGATGGGGCCAGGGTACATAAGATTGGTCGAGATGTTATACAGCTCCCCGATGGCAAGGGTTAAAACTGGCGCCATAATCTCAGATAAATGGCGACTCAGTAGGGGGACCAGACAGGGATGTCCCTGGTCGCCCATGGATATATTCTTGCGTTGGAGCCATTGGCAATTTGCCTTAGGCAACAATACGGAGAGGTGGGGATTCGTACGGCAGGAAGTACACACCTGATATCATTGTATGCCGTTGACATGCTTCTCTACCTGCGCTTCCCGGAAGAGAGCCTGCAATATGTGTTGGAGGTGATGGAACGCTATGCCACCCTCTCGGGCATATTGGTGAACCCCGGGAAGTCCAGTGTGTTCCCCTTGGGGAGATACAAAAGTATTCCACTAGAGAAACTGCCCATTTTGCAGATACCCTGGCGGACCGAGACGTTTAGATACTTAGGCATAAATGCATACCACAGTATAGAAGCAGAGCATAAACACAACACTGAGAAAGCAGTCGAAGGTATCAAAAATAGCACAGTGTTTTGGTCCATATTGCCCCTTGGCATGATGGGAAGAGCAGCTTTGCTCAAGATGGTGGTTTTGCCCAGACTGCTACACTTTTTTGTGAATGTCCCGTACTTGATCCCTAAACGCTTCTTTGTTAGACTTCATAGCCTGTGCAGGGGCTTCATATGGCATAATTCTAGGAATCGGGTGGCCCTCTGGAAATTACAAAATCCGTGTGATAATGGGGATATTTGAACTGTATTATCTGGCGGGACAGCTACTATATGTAGCCAGGTGGTTGTCTGAAGATGAATCGGCAGAAGCCAGGCTTTTGCGGGATGATTCTGCCCCCTACTTTTTAAAAGACAGTGTGGTTACCCAAAACAAGAGTGTTGGTGATGGGGAGACTGTTGGTGCTCGGCTGGGAGGTCTGGCATAGAGCATGGTGAACTGTGGGTGACCCGGACCCACTCTCTCAGTAGGTCCCATTGGTGGTGTTATGTGGGGGACACTCCCAACTGATTAAAGGGGTCTGCAGATACTGGGAACCGGTGGGCCTGGCCACCTTTGGAGACATATGGCCGGAGGGGGAGGCATTAGGATTTCAGAGATTAATGGAGGAGACCGGGTGCATAAAGGCCAATATATTACTTATTCCAGGATTATGAAACGGGTGAAGGAAAGATGGCCAAAACAGTACTTGCAGGACAGCCAGATGCCACCATAGAAATGATGTATGATGTCTCGGAAGGCGGGCACGAAATATCTCGGATATATGAGCTTCTAAGTACGAAGTCGGGTATGGAGCTGCTTCAACTAAGGCATGACTGGGAGGAGAAGGTGGGGAACCCATGACAGATGCACAATGGGACAGAGCCCAAAGGTACCATAAGAAGGTGTCCTGGAACGCGAGACTCCAGCAGATCCAACTATGTCACCCAGAGAGCATATTTGACCCCCGATAGAATAGCTAGGTTTGGAGGCTCGGCAGTACAGAAATGTCCCAGGTGTGGGGAGGAGGAGGCTGGGTTGTTACATATGTTCTGGGCTTGCCCAGAAGTGAACCGATTCTGGGTAGAACTGAAAACTAGAATGGCCAGCAGTGGGGTGGTGCTTGACGTGGGGTCTGCTTGGGCATGTATGCTTGGGAGCTTTCCTAGGCCACGTAATCTAAAGCATATTAGCAAAATGAAGTACCTGGCTTATATCTTGGCCAAGCACAGAATTGCAATGAGCTGGAAAGCGGCCCACCGGCCTAGAGTGGAGATGTGGTGGGCAGACCTCCTGAAATGGGCAGAGGCAGACACTGCGGCCTGGTATGAAGCAGTCACTAGAGGTGGGGAGGAGGAGGTGGGTCCCCTGATAGCCTGGAGGCAACTGGTTACTTCGATGGCAAATCCCCACCAGGCAGACCACCAAACAGATGACCTGGAAGGGTTGATGATAACGGGGACACCTGAAGATGCGCAGGTGGATGACATGGATACGATGGCTTGAGTTAATGGGGGGCGAGGGGGGAGGACGGAAGAGAGCATTTTATAACGTAATGCAATGTTTTAATATTGATTGCGAATGTCCTAAATGGTTGTAAAGTTTGAAGTGTTATTTGTTTAAAATAATAAAAATTGTTAAAAAAAAAAACAGCATGAGGTTCTGGACCAAGCTCCCCAGGCAATGATTGGAAGAGGGGCGCTGTTGAAGATGGTTGTACTGTACAGATTATTAAATTTCTTCGAGAACATACCATACCTGATACCAAGGCGTTTTTTTAATTAAACTACAGAGCTTATGCAGGGAATTTCTATGGCACGGGACTAGGAATATAATCGCCCTTTGGAAGTTGCAGAACACGCACAATAAAGGGGGTATACAACTGCCTAATTATGAGATATATTACTTAGCCATTCAACTTCAATATGTGGCCAAGTGGTTATCAGAAGACCCAACCTCAGAATCGAGATTGTTGAGACTGGAGTGTGCCCCGTTCTTCCTGAAAAAAATGATATGGCTGCCTAAATTACAGTTGAAAGAGTGCCCAGATATGATGATACTGGGATGGAAATGATGGCGTAAAGCTTGTCAGGTCATGGAGAACCCAACCCTGTGTTCTCCGCAGGTGCCGTTAGTGGCATTGACGGGAGGAGATGGGCAACTAATGAAGACGATTTAAAGGCACTGGGAACCGGTGGGGATTGTAACAGTGGGAGACATGTGGCAAGAGGGGGAGATAAAGGAATTTGGGATGCTGGTGGAGAAAACGGGGTTACATGCGGGGCAATATATCACATATAATAGAATGATACGGCGGATCAAAGAGACATGGTCCGAAATAACACTAGAAGAGCAGCCTGACATGGCCATAGAAACGATATATGACATAGCAGAAGGAGGGCATGAGATTTCCAGACTATATGAGCTATTGATGTCCATAGTGGGGAAGGAAGTGGCCCAATTGAGACAAGACCGGGAAGAAGTAGTCGGGGCACTCATGAGTGATGGGATGTGGGAGCGGGCTCAGGGGTACCACAAGAAAGTGTCTAGGAACGCAAGGCTACAGCAGATACAGCTATATGTAACCCACAGAGCATATATGACTCCCCTGAGAATAGCAAGATTGAAGAATACAGAACGACAAACATGCCTCAAATGCGGAGAGGAAAATGCTGGGATGACACGTATGTGTTGGGCGTGTCCAGAAATTGGGAAGTTCATGGCAGAAATAGCTCACCGGCTAGGTGAGAAAGGGGTTAAGATAAATGTTAAATCAGTGTAGGCATGTATGATAGGAGGGTTCCCTAGACCACGCCAAATGAAGCATGTAAGCAAGTTAAAGGACTTGGCATATATACTTGCCAAGCGTAGAATTGCCATGGGATGGAAGGCATGCAACGGACCAAGGGTAGAAGTCTGGTGGAGAGACCTTCAGAAATGGACTGAAGCGGAAACAGTAGTATGGCAGGAAGCGGGCAATAAGGGAGGGGAGGAAGAAGCAGAAACCCTGATGGCTTTGAAACCTTTAGTGGCTACACTGCATGGGCCCACCCAGGACTGGTCAACAGACCTGGACTCTGCTGAGGATACAGAAAAGTAAATCCCTCTAGAAGAAGCAGATGCGGACTGTGAAGTGGAGTAGGCTCGAGTTGGGGGGTGGGCAAGGGGCAGGCAGTAGACATTGAATGATATATGCAAAGTGTTGGAACGTTATGACATGTGCTGCAAGTTTTTGTTGTATGTTGATTGATTGTGACAAAATGAATAAAAATTGTTTAAAAGAAACTGTCTATGCATAATCTTCTTCTCAACCTCCTTAAATCTCTTTTTTACAAGCTCTAAAGCTCTACCCAACCAAGACGGACACACTCTCGTGTTGGGTTTTCGTCCTCTGAGCATCTGAAATGGGGAAATTCCTGTAGTGGTATGAGGGGTAAACCTGTGTGCTACAATGGTATCTTCAACAGCCTTCTTCAAGTCTGCCCTATCCTCCAAAGCACCGCTAATACTATTCTTAATGACTTTATTAAATCTTTCCACAATTCCATTAGTTTGGGGATGATATATGGAGCTGGTTTTATGTTCTACTCCATTTTCTCTAAGATCATTTCTCACTTTCTGTGATACCATCTGCACACCATTGTCGGTGATGATAATGATGGGATAGCCCTCTCTTTTGAAAATATCATCCAAAAAAAGAATATCCTTGGAGCAAACGTTCTGTGCCCATTTAACCTCCACCCATCTAGACAACATGTTAATTAGTACCATGCAGTATTTTAATACACCATTACTTCTCACTGGTCCCACAACGTCTAAACCTACTCTTTCCCACGGTATGGTTGGTATAGACATGATTGTCATTGGCTCCTGTCTGGCAATATATCCTTTAGCTGAATCCTCACAGTTACAATATTCCCTCATTAATCTTTCTATTTCCAAATCCATGCCAGGCCAGTAATAATCCTGCCTGACAAGTTGTTTTGTCTTCGTCATCCCTTGATGTCCCTCATGTGATATTTCTAAAATCTTGCACCTTACTTATGTGGAATGATACAACTTGTCACCCCTCAAAACAAGATTATAGTTCAATTTAAATTCATCATACTCTTGTCTGACAACCCGAGGTAAAACACCTTTCCTGATCTCATTACTTTTAATCCCTTCTTCAATACACGTCTTTAGTTTAAGGGCTTCATCTGCCTCCATGGCCTTTGCTCATTCATCCTCGGACAACTTCTTGATTTACATTCAATATTTCCTCACTCTCATTATCATCTTCATCATCATCCACAAAGTTCGTCAATCTTGACAGACAGTTCGCACATTTATTTTTAACTCCAGGGACAAACGCCATAGACCAATTGTCTTCCTGCAAATTTGCCACCCATTTTCTGATTCTTGCAGAAACTTTATCCAAACCTTTGACAGTCAACATTTCCCTGAGAGGTTTATGATCCGTTCTCACAACACATTTGGTTCCCCCTAGGAAAGATCGAAACTTCTCAATCGACCATTTAATTACTAATCAGTCCTTTTCTTTTTTTTGTGTGTACATTTTCTTTATTAAACAGTGAAAGACTTCCAGTTTAATACATTGAAAACATAATTGTGGATCGCTTTGCCATTTGTCATCATTACATAGATATTTACAGTTAACTTTCTCTGATTCAACATATGAGTAATCATTGCAGTTAAGCAGTGTTGGGCACTTGACTACGCAAATATTCTTGAAACGGTCCCCAGATATTCTTGGGTCTGTATGCCGGTGTAATCATCGATATATATGTTTCTTCACAGTCATATACATGAGTCATTTCTCTGAGCCACATCTCCATCTTCGGTACACCCTTGGACTTCCACTTGAGCAGAATACATGTTTTCGCTATCAGACAGCCCAGGTTGAATAGCCGTCTCTTTTTAACAGAGACCTTCCCAATATCTCCGAATAAATATTTGGGAAATGCGAGTATCGTAGAGACATTAGTGCATTTATTAAGTATTACAGCCACTTCCTCACATAACTGAATGACCTGGGGGCAGGACCAGAACATATGGTGAGTGTCTGCAACATCAGCCCTGCATCTGTTGCAGTTGGGGCTCACCAAGGGGGCGAATTTAGAGACCTTTTCAGGGGTGTAGTGTAGACCGTTAAGCAGTTTGAATTGATAGTCGGTGCTTAGCATTTAATGAGACCTCCTTAGTGAGTCTACACCAGCGTGTCCACCTAGCATAATCAAGAGGAGTGCCCAAATGTTTCTCCCAGCTCAATCTGGCAGGATTTGGTGGCAACTGTGCATCCTAGTATTTCTTATATAAATTGGAAATTAGCCCTCGAGTATAGCCCATAGTCGCTACCCACTCCAATGGTTGGCACACATCAGGTTCTTTAGGGAACGATGACCACTTTGATCTGACTGCTGCTCTCATTCTGTAATATTGCAGCGTTCGGGAGGGGTCTCCGCCATTCTTTTCAGCAAAATCAGTTAGGGTTACATAAGTGCCCTCTGGGAAGAGGTCCCTCTGAGTCATTACACCATCAGGGTCCCAATCTCTCCTAATAGATCTATCATAGGTGGGGGGAAGCCCAGAGCACCGCCATAGGGGAATAGAGCCTGCATATGGCTCAGGGAGCTGCAATCTCCTGAAGATCCTTTAATCAGGCATTAACAGTAGTGCGAACCGGGTCAAACGTACAGGTGTCGAGATGTTTGTTGGCAAGCACAACGGTGCGCAGACTTGTGGGGTCAGTGCTATATCTTTCCAGATTAATGTGTAGTGGGAGTGAATGTGGGGAGTGCCACTGACTAGCAAAGTGTGCCTGAGCTACCTCGTAGTAAAGTTCAAAATCAGGCACCTGTAGCCTGCCTTGCTCATATGGCTTAGTCATGGCCTCCCACTTCATACGGGGCACATCTTTTCCCCAACAGAAGCCTATTACCAATGATCTGAGTCTATCAAAAAATGTCCTCCCAGGTCACAAGGGAATATTGATAAAATAGTAAATTAACTTGGGGACGACAACCATTTTCAGAAGGGAGAGTCTACCGTATAACGACATCGGCATTCTGGACCATATATTCAATTTGTCAGTGAGGGTTAGTATATATTTCCAGTGATTCTCAAGAAATAGTATTTGGTGTTGGCGCGAACCAATGACCCCCAAATATTTCATTGTATCTTGTGCCCATCGAAACCTAAAAGATTTGTCGGAGGGACTGTGGCCTCGTTTAATTGGAATAGTTCTGACTTATCCTCATTTATGCGGTACCCAGAGAATATCTTGAACGTGCGCACTTCAAGTATTGGTTGAATGTTGACTGCCACGTTTCTGATGAATAATAGTGAATCGTCCGCATATAACAATACTATGTGGGTAGGGCCAGTCAAGCGAAGACTACGGTGTATATGCCTAAAACGCAGGATACAGGCGAGGGGTTCTATGGAGAGAGCAAAAAGCAGCGGGGATAATGGGGAACCTTGTTGTGTACCCCGGGAGAGCAGGAATAAAGGGGATATTGTGGAACCAGTCCTGATCCTCGCCCTCGGTGAGGAGTAGAGCAGCTTTACACATTGGATAAAAAACTCACCCAGGCCCATACGCTGGAGTATCGAGAATAGAAATTGCCATGATACAGAATCAAACGCCTTTTCAGCATCTAATGAAACGGCCACAGCTTGCGAATTTGGGTCAGTTTGTGAGAGTACCCCAAAGAGTCTCTGCAGGTTATGCGCCGTCGTACGTCCGGGAATGAACCCAGACTGGTCTGGGTGGACTAGTTCTGGCATGTGTGGGAGCAGCCTAGACGCTAACAATTTAGCTAGGATTTTAGTATCCGAATTAATCAAAGATAGCGGCCAATAGGAGCCCATATTATCGGGGGGTCTGTTAGGTTTCAGAAGCACAGTAATTCTCCAGCATGGGGTCTGGCATGGATTCACATGCTCATGAATATTCCCCGTCATCAGGACGGGAATCCTCGGTATAGAAAAAAATCAGTATCAGTTTCGTTTCTGATCTGTCTTTCTTAGTAGTAACCAATCACTGGTCTCTGGGTCATACTGCCCCCAGCCAATGACTGCCCTCTCCCTAAGCCCCGCCTCTGGCAGCCATCCTCAGATTTTTACCGCACGTTCAAGTGTTGGTAGTCCTCGTGCTGTAGCTCTCGAGCTTTTGCTGCATTTTCACGCTTTTTCAGGAGATTTTTCTCATTTTTCGGTTAAATAGAGCCTCAAGCTCCACCGTTTCTACATCCGATCAACGGGGATCCATTTCGGAGTTTTCAACGCCCCTCAAGGGTGAAGATTTCATCGAGTTACGCTTTTGGAGGATTCCAGAAGTTCCGAGGCCTACCCCGGACATGGCCCAGGAGAAATGAAGCTCAACGCCCGGGAAGCTGTTCAGGACCTGCCCTGGATGCCAGCTTCAGAAGGTTTTCAAGGAGGACGAGCATTCGTTATGCCTCTACTGTCTCCATGAGGACAAGACGCACACGGAGAAGGACTGTGCGTTTTGTGGGGACATGTCGGAGCGGACCATGAAGGATCGCCACCTCTGTCTCGCCAACTGGCTGGAAGGGAAGAGCCCGTCAGGCGAGAAGAAGAAAAAGAAGTCAGAGCGGTCTTCTAAGTCCTGTGAGGGCGCCCCGGCGACTGGGGCCCAACAAAAAGGACAAGCACCGCGAGTCTGCAGGCACCGGGAGCGCCGAACGGTCGGGCTCCTTGGCTGCCAGGCAGAGCGCATCCTCCCCGACGCCATCAACCACGAGCCAACACTCTGGCTCGGGTAAGAGGAAGTCCGAGAACTCGGCGAAGCTTCTGGAAAGGCCCCGGTCGATCTCGAAGATTCCGTCAGAGGGGGAGCGAGGCTCGGACCCTCCCCCCAAGGTGAAGGCCCCAGGCGTACAGAAGGTGACAATGCCCTTAATTCACCCTGCTATGACCTCTATTGAGGATGTCGCAGCGTCCCTGGCTCAGCCTGTGGAGGCTACGCCAGTGGAGGTGGCCTCAGGACCCAGAGTCTTCCTGCCACCGTGGAGGGAGTCATCTTTCAGGCCCATTGAGAAGTCCCCCACAAAGTCCTCGTTGGAAAAGGTGGGGGAGGGGCAGGTGGGCATCGTGGATACAGACACGAGCTCTGAAGAAGAGCTCATCGAAGTTGTGGAAGAGGCCGAGCCCATCGGGAGGGATCCCGACGAGGGCGACGACGAGAGCGACGGTGTCGCCGATGAGGTTCCTCAAGAGCCTTCGCGCCTGTCGTTTCCGGCGCCGCAGGACACTTCGGCGGTCATTTTGTCAGCGATTCAGACCTTATGTTCAGAGATGAGGACAATGCCCCTCCCCCCGATGGAGGTACGTGAGCCAGACCCGACGGGGGAACCGGAGCCAGGACCTTCGGAAAGTCCACCGCATAAGAGGAGGATGACGCATCTTACGCCACCTCTCCCACCTCTACGGCCTACTCTGCCTTCCCCCCGGTCTACTACCCACGGGGATGATACAGGCACGGACACGGCTATGACGGGTACAGATGACGACGGATGAGACGACGGGACGTGTCCCCTGTCGCCCCCTGCCCGGGCGCCCCCGCTCGACGAGATTGGATCCTTTCATGCCATGATTTCCAGGGCATCCGAGCTCTTCCAGCTCTGCCCAGAAGAGAAGAAGGAAGGGTTCCTTTACCAACTGCGCGAGGCTAAAAGGAAGACGGTCCTCGCCGTACCACTTCTTTATGACATCTGGGATGAGGGGCTCACCCTCCTCAAGACCCTTGCCACAGCGCCGGCAAAGAGGGACCGGTACGAGAAGAAGTACCGGGTCCCCGATGCTGCCCCCTTGTGCCTTCGGGGCGCAACCTACCCCGGATTCGGTCGTTTCGGCAGCGGCATAGAAGAAAGCTGGGGGGGCATCGGCCTCGACATCAACTTCCCCGCCGGACGGTGAGGGCAGGAAGCTGGACACGATGGGACGACGGGTCATCTCATCCGCAGCAATGACTATCAAGGCGGCCAACGCCCTGGCTATCGTAGCCCACTATGACAGGGAGTTGTGGTTCAAAATCGCCCCACTGTTGGACTTCCTTCCGGACGCCAAAAGGGCTGAGGCCCTTGAAATCCTACAGGAAGGTGAGATTGCTTCGGACCACGCCATCACGGTGGCAACGGACATCGCCGACACTGGTTTCTGTCAGTTGGGCAGCAGCGTTTGCTTGAGACGACGAGGATGGCTCAAGGCGACGGATTTCCACCAGCATGTACAAACCAAGGTTTTGGACATGCCCTTCAACGGGAACAACCTGTTTGGGAAGGCGGTTGATGAGTCCCTTCAGGCCATCAAGATAGACACGGAGACTGCCCGGGCACTGGGAGTGCTCCAACAACGACGGCCGTCCTTTCGGAGCTCCGGAGAGAGACAAGGTGCCTCCAAGGGATCCGGCAGTGGCTCCTCCACGTACCGCCAAGCGGCAAGATCTTCATCCCAGCAAGCCTACAGGGGACGCAGCAAGTCAGGTGGTGCCCGTCGTCGTTGATAGGGAGGTCAAGGAGGCAAGGCAGCCTCCAAACAAGATTGAACCGACCGTGGGGTCGGGCCCCCACCGAAGCACCCCGGTAGGAGGCCGGCTGGCGAGGTTCGTCAGCATGTGGGAGTCCATCTCCACCGACCGTTGGGTGCTGGACGCCCTGGCCCAAGGGCACGCCCTCGAGTTTCAGAAGAAGTGCACTCGCGTTTCACCCGTGGCCAGGAAGGAAAATCACATCCCTCAACTACTGTTGGAAGTAAGGGCAATGCTCAAGAAGGGTGCCATCGAGCTCGTCCCAAAGAGGCTTCGGGGCTCCGGAGTTTACTCAAGGTACTTCCTCGTAAAAAAGAAGACAGGAGGATGGTGCCCCATCCTGGACCTGCGACGACTGAACAAGTACATCAAGGCACAGAAGTTCCGGATGGTCACCCTCCAGCACGTGCTGGGACAGCTGGAGGAGGGTAATTTCCTTTCGTCATTGGACTTGGAGGATGCGTATTTCCACATCCCCATTCTAAAAAGACACAAAGTTCCTCAGGTTCGTGGTCCAGGGGTGGCACTACCAGTTATAGGCCCTCCCGTTCGGATTGAAGACAGCACCCACGGTGTTCACCAAGTGCCTCGCACAGGTGGCGGCGCGGCTGCGCCTACAGGGGATCCACGTCTACCCCTACCTGGACGACTGGCTCATCCGGGCAAGGACAATGGAGCTCGCCGTGGAGCACACTGCGAAGACCGTCCAGCTGCCCACGGACCTGGGATTCTCCATCAACTTTCCAAAATCCCACCTGGTTCCGTCGCAAGTCGCCCTGTTTCTGGGAGCCAAGCTCGACACAGTGGCGCGGCTGGCCTCGCCGTCGGAGGAAAGGACCAGGACCATTCTGCGCAAGGTGCAGCGTCTGCTGGCCACGGACATGGCCAGGGTAAGATCTATCAAGTCCCTCCTCGGGATGATGTCCTCCTGTATTTATCTGGTGCGCCTTTGCAGGCTTCGGATGCGCCCCTTGCAAGAGTTCCTCGACGCCTGCTGGGTCCAGTCGAGGGGCAGCTTCAAGGACAGGATCCCTCAACGAGACGTTCCGTCAGGCGATCCGGTGGTGAGGTACCCACTCTCACCTGTCGGCGGGCACAGACTTTCTGACCCCAGCTCACCAGGTGACGGTGACGACGGACGCCTCCCTGGAAGGTTGGGGGGCGCACTCCGGAGATCTTCACGCGAGAGGCCTTTGGCTCCCGGAGGAGAAGTCACTCCACATCAACATCTTGGAGCTCCGCGCAGTGGTCTGGGCCCTCAGGTCTTTTCTTCCGTCCCTCAAGGGCAAGGTGGTGAGGATCTTCACCGACAACACCACCACGATGTTCTACATCCGGAAGCAGGGCGGAACCAGATCCCCTGCCCTATCCAAGGAAGCCCAGAATCTGTGGCACTGGGCCGTCGCCCAAGGGATGTTTCTGGTGCCTCTTCATCTGGCAGGAATAAAAAACAAGATCGCCGACTCACTCAGCAGAGAGCTGCGCTCGTGCCACGAGTGGGAACTACGCCAGGATCAAGTGGATCGACTCTTCCGACGATGGGGTGAACCCCAAATCGATCTCTTCGCGACGGCGATGAATTCCAAGTGCCGGAGGTTCGCCAGCAGGTTCCCCCAGCCGAGGAGCATGGGCGATGCTTTCTAGTTCCCCTGGGACGGCCTATTTCTTTATGCGTTCCCTCCGCTGCCGTTGCTGCTCCAGCTCAAGAGGTCCCGGTGCAGGATGATCCTCGTCGCACCGGCGTGGCCGAGACAGATCTGGTTCCCGGACCTTCTGGACTTGTCAACGTCCACACCAGTCAAGCTGCCGACGGACGCAGATCTTCTCTCCAAAGAAGGAGGCGCCATTCTTCACCACAACCCGGAGTCGCTGAACTTGCAGGCCTGGCTCCTGCAGCACTAGAGTTTGGAGGGTACGGCATCCCGGCCGACTGCAGAGAGGTTCTTGCAAAGGCCAGGGCGTCCTCAACTCTCAAGTGCTGCGGACATAAATGGAAGAGGTTCTCTGTCTGGTGCCGTGCACAGAAGATTAAACCTCTGCGGATTACGGCCCCTCAAGTATTGCCGTACCTACTGTCATTGGCCAAGGCTGGACTAGCTCACGCTTCCATCAAGATACATCTGGCCGCCATCTCACGATACACCAGAACTACGGGATGGGCGTCCTTGTGGTCTCATCGACTGGTGAAGGAATTTATGAAAGGATTGTTCCGATCATTCCTGCCAGTGAAGGCCTCTGCCCCGGCGTGGGAGCTCAACGTGGTGCTGACCAGGCCGTTGGGGCCCCCATTTGAGCCTATGCATTCGGCACCGTTGAAGTTTCTGTCGTGGAAGACAGCGTTTCTCGTGGCCATCACCTCCGCACGACGAGTGGGAGAGATCCAGGCCCTATCTTGCAAGCCGCCATACTTGACGTTTCACGACACGAGGGTGGTGCTGAGGACGCACCCCTCCTTCATGCACAAGGTGCTGTCGGATTTCCACCTCCATGAACCCTTGGTGTTGCCAGTTTTCTTCCCGTCTCCTTTGTCGCCGGCTGAAAGGACTCTGCACTCGCTGGACGTAGCTAGAGCGCTGAAGTTCTATGTGGACCGCACGAAGAGTTTTCGGAAGACATCACAGCTGTTTGTGAACTTTGGGACTGTGAATCAAGGGAAGGCTCTCTCGAAGACTTCCATTTCCAGATGGCTCTCCGACTGCATCATGCACTGTCACCGGTTAGCAAACCGACCGCTGCCCGGCCGTCCGAGAGCCCATTCGACCAGAGCGATCGCTGCTACCACAGCGTTCCTGTCTGGTGTGCCCCTGCTGGACATCTGCAGGGCTGCGAC
Source organism: Ambystoma mexicanum (assembly GCF_040938575.1). Classification (NCBI taxonomy): domain Eukaryota; kingdom Metazoa; phylum Chordata; class Amphibia; order Caudata; family Ambystomatidae; genus Ambystoma; species Ambystoma mexicanum. Next base: position 549,861,693 of record NC_090932.1, read on the forward strand.
GTGGAGGTCGACGCACACCTTCACAAGTTCTAGATCGGGACTCCAGGGAGGAGTCCAGGGTCGGCCAAACATTGCTACGCAACCTGTTCGCTTAAGGTGAGCCTGGTGAGGAGGTAAGAGATGCTTAATGTTGAGTTGTTGTATTGCTTAATGTTGAGCCTGTGGCCACCTCCCGTGGTTGTGCATGTGTGTACTGCTATGTATTCTCTTATTCATGAGCATGTGAATCCATGCCAGACCCCATGCTGGAGAAGGAACAAGTTACTTACCTGTAACTGTTGTTCTCCAGCATGGGTCTGGCATGGATTCACATGCGAACCCTCCTGCCTACCCCTCTGCGGCTCTTCACTTGGTCATACTGCCACTTTACGTGCTACGAAATCTGAGGATGGCTGCCAGAGGCGGGGCTTAGGGAGAGGGCAGTCATTGGCTGGGGGCAATATGACCCAGAGACCAGTGATTGGTTACTACTAAGAAAGACAGATCAGAAACGAAACTGATACTGATTTTTTTCTATACAGAGGATTCCCAGCCTGACGGGGAATATTCATGAGCATGTGAATCCATGCCAGACCCATGCTGGAGAACAACAGTTACAGGTAAGTAACTTGTTCCTTAGCGCCTCCGACATCGATGGGGGAGAGTTCCACGATGTAATGCTTCCTCCCAAGTGCTGAGTAGATGAGGGGCAAGGACAGAGCTCAGTTCTTTGTATAATTCAATCCCAAGCCCAGCTGGGCCAGGGGCCTTTCCGGAGGGAAGAGACCTGATAGACTCAACAATCTCATCAGTGGTTAAAGGAAGGTTTATTGCCTGACCAGCTTCCTCACCGAGCTTGGGGGAGTGGTATAGATTCAAGGTATTGTTCCAATTCAGAGGGGGAGCACTGGTCTGAGTTGGAATAAAGCGTGCCATAAAACTTATAGAATTCTGTGTTTACAGCTTCAGGAGAATTCAGGATCTCACCAGTAGCACGAAGGATCCCAGAGATATGTTGTGTGTCCAAGTCCCTACGGGTCACCCGGACGGATGGCGACCCGGTCTATCCGTTTCTCCATACCTCCTGGCTTGAACAGGATGGTACAGCAGACGGACCTCTTGATCCGCCAGCTCATAAACTTTAGGAGTTTTCCCTTCATGCAGCCAAGTAACGCTCGATCACGCGTACGTGCATATTCGTCCTCCAGGTTTTTTTTAGGTCTGCCTCAGCTATCATGAGATTCCTACTTGTCTATCGCAGCATCCCGGAGGCCTTGGAAATTATCTCACCCCTGACCCACACTTTAAAGGACTCCCATACAGTACTGGTTAGGGAAACCGATGTTATTTTCCTTTGGAAGAATTCTATCGACTCAGTGTGTAAACTTTCAGTTAGCTCTGTGTCTGTTAAACATCCATGGGGCATGCGCCAGAGAGGGCGCAGAGGGGCTGTGTCACACCACTCAAGTGTCAGGGTGATGGGTGAATGGTCAGATAGTCTGTTGGTAAATCGCGGAGCCCACAACCCGCGTCGCGAGGGAGGCAGGAATCAACCATATGTCAATTCTGGAATGTGCATCATGCACCGTGGAGTAAAATGTATATTCGCGTCTAGATTGGTTGCGGCTGCGTCAGGGATCGATAAGCCCAAGATGATTCATTACTCCTGTCACCATACGGCCTGCTGCAGTAAGTTCCCTCTGTGTGTCTACAGTGCAGTCGAGTATAAGGTTGAATTCTCCCCCCCCCCCCCCAAATAATGTTTGAAAGTGGAACCTCAATCAGGAGGTCTAGGATTTGAGAATAAAATTGGGGATCGTCGACATTGGGGCCATATGTATTGACAAGCACAACCTTAACACCTAGTAACGAGCCCCACACTATCACATACCTTCCCAGCGGGTCAATGCTATGTATGTAAATTGTATGGAGCAGTGTATTAGAGTAAGCACTCTGCGTGACTGGGACGAGTAGCTGGTAAAATACAGCTGCGTTCCCCAGGCTTCGGCGAATATTTCATTGGTGGGCCCTAGAGCATGCATCTCCTGAAGCATTACTATTTTGGGTAAGCAACGGTTTATATCTGCAGACACCTTCCTGGCTTTGATTGGGTGGTTGAGGCCACAGACATTCCAAGATAAGAAAGTTGGATTAGTATACACATTTCTCATGGTCAGTGCGGTTAAAGTGCCATATATGCCACATTTTCTGCAGAAACAAGGCACAAACACTGCTATTGGAGAGGCCTTCACTTGTTTTTTACTGTTGGTTGTACAAACTTAACGTTGGGTCAAAACAGCCCATCAATACCACCCCACCTGAACAACCTCCCACCACCCACATCATCACCCCCAACTTGACGATGGTAGCCCAATTACAAGACATCACGCCTAACCTCATGGGGTGCACTGTGAGCCCACCGAAAACCTTGAACAATGGGGAGCGGGAGTGGACCAGCCCCATTAGTAGGACAGATTATACCCAAGGTAAACAATTCTGACGCATTATCTCAGCATGCCAAAGTCAGTTGTTCTCCATAATGTCCGGAACATCCCTCTGCAGGGGAGAGCCTCCCCCGTCTCTGCGATCCTTTCGTGGGCGTGGTATGGTAATGTTAGCTTCTATATATGATATGGCATCTCCGGGATCTTCAAAAAAATGTGACCTGCCCCCATGTTGAATCCGTAGTGTGGCTGGGTAAAGTAAGGCATATTGCACCTGGCGCATCCTCAGCAGTTTTTTGACAGGATCGAAGGATTTTCGTTTAGAGAAAACAGCAGACGCGAAGTCGGGATAGATGTGCATATCAGAGGATTCAAGCATAGGATTGCGTCTCTGTCGCGATAATTGAGTAGCCTAGCCACAGTGGTCCTGGGAGGGGCGTTGTTTAGGGACCAGTGCAAGGATACAGTGCGCTCTCTCCACCAGGAAATGTTGAGAGAGCCCGGAGAGGTCGAATTACGACTTAAACAATTTCTCCACAAATCGTTCCATCGGGCCCTTGCAAGCTGCCTCGGGAATACTGACGATGCAAATATTGTTACGGCGTGAGCGCGATTCAAGGGCATCATATTTATTTCACACCCTGCTGAACTCTTGTTGTAGATGCGCAATATCACGGCCATGTTTAGCAATCTGGTCTTCTGACTCACCCACACTGGTCTCAACCTCTGTGATCCGTGCGCCTTCTTTTTCCAATTTAGCTTTTAGGGAACCAATTGTGGATACTATATCGTCAAGCTTCGTGTTCACAGCAAGGAAGTCGTTTTGTACTGTCGCTAACAAGTGATCTTCTCTTGATGTAGAGGCCAGGGAGACATCCTCTGTGGGGGTTCGGCGACGTGGACAGGAGATTTAGCAGGGGCGCTAGTGTACCTGTCCATAGGGCCCATCTTCTTGGACGCCGCGCCTTTAGTCATGGTTCCTATAGTATGTCAGGCGAATCGCGGATGCAGAGAGAGCCAAGCTTTGGCAGAGCGTCCAATACGAAGCAGATTACGTTTCGCCCCAGTCTCCAGGACTTAACAGGTGCTGCCGGATTATGTTCACAGCGGCCCTATCGCCAGACCCATCCAGTTGGTGAAGATGGAGTCGTCCAGTTAACTTATGGGGACTCCCAGCTACAGTATGAGGAGTACCCATGCAGGCAGCAGAGCAAAAGGGGGGTGAGGGCTGCCAATCAAATCACAGCAGACAATTAAGTGTTGATGCCACTGTTTATGCGCCTGAACCATTGCCGCCCATGACACCCCACCGGCAATTCCACATCAACAAGTTGAGTCTGCGCCAGTTAGAGATGGTCAGGGCTGTAAACCGGGGGGGGGGCAGCAACTGTCAAAAACAGGTCAGCAAGAAGAACACACCACAATCCAGGGGAAAAGCATCAGGTCCCTCAAGCAAGGCCTCACACCGCTGATCTGTAGGCACAGGTATCGCAGTGTGCCACGGTATGTGTGAGGCGTCCCAGCTCAATAGATCCACACTGTCCCAAAGCACTGCGAGCCCCAGTGGGAGGCAGAGCAATTATCGGACGGGCGCAGGCCGCTGCAGCCTAGTCCACGCCACTCAAGTGGGACAGCGCGGTCACCAGGCAGGAAATGGCCGAGGCCACTCCAGTCCCAGAACGCTAGGGCCCCAAGTCCAGGTCAGGGTCAGCACAGCACCAGCTACGCAGGCAGCGTCGCCCCCAAGCGCCCACGCAGGATCGCCAAACGGATGACAGTGGAGGGGCGCAGACTCCAAAGGGCTGGCAGCATAGGCCACCCAGCAGAGGTAATCCGCCTCAGCTCAGCCACCCAGGTCCCCCGCCGCACGCCGGGTCAACTCACATCCTTCTCCGGAGTTCCACCGACGCAGCCCCCACGTCCAGGGCCCCAGCCTCTCAGCAGTCTGGTAGGGAATCAGGCAAAATGGGCGTTGCAGCAGCCCGAGGCTCCCCAGGAGGCCCGACCTCCCCACGCGCAGCTCCAGAGGGGAGAAGCCAGGCACCCGTCGGGAGCCAACCGGTCCCGAATCTCGTCTCAGCGGTGCGGTGCACTCTCCAGGATATGTTTCCCGGGTATCAGGCAGATGCAGTACATTGGAGGCTCCGAAGAGCCGAAGCCCAGCACGCCACGGGAGACGCTCGTCCGCTCTCTCCTCCCCAGCCACACACCACGGACCAGGGGCAAGCCAGCAGGATTTCTGTATGGTGCTAGCGTTGGACCTAAGCTCTGATTTTACTCAGGATTTCTGCAGTAGCCGCAAATCACTCTCTCAGATAAGCGGACAACAGCTGATGGCATTCAAGAAGGGAATAGACAGATTTATTCAGGTATCGGATGTTGGTGAGGCGGGAGCTCCACACTCAGGCGGCCATCTTGGCTGGCGGCTCAACAGCGCCCCCCAATGACTCCTTTTCAATAGTCGAATAATTATGTTCTGCTACTTTCAGTACTCTTGACGCAAAGGCAATCGGGTATTTAACTCCACCTTCATTTTGATATAGAACAGCAACCAAACCATGATTGCTTGCTTCAGTTGTAAGAATACTCTTCTTGTTGGAATTGAACAACCTCAAAGTAGGTGCACAGTTGAGATCTTTCTTTATCTTATTAAATTCATTCTCACATTCATCATCCCAAACAAATTTTACATTCTTTTTTGCTAGCTTCCTCATGTGAAAACTGTTACTGGCTAGATCAGGAATACATTTTGGCTAGATCAGGAATACATATTTGCATAATATTCTGCCATGCCTAAAAAATTATATAACCTTGTCTTTAGTATCCGGACTGGGGACATTTAAAATGGTGTTTACCAATTCTTCCTTGGGGTTTATGCCTCTGTCAGAAATTTCATGTCCCAAATACTGTATATTCAATCTTTTGAATTTGCACTTCTCCCTACTAAGGGTTAGACCAGCATCCTGAAAAATATTCAAACCTTACACATTCTACTATCGTGTTCCTTTTGATCTTTCCCATAGACTAAAACATCATCCTGAAAGCAAAGTACACCTTGCATATGATGGAATAAATTGTACATCACACGCTGAAATACAGCCGCTGCAGAAATGAACCCAAACGGCATCCTTTTGCATTGGAACAAACCTTCAGTAGTAATAAAAGCTGTTAGATGTTTTGATCTGGGATGCAACATAATTTGATGGTACGTGATTTGAGATCTAATGTACTCATTATCTTGGCATCTCTTACAGTCCTTAGCATTTCCGCTATATTTGGCAGAGAATGTCTGTCTGGGATTATGCATTATTGACCAACCTGAGATCAATGTACAACCTGAGTTTTCAATTGGGTTTATGCACTATAACCAATGGCGACACCCATTTGGAGGATTCAACTCTTTCAATGACTCCTTGTTGTTCCATTTTCTCTAGTTCTTCCTTTACATCTCCTTTGATTGCTAACGGAACAGGTCTGACCTTATGTACAACAGGGACAGCATCACTTTTCATGCGAATTTCATGCCAAATGTTCTTCAAACTACCCAGTTCATCCCGGAACACAGGATGATGTTCAAATTGTTCAGATTACTTTTCCTGATCTACTGCATACACCATCTCCCTGGCAATATGATCTAGCTTTATTTTTAATCTACTGTGGTGAGACCAGCTTAGCAATGGATGCATTCCTTTCTTGGAGATATATACTTTTCCCTTTGCTATTCTGTCTTTGAACTTCATGGTTGACCAAAACCAACCTAACTCAATCCGTTTGCCCCCATGTGCAACAGGCTTCACAGCAGTCGCCTTCAGAACAATACCTCCTTTTAAAGTGTCTTTCAAAAAATTATTCTTGGCAACAGAGTGCACTTAGCGCCAGAGTCAATAACCATCTTAATTGTTGAGTTGCCAACTTGTATATTCACCATGGGTTTTTCAAGATCAGCCGTCTTCTATTGTATCGATATCCGAATCTCCAATTATGAAGGTACATTCCTCGACTTCCTCACATAGTTCCTTAATAGAGTCTATATTTTCTACTTTCGTTTTGCAACAATTTGTCAGATGACCTTTTCTATTGCATCTTCTGCAAATTTCTTTTCCACTACTGGCAATATAACTCGGGCAGACACATCTATAGCATTTCCTTCTGTTATCGTTCTTGTCCTTGTTTTCCTTGAACCTGACCCTTCTTTTCCTCTAATAACTTCTTTTTTACTAAATTGCCTCCTTTTCATTGTGTTTTTATTTTGTACAGCCAACACTTCTGGCGAATCAGATACTTCTGATTTGTTATCTGTACCTTCCCTCTTCTCAAGCTATTTCACACATTTGTGTTTATGTTCTACTATCTTTGCTATTCTCAGTACTTGATCTAATGAAGGATTCCCTTTTGACCATAGCGCTTCTCTTACTCTGCTATCTTTGCACTCCAACATGTATTGATCCCGGAGACGTTCCTCTTGGTTACTACCAAAGTCCCATGTGACAGCTAAACCACGCAAAGCTGTGATAAATTGTTCAATTGTTTCTCCATTTTCCTGTTTACGTTTTCCAAAATGATCTCTTTCTCCAGCATGGGGTCTGGCATGGATTCACATGCTCATGAATATTCCCCGTTCTCAGGCTGGGAATCCTCGGTAAAGAAAAAATCAGTTTCGTTGCTAATGTGTCTTTCTTAGTAGTAACCAATCACTGGTCTCTGGGTCATACTGCCCCCAGCCAATGACTGCACTCTCCCTAAGCCCCTCCCCTGGCAGCCCTCCTCAGATTTTTACCGCACGTTCAAATGTGGGGGGAGTCATGCTATAGCACTCGAGCTTTCACTGCGTTTTTGCGCTTTTTTCAAAGAGATTTTCTCATTTTCCGGTTAAATCGAGCCTCAAGCTCCACCGTTCTACTTCGATCAACGGGGACCCGTTTCGGAATTTTCTACGCCCCTCAAGGGTGAAGTTTTCGTCGAGTTATGCTTCTTGGAGGATTCCAGCAGATCTGAGGCCTACCATGGACATGGCCCAGGACAAGGGAAGCTCGATGCCCGGATCCAAGCTGTTCAGGAACTGTCCTGGATGCAGGTTACAGAATGTTTTCAAGGAGGACGAGCATTCGAGATGTCTCTACTGCCTTCATGAGGACAAGACGCACATGGAGAAGGACTGTGCATTCTGCAAGAACCTATCAGAATGGACCATGAGGGATCGTCGTTCCCTTATCGCCAGCTGGCTGGAGTAGGGCCCAGCAGGTGAGAAGAAGAAAAGGTCCGAGCAGTCTTCTAAATCCTGTGAGGGCGCCCCGGCGACGGGGGCCCAACAGAAGGCTAAGCACTTTAAGTCCGTGGGCACCGGGAGCGCCGAACGGTCGGGCTCTTCGGCTGCCAGGCAGGGCGTGCCCTCCCCGGCACCATCAACCACGAGCCAACGCTCTGTTTCGGGGAATAGGAAATCAGAGAACCTGGGTAAGCTTCTGGAGAGGCCCCGGTCGATCTCGAAGGATTCGGCCGAGGGGGAGCAAGGCGGTGACCCTCCCCCCAAGGTGAAAGCCTCAAGTGCGCCCAAGGTGGCAGATTCCTTGATTCACCCGGCTAAGGCCTCTATCGAGGGAGTCGCGGCGGCCCTGGTGAAGCCTGGGGAGGCTGCACCAGTGGAGGCTATCACGGGGCCCAGAGTTTCCCTGCCACAGTGGAGGCAATCCTCTTTCCAGCCCATCGACAAGACCCCCGTGAAGACCCCAGTGGAAAATGAGGGGGGGCGGTGGCCATTACGGACACGGATTCAGCCTCTGAGGAGGAGCTGGTGGAAACCGTGAAGAACCTCAACAAGAGGTTTGAGAAGGTACGATCCCACGGGAGGGATCCCGAAGAGGTGGTCGAAGAAAGCGACGGTGGCGCCGACGAGGCCCCAGTGGAGGAGCAGCCATCTCTCCCGTCGCAGTCATTGGCCGAGCCTCAGGACAACTCGGCGGACATTTTGATGGCAATCCAAACCTTATGCACGGAGATAAGGACGAGATTACCACGAACCCCGGCGGACGATCCTGAACCGGGCCCATCGGGAAGCCCTCCGAACAAGCGGAGGAGAGTTCATCCCCCCCCACCCTTCATAACCTCACGACCCGTGGAGCCCTCATCCCCCTCACCGGACCTCAGGGATGACACGGCGATGGATACGACGACGGGGACGGATGACGACGGTGGTGACGACGGGACAGACCTTCCATCACCACTCCCTCAGGCCTCCCCGCGCGATGAAATTGGCTCCTTTCACGCCATGATCGCCAGGGTGTCCGAGCTCTTCCAGCTCTGCCCGGAGGAACAGAAGGAGGGTTTGCTCTATCAACGGCAAGAGGCCAAGAGAAAGACGGTCCTCGCGGTACCGTTACTCGACGATATCTGGGACGTTGGACTTGCGATCCAAAAGACCCTGTCCACGACGCCTGCCAAGAGGGACAGGTACGAGAAGAAGTACTGGGTTCGGGACACTGCCCCTTGTGCCTCAGGGCTCAACCTACGCCGGATTTGGTCGTCTCAGCGGCGGCCAAAAAGAAGGCGGCGGGGGCGACAGCCTCAACCTCTACTTCCCCACCTGACGGTGAGGGTAAGAAATTGGACGCCATGGGATGACGGGTCATCTTGATGACAATTAAGGCGGCCAACGCCTTAGCGATTGTGGCCCGTTACGACAGGGAGCTATGGTACAAGATAGCTCCCCTACTGGACTTCCTACCAGATGACAAGAGGGCGGAAGCCCTGGAGATTCTGCAGGAAAGTGAGGTGGCGTCGGACCACGCCATAACGGTGGCAACGGACATTGCCGACACCGGGTTTCGCCAGTTAGGCAACGGTGTTTGCCTTCAACGACGTGGCTGGCTCAAGGTGACAGACCTCTGTCCAGGACGTGCAGACCAGGGTTTTGGACATGCCGTTCGATGGCAACAACCTGTTTGGGAAAACGGTGGATGAGTCGCTGCAGGCCATCAAGGCCGACACTGAGACGGCCCGAGCCCTTCAGCAGCGACGGCCCTTTCGGAGCGCCGGAGGCAGACAGGGGGCCTCCAAGGGATCAGGCGGTGGCTCCTCTACGTTCCGCCAGGCGGCCCGCTCCACCAGGCGGCCCGCTCCTCGTCCCAGGAGGCTTACAGAGGTCACGGCAAGCAAGGAGGATCTCGGCGGCGTCGCCAAGGAGGCCAAGGCGGCAAAGCCGCCTCCAAGCAAGATTGAACCGGCTGTAGCGTCGGGCCCCCACCGAAGCACCCCGGTGGGAGGCCGGCTGGCGAAGTTCGTCAGCGTGAGGGAGTCCATCTCCACCGACCGTTGGGTGCTGGATGCCCTGGCCCACGGGCACACTCTCGAATTCCTAAAGAAGTGTCCCCGCATTCCTCCCGTGGCCAGGAAGGAAAATCACGTCCCCCAACTGCTGTTGGAGGTAAAGGTGATGCTCAAGAAAGGGGCCATCGAGCTCGTCCCCAAGAGGCTGCGGGGCTCCGAAGTATACTCAAGATACTTCCTCGTCAGAAAGAAGACAGGCGGTTGGTGCCACATCCTGGACCTATGTCGGTTGAACAAATACATTAAGGCACAGAAGTTCAGGATGGTCATTCTCCAGCACGTGCTGGGACAGCTGGAGGAGGGCGACTTCTTATCGTCATTGGACTTGGAGGATGCTTACTTCCACACCCCCATCCTAAAAGGACACCAAACGTTCTTCAGATTCGTAGTCCAAGGACACCACTACCATTCAGAGCTCTGCCATTCGGATTGAAGTCGGCACCCAGGGTGTTCACCAAGTGCCTAGCACCAGTGGCTGCGCGGCTGCGCCTGCAGGGGATCCACGTCTACCCCTACCTGGACGACTGGCTCATCCGTGCAAGGACAAGCGAACTCGCCGTCGAGCACACGGCGAAGACCGTCCACTTACTCACGGAGCTGGGTTGCTCCATCGACTACCCGAAATCCCATTTGGTTCCGTCGCAGGTGGCACTGTTTCTGGGAGCGAAGCTCGATACAGTGGAACGATTGGCGTCTCCGTCAGAGAAAAGGACGAATGTCATCTTAGGCAAAGTGCAGCGCCTGGTAGCCACGGACGTGGCCAGGGTGAGATCCATCAAGTCCCTCCTCGGAACGATGTCCTCATGCATCTATCTAGTGCACCTGTGCAGGCTACGGATGCGTCCTCTACAGGAGTTCCTCGACGCCAGCTGGATGCAAGCGGCGGGCAGCTTCGAAGACAAGATCCCGCTCAACAAGGTTTTCCGTCGGGCGATTCAGTGGTGGGGCACCCGTGCACACCTCACAGCGGGCACGGACTTCCAGACCCCGGCACGTCAGAAGACGGTGACGACGGACACCTCCCTGGAGGGATGGGGTGCGCACACCGGAGATCTCCACGCAAGAGGCCTTTGGCTGCCGGCGGAGAGGTCTCTCCACATCAACATCTTGGAGCTCTGCGCCGTGTTCTGGGCGCTCAAGTCGTTCCTCCCATCCCTCAAGGGCAAGGTCGTGAGGATCTTCACCGACACACCACCACGATGTTCTTTATCCGGAAGCAGGGAGGCACCAGATCCCCAGCCCTATCCAAGGAGGCCCAGGATCTGTCGCCCAGGGGATGTTTCTGGTTCACTTCCATCTGGCAGGAATAAAAACACCATCGCCGACTCACTCAGCAGGGAGCTGCGCTTGTGCCACGAGTGGGAACTACGCCAGGATCAAGTGGATCGGCTCTTCCAACGATGGGGCAAACCCCAGATCGACCTGTTCCCGACAGCGACGAACTCCAAGTGCCAGAGGTTCTCCAGCAGGTTTCCCCAGCCGAGGAGCATGGGTGATGCTTTCTCGTTCCCCTGGGACGGCCTGTTCCTGTATGCGTTTCCTCCGTTGCTGCTGCTGCTTCGACTCATCAGCCAGCTCAAGAGGTTCCAGTGCAGGATGATCCTCGTTGCACCGGCGTGGCCGAGACCGATCTGGTTCCCGGACCTTCTGGACCTCTCAGCATCCCCACCAGTCAAGCTGTCGACGGACGCAGATCTTCTCTCCAGAGAGGGAGGCGCCATTCTTCATCACGACCCGAAGTTGCTGAACTTGCAGGCCTGGCTCCTGCAGCACTAGAGTTTGGAGGGTACGATATCCCGGCTGACTGCAGAGAGGTTCTTGCAAAGGCCAGGGCGTCCTCAACTCTCAAGTGCTACGCACATAAGTGGAAGAGGTTCTCTGTCTGGTGCCGTGCACAGAAGATCAACCCTCGACGGATTACGGCACCTCAAGTGCTACCATACCTGCTGTCGCTGGCCAAAGCTGGACTAGCTCATGCTTCCATCAAGATACATCTGGCAGCGATCTCCCGATACACCAGAACTGCTGGACGGCTGTCCTTGTGGTCTCATCGACTGGTGAAGGAATTTATGAAGGGACTGTTCCGATCGTTCCCGCCGGTGAAGGCTCCAACCCCGGCATGGGAGCTCAACGTGGTGCTGGCCAGGCTCATGGGGCCGCCATTCGAGCCTTTGCATTCGGCTCCGTTGAAGTTCCTGTCGTGGAAGACCGCATTGCTTGTGGCCATCACCTCTGCACGCCGCGTGGGAGAGATTCAGGCCCTATCCTGCAAGCCTCCATACTTGACTTTTCATGATACGAAGGTGCTGCTGAGGACGCACCCCTCTTTCATGCCCAAGGTGCCGTCGGACTCCATCTTAATGACCCCTTGGTGTTGCCAGTTTTCTTTCCGTCGCCTTCGTCGCCGGCCGAGAGGACTTTGCACTCGCTGGATGTAGCTAGAGCACTTAAGTTCTACGTGGACCGAACTAAGAGTTTTCGGAAGACATCACAGCTGTTTGTGAACTTTGGACCTGTGAACCAAGGGAAGGCCCTCTCGAAGGCTTCAATTTCCAGATGGCTCTCCGGCTGCATCATGCACTGTCATCGGTTGGCCAACCGACCGTTGCCCGGCCGTCTGAGAGCCCATTCGACCAGAGCGATCGCTGCTACTACGGCGTTCTTGTCTGGTGTGCCCCTGCTGGACATCTGCAGGGCTGCTACGTGGAGGTCGACACACATCTTCACGAGATTCTACTGTGTCGACCGGGATTCCAGGGAGGAGTCCAGATTTGGCCAAGCAGTGCTGCGCAACCTGTTCGCCTGAAGGTGGTCCTGGTGAGGAGGTAAGAGTTGCTTAATGTTGAGTTTATGTAATGCTTAATGTTGAGCCTTTTGCCACCTCCCGTTGTTTGTGCATGTGTGTACTGCTATGTATTCTTATATTCATGAGCATGTGAATCCATGCCAGACCCCATGCTGGAGAAGGAACAAGTTACTTACCTGTAACTGTTGTTCTCCAGCATGGGTCTGGCATGGATTCACATGCAAACCCTCCCTCCTTCCCCTCTGCGGCTCTTCACTTGGTCATACTGCCACTTTGCGTGCTACCAAATCTGAGGATGGCTGCCAGGGGAGGGGCTTAGGGAGAGTGCAGTCATTGGCTGGGGGCAGTATGACCCAGAGACCAGTGATTGGTTACTACTAAGAAAGACAGATGAGAAACGAAACTGATACTGATTTTTTCTTTACCGAGGATTCCCAGCCTGACGAAGGGGGATATTCATGAGCATGTGAATCCATGCCAGACCCATGCTGGAGAACAGTTACAGGTAAGTAACTTGTTCCTTCAAGAATTCTGCTCATAGCCTTCTCATAATGTAGGTCTAACATTTTCACACACTTCTCATATTCTGTTAGCCCATCTGCTTCCTGGTCAGATACAGATGGAAGATTCTCGAATTGTTAGGGTGACCAGATTTTCAAAACAAAAAACCGGGACGGCCAACAACATAAAAGGGGGACTACCCCATCGCAGCCCACCAATTACCACCCCTCCCCCAACACGCCCCCACAACCACCACCCAACCATATTTCCAGCACTTCTTTCTATAAACTGTATATAATCTTAATTGTGCAGTTTTGTCTGTGAATCGTGGCATGTTAATTCAAAACGAGCGTTAGCTCTAATTGATATTACATGGCTTGCTGTGAAATCATTTTCAAGCCAGTCTCTGTGGCACAGTCAGTAAGTGTTCTGACTTGTACCTGAGAGGTTGGGGGTTCGGTTCGAGCCAAACCTCCAACTTCAAAATTCGGAAAGTGTTGCGAAAAATAATGACGGTTTTAATTACCATAGCCCCCCAAACATGCAAACCCGGACGGGGTTTCAAAAATGAAAAAACTCCCGGGACCCCGGGACCGAGGGTGAGTTCCCCGGACTGTTCCGGGAAAACCCAGACGTCTGGTCACCCTACGAATTGTTCCTGACCATAGTCTCCTAAACAGTGTATTAACAGACATGTCTTCCTTTCATTAGAAAAATTAAGACTATGAGCAGCAAAAACATAATGTTAAATGTTAAAGGTATTTGTGCCGCGCACTGTCACCAACGGAATTGGTCCCCAGGCGCTCTGGTGGATCTGTAAAGGATAAGGTGGGAAGGGTTAGTAAGGTGAAAAGGGAATAGGATAGTGAGAGGAGTGGTGTTCTGTTGACAGCTTCAACTCGGTATACACCGGGTGCTGAGCTTTGGTGCGGGTATTGGATCGGTGTCAGTATGCGTGTGCTGTTGCTCCGGTTTATGTGTTGTTGCAGTGTTGTGAAGTGCGTGCGGCTTGTTGTGCGAGAGATGGTTGTGTGAGCTTTTTTCAGTGAGAAAAGTATGCAGAGTTTGAGCTTATATTGGTTAGTGGGTTGCCTGACCTTTAGCATGCTAACATTCACAGTTTTGTCTAAGTGTGGCACTTGTTGGCCTTCACAATCCTATCTGGATACGGCGCAGGCTAATGTTTAGAATTCTGTCTAGGTGTGGGCATGCTAACATTCCCAATCTTATCTAGATGCGGCGCAGGCTCGTGCTTCGAAATCTGTCTAGGTGCGGCCATGCTAACATTCACAATTTTTTTGGATGCTACGCAGGCTGGTGTTCACGATTCTAAGTGTGGCACATGCTAACTTTCAAGTTTCTTCTAGGCGCGGGCATGCTATCCTTCAATCAAAATACTATCTAGATGCGACGCAGGCTAATGTTCATGATTCTAAGTGTGGCATATGCTAGTCTTCAGGTCTCGCCTAGGTGCGGGCATGCTAACATTCACAATTCTAAGTGTGGGCATGCTAACATTCACAATTCTATCTAGGTGTGGGCATGCTAACATTCACAATTCTATCTAGGTGTGGACATGCTAATATTCACAATTCTAGCTAAGTGTGGACATGCTAACATTCACAATTCTATCTAGGTGTGGACATGCTAACATTCACAATTCTATCTAGGTGTGGACATGCTAATATTCACAATTCTAGCTAAGTGTGGACATGCTAACATTCACAATTCTATCTAGGTGTGGACATGCTAACATTCACAATTCTATCTAGGTGTGGACATGCTAATATTCACAATTCTAGCTAGGTGTGGACATGCTAATATTCACAATTCTAGCTAAGTGTGGACATGCTAACATTCAGAATTCTATCTAAGTGTAGACATGCTAATTTTATGGCAGTCTATGTTATTGGGAAGTAAGATAGAGTGGCAGGGGATTTCAGGAGTAGAGTAATTGCTCTACTCCCTACCCAAGCCACACTCAGTTTAGTAGGTGTCTGATGACTTCCTTGGCTTCCCCTGCTGACACCTGCAGACACTTTCTGGAGCCGCCTCTGTTGGAGCCGCCCTTTGCCTGGGGGCCCTTAGCCGCAGGGGCTGCAACGGGCAGAGGGCTGTCCTGGGAGGGTAGCTTATGGCCAGTGATCTAGCCAATCAGGGCTGGCTGGTGGGCGGGAGGGAGGGGGGAGGGCTTCGGAGGAGTGGGGTGGAAGGGGAGTAAGGGGGAAGGGGAGAATGCAATGAGCAGCAAGGGGCCTGGGGGCTCATAAAATGGCCGCGTCGAGTGCGGCCAGGGGGCCATACAACTCACCTGCACAGCCTGGAAGTTAGAGGCAGCAGGGGGAGCGGGTGCACAATAGTGCAACGCTCCGAGTTAAGGCACCAATCGGGGCGGGCGGGCAGGAGAGAGGGAGGGAGGGAGGGAGGGAGGAGTGGAGGGCTTCGGAGGAGTGGGGTGGAAGGGGAGTAAGGGGGAAGGGGAGAATGCAATGAGCAGCAAGGGGCCTGGGGGCTCATAAAATGGCCGGGTCGAGTGCGGCCAGGGGGCAATACAACTCACCTGCACAGCCTGGAAGTTAGAGGCAGCAGGGGGAGCGGGTGCACAATAGTGCAACGCTCCGAGTTAAGGCACCAATCCAGGCGGGCGGCGGGAGGGAGGGGGGAGGGCTTCGGAGGAGTGGGGTGGAAGGGGAGTAAGGGGGAAGGGGAGAATGCAATGAGCAGCAAGGGGCCTGGGGGCTCATAAAATGGCCGGGTCGAGTGCGGCCAGGGGGCAATACAACTCACCTGCACAGCCGGAAAAACGTTTCTTCCAGCGCTTCCAGGGCACTGCCGGTTCACCTTTTGTATCCATGAAGTAATTGGGAGGTGGTATGCTTTGCATATTTGAATGGTATTGATGCTGTTGTTTTAATTGTTTTCCTCCTTTTTTTATTACACTTTTTAAATGTACTGTTTGCAGTAGTGCTTCTAAATGAACTTCAATTTCACCTCCCTGATACTATTGTATTTGTAATACAGTTAGTAACTCTGCATACGCTTAGTAACTGTGTTTATTATAGCCGCATCTGCTGTACTGGGTCTATACAGGTATGATTTCTATGGGTAATTAGTATATGTCTTGCAGTACAATGCGGTTGGATTCCTGTAACAGTGTTGAAATTGTGCACTCTTTGTTATGGCACTTTAACCGATGAACTGCTCAATACTACATTCATAAGACATAAAACAACTGGGAATACTGTGCATGTTTATTATTACTTTTCCATGAAATGCCACTATTTACTTTTGGTCAACAGAACATGGCATTACTTCACAGGCTTTCACTTCGTTATATCCAGCATGTCATGTCCATTTGTTTTCTTTATCGTGTGACTTAATAGTCCACAAATGGTGAGTTATGTGGTTCAAACAACGCTCCGATTGCTATGGCACTGGGCACGTTGAAAATGAAAGAAACCAAAATGGCAGCACACAGGATTACGTTTTTAGGACCTTTCCTCTGATACGTCTATGCGTCTCTATCAGGCACAGTTTAAAAGACCACTCAGTTTTAAAAGACGCATTTGGACCTGCTGGACTGTTTTATGATCCAGTGATGGTGAAACATGAACTGTTGGTGGACACATTTTACCCAAGTACAGTGCAATAATGAAACATCAGTAATTGAAATTGCAGAAATATATTATGACAGAGATGATGTTGATGCTAAAGTAGTACAACGTTACAGTACTATCCTTTGAAGTGCTGAGTGTTGTGGGTGACCCTCCCACGTGTATTGCCCCTTTAAGATGGGCCGCAGGCCTACACGTGGCGGCCCCGGCCTGCAGGCCCTGGTGCCATGGGACCCTCGTGCCAGGATGGTGGCAGAGGTCCGCATGGTCAGGAGCCTGGCAGGCAGTGCCCCCACCCCGATGGCGCTGATGTCCCATAGTGTCAAGGGGCCTGCCGGATGTCCATGGCAGGCCCCAAAACTGCTGCGAGGAAACAGCACCCAGGGGCGCCTGCTGGTGTAACGTCACTTTTTGCTATCTGTCAGAAAATCCTATCGGTAGGAAAATCTGACAGGAATTGTAATGTAATTTTTTGCTACCTGTCAGAAAATCCTACCGATAGGAAAAAGTGACGGGGTAGGAAAATCTGACAGCCTAGCCTGTCATTTTTTCCTACCCGTCAGAAATTCCTACTGACAGCAGACATTGGGCAACCCACCCAGAGGTAGGAAAAAGTGACGAGGTAGGAAAATCTGACAGCCTGACCTGTCATTTTTTCCTACCCGTCAGAAAATCCTACCGACAGCTAGCATTGGGCAACCCACCCAGGGATAGGAAAATCTGACAGCCTGACCTGTCATTTTTTCCTACCCGTCAAAAAATCCTACCGAGAGCAGGCATTGGGCAACCCACCCAGTGGTAGGAAAAAGTGATGGGGTAGGAAAATCTGACAGCCTAACCTGTCATTTTTTCCTACCCGTCAGAAAATCCTACCAAGAGCAGGCATTGGGTAACCCACCCAGGGGTAGGAAAAAGTGACAGGGTAGGAAAATCGGACAGCATAGCCTGTCATTTTTTCCTACCCGTCAGAAAATCCTACCGACAGCAGGCATTGGGCGACCCACCCAGAGGTAGGAAAAAGTGACGGGGTAGGAAAATCTGACAGCCTGACCTGTCATTTTTTCCTACCCGTCAGAAAATCCTACCGACAGCTAGCATTGGGCAACCCACCCAGAGGTAGGAAAAAGTGACGGGGTAGGAAAATCTGACAGCCTGACCTGTCATTTTTTCCTACCCGTCAGAAAATCCTACCGAGAGCAGGCATTGGGCAACCCACCCAGGGGTAGGAAAATCTGACAGCCTGACCTGCCATTTTTTCCTACCCGTCAGAAAATCCTACCGAGAGCAGGCATTGGGCAACCCACCCAGGGGTAGTAAAAAGTGACGGGGTAGGAAAATCTGACAACCTGGCCTGTCATTTTTTCCTAACTGTCAGAAAATCCTACCGACAGCTAGCATTGGGCAACCCACCCAGGGGTATGAAAAAGTGACGGGGTAGGAAAATCTGACAGCCTAACCTGTCATTTTTTCCTACCCGTCAGAAAATCCTACCAAGAGCAGGCATTGGTCAACCCACCCAGGTCCACCAAGAGGCCAATGTGGACAGGTCTGCATACAGACTGGTGCAGCAGAGGTCCACTGCACACTTTACATACGGTACAGGCTTCTGCATTTTGGTGCTTGTAGTATTTATTATATGTCAAATTTAATATGGAACTCCAAGTTCCAGGGTGCAACGCGCGGTTGGCTAAAATTATAGGATCATCCTACCATTTCCTACACCATGAGGGGAAACTGTACGGTTTGGTCACAGAACAAGTGTGTTGATAATTGTCCAGTAATCAGGGTATCTGCCAAAAAAAGATGTTTTTGGAGGGGACACCATTGTGTTACCTGACTGGCATACTTTTGTGTTTGTGTTCAGTGGTTTGTGAAAAATGGCAGTAATTCTGCTACCGCCCAAAAAGGTGGCAATAATGGAATTACCTCTTTTTGCCGTGCCACTAAACTTGTAATGAGGCCCTTAAAGCGTGCTGCTTTTAGCTCAGTTGGGTGTGTGTTGTGCTCAGTCGAGCTATGGGATGCTTCTGTGAGCTATGGGTTTCTTGTGTGAGCTATGGGATGCGTGTGTGAGCTATGAGATGCTTGTGTGAGCTATGGGATGCGTGTGTGATCTAGGGGATGCTTGTGTGAGCTATGGGATGCTTGTGTGAGCTAAGGTTTTCTCGGTTGATGCAGCGGGTGGGCATCAAGAAGATGCAATCCAGGGTGTTGTGTGAAGTCTTGAGAGGAGCCTGTACTGGGATGCAATTGGGTGCTTGGCTATACAGCTCGGGGGAGCTTATATGGGTGGGTGGGCTGCTGGGGTGAGCTAGGCTGGGTGGGTGCTGAGCTGGGGTGAGTTACAGTGGCGTGCTTGGATGAGCCACAGTGACGTTGTTATTTGCTCTAGTGTCCTAGGGTGGGTGGATGATGTGCTGTGATAAGCTATGTAAGCTTGTTCAGATGCTGGGCGGCTAGGTTAAGTGAGCTGGGTGCTGGTATGAGCTTAAGTCCAGTGGGATAATGAGGTGAATTAGGGTAGGCGGGTGTGGTTGGTGGGAATAGCTCTGGTGGGTGTGGGGCTAGGGTGAACTTGGACGGATGGTTTGCTGGGGTGAATTAGGATCGGCGTGCTAGTCTGTGTCATGCTAGGCTGGGGCGTTTTGCTGGTGTGAGCTACGGTCAGTGGATGTTGTACCTGATGAGCTAGGTGGGTGGGTGCTGTGTTGTGGTGAGCTAGAGTGAGTGGCTAGGGGCTGAGATGAGTTAAAATGTGCGCAGTGTTGGGGGAGTCTATGGTGGATAGGATGCTTGGATGATGGGATGCTTTGGTGAGCTTGAGTTGACAGATGGGGTGCTATAGTGATCTTGTGCTGGAGTGATTTAGGGTGCAGGGGGTGTTGCTAAGAGGTAGAGGAGGGCGGTTGTACTGCACAACTGCACAGGTGAGCTAGGGCGGGTAGATTGTATGCTAGTAAGAGTTAGGGTGAGTGGTCGGTTGGTGGTAAGGTGGAGAGAGGAAAGGTCGGGAGTGTACTGATGCAAGCTGGGGTTGGTGTGTGGATTGGTTTGCTGAGGCAGCTTATGGTGCCCTGGGTGAGCTACAATAAGTATTGTGACAGGGCAAGCTAGGCCCGGAGGTTTATGTACTGGAGGGAGCTAGGGTGAATATGCATTGTGCGGGGATTAGTTAGGGTAGATGGGTGGTGTGCTGCGGAGAGCTACGGTGGGTTCGATGTTATGCTAGGGAGCTAGGGCGTGGTGACGTCGTTGGGCAAGCTTGTGTAGGATGAGGCAAAGTGGTTTGTTGAAGTTTGGTGGGGTGTGTGAGGTCGGGTGAGGTGTGAGGGAGGTTGTGTGACTGGGGGTGAATGCTTGGCTGAGCTAGGGTGCCTGGGTGAGCTAGGGTTCCTGGGTGAGCTAGGGTTCCTGGGTGTGGTAGGTTGTGCTGGGGTGAGCTAGGGTGCCTGGATGTGGTAGGTTGTGCTGGGGTGAGGTAGGTTTGCTGGGGTGAGGTAGGTTTGCTGGGGTGAGCTAGGGTTTGTTAAGGTGCGCAAGGGTGGTTGGGGTGCTGGGGGTGAGCTGCATGTTTTGCAGTGATGTAGCCGGGCTGGGAGTGATCAGGGTGTCATAGGGTATGGGGTGGGCTAGGGTATGGAAGTGAGATTGGGTGGGTTGTTAGGGTGTGTGTGTTGGTGTGATGCTGCAACGAGCAGGGGGGATTCTAGGTGAGGAAGAGTGGGTAGAGGGTTAGGTCTGATCCTGGGGTAGCAAGTGTGGGTGAGCTATTGAGATGCTTTGGTGGGTGGACTCCTGGGGTGAGCTCTGGGAGGGTTGCAGGGAATCCACAGAGGTCTGCCTTGTGCAAATTGCCCCAGTTTTTATTAGCCACAATCCCAAAGTGTGATATTTGGTGGGAAAAAAACACAATGTTCACTTTGTCTGGGGTTCTGGGTAATACATTCTGGGCCGCTTCGCGCAAGTCAGACCTCTGTGCATTCCCACGGGTGTCCTCTTTTGGGAAATGCATGGGGTGCCCTGTTTTCCTTGCTGGCTTCGACACCCTAGGCACAAATCTGTAGGTTGCCCACATGAACAAATTGTGCTGTGGCAAAAGGCTTGGGGTTACCAGCGGGTTACCCTTTTCCTTTTGCGCCCCCAGTAGGTGCACCCACACATGTGAGGTACCTTTTTCGTCGGGAAACCTGTGGGAACACGAGAAGGTATGACATCTGTTGTTGGCGACATGTTTCAGTGAGTGGACACAGGGAAATGTCTCTGAAATTGGCTGGAAATGAAGACAATTCTCAGACATTTCGCTCTGGCCACCCACCGAAACACACCGCCAGCAACCATGGCCTACCTTCCTGCGTCCCCACACGTGTCCTGATGAAAACGGTACCTCACATGTGTGGGGTCACCTACCGGGGGCGCAAAAGGAAAAGGGTAACCCACTGGGAACCCCAAGCCTTTCGCCACTGCCCATTTTGTTCATGTGGGCAACCTACAGATTTGGGCCTAGGGTGTCGAAGCCAGCAAGGGAAACAGGGAACCCCATGCATTTCCCAAAAAAGGACACCCCTGGGAATCCACACATGGCCCAATTGGAGGGGCGGCACATCTCATGTAGCCCTCCCAGGGGCAGATAAGGGGGGGGGCTGTCCTGCACTCCTCCCTGGGCTCACGCGTCCGTTCCTAGGAGCAGATATCTGGTCCCAGGGAGGGCTGCATGACATGGCACCCACTCCATTGCGGCTAGGGGGGTCAACGCCCCATCCCATTAGAAAATTCCCAGACCCTTTGGGGTGCCCCACAGCCCCCCCTAAAAAGCGTTCCATCATTTTCACTTTTTTCCTTTGGTAACCCAACTCCCCTTGGTGCAGAGAGGCACATTGATATGCCAATCTTGCCCCGGGGTGACCCAACCTTACTGCCCCACCCACTGGGGGGGCCTGTCCCACTATTTTTGGGGGCCCTCTCCGCCCTCAAACCAAATGGGTGGCGGGGGCACCTCATGCAGGTCTTCCTGGGCCTCCTACAAACGGCTGCGTGAGGTACACCCACCTCCATTTGGGGTGGGGGGTAGAGGGCCCCCAAAAATTGTGGGACAGGCCCCCCCAGTGGGTGGGGCAGTAAGGTTTGGGCACCCCGGCGCCTGATTGGCACACCAATGTGCCCCTCTGTGCCAAGGCAAGTTTCATAAACAAAACAAAAATGGAAAAAGTACACTACACTTTAGGGCGGGCTGAGGGTAATTTTCTAATGTATCTACCCCCACACCAAATGCAGGAGGGGCATCTCATTCAGCCCTCCCTGGGGGCAGATGCCCCTTCCTAGGAGCAGATATCTGCCCCCAGGAAGGGCTACAAGGGGTGCCCCCATTTCTCTTTGGGGTGAGGGGGAGAGGGCCACCCCCCATTTCTGTAAAATATATCCCCGGTGGCTAGTGCCCCCCCCACCACCCATCCCACCCAAAATACCCTTTTTCTTATTTTTTGTTTTTGTTTTGCCCCCTTCCCTGGGGGCAGATGATCAGCTATCTGCCCCCAGTGGGGGGGGGGCCTAACCTGCAGGCCCCATCCTTTGGGGGGCCTGAACACTAATTCCTGGTAGCCCTCCCCTCCAC
The DNA here is from genome assembly GCF_040938575.1 of Ambystoma mexicanum. Classification (NCBI taxonomy): domain Eukaryota; kingdom Metazoa; phylum Chordata; class Amphibia; order Caudata; family Ambystomatidae; genus Ambystoma; species Ambystoma mexicanum. The sequence goes on from NC_090932.1 coordinate 549,883,968, forward strand.
CCCCCAATTGGATGGGGGGCCACCTCATGTACTCCTGCCTGGGGCCATAAATCTGCCCCCAGGGAGGGCTACAAGGGGTGGCCCCCCTTTCCACTTGGTGTGGGAGGGGGAGGGCCACCACCATTTCATGGGGGCAAAAAAATCCCAGCACCCCCACCCCCCATCCCCGTTCTATTTATTATAAAAGAAAATGTCTTTTTGCCCCCCTTCCCTGGGGGCAGATGATCAGCCATCTGCCCCCAGGGTTGTGCACATATGTGCCCCATGCTTTGAGGGTCAGGGGGGGCAGGGGGCAAAGAGGGCAGCGCCCTCCCCCCCACGTCACAAACGTTTTCATGATGGTCCAGTGGGTTGCTGATCACGGATTGAGCACTTTGCGCTGATCCGTGACCAGCAATGCATCATATACGTGGTGTCCTTGGAAAGGGGAGATCCTCCCCTTTCCAAGAACACCACTTTTTCCTATATCCCTGGTGGCCTAGTGGACCCCAGGGCCCCAAATCCCCTCCCACCTCCCCCCGCCTTTTTTTGTTTTTCTTTTTCACCCCTGGGGGCAGTGATCATCTGCCCCCAGGGGTCTCCAGCACTGTGGCCCCATGCTTTGGGGCCACAGGGGGAAGGGGGCCGCTTATCAAATCAATCAAATGCTCTGCGTTCTATTACTCCATTAGCACCAGAACCTCTTTACAGCTTACCCACCTGATATCAATTAAGATGATGCAAAAACCCCTGTCCACTTAGAGTCAGCCAGTAGATGGGCAATAGTCAGCCTTGCATGTGCCATCCTTAGAAATGTGGGCTTGCAATGTGTCTCCACTGGGTGGCACCTCAAGAGGTGGCACAGGGCAACCCTTTTTAGGAAGACAGCTCAGGTGCTAGGCAGATTCTTGTAGGCAAAGTGGCATTCTTCAATAGGAGGCACTAGTGCATACTCTAGAAAGGGGACAGCAAGAGAGCCTTCTCCGGGAAAGATGACCATAAGCAGAAGACTATCCCTGTCTACGGAATCCAGGTGCCTGTGGTCCAGGACTGAACAAACCCGCATTCACTTCTGATAAGGCAGGCGTGAGCATGTCCACGCTGAGCCAGAACATTCAACAGTTTCTAGTCAATAGTGAAGTCTCATTTATTGTGCGAGGCATTACAGCATCCAATGCATCTATCCAATTTCTTCACATTTCACTGAAGTTAGTCTCAGAATTGTCCTCACGGATTAGTACCCCACAATAATGAACTTTGTATCTGTTATTTGGACTGTCAGATGCCTGGAGAATGAAGAGGTCCACAGAGGTGGAGGGGTAAACCCATCCTCAATGATAGGTAGAGGCTATTCTTATCTATAAATCTTCCCAGTGAAATGCCTTCCATCTCACTGAAGTACCAGGATAAAGTCGTGTTTACAACATCTACAAATCATCTTGGCTGTAAAAGGTGGGATTTTCATCTCCATACTTCTCCCTAACATGCTCTGTAATTTGGCATTTGGGGAGGTTCTCTGTCTGTGCAGTGCGCTTAAGAGTCTGCAGTGAAGTGTAAACATGCACAGCAATCACCTTACGATTGTACTTTGAGGCTCCTTTGACATCAGAATGCTGGCCTACCTTTATCTTTGCACTGCACCACACAGTGATGGGTGCATATTTTTGGGGTGTTGGCAGAATGACAGAGATGCAAACAGCTTCAAGCAACTCAAGTTTCATCCTGTGGACCTGAGTCTTACCCGTTCATATACAGTCCAATTTTGGACACTGCCAGTCCCTCAATTTTTTTCTGTAGTCTCCCACATAGTAATTTTCATTTATTTTACTAAAATGATAACATTTTTCTAAAATCATCCTACCTCGCAATATACCTGGACGTGGCATGGCACAGTTGAACTGCAAACACACTTCTGTGCCATTCCAAAACCCATGCCCCGTGTACATGGTGGCAGGGGAGCCGACTTATGAATTTCCCGGGGGGGGGGGCTCAAATACAGGAAGTGACATCACTGGCAGTTATAGGACCACAAATTTGCATGTAGTCGCCAAATTGGTGCAACGACGCGCGGGGGGGTGGAGTCGCGCGCAGCACAGAACAGTGTAAACATTGGCTAGCATGTGCTGCATATACTAAAGTCAAGTAAGAAGGAGATTTAAGCCTTCGAGTTGCATTCCAGTAGGTCATCAGTGCCCCTACTCCACCCCTCTATAATCATACAGGTTGTAGTAGCCCTCAAAAGGCAGAGCAACACAACTAGGATGGGAGAACGAAATGCCGTCCCATCCTGCGAGTGTGTCAAACGTCAGAGCAAAGACAGTGCGTGTGCCTCCTACCTTGGAGCACAATCTCACTAATTTGGTGCAAATCTTGCAAGTGGGAGCATGGGAATCCCCTGCGTGTGTGTGGCTGCAGACCCCGGATCACATGCTCACGTCTTTAGTGTGAAACTCTGGCCAAGGCTCTTTGGGCAAGCATTCAGGATGGGTCTCACACCTATAAACAGTGTGATTATATTGAGTGGGCACCTCACTCCTTGGAGCATAGTATCAACCGTTGCTGGTAATCTCACAACTGAATGTACAGTTTCACTCTTGGTCATCTCAGTGACCCCATGTATATTAATGGAGTCAGTCTCCCACCTGGGAAGACAATTATATTTCTGTTAAAACACTCTGAATTGTCACTCCAGTTTTCTCGATCTATAGATCCATACCATATTCATTCAGTGTGTGCAGGGGTGATAACTTGTGTCTGAGAGAGCTAATTCTTTCATTCAGGAGAGATAAAGGGGTAACAACCCCCTGTATGTGGGATCAGGCTCATTTTGCCCCATGGCCCCTCCAGAAGGAGTGAGCAGGTTTTAAGACCCTGCTGATTCTGCTATCCGACAGGCTCGAGCCTTCTATCCCTTGTCCCATCACGGCTCCCAAATCCTGAGCGGCAGGTTATGGACAGCAGGCAGCTCCGGACATGCCTGTTGCCAATTGAATGTAGACAGATCTACTATTTAGACACTGGGAGAGAGCCATGAATCCACATTGGTGGTGAAGAAGCACTCAACATACAGAACACAATGGAATAGTGTTGCAGTCCTGCTGAGAAATGACAATTCTGAGCATCTGAGCAGTAGGCTGGATCAGTGCTGCCCCATAAAAGGTGTAGAAGCCTCTGTGAGAAGTGGTAGTACTGGCCCAACGGTGAGAAGTGTAGTATTTTCACATTAACTATGCTTAAGAACTTTGGGTTATTGAATAGTGCTGCTACATTCTGAGTAATTCCATCCCTTTAAATATATGAGCTCTTGTATAACCATGACAGTGTTGAGATATTCTGATGATGACGGACTTGTTCTGGTTCTGTATCATTAAATGTACTTCAGATCTTTAGAGTATCGGAAGGATAGCTCAGGGGCAACGTGCTCGCCTTGGAAGCAAGACGACACAGAGAAACACAGGTTCGATCCCTCGGTCCGCGCAACACAGGTTCGCTCCCTCGGTCCGCACAACACAGGTTCGCTCCCTCGGTCCGCGCAACATAGGTTCGCTCCCACGGTCCGCGCTTAGAAACCTCTGGGTAGTACACGCATTATAAATAACCAATAAAAATAAATACATCTGTTGAGAAGTGCTGGGGTCTTGTCAGTAAGAGTGTAGCAGCTCAACTGAGAGGTGCTGATGTTGTCCCATCAAAAGTATAGCAGCCCTACTAAGATGAACTAGCATTGCCTCAACAAAAGCATAGTATTAACGCTGAGAAGATTCAACAATTATAGAAGCCCTGTTACAGCAATTCTATCCCATCAAGAGTATAGCCAGCTAACTGAGGAGCACCAGCAATGCCCCATTTCAAATATGGTAGCTCTACTAGAAAGTGCTGGCTCATACGCCTCCGCTCCCCGCCCATAGCATTCACCTTCACCACATGCACACTCGGAGACATGCTAACAGTCTCATTTTCCCTCTCCCTGCACCTGCTCCCTTCCCCCTCCCTCGCTTTGCATCTGTACCTCCATTTCTAAAAAGCCTTCTGGGTTGGGTGTACCTCTACATCTGTTCACCCCTCTTTCCAAGAGGGGTGTACAGATGTACAAATACACCAAACCCAAAACGATTTTTTGAAATTGAGGGACAGACTTGTTTTGCATCTGTGCCTCCATTTCTAAAAATCCTTCTGGGTTGGGTGTACCTCTACATACCCAACCCAAAACGATTTTTAGAAATTGAGGGACAGATGCAAAGCAAGAGCCTCTTGCTTTGCATCTGTCCCACAATTTCTAAACATCGTTTTTCCTCAGCTTTTACCCGGGCCGCCAGAGAGAGACACAGTATGGATGGAACAAAGGGCCATCCATACTGCGTCTCTTCTCTCCGGCCCAGGAGGGGTGGGGGGGCTCAGCCCCGACTTCATTCTGCCAGGGGGCTGGGGGAGACGGGCCCCGCAGCCCCCCCGTACTCGGCACCCCTGCATGGTGGGGTTGTAAAATCCACTGTGTCTTTTCCAGGGCCCTCAAGCCAAGTGTTGCCAGGTCAGAAGGAAAAAATAAGCTGAATGCCCCTTCAAAACAAGCCAAAAACAAGCGGACTCCCAACCAAATAAGCTGAAAAAACAAGCACACCTCTAAAACAATGTGGATAGGTCTTAGAAGTTGAAAAATAACTATAACGCAAATAATACATACAGCGAACACAAACAATATGTTAACAAAAAGCATTTATTAAAATTGTTATTTTCTAACACTTGGTGTCTATTTTAATTTCTTGTATGTGTGCGACTTATAAGCGCATCATTGGCTTTTTGAATCCTTGGCTGCTCTGGTCCTTGATTCGTCGCTCACCTCTGGTCCTTGGCTCCATTGATGGTACCTGGCAAGTAGCCCCATGTCCTTCATGACACTGAGTTCAGTTATTTCCTGTTAAATGCTAGGACTGGTATTTTACTTCTTCCCATTATAAGTATAGGCCTACAAGGATCAGTATGCAAAGGGAAAAGCCAGGACTGGCTCATGGCAACACGCATGACATAGCCCCCACCCCCTTGCCATCTTCCTTCTTTTCCTTCTGGTATTTGGCGTAATAAGAAAAATAATAGCCATTTACAAAGTGTCGACTTGTACTCCCAAAGTGAACTAGCCAGGTGCTGTGGCAGTACTGGTGAACGGACTGTCTTCCGGTTCACGCTAGAGTTGGCCTGTCAATGTACTGAGCAAGAAGGAAAATTTAAACCTACAGGAAAAATAATATATGAACAAAAGCACAAGCGGGAAGATAACAATCATACCCGACAAGTAGCGCCCAAAACACCTTCTCATGGGAACTCTTTGAGCTCTCTTTAATCAAGCCTTAACATCAAACTTTGCACTCGACAATGACTTAATTTGAGCTGTAAATGCTACTGGTGTAATAAAAATGTCTTAACCTGGTCTGCCTTCAGCCAATCAATTTATAAGCACTGTCTGTGCCCTTCAGTGAAGTCCTGTTAACAGTTTTTTGCTTTTAAAAACATATCAGGCATTTGCCAGGCACTGCCATTAGATGCCCAGGTACTTGCACCTGCTACCGTTCATACCATTAAAGACAGCAGGGCCTACCAAGGGCCTTTCCCATGCTTACACAAAAACCCAAACTATTGGCATTGCCATTGCTTGTTTCCATCTTGATTTAACTAAGTGTTGCCGTAAATACCCTGTAATTGTTTACCTCTTTGCTAGGTAATGCGTCTTCAAAGGGTCTCTAATATTGAAAGAGCCCATCAATGCAAAATGCCTCCACACAACCTACAATGGGAGCTGGGAGTCCTTGCAGGTCATTAAGGGGCTGCAGACAGCTCGTCCAGGACGCTGCTTGTGGCTTTGAATTAGAATGGCAATCAGCCCGAGCTTCACATTGAGTGCTTAACTGCTTATGGGAGGACGGGATGTTCGCGTTGTTTCATATGCATTTTTTTTTCTTTTTTGTAAATGTGGCCAAGTCGAGCAGGGACTGGAAAACGAGCAGAACAGCAGCACTGAACTCACTGAGCCATGCAGTGTCAACACTTCTCACTGTAATAAGGCTTCATTAAGGGGGGGGGGGCAAAGTGAACAGATGGCTGAGTGTGACTTCCCCTGTCCCTACTGCTTTCATCTGTAGAAAGATGCCTCTTCTACAGCCCTGCCCCCAGTGCTTAACTATACATCATGACTGAGCATGCCCAGTCAGCCGGATTTATCATGAATATGTACGTGTATGTGAAATAAGTGCATTATTAACGTGATAATGATGCACTTACTTCACATACAGGTACATATATATTTGTTATGTATACTTTCATATGTTTTGCACATTTAGTGCTTATTAAAATCCTGGGACTTTATGAAACACAGTGTCCGCTGTGTTTATCTTCTGGAGTCTGGTGGATTCGTGAGGTTTGCGTACATTTACGAGTAGCTCTTAACAGGGCTTCACCGTGTTCTGTTATTTCAGTGAGCCTGGCTCACATCAAGTTACAGAAACGGCACCCCTGGCACCCCATAAACACAGGCACACCACATTCATGCTGTCAAAAAATCCTATCCTTTAAGTACTGACTGAGCATGCACACGCATGCTCAGTCAGCAAGATAGGATTTTCTGACAGATAGGAAAAAGTGACGTTACACCAGATGTCCATGGCAGGCGACCCCCAACACTGACAGCCTTTCCCTTTCCTTCTATGTCACGCACTTGCTAGCGTATTTTGGTCACTACACAGTGGAGGGCGTTATACGCGCACACGCTGTTGCTTGCTTTGGGAATGTATGAGAAGCTTAATTAATAATCGGTCATCCTGGCAAATCGCTTATGATGCAAATGCGCGCCGCACTTCTGTGGGTTGCTTTATCTGTGGCCCAGTTGGAAGTTAGTGTTTTTACTCACTTCTTCATACGTGTGTCGCAAGGAATGCTGCGTCCTTGGTGGCACTGTAAGAGAGTTTCTTATTTTTTTTTTGCACAGTGGTGGCTGTGACATGAACAACGGCAACTCAGTGGGGTGCTGTTTTCTCAAATCCCATCCTCGTCGCCACTGAAGCATTTCTCCACACCAGAATTGGGTTTTTAAAGGGATTTATTTAAGTATAATCAGGGGCCCACTGGCTCAGTACATAACATAACAGCAACTGACTAATACATTCTCAACATTCCATCTTTCTCCCCATGTTCTAAGTTCTACATACTAGGATCCATGTTCCATCCGTTTCTACAATGTATAGAAATGAATGGAACATTAAATGGGAAGATATTACAATGGGTTCAGTACATTTTTATTTCAGTGGTCACTGTGATGCCCAACACCTAGGTTTTCTAGGTCCTTACTCTGTGCTCCGTTTGTCTTTCTTTCATTTATTTCAGTTCTTGGGACAACCGTGGTACCTTTCTGTCTAGAAGACTGATGGCAGTTTTATTGTCAGTTCTCACTCATCAAAGTAATCTCCCTCTTATTTTCAACTATTTCCATGTTCAGGTTGGAACCTAGTGTAGATATTTCAACCTTCATGGTTGGATCACAGTGTAGATATTTCAACCTTCATATGTTTTTCTTCTCCCCATGTCTTTCTCATTAGCACACTTAATGGAGGTTTCTAGAAAGTCACACATAGAATGTTTTCTGGCTGTGCAGCGTGTTCTAGTCCTGCTGTGGTGGGTAAGTAAACACCACTGAAAATCTAGCTTAGGCCCCCCAGAAGGAAGCCCTTAAAGGCTTTCATTCTCTGCCGCTTTGGGACATTATTGTGGATTTCGGATTTGGTAATCTTTCTGCTGTTAAGAGGGTGGTCTTCCATTTCTTCAAACCATTGGCTCTTTCCCAGACTACCAGGTGTGATCACCTGCAATCAAAGCCCTGTTAACAGGGCCCTCTCTTGCCTGCAGGGGTATCCTCAAGGCCTCATGTGGTTTTCCTGGTGCACCACACTTGGTTTTTTGTAAGCAGGGAAGAGATCACTGCCAGGCTGCAGGCCCTGCTTCGCCAGCGTGGAGCCAGCACCCCTTCCGTGTGGTAGAGATTCCACTCTCCCATGGCCTGTTTCAGATGCGCACACATCATTTCATGATGGCGTGGAGGGAGACCATTCCCTCACAGATGACTGTCATGGGTGTCTTTCCTGCGCCAGGTGAGAGACTGTGCACCTGCACTGATCCTTTGCCGACATCAGCGCTGTATAGCCACCACCCATCTTCGGCTAATCACACTGCATTTGCCATCTTACATGAGGCTGGGGTGCAGGGTGTGATTCGTTCCTTTGCTACTACTGCTTTGTGTATAGGCGCTATATAAAATAAATAAACTATCATATTCAGCGGTGAAGGGGGCTGCACATCGGTTCTCATCCAATTAGCGTGTTCCCCCACCTTTGGGAGGATTGTCCAGGAGTCCACACAGGGCACAGAAGAACTAGTTGAATGAGACTGCTCACTACGCCATCCAGACCATGCCGCTAATCAATTTTGATTTTTTGTGGGTGCTGGTTTTATTCCAACACAGAAATACAGCAAGACCCATGTTTCCGTGCAAACACAAAACCATTTGTAAATACCGGGGCAATTTCGAGCATTGCAAACAACATCAACTTTCAGTGGATTCAGCATGGTTTTTGTAGTTCCATTTTAAGCAGAGGGACGACCTAGAGACCTTAGAGCAGAGATCTTCAAACTGTGGGGCGCGCCCCCCTAGGGGGGCGTGGCCGCATCCCAGGGGGGGCGCCAGAGCCCAGCATGAAATGTAAAAAAAAAAAGAATATTTTTTTAAACTTTTTTTTAGATTGGAGTAAAAGGGAAGGGGCAGCTCACATGGTCAGACTGGACCATAAAACGGTCTTGGGCACCAATGAAAAAATGGCCAGCAGTTGCAAATGGATATTCAGTCCTTTAGTCACAGACTGTTTGAATAGTACCCAAGGGGTTGTTTTTTGTTCAAATGTAAACCAATGGTGACATTTAAAGAATATTTATTCAGCAACAATGGTCAAAACTACTAGCTGCATAGTGAAGTAACTCCACAAACTGGTCCACATTGGCCAAAAAAGTGGCCCATTTTGACTGGCCTACACTAGCATTTTGCATTTTTGGTACGGTCATCGCCCTATTGCCCTATAGGCCAGTCCAAGCCTGCCGGCTCATCCATAATGGGTGAGGGAGCGTCCACGCACTGGCCACCTCACCCATTATGGAGGAGCCAGCCCAGTGAAACACTGAGCACTCCCTCAGCTGCTTTTTCCAGCTGAGTGAGTGCTCCTGGGCTAGCTGAACTGTCAAAGGGAAACCCTATTTGCCTTTGACAGTTCATTTCCCCAGCAGCACATGATCACTGAGACATGCAACAGGGTGTTTTGCTTCGCCAGCCTTGCACAGCTCATTGGTAATGCTGGCTGGGGCAATGCATGTATGTATGTGCGAGGGGGTGCTCCTGCGCCTCCTCGCACATACTGCCAGAACAACCTGAAGCGTGGCATTTTTGCAACCACACGCAGGCCCCTGCAGAAGGTACGTTTATGGCGATTTATTTTTATTTAAATGTGTATGGATGTGTGTATGCGTGTGTTATGGAACTGTGGTGGGAGGAGGATGCGCGTCAGCACTGGGATAGTGGGGGGAGTAGGGTGGGGAGAGCCCAGGGTCTGTACTGGGAGTAGGGTGCGGTGACGACACTCAAAAGTTCCTAGCGATTGATACATACTGTCCATCTGACACTTTTGGGGGGTCCTAGCCTGCCCAAACTTTGCTCTGCGGGGTCCCAGGCCAAAAAAGTTTGAAGACCACTGCCTTAGAGAGCATACAGGGAGTATTCAATGAGCTATACATCTGAGGTGCCGTGCGCTGTTTGGCCGTCTGTTCCCTGTCTTTATCGTTTGCTGTTGCATTCTCTTCATAGGCCTGTCTGTGTGAACCATTCCTGGCTGTGTGTACCTTCATACTATATTGTCGAAAGTCACTGTGTCCTTCGTTTGCATGCCTTAACTTGAACCATTAATGCATACATCGTGTATTGAACATTTCGTTTGTTGTATTTTACCTTCCTTCAATACATTTCTTTCAAGAAGAAAAAGCAGAATGCCATTTGGATTCCTGCCCTTCTACCCGAATGTGGGCAGAAATGCATATGGATTTTCTGATGGGGTGGCAGATGTAGAATCAGAATATGCATGGAAATTGCGTCGCTGCTGCCTACATACAAATGACTCGGACTGTGAGTTCAGCTTTGTGATGGTGCCGTTTTTCCCAGCGAACCTCCCTGCCTCTCGAAGCTGATACATGCAGATTGTGTGGGTCCTCTGGGTCGGCTCACCTCATAGATTGTCGATTCGCTGCACTTTTTTTTGCAGAATTGGGTTTTGGCTTCTTTCCTCCATCCACCTGCTGATAGGTACTCACATGGTCTCTGCTAGCACAGGAGTGGCAGGCTCTTCTGTAAGGGACATGGCATCACTTAGTTCAGGACATGAACATTGTGAATGAGGAGCGCACTGCCACGTCCTCCAGCGAGCTAGCGGCTTTGTCTCTAGCCCTGGTAGGCTGGCTAACCTTGGTGACAGAGAACCCTCTGGAGTTGGTGACGATGGTGATGGTTCAGATTCGTCACAAAGCTCATTTCAGTGTTTTATAAAGCCACTGTATAATCTCTTTGATCCGTTCTGGCTTGTATTATAATGACATCCACTTCCACTTCAGTTTAGACAATGGGTGTGGTTGCCAATAGTGAGTGGCCGACTGTCTTCACTTGATGCAACCCCTGTGCAGTTTGGGCACTTCAAACTTGTTCAAACCCCAAATCACATGCTACACACCGTTTCTCTTGGCCTCTTTGCCCTTCCCCTTTGGTTTAGTTTTAATAGAATGACCAGAGCAAGAGGCACTGTTGTGTATCCTTTAAGTAGCTAGGTACCACAGTAGCAAAAAAAGGCTTGTCACCTAGATTGTCTTTTGCTAAATCTTTCCCTTGCTCAAATTATCCGGCATCGTTTCTCCAATTGTGATGTGTCCTTTCGTCTCACCCATCTTGCACGAGAAAGCCTCACAGTACTTAAGCACTCCCACTCAAAGCAAACACCATAGCCTGACTCTTCCATCCTGACTACCCAAATAGTACTCTTTCAAATGCCAACACTTTGGAGGCTAAACACTCCAAGTGTAAAGCTTTTGGGTGTGAAACCCAATTCAGTTGCCCTTCCATTTGCAACATAACATGCATTGAAAATGACTAAACATGACTGTTATATAATCCTCCTTTAACATCTGTTTGAAGTTAAAGCACCCTCAAAGGGGTACGTGGCATACAGCACTAAAGACATCTAACTTTTCATTGTATGTTAAACACTTGAGTTCTTTGATTAGTTGTCCTTTGATACTACTGTTTCATTGCAGATGTGCGTGAGTGTATGCATTAGTGAATTAACTACTCGGATGTTAGATAGTCAGTGTGTTTGTTACACCAGAGCTCATCTAACTCAAGTGATGACATTTTTATTGTTCTCATTGAATGATTCGTTATTTTGGTGTCTACCTGCAGTGATGAATTCTAGTCTGATTGACTATGTTATGTTATAAGGTTCTTATACCGCGCACTGATGCCACCTGCATGGTTTTTTGGCGCCATTGGTATTGTGGGATCTCTGGCCCCTTCCATCTTTCTCTCCCAGGTCTTAGGCTTATTTTCTGTACAGACTCCCCCTAACATGATTTTTTGGATATAAACACTTCACTTTCGTTTGTTGATTCCTAGGTTCTAGCTGATGGAACTTTGTTGAACTGCCTGACTTCACTGAAGAAGGACAATACAGGTTATGACCTGAAACAGCTGTTCATAGGTTCTGAGGGAACCTTGGGAATTATCACTGCAGTTTCAATCTTGTGCCCACGCAAACCAGCCTCTGTGAAGGTAGCATTTATGGGTAAGCACCTGCACCCCCATTTATTTTTGCTATAGGCCACACATGTGAATATGTCAGTCATGGATTTATTTCCCTCTTTAAACCTCCTTTGATCATTGCAGAACAGTGTGTGTGTGTGTGTGTTAAGAATACTTGCCTCATTCCTTTTTCGTAGGGGGGGGGACCCTGCGTCTGTCTGTGTGTGTGTGTGTGTGTGTGAGAGAGATCACCAATAACTGACATTTTCTCACAAAATGTAATTTGAAGAGTTATAAGCAGAGCCTACCTCTGTAAATCTAATCACATGGGTACAAGCAGAACACCACCCTCTGAAAGTACTCATAGAGATCTTATAAGAATACCCTCTTCCCTTTAACCATGACATTGTTTATAAAAAAATGGTATGATATACAATAGAACAATACATCCCAATCCCTACCATTTGTCACATTCCCCTTAATAGCAACTAGAGCAACCAAGCTAAGCCACAAGTCTTAACATGGCAATCCAACCAGCTTTGCTGCTCCTACCAATCTCTACTATACTAGCACCAACAATATCGTCCCTATGATGATTAATTATGTCTTCTACCAATTTCCCTAGGTCTTGTCATTATTATCCAAAGCCCCTCATTTCTGGGCAGTGCTGTTGTGGCCATTGCAATAAGCAGTGTTTAATATCTAGCACAAGTGAGTTTACTCGAGATCCCTAACAGGGCTAATTTGGGATAGTCATCTAATTGCCAGTCCAAAACCTTGTTCGTCTCATTTCAGTTTACTTGGAGCAAAGGACCTGACCAAATCCTATGTACAAAAATACCTTTGTTCCGTTGCATTTGACTGATCGCACATCTCCGGTCCCAGCCTTAGAAGCCTGTCAAGGGGCTAGTATACTACCTGTAATATTTTAAATTGTATCAGAGGAAACCTAGCACTAATCGCCATTTGGGACTCATATAATGCCTGCCTCCAGTACCCTTCTTCTATTTTACACACAATTTTACCCACATCTTGTCTCCCTGAGCATGACGTTGACATTTTGCCATTTAGCCCAGCAACTTCCCCACTGAACTCGCATGGCTTTAGATATCACACTCCCCGTGAATGCACAGGGCTGTGAGTGTGTTGCACTTTTTCTCTGGAAGCCTGTGCATATAATGTGCTATGTTTTTGCTTCTATATTGCTGGATGTGTCCATCTGGTAGGTTTATATGGTTGTGTGCTTGGCATTGCATTTCTAAGTTGTTTCATGTACGCTTTGTCTTTTTAAGTATGTACCTGTGACTATACCAGCCTCTGGTATGGCAATAATGTGACCATCACCCTCTTTACTTGGACTGGTGTCCATGTAAGTGTGGAAATGTCAGTCCTTTGAATTGCATGACCATTGAAGGCTGTTTTCTCTTCTTGGATGCTTGACTAGAATTGTTGCACCCTAGTGCCTCCTAGTCACATTTCTGAGTTTAGCACTTGGCATAAACTTCTGCATCTTATCTTGTGAGAGGGAGACTAACGTATTGCAATACTGTGAACTGAATCATCTGGAGGTGGTGGCATGTACATTGCTATCAATTGTTGAACCGCTCTATAACTCATAAAACTAGTGAATGTGCCTCTTCTGCCCCACCTGTCCCAAGACATTGTGCGTGTGGCTTTATTGAATTGTGAATGTTTCATATTTCTCATTTACCTCTCGTCCCATGCCAATTCTAGCTCATTCCTTTATCTCACTCCCTCACTACTCTAATCTTTTTGCTTATTATACCTCCTTTCCCCCTCTTACTTTGGTAGAGTCCACATCATTCCAAATCAGCTCCTCCCTTGTTATTCAAAGAGGTTGCTTTCACTAATAATTTACATTTTAATCTGATTCGTCTTTCACCCTTCTAGAAGTTATTTTCTTTTCAATCCTTTCACCTTTTTTTGTTACCCTCTTTCAACTTCTTTCAAATGTTTGTTGGTCTTATATTTAACGAGTATGAGAGTGATCAATTTTACAACCCAAATTTGCAATAGGATACCTAGTTTGTATCCTAAGGATACTTAAGCAGTTTAAATACTGAGTCTTATATTCCAGTCTGCTAAATTTGGTGCACTTTGTCCTTGAGTAGTAATTTAAGACCCGCCAAGTAGGAGCCTCCATAAACATTTGGTTATTCCCGGTTATTCATTACCCTACTGCCTAATTATGATTGTTACTGGAGACAGAGGACACTGGCACATTTCACTGCTAAGGTACATTTTTGGCATCCTGCTCTCAGTTGTACTCTCTGGTGTTAGAAATGTCCTGTGCTGCGGCACTCATCAAATTCTGGAGGGCTATGTGTAAGGGAGAGTAACTCACTTATTCGGGTATGAGCCGCATTTGAATTAGAACATGTGCCCTATTGCTCTATTACCATTATGCATCCATATGTCCCCTTATCCTCTCTCATGAAATAATGTCACGATTCCTGATGTAACCGCCTAGAAAGTACCCTCTTATTCCCACTTTTTATTTACTTTTGAGCATCCTTATTTTCTTCGTATGGGGACATCCATCAACCCCTAGAATCATTCCGTTGTGCATTTAATTGCTGTGTTTGACATTCTGCCCAAACATTACTATTTGGGCCCTTCTTTCCTCCAACATTTGATTCTTTTAATGGAGCTTCCTCTACTGCTACCCATTTCATCATGCCCCCTAAACCATTTCTTAAACTGGGTGGGGAGAGGTATTGATACAGCGTTGCACTATTAAACACTTGTATAGTAGTACCCCGGATCAATTCATTTTCTATTTACATAGTTTGTTTTTTTATTCGGAGAAAACCCAGTATGTACACCTTAAGCAAATGTAATTTACCTCATCCCGTAAGAGTTACTAAATAATCAATTTCCAATGTTCATTCCCTCTGCTACAGAGTACATGTCGATATTATATATATTTTTTAATCTGCTGTTTCATGTTGACACCGGTTGCATCTGGAAGAGTTTGCAGATCAAATATATGTACCCTCTGCGTTATCAGATAGCTCCTTCGCATTATATTAAATTGTATACATTTAAAGCGAGACTTGGCAGAGGGCCATGTGATGTGGGTGCAAATTCTTTCCCATTCTGGCTCAGAACAGTAAAGCCCATGTCCTCTTCTCCTTTTGTTCTTATAGAAATGCCAGCATGAGCTACTGGTGAGGTTGAAAGTGATTTGTCAACTATCATTAATATACTGGCGTAGGGTTTTGTCCAGCTTCAAGATCTGCCAATGATTCTTCAAGATTGTATAGATAAGTATACTTTTTTCATCATGGGATCCACATTGGCATTCATAGACACTGAATATCTACTGCCGTGTGTGGGATCCTGGAACACTTTTCAATACAGGAGGGAACATTTTCCTTACATGTAAAATATGAAATGACTGCTCATAATAATCATTTGAGGGGATTGGGTTCTCCGATGTATTCCATATCTATGACCGTAATCACCACAGCTGTGCTGCTTCGGAAAATCTTTCGGCGTCTGCGTCCTGCGTCAATGACAACGATACGCCGCCCTCGAGGACCTCCTCTGACTGCAGACGTCACTGGATGTTATAAGTAGATCGCACGACGCCCGTAGCCTCAGTTCCGTTTTTTTGCACGAATGTGTTCGCTTCGGAGATCTCGGCGCGCCTCGACTCTTTGGAGTTTCTGATCTTTCTCGGTTCTTCGAACCTGTTCGTTTGTGAAGTTATCCTTTGTGATGTCTACCTCTTCTTCCACCCCGCGTCCGGGCTTTAAGAAGTGCAGGGATTGTGGGTTCAAGATGTCGGTGACGGACTCGCACGACGCCTGCCTCTGGTGCCTCGGGGAGGCCCATGACACGGATGATTGTGTCGACTGCCAGTCGTTTACGTCCAAAGCCTTGCGGGAGCGCAAGAAGAAACTGTCGGTAGGTAAGATGTCCAAGCCACAGAAGTGGAGGTCTGCAGGGCTTTCGACGTCCGATTAGAGGGGCGACTCTCCGCATCGCCATCGAAAGCTCAGTGGGTCTCGGTTCCGGAGTAGGTCCCGCCACTCCTCTGCCTCTTCGAGGCACTCCCGGAAGCCGCGCCATCGGTCGCCTTCCCCGTCCTCATCCGAGGACTCTGCCCGTCGGCGGGTCGCTTATCCCACCAAGCATGCAACGCCAGAGGAATGGGCTTCCTTCGGTAAGAAAATGCTAGAGATTCTTGAATCGCAGGGCACTGGTCCGTCCCCGCCTCCGAGTGGTGTCGGTCGTGATCGGTCGAGAGACACCGCTTGCACGCCTTCGGGCTCGGGTGGTCGGCACGATTCGTGGGAAAGGTCCTGCTCGGACAAGGGGAATCGTTCTCGTCATGCCCGTTCCAGGTCCCGGTCATCGACGTGCTCGAGACCATGTGCACCTGTGGTGTCTTCGAGGAAGACGTCGACGCCTGTACAGACTCTTTCGAGGCTCCGCCTCCGAAGAAGTCTTCGATGCCATCGGTGCCCAGGCTGTCGAGGGACACGCTCGGGGCTCCGCCCTCGAGGCCTGTGTCGACGCCGATTCACTCAACGCCTTTCAAGGCTGTTTCGACGGGGGTACCCCAGGGCACGGTGGAAGCCCCTAGAAAGGCTCTGGCTAAGGTCAAGCATGGTTTTGTTCCCCATTCTGTTCTGTGCCATTTTACCGCCATCTTGAGTTCATTTCAGAAGTGGATGAGGGCTCTGATGATGGCATGATTCCTGATACGGTGCCAGATGAGATTCTCTCAGGCCGTAGCCAAATTGAGGACCTGCGTCAGTCCCTGCACTATGCCAGTGGTCTGGACACCTCTCCGGAGGTGGAGTTTTGTAGGCCTGAGCCTGACAATCCTGCCGACTCCTCGTACCGGCGCCTTATGTCTAGGGTCACCGAGTACTTGGGGTGGTCTGCTCCCCCAGGGGATTTTCTTCAGGATGACCTTACGGGTATCCTCGACCAAGGTCCACCAACTGACCCGGTACTGCCGTTCCATATGGCTCTACAGAGCAGGGTGGCGGCGGCTTGGACTGCTCCAGAGAGTCTCCCGGCAGTGGGCAAGTCTTTGCCGTGAAAATCCCGCCCAGCCAGTAGCGACCCCTGCTACTTGACCAAGCACCCCACTCCGTAGAGTTTGGTGGTGCAGGCGGCTACGGCCCCAGTAAAGCAGGCGTTGTATCCTACCATCACTCCTGATAGGAACGACAAGCGTTTTGATGGTTGGGCAAAGAAAGTGTTTTCTTCAGGGGGTATGGCACTTCAGGCGGCCAACTCCTTATGTGCCTTGTCATGTTTCACGCACACTCTGTGGAACTGTGTTTCCTTAGCGGCTGAACATATTCCCGAAGGGGACGAACGGGATGGTTTCCTTGCCATGGTTCAGGATGGCAAGGATGCCATGTGTGAGGCCGTTCAGTCGGGTTTGGACATGGCAGATTGCATCAGCCGGTCCATGGCGGCGAGCACCGTAATACGCAGGTTTGTGTGGTTGCGCAAGTTGGGATTTGCTCCTGATGTGCAGGCCCGGCTCCTCAACATGCCCTTTGATGGTGAACATCTTTTTGGCAGCAAGGCTGACGAGAGCCTTGAGAGGTTGCAGACCTCCAAAGCTGCAGCAAAGTCGTTGGGCGCTGCAGTTCGACAACCTCCGCCTTTTCGTCCTAGAGGACAGCAATGGAGGGGAGGTTCCTTTCGTTATTACTCATCCTTAGGTAAAGCGAGAGGAGTTGCCAGTCAAAGGGGCCACCGTAGGAGTGCCAGAGGTGGAAAACAAGGTACTCGAGGTGACAAAGCCGCTCGGGCAGTTGCCTTTTTGCCCTCAGGCAATGCTGCAGCTGCTTCAGCTCAGTCATGAGGCCATGTCCCAGGGTTCGCCGGTTGGGGGAAGACTGGTGCAGCATCTTGTAGAGTGGCGTGCCATTACTTCAGATGTGTGGGTTCTGGAGATCATAGCCCACGGCTACTGACTTCCTTTGTGGCAGAGGCCTCACGACAATCCACCGGGGAATCTCTCTTTGAAGAGTACGGATCCGCTCCTTGCGCAGGAAAGTCAATCCCTGCTGGAGAAAGGTGCCATAGAACTGGTGCCTGTAGCCGAGAGGAACAAGGGATGGTATTCCCCTTATTTTTTGATTTCCGAGAAAGACTGGGGATTGAGACCAATCATGGACTTTCGCGGTTTGAACAAACTCCTCAGGAAGGACAAGTTAAAGATGGTTACTCTCTCTCAAGTCCTCCAGGCCCTTCAACTTCAGGACTGGTTGGTGTCTCTCGACCTCAAGTACGCTTTTTTTCATGTGCCGATCCATCCAAAGCACAAGAAGTACCTGAGGTTCACGGTTGGCGGCTCGCACTTTCAGTTTTCTCCCTCAACTTAAAGAAGTCCCATTTAACACCAACTCAGAGGCTCAAGTACATCGGAGCAGTGCTCGACACGTCCCTGCTGCAGTGTTTTCCTCCCCAGGTGAGGGCTCATCACATTCAGCAGATGGTGCAACTTGCCCAGAGTCTCCCTGCGTTCGAGTTCTTGAGATTGCTCGGCCTCATGGCATCCTGCATTCTTCTGGTGCCAGAGGCCAGGTGTGGATGAGATCTTTGCAATGGGCACTGAAGCTCCAGTGGTCTCAGTCCTCCAGCAGGATGTCGGACCCCATTCAGGTGCCATCCTCGGTCACCCAGGATCTTCTGTGGTGGGCCGTCGAAGGCAATCTGATGAAGGGGGCTCCCTTTTGGCTACGCTGGCCGAAGGTGACGCTTGTGACGGACGCATCCCTCACGGGATGGGGAGCACATGCCAACGAGCTGACAGTCAGCGGTCGTTGGTCTCCGTCGGAGTCCAGACTCTATATCAATCTGTTGGAGCTGAGGGCCGTCAGGCTTGCCCTGAAGGCTTTTCTGCCGACTGTGTGAGGAAAGAATGTCCTGATCCTGACGGACAACACAGTGGCCATGCACTACCTCGACAAAAAGGGGGGGGGCAGGGTCACTTCCTCTGTGCAGGGAGGCAATGCAGCTCTGGTTCTGGGCAATCCAGCAGGAAGTTTCGATCTCAGCAGTTCATCTGGCCGCAGACGAAATCGAGACGGCGGACACTCTGAGCAGGAGTTGGCTCAGGAGATTCTCCTGGAGATCTTCGCCCTTTGGGGGACCCCTCAAGTAGATCTCTTCACCTCCAGTGTCAACCGGAAGTGCAAAAGTTTCTGCTCGCGGGAATTTCCTCCAAAAGGAGCCTTAGGAGACGCGTTTGTGGTGGAGTGGTCTTTCCCACTGCTGTACGCGTTTCCTCCAGTCCCCGTCATCCCGCAAGTGCTGCGGAGGTTACGAATGTTCAGTTCACAGATGATCCTCATTGCTCCGGCGTGGGCCCGGAGGACGTGGTGCCCGGACCTTCTCAACTTGTCCATCTGCCCTCCACATCGTCTTCCCTTCCGAGACGATCTGCTCTCACGGTAGGGGGGTCAGGTTCTCCATCCAGCGGTCAGATCTCTCAACCTTCACGCTTGGTTTCTGAAAGGTTGAGGTATAAGGATTGGGACCTCCCTGAAGACGTGATGGAGGTGTTGCTTTCGGCCAGAAGGCCTGTCACTAAGTCCCTGTACTGTTGCCGTTGGCGAAAGTTCTGCGACTGATGCAGGGTTAAGAATATGGATCCTTTTGCATGTGACATTCCTGTGGTTCTGTCTTTTTTGCTTTCTTTAGCCCACATAGGCGTGCAAGTGGATACGGTTAAAGGTTGCCTGGTGGTGCTGTCCATATTTAAGCGCTCGTCTGAAGTGTTCTTATTTTAAAATTCCTTTAATTTCTCAGTTTCTAAAAGGGCTCACTAATGTATTCCCTCCGTCACCTTTCCAGGTGCCCGGTTGGGATTTGAACCATGTCCTCAAGTTTCTGATGGGTGCTCCGTTTGAGCCGTTGCATTCTTGCCCTTTGAGACTGTTAACTCTTAAAACTGTATTTTTGGTTGCCGTCACTTCTGCTCGCAGTGTGAGTGATTTACAGGCACTTTCAGTTAATCCACCCTTCACTGTATTTCAGAAGGACAGGGTTGTCCTTGGAGTTCGTCCTTTCTTTCTTCCAAAGGTGGTGTCGGAATTTCATTTAGGCCAGAAGGTTGTTCTTCCGGCATTTCATCCTCCTCCACATCCTGGTAAGGAAGAGGTGAGGCTGCATAGGCTCGATCCTAGGAGAGCTTTAAGCTTTTATAGTTCACGCATGTCCCGGGTCAGAGTGGATGATCAACTCTTCATTGGTTACGCTGGTAAGCGTTTGGGACAAGTTGTGACTAAGCAGACTTTGTCTCGCTGGATTATTCTGGCTATTTCTGAATGTTACTGCTTAGCGGGTAAGGACCCATCGGTCGGCTTGCGGGCCCATTCTACCAGGGGTATGGCTGCCTCTACTGCCCTACAGAGGGGTGTTCCTATTCGTAACATCTGTGACGCAGCCACCTGGGCTTCGGTCCATACTTTTGTACGTCACTACTCCCTCAATTCCATCCATGGGCAGGATGTGGCCTTTGGCAAGGCGGTCCTTTGCTCCGAAATTTGATTGGGCATTCTAAATTTCTTTTGCTAAATTCTTTTCCCACCTCCTTGCATTGGTACTGCTTTGGGAGTCTGTCATAGATATGGAATACGTCGGAGGGCCCAATCCCCTCGAAGAACAAGTTACTCTCTTACCTGGTAACGTTCTTTTGATGGGATGGTCCGACGACGTATTTCATATCGCTCCCTCCCTGCCTTCCCCGCTACAGAATTTCTTATGCGATTTGCAGCTTACGTTTCCGCATGCTTTGAGTGGTCAGACTGGCAGAAGACTGGTGCCACACGTTCTGGGGAAAAAACTACAACTGAGGCTACGGGCGTTGTGCGTCCTACTTATAACATCGGCCGTCGGAGGAGGTCCTCGAGGGCGGCGTATCGACGTCATCGACGCAGGACGCAGACGCCGAAAGATTTTCCGAAGCAGCACAGCTGTGGTGATTACTGTCATAGATATGGAATACGTCGTCGGACCATCCCAGCGAAAGAACGTTACCAGGTAAGAGAGTAACTTGTCTACTAATGATTATCTGGCAAAAAACATTTGCTTTGGAAAAATTCCCCTCCATAAAATAAAATAAAAGCATGGTTCTTAATGTGCATTTCGACAGCCTTTTCCATAAAGGAAACAAGCGAGCATTGACGGATAGGTAGCCTTAACAGAGCTGGGTACAAAATGGCACTGTGCCAGGGACTGTCAGCTCCCATCATGCAGCACATTGTAAGTTGGAGTTAGTTATTTTTGAAGGTACCTCTGACATAACCTAACACTTTATGCATAGTTTTCTTGCCCTGGTGCAATAATTGAGATTCCTGGTTGAAAAGGGAAGGTGTGGGATGCTTGTTTTTGAATTCAAACAAGATACTCCGGATGAAAAACTGGATTTACAAGTAAGTAACTATTCCTTCTTTACCCTAAACTCTGAACCTTGAAGGGGAGGGATAATCTGAAGAAGGATGCTTACATATCCAGAAAAGTTGCTAGAAAACTTGACTCTAAAACACTTACCCAAATGGGTAGCGCAGTGAGGCTTGCTACACTTGTGTGTCTGTTCTGGTATCTAAATCTGGCCAGTAATGACATGAAAAGGTATGAACATGTTTCCACATTGCTGCCTTAGAAACACACACAAAGACTGAGGTAGCAGTCTTTCCTCTAGTAGAATGTGCTCTACCTCTTCCAGGTAAAGGCTAATTGGCTTTCTAATAGAGCTGGATACAGGAAAATATCCACATGGAGATGGTTTATTTAAAAGCTGAGAGACCTGTTTAAATCTCACCAAAATTGGTAAGTAGTTGCTTATATTTCCTTAAGTCTTTGGTCTTATCTATATAGTATCTCAATGCCATTTTCACATCTAATGTGCAAGGAGCTTTCCTCTGGATTGGCAAAAAAGACAGGCGGGGAAATGGATTACCTTGGATTACCTGAAACTCAGAACTTTCAGAAGAAAGTGTGTATCCTGAAAGTCTCATTATCCTTATGAAATAGTGTGTAAAGTCCATATGTGCACACTGCCTGGATCTCACTAATTAGGTATTCCTCACTTTTCACGACCACAACTTTTTTTTAACTGCCAAATTATAGATGGCAGGTTTAGGCTTCGTATATAGAAGGGTGGCGGTGGAAGGGGGTTGCAACCCCCCCACTCTTGTTCATTAAAAAAGCAGTATTTGTTCTGGAAAGTTTTAGCTGAAAGAAATTCAGGAAACCTCTTAGATCGACTAACTCTACATGCCGACGTAATATCAACAAGAAAAGCTACCTTCCAGGAAAGATGCTCTAAATTAGCGTTGTGCAAAGTTTAAAAGGAGCTCCAATGAGCTTAGCTAAGACAATCTTCAGTTCCCAGAGAACAGAGATACTCCTGGTACGGGGTATATTTTTTTAAGCCCTTCCAAAAAAGCATTAATCGCAAGAATCTTCAAGGTTTCCTGAGAGAGATTTTTCCTGTAGGCACTGTCATTTCCTTTTATGCTTAGCTGACTGCCATCGGATTGAAAAATATGGGATATTGATCCATATTCCCCCACTGAACACGCTGATGTGAAATTTTAGAGGTGACTACGAGAGTGTCTTACCCAAAGAAAGTCTGGTGATACAGGCACACACCCCTTCGACCAATACGATGCGGTCCAAATGGGAGAAGGACCTTAACATAGAAATTGATGAGCAAAAATGGACACACTACTGCAGATACACTAAAAATATTTCCCTCAACGCCAACTTCCGCCTTATCCAATTCAAAATTCTAAACCAGCTACATATTACACCAAAAATGATTGCCAAATTCGACCCTTTCAAACAAGCAACCTGCCCCAAGTGCGGGACGATTGCAGCAGATTTGATCCATATGTACTGGTACTGCCCACCGGTCCGCCAGTTCTGGGAAGACGTAGCGAAGACGGTGAGTGAAATACTGGACATCCATATACCGGCGACCCCCGTCAAAGTACCTTTTAGGAGATATTGGTAAGGCCTCAATAAAAACCTGAAGACTTTGCAGTGGCAGGAGCAGTAGCCAAAAGGCACATACTTCTGAAATGGAAATCCAGAGACCCACCCTGCTGTCCAAACATGGCTCTGACACCTGGTTCGCACGCAAGTAAACAAGGAGATGTATGTGAAGGACATACAAATACAATCCAAGCCCAAAGATATCTGGGCCCCACTCAGATCATATCTACAAACATCAACAAACGACCCAGATGTAGAGGAGGGTTAGACAGAGACTATCAATAAGATCTACGTGCTACGTGTAATGTTATTATATTTAAATGTTGAAATGAATAAAAATATTTTTCTCCCAAATGTCTAAAAAACAACTTGATTGATATGTCAACTGCCATGGCAATAATGAATAAAGGTTTCAAAAAAAAAGAAAGTGGTGCTACAGGTCATGAAAATCTTCAGGAGTTAATGGATGAACTTAAAAATAATCATTCACAAAACTCATCACAGTAAGTGGAATTGCCTGGAGAGTTCATGATATTCAGTAGCGGTTTGTTGGACTGATGGCCCATACGTGTGATATCTCAAAACAAGTGAGTGCAGCTGGATATGGAGTACACAGGATTAGCAAAACACCTACAAAACTAGATGTAAATGTGAAGGAACTCCAAGAACAAGTGGAAGTCTTAGAAGGTACCTCATGCAGAAACAATGTGTTTGTGTGTTTGACCTGAGAAAGGGAGCTGAAGCTGGCATTAAGAAACTGTATCTTGAGTCTTTAATCCATCAGTTGCTCCCTAAATGCAAATCATCATCAATGCTTCATTATAGAATTAAACCATAGATCACATGGACAATGTTCAAACCAAAGAGGACCATGACAGCTGATAATCATTAGACTGTTTAACTATTGCGGCCAAGACGACCTATTGAAAGCTATAAGGGAAATGGGTGAGGTGAAATTTGAAAACACTGTTCTGAGATTCTTGCAGGACTACAGCTCTAGAGTACAAAAACATGAAAGAAATTAGAAAGAGAGAAATGTTTATTAGGTAATAAGAAAATAATATACTCCTTACATATTTTTACACATGGGAATACTTCTTTTGGTGAAAATCCTGAATTGGCAATGTGCGAATGCGTGCACATTATGTGACCATAGCCTAGTTGTTATTAAACTGAAGCTGCCTACACACCGCCCTTGAGTTGTTAAGAGATTTTAATTCCAGGGCCTGACAGATATTGCCTTTCAGCAGTTAATTGGTGACTCAATCCTAGAATGTTGCAGATTTAACATTGGCTTGGTGGGATGTATAGCTCGATTGTGGGTTAGATTTAAGATATACTTATTTATTTATTGTGCATTTGTAAGATGCTTAAACATCAAGTAAATTGTGTTTCAAAGCGCCCAACTTAATGGAGGATTTCTATTTAACAGGAGAAAGGACCCCTTCAACATGTCAGTGCTAGTTTGCCCAACCTGGAATTAGATACATGAAAATTAAAACAGTACAGCATCACACATGATAGAGAAACTTGGGGAAGCCTCAATGACAAATGACACAATATAGGTGAAACAATTGACAAAGATATAATGTTTCTAAGTAGACCAATTTCTGCCAATCAATATAGTGAACAGGATAGACCTGGAAAACTGCTATCTAGGCTCATGAATGAAGAAAGCGGTAACGCTAGCAACCTGTAAATGGCAATGGGATGGTGAACTGATTTGTAGACACTCTGGTAAATGAATGATATATTGAAGAAATTTGACACTTACTGAAACCACCTACACATATGCAGACCTATATCGAGACAGAATATAGTTCCCTCAATTGGATGTGGATGTTCACGAGGCACCTGATAGTCCTTTAACACTTTTAAAAATCTGTTCTATATAGATGGTTTATCTAATGGTAAGGACCCCTGCCCAGATGATTAATAGCTGAATTCTATATGTATATTCATATTGGCCAACAGTGATTAGACATGTACAATGAGGCAAACATCATGGGATGGTTAATTCCATCCTTGAATACCGCTAAGATAATTGAATGCTCCCTCACATATTGAATCTTTTACATCTAGATCAATCTGGTTTCATACCTGGACGAACCACACAATTGAATAATAGGTGAATGTTGCATACAATTTCATTATTAACCCTAAACACACTATCCTTACTGCTTTCTTAGATGCCTAGAAAGCAATAGTTTCAATGGAATTGCAAAATGTGTGGGCAGTCGTTGATGGATTCACTTTCAGCCCCGGCATTATGCAATGTATTCAACTGTTATATTCCACACCTAGCTCTAAGGTGATAACTAATTATGTAGTCTCTGAGCCCATCATTCTAAAAAGAGGTAGGATTGAAGGATGTCCTTTGCCTTCATTAGAATTTGCTTTGGCAATAGAAGTATTTACTTTAATACTTGAGTAATACAATATAGAACGGGAAATACAAGTTGACGCTGCACATCCCTCATATCAATTCACTTTTATGACATGGTTCTTTCCATAACAGACCATCAAAGGAACCTAGACCCATCAATGAAACATATTGCCAACTTTAAACAATATGCTGGTCTCTTTTTTAAAAAAAAAATATTTATTTTAAACCAAGGCAGAGTGACAACAGTGTAGAAAACGACAAAGACAGCAAGATATATAAGACAGGACCATAAATCCCCTCTGCTCTCACCTTCAACACCCCACACGATCATCAGTCTGGGGGCGCTGCCCCCTAGTGTGTTTCCTCTTTTCAGGAAGCATTCTGGTCTCTCAAGGCCCGCCGGATATTGGTGGGTTTGTAAGTCAGTGCGGGGAATCTTTGGTCATACTCCAGCACGGGGGCCCAAATGTTCTGGAAGCGGTGGAAAATTCCGGTCCTTGCCGCTGTGACCTTCTCCGCAATCAGTATGCCCCATATCTTTCCCCACCAATGGGCCATAACAGGGTCTTCCGAGGCTTTCCAGAAGTGGACAACCACTATTTTTCCCGCCAGAAGGTATTGAGTCAGCAGTTTGGCTCTACTTCCGGAGCGTGGGTAAACCCCAGGGACCGGGGACCCCAAGAGGACGTGCTCAGGCTCCAAGGGGAGAGCTGTCTGGGTGATTTGTTCAATAGTGGCTAAACATAGTTTCCAGAACTGTTGGATCTTCGGGCATGCCCACCACATGTGGAAGAAGGAGCCCGGCTGGCTGCACCCTCACCAGCAAGCATGATCGAGGGAGTGATTCATGTGGTGGAGCCTGAGGGGGGAATAATACCACTGCAGCAAGATTTTATATGCAAATTCTGTTAGTGACACAGGTGGATGACGTATGTGTTCGAGACCAGATGTCCACCCAGGTCTGATCCTCAATCGGGTGTCCCAGGTAAGCCTCCCATTGGGCCATGCAGCAGGTTTTTGAAGCTAGAAAATCTCCCAGGAATCGCCTGTATAGAGTGGAAATCCTTCCTCGAACTGGGAGATCTTTAAGGGTTAGTTCAAGGGCTAGTTCAAGGGCAGTAAGAGGGCGTGTCGGTCTCTTCATTAACTGGAGTAAATCAGAAATTCTGCATTTGGCCACCACTGTGCAACATACTTAAAGGTTTTAAATGGTGTCCCATGAAAGTGAAATATCTCGAAGTAGAACTTTGTAATGTGGTAATGCCGAACAGATGCACACAAGACAAGTTCAATTTGTGCGTCACAAAGACCAGGTTTTTTAGTGGTGTCTGTACTGGGAATGAGTGCATTTATACCTCATTTTTTATATTTAAATACGTTTTTTTTTAACAAACTATGTAATGTTTAACTGTGTAATGTTGTATGTAGGGCATTTGTCGCCCTTTTTTTTTACATAAATATTAAAAAGTGAATTTATTATTCTAAGTCTGTGCCTGTTTTGAGTGCCTTTAGTAGTAAAATGGGATGTGTTTAGTTTTTAGTGTGTAATTGAGCGTCACTTTGACACATTAGGGCAACGAAAAGAGGGGTAATCAGACTCACCTTTTGTTTTTCTCTTTGGGCGAATTCCCTTTGAGTTCTGATCGCCCGAGAAAAAAAGTTTGGGAATTTACCTGGTTTAGGTAACACCCCTCCTTTTGGCCTTCAATTGGGTACGCCTAATATACATAAGGATACTCCTAATGTCCCAGAAGTTTCATCTCAGAGGAAACCAGAGCCAGGGAGCTACATGATACCCTAGAAACAGCTAGTGGTGTTGACACTCCTCCAGTGTTAGACTTTGGGAAGACAGAGCCGGCTGAACATGCTGATGCATCATACAGAAGTCTTATGACTAGGGTTATAGAATTTTTAGGATGGAGTAGAGCTGCTCCTCCATTTGAGCAGGATAATCTTACGGACATATTGGACAAAGGTCCACAAAATGATCCGATACTACCCTTTCATGTGGCACTCCAAAAAAGAGTAATGGCAAACTGAGAGGTTCCAGAATCTAGTGCTGCAGTTAATACAAACCTCACCAGGAAATGTAGGTGATCCAGTACTGACCCAAGCTTCCTGCCAAAACTTCAGACACCGGAAATTTTAGTAGTCCAGGCAGCTACGTCCACCTCTAAGCAAGCGCGTACCCAGCCCCTCCAGATAGGGATGATAAACGTATTGATACCTAGGCAAAGAAAGTTTTTTCGCCTGGAATCAGGGTATTAAAGTCTGCTAACTCTACATGTGCACTGGCAAAACTTAAATTCACCCTGTGGGACTGTGTAGCTATGGCAACTGATCACATCCCCGAAGGGGAGGAAAGAGATGGCTTCATGAACCGGATATGTGATGGCAAGAGGCTGTGATTCTCTTCAGTTGGGTCTGACAGCATCAACAGAGCCATGGCGGCAAGCACTGTTATATGCAGGTTTGCGTGGTTGAGGAAGTCAGGATTTGCGCCTGACGTACAATCTAGACTCCTCAACATGCTGTTTGATGGCTTTCATTTATTTGGTAATAAGGCTGATGAAATTCTTACTGCTGCAGACCTCACAAGTGGTAGCCAAGTCCCTAGGTGCCGCCATCAGGCACCCACAGCCATTTCATCCCAGCGGATCATCTTGGAGGGGTAGGTCCTTTAATTTATATTCCTCAGTTGGAAGAGCGAGAGGTCAGGCTGGTCAAAGAGGACAAAGAAGATTCCCTCATGGTGGATGAGGGAGAGGTGCAAAGCACACCTACGCAGCAGCGTCTTTACCATCAACCGCTGCTTCAGCTGCCTCAAAACCTCTGTCTTGATTCACGACACCCTGGTGGGAGGCAGACTGTCACAGCATCTGCAAGAATGGTGAGGTATTACTTCGGATGCATGGGCACTGGAAACAGTAGCCCAAGGTTACTGCCTCCCCTTTATACAGAGAACTCGGGATCATCCACCGGGAAGCCATTCGCTAAATGTTCCAGATGCATTCCTGTTGCAGGACATTTTGAGCCTGCTAGAGAAAGGTGCTATAGAGCCAGTTCCTGTAATAGAGAGGAACAAAAGATGGTACTCTCCCAATTTCCTGATCCCCAAGCAGGACGAAGGACGGAGAACTGCGACCCATCTTGGACTTAAGATACTTAAACAAGTTCCTCAGGAAGGGCAAGTTCAAGATGGTCACACTTTCTCGGATTCTTCAGGCCCTCCAGCTCCAGGATTGAATGGTGTCATTGGACCTTCAGGATGCTTACTTTCGTGTGCCAATCCATCACAGGCACAGAAAGTACCTGGGATTCACTGTTGGCGGTTATCATTATCACTTTTGAGTGTTCTGCCATTCTGGTTGACCTCCGCCCCAAGGGTTTTCACCAAGTTAATGGCTGTGATGGCAGCGAGTCTCAAGAGAGGGGGGATTCACGTCTACCCCTACCTGGACGATTGGCTGATCAAGGCATGTTTAACCGGACAAGCCCTGCACCATGTCAGCATAACCTGCCACTCTCTCCACAGAATGGGCTTCTCCCTCAATTACAAGAAGTCCCACATGATACCCTCTCAAAACCTCCAGTTCCTCGGATTGGTCCTGGATGCATCCTTGGGAAAAGCCTCGCCACCCGAGGTGAGAGCTCAACACATTCTGCAGATGGTCACCAAATTAGAGAGTGCCCAGCGTCTTCTGGCCTTAGATTTTTTGAGGTTGCTCGGCCTCATGGCATCCTGCATTTTTCTGGTGCCAGAGGCTCGCCTGAGAATGAGATCCCTTCAGTGGGCTCTCAGGACACAATGGTCTCAATTTTAACGCAGATTGTCAGGCCTACTTCAGGTTCCGAACAAGGTCGCACATGATCTTCTGTGGTGGGCCTGCAAGGACAACATTTTGAAGGGGAAACCTTTTTGGCAACCCTGGCCGGAGATAACAGTAGTTACGGATGCCTCACTCACGGAGTGGGGAGCCCACGCCAATGATCTGACAGTGCTCATTGGTCTCCATTGGAGTGTAAACTACACATCAACCTTTTGGAGCTGAGGGCTCTTCCCTCTGTATGGGGAAAGAACGTCCTGATAATGATGGACAACACAGTGGCCATGTACTACATCAACAGGAGAGGAGGTGTAGGGCCACTACCACTGTGCAGAGAGGCAATGCAGTTCTGGGCAATTCAACAAGGAATATCCCTGTCAGCAATTCACCTAGCTGGTGAGGAGAACACGGCAACAGACACTCTGAGCAGGCAAAGCACAGTCTCCCACAAGTGGAAACTAGCTCAGGAAGTCCTTCAAGAGCTCTTAACCCGTTGGGGAACCCCTCAAGTGGATCTGTTCGCGACAAATGTCAACCAGAAGTGTGAACTGTTTTTCTGAAGGGAATTTCCCCAAGAGGAGGCAGTAGGAGACGCGTTTATGGTGGACTGGGATTTTCCACTTCTTTACGCAATTCTTCCTGTCCCTGTCACGTAATCAGGAGGTTGAGAAAGTGCAGGAAATCCATTATCCTAATTACCCCGTATTGGGCCAAGAGAAGGTGGTACCCGGACCTTCTGGACATGTCCATCCAAGAGGAGGGTCAGGCTCTCCATCCAGAGGTCAAGACACTCAACCTTCACGCATGGTTTCTGAGAGGTTGATTGAGATATAAGAATTGGGACCTCCCGGATGACGTTATGGAGCTTTTGATTTCGGCCAGAAGGCCAGCAACAAAATCCTTTATACTGCTGTCGTGGAACACATTCTGCAGCTAGTTTACGGAAAAGGATGTAGACCCTTTTCAATGTGATACACCTATGGTGATATCTTGTTTGTTACATTTAGCAGAATTGGGGCTCCAGATTGAAACAATTAAGGGTTATCTGGCAGCGCTTTCCCTATTCAAGCGCACCTTGGAGGAGGCATCATACTTCAAAATACCTTTTGATAACTCAGTTTCTTAAGGGACTCACAAATGTGTTTCCTCCTACACCTTTCCAAGTCCCAACTTGCGACCTTACTTTGGTCTTAACGTTTTTGACGTGTGCTCCTTTTGAGCCACACCATTCCTGCCCATTAAGGCTGCTAACTTTAAAAACTATTTTGTTAGTTGCGATAACATCGACCTGCAAAGTGAGTTGCAGGCCTTATCCTGTAAAACTCTGTTTACCACCTTTTACAAGGATATGGTTGTCCTTAAAGTCAAACCCTCATTCTTACCTAAAATTGTATCGGATTACAAATTAGCACAGACAATTGTGCTTCCAACCTTCTATCCACCACCTAATCCTGGCAAGGAAGAGGAAAGATTTCATAGACTCGACCCAAGGAGAACTCTAAGCTTTTTTATTTCAAGAATGGCAAAGCTACGCCAGCATGGCCAACTTGTCATTGGGTATACAGGACATAAATTGGGTCTGTCAGTTACCAAACAAACCTTATCCAGATGTATAATACTGACTATTTCAGAGTGTTACAGGCTAGCTGGAAAGGATCCCCCAGTAGGCTTAAGGGCTCATTCTACTGGGGGCATGGCAACTTCCTCTGCCCTTTAGAGGGGAGCTCCGATAATGGATATCTGCAAGGCAGCTACCTGGTCTGCCATCCACACGTTTACAACACATTCTTTTTTAGATACTTTTAACAATGAGGAAAGATTTGAGAAGGCAGTTCTATGCTCCATTCTTGACAAGGCATAACATTCAAAATTCTTACACCCTCCTCCAAAAATGTAATACTGCTTTGGGAGTCCATCATAAGATGAGGAATACGTGAGAGGACACAATCCATTCGAAGAACAAGTTACTTAACCTGTGGTAACGTTCTTTTGATTGGATGTTCCTCCCACATATTCCTCATCGACCCTCCCAACATACCCTGCTGTATAATTTCCAGGCATTAAACTTTACAGACTTCTAAAGTCTGATAAATTAAAGGCACTTAATAATGTCAGTGATTCTGCATATGGCTGGTGTAAAAAAACAGAACTGAAGCCAACGGGCACTGCACGTAGTATATATACTTGACGATGACGTCAACCGAGATGGAAGCCCTCGAGGGACATGGGGTCGACTGTGTTGACGCACAGCCTCCTTTGCCGAGAAGAACAGGTTTTCTGAATCAGCTAAAGCTGTAAACGAAAATGTCATAAAATGAGGAATACACGAGAGGAACATTCAATCGAAAGAACATTACCACTGGTAAGTAACTTGTTCTTTCTGGGTTTAAGGGGTTCCCCTTCTCTGGTGCTCTCCAGCTTTCTCAACAAACTCCTCTCCTCAGCTCCTGGCTCAATGACACTGTGGATCTTAGCCTCCGTTTTTAAAACCCTCACCATCCATTGGCTAAGGCAAACTTTCAAATTGATTGGTTAATTGGCTTTCTATTTCAAGCCGGGGAAGGGAATTTTTAAAATGCTTGCCATTTTGGATTTCTTTTACTTTGTTTCCCATGCAGGAACTGGTGTTTGCCTCTGCATAAAAGTTATTTTTGTGGGTTTCTGGTGCTGAAGGGCCATCACAAGAGGCACAAAAACCTCTAGTATATTCCCACCCGTACAACAGTATTTTTTCCATTGGGAGAGGGAAGGAAGTATTTCTCTCCTTAGATGCTGCAGCTGCAGGAGAGAGAATATTGTTATCCTTCACGGGCACTGCTGTAGGGAGTGGGAAGGGGTGAGGTGGGGAGGGGTTGTAATAAGTTTCTTTTTTCGGGTGGATTCGCACCTGTGTTAACTAAGGGGCCTGTCTGGATGTGCTAGTGATTCCCTCATAGCATGTCTTTTCCTGAATCGCTGAAAGATATTCTGGACTCTGCTACGGGTTTTGGATTTCTAAACATAATGGATTTGGAAGATGCAGTCCCAAATAACCTGTTTCTTTGGGACCTGGTTGTTCCTAACTAGTTGCTCTCTCTAAGAGGTTTCGGGAATAGTTCATGACTGGTCCCGCTGGTTCTTCTCTCAGACTTTCTCACAGTCAATAGAACAAAAAACCTAACCATTTGTGGGAAAGCTCCTCCAGGATATATTCAGTCTGGATGTATTCTACTCTATTCTCTGCTTTCACCTACAGAGTCCAGGACCTGTCCTGGGAAGGGATTCTAACCAGGCTGCATCGTTGGCCACCCCCTTGGCCCTGCAAGGTTTGAGAATGTATTATGTTCTTCATGACTTGCAACATGTCCCTTCTTGACTTTGTTTTTTAAAGGCTTGCCAATCGATCCCTCCTGGGCTTTGACGTCTTTCAGGATTCACAATTTCCCCTCCTGGACCTTGGCTTTCTCTGGATTTTCAGGAGATTTGTCGGGTACTTCTCCACCCCTCATTACAGGTAATTGTTCGGCAGTTGATATTCTGTCACCCTCCTGCCATGGCTCTGGTTTGCTTATGTTTCACGTCATCACCAGTGATGTGCCTTAAGGCATGGCTAAACAATTCCCATACAGTCTGGGGGATTCACAGGTGCACCTCTAGGCAAAGACCCCTCTTTGGGTCTCCAGGTGCAAATAGCTCCTGGAGAGGTTTTCCAAATGTTCAGGGTCTGTGTTGATCCCCGGGGAAAACCCCCGTTTTTCCTAACATTCAGCCTCCTCCCAGGTGAACAGTACTCCTCCAATCTCCCCTAGTATTCAGGTAGTAGAGTGCCACTCATCATCCTGCACTGAGATTCGCCACATTAATGTCATTTCCCAAGCCCTTTTATACAACTTGGCTTGGAAAGGTGCTTGCAATACATTCCCTGATTGGCTACTCTCATAGCCTGTCTCTCCTTCTCAGGATTGGTCAATTTGGTTTGAATTCCTAATTGGGATCATTATGTTATCATTAGCCTAGGCTTTCCATTGGCTAATTACCTGCTGCAGTAACTGTCTAGTCAATTGGGAGTTTGTTGTGCGTTAAAGGAATTGTTAGCATTTGCACTGTTTCGGATTAAACTCCTCTTGTGGGAAAGTCGTCTGCGATTCCCGTTAACCTTTTAGGTCATGAACTGCTCATCAGTGGACTTAGCGAGGACACAGTTCTTCAGATCTTTCAGGTTTTGGTTTTCAGATTGTAAGCGCTACTGGTGTCCTTCTGCGGTTGATCACAGCTTAGCTGTTCCATTGCTGGTAGTTGGAGCCCTGTTAATGAACCACATGACTATCAACCTCTGTGAAAGAATTCTACAGGTCTCTCCCTCAGTTAGGGTTGACTGCAGTCTATTTAGGGAGCTGGTCCAACCCCCTACCACAAAATGGAAAGACATGACCTTTGGTCGCTTCTAACATGAGGGCCTTCTTGGAAATTGGGTCTACTGCATTTCTTGAAAGAAATAGCAAAAGGGATTCCTCTCATTCACACTCTGGAAGTCAGATCAGGGGTATTGGGTAACATTATCCCCATATATATGGTCGCCGTATATGATATCGCCGGGAAAAGGTCGTGGCGATATTATATAGGTGACCATATATATGGGGATGGGGGCAGCAACGAAAAAAAAGGGTTTGGGGGTTGCAGGGCGATATTTTTGAGGGGACATTATTACATGGAACCAGATCAGATAGAGGCCAGATCAGCCTAGTTCCTCGCTTTCCCCACAAGTGGTTCGGTTTCACCAGATAAAAGGATTGCTAGTTATAACTTACCATACTATTGATTCTTAAGACACTACATGTTGCAGGAGTATTTGAGAGCCACAGTGATAAGTGGACACGCTACTAGTATCAGTGGTAGGACCACAATTATTAAGATGTTATTTTGACCAAGGTTAATCTACCTGTTTTAAGCATTACCAATAGCACTCCCTTTAGATTTAAGAAACTGGAGATCTTGGCTTCAAAAGTATTGTGGGGTGGAAGAGCCCTTCAAATGCGTTGGATCGCACTAATTAAACCATATGAGCAAGGGAAACTAGCAGAGCCTAATCTGCGATATTACTATTTGGCTGCACTGGCCTACTTTGTAATGCACTGGTTTCAAACAAATACCACTCTACTGCATGCTTGAACGGATAGGGTAATGGGTGGAACCTATGGGGTTGAATATCTCTGTAATGATTAGACGAGAAGGACACCACCTAGGGTGAACACAGTTTATAGCATATGCTGGGGCTTGACAAGGTATAGGGGTGCTTCTTAGGGAAACGCATCTTTTTACCCCACAACTCTGCATTTGAAATATATAGAGCGTAGAGATTACTTTTGATTCCGATAAGTGAAAAACCTGGAAATCAAATGACATCAGTACTTAGTAGCATATGTTACAAGATGGAGAACTCACCCAATCTTTATATATAAAGCTGAATGTATGTATGTGTGTATGTGTTTGTCTGGCTATACAAATCCACACTGTTGAACCCTCTGCGACAAAATTTTGCATGGATTCCTCATTTGTCTGGGTCAAGATTGTAGTCTGTTCGGATGCCAAAAATGTACTCATTAGACACCCTCCTTTACTAATGCTCACCCCGATTAACTACAGAAGGTACTAGGAGGCAAACATTTGGAAAAGTGTCTGAAGCAAAATGTTCGATATGTTGGTTATTCCTTTAAAATGTATTACTACTGTATACAGTTCGAAACTGTTTATTAAAGCATTTTTAAAGGGAATTTAAAACAAAAAAAGTTACATTTTTTTATCACACCACTCTAAATATGTGCAATGGCAAGGTTACAGTTTACTAAAGTTCATTCACGAGAAGAGAGCATAATCAATCTTTCTTGGACATTTTCTCAAATGTGCTGAAGCCATTAAGTGACTGAAACATGGCACACAAAAAACGAACATCCCTTGGAAAAGCTCCATCTGATGCAAAGCGAAAATCAATATCACAAGCTTTTGAAACACAACAACAAACAGCAGCACGACTTGCCGACCAGATGACAAGAGCAACTTTCTCCAGGGCACATGAGAAAACACTTGATCAGGACACAGGCAACGTCGGGTACCCCAGCTAGTTAGAAATAATAACACCACAGAAACTCCTAAGGCAACATTGTATACTACAGAAGGCGGGCAACTTTGTAAAAAATACTGGCCTCACTTTCCGAGGCCTGCTACAACAAATGAGATGGTCTTTAATATTGCCACAACTGATACATGCACTGAGCTGATATCACAATTATACTCTTTATTAGAAGATAATATGCCTGCAGTATACAGTGCAATTTATAGCTTTATATAGATCCAAATTAGATTTACAAATGGTCATAGATGTGGATCCATGAGCAAAGATCTATCCTCTTATGGGTAACACTTCTCAACACCAGAGTCCGTTTGATACATTTTTGTTATGTGCATCTTATGTATTACATAACAGAAAAAACACCAGGTCAAGGAGTAGTACTAGGAGTACACACCCAGGGAACATTTGTTAGATTAGAGTGAATATCCCAAAAATAAATGGCCTCATTTTGGGAACTAATATCTCTGAAAGAAATAGCTCCAGCAGCACAGAATCCCAATGGGCTTCCAAATCGTGATGTCCCAAACTTTGATGAGGATGATGATGGTGAGCTTTGTGAACAATGGGAGAACAACTCTAACTCAATCATTAATTAACATGTTCAAATT
This sequence comes from Ambystoma mexicanum, assembly GCF_040938575.1. Taxonomy (NCBI): domain Eukaryota; kingdom Metazoa; phylum Chordata; class Amphibia; order Caudata; family Ambystomatidae; genus Ambystoma; species Ambystoma mexicanum. The sequence continues at coordinate 549,919,738 of NC_090932.1, forward strand.
ATTGATAACTCATGCAGGGAAATTATGTAGTATAAAAGCAACGTTTGAAAACTTGGGCAAGAAATCAGCACTATTGATTCCCAAGATTCCACAAAAGAGGTTTACAAAGCCTTAGACTGAATGTTGAAAGATTACCAAGCCAGTATTAAATTGAAAAAATTGGACAAAAAATAAATGTAGGCAGGAGATACTATATAAACGTGACGGCGTCTTTACATACCAACCAAAATGTGACCATATTATACATCAACTATCACCAATAACCTCAGTCCCAGAGATGTTATAGAAAGTAGGGAGGAAACAGGAGGTATATTTGAGAACAACCCACAAAAATTACCCAAGAAGAAAATAATATTGTTATATTGGAGCTTAATAATGTTTATACTCGCTCATAGTATGTTATTTTGAAGTGGAACTTCGTGCCTTCCCTTAGTCATGTGAGGGGACTTTATTTTTACTCCAGCAGCCCAGGAGAGCCACCCTACCTTCAGAGGGGAGGCCATGCCCCCTCCCTACATAACCACCAGCATCTCCCCGCAGGGCTGGAAGCCCACGGGGGAGCAAAGGCGCGGGTGTTGGGGCCCGTTTTATTTTACTCCAGCAGCCCTGGAGAGCCACTGTACCTTCAGAGGGGAGGCCACGCCCCCTCCCGACATAACCACCAGTATCTCCCCACAGGGCTGGAAGCCCGCGAGGGAGCATGGGCGCGGGTGTTGCGTGCCCATAGGGTGTTCGGCGCCTGAAGGGAGAGGCGCGAAAGCCAGGCCAGCGCAAAAAGGAGTAAGGATTCTGCGAACCCTGTGTGTTGGCGGCCGCGTGGGGGCCTGCCCAGTTGGATGGACTGGACTGGACTAGACCGGACCGGTCTCTGAGGTGAGCCAGCCAGCCACTGTGGTGCACCTTTAGTGTGGGGGGGGCTGACTTTTTTACCATTGGCTACCAAGGTCAGGAACTGAACTCTGTGGGGCTGTGAGGGTTGTGGTGATCACTCTCTTCTTTTGGACCTGGGAACTCCTGGATGCTGGAAACATTTTGGCAATCTTGAGGTGTCTCCCGGCCCCCCACCTTCTCCCCACTACATGATGGTTGGCCCCCCTTGTGGTGTAACCTTTGCTGCCTCGGTAGAAGGAGACATATCTTCCTCTTTCTCACCCCACCACCTCTCGCAATCCTGCCTTTTGTCGTGCCTTCAAGGACCCCCGTTCTCCCTGGAACACCGTAAACTCATTCAAGGAAGAAGATTGAGGAGGCCCGACGTGCACGGCTCCGAGGGCTCTGCAGGGAAATGGAAATGGAGCATCTCTTGGGACCTCGTGAGGGAATGGCACCCATGGCACCCTCTGCTATGGCCAGCAATAAAGAGAGAGACAACGAGGGAGACTCCAGGGAGCTCATTTCTGCACACTCCCACATGCACAGTTCGCTGGTGGGGCCCTTACTATCCGCCATTGGGTCCTGCGGCATCGTGCCGCTTTCTCGCCCTGCAAATAGTCCTGCTAGTCCCCTTTTGGAAGGATTTGCACCCCTTGTTAACCTGCTTACCCCGGTGGGGGCTGACTGTGCAGCCACGGCCGATCCCCTGAACAATCTGGCAACTGGCTGTCGGAGGATCTCAAAGGGCATTTCGAAGCTTACTGGTGGTCCTGTTCTGCCGGTTCCACCCATGGCTGGATCCTGCGCTTCCGTTCTGGAGCAGGCCCCCCTCCACCCAACCCCTGGCCCAAATTCTGACATTCTATCCATGCAGTCGTCATCAGTCCTTCCTGAAGTACACCTATACCTGCTTCCTGGGCCCATGTTTATGGATCCCGGGGGTGCGGGCAAAGATGGCTTGGGCCCAGGCTTGGGTGAGAAGACGAGCCTTTTATCCAGCATTGGGAGTCAGCTCTTGTCGGATGCTCCCTCAGGGGCTAGTTCGTTCCTACATCTTAGCCCCCTTTGGGCTTCTAAACCACCCACCAAAGGAGGCCTCTGCCCTCCAGCCCCACCCTCCATATAGCCTACACCGATCTGTCAAGTTGCACTTGTCATTTCCTGCTCCCTGAGCTGACAGAGATTAAAAAACGTCTATTAGTCCTGCTCAATGGGGTGCTGGGGGCCAAGGTTGAAGGAGGTATGGGGAGGGGAGAATTGGGGCCTTCAGGGGCCGGGTCAGGGGGACTGATCTCAGACTGTGTTAAAGGAACACATCCCTCGCATCATGGACTGCCCACTGCCTCTGTGGTTATTCCCCCCCACCCCCACTTTTTGGGAGTCGACCAGAGGTGGCCCATCCCCCATTTTTATCTGTACGGAGGGAGTCCACCGGGTCCCCAGCCCCAGGGGTCGAGCCCTTAATAGTGCGGATGCCCGCTGGGAGAGCCCAGGGCAATTTGCGCTCAGCGGGAGGAAGGATAGGGCCTCAACTCGTGGTCTGTGTAGGCCTCTGTCTGGGAATCATCTGCCCGTGGGCTGCAGCAAGGTGTTTCTCCACGGTGCCCCTAAACTTTCCTGCAACTCAAGAGAACCAAGGGACGCTGTTCGGAACAAATGTCTTTACTGGCTGAGGCCGGTGGGGGATTGTGGGTTTGTGACCAGGGGTTCTTTGTTGGAGTGCTCCAGACTGTCGAATCATCCCGATAAAACTAATACTGTTAGATTAGTCTTTGGGGACCCCCTTATAGCAAGGGCAGTTCTGGAAAAGTGTAATGGTCACGGGCGATCAATGAAAAGCAGCATTATTTATTTATTTATTTATTTTTGATGTCTTAGTTTAGTGGTAAACTTTTGCATCATTGTGAATCTTGTACAAGAGCGAAGAGGATGTAAGAAGGGCTTTACAATTCTCTTTGCTTGAGGTCAAGAATGTTAGTCAGAAAAAGGACAACTGTGAATATGTATTTATTGTTAGTTCCGCTGAGGATAGTATTCCATCTTTCATCTGTGTTCATTTCTTGTGAAGCCAGGTCGAAATGGGAACCAAATTGCATGCGTTGAGCTGTCAACGCCGGACACTCCATGACTAGGTGGAAAATGGTCTCTGGTATGTTTTCAATTTCGCAGAAACGGCAGTAGTTCTTTGCTTTAGGGATCCGGTTTGTTATGGCTGAGTAGCAGTTTGTCGGCAGGATATTCAATCTAATTCTCAGAAATATTGATCTAATCACTGGATCGGGAAATAATCGCAGGTATGGTTGTGGTTCATTTAGTTTTCTGTTGTCCTTGGTGCAGTGTAGCGTCCGCTTGTAGGAGTTTTTCTGTTCAATGGTTTTGATCCAGTCATTTTGTAAAAGTTTAACTTTGGCATATTGCGGACGCTTCGTTAAAAGTTCTTGAGATATTTCTTCTTGTTCCATTTCCTTAGTGATAGATTTTTTCCATTTTGATAGAACTGTGATATTTAAGGACGCCGTTTTAGTTTTGAAAATTTGGATTGCCGGCGTCTTATCGTCGGACAGAAGTTTGCGATAGATATCCAGACGTTTCCATCGTACCAGGGAGCCGATAGATTGGGTTGCAAGTTCGTACCTTATTCGTGGCATGGGGTACGATTTCGGTAGAGATAGAATCTTACGCCAGAATATGGACTCAAATTTCATCCAGTTTACTTCTTGTGCATTCAACATTGTTTCAGAGCCATAAGATATTATTGGAATGTATTTTTGTCTGTAATATGCAATTATCGGTTTAAATGAAAACTTTCCAAATTTTCTGTGTAGGATGCGCCTTCTGTTCAATTTTGTCAAGCCATTCTGCTTCTGTAATTGATTGGTTAATCGTGATACCAAGATACTTGAATGTTGTCACGTTTTCCAACTTCTTTCCATTGATATTGAATTTGGGTTGTTGCTTTGCTTTAGGTTGAGATTTCGTCAATTGCATAGATTTTGTTTTAGTGATATTGATTGTTAGATCGTTTTGGGTCATGTAGTTGCTCAGGGCTGTGAGTGAAAGTTGTAGGCCAGATGGAGTTTTGTCCATTAAGACAATGTCGTCTGCATATGCCATTATGGAGACAGGGGTTGAATTGATTTTTGGGGGGTTTACTTTATTGTTTTCCAGACGTTGTTCAATATCTGATGTATAGAGATTGTAAAGAGTCGCTGCTAGAGGACATCCTTGCTTTAGTCCGTTAGATGTTGGTATTGCTTCAGTAGTCATTCCTTGTTTTGTGAGCCTGACTTTTATTGAGGTGTCTGAATAAAGTAATTTGATGGGCTCAAGAATGTTCGGAGGGCAATTCCATGCCTTAAACTTCGCCCATAGTTTTTGCCGAGATATCGCGTCGAAGGCCATCTTTAAGTCGATGAACGCGGCGTATATCCTGGTCTTGCTATTGATCGCTTCATGTTTAATGAGATGGAGTAGAAGGAGATTGATGTTCGTTCCAAGAGTAGGAGTGAATCCGGTTTGCCGTGTTGAGAATCTGCCGGTCGAGTTGGCCCAGGCAGTGAGTTGTTTTAGGAGGACTGATGCAAAAAGTTTCCCTAAAGGGTCCAGTAAGGCAATGGGGCGGAAGTTTTGTGGATTGTCACGCGAGCCTTGCTTGTGTATAGGGACTATTGTTGCCGTTTTCCAGGTAGTAGGAATTTGATTATGTGAGTTAATAATGTCAATTATCTTGTGCAGAAATCTTGCCCATGCCGAGGGGTCTTGTTTAAGCATGGCATTCGAAAGTCCATCAGGGCCCGGAGCTCTTGAGGTGTTTAGTCGGTTGATCATGGATAGAAGATCTTCATATGAAATGAGTACTGACCATTTTGTGTTATTTTTACTTTCCTCTTGTTCAGCTAGATCAGGTAGAGCTGCATACATATTTGAAAAATGACTGACCCATGTCTCTTTTGGTACATTGGCTGTTAGCTTTTGTTGTTTTTGATGGTTTTCATTCAAGAGATTCCAGAGTTCTTTGGTATTATTCGTCCGGTATGTTCTCATTATTGTTTCTGCATCTGTTTGTAGTAATATTGCCTTTTGAGATTTTTTCCAGTTGTTGTAGGCTTGTTTTAGTTTGGCAATCTGAATGATGTTTTCGGGTTGTCTATTTTTCTTGAGCTGTCTTATCCGTTTTGCTAGCTCCTTTTTTTTTGCTGCTATTTCCTCGTTGTAGCTGTGCAGATGAATTTTTTGTGAGCGATTTTTGGCTGTTTGGTGGAACGGGAGCAGAATCCATTCATAGTTCAATTTTTCCAGGTCTGATTTTTTAGAGGTTAATAGTTTCTTTGGAAGCAATGGTAGTGCTGTTTGTGGAATGCGAAGTCTTAATGATGTACCGTCCAGTTCAAGTAAGGGTTGTACTAGAGATGCCTCTTGTTGTCTGGTAGAGTATGACTGAACTGTTATCTTGTTGTGATCGCTGTTGTCGCAAACTATGGTTTGAGCAATGTCGACCGAATCTTGCAGGGTTTGAGAGAGAAAAATGTAGTCGATAATTGCTGCAGAGGAAGCTCTACTCCATGTTGGCATAAAGGGCGAAGAATTGTTTTTCGCATGGTTTAGCAGGCTGAGATCTCGGATATGAATTTCTTTCATCCATCTTGACGCTTTAGCCGATAGGTGTTCAGATGGTCGTGGGGCACCGGTTTGTGTGACGAGATTGATGTTTAGATCTCCGCAAAGTATTAGTTCCAAGTTTCTGTGGGTGTCAACTAGGTTGTCGACTGTGATGAATACAGCGTCGATGAATTCATTAGTTGTGATGGCTGCAGGATTCCAGTAAAGATTCAATATAGCGATTTTTGTTTCAACATTTTCTTTTTGGTCTTGATTGGTTTTTGTTGTTATTATGGTCATCTGAATCCAAGGGTTTATATTTTCGGTAGTCAGTACCCTCCAATAGGGATTTATTTTGATTAGGGTAAGGAGACCTGATGCTGGCCTTCCTTGTTTTTTTTTTTATGGCCGGATTTAGGAAAACAAGGAAGCCGTCGCATGCTGGTGTATCAGTGATCCAGGTTTCTTGTAGACATATAATTTGAAAGTTCTCAAGATCAGTTGATGGCTGAGTATATAAGTGAAGATTCCCTCTTGTGTTCCATGAACAAAGTGACCATGTAAAATTTGTGTTGTTTAATTGTTATGAATATGAGTAAACTGAATTTCTTGAGGAGATGGTTTCTGTAGTTGAAAGCTCTAGATCGTATATCCTTTTAAAGGGTCGATCATGACTGTTCCATTGTTCTGCTCTTTTATCTCTGATCGTTTTTTCGTTGTTGGCGTGATAATCATCTGTGCGAGCGGGCCTGTGGTTTCTCGCCGGGTGTTTCCTTGTTGTTGTAGTGGCCCAGCACTTGAACCCAAGGTTGAGCAGTTGAGCGCCTTTTGATGCAATCAGTTCTTGATCATCCTGATTCGAGATTTCAGCGACAATTTTGTCTAGGTACTTATGATCTTTAAACCTAATTAAGTCAATCTCGGTTGTTGTTATGTGTTGTAGTTGAGGTATTGCTCCAAGCAGGCGGAGAGTATTTGTTCTGTTTAGTATAAGGGGTTCTTTTCTATTGATTCGATTTTCAATATGGATTTCATAGATTTGACTTTGTTGCAGTGGGTTTATAAACGTAGGCAAAATGCAGTCAGATGTGGATGTTGTGTGTAAGATGAAAGAATTATCCGTGACTTGATCATAGTGTTCTGCTGATAAAGAGCCATCACTGACAGGTGATATGATTGAATTTTCCTGTAGTGAACTTTCTGAGATATCTTCATATGGCAGTCTTGACTGCAAGTCTCGGGTACTGTTGTATTCGTCCATTATTATGTAACTTGGGGATGTTGCAGATTGTATGTCTGGTGGCGTATCGTTTGGTTCTTGGTCTTCGTAAGTTGTGCAGTTCAGTAGGTCATCCTCTTGCGAAGCGGAATCTGATATGAATTGAGGATGTAGAGGTGGTGTTCCGTTCTGTAACTGCTTAGCAGTGATGTTGCTCGTGCCCGCTGATTTCTTCTTAGCAGTTCTTGAATGGGTTTTTTCCAACAAGTCCACTGTTCTTGGTTGTGGGATTAGTTCAGTGGGTCTTATTGCTCTGAGGAACGCTCTAGAGCCTGTTTGTCGTTTTTTGATAGCTTTAGGCTGAGTTGATTTTGCGGTATTGATTGCTTTTTCTTTCGAGAAGATCTTGTATTGTTCTGTTTTATTCTCTTTTAAATGGCCGTCGCCTTGTACCTCTAGGTGTAGAGTTGAAACAGCCGCGGTTCTCTGTTGAATGGTGTTTACGCCAGGTGTTTGTAGTTGCGCCATTGTACTTTGTATAGGGTTTTCATTTGTTTGTGGAACTAGTGTTTGGTTGTTTCTTATATCCACCGGTTGGTTTTGTTGTTGTTCACGCTGTGCTTTAAGAAGGGTTAGTAGTTCAAAGTTTAAGTTTGTTTTTTCCTGTCGATCGCTTCTAGCCATTTCTGCTAGGCGTTGTTGCCAGCGATTTGATTGCTCCGCTTCTGAGTTCAGTCGTGCTTCTATTGTATTGATGAATATAGTTAGTTCTATTCCCACTCATGCCACCGTGTGCTAAACTGGGGATCCCCTAGCAATAGTCCCCTCTCGGGGGCTAATTTGACTGTCTTGGGCCCGAGGCGCCATGGAAATTGGCTGAGGCAAGGGGGTGGTGGGACCTGATAATGGGTTGAAAGTCTCGTCCAGGGGCTCTCTATTGAGGGGGTGGCCTTCTCTACTGCTTTGTTGCCCTCTCTTTCGTACTGTTTTTTGTTTTGTAACTTTGCATTTGAATTGTATTTTCATTTCTTAGAAATGTATTTGCAGGTTGTACTTTGATTGCCTTTTTTGGCTGAATAAAGTTGTTTGGACTACTTTTTCGGCAGTTTATAACTTTGCTCCCTCTGGAGGATTCCTCACCAAACTTTGCAAAAAACAAGTATATGGCCCCCTCTGATTTTTTCAGCAAGTTCAGTGAGGTTTCGTGCAGGAGGGCAAAGTTATAGGGGAGTCCCAACATTATTTTTCCCATAGACTGACTGGGGAAAATCTTTGCGCACGGCTACAGGCCGAACGGCTGGATGTATTTTAACCAGATTTGTGGCAGGAGCTGGGGCTTGGGTCAGAAAGCGTGCTTTTGTGTGTTTGGTGGAAATCCGACCAGTACTTTCGTTGCAAAGAACTGAAATGTACGTCTCAAAAATGTGATGTCTGGCTCCGTGGACCCATTTCCCTGTTCGTTCCGCAGACAAAGGTCTCATTGACTTGCATTACGCTGTGATGTGGGAGAACATTGGACACGGCTGGTGACTGGCTGGAGGTAAGCGTGCTGTGCGTCAAAGCTTTTGGTAAACTCCTCCATGGTGTATCGGAGGATAGTGCCACGTCGGAAGGGGTTGCGAAACATGGTTTGCAGGATCGGGTGGGTGAAAAAGTGGAAGAAAAGTTTGGGGGAGTGAAAAGCGGAAAATATGATATATTTGTTTAAGTCAAAGAAGGCAGAGGTGCGCGAGGGGTGTACGCCGGCAATGCGGCAATTTGCAGTTAGCTTCTCAGGCAACTACCTTGTGTGGCGACTGCATGGACGCTCCATTGGGAATGGGGACTGCATTGCAGATAATGCGAAGAAATTGACAATGTGTTGTGATGTTGCCTAAGGGTGTCGGTGCTTATGTTGTCTTTGTGGGATTCCATTGTGTTGTGGCGGTGGGTAGGGGTGTCAGTGGCAGTGGTAGGTGTGGCAAGTATGGTACATGGCCAAATGTTCCCATGCATGCCTGCATTTCCTTGTAGTGGTTGTGGTCAAGGCCTAGGCTTTTGGGTGCATGGGCAGAGGCCATAGGCCTCCACTTGTACCCAAGAGCCTAGGGCTTGGGCACCATCCCCGCAATGCAATGCCTCCATGCATGGGGGAGAAGTGAGGAAATTTGCGGGTATCTCATCAGGCGACTAGCTTCTGTGACAACTCCGTGGACGCTCCCTTGGGAATGGGGACTGCATTGTAGATGATGCAAAGAACTTGAGAATGGGTGACATTGCCACATGGAAGGATTTTTCACCATCACAGTGTTGCGATATGGACCATTCATGCAGCTACTCCCATACACTTCATTGGCGGGTAGTTGAACAGGCCTCTATCATTCTTTGGTGAGTGGAAGCAGACTCCATTCGGGATGGGGATTGCATTGGAGACAATATGAGGATATTTCCAGTTGGTGTACTATGCTGTCTTGTGCCTGCAAAGCCCCTACTGCCTTGTGTACATGGTTAGGACCTTTGAACCTAACAGTCTGGCCACTGGTTGAAGTAGGTTTCAGATTGTTGCCTTGTTTGGGTCTGTTACTATACCCATACGTACCTGCAGTCAGGAAAGGTACATGGCCACATGTTCCCATGCATGGCTCTATTGCCTTCTAGTGGGTGTGTCCAAGGACTAGCCTCTTGAGTGCATGGGCGGAGGCCATAGGCCTCTGCATGTACCCAAGATCCTAGGCCTTGGCCACAACCCACGCAACTTAATGCGGCCATCTATGGGACCACCGTGATAATGGTATGTGGATTGCACACATATGTATAAAGAGTGCATTCCCTTTACCTTGGCTCATTTGGATAAGTTATTATAACCATACATTATATGGATTATACTCGTATGCTGACGACACCCAGTTTCTGATCCGATTAGATCTCGATCAGGCTGAGGTGTCGTCGTGCCTGCGGGAGTGTCTGACAGCTGTTGCAGACTGGATGAACTACAATTGGCTCAAATTAAATGGAGATAAAACTGAGATGATGGTGATGGGCTATCCCCCTGATCCTACACTCTGGGTGTCCACTCTAGGTGTCCTCTTTCTGGCCCTCTTCCCTTGGATCCCTACCGATCCCGGTAAAGAAAGTGAAAAACTTGGGTGTCGTTCTATCTGCATCGTTTTCTATGGACCAACAAGTCACTGCTGTATGCCAGGCTGGTCATTTCCACCTGAAAATACTGAGAAAAGTACTGCCTCTGATTCCTGCCCCACTGCGGCCTCCGGTTGTAGCAGCCAGGGTCGTATCGCAGCTAGACTATTGCAACTCCCTGTATCTGGCCCAACCTAAGGTGTGATTAAACGGTTGCAGCGGTTGCAAACTCTGGCTGCACGGGTAGCCACTGGCACACCCTTTGGTGCTCATATTTCTCCTGTGCTTCGGATTCCCCATTGGTTCCCGGTGGCTCAGCGGGTGAAGTTCAAGGCTTTATGTATAGTTCATCGCGCCCTTCACAATCAGGGTGCGCAATACTTCCAAACCAAATTCACCCGCTACTACCCCACCCGTAACCTTCATTCAAACAACTTGTAGTGCCAAGATGCAAACCGTTTTAGGTTGGCAGTCGGGCTTTTTCCGTCGCTGCGGCAGATCTGTGGAATAATCTTTCATGTGTCATTAAGAAAAGGTCTAACTATTTAGCTTTTAGAAGGTTGGTGAAAACCTATTTATTCTGATCTGCCGTGGCTTTCAGTTCACACTCTCTCCGTGCGCTTTATAAGAAAAGTTAACATAACAAAACAAACATTCTGATATCCCGCAATTGGCTAGCGGTGCCAGTGGTTATATTGACCTTTGTGGGTTCCCATTTTGTTGTGGCAGTGGGTAGGAGTGTCGGTGAGCGGTGGTACGTTTGGCCATTGGTTGAAAGTAGGTTTCAGATTGTTGCTTTGTTTGGGTCCTTTACTATATCCATACGTACCTGTAGTTGGGAAAGCTACGTGGCCACATGTTCTCATGCATGGCTCTACTGCCTTCTAGTGGGTGTGTCCAAGGACTAGGCTCTTGGGTGCATGGGTGAAGGCCGTACACCTCCACATGTACCCAAAAGCATAGGGGTTGGGCACAACCCCCGCAACTCAATGCAGCCATGTATGGGACTACTGCGATATTGGTATGTGGATTGCACACATATTTATAAAGAGTGCATTCCCTTTGCCTTAGGTCATTTGGATAAGTTATTGTAACCATACCTTTTGACATCCCACAGACCTTTAAATATGTGAGTACCTAAGGTACTCTCGTTTGCAGATTTATTGTGGAGGACATGTTAGACTTCTTACAGCAGCAGTGGTAAGACATGCCACCATTTTCCTTTGGAAGGGTGTGGCCGTGAACAGAGCCTTGCTTCAGGGAGTACAGTAAGACATTGGAACATGCATGGGAGCACTGTGAAAATGGAATCTCGATTGCACACATGTATACAGCGTGCATTTCATTTGCCTACGCTAATGTCAGTAAGGTATTATTACCATAGCATGTTCCATCCCACACACTTTTAAATATGTGAATGTCCTAAGGTACTCGCCTTTGTAGAATCATTGTGGAGGACATGTTAGACTTGCTGCAGCAGCATTGGTGAGATATGCCAACATTTGCGTTTAGAATGGTGTGGCCATGAACAGAGCCTTGCTTCATGGAGTGTAGCAAGACATTGGGACATGAAAGGATTTATTTACCGTCACACTTTTGCGACATGGACCATGTACGTAGCTAGTGACGGGTAGCTGCACAGCCGACTGACTATCTTTAGAGCCCATTGGGGATGGGGAGAGTATTGCAGATGATATCGGGATAGTTCGATTTGGTGTACTATGTTGTGTTGTGAGTGGCAATGCCCTACTGCCTTGTGTGCATGGCTAGGGCCCTTTGAACTAACAGTCTGGACACTGGTTAAAAGTAGGTTTCAGTATGTTGCTTTCTTTGGGTCTGTTCCTATACTGATATGTAACTCCAGCGTACACTCTTGGAAAAATGCATGTCTCCTGTGTGTGCTCACCATTACAGAACGGTTGTGGAGGACATTTTGCAGTTGCTACACCACCAGAGGTGGTGTGAAGTGCCTGCACTTGCATATGGTATACATCATTGGAATTGTTGCTGTTCACAGAATGACATGCCACCATTTGTGTTTGCTATAGTGTGCCCCTGATAATACCTTGTGCTTTGACAGTGAAGGAAGATACTGTGACATGACACCAGTTACTAAGCATTACACATTGAAAGTATGGATAATGTACAGACCGACCCACATACATTTGCACCGGACAAAATTATCAACGCCATAAAGTCCCACCATATACAGGATGTTAGGCCATCTGACTGTTAGCTGTCTTTTGGTGTGCCCCTGATAACAACCTGTGCTTTGACAGTGAAGGAAGATATTGTGACATGACACCAGTTACTAAGCATTACACATTTAAAGTATGGATAATGTACAGACCAACCCATATACATTTGCACCGGACAAAATCCTCAACGCCGTTAAGTCCCGCCTTATACAGGATGGCAGGCCATCTGAATGTTGGCTTTCTTTTGCGTACTTGTTGAGATGGCCAACAAACATGGTTGGCATTTCTATTGTGTGCAATTGTAATGTGTGCCTTGCTTCCATTACCTATACATGTGGGCAGTATACACCATCGCAACAGTCACTGGCATAGCTGACTTTAGTTGTGGAGAGTCGTTGCTCACGACGTACACTCCACGTATTTTAGTTATGTGCGTACCAAGCATAGCCCACTCTGTCATGTGAGCACCTTGCTCCGGAAAGGAACAACATAAAAGGAAAAACAGACATGCGCATACAGAGCGTACGGTTCCAGAAAATTCCCATACTGCACCAATAACACTGAATTGTTGCAAGGGCTTTATTTTGCTACAGAATGTTCACGAGAACGTGTAAGGTGGCTGCAATCACTGCTCTTTTATTTCACAAACAAAATCCAGTGTGCAATGCCGTCTGTGCACTCTTGTACTTTTTTTGTCGTCCAGCAAAGTGGAAAAGGGATACATTTGTGGTCCTTGGTGGGCCGTATGGAAGAACACATTTTCTTTGAAAGGTAGAGAGGGTAGCAGCTGTTGCCTCTGGGATGTCTTACAGCATAAACGTTTGCAGGTTGGTTTGTATTACCAGAACTGCAAATTTACATACAGGCCCAAATCGGTCGGCCCAGATAACGACGGAAAACACATCGCTTATGGTAATCTTGAAATGCTTGGTCCACCACCCATCTGTTGGAATGTGTAAGGGGTGACGCGCAGTAAGGTGCAAGGTATCTGAGAAGAAAGAGTAATAAGAATAGATGTAAGTAGCTGTTATCAGTGGCAGCGTACAGGACAAGAGTTTGCGGAAAGGATGTCGTAATAGGTGGCTGCCTCATGGACCATGTACTGTGTTTTATTGAGTTGCATCATTTGTTAACCCACTGCATTGCTCTCTGTTTTTGTAGGTGATACTGTCCTCGTATGGCTCCACACAAGCAAAATGTCTTTGAAATGTTGCCACCAGATGCTCTTCATGTGTTTCCTTTTTACAAAAAATGACAGTGCTAGCGAGTGTTGTTGGACCCACAGCAAAATGTCTGTGTGTGTCTAAATAAAAAAATAAAAAAACAACCCTCATGGGGGTCCCCTCGGATTGCAAGAGAATGCAGGAGCTGGTTTGCTAAAAAATGCAACATTGATATGTGAGCTGTCGATGTTTGGTGGTTGTTACTACCAAAGAGTCGGGCTCGTAGATTAACCGCACGAGTAACATTAAGGGTTACCAGGGAGGGATCTATTCTGCGCTGGACTGATTTTAATATGCGGATAGCTTGGGCAATGGCTCTCCTGTCCTCTAATATTTCTTCTGCAAAGTCCCCATCTTCTTGGACACCCTGTGTGTCTATTTGAAAACCGGCTGCAGCTTTGGCTAGTACCTCATTGAGTAATGGTTGGTTATCAACCAGTGAGTCATTCACTGGGGGATCTATCGGAATAGGGGAGTCAAGACTGTAGGCTTCTGCCTCATCTTCCTCTTCCTGGTCCTCATCGTCCCCATAGTAATCAACCCCTGTCTGGTCGTCCAGCATCTGAGTTTGTGTCCTCACCATAAGCTTCTGAATGGTAGGGCTCAATTAAGGGTCTGAAACAAATGCCTGCGCTGGAGTCTCAGAACAGAGCCTTTTAGTAGGGGGTGGAGAGTCCTTGGATCCCGAGGGGCCAGAGGTAGCTGGTGTGTTTTGATAGCTCAGGAAATAATTAGGGTCCTTTTCGTAGAAGTCTACAAAAAAGGACATTCTCCTCATTACTCGATCAATGTCCTCCGAGTTGCATTCCTTGGAACTGGGAATAACTTTCCTGCTGTAGTTCCTCGTCCATGCCCATATCATGAGGAGTGGGAGGGACAATCATTGGCTTAGTGACAGGGTCCTTGGATTTCTCTAAAGATTTGGGGTGTTTGTGTTTTTCCTTCTGAATTTGGTGTTCTGAGGTTTTCTTATGTTATTTTGCACCCTTCCCATGAGTAGAGGAGTACTTTCCAGAACCTTTAGGGTTTTCTGAGGGTTTTGGCAACTGGCGCCGAGATTCAGAGGTGGTAGTACGAGATTCGAAAGACTTGGAAGAAGGGCGTTGAATCTCGGAAGTAGATGTCGAATGTGCTACTTGAGGGAAGTGGTCGGATTAGTCTTCTGACGATCAGGCCTCAATGACTTTTGGCAGTGTGGCACCTTTACCAACTGCGGACAGTTGTCGTTTTTCGTGAGGCGAACGTGACCGGGAACGCCCAGAGGACATTGAATCAGCGGACCGCTCTCTAGGTGCCTTCTGCTGCCGATCACTTGACATACATGTCGAATCTCGGCTGGGGCTAATGTGCTTGGTGGAAGTGGTGTGTGTTGCGCTCTTGCCACCGGGTGTTGTCCCCATAACTGAACCGTTGGTCAGTCCTCCGCGGTCGAGGGCTAGCGCGTGGGTGTCTGAAGTCACCTCTGTACCCTCGCCGTCCGATAAGGCGGCGTTGCTGCCATCGCTGAAGGATCCCACGGCGTCCATGGCCTCTAGCTGCCTGGCGTAGTGGGCCCAGCGCTTCATCGAGCGGTCCTTGAGTGTTTTGGGCTTGAAGAGCTTACAAGCTCTACAGGTAGCCTCGGGATGGTCTCGTGGGAGACACAGGTTACACGTATTGTGTTTGTCTACCCAGGGAAACTTCCTGTTACACTTCGGGCAGAATTTAAAGGGAGTACTCTCCATATGTCACTAATTGGCAGCATGCGGGTATATGTAGGAAACAAGTGTATGACCACCCCCACTCTCCCTACTTGAACATGGCTGAGGCCAGAGTCCTTCCAAGGCCAGGGCAGAGGCCAGAGGCCCAAAGTCCGTTGTGTAGTCTGGACGGCTGATTTCCTGAATCTCGATTCACCGACGTCGATTTTCGGCATAGTGTGGGAGAAACGGGGACATTTTATAATAATAATTGGCTAAAGCCAAGGGAACTCTGGAAAATGCTTCCGACAAGTATGGCGGAAAAAAACAATCTGAGGGTCCTACATGTGTTAGGGATCATGGGTACAGTGGATGTCACACTAGGGATAGTATTACTGGCACGCCCTAGTTCGGCACCCATTTTCGAAAAACAAACTGTAATACTCCGCAGCTTCCACTAGATGACGGCTTATGCACAGCATGTGATCTAAGCGGATTCCACAAGCCTCAGAAATTTTTGAAAAAAACACCAAAAAACCCCACAACAAAACAGGACACAGCTGCGAGCACCTGTGGCCGTTATTACTTTCAATACAATGAGGGTGTGTAGAACCGGTAATTGTGTGAAAGGGCATAGTAAGGTCAAAACAGGGAAGGTAACACTGCACAAGTGAGCATAAGGTGTGCTGTTTCACAGTACAAATTGTGTTCCCTTTTCGTCTTGTCCTTGGTAGGATGGGTGGCGTTGTATAGCAGTTGGTGTTTTGTAAATGTTTACCTGCTTCCCTTTTGTAGCACTATTTCTTTATGCGTTTGGTTGCTGCTGCTGTTTGTCATGATTCCAGTGCGTGTACAGGGCAGATGGGGCAGGGCCAGGAGGATCCCCCCCCCGCCCCGATGACAGTGTAGGGAGATGATGGGTTTGTGGGATGGCAGGCGGGCAGAGGCGTATATCCATGGTTTATAGTCATAATCTCGAATTTAGAAATCTCGAGAAAAAAAATGTCGAAAAAAAGGCCGAAAAAATACCTATTTTATTTATATAAACTAGAGCCCAAAAAAAAAATATAGAAAAAAAATAAAATTCGACTTTTTTTTTCGACATTTTTTTTTCTCGTGATTTCTAAATTCGAGATTATGACTGACCACCATATGGAACAAGGTGGCAACCCATCCCAACATGGCTGCCAAAGAGGAACCCACTGTGGAACCCAAGATGGCACCGGATAGATACATGGATCTGACACTCTTGGTGGTCTACTGCTGACAGGGCGCGGTCCGTGCCTATAAAACCACGCCCCAGACCACACCCTGCTGCTTCTTAACAGAGCAGTGTTACACTTACAGCTCCTGTATCTTTTGCACGTGCGATCGGCACGTACGCGAGTTTGCAGCATTCTCACCCGGAATTCAAGAACTACTTGCTCCGGCGGGCTACTGGTTTGTGTTCGGTCTTGATACTTAGCTTTCCCTCGGTAGACTTGTGGCGTCCCATACTGGTAACCCGGTGTGTCCGGTCCTTCGTCTGCAGTCCACAGTAATCACAGCTCCTAGGAACTTGAAATCAGAAAACGACAATAGCAAGACACTGAAATACTATTCATCAGTGCAGAGTTAACCCGAGTGAGGGGACAACATGTTAGGACAGTCCGGACCAGGTACTCCTTCAAGGCACCACAGCTAAGCGTTACAGAACGCTAAGCCGAAATCACAAGCCCTGCCCAAGTGCCATAGAATCAGGGGTTAGCAGCCCTTTTGGGGGACTTGCAAGCATAGGTGCACGCAGCCAGTTCAGAAACAAATTCAGTGAGAAGGGAAGTAGTAGTTAATAGAGAAAGAAACAATGACTTGGCCAAACGTCTATTGGTAGCGCAAGCAGGCCAGGTGCCACTACCTGATTTTTCTGATGGGATCGTAGCTGGGCCTCCTCATATCCATGTAACCACCCCAACTACCATTCAACTGGCCCCTTCTGAACGATTTCTAGGGGACTCACAACGGCATGCTATTTTTATGAACAAGCATAGATTACATTTTTTGTGTCGGCCAGGGGCCTTTCTTATGGGCCAAATCAAGGTGTCTTTTGTGTTGCCATATTTGGGTGGCCATGCCGCTAGTTGGTCAGTGCATTTAATGAATCGAGATGACCCCATCCTGCATAATTTTGGTGAATTCCAACGGGAGTTAGACAAACTATTAGCTTGCAGAAGCCTGGGGCAAGTATTAGATGGGGATTTGTTGGCAGAGACCACAGGAATTGCTAGTATACATCACTGCATTTAAGCAACTCATTGCTTAAACCAATCGGCCCGAAGAAAAAAGGACCACCCTTTTCTATCGAGGTCTGCGTGGGGAACTTAAAGATGTGCTGACGCAAGTGGTCAATCTGCCGGAATGATGCTCAGAATAAATAGACTTGGTAGTACAGCTAAACCACCGATTACAGGAGAGAAAGACAGATTGCGCCCGGGCAGAGAAAAGAACATTCTCCAGCATGGGGTCTGGCATGCATTCACATGCTCATGAATATTCCCCGTCGTCAGGCTGGGAATCCTCGGTAAAGAAAAAATCAGTATCAGTTTTGTTTCTGATCTGTCTTTCGCAGTAGTAACCAATCACTGATCTCTGCGTCATACTGACCACAGCCAATGACTGCCCTCTACCTAAGCCCCGCCTCTGGCAGCCATCTTCAGATTTTTACCGCACGTTCAAGTGTTGGGAGTCCTCGTGCTTAGCTCTCGAGCTTTTACTGCGTGTTTCGCGCTTTTTCAGGTGAATTTTCACATTTTTTCGGTTAATCGAGCCTCAAGCTCCACCGTTTCTACTCCCGTTAACGGCTACCCATTGCGGGATTTTCCTACGCCCCTCAAGGGTGAAGATTTTGTCGAATCAACTTCTTGGAGGATTCCAGAAGATTCGCGGCCTACTTCGAGATGGCCCAGGATGCGAGTTCGTCACCCGGTCCCAAGCTGTTTCGCAGCTGCCCTGGATGCGGACTGCAGAATGTGTTTAAGGAAGACGAACATTCGCGATGCCTCTACTGTCTTCATGGGGACAAGACTCATGTAGAGAAGGACTGCCAGTTCTGCAAGAACTTGTCGGAGCGGACCATGAGGGACCGTCGATCCCGTCTCTCAAGCTGGTTGGAGAAGGGCTAGACGGGTGAGAAGAAGAAGAAAGGGTCCGAGCGGGCTTCTAAGTCCTGTGCGGGCGCCCCGGCGACGGGGGCCCAACACCAGGCCAAGCGCCGCGAGTCCGCTGGCTCCGGGAGCGCTGAAAGGTCGGGCTCTTCGGTCGCCAGGCAGGGCGCACCTTCCCTGGCACCGTCAACCACGAGCCAACGCTCCGGTTCGGGGAAGAGGAAGTCCGAGACCCCGGGTAAGCTTCGGCAGAAGCCCCGTCCGATCTCGGAAGAGGGGGAGCGAGGCGTCGCCCCTCCCCTGAAGGAGAGGGCCCGGGACGCACCTAAGGTGGTAAAGGCCCCTACCCAGCAGGCAAAGGCCTCTATCGAGGCTATCACGGCGACTCTGGTCAAGCCGGCAGAGACACCGCCAGCGGAGACCGCCTCCGGGACTAGAGTTTCCCTGCCGCCAAGGAGGGAATCCTCTTTTCAGCCCATCGTCGTGGCCGCCATGATGGAAGAAGCGAGGGGGGGTACGGTGCCCTCCTCGAGCTCGGAGTCAGCCTCGGAGGAGGAACTGACCGAGGCCGTGAGGAACCTCGAAGTCCAATTCGAGAAGGTTCGATCCCGTCAGGAAGATCCTCGGGAGATAACCCAGGAAGACGACGATGGTGAGGAAGAGCGGCCTTCCCTTCCGGCGCAGCTGGATCCTAGGCCTCAGGATGGCTTGGCGGCCATTTTGTCTGCCATCCAGTCCTTATGCTCTGAGATAAGGACGATATTCCCACGGCCCAGGCCGGAGGACCCGCAACCTGGCCCGTCGGGAAGTCCTCAGAACAAACGACGGAGGACCCAACCCTCTCCTCTGCTCGCCCCCGTAAGGCCTACAGTTCCCTCCTCATCCTCCCACGAGTCGGGAGATGACGGTGTGTTGGGCTCGACGACAGGTTTTGAGGGCGGCGGCGACGACGACGGAACGGGTCTCCCGTCGCACGGGCCCCGACGAGATTGGCTCATTCCACACCATGATCGCCAGGGCGTCCGAATTGTTCCAGCTCTGCCCAGAGTAGCAGAAAAAGGAAGGTTTCCTCTATCGGCGCCGGGAGGCCAAGAGGAAGACGGTCATCGCGGTGCCCCTAATCTACGACATCTGGGAGGAGGGCCTGTCGGTTCTCAAGAACCCCTCCACGGCACCAGCCAAACGGGACCGGTACGAGAAGAAGTACCGGGTCCCCGAAACCGCTCCCCTGTGCCTCAGGGCCCAGCCAACGCCAGACTTGGTCGTCTCGGCGGCGACGAAGAAGAAAGCGGCGGGGTCAGGAGCCTCGACGTCGAATTCCCCGCCGGACGGCGAGGGAAAGAAGTTGGACACCATGGGGCGGCGGGTCATTTCGTCGGCGGCGACGACGATCAAAGCGGCCAACGCCCTGGCGATCGTGGCCCGTTACGACAGGGAGCTCTGGTTTAAGCTGGCCCCCATATTGGACTTCCTGCCGGACGACAAGAGGTCCGAGGCTCTGTAAATACTGCAAGAGGGCGAGGTGGCTTCGGACCACGCCATAACGGTGGCAACCGATATTGCCGATACCGGGTTCCACCAGCTGGGCAACGGTGTTTGCCTACGACGACGGGGCTGGCTCCGGGCGACCGACTTCCGTCAGGACGTCCAGACCAGGGTGTTGGACATGCCGTTCGACGGCAGCAACTTGTTCGGGAAGGCGGTGGACGAATCCCTCCAAGCCATAAAAACGGACACGGAGACGGCCCGCGCCCTAGGAGCCCTTCAGCAACGACGGCCCTTTCGGAGTGCCGGAGGCAGACAGGGTGCCTCCAAGGGATCCAGCGGTGGCTCGTCTCAGGAGGCCTACAGGGGTCACGGAAAGCAGGGAGCGCCTCGCCGCCGTCGGCAAGGTGGCCAGGGCGGCAAGGCCACCACCTCCAAGCAGGACTGAACCGGCCGTGGTCTCGGGCCCCCACCGAAGCACCCCGGTGGGAGGCCGGCTGACGAATTTCGTCGGCGTGTGGAAGTCCATCTCCACCGACTGTTGGGTGCTGGATACCCTGGCAAGAGGACACACTATCGAATTCCTGAAGAAGTGCCCTCACGTTCCAACTGTGGCCAGGAAGGAAAATCACATCCCGCAACTGCTGTTTTAAGTACAGGCGATGCTCAGGAAAGGCGCCATTGAGCTTGTCCCGAAGAGGCTCCGGGGCTCCGAGGTGTACTCAAGGTACTTCCTCGTCAGGAAGAAGACGGGCGGCTGGCGCCCCATCCTGGACCTTCGTCGTTTGAACAAATACATCAGATCACAAAAGTTCAGGATGGTCACCCTCCAGCACGTACTGGGACAGCTGGAGGAAGGCGACTTTCTATCGTCGTTGGACCTGGAGGATGCATACTTCCACGTTCCCATCCTCAAAAGTCACCGAAAATTCCTCAGGTTCGTCGTCCAGGGACGCCACTACCAATTCAGAGCACTGCCGTTCGGATTGAAGTCGGCCCCCACTGTCTTTACCAAGTGCCTAGCACCAGTGGCGGCGCGGCTGCGCCTACAGGGGATTCACGTCTACCCCTACCTGGACGACT
Source organism: Ambystoma mexicanum (assembly GCF_040938575.1). Taxonomy (NCBI): domain Eukaryota; kingdom Metazoa; phylum Chordata; class Amphibia; order Caudata; family Ambystomatidae; genus Ambystoma; species Ambystoma mexicanum. The sequence continues at coordinate 549,940,354 of NC_090932.1, forward strand.
GGCTCATCCGCTCAAGGACGAGGGAACTCGCCGTCGAACACACTGCGAGGACCGTCCAGCTACTCACAAACCTGGGATTCGCCATAAACTACCCGAAGTCCCACCTGGTGCCGTCGCAGGTGGCCCTGTTTCTGGGAGCGAAGCTCGATACAGTGAGGCGCCTGGCGGCCCCGTCGGAAAGAACGGACGAAGACCATTCTAGGCAAAGTGCAGCGCCTGCTAGCCACGGACGTGGCCAGAGTGAGGTCCATGAAGTCCCTCCTGGGGATGATGTCCTCTTGCATCTACCTGGTGTGCCTCTGCAGACTACGGATGCGCCCTCTTCAAGAATTTCTCGACGCCCGTTGGATACAGGCGACGGGCACCTTCGAAGACAGGGTCCCCCTCAACGAGGTGTTGCGGCGGGCGATTCAGTGGTGGGGCGTTCGAGCACACCTCACGGCGGGCAAGGACTTTCAGACGCTGGCGTACCAGGAGACGGTGACGACGGACGCCTCCCTGGAAGGTTGGGGCGCCCACACCGGAGATCTCCACGCAAGAGGCCTCTGGCTCCCGGAGGAGAGGCTCCTGCACATCAACGTCCTGGAACTCTGAGCCGTGTTCTGGGCTCTCAAATCGTTCCTCCCGTCGCTCAAGGGCAAGGTGGTGCGGGTCTTCACGGACAACACCACGACAATGTTTTACATACGGAAGCAGGGAGGCACCAGATCCACCGCCCTATCCAAGGAGGCACAGGATCTGTGGCACTGGGCGGTTGCCCAGGGGATGTTCCTGGTTCCCTTCCACCTGGCAGGAGAAAGCAACACCATCGCCGACTCGCTCAGCAGGGAGCTGCGCGCGTGTCACGAGTGGGAACTGCGCCAGGATCAGGTGGATCTACTCTTCCGACGATGGGGCAAACCCCAAATCGACCTGTTCGCAACAGCAACGAACTCAAAGTGCAAGAGGTTCGCCAGCAGGTTTCCCCAGCCGAGAAGCATGGGCGATGCGTTCTCGTTCCCCTGGGACCGCCTATACCTGTATGCGTTCCCTCCGTTGCCGTTGCTGCTTCGACTCATCAGCCAGCTCAAGAGGTCCCGGTGCAGGATGATCCTCGTCGCACCTGCGTGGCCGAGGCAGATCTGGTTCCCGGACCTTCTGGACTTGTCAACGTCCCCTCCCATCAAGCTGTCGGCGGACGCGGACCTTCTCTCCAGAGAAGGAGGCGCCATCTTCCACCACGACCTGGCGTCGCTGAACCTGCAGGCCTGGCTCCTGCAGCGCTAGAGTTTGGAGGCTACGATATACCGGCCGATTGCAGAGAGGTTCTTGCAAAGGCCAGGGCATCCTCGACTCTCAAATGCTATGGTCATAAGTGGAAGAGGTTCTCTTTCTGGTGCCGAGCACAGAAGATCAACCCCCTACGGATTACGGCCCCTCAAGTGCTGCCGTACCTGCTATCGCTGGCAAAGGCTGGGCTAGCCCATGCCTCCATTAAGATTCATCTGGCGGCGATCTCCAGATATACCAGAACCACAGGACGGACGTCCCTGTGGTCCCATCGACTGGTAAAAGTGTTTATGAAAGGACTGTTCCGGTCGTTCCCGCCTGTGAAGGCCCCAGCCCCGGCGTGGGAACTTAACGTGGTGCTGACCAGGCTCATGGGGCCCCCATTCGAGCCGATGCACTCCGCACCTATGAAGTTTGTGTCGTGGAAGACTGCGTTCCTGGTGGCCATTACCTCCTCACGACGAGTGGGAGAGATCCAGGCCCTATCCTGCAAAGCACCGTACTTGACTTTCCATGCCTCGAGGGTGGTGCTTAGGACACACCCCTCCTTTATGCCCAAGGTGCCGTCGGACTTCCATCTTAACGAGCCCTTGGTGTTACCTGTTTTCTTCCAGTCTCCTTTGTCGCCGGCCGAGAGGACTTTGCACTCGCTGGATGTGGCTAGAGCGCTGAAGTTCTTCGTGGACCACACGAAGAGTTTCCGGAGGACATCACAGCTGTTCGTGAACTTTGGACCTGTGAATCAAGGGAAGGCTGTCTCGAAGTCTTCTATTTCCAGATGGCTCTCCGGCTGCATCATGCACTGTCACCGGTTGGCTAACCGACCGCTGCCAGGCCGTCCGAGAGCCCATTCGACCAGAGCGATCGCTGCTACTACGGCGTTCTTATCTGGTGTGCCCCTGCTGGACATCTGCAGGGCTGCTACGTGGAGGTCGACGCACACCTTCACGAGATTCTACTGCGTCGATCGGGATTCCAGGGAGGAGTCCAGGGTCGGCCAAGCAGTGCTGTGCAACCTGTTCGCTTGAGGTGAGCCTGGTGAGGAGGTAAAAGATGCTTAATGTTGAGTTTTTTGTATTGCTTAATGTTGAGCCTTTTGCCACCCCCCGTGGTTGTGCATGTGTGTACTGCTATCTATTCTTATATTAATGTGCATGTGAATCCATGCCAGACCCCATGCTGGAGAAGGAACAAGTAACTTACCTGTAACTGTTGTTCTCCAGCATGGGTCTGGCATGGATTCACATGCGAACCCTCCCGCCCACCCCTCTGCGGCTCTTCACTTGGTCATACTGCCACTTCACGTGCTACCAAATCTGAAGATGGCTGCCAGAGGCGGGGCTTAGGTAGAGGGCAGTCATTGGCTGTGGTCAGTATGACGCAGAGATCAGTGATTGGTTACTACTGCGAAAGACAGATCAGAAACGAAACTGATACTGATTTTTTCTTTACCGAGGATTGCCAGCCTGACGACGGGGAATATTCATGACCATGTGAATCCATGCCAGACCCATGCTGGAGAACAACAGTTACAGCTAAGTAACTTGTTCCTTATACATCCACCCACGTGAAACGCAACGCCTTGTTCAGGAGAATACCCTGGAGCCCATGCAGTTGGGTAGTGTGAGGGTGCCACTATCAAAGGAGGAAAGAGAGAGACGTCGCCAGCAACAGTTGTGCTTATATTGTGGCAAAGCAGGCCACTTTCTGAAGGACTCTGCTAACAAACCAAGCAAACGGCCCTTCAGAGCAGCTGAGGTGCTCCCACTGAACCCAAAATGTCCCACTCCACTGTTGGAAAACTCAAGACTCAACAGGAGTAGGGATCAGCTTGTTGAGGGAGGAGAAATCAACCATGGTCTCGCACCTTACCGTAGCTGTCATCCTTATCAGACCAGAACAACCCCAAAAGATGTATGCCTTGGAAGCCTGCATCGACTGCGGTGCAATCAGTAATTACATAGATATGAAAGTGGCGCAGAGAATCGGCATACCGGGGCAATGAAGGAAGAAGGTGGACAACATAGTCTCAGTAAATGGTTCACCATTGTCATCTGGGCCAGTAACGCAGAGTACGGAAGAGGTCGAACTATTGTGCAGAGACGGCCACTGAGAGCATATAACCTTCGACCTGATTAATGCCCGACAATTCCAATTTATACTCGGCATGCCTTGGTTGGAGTACCACAATCCTGTTATTAACTGGAAAACGCATATAGTATTCTTTCCATCCGAGTGCCTTCGCACCTGTTACCCATTTGTACCGGCTATGGCCAAGGAGCCAGCATCTAGAATACAAAAGTCGGGGGCCATGATACAGCCCAATGTAGAGAAAAAACGACCTGCCATATACAAGGAATGTGAAGACGTGTTTCAAAAAGAACAAGCCAATAACCTTCCTCCTCACCTTCCATATGATTGCCAAATCGATTTGATACCAGGCTCGCAGGTTCCATGTAGCCGCATTTATGCTCTTACGGAAAAAGAAAACCAGCATTTGCGACAGTACTTGGCAAACGGATTTATTCGACCCTCCAAGTCCCCAGCTTCTTCAGCTCTCTTTTTCATACCAAAGAAGGAAGGGGACCTCAGAACTTGCATCGATTATAGAGGACTGAATAAGATAACCGGGAAGAATAGGTACCCTCTACCTTTCATTCCAGCATTGTTGGACCAAGTTAAAGAGGCGAAGATATACACCAAATTGGATTTGCGCAGGGCTTACCATTTAGTCCGCATCAAGGATGGGGATGACTGGAAAACCTCTTTTCGCACCAAATTTGGGTTATTCGAATATACAGTCATGTCATGCCCTTTGGCCTGTTTAATGCACCAGCGGCCTTCCAGTTCTTTATGACAGACGTTTTACGAGAAATCCTGGATGTTTGTGTAATGGTCTATATCGATGATATATTGATCTATTCAGCCACCGAAGAACAACATGTGCTTCACGTTAAAGCTGTCCAAAGCTGTCCTAGCAAAACTCTCGAACATCGTTTGTATGCAAAGTTGGAGAAATGTTACTTTCACGTGACCGCAGTGAAGTTCTTACTATTCTTCTTAACACTGCATAGCATCCAAATGGACAATCGCAAGGTGGAAGCAATCTTAATGTGGCCCTCGCCTAAGTCTGTGAAAAACATGGAATGTTTCTTAGGATTCGCTTACTGTTAATGGCCGATTCATACCCCACTTACAGACATTGCACACCCCATCACGTCATTACTGAAAAGGCACAAAAGCTTCATGTGGACCGATAAAGCTGAACAAGAGTTTAAACAACTCAAGGCACAGTTTACCTCAGCGCCGATTTTGAAACACCCAGATCCTGAACGTCTATTCATCGTTGAAACTGATGCATCGGGCGTGGCGATGGGAGCTGTATTGTCACAACGAGATCCAATCACTAACCAATTACATCCTGTGGCGTTTTGGTCCAAGGAAATCTCCCCTGCAGAACTGAACTATACAATATCTGACAGAGTTGCTTGCCTTTAAAGTGGCTTTCAAATAATGGCGTCATCTGTTAGGCGCAAACAATCTACAATATCTGCGAACAGCACAGGCGCAAACTTCCCGTCGGCTTAGATGGACCCAGTTCTTTTCAAAATATTACTTCATCATAACCTTCTGTCCAGGAATCAAAAACGGAAAGGCAGATGCCCTATCGCGCATTAGATGGAATCTGGAGGGAAGAGATGCTTATGCTGTGCCAGACCCCATGGCAATAATCCCAGGAAGTAAATTGTTGGAATTGACAAGTTCAACGCTGCTTCCTTTACATCAGCTGTGCTTTTAAATTAGGCAATACCTAACAGCAGAACAGTTACAGGTTTGGGTGTCCCAAGAGCCTTAACGAACCATAGAAGATGGCCTACCGTACTATCGAGGGCGCCTGTACTTATCGGAGCCAACCATGCAAGACAAAGTTTTACACAACTACCACATTGCTTTCACCGCTGGCGAGCCTGGAATCATCAAAACCCTACTGAAAATTCAGCAACATGTTTGGTGGGCCAAGGGGGCTTAGAAATGGGGGGGTATGTGCAGGTTTGGCAGTGGTATTTAATTTTCTCCATAATATGTTATTGTACAAAATTATTAAAGGCGCCAAAATTGTTCAGCAATTCATTAATATTGGTGTCCAGACGATCCGCTTTCATATTTGCAGCATTTCCTTCAGTTTCTATGGCCGTATATTGCTGTGGACGAGGTGCCGCTTCTGGTGTACTCCTTTGTAGTCCTGTATGTTCTGTTAAATAAAAACACATGTGTTTAGTATACATGAAGCAATGTTTTGTAATTGTGTTATTTTTCACGCTGCGTTCCCTACCTATGGGGTTACTATGGTCACTCATTTTGTCATGCGGGAAATTCTTTGACAGACATTCTAGGGTGATTGCACTTACGGTAATTCTTTCCCTTTTTGACATTGCAGTGGCTACCAATAGGGTTATTGTTCTCATTCATTTTTTGATGCAGAAAATTCTCCTCCAGCCATTCTAGGGTGCTTGCATTGGTGCGCACAAAAAGAAAACATTGTGCTTTCCTACTATTGTACATTACAGGATCTGTGCAATTGTAACATAAACTTTAGTGTACTTACTACGTTGCACTGACGTTCTGCTCTGTTCTTGGCATCCCTAACTCTGCCTCTTCGTTCTTTGTTCCAATGTAAAGCAGGTGTGCGGTAAGATTGTTGAAGGCAGACGTTATTATGCTGCACACCCTCTGCCTTTGCGCTGTTTGAAAAGTACAGACTTTGGGCCTCATTACGACCCTGGCGGAAATCGTGGCGCCAAATGCACCATGGAGCACGGCGGAAAGCTGCCGATAGCGCCATGGGGGTTGGCGGATTTTCCGCCCCATTCCGACCTTGGCGGGGCGGTAAATCCCCATTCCCCATTTTACCCTTCCCCATTCCCATTTTTGCCCCATAGGGTATAATGGGAGTGGGGAAGGCGTTAATTACGCCACCGTAAAATACGGTGGCGTAATTAACAACAAGGTCCCGTAGCGCCATGGATTTCTCCGCCCGGAAAAACCAGGCGGAAAACGCTCCATGGCGCTACGGGAACTCGTAGTAGGGCGGACGGGTCCGCCGCGAATACCGCTGGCGTAAACCCACTCCGCCAGGGTTGTAATGAGGCCCTTTGTCAACATACTGCATTTTCCGCTTCCAATTCACGTACTTGCTGCTGTTTGTATATGTTTCTTGTCTTTGCTGCATGGTACCACTTTGTACGACCACTCCTCCCTTTCTCAGCAGGTTGGACGCCACCCGATGCCTGGCGAACACACACACTATTCGCAACCACTGTGGCTATTAGTATGGAACAACCAGATTCAGTATGCTGTACAATATAGCTATACAAACTAAGAGCATCCTGCTAAAAACCTATGAAATTCAATGAAAAAGACGTTGTTAAATGGACGTTATGGTTAAGTTGCGCTACTAAATCCCTATCACCTTCACTAAAAAAACTATGATAAAGGAACATTCTGGTTAAAGTGTCCTACTAAAAACCTATGAAATTCACTGACAACATTTTTTGTTAAAGGGACGTTATGGTTCAGTTATCCTAAGAAAAACCTATCAAAGTCAGTACAACAAGTACATGAAAAGGAACACTATACTTACTTTGCACTAATAACCTATCCATATTATGGTTACAAGTAAAACCGAAAACCCCCAGAAATTTGCCAGGTATGGTAAACTATGCAACCATAACTCGCACCACCACTGTGCACTGCTAAGACTAACACCCATGACATGAAAGATGACATCACAAATAAATGTCATTGATGAAATCACTGAGGACATCACATGTTTTTCCACAATCTCTTAAAACTACTCGGGTGTCTGAGTGAGCTCGTTGATGCGCCAATCGGTGCTGCCTGTAAATAGAACAACACCAAAATGTATGAACCCATGGGGGGAGGTTAGTGCTAGCGCTCCCCTGGTTTAGACATATGTAATAACAAGGACTGATGCACTGACCTGTGAGATCTTCTACAGGAGGCAGAGGGGAGCGCCTAATGAGTGCTCCAAGAATCCATCCATGCCACGGCACTGCCGGAGTGTGTGTGTGTGTGTGTCTGTGTGTGTATCTGTGAGGCCAGATCCACAGGATTCCAAGTGCCCCTGTCTACAAAATATAAAGCAATGCACATTGCCCTTACTGCCACAAACTCTAGAAAAATGTCCACTTACAATAAGGGGAATGGGAGACCCTCTAGTTTTCACCCTCGCTTACCCAAACTGTGAGCTGCGCCAGCCTGCTTCAATCCACGGTTGAAACAGTTTCCTGATGGGCACAGTTTGGTCGGTTTTCATGGTATCATTTTATTTGTATGTTTGCTCTCTGTTTTTATATTTTGGGGAGCTCAATTGGTCTCATGGGATTTTAGCTACTTAACCAGTTTCCCGTCAATGGTAACAGACAGGTGTCTTTCTTTCACAGAATAATGTATCAATCAATTATTGGGCTCAGTCACAGCCCTAACAGAAGCAGGGACATCCACAGCAGTAACAAGTATAGTAGAATGGGACGAGGTAGTCCAGATGAAAAAAAGACTAATAAGAGCTGAGTTACATGGTTCCATCATGATGGAATATTTAAGACACAACACTCTTCCTTAAGGACTCATTGTCCGTAATGAGCCACGCCTATTTCTGGATAACATGAAATTTTGCACGAGTTGGAGCTATGTGATCAATAAATTAGGACTTGACTGGCTAGTGTTAATTATAGACACAGGCAGAGAGGCGGTGAAAGAAATAATTACAGAGTTGAGGTAAAAACATGGTCCCAATGGAGATCTTTAAAGACCTGCTTAATTAAATGGGTAAGGTGATTGAGGAGTTTAAAGAGTTTACCACCCAAGACTGTATCAAAAGAATGAAGGAAGATCTTAGTAAATTTAGACATGGGTCAGCTTTTGCTTACTATGAGGAAAACTACAATATGGAGCCGCAGATGAGAGGGAACACATCCATCAATAGAGGAGTAAGATTTACAGGTACATAGTGTAGCTCAAGTAGCAATGAAAATACAGACTCTTCAGCTGATGATCCAATGGGGACCGCAGGACAGAATATGGGAAACAACACAGAAAGACAGAGAAAAGACATTCTAACGGGTCATCTCTCTGCTGAACCTTTTCCAGACGGGGGCAGTTCCAGGGACAGAGGATGTCGACAAGGCCAACAATGACAACCTCAAAAGACACAAGTGACGAGGAGTGGGCTACGGTCATAGTAAACCTTTCAACACATACATCCTCACTTTGGATGAAGCCACGGTGTTGCAGAAAAGGTTAGGCTAAGCGACCACCAATGTACACAAGCCTTTCAATTTTCGCATTGACTTCCAACAGTTCATGTGTAAATTAAGGTTAAAAAATGTTTTTGCCGATTGTACCTATGATCCACCAGAGAATCTCACAGGTTTTTGCATAGCTTATACGTTTAGTCCCCCACTGTCGTCCATGTCAGCAGAGTTCAAGGTTTTTGAGAAGAGAGTTATTAAGGATATCTCTGCTCTCGAACGTAATCACACAAGTAAATTTCACAATATAAGCAATAGTGATAAGATGACACTGAAAAACCTTAGCAACAATGGGCAAATTATTATTAAACTAGCTGACAAGGGGGGAGCCATAGCCATAAAGAACACATGATATTACATTGAGGAATGTCTCGAACATCTCAATAATTTGTCAAATTATACCATTCTTATTTGGGATCCTATGGAAGAGCTTCAAGAACGGATCAAGCAAGAAGGTGGCATCATCTCCATACAAGAAGCACAGTTTCTTACTCCCAATAAAGTTCAGACTCGCATCTTCTACACAGTCCTCAAAATCCAAAAGGGTAGAGTGCCACCCCCCTGCCCATCCCATCATATCTGGGAACGGGTCCATTTTGAAACCCTTGTCCCAATATGGGGATTTTCTCAAGCAAAAAATACCCACCATGAGATATTTTAGCAAGGACACCACACACGCCATCTCCCTGATAGATTTTAACAATTTTTATTGAGTTTATTACAACAACCAACACAAACCAAACTTACAGTGCTCATGACAATGTTAATTCACATCTTTTTATCTCGTCCACTGAGCCCTCCCCGTCCCACCCCCCAACCCCCACAAGCCTACTTCCCTTCTCGTTCCATTTCTTCATCATGTCTTGGGAATTCTACATCGATTACTCCCGGTGAGTCCTGGTCACCAGCCCCATCATGTGTGGGCCCAAATAATTCTGCAATTAGTTGTTTCCAGGCCATAAAGGTTCCTGCTTCTTCCCCCCCAACATTACTCGCCTCTTGCCATACTGCTGTTTCCGCCTCTGTCCATTTTTGCAGATCCTTCCACCATGTTTCTTCCTTGGTCTATGACATGCTTTCCATCCCATTGCAATTTTCCTCTTTGCTAGTACATACACCAGGTCTTTCAGCTTGCTGACATGCTTTAGCTTACGTGGTCTAGGGAACTCTCCCAATAGGCTGCCCATACTGTCTACCTCAATTTTTATCCCTTTATCCTCCATCCTCTGTGCTACTTCTCCCCAAAAGCGTTCTATTATTGGGCATGACCAAAACATATGTACCATTCCAGCATTTTCTTCGTTACATTTGGGGCACGATTATCGCCCTGCATTTTTTAATTTGGCTATCCTTTGCGGCGTCATATACGCCCTCTGGGTGATATATAATTGTATCTGTTGTAGTCTAGCCTTTCTCTACACCTTTTTGTGATATCCCTGGGCACGCTCCCATACCCCTCACTCATTGGGGCCCCTACTTCTTCCTCCCAGTCTTGTCTAAGTTGCACCACCTCCTTTCCCACTTTGGTCATCATCAGCTCATATATTCTTGATATTTCGTGACCCCCCTCTGCTATGTCATATATTGTGGCCATGGCAGCATCCGGTTCTCTCGATAATATTTCTTCCGGCCATGTCTCTCTGATCCCCTGCACCACTCTATGATACGTAATATACTGTCCCACATGTACCCCCGTTTCTTCCACCAACCCCTCAAAATCCCTTATATTCCCTTCCTGCCATATATCCCCCAAAGTCGCTATCCCCGCAATCTCCCAATGCTTCCTAATCATTAATCTTAGTTGGTTTTCTTCCCTCACCAGAGCTACCAATGGCACCTGCGGGGAACAAGGATAAGGGACATCCACTATCTTACACGCTCTCCACCATATTTCCCACCCCAGTACCATCATCCTCTGGCGCCCCTCCATATCCGCTTTAGACAACCATATCATCTCTTTAAGGAAGAATGGGGCACAATCCTGCTGGAACAACCTGGCTTCTGAGTTCGGCTCCTCAGAAAGCCATTTAGCTACGTACTGAAGTTGGCTTGCTATGTAATAAATCTCATAATTTGGTAATTTAATGCCTCCTTTCTCATATGCATTTTGCAGCTTCCAAAGGGCCATCCTATTTCTTGTCCCTTGCCAAAGGAATTCCCTGCAAATACTGCTCAACCTAGCAAGGAATCGCTTGGGTATCAAGTAAGGGATGTTCCCAAAGTAATGCAACAGTCTCGGTAGGACCACCATTTTAAGCATTGCCCCTCTGCCCATCATCGCCAAGGGAAGTTTCACCCAAAATCTCATATTATTTTCTATGTTCCGTACAGTTTTCTCTGTTATGTTTGTGCTCTGCTTCCACCGTGTGGTATATATCTATTTCGAGATATCGAAACGTGCTGACCTCCCGTGGTATCTGGAGAATCGGTATCTGCTCTAATGGGATCCCTCTATACCTCCCCAATGGGAACACGCAGGACTTTTAGGGTTCACTGCTATGCCTGAGAGCCCTGAAAATCGGTCCAGCACTTCGAGGACATACTGTAGGTTTTCTTCTGGGTAGCGCAGATACAGCAACATGTCATCAGCATACAGGGAGATTAAATGCGGTTCTCCTCTAATGACGATGCCTTTTGTGTCATATTGCTGTCTCAGATATATCGCCAAAGGCTTCAAGACCAGGATATACGACATAAGGGACCATGGGCATCCCTGCCTGGTGCCTCTGCTAAGCTGCCATCTCTCTGATATAACTGCTCCTGTCTTCACCCTGGCCAGCAGTTCACTAGCCATTTCGCCTGTCTCTTCATTCGCATATTCAATGACTCGGTGGAGCCGCCTGAAATTGTTGGATATGTTCCTGTTGGGGACATAACCAGTTTGGTCGGGATGTATTAATTTAGTAACGACTCTCTTCATTCTATTTGCCAGGACCGCTGTCAGTATTTTGCTGTCCTGGTTCAACATTGACAAGGGTCTGTAGAAGCCACACTCGCCTCCAGGCTTATTGGGCTTGGGGAGCGGTATAATTATCGCTTCTTTCAAGGACTCTAGTAGTTTCCCGACTTCGTATGCTTCATTGAGCATGTCCAAGAGTGGTGGGAGTACTTCATTTTTGTACATCTTAAAAAATTCACTGGGGAGTCCATCTGTCCCCAAGGTCTTACTGGTGGGTAACTGCCTCAATACCTCTTCCAGTTCCTCTAGAGTAATCGGTGCATCTAACTCGTCTCGTTCTTCAGCACTAATCTGTGGCAATCCTATATCCTCTTAAACTTCCATTATTTCCTTATCACTTTTCTCCACATCCCTATACAGGGTGTGGTAATAGTTTACAAATTCTTTATTCACTTCCTCCTGAGTGTCTGCTATGCTCCCATTTTCCTTCACTATCGTCATGATTACTGGTCTGGGAGTCTCACTCTTGTACAACCATGCCAGCACTCTCCCTGGTTTATCTCCCCCTGCATGCTGTCTCTCTATGTACTTTTTATAATTTAGATTGCACAACCTTTCCCAATATCCCGCACATTTCTGCTGCAACCTGAGTATTACTTCATTGTCATCGTTGGTGCTACCTCCCCTTTTCAATGCCTCCTCCAGCTCCCTTTCTGCATCTTGCAGGTCCGCTACGATTCCTCCTGGTAGCCCTTTGGACTTGGCTATTGCTATCCCCCTCATCACTACCTTAAAGGCCTCCCAGAGAACACCCGCTGACTCCACACTACCTGTATTGGTCTCAAAATAGCTTATTATTTCCTCTCATGTCCTCCCTGAAAACTTGGTCCTTCAGCGCTTCCGCCCGAAGGCGCCACGTCGGTATTTTTCGCCCTTGGAGGTCGATACTGCCATGTCAGTATCCGCGGCGAGTGGTCTGATAGGACTCTCGGCTTATATTCTATGTGTACTATTTCGGTCATTAGCTCATGCGTAACAAAAACATAGTCCAATCTAGTGTGCAGATTCTGGGGGGCTGAATAATGCGAGTACTGTCGATCTTGCGGATAGCGTATTCTCCATGCGTCCTCCAGCCCAAAGTCTATTATCAAGGACTGCAGTATCCTGGCTGCTGGGGTCCGTCTATCTATTTTGGAGTCTGATCTGTCTATCTTTGGGTCTATTACGCAATTAAAATCTCCTCCCCAGATCACTGCCTCTCCCAGGCTTGCGCTGAGTTTACTATCGAGGGGTTCTAAAGTACACCGCCGTATCCTGATTCGGGGCATAGGTATTTATCACACATATCTCCTTGTTTTACACCAACCCCTTTAATATTACCATCCTCCCATCTGCCTCCGCTATAGAGTGCAGTAGCTGAAACGGCACATGCGGTGCCACCTAGATAAGCACCCCTCTAGCATACGCCGAATATGTCGCCCCCACGACAGTCCCTCCCCACTTCTTCTTGATCACCTCCAATTTTTCCTTCGTCAGGTGAGTCTCCTGCAACAAGGCTATGTCTATTTTCTGCCTGCGCAAATACATCATAACCTTGTTTCGAGGGGATTGGGTCCTCCGACGTATTCCATATCTATGACATGTAATCACCACAGCTGTGCTGCTTCGGAAACTTTTTTCGGCGTCTGCGTCCTGCGTCGATGACGTCGATGCGCCGTCGTCGAGGACCTCCTTCGACGTCCGACGTCATCCGATGTGATAAGTAGGACGCACGACGCCCGTAGCCTCGGTTCCGTTTTTTCCGCGAACGTGTTGCTTCGTGAATCTCGGTTAACGCCTCGACTCTTTGGAGTTCTGTTCTTCTTGGTTCTTCGAACCTGTTCGTTTTGTGAAAATCCTTCGTGTGAAGATGTCTTCTACTTCGTCTTCGACCCCGCGTCCGGGTTTCAAGAAGTGCGGGGAGTGTGGGTCCAAGATGTCGGTGACGGACTCGCACGACGCCTGCCTCTGGTGCCTCGGGGAGGCCCACGACACGGATGACTGTATCGACTGCCAGTCGCTCACGTCCAAAGCCTTACGCGAACGTAAGAAGTTGTTGTCGGTAGGTCGGGTGTCCAAGCCCCGGAAGTCGAAGTCTGCGGGGCTTTCGACGGATGATTCGAGGGGTGACTCTCCGCGTCATCGTCGGAAGTCTCGTGGGTCTCCTTCTAGGAGTCGGTCTCGCCACCCCTCAGCCTCTTTGAGGCATTCTCGGAAGCGCCGACACCGGTCGTCTTCCAGGTCCTCTTCGGAGGACTCTGCCCGGCATGTTGCTTACCCCACCAGCCGTGCGACACCGGAGGAATGGGCTTCCTTCGGGAAGAAAATGCTGGCGATTCTGGAGTCGCAGGGTACTAAGCCGTCCGCGCCCCCGAGTGGGGTAGGTCGTGAGAGGTCGAGAGACACCGCTTGCAAGAGTGGTCGGCACGAGTCACGGGAGAGGTCCCGTTCGGACAAGGAGACTCGTTCTCAACGTACCCGTTCCAGGTCCCGGTCCTCAACGCGTTCGAGACCGTGTGCACCTGTGAGGTCTTCGAGGAAGACATCGACGTCTGAGGCGTCGAGGGCGTCGACAGGCTTTCTCGAGGCTCTGGCTCCGAGGAATTCGTCGAAGCCGTCGACGCTCTGGTCGTCGAGGGACACGCTCGGGGCTCCGGCTTCGAGGGCTGTGTCGACGCCGCCGATGCTGGCGGCGCTGCATCTGACGTCGACGCCGATTTCGTCGACGCCGATCCTCTCGACGCCTATGCCTGTTCTCTCGACGTCGGCGCCGATTCGCTCGACGCCATCGACGCCTTTCGTGTCGGAGGTACCCCGTGGCACGGGGGAACCCTCTAGGAAGGCTCTGGTTAAGAGCAAGCACTCTCGGGTGCCTTCTTTTCGCCACCTGGAATATATTTCAGAGGCGGATGAGGATTCTGATGGCCTGGTTCCTAGTCAGGTTCCAGATGAAATTGTCTCGGGCCATAGTCGGTTTGACGATTTGAGGCAGTCACTGCATGATGCCAGTGGACTGGACACCTCTCCGGAGGTGGAGTTTTGTAGGCCTGAGCCTGGCTCTCATGCCGATTCCTCGTACCGGCGCCTTATGGCTAGGGTTTCTGAGTACTTGGGATGGTCTGCTCCCCCAGGGGAGTTTGTGCAGGATGATCTGACGGACATCCTTGATGTTGGTCCCCCAACTGACCCGGTACTGCCGTTCCATATGGCTTTACAGAGAAGGGTGGCGGCGGCTTGGACTGCTCCGGAGAGTCTCCCGGCGGTGGGCAGATCCTTGTCGCGAAAATACCGTCCAGCCAGTAGCGACCCCTGCTACTTGACCAGGCACCCCACTCCGGAGAGTTTGGTGGTGCAGGCGGCCGCGGCCATGGCCCCGGCAAAGCAGGCGTCGTACCCTACCATCCCTCCTGATAGGGACGACAAACGTTTTGATGGCTGGGCGAAGAAAGTGTTTTCTTCTGGTGGTATGGTGCTTCAGGCGGCCAACTCCATTTGTGCCTTGTCTCGTTTCACACACACTCTGTGGAACTGTGTTGCGTTGGCGGCTGAAAATATTCCCGAAGGGGACGAACAGGATGGTTTCCTTGCTATGGTCCAGGATGGTAAGGATGCCATGTGTGAGTCCGTTCAGTCGGGTTTGGACTTAGCTGAATGCGTCAGTAGGTCCATGGTGGCGAGCACCATGATACGCAGGTTTGCGTGGTTGCGGAAGTCGGGGTTTGCTCGTGATGTGCAGTCCCGGCTCCTCAACATGCCCTTTGACGGTGAACACCTTTTTGTCAGCAAGGCTGACGAGAGCCTTGAGAGGTTGCAGACCTCAAAAGCTGCAGCGAAGTCGTTGGGCGCTGCAGTTCGCCAACCTCCGCCTTTTCGTCCTAGGAGACAGCAGTGGAGGGGTGGTTCCTTTCGCTATTACTCGTCCTTCAGTAAAGCGAGAGGAGCTGGCAGTCAAAGAGGCCAACGCAGGGGTACCAGAGGTGGACGACAGGGTACCCGTGGTGCCAAGGCCGATTGGGCAGTTGCCTCTTTGCCCTCAGGTAACGCCGCAGCCGCTCCCACTCAGTCATGAGGCCGTGTCCCATGGTTCGCCGGTTGGGGGAAGGCTGGCGCAGCATCTTGTAGAGTGGCATGCCATTACTTCAGATGTGTGGGTTCTGGAGATCATAACCCACGGCTACTGTCTTCCCTTTCGGCACAGGCCTCGCGACAATCCACCGGGGAACCTCTCTTTGCAGAGTCCGGATCCGCTCCTTGCGCAGGAAATTCAAGCCCTGCTGGAGAAAGGCGCCATAGAACTGGTGCCTGTAGCGGAGAGGAACAAGGGATGGTATTCCCCTTATTTTTTGATTTCGAAGAAAGACGGGGGATTGAGACCCATCATGGACTTGCGCGGTTTGAACAAACTCCTCAGGAAGGACAAGTTCAAGATGGTTACTCTCTCTCAAGTCCTCCAGGCCCTTCAGCTTCAGGACTGGTTGGTGTCACTCGACCTCAAGGATGCTTACTTCCATGTGCCGATCCATCCCAAGCACAAGAAGTACCTGAGGTTCGCGGTTGGCGACTCGCACTTCAGTTTCGGGTCCTGCCGTTTGGATTGACCTCCGCCCCGAGGGTTTTCACCAAGCTCATGGTGGTGGTGGCAGCGCATCTCAGGCAAGGGGGGATTCACGTCTACCCCTACCTGGACGATTGGTTGATCAGGGGGAGCTCTCCCGAGCAAGTCCTGGATCATCTGTCCGTCACCTGCCACTCCCTTCACAGGCTGGGCTTCTCCCTCAATTTAAAGAAGTCCCATTTGACGCCAACACAGCAGCTCCAGTACATCGGAGGTGTGCTCGACACTTCCCTGGGGCAGTGTTTTCCTCCCCAGGTGAGGGCTCTTCACATTCAGCAGATGGTGCACAAGTTTCAGCATGCCCAGACGCTCCCAGCGTTCGAGTTCTTGAGGTTGCTCGGCCTCATGGCATCCTGCATTCTTCTGGTGCCAGAGGCTCGCCTGCGGATGAGATCTTTGCAGTGGGCACTCAAGATGCAATGGTCGCAGTCCTCCGGCAGGATGTCGGACCCGGTTCAGGTGCCGCCCTCGGTCGCCCGGGACCTTCTGTGGTGGGCCGTCGAAGGCAACTTGATGAAGGGGGCTCCATTTTGGCTTCCCTGACCGGAGGTGACGATCGTGACGGATGCATCCCTCATGGGATGGGGAGCTCATGCCAACGGGCTGACAGTCAGCGGTCGTTGGTCTCCGTCGGAGTCCAGACTCCATATCAATCTGTTGGAGCTGAGGGCCGTCAGGCTAGCCCTGAAGGCTTTTCTGCCGACTGTGCGAGGAAAGAGTGTCCTGATCCTGACGGACAACACAGTGGCCATGCACTACCTCAACAAAAAGGGGGGGGGGGCAGGGTCACTTCCTCTGTGCAGGGAGGCGATTCAGCTCGAGTTCTGGGCCATCCAGCAGGAAGTTTCGATCTCGGCAGTTCATCTGGCCGGAGACGAAAACGTGACGGCGGACGCTCTGAGCAGGCAGAGCGCGATCTCTCAGGAGTGGGAGTTGGCTCAGGAGATTCTCCTGGAGATCTTCGCCCTTTGGGGGACCCCTCAAGTGGATCTCTTCGCCTCCAGTGTCAACCGGAAGTGCGAAAGGTTTTGCTCGCGGGAATTTCCTCCAAAAGGAGCCTTAGGAGACGCGTTTGTGGTGGAGTGGTCATTCCCGCTGCTGTACGCGTTTCCTCCAGTCCCCGTCATCCCGCAAGTGCTGCGGAGGTTACGGAAGTTCGGTTCCCGGATGATCCTCATTGCTCCGGCGTGGGCTCGGAGGACGTGGTACCCGGACCTTCTCGACTTGTCCATCTGCCCTCCACGTCTTCCCTACCGAGACGATCTTCTCTCACGGGAGGGGAGTCAGGTTCTCCATCCAGAGGTCAGATCCCTCAACCTTCACGCTTGGCTTCTGAAAGGTTGAGGTATAAGGATTGGGACCTCCCTGAAGCCGTGATGGAGGTGTTGCTTTCGGCCCGAAGGCCAGCAACAAAGTCTCTGTACCGTTGCCGTTGGCGTAAGTTCTGCGACTGGTGCAGAGTTCAGAATGTGGATCCTTTTGCATGTGACATCCCCATGGTTCTGTCCTTTTTACTTTCTTTGGCCCACAGGGGCTTGCAAGTGGGTACCATTAAAGGTTACCTGGCGGCGCTGTCCATCTTTAAGCGCTCGTCTGAAGAGTGTTCTTACTTTAAAATCCCTTTAATTTCACAGTTTCTGAAAGGGCTCACTGCTGTGTTCCCTCCGTCACCTTTCCTGGTGCCCGGTTGGGATTTAAACCTTGTTCTTAAGTTTCTTATGGGTGCTCCGTTTGAGCCTTTACATTCTTGCCCTTTGAGGCTGTTAACTCTGAAAACTGTGTTTTTAGTTGCGGTTATTTCCGCTCGCAGAGTGAGTGAGTTACAGGCACTTTCAGTTAAGCCACCCTTCACTGTATTTCACAAGGACAGGGTTGTCCTTAGAGTTCGTCCTTCTTTTCTTCCGAAGGTGGTGACGGAATTTCATTTGGCCCAGAAGGTTGTTCTTCCAGCATTCTATCCTCCTCCGCATCCTGGTAAGGAAGAGGAGAGGCTCCATAGGCTTGATCCTAGGAGAGCTTTAAGCTTTTATGTTTCACGCATGTCCCGGGTCAGAGTGGACGATCAACTCTTTATTGGTTACGCTGGAAAGCGTTTGGGGCAAGCTGTGACGAAACAGACTGTCTCGCTGGATTATTTTTGCCATCTCGGAGTGTTACCGCTTGGCGGGTAAGGACCCACTGGCTGGCTTGCGGGCCCATTCTACCAGGGGTGTGGCTGCATCTACTGCCCTGCAGAGGGGTGTTCCTATTCGCAACATCTGTGATGCAGCCACCTGGGCTTCAGTACATACATTTGTATGTCACCATTCCCTCGATTCCATCCGAGGACAGGATCTGGCCTTTGGCAAGGCGGTCCTTTGCTCTGCTATTTGATTGGCTATTCTAAATTTTGATTCTAAATTCTTTCCCCCCTCCTTGCTCTGGTACTGCTTTGGGAGTCTGTCATAGATATGGAATACGTCGGAGGACCCAATCCCCTCGAAGAACAAGTTACTTTCTTACCTGGTAACGTTCTTTCGATGGGATGGTCCAACGACGTATTCCATATCGCTCCCGCCCTGCCTTCCCCGCTGCAGAATTTCTTTTGCGATTGCAGCTTACGTTCCGCAAGGCTTTGTGTCTGACTGGCAGTTGACTAATGTCACACGTTCTGGGGGAAAAAACTACAACTGAGGCTAGGGGC
Organism: Ambystoma mexicanum; assembly: GCF_040938575.1. NCBI lineage: Eukaryota > Metazoa > Chordata > Amphibia > Caudata > Ambystomatidae > Ambystoma > Ambystoma mexicanum. Next base: position 549,959,190 of record NC_090932.1, read on the forward strand.
GTCTTGCGTCCTACTTATCACATCGGATGACGTCGGAGGAGGTCCTCGACGACGGCGCATCGACGCAGGACGCAGACGCCGAAAAGTTTCCGAAGCAGCACAGCTGTGGTGATTACATGTCATAGATATGAAATACGTCGTCGAACCATCCCATCGAAAGAACGTTACCAGGTAAGAAAGTAACTTGTTCTTCTCTTTAGATAACTATTGAGCCCTCTCACATTCCAGGTGGCTACTTTGAGGTCTACCATAGCGTGTCCGGGTCTCCCCCCTCCCTCCCCAGGTGCCCACCAGTTCCATCAGGTATTCTTTTTTCCCTTTTTTTGTGTAGGCTTGTTCCCAATACAAACTTCTGCAAACTACTAACTCTACCCCAACGGCCCACCCTCTCCCGCCTCCCTTCCCTCCCCGCCCCATCACTCTCCCCAACTTTCCCAAAACTTCCCCTCTCACTCCATCCCTCCCTAGCCCCAACTTCCCCAACTGTTGCCCAGCTCCATCCCTGGATCTCAGGCACCCCCGCATCTAGCCCTTTCTGGCAGTTGCCTTACTTGCGGCTCAGCAGGGAGATATCGCCCTAGTGGCGGTCCTCCTAATCTAACTCTAGGAGGTAGACTGTCTCCGTCCCTTTGCTCCCACTTCAAAAATCAAGCTCATTGCACCTTTCACTCTGCTTCTGTTGCTACACATTCTATATTCCATTCCAACATATTCAAATGTCTCATAGTGCAGCAACCCCCCGCCCCACGTCTTATTCTCAATATGCATGGCTGTCAGATCACTTATCGTTACTTCCGGGACCTTGCTCCTCGCCCTGCACCGGACAGCCATGTGCGTCTAGCCACGTCGCTGCATCCTCTGGGGTGTCAAAGTGCGCTTTGTCTTTGTAAAAAATCTTGAGTTTAGCGGGGTACAGCAGCATATATTTCAATCCGGCTGTGCGCAGTCTCCTCTTAATAGCCACATAGCTGTAGCATTGTCATTGGACTAGCATGGTGTAATCAGGATATGCAGTGATGGTCGCAGATGCTCTTTTTATCGTCCCTCCTTTCCTGAAGAACTCAAAGATCTTTTCCTTGTCTCTATAATTCAGGATCTTCGCTATGATTGCTCTCGGAGGGGTTCCAGGTTGCGGTTTTCTCATCAAAGCCCTGTGCGCGCATTCAACCGCAAATCCTTGGGAGAGCTTGTTTGCACCGATCTCCTACAGGATCATGTTTTCCACATAGTTTGTGGGGTCTTGGCCCTCTTCCCCTTCCGGCGGGCCAACCACGCGTATATTATTGCGTCATGCTCTTCCTTCCGCCTCCTCTGCTCGATTCTCCAGGTTGGCTACCTGCTGCTTCAATATGTGGACTGCCTTGGAATTGTCTTTGCTGGTGTTTGTGTTGATGTTCACAGCGCTCTCCAGGCCACTGGTTCTTTCTGCCAGCGTCCTTACATCTTGCTTTAGTAAGTTGACCTCCACTCCCACTGCATCTATTTTCGTTTCCAGCGCAGTCCTTAATTCTGCCATCGTCGCTCCCCCCCCCCCCCCCCCCCCCCCCAAGGCTTTCAGTTCCGTTATGGCTGCCATTATCGCGTGATTGTCGCTCGGCGTTGCCGCTCCAGTGGATGCAATAGTGCCACTTTGCGCTGGGGCGTTGGGCGACTGCTGTGATTTAGCGAAAATATCCATTGTGGGCTGTTTGCATTTAGCCTTACCCACTCTCGCGGACATTTCTGTTCACTTATTTACTTCAGGTCTGGCGCACAGGCCGTGTTCCAATCTGTATTCCTCCACTGTTTCCCACCTGTCTTCAGGTCTTACACGGTGTGTCCCCCCCCCTTCTGTAATCCCATGAACTGCCCAAGGTCCCAGTGTTATCACCACCAGCTTGCGGATCACTTCCCAACTCTTGTTGCCGCATTGTTTCCTGATGCGGGCTTCCCTGCCTCCTGCCACAGTGGTTGGGTCAATCTGCAGAGGATTAACTTAAGACCGTTCACATCTGTGCTTCACTTTCTGGCACCTTGGCGTTCATGTGTTGTGGCTCGTAGCAGTGCCCACACACTGCCTCAGCCAACCCACAGTCCCGTGTCCACACCACTTGAGCAATGCGCTTTCACTGTTGCACAGTCACCAACTAATTCTAGTATATTCCTACCTCAGGCATGTTACACAGCTGTCCCGCTTCCAGTAAGCTGCCTCCTTTGCGAGGTGACTATGCAGCGCGCATCTGTTTTACCTCCGGGCCCCTGGTGCATGTGTCCAGGGGGGCTCCGGAATGCGTGGTGTAGTTCAAACCCTCGCTTGTGCCAGGATTGGGCCTGCTGACATCAGCGGGGTGCTTTCTCTTAATCGCCTTATTCCAGGAGCTCCAGCGCTTCTCACACATGTGTTCACACTGAATGTTCATCCGCGGCAAGTATTATGAGCACTGTGGAGGGCGTTCAAGCCACGCAGGGCCAGTCAATCCTCTCCTACGTACAATCTTTTTGGGGGACGTGCCCCGCCGTGTAAGCGGGATTTCCCAGCGCAGTGACCAGCCCTCTGTCATGCTCCGTTGTTTCTGCCTTGGTTTGGGCCGATCCTCCACTCGCGCGCCCCTCCCCCACCGCACTCTTGCGATCTGCCGTGCCGTATTATTTCCTCATTACGGCATGCCTGTGTCCTTGTCAGCTGCTTTAATCAGCTGTCCAGGCGCTTGAAATTAGTATGGGAGAGAGCCGCTGACCACAGACCACGCTTGTTGTGAGGTTGAGTCCGCTGGCACCCGCGAGACTCTCCTCTTTGTTCCCGGCCGTCTGGGCGCGCACCCTCGAGATCCTCCTCTTCTTCCCCGGCAGTCCGGGCGCTCCTGCACCTCGCTCTCCTAGTGTATGCGCTGGCCGTCCATCACCTCGGTTGCCCGCATCTCTCAGCTGCAGCGCCTGTTACATTTGTTGCGATGCAGGCTCTTGAAGTTTCTTTTGTTCATACTCTCCCGCCATTTTGCCATTAGCCTGTCCTTCCCCGTCAGAAGTTACTATGTTGCATAACTTCATTTTCTGACCTCCGCTCTTCATGCAAGGTGATGCATTCAGCTCCGCTCCCTTTCCCATTGATCCTTGTTCACTTTTTTTTCAAAATCGCTGGCTTGTGTGTGTGCGAATTCACGGATCAATTGTCGGATCCGGGAGCTCCAAAGAAGAGCAGCCTATTCCATGGCTGCCAAGCCACGCCCCCCCCCACCATCTCCCTGATAGAAGGGTTTCCCTTTGATTCCACCCAACACACTCTTATATGTATGGACATAGAGGCACTCTACACTAATGTTGTCCAGCAAAGGATTTAGGAAAAAATATCGGAACACTTGAAAAAAGAGTTTCATGAGCTAGAAGCAGCCTACAGCAAGTTCATTTGGTAGAGTACACAGATGACCCTTAGAGAAAACGTTTTCCAGTTTCGGGATACTCTATATCATCAAAAGGAAGGTCAGGCCATGGGCTCTACGGTGGCCCCCAATTTGGCCAATTCATACGTTAACCATTTTGCGGAAACATATATTTACCCCATTGATCATTCATTTCATCGTCACATTAAACTGTGGAACCGGTTTATTGACAACGTTGTGATCTGGGACAGGCCAGAGGAAAAAATTGCAGAGTTTATAACATGACTTAACGGTCGGGACCCCCAATAGTATTTTTACCCATGTTACTAGTTCTTGTGAAATATCATTCACCATCATGGGGTCTAACACGGATTCACGTGCTCTTGAATATTCCCCATCGTCACGCTGGGAATCCTCGGTAAAAGAAAAACAGTTTCATTTTCACTTACAAAGTGTATTTCTCCTTTAAACCAATCACTGTCCTCTGGGTCATACTGCCCCCATCAAATGACAGTCCTCTCCCTAAGCCCCTCCTCTGGCAGCCATCTTTAGATTTTTACTGCACGCTTCAGTGTTGGGAGTCCTCAAGTTTGCTTTGCGAGCTACTTTTTTGTGTGTGTGTTTTCAACGGAAAAAGGTTCCATTTGTGTTCCGAAAGAGCCTGTGTGCTCTCTTCTCCACCTGCTGACAGCGGGGATCCGTTTTTGATGCATTTCAGCACCCCTCCAGGTCAAAGATCATCGAAGTTTCTAGAAGGCCATCAGGCCTACTTTGCGCCCTCTGACCATGACGGAGGAGAAGGAAGGAAGATCCCTCTCAAGTCCTGCACCAAGTGCAGGCTACAGAATGTGTTTGTTGAAGACAAGCACCTGCAATGCCTCTACTGCCTGCATCCAGACCACAAGGAAGGAGAATGCAAGATATGCCTCGGTTTCTCCGAGAAGACAACAAAGGATAGGCACAGTAGACTGGCGGTGTGGCTGAACGCCAAGGCCTCAGACCCGTGCTCCGAGCAAGGTCATGCCTTACCCAGGACCGACCGGTCCGATGAGCGGTCTTCTAATATCAGGGCTGATATTGAAAATAAGAGAGAGGGGCAAATTCCAGTAGCAGATTTAAGCGCAAACAGTCCTTCTATTACTGGCACTACTATTCCCCAATTTAGCTTTCCTGCAATATCGGTTACAGAACTGGGTACTATAGTCGAACGGTTAAAGGCCACTAAGTGTACGGGAGATCCTTGTTCGGCCACATAATTAAAACTTGCCCTCCTAGACGCGATCTGCACTTTTGTAAATGTATCTTTCTCTGAGGACTCTGTTCCCTAGACCTTAAGAAGGCTTGGATAGCCCTGATTCTAAATAAAATAAAGAACGGGCTCGCGGTTGACATACCACTTATAGTCCCATTACTAATACCCCATTCTTAATAAAGATTCTAGATCGGGTGTCTTATACCCAAATTACGGTGCACCTTAAAGGAATGGTTCGGTCAAAAATGTTTGTCCCTAGGGGTCGGCCATGTGTTTTTAAGCCTAAATCGCTCGATTTTAGAAAAATTTCCTATGGACCTTACCCGAGTTTTTGTCCATTAAATGCACGCAAAAACAGGCAGTAGGGCGCTCCCATTTTGTGATAATCCTATCACTTTCCGCATCGCCCTGGCTGACCTGCTTTTGCGGCACTAAATCATATCCCCCGCCCCTGAGCCTGACATTATCAAAACATTCATATTCCCTGTCTCTCTCAGTGACGTTACTGTGCTGCGTAGGCAAATGCGCCCAGTCGTCTTCTACGCAACTTCACACAGAACCCGGAAACCAACACAGATCAACTCGCAACACAGCGCGCCACAATTCGAAATATGAAACTGTACTTTCAAATCAAACAGCAACACGGTACATTTGGTAAAGTACATTTATTTAACATTAAATGTTTATAGAACATTCAGCAATTGGCATATTAAATCAGAATGTTATTTTTTTTCTTTTATCTGTATACGCAAATCCTGTTCCGTTTTATCGTGAGTCACGCGCTGTTCCTTTATGGTACACAGGGTGTTGGTTTTCGTTAAAAGAAGCACTTTGGTCGCACGGTGAACCGCAAGGCTGTTTCATCAACTAGGCACTAGGCCAGCGTAAAGGTTGATATGTTGCTTCTAGCCGCTAGTACCGCGTAAGGGCATATGGGCCCTTGGCAATCGTCCCATAAGATCGTCAAAGTGGTGCAGTTGTTTACGAAAACATAAAAATTATAATTAGTCTCGCCAGCCAATCTTTATTAATATTATTCATTTTATTTATTACGGCCAATCTGAAACTATTTGCTTTCAAGGATAGTGCAATGGAGTATGTTCGGCTCTAAAATCAATGCGAAAACTAACAAAATAAATCGAGGTTAACACACAATGAGAAACGACTGTTTACATGCGTGTGGAATGTGGACCTGCATGCCCATGTGCCCGGTACAAAGACGATCCCACAAACATTTTACTTGCTCTTCATTCATTCATCCATTCATTAATTCTTCATTCCGGTATAAAAGCGTCTAAAGAGTTACTTACATTATATTTGCAATTTCCATTGTGTCTCTGCGTAATGCAGTCCGTAAATCCCACTGTGCTCTTGACAACGATTTTTCGTATACTGAACTAACATGAAACTCGGTCTAGTTTCAGAATTTTCTGCCTTATCGTCTTTTACGTTATTGCACCCCTCCTTCAAATGAAGTCCTTTCGGCATGGCCCCTGTCTCTCAAGGTCCAAAAACAATAGAACCTTATACTGCCAGTGCGAGTTGTGGGCCTCTTCAGGCCGCCAGCTGAAAATCAAAGCCGCTGACCTTCACTCTGAATGAGCATACATTCTTACTTTGAAACATCCCGTGTAAAGCCATCTTTGAGAACTTGAATTTTCAAATCCATCTATGTACTAGGCCTCAATGTGCAAATGCGAACTGGCTTCTCTCCCATCTGCAACGGCTCGCTTGGCGCGTTCTGAGGCCCCCAATTTTGTCCTCGTTGTCCACGAGCTTTGCAGCCCTAGAGAACCATAACTATGGAGACATTGGGCCTCATTACGAGTCCGGCGGTAACCGAGGCGGTAAAACCGCCTGGGTACTGCCAGACTCGTATTACCATTCCGCCTTCGTGATACCCGCCATTACCGGGGCATTACAACCCCAGTTTTCCGGGAATCACGGAGGGCGAATGGTGTTAATCCCCATTCCCATTGAGTCCTATGGGACTCGATGGGAATGGGGATCATGGAAACACCGGCAGCATCTCGTAATGCTGCCGGTGTTTCCTCGTCCGCCTGCAGGCGGGCGGTGTTAAACCCGCCAGGTCAAACCTGGCGGGAACATCACCTCCCGCCTGCAGGGGTCGGACTCAGGCAGTCCGGAAACAACGGTGGCGGCGGGTTTACCGCCACCGTTATTTCCGGACCGCCTGGGTCGTAATGAGGCCCATTGACTTTTTGTGGGGAAGGTCAGGGAAAGTATAACGTACCCGAGGAGTTGAGTTGAAAGTGAGATTTATTGTTTGTTTGTTTTATTATTTGCAATACGCAAGCCTCCCCCCGGTTAACAGTGCTCAGCATTTACATGAGATTGCGAAACTTAGTTACAGCAACAAAAATATATACATACACATATTGACAAGGTCAGCGATATGAGGTGAATAGAGAGATAAGTCAAAGATGACACCCAGGTTGTTCGCCACCCAGGATGATGAAGGGAGGGGTTAGGGTTAGCATACTTTGTATGTACACTGTACAATAACATTTATTTACAAAAAGACAATCCTATTACAATTATTTAAACCGGGATTTGTACTTCACAACCAGCTCTCCTTTGGGTGGACATGGCACAGTGGCAATGTTTGGTGGCAATGCATCAGTGCTCTGCACAGAAACGTTCAAAATTCCATATCTGTGCTTCTCGAGTACAGCAACAATAAGGCTTTTGACAAAGACAAACTCCATTTCCTCATAGACTGGTTTGATCACCCATTGCTTACTTCTTTTAGAAAACACCTTAGTGTAGCGAGGCATCCTTACATTACCCGTAGTCCTAGATTGTTCACGGCAGAGATTCTTGTTATGGGCCAAGACCGCAAGTAGAGTCCAATGTTTCATGCCCTGTATGCTGAAATGCAAGCGCTTTGGCCTGTACTTTAGGCACATATTGTGGAACACCTCCAAACCTCCTGTGTGACAGAATTCTGTCAGTCCCCTCAAATCTCTTGATAGTTTTATCGAAAACAATCTTCTCAATGGCTTTGTGTGTCGGTGAAGATGGAATCAACCACTTCTTCTTCCTTGCCTCCTCTGGGGACAAAGGGCCATGTTCACATTGGTGGAAATGTAGGTTTTCTGACCAGCGGTGAACTTTGGTACAGTGGTGCATCAGTGGCTGCCATTTTTCAAGTAGTATTTCCACTGACCCTTCACAAGTTTTGGAGCTCCACCAAAGATGGTTGCTGATAGACTGGGACCACTGCTTTCCAAACCTTTTTTCTTCCCTGCAGCCGAAATTTTCTTATTGATTGATTTAGCAAGATGCCATACATCAAATTGATGTTTAATATGTGGGAACTGCTCTCTCATTGTCTTGGCAATTGAAACGTGTCTGTCCGTGGCTGAGGTCGATGTGCATTCCCCTCGATCGTAGATATTCCACTGATTTTATAAATCAGTTTCTCCATGGCCACTGAGGATGTACATTGTGTTACCTGCATGACCACCGAACTCACAATTGTCTAACTATCCATGTCCTGAAGGTGGTAGGTGCAGTACTTGGCAGAAAATCCAGGGCTGTCGCACTGTCCATCGCCGGCTAGCCTGAATCGTTTCCCTTTGAATGTACTTGCTAGAGACAATTGTTCAATTTTCCAAGCATCACTAATGGCCGGAAACAGATAATCCTGTTGGTATTTGTAGTACTGCGTTTTAGAAATGAAATGGAGTCCCACAAACTGAAAGAAAGACTAACTTTCTAAAACTGGAGCCACTAAAAAGTGATGCAGCTGCACACAGTAGATTGCCTGCTGGCAGTTTCCCCAGCATCGGTTGTGCAGACCATGAGAACGTATGATTTAATCTACAGGCGGCATGTATTGTGACGTTACTGCCTTGTTTTTGACGAGTCACATGAATCAATGGCTTCCCACATACTTTCCCTCAGACGGAATGCCCACATTTCAGCATACTTATAATATCCATCAAACAACTGTCGAATACTATGTATTTGCCCTCTTTCATTAGACTGTCATCCGGCATCACACTTGTTTCGGACTGCATCGTTGAGGACATATCAGCAGCATTGAAAGAAATATCGCCGATATCAGGTTCTGATGCGTCGGTGAATGCTGCTGCTGGTTCATTCTCTGTCATTTCAACATCTGTTACTTCAACATTGATGGGAGAACACAACAATGTCGACAACTTTTTTGGTGGCAATTTTTTGGCGGGTGTAGATTGTGTGAATTGATCTGCGACTACTTCCGAGCCATCCTCAATACATTCAGTATCATCTTCTTGTGGTGGTGCAGTCGCACTGTAGCAATGGTCCATTACAACTTTACTGGTTTCTCCGGACACATTCATTTCATGTTCTGGCCATTGGATATGAGCATCTCTAGTCTCAACACGCGGCGTCTGAATTAATAGTTCCTCCATAGTGTAAATGGTCTGGCAAGCAACATCTCTCATTCGCTTCACTGTCTGTGTATGTATAGTTCGTACACCCACGGGTAACTAGTGGACAGATTGGAAAAGGGATCTTCAGTTTAAACGCAAGATAAATTATAGTACAATTGACAGGAAAAAACATAAAATAGTCCCCAGCACAAAGAAAGTCTAAAGTTATGAACTGTTAGTAACTAACCTTATTTTTGTTTCTTTTCTTTGCAACTTTCTTGACTCAACCTTCAACATCTGCACGCTGTAGCTCCGATTCGTTTCCGCATCTCTTCCCTTCCTCTTGCGCTAGAACGACTATATTTTCTGTATCCGCATAGACAGCACGGAATGAGGCTCCATCGACTCCCTGAAACGTAGTACTTTCATTACTATGTATCACAATATTGATAACATAAAACACATGTGAGGACGAACACACAGGTACATCTCAATAGCTCAACATGAATTAAACATTGTGTAGAACAATCAAACGACAAGTATTCGAGCTCTGATGACCTAGTTCCATGGAACTGTCAGTATCCATACCTCTGGCTCTGCATGGACTGCCATGAATGATTGTATTGGAGAAGAGCAATCAGCAACTCCCTGGAACACAGTACTTGCGTTAGTATGGTTTTCAATATTGTAAACATAACACACACTTGGGGTCGACGGCACAGGTACATATAAAGAGATAACCACAAATGATGCATTGTCTAAAAGAATCAAGGAATATTTAAATATGATCAGATTTAATCGACCCTATTTCTCCGATTTCTTTACATCTGCATCATCTAAATGGGATCTTGTGATTGTAGTGGAAGCTCCATCGTCTCCCTGAAACACAGTACTTGCGTTAGTAGGGAAGAAAGTATAGCAAATGGAATCACGTTATATGATCACGCTCGATGGAGCTGTCAGTATCCATACCTCGTGCTGCTGAAGAATATCTATGGATGTTGTAAATGTGGTGCGCACTTCCGAAAGCTGTTGCGACGATTCGTATCCGCATGGTCCCGCTTCCACTTCCCCTGGAATTACTTGAATGTCAGGCTCTGCATCAAGTGCGTGGGTTGACGCTTCAACAACTGCCTGAAACATAGTATTTGCATTAGTAAGGATTACAATATTGAAAACACAACACACACTTGGGGTTGACCGCACAGGTACATATCAATGGCTAACCAAGAATGAAACATGGTGTAGAACAATCAAACGACAAGTGTTCCAGTCCTGATGATCATGGTCGATGGAGCTGTCAGTATCCATACCTCGTGCTGCTGAAGAACATCTAGGGCTGTTGTCAATGTGGTGGACGCTTCAGCATCTCCCTGAAAGACAGTACTTGCATTAGTATGGATAACACTAATTATAACTGAAAACAAACACCAGGGGACGACAACTAAGGTGTATATCAATTGGAAAGCACTAACCAAACAATTGGTAAAATAATCACACGATACATAAAAACTATTACTTGACATGCATGGGGGGCGTGGCTTGCACGCATGCCGTAAAGACAAGCTCCCGTGGAGCTCCGTCCGAGATCCTGCTACAAAGAACCACTAATGCTTGATTAGCCCTGCAACCCACGATTTGCCTGCATAATCCTGCAGGGGAACTACTCCTCATCACTCGACCCGACTCCTGAGCCGAATCGGAAAGGAGAAGACGGAAAACGCGGAGTCCAAAGTCGAGCCCCTCGGACCCGCAAGATGGCGCCGCCCGCTGCGAGCTGTGACTAACGCAGCAGCCGACTCGAGGCACCCCGTGGAGCCCACAGCAGATAACGCGCTCGTGCGCAGCGACCGATTGATCGGACCATCTGATCCCTGGCTCCACCTGGGCTCCGGCTGCCGAGGGAGCGGAACACCGTGAACGCCGGCGAACCCTGCGCATCGGACCTGGGGGAAGCCGCAGTTCCTGAAAGGCATGAGCGGACACAGACCAATCGAGCCCTGCAACGCGGAGAGGCCTGCAGCCCCGCGTACGTACTTCTTCGCAGCGGCGGAGGGGCTGGGCCACACAATCCCCGGCTTCGCCCAGGCCCCAAATTCAGGGATAGGCTGCGGGGGCTGGGAGTGAATCCCCCGTGGCTACAGAGCGGGGTGATAGCACGCAGCCCCCTGGACGCGCCTCAGCACAGCGGCTGATAGTCGGTCCTCTGATTCCTGCCTTCATCAGGACACCGGTCGCTGCGGGGTCGGGGGCTGGCCCCCCCGCGACTACAGCGAGAGCTAGCGCGTAGCACCTGCGCTACGAGGCACGAACGGAAACAGACGCCTGAAACTGCCTGAACGGTGAAGCGGAGGAGGAGGCAGCGGAGGCCTTGAGGGTGGCAAGCACACAATACCAGGTGAGGTGGCGGAATATAAGAGCGACCCCCCCGACGCATATTGGCCAACATCGTCCGGCCTGAGGGCGCGAACAATAGTCGATCCTGTACTGTCTCCTGCGCGGGGGGCCAGCCCGGATCTGCGTGGCCCCTGTCGCTCTTGGACTGGGAAGTGAAAGTAGAGACTGCCCCAAAAAGCACAAAAAAGCCCACGCGAGGAAGATTCCTGGAGTGGCGGGGGAGCTCCGGGAACCAGCCCACAACACTACAGCCCGGGGGGGAATAAAACATCATGGAGGCCGGGAACCCCAAGAAGCCCAACCCAGAGGTGGCGGGACAACTCCGACCCACCGGCAGCCCATCGACGGCACAGGTAGGGGCCAGAAGATACCTGAACATAGCCTACAGTCCCGGACCGGCCCACAGCACCTCCAAGACCGGGGCCCTCCAAACAACCCACGCCCATAGACCTTGGTACAAAGTTTGAAAACTGATCCTGGACACGTTCATTGCTAGATACAGCAGAGGAGCTGGGGTTGGATCCCTGGGACCAACGTTCCCCCGAAACCCGCTCGGAAACAAGAGAACGGGGGCCGAAGATAAACCCGCACCCTGCAGGGGACAGAACCCACAGATCTCAAAGTGGGGGATGTCTCCCCCCAGGCGCAAACCGAAACTGGTCACGATGGACTCTTTCACGACAGCCAGACCCCAAAGACAGTCACAACAACAAGATCGGGAATCCCCCGAAGAATTGCCCCAACAGGAGGAGGACCTCAAACACACGCAAGTCCTGCAAGCAATAGCTGCCCTCCGCACATCACTTGAAGGAAGGCTGGAAGAGGTGAAATCCGACATACAACTCATGCGCCAGGACGCCCGCAACCTAACTGAAAGAGTCGCGGTGGCAGAGACCGCCCTGCATAAAAATGTTGAGGACACCCGAGACCTAAAGATAACGGTTTGAGACTTGGAACAGAAGGTGGCAAGGCTGGAGGCCAGCTCTGAGGACGCTGAAGGTCGGGCTCGCCGTAATAACATTTGAATTCTGGGGGTCCCTGAAGACCTAGAAGGCCCAGACCCAACGGTCTTCATTGAAACGCTGCTGCAACAAGAAATAGGGGCGGGAAATCTCTCCCAGGGGTTCTCTGTGGAAAGGGCCCACAGGTCTCTTCAGAAACGTCCTCCACACGGATCTCACCCACGACCAATCATAGCCAAGATTCTAAACTTCAGGGACCGGGAAACTATACTACGGTACTCCAGAGAAGGGGGGGAGATAAAAAGGAATGACTCAAAAATAGTTTTATACCCGGACTATACCCCTGCAGTGCAACGAGCTAGAAACTCCTACATTCCAATAAAAGCCCGGCTAAGGAAGCTCAACCTGAAATACATGCTGCTCTATCCGTCACGTCTCAAGATACTATATAAAGGAAAGGCAACATTCCTAGAGACCCCAGCCGCAGCCAACATGTGGCTCGAACATAATAATCTGGCCGACGACAGGGAAGAACCACCGAACTCAGACCGAAGTTGACCACACACCTCCCAGTGAGCGCAAGAAACGGGCTGTCCCCTCGAAGTGGGAATTAAAAACGAACAGTAGGCAAACAAATCACTATGAAGTGCTACTGTAAAGTAAGCTACATCGGACGAGAGCTCGGAGGAAAATACGAGCGACAGTCAAGCAACCCACCCCACCAGAAAAGGTGTAAGCAGTTTGCTCACACACTACCTGATCCGGAAGGCCAGGAGTGGCCTGGAAGGCTCAGGAACCCTGGAGCACTGTAAGTTAAAAGCAACTGCTGGGGACAGTTTGAATAGTTTTGTTGAGTTTTCCCCATTCAACGCAATGGGAGTTACACAAGTTAAAAAATCTCCAACTAACAAAAAGCTTGAAGCCGTGACAGGAGGACAGGGGGGGAGAAGGCCAGGACAAGGTGAACGAGTAAAGGACACAAGCAGGGGCCGGGCAACGGCGATTGAAACCCAACCGCTCCGCTATGGCGTCTAAAGCAAATATAAAAATAATGACCTGGAATGTAAGGGGCCTGGGCTCTTACCTATGCCGGAATAGAATCAAGTCCTATCTGAACAGAAAGAAAGTGCAGATAGCACTGCTGCAAGAGACACACTGCACAGTGGTCTCCCTGGCGAAACTGGGAGAACACTGGGGAGGTCAGGGGGTTGGAACTTCGTACTCTAAATACGCAAGAGGGGTATACACTTGGATTCACCCACAACTCCCATTCCATCTAATCAAGTCCGAGACGGACCCAGAGGGTAGGTTTGTGATACTATGGGGCCGGTTAGAACAAGAAGAGATCTGCATAGTAAATTCTTACCTCCCCAACACCAACATTCCAACGCACCTAAACTCCATGTACGCCAAAATTGCGCCATACAGACACAGTATCCTTTTCTGAGGGGGAGACCTCAACTGTGTCCATGATCCGATACTTGATAGGTCCTTCCCGCACCCAAAAGGGCCCTCAGCGGCTACGACAGCCCTCTCCCTATTAACCGACAGGTTGCACCTGGCCGACACCTGGAGAGAGTGTCATCCTGACGCCAGGGGGTACTCATATTTCTCCTCCCCACATGATCTCCACACGAGACTAGACTATGTCTTCATAAGTAATGAGCATCTGTCACAAATAGAAGAGGCCCAACACCTAGGCAGAACCATTTCCGACCACTCGCCACTCCTAGTGGAATGGAATCACGCTGGTCCCAAACCTCCTATTCCAATGTGGAGAATGCTGATTGACGCCCTTGGTGACCCGGCATTCAGGGAAGAGCTACACGAATTATAGAAAGTTTCGTTGAGAGAAATATGGAAGTGTTGACCATTTAAGCACAATGTGGGACGCCCTAAAAGTAGTGACGAGAGGGGAAATCATAGCAAAGGCAGGGGGCATTAGGAAACAACTGAGGGGTGAACTTAACCACTGGGAGCAGCAGATTGAACAACTCGAAGCAACCCCGGTGGCCACTGAACAAAGGGAGGACAACCTCAAAGAACTTAGAACTAACTCTGCTCTAGCATGGGTTAGGCTCGCCAAATTTGACCATGCCACCAAAACTAATAGAATACACACAGAAGCAGATAAACCAGGCAGAATGCTGGCTTGGCTCTGCAAGAAAGAACATCCCAGGCACACAATCACTGGGATACAGACTGTAGACGAAGGGGTAGCGCAGACACAGCAAGCCATAAATGACACCTTTAAGAGCTTCTACGAACACCTCTACTCTCACAATGACCAGGTTCCCCTAGAGCAAATCATGGACACCCTGGAAGAGATGGGACTCCCCAAGATGTCCCCTGAACTATCTGAAGCCCTAGACGCAGACATTACAACTGAGGATATCACAGAGGCAATTAAGTCACTAGCCACCGGCAAGACTCCTGGGAGCGATGGCCTACCCGCTGAGTTCTATAAAGCTTATGAGTCCACCCTAACACCTCTACTACACGAGGTTTTTCAGGAAGCGCACGAGAGAGGGATATTACCTGACAGCATGAGGGAGACCCTTCTGATCCCGATCATCAAGCCCAATAAACCCCCCGATAAATGCGACTCTTACCGCCCGATAGCAATGCTCAACTATGATGTGAAAATTTTGACAACAGTGTTAGCAAACAGATTGGCCAGAATCATAGGGGAAGTAGTACATGAAGATCAATGCGGCTTCTTACCAGCCCGGAACACAAGCATGAACTTGCGCAGAGTGCAGAATGTCATCGCCCAAACCGAGGCCCACACAGAAGCATACGCACTGCTGTCCCTCGATGCCATCAAGGCGTTTGATTCGATATTTTGGGAGTGGCTAGTGGCAGTTCTAGAAGGGTTTGGCTTCGGCCCGGTGTTCATTAGGTGGATCAAAATACTATACACAAAACCCAGGGCCAGAGTAAAAACCGGGAAACATATATCAGAAGTCTGGAACATATGCAGAGGCACCAGACAGGGATGTCCTCTCTCCCCCATGCTCTACGTACTAGGACTTGAACCTATTGCCATCTATTTTCGAAAGCAATTCTTTGATGCTGGGATCCGGCTGGGCGGTATTGACCACATTATCACTCTCTATGCGGATGATGTACTATTATTCGTCAGGGACCCACACAACAATGTGCCCACGATGTTGGACGTCCTAGACAATTTTGCAAGGGTTTCAGGTATAAAATTCAGCAGGGCAAAATCCTGCCTCTTCCCTTTGGCAGGCCTTAAGGGAAAAGATGCAACGAAACTTCCCTCGGTGGGAATACAGTGGGAAAGAACCTCGTTCAAATATTTAGGGATACACATAATGCATTCCCCGGAGCAAATGCACGAGCACAACACTAAAGCCGCTCTTCCTGCCTTAAGAAAATCCATGACCTTCTGAGCGAAACTTCCCCTATCCATGATGGGCAGGGCCTCAATAATTAAAATGATTGTTCTTCCGAGATTCTTGTATGGATTCCAAAACGTACATTTCCACATCAAAGCGCCTTTCTTCCGCCTATTGGAAAGAACATTGAGAGATTTCCTGTGGGGGAAGGGAAGACGCAAGATAGCACTCGCCACCTTGACATTACCATACACCCAGGGGGGAATCCAACTCCCAAACTTTGAAAAATATTATCTGGCAGCACAGCTCAGCTTTATCACCAAGTGGCTAGCAGATGATGCCACATCTGAGACGCCACTCTTGCAGCCACTGATCCCCCCGTTGTATATGAGAGAACTTCCCTGGGCCCCCACCCACCTGATACGAGATGCTCCCTTCATGGCCACCCTAGGACGAAAAATTTGGCATAGGACCGAAACCCTCGCCCATGCTAAACACCAGTACTCCCCGAACATACCGCTGCTCTCGGACCTATGCAGATCCCCCGAGGACCTACAACACCTCAGACACTGGGAACAGAAAGGGATATACTCATGGGGTGACCTATAGACAGAGGGGGAGTTTAAAGAATTTGAAACGCTTCAGGAAGAAAATGGCGTCCACACAGGTGAGTTCCTGTGGTACCAAAGGATAAGATCTACGGCACGAACCAGGTGGTCGACATGGCCAGAGGAACCAGAATCAAACCCCTTGATCACTCTACTGTACGAACTGGGAGAGGGAAGGAGGCCGGTGTCTCAGATCTATAGCCACCTAAGTGACACCCCCAACCCGCGCAGTGCTGAATTAAAAACCAGATGGGAAGCAGATATAGGCCGGGAACCGACAGACGTTGAATGGGAGAGGGCTCTGACATTTCCCAAAACAGTATCTAGAAACCATAGATTTAGACAAATACAACTGGACCTCTTACATCGGACATACTTAACCCCATCCAGGCTGGCCAAATTTAATAAAACTCAGAGCTCCAAATGTACATGGTGTGAAATGGACAATGCAGACTTGCTGCATGTATTCTGGTTGTGTGCCAAGACACAGCTCCTGTGGACTTCCATACAACAGACAAGTGAGTATCTGGGGTTGACCAGATATGAATGGACTCCCGCGGAATGCCTCCTGGGCACATATCCCAGACCGGCGAAGCTAAAGCACCTTGCTAGATTAATGGACATCATGTGCATACTGGCTAAGAGGACAATTGCGATGTCCTGGAAGAAACCACCGGGACCTCAACAGAAAATCTGGCACAGAGAACTGAAACGGTGGGTGCTAGCGGAAACGAAGGCCTGGGAGGAGAGTGTGGCCAGATCTACAGACGCCTCGAGCATGACCTTGAATGCCTGGAAAGTACTCACAGACCCCCTGTTCTACCCCTCCGATGACAAGCCCCCATGAGCTGGGACAAAACCACTGAAGGCAGATCTATGGACTAAATCGGAGTCCCTGAGACCAACCAGTCATAACTCCACGCGGTCCTTGCCAGCTGGAAACCCCCTCCCCTGATGAACCAGACCCCCCCCCCAGCGCCACCAAACAACACCGGCTTATCGGGAAAGAAAACACTTGGAGATAGTTAATGTTGTAATGTTAAGTTGTTATTGTTTAAGATGCAAAGCCCCTTATCCTTTGATTGCAGATGTGTTGGTTGCCTTGTGGTTGTACCAAATAACAAATGGCAATAAACAAATTTGAAAATAAATTACTTGACATGCATAAAACAAGTCTGTAGCGGAATAGCCAAGTATGATTACCTAATACGCGCTAGAAGTGGTTGATAACTGCGGGCACGTCACGTATGTAGAATGTTCCTGCTTCAGATTCAGTGGATAGTCAAGCAGTTGTAAAGGTAAATTGTTTGATAATGAAATGCAAATATAAAAAAATTGCCATGTAAACCGATAGAATACTTGAGAATAATGCTATTGAAAATGCGCAATATAGCACAGTTCCCTGTGCCCATAAATAGATTTCCTTTGGGGGTTATAAAATCGAAAAATAATTTATTGATCAATGTCATTATTCAAAAAGCTATACACTCATATCAATATCGAAAGTATTACAAGGGACACAACACCTAAAATATCAATTAATCAATTCGGCTACCTACACACTACCGCAAGGCCTAAAGCTAAATCTGGACACTTGACTCACCAGTGGCGGAATGTGGACGAATAGAGTTGGAATAACGTTTGCGTACATGTTCGAGCAAAAGTGCCGGCTGCAGTATCGATCACCCCTCTTGTCCTCAAAGACTTGCTGGACTCTACTTTCAAGCTCTTACGGTGGATATCCGCAATGTCTGACCCATTCTCTTATTCGATCAACAGTTTTAGGGAATACATGCATTGTAGAGCCTTCAGATTTAGCATGGGTCTTCGAAAGGCAACCACTCGTCGAACAGGCAGGCATTGTTGAAAATTCTAAAAAGTAAATATCTAGATTATTATAAAACCTTGATGAATAAAAATGTCATAAAGTAAATGAACCATACCATGTTCAATGCAAGGTTTGTTTTGGTCGCCGGAACTATACCAGTTCATCATGTGCGGCTTAGTATTTGCATAAGAGACATTTTTTAAATGATGTGACTAAACTCTGAACATGTGACTCGTCCCTTAGATGTTCTGTCTTGCGCGAGAAGGAAACATGCTTACATTATAGACTGGATCCCCGAAGGATGCAATTCGATGACAATTGACACAGATGAAAATTAATAGATCTATTGATAGCATAACAATTGAAACTCAAGTCAATAGCAATGAGACCAATGAACATAGCACTATTGGGTACTGTAATCGCAAATAGATAGAAATGTAAAAATGACCGAAATATGACTAGGATACATGGCCTTACCTTGACCAACAAACAGTTGGATTCAACAGGCCGAGCAGTATGTTGCAGGAGAACAGGTAGATGGCCACAGGTAGCACACTGACGAGTTTGCTCGAAGCGGTCACAGATAGCACGACGACAAGCAGATTAGCATAGATCTCAGTGCTTCTCAGGTAGAAGGTTCAGGAGTTGACTTGCAAAGCACAAAAATGTTCTCATGAGACATATCAAGTGGTTTATAAAGTATTAGAAACAGGGGTGTGTTTGTGAATGAATGACGTGTGTATGTCGTGGTATTATGTGGTTTGCAGGGGGGCAGCCTGCCTCAGCGGAGGCCTGCCTGGAGACACGGGGTCTGAGGAGGCCATGTGAGCGATGGCCCCTGGGCGTGGGATACCTTTTGGAGTGTACATGCTGTTTGGCACCTTGGCCGTTTACGCCCGTGACAGTCCCCCATGCCAGCACTCATCCCCGGGTGCAAACCCCCTTTGATAGAGGGGGTGGGATGGATGGGCCTGGGGTGTGCAGATAAGGCACAGGAAGACTGCTGAATGGAGACACACTTATGTGGATTGCAGGGGGGCGGCCTCCCTCAGGGGAGGCCTGCCTGGAGACACGGGGTCTGAGGAGGCCATGTGAGCGATGGCCCCTGGGCGTGGGATACCTTTTGAAGTGTACATGCTGTTTGGCACCTTGGCCGTTTGCGCCCGTGACAGCCCCCCATGCCAGCGCTCATCCCCGGGTGCGAACCGCCTTTGATAGAGGAGGGTGGGATGGATGGACCGGTGGGTGTGCAGGCAAGTGTGTGGGATCAAGGGGTCATTAGGCCCCCCTCATCCTTTACTTCTCAGTAGAAACTTGGACCAAGTGCCTCCAGTAGTGGGTTCGCCCCTTGCCCTTATGTGATAACTTTGGTTGACATTCGCGTAGATGGGACCAATGAGCAGGACACGGGGCATCCATTTTTGTACCCCCTTTTCACTCCATCTTGGTGACCAGGCCTCACTGCGCAGAGCACATGGCCCCCACCCTCGTTCCCACTCTGACTGGAAAACTCCAGAGGTATTTGCAACAGCTAATAAATGTAACACATCACTCTTCCTCTGAGATCACTGTCCTGCATGTGAACCAGCCTGAACTAAGCACATAGCTCGTTCATCTCCACAAACGTGTCCTTGCCCACGCACCCTCGCCAGTGGAAACTTACTGCCATTCTGACCCTGTGTCCCTGCAAGGTATTCTCTTCATGTGCCAGACCACTGACCACGCCATGATGCCCACCTAGCAGATCCCCAACTAACATTAGACCCCTACTGCAGTATATCGTTGCCTATCAATAACAAATGCCACATACCGGAGATTCTTGTGAGCCCAGACCCACACTTCAAACAGTGTATTATAGTGGTCAACACCCTTAACCTAAGGCCTGTATAATCCAATGTTAATTGATAGTATAGATATATGTGTGACTTTTATAGAGACATAACCGACTGAAAGACTTTGAACAAGTGTTATTTAGTGCATGCATTATTGAGAATATATTATGTTAGCTTAGATAGTAACCACCCTGGTTCACAGCGACCTGACCTTCACCCATTCGGACCACAGATGTCTGACGTCCATCCTTGAATGGAGACACACTTGGTTCATTTAAAAAATCGAAACAACCGTTGTTAAAATATATGTGGTGTTTTATTTTGTATCTTATTTTGATGACACAAAAATACAAGACTTTACACATTGTACAGGTCAGGTTGCAGCACAGCGAGAGAAAATCCCCTGTACTGACCGCTGTCACTTGGGAAAGTTTCTCTTATGGCACGAACGGCACAGGCGGGTATTACTCTTTGAACGCGGTGTCCAAGCCTCCCGTGAAGCCACCATGTAAAGGAACGATAGGCCACCAGCCTGTACCACCTGTGAAAAGGAATGAAACAAACTGTTTTTAAATGACCAAGATAAGTTTAATAAACTTTTGTTGTCAGTGACAATTCTTGTAACTAATGGCATTCTGCTAGGACAAATGCTATCTAGACACTGCACACCATTGAACGACTTTCATGCGTTACAATGATATGTATATGTAATTTTGGATATAGTAGAAGACCATGAAATAGGAGTGGCATGACAAGCAGAGTATACTTACTCGTTACTCGGATTACGAGGACAAACAGTTGCGCGAAGTTCGTGCATAAGCACCATCATTATCCTCAACACGGGACCGTGTGAGGCAGGCTGCCCTGAAGTCTGGCAGCTCGGTGATGCATTGCGGTCGTGGCTTGCCTTCCGAAATGTAGGCCACGCATCCCGAGTTTTCACAGCAGCAGCAGTTCTCGTCCTCGGTTGGCATTAGCTTGCACCGATTGCATGTGCACCAGATGGAAACACTGTCCATGCGACTAGGTCCAGGCTCTTCAGCTGTTGATTCGTCCTCCCAACTGCCGTCCGAAGACCCATAGTTTTCGCGAGTTTCCCTTTCCAGTAGTTCCTCCTCGGTATACTCGGGCTCGTACATGTAGGGCATTATTGTAGCCATTGTGTGTTAAACAAACTAAAATAATTTATAGCGGTGGCACTGGTATCTGTTCACACGGGCTACAAGCAACGAAGGTAGCTGACCAGAGCACAGATAGGAGTCACAGAATACTCATAGTAACACAGAGAGAGGAATGGAATCGAAAATCTGCTGCTTTGTGTTGTGAAACGGTCTGTTTATACATATTGAGGAAAGGGGCGTCCTGCCATTTCCATGGCGACACGTCATTAGCTGAAGCGCAGCGAATGTTGACACGAGACGTGCTTTGGCGTTGTGAAATGGGCGGTACGCTTCTGCTGATGACAGGCTCAGGGGCGGGGGATATGATTTAGTGCCGCAAAAGCAGGTCAGCCAGGGCGATGCGGCAAGTGATAGGATTATCACAAAATGGCTGCGCCCTGCTGCATGTTTTTGCGTGCGTTTAATGGACGAAAACTCGGGTAAGGTCCATAGGAAATTTTTCTAAAATCGAGCGACTTAGGCTTAAAAACACATGGCTGACCCGTAGGGACAATAACATGTTTTGACCAAACCATTCCTTTAATAACTTCCGTATCCTCAACAAATTTCAATTGTGCTTCAGACCAGGATTCGGGACAGAGACTGCGCTCCTGGAACTTATGGAGAGGCTCCTCAACCGGATGGATAAGAACAAAGCCTCAATGTTGATGATACTTGATTTGTCTGCAGTCTTCGACCTGGTGGACCATTCCATCTTGGTCACCAGTCTGAAGGAAGTCGCCAACTCCTCACCGCAGTGGCTCAATGGACTTCGTCTTTCTTAGCATCCATGAGAGCAGAGTTTCTATTGATGAGGCTATAGCACCACCTTTAACACTGAAATATGGAGTCCCGCAGGGAGCAAGCATCTCCCCCTTCTTATATAACATCTTTACAGCCCCATTCTTTGCTCTCTTGGCTCAAGAGTGGGTGATGTTTAATAACTATGCGGATGATACGCAGTGCCTCATCCCCATCTCCGGAATGCACGACATTGATGAAGCACAACTCAATAGGATATACGCCTGATCGAAAATTGGATGGTAATAAACAATCTGGGTCTGAATAGGACAAAGGCCGAGCTGCTAATAGTTGGTACTCCTAATATGATTGAAAAACTTGGCCCTACATATGAAAGCTTTCATACTGGTGATTCCAAAATAATTCCACAGAAGGTCATGACTTTAGGTGTCATTTTCAAACAACACCATAGTATGAAAGATTACATTGGTAGTGTAGTTTCATCTAGCTCCTACTATATCAAGCTCCTTTCTCACCTTGGACCTTTCTTCACCAAAGTGAATGCAGAAACCATTGTGAGAGCAATTGTTGGAGCTAAGCTGGACTATTGTAGTAGCCTCCGTGTGGACATTAACAAAATTGATTGCAATAGGCTACAGGTTTTCCAGAACTGGGCAGTTCAAGTGGTTGTGATACTCAGAAGAAGAGACCGGGCTCTGCATTGGCTCGCGGTAAAGTCAAGAATCCGGTTTCGACTGTAACAATTCCGCACAAATGCAGGCAAGGTGTCATACCAGCATACCTACAGGATCTATTTAACTGAAACAACCCATAGGAGTGCTTTGAGATCCAACAATCAGGAGCTATAGTCTATTCCCAGAAGTAGGATGGTGAAGGCTTCTAAGGGAGCTCTACACCTTGGAGCCCCTAAGGCTTGTAACAAATTACCATTGGAGCTCAGATGTCTCAAATCTACTGAGCTCTTTAAAAGGAAAGCCAAGACCCTCCTGTTCACTTGAAGCCCTTTCTACTGGTTTTCGACCTGGGGAATGTTCCTGGCCCTTGTATCTGGGTGTTTTTATGTCTGTTGCGCCCTTAAGCCTACGGGTCCAGGGCTGCGCATTACAAATATTTAAAGTAAGGTAAAGTAACTAAGTCCTTTGAGGGCGCCTCATCCGTGGAGGCCCAAGACAAGGCCAAGAACCGCAAGTCTGGGTCCACCGGGGTCACTGTGGAAGCGGCTCCCACGGTGGACAGGGCGCGATTAACATCACCCTCCGCCTCTATTGCCAGCCGGCAATCGAGCTCCACCACGAAAAGGAAATCGTCCTACCCGTCTAAACTGCGGGAGAAGCATGAGAAGCTGCGGACCGACGGAGTAGGCGGCGAAACTGTCCAAGAAGGTCCAATCGGCACAGTATAAGACTTTGTCGACGATAAACTTGGTGGCGGGTGCCCCTCACAGTGGAAAAGGGTGGGGGGGCAAGGAGGCCCCGGAACAGTCCCAGGCCGTGGGCCAAAGCATGGAAGTTTCATCCACAGATGCCGAGGGCCTGGAGTCCTTACACACGGTCCACGACGAGGTGGAAGAGGACGACAACGGCGCGGGCCTAGTGTTCCGATCACACCAGCTCAGCCAAGGGATGTGTCTCTGGACATCCTGTCGACCCTCCACACCTTGGTGTCTGAGATCCAGAAGAGGATGCCACAGGGCCCAGTTCCAGTGGTCCCTTAAGCCCCCAATCAGCCACCAGCAAAGAATAAGCGTTGTCTGATGCCCCCATTTCAGTTTCCACATCCGGGTCGTGCCCCCAGCATCCCAGCAGACCAGACTTGGGTACAGTGATGAATACGGCCACAACGACGACTGATGACAATATCGTCACCACGGGCGGCCGGTCTCCGCAGCCTAGAGCGTCCCTACTGTATGAGGTGGGGTTGTTCCATTCCATGATCGCCAGAGCCTCTAAGCTATTCCAGCTTGTGCCCGAAGAAACCAAGAAGGGGGGGTTTCTTGTACCAGAGGCGCAAGACTAAGAGGAAGACAATAATGGCATTGCCCCTTCTGGACGACGTGTGGGAGGAGGGCCTGGCCCTCTTGAATAACCCTTGCACGGCTCCAGCCAAACGGGATAGGCTGGAGAAGAAGTACCAGGTGCCGGAATCAGTATCCAAGTGCCTGAGGTCACAACCATCACCACATTCAGTGGTTTCAGCGGCCGCAAGGAAATGGTCGTCTTACCTGTCCTCGTCATCTTCAGTCTCTCCGGACAGCAAGGGGAAGAAGATGGACGTCATGGGAAGGAAGGTGATTTATACAGCAGCGTCCACCATCAGGTCGGTCAACACACTGGCGATCCTGCCAGGTATGACCGGGAGCTGTGGTACAAGCTGGGTCTGATTTTGGAGTTCCTTTCCTGACAACAAGAATATGGAGGCAATAGCTCTCTTCCAGGGGAGGGGAAGTAGCGTCGGATGACGCCATCACAGTGACGCTGGACTTTGCCGACACAGGGTTCCGGCAGATGGGGAACGGTGTCTGCCTTTGTCGCCAAGGCTGGATGAAGGCCGCAAATTTCCACCAGGAGGTCCAAGCGAAGGTACTGGATTTGCCTTTCGACGGAGATAACCTTTTCGGGAAGATCGTCAATGAGTTCCTACAGGCCATCAAGGCGGATACAGTGACGGCCCGTTCCCTGGGAACCCTCCAGCAGCACCGCTCTTCTTTTCGCTCCTCCAAAGGAAAGTCGAGCAGGTCTTCAAAAGGTTTCTTCTCATTGTACCGTCTGCCTTCTAGATCCATGATTCAGGAAGTCTACAGAGGCTGTTCCCAGGCCTACGGTGGTGTAGGACAACATTGCCTTCGCCCGCAGGGCATGACACCGGTGCAGAAGCAAGCCTGAATGGACCAGGACTACGGGCCCCCACCTGTGCACCCCAGTGGGAGGCCAGCTGAAGAGGTTCGTCAGCGAGTGGGAAAAGATCACCACCGGCAGATGGGTGCTGGATGCTCTCGCCCAATGACATACCCTGGAATTTCAGTGCAGGTTTCCGCGGATCGCTCCGGTGGCCCATCAAGAGCAGCACATCCCTCAGCTCTTGGAGGAGGTACGGGCCATGCTGCGAAAAGGGGCGATATAGCTAGTTTCCCAGCAATTCCGTCCTCCGCAGTCTATTCCAGATACTTTTTGGTCAGAAAGAAGACTGGGGCCTGGAGGCCCATTCTAGACCTGCAACGTCTGAACAAATACCTCAAGGCCCAAAAATTCAGGATGGTCACGTTGCAACATGTGCTCGACTAACTAGAAAACGGAGACTTCTTGATGTCGCTGGACCTGGAGGACACCTACTTCCACGTCCCCATTCAAGGGGAACACAGAATGTTTCTATGCTTTGTAGTGCAGGGACTGTACTGCCAGTTCAAAGCCCTACCTTTCAGCTTGAAGTCGGATCCCATAGTGTTCACGAAGTGCCTGTCACCGGTGGTGGCCCATCTGCGTCTATGGGGTATACACGTATACCCGTACCTCGACAACTGGCTCATCCGGTCCCGCTCGTGAGAGTTGGCTGTTGGACACACGGAGGATCTGGGATTCTCTGTCAACTATCCAAAGTCCTTCTTGACACCATTGCAGAACGCGCTACTTCTAGGAGCCATACTCTATGCAGTGTCCTGCCTGGCATCACCCTCGAGAGAGGGTAGCGCCCATTCAAGGGAAGTTGCTGTTGCTGTTGGTGATGAAGACCACCACGGTGTGAGCCATTAAGTCGTTCTTCGGCATGTCGTCCTGCATCTACCTTATCCGTCTCTGCAGGTTACAGATGCAACCTCTTCAGGAGTTCCTGGAAACCCGCTGAATATAGGTGTCTAGAAGCTTTGCAGACAAGATCCTGCTCGACGAGAAGTTCCGTCGTGCGATAAGGTTGTGGGGCGTCTGCTCGAACATCGCTAGGGGCACAGGGTTTCAAAATCCTCCATACCAGGAGACAGTGACCACGGATGCTACCCTGGAAGGCTGGGGAGCCCCCACCAGTCATCTGCATGCCAGAGGCCTCTGGCTGCCAGAGGAGAAGGATCTCCATATTAACATCCTGGAGCTATGGGCAGTGTTCTGGGCCCTCAAGTCATTCCTTCGGGCAAGTTGGTGAGGATATTCATGGATAACACCGCCACATTGTTCTACATCAGGAAAAAGGGGGCACTCGATCCTCCACACTTTCCAAGGAAGCACAGAACTTGTGGCGCTGGGCCGTCGAACAAGAGATGTTCCTCGTTCCACTTCACCTAGCGTGAGTCAAGAACACCATTGTAGACTCCCTCAGCAGGGAATTGCGCTCCTGTCACGAGTGGGAACTTCAGCAGGACAAGGTGGACTGCATCTTTGTCAAGTGGGGCAGGCCCCAGATCAATCTGTTTGCAACGGCTGCAAACTCCAAATGCCAGAAGTTTGCCAGCTGATTCCACCAACCGTGGAGCCTTGGGGATGTGTTTTCCTTCCCGTATGGAAGGCCTGTTTATATGTGTTTCCTGCATTACCTTTCCTGCTAGGAGTCATCAAAACTCTGAGACAGTGGAAATGCAGGATGATACTAATCGCCAAGGTGTGGCCAAGGCAGGTTTAGTACCCGGACCTTCTCAGCCTGTCAGCGTCGCCTCTGGTCAAGCTGCCAGTGGTTCCGGATCTACTCACCAGAGATTGAGGCGCAATCCTTCACCACAATCCAGGATCGCTGAGCCTGAGGGCTTGGCTCCTGCAGCCCTAGAGTTTGGAGGATATGAGTTGCCTGCAGACTCTAGGGAGGTGCTTGCTAAGGCCAGGGTGTGGTCAACATTGAAGTACTACGGTCACAAGTGAAAGCATTTTGCTACCTGGTGCCGGTCTCAGAAGATGACCCCTGTGAGGGTCACGGCCCCGGAGATTCTTCCATACTTGCTATCCTTGGCCAAGGCCGGACTGGCACATGCCTCTTTCAAAGTACATCTGGCAGCTATCTCCCGCTACACCAGGTCTCCAGGAAGATCTTCACTTTGGTCTCATTGACTCGTCAAGGAGTTTCTCAAAGGACTGTTTTGATCTTTCCCGCTGCTGAAGGCTCCTCCCCCAGCTTGAGAACGCTGACGAGGCTCATGAGGGCCCCTTTTGAGCCTATGCATCAGGCCCCTCTCAAGATCCTCTCGTGGAAAATGGCTTTCCTTGTGGCCATCACCTCTGCCATGACGGTAGGTGAGATCCAGGCTCTATCCTGCAAACAGCCATACCTGACTTTCCACAAATCGAGGATGGTGCTGTTGACGCACCCCTCTGTTATGCCAAAGGTTCTGTCGGAATTCCACCTCAATAAGCCTTTGGTGTTACCTGTTTTTTTCCTGAATCCTTAGTCACTGGCTGAAAGGGCCTTGCACTCGCTGGACGTTGCTCGTGCCCTGAAGTTCTACATGACGCGCACAAAGAGTTTTCGCAGACTTCTCAACTGTTTGTGAACTTTGGCCCTGTGAACCATGGGAAGGCCTTGTCCAAGGCTTCCATCTCAAGGTGGCTATCCGGCTGCATCATGCACTGTCATCGGTTGGCGAACTGACCGCTGCCCGGCTGTCCGAGAGCCCACTCCACAAGAGCAATTGCTGCAACAACAGCGTTCATGTCTGGTGTGCCCCTGCTGGACATCTGCAGGGTCGCTACGTGGAGGTCCATGCACACCTTCACAAAATTCTACTGAGTCAACAGAGATTCCAGGGAGGAGTCCAGAGTAGGCCAAGCAGTGCTACCCAACCTGTTTGCTTGAGGTGAGTATGTTTCAGAGGTAAGAGTTGATTGCTTCTGTTGAGCCTTTCCACCTCCGGTGGTTGTGTAATGTTGTACTGCTATGTATTTGTTATTCATGAACATGTTAATCTATGCCAGACCTCATGCTGGAGAAGGAACAAGTTACTTACCTGTAACTAATGTTCTGATGCTTGTGAATCTGCTTAGAATCACATGCTGTGCATATAGTCCGACATCTAGTGGTAATCGCAGAGTATTGATCTTGTCTTTCGAGGATAGAAATGGGACGTCGACATCCCTAATGTGATGTGTAGTGTACCCAAAATCCCTCACGTGTCGAGTTCCCTCAGATTGTTTTTTTCCTGCCCAGCTAGCTGGTGCCTTATGCGGAGCTCTTAAAAAATACAAATTAAATTCCTTGTCCACGACCGCTGGTCTTTTGTTTTCGTCCCCTTCATCGACGACTACTTATCTACCACTGCCAAAGCCAACTTCAGACTTCGACGGCTGGTGCTCCGGTCGACGCTGTCGACCACATGATCCGGGCCCTCTGGCCGGCCTGTACAGTGGGCAGAGTGGGGTCTGGGGTTCTATTTCTTTTCAGTAATGTATTTCCTTCTTCCCTCTCTTTGCCCTTCTGGTTTTGCTTTCGCCATAATCCTGAGCTATGGACAGGACACCTTTTGAATGTTGCCCTTCTTGTAGAGGCAATTACCCCTGGAAGGACACACGATTTTAACCAGCTTTTATATGCTTTTTTACTTTTATTAAATTCAATCCACCATTCCAATTTTCCTTCCTTCTTTAGTAGTCTTGTTTTTTCGCAGTTCGCGTTTTTTCTGAACTATTTCTTGATCATATTGATGGTTAAAATTTGGCTTTTTATTTCCACTAACTTTCTCCGTGTATTGCTCAAGCAAAGCCGTGTATTCCTCGACATTACCAGGTCCATCAGATCTAGCTCTTTCCAATGTATTCGCCATTTGCAAGATTTTCTTTTCGTTCACTCGAATTCTGTGTCTTCCTGGTTCAACTGTAATCGTGATTTGCCAACGGTCCTTTTTATTATGATGGTATCCATTTATGGTTGCTATTAGCAGATTATGATCGCTTTGTTTCATCTCGGCAATATTAGAACTGCTATTTTCCCAATAAGTGACTCTGAGGCATAGATGTAATGCTGTCTTCCATTGCTCCAAGTTTACCTAGGTGGTATGTCTCCATTTACATTTACATTCAGGAGTAGCATTTTCCTTGCATCCATTTCCTCTATCCAAGCTGATTTAATCAGATAAGGGTCTTTACGAATTTGAGCTGGTGGACCTTTTTTGCCACCTTCCAGATGGAGAGAAGTCATGTTGAGATCACCACATAATATAATCTTGTCTCCTTTTTCCTCACTTTCCATTGAATCAATTCTGTTACATATCTGATCTAGAAAGTCAGATTCATCTGACGCACTGTGTTGCCAGTATAAGTTTATAATAAAGATCTTTTGTCCCTGGCAAGTGTCATCCTTTCCAATTTCTATTGTCGATGTTTGGATGTAAGGAGAGGGGTTTTTTGAGGAGCTCAGATCCATGTTCGTTCCACTTTTGACTAGCAGAATCAGGCCAGTTTTTGGTCTTCCTTTGTCTTGTTTTAATGCTGGATTAAAAGCTATTTCGTGGTTACTTGCAGCAGGCCTTGTGGAGACCCAAGTTTCATGTAAATAAATAATATCAAGATTTTCAAGTTTGTGTGGCGCAGTGTTATATAAATGAAGAAACCCTCGAGTATTCCATGATCCAATTCTTAGGCCACATTCAGTCTGTTTCATCTGGCATTATCTTTCTAAGTTTCCATTAAGGGCCCCTGCAAGCCAAGACCAGGATCCCCTCTTGTTACTAATGTCTTCTTTGACACATTCCGGGCTTTTATTCTGATTGTTTACTTTGGCCACAAATGTGATTTTAATCATTTCCGGCTCAAACATTCTCCCTGGTGCCTCTTCGGGAATGTTTTTCGCGTTTTTCTCTTGGGATCTATTAATCTTCTCATTTGGCACACATCTTTCAGAACTATCGTCTTTCATACATTTCTCAACAAGTTCATCTCTACCCTTAGAGGGTCTATTTGTCACTACTACGTTTGAGATTTTAGCATGATCTTTACCCTCATCGTACCACTCAGAGAGATTGAATCCTAGAGAATTGAGATCTGAGCAGTTATTTAGCAACAGATCTCACACAATTCTTGAATTAATGTGAAGTTTCACTAAGTCCATGGTAGTCTCGGTAACAAATTCGACTGTCTTGATGTCATCTGAGTCAATAGATCGCAGTTGTGGAATATGTTTAAAGAGTTGTAGGACAGTTCTTTGGTTTAAAATCACATTGTCTTTTCCTTTTAGAACCCTTTCGAGCACTAAATAGTAATTTCACATTTTTGTTTCACCGCTGGCTGTAGAGTCTTTTTTTTCCCGGCGTATCTATGTGTTTCCATATCTCTTTCTTCGGGAGATGAGGAGACGTCTTCAGACCGATCCGCTGTTGTGTCTGAATTTTCCATACTGAAACGGACTGACATTGGGCATTCTAGGTCCTCCTTCCTTCGGTGTGTTTCAGCCACACTTAGAATTTGATGGACTAACCTTTTTTCATTTCGATGTGAGCTAACCGCTCACTTAAGGTTAAATAAGCAGGTACAGCAGACCCTTCGTTTTCGATACTTTTAGATGGGCCACTGGCCTCAGGTACAGCCTTAACTATTTTGCATACACGTGTTGGCCGAGCATCAGAGTTATCTGGTTGGCCTGCTTTTATAGTCTCAGCCACTGGAGGTTCGACCGAACCATCACAAGGTTTTACGACGTTGTCCAGCAACTGTAGATTTCCGACGACGTCATCGGAATCGTGGTCATGAGTGGAAAGATTTACAAGTAAATCAGTCATTGCTGCGTCAGCTGCATCTTGATCCTCAATTTCAATTATTTCATCAGGATGTAGTTCAGCAAAATCGATATTATTGCTCGTATTCTCAACCCGAGAGTTTGCTTTGGTTTTAGTTTTGTCACCTAGTTCGTTAACCATTTTTGTCTGCAGCAAAGCATTTAGGGTTTTCACATTCCTCAGAAATGTACATGAACCTCGTGCCTGAGGGTTTTTCTTTCTCTGGATGTTTTTAGTTTTTTTTTGTGGTTGTTTCGTACAAGTTTTTTTCCCCAACTGCTTCGCTCACGATGTTCTCTCCCACGCTTACTTTCTCGAAAATTGGGAAGTTGCTGGTATTTTTATTTTTACTCATGTCAGTTTCATTTATTATGTCATTCTTCAAAGACAGCTCTGCATCTTTGGGTGGAAAAGGAAATGATATCAACGACTTACAAGCCACAGCAGCCTCCAACACCCTAACAGAACTGGGTTACACACAAAGAGTGCTTGAGCCCACCCATATCAAAGGGAGAACCCTTGATTGGATTGCTGACCACAACTGCATTATAGCCACTCTCACCATCTCACCCCAAATCTGGTCAGATCACCATCTAATCTCATTCTCCTTGGACACTGCCACCCCCAAACTGCAACAACCGTGTGCACCTCCTGCACTTACCAGAAACAAAAAAAACATGACACTAGACAAACTACTCCCCGGCATCATGCCCACTTTGGACGCTCTACCTGACAA
The DNA here is from genome assembly GCF_040938575.1 of Ambystoma mexicanum. Classification (NCBI taxonomy): domain Eukaryota; kingdom Metazoa; phylum Chordata; class Amphibia; order Caudata; family Ambystomatidae; genus Ambystoma; species Ambystoma mexicanum. The sequence goes on from NC_090932.1 coordinate 549,990,504, forward strand.
CCTTAACCCTAACAGCCTAGTGGAAGAATTTAACAATATCATGAACAAAACTCTTGACAACATCGCACCACTCAAGCTCAAACAGCAAGCCAAAGAACCACCTGAACAACTGGTTCACCCCTCTCTTAAAAAATCTGAGATTAGAAAAAAGGAAATGGGAAAATACATGGAAAATTAACCCCAGCCCAGAAAATAAACTGAAATTAGCTAAAATCTCTTCTCATTACAAAAAAGAAATCATCTTAGCTAAACAAGAGACCTACAATAACAGAATCACACAAGCCAAATCAAGTACTAAAGAACTGTTCACCATACTCAGAGAACTGGAAAACCCAATAACACCTCAAGACAACTGTCTTAAAGATAAAAAGTGGTGCTCCGAAATCCAGCATGCCCTCTCTAACAAAGTCCGAAACCTCCAAAAGAAAATAGAACTAAAACGTGAGACCCTAGCACCCAATATATTACCGCCTATCAAGACACTTCCTAACTCCAAACCCACTACGCAATTCCACTTCTCCAAAGTCTCCATACTAGAAGTAGAGAAAGTAATACTCGGTCTAAAACCGTCCAACTGCAAAGGAGACTTATGTCCAGCACAACTCATCAAAGATGCAGCACGAGATCTAGCACCATTTATCACCAAGTTAATTAATGCCTCCTTTACCACAGGCATTATCCCCAGTAACTTAAAAGAGTCCTGGGTGCTCCCACTCTTAAAAAAGGCTACTCTAGACCCCACTATACCCACTAACTATAGACCTATTACTACGGTACCGTTCCTTCTGAAGATACTGGACAAGGTGGCATATATACAAATCCAGAGCTTCCTGGAACAAAACCAACTACTAGGCTCCCGACAATCTGGCTTCCGCCCTCTTCACGGTACAGAAACTGCATTGATTGACCTGAAAGCCCAAATAGACAAAGTAAGAGATTCTGGAAAACCAGCACTCCTCCTGCTACTAGACCTATCGGCCGCTTTTGATTTAGTGGACCATAAAGTCCTATGTAACCACCTAGATTCAGCAGCACACTTCTCCACTGAGGCTATAGCATGGATACAATCCTTCCTCAGTGACCGCACCATGAGGGTTCTCTCACCTATAGCAGCTGCAGACCCCATCCCTATTACCTGCGGTGTGCCACAGGGATCATGCGTTTCACCAACGCTATATAACATATTCACTAAGCCCCTGTTTGATGATCTGGACCATCTGGGTATCAGGTATACCAACTACGCTGACGATACCCAGATCCTCCTCCCACTCACAGGGGTTTACGAAAAAGATCTAGCAATGGTGAACAAAATATACAGCATCGTTCAGGCATGGATGGCAACCCATGGCCTATGCCTGAACGATGATAAAACTGAGCTTCTTATCCTAGGCACCGCACCCCTCATCAAAAAACTAAGCTCAAACTACTCTTCCTTCATCATAGATGGGAACTGCATACAAGTTGCCAAAGAAGTTAAAACATTAGGCATCTACCTTGATTCTACCCTATCATTCTCCAAACAGGTAAACTCCCTAGCTTCCTCGACAGCCTACACATGTAAGCTCATTAGAGCAGGAAAACAATTCCTTTCCCAGCACAGTTGTCTAACATTAGCCAGAGCCCTTATCATCTCTAAACTAGATTATTGTAACGCACTGTACATAGGAGCCACTAAATCTATCATAAACAAAATCCAGATACAGCAAAACAAGGCCCTCCGAGCGGCATTGAACATCCCCAGGAGAGAACACATTACAGTAATAAGAAGGAAACACAAATGGCTCTCCACCCATGAGAAAATCAGACTCAAAACTGCATCTCTCACATACAAATCCCTACACAACAAAGCCCCCCAATATCTTAAGGACAGATTCACCAGAACACACCCCACAAGACAAACCAGACTTGCTTACACCAATCGCTTACAAGTACCACGCTTTAAACTGACCACCATAGGCGGAGCTAGCTTCCCAGTCAAAGCTGCTCAATTGTGGAACGAATTACCTACTACTGCGAGGCTAGAACACTCCTTTTCCAAATTCAGGCAAATTGTAATCAACTGGCTAACGACAGCAACTGCTAATTGAACCCATGATAATGCTCACGCCTGTTTGCTACACAGTATCTGCACCATACGATTGTAAACTTGTATTGTAAACTTGCACCTGTAACTGGTAATGTCTGTAACTTGTAACTGTAACCTGTAACTTATGCTCTAAGCTGTACATATTCTTACTTTCTGCGCCCTTATACCCCAGGGTCCGGTGCGCACAATAAATTCTAAACAAACAAACAAACAAACAAACCATCGCCTTGTGCAAAGGTCGAGGGGAGACTTTCGAGGTCCGGGTCAAAAGGGGGCTGATGATTAGGAATGATGTTATTTGCATTTGTCGTTGTTATAACCACATAATTATTTCTCAGTTGAGCAACATCCAGTGAGTTCGCTGTACTGGCTTCCTTTTTGTTTTTGATCATCGACTAACACCAAGTTTGGGAGGATAACTTTATCAGCCAATAGATGGCATTATTGATGAGTGTCTAAGATCCCAATTGCATCACTTTTTTTTTGTTTTGTTCCTTGAGTCTTTTTTGTTTTAAAGAACTTCTTTTGTCAAATCCTTGGACATCTTTAATTGCTGGTTGTTCATCATTAAAACGGTTTCCCAGGCCACTTCTGCCAATATCTGTTTATCCTCTGCAGTAGTTTTTAGCTCTTCCTTTATCATTTCCATAAAGGTTTCATTAGACTTGGTGTCGTTTTTGATCTGGGACTTTAATCCTTTAATTTCGTCTTCACAGTTTATCATTTTGGAGTTAAGTAGGGGGCAACTGTGATAGTCAAAGCTGAAGTTAGATTTGGGCGTAATTCATTAATAATTTGTTCAACCAGATTAAAGCACTGGGTTCTACGTTCATGGGGTCCATCTTGAGAATAGCGTAGTTTGTTAGTTTGATTCATTTGTGGTCTCAGGGTTCCCCTTATCATATCGTTGTATTCACATGAGGAATCAGTTTCTGAAGCACTTGTTTCTGAACTTGTGCAATCATCAGGATGTGACCCACTTTTTAAGGATAATAGCTTCGCTTTGTTTTTGATCGAATTTTGTTCTATACAAAAACGCTTTTGCGTGCAAGGAATCGTGCCATACAGACTGTCCTCTATTCTCCTTCGCTTGAGTTGTTAATACAGGTTTTTTGTGTCTGAAAATTGTCAATTACTGTAGGTGGCAAAGGTTTTGGCATTTTATCAGGCTCAAAACACTTAATAGAGGCATGTAGATTTAAATCAATTCCCGGCGGCCCGTGAGACGCATTTCTTTTTTGTTTGGTCGAAGTAAACAACTGATTAATGATTCTCAGATCGTCTACAGTTTGTCTGCCACCACTAAAGATTCTCTCCTTCTGGGCAACGGTTGCATAGGTGGAATCTTCACGGGGTCTGAAAAAGCGCAGGAATCGTTTATTGGTTCCTTTTGACTAAGTATTTGCTCAAAGGCGTCAGACGCCCCTTTTTCAAATTTGTCCTCAGGACTTGGACCTTCACCCCACTCAGTTTGTCAGCATTATCGCTGATTCAGGAGTGCTTTGACCAAGATCCAAGATTTTACCAGGTGTGTCGTCTTCGTTTATGCACTCATTCGCCTCGTTACGCTGAAATGGGACAAATCGCTGCGCGAGTAGTGACAATGAGCATTTTGTGTTTTTGTTAGCGATATGAACACCTACGATATTGCAGGTATCATTACAAGTCAAAGAGTCTCCGCAAACTTGCACGGTAGGGTTACAGCTTAAATCTCTGGTACATCTAACGGCATTTTGAGCCTCCATCAAGATGTCATTTACCTCAGAGGCGCAGCTATCCTGAGTTAGCTGGAGGTTGTTAACATCTTGTGGCAGAAGCTGTGCTCCCACTGGTCCAGGCCTTCCACCCACCGTCCCACTTACTTGTGGCAGGCGTTTCTTGTCCTGAGAGTATGTATACATAGCGGCATTCTCCGATTTGCAGCGCCGCGGTGTAGGAGAGCGCAGAGGAGTCCTGTTGGATAAGCGCTGATCAATCTTCGTTAGGGTTTCCCACGCTTGCATCGCAGCTGGCAGCGTCCTCAGCGAACACAGCAAATACTCTGCTCACTCTGACTCGGCTTCGCCGAGGCAGTTTTATTTATGGCTCCGCCTCCGCTCGGATCAGCTGGAGAAAGTTTGCCACGGAAAACAGACTCCTGTCTGTATGCACAGCATGCCAACTCGCAGCAAAGGAGCACACAATGTTCAATTTAGTATTGAGCTGCAAACACTCTGCTCACTCCGCCAATATTTCAGACAGACCATTAACATCATATGAAGTTAAGACTCTCCAGAAAACCTTAAGTTTCGGGCCTAAATATGGAACATCACTGTTTGACAGCAAAATATAACTCTTAAGGTTCACTAGGAAACTCAAACTGAAGGTATTCTTTGATGAACTTGCCAATAACGAACAGAGTCCATTCAGAGATGATGAATCAGATTATCAAGAATTTAAAGCAAAAAGTCACTTCATCCCACCAATCTCAGTGCCACCAGTAGAGATCTTCCAAAGGAAAGTGACAAAGGATTTTGAAAAGTTGAACTTCAAATACCCCACCCACAGATACCTGCAACCACATGAGATGAATCTCATTAAGAACTTGTACTGCACCAAGGAGCTCACCATCCGCCCCGCAGATAAAGGCGGGCATTGGTTATTTTGAATACTAGTGACTACTAGGCTCAATGTTCGAGACAACCTGGAGATACTAACATCTATGCCCTACTAGACAGAGACACAACAGTTGAAATTAAACAGAATGTAGAGGAACTTTTGAAAAAAGCACAAGACCTGAACTGGATAAACCATAACACTTTCAAATTATTTTACAATCAACAGCCAAGGAGCCCTCATTTTTATACGATCCCTAAGGTTCACAAAGATGCGCTACATTCACCAGGCAGGCCGATAGTGGCGGGCAGGAACAGTATCCTACAACCCCTTTGTAAATATGTAGACATTTTTCTACAACCACTAATACAACAAACAGAGATGCACATCAAGTACACAACCCATTTCCTCCAATTACTGAAACTGACTACATATGACAAGAATTTCAACCTATTTACCATAAATGTCAAAATATTGATTCCTCATGATGTCGGACAAGATGCCATAGAGTGGATGCTCCTCAGAACACCGGAAATTTGAGCACAAAAGGAATTTATGCTTATTTTACTACAGTTTATCTCGGAAAATTCTTATTTACAGTTTAAGGACACATTCTTTCTCCAAGTCTCGGGCACAGCCATGGGAGGGACAATGGCTCTAACGTATGCAAGTTGTTTCATGTTCAAATTTGAAACCGACCATGTCCTGGCTCACGCACATTGGAAAAGGAAGATACATCTCTGGATAAGATACATGGTTGATATCTTTGGTATCTGGTCTGGCACAATCAGTGAACTTGCTCTATTTGTTTAATACTTTAACAGCATTGGTCCACGTATCCAGTTTATTTACGAATCATCCAATACCGAGATTCATTTTCTTGATACGCGATTAAGAATGGATGAAAATGGATTCAGCACTACCCTATTCCGTAAAGAGACAGACAGAAACTATTTGCTGCATCGTTTAAGTTTCCACCAGCCAAATCTCATTCAAAATTTACCATTCAGTCAGCTACTACGAGTTAAAAGAAGAGTGAGCGACTCAGAGGACTACGACAGAGAACATACAGAAATGTGCAAAAAATTCCTAGCACGCGGATACACGAAAACTGATATAAAGCAACAGCAAGGGTAAACCCATTGAATCGTGAAACTCTTATCTACCACCAAGACCACCAACGATACTCAAAGGTTGGTGTACGTTTCAAAATTTTCATTACAGAGCCGCCAAATTAAGAAAATTATCTATCAAAATTGGCAAATACTCACCTGTGATCAGACGGTGCAACATCTTTTCAAGGTACCACAAAATTTCGGCTACCAGAGAAGCAGGAATCTCTGTGATGTACTTGTTTCTACTAGACCAGCACAAAGGCGTCTAAGAACCCAACGTGTTACAACCTTTCCTTGTTTACAATGTGCAAACTGTAGTTTTGTTATCAAAGGAGACCCTATTAACCACTCACGAACTTGTCAAAAAATCAAGCTAAAACACTACGCTACATGTGACAGCTCCAACATTATCTTTAATTAAATGCCCATGTGGTTTACATTATGTAGGTAAATCCAAAAGAGTGGCTAAACAAGGTGGAATGAACATAGTTCCTGCATACATAATTCCAATATGAATTCTGCAGTTGCCCGACACTGGATAGAGAAGAAACATAATCTATCACAGATAAGATTCCAAATTGTGGAGGTGGTCAGTACATCAAACCCACATGAAAACATGGACTTGAAACTTGACAAAATAGAAATTTTTGGATCGACCGATTGGGTTGTTTGTGTCTGTCAGGCATAAATGAAGAGATTAATTTTGCATGTTACATTTGAATACAGGATGAATCGGAGAACACACCAGCCATTGACCACAGTACATCTCACGGAGTGAAGACCGAGCCTGTCAGGCATTGATTGAGTATATTAGCCACAACTAGACAATGGATTAATTTTAGATAACCCACTAGCTTACCATAGCATATTGCAAGTACCAGAGTTTAACATGTGTCAAAGCTTGGTAGTAGTTTATTGAGAACAATTGCATGAGCTTATAATCACAGTCCTGATGTTTCGAGTGACTGAATTGTAATGTGGCATTAACATCTGATGTTTTGGTTTTGTCTCGTTTTTTGCACATAGTGGGCCTCATTACACGGTAGGCGGTAAGGGTTTACCGGTACTGGTATTTTACCGGTACCGGTAAACCCTTACCGCCTTACTATGAGGTCCCTTTGCGGGTTGGGGAATTTAACGCCTGCTTTTTGCAGCCGTTAAAAACCAACCCGCAAAGGGACCAGGGAGCTAATTACGGTACCATAATTTGCGGTACCGTAATTAGCGCCTTCCCCATTCCCATAGAGCCCTATGGGGCAAAAATGGGAATGGGGGAAGGGGGAATTACTGCCCCACCAACCTTGGAATAGGGCGGTAATTTCCCTTTCCACCAAGGCGGTGCCGGTATTTTACCGGCATGGACCAAGGTGCCAATAGCACCTTGGTCCACCGCCATCCGTGTAATCAGGGTGACTGACTCTAAGGTTCCATTTGACTCTAATGTTCTATTTGTTAATGCCATTAAAGGTCGAAGGCCCACAAGTTAAGAGTCTGTTTGCATTTCTCTTCAAGATGTATTATTACCGAGATATATGCTATTTAATGGGAGTAGATTGGCGACTAGTTGTGTTCTGCTTCTTATACATACCTATTGACTTTAATGTACCATTTCTTTACAGTCATTAATGTTTGAAGTCCCACGAATCTAGTGTGTATTTGCACTTCTCCCTACAGAGTATAATTACTGAGATTTTAGTTGTTAGAATTCACTACAGGACTCCCACGTTTTTTCTCAGGCTGGTTACTATTAAAGGATCTTCACTTACCTTCAGTGCATGCTTCCTTATTACACTGGCGACGAGAGTAACCAGCCTTCAACCCACGTTGCCGTCTTAGCGGTCCAGCAGTTGCCTACATCCTTCTTCCTACAGCCCACTTCTTCAAGGGGCGCGCCCGCCCCGTGCCAGTGCGAGTTTGTTGCTTTTTCGGCAGGTTGCCGACATCCGAAGAGGTGCGGAGTGCCTGTGGGGAGGAGAGCTCTCCTGCCGACGCCGTCCGCGTTGAGCGAGTGATTTCTGGGTCGGCCGCGAGCAGGAGCGTCGTCCAGCCCATCCTGCCCCTGCTGCCGTGTGCAGTAGCACTCGCCACCGGTGAGCTGCGGTGCCAGGGAGAGTCCAGGCCTTTGTTTCCTCCTGGAGGGAGGAGATACTTCCGCGCACGTCGGCACCGGGAGCCTATGTGCCTATAGCCTGCGCTCCCCAGCCAGGGTCGGGCGCAGTGTCTCCGCTGGTACCCAGGAACCCAGGTGAGAAGGGAAAGGGCTCTCTGTTCCCCGCTGCCTGCCGTTCCAGTGGGGAAGGCGGAGGGCCGAGGGACGCGAAAGAATCAGCCCTTGTGCCTGCCGGTCCCCGTTTCAATTGCAGATGTCCGCGCCGGCTGGAAGAGGGAGGCGCTGATACGCGTGGACAGCTCTGATCCGATCGACACGCGGCCCTTTCAAAGGGGCGTTCCCACCAGGGAAGGAGTGGGAAAGTTAAACCCGTGTGAACACTCGAGGGGTTTTGTGACTGTGCCAAGCTCCAGGGTGCAGGGACACTCTACAGTGTTGCTCAAAGCACGTTTTTTTGAACAAAAATTGATTGCTTCTTGCCTGGCACATATAAATTGGATATTGGCTAACCATAAATCTTGAGGAAACCTCCTCCTTGACATGCAGCACAACAATGCACGTCCAACTCCTGCATTTTTGCCCAGTCCTGGTGAACCGGCAATTGTATGGGACTTGTGGGTTGACACCTTTAAGGTGTACGTCAGGGCGGCGGGCGGTGCAAAATTTACGGACGATGAGAAGGAAGCGGCTTTACTCATTGGTTTGGGAACTGAAGGACTCAGGGTTTTCAGACATCTTCCCGGCCCCATTGTGCACGCCCCCCAGCAGAGGATAATGAGGGTGGTGATGCCGTACCTGGAGTGGTGCTTGGTTATGAAAAAGCTTTGGGGAAGTTGGAAGCGTGATTCGGCAAGAGGGCCAACGCGGTTCTTGAGAGGTACCATTTCTTCTCGAGGGCTCAGGGCTCCTGCGAAGGTATAGATGCTTATGTGACTGCCCTGCGCACTTTGATAGCAACATGCAAGTTCACTGGTACCATTGATGAGTATATCCGTGATCAAGTTATGATGCGGACATGTGATGTACGCGTCAGGGAGAGACTATGGATAGAAAAGGATCCACCTTTGGAAAAGGTCATTGAGCTATCCCGCACCATTGAAGAATCCAGGAAGAGTGTGAGAGAAATGGTGGGTAAGGGGGAAGCAGTGCATGCAGTGATTCCCCGCAGGACTGTTGATGCCAAAGCGAGGAACAAGGACAGCAGGGTAATGCCCATGTCAAGGGAACTGTGCAGAAGATGCGGTTGGCGTGGACACCTGGCGGGGGCAAAAGAATGTCCTGCTGCCAATGTGGAATGTAGGAAATGCAAAACCAAGGGACATTATGATTGCATGTGCAAAAGTGCTGCGGGAGAGTGTGGACACCAATGATGATGAAGAGGAAGTGACAATAGTGGGGTACATGGGTTGTTCAGAGAAGGAAAGTGGTTGTACGTCTGAAGGATCATTGTTGAGTGTGGGGAGCTGTAAGAAGAGAGCTTGGGCGACGCTCATGGTCAATGGTATCCCCATGGAGATGATGGTAGACACGGGGTCTCCGTACACAGTGATATCCCCTGAACTGTATGTGTCCAAGTTTCACAAGAAGATGTCTGATTTATCTCCTTCTGATGTAAACCTGTGTGCTTATGGGCGAGTACCCATCATGGTTCTAGGGTTCAAGTGGGTCAATATAGAGTTTGAAGGCCGGATGGCTAGGGGAAAGTTGTATGTGGCTCACAAAGGTGACCCTGTTGTAGGGTGGGACGAGTAAGCTGCCCTGGAGTTGGAAATAAGACCAGGGAAGGCAGTCCCTGTGATGAGTGTGAGTGAGGTGAATGAAGGTGCTGTGTTGCCCATGGAACTCACGGCGGAGGCTCTGGAAAGCGGGTTTCCCTCAGTTTTTACTTCTAAGTTGGGCAAGTTGAAGGGTTTTGCACACAAGATAGTTCTCAAGAGAGGTTCAGTGCCCAGTGTCCATAAAGTCAGAAGGGTTCCCATTATGGCTCGTGATGCTTTAAAGGACGAGCTTGCCAAACTGAAAGAGTCTGGGGTCATGGTTTGCCCCGGTGGTTTTGGCACGTAAAGGTGATGGGGTCATGAGGATATGCGTAGATCTCAGGGATCTTAATTCAAGCATATGGGTTGACAGACACCCCCTGCCCAATATCAATGAAATGCTCTTTTTGGTGTGTGGTGCGTCCTGTTTCTCTACATTTGACCTGTCGTCTGCCTATCATCAGATAGACCTACATGTTGAGTCCCGCCCCCTCACATCCTTTGTTACCCCTTTTAGCGCATATCGTTTTTGTAGGATGCCCTTCGGATTGGCGTCCGCTTCGGCAGTATTTCAGAGGATATTGCAGAAAATGTTTGCAGGCATTCGAGGGGTGGCGTGTTTCCAAGATGACATTTTGGTGTAGGATAAGTCTCAAGTTGAGCATGATTGTAGGGTTCTAGAGGTGATGAATGTCTTGAAGGCTAGTGGTCTTACTGTCAAACTTAGCAAATGTAAAGTGGGCGTTCCCAGTGTGACTTACCTGGGTCATTCTCTGGATGTCAAGGGTATTCATCCAAAGAGTGAGTTGGTGAAGGCCTTGAGTGACGCACCGCCCCCGGCAAACAAAGACCAGTTAAGGTCATTCATGGGTCTTGCAGAGTATTACAGTAGGTTTGTGCCTTCCTATGCCGATAAAACTGTCCGTATGAGGTTGTTACTGAGGAAAGGTGTGCATTTCGCATGGTCTGATCAGTGCCAATCAGAATTTCTCAGGTTGAAGGGGGAGATTGAGCAAGCCCCATCTTTGAGTTCCTTTTCTTCAGCCAGGAAGATTTTTCTTACTGTTGACGCAAGTGAATATGGCATAGGTGCTGTGTTGGAGCAAAAAGTCGATGGCGAACTTCGGGCCCATTGCCTTTGCATCTAGGGTGTTAAGAGTGGCTGAAGGCAGATATGCGGTTATCGAGAGGGAGGCTCTCGCTGCTTTGTGGGCTTCAAAATATTTTAGAACCTTTCTGTGGGGAATTGAGTACACCCTTCGTACTGACCACAAGCCGTTGGTACATGCATTGACAACGAAAGGTTTATCTCATGCGTCTTCAAGGATCATGAGATGGATGGCCGACATGACAGAGTTTAATTTCAAGGTTGAGTATGTCCCAGGCTTGAAGAATCCGGAAGCAGATTGCCTGTCTCGCTTTCCGAGTACCAGTTGTGCTGAAGAAGTTGGAGACGTCCAGGGTGTGGTGGGGGATGATTGTACCTTGGTTGCTAGTGTGGTGCCCGCTGTATCTGAACGAGAATGGAGCGTAGAATGTGCGGCTGATCCTGAGTTGGCTGAGATAAGGACGGCACTCAGGAGTGGGATTGTCAGTACAGAATTGTCCAAGCTTTATGGTCATGTATGGCAGGAATTGTCTGAAGGTCCTTGGGGTGTGGCTAGGGGTCTGAGGTTAGTTCCTCCTTATTCCCTTAAAGGGAAACTTGTCGGCCTGGCCCATGAGGGGGATTTGGGCAGGTCCATGACTAAGAGGAGGCTTAGAGAGGACTATTGGTGGCCCAGAATGGACGCTGACGTGGAGGAGGTGGTGAAAGATTGTGCGGCGTGTTCAGCCAGTGATAAAAGCAAAGTTCCTGCTGCTACAGAATTGTCCAAGCTTTATGGTCATGTATGGCAGGAATTGTCTGAAGGTCCTTGGGGTGTGGCTAGGGGTCTGAGGTTAGTTCCTCCTTATTCCCTTAAAGGGTAACTTGTCGGGCTGGCCCATGAGGGGCATTTGGGCAGGTCCATGACTAAGAGGAGGCTTAGAGAGGACTATTGGTGGCCCAGAATGGACGCTGACGTGGAGGAGGTGGTGAAAGATTGTGCGGCGTATTCAGCCAGTGATAAAAGCAAAGTTCCTGCTGCCCAACCTATCTATCCAGTAGAAGTACCCTGTGAGGTGTGGTCCAAGGTGGCGCTTGACATAATGGGGCCCATAGAGTCCTTGGGGGGGGGGGGGGGGGGGGGGAGGTTTGAGATTCGTTGTGGTTATGGTGGACTATACGTCAAGATGGGTTGAGGCCACTGCTTTGTCTACGGTGACAGCCGAGAAGATTGTGGAGTTCCTCTCTGAGGTGTTTGACAGGAAAGGTGTGCCGGCTGGCTGAGTGACGGATAATGGGTCTCAGTTTGTGACGGATTACATGCAGAAGTTTCTGGATGATCTAGGTATACGTCGTCATAAAGTTGCGTTGTATAATCCACAAGCCAACGATCTTGTAGAACGCATGAATCGTTTTGTCAAGGGGGCCATTCAGTTGGCACTTGCCAATGGTCTTCCGTGGGGAAGTGTGGTGGCTGAGTCGCTCAAAGCTTACAGGCTGACTCCTTCTGTTTCCACTGGTCATTCCCCTTTTGAGTTGATGCAGGGGAGGAAACCAGGTTCCAAATTGAGGGTCCCTGCGCTGGGTGGTGGTGTCCGATCTCAGGTTGATATGCAAGGGGTCTTGGATCAAGTGCGGGGTAGGCAAGAACCTGTTTTACAAGAGCAACTTGCCCGTAGGAAGCCCATACCAGTGAAGACCAGTGATTGGGTGCAGATCAAGAATCCCAGGTTTGTGGCCAAAGGACACAGCAAGTATATGCAACCACGAGTGGTCAACAAGTGTGGTCGCGGTTACGTGAAACTCGATGATGGGTCTAGATGGAGTCTCAGGCGTGTGGTGGTGGTAGATAAGGACAAAGTGGTTTCTGCAGGTGGTGAATAGGGGGAGCCCGGGTGTGGTGTAAATGATGCTGGGGTGGTGTTTGGATGTCCGTCAAAATGGTCCTCTCTTGGGGAAGCCAGTGATGGTCAAGTTGACTTGCAGCCCACGGGCAGTGAAGTGACTTTGGATGTTCAAGGGGATGAGGTCCGTCCTATTCCGGTTCCTGTTTCCGATCTTGTTACCACCGGTAGTGCTGTGGTTGAATGTGATAAGGGGCTGTCTGCCACTGGGGCTGCTGACTCTGTCCAGGGTAATGCTCATTCCATCAGGGAGAGAAAGTTTCCCTCCTAGTACAAAGATTATGGGCCTCATTACATGGTAGGCGGTGGACCAAGGTGCTATTAGCACCTTGGTCCATGCCGGTAAAATACCGGCACCGCCTTGGAGGAAAGGGGAATTACCGCCCTATTCCAAGGTAGGCGGGGCGGTAATTCCCCCTTCCCCCATTGCCCTTCCCCATTCCCATTTTTTCCCCATAGGGCATAATGGGATTGGGGAAGGTGCTAATTATGGTACCGTAATTGGCACCCTGGTCCCTTTGCGGGTTGGTTTTTAACACCTGCTAAAAAGCAGGCGTTAAAGTACCAACCCGCAAAGGGACCTCGTAATCGGGCGGTAAGGGTTAACGGTCACCGTGTAATGAGGCCCAATGTCTTGGGAGCCATAGTTCAATAGCATTGTTTCTGCCTTTATTCTTTTCCACTTCTTGCAGGTGGAATCTGGGGAGTGGGGGGGTGGGTGTGTGTGTGTGTGTGTGTGTGTTAGGTGTGGATGGATTAGTGTGTGTTGTTGAGTAAAGGGGGGAGAAGTGTTGTAATATGTGTTTTGCTCTTGGGTGGAATTCTACTCTGTAGAATTCCACCCTTGCCCTTGCTGTCTTGTTTACTTCTGTTCAAGGTTCTACATTCTATGTGCAGCAGTTGATGAGTTTAAGTGGAGAGGTGAAGTGTAGGCTGGGCACTGCTGGGCTCAGGCTGGTTACTATTAAAGGATCTTCACTTACCTTCAACACACCAACACTCCACTCACCACATTCCATGTACAGTGAAGTCATCACTTCATCCAAGATACATTACAACACTTCTCCCTCCTTTCCTTTGTTGAAATGAGAGAGATTCCACACCAAAACCACCACCAGACAAAACCCCTGCATGTACGTGTGGCCAGCACTTAATGCACCAACTACTAACTCCACTGTCGACAAGAAACTGCCTCCAGAGAACACCTATAACCCCGAACACTCCAAGGAAGATCTATGAAACAGGAAAAGTGCTTCACCAAAAGAATAGGAACCCAATAATACCTACATGGCAACCCCAGAATACTAATAACTGTGCCAAAACACATTAGGCAACTTGACACCCCGTGTCAACCAACACCCAACACCAACACCCAACTACAACACCAATTCCACTCCTCCCTCTATAAACAAAACAGTGAGGAACCCAACGCAATCTTCTAAGGGCTAACTCCTCCCATTAACAGAACTGAACAACCTTCGAGAAACAAAAATAAAAAGCTAAGCACCTCCACCTGTTCCAAGCTGCCCCTTGGAACCTAGGTCCTGACATGACCCAACGTCCACACACATAAAGTAGCTAACACTCCTAATCCTCAGTGCACAAACATCCTTACGTCCTAGTCTGCCCCCTAGGACACCAGGGCTGCCACCCCCGGGCACGAACCACACAGCTCAACAGAGCAACTTTCAAGATGTATAATTACCGAGATATATGCTATTGAATGGGAGTAGATTGGCAACTAGTTGTGTTCTGCTTCTTATACATACCTATTGACTTTAATGTACCATTTCTTTACAGTCATTAATGGTTGAAGTCCTACGAATCTAGTGTGTATTTGCACTTCTCCCTACAGAGTATAATTACTGAGATTTTAGTTGTTAGAATTCACTACAGGACTCCCACGTTTTTCATTAGACTTATTTGTTAGATTACCAACATGCTTAAGGACTTGGTAACATTTCGGCATAGATGTCCTCACAATGGAAGCAGCACTTATTGTGTGACTTTTTATAAGCAGTTATGACAGCCACCAGTAAGGAAATATTTTGCCTTCCCAAATGGTCGCTCACGCATTTCCAAGATAAGAAGGCAGTCACATAAGATTTAGTTGCTCCAGACACGTAGATAATTACTGCAGCCTTATTTCATTTATAATCACACCAGTAAATTACCATTAGTGTATTTTCATGTTCACACTCGATGCTTTGCACGTCCCATCCGAGGCTGCACAGCCAAAGCTGGGACGTGAGGCGCTTGGAATGCAGACACACCCTCGGGAGTGTCGAATCCAGGCGTCCCCAGCAGACGCCATGGCAACGAGTTATATAATACTGATTGAGCGCTGCATGCGCGCTCCTCGCGCGCTCCTCATTTCAGAAATGCTTACACGGCGGCAGTAAGGTAAGCTGTGAGCTCCTGACATGGAACCCAGTCTGTTAGATTTATGACACAATAAGGGACAGAAAACTGATATCCTTGCATTTTCCATTGCATTGAGTCGAGCACAAGCGTGTTTTACAAGTGAGCAATGTTCTGTGGCTCTGCAGTCACACGTTTTAACACTATTCTGTTGCCATTTTCATGACTTGCATAGGCACATATTATTTATTTACAGGTGAACTTCGAATTACATGAACCAAAGTTTGTTCAGACACCCCTAAGATCAGTGAGCAGTCTCATTAAGGTACCCAGTTAAACTATCACCCCATAACCATAGGGAATGATTTAAGTGAATGCAGTAATCTCATTAGTACTTTTTTCCCTTTTCTTTTTTCTTTTCTCTCGATATCATGATGCTGTATACTAATGTTTAGTTTGTACATCTTCATTTATATACACAACGAATACTATGCAATTTAAATATGTATTTATGCAAAACCTGATGTTTGTATTTGGCTATATTTTACCAATGAGCCGAGAGTATAGCCCTGAAGAAGGAGATTGTATCTCTGAAATGCATTGGCATCAATTCTCTCGATCACATCTGTTAGCCTAATTATTAATTTATTATTAATGTGTTATAGCTTAACATAAGCTTTTCACATTTCATAAATTACATAAAATAAACATTCTTGTTACATTATGTGAGAATATATGGCGCAAAAAATGATTTTTTAAAACGAGAAAATAAAATGACAATAATATCCAAAAGG
The DNA here is from genome assembly GCF_040938575.1 of Ambystoma mexicanum. Classification (NCBI taxonomy): domain Eukaryota; kingdom Metazoa; phylum Chordata; class Amphibia; order Caudata; family Ambystomatidae; genus Ambystoma; species Ambystoma mexicanum. Next base: position 550,006,313 of record NC_090932.1, read on the forward strand.
AAAAGAAAAAAAAGGAAATTTCAGATAAACACACCTTGACCAAAATTAAAAGATGAAAAATATCTAAATAATATATAGTTAATACCTTATAATTAACAATTACTTATGGTGTATCTACTACATGTTCTAAAAAAAAAGAAAAAAATCTGATAAATACTAGTGCAGAGACTTATTAATTCATAGATAGAGCTCTAGCAAAAGTTAGCATACTTAGACAGCAAGATGACTATATACTTATGTCCAATGATTTCTCTATACTCAACCATACGTTGTACATTGCAATGTAAAGTTTCAGTCCCCTTGCATTGATCGCCCTTAACCAGAAGTCATTGCTACTAACGTGGTCCAATCTGTGGACAAAGTCTGCATAGCATGTTGTATAGACTTTGAGCATAGCCGGACAACTGGTAAGGACGTTTTTGCCAGTTTCAGTCTCTGATCTGTCCATGCACAATCGGCAGGAGCGTTCGTATATGGTGAGATTATTCTTAATCCCACTAATAGCCAGTTGCGGGAGTTGACCAATCCTTAGCAGGAGAATAAATCGTCTCAAGCGCGGTGAAGGGCAGAGATTCAAGTATGGTAATGGTTTCTTGAAGGTATAATTCATATATTGCACAAATTTATAGCGCTTTAGATCTTCCAAATGCACAAAATTGTTGATCCAGTCATGCAATTCAGATTTCTTTGATAGCGCACTGAGCGAAGAAGCTGTATCCGCTTGTTGTCTTTGGGTCCAACCAATCGTTTCAAGATAACAGTCCATATGTTTTTTCATAAGTAGATATGAGGAGGATTTATTAATTTCGCAGTGCATTGCCGCCAGTAAGAGATTGTCTGTATGAGGTGTCATTTTTAAATACAGTTCAGCTCTTTTTCTGAGTACCTGAGATTTCCAAGAGATGAGGCCCAGTTCTAATCTGCGGATGGACATGGGTATGCAAGCCGGGAGTCCGAGTATTTTTTTCCAGTATTTTCCTTCAAGGATCTGCAGCCACTCCATGTCCATCAGTTGTAATGCCTCAAGGCCATAAGTTATCATTGGTGCTAGCACCTGGAGGTATAATTGTCATGCTGCCCAGATGGTGTACCCACAATGAGATGTAGAAAAGCGATATATCAGGGCTGTAACTTGGGCCGCTCTTGTGATTCTTGCCTGTTTACACATAGTGTATTGTCCCTTAGGCTCGATCTCAATGCCCAAATATCTGTAGTAAAGGGTGTAGTGAATTGCAGTCCCTGTCATGACCCACAGAACGCGCCCCTTCTGGACTTCCTGGTCCTTATCGTGACGGGGCTTGTATTCATTGTTTCTTCCTACATGGCCGTATCACATGACATGCCTCGCAGCAGCCTTCACGGTGGAAGTTGTACCTCCTATAATTGTGCCACACCCCCACAGCCCTGCGCATCTCAATACTATTGCGAAGTAGCGACCAGACGTGTGCTCCGTAGCTCGCGGTATTGTATCCTTTGCTTCTTCCCGTTTACCCCATCCTTGTCCCTTTCCTTCCTTTCTTGGTTCCTGGACTCGTGCGCTTGTTGCGCACCCTGTTACTTTCCCGGACTCCTGGATTCCTGCATCCCGGGAACCTTGAAAGCACGCTGGAGTCGGAAGAGACTTGTGCAGCTTTATTCAAGACTCAATCAGTTCGCAAGAAGGCATCGACCAAGAAATCCAGCAAAGATCGAACTCGGGTGAGAAGGGGGGGAACTCCTTGACAGTTTGAGACGCCACCTGACCGAACTCGATATGGACATGGAAGCGGCTGTCCAGGATTTGATGCGTGGCATGCAAGAGCTATCAACCGAGGTGCACAATCTAAAGGCGGAAAACGCCGCTCTCAAACAATTAATTCTATCCCGTGATTCTGCCACAAAAGAAAGTGTATTGCTGGGCGGCATAGTGGACAAATACGATGGCTCAGCAAAAACCCTTTGTGGATTCCTAGATTCATGTTTGGTCCACTTTACTTTTAAGCCCTATTACTTTTCAACTCCCAGGGCTAAGGTGGGGTTCATAATTTCCCACCTTTCAGGAAATGCCTTGACCTGGGCTACGCCCCTCGTTAATTCCGGCAATACTCTTCTGGATGATTATGATGGCTTCATACAAGCCCTTAAAACCATGTTTGACCGTCCAGGGCAGGTCTATAGTGCCCAGGAACGCCTGTTAGACTTCCAGCAAGGATCCCAGGATATGCTCACCTATGTTACCCGATTCAAGCAATTAGTCAAGGAAGCTGATTGGTCCCCGGAGGCTAGTTTTACCCTTTTCAGGAGAGGACTGAAGGAGGAGAATAAGGATGAGTTGGCCAGAGTGGCTCGCCCAAACTCATTTCAGGCACTAATGGACCTTGCCTTGCAAATAGAGTTCCGTATCCAGGAAAGGAAGGCAGAGAAGAAGAAATCCAGAGCTAATCCTCCGAAGCTGTCTTTCGAGAATACCACCAAGACGGACACAAACCCAGGCTCAGTCTCTGAACCTAAACCCATGTAGATAGGAGCCTTCCGTGGACCTATATCCCCGCAAGAAAGAATGAGAAGGATTCATACGGGGTTGTGCATGTATTGTGCCTCAGACAAACACTTGGTTAGGGAGTGTCCTCTAGCCCCTCCTCGGCGTTCGGGAAACACCAGCTCCCGATCCTAGATGGAGCAGAGCTTTGGGAGAGAGATGTTTGCTCTACATCAATTCCATCCTTGAATTCTCCTGGACAAAACAATTTGGTGATACTACATGCCTTCCTGTCGCCCTCCAAAAATAAGACCTATCCCATTCTGGCCTTGGTGGACTGCGGAGCTATGGGAATCTTCATTGATCAAGACTGGGTTGTTAGTCATCATATTCCGTACGAAACACGAAGCACCATGCAGCCGGTGGAAGCAATCAACGGAAGACCCCTCTCTTCAGGACCCATAAGCCTGCAGACAAAAGAGATCCAGCTTTCCATAAACCATCACCAAGAGCGGATTACATTCATCATTAAGTCAGCCCATTACCCCATGGTATTGGGTATGCCCTGGTTACAAAAGCACAATCCGTATATCAACTGGACAGCAGGATCACTATTCCTGGGCTCAGTTTTGTATGTCCCACTGTCTATCCCTGGATCCCTCCTCGACACCTCCTAAAGAACCACTAAGAGACCAGAAAACACCACTCATGGTTTCCAATATCATACAAGTCCCAGAGGCCTATCAAGGATATGCTGATGTATTTTCAACTGCCATAGTCCAGGCCTTACCCCCTCACAGACCTGAAGACTGTGCCATAGATACAGATCCCTCAGCAGTGATTCCCTTCGGCAGAATGTTCATTCTTTCTGAACCTGAGAAAAAGGCCCTCTGAGAATATCTGGGCACCAATCTTGAAAACGGCACCATAAGACCCTCAACATCCCCAGCGGGTGCTTCGTTGTTCTTCGTTCCCAAGAAGGACACCAAGGAACTCAGACCTTGCCTTGACTATCGTGGCTTAAATCAATGCACCCTCAAAGATCGGTACCCACTGCCCCTGATCTCGGATATCCTGGAAGCTGTGAGAGGCGCCGTAATGTTCACGAAGTTGGATCTCCGGGGTGCCCACCATTTAATCCGTGTCCGGGAAGGAGACAAATGGAAAACAGCCTTTAGAACACCCTTTGGTCACTATGAATATCTAGTCATGCCCTTTGGATTAGCTAATGCCCCCGCAGTTTTTCAACATTTTATGGATAGGGTGTTTTCCGACATGTTATTCCTCTTCGTCATTGTCTATCTGGATGACATATTGATCTTTTCCAAGGATCCTCTAAAGCATGAAGAACATATAAAGGCAGTATTACAACAACTCTGTGAACACAAACTTTTAGCCAAACCCGAAAAATGCTTGTTTCACGTTACTTCTGTTCACTACCTAGGATTCATCCTTAGCCCAGAAGGAATTGGTATGGACCCTTCAAAGGTAAAAGCCATACTGGCTTGGCCCGCTCCCACATCTGTGAAACAAGTTCAGTCCTTCCTGGGGCTTGCCAACTTCTATCGGAAGTTCATTTCTATCTTTTCCGAGATCGGTCAGCCGATCGTTGCTCTCTTGAAGAAAGACGCACCCTTTATCTGGTCTACACCGCAAGATAAAGCATTCCAACGATTGAAGACAGAGTTCACGCAAGCCCCCATCCTGGCCCAACCCGACATAAATCGCCCATTCCTAGTGGAAACTGATGCCTCTAACTACGCCATAGGAGCGGTCTTGAAACAGGTACTTGAGGATAAACTGGAACACCCCATTGCCTACCTCTCACGAACCCTGACTCCCAGTGAGACACACTATTCCGTCCTGCAAAAGGAACTGTTAGCCATCCGCCAAGCCTTCACTGAATGGCGACATCTACTTCTGGGTGCTAGATATCCAGTTCGGGTCAGCACGGACCATCGGAATCTTCAAATTCTACAGTCGTTGGAGTGCAGGAACAGTCGTCAGGCGCGTTGGGCCTACTTCTTTGCCCAGTACCAAATCCCAAATCACTCATGTTCCCGGATCACAAAACATGATTGCTGACGCCTTATCTCGACGTCCTGACTATGTAACCACCGAAGACAAGGCCTATCCTAAGATGTTTCCCCACACGATCTTTGTAGCTCAAGCAGTCAACCTCCTGGAAGAAATCCGAGTGCAAACCCAGTCCTCTGACCTCTGGAAGGATATTTCAAGGAAGAATCCATGTAACCTAAGAGTTAAGGAAGGATATTTATTCAAGGACAATGCACTGGTCCTTCCTACACAGAAATTACAACGAAGAATGTTAAACCTCTGCCATGATACCCTTCACTCCGGACATCGTGGCATAACTAACACCCTCCGTTTTATACAAAGACAGTTTTGGTGGCCTGGAATGAAGACCGACGTACAACAGTACATCAAAGCTTGTGCTGTCTGCCGTCAAAATAAACATAACAAGAGACCGGCAGGTCTTCTACTGCAACCACCGCTGCCAACAAGACCATGGGAATTCATTGCTACAGACTTTATTGTGGAATTACCACCTTCCCGAGGATACACGACCATCGTAACCATAGACTTGTTCACTCATATGGCTCATTTTACACCCCTGTGTAAGCTGCCATCATCGTCCGAGCTTGCTGGAATCTTCCTGGAACACATATTTCGTTTACATGGACTTCCTTCCAAGATCATATCTGATCGAGGACCTCAATACGTCTCTCAATTCTGGAAACATCTCTGTCGCATTTTGGGAATCCAACGTGCCCTTTCGTCTGGTTATCTTCCCCAAACCAATGGGGCCACAAAACGTGCTAATCAGAACCTGGAACAGTATCTTCGATGTTTCACCACCAAGGTTCAAGATGACTGGTCGCTCCTGATACCCGTGGCTAAATTCGCCTACAACAATTCTGACCATTCAGCACTTAAGACCAGTCCTTTTTTTTGTAGCTAAGGTTTCCATCCATCAGTTCTACCCTCTGTTCTCCCTCATCCTACACCAGTACCTACTGTCGACTCCTGGATAGAAACCCTCATCACCGTTCACCAGGAGGCCAAAGAAAACTTAGACAGGGCCAGAACACAGACTAAGAGGTATGCAGATTTAAAAAGGAGACCAGGTCCTTCTTATGCTATCGGTGATCAAGTCTGGTTGTCTTCGAAATTACTACTCCCGGCATCTACGACCAAACAAGTTGGCCCCTCGGTACTATGGTCCATTTCCCATCAAGGAAATTATCAATCCAGTCTCATACCGGATTAGACTACCAGACTCTTGGAAGAGAATTCACCCAGTATGCCACACATCCTTATTAAAACCCTACAACCAATCCTCCCGGAAATCCTGCCGACCTCCTCCTCTATTGGTCGACAACCAATTGGAGTATGAAGTTTCCCGAATATGTGATTTGAGAATAAGACCATAGCGCCTCTGCTGACCTTCGGATATCGCTGATAGTATGGTCCATGATGACTAAGTCGTCAGCGTATCCTAAGACCAGGCAGTGAGCGGTACCAATCTTAGGGGGGCAGTTGTGTTCCAATGCTAATATTTTAGGTATATCGTGGACAAACAGATTGTATAATATTGGTGCACAGACTTGTTTTACTCCACGATTTTGTCTGATCTTGTTGTTCATATTCCCCTTGGAGTCTAACTTCAGGGAGGCTGTAGTATTATGGTGTAGAAGTCTGAGGTAGTGTAGTATTCCTTTGGGGCAACCCAAATTCTCGAGTTTAGACCACAGTAACTCCCTGGGAACTAGGTCAAAGGCAGCCTTAAAGTCAATAAACAGAGCAGATGGGGGCGGATTACCTGGTGTTCTGGCCTTATTACAAAGGATATCCATTACAACCAGGTTGTGTGTTGTGGAATATCCGCCCCTAAATCCGCATTGAAATCGGTCTAAGATCTTTTCCCTGTCTGCACATGTTTGTAACTCGTGTAGTAGGTACGCTGCGAATAATTTGCCCTTGCAGTCCAACATGGATAGTAGACGATAGTTACCAGGGTCCGTGCGGTCTCCCCTCTTATAGACAGGGACCAAGGTTGCTCTCTGCCAGGATTCCTGAATACACCCCTCGTTCAGGATCTTTTCAAATAGTATCTCAAGTACTTTGGCCCAGTATTCTGGATTACTCTTTAGGATAACATTTGCTAGGCCATTGGGCCCAGGAGCTCTCGATGTTTTGAGCTTTTTTATCCTGGCAATCGGTGATTCAACTGTCACCTTAAAAGGGGCAATAGGTCGACCCAGAATATTCCTCTCCTGGAACTTGTCATGGGCTGTGTGGTTGCAGGTTTTCAGGAATTCCTCCCACTGGACTATAACAATTGGGTTAGACAAAGAGTTGTTGGTGTCTCCCCGTGCCATGCTCATCAGTCCCCATATAGATCGAGAATTCCCTGTGCAGAGTGTGTGCAGAGTGTTTGAACAGATTTTTGCCATTTAAGTAATTTAGTTGTTTGCCTAGTTATGGCTCCCTCTTCCTAAGAAAATCCTTTTTAATTTAGAAAAACTTGAAAATTAAAAAATGTATTTTTGGATAAATCACTCCTTTTTTTGGAGTACAATTGCTAAGAAACAGAATCTTGTTTGAGTACTTTGCCATGAATTGCTTTCAAAAACGGATTCAGTAACCTCATAAGAGGTACCGTATGTGAGTGACTGTATAGCCGAGCAATTTCACCCGGTTTCTCTACCTTTTGTTCTCATTAGGTACAGGTGTCTCTAAGCTTCGCATAGTCTGCTCCTTTGAATATATTTTCTACTTCTTATGAGTAGATTTCATCATTATTTTTTCAGAATTATTGTTCTGAATTTTTCAAATTATTTGGCAGTGCACACCTTGGCGCTTTTCAAATAATACGATAAAAACATTAAATAGTTAAAAACAAATGAATGTATGGTCCCAGTTCTTGTTTCTCAATTTAGTTTGTGTCTGGGTCCATGCCTCTATTCAGCACGTCATTCTTCCGACATACCCCTCAGTATGTGATGTTTTTCTTTGCTTAATGCCTCATTCTTGTAATAGATGCCGGTGAATTTGCAGTCGAAAAAGCATATGTTCTTTGTCTTGTACATATTCGAAGAATGGGGCCCATATTTGGGAGAATCGTGGCATCTTTTCAGTTATGTGTGCAATCAGTTTTTCCATGGCAACGACTTCCCAAATCTTGACCCAGCAGTAGGACAATATCGGTGCTTCCTTTGTTTTCCAGAAACGTGCTTGATTCAGTTTGGCCGCCAGTAGCAGCTGTGTTATTAGTTCCGACCTGATGCCTGAGGCCGGGTATGCGCCATCCTCGGGCACATCTCCTAGTAGTAAGATGCGGGGGCACATCGGGAGCGTGACTCCAGTCGATATCTTTTATTCTTGACTTGATTTTCAGCCAGTAAGTCTGTATCATCGGGCATTGCCACCACTTGTGTATAAAGTCTCCCAATTGCCACATCCATGCCAGCAGCGGTCTGAATGGTATGTAACCTTTGGGGGGAGGGAGGGGTTCATGTACCATCTGTAGCACATTTTGATTGCACATTCTTTAAAAACCATGCATTTTGAGCTTTTGGCGGTTCTGGATCATATTTTCTGCAACGAGGCTGGTGGTATCTCTGTCCCTGTCTTTCTCCCATTTTGCCATGTACGAGAGTTTACAGTTGATAAGAGCCTTTTCCAGTAGGCGGTGTAACGCTTACCTGGACTCCTCAGGAGCGTAATGCCTTCTCAGCCTGTGGACCTGTTACTTGCGCACTTTTTTGAATTCCTTTTCTGTGTAAACAACAATAACAACAATAGAACTGCTATAACATCTATTTTCTGAAAGGTTACTGTATAACTGTGTACTTTGGTAATCCCTCCCTTCTCACCTGTGTTTATTTTTTGTGGAGCTCTCCATCCTGCTATTCTACAGGGGCACGTTGGAATGAAGAAACAATGAACTTTGGAAGACTGATGTGTTCTATGGATTCTTGCCTTTACAATGTCCTGCCTTCCCAGAATTTGTCTTTGGATAAGTATCTGGATAATATATTATAGTCTTTTAGATCTTGAAGAGTTCCTACATTGGAGAGATCTCGCTTTCTAATATTTTCCCTTTTACTTGCAGGTTCTCGGAATTCAGAAAGATTAATGGCTGTGGAATGACGGCGACGTTACTCAGAATGAAGAAACGTTTAACAAACGTAAGTTCGTCTATATGGAGTAACCGCATTCTCAGGGAAGAGCGCGGTAACTACTGTGCATTGAAAACTTGAAGAACCTTCAGGTACATAAACTCACTTAAACTTCTTCTGTTTTATTTCTATTAAGTTTGTTCGTTAATGAAAATACCTTTTGTCTGCAGGTTTTCAGAAACTGCGGAACTACCTTCGGAGGATGCGGAAGAAACTTCTGACTGAAGATATTGCAACTGCGAGCGAAGACTGCTGCTTGAAGACGCTGCAGCTGTGAGAGAACGTCTGATGGAAGATGCTGTGGCTGTGAGAGAACTTCTGACAGAAGATGCTGCAGCTTTGAACAAATGCTGCTGACTGAGGAACCGCTTCAGAAAAAACTTCGGTTTGGGAAGTCTTTTCTATAACTATGGAATTCTGTTATTTTTCTGTAAAAACTAATGTCTCTATTTTCTCTCTTGACAGGTTCTGTGAAGAGAGACACCGGTAGCGTTACCCGCTGAGAGAGCAGACGCAAAACGAGCGCTCCAGTGAAGGCGGGGTTTAAGTAGCTCCCTCTGCAATATGCATAGAGTGTGCTGCAGGTTACCAATGGATCTTGCAGCAGTCATGTTTAGTGTATGAGACCACTGTAAGCACTATGAGAAACTATGGAAGCATATGCTATGAATGGTGCAAATGCCATGTTTGCCAGGCTTGCACCCAATTTGGACCCTTGCCTCTCCTGCATGCCTGAATGGGAATTGTGCTCACTGACTGGGATCATGACAGTTTTCTCCCCCAAGACCCCTCCCAAGGATGAAACTGGCTTAGTAGGGTGGTTCTGATGCCAATCTACAAGGTAGAATAATCTCCTTTTGACAATCTTGGAATATAAGATTTCTTTTACTAGGAATTCCAGTTCACCTTCTATTGTAATCTGGTCCCTGGATTCATTGGCTTTATCAAAGAAACGTGGAATACAGAATGAATTTGCATGTGAGATGGCAGGTTCAATCTTACTGCTGCTGGGTTGACAATGGTTTCCACAGGGAATGGGCCCAGAAACCTATGGTGGAATTCATGTGGGCCTTTAAGTGCAATGTATTTGGAAGACAACCATACCTTGTCTCCCACTTTATACTCTGGAGATTTTCTTCAAAGTCTATCTGCACATTTCTTTTGGTTTCCTTTGCTATAGTCAAATGTCGTAGAAACTCTTCCTGTACTCTGCTAATGTTATCATGAAGCCTCTGTACTGCTGGTATCTCTAAGGATTCTGTTGGGTCGGAGGTAGAGGTCCGAGGATGTGAACCGTTAAGTATGTAGAAAGGGGTATAACCTGTGGAAGTGTGTTCAGAGTTATTATAAGCATACTCTGCTACCCAAAGGACATCCACCCAAGAACAATTTAACTGGTGGAGAAGACATCAAAGGTATTGTTCTAGGGTCTGATTGGTTCTCTCTGTTTGACCGTCAGTTTGTGGGTGGTGACTTGTAGATAAACGCACTTCGACTTTAGCCAACTCACAACATTTCCTCCAGAATTGGGAGACAAATTGACTCCCTCTATCAGAGATCACTGCAGATGGAAATCCATGAAGACATACAGTTTGTTCTAGGAACACTTTTGCTAAGACTGATGAAGTAGGAAGCCCTTTTAGGGCAATGAAATGCGCCATTTTGGAAAACAAGTCCACCACTAAAAGGATTGTTGTTATAACCTGATCAAGGGGGTAACTCCGTAATAAAGTCCTTAGAAATGGTTTGCCATGGTGCTGGTGGGACAGGTAACGGTTGAAGCAGTCCTGCTGGTCTCTGCTTTGAGCTTTTGTTTTGAGTACAAATTCCACAAGTTCTAATGAAATCTATGATATCCTTGCACCATGTTGGCCACCAGAAATGCCTTTGGATCTTTGCCGTGGTCTTAGCGATTCCAGGTTGGCCTTCCAATATGGCTCCATGGTAATCTGCCATAACCTTCTTTTGTAACTCTTGATTTGATAGGTAGAGCCGACTCAGGAAATAGGGTAAACCTTCTTTTATACAAAACTTGGGTCCTTTTTACTTCCAAGCCTCAAACTCTGAAGTGGTCATGTTTAGGAGAATTTGTGCCTTCAAGTCTTCTTCTGAAGAGCCAGTGACTCCCAGCACCTTCTCTTCTAGAATTATATTTACAGGATCTGTTGTGCTTTGGATCTCTTCTCTCTCTCCAATCCTTGACAAGGCATCTGCATTGCCATTACGTACTCCTGGACGATGAGTGATAACAAAATCGTATTCCACGAAAAATAACGCCCAACAAAGTTGTCGGGATGACTGAGCCTTCGCCTTGTGTAAATATTTCAGGTATCGATGGACTGTAAAAACTGTGACGGTATGCCGGCCCCTAATAAATGGTGTCTCCATTCTTTGAAAGCGTGTTTTATTGCTAGCAATTCGTTATCTGTGAAGCTGTAATTTAATTCTGCTGTTGTAAACTTCTTGGACCAGAAAGCCACTGGATGCAGTTGTCCAGTTTCAGTATCTGGATGCGTCAGTTTCCACTACAAATGGTAGTTCGGGCTGTGCATGTCTTAAAATGGGAGCAGTGCTAAATATTTCTTTTAATGTCTGGAAAGCCTCTTCTGCTTCCTTGGTCCAGAAGAATGTCTTGTGCTTTCGCAGTAACAGTTATTGGATGGACTAGTTGTGAAAATCCTGCAACAAAGCGTCTGTAAAAATGTGCAAATCCTAAAAAACTTTGGGTACCTTTCACTGATGTAGGGGAAGGCCAAATCAGAACTGCGTAAACTTTTCGGTTATCCATTTGAATTCCCATTGGTGACAGGATGAATCCCAAAAACTCCACTGAGGTCGCATGAAAGGAACATTTCTCTAGCTTGACAAATAGCTTGTGTTGTTGCAGTTTCTGAAATTCTGCTCTTACATGGGTTATGTGCTCTTGGACCGAGCTTGAATAAATGAGAATGTCGTCATGGTACACTACTGTACAAGCATCTAGCAATTTGCATAAAACATCATTCATTAAATTCTGGAAAGCTGCTGGGGCATTGCATAAGCCAAACGACATGACTTGGTACTCGTATAAGCCGTTTTTTGTGCGGAAAGCAGTCTTCCATTCATCTCCTCCTTTGATTCTCATTAAGTGGTAAGCTCCTGGAAGGTCTAGTTTGGTAAAAATGTTGGCATCCTCAACTTGGTCCATTAACACTGGAATGAGTGGAAGGGGGTACGGGTTCTTAACTGTTATCTGGTTGAGGACAAGGTGGTCTATGCAAGTACGAAGGTCCCCTTCCTTCTTGGGCATGAAGAACAGAGGAGACGCCACGGGGGACTTAGAGGGCTGAATAAAACCATTAGCAAGGTAATTATCCAAATAAGTCTTCAAATGAATATTTTCTTGTTCAGTTAAGGCATACATTTTGCTGCATGGGGTTTTTGAACCACGGATCAAATCAATTTGACAATCATATGGCCGATGAGGAGGTGACACGTTAGCCTTTTCTTCTTCAAATACTTCTTGAAAATCTTGATATTCCGGTGGAAGGTTTCCTATAAACCCTAAGGTGGAGTTTTCCCTTGATATCACTTGAACTTCTTTTCCAAAGATTCCGTCTTGCACATAGCAGGAATACCTGCATTCCTCTGGAAAAGCTAAGGTTTTGGCACGCCAATCAATCTGTGGATTATGTTTCTCTAGCCATTGAATTCCTAAAATCACTTTAAACTGTGGAGCACTAATTAGGTCAAACGAGATCTTTTCTCAATGTCCCTCCTGGCAAAGCAAGTTACACACTTCAGTACACTTCGTCACTCGTCCGGATATCAGTTGAGTACCATCTACTGCAGTGACATTTTCTATCACAGCCTTTGGGTGTATACCAATACCCATCTTGCCTGCTAGTTCGTAATCCATGTAGTTCCCAATCGCACCACTGTCCACATATAATGATAATGATGTGCTATTTAAATAGCGCCTTAATCCAATGCTTCCACAGCATATATCTTGGATGGTTGAAGGTCACTACTTAAGATTACTGGAACAACGAAATGAGAGCTTTGAATTTCCTTCTTCTGGCTCAACAGGTCGACCTCTACACTTGTCGGGCGTTGGAGTTTTCCATCTGTTTGTTTTCTGTGATATTCCTGTCTGCCTTGTCTACTGCTCCCACTGGTTTCTACTGCAGTTTCACTGGACAGTTTTGCAAATGATGACCCGCTAAACCAAAAAAGAGACATACATTCTGTTGCCTCCTTTTGTCTTTCTTCCTTGGATATTGGCCCCCAAACTCCTCCTAGCTGCATTGGCTCAGAGTGACTTTGTCATTGGACAGGTTCCATAATCTTTTGAACACAAATAGAGTGATCTAGCCTCTGATCTGGCCCGATCAGAGCGCCGGTTCTGCAATCAGTGATCCAGCTGTATAGTTAGGTCTATGAATTCGGCACAACCTGTAGGAGGATACACTACTTGCGCAAATATATATTTGAGTTCTCCTCGTAATCCTCGATAAGAGTGTGGTTCTTTTCTCCTCAGGCCAATTGGTCTCTGCCTCTAATCGATTAAAGGAAGCTATGTAAGTCATCAATCCTTGGTTACCTTGGCATAAAGAGAGCAGCTCATTATCTAAAGCCTGTCCCTGAGCAGGATGAGCAAAGAGTTTCTCTAACTCCTGCCGAAACCCAGGGGAATTCCTCAATTAAGGGTCATCTCGATTGGCTAAGGGTATGGACCAGTCAGCAGCATGTCCTCCCAGATATGATAACACAAATGCCACCCTGTCCTGGTCTGAAGTAAAAACCCCGGGTCTACACAAAAAGTGTAAATTACATTGGTTCATAAAAACTGCAAAACGCCTTTAATCCCCTGTAAATCTCTCTGGGGCTGCTAGTGGAATGTTCCCGGGTAAAACTACCTGTAGAGGAGGACTGGGAGCGGAAATTTGACCCTGTGGAACACCACTAGGAAGTGGTGCTTGTCCTGCTTGGGACTGTCGTAATTGGCGACCCAATTCATCAGTGCTTTCTCTGTTAACCACCAACTCCCTCCTAAGAGAGTTGGTTTCTGACCTAGCTGCATGAACATCTGCCCTTAACTCTGCCAAAATCTGGGATAAATTGTCAATTCCTGTGTCCCCCATTACGCTCGGGTGGAGTATTTTAAATACTGGCTTCACGTTCTGTAATGCTTACCTGGACTCCTTGGGAGCGTAATGCCTTCTCAGCATGTGGACCGGTTACTTGGGCACTTTTTTGGATTCCTTTTCTGTGTAAACAACAATAATAATAGAACTGTTATAACATCTATTTTCTGAAAGGCTACTGTATAACTGTGTACTTTGGTAATCCTTCCCTTCTCACGTGTTATTTTTTTGTGGAGCTCTCCATCCTGCTATTCTACAGGGGTGCGTTGGAATGAAGAAACAATGAACTTTGGAAGGCTGATGTGTTCTATGGATTCTTGCCTTTACAATGTCCTGCCTTCCCAGAATGCGTCTTTGGATAAGTATCTGGAGAATATACTATAGTCTTCTAGATCTTGAAAAGTTCCTATGTTGGAAAAATCTCTCAGATATTTTCCCTTTTACTGCAGATTCTCAGAATTCAATGACTGCGATGTTACTCAGAATGAAGAAACGTTTAACAAACGTAAGTTTGTCTATACGGAGTAACCGCAGCCTTCAGGGAAGAGCGCAGTAACTATTGTGCGGTGAAAACTTTAAGAACCTTCAGGTACGTAAACTTATTTAAACTTCTGTTTCATTTCTGTTAGGTTCGTTTGTTAATGAAAATACCTTTTCCCTGCAGGTTTCCGGAAAGCTGCGGAAATACCTTCGGAAGATGCAGAGGCTGCAGAAGAAACCTCTGACTGAAGATATTGCGACTGCGAGAAAAGACTGCTGCTTGAAGACGCTGCAGCTGCGAGAGAACTTCTGACGGAAGATACTGTGGCTGTGAGAGAACTTCTGACAGAAGATGCTGCTGATATGAACAAACGCTGCTGACTGAGGAACCGCTTTGGAAATAACTTGGGTTTGGTAAGTCTTTTCTAGAACTATGGAATTCTGTTATTTTTCTGTAAAAACGAATGTCTCTATTTTCTCTCTACATGTTCTGTGAGGAGAGACGCTGGCAGCGTTACCCGCTGTCGGCGGAGCAGACGCAAAGCGAGTGCTCCCGCGGAGACGGGGCTTAAGTAGCTCCCTCTGCAATATGTATAGAGTGTGCTGTAGGTTTACCAATGTATCTTGCGGCGGCCATGTTTAGTGTATGAGACCACTGTAAGCACTATGAGAGACTATGGAAGCATATGCTATGAATAGTGCAAATGCCATGTTTGCCAGGCTTGCACCCACTTTTGACCTGCTGACTGATGTGTTGTCCCTTGCCTCTCCTGCATGCCTGAATGGGAATTGTGCTCACTGACTGGGATCATGACACGTGGTCGCCGTGGGATGTTTTCAGAGTTTCCTTCCCCTCTACCAGTTGGAGTTCAATTCCTATAGGGGTTCCTGTCCCTGCCTGTTTTACACAGCGGTTGGAAACCCAATGTCTGATTTGAAGATATCGAAAGGGTTCTGTTTCGGGTAGTGATTTTTTTCTTTACATTCCGTAAATGTGAAGGGAAGCCCATCTCTGTAGAGTTCTCTAAGTCGTAACAGGCCCAGCGATTCCCAGCATGTAAATGTCTCTTTTCTCATGCCTGGTGAGAATTCTGGGTTCTGTAGTATTGGTGACATTGGTCCTAGTCCCCCTCCTATTCCCAGCTCTGTTTGCGCTTCGTCCCAGGTCTTCAGGGTCGCACTAGTGGATTCTAGCAAGCCAGTCCTGGCCATTTTGGATATGAGCAGCAGGTGGGCCAGGGGGATACGACAACAGTCTTGCACAATTATTTTCCATTTTGCTCCCAGTCTTCCAGTACCCATTCTAACATTGGGGCAATCTGAGCCGCGCGCTAATACATCTGTAGCGACGGGCCCCCGGGCCCCCCATCCCTTTCGATCTGAGAACTGTGTGACATGCAATTCTGGGTGGTTTCTTCTGCCAAATGTATTGATTCACACTTTCTGTATTTCCGCTGGGTCTTTCTCAGGATAATGATTGGAAGGGCCTGGAAAATAAACAAGAGTCTAGGTAGGATCGTCATTTTTACTGCAGTGATTCTCCCCAGCCATGATATTTCAGTTCAGTGTGGCTTTTGTCTCTTTCCATATTTGGGGATGTTAGCCCCTATGAGGGTTTTGTATGAAACGCTAATGTGTACCCCTAGATATATCATTTCCTCGTCAACCCATTTAAAAGGAAAGGTTGATTGCATCGTTATTTGGGTTTCGGGTGCTATACCAATTGTCATTCCCAGTGATTTTTGGTGATTGATGCAAAATTCCGATACCATGTGGAATCTAGTCAGGAGCTCCATCAGGGGAAGGATTGAGCACATGGGTTCTTAAAGAAAGCAAGTGACGTAGTCGGCGTATAGTGCTACTTTATGTGTTTTACCTTTATGACGCGGGCCTAGTATGAGACGGCTATTCTGGATCATTTGTGGAAATGGTTCTATAGCCAGAGCAAAAATGAGTGGGAGAGCGGGCATCCCTATCTTGTACCCCTGCCCAGCAGGATTGGGGCTGTTTTGGTGGTGTTAACATTGGCTAGGAAGTTGGCTAGGACTAGCTTGCTAATGATAGGCCCAAACCCATATGCCGGTAGAATAGCTCATAGGAATTCCCATGACATGCTATCAAACGCTCGATTAGCATCGAGTGAGAAGCGCACGGGGCCCCGGGGAGATTAGGTGCCAATGCTATCAAGTCTATTACTCTTCTGATGTTTTCATGGGTCCCTCTGTTCTTAATGAACCCTGGTTGGTCGTCATTTATTATCTGGGGGAAGACCTTGTTCAATCTATTGGCCAGGAGCTTGCTGTAGAGTTTGGCGTCTGTGTTTAGTAAGGCTACGGCGCAGTAGGACGTTCAGTCCTCGGGGGTCCCTTTTGGGTTTCAGAATCAGTGCGGTCATGGATTCTGCCATTGTTTGGTTTTTACCCCTGATGTTGCGAAGGAGTTGAATAGCTTGCTGAGCTGTGAGATTAAGATCCCTGCAAAGGCTTTGTAGAACCAATTGGTAAACTCATCCGGCCCTGGGACTTTTCCTGCTGGAAGGGAGCGGAGGCCCTGTGCGATTTCTTAGGCCGTTATAGGGTTCTCTAATGTTTCTTTTATTGCCTCAAAGATTTGCTGGAGTGGTGCCTGGTTTATGAAGGTCCAAATTCGGGTAATGTTCCCTTGGTGAAGGGTAGAGAATTACTAAAAAAATCTTCCAGGGCCCCAATGTAATTACATTTCTAAGTTTTGCCAAAAGTCATTTATTCACTTTGTTGCCCTTGGAGTAATAATATTGGGCTGCTTTTCCCATCAATGGTCGTTTCTATGGCTTGTCTTGCTATCCTGAGATCTCGCAGAGTGTGTCTCCCTCCTTTCTTGGCGTGTGCTTTTTCCTTCTCTTGTACCATCTCTTCGAGCTCCCTCCAGCGCAGTTGGTGCATCCTGCTCCAGGCTGTTGTCTGCCCCATGATAACCCATCTGAGGACTGCTTTCCTGGCATCCCCTATGTTGCGTATATCCATGCCCTCCATCATATTTTCCTGAAAATAGTGTGTTATTGCCCCTTCTAGTGGCGCCTTCTATTGTGGCCTTGGCTGCCATGTCAGTTAAAATCGCCTCACTGAATTTCCAGGGTGGTCTTTGTTTTGGAGAGCCTTGTCTCAGGTCTATTTCTAGGTTTACTGGGAAGTGGTCTGTGAGAGCTTCTGGTAAAATGTCCATTCCCTTGACCAACGGTATAAGGGTAGAAACGTGTCTAGCCTTGAGAACCCAACATGTACCGCCGAGAAAAAGTTGTATCCTCTCCCCCCTTGGTGCGTTAATCTCCATGTTTCTATCAACGATAGGTCTCTTAGGAGTGTGGTCATGGCATAATAGTGTTTTATCCGTAGTTGGGTCTACTACGCAGTTGAAGTCTCACCCTAATATTGGGTCTCCTTCTATGAAGTTTGCTAGGATCTTTGTGAGTTTCTCTATGAAATATGCCTGTTTCTCGGGCCCTATATTACCCCCAGAGTGATTTTTTTGGTCCCTCAGGACTCCTTTCATTAGTAGGAATCTCCCTTGTACATCTCGCAGAACTTCAGTTATTCGTAATGGTGTGTTTTTGCGGGTCATGATGGCTACTCCCTGTTTTTTGAGGCCACTGGTCGCAAAATATGGTCGGAGGTACTCCCTATTTTTGAGGCGTTTTTCATCCTCTTTTAAGAATTGGGTTTCCTGTAGGAATGCAATGTCCGTCTCCAGGGAGGAGATCCTTTGCAATATGGCCTTTCTTTTCACTGGCGAGTTTAGGCCTGCACGTTTAGGGTCAGGCATTTCATTTCCCTGCTATTCTTTTATCTTGCCCATCTAGGGGTCGAAGCATTCTTCTTTTCAAAACCGGTAAAGGACCTCGTATCTGGGATGGCGCGCAAGTTCTGTACACGTGGAACCAAGAGAGAACAAATGGACAAAAATAAAGGTGAAAATAAAAGTCAAACCCCTCCAAACTAGGAAACTGTGGTTTTCTTCTAACAGTCTTAATTTTCTGCAACGGTAAAGACCAGTTTTTTGTCATTCGTGATGACCAGTGGTTAGGTGCCATTTCCTCATGGCGAACCCCCCCTCCCCACCAGATGTGTGTCTTCTATGCTGACGTGTGTGTAATTTCTCACCTTTCGAGGCAAACTATCTGCCCTCGTGGCACAGAAACAGTGCAGGCTGGTTGGTTTGCAGTTCTTTTCATGGTGGGCTTGTCTTGGTCATTCTCCTTCTCCCGTAGTTGATATGTCTGGCATTTTCCTTCTCCTCGGTTTCCTGGCACTGCTCTTGGTGGTCCACTCTGGAGAGCTGTGTTATCCCAGTGTGTTTGAAACTCCTGGGGTCCCGTTCATCAGTTCCACAGCTTCCTCTTCGGATCCAATTGGGTATGTTTGATTCTGGACTTCGAATAGCAGTTTGCAGAGGAATAACCACCTGTATCTAATCTTATGCGTTTATAGCCAGGCTGTTACTATGCATAGTTTCCGTCTGTTCACGAGCGTGCAAGGTGCCAAGTCTTGGAACAGCGAGAGGTGGGACCGTCAGAATTGTACTGTTTCTTTTTTTCAAGCTTCCGCCATGATCAGATCTGGTGGAAGAAGTGTGCCCTGGACAGTACACTGTCATATAGACTCTGTGTGTCCTGTCCAATTCTATCGCTTCAGAGTCTGGCAGATATAGGAGCATCCGGAACATGCCCTGCACATAGTCAGTTATTTCTTGACCTGGGATGTCCCGTGGAATTCCTTGAATCCTGATGTAATTTCTCTGGGCTCTATTTTCAAGATCTTCTTGCTTTGTTCATATCGTTTTGAGTTCCTCTATGCCCAGCATTCTCTTGTTGAGTTCCGCCTGTTCATGGGCCTGTTCGCACAGTGTGTTTTCAACCTCATTCACTCTTGTTTCTAGTCCCATCATGTAGAAGATGAGCTCTGCAGCTGTTTTGACCATTGCTACTTTGGTGTCTTTGATCTCCTTTGTCAAGTCCTGTTTCAGCATGGCTAGCATTTCCATAAGGTCCCCTTTGGTAAATGAGGACTGTGTGTTTGACCCATGTGGTATTGGGTGGACCTTTGCATGTGTTTCTTTTGCGTTCCTCTCCTTCTTTCTCTTGGCTCCTCAATTGTGATTTGATGTCTCCTGCACCTGCTTTCGGTTTTGTTCCCCCTATCAACATTTTCCCTTCGGAGTCTTTCTTGTTTATATCCTTTGGAGTTGTTACTTTTACTTTCCCTGGTGGGCCTTCCCTTTTCCGTGGGGGGGTTCAGGGTATGCTTCAGTGGTTTTCCACAGCATAGGTTTATATGTCCTGAGAGGAGCAAGGTTTGTATCCTGTTCCGCTATCTGCCAGCTTCCTTTCTGTTAGTGCTCAGGTGTTGCGCCTTAATGGCTTTTCAGGGTTTGGGCTTGCAATCGCTGTCTGTTTTATGGTGTGGTGTTGCCAATCCTTGCACTGTTTCGTTGAGCTTCCCCTGCTATGACCCTGCGGCATCAGCTATGGTGCTGTCTAGGAGAATGGCCTGTATCTGGGTCCCTCCTCATGTGGTTCCCGTTTTCGCAGCACCTCTGATGTCCGTTTCTCTTTTCGCTTCCCTGTCCCTCACGCTGGTGATCCGCGAATGTAGAGCACAGGCTTTCTGTCCATGTGTTCTAATGTTTTTAATGGGGGGGCCTCTGGTGTGCAGTGGGTTGGTGGTGATTACGCACAGCTGCTCTCTAGACCATACCGCGTTGTGCGTGGGTCGGATGGCTCCTCACCTCGGTCTTGGGCTATGCGATGCTCGGCCTCCTTTCTGTCCCCGTGTATTACATCAGGTCTGGGGCTCTGGCGGCTTCTCACACCTTGGTTCTGGCCCTTTTCTTGATGTCTTCGGTGTCTCTGTGTCCGGCCACAGTTAGCCGCTCATCTGTAGTTGGAGGGATTGAGAGTGCTCCGTGGCGTGGTTATCATGCTGCTTCGCCACCTTCTTCCAGGTTGCCATTCTATGGTGTCCCGTAGGTTTCAGGCTTCATTCTTCTACGCGCTGTTGCTCCTCACATTCCAGTGCAAGCTACTGCACTTTGGGGCTGGTTGCCTTTGGCTTTTCACATAAGTATGCCATGATTCTGTGGGGGGGTGAGGGAGAAGACGGCTTAGACAGACGATTCTTCTGCGCCCCCCGCCCCAGGGGTACCATTTATACTGTCTCTACATTATTAGAATACCCCTTGTGCACCCCTTAGCGCTCTCCAATATTTGGTATGCTTTGTCATCTAAAATGAAATAAATATATACATAAACATTGGTTCATATTTTTCATGCTTCCCATGTAGTCATACAACCTTATTCATAGTGTTTCTGTCTTAACGCTATTATTCAGTCTTTAGGTATTTTTTGGCAGCAAACAAGGGCGAGTTTGGTGTAATAACTGGGTTCTAACACCTTTTATTGATGGCGTCCGCCTGGGATTGGGGTAGTTTATAGAGGCCCGCGCTGTCCCGGCACTCATGTGAGTAGCATCACGTGTTTATATTTATCTGCTCATAAAGAAATCCGTTTCCACCGTGGATCAAAGCAGGCTGGCGCTGCTCACAGATTGGGTAAGTGAGGGTGAAAACAAGAGGGTCTCCCATTCCTTTCTATTGTAACAGTAGATTTTACAGAGTTTGTGGAAATAAGGGCATTGTGTATTGCTTTATATTTTGTAGACAGAGGCACTTGGAATCCTGTGGATCTGGCCTCACGCACACGTATACTCTGACAGCGGCGTGACACGGGATGATTTCTTAGGTGCTCTTTTGGCCTCCCGTAGAAGATCTTGTAGACTCAGACCCCTGGCAGCTCTCACAGGTCAGTGAATCAGTCCTGGTTATTAATATGTGTACACCGGGGGAGCTCTAGCACTAACCTCCCCCCATGGGTTCATACATTTTGGTGGTGTTCTATTTACAGGCATCACTGAATGACACATCAACGATCTCACTCTGACACCTGATTATTTTTTAGACATTATGGAAAAACTTGTCCAGGCGTTCTTACCACAGCTCACTGACCAGCACAATGTGCAGTTCAGGCTTACTCTTTGGTCCTTGCCTTGTTTTTCTTGTGCTCCTCAACAAGTATATTTGAACCCCATTGTGCGTGTTCCTTCACAGGCATTTATTTTGGAGTTGGACGTTTAACCTAACCGGGCGATCATGTGAGTTTGCTTGGAATGGTATCGGGTAAAAAAAGACACAAAAAGTCTATCAGATTATACAAATCATTTTATTAAGGAGTGCGTTTTTGGAAGGTATCCGGTCCATTGATAATTGTTTTATTCATTATTCACAGGTAACAGTTTTTGAACACGACACAGACCTCACCAATTTTCAAGCGTTGACATCCTTTATGCATGCTCTTATCGATCATACCCCTGAAGAATGTGCTCAATGAAAAGAACAAACATGTTGGGTCATTTATAGAGCAATCTAACATTTATTGTTGGATAGACTGACCTTGGTTGTTGCTGGAGCAGCTGTACATCAGTTGGTGCATTTACTGCTCCACGCAACAGGGTCATAGATAGTCTATGGTTGACTAGCACTTGGTTCAGCACAGTATCAATAGGTCTGGTGTTGGATCTTCAGTTATTTTCTTTTTTACTGTTTTCATGATCAAATATAGCAAATTTTCAGCCTCGTATCTTTTAAAGAGAATAGATTGTTGTCATTTAGTATTGCTAAAGCTATAATTTCATATTCACTCACTTTATAGGTTATCTTGGAGTGGGACTTCCCTTAGTCACTGCTTTTCATGAGGGGTCTGGTAGATCCCACCATCAACCCAGTTCTTTTAAATAAATTGTATTGGAACCCAGCAAATGTTACTTTGGGTGACGTATTAGGGGATCACTGTGACCTTTTCACAGATTGGTTTACTGCTGGGAAAGCAAATAATATCATACTGGGTGGATATTTTAATTCCTGATGTCCTGATCTTGACCCAAAGGTTTGTCATATGGGGGCTGTTTTCTCTGTGAGTGGAAGGATAGGGGATAACAATGGACGAACTTGGGCATGCTTTTTTAAAATATTGGAGTTTGGTAAAACTAAATGGCAATTTACAGGGATACCTTCGTGCGAGTTTTACTTGGAGGAAAGAGGAAAGGCGCTTCCACATCTTGCATAGATTATTTCTTTGCTTCAGATCTGATTTTGCCCACTTGTGAGTCACTTACTATAAAATGATCAGACCTTAGTGGCCATGCATATTTTTTTCTATCTTTGAATTTGACATATAAATCCTATAGGTCTAAAATTCAGCTGTCAAACCTAAGGGTCAACCTCGGGAGGGATAAAGATCGAGTGTCAACTATCAATTGTAGTTTCTTCACACGGTTGGCTAAAACGATTTACTCTACCCTTTCAATCTTCCTAGATGATCCCATTAGGAATGTGGATAACTATACCTCAACTTTAAATAGACTCTGTGATGTACTCTTTTTTTTTTTTCCATAGATCTTTTTATTGGCATTTATAACAACAACCGAACAAGGTAACCATAATCCTCCCAACCCAACCCCCCTACCCGCACCACCCACCCCAAACCCCCACGGGTCTTGGTACATCACAACAACTCTCTCAGGTTTTGTCCTTGTTGACGTCATCCCTGTTCCCTTCTCTCGCCTCCTACCCCCATTCATCCTTATATTAGGCAGTCCAAGTTCCACCGGCCGGAGCCACGATGTCCCTGAATCCCCTCCTCCCGATTCTTCCCCCCCCCCCCCGGTCTCAAGCCCTATATTCGGCCAATCCCAAAAGTTTCAGGCTGCACGGGCACAGGCCGCTTTGGAGTCTCTTCTAAGGAATTGCAGAACCAAGTCCCAATCCAAGAGGAACTGCTGATGCTTTCCTTTTAATGAGTATGTCACCATCTCAAGAGCCACCAAGTTCCAAATCCTTCCTACCCATTCATGTTCTGTGGGCGCCTCTTTTGCCCTCCATTTCTGTGCTATTACCAGAGCCCCTGCCATCACCAAAATCACATACACCTTCTTTTGGGCCCTCAACCGTATCCCGTCCAGGGTACCATCCAGCCCCAACATGAACAGACCAATGTTAGTGACCCCAGTGATGACAGTGCCCATCACATCCTGCACCGCCTCCCGAACCGTAGCCCAGAATGGGGCAACCTTCGGGCAGAGCCACCAGACATGCCTCCAGGAACCCTCTTCTCCACAACCCCTCCAGCACAGGGCGGTTCCGGACCGATAGATTTTAGCTAGCCTGTAAGGGGTGAGATGCCACTGATACATCAGCTGCACCCAAATTTCTTGGAGTTGCAAAGAGCTCGTCAATTTAGGAATTCTCGCCCAGAGGGCTTGCCACTGCTCCAATGCAATTGATTGTCCCGTTTCTTTCTCCCACTTGGCCATAAAACCCCTCTTGCCCACCTCCTCCCCTTCCTTGAACAACCTATACAAATCCCCCACTAGATGTCTATCCCCTGGGGTAAGACCCCTTGTAGCCGCCTCTTTTACGGCAGGGTGTAAGGCCCAGTGCCTTAGCTGCATATATCTGAACCGCTCCTCCTCCCCTACTCCGAACTTGGACTTACAGGTAACAAAATCCCTCAACTGTCCTCCTTCGTAGAGGTCTTTAAGAAACCTACAGCCCCCCTCTTGCCATGCATCAAACCCAGAATCTATTTCCAGCCCAGGGGTGAACTGGGGATTAGCCAGAAAGGGGATAAGAGGAGAGGGAAAGGTAGTGATTTTGGATCTAAACACCACCTCGTCCCATAACCTGCCCACCAACTCCTCAATTGCACTACAATACATCCTCCTGGGTCTATCCTCGCAAGGAAGCCACAAAACTCCCTCCAATCCATGCCCTACCACTGCTCTATCCATTTCTCTCCATATCTTCCCCCTATCATCCTTCGACCAGTCCCGAACTACCCTCTACTGTGCTGCCCGGTAATAATTCACCATATCTGGTTCACCAAGACCCCCTCTATTTCTCGGCATTTGCATCAGCATACTAGGAATTCTGGGCTTCTTTGACCCCCATATGTAGGCCTGAGTGAGCTTTCTTAGTTTTCTGAAGAAAGGGGTTGGTACCCTCACTGGCAATGCCATAAATAAATACAACAACTTTGGAAGGATAACCATCTTTAAGGCATTAATCCTGCCTAACCAAGACACAGCCAGTAGACCCCAACCCAAGAGCAACCCCTTGATCCTCCCCAACAGTGGTAAATAATTTGCCTCATACATTTGTTCTATTGTCCCTGTAGTGACAGTCCCCAAATACCCTATTTTACCCTTCGCCCAGGCAAATCAAAATTGCCCCTGTAATTCCTCCTCCACCCCAGGGGCCATCTGTAGGCACAGTACCTCTGACTTACTATTATTAATCCATAGCCCTGCAAGTTGGCCGAACTCCCCAAAGATTTTTTCAACTGCCTCCAGGGATTCTCGGCGATTCGTCAGGGTCAACAACATATCATCCGCAAAGGCGGCCACCTTATGTTCCTGTCCCCCAAACATTACCCCTTTAATCTCTTGGTTAAGTCTAATTTTACTCAGGAGCGGCTCAAGATATATTTTGCGAAAAGAAGCGGTGACAGCGGACAGCCCTGCTTCGTACCTCTAGATACTGCCACCGGGTCAGATGATTCCCCATTTATCATCAGGCGTAGCGTGGGATTTACGATAGTTTGTCTCTATCTTGCCCATAAACTTCTCCCCAAAGCCCATCTTACGCATAGTGGCAAAGAGAAAGCCCCATTCTACTCTACCAAACGCTTTCTCAGCGTCCAGGGCCACCACAATTGCCTCCATCTGAATTTGTTTACTTTCTCTATAATATGGGCAATCCTCATTGTGTTGTCATGCGTTTGCCTTCCCTTAACAAAACCTGACTGGTCCCGCTCTACCAGGGACGAAAGGAGAGGTTTGAGTCTAGAGGCCAAGATCTTGGTAAATATCTTTGCGTCCAAATTGATTAAGGTAATCGGTCTATATGCTGCACACAAGGCAGGATCTTTCCCCTGTTTAGGGATTAATACTACTTTCGCCTCATTCATAGATGGGGTTATCCCTTTCCCTCCTCCAAAAGTATTATATAAGGCTACCAGTCTCGGGGCCAGCACGTCCCTACACGTTTTATAAAAAGCTGCCGTGAAACCGTCCGGCCCCGGAGCTTTATCAAGGGGAAGAGCCGCAATCGCTTTGTGAACCTCCTCTACGGTTGTGTCCATCTCTAGTTCTTCCCTCTTTGCTGCCTCAACCCCTGCAAGTTGACAGCTTTCCAAATACCTCTCTCGACCTCCTCCCACTGGACTGTCAGATCTATACACCTCGCCATAATACTTTGCAAACTCCCTCTTAATTCCTAGAGTCTCTGTCACCTCCCCCCTTCCGCCGTCCTAACTCTTAGTATCGTTCTGTCCTTTTCCTCTCTCCTCAGTTTTCTAGCCAATAACCTGTCTGCCCTGTTTGCCTTCACATAGTACCTCTGCTTGAGGTGCAGCAGCGCTCTCTCCGCCTTAACCGAAATAATGGTGTCCAGTTGGCCCTTAATCATCCTGTAATTCTCTGCGGAGGGTCTAACAGCAAGCTCCTGCATGACCGCTTTCAGCTTCGCTTCCAGATCTTCCTCTAGCTTCCTACATTCCCTATCCCTTCTCGCCTTGATCCCAATAATCGCCCCCCTAATGGTAGCTTTAAAATCGTCCCACACTATCCCAGGATCCATGCCCTCCGTATCATTCCTCTGAAAGAAGTGACCCATCTCCTGCCTCAACTCTTCTTGCAACACCACATCTTTAAAAATGTGAGAAGGATACTTCCACAATCCAGCCGCCTGCGACGGCCATGCGAGCTCCAACACAATTGGGGCATGGTCTGAGAGAGAAATCGCGCCCACCTCAATCTCCCTAAGCCTACCCACAAGAGAGCGAGACATCCACACGTAGTCTATCCTGGAAGCGGATCTGTGCACATGAGAATAGAAAGTGTACCCACTATCATTACCCCTCTTTTCCCGCCATGCATCCACCAATGCTAGGTTATCCAGTTTGGACTGGAGCTCTCTGGAGGGCTTACCCTGGGTTTGAAAGAGCCTTGCACTCCTATCCCTTGCTGTGTCCCAAGCCAGATTGAAATCCCCTGTGAGTACTATGTTGCCCCTGGCCACCTTCTCCAGTTTACCCAAAATACTTTATATAAAGTGGTCCTGCCCCGTATTTGACGCATAGAGGGTAGCTACTGACCAGACCTCCCTGCCGCTCTGAAGATTTAGGACCTGCCCACACCGTCCCGGGAAGAACCTGTAACTGTCACATCTAAACCGTTTCTTAGGGCTATAAGAACTCCCCCTTTCTTCCTCTGACCGTTCGATTGATAAAGGCGGTTGAACCGCTTTAGGTGCACCCTCAATCTGTCTTTTTATTGTAATTGGGTTTCTTGAAAGCTAAAAATGTCAGGGTTTTCTTTTACCAACATGAGCCCCACTTTTTTTCCGTTTGACCGGTGAATTCAAACCCCTAACATTCAGGGACAACATTTTCAGACCTTCACCCATTACCCATAGAGATAGAGATCGTGGATAACCTTATACCAGGACCCAACCCCACCCCCTGATCCTCCCCAGACCCGTGACCCCCCCACCACTGGGTGCGCACTGCCAGCCTCCAGCCCCCCCGAACCTCTCCCTCAGGAGCAGTGCTGCTTACCCACCCCAGTGTTCCCATTGGCAGGTCAACCCAGACCCATAAGAACTCCTCCATGACCCCACCCCCAGCCACTAGTACCTCAAATTGACCCGCCTCCCCGGGTGTCTCACAAACCAACCCGAACTTATCCCAAAGGGCAGTGTGGCGACACGCTCCACGACCCCCCCCCCCTGGGCTCGGAGCCACACCCGCAGGGGAGCCCTTATCGGGCGCCTCGTTCTTCTTGCTTTCCTTTTAGGAGCCAGTGTTGATCACTCCCAATCCTTTCGTTTAGGGCTGGTTCTCCCCCTATCTAGCGAATCGACTGAGGAGTGGTCCACCTCTATCCCAAGGATGGACACACCCTCCTCCACTGATGTGATCCTTCTTTGCCTCCCGTCCAGCTCAAACACCAAGCCAAATGGAAATGTCCACCTGTATTTCAAGCCCCTCTTCTGGAGCTCCTGCGTTATTGGGCGCATCCGCTTCCTCTTATTAAGAGTAATAGCCGACAAATCCTGGAACAGCTGAATCGCTGAGCTAATGGCATCCGCCCCCCTCGCATCCCATAAGATTTTCTCTTTTTGTGCATAATCATGCATCGCCACAAGCACATCCCGCGGTCGGGCACCAGGCTCATACCTTCTGGGCCCCACTCTGTGCGCCCTGTCTACTCTGATCTCATCCGGGCTTGACACATCTGCAAGAGGAGCAGACGGCTGCCTCACCGTCTGCTGGAGGCCTGAGTCCGAAACAGACTCCGGTAGTGATTTCACCCTGATGTTAGCTCTCCTGGACCTATTTTTAAGGTCCTCGGTCTGAAGCTCCAAATTATGTGTGGCAGTGGCAAGACTCTCCACCCATTCCTGCACTTTACTAGAGTCCTCTGTTAACTCTTGGAGCACTTTCTCATTAGTGTCCACCCTTGAGCCCAAATTGGTCAGGTCACAGCTCACCTCTCTGGTAGCACCCGCCAGGTCTTCCTTCATTTTGTCAAGCTGTACTTGCATGACCTGGGCCATTCTATCTCCAAAAGATTGAAAGCACTCCTCCAGGAGCTTCTTAGTGACCCGTTTGTCCCCTCGTCCATCCTCCAGGGGCAAGCCTTCACCTCTCCCGCCACTCTCTCTTCCACCCCCGGACTCGGCCCCCTCATCCCTTCTCCATAGTTTCTGATGCATGCACTCCGATGACTTCTTCTCCCCCTTCGCCGGGGTCCCCGGGGCCTTCCCTCTACCCTTAGACATTTTCCACCCGGGTGAGTCCTCTTGGCTCCTGCTCCCCTTGGCCAAGCCTAAGTCACTCCTCGTGCGATTGTGTCCTCACTATTCACAACCGGGTCCTTGGCCCACTCACTCCCAGGTCACAGGGGCACATTCACCTCCAGCCGTGAACCCTGAATGTCCAGATTCGTGCCCCCCTCTCACTGAGTAGACTCACCCCAGCAGCGGCCTGAGGCCCGTAAACGCTCCAGAGGAGCTACTGCTCTTCCCTCAGAGGTGGAGTTGGGCCTCCCACTATCAGGGGCACTCAGAGCACCATCCACTAGTCCTCACACGTCCCTCTCAAGGCGAACTGAAACACTCCAGCAGTGTGACTGCCCCAGTCTAAGCAATGGGGTGAGGGGGGCCCGGGGCCGCTTCTTTGATCACCAGCAGCTTATGTCCACTGCAATCTGTACAGGGGGTGAGGGCCAAGGGGCATGCACCGAACGCAATGCCCAAGTGGCTCTCTCAGGACGCACCCCCGCACCAGATCTCGCCCGTATTCCGCAATCTCCACAGTCCTCTGGCGCAAAAGGTATCAAAATGGAGGCACCTCACCGCAAAGGCCCGGGTCTTCCCCCGGAGACGATCCACTATGTGTTCCCTTCCACCCTCCAATGGGCCTCAGGGAAGCTAGTGCCTCGGCCCCCAACTGGTCACTGATGATGCTCCAGAGACCTCTCTTTGCCGAGGGCCCCTCCCACTTCCCTCCGTTGGGGGCCCAGGTTGCAAACTTTCACCAGTATTGTCCGGGGATAAAGTCAACTCCAGGCCCTCCCGGGCCAGCCGCCGATCCCGCTCGGATCTTCGCTCCCCAGCCTACGCGCTGCTCGCGCTAGGCTGCAAGCTCCTCCTCCTCCCCACGGCGGGCTCCAGGCCACACACTCACGCCGTTGCAGACAGCCGCCAATGTCTGGGTCCTCTTCAGGGCTACCCTGCTGCCCCCGCTCTGCAAGAGGCCCCTCCTCCTTCCCATAGGTGCACCCGCTCCGATCGTCCCCGGCACCAGGGAAGCTCGCGGAAGGCCCGAGGGTGGGGACATCCCCAGACCGGGCCGCACTGCAAAGGGCCCCTCCTCCGCCTCCTCCGGGGCCCGGGCCGCCCGCTCACTCCGCCTCCAATAACAGGAACGAGCGCGATGATTACTGGGTCGGAGGTGGCTTCAAGCCGGGCCACAGGTGCCAGGGAGGACCCCCGCCCCTCCGCTCCGCCAAGACACTTGCGCCGGCTCCACCAGCACATTCCCCGGGAGAGCAGCGCTGCCCGGGCACTCCGCTCCGCACGCCGACATGGCCCCTCTCAAGCTGGGGGCGAGCACCAAGCCAACACCGGCAGCGTCTCCCCGGGTCAGGCCGCACTCAGACCGAATGAAAGGCAGGTCACTGCACACCACGACCAAGCGCCACCATCACCGACACCAGCTCCTGCAGGTAGGGGCACCCAGGGAGGGGAACCGCTCCTATTATTCCACTTTTGGGCTTGGGGCTCTGGGAGCGCCTCTAGCAGAGAGTCATCTCTCCGGCGGCCATCTTGGAATTCCCCCGTGATGTACTCTTTTTAAACAGGAGTGATGGCTGATTACTCTGATGTCTGACGCTCATACATTTGATAAGGAAGTCGCACTAGGATTATTTACAACTTTATGCAATAGCAACAGCCTCTTAATCATATGGGAACAAATAGTATGATTTTCAAGGTTCCCAGGAAATAAATCTCTGAAGTTAAGCCTGGAAATAGATGGGTTCCCAATATAACAAGTGAACTCCTTTAACTATTTGGTTGTGAGACTGATGGATACAGGAAGTTGGGCCCAACCACGTGAAAAATCGAACATCACCTTGTGTAGGTACAGCGTGGCCATTGCCAGATATGTTGGAGAGCGTGGGAATAGTCCAATGAGGCTACCCTTAATATTTATAAACTACAAGCTCAATGGTGCTTTATAATGGGGGCATAGCAACAACAGTAAACTGCATGTTCAATGCATTCATCAAAAATATATTGAACCACCCTAGAAGTACGCTTACGATCCTGCTTCATGAGGAGTTAGTTTTAAGTTGTATTGGCCGTGGAGCTACACTTAAACCTCTGCTATATTAGACTAGCTTTTGGAGCGTAAAACAACTCTTAATATATCGAGAGGCACTCAAGGATGTTATCCAGCAAGAAGGCAACAATAATTTATCATGGGATAATAAACATATCAAAGAACTATGTACTAGCTTCAGTCTTGGTAATGACTGTACCAACCAAACATGATTGAATCAAGCACTAGAGCGATCATCCAATCAGAATTTTGCAATAAAATATGTTAGAACAGATCATTGATAAAGGTACTCATTCTCCCTTAATATGAAACTATTGGAATAGTAAAATTCTGATTGGATACAAACATTGCCATGATGTTATTAAATTAACATGGCTCGTGCACTACGCCCCTCATTCCGAGTTTGGAGGTAAGTAACGTCCCTTACCGGCATGGCGCAAATAGCGTGTCCGTGCTGGTACCAGTCCACTAATAGGAGACTATTACGACTTCGCAGGCACAAGCTTTGCGCCATGCCGGTAAGGTTCCTAGCACCAATGCCGCAAAAGTCTCCCAAAAAGCCCCTACCGACATCAAGCTAAGCGATGATTACACTACCGACATAGTCCAATGCGTAAATAGCGGCGCCGGTGACCGTAAATAGCGGTGACCATAATTAGCGGACACCGCTATTTACAGTCACCGCTAATAAGCGGAACCGGAAATAGCGTCATCGCACAGGAACGGGAAGTAGCACAGCGGCCATCTTTAAAAACACATTCCATTGCCATCCTCTGCACACAGGACCCCTGGGACACTGCTGAGCGACTGAAAAGTACCTCTTGCAAGACAAGAATGCCGAAAGCTCTGAAGAAGGGATCTGCCCGCCTCAGAAAGGAAAGATGTAATCAGGACGAGCTCCAGATGCTTGCGGACACTTTGCATGAGCATGCAGGCACAGTCTTCAGCAGCAACATGAGGAGGGGAGGCAGTGCTGCGTAAAAAAGAGATCTGGGCACTTGTTGCCCAGAAGGTCAGTACAGTGGGCAACACACCCCACACAGTGAAAGACTGCCGTAAGCGGTGGGACGATCTGCGCCTAAGGGTGCACAACATATTATCAGTCAATCGCACCCAGGCCATGAAGACTGGAGGAGGACCAAGTTCACCCATAAAGCTCACCCTGTGGGAGGACACATGTGCAAGCATGATTGGTTCCGAATCCATTGAAGGCGTAGGCGAAATGGAGTGTGGCGCCACGACATCTGCTGATGGAGGTGAGTGTCCAAAGTAAACACTGCTATGCCAAATCTGATGAAAGTCAATGCCAATGTCTGTCCAAAGAGTCACGCCATGGTCACACACACACACACACGTCCCGTAAAGTATGCCAAAGCAACTGAGACACATGCTGATGCCTGCTGCAAGGCAATATCGAACATGACACATACCACACAAAGTAGGAAATTCCACGAGGCACATAGTGTGCATGACCAAAATAGTAAGCATGTCAGACAGCACTGTTCCTGGCCAACATGAGTGACGCCGCCATATGGCTGCATTTACCACCCATGTATGAAATTACGTGCCCTTTCCAACACAAATGCCTATTACCCACAATTGTGTGGATGAGCAATTGTCTCAATGTATGTATGATCCCTATCAAAACATCACTCATGCCATCCGTCCCTCTCTTCCACCCCCACAGGCAGTGAGCATGACAGCGAAGAGCAGGACACCACCTCTACACAGGCCACTCCCAGTAAGAGGTCCCAGGAGGACAGCAACCATCCGTCAACCTCCAAGGGACAAGGCAGGGGGTGCCATGTCCCAGCAACCAAGCCACTGCAGGTACACATTGCACCTGTACCACCAAGGCCCACGGAGGGCACAGCACCACCACCCACTGTACTGCCTGAAGCCACCTGTGAGACACCCCATTCGGAGGAGACCAGTGTGGCTAGGGAGGTGGCAGCCACGGCACCCCTCACAATGGATGACAGCCAGGTAGACATCTGGGGCACCATGGAGGATAACATCATGGATGTGGTCCATACCCCAACCCAAATTGCATCCCCCCAAGTATCCTTGATCAATACCGGGAACACCAACACCCCACAGCAGTTGGGCCATGACCACACCCAGGGACATCTCAGTCCAGTATTCAGTGTTGGGGAGGATGATCAGTCTGGGCTGACCTGCTCACTGCACTCGTCTGTGAATTTTTACAGGACAACCGTCAGGCCTGAGAGGAGTGGCACACAGAGCTAGCAGCACTGGGCCGGTCCTTTACAGACAACACCAACCGCCTCTGCAAGGAGGTCTCGGCCCTCCGGCAGGTGCTAGGGCGCATCACTGATGCTTTGGAGGCAGGTCATCCCGCCCCACAACCCCAGCAGGAGGCCACAGCATCATCTTGCAGTTCTACCCAAATGAGCCCGCTCCGCAGGTCGGTCCGTGCACAGCGCTGATGAGACATGCCACCCCCTGGCTCTGGGAGTGCCGAGTGAATATAATGGCAGCCTCATGTAGGCTTTGTGGACTCAATGGGACTTGTGTGTGGGAGTTGTGGGGGGAGGGGAAGGGGAGAGGGAGTGTGGGGGAGTTGTGGGGGGAGGGGGTGAGGGTGTGTGGGGGAGTTGTGGGGGAGAGGGAGGCGGGTGTGTGTGGGAGTTGTCACTTATGTTAAAATTGTTACATTCAATACACCAGTTGTTTGAAAAAGACCTGAGTGGACATTCATCAATGCGCATGTGTCATTTATTCATTTACAGTGCATAGTGTACATGTACCCCCACACCCAGTGCCCCCTATCGAACTATCATGTCACCCTCTGCTGACATGTGTGTCAGAAATATTGTGCAATCACTGACTGGCGCACACCACGTCCCTCCTATGCATCGGCACCGTGATGATGTCCTGCCACATCTTCATCTTCCCCTTCTTCTTCATCACGTAGTAGCAGTTCAATGTCAGGGGGCAGGGGCACGTTCCGGCAGATGCACATATTGTGCAGCATTACACATGCCATGATGATCTTGGCCACCTTCTCATGCCTGTAGAGGAGTGCCCCACCCGAGCGGCTGAGGCAGCGAAATCGTGCCTTCAACAGGCCAAAGGTCTGCTCGATGACCACACGGGTACGGGCATGGGAATGATTGTAGTCCTCCTCATGCCTGTTCTGTGGGTTTCAGACAGGGGTGAGGAGCCATTGCTTCAAGGGATAGCCACTGTCACCTGCATGAGAGGGAAATTAAGGTAAATGTCAGGCGATTCATGATGGACAGCTGTACTAGTTACACATGCCTGCTGGTTGTCGTTGCCAACATGTCCCTGGATGCAATTACGCCATTTTCTCTCCCTCATTGGGTCCCGTGCCATGGTCTAATGGTGTGGGTTGCATCTTCAAGATGATACATGGTGTGTACTGGCGTCTTGTTGCACATGCATCGTGCATGCATACAGCTGTGTTGATGTCAAATCAGTGAGGTGTTGTGTCCTGTGAGATTTACTTAGAGGGAGCGTTGGCAGTAGTCTGTGCAATATTGGGCAATCAGCATTGATCATTCCCATGGTGACATGCAGCACTCCTGTGAGTGTGCTGGCCCTGTGCCAGACAGTGGATTCCCTAGTAGGTTCAGTTTGATGCACTCCCAGGGATGCTTGTACTGTGTGGTGATATGCTGGAGACAGCAACATGGTGCATATGCACTGCATGGTGCAGGATGGCGTTACGGATGGTGAGGGTCGCTGATGAGTGGTGCACGTGTTGTGGGATGGTGGGTGGTTTCCTGTTAGTCATGTAGTGATGGGTGTCGACCTTACTTCATTCATATGGGATGTTGGTTTCATGTACAGTTTGTGATGGTTTGGGCCTCAATGTTCGGTGATGGGCACATCGTGCAGTCACATCAACATTGGCAGCATGGTGGTGTGTTCATCTCTCCCCCCCATTTCAATGCCATGTGCCAGTCCTGCTACTTACCAAGCAGCCAGGCACGTCGTCCAGCATGTCGCTCCATGAAGCGTGGTAGCATGGAATTCCACAGGACCAAAGAGTCATGAGTCGATCCTGGATATCGGGCACAAAAATGTGTGATTATCTTGCTGGCGTCGCATACCATCTGCACATTGATGGAGTGGTATTGCTTGCGGTTGCGGTACACCACCTCCATGGCATGCGGGACCACCAACTTCACGTGGGTGCAGTCGAGGGCACCTACACAATTTGGCATGCCTGCCAGTGAATGGAAGGTCACTTTTGTATCAAATATCTCCTGGGGAGTCCGTGGTAGGGATATGTAGGCCCTCGTGCTTGAGGAGGGCATCCAGCACTTGGTTCAGTATTTTGGAAAATAAGGGTTGTGATATGCCATGCATGTGCCCCACTGTGTGCTGGTAGGTGCCTGTGGCAAGGAAGGGGAGCACAGACACTACCTTCAGTAGAGGGGGGATGGCGGTGCGCATTTCAATGAGGCTCACTATGTCGTCTTGTATCAGGTCCACTATGGTGGTGATGGTGTCCCGGTCCAGACGGTACATGGTGTGGATCTGCTCTGGGGTAAGGTTGAAAGGACTGGCTCTGATGCAAGGGATTGGGATCTGCCGGCATGGTAACGGTGGCTGCACTGGTGGGGCATGCTGTGCCTGTCTCACCCTCCTTCTCCTCCTGCGTCTCCTCTGTGGTGGCGGCTGTTGTTGTTGTTGATGTTGTGGCAATGCAAGCAAGTCCTGCAGCTCCAGTAATGCTACTACTATTGGTATCATCTTGGTGTGGGAGGGAGTGTGGTGTGTGGGTGTGCTCCTTTTGTACTGGGCCTGACTCCATTGCCTCCACCTGTGCTGATTGTGTGCACCTGTGGCAGGTAGTTGGGAACACTGTTCAGGGCATTTAACTTTAGGTTCGCGATGCCGGTATTTACGGCATGCCGGTAAGCACTTTTTCTGCCTTCATGAGGCCGTTATTTGCTTGTCCGCCTCACTTGGAATCTACTCCCGTTTATGGCATGCCGCTAATGCCGGCTTGGTGGGTCGCATGCGCGCGCCCCGACCGCTATTAACGGCATCGTACTTTACGGTGCCGTTAATAGCGGTCGGGTTGGTCATAATATCCCGTAGTGGTAATCGATGCCGGTATTCCTTTACCGGAATTGTTTTTCCCTTAGCACCAACCTCGGAATGACCCCCTATAATGTCAAGTTCAAATGGTGTATCTTGCCTTTATGCAAACACACTTTTACTTGGGCGCAACCTCTGCTGATCGTTGCCCCAATTGTTTAGATTTGAGTGAAATGGAGATTGATTTCTCATTTATTTGTCCCTTGTACACCATCTTAAGACAATATTACTTGACTCAATTAATTAAATATTTGTTCCACTGATATTACCATTAAGGTATGCAGAAGTACCAACCATGAAGCCCTTGTTTTTGCTGGCGCAAAATGTATATATCATGCATAAACCTGCAGGAGGAAGTTGATAGCAGACTGCATATAAGATCTTGGTAACCTACATGTATCCTCCAGTTACTTTTCGATTATCGTCAAGATTAGGTTTTATGAAAACTCTAATGCTGATTATTGATGGCCTGAATTCACAGGTGCCACTTAATCATTCCGCTACTGTTGTTAATTGCTGTCCTGAATTGTATTAGAGTTGTTTTAACACTAGTTATTGTTTTTACCAAATAATGTTTTTATAACTCTGTCAATGCCATGGAACCACAGGCACTGTAATCCTCTTAGGTTGCATTGCTACTCTGATATATTGTGATTTTATATAAATATAGAAATTGTATTTGTTTTATTTATATGCTTTTATGGCTTCCAGCTGAAATACATTATTTGATGATGAAATGAGAGCAGAAGTAAGGTACTTAGAAAGGGACACCAAACTTACCTTGGTAGATCGTAAAAGGAGGATTGAAAAACTTCACCAAACCTATAAGAATTGGATGAACTCACATAAATATCTGATGTTTCATCAAGATGACAGTCATGCTACAGGTTGCGTTTAAGAAACAATATGGTGTCTTTGGTCGTTGATTAGAAAGTCTAATTGGTCAACTTTAGCGGCTATGCATAATCCAATACTAGAAGAAGCAAAACAATTCAACTAACCCTGTTTCTCAGTACCAGTGGTTAGGGGTGGAAGAGCTACCATCCTGGAATCTGCCCTTTTCTCGATCAGACATTGTAGTTTAATAAACCAGGCAAAATGTTTAAGAGCTGCTGGCCCTGGTGGCATGACTAATATATTGTTAAAAACAAATCCAGAGCTGTGGGCGCACATTCTTTACTGCTTATTCATAGATATTGTTAGAGGATAGGATCTCCTACTCATGGGCCAGGTCATTCATAATACCATTATATAATAATGGTGACATAATGGACCAATTAAGTTATTGTTCTATAGCTGTGTTAGATGTATCTAATCATTAATCCTCTTTCATCTAGCAAATGGGCAGTAAATTCTAATTGTATACAAAAAGCAATGTGGGTTTAGACATGCTATAGGGACTACCCTTCATTGTTTAGTATTATCTCTTCTCCATTCTAGAACCGTAGAAAAAGGTAATCCCTCTGTACATGTAGCCCATTTGGACCTAAGCTCAACATTGGATACAGTCATTAGAGCCTTACTAGATCTACCTCTGACGAACCAAGACTGCAACTTGCTTCTCCAAGAACTCAACACCACCCAAGTGAACAACATCAACCACCATGTCCCTGTGAAACGGCACACCCTCAAGCCTAAACCTTCTGCACCCTGGTACACTCAAGAACTCGACCTCAACAAATGAACCTTCAGAAAACAAGAAAATAATTGGTGAAAATCGTGCAGCACATCCTACCTCTCCCTGCTCAAGGAATTCTGTTCCAGATGTAGACGATTGATCAACACTGCCAAGGCCATCTACTACAAAAACACTATAGCTAAGGCCAACATTAAAAGCAGAACGCTCTTCAAAGCAATCAAGCACTCCATCAACCATCTGCCCAACGCACCCGTAGCAAACTCCCTCGAAAATTCCACTGCCATCAACTCTTTCTTTATCAACAAGATCAACATGATCTGCCAACACATATACGATCTTATTAGGCCTTGTGTCATTCAGATCACGCAAGTGCACGGAAAGGGAGCAGTGCCGTGGGTAGCGGGATGGGAAGTGCAGTTAACTCACCAGTGCAGTCAGCAGGTGGCTCATAAGTGCAGAGAGAAGGGACTGTAGGGCTGCAGATGCAGACCCTCAAGTGCTGGGGAGCCAGGAGGCAATGCAAGGGCAACTGGACATGCAGGTGCCTGGGCTTGAGTGCAGAGGGTGACCAGTTCGTGGAGCAGTCAGGTGCATCAGCAGGGGAGAGGTAGAGAGAAAGTGAAAGCGAAAAGGAAGGTCTTGAGTTGCTTCCAGAGCACAGAGGTGGTTCTGCTCAAGTTTGAGAGAGGCAGGGAGGCTGTTCCAGAGAGATGCCCCAGTCGAGGAAATAATTCTGCCCCCAGCGTCTGACCCTCAGAGAGTTGGAGGTGGATGAGCAGAGAGCTCAAGAAGGAAGATGTTTTGGAAGAGAAAGTTGGAGGTAGAGCGGTCCCAGGCCCCAGAAAGCCTTGTGGAGGATGCAGAGGGTCTTGAAGTTGTTCCTTGCAGTCACAGGGAGCTGGAGAGATACGATCCCTAGGCTCGAGGCCAAGGACAAGTCCTTTGGGTCTCACCTTAAGTTACTAGGGGAATCCAGACATGGACCCCTTGCTCACTATTCTTAGAGAGGCACAGCTACACCCTACTGATGAGGTTCAACCAGACAAAACACGTGTCTGGGGTTGCTGTTGGTACTCTTGTTCAGAGGAGAATTGCCTAGCATTTTGGTGCTGGACTGCCCCAGGGCAGGACAAAGACTGATATGTTTAGGATATTTCTCATCTGTGAAAGATATTGAGCTAAAGAGTCTGTGTAAGGCACTTGTAACCAGGACTCATGTCTGGCAGAGTCTCCGAGGACCCCCCTTGTTATTTTCATGCACCCTTTTGTCCAATTGTTTTCTCTTTCCTCAGTCTCCCTTTTCTTCCTCGCCCCTTCCCTGATCAAGATCCCTCTCCAGGTAGCCTTCCCTGCTTCCCGCACAATTCTTTTCTCCACCTCGCCTGTGTGATTTGCTTTAAAGTATTCCACAATTTCCTTGCCCATCTCCAAGTGGAATACGGGGTCCTTCCACAGGAATTCGTTTCACCTCAATTTTCGCACCTTTGGGGGGTCAGCCCTATCCAGTGCAAGTCCACCGTCATATAATGGTCAGACCAGGAAATCGGACGGATCGCCGAGCCCTGTGCTTCTTCCCATAGGTCTCTTGAAATATAGCTATAGTCCGTTCTGGTGTAGGTTCGTCTGGGGCGAATAGAAGGTATAACCCCTTGGAAGTGGTGCCATGTGTTTTTCAACCCATACCCTTCCAATGACTCCTGCTACTCCAGAAAACCTAGTCTTGGCAATTCCTGTTCCCTGTCATGCAGCCCCCGTCTGTCTAACTCAATATCCACCCATTCATTAACGTCACCTCCTGCGATAAAATGTCCTGAGCTTTTGGAGAGGGCGCTAGAGGGCCAACCAAGATGGCCGCTTCCTAGTAAGCTCCTGCACGGCCTGTCATTAATCCTTCATAATCCTTCTTACTTCGGATTGTTATTGCCCTGACCGACGGCCATCCTTGCCAGCCAGACACTGCTACACTGCTCCGTGAAATCTGGGGCCAAAATGGAGAGCCGAAGATCCCGATAGCTGCCCCCCTGCGCCTGAACCCGGGAGAGGCGTGTGAGCCGCTGGAAGCGTGGGCTTGAGGTAACAGCCCGGGCCTGGGTGGAGATCGAGTGGGAGAGGGCTGCCTGCCCCCGCGGCGTCCTCGAGCGGCAGAGTCAACCCGAGCATCCACGGACCGTGGACGGAAATCGGGGAGGGACCCCTCCTTCCCCCCACGTTAACATCCCATACACCGAGGCGCCCATGGCCCGGGCCGGAGCAGGCGTCCACGAGCCGTACCGAGGAGATGCCTGGTCGCCCGCGCGGGGGAAGCGCTGGGCAAGGTGTGGATCCGTGCCGCCTCCCGGCTCCCCTCTTCTCACGCGACCGGACCCGGCGCGGTGCGAGGTGTCTCCCACCTGCCGTGCGGGACTGAGGGGCTACACTGGTGGCCACGATCCAGGGGTTGAAGGCGGCGGCCCCCTTCCACCCCCCCGTGCGGTGGAGGCCCTGTTTGGAGCTGGAGAGATGGGCGAAAATCAAGACAGTGTGCCCAGCAGAAGAACACGCCCCTCAGGTACGGAGCACACCGGGGGAACAACAATTTAATTACTAGAGTCCTGCTTGAGCCCCCCCCCCCCCCCTGCGCGATCAGGTGGCTGCGGATCCTGAGTCATACACCTCATCTCACCAGCACAACCTCCTCCAGTTCCCAACACTGGGGTTGTGGAATTGTGTGTTTAGGCCTCCTCAGCAGCCAAGAGAGAACGTGGAGTTAACAACCATACCTCCACAAGACCTGAAGGAGTGAAATATATATAAACTCCACTGGGTGGATAATGCCTACCCTCGTCGTCCTACTACTGGACTTCCTGGCCCTCCTGAAACTTAAAAAACTGTAATCTTGCACCAGAACTAAGCACTGCATCAGTGCTCCTCACACTCAAGAGAACACTCTGCTATTTCTGCTACCTGCTGCACAGCGCACGCCATACCCCAGTGCAGAAAGACAACCAGTGCCCTGCTCCCACACACAAGCACTAGATTCAACACAGAATCGCCCTCAGCAGCGCAGTTCCAATGGGAAGAACAGATAAGTCGCAGAGAAAATTTACTTTTGAGACTCGATCAGTTCCCAAAACCCCTAGATTACAAGAGGAACCAGAAACCCCTATGGCCAGCGGTCACAAGATGATGAGGGAGCCGCCTCCACTGATATCAAAGGACTCCTATTGGATCTGAAAGCTGGCATATGGAGTCTGAACAATAAGATGGACGGCCTTGCCTCTAAGGTAGATCTCCTTCAGCACCGAATGGACGCTCACACTGAACGCCTCAAAGAGGTTGAACAACACGTGTCCAATCTAGATGACGGCGCAGTGACCCTTGGAGCAAGGGTCGCCCAACTTGAGTCCCAAATGAAGGCAACCACCGCCAAGTGTGAGGATTTAGATGGTCGCTCCTGAAGAAATAATATCAGGATCATTGGGGTGAGAGAATACCAGCCTGGAGCGAAGATGGAAGACTTTGTCGAAGCACTATGCAGCACCCTCTTAGGTCGAGAGGCCCTCTCATCTATTTGTGTAACGCTCACCTGATTCCCACGGAGGCGCAGGTCGTGGCAGGAAGGTGTCTGTGACTCGAAAGGTGATGTGCAGGACTCAATGGGCTTCTGGGGTCGAACCTCTTCGCACTGTGTGACGAACTCGTAGGGTGAGGTTTCTGCAGATGAAAGAATATAGGGGTTAATGGTCTGGGTCGTTTAATGTCTCTCTTCCTCTCTCTCCCAAGCTTCTCCGTAGAGCCCCCAGGTCAATGTGCTCACCTTAGATAGGTGAATGCCGGACTCTCCATCTGCGTCTGATGCAGGGCGCTGTTGCCAGTTCCTTCACTGGTGAAACATAGGCCTCTTGGACTCAGAGGACCTTTACCGTCGTTAATCGCACGAGCGGTGAGTTTCCAGACACCTTTTTAGTCTTTATAGTCTTTGGAGTCTT
Source organism: Ambystoma mexicanum (assembly GCF_040938575.1). NCBI lineage: Eukaryota > Metazoa > Chordata > Amphibia > Caudata > Ambystomatidae > Ambystoma > Ambystoma mexicanum. The sequence continues at coordinate 550,047,281 of NC_090932.1, forward strand.
TAGGTGCAAGGCACGTTAACATTGAACAGGACTTCGTATGATGCTTTTCTCCCTTTTTGCTTGCAGGACTCTTGAGGAAGATGAAATAAAGCGCCTGGAAATGCGTGAGTAAATGCAAGCGCTCTGGCTGTGTTTTTTTCCCTTGCAGCGTAGTTCGTGCTGAAGAGGCACCGGAGTATTTGCAGGCGTTCTATTGTGAAGTGCGCGATGGGCGTAAGTAAATACCTGTCTAATGTCTCTTCTTTTGTCTTTCAGAAGCTTGTTTGCAGCGCCGGAGTCCGCGGAAGGCCCGTAAGTAAATACGATGCTTTGATCTCCACAGGTGGCGATGCAGCGTGAAGAATTCCAGAGTTCACGGAGTGCCGGTAAGTAATGACAATACCTTTGTCTTCACAGGCGAAAGTACAGCGTGCCGAAATGACCGCAGCCGATGGATCAGGTGAGTAAGCACTGCGAGTTAAGACTGCCTTGCTAACCTGCTGTTTCTTGTCTCTGCAGATGCTGCTGTCGACTGGATACAGGAATGGTGAGTATGATTCTTGCAGATTGAGGAAGAAAGGCTGGAACAGACTCGGTGAGCGTTCTGCTGCAGATGCAGAATAACGCGAAGCACGTTTCATCCATCGGGTGTGGTTTAAATAGCCTTGGAATGATGAGGCGTCTTCTTCCACGGCCCCGCCTAGGTAAGAAAAGAGTTCCGGTTCCAGAAGCTTTCCTCATGCTGAATCCAGGGAATGGAGCTGCCCCACCCAGGTAAGAAAGTAGTTCCTGTTTACAGAGGACTTCTAAGTGGCTGGTAAGTAAGCAGCATGGTCTGCTGCAGGTAAGTCCACCCAAACATCTGCACACATATTATGAGCCCGGCGCTTCCAGTGCCGGGACCGATGATTCTGATGAGCCTGGTGCCACCGGCGCCAGGACAAGGTCCAAAAGGTCCCTGTGGGGACCGGCTGGTGCCTAGGATTAGGGGCCTGCTTCCAAGGACGTTGGGCTGGTCCTGGCTCCTTGGAAGCAGTGATCATGACAGTACCCCCCCTCAAGGCCCCTCCTAAGCGTGTCTTCTCCGGGGGTTTTGGCTTGTCGGGGTGATTCAGATGGAATCTCTTGACCAGACGAGGTGCGTGGACATATTCTGAGGGTTCCCAAGACCTTTCCTGGGGACCGTATCCTTTCCAATCAACCAGATAGTATAATTTAGATTTGGAGATTTTGGAGTCTAGGATGTTCTTTACTTCGAATTCGAGTTCTCCGTCTACCAAAACAGGTTCTGGGAGTTCAGTCAATCGAGTTTCTGTTTGTACTGGTTTTAATAAGGAGACATGGAATACTGGATGCATTTTCATATGCGTAGGTAATTCCAATTTGACCGCCACCGGATTAATTATGGCAGAGATGGTGTAGGGTCCAAGGTATCTCGGGTTGAAGGTGCGGGATCCTTTTAGAGGCAGGTGCTTAGTGGATAACCAGACCTGGTCTCCTACTGCGTAGTGAGGGGCCTCTTTACGATGTCGATCTGCTCCCTTTTTGACTTGAGCTTTAGCTCTTTGCAGATGGGCAGTGGCTTCCTTAAAAGCACGGGTAATCTCGGAGTGTAAATGATCCACAGCTGGTGTTTCGAATTCTTGGGGAGGATCCAAATTAGAGGTTCTAGGATGATGTCCGTATAATAGGAAGAAGGGAGTCTTCCCGGTTCCAGAATGAGTCGAATTGTTGTAAGCGTATTCAGCGATCCACAGGATATCCTTCCAAGGGTTTTCAGTTTGTTGGAGCATGCAACGCAGATATTGCTCTAGAGTCTGATTTGTCCTCTCGGTTTGTCCGTCAGTTTGGGGATGGTGACTGGTTGAAAGTCTTACATCAATTTGGGCTAGACGACAGCAACTTCGCCAAAAGTGGGAGATGAATTGACTTCCCCTATCGGAGATTAAAACCGAGGGAAAACCGTGTAACCGAATGATGTTTTCTAAGAATTCTCGGGCCAATACCAAAGCCGAAGGTAGGCCCTTCAGGGGAATGAAATGAGCCATCTTGGAGAATAGATCCACGATTACTAAAATGGTATTATACCCTGAGCATGGAGGTAAGTCCGTGATGAAATCCATGGACAGGGTATGCCATGGACAGGGAGGAATATCCAGAGGGTGTAAAAGGCCGGCTGGTTTCTCCTTCTGACTTTTATTCTGGGCACACACACCGCAGGAGATTACAAAGTCTCTAATATCCTTCTTCCATGATGGCCACCAGAAATGTCTCTTGATCTTTTCCATGGTTTTAGTAATGCCAGGGTGACCCTCCATCAGAGAGTCGTGATAACCGGAGATTACTTGTTTTTGTATTTTCTCACAGGGCAAGTACAATCGTCCTTGGAAATATGGTAGGTCTTGATCCACTGAGAATTCCTTTCCCTTTAATTGCCAGTCCTGCAAATCGGCCGGAGTTAGGAGTGACTTGACTGCCGTCTTGATGTCTTCAAAGGATTGAGTGTGGACTAACCCCAAAATCCTTTGTTCTGGGATTATGGGTATTGGTTCTGGATTGGTCAAATATTCATCTACTCCCATCCGAGAGAGGGCATCTGCTTTTCCGTTTTTACTGCCGGGTCGATAAGTAATTATAAAGTCAAACTCAGCCAGAAACCGAGCCCAGCGAAGCTGTCTGGAAGACTGAGCTTTGGCCGTCTTCAGATATTGTAGATTGCGGTGATCAGTCATTACGGTGACTGTGTGTCTGGCTCCCAAAAGATAATGTCGCCAGGCTTTAAAGGCCGATCTGATAGCTAAAAGTTCCTTGTCTGTAATGGAATAGTTGATTTCGGGAGCCGAGAATTTGCGGGACCAAAAGGCTACAGGATGTAATTGGTGTGTGACCGGATCTTTGTGATAAAACTGCCCCCATAGCAAGACTGGAAGCATCTGTTTCCACAATGTAGGGGAGTTCTGGGCGAGGATGTTTCAGTACAGGTGCAGAAATGAATTTAGCTTTTAAGTCCTGAAAAGCTTGTTCTGCTTCAGTAGACCATTCAAAACGTTTGTTCTTTTTTAACAGAGCGGTGATGGGCTGGACTATCCGGGAAAATTCAGGAATTAATCTGCGGTAAAAGTTAGCGAATCCCAACATGCTTTGAACTCCTTTTACCGAGGTTGGTGATGGCCACTTGATGATTGCATCGACCTTCTTTGAATCCATATGAACCCCATTAGGTGACAATATGAATCCCAGGAACTCAACTTCAGTTACGTTGAAAACGCATTTTTCAAGCTTGGCAAAAAGGTTATGTTGACGCAGTCTCCCGAGAACCTTTTTAACGTGTTTCTGATGTTCCTCTTCAGATGATGAATAGACAAGGATGTCATCAATGTAGACAACAACACACACATCTATGAGTTCTCTAAGGACATCGTTCATAAAATACTGGAAAGCGGCAGGAACGTTACAAAGTCCGAAGGGCATCACTTGATATTCAAATAGCCCATACTTGGTGCGGAAGGCCGTCTTCCATTCATCGCCTTCTTTTATTCGTACCAAGTGGTAGGCTCCTCTGAGATCCAATTTTGTATATATACATGCTTCTTTGACTTGGTCCAGGAGTTCAGGGATCAAAGGTAACGGGTATCTGTTTTTAACGGTGATCTGATTCAGGGCGCGGTAATCTATACAAGTCCTAAGGTCTCCTTCCTTTTTCGGAACGAAGAACAAAGCCGAGGAAGCTGGAGACTTAGAAGGACGGATAAACCCGTTAGCTAAGTATTGGTCCAGATATTGCCTGAGGTGAAGATTCTCTGGCTCGGTGAGGGCATAAATCCTACTGCAAGGAGGAGTTGTTCCAGGTATTAGGTCTATTTGACAGTCGTAAGACCTATGAGGAGGCAGGGTGTTTGCTTGATCCTTCCGAAAGACATCTTGGAATTCCTGGTAGTCGGGAGGTAATGTAGGAACCTCAGAAGAAATTGCCGCCACTGAAACTTTAGGCCGAGGATAACAAGTGGTAAAACATTCTGGAAACTGAACCGTCTTTGCTCGCCAGTCGATCTGAGGATTGTGTTTCTCTAACCAAGGGATTCCCAGAATGATCTGGAACTGAGGGGCCTTGATCACATCGAACACAATTTTCTCCCGGTGTCCATCTTGGCTCACTAGCGTCACTTCTTGGGTGGCGTGCGTTACTGGTCCGGAGGCTATCTCCATGCCATCCACTGTAGTAATGACGTCCTTTACTGCCTTAGGGACAAGGGGTAGATTCATCCTTGATGCCATTTCACGGTCCACATAATTGCCGATTGCTCCGCTGTCGATGTAAGCTTCAATTGCATCCAAACGATCCGGACGTGCTGGACTAATGAGGACCATGGGCACCAGGAAATGCGAGGTCACGGGACAGATCTTAACGCTCGGCAAGAGGACCTCTACACTTGCCGGGCTAGGTCGTTTCCCTGCTTAGAACTTGTGGCACTGGTGTCTGCGGCTCCTACAGCCTTCTTAGCTGGTTTCACTGGACAGTCTCGAAGAAAGTGCCCTGAGTTCCCGCAATAGAGGCATAATTGCAGCGGTCTTCTTCTTTCCCGCTCCTTTTGGCTTAAAGGACCTTTCATCCCCCCTATTTGCATGGGTTCCACAGTGTCAGCTCCCTTAGTAGAAGTTTGTGGTTTAGAAAACACTTGGGTATCAAATTTGGAACGATCAGCCTTCCTGTTCTGTAATCTGTGGTCCAATTGGACGACTAAGTCAATATAGTCTGAACATTCTTGTGGAGGGTTCACAACTTGAGCTAACACATCCTTGAGCTCTCCACGCAGGCCTCTGTAGAAAAGCGTTATTCTCTTGTCCTCGGGCCATTGAGTTTCCACTATGAGTCTGTTGAATGAGGCTATATAGGTCAAGAGGTCTTGATTACCCTGTCGTAATGAAAGAAGTTCATGGTCCAAGGCCTGCCCTTGTGCATGTCTTGCAAACAGTTTCTCCATACTGGACTGGAAGGCCTGGAAATCATGCAGAACCGGATCATCCTGGGTGACTAAAGGAATCGACCAATCTGCGGCGCTGCCACTGAGATAAGAAAGCACGAAAGCCACTTTGGTCTGATCTGTTGGGAAAGCAGCTGGTCGACATAAGAAATGTAAGCGGCACTGGTTGATGAACACTGCATATTTCTTTGGGTCACCAGAAAAACGTTCGGGCGGAGCCAAGGGCACATTACCAGGTAGATTGATTTGCACTCGATTTACAGATGGTGCGGAAGGATAGCTTCCTCCTGGAGCGGGCAGAGGTGTCTGTCCGGCCTGCGTTTGTAGCAATTGCCTAGCGAGGTCCTCTGTTCGCTCCTTGGAAAGTATTAGTTCTCTTCTTAGAGAGCTTGTTTCCTGACGAGCTGCATGTACTTCTGCTCTTAATTCTCCGAGCAACTTGGCTAAGTGATCAGTGTCTGAGGTTTCCATTGCGCCTGGGTAGGAGTTTTGCAGTAGGCTTCGCGTTCTGTAACGCTCACCTGATTCCCACGGAGGCGCAGGTCGTGGCAGGAAGGTGTCTGTGACTCGAAAGGTGATGTGCAGGACTCGATGGGCTTCTGGGGTCGAACCTCTTCGCACTGTGTGACGAACTCGTAGGGTGAGGTTTCTGCAGATGAAAGAATATAGGGGTTAATGGTCTGGGTCGTTTAATGTCTCTCTTCCTCTCTCTCCCAAGCTTCTCCGTAGAGCCCCCAGGTCAACGTGCTCACCTTAGATAGGTGAATGCCGGACTCTCCATCTGCGTCTGATGCAGGGCGCTGTTGCCAGTTCCTTCACTGGTGAAACATAGGCCTCTTGGACTCAGAGGACCTTTACCGTCGTTAATCGCACGAGCGGTGAGTTTCCAGACACCTTTTTAGTCTTTATAGTCTTTGGAGTGTTTAGGTGCAAGGCACGTTAACATTGAACAGGACTTCGTATGATGCTTTTCTCCCTTTTTGCTTGCAGGACTCTTGAGGAAGATGAAATAAAGCGCCTGGAAATGCGTGAGTAAATGCAAGCGCTCTGGCTGTTTTTTTTCCCTTGCAGCGTAGTTCGTGCTGAAGAGGCACCGGAGTATTTGCAGGCGTTCTATTGTGAAGAGCGCGATGGGCGTAAGTAAATACCTGTCTAATGTCTCTTCTTTTGTCTGTCAGAAGCTTGTTTGCAGCGCCGGAGTCCGCGGAAGGCCCGTAAGTAAATACGATGCTTTGATCTCCACAGGTGGCGATGCAGCGTGAAGAATTCCAGAGTTCACGGAGTGCCGGTAAGTAATGACAATACCTTTGTCTTCACAGGCGAAAGTACAGCGTGCCGAAATGACCGCAGCCGATGGATCAGGTGAGTAAGCACTGCGAGTTAAGACTGCCTTGCTAACCTGCTGTTTCTTGTCTCTGCAGATGCTGCTGTCGACTGGATACATGAATGGTGAGTATGATTCTTGCAGATTGAGGAAGAAAGGCTGGAACAGACTCGGTGAGCGTTCTGCTGCAGATGCAGAATAACGCGAAGCACGTTTCATCCATCGGGTGGGGTTTAAATAGCCTTGGAGTGATGAGGAGTCTTCCTCCACGGCCCCGCCTAGGTAAGAAAAGAGTTCCGGTTCCAGAAGCTTTCCTCATGCTGAATCCAGGGAATGGAGCTGCCCCACCCAGGTAAGAAAGTAGTTCCTGTTTACAGAGGACTTCTAAGTGGCTGGTAAGTAAGCAGCATGGTCTGCTGCAGGTAAGTCCACCCAAACATCTGCACACATATTATGAGCCCGGCGCTTCCAGTGCCGGGACCGATGATTCTGATGAGCCTGGTGCCACCGGCGCCAGGACAAGGTCCAAAAGGTCCCTGTGGGGACCGGCTGGTGCCTAGGATTAGGGTTAGGGGCCTGCTTCCAAGGACGTTGGACTGGTCCTGGCTCCTTGGAAGCAGTGATCATGACAATTTGTAGTAGAAAGAGCACACAGGATCCCATCCTCCAAACCCATCCCAGGTGCTCCCGCCAGGCCAATAACTGCAAAATTGCTCAATTACAAGGACCGTGATACCATCCTTAGATTAGCCAGAGAGAGGGGTGAGATCCACCATGACGGGGACAGAATACACTTCTATCCGGACTTCTCTCCAGCGGTCCAATCCCAGAGAAGATCTTTTACTTCCACTAGGCAGAGACTCAAGGAAAACCAAATTACATACTTGATGCTTTTCCCAGCACGGCTCAGAATCCAACAAGGGGGAAAAGTAAATTTTTTCCAAACGCCGGAAGAGGCAAATGAATCCCTAGACCGAGCAGGATGTCCAGGCTTAAACACCAACCAGGCGCAAGCGCACGGAGAAAGAAGCAACAGAAACCCAACATAACCATACACAAGGTCAGCGGCGCTAATACCAACGTTTAAAACCCAGCGACTATTCTGTAACCAACACCGGAGTTGAGGACTCCAAGGCCGTGCAACTTGGGAAGCCCCTAGGGCCCCTTGCACAGCAAAGTTAACGCATCTGTTCATTGTTAAGAGGTGGTAAAGCGGGGGACGGCTCCGCACCGTTGCAGAACGTCCCCCAACTAAAGGGGCAAACAAGCACAGCAATGCTAATACTGGGGGCGTGGCTTGGACGGCCATGTAGGAGGCTGTGCTTTCGTGGAGCTCCGTAGATCCTGAACTGATCCTGTGGAAATGGAGCACGTGCGGCGACCAGCCGGCGCTAAATAATTACACACAAGTGTATGAACATTGTGGTGCCACTCGCTGAAGGTTTGGTGGGTGGGGAACGCTCGGATCCCGAGTTATTCCCACAGGAGTCACGGGGGTGCCGCTGCAGTCGCGTGCTTAGGACCTGCAGGGCCCCCGCGGCGAACTTTCCGTTCGTCGCCTGAAGGCAGACTGAGAAGCGGAGCAGGAGCGATGGGAGAGCGTACGTCGGAGGCTGCAGGCATCCACGACAGGATTGACCCATGGGCTGCAGTGCAGCCGAGATCCTGCTGAGCGACCTGCCTGCGGTGACTGGGCCTGTGGCGGAATTGCTTAAACGCCACCGGCACCCAGGAAGATACATTGTTGCTGCGCAGGGAAGAAGGCCAGCATGATCCTTACTGGCAACAAAGTCGCCGCGGATCCTGCGAGCGGCAAACTCGCGGGAGCGGCTGTTGCTGCGGGCCCCCTGGCACTGTGTATTCGCTCTGGGGTGTGGAAAGAAAAAACCCAGTCGGAACTGCCGACGGACAGTGGCAGATCTTCTGTGTGCCCTGCAGGCCCTTGAGCTGGATCGCCTGATAGGAGAGCACTTGTGTGCACCGGGGGGTGCGCTGGGCCCCCCCTTGAAGACACTGGGCGCAGTGGAGGCCGTGCTACGGAAGGGCCCAACATAGACACGGCACATCAGATAAGTGTGCACTGGATTGCTGGTGCTGTGCCCGCATATTGGAGCATTGACACAGGCTTCCTGAACAGGCTGATCTGGACCTTTGTGGGCCCATTGCTGCCTACTGGGGCCCCCCCTTTTTGGCGCTCACGGGGGCCCTTCGGAATATGGGAGCGGGAGCACCATAGTTTAGACCACCACACACGACGGATGACTTTGTGATTGTAAAGAGGAGGCACCAAGGGACTGGGGAGCGCTGTTCAGGGATCATACACGGCAGAGCCCGGTAACATAACGAAGGGGGTGCGCGAGTACGTGGGAGGACACAACCCACTCGGGGCGAGTGCTGCGGACAAGCGCAGGTTTGGACAGCAGTGGGTGGTCTGTGACCACGCGAACAGTGGTGTGAGGAGAAGCACGGTGGGATTGGGTTCAACTGACGCGGCAGGATGTTCTCCAAAGTGGTGAGACCCCGGATCAAGCAGCCCACGATGGAGGCCTATGCCAAGTCGCCCCCCTGGCACGGAGGGGGGCAAAAGTAAAGAGACCCCTGCGGCAGACCCACCGGGCACTATCCAGGAGGTGCTGGCAGCAATTGCTGACTTGAAGGTGGCCTGGGAAACGAAGTTGGGCCTAGCCATGAAAGAGCTGCAGGAGGGCCTAGACCTTAAGATCGGAGCGGTCCAGGAAGAGGTGAACCTGCTGAGACTGGATGTGCGAACGATCGCGGAGTGCACTGGGGCACTGGAGAAGGAGTTGGCCCCGAACACGGAGGCGTGCGCTGCACATGCTAAGGAGCTTCATGCCCTCGTGCAACGAGTAGGCAACCTGGAGGACAAAGCAGAGCAAGCAGAAGGGCGCGCCAGACGCAGTAACATTCGCATAGTGGGTATACCGGAAGGGATGGAAGGATCGAACCCCACAGAATACGTTGGAACCATGCTCTTGCAGGAGATTACAGGCGGGGAGTTGACCCAGGGGTTCGCGGTTGAAAGGGTGCATAGGGCCTTGACCAGGAGACCGGCCCCAGGAGCCCCCCCGCGGCCGCTGATCGCGAAGATCTTGAATTATCGTGACCGCGAGAAGATTCTTGAATTTTTCCGGAAAGGAGGAACGATAGAAAGGGGGTCAGCGAAAATAACGGCGTAACCGGACTACACGCTCCTTGTGCAGCGTAGTCGAATGAACTTCGGATCGGTGAAAAGGAGGCTCAGAGAAGCAGGCCATCGCTACATGTTGCTCTATCCCGCCAGGCTAAAGGTGTTTTACAAGAACAGATCCCTTTTCTTTGAGACGCCAACCGAAGCGATGGATTGGCTGGATATGCAGGGTCGACCTCAGAAAACCGGATGTCCAGACGGAAGCGGCTGGAGATAAGTAGCACGTTGCGAGGGCACCCATGGTGCCAGAGTCATGACACTGCGACTGGAATATAGAATGGTATTGTGCTTGTGGGGAGGAAGTCATGGTATCTGCCGGCTGGTCCCGTTGGAAGCACCTCTCCTAAAATAGATGACTGGGAGCTCCTGGAAGCGCCCTCTGAACCCAATAGTAGTATACTTAGTTAGGTCACCGTTAGATTGGTGACGCCCTGCGGGGTCCTTGTTCTCGAATACGAGGCAGGTCCAGACGTGGGTAGGCCTGAGATCCAGGGATGGAGCTGGGCAATTGTTGTGGGTTGGTAGGGAGGGGGGGAGTTGTGTGCTGTGGTGTAGATTTGGGGGATGGGGAACGGGGGTTTTGTTTGTAAATAGTAGGGAGAGAGCCGGAAAACGAACTAGCGATGGGAGCATTAAAGGAAGGGTTAGGACGGGGATGGTCCGAATAGATGGCGTTGGGTAATCTCAAAGTTGTGACCTGGAATGTACGGGGACTCAACAGCTACCTGAAACGGAATAAAGTGATGCTGTACTTAAAGAGGATGCGCATAGACATAGCCCTGCTGCAGGAGACCCACCTTACTAGGGAGAAGTTGGAGGTGGTCAGGAGGAAATGGAAGGGCAATGTTGTAGGTGCTGCGTACTCGGCGTATGCTAGAGGGGTCATCACCTGGGTGGCGCCGCATGTGCCGTTTCGGGTGCTTGGCTCCACGGTAGACCCGGAGGGTAGGATGGTGGTGGTAACGGGCCTCCTGGAAAACAGGGAAGTGCACATCATAAACTTGTACGCCCCCAATAACGACACAGCGGCTTATTTTAGGACCTTTTACAGTAAACTTGGGCCCCTAGTGGGGGTACGGTGGTGGGGGGGACTTTAATTGTACCCTGAATCCCAGGATGGATAGGTCAATGGACAGGGCAGGAAAAACGGCGCTGGCGGCTAAAGCGCTGGGAACATTACTGAAAGACCTAGGCCTAGAGGATGTGTGGAGGAGGTTGCACCCTGTGGATAGGCAATATTCACATTACGCAGCGCCACATGATTTGTACACAAGGTTAGATTATATATTTGTAACGGCCGAGATAGTGGGAGACATAGTGGGAGCGGAATATAAGGCCCGAGTAGTATCTGACCACTCGCCCCTGGTGGTAGAGTGGAGACACCAGCCCCCAAGACCGCGGATCCCAACATGGAGGCTCAGGACCGAGGCGCTGCAGGATGAGGGGTTCCGGGAGGGTCTGCGGGATGCCATCGAAGAATATTTTGATATAAACACGGGAAGCGTACGTTCAGTGGGCACTCTGTGGGAAGCGTTCAAAGTGGTGGTGCGTGGGGTAGCCATCTCCAAGGCTAAAGGGCTCCAGGGGGGTATAGAAAGGGAACTCCAAGAAGCGGAAAGGGAGCTGGAGGATCTCACGCGTTGTGAAAACACTGCCCATAATAACAGAACCAAGATAAAAGAGCTACGGGTGTCCTGTAGTGCACTCTGGGATAGGCTGTGCAGACTCAATTACAGGAAATACACGGAGAGGATACATGCGGGGGGCGACAAGCCAGGCAGATTGCTAGCCTGGCTGTATAAGAGTGAGACCCCCCGCTCGGTGATCAGTGAGGTTAGGGATGAGGGAGGTTGCATTTGCAACACCCAAGATGGGGTAAACAAGGAGTTCCTGAAGTTTTACAGACATTTGTACGAGGACACGGGGGAGGATATGTGCCGAGACATACCGGACACATTGGAGGACATAGAGTTGCCCACCCTGGACGACCTAGAACGCGCAGAATTAGACACCTCAGATGAGCTGGAGGTGGTGATTCAGAATCTGCCCACATGCAAGGCACCTGGTTCAAATGGGTTGCCTAGTGAGTTTTACAAAACATATAAGCAGGAGCTGCTCCAGCCACTGCTTGCCACTTTCAACGAGGCCTATGAGCAGGGGGAACTCCCATTGTCCCTCTGCGAGGCTGTGATCATCCCACTCTTGAAACCAGGTAAGCCGGCCGTGGAGTGCGGCTCTTACAGACCATTGTCCATGCTCAACCAGGACGGCAAAATACTTACTGCAGTGCTGGCTAATAGGTTGAAGAAGGTTATTGGGAAGCTGATACACCCAGATCAGACGGGATATGTTCCGGGCAGGAACATCACCGATAACCATAGGAAGCTACACCATATCATTGACCAAACTGAGGAGGATACGGGCGAGCTGGCCATAGTGTCGTTAGACGCGGTCAAAGCCTTCGATTCGGTAAGATGGCCCTGGTTGAAAGCGGTCCTGAGGGGATACAGAATGGGACCTTGATACCTCAGGTGGGTCCAGTTGCTATACAGCGCCCCGATGGCAAGAGTCAAAACGGGGTCCACGGTCTCAGACACTTGGCAACTTAGTAGGGGGACCAGACAAGTATGCCCCTGGTCACCCATGCAATACATACTGGCATCAGAGCCGTTGGCGATATGCCTGCGACAGCAATATGGGGAGGTGGGCATAAGCACTGTCAGTGGTAGGCACCTGATATCACTATATGCGGATGACATGCTTCTTTACTTGCGTTATCCGGAAGAAAATCTGCAGTATATGTTGGAGGTAATGGAACGGTACGCCACCCTTTCGGGCATATCGGTGAACCCCAGAAAGTCTAGTCTGTTTCCTTTAGGCAGATATAAGAATGTCCCGTCGCAGAGGTTGCCTACCCTGCCAATACCATGGCAGACAGAGACATTTAGGTATTTGGGAGTAAATATTTACCACAAGTTCGAGGCGGAACACAAACACAACATGGAAAGAGCGATAGAGGGGATCAAGAATAGCATGGTGTTTTGGGCTAGATTGCCCCTGACTATGATGGGGAGAGCGGCCTTGCTCAAGATGGTGGTATTGCCTAGACTCTTGCACTTTTTCGTGAATGTCCTGTTTTTGATACCCAGAAGCCTATTCGTGAAACTTCACAGCGTGTGCAAGGGTTTTGTATGGGGTAACTCCAGGAACAGGGTGGCCCTGTGGAAGCTTCAGAACCCGTATGACAAGGGAGGTATAGGCCTGCCAAATTTTGAACTCTATTACCTGGCGGGGCAGCTGCTGTATGTAGCCAGGTGGCTTTCGGCCGAAGACTCGGCAGAGGCTAGGCTTCTGCGTGGGGATTCAGCCCCATACTTTTTGAAGGAAGTGGTGTGGTTGCGTAGAGACAAACTGGTGGGCAGAGGGCGGCTGCTGGGGCTGGGAGATCTGGCAAAGGACTTGGAGGATGATGGGGGATTTGGAGCAGTACTCCCAGCAGGCCCCACTGGTGGCACTGTGCGGGAGCGACTCTCAACTACTCGAATCGGTCCGGAGATACTGGGAACAGGTAGGCCTGGCCACCCTCGGAGACATATGGCAGGAAGGGGAGGCATTGGACTTCCAGAGGTTGCAGGAAGAGACGGGGGTGCATGGTGGCCAATATATAATTTACGCTAGGCTTGTGAAAAAGACCAGAGAAAGATGGCCCGAGACAGTGCTAGCGGAGGATCCTGATGCCTCCCTGGAAACCATGTATGATGTATCCGAGGGCGGGCACGAGATATCGAGGATATTTGAGCTCCTGCGAGTAAGGGCGGGGAAGGAGTTGCTCCAATTAAGACAGGATTGGGAAGAGGAGGTGGGAGGACCCATGACAGACGGGCAATGGGTGTGGGCTCAGAGGTACCATAAAAAGGTGTCCCGGAATGCGAGATTCCAACAACTTCAACTGTACGTTACTCATAGGGCTTACCTGACGCCCGGGAAGATTGCAAAGTTTGGGGGACCAGCTACGCAGCAATGCCCCAGGTGTGGGGAGGTGGATGCGGGGCTGCTACACATGTTTTGGGCTTGTCCGGAAATGCTCAGGTTCTGGGATGAGGTTAAAACGAAACTGGCTGATGGGGGAGTGGTGTTGGATGTGGAATCGGCCTGGTCATGCATGCTTGGGCTTTTTCCTAGACCCCGGCATTCAAAACACATGAGCAAGATGAAGGACTTGGCTTATGTTTTGGCCAAGCGCAGGATTGCAATGGGCTGGAAGGCGACCGATAGACCTAGGGTGGAGCTATGGTGGGCGGACCTCTTGAAATGGGCGGAAGCTGAATCTGTTGTCTGGTTTGAAGCGGTCACCAGGGGGGGGGGGCGAGGAGGAAGTAGGGCCCCTGCTGGCCTGGCGGCGATTGGTGGCCTCTATGGCAAATCCTTACCAGGGCAACAACGGAACAGAGGAATCGGGTGATGACCGGTTAGGTATTGTGCCACCTGATAATGCTCCAGTAGAAGACATGTGCGAATTGGCTCTAGTTTAAAGGGGGGGGGAGGGTAAGTTGGGGAGTTCTAATAGAAATATGATGGTCTAATGATGTTTTTTGCGTATTGAAATAGTTGTAATATGTGTTTCGTTTGCTTTTGAAAATATAATAAAAGTATTCCCAAAAAAAAAAGCAATGCTAATACTGGTGGTTTTGCTTACAAGGGAGGGATCAATGTGGGCCAGTTGGGAGTTGCCCACACGAGGGAGGGATAATAGTTCCAAGAAGTTGCCGCCTATAGCCCGCCTGTCTTCCACCATGGCCCGATCTCGGGCCCCCATTGCGTCACTCAAAGAATCAACAGCTCCCTACAAACCAGTGGGGCTCCACAGCTCTCCACAACACACTGAATGTCGCACTCCAACAACAATCACCCACTCACCAGAACTGTTTAAGGTAGCCACCTGGAATATCAGGGGGGCAACCAACTAGCGAAGATCAAAAGGGTCGTACAATGCCTCAAGAGACACAAAATTGACATAGTCATGTTGCAGGAGACCATCTCCTTCCCGACTCGGAACGCCACTGGGCTAGATCATGGGGCTGCCACAGGTAACTCATGTCATGCTCATCATACGCGAGAGGGGTGGCCATCCTGATTGACATAAAAACTGGCTTCAGTCTAATAGAATCCAAGAGAGACACTGAACGAAGAGCGGTTTTGGTGAGAGGAATCCTTGTAGGGATCGAGATAACCTTAGTAAACTCTTATGCCCCCAATACAGACGGCCCAAACAACTTCAATTGGATCATGTCTCACTTGGGAACAATTAACCCAGGTACAGTCATATGGGGGCAGACTTCAATACAATGCTAGACCCTCAAATAGACAAGTCACACATCACAGCTGCTCGCCCCTCCAAGACCAGTCTTCAAATCAAAGAAATCCGCCGGGCATTTGACTTGATCGACGCATGGAGACAAGCCAACCGAAACCTGAGAGACTACACATTTCATTCCGCTGTCCACAACACCGATTCATGCATCGATTACCTTATAGTATCAGCACGGAGCCCATTCCAATGGGGAGCCAGTCATATCCTTCCCAGATCCCTTTCCGACCACTCAATGGTAACACTTAACCGGCCACGCTTCATTGGAGATTTAAACCAGGCTCACTGTCGGACCCAGTGTTCACAACTGAATTGCAGCAAGAAATCACATTTTTCCTCGAGGTGAATCAAAAGTCTGTCGAATCCGCAGGCACACTGTGGGAAACATTGAAATGCTTTGTACGGGGCGTATGTATGGCAAAAGAGAATGGCATTCTGAGATTAATCAGACGTGAACTAGCGAACAGCGAAGATCGACTAAAGGAGCTTGAACGCAGGTGCACCACGTCTGATGACCCGCAACACCAAGCTAGTCTAAAAGAAGAGTTGTTAAAATTCAACAAATTTGCTACACAAGAACTAACATTCCTCGGCCGCAGACACCTAGTCCGGCAATACGGTGAGGGCCAGAAACCTGGAGCCCTACTAGCACACCTGTTAGCGCTCGACAGAACACCCACCCGAGTAGAACGGATCCGTGAGAACATTGTAAGGGTGTTTCACTCATTCACTCATTTTACCAGAACCTATATAGTTCCAAGCACATTCCACACCCCGAGGCACTACAAAACTATTTAAATGACACAGAACTCTACTGGGTGATTAGCGAACTCAAGGAACCACTGAACATGCCCATATCGGAGGAAGAGATCGTCTCAGCCTCAGCCATCAAAAGCCTCCCAAACGCCAAAGCCCCAGGCCCAGATGGCCTCACGGGCGAATTTTACAAAGCCTTTGCAACCACCATAGCCCCGCTTCTACGAAGAGGCCTTAGAACATGGAACGCTCCCACTGATGCGTGAAGCTAACGTCATCCTACTGCACAAGTTATGTAAACCCCAGACGACTGCACCTCCTATAGGCCAATTTCCCTGATCAATCTAGACAATAAAATACTGGCCAAAATTCTAGTAACCACGGCTACTCCCCCTTATGCCCGCACTGGTGCTGGGCTATCAGGCAGGGTTCATCCCAGGCCGCAGTATGGCATCAGAAGGCTGTTTGGTGTCATAGAGGCACTAGACCCATCGCAGCAAGCAATAGCGGTCTTACTCGACGCCGAGAAGGCATTCGACTCCGTCGAATGGCCTTTCATGTTTGCGGTTTTGGAACAAATGGGTCTCGGGAATTTCTTTATCAAGCTAGTCTCACTCCTCTACAATGACCCTCGTTCCTTCATCACCCTAGGTAACATGAAGTCCGCCAGCATAAAACTTGAACGTGGCACCAGACAAGGTTGTCCCCTGTCAGCACTCATCTTCGCTCTCATAATGGAACCCCTAGCCTCGCAACTGCGTGCCCAACAGCTTCATAGGTGCCTTACCTTCGGACCCCATAAATTAATCGTCTCACTATATGCTGACGATGTGGTCCTATTTGTACAGGATCCCAAGGTCAATCTTAATCCAATAATGCGTGAGGTGATCAAATTCAGTAATGTCTCCGGCCTCAAGACCAACCACTCCAAATCAGTGATCTTCCCCCTTACACGTCAGACCACCAAATTCGTAGAAGACCATGGGTTCAAATGGGAAGACTCCCATGTCAGCTACCTAGGCATCTATATGTCCTTCAACCATAGTGATATCTATAACGAGAACTACGGGCCGACGCGGAAATCACTCCAAGAGCGCATACAAAGATGGAAAACGCTTCCACTAACACTATGGGGTAGGGCCTCCTTGATTAAAATGACGATTCTCCCCAAGCTTCTTTACTTTAATGCATATGTAAAATCAGACCCGTAGACCAAAAGAGTTGTAGATCAAAGATGTCTGGCTTGCGCAGAGCCCTTCACACACGTCGCATGCAAACGACACATCCCGTCTGAGCACATAGTAACAGCACATAACTCCACTTGATAATGGCATTCATCCTCCCTGAACATGCTAGCTACACATCTCCCCTTGACACATACTAACGAGTATGACACGTACTAGGAACATCTCCTTTCAACATTTTCAGAGATGTGCCGGTAGCATTTGAAGAGCAGATTTGTGTCATTTGCATGTGTAAATTGCACCTTTACTCTGTGCGCATGCTAACAAGCACATCTATATGCATATGCTAATGGAAGACATTGTTTTCACATATTGATAGAACATGTTCTGTTTAGCAAGCCTGATATTTGCACACGTTGACAGGACATAGCTCTACCCATAGTGACCTCAAATCTCTTCTCTGGGCATGCTATTGGCACATCTCTTATCGTCTGCTAATGATGCATCTTCTCTGCGCACATACTGGTGGGACAGCTCTCTGTACATGCATGCTAACTGCACGCATGTGCACAGAGGAGATGTGCATGCTAACAACATGCCTTCTACACACATGCTAATGAGACGTATCCTCTCTGCACATGCTAACTGCACATCCCATCCCTGCACATACTAACTGCACATCCTGTGCAGCGATGGGATGGGCGGTTAGCATGTGCAAACTCCACATCCTGTCTCTGCACATGTCTACGGCACATCTCGGCTCTGCATGCCAATTGCACTTCTGTTCCATACTAATGGCACATCTCTTCTTGGCACATACAAATGACACATCTTTACTAAGTACGTACTATGGGACATTTCTTCTCTGCAAGTGCTAACGTAGCATCTCCTCTGCCCATGCTATAATGGCACATCTCCTCTCTGCCAGTCTTAATGGCAGGGCTCCCTTCTGCAGAGGCTAATGTTGGCAAAGCACATGCTAATGTTGCATCCAAAGAAAGGGTGGAAAGCTACCGGGCAGAAGGGCGGCCTGCACTTCCCAAGTTCCAATTACGTGGAGGGCTGACGCAGCCTTGATGGGTGTGGCGCAGAGGGAAGACAGCATAGGAGTCGCTTCTTTCTTACAAGAAATGCAATAATGAAGAGTGACCGTTCACACAAGTTACTATCAGTGCTGGAAATTGACTAAATGTACTGGGGCCAAATGTGTAGCCGATTTCCCCCCTCCCCTTTCCTTATTCAGCCTGACTCGAACACGTCCTCACCAGCCCCCACTACAGTGCCCAATAGTGCTCCCTGGCATTCTGCTTGGTTTTGCTGTAATAAAATTCGAACTGGGATAATAACTGTTACCACAGTGCTTAAAAGCTGAAGGAATTTTGCTAAAAGCGCTATGTAAGAACACATACTCCCTTTCCACATGTTATTGGCATTATTATTATTATAGCCTCCGTTCACATGAAGCAGGACATCTCCTCCATGCATGTGCTAATGGCAAATATATTCAGTTCCTGGGCTGCCCTGCATCTCTCGTGCAGGGTAATGGAACCGTTCATCCCTGCATGGGGTAGCAACCCATTCCTCGTGGTATAGCCCACCAGCAAGCGCACGTCTTACTACAGCCAGCATAACTTTATAAATAATACATTATAGAGCAGGTTTGCAATGGGCCATGGTGCAGCAAGTAAAGGAATTATTGCAGATGTGTTGGCTCCCGCCCCTTTATTTCAGCACTGTGAGGGGAGCGGTGGGGGTGGCTGGTGGCTTGTGAGAGTGAGCCGACCTACCTGACCTGCCTCCTATCGAGGGGTGCAACAAAACCTACATTTCGGGGGGCGGGTTAAGTCGTGATGGGAGGGGCCACTAAAATAGGCAGGGCAAACTCGGAGGCTCTGCCCCCACTGTTCTACCCACCTGCCCTCATGGTCTGGTGTGGGGACCAACTATCCATTAGTATATTTTAAAGCGCAATATGCAGAGAGGTGATGGAGGACTTTCTTGAAAGTAACAGCTTTAAAGTTTTACTGTGTTTGTTAAAGTACATTTTTCTGAACAAACACAGTAAAACTTTAACGTTGCCAGTTTCGGGGGAAAGGCTCACCTCTCTGCCTAACAAAATGCAAGTGCACCCATCCAGGAGTGCACCTGGGCTAAAATGTAGGGGGATGGGCTAACCCTTACAATGTTGGGAGAGGCATTAACTTCAGAGACTGTGGAGGAGTGTCAACTTACTTGTGTAGGGGTGTCTACCTTCATTAACCGTTGTAATAAGACTATTCTAGTGCAGCTTCAATGTTACAATCAGTTAACTGCTCTCTCCTTTGAGTCTAAAACACCCACTTCTTGCAGATCCAGAAGGTCCTAGAAAGTGTGAAAATGGCAGATGGTGTGCAATGAAAGACTCAATATCATAGCAAAACAGGACATTGCAGAGTGTGGGGCAGTACTCTGCACGGCCCAAGAAACTTCAGTGGCTGGGAGCAACAGGGGAGAAAATGTAATGTTGGTTCTACCACAGTCCACTATAGTAGAATCTCTGGTGCACTGACTGCCTGGTGAGACTATGTCGGCCTGTCAAATACAGTGTTACAAGACTGGGGAGGGCTAGTGCAGCAATAATGCAATTCTACGCAGCAGTATTGGAGCCACTAGCAGAGGAGCACCAGGATACACCAATGTGTCCCTACACTTATTAAAACGGTCCTGTTGTAAGGGTGTAAACGTTATCATTTAAAAGCATTCCAATTTTTTGCAATTGAAGTCAGGGTGAGATTACATTATTTGCCCAGGATCACACAGTTACGCTAAACAGCAAAGGTTTGATTTTAACCCACTCTTTCAATTTGGGAGCAGCCACCTTCTTCCGTGTTTTACTTAGAACAAAAATGTATGTTTTGGGTGTCAAAACCTACAATAGTACTGTCCTATGGAGTTTACTTGCAAAATAAACAAATTGCATAGTAAAGCATCGTGACAACATGTAAATCCTTATAGCAGCATGGTGGGCCGAAATAATATCACTGTACCTTTATTTTCCACATCATGAATGGAAAACTATAAGATGCAAAAGGCAAAACATCCTGATTTACCCACTTTATTTTCAGGGCTTTAAAAACACACAAAAAAAATGTCTGCCATAAACTCACTTAGGTTTGGCGATTTGTCACAAACCTCCACTGTGTTGTTATGTATGGTTAAAGAACATTCAACTAAAGACATCGAAGTAAACTTTACTTTTTAGCATATGAAGCTATTAGACGTTATGGTATGAAACATTTTAAAAGGGTGCATGCTTTATTGTGCTGCTCTTTAACTGTCGCACATTTCCAAGGGGACTCGTGGTCTTTCAGTTGGAAATTATCATGCATAAGAAAGGCTATGATAAAAGAAACACTACATTGCCATCTAGTGGTGGAAAGTATGTTTTTTAAATGAATAAATACAGCGTACACGGTACGCAGTAGAAAATGAAATAATCCATATTGGCTACAATTAGATGCGTAAAAAGGCACAATACGCACCTTATCTAGAGGGCTGCATACACACATTGTTCATTATTATCAATTTAAAAATGTTAATCGGAGGATGAAACTTTATTTTTTAGATATTTTAACTCCTATTGCAAGGTCTACAACCTTTTTTTTACACATTTTTTTTAATTGATTTTCTGAGAAGAACAACGTACAATCAACACAGTATACTAACAAACCCCCCAACCTCCGCCCCTCCCTTGACACACCCTGATATAACATTGGCCGCCAGTCTAAAACACAGTCTGCATTAATCATTGTCATCCGTATTACCCCCGAACAGACATCACAATCGTCCAGCGTCCCTTGACCCGTGACCCGCATAAAACAGTTAACCCCCGGCCAGTTCGTCAGAGTCTTTCATCCAGTGCCATCCACCAAGGACTCAGTATCTGCAATAGCATGTTGTTGAAGCAAATAACATGTATACGCATTCCACATACCCAGATCAACACACCGTTGCCTGTACAATGACCCCCACCCAGTCTCCATGTCATTACAATGCATGATGTCTTCTTTCCACTGGGAGATGTTTGGGGCTTTACTTTTCCCCCATAGCATGGCCACCCTCCGCTTAGCCAATATGAGGAGCAGGGTCACCAGTTTCCGCGTTCCCCTCTAGACCTCCTTAGTATAGCCCAGTAACCCTATCAATGGATCCGGGTCTACTGTTCGGCCAACAATCCCCCCGATCGTTTCGAACACATCTTCCCAGAACTGTCGTATGTTCGAGCAGCTCCACGCAACATGAAGGAAATCTGCCCCCTCCAGGTGACACCTATTGCATCTCCCAGTATAATTCCTTAAGTTTAGCAGGCGTGTAATAAAACTGGTGGACGTATTTAAAATGGATCAGTTTATACCCCGCATTAATAGCACCCCTCCTTATGCCTTCACAACAGTATTTCCATACATCCTCTGGAATCTCCCTCCCCAGTGTCCTCTCCCATTTCACCCGAGGGTGCGACGCGGCCATGCCTCTGGACTGAATGGCCATTGAATACAATCCTGTGGTCACACGCTTCCCCAACAGGCCCTTAAGCGTCGTGTGCAGAATAGGGGGTATCGGCGGTTGGTCAGGGAAGGTACTAAACACTAATCGGAGGCTCGCCCTAATCCAGAAGTAAAGAAACACATCCAAGACTGAGAGCCTCCCCCTCCCCCTCAATTTCTCCAAGGATAAACATCCCCCCAGGAAACAGATCTCCAAAGCTTGTGATGCCCAGCCTTTTCGTAATATCCACAAAGCTTTTCGAGGGGATTGTGTCCTCCGACGTATTCCATATCTATGACAGGTAATGTCCACAGCTGTGCTGCTTCGGAAAATCTTTGGCGTCCTGCGTCGATGCGCCGTCCCCGAGGACCCCCTCCGACGGCCGACGTGACCCGATGTGCTAAGTAGGATGCACGACGCCCGTAGCCTCAGTTCCGTTTTTTCCGCGAACGTGTTTGCTTCATGAATCTCGGTACACCTTGACTCTTTGGAGTTTGCTGTATTCTTCTCGGTTCGTTGAACCTGTTTGTTTTTTGTGAAGACCTGTTCGTGGCGATGTCTACTTCGTCTTCAAAACCCACGTCCGGGCTTCAAGAAATGCGGGGACTGTGGGTCCAAGATGTCAGTCACTGACTCGCACGATGTCTGCCTCTGGTGCCTCGGGGAGGCCCACGATACGGACGACTGTGTCGACTGCCAGTCGCTCACGGCCAAGGCCTTGCGGGAACGCAAGAAGAAGCTGTCGGTAGGTCGGGTGTCTAAGCCCCGGAAGTCGAGGTCTACAGGGCTTTCGACGGATGACTCGAGAGGCGACTCGCTGCGTCATCGTCGGAAGTCCAGTGGGTCTCCTTCCAGGAGTCGGTCTCGCCACTCCTCCGCCTCTTCGAGGCATTCCAGGAAGCGCCGGCATCAGTCGCCTTCCCCGTCCTCTTCCGAGGACTCCGCCCGTCGGCGGGTCGCTTATCCCACCATGCAAGCGACACCGGAGGAATGGGCTTCCTTCGGGAAGCAGATGTTAGCGATTCTTGAATCGCAGGGCACCGGTCCGTCCGCGCCTCTGAGTGGGGTTGGTTGGCACCGATCGAGAGACACCGCTCGTACGCCTTCGGGCTCGGGTGGTCGTCACGGCTCGTGGAAAAGGTCCCACTCGGACAAGGGTAGCTGTTCTCGCCATGCCCGTTCCAGGTCCCGGTCCTCGACGCGCTCGAGACCGCGTGATCCTTTGCCGTCTTCGAAGAAGATGTCGACGCCTGTGGCGCCAAGGTCGGCGACAATTTCTCTCGAGGCTCCGCCTCCGAGGGGGTCGTCGACGCTGTCGGCGCCTAGGTCGTCGAGAGACACGCTCGGAGCTTCGCTTCGAGGCCTGTGTCGACGCCGTCGATGCTGGCGGCGCTGCAGCTGACGTCGACTCCGATTCGCTCGACGCCGTTTCTGTCGACGCCGACTTGTTCGGCGCCCTCGATGCCTTTCGAGGTGGTGGTTTCAGAGGGGCCCAGTGGCACGGGGTTAGCCCCTAGAAAGGCTCTGGCTAAGATCAGGCATAGCTTTGGTCCCCAGGTGTCTTCCTCTCACCGCCTGGAGTACATTTCAGAGGGTGATGAAGGCTCTGATGAAGGCTTGGTTCTGGTTACGGTACCAGATGAGCTTCTCTCGGGCCATAGCCAGTTTGATGACCTGAGGCAGTCACTGCATGATGCCAGTGGACTGGACACCTCTCCGGAGGTGGAGTTTTGTAGGCCGGAGCCTGGCACTCATGCCGATTCTTCATACCGGCGCCTTATGTCTCGAGTCACCGAGTACTTGGGATGGTCGGCTCCCCCAGGGGAGTTCGTTCAGGATGATCTCACGGACATCCTTGATCTTGGTCCCCCCACTGACCCGGTACTGCCGTTTCATATGGCTCTGCAGAGAAGGGTGGCAGTGGCTTGGACTGCTCCGGAGAGTCTCCCGGCAGTGGGCAAGTCTTTGTCACGAAAATACCGTCCAGCCAGTAGCGACCCCTGCTACTTGTCCAGGCACCCCACTCCGGAGAGTTTGGTGGTGCAGGCGGCTACGGCCCCGGCAAAGCAGGTGTCGTATCCTACCATCCCTCCGGATAGGGATGACAAACGTTTTGATGGCTGGGTGAAGAAAGTGTTTTCTTCAGGGGGTATGGTGCTTCAGGCGGCCAACTCCATATATGCCTTGTCTCGTTTCACACACACTCTGTGGAACTGTGTTGCATTAGTGGCTGAACATATTCCCGAAGGGGACGAACAGGATGGTTTCCTTGCTATGGTTCAGTATGGCAAGGATGCCATGTGTGAGGCCGTTCAGTCGGGTTTGGACATGGCAGATTGTGTCAGCCGGTCCATGGCGGCGAGCAATGTAATACGCAGGTTTGCATGGTTGCGGAAGTCTGGCTTCGGTCCTGATGTGCAGTCCCGGCTCCTCAACATGCCCTTTGATGGTGAACATCTTTTTGGCAGCAAGGCTGACGAGAGCCTTGAGAGGTTGCAGACCTCCAAAGCTGCAGCAAAGTGGTTGGGCGCTGCAGTTAGACAACCTCCGCCTTTTCGTCCTAGGGGACAACAATGGAGGGGAGGTTCCTTTCGCTATTACTCGTCCTTCAGTAAAGCGAGAGGAGCTATCAGTCAAAGAGGCCATCGTAAGTGTGCCAGAGGTGGAAAACAGGGTACTTGAGGTGCCAAGGCCGCTAGGGCAGTTGCCTATTTGCCCTCAGGCAACGCTGCAGCCGCTACCACTCAGTCATGAGGCCAGGTCCCATGGTTCGCCGGTTGGGGGAAGGCTGGCGCAGCGTCTTGTAGAGTGGCGAGCCATTACTTCAGATGTGTGGGTTCTGGAGATCATAACCCACGGCTACTGTCTTCCTTTTCGGCAGAGGCCTCACGACAATCCACCTGGGAACCTCTCTTTGAAGAGTCCGGATCCGCTCCTTGTGCAGGAAATTCAAGCCCTGCTGGAGAAAGGCACCATAGAACTGGTGCCTGTAGCGGAGATGAACAAGGGATGGTATTCCCCTTATTTTTTGATTTCAAAGAAAGACGGGGGATTGAGACCCATCATGGACTTGCGCGGTTTGAACAAACTCCTCAGGAAGGACAAGTTCAAGATGGTTACTCTCTCTCAAGTCCTCCAGGCCCTTCAACTTCAGGACTGGTTGGTGTCTCTCGACCTCAAGGACGCTTACTTCCATGTGCCGATCCATCCCAAGCACAAGAAGTACCTGAGGTTCGCGGTTGGCGACTCGCACTTTCAGTTTCGGGTCCTGCCGTTCGGATTGACCTCCGCCCGAGGGTTTTCACCAAGCTCATGGTGGTGGTGGCAGCGCATCTCAGGAAAGGGGGGGATTCACGTCTACCCCTACCTGGACGATTGGTTGATCAGGGGGAGCTCTCCCGAGCAAGTCCTGGATCATCTGTCCGTCACCTGCCACTCCCTTCACAAGCTGGGCTTCTCCCTCAATTTAAAGAAGTCACATTTGACACCAACACAGCGGCTCCAGTACATCGGAGCAGTGCTCGACACATCCCTGGGGCAGTGTTTTCCTCCCCAGGTGAGGGCTCATCACATTCAGCAGAAGTTTCAACTTGCCCAGAATCTGCCAGCGTCCGAGTTCTTGAGACTGCTCGGCCTAATGGCATCCTGCATTCTTCTGGTGCCAGAGGCTCCGCTGCGAATGAGATCTTTGCAGTGGGCTCTGAAGCTCCAGTGGTCTCAGTCCTCCAGCAGGCTGTCGGACCCTGTTCAGGTGCTGTCCTCGGTCGCCCAGGACCT
This sequence comes from Ambystoma mexicanum, assembly GCF_040938575.1. NCBI lineage: Eukaryota > Metazoa > Chordata > Amphibia > Caudata > Ambystomatidae > Ambystoma > Ambystoma mexicanum. Next base: position 550,072,383 of record NC_090932.1, read on the forward strand.
TCTGTGGTGGGCCGTCGAAGGCAATCTGATGAAGGGGGGCCTCATTTTGGCTGCCCTGGCCGGAGGCGACGATTGTGACGGACGCATCCCTCACGGGATGGGGAGCTCATGTCAACGACTTGACAGTCAGCGGTCGTTGGTCTCCGTCGGAGTCCAGACTCCATGTCCATCTGTTGGAGCTGAGGGCCGTCAGGCTAGCCCTGAAGGCTTTTCTGCCGACTGTGCGAGGAAAGAGTGTCCTGATTCTAACAGACAACACGGTGGCCATGCACTACCTCAACAAAAAGGAGGGGCAGGGTCACTTCCTCTGTGCAGGGAGGCAATGCAGCTCGAATTCTGGGCCATCCAGCAGGAAGTTTCGATCTCGGCTGTTCATCTGGCCGGAGACGACAACGAGACAGCGGACGCTCTGAGCAGGCAGAGCACGATCTCTCAAGAGTGGGAGCTGGCTCAGGAGATTCTTCTGGAGATCTTCGCCCTTTGGGGGACCCCTCATGTGGATCTCTTCGTCTCCAGTGTCAACCAGAAGTGTGGAAGGTTCTGCTCGTGGGAATTTCCTCCAAAAGGAGCCTTAGGAGATGCGTTTGTGGTGGAGTGGTTATTCCCACTGCTGTACGCGTTTCCTCCAGTCCCCGTCATCCCGCAAGTACTGCGGAGGTTACGGAGGTTAGGTTCCCGGATGATCCTCATTGCTCCGGCGTGGACCCGGAGGACATGGTATCCGGACCTTCTCGACTTGTCCATCTGCCCTCCACGTCGTCCTCCCTACCGAGACGATCTGCTCTCACGGGAGGGGGGGTCAGGTTCTCCATCCAGAGGTCAGATCCCTCAACCTTCACGCTTGGCTTATGAAAGGTTGAGGTATAAGTATTGGGACCTCCCTGAAGACGTGATGGAGGTGTTGCTCTCGGCCAGGCGGCCGGCAACAAAGTCGCTGTACCGTTGCCGTTGGAGAAAGCTCTGCAACTGGTGCAGAGTTAAGAATGTGGATCCTTTTGAGTGTCACATTCCCATGGTTCTGTCTTTTTTGCTTTCATTGGCCCACAGGGGCTTGCAAGTGGGGACCATTAAAGGTTACCTGGCGGCGCTGTCCATCTTTAAGCGCTCGTCTGAAGAATGTTGCTATTTTAAGATTCCTTTAAATTTCTCCGTTTTTGAAAGGGCTCACTAATGTGTTTCCTCTGTCACCTTTTCTGGTGCCCGGTTGGGATTTCAACCTTGTTCTTAAGTTCTCTGTGTTTCATAAGGACAGGGTTGTCCTCAGAGTTCGTCCTTCCTTTCTTCCGAAGGTGGTTTTGGAATTTCATTTGAGCCAGAAGGTTGTTCTTCCGGCGTTCTATCCTCCTTCACATCCTGGTAAGGAAGAGGAGAGGCTCCATAGGCTTGATCCTCGGAGAGCGTTGAGCTTTTATATTTCGTGCATGTCCCGGGTCAGAGTGGACGATCAACTTTTCATTGGTTATGCTGGAAAGCGTTTGGGACAAGCAGTGACGAAACAGACTTTGTCTCGTTGGATTATTTTAGCTATCTCTGAGTGTTACCGCTTGGCAGGTAAGGACCCTCCGGCTGGCTTGCGGGCCCATTCTACCAGGGGAGTGGCTGCGTCTACTGCCCTGCAGAGGGGTGTTCCTATTCGTCACATCTGTGATGCAGCCACCTGGGCTTCAGTACCTACTTTTGTACGTCACTACTCCCTCGATTCCGTCCGAGGGCAGGATCTGGCAAGGCAGTCCTTTATTCCGCAATTTGATTGGGCATGCTAAATTTGTGTTCTAAATTCTTTTCCCACCTCCTTACTTGGTACTGCTTTGGGAGCCTGTCATAGATATGGAATACGTCGGAGGACCCAATCCCCTCGAAGAACAAGTTACTTTCTTACCTGGTAACGTTCTTTCGATGGGATGGTCCGACGACGTTATTCCATATCGCTCCCTCCCTACCTTCCCCGCTGCAGAATTTCTTTTGCGATTGCATCTTGCGTTCCGTACGGCCTTGTGTGTCTGACTGGCAGAAAACTGGTGGCACACGTTCTGGGGGGGAAAAAACTACAACTGAGGCTACGGGCGTTGTGCGTCCTACTTATCACATCGGGTGACGTCGGCCGTCGGAGGAGGTCCTCGGGGACGGCGCATCGACGTCATCGACGCAGGACGCAGACGCCGAAGATTTTCCAAAGCAGCACAGCTGTGGACATTACCTGTCATAGATATGGAATACGTCGTCGGACCATCCCATCGAAAGAATGTTACCAGGTAAGAAAGTAACTTGTTCTTCTCACTAGTAAGGGGAATTCCCGGCGTATATATAACCGGAAGCTGGGGAGAGTATAAAACTCCAGCCCTCCTTTTTTGTTCTAGTCTAGTCCAGGCCCTACACGTTACTTCCACCAAATTCTTTGGAGAGCGCGTCCGACTCGGGGCCGATAAGATAACCGACCGGAGCAAGCTAGGCGCGGCCACCACTCTTTCCACCTCAATATGACTCCTGTCATGCTGTAACCTATTTTAACACACAAAACAGAGTAAGGAACAATGAGCTTCACCGAAGCTGTTTATTTTATTGTGCTTTTAATGCAGCCCTAGCTCTTTCCCTACAGGGGATACACTATTCTAGCCCTGCATGGTGTTTCTGTCCCTAGGAAGCGCTAATGCGCCGACTACAGGCAGGAATTACATGGGGACTATTCTCACCCTATGTCAAAAGAAATGGAAAAATTCTTCACGATGAAGTTGCACAATACATTTTGTACATACAGATTTCATACAGCTATGGGTAGTTAGTCCAAATAGTTAAAAACAAAGCAGTTGCGGGAAAACCATTTCCCGGCTGCACCCTTGGATAAAACAGGCAGGTCACGTGGGACTCAACAATTTAAATTGAGATGTGGCCGCAGTTAGTGGGAACAAGACAGATTAAGATTTGTTCACCAGTAACCCCGACACATCCCCAAATCTCTGAACCTCCTGCATCACCGGATCTAAATTTTCCCCGGGGTCCTTGATGAACAGCACCATGTCGTCCGTGTACAGTGAAATTATTAATTTATGGTTGTACAATTGGATCCCCCTATGCAAATGTTCATCCCGAAAGCTTTCAGCCAATGCTTCAATCACCAAAGCAGAAAGTAGGGGCGACAAGGGGCATCCCTGCCTCGTTCCCCTCTCTAGAGGGATGGTAGACGTTAGTTGGCCATTCACTCTCACCCTCGCTATCAGTTGTGTATATAATAATTTCACCATATTTATGTAGAGGGCCCCCATTCCCATACGGCGAAGGACTGAGAACATAAACGGCCATTCAACAGAATAAAACGCCTTGGTGGCGTCCAGTAAGGCTGCCACCACTGAGTCCCCAGGAGGCAACGCCGCCATCAACCCGAACATTCTCCTAAGGCCATATGAGGTCGAGCGGCCCGGGATAAATCCCGCCTGGTCCGCTAACACCCTCTCCGGCATGAAGGGCGAAAGCCGCAAGGCCAGAATCTTCGCTAAAATCTTATTGTCGATGTTAATCAACGAAAGAGCACTCACTGCCAGGCTTATCGGGCTTCAGCAAGACCACTACCAGAGCCTCTCGCAGTGAGTACGGCAGTAAACCCGTTTCCAAACTGTGCCGGTACATCTCCAGCAAGTGAGGTGCCAGAGAGTCCGCAAAATATTTATAAAATTCCGCCGCGAACCCATCGGGTCCCGGCGACTTCCCGGATGGCAGAGATTTAATTGCATCAAGTACCTCCTCCAGTGATAATGGGCGATTCAGATGTTCCCTTTGTGCCTCCGTACACCAGTGCAACGCAACCCTATCCAAATAGTCCTCAATATCCCCACTAGATGCCTGCAGACTCGAGGAGTACAAGCGCCTGTAAAACCGGAAAAACCGTTGGACAATCTCCAAGTCCTCAAATTTATTGTTCCCCTGTTCATCTGCAATCACCTGAATTCGTCCCGTGAAGCTATCCATTCTAGTCGCCCTTGCGAGGGTCCGACCGGGCTTATTACCTTCCCCATATTGCCGCCAGGTGGCCACGTTTCTCAAAAACCTAACCTCCCTTAACGCCAGAGCCTGGAACTCGTGGTGATGCTTAAGGATCTCAGCCCAAATTCGATCTGAGGGTTCCGGGTTGGCTACCTGTAGCTCACGTAGGATTGCCTCCTTAGCCACCAGTTCCCTTCTAATTGATTTAAGAATACCCGCCTCTCTGGATATACATCCGCCCCGTATCACACACTTCAGGCTCTCCCAGAATATTCCAGGAGATTGCACCGAGCCCACATTTAGCTCAAGGAAGGTGTTGATAGCTGTTTGTAGACCATCCCTGAATACCGTATCCGAAAGACCGTCACTCTTGAACCTCCACATGAACCCCCCCCCCCAAGCCCGCCCACCTATGCCCAATACAAGAAGCACCGGTGCATGATCCGAAAGGGTGCGGGCGAGAATCTCAACTTCTTTAACCCTACCTAATAATGACTGCGAGATAAGAAAAAAGTCTAATCTCGAAGCAGACCCATGAGTGTCGGAGTGACACGTGTATTGCCGCACCCCTGGGTGCCTTACCCTCCACACGTCAGCGATATCCCATAGGAGGGTCACATCCTGCAGACGAGCCATCCCTCTGTCCCCACCACCCTGCACCCCTCTAGCTCTATCAAGGTTGGGTTGCATCACGGCGTTAAAATCCCCCGCCCAAATCACCTCCCCGACCGATAGGCCACCGAGCTGCCGATCAATCCAATCAAGGGACTCCACTGTGTCATTGTTGGGCCCATAGTAGTTTATTAATGTATACAGCTTTCCTTGTATAGTGCCCTGTACTATGAGCCCTCTGCCTTCTTCGTCCTTTATCACCTCGATCTTGTGGAACCCGACCCCATGGTGAATCAGTGTGCAGACCCCCCGGGCATACGTGGAGTAGGAAGAGTAATACCTGTGACGGCCTCATACCTTCCCAAAGGCAGTTTCATTGTCCCTCGCTAGATGCGTCTCCTGGAGAAAGGCAATCCCAACCTTATGCCTCTGCATATAATGCAATATCTGCCGACGCTTTATGGGGCATTTCAAGCCTCTAACGTTTCACGTGCAAAATTTAAGTGACGCCATTCATCAGACTAGAAACTATACAAGTCATAAATCGGCCACCCCACCCATGACGGTGCAGTAAAACCCAAGCAGAGGTACCCAATTCAAGTGTGTCAAGGCCACCCCCCCACCAACAACCCCAACTCGTCAGTGAACATATGTCCCCTCCCCCCAACCTTTAAACTGAGCGCCAAATAGCAAACCACCTTGTAGCTCCCATTCCCCCCTACCACCGCCCCCCCTACATGGCGATGAGAATCCCTCCCAACACAACCAATCCTTTCCCAATCCCACAGACCCCCCCGCCCCCACCGGGGACTCCAACCACCCGGTCCCCCGTATTCCCTCAGCATACTTGCAACCAGCTTTCGCTGTGGGAGCGGCTGCGAGCCCGACCCTCCAGCATACCACTCCAAGTATAGCAACTCCTGCTCCGATAGATGAAACCAGATGTAGCAGTGACCTTTTCAATCAAACAACTCAGCACACACAGGCACCTGCTCGAGCATCATTCCCCCGCTGTCCGGGGGGGCCCTGGTAACATGTCCAGAAAGGATGCAGCCTCCTCCGGAGACTGAACAAATAGAGACCGACCATTGTGTTCGACTCGAAGCTTGGCTGGAAATAGCATGGCATATTTCATATTCCTGTCACGCATCTGTTTTTTCACGTCCAAAAATGTTCTCCTGGCCTCCTGGACCTTATCAGAAAAGTCCGGAAAGCGTTTGATGGTGTCCCCCTTATAGGTGACTACCCCTTTTTCTCCCGCCTTCTTTAGCGCCGTGTCTCTGTCTCTATAATTCAATAGGCGTGCAATCAGTGGTCTAGGCGGTGCTACCGGGATTGGTTTCCTCCCTGCAGGAATCCTATGCGCCCTCTCCACAACACACACCGGGGAAAATCCTTCAGGTCCCAACGACTCGAGTAGCAAACTTTCAACCAAAGATTCCATGTCCCGCCGGTCAGCCGACTCCGCCAGGCCCACAATCCGTATATTATTTCTTCTGGACCTCGATTCAAGGTCCTCCTGCTTTGCCTGGCGATCTTTCAGGGCTTTCCTGACTTCGGACATCCCCCCAGAGACCGGGGCCGCCACATCTTCCACTCCGGACAGCCGACACTCCGCCTCATCTAGTCTCTCCCCATGCTTATCCAGCCGGGCCTACATATGATCCACCTTGCAGGTCAAAGTGTCCAACTTCCCATCTAGGGACTGTATCCCCGACTGCAGCTGCGTGAGCATTGCTTTGATATCCTGAAAGGCGGCAGCAGGGTCCGGGCCCGGACCCGGAATCCGTGCCATAGGGGAATCCTCTGTCATCACACAGTTCTTAGCCTGGGTTGACGCCTCAAAATGCAACTTTGCCTGCTGCTTGCCCCCTTCACCGGATTTTGACATTCTGCAGTAATGAGGCAAGCACTGGATCAGACGCACCATTGGTGAATCCCAATATTTGTGGGCGTATGAGCTCTCTTCGTGCTGCTCCAACTCGGGAACCCGTCTCCAGACCCCGCGCCGCAGCTCCCACGCACCTATGGGCCAATCAAGGCAGAGGCCTCCACCGAGGAGACGGGCGCCCCCCCCAGACCGCAGCACCACCTCCACCCCACCAGCTCCACCTGGACCAGGTCGTAGGATCAATGTCAAGGAGCCCCTACCCCGGGCCACCTTGACTAGATGACACCTCCAGGGGGCCCCACTGGATACCTCACTGGCCCACGGAGACACTTATGCCCCTGGCGCGCTATGCCCCAGGCGCGCTGGGAGAGCTCCTCGTCTGGCCTCACACCTTCCAACAACAAGATCCTGCTTGTATTTATGTTGTATATTGTCTTTGTTTTTACTTGAGAGAGCTTCACTGACCTACGGCCATCTTGGCCGGGCTCGCTAGCGCCCCCCATTAAAACTACTTTCTCAAGATGTACTTTGTGAGATGGAAAGCTTTTAACATTACATTGTTTAAAAAATGTATTCAGTGTTCTTTGAATTTATTATGTACAAGGACTTTGCTGCTAAAGTGGCCAAAATTGAAGAGACACATGGACAAGAGGTATATGTAACATTTTGTGAAATATCAATTATCCATTTGCTGGGGGCGTGCATAGCTGCCATGAAGTAGGTCGGCTTCTGCGCTAGCTCCCACCTGATACGTATTTATCCTGTGAAGCGAGTGACTCCTCAGCAGAATTTATGCCTGAAACTCATTGACCGAAGAGAGGAACGGCTTGGGAGTGTGCTACTGCAAGCGCAGGCAGGGCTCCTGCATAGATGGCTGGGTACATTGCAGTGGAGTTTGCTGTGAGGAACTTTTCCATTGCTGCAAATTGGAGGTGCAGCTACCCCCTGTGTGGCTACCATAAGACTCAATGTTGGGGAGAATTCTCTGTAAGGCTAATTTCCCAAACCTAGTGAGTCCCCCAGCAGCTTTGCCGGATTTTTGGGGTTTATGTTTTTCTCTCCTGCTAAGAGTGAGATTCTTTTTGCTCCCACTCTTAGACATGATTTGAGGTGTTCCTTTAACTTTCCATGGCCCTCATTACGACCCTGGCGGAAAGTGACTGACCGGACCGCCACAGCGTAAATAGCGTTTCCGCCATTGCACGAAGGAGCAAAGTGCGGCCCATTCTGACCCATCGGGCACGAGCACCACGGCATGGCGGAAGTGCAAAGTCCGCGATGGCGGAAATGACCCCAAAACGGCCCACACCGCCGCCGTACGGCGCCCTAGGTGCAATACCGCCACCCATCACAGCGGACACCGCAGTGTGCGCCTACCGGAAAGTACGGTGACCGGAAATATACGGAAACGGAAGTTAAAACATGGGCCCGGAACGGGAAACATCCCGCCGTACACCTATAAAACCACTAAAACCACACAACCACTAAAAACACTACCCTGAGACACACCCCAACCCGTCATCCACCCTAGCGAAACCAAGAAAAATGGGAAAAGTAGCGAAGAAAGCGTGCGACCGCAAGCGGCAGGTCCACTTCTCCCGTGAGGAACTCACCGTGCTAACAGAGACCCTCCAGGAGAATGCTGCCGTCGTCTTCTGCACGCAAATGACCAGGACGGCACTTGCAAACAAGAAGGCCATATGGGCTCTGGTGGCACAGCGGGTAAGTGCGGTGGGGACCGCACCCCGCACCCCACAGCAATGCCGTAAGCGATGGGACGACCTGCGGATACGCGTCCGCAGCATACTCTCTGCCAACCGCAACATTGCCACAACCACCGGGGGAGGTCCTGAATCACCCAAGTTGACCCCCTGGGAAGAAATCTGTGCCTCCACCATCGGAATGGAGAGCATAGAGGGAGTCGGAGGGATGGAGAAAGGAGTGCAGACATCCGAAGATTCAGGTAGGTGGGCCAAATAAAACAATGCCAAATCCACAAAGTCCATCCATGTGAAGTACCATGCGTCCACATAGTGCAACAGAAACACATGTCCAGGAGAACGTCCACACACATCGGCCTGATAGCGCACGTTAAAACCCACAATAAATACATAAATAATTAAAAACCCCTAAAACACGCACTACACGTGCAGCAGGCACACCCTAACTGCAGGCTGCCAAACAACTGCACCCTCACTCCACACACAAATGAAAGCACCTCCAAGGCCCCGACCCAAATCACCCTCAGGTACCACCCCAATGCATGTGATACAATGCCATTCCAATTCCCACAGACCCATCAATAACCCTCGCCCTCCTTTACTCCACCACAGGGTCCGATCCAAACGACGAGCTTCAGGACACCCCTACCAGCACACCTGCAAAGAGGGCCAAGACCAACGGCCAAAGACCCTCCACCTCAGCTGCACCCATCAAGACACGGCAGCAGCACAAATCAGGTGGCAGCACAGAGGAGGGAACATCAACAGGCACCCCAGCAGCCAGCATGCCCACAACACCACCACCACAGGTCCCCCCAACGGATGCCACAGAAGGCACTGCCTCTGGTGGCAGCAGCACCATAGGTGACACCCCATTGATGGCAGCATGCTCCAACACAGAAGACGGGGATGTCGAAGTCAGATCCATCCATGACCTGTCCCAATCCCCCTGTCTGTCCCATCCCGTACAACATGAGGATACCACGCAGGGGCACCCACAAGACGACGACTGGCCATCCCCCACAAGCCCTGTGGCAAGGCAACATGAGGACAACAGCCCCTCTGTGACACCACCGCAAATGGCCATGGCCCAGCAGAGGCAACAGTCCCTCGACCAGTTAATCGTGCAACAGCAGCAACTGGCCACGCTCCTCAAGGACCATGCCGATGAATGTGGGGGCACTAAGGCAGACATAGAAACATCAACTGAGACACTTAGGGCAGAAATGGAGAGAGGTACAGAGACACTAAGGGCACAAATGGAGAGTAGCACCGAGAGCCTGGGAGTCCAAATGGAGAGATGCACCGAGAGCCTGAGGGGGGAACTGCATGCGACGTCCAAGGACGTATGTGCCGAACTTGCCGCAGTGCGCCGTGTGCTCACTGAGCTCTCGCAAACCCTTAGGGACATGCATGGACGTGAGCAGGCAGAGACATCATCCGTTGCAAGTTCCGTCCAGGGCAGCCCCCAACGTAGATCTGGGAGGAACCTGCGCTCCACAGGCAGGGGTGCCCCTGATATCCGCAGAGGGGGCTTGCAATAGCGACTGCCCACTGACAATGAGCATCTTTGGACACTGGTGTTCGGGGGGGAGGTAGGAGGGTTGAGGGGGTGTGTTGGGCTCACTTGGGTGGCGGGTCGATAGGGTGTACAACATGATATCACATATGCCATAAACAGTGCACGATCAACCAATGAGATGTGTGGACATTGATCTTTGTGTACTAGGCCATCATAGGCGTACAATCCATATTGTGCATGTCCCAGACACACACAGTGCCACGAGTCCCGTGTCCATGTATCAGCCACCAGGCGTGAGTGCTAGAAGCATACATCAATGAGATGCTGACGAATGTCACGGCCCTCCGGTGCCTCGCAGACTCCTTGAGGTGCTGCCACATCCCCACCCTCATCATGACCATCATCAGGTGCTTGCAGTTCTGCGTCAGGGGGCATGGGCACATTTCTACGTACGCACATGTTGTGGAGCATGACACATGCCATCACCATCTTTGCAACCTTCTCATGGCGGTACAGGAGTGCCCCGCCAGACCTGCTGAGGCAGCGGAAACGACCCTTCAGTAGGCCGAATGCCTGTTCAATGACCACACGGGTACGTGAGTGGGCATGGTTGTAGTCCTCCTCATGCTGGTCCCGTGGGTTCCGGACTGGTGTGAGGAGCCATCTCTTCAGTGGATATCCAGCATCACCTGTATGTGGACGAGAAACGTATGATGTGGAATGCCATTGCTACGTACGCCCCCCCCCCCTTCCTGCCAGGTCATTGCCAAATCACATACCCCACATTATCATGCATGTAATGAGACTCACCGAGTAGCCAGGATCTGTTCCCTGCGTGTCGCTCCATGTAGCGTGGTATTGTAGAGTTCCTCAAGACCATAGAATCATGGGTTGATCCAGGGAATCTGGCACAACAATGTGTAATGATCCTGTTGGAGTCACACACCATTTGTACATTCAGAGAATGAAATTGTTTTCGGTTGCGGTACTGGGCCTCCATGGCATGTGGGACGACCAATTCCACATGGGTGCAGTCGATGGCACCAATGCAACCCGGTATGCCGGCAAGTGCATGGAATCCCACTTTTGTGTTGGTAATTTCCTGCTCCGAGCGTGGTAGGGAGATGTAGTCGTCTGCGTGCTGCAGGAGGGCATCGAGCACTTGCAATAGTGTCCGTGAGAACAGTGGCTGAGAAATGCCATGCAACTGTCCGACTGTGTGCTGGTAGGTGCCTGTGGCCAGGAAGTGGAGTACAGACACCACCTTCAGCAGGGGTGGGATGGCGGTTGGGCTATCTATCATGCTGACAAGGTCAGCCTGTGTCATGTCCACAATGGCGGTTATGGTGTCCCGGTCCAGACGGTAGAGGGTGTGGATCTGCTCATCAGTGAGGTTGAACGGATGTGCTCGGAGGCGTGGGATTGCGGGCTGCCTGCGTGGTGGTAGTGGCTGTGCTGGCGGCCCTTGCTGGCCCTGCCTTGCCCTCCTCCTCCTCCTGCGTCTCCTCCGTGCGGCCGGTTGTAGTTGGTGTTCGTCTTCTTCTTGGAGTTGGAGTACTTGCAGTGCTATCATGTCCCCCAGGGCCAACATCGCGAGTCCTGCCGGTAGCATTTCGGTGTGGTTGTGGGAGGAGACTGGCTGTGCAATTTGTGTTTTCAGGCTGAATGGCCTCCACCTGTGGTGATTCATTCCATCTGTGCAAACTGCTCTCCCCTTTGGCCGAGCACGTCCCGCGCACAACGCTGCAATTCGTGGAATGGCATCTTGCTATTGCAATCATGTATTTGTACCCGATGGCCGTGTAACATTGGTTGATATGTTCATTCTGCTGTGGTCCCATTGTTTCACATACTATCTGTGCAGTCGCGAACAGAGTTGTGAAGGGTCAGTGGAACGTAGTACTCGAGTAACGGTGGGCCCTCATGCATCACTGTACCGAGTTGCAACGACGGGCGGGGCGTCCCATTCGTGGGTGAAGGCAGTTGCCATTTTCACACACAGCCGCACTCGATGGATTAATTAGTGTTTTCAAACGGCCACAGATGCCTCTTCGACGTGATGTTGCAAATGAGGAATTCGAAGGGCGGCGCTTTCGGTTTTCAGCTAGCGGCGAGGAAATGCCCACAGGTCTGACTGCAAATATAACGTACTATTGTTCAATGTCCTTGAGACAGGGGCCATGGCGAGAATGCAATGATTGATATGAATGGTTTGGGATGCGCAATAGCGACGTGGGCGATGAGGCCGGACGTTCCCAAATACATGTTACTTCACTACACTGGAATTACGGGCTGGGGCACTGTGGATTTTGCAGGCTGCATAACGCACAGACTCAATGGATATTTCTAATGTTATGTGAGTAAGTATTCAGGCGTTTAAATCCCGGGATGAGGGAATGATGAATGGATGCATGGGCAGGTGATTTGATACAGAGTTTGCCATGTACAGGGCTTCTTGGGATCTATCCGCCTCCCCTACGCTATGTGATGCAGGGCTGCCATAGTGGGGCCATCGTCTATCTGGCCTTGTTGAGCCCTCCCTGTCTCGACGCGCCTTCAGACACTTGTGTCCATGCACGTTACCAATCCCATCTGATGGATTCTGTTTTGACAGACGCATGCACAGGTACACTCGTTTGTGATGGTGTTTACACCTCGATATAGATAGTTATGAGTCGCAAGTGGTTTTTGGGTGGTGATGGACCTTTGGAGTGGGCTAGCATGCATATGGCTGTGGATTTAGTGTGATCATTGCAGTGAGTTGTTGGAATGTAGTACTGATGGCCATTCTGTTCTTTTTCTTTTCTTTTCTTTTGGTTGACAGGTATCTCCTCCCCTTTTGCCACTGCCATCTGTATGCCACTCCTGCAGATGGGTTTTACTCCCGACACCTGCTGCTTCGTGTTAATCAGTGGAGCAGCATTACGATCTTATGGGACGATCGCCAATGGGCCACATGCCCTTACGCAGTACTGGTGGCTCGGAGCAACATTTCGGCCTTTCAGCTGGACTAGTGCCTCCCCATTGGGACGGCCCTGCGGTTCTGTGCGCTTCCATGTTGCCTTTTCGTACGTGAATGTGGCTCTGTGTACCATGAGGGAACAGGGCGTCACACAAGTAGTGGCTGGTCATTTCTTGCGGATGCAGCCCACAATGGTGATATGTGTTTTGGAGTTCATGGCCTGATGGCTGTATGGGCTTGGTGATTTTGATGTGCATTAAATTTCTATTCTGATTTGGCCTGTGTAGCGTTCTTCTTTGCAAGTGATGTGGCATATGCCTATTTGGGGGGCGATGTATTGTGAGGAGATCTGCACTGGGTTCCAGCTTCGGAGTTTAGTTGCGTGGTACTGTACTGGGCGCGTTTGCCTACGAAGCCCGTGAGGTCAGGGATGGGGGCTGCCAATATGACAGTTTGAATGTTGTCATGCTCAGGGGCGGGGGATTGGGTTTTGTGTAACAGATGCCGGTCAGCCAGGTGGACTGGTGGAATGATGTGATTTTCGGAATATTGCTGGTCACAGGTGCCTGTGTTTGCGTGCGTTTCTTGGTGGGGGACTGTGGTCATGTCCATTGGGATGGCTTCTGTATTCGTGCCATCTGTGCCCTGCAGCTCCCATTGGCCCCTGTTGTGTTTCTTTTGTTCGTTGGCATGCATGGGTGACTTGTACATTTCACTGGTTGCATTGTGACTTCATTGCACCTACGGGGAGTTGTACTTTGTGGGCAGGGAGCGGTGTACAGGCACTCAGTGGGGCCGTTTACGGTTGATTCGCGATGCCGTACTTCTCACCATGGCGGAATGGTGCATTCCGCCATGCTTGATGGCGTTAGGTACATGTCCGCTAGGGTCGGAATTGGCGTACCCTTGCGCCATGGTGGTGTTTACGGTTTGGCATGGCGCGCGCGTGCTCGGTGCAGTTAGCGTTGGCGTTCACTACGGTGTCGCTAATGGCATCGTACTTTGCGGTGACGGGTCATAGTCGCACCGAGCGCTATTCGATGGCGGTATTGCATTTCCGCCATCGTTTTCCGAATTCCGCCAGGGTCGTAATGAGGGCCCATGTGTTTTATGGGCCATGGGGTATTTTACTCCATAGGGTCTCATGTTTTTTTTTTGATGTGGGTTACACAGCACCCTCCTTATCGTAACCCAGGCGTGTTGTAGCGACCCCCCAACTCTCACAACTCAGGGATTGTATTCTGGTCGTTGCAGATAATACCTCCCCACTCTTTTGGGGAAGTTACCTTCACTCAAGGAATATGAAATATTTATGGTGATGTGCCAAAGACTTCCCTCCCAAGAGCTCAGCCTACAAGGATCAATACACCTGGCAGGCCGGGGGCTTGAGTGAAAAGGCCGGAGCAGAATCGTCAGAGCTAGAGGGACAAAGAACAAAACAATTGTTCAGGAAATGCAGCCAAGTAGTGCCGGAAAACAAACAGCCAACACCGCCCACAATTACCCACTCTTACCTGCTCCGTAGAAACAATATACCAGCAACCTACTAGTATCGAAATGCAGAGACAAGGAGGATGTCTGGTGAAGGGAAGGTGTGCCAGTATCCTAGGAACACCACGATGAAAGCAGCAGAGCGTCCAAAAGGTGTTCAAAGCAATCCAGAGTTAAAGCAGCAGATCGTCCCAAAAAGTGTTCAAAGCAATCCAGAGTTAAAGCAGCAGAGCGTCCCAAAAAGTGTTCAAAGTAACAGGAGCGGACAAGGAAAAGAAATGAAATGACCAGGGAAGCAGGCGTTCACCTCACGCTAGTTCCCTTACGGAAATATTCGGGTTATCAGGTCACCAAAACTTAAGGATTCAGAAATGGGAGGTCAATAATGAGTAAGCCGGGTTCATAGAATCCAAGGAAGACAATCGAGGGAGGCAGGCGTCGGGAGGCAGACAAGGACAAGGCAGAGACAACAACTTGATTCAAGCGCCGGGTGGTCAAGGATTTAAACAGGAGTCCGGGAACAGAAGCTCGTAACTAACAACAGTTTAGGAGCACCCGATCTCCGAATAGCCGGCATTTAAATACGGTCCACAATGAAGGAAACACCACAACGTAGTGCACGCGTCACGTGACTACAAGTAGCGGGAGTTGTGGGAATTGTAGTCTCAAAGGGTTCTGCGTGTCGGGTAGCGCCCAGACAAACGCCATGGTAGTCTCCAATTTAACCGGGACGTGACAGTACCCCTCCACAAAGGACGACATCTTCTGTGCTTCTGTAAGCGTTGCAACCAAAAGGCACGCAACAAACGGGGTGCATTCAAATTAGAGGCCGGTTCCCAGGACCTGTCCTCTGGACCGTACCCCACCCAGTCAATCAGGTAAGTTCGAACCCCTCGACAGAGGCGAGTGTCCAAAATCGCACGTACCTCCTACTCATCCTGTCCTTTGACATTGACTGGGGCTGGGACAGCAGGCAACCGTGTGCCGGGAACAAAGGGGCGAAGCAAGGAGACATGAAACACAGGGTGCACCCGCCAATGAGATGGAATATTTAGACAAACAGTGACAGGGTTGAGGCACCGTAGGATGGTATAAGGTCCCACAAAACATGGCAAAAGTTTCCTTTTGCCCCAAATGGCCAGGTGCTTTGTAGAGAGCCATACACGGTCGCCACAAGAATACGAAGGAGCTGGCGAGCGCCGCCTGTCAGCTTGCATTTTGGTGCGACGTTGCGCAGCTTGCAGATGCGTTAGGACCGATTTACGGATGGCGAGCAGAGAATCCCTCACAGCATCAGCTGCAGGGAATTGTTTTAGGGAAGGCAAGACAGGCGGCAGAATTCTAGGATTTAGTCCATATAGGGCATGAAACGGAGAATAACCAACCGACGAGTGCCTGGAATTGTTGTAGGCAAATTCGGCTGCACCTAGAAGCGAGAGCCAGTTTGATTGATGCTGTAGACACAGACAGCGAAGAAACTGTTCCATGGTACCATTGGTACGTTCGGTCTGGCCGTCTGTCTGAGGATGGTAGGCCGAAGACAAGCGGGCATCAATACCCAAGGAGGAAGTGAGAGAACGCCAGAAACGTGAGGTAAACTGAGACCCTCGGTCGGAAATCAGGACCGTAGGCAATCCAAAAAAGCATGTCACATGGTCAAAAAACAAGCTGGCTAATGTAGAAGCAGTAGGTAATCCTGAGCATGGTATAAACCGAGCCATCTTGGTAAAGACGTCCACTACCACCAGAATGGTGGACATTCCCTCGACACAAGGGAGTTCCACTACAAAATCAAGGGTAACCATATGCCATGGATGCGGTGGTAATGGCATGCTCATTAGAAGACCTACGGGTTTACCCGGCTGTCTCTTGCACTGTGTACATATGGCACACTTAGAGACGTATTGTTCGGCGTCCTTCTTCATACACGGCCACCAGCACCATCGGTGTAGAAGATCATAGGTTTTGGCCTGGCCAGGATGAGCGGTTAACGGGAGATCGTGGGACCATTCGAGAGCCTTCCGTCTGGTTTGGTTGTCAGGCAGGTACAGTAGACCCTTAATATACGGAAGGCCGGTGATAAATTCGGCGCCCATCTCCTCAAGAACAGGAACATGATCCCTAGCCCACCTCAATCCGTCTAGGATGGATGGAGAGACCGAACAAACACATACAACAGCCCCTGAGGGTAATACCCGGGTAGTCTGCTTCACAGTTTCCATATCCGTACCAATGCGGGATAAAGCGTCTGCCTTTCCATGTAATGGACCAGGGCGATATGTCACTATGAAATCAAACATGGTGAAAAACAAATGCCAACGTATCTGCCTGGCATTGGTACATTTCGCATGGGATAAGGCCTGGAGATTTCGATGGTCCGTGTACACAGTAATCGTGTGCCTGGCACCTAAGAGATGGTGTCTCCACTCCTTAAATGCCACCTTTATTGCCAGCAGTTCTCTTTCCATAATCGTATAATTACATTCGGCCGACGTAAGTTTTCGAGAATGGAAGGCCACTGGATGTAAGCGTTGAGTAGCGGGGCAGATCTGTGATAGGATGGCCCCTACTGCAACAGCGGAGGCATCAGCTTCCACAATAAACGGGAGAGATGGATCAGGGTGCTGCAATACCGGAGCGGTGGTAAAGGCTTCTTTCAATGTCCGAAACGCGGATTGCGCTTTGTCATCCCAAAGGAAAGGGATGTTCGGACTGGTTAACCGGGTTAGTGGGGCTACTATCTCGGAAAAGGAGGCGATGAAACGCCTATAGAAATTAGAAAAGCCCAAGAAGGATTGGAGAGCTTTTACTGAGGTCGGGACAGGCCAATCCAATACTGGCTGGACCTTGGAGGTGCACATGAGTACTCCCTTTTGGGAAATTTGAAACCCCAGGAACTCCACAGAGGATGCATGGAACACACATTTCTCTAGTTTTGCAAAAAGGGAATGCTCCCTTAGACAAAGTAGGACAGAGCGCACATGTTGTACATGTTGAGACAAGGATTCTGAATATATTAGGATGTCGTCCAAATATATTACGACGTAGCAATCCAGAAAGTCTCTGAAGATGTTGTTTACAAAATGTTGGAATTTCGCAGGGGCATTGCAAAGCCCAAAGGGCATTACACAATATTCATAGAGCCCAAATTTCGTCTTAAAGGCAGTTTTCCATTCGTCCCCCTTTCGTATCCTCACCAAGTTGTATGCTCCCCGCAAGTCCATCTTGGTGAAGATAGTAGAGGAGGTCATTTTATTGAGGAGTTCCGTGATGAGCGGCAGTGGATATTGGTTTTTAATCGTGACTTTGTTGAGAGCCCGATAATCCACACAGGGGCGCAAGTCCCCTTCCTTCTTCGGCACGAAAAAGATTGGGGAGGCCGCCGGTGAACGGGACGGACGTATGTGTCCTAAGCGCACAGCATTGTCCACATAATCCCGTAGATGTTCCTCTTCCTTCTGAGTGAGCGAGTAAATACGACCATGTGGAATTACTGCCCCAGGTATCAGGTCAATGGGGCAGTCATAACATCTGTGTGGGGGCAGTTTTTCTGACAGTCCCTTATCAAACACATCCGAGAACTCCCGGTATTCCAATGGAAGTGCAGGGACTGGATTAGATGACATGGCGCTGACGGAAGGGACGCTAGTCACCATCGCTAGGCAAGGAGAAAATGCTGCTACATCATGGGATCCAAGACATTTCTGTATGCAAAAAGAGGAGGAGAACCGCACTGTTAGTTCAACCCAATCAATTACAGGATTGTGAATCTGTAGCCAAGAAAGACCCAGAATTATGCCGAACTGAGGGGCCGTAATAAGCTCAAAGGTAATGGATTCCAAATGACCTTGTGCGGTGGACATTTGTAGTGAAGCAGTTTGCTCCGTTACTTGTCCAGATACCAAGCAGGAACCATCTACTGCATGAGTGTCCTCAGGTTGCGTTTTGGGAAATACGGGTAGTCCGAAATGTTCGGCCAACTTGAGATCCATATAATTCCCACTAGCCCCTGAGTCTATCATTACAGGATTGGAAAAGGTGTTAATGCCAGGAGCCTTGAAACGCATAGCAAGGTAAACGTGTGAAGACGGAAAACAGTTATCCGAGCCCGGGTTCATTCGACTCGTCCGGAAGGCCCGGTTTAAGGACGAGTCTTGGCGTTTCCCGCCAACTTGGCAGGTCTTTTAGGACACAAACGAATATAATGACCTGACTGGCCACAATAGAAACACAGGTTATTCATCACCCGTCTTTCTCGTTCAGTTTTGGATAACGGACCCCTGATGGCCCCGATTTGCATGGGTTCGGCCTCGCCATGGGAAACAGGAGTAGTTCCATCTGGTCGGGAAGAGGTGCGAATATTGGGGTACCGACGTTCGCCACGCCTTTGCCGAAGCCGAGCATCGACTTGCAGGACTAGGTCGAGCAATCCGGGAAAACCAGACGGAAGGGCGGGTACCACTGATAGGGCGTCTTTTAGGTCATCCGACAAACCTTTATAGAAAACAGCCGCTTTCTTCTGTTCTGGTCAAGTGGTTTCAGCCGCTAACTGGTTGAAACGAGCAAGGTAAGTCAAGAGATCTGTCTTGCCTTGACTAATAGCCAAGAACTCCAAATCCGAAGTTTGTGCTTTGTATCGCATATCAAAAACGCTATTCATGGCTTGGATTAACCTATCAGTCATATAGAGCCGGATCATTAGCTTCCAGCAAAGGATTAGCCCATGCTGCGGCAGTGCCACCTAGATGGGAGAGAACGAAGGCCGCCTTAGTGGTAGCGTCTGGAAACGCCAAGGGACGACAAAGAAAGTGAAGGCGACATTGGTTCACAAAAGTCCGATACGCCTTGGGATCCCCCAAAAAGCGTTTGGGTGGGGCCAAAGGAAAGGGCCCAGGAAGGACAGCTGGAGCCGGAGGGGGTACAGGAGGAGGTGCCCTTGCAGCGGTATCACCAAATTCCTCATCATGGGGTAATGGCTGCACGAAGCTCTGTAATACATCCATGCGTTGATGTAAGGTCACATGTGCGGATGCCATATCGGTACGTAAGGCAGAAAAAGCCTGCATGAGAGCTGCCATTGGGTCTGATGCAGCCTCCATAACCAATAGGCGTTTTGTAAGGCTCCTAAATCTGTCACAACTCAGGGATTGTATTCTGGTCGTTCCAGATAATACCTCCTCACTCTTTTGGGGAAGTTACCTTCACTCAAGGAATATGAAATCTTTATGGTGATGTGCCAAAGACTTCCCTCCCAAGAGCTCAGCCTACAGGGATCAATACACCTGGCAAGCCGGGGGCTTGAGTGAAAAGGCCGGAGCAGAATCGTCAGAGCTAGAGGGACAAAGAACAAAACAATTGTTCAGGAAATGCAGCCAAGTAGTGCCGGAAAACAAACAGCCAACACCGCCCACAATTACCCACTCTTACCTGCTCCGTAGAAACAATATACCAGTAACCTACTAGTATCGAAATGCAGAGACAAGGAGGATGTCTGGTGAAGGGAAGGTGTGCCAGTATCCTAGGAACACCACGGTGAAAGCAGCAAAGCGTCCAAAAGGTGTTCAAAGCAATCCAGAGTTAAAGCAGCAGATCATCCCAAAAAGTGTTCAAAGCAATCCAGAGTTAAAGCAGCAGAGCGTCATAAAAAGTGTTCAAAGCTATCCAGAGTATAAACAGCAGAGCGTCCCAAAAAGTGTTCAAAGCAATCCAGAGTTTAAACAGCAGAGCATCCCAAAAAGTGTTCAAAGTAACAGGAGCGGACAAGGAAAAGAAATGAAATGACCAGGGAAGCAGACGTTCACCTCACGCTAGTTCCCTTATGGAAATATTCGGGTTATCAGGTCACCAAAACTTAAGGATTCAGAAATGGGAGGTCAATAATGAGTAAGCCCGGTTCATAGAATCCAAGGGTGACAATCGAGGGAGGAAGGCGTCGGGAGGCAGACAAGGACAAGGCAGAGACAACAACTTGATTCGAGCCCCGGCTGGTCAAGGATTTAAACAGGAGTCGGGGAACAGAAGCTCGTAACTAACAACAGTTTAGGAGCACCCGATCTCCGAATAGCCAGCATTTAAATACGGTCCACAATGAAGGAAACACCACAACGTAGTGCACGTGTCACGTGACTACAAGAAGCGGGAGTTGTGGGAATTGTAGTCTCAAAGGGTTCTGCGTGCCGGGTAGCGCTCAGACAAACGCCATGGTAGTCTCCAATTTAACCGGGACGTGACACCAACATTGACTCCATACCCTGGGACTGACTACTGTCTCCCAGGGCATGTAAAGTCACCATTGGCTTTGCTAGTCCCAAATTATAAACAGAAACCAGTACAAACCATCATATTGTGGACGTACTGGTCTGGGCAATTCGATTGCCCCGGGGTCTTTTGTTCGAGGGGGCACGTCTCCGTCCCCCCTGATCGAGTTTTGGCTGGTGGCAGTGGATACTACTTTTTATATTCGACCGCGAATATATCTCTATGGGATTTTCCCATTGTTCGAGGCTACCAACTTTAATTATTTAATTCTTATAGCTTCGAACATACCGCCGGTTTATTTAATATTAATTCGCCAGTTGGTATTTTTTGCCAGAACTCGATTCTAAAATGGCGTTTGTGTTCTCTTCTGTGACTCCAACCCAAGTCGAGCCCTTTGTTCCACTTTTTGGCGGGTTTCTCCACAGAAGCCTCCAAAAGTGGTGCCACTCTGTCTGGGTACCACAGGGGGTGTGGGAGGGGGTTTAGGCACCCTGGACTGAGTTACCTTGGTAACTCAAGTCGCACTCTTGTGTGATTGGCCCAAGTGGTGAGCCGGCCAGCTCACCACTTAGCATGTTTGATTGACAGTTAGGCTGAGTGAATGGGGGTGTGCTGCATAAAAGCAGGGCTTTGGGGACTGGAACTTCAGAAGTCGCCACAGGACCCAGGAATCCGAGGAGGGAGAAGCTGAGCCGGCCTGCAATGACACCACCGGTGGAGCCCTGCTGAACCGTCTCACCACTTTTCCCAACGACAGAGGAGAGCTCCAGCCCGGAGAGTCTTCTTCCTTCGACTGGTGGGGATAACCAGTCTACCTTCTTTTCGCCTTCCTGGAGCATCTCGTGGCCACCTTGCCTGTGCCAAGCACCCCGGCAACCGGGATACCACGTTTTCACCAATACCGTGAACCGAAAGGGTAGTACCTTTGTAGCGGAGAACTCCGCGGCTGGTTTCTTCCCTGGCAGTGCAACGACCTTCATCTTTCCTCCACGATGAGATCTTCTCTTCCTCTGGACGACGCTGCGACTTGCACCCGCTGCCAGGAACAACTGCCCCCGCTGGAGGATCCTCCCCATTTAAGGTACCGTGTTCCGCCTGGCTTCCCTTGCAACCGATTGAACGGGGTGTATTAAATCCTCGTCTCTCGAACCTGGGTTAGCCTGGGACACCTTAGCTAACTTTTCTGAACTGAACTAAACCTTTTTCGAACTACCTCCACAAACTTTGAAGACTCTTTAACTGTCTGATCTTGGGCATCTTCCGCCTGGCTCCCTGGAAAGTGGGCCTGGCACCTAAACTTCCTTGCTCACCAGTAAACTGTGCCTTCCTAACTTGCTGTGGTTCTTTAAAAAGTGTTTAGTGTGTATGCTTCCATAATTTTGCTTTTCCCTCCCTTTTTATTTAACTTGTTGGAGTGCCATCGAACGTTAAGCGCTCACCTGTGTCTGGAAATAAGTGGTGTTAACTAAGACTTGTCCAACAAGTAATCGGGGATGTACATATGATAATAGTGATTGTGTTTTGAACTTATCTTACCAATTTAGTGCTAGTGTGTTTTATAAGTGTGTGTTAAATAATGATATACTTTTATACCCAAGCTCTGGTCAGTGTTTGCTTGTGCTGCTGTATTTCTGTACCTATTTTGTATGCTCTGTATACTGCCTAACTCTTCTTGAGGGAAGTCTGACTGCTCAGCCACAGCTACCAAGTGAATCTGTGTGGTACAGACTTCTACCAAGTGGGTTTACTGCCAAACACCTGTAGTTTTAAATCTTTTGCAGTGGTCCCTGAGGGAAATGCACAGGTTTCTGCCTAACACTCAAGACTCACCGCTGAGCGGTCGCAGAGTCAGCCGAGTCTTAGCATCTTGGAGTCGTTGGAGGACTGGAGGAAAGTGGCCCCTGCCAGATCACCACTCCCCCGAAAGGGAGACTGCTGCAACAACCCCAAACAAGGTTACAGTTCCGGAAGGGCACAGCGGCCCATGAAGCGAACCTTCAAAAACCACAAGTAAGTTTACGTTCTGCTGTAACGAAGAGTGACACTATGGCAAAAGCAAATGTAAACAGAAGCAAACCGTTAAACGGGCTGCAAACCCCCATGTACGTTGTTGCTGCTGTAGACACTGCAGTCTGCCAAGAACATGACTAATTTTTCTCAAACTCGAGGTATGATGGCGAACTCTGCTGCTTCGTCCTACCATCCATTCAGGGCAGACCACGCTTTAACACTTACTGATAATACAGCTCGGAGTGCACGGAGTCAGCCTGTGTCGGATGTGTTCCCGGCTTGCTTCACTCGATCTTCATTGGATCCGGGCGTAGACACCTCTGAACCTTTTTTGTCTCCACCTCAGCGCGTCGTGCCAATGCAAATTCTCACACGACTGGCTTTAGAGCCGTAGCAGTTTACCGGACTCTCTGACATTGGGTATAAAACATCGAGGGACTGATCACCACTAAACGCCCTTTTACTCTGCTACCGCCCCAGCAAAGTTTGTTTACCCGTCGTTAAACAAAGAGCTTGAGCTAGTGGGGGTGGTGCCAGATATGATCTTATCTTGCTGCGACCAAAGCCATACCGGGTTGTTGCGGGATGTCGATTTTCACCCTACGAGTGCGCCTCCAGACTCTGTTGAAACGTGTAGTGTGGTAAAACTCCCCAGTTTCCATACGCTGACGCATCACTGAATGTTTATCCCATACCCTTTGAGTATGCGGGCCATCTGTGCCTGTACCCAGACTGGATCGGCCAGAGATGGGCGATATGTTGCAATACAGTGAAAATGTGAATGCATGTGTAAATCATGAAGGCCTGTTGTCAACCTCCAAAGCCACAAAGAAAAACTCACTTGAATTAGTAAACAAGCTACTAAAAGATCTAACTAAGCTAAACCAATAAAGAACTGGAAGAAATTCAGGTGAACTGACAGAACCAACTACAATAACGACTGATCTGCCCGGAAGTGGTAAATCTTCAAACTTTCCCAGTACCAAAAGCCCTAAAAATCATAGTGGGTCATTAAAACGCAGAAGACCCAAAGACAGCGACTCTAATGGTATTCATTGTTTGCAAAAAAAGAGCTCCTAAGAAACACGACCCACAAAAAGTACAATTTGAGCATAAGAACCGGTCTGTTGAAAGAAGTAGCGATAAAACATCTACAGTAGCCTTGCCGCAGCAACATCCGCCTACCAAGCAAGTCTCTTCATCAGACGACTCGTCCACCGAATCTTCGCTCATGGAACGAGAATTTCCAAAAATAAGCCGATTACAACACAAAGGGCGCACACAGAGATCCAGATCCCAGTTTAAACACGAGGAAATTGTATCTGCAACCCATTTTGTTATTCTCCATATCCATGACGATGTGCCCATTTATCAAAATGTACGAGCAAATCAAAGACAGTGTAAAAGATCTAACGACATTCGTCGCCCTGATGAACTCTAAGATGCTGGACTTGGAAAGTGACAATATTCTCTTTAAACAGATGATTTACGAATCAACTAATAACATTGACTCGTCTTTGGCTGCCCTAGCGGACCAAAAATTGAAAAACAGCGCTGACAGAAAACTCTTGGCAGGAGTAGCCATTGAAGCGCTTGGGCACCTTAAACCTCATAACAGTATCTCATTGCCTGACACAGTTCATATTAGTGTGTCTAACGAACTCCCCTCTGACAAAAGTTCTGCATGTAAGCCTTCCATCACACAAGATGTGAACTCCGTACTGGAACCACGAAAACTGCGCTCTGGCTTTGCAGAATCCTTTGAGGGAAACCTTTAAGTGCAAAGGAATTAACGCTGACTAAGGAAACAGCACCTACGTCCTTTGCCGGTGCCTTATTAAGCGTCCAATCTGTGAGTAACAGTGCAAACACCAATAAACAGATTCCGTCTACATCTGATGAAACCTCACGCTTAAATATGAAACTGATGGCTACTGGCCTTGTGGCTGCCACTTCAAATACTGGATGTACTGTACAAATAGACTCGAGGCCGTCAAATGCTGCATCAAACCCCGTAGATACTGGGCCGACGCTGGCTATTTCGGCTGATGGTCCCGCAAATGCTGTAGGGAATGAATTATTCCCCATATTTCCCGTCAAAATAAAGGCAGCGCGAAGTCGCCTGTAGCTAACCGCGCACAAGTCAAGAAATCCAAAAATGTCAAATTCAAGAAAGGACATATGACCAACAACTCGCGAAAATGTCTTCACAACATTAAAACTTTATGCTTTACTGTAAAGGCTGACACAGTGGTTGGCCAAAAACGGATGCCAGACCCAAATGAAGTTATCAATGTTGATGAACTCCAACCTGAAACAGCTGACCACGCTTCAGCCAACAGTGAAAGATTGATTAACCTATTGGATCTTTCAACATAAAAGGAGGACGAAGTACCAGTGCCCAAGACTGCACAGAAGTCTGTGACGGACCTGAACAAAGTCCATTTGCAACTGCCTATGCAAACTCTGCCTCCCTCAGGAATAGTTCAATCTTCCAGAGAGTGCTCGCTTTTATTGCCCTCTCTCAACGTGGTCGCACGCAATGAGAAAACCTGCAGTCCTATATTCACGACCATGAGCCAAAAATGGGAAAAGTCTGCAGTTGAAAGCTGTGTGAAGACTTAAACATGCTTCAGAGCGAGCGGCCTAAAGCTCTCCATGAGAATTCTAGTCGCTTTCTGTCCCAGAAAAACAACTGAGTCTAATGTAAACAACAAAACAACCAATGACATCCTGGAACTTCCCAACCCACAAACGGTTTGTGACAATGCAGCCTGGAATCGCAGTGTTTCAACAAGTAGTGATAAGGTTCTGGCCCAAAAACAACCGTACTCGAAATACTACATAATATTAGAACTTATTGAACACAGCAACGATAACCTGGCTCTAAATCGTAATAATGAGCTATGCCTTTTACATCATGTTCCGACTTTACTCATGGTAGAATCCAATTACATTAAAATCGTGGAATTCATCAAAGAAAATCTGAACGATGTAGTAAGACTGCACATAGACTCGAGAATTGTCTGTAACATCTTATTAGAAGCTGCTCTAGCCCTAATTTTCATGGTTTTCGATATCACTGAAGTAAATAAACCGGAAAGCTCGGAAACGATAACCAGCGGAACAAGACGGAAAGAAGCAACCAAACAAAACCATTATCCAGCTCACGACAAGGATGATGAAGTCCTCATTCGACCAAAAATTAAAGTCTGCCAAGTAGGGCAGTCGGATGTGAACAGTACAGAAGGTGCAGACTGTAGAAAGGATAGCATACCTCCAACTACAGGGATCCAACCTATTGAGCAGATCAAAATAACTTTTGAACAGGACGTTGCGCTGCTGGAAAGAATCGATGCCCCACAGCTTTAAGTCTAGTGGGTAGCGGCGTAAATGACTGGAGTTGGCTACCAAACGCCTTAACGGAACAGAATCAAAGTTAACATCACATACCAAGAAGCATAGCCGCTTAATAATGTTGCCTGCTGGAATACCCGAGGCTTTGCACATTTGCTCCAGTCAAATTACTTAGAAGGCCTGGACATAATGTGCGTCCAAGAATCTTGGCTGCCCACTTGTCCGACCATGGATGCCTTTGAAATTGCCTTTAACCCTGCCATCAAAAAACCTAAGGGCAGACCCATGGCCGGCCTTATGACTTAAGTGCATAAAATGTTTAGATATAGGATCCATGAAACCTATAACGTCACACCCTATATTCAAACGTCTGTACTGTGGCCTGAAGTCTCGGAAAAACAGAAAAAGGCCCCTCTCTATATCATCAATATATATTGGCAACATAAGGCCACTGGGGCAGCCCAAATCATTGATGAAATAATGAACATTCAAGATCTTATCTATGAGAGAGGTGGCCCCGAAGACCCTGCTTTGTGGAGACCTCCACATAAACTGTCTGGATCCTAATCTTTCAAAATCAAACAAGCTTCTGACCCTGACAAATGCTGCCTATCGATCGCAGAAATAGAAAGTCGAAACATGCATATACTGAATGGCAACACTATAGGAGATATACCAGCAACTGCAACATGGAAGAGGCTTAATCAAGAATCCATTCTAGGTACTTTTTTTTGTTTCTGAAGCTGTCCACATACATGTGAAAAAACTACATGTGATGCATATGACGCAAGTGACCATAACAGGTTAATACTTCTTATGATTGGGGAATCAAATAAAGTAAAAGAGTTCTGGAACCACACCCTTTCTGTTGAATCCAGTCGAGTCCGTTTAAGTCTCAATGAAAAAGAGACTCAAAGGATTAACAATGCTTACCAGATAGTCTCCTACCAACTGGAAAACAGGCAAATTTTGGAGAGTTTTAAAGAAAAGAATCATGGACTGAAGAATCGCGGCCTCAAGAACATGCACACCTTTGACCCTGAGGTTTTGAAAAAGAAGCGTAAAATGCGAGGTGACATTAGAGCATGTAACAAAAGCTGAGGCAATAAAAAGACTGTTGTAATTAAAACAAGCCTCTAAAAACTGGCTTAAAGGGCACAAGAATCTGATGCTGCATAGGAAATACTCTCTAAATTGAAAAATAATAACACGCGCGAGTTCTGGAGCCTTATTAATAATAAATTTGGCTCTCAGGCTGCTTTACAATCCAATATGGTAACGGAAACTGACTGGATGATCCACTACAAGCAACTTTATACAAAAATAGGAAATGCTGAAGACCTCCCAAGACAACTGTTAGAGCACTGGGATCTGACATTTGAAAAGGACGTGATTTGCGAGATAATCGGCATACTAAGCACCTCACGGGCCCCCGGTCCAGATGAACTCACTAAGTTCACTCTAAAAGAAAACTCTGAAGTCTGGGCTGACTTTTGTCACTCCTTGTTCAAGAAAATGTTGAAGGTGCAACGCCGGCATCTTGGAAAAGTGCTATTGTTGTCCTGGTTTTTAAAAAGGGCAATAGGGCAAATCCTAAAGACTATCGGCCCATAGCACTTTTGGACATTGTGAGCAACCCTACTAAAAAACAGGCTGGTAGCATGGAGCAAGTCAACACACCACATTGACCAAAGACAAACTAGCTTTGTCAAGGGAGTTGGCTGTAGTCTAAATCTACTGATTATCAATATTCTAAAGATGGAAACCATAAGAAATGGGAGCAAAATCTACCTTGTGATAATCGATCTGTCACAAGCTTTTGACAGTATTGACCGAGAGCTGCTATGGGAAAAACTGATTAAGTGGCATTGTCCCCAGAGTCTTTTTGCTGCCATAAAAGAACTAAATACTAACACTACAGTTAGAATTAGACTCAATCGTCTTGGCAGGCTCTCTGCACCAATTCCGACTCAACGTGGCGTCAAGCAAGGATGCCCGCTTGCTGCCATTATCTTTAATCTAGTTCTTTCTGACATCAATCGGACCTTCGACACTGTTGCATCCTTCCCTGCGAAAATCAATGGCTCACACATAAGTCACTTGCTTTACGCAGATTATCTAATCCTGCTGTATCGAACACCTATCGGCCTACAAAGGAAACTAAACAAACTGGCTACGTATGTCAAAGAGAACGGCCTGAGTATTAATGCCTCGAAGTCCGAAATACTAGTACTTGAAGACTTGAGAGGCTCGAAAACGAGTAAATCAAAGGTTGCCAAACTGGCACATAGAAACAACTCAGTTAAAAATCACACAGCAAACAAGGTATTTGGGGATGCAGATTAGTTCCAGCATAAATGATTCCCCATGGGTCGAAGGCATCAAACTTAAATGCCGACAGCCTCTCAGGCTGCAGTAATAAACAAAAAATATGGGAAATACTCGCTGCTTACTGTTTTGGCTTTTTTTAAACAAAAAGTAACACCGGCCTTAACTTATGGTGCAGAAAGTGCACTGGGATGTTCCTCCGACCTGTGGAACAGGCTTGAAAATATCTTCTGGTCCATGGTTCTTGGCTTACCCAGGGGAATCCCGGCAGCGTGTATCCAATATGAATTTAGTTTAATTTCCATCAACGCCAGGATATGCTGGAACACGCTTTCCCTGTACCGGAAAATGACTTTGGACGCCATATTACCTCAGTACAAAATTGTGAAAGAACCGGGCGCTAACAACAAAAACTCAGTATTGGCCCAGTGGGTAAACCGGTGTAAAGTCCTATTTAGACATCGGTATTCGGACACTGCACAACAATCCAAACTTGGTGAAAGAGAAGCTGTGGAGAAGAGACTGGTGCGAAACGTGTGATCAAAGACGGTCCTATACTATTACGGCGAACGTGCAAAATGAAAAAAGATGCTTAAACGAGATCCATAGCCCTTGAAAATTATTTCCAGACCTGTACCAAAGACGTCTTTACATGCAGTTTCGTCTGAACCTGTTCAAAATTAAAGAACGAACAAACCTGTGGTCAGCAGATAAAACCTCATCAGAGCTATGTAGATTGTGTAGTGCTTCTAATGAAACATTTAAACATCTTAAACTTTTCTGTTCGGCTCTCACCAGGAAAGAACACGCCACTTTGGAAAGCTTATGATGGAAAGAACTACAAGTGCTGAAGACTGGTGGAAATTAATGTTTGATGAGACGGATCGCAAACTAATTATTGCTCTGACCTTCTTTTTAGAAGAGATGGTTATTCATCTGGAAAGTCTTCACGAAACTGCTTGAGAGTACTGAACTCTATGTAACTTACAGTTGAAATGAGCTAATACTGCCTCATACTGGGAGTGACTTAAAGGGCAGCGGTTCACTGTAAGACTTTTAAGAGTAAATTTATTTGGATACTTACGGAAAGGGAGGGAGTGTAAGATATATTTCTTTTTCGAATATGTTTGCTCTTTTTTATGATCTACTTGTTCCTTTTTTAAAGATTTGTAATAAACCAATAAAAATAATTTTACAGTGCATCGGAAAACGGGGCTATGAACAAAGCCCAAATCAAGATGGCGACCAGGAGGAGCCGCTAGTGTGGATTGCGGGATTGTGGCCAGGCACTGCGTGAAAGGCGAGCCTATACAGACAGAGGCGTGGAGAAGCACTGTGGAGCAGAACAATCAGTCTTGGCTGCCGTCAAGCACCCTCTGAGCAGGAGTGGAAGATCGGGGGCCGCCAAGAGAGGAACAGCTGCGCGCATATGTATGGGCACACTG
This sequence comes from Ambystoma mexicanum, assembly GCF_040938575.1. Classification (NCBI taxonomy): domain Eukaryota; kingdom Metazoa; phylum Chordata; class Amphibia; order Caudata; family Ambystomatidae; genus Ambystoma; species Ambystoma mexicanum. The sequence goes on from NC_090932.1 coordinate 550,101,955, forward strand.
TGAGGTCTGTTGGTGCCTTTGAAGAGAGCGGGCGACGCCAGAGGCCACTACTGTAAGGGGACAATAATAACCCCTGCGGGGCTTGGACCAGTGACACCATACAGAGCACAAGAACCCCTGCAGTACAGCGGAGAGGCGGAGCCTCGCTCGAGTGAACCTGGGCCATTCAGTGTGGTGCTATAAACGGGATGACCCCCCCCCAAACCCCAGAGAGCCAGCGGAACCCTGCGGCAGCCCTAGCGGAAAGGGGCACTCACAGGGAGTAGTGTAACAGCGGGAAGCCCGCAGCCAAACAGGAGGTAGAAGAGGCGGTCATAACCTCCCCTTCCCTCCCTGTACAGAAGTTGGCGTGCCGACACGACTGGACCGCAACTTTAGTTCAGTGGTAGCGAGTGAGAGCTGCCTTGCTGGGGTGTTTGGAGGCTGCAGTGAGGTGCGGGGAACGGCCACCAGCTGTGTAACGGTGGTGCTTGTGTAATACACATAACAAGTAGCGCACAGCTGCGGCCTGCACGATTCCTAAGCCAGCGGGTGGCCCATAAGCCTGGCAATTACATTTAAAGCGCTATCCTGCCACCTGTAGCTCTGTACAGCAAATTCGACCAGAGGAGGGGTCCTAGCTTGCAGTTTGGGCGAACTGGTTGGTCCCACCAGCTCAAGGGAAGAAGATTCCTGGAGGATCCTCTTTGCCGTTGGAGTTTGAAGATTCGGACCTGCAGCAGGGCTTCACCGGGCGGTTCAGTCGTTGTAGGGGTCCTCTTCTGTCAGCTCCTCGTCGGTTCTTTCGTTCCAGTGGCGACTCTGCCTTTCCACTCCCAGAGACCTACTTTTTATGCAGTTTTCCCCCATTCACACTGTTGGGCAGAATCTTGTGCAGTGCCCTTAGGGACTACTACACACAATTAAGACTACAAGTGGTAATACAAGTTCACCTTTGATACAAGCCAGTACTACTATGTTAAAGTGGTAGCAGTAGCGGAGCAGCCAGGCTTATCTCAAGAGTATATGAGCAGTAGCAGAGATTACACAAAGGGACCACAGTTACTGTGACTCAAGCAAACACTGACTCATGGTCTCGGGTAAAAAAATATAAGTACATTTATTTTAAAACATCTGTAAAACACAACACTTCTATAAATTAAAAATCACACGAAAAATACACTACAAATAACCAATTCTCTTGGCACAGAATAGCTCAAGGTAAGTACCTTATGTTTTGGCGGACCGGTGTTGTGAAACAAAAGACGTTACCGGGCATACATATGCGATCATTTTTTGACAGCTCGGTCGTATTAAAGAAACGCGTATTCGCGGCAAGAAATGTTACCGTGGCAAAAACACACTTAGCACCTGGGCTAACCAGAGAGAGTTGGGGGCAATACTTTTGTCAAGGCAGACAGAATCAGAGAACACTCGCTGACAGAAATACAAAAGTCAATAGGCCGGAGCCAGTGTCAAGTGGAACTGGGTGCCTGTTGTCGAGGATCACACAGTCAGACAGTTCAAGATTCAACATAGCCAGGAGTACTTGGATATTGTCAACAGAGGAAGCAAAAGTTATAAGAAGGAGGGAAGACAAGGGCAAGCCTTGGATGAGGAAAAAAGGGATTCACCCTGGTTCCTCGAGGCAGAACACAGTACCTTATTCAAAGAAGAAGCTGGTGCCACAGCAGTTGTTCCTGGTAGTTTCCTGCAGACCCACGGTTCCTGGTGCTTCGGTCGTGGAAACGAGTAGGATGACATCTGGAGGGGTCTGCACATCACAGGGATGAAGCCAGCAGCTGCGACGGTGAATATAAGGTGCGCTCCGTTAAAACAAGAGAGGCTCTTCAAATGGCTATCCGGACCACTACAGCAGTGTGCAGTGATTTCGACCACGAAGAGGATCCTCTGGCTGTGGAAGATGAGCTGGTTGACCCCACCAGGCTCAAGGGAAGAAGACTCCGGACTGGATCTTCTCTGGTCGTTGAAGGTTAGCTAGCTCATGACTGCAGCAGGGCTGGTATTGGGTAATAATATCGCCATATATATGGTCGCCGTAAATAATATCGCCGGAAAAATGTCGTGGCGATATTATTTGGGTGACCATATAAATATGGGATCAGGGGCAAAAAAAAAAAAGTTTGGGGGTTGCGGGGGAGTCCCCCCGCATGTTCCATGCAATAATGTCACCACAAAAAACGCCAATTTTTCGGCGATATTTTTGCATGGCGAGATTTTTGTGGCAACATTATTACATGGAACCAGCAGGGCTTCACCGGGACGGGGAAGTTGCAGCAGCCGTCTTCATCTCCGCTTCTCTTCGGTTCCTTGTAGTTCCAGTGGCGACTCTGACTTCCAGCCCAAGAGTCCTGCCTTTTATGCGAAAATCCCCCATTCACACAGCCTGGCTATCAATCACGCAGCACAGGGGTTGTCCGGCTCGGACAACCAACTCAGCCAATCATGGCAAAGTGCGACTTGGGTTTCATAGGATACCCTGTGCAGGGGTTGACTACACCCCTCCCTCACATTCAGTCTACGTAGACACCCAGGCGCCCAGAAGAGGGCTTCTTGGCAGAAGCCCGCCAAAAGACGGTGAACAAAGAAGGCAAACCTGGTTTGCCACGCAAAGTAAAACACAAGAAGGACTTTAACAAAAAGAAATGGCGAATAAACCTGACCAGAGCCAAAAGAAAGAGTATTTGGTCAAGCGGGTTTATGTTCAAGGCTAATATAATAGCCTAAAACAATACCACGTTTATATAATATAATCACGGTATAAAGGTTAGGGTAGATACCACTGCCATCAGCCAAGTCTAGATGTTAAAAGAGCAAAACAATGCTCTAGCAGGGACAGATAAGAAGGGCTAAGGATTAACCCTTTCTAATACTCCATGTAAAATGGGGTGTACTGGATCTGTGGTTATTTGACTATGTAAAGTTAATGGCAACTTTGCCTGTTTCTGGGGGACAGGAGTCGGCCCCAGAAAAAGGAGTCATTGGGAAGTCTTAGAGACAACCCTGTGTTACTGCACTGGAAGGTGCTGTGTAACACACACAAGTTGGGCTCATGGAGTGGTGTGCTCCAGAGCCCAAGATCACACAACAAGTAGAAATGCACACGACAAAACACAGGTAAGAGTGGGAAAAAGAGGCACACTCTTACCAAGTGGAAAAAATAAACTCCAGAAATCCAGCAAAGCTGCTGGGGGACTCATTAGGTGAGGGAAATTAGCCATAGAATGATAATTCTCCCTAACACACACAGCATGGCTTTCAATCACACAGCAGGGTGGCTGTCCTGGCAAGGACAGTCACCCAGCCAATCAAACAGGAGTGCAACTTGGGTTACCAAGGGAACCCATGGCAGGGGTCCTAAGACCCCGCCCTCACATCCTGCCCACCCAGACTCTCAGGCGCCTTAAGGAGGGCTTCTGTGTAGAAGCCCGCGAAAAGGCGGTGAACAAAGTAACCAAACCTGGTTTGGCACGCAGAGTAAAACACGAGAAAGACTTTTACAAAAAGAAATGGTGAATAAACCCAACCGGAGCCGAAATAAAATATGTTTGGTGAAGCGGATTTATGTTTGAGGCTAATAAAATAGCCTAAAACAATACCATGGTTATATAACCGCGGTATGAAAAATAGGGTAGTTACCACTGCCACCAGCCAAGTCTTGATAAAAAGGGAGCGAAACAGTGCTCCAAGAGAAACGGACAAAAAGGGATAAGAATTAACCCTTTCCAATACTCCATGTAAGATGGGGTGTACTGGGTCAACCCTGTGTCACTGTACTGAAGGTGCTGTGTAACACACAAAAAAGATGATGCCCATGGAGTAGGTAAGGCTCCATAGCCCAAGATCACACAAATTGTAAAAACACACACAGCAAAACACAAGTAAAAGTGGGAAAAAAAGCTCACTTAGTAGATAAGGGAAATTAGCCATTTTGGAGAATTCTCCCTAACAGTGAGTTTGCGCAAGGTGGAGCAGGGAGCGCTCCCGGAATTGGCGTTACAGTGGACAGGGCCCACGTTCAGATATTTAGGGGTCAATATATATCATGTCCCAGACACAAGCTGCCTCTCTCCTTGATGGGGAGGGCTGCATTATTGAAAATGGTAGCGCTGCCCCGTCTCTTGCATTTCTTTGTGAATGTACCATATTATATACCACAGTCCTTCTTCAAAACGCTAGACAGTATTACTAGGAGCATCCTGTGGAATGGAGGGAGGAACAAAATAGCACATTCCACATTGCACAGGCCATACGGAGACGGCGGCATTAGGTTTCCATGCTTTATTTTGTACTACATGGCGGGACAGCTGCAGTTTGTGGTGGACTGGCTTGCAGATGACCCGACTGCAGATACACTGATGCTGCAACCCCCGGGATCGCGGTACTATCTAAAGGAATTATTGTGGAGTAGGAAGCCCCGGGGAGAACAAGGATCACACCTATTGTCCTTGGGAGTGAAAATGTGGGACAGGGCATTAACGGTGATAGGGCTCACAGACACGTTTTTGGTCCAGATTCCTCTGGTCGAAGTAGTGGCCGACTCGGCTCAGGCAAGACAAAAGATACAAGTGTGCTGGGAACCTTATGGGTGGCCACGATCGGTGTTTGCGGGACTCCTAATTTCTTCCCTTTGAAGAATTGGCCAACCACACAGGCTTGCACAGAGGCCAATGCTTGTTCTACAACACTATTAAGAGGGAGATAATTCGGAGGAAGCCGGCATATATCGAACTGAAAGAACAACATGCTATGGTAGATACTTTGTATGACATATCGAAGGGGGGGGGCACACAATATCTAGACTATATGACTTCCTGTTATCTAATCAGGTTTCCACCCCCCTGGCGATAAAGAGCAAATGGGAGGAGGACCTGGAGCCCCTTTTACAGATGCACAATGGGCAGAGGTTCTGATATATCATAAGAAGGTGTAGCGGAATGCGAGACTGCAATTGATAAAGCTGCAGATTAAACATAGAGTATATATGACGCCCCAACGAATTTCACGGTTCTCAGGTGCTGCAGAACCGGTATGCCCCAGGTGCAAAGGAGAGGAAACAGGCATGCGCCATATGTTTTGGACGTGTCCGAGAGTGGAACAATACTGGCGGGAGGTGGCGAGCAGAATGAAGAGAGGGGACTTGGGGTTGAATGTGGAGGCCCCGGCAGCAGAACTTTTGGGCCATTTCCCGCACCCTAAAGGGGCTAAACACATCACCAAATTAAGGGATCTGTCGTACATATTGGCTAAACGCAGAATTGCTATGGCATGGAAATCACCTAGGGGTCCGGATGTGGATGAGTGGTGGCGAGACATGAAGAGGTGGGCTTCGGCTGAAACAATGGTGTGTAGGGGAGCGGTACAGCAAGGGGAAAATATAATGGGCTTTACAGGCTGTATTTGAGGCAGAGACCAGGGAGACGGAGAGAGGTGCGGAACACTCGTAGAAGCCAGTGGCAATCCAGTCTTATTAGTAGCGACTCCATTGACACCAAGTAGGGTTTGTGACGAATGTGTGGGGAGGGAATAGTAAGATGGTGGGAAGAGGATGGGCAGTAGAGTTAAGTAGTTCTGTGATTTGCATAACAATGATACTGTATGAAACATTGCCTCAGAACTGCTTTATCGTTTTTTTTTTGAGTTCATGTGAAAAATGTATAAAACATTTTAAAAACAATTATCATGCCTATTAACAGTAATGTAATATTTAATATGTTTTATTTGTTTCCGTAGTGACATTTTTGTTATATTTGGATATAGGGATATATGATTCTTTAGACGGAAGAGCAAATTTCAAGGTTTATACAATCTAAAAAAAAATTCAGCTTGGTCTGGTGGTTAGCAAATCCAATTTGACAGTTTCATGGCAAATCCGCAAAACAAGTGTACATAAGATAAGGGTTTATAAAAATAAAAAAATAAAACATTAGGACTTACTCCATTGATTGTACATTTTCAAGTTGTAATTGATCTATTCTGTATTTGTGCTATAAATCAAGCATGTTTTTTTGCTGTTAAATTACAGGCCTAGGACGAGGAGCAGCATAAAAAAGCCTCAGGCAACTACACTAACTAATGATGTTGGTTGCCAAACAGACGTGACTTAGGAGCTCTCAAGTTTCAGTGTAGTGATGCAGCAGCCCAGTGGCCAGTGTTTGAATTAAATGTTAGCTGTGACCCATGGAAAGTACACCTGAATCATTGTTACACCACACCATGTCACCAAGAAGAGACAGAAAACACAGCAGATGTTTCTGAATTTCTTGCAGAACCGCCCACACAATCAACACCCTAAAAACAAATTATTTTAGGAACCTGAAAATCTTCCCTGTTTCCCCAATACATGTGGACATATATTGGAAATAAGAAACACAGAAATAACTGAAGCATCTTCGCCACTAATTGATGATTGTGCTTTTAATGAGAACTTCACTCTTCCTAGTTTTGAGGACTTATCCAACTCAATGAAATAATCTACTGTAACTCTGGACGATTGGCTACTAAAGGAACCAAAACACATTGTATTCGACTGCTGCCTGATCGAGATCATGAAAATGGTTAAATGTGATCATAAATTGCGTGGGAGGATTTGTGGGGAGCTATTGGTGGAGTTTACCCATGTAGTTAGAGGCACCAACATGCAGATCAAGGGTAGCTGTGTACACCACCATAACTCATTTTCATGGTCTGCTCAACCTATACTTGGAAAAGTGCCTACTGGAAATGTACTTTGTTCATCTGCATTGTTGTTTAGCGGATCAACGTTCAGTAGACTTTCACATTTTTCTAACTTTGTGGAACTCCAGTTCCTTTCAAAAACCTAATACTACAAATATCAGAGTTCCTCGTTATTAGCCAGGCATGGACACTCAAACTGTTGTCAATGGACAATAGTCTTGCTGGCAAAAGGCTCTGGCTTGCTGGTGATAGACAGTGGGACAGTCCTGGTTTTTCTGCTAAATACTGCACTTACCACATTCAAAACATGGAAACCAAATAAATAGTGAGTTTGGTGGTTGTGCAAGTAACTGAATGTACATCTTCTGTTGCTGTGAAAAAATATGGTTTCACCCAATCCATTCAACTTCTGCAATCGAGAGGAATGCACACAGAACTGATAGCCACGACAGGCACATTTCAATTGCCAAGGCGGAGAGCCGTTCCCAGACATAAAGCATCAATATGATGCATGGCATGGTGCAAAATCCATTTAAAAATAAATGACAGCTGCTGGAAATAAAAAGGCAATAGAAAACATTCAGTAATACCATTGTTCTAACGTACACTCTTGGAAAGAATACCAACATTTCCATGAATATGCACATGGATCATTGAGCAAGGAGCAGGAGCATAAGAAAAGTTGGTTGGTTACAGGCTCCCCTCCTCACACAGCACTTGACAAAATGCTTTCAAGAGACATGAGGGGACTCGCCGAATTCTGCCACATCAGAGCTTTGGAAGTTTTCCACAATATGTGCCTAAAGTACAGGCCTAAAAGGTTAGATTTTCGCATAGACGGTATGGAGGCCAGAACAAGACTGGCTGTACTTACACACAACAAGAACATTGGAAGGGAGCAGGCAAAACCTCAGGAATTTTCGGGTTGCCTCGTTACAACAAGTAGTTTACCAAAAGAAGCAAACAGTGGGTGGCAAAGGCATGCTACCAGCAGATGGATTTTGAATTTGTGAAAGATCTAACATTGAATCTGCTGGCCATACAAACGCATGGAATTGATCCAGATTATTCTTCTAGGGCCCAGTATGTGCCCCGTAACATTGCAAGAGAGGATTGCCCTCCCAAACTTGAACTTGTGGAAAGGTTGACTTCTAGATTTAAATGATTTGTGGCTCTCTTTACAATGTTTAACAAAGGCAATTTTAAGCTTTTGCACAGTGCCTGCAAGCTGTTTTCATTGTCCAAAAAATGAAATAGCATGTGACTTTAGATGTAATTGTTTAAAAGAATTACTGTTTGTGAAGTTATGTCGCTAGATAGGAATACAAATTTCCACTTTTCGTTGATTTTTCTATATTTAACCATCAAAATAATTGATTTTTCAACAATAAATGCCGGTCTGATGATTTTAAAGTATTTCACTCGAATTATTTCTGTCTCATTGCCTGCAAAACTGAGATCCTTTCTATTAGCACTGCTGTTCTTTCCTCAATAAACTCTAGCCACCCACCCTGGGCTCGCCTCCCTCCCCTTCCTCTCAAGCCAGAAACCTTGGAGTCATCTTCGACTCCTCTTGTTCCTTCCTCACATCCTGGACCTTGCCAGGAAGGCCATTTTCCAACTTCACCTCCTTAGACATATCCTCCCATTCCTCACTTTTACCCAGAAGCTCAATGTTTCTAGAGCTCTGGTACTCTCTAGACTGTACTATTGCAACAGCCTCTTCCTTAATCTACCTGCTTCCTCTCTAGGCCTCCTCTAGCTAATACGAAATAGGGCTGCCTACTTATGCTTGGCCTTAAGACCTTCAACCACATATCTCAGACTAGCTCTTCAACCTGTACTTGGCACCTTTGGCCCACCTCATCTCTACTTTCTCTCCTAACTTTGTGTTATGCGAATGACGCTCAGCTCTCCTTCAAGCTCTGTGCTGCCTCCTCTTCTCTCTCGCTTATTCCTGACTGTCTATCCCCTGACACTATGCAGACCGTGGCGCGTTCCTCAGCGGACGGAAGCAACTGAGACAAACCTTTTTCATGCGGGATCGGGTGCAAAACAGAGGCTTATTCCCCGTTTTGAACTATAGAAGAACTCTGGTATCCCATTGACAGAAGAACATTATTGTCTCTGCCGACCCTCGATGCAGCAAGCAGGTTTAACTGTAAGGTACATTTTCAGCATCTGAGCCATTTAGTGACCCGGAGAAGGGGGTCCGAACAGACGTAGTACATTCATTGATTGTTGCTGCCTATGTTCTATACCCCAGCGTTCTAATTGTGAAGGTACACTTCCCGTATCTGTTCCCATTAGTGACCCGGAGATGTGGGGCTGACACATCAAGCACATTCATTGGGTGCTTTTTACTTTGATCATCTGTCCCTGTCTGGTCCACTCAACCAGAGGTTGAACAAGGGGATAGAAGATTTAATTTCTACACGAAATATCACTTTTTTTGTCCTGACAAAGACACTGCTACACCAACTGAGAAGACCGCTGCATGGATGTGTACTCAATCTAAGAGGCCGAAACGCAGTGCGTCGACATCATCTTTGCCTATCCATGTTTTCCATCTAAAAATCGAAGGCAGGTGACAGTTAACAAGCACTTTCCAGATACAGTGCTGAGTTTTTTCAAGGAAAAGAGTGACTATGAACTTGATAGAACACACCTAAGGAGTGTTCTTCCCACATTTAACAGCAATATGGGGTCTGAATACCAGGTATTACCCTTGAAACATTCCCTGTAAGACACCGCTCTGACTTAGGAAGGTCATTAGATCGAATAGAACTTCCTTTTGAATTGGACATTAGCACAATATGCTTGGTATGAACTTGAACTAACCCAGTATGACTGATTTTTGAGTTGTGTATATTGATTTGTTTTTACTGATGTATAAATAACAATATGTTTTGTTTAGATATTGATAGGATGTTTTTTCTGAATAAAATGTATTAAAACTAATTGGTCTACGGGAGTTAAGTAGAGTGACTAATCCCCTAGCGGTTGTCTGTTAGATCTTTTTGACGAATAACAGTCAATGGGATAACAGTGCAGGAGGTAGTTAGTGGTTCATATTTTCACATATAGAAGTACCTTTTATACCACCTTCCCCTCGTACACAAAAAAATTAGTAGGTATGACCTTTTGTTTACATGTCTATCCGTGATCCAGGAATGGTGTGCCTCCAACAATCTCTGACTTAATGCTGGTCAGACTGAGATCCTTCTCATTGGGACCCCTGCTTTCCCTCTTTCAAGCGAGGCAAAAAACCTTTGTCTCATCTTCGACTCCACCCTCTCCTTCTGTCCTCACATCATGGACGTCTCTAAGAAGTCCCACTACCAGCTGCACCTCCTCAGAGGTATTCTTCCTTTTTTCACTTTCCCCCAGAAGCTCACTGTATCGAGAGCCCTAGTTCTCTCTAGGCTGGACTATTGCCATGGCCTCTTTCTAAATCTTCCTGCCTCTACGCTTTGCCCTCTGCAACTTACCCAGAACAGGACTGCAAGACGTGTCCTGGGCCTCAAGCCAAGGGGACGGATCTCTACAGCCCTGAAATCTCTCCACTGGCTCCCGGTGGCTGCAAGGATCAAGTTCAAGACCCTCTGCATTGTCCACAAGGCTTTCTGGGGCCGGGGACCACACTACATCCAACTCTCTTTCTAAGCACTTTCCTTCTAGAGGCCTCCGCTCATCCACCTCCAACTCTCTGAGGCTCAGACGCTTTTCCATGCAGAGAGTGGGGAGGTAGATCTCTCTCCTCGGTTGGTGCCTCTCTCTGGAACAGCCTCCCTTTGTCTCTCAAACTTGAGCAGTACCACCTCAGGTTCCGGAAGCAACCGAAGGCCTTCCTCTATGCTTCTGCTTTCTCTCGCCCCTGCTAATGATCTTGTTTTGCTGCACTAACTGGCTACCTGTTCACCCTCTGAACCTTATGGGGACCAGGCTCCCTCATGACCAGTAGCCCCATGCACTGCCTCCGGGCCTACCGCACACTGCGGACTGTATCTACAACCCTACAGTCCCCTGCCTGCTTGCAGTTTCTTGGAGCCGGCCACCCCGGCAGGATTTACTCAAGCTTGCTTATTGCACTCTCCCCTTCCCTCCCCCTGGCACTTCTCCTCTCCCTTGCACGATTTGAATGGCACAAGGGCTAGTAAGATCGTTTGTTCTGCTCCCCTTTGTCTTCACTTTCCTTGCCTTGTCAATCCTAGAAAAACCTGTGTACAGGTGCATCATAAATGACTTATATCATTGTTGTTTTCTTCACTGTCCCCCACCCTTTTTTGGTCTTGTGGTGGCTTGAAACACAATATTTTGGTGTAGGTGCTTCACAAATGACCAATCAATAAAGTAAATAAGTCTGAATAATCTGGAAATTAGGAACCATGATAAGTGGCAGCAGATTGCATTAGACCAAAGGTCTGTGTGCTACTGTGTTAGCCAACATTGAAATAACAGGTGAAGAAATATGTATTGCCAGTGTGCATTATGAACATGCGCCTGTGGCCTTTGCACATTTACAACTTACTGTGGAGGCCCGCATGTGGAGGCCAACCAGGCACGCCTGCATCAATGCAGAAATCGATATGTGGGAATAAATCTACATAGAAGCTAGTAAGCCTCTACTGACATCTGCCTCCTTCTTGAAGACTTTGATCTCGACGTCCTCGCTCTCACTGAGATGTGGTTCAATGCCAGCTCTGTCACTGCTTTTGACTCCCTCCTCAATGATGTCTACAAGATCCTCCCCAAGCCTCGGCTCAACCGATCTGGCGGTGGAGTAGCCCCGATCTCTCCTGAGTTGGTCCCTACCACACTCATACCCACCTAGCGCTATTTCTCCTTTGAAAGTCTAGTCTGCGAGCTGGGTGTCTCTCCGACTCTCTCACCATTGCCACAATTGCAGACCCCCTAGCCCTGTGTCTGTTTTCTTTTCTGAATGGGATGACTTCACACCCTCTCCTGTGAGGTCTGCCTCCAAACTACTCCTTGTTGACTTCAACATACACCTCGACTCCACTGTTCATGCCTCTACACTCTTCCGTTATGCCTGTACATCTCTACCTTACTGTTATCCCTTCAGGTCCCAGCCATTCTTTCGGACAAACTCTGATGCCTTCGTGGTTGCTTCAAGGATCCAATTCAAAACCCTTTGCATCATCCACAAGGCTGTCTGGGCGTGGGAGCACACTACCTGCAGCTCTCTCTCACAAACTACTCTCCTTCATGGTACCTTCGATCCTATCGCTCCAGCTCTCTGCTGAGCAAACGTTTCTCCAAGCAGAGAGCTTGGGGCAGATCACTAATCATGTATAGGGAAATCCATGCCCTTGTGCACCGCGCCTCAGTCATCTTTGAAAGAAAATGTAAATGTAGTGGGTACAGGCACATTTATACCATTAAAATCGAAAGTAAATATGGTCATATGTGGTTTACTTGAAATATTTTGTTGTTTTTCAGTACACTGATCGACACTAATATTATTCATTTTTGTGGCATGTGTTACCAAAAACAACTGATTCGGGCACGCTGTGAACGCTAGATGAAGGGTCCATTGTTATGTGTCATTGAATACACTGCACTAAGAATTTGAAGGACCAAATATGTCAAAAATCCACAAAGAAATTATAAGATTCACTATATTAAAAGCTTACGCCAGAAAGTAAAGTGTCTATTACAGAAAACTGTGTTTCGAAGCGGTCGTTCCTCCGTCACATCCGAAGAATGGAATCTCAAAACACAATATAAAAAAGATTTAAAATAACATTTATGCAAGTGTGGATGGAAAATGTGCAGTGTGCTACATGATGCACGTTGTGACGGATGAATGTTCAATTTGACGCAAAGAATAGACATTGTACGTGTTCATTGAAACTTTTATAGCCAACATAAGAATGTACTTTGTATGTCCAATTATAAAGTGGGTACTGAAATATGTTTTTGCTTTCTCAATTTTACAAAGTTATATGATTCTGACGTGTGCCTGTCATGGGTACAGCCTAACGGCTGACGGTTTCTTGTTTGGACAATAATCATCGACAACGCATCTGTGATAACGATCATCTGGGACAATCGCCAGACAACAATCTGTCCTCGCGGTTGCAGTAACAAGGAGCAACATGTTAGCTTATAGGTTCTAGAAACGTGCAGATTTGCATTTACACCACAAATGAGAACAATGCAAAGTTTGCTAGCTATGAACTGTGTTCGAAAAAGTTAACCAAGTTTTTGTGGACTTAATTAACGATTTTCAGCGTTCTCAAAAAACTACTTGTTACGCTCCCGACTGTTGCTGTTTTCTTCAAAATAAAATATTTCTATTATTTATTTATATTTTTGTGGTGTGGTTGTTATACATTCTTTTTTGAAATTCTACAATAGAAGACAATAAGAAACAGTACAATATAACAATAAATAAAACAAAAATCATGCAAACAAGTTACAACATAGGTTTTGTACAGTATTTACAGGGAGCACAGTGCTCCCTGTAAATACAAGAACCTTAGAAATGCTGTTACCCACTTGGATACCCCTTATTTGTATTTTGTATTTTATTTATTTATATAGCGTACCTGGCCCTAGCGTTCTCCCCGATTGCGATTGCCAAAGGCTCCATAAGGAGAGCAAACAGAAGTGGAGACAAGGGCACACCCCTGCTTAGTTCTCCAACTGATTTGAAAACTATCCGACAAGCATCCATTCACTGTAACTCTGGCTTTGGCATCTTTATAAAGGACAGCAAATAATTTCAGAAAACTAAGGTCCACAGTTTATTTTAATTAGTACTTTCTGCAAATAAGCCCAATTAACTCTTATCAAATGCTTTTTCTGCGTCAATGCTGACAGCAGCGTAGGGCTCTAGAGAGTCACTTTTCAAAGATATATAACATCACAAAGTTCCCTTAAATTGTCATAACTGTTCCTACCCATGATGAATGCCATTTGATTTTAATGAACTAATTTCGGGAGCAGGGGATTGATCCTCACCGCAAAAATCTTAGCCAAGAATTTGATGGCAGCGTTCAGAAGAGAAATCGGACTATAATTACCGCAACTTGATTGACTCTTACCTGGTTTGGGGATCACGGATATTACTGCAGCCCGCTGTGGAATCGGCCACTTGTTCTGTAGCAAGGATTTCCCTGAACAGATCTACTAAGAATGGTGTCAGTGGGGTACAAAACGTTACATAGAATTCAATTGGGAAACCATCTGGTCTTGGACATTTACCAGTGGCCAAGAGATTCATAGCATCTGTAACCTCCTGCACTATGATTTCACTATCTAAGGAAATCATATCAGCATTGCTTAGTTTTGGAATTTGAAACTGGTCTAAGAAACCTGATATTTCACCCACCCTCGCACACTACTCGTCACGGTACAAGGACGCATAGAATTTCTTACACGCCTCACAAATATCTTCATTTCGTCTCAAGGGTGGCCCATTATCCTCCGATATAGATAATACTTGCCTTCCACACTCCCTACCTCTCAACCTACTAGCCAATAGAACACCAGTTTTATTCCCTCTCTCCCAAAATGCTTGCCCAGTGTAATATACGTATATTTCTGCCTTCTTATGAATTAAACCCTCCAACGTACGCTTGGCTCGTAATATAGCAGACAAAGCCGTATCAGAGGGGGGAAGTACTATGAGCTTCTATGTTCTCCTTATAAGCAGACTCTGCCTCTATAAATTCAGCCTCAATCTTCTTTTTTTTGTATGTGGCATAACTAATTATCTTACCACGTAAATGTGCCTTCAGCGCGTCCCAAACAATACCCAAGTTACTTACTGAGCCTACATTATCTCTCATAAAAAACGAAATGTCAGCACTTATCTGCTTAACAAAGTCTTCGTCAGACAGTAGTCGGTTATCAAATCTCCATTGCCTACCCTTCCTCACATCTCCCATGGATTTGCTGAGCTCTGGAAAAAGACCAGCATGATCAGAGATCACAGCCTCTCCCATCCTTAAAGACTTCACAGTACCATAAAGATCTGTACTCACTAGAGGAAGTGTTATCTGGAATAGAATAAAAACTATACTGTCTCTTGTCTGGGTTCAGATCACACCACACATCGTGCAGATCCAAGGTTTGCATATACTGCAGTAGACCCTTTCTAGCTTTGTCTTCCGCACAAGATCGAGATAGCTCCGACTTATCTAACACTTTATCCAGAATGATGTTAAAATCACCACCTATCAGAATTGCACCATCTCCCATATCCATCAGGACATTGTCCAATCTACCAAAGAGGTTAAACTGTCCAACGTTAGGAGCATAGTAATTATTATTAGACTGATATTCTACACTAATATTTTTAATGCCACAAACCTACCATCTAAGTCAATTTGAACTTTGTCTATGGAGAGCTTTAAGTTTCTCCTAAACAAGATAGATACCCCTCTCGAATGACTTGCAAAAGTGCTGGAATACTCTTTCACAAAAACAGAATTCAAAATATACTCTGCCTTGTCCTGCTGAAGACGAGTCTCTTGAAGTAAGACAAAATCAGGTTTGTTCCTATTATTAATTCCCTTTACATTCCAACTTGCTGCAGTTAAAATTTCAGCTATATAGTCTTAAAAAAGTAGGTATCACACGGGAGCAAAGCTTTCAACATTATTTCTATAGCCTTTACTCCATCTGAGTTTTGGTCTTCACAAAGTGTGATGACAAGCGAAGAACCAGTCCATAACTCATTTGACATTAGTGTGAAAAACAAATTCCCTACAGGAGCAAGAAAGACAAAAAAATGAGGATACAGAACAGAGAAAGCACTAGAAGAGGTTAAGAGTAAAATAAGTAATTTATAAAAAAAAATATTAAAAGATGGATCATTAAGAGTAAGTAGAGACCAGAACATGGCAGAAAGGCTGCAGGAAGAGAGCCGATAACCACTCAGCCCCATATTCGTTCCGTGCTAACAAATAAGAGTGAAACTTATTAACAATATTCAATCAGAACATCATTTGCATACTTCAGTTTTAAACTTTAAACATATTTAATAACACATTAGAACTAACTTCTCCCTCCCCCCAAGAGTCTCCATATGTCCAAGAAATACAAGCCAAATCATTTTAACTAACTAAATTCCACTTGATTGAATACAATTAATTATTCTGGAACCCAGTTGGTATCCCTGCCTATTAACTCCAAGAGTTTAATACTTAGGTTATCTCTTTGCTCTGAGGCTACCGTAGACAATTTTATAATATTATACATTTCAAATCCTTTCTACTTTCACTCATACATTCTCCCCATTCCCTACAAATGATAACTAAGGGAGACGAGCGATCTCTGACCAGTTGGATTTTTTGAGCGTTAGGATGTGATGCATGGTCTTTTTTCGCATTAAAACGCTCACCCCAAAAGTGGCCATTATATTCCCCAAATCTACTGACCTCCAACCACTTTACTGTGATGCATTCTCTTTTTCCGCAATAAAACACTCACCCAAAAAGTGGCCATTATATTCCCCAAATGTACTGACCTCCAACCACTTTACCCATGTTCAGTTTGCATTTGTTTAGCGTTTTGTAAGACCGAACCCAGACCAAAACAGTTCACTTTTGGCATTGTAATTGTTGAAACCTGGCTGCACCACTTTAGGGCCCAAAGCAGACAAGACTGACACTTACAGCGTTCAGGGTGACAGGGCTTGCGAGTGGAATGACTTTAATGATTTGCCTCACACTAGGTACAAATTTAGTTTCTACGTAAAAATTAACGGACACCCGCGGTGTCCCATCTGAGGCCAAACTCGTCCTTAAATACCCTAGTCTCCCCTGTGAGGGGGAACACCACAGATATGATATGATTGGTTATTTATAATGTGTTTAATACCCAGAGGTTTCTAAGCGTGGACTCGGGGATCAAACCCATGTTGCTCCATGTCATCTTGCTTCCAAGGCGAGCAAGTTGCATCTGAGCCATCCTCCCGAGACAGACTTACTATGGTTGATTCTCAGGCCTCAGAACTCCGAACCTCAGCACTTCCCTCATAACCGGGGTTAGGGTATCCTCTGGATCACCGATGTAAAGGGTCACATCATCTGGATACAGAGATATCATCACTCTGTGGGGTCGTAGCTGCAATTCTCTCTGAATGTGCCAGTCCTTCAGGATCGCCGCCAGCAGTTCCAACACGAGGGCAAATGGGAGAAGGGAAAGAGGGCAGCCCTGGCGAGTCCCCCTTCCCATCACAAAGCCGGTTGATATCGCCCGCCCCACCACGATCCTCGCTGAGGGATTGGCGTAAAAAAGAGAAACCAATCTGATAAAGTAGGACCCAAGTCCCAGCTTTTGGAGTACCGCAAATAGGAAGGGCCATTCGATGAAGTCAAAGGCCTTCTCCGCATCTAGAAAAACTGCGATCACCTGGGACGCCGGATCAAGTGCCTCGAGAACCCGAAGAGGCAATGCAGGCCGAAAGTAGTGCTATGCCCGGGGATGAACCCCGCCTGATCGGCCAATACCACACCTGACATCAACGGAAGCATCCTCTTCGTGAGAATTTTTGCAAAGATTTTATTATCAACATTTATTATAGAAATTGGTCGATACGAAGCACAGTCTTTGGGTGGTTTCCCTTGTTTATTTATCAAAACAATGTTTGCCTCTTGCAATGTTGGGGCAGCATTCCCGTCACCAGCGCCTCTTCATATACACAGAGAAGCAGCGGGACCAGGATAGGGGTAGAGCTCTAGTGCCCGGCCAAGACCGCGGGGCTCCGTCGGTCAAAACAGTAATTTTTTTTTAACATTTTTTTTATTTGTATGAATCAAATAAATGATTTTTACAAAACTTCTTCTGTGACTCCAAGTTTTCTTTAAATTAACTGATTTAACTGATTTTTTTCTGTCGTAAATTGGCCACTTCTCACTACTAGGATTTCAAGAGGGAGTCCCATCATAAGGCAAGATGGAGATGTCGGAGGCTTGGCTCTTTCTATTCCAGGAAGTTTCCAGAGGTTAAGACAGGTTTTCCAGCGTGGTCATTACGTGTTGGAGTATTTTTGACGTTGCCATAAGCCACATTGGTTTGTCACCACTGATCATCCTAGACCACCAGCAGTTTTCATTCTCCAGCGAAGGGTCAGACGAGAAGTATTGCATATATGTTGACCTGATTTTTTCAGTTTCCGAGCATTTTAGGAGGAGGTGATGGACTGTCTCTTTTTCGTTTGTATTTCGACACAGTCTACAATGGCTTGTGTTTGAGAGTCCTCTGATGGCTTTGATTTCATTTGTTGTTAAAAGATTGAGTTTTGCTCTTAGAAGGCAATTTCTATCTCACCTGCTAGGGAATTGTTTAATGTAGCCCTGTAGTTCGTTCAATTTCTTTGTTTGAAGGCAAAAGAAAAGTGTTAGTTTGCTTTCCGAGGCTTTTGACAGAGTCTGAATCCAGTCTAGTTCTTTGATTT
This sequence comes from Ambystoma mexicanum, assembly GCF_040938575.1. NCBI lineage: Eukaryota > Metazoa > Chordata > Amphibia > Caudata > Ambystomatidae > Ambystoma > Ambystoma mexicanum. The sequence goes on from NC_090932.1 coordinate 550,120,067, forward strand.
TTCTCAGAACCTTTGTCGGGTTTCGGACCAGTTCCTCCTCGTCACTCTCGATTGATTTCAGAAGGGTTAGGATATCTTTCCTCCAAGTTTGTAGCGCCTTGTTTGTTTCAACTGCCATCTCTGATTTTATTAATCTGTAAGGCAGTGGGCTCGTGGGTAGCAGGCATTTTCTGAATAGTCTTAGAGAATTGCAGTTCAGTGTCCCTTGTAGAGGCAGGAGGCTCAGCTCTCTTCGGATTGACGCTACTGGAGTAGAAGTAGGTAAACCAAGGACTCTCCTCCAGTAGTACGCTTCCAATTTAGGCCATATTTTGCTCGGTAGCAATAGCATTGCCTCTGCTCTGTAAGTTATTGATGGTACTGCTTTCATTTTATAGAAGTCAATGACTGGTATTGTTGAGAAGCGGCCACATTTTTGGTCGATTGCTTTTCCTTGGGTTGCCAGTTTCCTAATTTTCGATCGAAGGGAGTCTTGCATGGCTGATTCTTTCTTGGAACTGTCCAATGTTATGCCTAGATACTTGAAGCTTTGTACTTTTTTGATCTCGGACGATTGGAAGTACCATTTGGTGTTATCTGGTTTCTTGATTGTTCTTTCTAGGATTACTATTTTAGGTTTTTCCTTGTTTACTTCCAAGTTTTTAGTGGTTACATATGACAAAAGATTGTCAAGCTGGCGCTGTAATCCTACGCGCCTCTGGTCAATTAGGATTATGTCTTCAGCGTAGAGTAGCCTAACGTCGGTGGAAATGATCTGACCGCCGCTTCTGATAACTGATAGTCTCCAAGGTAGGCCAAAAAGATTGAAGGGGCCAGCGGGCATCCCTGCTTGACTCCCCTGTGGATCGCGATTGTAGAGGATAGTGACCCTTTGCAGTTAAGCCGGACTCTAACAGTAGTGTTGGTGTAGAGGGCTCTGATGGGATCCAAGATTTCTTTAGGACAGGACCAGGTTTCCAGTTTGTTCCATACGAGGGTCCTGTCGATTCTGTTAAAAGCTTGCGTGAAGTCTATGAAGGCCATGTATAGCCTAGGGCCTCCTTCAATCATTTTGCTTTTCAGGGCACTTATTATCAGGATGTTGGCAGAAGTTCCCATGTTTTTCTTAAACCCTGATTGAAATTGGTCATTACATGGTGCTTCGTTGGCCCAGTCTTTAAATCTTCTCAACAGTAATGAGCCATATACCTTTCCAATTGGATCGAGCAGCGCAATTGGGCGGTAATTAGAAGGGTTGTTGGTGTCACCTTTCTTATATATTGGGATTATGATGGCTGAAGTCCATGAAGCTGGTATCGATTTAGACACCGAACATCTTGTGAAGACTTGGCTGATAAATGTTGACCAGACTTCGGGGTGAGCTTTTAAGTCAGTATTTGTAATGCCCTCAGGGCCCGGGGCTCTTGAGTTTTTCAGTTTTCTTATTAGGTCATAAATTTCTTCTTGATCATCAAGTTTCTCCCAAGGGGTCCGGTTTTTCACAAGTATTGGAGTTTGCCGGCCCGAAGGAAGTTTGGAAGTTTCCTTAATGTAGTTTGTCCAGGTTGTTTCTCCAATGACGTTCTGGATTTTGTCGCTCTTATTCGATGTAGTGGAATTTAATAGTGACCAAAATTCTCTCGAGTTCTTTGTACAGACGGACCTAAGTATTGCTTCTGAGTCTTGTTGATGTAATTTCAATCGGTGTGCTTCAATGTTTGCCTCTCGCAATGTTGGGGCCGCATTCCCGCCACAAGCGCCTCTTCATATACACAGACAAGCAGTGGGACCAGGATAGGGGTAGAGCTCTAGTGCCCGGCCAAGACCGCGGGGCTCCGTCGGTCAAAACAGTAATTTTAAATCAATGACAAACCATATCAGACATCTAGGGTGTTAACAATCAGCATATAATTGTATGCGCAGCTCCCCTACTTTATGGCTGATAAGTTTCCTCAGCCAGGGCCCCTCCCCCCCGGGTCGGATTCGCTCATCATCTCGTGGCCTCGGGTTGTTCCGCGAGGGACGTCTGATGATCCCATCCAGGAAGGAGCTTGCCACCTCCGGAGTGGTAAAGAACGGTGTCTTCCCTTTATATTGGATCCGAAGCTTTGCTGGAAATAACATAGAGTACAGGATGTTAGCGTCTCGCAAACGCCTCTTGACGCCTGTAAAGGAGTGTCGGGAGGCCTGGACGACCGCAGAGAAATCAGGAAAAATCTTAACCTTGTCCCCATCGTATTGCAAATCCCCTTTTGCTATAGCCTAGCACAGAATTGCGTACCGGTCCCTATCATTTAGAAGGCGAGCGATGACGGGACGGGTGCGCCCTCGGAACGCGGCGATTTGCCGGTATGCAGGCGGCCCTCTCAACCACGAACAGAGGAAAGAGCTTGGATCCCCGCTAATCATTATTTGCAAAGGGTTTAGACAAATTCCTCTATCTGATGACCACCAGGCATATATTATTGCGGCGTGCTCTGCCCTCCAAATCCTCATTCTTGGCCGACACTACCTTCATCTGGGCCTCAAGAGATGACACCCTGGTGACCAGGGAGGTCGAAGCGTCCTCCATGCCGGGCACTCTTTGCTCCACCTCGTCTAGGTGGTCACCATGCTTGTCCAGGCTTTGTTGTAGCAGGTAAACCTTGGAGGAGAGTGAGTCTAGTTTAGAGTAGAGACCACCAATGCCCGCCTTCAGATCCAGCAGATTTTCTCTGATGTCCACCGCCAGGATCTGGGCAGCCTATTCCGTCATTGCCTCCGTAGGGTCTGTCGTCACTGCATGATGTTGTGGTTTAGGCTCTTTGAAGGGGCACCAACACTCGAAGGTTAATTTCTACTGTGTCTTGTCAGGTTTGCCCATATCGGGGGCAGAGCACAGCAAGCCTAGGGATATTGATGGGGCGAAGTCCGGTCAAGAGGGCGACCCCTGGCCAATCCCCAGCACCTCCCGGTTTTGCTGCCAGGTGAGGATGTATCAGGCTTGCCCCCATGATTTTCACTCAGGTCCCCAATTGCCCCCTGTATTCCACTCAGGGAGGAGCGGGCCGGCCCAGTCGAACGCCCGGTCCCCACCACCTCCAACCACTCCCCTGACCAGGTCACTGATGACAGGTGGGAGACCGCGGAGGGCGCCCCCAAACCAGGATACCAGAACATCCGGGGGGCCCCTCCAGTAAGGCCAGGTGCAAAGGCTCCACTTCTTCCCCTCCGGTGCTGCCAGGGGCCCGTGTCTGGGCTGGTGACGTTGTTCCCTTCCGATCTCTCAGCCCAAGATTCTTCTGCCACTTCCTCTACCATCACGGATCACCTTGAGTGCAGGGGGCCCCAGGGCGTGGGGCCCAATGGATATACCACCGGGGGGCCCTTCCACTCATTGGGTGACTGCGGTGAGGGATCTAGCATCGGGTGCCCCTGAGTTCCGCCTCACAAGAGCACGGATGCCGGAATATGCTTCTTGCAGCGAAGTGTCAGGGACCTGAGGCAGGCTCCAAACTGCTGCTGCCTCCCACTCCTGCAGCAATATGCCCGGGGGACGTCTCACCCCTCTTCCATTCACTAGGCCTTCGGGTCTGCCTGCTCCCACTATATGCCAGCCCAGGGGCATCCCTCTTGTTGCCCTCCTCGGCTGAGCGCACCCCCCTTGTTGGGGATAGGGGCGTTGCCCCGTTGTATCGGGGGGGTGCAATCCCGACATCCGTCCACTACTCCCTGGTGACCACCTCCGGGGTCGGCCTCGGGCGTAGGCTCCAGACAGCCTCCGCTCCCGGACCGCGGCTCTCAGCCAGCTGCTCCACACTCCGTGGGGCCGATGCGTGGCACTCCCCAAGCCGTACCCTCCTCTGATTGCTGCAGTGCACCCGCCTGAGGGGTGCCGCTGTATTGCTGCGGTGGAGGCTCGCTCAGCCGAGGTCGTAGTGGCCCTCCAGCTCCTTTCTCACAGATGTCAGGCTGTGGCAGCTGTGCAGGGGAGGATTTCGGGCACACTGATCCCCAGGGTGCCACGGGGAAGCTTGTACACCCCTCAGTTAAGTTGGTCATGCAACTTTATTTGCCTCCGATCCGTACATTTTCACGATGTTTCGGAGCCCCTCACGGAGCACACAGATACCGCCATCCTGGTCGGGCACACTAGCGCCACCTGCCGAGGTTATGCACATATGAAGAATGAATAAAGTTCTGTTTAAGATGTTTAACAGAAGTAGGTTTCAAGTCCTTACAATTAAAGGTTTCTGAATGACAGCAGGCCATTAGACATTTTGGGATTAGGGTTTCTTCTTCACAGTCAAGGGAAGAATACTGCATCTCTCCTGTCAGAGCCATCAAACCCCCCCCCCCCCCCCGCCCCAAAGGTTTCTCACCCCACATGATCCTGCCTCTTGACACCACCCCCAGGGTCAAGATCAGGTAGCAGCTGCCTTTCCCTGGCCATGCGGGAAGAGATCACAATCCAGGAAACAGAGATGACTCTGCAGGATTCATCATAGTGTACAATTACAATTAAACTCTCCCCGACATACTTGCATGTCGGAGAGAGTTTCATTGTAATTGTGAACACTACTTGCCATGCATGCATGGTAAGCAGTTTTCAAAAACCTAAAATGAAACTGTCTCCGACATGTGAGCATGTCGGAGAGCGCTTCATTGTGAGTGCCGCTTCATGGCAAGTGGTGCTCACAATCAAAAGTAAATGTTAACTGGCATGCTAGCATGCCAGGCAGCGTTTACTCACTTTGCACTAAGGAGAGCAAATGCGAAAGGCAAAAGGCGGCTTATACGCTTGTGCGCCACCTTTTGCTCTTTACATTGGCACAACTCGGTACAAGTGACACAAATTTGCTGGCAGGGGACTGGCTACGCCTCACCAGCAACATGAGCTCCATAAGGAGGGTGTGGCCAGAGCTCATTCAGTGAGGCTGTACTAGCATTGAGCTCCCACCAAGATCCTGCTTAGATACTTGCAGTGGTTATGAGCACTGCTTATTCCTTCATTGGAAGCTATTCATAGGTTGGGGAAACCAGCGACCACCTATTCAGCTTGATCCTGGGGGAAATCGGTGCTGTGAACCGCCCAAAATTCACCTTGGAAGCGGGCTCCCTGATGAACAAAGATGGCTGCCGCCTGAAATCCGTGAGGGGGACCCCGTATACCATCGGGACGCTGCAGGGCCGTGCCATCCACACTAAACAAGACCCAGGGATATCGCGACCCCCCCCCCGGCTGCATCGCCGCAACGACCCATGCATCACAGGGTGCGCTGGCTAGGAGGCGCTCTCCTCTGCTGCCCCACATCACTGCAAGACTAACCGCAGCACTGTCTGCCATCACTGCTATTGCTATCATACATCGAGGCACACTAGACCAGTCTGGCCTCGGACTACATTACGCACGTTGAAGGGGGTGCTGCCATACATCAACAGGCACTCGCAGCATATCATGTACGCTCTTGAACACTTCCTGGGAGGTGGGACATCGCACCCCTTACCCCCTGCATGGATAGATTCCACATAACCTAACCTCTGTGCAGAGGGTTCAGCGAACACCACAGACACAACAGTGTGGCCTCGGCCGCCGCAACTTCCCAGCTGAAGGCCTCCTCCTTTCATTGGCTTATCTGGCCAACATGGGTCCTACACAGGGGGCCTACCTGAGCGAGGCACCCCAGTGCACAATTTGGGCTCTGAGAACGCACTGGCTGGATCCAGTAAAGCGCCAACCACCTGCATTGCACACACGCTGCAACACAGCTTATAGGCAGAGCTGGGCATTGCAGGCCGCAGCTCGAGAGTTCAGTGGGGACATATCCCGGGCCACAACCTTATTAAGGCCAAACGTACGGTCCTGCGCGGTGTGATGTCTTATGCCGAAGACAACTCACGCTTCACGCTACAATATGTCACCCACGAAAAGCAAAGGAAAACCCACTTATGGATTCATACGTGAGCCAGGGCAAACACTGCGACACCTGCCAAGCGGGGAGTGGAGATCAGCCTCCAACACACAGTGCAGCACAAAACCCACAAGAAAGTAAATCAGTTTTAACAGCGATAGCTGCCCTTCGATCCTCTCTTGAAACTAAAATAGACCAAGTTAAGGTGGCTGTCCAGCAGTATGTCAGACAACTTGCTGAACGGGTCACATCTGCAGAGGTGCTCCTAAAAGAGACTGCTGATAGCACTAAAGACTTGGAAGCAAGGGTCAAGGATCTCAAAAGACGCAACGCTGCACTAGAAATGCAAGGATGCAGAAGGCAGGTCACATCGAAACAACGTGTGGGTGCTTGGGCTGCCAGAGGGAATCGGAGGGCCAGACTTGACCTCCTACATTGAAAACTTGGTACTCCAGGAAATTGGCCCGGGCAAACTATTGCAAGGGTTTTCTGTCGAAAGAGCATACCTATCTCTCCAGAAAAGACCACCACATGGGTCCTATCCCAGACCAATGATTGCCAGAATCCTCAGAAATCTTACAACACTCCAGAGAGGGAGGTGAGATACTAAGATAACTGAAAATTGCCATCTACCCTGACTACACGTCCACAGTCCAGAGTGTTCCTATAAAACCGAGGCTCAGACAGCTGGGCTTCAAGTACATGCTTATGTAACCAGCGAGGCTGAAGATCCTATACAATGGTAAAGCACAATTCATGGACAGCCCCGCGGCAGTGGCATTATGGATGGAACACAAAAAAGTATCATGTAAGGACGACACTGCACCGTAACGAGGAGGCGCTAAACGCTCCCTGCTAAACTGCTAGAAGAACCCTGTCCGCGCCAACTCATTGGTTGCGACACAAGCACTTTTAAGGGCCCAGCTGATTGGCAACGAACCTGCAAACCACCTCTCGAAAGCTACTAAAGCGAGACCCGCAACAATCCGATCTTCCCCACCTTCATCATGAGAGCAAGTACGGTATCTGCCACCACTAAGGTCCTTATAAATCTGGTGGTAGACAGTCCAGTTACCCAGGGTTGGACTCATGTACCTGCAACTAGTTGGCACTGGACACCAGCCTGTTGCTTGGTCCCCTTCCTGGTACACAATGGCCATCCCTGGCCTTGGAGGTACAGATCTGCCTGAACAACCTGGTGTTAGGCAATATGTTCAAGTCCTGTTATCCAGCCTAGTTGGACACTGTTTGCACCCTATGCTTAGGGGCTTGTTGTTAGTTTTTTGTTTAATATACCCTGATGATGTAATGATGCTCACTTTTTACTTTATAATTTGTATGGAGACTTGGGCCAGATGAAGTCCTTTACCACAACAAAAATTGAATAGCATTATGTGTCTTGAATACGGAAGCAAAGTGGTCATGTGTGTTCTGCTGCATGTGTAGATGTGCTCGTACTGCCTACACTATGGCTACATAATGCTATCTCTAATAGGCAATGACCCAAATTAGACTTTTGACATGGAATATGAGGGGTCTTGCCACTTATATTCCCAGAAACTGTGAAATTATAACTGCATTGCAAAAAGATTTCCATAGCTCTCCTCCAGGAAACACACTTAACAGCTGAGGAACAAGATGCAGTGGCAAATTGTTGGGGCAAGACTGTTTATGGGCAACGTGAGATGTGATTGGTTGTTGCACAGATTGTGAAGCTCCTGAAGCCGGAAAATCAAACGTAAATATACCAAATTCAAGCCTGTTAAAAAACATGTTCTGGGCAAATGGCAGATATGGGATTTATAGTGCGCCACCAACCATAGTAGCGGGTGAAATGATGCAAATCATGTTGGGCATTTGTTTATGGTCCATGGCGAAGTGCTATATTTGTAAAAGCTAAAATGCAATTTATAGTGTGCCCCTATCCATTGTAGTGGGTGAAGCGATGTTAATCGTATTAAGCTTTGATTGGTGATCCATGGCGACCGATATAGGCGCCACGATGGCCCCTCCGCTGGGAAGAACAAGTGCAGCGCCTTACGTCCCAACCAGCTGGAACAGCTGATCGGGACGTGTCGGTCCACATGTATCCAAGAAGCTAGTGACACGTTAGGTGAGAAGTGAAAGTGGACAGTGTTAGGCAGAATCCTGTGCAGTTCCCTTAGGGAGCACTACAGAAGATTAGGACTACAGGTGAGAGCAATAAATCCCCTTTGGTATCAGTCTGTACCACAAAGATTTAGTTGGTAGCTGTGACTGAACAGTCAGACTTATCTCAAGACGGAGATGAGCAGTATTGAGGGTTTACACAATAGGGCTACAATACTATGGCACAAGGAAACGCTGACCAAAGCTTTGTAGTAAAAAGAATATATATATTTATTTTATACACTTTTAGTTAAACACATTTATCACTGTTATTAAGCAAGTTAAATTCAGTCAAGAAAAGTATACACAACTCCCTGGTTAAATTATAGACAAGTTTGAGCAAGAGTGAAAACTGAGCAAAATGGCACAGTGAAAACCAAACACAACTGGTGCTCTAGCAATTTCTCACAAGGGAGGGAAAGCACAAGTTATGACGAAATATCTTCTTACACACCCTAGCAACACTTCCCATAAGATTGTGACCCAGTTTAGGCAAGGCAGTACTTTAGCATAAAGAATACTTAAATGAAAACCGAGCAAAATGGCACTGCACAAGTTTTAAAAGTGGGAAGGAAAAGGTGGTTATAAGAAGTAGGTGCACCAACACAGTTCTAGTTGAGAAGCAATCTAAAGAAGGCAGTTCTAACAAATTTAGCCACAATCAAAAGGCCTGTGCCAGAGTCAGTGGTACAGGGCAAGGGCCCAGGAGCAAAATGTTCTTGTAGCTGCAGTCAAGTCTTTGGTTAACGATTTGAAAAGGCAGATGCAGAAGGTGAAAGACCGTGTTATACGAGAGGGGCGGCCAACCCAACAGGTAGGTAAAGGATTTAAAACACCTTTAGCACTGCCACGCAGAAAGGGCAGCCTGGCAGAACAATCTACCTTTAAAATGCAGAAGTGGCTCCTGCGGTGGCGGTTGTTCTGGTAGTTCCTGCAGTTCGGGGGATCCAGCAGAGGAAGAGATGCTCTCGTTGTGGAGAAAGGTTCGAGTTACTGCACTACCCAGGGATGAAACCAGCCGCGGTGCTGCCCGACGAATAAAAGGTACGCTCCTTTAAATCGCGGTCCGGGTGGACTGGTGCCTGGCTATCCGGTCTCCGAGTACAGGGTACTGGCGATTCGACCAGGGCAGGTCCAGGAAGGCGATTTGCAAACTGGTTGGCCCCACCAGCTCAAGGGAAGAAGGCTCTTGCAGATGAAGATCTTCTCTCGTCGTGTGGAGAAAAGTGGCGAGAAGCTGCAGCAGGGCTTCACTCGTGGTTCAGTCGTTGCAGGGGTCTTTGGCTTCTCCCCTCTTCGGCTTCTTAGTTCCAGTGGCGACGTCTTGCTCTTCCAGTCCTCAGGACCCTGCTTTTATGCAAAAAGATCCCCATTAATACAGCCTAGCTGTCACACAGTGGAGTGGTCATCTTGGCAGGAGACCCTGCAGCCTATCAGGATAGAGTGCGACGTGGGTTGCTGAGGCAACCCTGTCCAGGGGTCCCACTCCCCCTCCCACACAATGGACCCACCCCAGACTCAGTGGCGCCGAAAGGAGGGCTTCTTGGCAGAAGCCCGCCAAAAGGACGAACAAAGGATCCCCGACCTCGGTTAGGAGTTTAGAGAAAAACACGAGAAAGAATTTGTATTAAAGTTCTCCAGCATGGGGTCTGGCATAGATTCACATGCTCATGAATATTCCCCGTCGTCAGACTGGGAATCCTCGGTAAAGAAAAAATCAGTATCAGTTTCGTTTCAGATCTGTCTTTCTTAGTAGTAACCAATCACTGATCTCTGGGTCATACTGCCCCCAGCCAATGACTGCCCTCTCCCTAAGCCCCTCCGCTGGCAGCCATCCTCAGATTTTTACCGCACGTTCAAATGTTGGGAGTCCTTGTGCTTTAGCTCTCGAGCTTTTACTGCGTTTTCAGGAAATTTTCTCATTTTTTCGGTTTAATCGAGCCTCAAGCTCCACCGTTTCCACTTCCGATAACGGGGACCCGTTTCGGAATTCTTCTACGCCCCTCAAGGGTGAGGTTTTCGTCGAGTTCCGCTTCTCGGAGGTTCCAGAAGATCTGAGGCCTACGTCAACGGACATGGCCCAAGACAAGAAGCTCGACTCCCGGATCCAAGCTGTTCAGAAGCTGCCCGGGATGCGGATTGCAAAATGTTTTCAAGGAGGACGAGCATTCGAGATGTCTCTACTGCCTTCATGAGGACAAGACGCACGTGGAGAAGGACTGTGCGTTCTGCAAGAACCTATCGGAACGGACCAAGCAAGATCGTCGTTCCCGCCTCACCGCCTGGCTGGAGAAGGGCACAGCAGGTGAGAAGGCGAAGAAAAAGTCTGAGCGGTCTTCTAAGTCCTGTGAGGGCACCCCGGCGACGGGGGCCCAACAGAAGGCAAAGCACAGCGAGTCCGCGGGCACCGGGAGTGCCGAAAGGTCGGGCTCTTTGGCTGCCAAGTAGGGCGTGACTTCCCCGGCACGATCAACCACGAGCCAGTGCTCTGGTTCGGGGAAGAGGAAGTCCGAGAACCCGGGTAAGCTTCTGGAGAAGCCCCGGTCGATCTCGAAGGGAGCCAGGCGATGACCCTCCCCCCAAAGCGAAGGCCCAGGACGCACCTAAGGTGGTGAGGGCCTTGATTCACCCGGCAAAGGCCTCTATCGAGGTGTCGCAGCGGCCCTGGCACAGCCGGCAGAGACTACACCAGTGGAGGCGGCCTCGGGGCCCAGAGTTTCCCTGCCACCGCAGAGGGAATCCTCTTTCCAGCCCATCGTTAAGACCCCCGTGAAGACCCGGGTGGAAAAAGAGGGGGGGGCCGGTGGCCATTACGGACTCGGATTCAGCCTTCGAGGAGGATCTCTGAACAAGCGGAGGAGAGTCCACTCGGCACCGCCCTTCGTGCCCACGAGGCCTGTGGACCCCTCATCCCCCTCGCCGGACCTCGCCGGACCCTCGGGATGATACAGCGACGGATACAGCGACGGGGGACGGACGACGACGGTGGCGATGATACAAAGGACATTCCTTCATCACCCCCCCTCGGGCCTCTCCGCCCGATGAAATTGGCTCTTTCCACGCCATGATAGCCAGGGCATCCGAGCTCTTCCAGCTCTGCCCTGAGGAACAGAAAAAGGAAGGCTTTCTTTACCAACGATGGGAGGCCAAGAGAAAGACGGTCCTCGCGGTACCGTTGCTCGACGACATCTGGGAGGAGGGGCTGGCTATCCTGAAGAACCCTTCCACGACACCCGCCAAAAGGGACAGGTATGAGAAGAAGTACCAGGTCCCCGATGCCTCCCCCTTCTGCCTCAGGGCTTAGCCTACGCCGGACTCGGTCGTCTCGGCAGCGGCCAAGAAGAAAGCGGCGGGTGCGGTGGCTTCAACTTCCACTTCCCCACCGGACAGCGAGGGCAAGAAGTTGGACTCCATGGGACGACGAGTAATCTCGTAGGCGGCGACTACGATTAAGGCGGCCAATGCCTAAGCGATTGTGGCCCGTTACGACAGGGAGCTTTGGTTCAAGATAGCTCCCCTGCTAGACTTCCTAGCGTACGACAAGAGGGCGGAGGCCCTACAGATTCTGCAATAAGGTGAGGTGGCGTCGGATCACGCCATAACGGTGGCAACGGACATTGCCGATACCGGATTTCGCCAGCTGGGCAACGGGGTTTGCCTTCGACGACGAGGATGGCTCAAGGCGACGGACTTTCGCAAGGACGTCCAGACCAGAGTGTTGGACATGCCGTTCGACGGCAACAACCTGTTTGGGAAGACGGTGGATGAGTCCCTCCAGGCCATCAAGACCGACACAGAGGCAGCCCGAGCCCTAGGAGTCCTTCAGCAACGGCGGCCCTTTCGGAGCTCCGGAGGCAGACAGGGAGCCTCCAATGGATCCATCGGTGGCTCCTCTACATACCGCCAGGCGGCCCGCTCCTTTTCCCAGGAGGCCTACAGAGGACGCGGCAAGCAAGGAGGGTCTTGCCGTCGTCAAGGAGGTCAAGGCGGCAAGGCCTCTTCCAAGCAGGACTGAACCGGCTGTAGCGTCGGGCCCCCACCGAAGCACCCCGGTGGGAGGCCGGCTGACAAAGTTTGTCAGCGTGTGGGAGTCCACCTCCACCGACCGTTGGGTGCTGGACACCCTGGCCCGCGGACACTCGCTAGAATTTCAAAAGTGTCCTCGCATTCCTCCCGTGGCCAGGAAGGAGAATCATGTCCCTCAACTGCTGTTGGAGGTAAGGGTGATGCTCAAGAAAGGTGCTATCGAGCTCGTCCCCAAAAGGCTCCGGGGCTCCGGAGTATACTCAAGGTACTTCCTCGTCAGAAAGAAGACAGGTTGGCGCCCCATCCTGGACCTGCGTCGGTTAAACAAGTACAACAAGGCGCAGAAATTCAGGATGGTCAACCTCCAGCATGTGCTGGGACAGCTGGAGGAGGGCGACTTCCTATCGTCGTTGGACCTGGAGGATGCTTACTTCCACATCCCCATTCTAAAAGGACACAGAAAGTTCCTCAGATTCGTAGTTCAGGGGCGTCACTACCAATTCAGAGCCCTGCCGTACGGATTAAAGTCGGCACCCAGGGAGTTAACCAAGTGCCTCGCAACAGTGGCGGCGCAGCTGCGCCTGCAGGGGATCCACGTCTACTCCTACCTGGACGACTGGCTAATCCGTGCAAGGTCAAGAGAACTTGCCGTCGAACACAGGGCGAGGACCGTCCGCCTGCTCACGGAACTGGGATTCGCCATCAACTACCCCAAATCCCACCTGGTTCTGTCGCAGGTGGCACTGTTTCTGGGAGCAAAGCTCGATACAGTGGAGCGATTGGCATCTCCGTCGGAAGAAAGGACAAAGGCCATTTTGGGCAAGGTGCAGCGCCTGTTTGCCACAGATGTGGCCAGGGTGAGGTCCATCAAGTCCCTCCTCAGGATGATGGCCTCCTGCATCTACCTTGTGACCCTTTGCAGACTTCGGATGTGTCCGCTACAAGAGTTCCTCGACGCCTGCTGGATTCAAGCAGCAGGCAGCTTCGAAGACAGGATCCCGCTCGACGAGGAGTTCCGTCGGGTGAATCTATGGTGGGGTACCAGTGCGCACCTCACGGCAGGCACGGAGTTTCAGACCCCGGCGTATCAGGAGACAGTGACGACGGACGCCTCCCTGGAGGGATGGGAGCCTACACCGGAGATTTTCCACGCAAGAGACCTCTGGCTTCCAGAGGAGAGGTCTCTCCACATCGACATCCTGGAGCTATGAGCCGTGTTCTGGGCGCTCAAATCGTTCCTTCCGTCTCTCAAGGACAAAGTGGTGAGAATCTTCACCGACAACACCACCACGATGTTCTACATCCGGAAGCAGGGAGGCACCAGATCCCCAGCCCTATCCAAGGAGGCCCAGGATCTGTGGCACTGGGCCGTCGCCCAGGGGATGTTTCTGTTTCCCTTCCACCTGGCAGGAATAAAAAAACACCATCGCCGACTCACTCAGCAGGGAGCTGCGCTCGTGCCACGAGTGGGAATTACGCCAGGACCAGGTGGATCGGCTCTTTCAATGATGGGGCAAACTCCAGCTCGACCTGTTCACGACGGCGACAAACTCCAAGTGCCAGAGGTTCGCCAGCAGGTTCACACAGCCGAGGAGCATGGGCGATGCTTTCTCGTTCCCTTGGGACGGCCTGTTCCTGTACGCGTTCCCTCCGTTGCCGTTACTGCTCCGTCTCATCAACCAGCTCAAGAGGTCCAGGTGCAGGATGATCCTCGTCGCACCGGCGTGGCCGAGACAGATCTGGTTCCCAGACCTTCTGGACTTGTCAGCGTCCCCACCTATCAAGCTGGCGACAGACGCGGATCTTCTCTCCAGAGAAGGAAGCGCCATTCTTCATCACGACCTGGAGTCGCTGAACTTGCAGGCTTGGCTCCTGCAGAACAAGAGTTTGGAGGATACCATATCCCGGGTGACTGCAGAGAGGTTCTTGCAAAAGCCAGGGCGTCCTCAACTCTCAAGTGCTATGGACATAAGTGGAAGAGGTTCTCTGTCTGGTGCCGTGCACAGAAGATTAACCCTCTGCGGGTTACGGCCCCTCAAGTATTGCCGTACCTACTGTCGCTGGCAAAAGCTGGACTGGCACACGCCTCCATCAAGATACATCTGGCTGCCATCTCCCAATACACCAGAACTACAGGACGGGCGTCCTTGTGGTCTCGTCGCCTGGTGAAGGGATTTATGAAGGGACTATTCCGATCGTTCCCGCCAGTGAAGGTCCCTGCCCGACGTGGGAGCTCAACGTGGTGCTGACCAGGCTCATGGGGGCCCCATTCGAGCCTATGCATTCAGCGCCGTTGAAGTTCCTGTCATGGAAAACAGCATTTATCGTGGCCATTACCTCTGCACGACGAGTGGGAGAGATCCAGGCCCTATCTTGCAAGCCTCCATACTTGACTTTTCACAACACGAGGGTGGTGCTGAGTACACACCCCTCCTTTATGCCCAAGGTGCCGTCGGACTTCCACCTCAACGAGCCCTTGGTGTTGGCAGTTTTCTTCCCGTCGCCTTCATCACAGGCCGAGAGGACTTGCTGAACGTAGCTAGAGCGCTGAAGTTCTACGTGGACCGCACGAAGAGTTTTCGGAAGACATCACAGCTGTTTGTGAACTTTGGACCTGTGAATCAAGGGAAGGCTCTCTCGAAGGCTTCCATTTCCAGATGGCTCTCCGGCTGCATCATGCACTGTCACCGGTTGGCAAACTGACCGCTGCCTGGCCGTCCGAGAGCCCATTCGACCAGAGCGATCGCTGCTACCACGGCGTTCCTGTCTGGTGTGCCCCTGCTGGACATCCTCAGGGCTGCTACGTGGAGGTCGACGCACACCTTCACAAGATTCTACTGCGTCGATCGGGACTCGAGGGAGGAGTCCAGGGTCGGCCAAGCAGTGCTGCTCAACCTGTTCGCTTAAGGTGAGCCTGGTGAGGAGGTAAGAGATGCTTAATGTTGAGTTGTTGTATTACTTAATGTTGAGCTTGTTGCCACCTCCCGTGGTTGTGCATGTGTATACTGCTATGTATTCTTATATTCATGAGCATGTGAATCCATGCCAGACCCCATGCTGGAGAAGGAACAAGTTACTTACCTGTAACTGTTGTTCTCCAGCATGGGTCTGGCATGGATTCGCATGCGAACCCTCCCTCCTTCCCCTCTGCGGCTCTTCACTTGGTCATACTGCCACTTTACGTGCTACCAAATCTGAGGATGGCTGCCAGGGGAGGGGCTTAGGAAGAGGGCAGTCATTGGCTGGGGGCAGTATGACCCAGAGATCAGTGATTGGTTACTACTAAGAAAGACAGATCAGAAACGAAACTGATACTGATTTTTTCTTTACCGAGGATTCCCAGCCTGACGACGGGGAATATTCATGAGCATGTGAATCCATGCCAGACCCATGCTGGAGAACAACAGTTACAGGTAAGTAACTTGTTCCTTCTGGCAAATAAAACCTACCGGAGTAAAGTTAATATAAAAAGAAACCCGCTGTATTTTAGAAGCTGTCAGAAAATGTGGTAGCCTTGAACAATGGGAAAATCCCATAGGGAAATATTTGCGGTCGAATATTTGTGGTAGTAACCACTGCCACCAGCCAGAAACTTCTTAGAGAGGGACTGTACGGTACCCTCTTGTAAATGAACATAAGGGAAAAACTATTAACCCTTCCCAGTACCTCCATAGTAAGATGGGTTGTAGTCAGTCCCAGGGTATGGAGTCTATGATTGGGAGTCGCTATGACACTCCTGTGTTACTGCACGGTGGGTGCTGTGCAACACATGTGAATAAATATGGTTCCTATGGAGGTGAGAAAAACCCCATAGACATTAAACACAAAAATAGCCTAGAACACACATAGCAAAAATGACTAAGAGTGGGAAAAAGAGTCTCACTCATAGCAGGAGAAAAAAACAAACTCTTCAAATCCAGCAAAGCTGCTGGGGGACGCTATAGGTAAGGGAAATTAGCCATAGAATGAGAATTCTCCCTAACAGATAGTTCACTCATAAGTTTAAATCAGAACTTGAGAGAAGATAAATGAGCAATCTCAATTATGGGACCAATTCACATTTCCTAATAAGCTTGTAAATACACAAATATATACATGAAGTATAACCAAACATGTTCCACAAATCCTAAATTACATAGGTAATCACAACATCACTAGTACATATTAAATGTAACACTGGATCTCTTTGTTGAGTCCATTGGGAATCAATGACCCCAATCTGTCAATCCAATATGTCTCCCTTCTGTCCAACTTCATAATCAAATCTTTATTTGGATTGTTTTGTGATAAGACTTCCAGTATTTAAAACCTGATCTGACTCAGGTTGTGTCTTTTTTTCTGCCCAATGACGTGCTACTGACCAAGTCATGTTTGAATTCCTTATGCAGGAATGATGTGCGTTCCATCGGATCTTCGCTGCTCGTTTGGATTTGCCCACATAGTATAATCCACAAGGACATTTTATAGCATAAATGATGTTTGCTCTCACAGGTTCCGTAGCTATGGAATTTGATCTTTTCTCTTTTGCGTGGATGATTGATGGAATTACTCTTCATTACAAAACCACAGTTGGAGCAATTTAAACATGGAAAGGTCCCTATATGTTGTGTAATGCGTTCTTTTAGTGGTGGTTTGGTGGAGGCCAATTCATCACTGAGATTATGGCTCCTCTGGTAGGCAAAAATGGGCCGTTCTTTGAACAAATGTGGTACCCCTGTGCCGCAAGTCAAAATTTTGCAATTTCTTTTGATAATGTTTTTGATCTTGTAGCTTTGCAAAGAGAATTTCGAGACGTAGACCAAAGGAATGATTTTGTTTTTCTCTGTGGTTTTCGTCAGTAGTGTTTCTCGATCAGTTTGATCCACCCTCATTTTGGCAGCTTCCACATCACTCTCAGAGTAGCCTCGCGACAAAAAATTGTTCCCCATTGTTGCTAATTCATGTGTGTACTCCGTTGGATCACTAACTATACGTTTAACACGTAAGAGTTGACTGTATGGGAGATTACGGATGAAGCTGGGTTGGTGAAAGCTCAGGCGATGTAATAAGCTGTTCCTATGTGTCTCTTTGCGGAATAAAGTTGTGCCGTAGTTGTCATTTCGAATGGATTGTGTCCTCCAACATATTCCACATCTTTGACATGTAATGTCCACAGCTGTGCTCTTCTGAAACTTTTTCGGCAGAGGGCATCCTACGTCGATTACGTCGGGTCAATGTCCCTCGAAGGCCTCCGTCGAGGGCAACGTCACCGGATGTTATAAATAGGATGCACAGCACCCGTAGCCTCAGTTCTGTTTTTTCCACAAACTTGTTGCTTCGTGAAACTCACGCACCTTGTGTTTTTCATCGTTGAGATGTCTTTTTCTTCGACCCCTCCAACTCTGCGGTCTGGCTTCAAGACTTGCCGGGACTGCAAGTCAAAAATGTCGATCACCGACCCGCATCGCATTTGTTTGTGGTGCTTGGGCGAGAGTCACAACACCGACGACTTTTCAAAATGCCAGTCACTGACTGCCAAGGCCTTGCGGGAGCGTAAGGGGGAGCTCCAGGTAGCTAGGGGTTCTAAGCCCAGTAAGTCCTGTGCTTCTAAATTGAAAACCAAAGGGGTGTCCACCGACGATTCGAGGGGTGACTCTCTGCATCAGGAGGAGGCCCGGGGTTCTCGGTCCCAGAGTGGTTCCAGCCATTCTTCTTCCTCATTGCGCCGTCACTGATCGCCTTCCCCGTCCTCCTCGGAGGATGGAGCCGCAAGGAAAGTGGCATGCCCGACGAGGTCCTAGACTCCGGAGGAATGGACTGCATTTAAGGAGCAGATGTCGGCGTTATTTCATCGAATATTCTAACGAAGCCGGCAAGGAATGGCCTTGTACCGTGGCTTGCACACCTTTGTGCTCGGGTCCGCGACGTGACTCACACCAGGAACCTTTGAGGCCCCTTTCGGACCAGGCTTCGGATGGTCGCAGGAGTCTCGGCCCTCGTCTCCGGCGAGACTGCTGCAACCTGCTAGGGGCTCGATGCCGGCGTCAACTTGGTCGGCGCCATGTCCGTCTGACTCGGATGTCGATGATTTGCCGTCTAATCAGCCCACAGTGCCGTCGGCACCAGTGTTGACGCCGAAGCCTTCAGTGCTCAGGACGCCGAGGTTGTCGACGCTTTCGCGTGGAAGCCTTCGGCGCCCTCGATGCCTTCAGGTATTTTTGCCCGCAATTTACCATTGGAGTACCCTGATTTGGTGGATCCTCCAAGGAAGGCTGCGGCAAAGTCTGTGAGGCCAGTATTGGACTCTAGGCCCTCTTCTGTCCCCAGGCCAGGGTTTCAACTCCCTCTTGATGACATATATGACGAGGAAGAAAGGTCTGAATTTGAGGACCCTGGTGAACTTGATGTGGCTCCAATCTTTTCTGGAGACAGTCAATTGGAGGAGTTGAGACAAACACTTCATGATGCCTGTGGGATGGACACTTCTCCGGAAGTGGAATTTGGTAGGCCTGAGCCTGGGGCTCATGCTGAGTCTTCATACAGGTGGCTCATGGCTAGGGTCTCAGTGTATCTGGGCTGGACATTTTAGATCAAGTTCTGTCCTCTGACCCGGTGTTACCGTTTCATCTCACCTTACAGAAAAGGGTGGCATCTGCTTGGCAGTCACTGGAATCTCTTCTGGCTGTTAATAAACCTTTGAAAAAGTACTGCCCTTCTGTTAGCGACCCCAGCTATTTATCCACTCGCCCCACTCTAGAGAGTTTGGTGGTTCAGGCGACTACGGCCACCTCGAAGCAGGCGGCGTACCCTACCATCCCTCCTGATAGAGACGACAAATGCTTCGATGGTTGGGCTCGGAAGGTATTTTCTGTGGTGAGCATGCCATTGAAATCGGCCAACTCCACTTGTGCCTTAGCAAGGTTCTCACACACACTGTGGAACTGTGTTTCTTTAGCGGCTGAGCATATTCCCGAGGGGGAAGAAAGGGGTGGCTTCCTGGCTCTCGGGCAAGACGGCAAAGATGCCATGTGTGAATCCCTTCAGTTGGGTGTGGACACGGCAGACAGTGTTAGCCGGTCCATGGCTGCGAGCACCGTTATACGCAGATTTGCGTGGTTGCGGAAGTCGAGTTTTGATGCGGATGTGCAAGCCCGTCTTCTGAACATGCCCTTTGATGGCGCACATTTGTTTAGGCTGACGAGAGCCTTGAGAGGTTGCAGACCTCGAAAGCTGCGGCAAAATCTTTAAGCGCAGCTGTGCGTCAACCTCTGCCTTTTCGTTCCTAGGGGACAGCAGTGGAGGGGAGGTTCTTTTTGTTACTACTCCTCCTTTGGTAGAACGAGAGGGGTCGCCAGTCAAAGGGGCCCGCAAAAAAGTTACCATGGTGGTCGGGGAAATAGAGGTGCCAAAGCTGCTCAGGCAGCTGCCTCTTTGCCTTCAGGGACTGCCGCAGCCGCTCCAAAACAGTCATGAGGCCATGTCCCATGGTTCGCCGGTTGGGGGCAGGCTATCTCAGCATCTTGAAGAGTGGCGAGCCATTACTTTGGATGCGTGGGTTCTGGAGACAATAGCCCACGTCTACTGCCTTCCCTTCCTAAAGTGGCCTCACGACATTCCACCGGGGAAACTCTTTGAAGCTTCCGGATCCGCTCCTTGCGCAGGAAATCTTAACCCTGCTGGAGAAAGGCGCTATAGAACTGGTGCCTGTAGCGGAGAGGAACAAGGGATGGTACTCCCCTTATTTTTGATCCCAAAGAAAGACGGGGGATTGAGATCCATCGTGGACTTGAGTTGGTTGAACAAACTTATCAGGAAGGACAAGTTCAAGATGGTTACTCTTTCTCAAGTCCTCCAGGCCCTTCAACTTCAGGATTGGTTGGTGTCTCTGGACCCACAGAATGCTTACATTCATGTGCAGATGCATCCCAAACACAGAAAGTACCTGAGGTTTGCGGCTGGCGACTCGCACTTTGAGTTTCGGGTCCTGCCGCTCGGATTGACCTCCGCCCCAAGGGTCTTCACCAAGCTAATGGTGGTGGCAGCGTACCTTAGGTGAGGGGGGTTTCATGTCCACCCTTACGTGGACGACTGGCTGATCCGGGCGCGCTCTCCCGAGCAAGCATTGGATCACCTGGGTCTCACCTGCCGCTCCCTCCACAGGCTGGTCTTCTCCCTCAATTTCAAGAAGTCGCATCTGACACCTTCCCAACAGCTCCAGTACATAGGGGCTGTGTTAGACATGTACTTGGGGAAGTAGTCGCCTCCCAAGGTGAGGGCTCATCACATTGTGCAGATGATGGACAAGTTTCAACATGCCCAGAGTCTCCCGGCTTTCGAATTCTTAAGGTTGCTCGACTTATGGCATCCTGCATTTTTCTGGTGCCAGAGGCCATGCTGAGGATGAGATCCCTGCAATGGGTCCTCAAGACGCAGTGGTCGCAGTTCTCAGGCGCAAGATGTCGGATCCCGTTCAGATTCCACTCTCGGTCCTTCAGGATCTTCTGTGGTGGGCCAACAAAGGGAACCCGATGAAGGGGGAGCCGTTTTGGCAACCATGGCCAGAGGTGACTGTTATGACGGATGCTTCCCTCACAGGATGGGGTGCTCATGCCGACGACTTGACCTCCAGTGGTCATTGGTCTCTGTCAGAGTCCAAACTCCACATCAACCTGTTAGAGCTGAGGGCCATCAGGATAGCCCTGAAGGCTTTTCTGCCGGCTGTGCGGGGGAAGAGTGTCCTGATTATGACGGACAACACAGTGACCATGCATTCCCTCAACAAAAAGCGGGGGGTAGGGTCACTCCCGTTGTGCAGAGAGGCAATGCAGCTCTGGTTCTGGGCCATCCAGCAGGGAATTTCGGTCTTGGCAGTTCATCTGGCCAGAGACGAAAATGCAGCGGCAGATGCTCTGAGCAGGCAGAGCACGATCTCTCACGAGTGGAAGATGGCTCAGGAAGTCCTTCAGGAGCTCTTCACCTTTTGGGGAACACCGCAAGTGGATCTCTTCACCACCAGTGCCAACCGGAAGTGAGACAGATTCTGCTCAAAGGAAATTCCTCAGAGAGGAGCCTTAGGAGACACGTTCGTAGTGGATTGCTAATTCCCACTGCTGTATGCGTTTCCTCCAGTCCCTGTCATTCCTCAAGTGTTGCAGAGGTTACGGAGGTTCGGTTCCCACATGATCCTCATTGCTCCAGATTGGGCCAGGAGAGCATGGTCCCCGGACCTTCTAGAAATGTCCATCTGCCAGTCACGCCATCTTCTCTACCGAGAGGATCTGCTCTCTTGTGAGGCAAGTCAGGTTCTCCATCCAGAGGTCAAGACTCTCGCGTGGTATCTGAAAGGTTGAGATATAAGGATTGGGACCTCCAAGATAACGTGATGGAGGTGTTGCTTTTGGCCAGGAGGCCAACAACAAAATCTCTGTACTGTTGCCATTGGCGTAAGTTCTGCGACTGGTGCAGAGGACAGAGACAACGTTGATCCTTTTCAGTGCTCCATTCCTGTGGTTGTCTTTCTTTGGCCCACAGGGGCCTTCAAGTTGGTACCATTAAGGGTTACCTGCCAGCGCTGACCATATTTAAGGACTCGTCTGAAGAATGTTCTTACTTTAAGACTACTTTTGATTTCTCAATTTCTTAAAGGACTGACTAATGTGTTCCCACCGTCCCCTTTCCCGGTGCCGGTTTGGCATTTGAATTTGGTTTTGAAATTTCTCATGGGTGCTCCGTTTGAACCTTTGCATTCTTGTCCTTTGAGATTATTGTCCTTCAAGACAGTGTTCTTGGTTGCGGTTAATTCCGCTCGCAGAGTTAGTGAATTGCAGGCACTTTCCTCTAAGCCACCCTTTACTGTGTTGCACAAGGACAGGGTAGTACTTAGGGTACGTCTGTCCTTTCTACCTAAGGTAGTTTCTGACTTTCATTTGAGTCAGAAGGTGGTTCTGCCTTCGTTCGATCCTCCTCCTCATCCTGGTAAGGAAGAAGAGCGATTCCATAGGTTGGATCCTAGGAGAGCATCTGAACCTTTACATTTCTATAATGTCCAGGGTCAGAGTGGATGATCAATTCTTTGTACGATATGCTGGACAAAGATTGGGCCAGGCTGTTACCAAACAGACCTTGTCCAGGTGGATTATCCTCACCATTACGGAGTGTTACTGTTTGGCGGGTAAGGACCCTCCTGAAAGGTTGCAAGCTCATTCCACTATGGGCGTGGCTACTTCCACTGCCCTCCAACTGGGAGTTCCTATTAGGAATATTTGTGATACTGCTACATGGGCTTCGCTCCACACCTTTTTTCAACATTACTCCCTGGATACGATCCATGGTCAGGATATGGCTTTTGGGGAGGCGGTTCTTTATTCCGCCATCTAATTGGGTACTCTAAATTCTTTTCCCTCCTCCATTTACTGGTACTGCTTTGGGAGTCTGTCAAAGATGTGGAATATGTTGGAGAACACAATCCATTCGAAGAACAAGTTACTTACCAACTGGTAACGTTCTTTCGACTGGATATTCCTCCAACGTATTCCACATTGCCCTCCCAGCCTGCCGCCATGGAGAATGCCCTATGCGATTGCAGCTTAAGTTTCCGCAAGGCTATGTGCAGTCAAGCAGGCATTGGATTGGTGTCACATGTTCTGAGGGAAAAAACTTAAACTGAGGCTACGGGAGCTGTGCATCCTATTTATAATATCTGGTGACGTTGCCCTCGACGGAGGCCTTCGAGGGACATCGACCCAACGTCATCGACGCAGGACGCCCTCTGCCGAAAAAGTTTCCGAAGAGCACAGCTGTGGATATTACATGTCAAAGATGTGGAATACGTTGGAGGAACATCCAGTCGAAAAAATGTTACCAGTTGGTAAGTAACTTGTTCTTTCCGTATTTTGACGTCCAGAAAGTGAATCTCTCTTCTAGATATTTCATGAGTGAACTGGATCCATGCATCAATGGTGTTGATGTAACTGAAAAAGCTAATTAGCTCAGTCTCTGTGCCAGACCAAATTTCAAAAATTTCATCTATGAAACTGATCCACAGATCTATGTTATTTTTGATGTTGACTTGGGATAGAACATGATCCATTTCAAATTTGCACATGAAGCAGTTTGCATAGGTAGGGGCCATGGTTGCCCCCATAGATGTTACGGATGTTTGCAGAAAGAACTGATCTTTGTATTGGAAGTATGAATTTTCAGCTGTGAATTGTAATAATGCTAGTTTGAATCTTTGCGAGCCCCCCTTTCTGGTTCCTCTAAAAGCAACCACTCGATAGCTTCTGTCCCTAAATCATGGGGAATCGAGGTATAAAGACGCTTGACATCGACTGTGAACAGTAAGTGATCATGATTAAAGGTAGTAGACTGTAGGATTTGCTGAAAGTGTGTGATATCACAAATGTAAGTGGGTGTCCGTTGAATTAGAGGCTGTAGGAAGAAGTCGATGTATTTTCCCAAATGTTGTAGTATGCTGTTCATCCCTGCTATAATAGGCCTGCCTGGCGGATGTCGCAGATCTTTATGTATGTTGGGCAAGGTGAAGAAATTAGGAATCCTCGGGTGGAGACTCAATAAGAATTTGAATGTATGGTTGTTTATCCAGCCAAGGTCTTCAGCTTTCTTGAGTAATTCTTCAAGGTTGTGTTTAATAGAAACCGTGGGGTCACTATCCAATCGTGCGTATATACTGTTGTCTTCCAATTGTCTACTGCACTCAAATTCATAGTCCCTGGTGTTCATAATGACCAGGGCCCCTCCTTTATCTGTCGGTCTTATGGTTATTTCCTTAGAACTATACAAGTTTTTTATGAGCTGCATCTCATGTGGTTTCATATTCTTATGTTTAGGCCGTTTGTAACTGATCTTCTCAAGGTCCTTGGTAACTTTCCTCTGAAATATTTCCACTGATAGTACCATCGTCGGAGGTGTAAAATGGCTTTTTGCCCTGAATTCAACACATTCTGGTTTGTCATCTTGTGAGGATTGTTGGCCAACCGTGTCTAATTCATCAAAAAAGACCCTGAGTTTCAATTTTCTTATGAATTTGTAAAGTTCGATCTTACTTTCAAATGGAGTAGTCCCATAGGTAGGTACAAAACTTAGCCCTTTTTGTAGGGTACATTCTTCTGCTGTGTTCAGCGGTCTGTCTGAGATTTCTCTACTGCGTGATGTATGGACTATACTTGGTATGTAATTGTCGATATTGGTGATTGTATTGTGCAAATAATGTTCATCATGTATTATCCTGTTTGCATTCATTTGGACTGTATATTAGCATAAGTAGGGCTCTGCCCTGATGGAGTAAAATAACTCTGAAATGCATTTGCCCTAAAAGCCCCTTATGCAATTGCATTTAATTTGGCCTCTGATGCTGAAATAAATACTATACGCAGTGCGTTATTCACCGCACAAACTACCAGAAGAAGTGGTTTCAGAATTCATTTAATCTGCTATTTTGAATTACAGCTGCAACCTATTTTTTGAACTGATTAGGGCACAGTCCGGTGAGCGACTGATTGGGTAGATGATCATCATCTACCCTTCTGTCTTTTGCATTGAAACACTGATACACTCTGAGTGGATTTGTGCCTGGTCGCAATGTACTGGGAGTGGATAGATGCAGCACTACAGGGTTTCGGGTTTGGTGCAAATTTAATTTGCTGGGTTCAATTATTGTACACCTCTCCCACAGCCAGAGTACGATCTGATCGGAAGATATCAGGACACTGTGCCATGTAGAAGGACACGCGACAAGGATGCCCGCTTTCGCCAATTCTCTATATATTAACCTTGGAACCAATGGCTGTATATTTGAGATGGGAGTACCTGGTGGCGAGAATCAATATTGGGGGCTCTGCACACCTGGTCTCCCTATACGCGCACAACGTGCTACTATATTTGTGCCAACCGCAACATAACCTCCTTATAATACTAGAGGTGCTAGACAACATTACCAGGCTATCAGGAATTTCCTTAAATAAACAAAAGTTGTGCCTCTTCCCCCTGGCAGGATTATGTGGGGTGGGGTAGACATGGCTGCACTACCACAATTGGGCTTGAAGTGGGAACTGCACCACTTTAAATACTTGGGCATACAAATACACATTTCCCTGAGGAAACACATGCGCTCAACACACGGAGGGTGGCAGCGGGCATTAAGAAATCAATAACATTCTGGTCCCAACTGTGTCTCTCCCTTATGGGCAGGGTTGGTATACCCAAATGATTATCCTTTCCAGATTTTTATAAAGCTTCACCAATGTCCTTTTCTAAATAGAAGCCTGCTTTTTCCGATATCTGGAAAGCATGCTTTGATATTTTCTGTGGGGCCCGAAAAGACATAGATTGGCGATTAATGCTTTCTTTCCCCTATGGAGAAGGAGGAGTTCAACTTCCACGCTTGGAATATTATTACCTGGCTCGCAGTTAAGCTTCGTCACAAAATGGCTATCAGATGGATTCATGTCTGAACATGAGCTGTTCAACGCGCTAACAAGACCGGCCTGAATTAGAGAAGCCTTATGGTCTCCAGAAAGCTGGAACGAAACCAACCCTTGACCCTGCGTGTGGGTAGACCGACCTGGTCTAGAGCACTTAAGATGCTCCGACTCAACACCCCTACTTTCCCAATATTCCAATCCTGGCGGGCACATGCACCAATTTAGATGAACTAAAGGCTGTTTGGTGCTGGGAACGGGTCGGTACAACCACTTGGGGCGATATGTATGAGAGTGGAACCTTCAGAGAACGGTCTAGCCTCATGCAAATGGAGGGACTACTGAGAGGGCAATTCTTGAGGTACATGAGGATAGCCAGGACCGCCAGGGGCAATTGGTGCGAGTGGCCTGCTGAGCCACAGTTGAATTCTTTTCTGACACTAATGTATGAACTACAGGACAGCTGGAGACCTGTGTCTAGGTTCTATACGTTTTTAGTGGATGGTGCTAGTGTCAAACGAACGAAAGTGTGCTGGGAGGCCGACTTAGGTTTAGAAATCACTGACAGGCAGTGGACACTGACATTGGGCTTTGTTAAAAATGTATAATGCAATGCCAGATTCAGGCTCATACAGGTGAATGTGCTTCACTGCACGTATATGACACCCTCTAGGGTGGACAAATTAGAAAAAGATGCACTTTATAACTGCCCCTTGTGTAGTCAAGACGACGCTCATTGAATGCACATGTTCTGGGAGTGTGCAGTGATACAGCGTTTTTGGTCCCAGATCAAACAGATCTGTGAGGGAGTTGGGATTAGAAGATACCACTGTGACCCGCTCAAATGCTTACTGGGTGTATATCGCAGACTGACTAAGCATAAACATGTCAACAAATGTATGGACCTACCATGCATACTGGCTAAGAGATGTATAGCAATGACACGTAAATCGAAGCTTGGAAAGTTCTTGTCAATTCTGTCTCTTACCCCTCAGACAATAAACCATTGTAAATTCGTCCCCAGGACACCCTTGTAATCCTAATTACACACAGGATGTATATTGAAATTTCACATGTGAACTGTCCACCTGGCCCAAACTGGATATGCTGTGAAACTGAACAGAGAATGGGATTATACAAGTTAAACGGAGGACCATTGGGTATTCGTTTTTATTGTTTTGTTCTGTATATTGGTTAAATCACATGAAGATGGATGTACCCTTTATAATGTGTAATGTATCTGTAAAATTCACCAATAAAGAGCGCCATAATATATATTTTTTAAAACAATTTTAATTAACTTTTCACAACCATCAATCACATAAAAAACAAACTTAGCAGTACAAGTTATACATTTTATGTAGTTCGTATCACATTGAGACCATAGCCGCTACAAACCTTTTTCCCTCCCCCCCTCAACAACCCGAGCCTATTCCACTTCGCCATCCACCATGTCCTCTGGGGATGCATCCTCTTCCGTGTCTTGGGAGGTACCGTCTCCATTACACCTTTCCTGGTAGACCCCGTTAATGTGGCCACTAAGTGCCTCTAGGCCATTATTGGATCCGCCTCTTCCTCCCCTCCTCTATTAGCTGCCTCGGTCCATACTGCCATTTTGGTTTCAGCCCACAACTTAAGATCATTCCAACAAACCTCTATCTTTGGTCTATTGCGCACTTTCCAGCCCATGGCAATTCTCCGCTTAGCCAGTATATAGACCAGGTCCTTGAGTCTACTCACATGCTTTAGCTTGCGTGGTTTAGGGAACCCCCCCACATCATGCATGCCCATACCGACTCCACTATTAACGTGATGCCTTTCTCTGCTAGGCGATGGGCCACTTCTTTCCAGAATTCACCAATTTCTGGGCATGCCCAGAACATATGTGTCATCTCGGCATCCTCTTTTCCACACTTGGGACATGTTTGTATTCCTGCGTTCTTAAATCGGGCTATCTTCTGAGGGGTCATGTACGCTCTGTGAGTTACATATAGCTGGATTTGTTGGAGCCTTGCATTCCTAGACACCTTTTTATGGTATCTTTGAGCCCTCTCCCACTGCCCATCATTCATGCTTTCTCCCACTTCCTCTTCCCAATCCTGTTTTAGCTGAATCACTTCCTTCCCCACCCTAGTCATCAATAGTTCGTAGATCCGAGAGATCTCATGCCCTCCCTCTGCAATGTCATATATTGTGTCTATACCTGTGTCTGGCTGGTCTGCCAGCGCTATTTCTGACCATGTTTCTTTCAGCCGTCGCACCAATCTGGTGTACGTGATATATTGCCCAAGATGTAGGCCAGTTTCTTCTACCAGTGCGTTGAATTCTAATATATTCCCATCTTGCCATATATCTCCCAATGTTGCAATACCCATCGGTTCCCAGTATCTGCGTATCGTCTGCCGCAATTGCACATCTCCTTTGGTCAGTGCCACTAGCGGTACCTGTGGAGAGCACAGGGTTGGGTTTTCCATGGCTTAACAAGCCTTCTGCCACATTTGCCATCCTAGTTGCAGCATTCTCGGGCATCCCTTCAGTTCAGCTTTGGGCAGCCATATCCATTCTTTCAAGAAAAATGGGGCACAATCTGACCTCAGCAGTCTGGATTCAGCTGTTTTATCTTCTGACAGCCACATGGCCACATATTGTAGCTGGCTAGCCCAGTAATAGATCACGAAATTGGGGAGTTTTATGCCACCTTTGTCATATGTATTCTGTAGTTTCCACAGGGCTATTCTATTTCTGGTGTTGTGCCAGATGAAACCTCTGCATATGCTCTGGAGTTTGACAAAGAACCGTCTAGGTATCAAATATGATATGTGCCCAAAGAAATTTAGCAACCTGGGCAACACCACCATTTTCAATAGAGCTGCCCTTCCCATCCTAGCCAATGGAAGCTTAGCCCAGAATCTCTTGCTGTTCTCAATGTTTGTCACTGCCTTTTCTGTGTTGTATTTGTGTTCATTTTCAACAGCATGGTAGATGTCTATTCCCAGGTATCTGAAGGTTTTGGTCTCCCAGGGTATTTGTAGGTTGGGCAGGTGCTCTTGCGGGATACCTTTTATATCTCCCTAGGGGGAATATGCTCGACTTTTTAGGGTTGACTGCAATACCCGAGAGCAACGCAAATCATTCCATTACCTCTAGAATGTATTGCAGGTTTTCTTCCGGGTATCTCTGGTACAATAGCATATCGTCTGCGTATAATGATATTAAATGTGGCCCTTCTGTGGTGGGAATCCCAACCTCTCCGTATTGTTGTCTGAGGTATATAGCCAGAGGCTCTAGTGCAAGAATATATAGCATGTGGGACCATGGCCACCCTTGACTGGCACCTCTGCTGAGTTGCCAACTTTCTGAGATGACCGCTCCTGTCTTAACTCTGGCTAGTGGTGAGCCGTACAGTAGTCTGACCCATTTCAGATATTCAGGCCCTATTCCATATTCCTGTAGAGCTGCCATCAGCTACGGCCATTTAACAGAATCGAAGGTCTTCACTGCATCTAGGGACACGATTGCAACTTCTTGTCCCTCTCCCTCCGTCTGTTTCATGACCCTGTGAAGTCTCCTGAGGTTATCGGCTATGTTCCTGTGCAGGATATATCCCGTCCGATCGGGGTGAATAAGTTTACTTATGACCTGTCTCAATCTCCCCGCCAGCACAGCTGTAAGAATCTTACTATCTTGGTTCAGCATGGACAGCGGTCTGTAGGATCTGCGTTCCATGCTCGACTTATTAGGTTTAAGGATCAGAACTATTATTGCTTCTCGTCGGGATTGTGGCAACATTCCTATTGCAAGGGATTCATTTAGCATAGTTAGCAGTGGGGGCAGCACTTCCGTCTTATATGTTTTATAGAACTCGCTAGGGAGTGCGTCCGGTCCCTCGGCTTTGTAGGTAGTTAGTGTCGTGATCACTGCTTCTAGTTCTTCCAGTGTAATTGGGGCATCTAAGTTCTCTCTTTCCTCAGCGTTTAAAGTGGGCAAGCCTAATTCGCCTAGTGTTCCCGTTATTTTATCCCAATCACTCCCCTCTGTGTCTTCATACAATCGCTTGTAAAATTCAAGGAATCCCACATTCATTCCCTCTTGGGTGTCAAAAATCTGTCCTTCCTCCCCATGTATTGCTCTAATCGCCGGTCTTGGTATCTTACTTTTATATAAACATGCCAACAACCTCCCAGGTGTATCTCCGCCAGGGTGCTGTCTTTCCACATATTTCCTGTAATTGAAGTTACATAGTCTCCCCCAGTGCTCTTCGCATACCTGCTGTAGTTTGTTTATGGTGTCTGTCCCTTCCACAGTATTATCGCCTCTTCGCATCACCGCCTCAAGTTCCGCCTCTGCCTTCTGCAGCTCTTGCAATATACCTCCCTGCAACCCTCTGGATTTCGCTATCGCAGATCCTCTTATCACCAGTTTAAACGCCTCCCATCGGGTGCCGGCCGATTTTACACTCCCAGTATTTTTTTCAAAATATTCTACTATTTCCTCCCTCAGGTCCTCTCTAAACCCTGTGTCTTTTAATGCTTTGGCTCGCAGTAGCCACGTTGGAATTCTAGGTCTGGGGGGTTGGTGTTGCCATATCAAGATTAGCAGTGAATGGTCTGAGAGGACTCTCGCTTTATATTCTGTTCGCACTACTTCTCTAATTATTTCTGGGGAGGTGAACAGACAATCCAGCCATGTGTGCAAATTATGTGGGGCCGAGTAGTGCCAGTACTGTCTATCATGTGGGTGTTGTAGTCTCCACATGTCTTCTAATTTAAAGTCCCTCAGCTGGGTTTTCAGGGTTTTAGCTGCCTGAGTGGGTTTATCTAATTTCTCGTCTGACCTATCTACCTTGGGGTCCAGCGTGCAATTGAAGTCGCCTCCCCATATGACCACACCCTCTAGGAATGGGCTAACCTTACTATATAATGTATTTGAAGTCGGTCACAGTGTCTTGGTTCGGGGCGTATGTATTAAGGATACATACTTCCCTGTTTTCTTCCAGACCCTGTATCGCCACTAACCTCCCATCCGGCTCCACCGCTGATTGTAGTATCTGAAAGGGGACATGCGGTGCTACCCAGGTAACCACCCCCCTGGCATATGCTGAATATGTTGCCCCCACTGTGGTCCACTTCCATTTCTTCTTTATCGCCTCTAGTTTTTCTTTGGTGAGGTGGGTTTCCTGTAACAGAGCAAAATCTACTTTCTGCCTTCTCAGGTATATCATGACCTTGTTTCTCCTCAGGTAGCTATTTAGTCCCCTAACATTCCAGGTAACTATCTTGAGGTCCCCCATCATTCATCCATACCCAGACCCGCCACTATCCCCCTTTTTCCTTTGTATCTTTGGCCGCGGCGTGTGGACATAGGCTCATTTCCTAACTAAGATCACTGCACACACCCCAACTCCCTTCCCACCCACCTCCCTTCCCATTCCCAACTGTTGCCCAGCTCCATCCCTGGATCTCAAGCCCTCCCACATTTAGTCCCTACTTAGCAGCGCCGGTGCTAGGGTCACAGCAGGGGATTGCCACACTACCGGCAACCCAACTAAACTAACACTGGGGGTATAAGAGTGAATCCTTTGTGCTTCCTGCAATTATGCTCCATTATGCCATGTTCGCGACAATCTTTATGCTTAACCCATAGTTCAACATTTTCCAGGTCCCTATTGCCCTGTTTTATTTTCGAGTCCCAATATCAAAGTTCATACAGCACCTCGTTTACTGGAGTCGCTGCCTCACTTATCTGCTCCGCTCTCCTTGTGGCTGTCTGTTTCCGACGTGCAATTCTGCGCATCCAGCCATTCTGTCGCGTCCTCAGGGGTCTCAAAAAACAAGGCCCTGTTCTTAAGGAGCACTTTCAGTTTAGCCGGGTTCATTAACATGTACCTGTAGCCCGCTTCACGCAATCTTTTCTTCACCGTACCATAGTTCAGTCTACGTCTCTGGACCAAAAGGGTGTAATCCGGGTATGCCGTGATGGACGCCGAAGCTCTTTGTATTGTACCTCCTTTCCGGAAGTGTTCCAAGATCTTCTCCCTGTCTCTGTAATTCAATATTTTGGCGATTATAGGCCTAGTGGAGGCTCCAGGGGGAGGTTTCCTTCAAAGGGCCCTGTGTGCCCTCTCGACCGCAAACCCTTGGGTAAGCGCTCCTCCTATTTCTTGCAGCAGCATGGTCTCTATGTAGTCTGTTGGGTTAGGTCCTTCCTCTCCCTCCGGTAGCCCCACTATACGTATGTTGTTCCTTCGGGCACGTCCTTCGGCCTCTCCTGCTCTATTCTTCAGGTTGCATACTTGTTGTTTTAGTATATGGATTTCCGAGGCGTGGGATGCGCCTGCTGCTGTGTTTGTGGCCGTTTCCTTCTCCAGTTCGCCTGTGCGTTCTGCTATCTTCCGTAAGTCCAGTCTCAATAAGTTGACATCCTCCTGTACTGCACCCACTTTAAGTTCCAGCTTTGCCTTAAGTTCGGTCATGGCTGCCTCTAGTTTGGTTTCCCACCATATTTTCAGGTCTGCAATTGCGTCCAGAATCTGCTGGTCGCTGCGTGTGGGGTTTGTGTCCGTATGTAGATTTCTTTCCTTGCTTCTCGCTCCCTCTGCTGATTGCGGTGTCCTTGTGTATTCTTCTAATGTGGGTTGCTTCCCTTTCGTTTTGGGCGGCTTGGATGCCATCCCGACGACGTTGTCTGTTCCGAGGCCGGATGACTTGGGTCTGGTTTTGTGATAATAGAGTTCATTGAAAGGTTGGTACTTGGGTCTCTGTGGGGGCTTTCAATCCCGCTTGTTCCGTATCCCTTGTTGATATTTAGGGCCTTGGCATCAATAGCTGCGAATCCTTCACCTCTATCTTGCGGTCTGAGGCTTTTCCGTGCTTTCAGCAGGGGCCGCATGAGTGGCGGCCGAGTTGTGTTTGAGCAAGGTCTAGCGGATATACCTTCCTTACTGCATCTTCAGTCCGCTTTCGGCGGGGCCCACATCCAGCCTGTGTGTTGCTGTGCTCTGATGTTGTCTTTTAGCTCCCACAAACCTGCCCCCAGCAGGTACTGGTTCATGTGCAACACCCGTTATATTTCTCGTGGGTCTTCGTGTATGATCTGCTTTGGTTTAGGTGTCGCAAAAGCCCTATTTGGGCTGTCTTGTGGTCTTCAGAGCGGGTGGGCCGCCATCTTGTGCATCCTTAGGCGTCCTCTTTTGGCACTGCTATCAGGGGGTCAGCAGCACCTTCCTGCTGTATTTTTCTAGCAGGTTTTCGTTTCAGTGTGCGCTTTCTCTCGCACCCGTGTTGCGTCGCAGCTCCCCATATGCCTTCCACATACAGACTTGTAACTGTCCTCATCAACCTTTGTGGTCAGATCCCCAGCCAAGTGTTGCTGAAGTGGCGGCCGCCTATTAGGGGTGCCAGGTTGCCCCAATGCAGCAGTGCAGTCCTCTTTATCCTGAGGAGCCTGCTGACTTATGTCAATGTCACCTTTCTTGTGGTGTAGCACGGGGTCTGGGATGCTCGCCTCCGTAGCCCGGGATAGTGCCTCAGTATACGCTGTCAGTACCTGCTGCAACCCTATGGGCCCTTCTATTTCCGTTCGTGTGCCGTCCTCTTGAGCCAGCAGTGTGTGCACCTCTGTTTTCCAGAAGGCACGCGTGTGCCTTTTTCCCTTCCTTTCTTTTTATAATCCGTTTTCTTTTTTTTTCTTTCTTCCCTTCCCCAGGAGGTTACTGATGGTCCAAATCGAGCACCTCTCAATCAGCTCGCCCCTGTATCCATCTATGGCGTTGGCACCCGCACTATGTGCTGCAAGATCGCTTTTCGTTTGCAACTTTGTTGCCCTGACCTCGCAGCTATTCCATCATCCGAGCACTGGATGCTAGTGTGCTCTGCGCGCTGCACGTTCGTTCCCGCTCTCTCTGGTCTGGTCGGGGCTGCTCCCTGGGTGCCACGCCGCACCTTGGCACTGACCCCAGCGGCAGACCCCGTTTTCTCGGTCACCACGTCCAGTTGTCAGTGGGCGAGCCTCACATCTCGTTGCTTGCCGAGCTTGCGAATTCCACCGCCAATATCCCCAGGCACCGCGATCTGCCCGCACATTCACCAGTTGTCATCTGGGGCTGCCTACCAATTGTTTTTGCTGCACTATTTTTCGGGATGCTCCAGGTTATTTACAGTGATGCTCCATGTTTCACTAACGAGGGGGAGCCCTTTGTGGCGGATCGCCATCGACGATTCTCTGCAGTGAGTAGGGCTCAGTACTTCGGAATCCTCAGGTCCCATGGCAGCAAAATACGCTCCGATTGTGCTCCATAGTTTCATAAGCATGCACCAGCTGTTTCGGGGTGTCTTTGATCGTTTTCTAAGCAATTTCATGGGATCTTGAGAGGATCGGTAGGAGCCCCTTAGGAAACACGTCCGTTCACATGGCTTGTAGCCACGCCCCCCCAGCGCCATAATATTTCATCTGAAAATCACAAGAGTTAATCTCAGCAAAGACAGTGATTTGATTGTTTTTGTGAAAGTAGCTTAATGAGAATACTCATTTTGGATTTCCCCTGAATTGAACAGCAAAAGAAAAACACAAAAGCATAATCTATAGTTGGACGTGGCCAAGATGGCAGAAGGGTAAGACGTGCGCCATCAACCCTCTCTGTCCACCGACCCACAACGAGAGTAGAGACCCACTGACAGAGCTCTGAGGAGGTGAGCTACTGTGAGGGCGGTGCAACAGTGGCCCGCGGCGGATTGTGGACCACAGGGGCAGCCTGGGCTCTGGAACGCAGACGTGCCAACTGAGGTCTGCAGGTGTGAGTACCCATGATTGCGCGCCACAGCGGCCCCCTAGCTGCGACCCATTGCGGGGAGGAGAAGAGGGAGCTTATGGTGAGAAGCCTGGTCTGCCCTACTAGGGAGAGCGATGCCACAGATGACTAACTCCCGACTCTTTAATGCATCACTGCTACTGCTCTGCATGACTCTGGGGACCCTCCTAGGCGGCTCCATCGCTAAACTGGGGAGAAAGAGGATTTTCGGAGATGCCCAGAGTTGAAGACTTGGCATCCGCCTCATGAGCTGACAACCCGATATGAGGAGGAACACAAAAAGCAAAGTTGGCAAAGGAGAAGTGAAGGTGAGCTCCTGGATGTGGTGGCTCCAGCTCTATTGAATGCCGCGTAGATCTGGTGGCTTTCCTTTGCACCCGGAGAGAGTTTGGAGGCTGGTGACAGACCCATAGGAGCCCCGGGGGACATGGCTACCTGTCTAAAAGTCCCCAGAGATGGGAGGGGTGGAAGAACAGCCCCCACACCAATTAAGGTGTGCCTGGAACTATAGATCCAGAGGACCCCTCTCACGGTGAGCGCCTAGCACTTGCAGGGAGGAGGAGACGAGGCTGTAGCCTGTGACCCATCAACAGAGTCTTATCTGGACACATAATTGATAGGGGGGCCCTGTGTCCTGGACTGCATTGTGTTCTCCCCACCACCAACGTATCTGATCAATGACTATTTGAGATCTCAGGATTTGGAGTAAATGCGCAATGCAGGCAAGAAGACCAAGACATAAGACATTCAAACATATCTGTTGAGGAAAACACCACAGCAAGAAGTCATGGAGAGGGACACAAACAGGGCAGCCCAACAAGTGTCTGATTCCCAGCTGCTTACGCTGGACTCCCTAACCCGCGCACTGGACACCATGAGGAGGGGAATCTGAGAATCCCTGCATTCCAAGATAGCAGATCTCTGCAAATGTATGGCTGCCTGTGCCCGGGATCTGCGGAAGGAGATTGGTGTACTGGGGGACTGAGTCGACCAAGGTGAGCGGTCGGCAGCAGACCTAGCATCGGAGGTAAGCGAGTTACGGGGTCTCTGGCTACCCTTAAAGGAGACCCTGAGCTGCTCCTCAAGAAGTGTGATGACCTGGAAAACAGAGTGAGGAGGGAGGACGTATGCATTACATTTCTCAAGGAAGGGGCAGAGGGGTATGATATTGAAGGCTATATCAGGCAACTCTTTCAGCAGCTTCATCCAGAAGGTACCCACATCACAGTTAAGACTGAGCGAGCCCACAGGATTGGCCAAAAGAGGGGCTCATCAGATCGCCCTCCCAGGGATGTAGTTGTAAAATTCCATGATTACAAGACCAAGGAAACAATCTTGAGAGAGGCGAGAAGAATGAATAAGATCCAGTTCAGAGACTCTGTGGTCCAGGTCTTTTGGGACGTTTCCCAAAGCAGGCTCCTAAAGAGACAGAGGATGAAACCAATTACAAATGAGCTGAGGTGCCAGGAAGTGTGATACAAGTGGACCTAACCCTTTGGCTTGCAATTCAAACTCTGGGACAGGGTGCACAGTCTTTTCGGCCGAAGCCGGAGTGAAGTTGCTGAAACTTCAAATTCCGGAACTGGTTCGGCCTGGAATGAGGCTAGAGACCCAAGCTAATCCTCACTGATGAGGTCCAACAAGGCCGAAACATGTTTGGGGATGCTTGTGGTCTCGTGCAGAAGGGATGTGACCTAGCAGTTCGGGCTTGACTGCCCCTTTTGGGGTCGGACCAAGCCTGATTTGCATATGGTCTTTCCTCTTCTGTAATGACTTGGTAGGTGAAGAACGATTGTCTGGAGGGTTGCCCAGAGCAATGCCAGAGGTTAAGATTCATAAACCTTCCAGCCTTCACCTCTTTGTTTATGCTATGAAGTCACTGAGAGACAGGACACCCGGCCCGGTGGCCTAGAAACAGTCCAGTGCAGGAAGAAGAGAGCTGATTATGGCACTGGCATTGATCTCCTTGTTGCCATTGATCAGTATGCTGCCGTGGGGGGCGGGTGAGGGGGATAGCCCTGCTTGGCCTGCCTCACCAATATTCACCTTACTTGTTAAAAGGAGTCCCTGCTGGCAGATCAAGCACCTGTTCAATGTGCCGCCACCAGGGCTGGTAATTAGGTTGTTGTTTTGTTTATCTGTAAGGGGTGGGGAAGGGAAACACGGGGGGATATATCTTCCACTGAAAGCATTAGGGCGAGTGAAAGCTCATTTAAGGAATATGGAGAGACACCAGGGGGACTTTCTGGGGTAACGATTGGGCATTTGTTTGGCAAGATCTGGTGGAGAAGTACTTATGTTGATTATTAAATATGGGTGGGCAGGTCAGAGAAGCATGGAGGGGTTTATGTACAGGGGAGGGCAAGTATTCATGAGGAATAGGACACCTGGGACCGCACTATGGTGATTAACAACAGGGTAGGGTGGGGGTTCCTGAGGGAGTTGCTCGACAGGTTCAGTATAGGCACCAAAATGCCCCACATATTAACCAACTACGTTGACCCGTCGGCTCGCCTGCTGGTTAATGGGGCCCTTACTCTAAAGATTTTCTTAAATAGGGGAACGAGAATGGGCTGCCCTTTATCACCTATCGTGTTCACCATGGTTATGAAACCCCCGGCAGCGCACATAAAGGCCTACCCACAAATAACAGGTATCAAATTCGGGCGGTCCCATCACAAGATCAATTTGTTTCCGGACAATGCCATACTAACCCTCGCTGACCATCTCCGCTTCCCTGGCCCATGTTGAGGAGGAACTGCTACTTTTTTTTTTTAAATGTATTTATTAGGTTTTATTCAACATAAACCACAGTGGAACAACAACCTCGTACATTTTATAACTTGCACGTGTAACTCTGCTTCCCACCCTTCCCTCCCAAGACCACTGTGCATGCGCCAATTCTGTTTGCACCAATTAGCCGTTAAGGGTTGCCCATGTCGCTAGTAGCGTCCGCTGTTGTCCAGGGGCTTAATATCGGCACTGTGAGTGCCACCCATTGGTGCAGGTCTTCGCTGGTGTCTAGCTTTTGTTATCTCAGCGCATTCTCCCACGCTCCAGTTTCCGCTGTCACCCATTTGCGAAGGTCCTCACACCACATTGCAATGCTTGGGCCCCTAGCACTCTTCCACCCCAAGGCAATGGGTCTCTTCGCCAGAATGTACATCAAGTCTTTGGGCCTCATTCCGGGTTTGGAGCTAACCATGGAGTAATTAGCTCCATGGTTGCCTCCGAAACCGTCCCAAATCCGGCATGGTGAATGGAGTAATTACCGGTCCATTCCAGGGTTGGAGGGACCGGTAATTCCCCATTCACCTTTTGCCCTTCCCCATTTCTGCCCCATAGGGCTCAATGGGAATGGGGAAGGAGGTAATTACGGCACCGTAAATTACGGTACCGTAATTACCTCCGAAGTACCTTTGCGGGTACCGTACTTAACGCCTGCTAAAAGCAGGAGGTAAGGAAGGACCCGCAAAGGGACCTCGGAATACGGAGGTAAGGGATTACCAGCATCGGCACCCTTACCGGTGCCGGTAATTCCTTACTTCCAACCTCGGAATGACCCCCTTTGAGTTTGTTGAGGGGTTTGTTCTTTCTACCTCTTTTATAGCTGCCCAAAATGCATGCTGCCGGAGTTGTGTTTGTATCACCTGGCAACCCCAAAACATGTGTGTCATTCTCGCACTAGGTTCACGGCATTTGGGACATTTGGTGGTTCTCGCCCCTTTGAATCTGGAGATCACTTCTGGTGTGAGGTACTGTTATGCTCACCTGGCTCCCACAGGGGCGTTGGTCGGACCCGGACAGCTGCGGTCTCCACCCACATGATGCGTAGTGCAGCGATGACTGACTGGATCTGCCCTCCTAATCTTGTCTGCTTAACCCGTAGAAATATTCTCCTGCAAGTGGAGGGATGGATTTAGCCACTTGTGGATTCAAGTGATGGCACCCCCACAGTCCTCCCCAACTAATCACCTCCGAAATGCCCTCACAGCAATCCCACCTTATATTCTTGAAAGATGAGCTCTCCATCCTGCGTGGATTTGCAGGGGCGCGTCGATTCCAGTTACTTCACTGGATTGAAGGCTCGGGAGAGTTCCGGAGAGTATTGACTCTGAGGTTCCTGGTGAGGACCACTAAGTATTAAGTTCATAGAGTTCAATATGTCCGATGTTCACTCTTGTTCCCCCCTTCCTTTCTTGTCTTGCAGCTGGCTCGTGAAAAGATGCTCTTGTGGCAGCTGGTGGCGCTCAGGTAAGTGTCTGTATTACCCGGCGCTGTCCGGTAAATGTTGCACGAGGAAAACGTGTTGTTTTGTCTCTCTTTACAGATGCGGCACGTGAAAATATGGAGAGTCACAAAAGGATGCCTCCGGTGGTAAGGTAAGTCTATGGTGGTAAGAATTATATTTGTTGGTTTCCTCGGCTCACCTTGTGGTTTTCTTTTGCCTCCTAGGTGCCGAAGTTCAGCGAAGAAATGATGGAGGCTGCGCCGACCCGAAGGATGCTGTGAAGACTGGTGAGTATGGCGCGGCACTGTAGCTTGGAGGTGCAGCGCGTGCAGAAATGATGTTCTTTACAGGTCCGGAGACAAGATGGATCCAGAATCAGGTGTGGAATAGAAATAAGTTCGTTTTCTAACCTTGTCCCTTCCTTTCCTCTTTGTTTTAGGAGCTCCGGATTCGAGGCGGGCGTGGCAGAAGACTGGATGCAGGCTGCAGGCACGCTGAGTGTTACGCTGCTGGATGCAGAATAATGCGAAGCGTGTGTTGCTGGTCGGGCGTGGTTTAAATAGCCTCAAAAGTAGTCCCAGGTAAGAAGTCCCTAGAACCACACCCGACTAAAAAATAGTCCCTGTATAAAAATAGTCCCTTTCAGGCTTCATGTTGGATTGGAGTCATTTGCAGCATGGTCTGCCTGAGGTAAGTAATGACTATGAGCCTGGTGCCTTAGGCGCCAGGACTGATTCCTACTATGAGCCTGGTGCCTAAGGCACCAGGACTGAACCCAGATAGCCCCTAGCCGGGGCTGCTGAGGTTTTACTAAATGTCTAGATGCGTGCTCCCGGGGCTGATGGGCTTGGTCCGGATTCCTGGGGGTAGGCATCATGACAGCACTCCCCCCAAGGCCCCTCCTAAAGTTGTTCTTCTCCTGGGCCCTGGTTTGTCTGGGAAGTTCTGATGGAATCTTTTCACCAACCGAGGTGCATGGACATGGTCACTAGGCTCCCATGACCTTTCTTGTGGTCCGTAGCCCTTCCAATCGATTGAATAAAAAAGTTTTGATTTAACCATCTTGGAGTCCAGGATATTTTTTACCTCGAATTCAGGTTCTCCATCTATCAAGATGGGGTCGGGTGGTTTGGTTAATCTTGTTCCTGGTTGAACTGGTTTTAAAAGTGAAACATGAAAGACAGGATGAATGTGCATATTAGAGGGTAATTCCAATTTGAAGGCTACCGGGTTGATAATGGCCTTAATAGTTTAAGGTCCCAAATATCTAGGGTTAAAAGTCTGAGTTCCCTTCAGAGGTATGTGTTTTGTAGCCAGCCAAACCTGATCCCCAATCTGGTATTGTGGAGTTTCACTTCTATGTTGATCAGCATTTTTCTTATATTTCTCTTTTGCTTGTTTCAAATGTTCTGTTGCCTCTTTAAAGGCTTGTGTAATAGTAGAATGCAAATGACTAACTGCAGGCATTTCTAAATGCTGAGGCGAATCTAGTTCTGAGGTTCGAGGGTGATGTCCATATATGGTATAAAAGGGGCTTTCTCCAGCATGGGGTCTGGCATGGATTCACATGCTCATGAATATTCCCCGTCAGGCTGGGAATCCTCGGTAAAGAAAAAACCAGTATCAGTTTCATTTCTGATCTGTCTTTCGTAGTAGCAACCAATCACTGATCTCTGCGTCATACTGACCACAGCCAATGACTGCCCTCTACCTAAGCCCCGCCTCTGGCAGCCATCTTCAGATTTTTACCGCACGTTCAAGTGTTGGGATCCTCGTGCTATTGCTCCCGAGCGTTAGTGTTATTTTTTCACGTTTTTTTCTCAAAAACATCGATTTTTCGGTCAAAAAGAGCCTCAAGCTCCACCGATTCTTCATCCGATCAACGGGGACCCGTGTCGGATTCGTCTACGCCCCTAAAGGGTGAAGATTTCGTCGAGCTACGCTTTTGGAGGACTCCAGAAGTTTCTCAGGCCCATCTCGGACATGGCCCAGGAGAAGGGAAGCTCGACGCCCGGAAAGCTGTTCAGGGTCTGCCCTGGATGCCAGCTTCAGAATGTCTTTAAGGTGGACGAACACTCCTTTTGTCTTTACTGCCTACATGAGGACAAGACGCACGTGGAGAAGGACTGTGCGTTTTGCGGCAATATGCCGGAGCGGACCATGAAGGACCGCCATCAACGTCTCGCCATCTGGCTGGAAGGGAAGAGCCCGTCAGGCGAGAAGAAGAAGAAGAAATCTGAGCGGTCTTCTAAGACCTTTGAGGACGCCCCGGCGACGGGGGTCCAACACAAGGCCAAGCACCGCGAGTCCGCTGGCACCGGGAGCGCCGAACGGTCGGGCTCTACGGACGCCAGGCAGGGCGCATCCTCCCCGGCACCATCAACCACGAGTCAACGCTCTGGTTCGGGTAAGAGGAAGGCCGAGCACCCGGCGAAGCTCCTGGAGAGGCCCCGGTCGAGCTCGAAGGCCCCATCGGAGGGAGAGCGAGGCAGTGTCCCCCCCCCCCCCCAAGGAGAAAGTGGTGAGCGCACCTAAGGTGGTGAAAGCCTTAATCCATCCGGCCAAGGCCTCTATCGAGACTGTCGTTGCGGCCCTGGCTCAGCCTGTGGATGCTACACCAGTGGTGGCGACCTCGGGGCTCAGAGTCTCCCTGCCACCGCGGAGGGAGTC
This sequence comes from Ambystoma mexicanum, assembly GCF_040938575.1. Taxonomy (NCBI): domain Eukaryota; kingdom Metazoa; phylum Chordata; class Amphibia; order Caudata; family Ambystomatidae; genus Ambystoma; species Ambystoma mexicanum. Next base: position 550,161,236 of record NC_090932.1, read on the forward strand.
CTCTTTTATGCCCATCGACAGGACCCCCGTGAAACATCCGACGGAGAAGAAAAAGGGGGGGCAGGAGGTCGTCGTGGATTCGGCCTCAACCTCTGAGGAAGAGCTGATCGAGGTCTTAAGCCACGGCGTTGGCGTGGAAGAAGACCAGCCCGTCGGGAAGGATCCCGACGTAGGAGACGACGATATCGTCCAGGGTGCCAACGGGGCCCCTGACCGCCCGTCGTTCTCCCCTCAACCAGCGCCGCAAGACAACTCGGCGGCCATTTTGTTGGCTATACAGTCCTTATGCTCGGAGAGAAGGACGAGACTGCCGTTATCACCAGCGGAGGAACCGCTCCCGACGGGGGACCCGGAGCCAGGCCCTTCTGGGAGCCCTCCCCCTAAGAGAAGGATTCACCCTCCACCTCCTTTTCAGCCATCGCGCCCTGTTCAGCCCTCCTCCCCGTCCACGACTCGTGGGGATGATACGGGGACTGACACGGCCGCGACAGGTACGGACGACGAGGTTCACGACGAGGATCTGCCGTCGTCACCTCCCACCCGGGCTTCCCCGCCCGACGAGATTGGATCGTTTCACTCCATGATCGCCAGGGCATCCGAGCTCTTCCAGCTCTGCCCGGAGGAGAAGGAAGGTTTCCTTTATCAACGGCGCGAGGCCAAGAGGAAGACGGTCCTCTCTGTGCCTCTACTGGACGATATTTGGGATGCGGGCCTCGCCCTCCTCAAGAACCCATCCACGACGCCGGCTAGAAGGGATCGGTACGAGAAGTAGTACCGGGTCCCGGACGCGGCCCCCTTGTGCCTCCGGGCACAGCCGACCCCGGACTCCGTCGTCTCCGCGGCGGCCAGGAAGAAAGCGGGGGGGGGGGGTGCGGCCTCTACGTCGACTTCTCCGCCGGATGGCGAGGGAAAGAAATTGGATACGATGGGACGCAGGGTCATCTCGTCTGCAGCGACGACGATTAAGGCGGCCAACGCCTTGGCTATCGTAGCCCGCTACGACAGGGAGCTGTGGTACAAACTGGCCCCCCTGCTGGACTTCCTACCGGACGACAAGATGGCGGATGCCCTAGAGATCTTGCAGGAAGGTGAGGTGGCGTCGGACCACGCCATTACGATTGCGACGGACATCGCCGACACTGGATTTCGCCAGTTGGGCAACGGCATGTGCCTTAGGCGGTGTGGATGGCTCAAGGCTACTGACTTCCGTCAAGACGTGCAGACCAGAGTCTTGGACATGCCGTTCGATGGAAACAACCTGTTTGGGAAAACAGTGGACGATTCCCTTCAAGCCATCAAAGCAGACACGGAGACGGCCCGGGCTCTTGGGGTTCTCCAGCAACGGCGGCCGCCCTTTCGGAGCGGCGGAGGCAAGGGTGCCTCCAAAGGTTCCGGCGGCAGATTTTCCACCTACCGTCAAGCGGCCCGTTCGTCGTCGCAGGAAGCTTACAGGGGACGAGGCAAGTCAGGCGGACCCCGCCGTCGTCGCCAAGGAGGTCAAGGCGGCAAAGCCTCGTCGAAGCAGGACTGAACCGGCCGTGGGGTCGTGCCCCCACCGAAGTACCCCGGTGGGAGGCTGGCTGGCGAGCTTCGTCAGCGTGTGGGAGTCCATCTCCACCGACCGTTGGGTGCTGGACGCCCTAGCCCAGGGTCACGCGCTCGAGTTTCAAAGAAGGTGCCCGCGCGTCCCCCCTGTGGCCAGGAAAGAACATCACGTCCCTCAACTTCTCTTGGAGGTAAAGGCGATGCTCAGGAAGGGCGCCATCGAGCTCGTCCCAAAGAGGCTTCGGGGCTCCAGAGTTTACTCAAGATACTTCCTCATGAAGAAGAAGACGGGAGGATGGCGTCCCATCCTGGACCTACGACGACTGAACAAATTCATCAAAGCACAGAAGTTCCGGATGGTCACCCTCCAACACGTCCTGGGTCAGCTGGAGGAGGGCGATTTCCTGTCGTCGTTGGATTTGGAGGATGCCTACTTCCATATTCCCATCCTAAAGGGACACCGAAAGTTTCTCAGGTTCGTGGTCCAAGGGCGTCACTATCAGTTCAGAGCCCTTCCCTTCGGACTAAGGTCGGCACCCAGGGTGTTCACCAAGTGCCTCGCACTGGTGGCGGCGCAGCTGCGCCGAGAGGGGATCCACGTCTACCCCTGCCTGGATGACTGGCTCATCCGAGCCAAGACGAGGGAGCTCGCCGTGGAGCACACGGCAAGGACCGTCCAACTTCTCACGGACCTGGGATTCTCAGTAAACTACGCCAAGTCCCACCTGGTGCCCGCGCAAGACGCACTGTTTCTGGGAGCGAAGCTCGACACAGTGTCGCTTCTGGCCTCCCCGTCGGAGGAAAGGACGAGGGCCATTCTGGGCAAGGTGCAGCGGATGCTGGTTGCGGACGCGGCCAGAGTGAGGTCCATCAAGTCCCTCCTCGGAATGATGTCTTCTTGCATTTACCTCATCCCCCTGTGCAGGCTCCGGATGCGCCCGTTGCAGGAGTTCCTGGACGCGCGCTGGATCCAGACGGGCAGCTTCGAGGAGAGGATCACACTCGACGAGAGTTTCCGACGAGCGATCCGGTGGTGGGGCACCCGCGCACATCTGACGGCGGGCATGGACTTCCAGACCCCTGGCCACCAGGAGACAGTGACCACGGATGCCTCCCTGGAAGGGTGGGGAGCGCACACCGAGAATCTGCACGCGAGAGGCCTTTGGCTCCCGACGGAGAAGGCCCTCCATATCAACGTCCTGGAGCTCCGTGCATTGTTTTGGGCCCTCAGGTCCTTCCTTCCGTCCCTCAAGGGCAAGGTGGTGAGGATCTTCACCGACAACACCACCACCATGTTCTACATCAGGAAACAGGGCGGAACCAGGTCCCCAGCCCTGTCCAGGGAGGCGCAGGATCTGTGGCATTGGGCCGTCGCCCAAAGGATGTTTCTGGTGCCGTTTCATCTGGCAGGGATAAAAAACACCATCGCCGACTCACTCAGCAGGGAGCTGCGCTCGTACCACGAGTGGGAACTACGACAGGATCTAGTGGACCGCCTCTTCCGACGGTGGGGCACACCCCAGATCGATTTGTTCGCGACGGCGACGAACTCCAAGTGCCGGAGGTTCGCCAGCAGGTTTCCCCAGCCGAGGAGCATGGGCGATGCTTTCTCGTTCCCTTGGGAGGGCCTGTTCCTATACGCGTTCCCTCCATTGCCATTGCTGATCCGGCTCATCAGCCAGCTCAAGAGGTCCCGGTGCAGGATGATCCTCGTCGCACCTGCGTGGCCGAGGCGGATATGGTTCCCGGACCTTCTGGATTTGTCAGCGTCCCCGTCAATCAAGCTGCCAGTGGACGCGGATCTGCTCTCCAGGGAAGGAGGCGCCATCCTCCATCACGACCCGAAGTCGCTGAACTTGCAGGCCTGGCTCCTGCAGCGTTAGAGTTTGGAGGATATGACATACCGGCCGACTGCAGAGAGGTTCTTGCAAAGGCCAGGGCGTCCTCAACTCTTAAATGCTACGGACACAAATGGAAGAGGTTCTCTGTCTGGTGCCACGCACAGAAGATTGACCCTCTGCGGATTACGGCTCCGCAAGTACTGCCGTACCTACTGACGCTGGCCAAAGCTGGACTGGCGCACGCGTCCATCAAGATTCATCTTGCTGCGATCTCCCGATACACCAGAACCACGGGCGGACGTTCTTGTGGTCTCATCGTCTGGTGAAAAGAGTTCATGAAGGGACTGTTCAGATAGTTCCCGCCGGTGAAGGCTCCGGCCCCGGCGTGGGAGCTCAACGTGGTGCTGACCAAGCTCATGGGACTTCCGTTCGAGCCTCTGCACTCGGCCCCGTTGAAGTTCTTGTCGTGGAAAACAGCGTTTCTTGTGGCCATCACCTCCGCACGACGGGTGGGAGAGATCCAGGCCCTTTCCTGCAAGGCCCCGTACTTGACTTTTCACGACACGAGGGTAGTGCTCAGGACGCACCCCTCCTTCATGCCCAAGGTGCCGTCGGACTTCCACCTCAACGAATCCTTGGTGTTGCCTGTTTTCTTCCCGTCGCCTTCGTCGCCGGCTGAGAGGACTTTGCACTCGCTGGATGTGGCTAGAGCGCTGAAGTTCTACATGAACCGCACGAAGGGTTTTCGGAAGACGTCACAACTCTTTGTGAACTTTGGACCTGTCAATCAGGGGAAGGCTCTCTCGAAGGCTTCCATTTCCAGATGGCTCTCCGGCTGTATCATGTACTGTCATCGGTTGGCAAACCGACCCCTGCCTGGCCGTCCGAGAGCCCATTCCACCAGAGCGATCGCAGCTACCACGGCGTTCCTATCTGGTGTGCCCTTGCTGGACATCTGCAGGGCTGCTACGTGGAGGTCGACGCACACCTTCACGAAATTCTACTGCGTCGATCGGGATTCCAGGGAGGAGTCCAGGGTCGGCCAAGCAGTGCTGCGCAACCTGTTCGCCTAAGGTGAGCCTGGTGAGGAGGTAAGATTTGCTTAATGTTGAGTTTGATGTGATGCTTAATGTTGAGCCTTTGCCACCTCCCGTGGTTGTGCATGTGTGTACTGCTATGTATTCTTTATTCATGAGCATGTGAATCCATGCCAGACCCCATGCTGGAGAAGGAACAAGTTACTTACCTGTAACTGTTGTTCTCCAGCATGGGTCTGGCATGGATTCACATGCGAACCCTCCCGCCTACCCCTATGCGGCTCTTCACTTGGTCATACTGCCACTTCACGTGCTACCAAATCTGAAGATGGCTGCCAGTGTCGGAGATGCTCAGGTCCTAGGCGCAGGAGCGACGCAGTACCAACCACCCCCTCAATGGTTTCAGTGCCTGCAAGACAGAGCTTACACAGACCTCTTTAACCAGAGCGGGGAAGGAGGGTTAGGATCTCGATGAGTGGATAGGTAGAGGGATTTTAGGATAACCGGATTGAGGGTTGGGAAGAGGTTATGGATGGGACTGGGGATTGTAGGGTAAACGATGTCTGCACACTTTCCTCAAACTGGCTGATGGAACTGCCGTAACACCTTTACATGTAAAGGTGTTGTCACCTTCACCTTACCCTTAGAACAAACATGAAGGTGCTCCTTTGAGCACTACAGCAGCATACCAGGATTAGCAACAAACAATTGTTGACATTAGCCCATTTACATTTTCATGAACACAGTCACATGCACTAGCACACTTAGCTTTTGCTTTAGTCTTTGAAGTCCTGTCCTGCAAAGGCTGTCAAGTCCTGTGCCACGTCCTTGCAGTCCGAGATTCAGGTTCGAATCAGGTTCAAACTAAAAGAAAACAAAGGACAAGCATTAGCGTATGTCTTAGGTTCTGCTGGTCTCACACTCTCTCACAAACTCTCTCAACACGCATTCAGCGTTTTAATATAAATATTCCACGAATCTTAGGGTGCGCTGCCGCACGTGGCTTATCAAGCCCCAAGTTTACAATTTGCCCCTAAACACGGTCTTCCCTCAGACCGGGTGTCAAAACGCGGCGTTTCTTCAGACCGGGTTCCCCAAGCTAGTGCTCCTTCATCTCACGCGCCCTTCCGGCGTTTTCCCATGAGACGAATGCACGTGAAACCATGCACACTTCCTTCCTTCACTTTAGCAAATATGACTTTCCCGTGAATCCGCCCACTTAGCTTTTACGTGATGCGCAGGGGCTCTGGGAGGGGTCGGGCTATGCCCCCTGCGCTTCCCCAAGGATCCCAGACTCTGCCTGGGCTAAGCGGCACTTATCTTGTGTCAGCGAGGGGCTGGATCGTTGTTCCTGTGGCTCTAGGCCCCTCGCGTATGGATTCCGGGGAGCTGCTGGGCTTACGTCCTCTCTCCTCGGCGTCTCGAGCACAAGCCCCGTGCCTCGGGGCTTGCGCATGGGCATTCGCGAGCCACACCCAGCGCGGCTTCCCATTGGCTCCCGAACCCGCAAAGCATGCTGGGGATTGTAGTCCTGGCCAGTCAAACGCTGGGATTTGTAGTTCGCAGCCGCATTTTGTCTGCAGAAAGGGCATAGCAGCCCTTTAAAGTACAGTACCCTTCTGGAAATGGGCTTCTTCAAGGTCCCTGGCCCCACAACTCCAATAGTACATGGCCTTAGGCCAACCCTACTCCTGACAGCACTCCCCCTCCCACAGAAGGCAGGTCCTCCTGGTTTATCAGGGTGGTTTTTGTGGAAAGTGCGCAGCAACCGTGGGGCATGCACATGGCGTGAGGGTTCCCAGGAGCGGTCTTCGGGCCCGTACCCCACCCAGTCAATTAAATAATAGACTTGGCCATCCCTTAATTTTTTTTAATTCAGAATAGCTCGAACTTCATACTGGGGTTCCCCTTGTATGAGTACTGGGGGTGTTTTTTGGATACTCGCGCCAGGCGGGGCTGGTTTCCACAGTGACGTGTGGAAAGTAGGGTGAATTGTCATCTGGGGTGGCAGGGCTAGCCGAACCGCCACTGGATTGATCACTTTTTCTATACTGAATGGGCCTAGATAGCGGGGTTGTAATTTTCTGGGCCCTTCTAATCGTAAGTTTCGGGTGGACAACCATACCAGATCGTTTTTATGATACACTGGGCTGGCACGTCGGTGTTTATCGGCATACTTTTTGTATGTATTTTTGGCTTTTACGAGTTTATCCTGCACCTCCTTCCAAACCTGCTCTATTCCGATCCGTTGTCCTGCCAATGTAGGCAATTCCGTTTCTGCTGCGACGGATAAAGGTAAAATCTGTGGATGTCTTCCATACAAGCAGAAGAACGGGGATCGGTTCGTGGAAGAGTGAACAGCATTGTTGTATGCCAATTCTGCTAGCCAAGTGTGTTGAACCCAGGTTGTCTCTCGTCCCGCGGCCAAGCAACGCAGGAACTGTTCTAGTCCTTGGTTCACACGTTCGGTTTGGCCGTCCGTCTCAGGGTGATAACCCGAGGATAATCGAACTTCCATTCCAATGATGTTGCAAAACTCACGCCAGAACCTGGAAGTGAACTGCGGACCCCTGTCTGTGATTATACGGCATGGAAGGCCATGAAGGCGAACCACATTTTGCAAGAATAAATCCGCAATTTCCTTGGCTGTTGGAACCCCTTTACAGGGGATGAAATGAGCCATTTTCGAAAAGGCGTCTACCACCACCAGTATGGAGGTGTAGCCTTGCACTTGTGGGAGCTCGACTATAAGGTCCATAGTGACTGTATGCCATGGTGTAGTAGGTGTTGGCAGGGGACGTAAGAGGCCCGCTGGTTTCTGATGGTCGGCTTTATTCCGGGCACAAATTGCACACTGTTGCACATATTGCTGAACATCAAGCCGCCACCTTGGCCACCAAAAATGTCTTGCTACCAATTCTGAAGTCTTTGCCCTACCGGGATGACCCGCTAGGGAGGAATCATGGCACCACAACATCGCTTTTTCCTGTAGGGGTATAGTAGGCAAATACAAAGAATGCCCATGATATGGGAGCCCATCCTTAATGGTGTGCTTGGGATCCAGTTTGCACCATTGATGAAGGTCATGAATGGAAAGCTCCTTTTGGATACTCTCAAAAATGTCGGCGGTTAAACCCACTATTTGTGCTGGAGAGACTACTGGCTGAGGTACAGTTTCTGTTTCCTCAGAGACCTTGTCTGGATAGCGGGACAAAATGTCAGCTTTCCGATTGTTCGTTCCAGGTCTGTATGTGATAATAAAATCAAACTCTGCGAAATATTGGGCCCAACGCAGTTGACGCGGACTCAAGGTCTTGGCAGTCCTAATAAACTGAAGGTTGCGATGGTCGGTAATAACCGTCACTGTGTGACGTGCCCCCATCAAGTAGTGCAGCCATTCGCCAAAGGCTGCCTTTATGGCCAATAGTTCCCTATCTGCTATGATGTAGTTCACTTCTGCTGGAAGCAGTTTCCTCGAATAGTAGGCTACTGGGTGTAAGAGGCCCGTCTGAGGATCACGTTGGGACAGAACGGCTCCCAGCGCATAGCTGGAAGCGTCCGTTTCCACCACAAATGGTTGGGACAAGTCCGGATGTTTCAATACCGGTGCATCGGTAAAGGCCTTCTTGAGCCGTTGAAATCCCTGCTCAGCCAAGGCGTCCCAAATAAACTGGCAGCCTTTGCGCAGAAGTCTCGTGATCGGAGTAACCAGCTCAGAGAAATTCTTGACAAACCGTCTGTAGAAATTTGCAAATCCCAGAAAGGATTGTACGTCTTTGACATTGGCTGGCGGGGGCCAATCAAGAATGGCCCTCACCTTTTTTGTATCAATTTGTACGCCTGTCGGAGTAAGGTAGTACCCCAAGAATTCCACGGTAGTACGGTGGAATTCACATTTCTCTAGTTTGGCATATAGATGGTACTCTCTTAACTTTTGTAAGACAGCGCGTACATGCTGGACGTGATCTTCTAGGCTATGGGAATAAATGAGGATGTCATCGATGTATACGACGGCACATACATCCAAATATTCCCGAAGAACCTCATCTAAGAAATGCTGGAAGGCAGCAGGCGCGTTACAGAGACCAAATGGCATAACCTGATATTCATACAATCCGAATTTTGTTCGGAAGGCGGTTTTCCACTCGTCACCTTCGCGCACCCGCACAAGATGGTAAGCCCCACGAAGATCCAGCTTAGTATAGATGACCGCGTCCCTAACCTGATCTAGAAGGACGGGGATGAGTGGAAGTGGGTAACGGTTTTTGATGGTTATCCGATTCACCCCGCGGTAATCTATGCAAGTCCTGAGTTCCCCGGACTTCTTCGGTACGAAGAACAAGGGAGAAGATACCGGCGAATTAAAGTGTCTAATAAAGCCATTTTGTAAGGTGGCTGTTATATACTCCCGAAGGTGTTTGTTTTCAGCCTCGGTCAAGGCGTATATACGGCTGCATGGTAACGTTGCCCCTGGCTCAAGATCGATCCGGCAATCGAATGGCCGATGTGGGGGCAGAGTTTCAGTGGCTTTCTTATTGAAGACGTCTACAAAGTCTGAGTACTCTGTGGGTAGTTCTTCTAAGCGCGCTTCGGGTTGAACACCGGTAATGCCTGCGACTTGAAAGGCCGCGGCCACCGGCTGTTCACAATGTTCCCGACAATAAGGAGAGCTAAATTTTACCAAGCCGGAGGTCCAACAAACCTGAGGATCATGTTTTCTCAACCAAGGTAACCCTAAGATAAGGCCGAACTGCGGGGCAGCAATTAAGTCAAAGGCAATGTATTCCCAATGCCCAATACCACAACTCAGGGTCACTAAATGAGTGTTATGTGTAATGGGTCCCGAGCATAGAGGTGTACCATCAACCGCGCGTACGGGCTCAGGTTTTGCCTTTTGCTGGATAGGGATACCCAACCTGGCCGCAAACTGGATATCTATAAAGTTACCCGTTGCCCCCGAGTCAATCAACATGGTGACCTCTTTTGATATACCCTGAAAACCAAGACACCCCCTTACCGAAATGTGTGGGGCAAAATTGGGACAACCTTCTATTGGGGCCCTACAATCGGCTAGGCTCGACTGGGTGACCCCCACTACCGACGAGCCGAGGCGTTTCCCTGAGTCTTGGGCTTTGTGGGGCATTCACGAACAAAGTGTCCGGACTTCCCACAGTACATGCATACACCATCTTTTCTCCTTCGTTCTTTTTCTTCCTTTGATAGGGGACCTCGAACCGACCCAATTTGCATCGGCTCGTCTCCTTCGGACTTGTCCATTGACCCTCGTGTCCCTTTAAATTGGTCAAACCTTGCCGCTGGACGTGACTCCCCTTTCTTCCTATCCCCCCGTCGCTCCGCCTGACGATGATCCAACCGCATCGCCAGATCAATCATATCCGAGCATTCTCGGGGTTGGGGGTCAACTTGGGCAATAAGATCTTTCAGATCATCCCTCAATCCCTGATAAAATAGGGACATGCATTTGTCGCGTGGCCATTCGGCTTCGGCTACCAATCGGTTGAACTGAGTGACATATGTCACTAGTTCCTTATTTCCCTGCCTCAATGTCAGCAATTCCCGATCCTTACACAGGGTGGCAGCCCTACGATTGAATATTTTCTCAAATTCACTGAGAAACTCGTCCCAATCATATAGGATGGTATTGTCCTTTTGGACTAGGGGGTTTGCCCATGCTGCAGCATCTCCTGTGAGATAGGAGATAACGAATGCAGTCCTAGACTGATTGGACCGGAACGCTGCCGGTTTCGTAAGGAAATGGAGGCGGCATTGCGTAATAAAGGTAGAGAATTTCTGCGGGTCTCCTGCATACCGCTCAGGTGGAGCCAGAGGAATCATGGGCTCTGGGGTGACTTGCACCTGTACTGGTGCGTGACCCGGCAAAGGTGCTGTTTGTGCGGCCAAACTACGTACCTGCGCTGACAGCGTGGCATAGTCCTGTCTGGACGCCGCTAGTTCGCTTTGTAGGTCCTGCAAGACCTTGGCGATCTCTTCCATAATGGTGATGGGGGTTGGCTACACCACTCAGGTGCCTGAATAATACGTGGGCTTGTGCTTCTGTCAGAGATGCTCAGGTCCTAGGCGCAGGAGCGACGCAGTACCAACCACCCCCTCAATGGTTTCAGTGCCTGCAAGACAGAGCTTACACAGACCTCTTTAACCAGAGCGGGGAAGGAGGGTTAGGATCTCGATGAGTGGATAGGTAGAGGGATTTTAGGATAACCGGATTGAGGGTTGGGAAGAGGTTATGGATGGGACTGGGGATTGTAGGGTAAACGATGTCTGCACACTTTCCTCAAACTGGCTGATGGAACTGCCGTAACACCTTTACATGTAAAGGTGTTGTCACCTTCACCTTACCCTTAGAACAAACATGAAGGTGCTCCTTTGAGCACTACAGCAGCATACCAGGATTGGCAACAAACAATTGTTGACATTAGCCCATTTACATTTTCATGAACACAGTCACATGCACTAGCACACTTAGCTTTTGCTTTAGTCTTTGAAGTCCTGTCCTGCAAAGGCTGTCAAGTCCTGTGCCACGTCCTTGCAGTCCGAGATTCAGGTTCGAATCAGGTTCAAACTAAAAGAAAACAAAGGACAAGCATTAGCGTATGTCTTACGTTCTGCTGGTCTCACACTCTCTCACAAACTCTCTCAACACGCATTCAGCGTTTTAATATAAATATTCCACGAATCTTAGGGTGCGCTGCCGCACGTGGCTTATCAAGCCCCAAGTTTACAATTTGCCCCTAAACACGGTCTTCCCTCAGACCGGGTGTCAAAATGCGGCCTTTCCTCAGACCGGGTTCCCCAAGCTAGTGCTCCTTCATCTCACACGCCCTTCCGGCGTTTTCCCATGAGACGAATGCACGTGAAACCATGCACACTTCCTTCCTTCACTTTAGCAAATATGACTTTCCCGTGAATCCGCCCACTTAGCTTTTACGTGATGCGCAGGGGCTCTGGGAGGGGTCGGGCTATGCCCCCTGCGCTTCCCCAAGGATCCCAGACTCTGCCTGGGCTGAGCGGTACTTATCTTGTGTCAGCGAGGGGCCGGATCGTTGTTCCTGTGGCTCTAGGCCCCTCGCTTATGGATTCCGGGGAGCTGCTGGGCTTACGTCCTCTCTCCTCGGCGTCTCGAGCACAAGCCCCGTGCCTCGGGGCTTGCGCATGGGCATTCGCGAGCCACACCCAGCGCGGCTTCCCATTGGCTCCCAAACCCGCAAAGCATGCTGGGGATTGTAGTCCTGGCGAGTCAAACGCTGGGATTTGTAGTTCGCAGCCGCATTTTGTCTGCAGAAAGGGCATAGCAGCCCTTTAAAGTACAGTACCCTTCTGGAAATGGGCTTCTTCAAGGTCCCTGGCCCCACAACTCCAATAGTACCTGGCCTTAGGCCAACCCTACTCCTGACAGCCAGAGGCGGGGCTTAGGTAGAGGGCAGTCATTGGCTGTGGTCAGTATGACGCAGAGATCAGTGATTGGTTGCTACTACGAAAGACAGATCAGAAACAAAACTGATACTGTTTTTTTCTTTACCGAGGATTCCCAGCCTGACGACGGGGAATATTCATGAGCATGTGAATCCATGCCAGACCCATGCTGGAGAACAACAGTTACAGGTAAGTAACTTGTTCCTTGTCCGGTTCCTGAATGTACAGAGTTATTGTATGCATACTCGGAAATCCATAAAATATCTTTCCAATTACTTTCGGTCTGGTGTAGCATGCAACGTAGGTACTGTTCAAGGGTCTGGTTGGTCCTCTCCGTCTGACCATCGGTCTGGGGATGGTGACTGGTTGATAACCTCGCGTCGATTTGCGCCAGTTGACATTTCTTCCAAAGGTATTCGAACAATGTTTTCGAGGAATTCCTTGGCCAGAATTGAAGCAGAACGTAATCCCTTTAGAGGAATAAAGTGGGCCATCTTGGAAAAAAGATCCACAATAACTAGAATGGTGTTAAATCCATTACATGGAGGTAGATCTGTAATAAAGTCTTAACAATAAGGTGTGCCATGGTGTAGGTGGAATATCCAAAGGTTGTAAGAGGCCAGCTGGTTTTTTCTTCTGACTTTTCTTTTAGGCGCAAATGCCACAAGACATTACAAATGACTTTACGTCTTTCGCCAGGTGGGCCACCAGAATTGTCTCTTAATTTTAGCTTCAGTTTTTGCGATACCTGGGTGTCCTTCCATCAGGGTGTCATGATAATTAGATATGACTAGTTCTTGTAGTTCCTTGTGTGGTAGAAATAGTCGCCCTTGATAATAAGGTAGGTCATTGATGACTGAGTAGTCCGGGCCTTTCTTCACCCAGTCCTGCAAGGCTGTTGGATCGAAGAGTTGTTGGATCTTTACTTGAATATCCTCTAGTGTCTGTAGAGTGGTTATGCCAAGAATTCTTTGTTCTGAAATTATAGGCACCGGTTCCGGGTTCGCATATGCTTCTCCCATCCCTATTCGGGATAAGGCATCTGCTTGCCATTTTTACAACCTGGTCGATAAGTGATCACGAAATCAAACTCGGCTAAGAACAATGCCCATCGAAGTTGACGCGACGATTGGGCCTTGGCTGTTTTTAAATACTGCAAGTTCCGGTGATCGGTGATTATCGTAATGGTATGCCTGGCACCGAGAAGATAATGCCGCCAAGCCTTGAAGGCGGAATTGATGGCTAATAATTCTTTATCGGTAACCGCATAGTTTAACTCGGGTGCCGAGAACTTTCTGGACCAAAATGCTACTGGGTGAAGTTGACGGGTTTCAGGATCCTTCTGGGACAGGACAGCTCCCATGGCTAAACTGGATGCATCAGTTTCAACTATGTATGGAAGTTCAGGGCGTGGATGTTTTAAGACGGGTGCAGACGTGAATTTCGCTTTCAGCTCTTGGAAGGCCTTTTCAACTTCTTCGGTCCACAAGAAGCGTTTGTTTTTTCGCAAAAGTGCTGTGACAAGGTGTACAACATGTGAGAAATCCGGAATGAATCTGCAGTAGAAATTAGCAAATCCGAGCATGCTTTGTACCCCTTTAACTGAACTGGGTGATGGCCACTTGAGGATTGCGTCCACCTTTCGAGAGTCCATTCGGACTCCTTTTGGAGTCAGGATAAATCCAAGGAATTAAACTTGGGTAGCATGAAAAACGCATTTTTCCAATTTTGCATATAACTTGTGCTGGCATAGTTTCTCAAGGACTGCACAAATGTGCTTCACATGGTCTGATTCTGAAGAGGAGTACACTAGAATATCGTCTATGTATACAACAACACAGACGTCAATGAGTTCACGAAGGACATTGTTCATAAAATACTGGAAGGCTGCTGGTGCATTGCACAACCCGAAGGGCATCACCTGGTATTCGAATAACCCATACTTAGTGCGAAAAGCAGTCTTCCATTCGTCGCCTTTCTTTACACGTACCAGATGATATGCCCCTCGGAGATCTAATTTAGTGTAGATGCAAGCGTCCTTTACTTGGTCTAGTAATTCGGGGATCAGAGGCAATGGGTATCGGTTCTTAACCGTGATCTGATTTAATGCGCAGTAGTCTATGCACGTTCTGAGGTCACCTTCCTTTTTAGGCACGAAGAACAAAGCTGAAGATGCAGGGGACTTGGATGGATGAATGAAGCCATTAGCAAGGTATTGGTCCAAGTATTGTCGTAGGTGAAGCTTTTCGGGTTCCGTAAGGGCGTAGATCCTACTGCATGGAGGTTGTGTACCGGGTATGAGGTTGATTTGACAATCATATGATCTGTGAGGTGGTAGGGTGTTTGCCTGTTCCTTTTGGAAAACATCCTGGAACTCTTGATATTCCTGAGGTAACTGCATGACTGGAGTAGCGACTGTGGCCAGGCCTTGGTTCAAGGGTTTTTTTGGGTGCACAATCCGGGAAGGTTAGTCTCTTCTCTCACCAATCAATACAAGGATTATGTGTTTCCAACCAAGGTATCCCCAGTATTATTTGGAACTGCAGGGCTTTGATTAAATCAAACACAATAGTCTCTCGATGCCCATCCTGACCCAATAGTGTCATCTCTGCGGTGGAATGAGTTACAGGCCCAGAGGCAATTTCAGTTCCATCGACTGTGGTGATGACATCCGAAGTGGTCTTTTTGCAGAGAGATAGATTCATCCTAGAAGCCAACTCGTGGTCCACATAGTTTCCTATGGCCCCGCTATCAATGTATGCCCTCACTGCGTGCATACGTGATGGCTGCCTTGGATCTATAAGGACCATTGGTATGATGAAGTGCGAGGTCTGAGTATCCTTCTTCAAGCTCGGCAAGCGGACCTCTACGCTTGTCGGGAATGGTTGTTTCCCGAATCAGGCTCTGTTAGATTTTTATCAGCAACTCCGACTACTTCTTTAGATGTTTTTATAGGGCAATCCTGTAGAAAATGTCCTGAGGCCCTACAGTACAGACACAATTGCATCTGCCGTCTTCTTTCTCTTTCCTTTTGAGTTAAGGGTCCCTTGACCCCCCCCGATCTGCATCGGTTCTGATACATCTGTTCCTTTGAGGGTAACATTGGGTTTAACCAATACCCGATTCTCGAACTTAGCTCGATCAGCCTTTCTATTCTGAAGTCGGTGGTTTAACTGGACCACCAAGTCTATATATTCTGCACAATCCTGAGTTGGGTTCACAACTTGGGCCAAACGTCTTTGAGTTCACCCCGAAGTCCACGATGAAATAATGTAATTTCTCCAGCATGGGGTCTGGCATGGATTCACATGCTCATGAATATTCCCCGTCGTCAGGCTGGGAATCCTCGGTAAAGAAAAAACCAGTATCAGTTTCGTTTCTGATCTGTCTTTCGTAGTAATAACCAATCACTGGTCTCTGCGTCATACTGACCACAGCCAATGACTGCCCTCTACCTAAGCACCGCTTGTGGCAGCCATCTTCAGATTTTTACCGCACGTTCATGTGTTGGGATCCTCGTGCTATTGCTCTCGAGCGTTAGTACTATTTTTTCACGTTTTTTATCAAAAAGTTTGTTTTTTCGGTCAAAAGAGCCTCAAGCTCCACCGACTCTCCATCCGATCAACGGGGACCCGTGTCGGATTCGTCTGCGCCCCTCAAGGGTGAAGATTTCGTCGAGCTACGCTTTTGGAGGACTCCAGAAATTTCTCAGGCCCGGACATGGCCCAGGAGAAGGGATGCTCGACGCCCGGAAAGCTGTTCAGGGTCTGCCCTGGATGCCAGCTGCAGAACGTCTTTAAGGAGGACGAACACTCCTTTTGTCTCTACTGCTTACATGAGGACAAAACGCACGTGGAGAAGGACTGTGCGTTTTGCGGCAACATGTCGGAGCGGACCATGAAGGACCGCCATCGCCAACTGGCTGGAAGGGAAGAGCCCGTCAGGCGAGAAGAAGAAGAAGAAATCCGAGCGGTCTTCTAAGACCTTTGAGGACGCCCCGGCGACGGGGGTCCAACACAAGGCAAAGCACCGCGAGTCCGCTGGCACCGGGAGCGCCGAACGGTCGGGCTCTACGGGCGCCAGGCAGGGCGCACCCTCCCCGGCACCATCAACCACGAGCCAACGCTCTGGGTCGGGTAAGAGGAAGGCCGAGCACCCGGCGAAGCTCCTGGAGAGGCCCCGGTCGAGCTCGAAGGCCCCATCGGAGGGGGAGCGAGGCAGTGTCACCCCCCTCAAGGATAAGGCGGTGAGCGCACCTAAGGTGGTGAAGGCCTTAATCCATCCGGCCAAGCCCTCTATCGAAACTGTCGCGGCGGCCCTGGCTCAGCCTGTGGGGGCTACACCAGTGGTGGCGACCTCGGGGCTCAGTCTCCCTGCCACCTCGGAGGGAGTCCTCTTTTGTGCCCATCGATAGGGCCCCCGTGAAACCCCCCGTGGGGAAGAAAAAGGGGGGGCAGGGCGTCGTCGTAGATTCGGCCTCAACCTCGGAGGAGGAGCTGGTCGAAGTCTTAAGCCACGGCCTCGGCGTGGAAGAAGACCGGCCCGTCGGGATGGATCCCGACGCAGGTGACGACGACATCGTCGAGGGTACCGACGGGGCCCCTGATCGCCCGTCGGATTCCCCTCTGCCAGCGCCGCGAGACAACTCGGCAGCCATTTTGTTGGCTATACAGTCCTTATGCTCAGAGATAAGGACGAGACTACCGTTGCCGACGGAACCTCTCCCGTCGGGGGACCCAGAACCGGGACCTTCTGGTGTTCCCCCTACCAAGAAAAGAAGGATCCACCCTCCGCCTCCTTTTCAGCCGTCGCGCCCCTTCCAGCCCTCCTCCCCGTCCACCCGAGGGGATGATACGGGGACTGACACGGCAGCGACGGGTACGGACGACGAGGTATACGACGAGGATGTACCGTCGTCGCCTCCCACCAGGGCTTCTCCGCCCGACGAGATTGGATCGTTCCACTCCATGATCACCAGGGCATCCGAGCTTTTCCAACTCTGCCCTGAGGAGAAGAAGAAGGAAGGTTTCCTTTATCAGCGGCATGAGGCCAAGAGGAAGACGGTCCTCTCAGTGCCTCTATTGGACGACATTTGGGATGAGGGCCTCACCCTCCTCAAGAACCCTTCCACGACGCCAGCTAGAAGAGACCGGTACGAGAAGAAGTACCGGGTCCCGGACACGGCCCCCCTGTGCCTCCGGGCGCAGCCTACCCCGGACTCCGTCGTCTCCGCGGCGGCCAGGAAAAAAGCGGGGGGGGTGCGGCCTCCACATCGACTTCCCCACCGGACGGCGAGGGAAAGAAATTGGACGCTATGGGACGCAGAGTCATCTCGTCTGCGGCGACGACGATTAAAGCGGCCAACGCCTTGGCTATCGTGGCCCGCTACGACAGGGAGCTCTGGTACAAACTGGCTCCCCTACTGGACTTCTTGCCGGACGACAAGAGGGCAGAGGCCCTGGAGATCCTGCAGGAAGGTGAGGTGGCTTCGGACCACGCCATTACCGTTGCGACGGACATCGCCGACACTGGGTTCCGCCAGTTGGGCAACGGCGTTTGCCTTAGGCGGCGTGGATGGCTCAAGGCTACGGACTTCCGTCAAGACGTTCAGACCAGAGTCCTGGACATGCCCTTCGATGGGAACAACCTGTTTGGGAAAACAGTGGACGATTCCCTTCAGGCCATTAAAGCGGACACCGAGACGGCCCGGGCCCTTGGAGTTCTGCAACAACGATGGACGCCCTTTCGGAGCAGCGGAGGCAAGGGCGCCTCCAAAAGTTCAGGCGGCGGTTTCTCCACCTACCGTCAAGCGGCCCGCTCGTCGGCTCAGGAGGCCTACAGAGGACGAGGCAAGTCTGGCGGACCCCGCCGTCGTCGCCAAGGAGGTCAAGGCGGCAAAGCCTCGTCGAAGCAGGATTGAACCGACCGTGGGGTCGGGCCCCCACCGAAGCACCCCGGTGGGAGGCCGGCTGGCGAGATTCGTCAGCGTGTGGGAGTCCATCTCCACCGACCGTTGGGTGCTGGATGCCTTGGCCCAGGGCCACGCGCTCGAATTTCAAAGAAGGTGTCCGCGCGTCCCCCCCCGTGGCCAGGAAAGAACTTCACGTCCCTCAACTTCTCCTGGAGGTAAAGGCGATGCTGAGGAAGGGCGCCATCGAACTCGTCCCAAAGAGACTTCGGGGCTCCGGAGTTTACTCGAGATACTTCCTCGTGAAGAAGAAGACGGGGGGATGGCGCCCCATCCTGGACCTGCGACGTCTGAACAAGTTCATCAAGGCGCAAAAGTTCCGGATGGTCACCCTCCAGCACGTCCTGGGTCAGCTGGAGGAAGGAGACTTCCTGTCGTCGTTGGATTTGGAGGATGCCTACTTCCATATTCCCATCCTAAAGGGGCACCGAAAATTCCTCAGGTTTGTGGTCCAAGGGCATCACTACCAGTTCAAAGCCCTCCCCTTCGGACTACGGTCGGCACCCAGGGTA
This sequence comes from Ambystoma mexicanum, assembly GCF_040938575.1. Lineage (NCBI taxonomy): Eukaryota > Metazoa > Chordata > Amphibia > Caudata > Ambystomatidae > Ambystoma > Ambystoma mexicanum. Next base: position 550,179,591 of record NC_090932.1, read on the forward strand.
TTCACCAAGTGCCTTGCACCGGTGGCGGCGCAGCTGCGCCGCGAGGGGATCCACGTCTACCCCTACCTGGACGACTGGCTCATCCGAGCCAAGACGAGGGAGCTCGCCGTGGATCACACGGCAAGGACCGTCCGACTTCTCACGGACCTGGGATTCTCCGTGAACTACGCCAAGTCTCACCTGGTACCCGCGCAAAACGCACTGTTTCTGGGAGCGAAGCTCGACACAGTGTCTCTTCTGGCCTCCCCGTCGGAGGAAAGGACCAGGTCCATCCTGGGCAAGGTACAGCGGATGTTGGTTTCCGACGCGGCCAAGGTGAGGTCCATCAAGTCCCTCCTCGGAATGATGTCTTCCTGCATCTACCTCATTCCCATGTGCAGGCTCCGGATGCGCCCGTTGCAGGAGTTCCTGGACGCGCGCTGGATCCAAACGACGGGCAGCTTCGAGGAGAGGATCACACTCGACGAGAGTTTCCGCCGAGCGGTCCGGTGGTGGGGCAACCGCACGCATCTGACGGCGGGCATGGACTTCCAGACCCCAGACCACCAGGAGACAGTGACCACCGATGCCTCCCTGGAAGGGTGGGGAGCGCACACCGAAAATCTGCACGCGAGAGGCCTTTGGCTCCCGACGGAGAAGTCCCTCCATATCAACGTCCTGGAGCTCCGTGCAGTGTTCTGGGCCCTCAGGTCCTTCCTTCCGTCCCTCAAGGGCAAGGTGGTGAGGATCTTCACCGACAACACCACCACCATGTTTTACATCAGGAAACAGGGCGGAACCAGGTCCCCAGCGCTGTCCAAGGAGGCGCAGGACCTGTGGCATTGGGCCGTCGCCCAAAGGATGTTTCTGGTGCCGTTTCATCTGGCAGGGATAAAAAACACCATCGCCGACTCACTCAGCAGGGAGCTGCGCTCGTGCCACGAGTGGGAACTACGGCAGGATCTAGTGGATCGCCTCTTCCGACGGTGGGGCACACCCCAGATCGACCTGTTCGCGACGGCGACGAACTCGAAGTGCCGGAGGTTCGCCAGCAGGTTTCCCCAGGCGAGGAGCATGGGCGATGCCTTCTCGTTCCCCTGGGAGGGCCTGTTCCTCTACGCGTTCACTCCTTTGCCACTGCTAATCCGGCTCGTCAACCAGCTCAAGAGGTCACGGTGCAGGATGATCCTCGTCGCACCTGCGTGGCCGAGGCAGATATGGTTCCCGGACCTTCTGGACTTGTCAGCGTCCCCGCCAATCAAGCTGCCGGTGGACGCGGATCTTCTCTCCAGGGAAGGAGGCGCCATCCTCCACCACAACCCGAAATCGCTGAACTTGCAGGCCTGGCTCCTGCAGCGCTAGAGTTTGGAGGATACGACATACCGGCCGACTGCAGAGAGGTTCTTGCAAAGGCCAGGGCGTCCTCGACTCTTAAATGTTCCGGACACAAATGGAAGAGGTTCTCTGTCTGGTGCCACGCACAGAAGATTAACCCTCTACGGATTACGGCTCCCCAGGTACTGCCGTACCTGCTGACGCTGGCCAAAGCTGGACTGGCACACGCGTCCATCAAGATTCATCTTGCTGCGATCTCCCGATACACCAGAACCACGGGCCGGACGTCCTTGTGGTCTCATCGTCTGGTGAAAGAGTTCATGAAGGGACTGTTCAGATCGTTCCCGCCGGTGAAGGCTCCGGCCCCGGCGTGGGAGCTCAACGTGGTGCTGACCAAGCTCATGGGACCTCCGTTCGAGCCTCTGCACTCGGCCCCGTTGAAGTTTCTGTCGTGGAAAACAGCGTTTCTTGTGGCCATCACCTCCGCACGACGGGTGGGAGAGATCCAGGCCCTTTCATGCAAGGCCCCGTACTTGACTTTTCACGACACGAGGGTAGTGCTCAGGACGCACCCCTCCTTCATGCCCAAGGTACCGTCGGACTTCCATCTCAACGAACCCTTGGTGTTGCCTGTGTTCTTCCCGTCGCCTTCGTCGCCGGCTGAGAGGACTTTGCACTCGCTGGATGTGGCTAGAGCGCTGAAGTTCTACGTGGACCGCACTAAGTGTTTTCGGAAGACGTCACAACTCTTTGTGAACTTTGGACCTGTCAATCAGGGGAAGGCTCTCTCGAAGGCTTCCATTTCCAGATGGCTCTCCGGCTGTATCATGTACTGTCATCGGTTGGCAAACCGACCGCTGCCTGGCCGTCCGAGAGCCTATTCCACCAGAGCGATCGCAGCTTCCACGGCGTTCCTTTCTGGTGTGCCCCTGCTGGACATATGCAGGGCTGCTACGTGGAGGTCGACGCACACCTTCACGAAATTCTACTGCGTCGATCGGGATTCCAGGGAGGAGTCCAGGGTCGGCCAAGCAGTGCTGCGCAACCTGTTCGCCTGAGGTGAGCCTGGTGAGGAGGTAAGATGCTTAATGTTGAGTTTGATGTACTGCTTAATGTTGAGCCGTTGCCACCTCCCGTGGTTGTGCATGTGTGTACTGCTATGTATTCTTTATTCATGAGCATGTGAATCCATGCCAGACCCCATGCTGGAGAAGGAACAAGTTACTTACCTGTAACTGTTGTTCTCCAGCATGGGTCTGGCATGGATTCACATGCGAACCCTCCCGCCTACCCCTCTGCGGCTCTTCACCTGGTCATACTGCCACTTCACGTGCTTCCAAATCTGAAGATGGCTGCCAGAGGCGGTGCTTAGGTAGAGGGCAGTCATTGGCTGTGGTCAGTATGACGCAGAGACCAGTGATTGGTTATTACTACGAAAGACAGATCAGAAACGAAACTGATACTGGTTTTTTCTTTACCGAGGATTCCCAGCCTGACGACGGGGAATATTCATGAGCATGTGAATCCATGCCAGACCCATGCTGGAGAACAACAGTTACAGGTAAGTAACTTGTTCCTCGTTTTACCTCTGGCCATCCGGTTTCCACCACTAACCTATTGAAAGTGGCGATATAGGTTAGTAGATCCTGGTTACCTTGTAGTAATGATAAAAGTTCGTTATCCAGGGCCTGTCCCTGTGAATGTATAGCAAATAGTCTTTCCATGCTCAATTGAAAACTTGAAAATCCCGAAGAAGAGGGTCATCCTGGTTAACTAATGGAATTGACCAATCCGCTGCGCTGCCACTAAGATATGATAGTGCAAAGGCTACTTTGGTTTGGTCGTTTGGAAAAGCTCCAGGTCTGCATAAAAAGTGCAAGCGGCATTGATTCATAAACACGGCGAACTTTTTTGGTCCCCAGCAAAACGTTCGGGTGGAGCTAAAGGAATGCTCCCTGGTAAAACCACTTGCACAGGATTGCTCGATGAAACAGGAGTTGGATTCCCCCCGAGGCCGGGTAATGGTGTTTGCCCAGCTTGGTTTTGCAGTGATTGTCTAGCAAGATCATCAGTGCGCTCCTTTGACACAATCAGTTCTCTTCTGAGGGCATTAGTCTCTTGGCACGCGGAGTGCACTTCTGCCCTAAGTTCCCCTAACAATAGGGCTAGTTGGTTGGTTTCTGAGGTTTTCATAACGCCCGGGTGGGGATTTGTAGATAGGCTTCACGTTCTGTTACGCTCACCTGGCTCCCACAGGGGCGTCGGTCGGACCCGGACAGCTGCGGTCTCCACCCACGTGATGCGTAGTGCAGCGATGACTGACTGGATCTGCCCTCCTAATCTTGTCTGCTTAACCCGTAGAAATATTCTCCTGCAAGTGGAGAGATGGATTTAGCCACTTATGGATTCAAGTGATGGCACCCCCACAGTCCTCCCCAACTAATCACCTCCGAAATGCCCTCACAGCAATCTCACCTTATATTCTTGAAAGATGAGCTCTCCATCCTGCGTGGATTTGCAGGGGCGCGTCGATTCCAGTTACTACACTGGTTTGAAGGCTCGGGAGAGTTCCAGAGAGTATTGACTCTGAGGTTCCTGGTGAGGACCAGTAAGTATTAAGTTCATAGAGTTCAATATGTCCGATGTTCACTCTTGTTCCCCCCGGCCTTTCTTGTCTTGCAGCTGGCTTGCGAAACGATGCTCTTGTGGCAGCTAGTGGCGCTCAGGTAAGAGTCTGTATTACCCGGCGCTGTCCGGTAAATGTTGCACGAGGAAAACTTGTTGTTTTGTCTCTTTACAAATGCGGCAAGTGAAAATATGGAGTCACAAAAGGATGCCTCCGGTGGTAAGGTAAGTCTATGGTGGTAAGAATTATATTTGTTGGTTTCCTCGGCTCACCTTGTGGTTTTCTTTTGCCTCCTAGGTGCCGAAGTTCGGCGAAGAAATGATGGAGGCAGCGCTGACCCGAAGGATGCTGTGAAGACTGGTGAGTATGGCGCGGCGCTGCAGCCTGGAGGTGCAGCGCGTGCAGAAATGATGTTCTTTACAGGTCCGGAGACAAGATGGATCCAGAATCAGGTGTGGAATAGAAATAAGATTGTTTTCTAACCTTGTCCCTCTCTTTCCTTTGTTTTAGGAGCTCCGGATTCGAGGTGGGCGTGGCAGAAGACTGGATGCAGGCTGCAGGCACGGTGAGTGTTACGCTGCTGGATGCAGAATAACGCGAAGCGTGTGTTGCTGGTCGGGCGTGGTTTAAATAGCCTCAAAAGTAGTCCCAGGTAAGAAGTCACTAGAACCACACCCGAGTAAAAAATAGTCCCTGTAGAAAAATAATCCCTTTCAGGCTTCATGTTGGATTGGAGTCCTTTGCAGCATGGTCTGCCTGAGGTAAGTAATGACTATGAGCCTGGCGCCTTAGGCGCCAGGACTGATTCCTACTATGAGCCTGGCGCCTACGGCGCCAGGACTGAACCCAGATAGCCCCTAGCCGGGGCTGCTGAGGTTTTACTAAACGTCTAGATGCCTGCTCCCGGGGCTGATGGGCTTGGTCCGGATGCCTGATGGTAGGCATGATGACAGGTACTCTCTGTTGAGAATGTAGAATTGTATGAGTTGGAATCGGGCGTTCCTGGAAACTTTTTTATGCTAGTGAACAGTGTGCTCCCATTCCTTTTCCTCAAATTGAGGCCCAGCTCATGTTCCCATTTCGCTTTGCTCTTAAGATCTGTGATAGTTAAGTTGTTTAATAGTGCCTCATAAAGCCTTGAGGTTTCATGACCCCCTTCAGCTGCGGAGAGCATGTTTTCGATGGTATCACACCTGGTCTCTAACTTCTCATCTGGCCAGCGATCTGTGAGCCTACGCACCACAGCTCTATGGAGCAGGAACTGTCCCAGCGGCAGCCCCGAGATTGCATGTAGTTCGTTGAATGTTAGGATCTCTTGGTCATCTACCAGGTCTCCCAGGGTGGCCACTCCGCAGGGCTCCCACCTGTGCCGTACCTCGTTCTGGCCCCAATACCTGCCCGCCATGATGGCTGCTATGGGGATCTGCTGGGAGTACGGGTCTTTCATCTTCGCCACCCAGCAGGCCCGTTTCCATATCTGTATACCCAGTTTCACCAGGTAGGGGCTGTTCGGGGTCTCTTCTGCTGGGATCCAGAGTAAGTCTCTGAGCAGCATCTGGGAGACAGCTGGTTGTAGAAGTAGAGTTTCAAGTGTGGTCTCGTCGGCCATACATTGTAATACGTGCTTTAGTTGGGCTGCCAAGTAGTATAGTTCAAAGTTGGGTATTTTAAGTCCGCCCCTGTCGTAGGGCCTCTGTAGTACTTCCAGCGCAATTCTGTGTCTGCCCCTTTGCCAAAGGAATCCCCTGCAGTGTTTGTTTAGGTCTGCGAAAAAACATGTGGGGATGTTGAAGGGGACGTTAGTGAAGTGATGTAAGAATCGGGGGTGTGCCACCATTTTCAAGAGCCCGACTCTACCTGCCATGGAGAGTGGTAATTTCCGCCAGAAGGTCATTGATTTTTCTAGATTTTCCTTAACTCTGACTGTGTTTAAAATATGTTCCATTTTGGGGTCTCAGTGAATAGTGATCCCCAAATATTTAAAGGATGTAGTCTTCCATTGGAAGGGCATTGGGGAGAGTTCTTCAGAGGGGTCCCTACTTAGGGTAGCTAGGGGGTAAAGGCATGATTTCTCATTATTAATTTGAATCCCTGTGTATCTATGGAACCCATGTAGCGTTTCCAGGATATACAGTAATATGTGTTCCGGATTATTTAAGTACAGGAGTGTCATCAGCGTACATTGCCAGGTGTGCCACCCCATCGATCACTATGCCCCTGTCTCCATACTCCTGGCGCAGGTATGCTGCTACAGGTTCAAATGCCAAGAGGTACAGCATAGGGGAGAGTGGAGAGCCCCTGTGGAGATGCCATTTGTCAGAGAATGTATTATTCGTGCAAACTCTGGCCGTGGGGTCTGTATATATGAGTTAGGTCCATTTCAGGTAGGTGGGGCCTATCCCCATTTTCGTCATGGTCGCTTATAGCCATTCCCACCTGACTGAGTCGAACGCTCTTGTGGCGTCTAGAGACGCCACTGCACACTTCTCAGGCTGGTTCTTGGTGTTATAAATGACATGATGTAGTCTGCGTAGGTTCTCTGTGATGGATCGCCCAGGCACGTAGCCCGTTTGATCCTGATGGATCAGAAGGGGGACTACTCTTCGCAGCCTTCTTGCCAGTAATGCCGTTAAAATCTTATTATCTGAGTTCAACATGGATAGGGGCCTATATGAGCCACACTCCATCTCGTCTTTACCTGGTTTCAGAAGAGGGATGATAATGGCCTCCTTCATGGTGTCTGGGAGGGTGCCTGTCTGGTATTCTTCATCGAATACACGGGTCAGCAGGGGCGCAAGTACATCCTCATAAACTTTATAAAACTCCCCCGGGAGCCCGTCGGTACCGGGAGCTTTCCCAGAAGGTAAGGACCTAATAGTAGCCATCACATCTTCTGGAGTGATTGGTTTGTCCAGGGCCTCAGCCATCTGCGCATCCAATGTACGTAATTTAATTATGTTGAGGATGTCATCTATTTCAGTGGCCGTCGGGGACGGGGTACTAGCGTACAGTTCCTGGTCATACCCGGCAAACACAGAGTTTATACCTAGCTGCGTGTGCTCTACAGTGACGTCCGGCCTGCGGACGTGGCAAATGGGGGTCCTGGAGATTTCCTGTTAGTAGAGCGACGCCAGTAATTTCCCTGGTTTGTCTCCAAGGGCATGGGTTCTCTCAATGTGCTTCGTGTAGCTAAGCTTGCCCAGCTTGTCCCAATACATTAAGCAAGTTTGTTTGAGGTCAACCATCTTTTGTACGTGTTCAGATTCTATGGTGGCCCTGCTTTCCAGCTCAGTTAACTCATTTTCTGTGTTTGCAAGTGAGGCCACTATGGATCTCTGGACTCCCCCTATGGTTGCTAGCATTTCACCCCTCATGACGACTTTGTATGCCTCCCATACCGTGCTTGTGTGCTGAACGCTATTCTCGTTCACTTGCCAAAATTCTAGTGTGCTGCTCCTGATGTTTTCACAAAAGGCTGCGTCAAGCAATGCCTCACTTCTTAGCCTCCACATGGGCACTGGGGGTCTGGGTGGGAACACCGTCCAGCTGGCCACCAGCGGGGAATGGTCAGATAATACTCTGGCTAGGTAATGTGCATCTTCGAACAGCGCTAGTCTATCCTGGTGTAGACAGCGTGGGGGGGGCAATAGAAGGAGTACTCTAGTTTTTCCGGGTGTTGTTTGCGCCAGAGGTCTGCTAGTCCTAGTTGCTGCATCAGGGTATGTAATATCTTTGCAGGCGGGGATGGGCGAGTGTGTTTGTTGTCCGATCTATCTGTGCAAGGGTCCAGGTGCAATTGTGGTCTCCACCCCAGATGAGGGTGCTTTCCTTGTAAGGGCTAATCAGCCTTTATAGCGAACGGAAAAAGGTTATGGCATCATGATTGGGAGCGTAAGTGTTGATTAGGCATATCTCTCTACCTTCAATGGTGCCGTGAACCAAGGCCACCCTGTCTTCGTCATCCGTTTTTGTGTTAATTAATTTAAAGGGGATAGTGGGAGCTATCCAGATTAGGACTCCTCTGGCGTAGGTAGAGTAGGTGGAGCCTATCAAGGTCCCTCTCCAGGACTTGGCTAGTGTTTCCAGTTTGCGTGCATCCAAATGCGTCTCCTGAAACAATGCAACCCCAACCTTGCTTCTTCTGATTAGGACGTGGATGCGGCACTGTTTGACAAAGCTGTTCATTCCCCTAACGTTCCATGACATAATTCGGATTTTGTCAACCATTTGCCATGGATGTCCAAATGTGCACACAGGTGACTCCTCCGGGGGCACCTCCTCCGGCCTTGCTGATCGTTGACGTTTTAAGTGGTCTTGTCTGTCCCCAAAAAAAAACCTCCAACAATAACCCCAACTCCCCTGTTCCCTCCCTCCATCAACTGTTTAGTCCCATATAACCAGAACCGTCCAGTGGGGCTTCTCCCGCTGTGACTTTCCCGTTTCCGCTCCATTTGATCAAGGTGATCTCGTGGCGCCCTACGGGCGGGTTAAACTAACCCAAAAAGAGGGGGGCTAAAAAGAGAGAACCACTGGGGCGGGTAAATTCCGCCTCAAATGTTGCTCGTCGGGAGGCATCTCCTCTTGGCTCAGCTCCTGAGGGTGATCAATCTCTGTGCTCGTGAGTGGTAATGTTGATTGTAGTGCTTCCGGTGTTAGAGGTTAACCTTTTGAGTGATCGTTCTAGATGAGGTTCAGTGCTGCTTTCGCTCGGCTTTGTAGAGATCTGGGATCTGTTCCTTGTCCATCCAGTCTCTGGCCTCAACTGGTGTGTCGAACAAGAGTGTTTTATTGCTGTGTATCACCTACAAACGTGCAGGGTACAGAAGCATGTAGCGCTGGCCCGCCTTCTTCAATCTTGCTTTCAAGTAGATGAATTGAGCTCTTTTCATTTGGACCTGGAAGGTATAGTCAGGGTAGATGGCAATCTTAGCAGAGTCTCTTTGTATCTGGCCTCCAGATCTAGAGAAGGCCAAAATAGTCTCCCTGTCTTTATAATTGAGCACTTTTGCTATTACCGGCTTAGGCGGGGCTCCCGGGGCGGGCTTCTTAGTGAGGGATCGGTGAGCACGTTCAATGGTGAAGCCTTGCGAAAGTTTCTCTGCACCAATTTATTGCAGTTTTCAACGATATTTGTAGGATCGGTTCTCTCAATGCCCTCTGGCAGGCCTAGAATTCTGATGTTGTTCCGGTGTGCTTGCCCTTCCGCTTCTTCAGCTCTATCTTCGAGGAGTTTTACCCTTTGCGCAAGCTCATCAACATCTCTCAGGAGTTGTGTTTTAGCCCCAGTGTTTTCTCGGACCTGGGTTTCAAGTGCTTCGGTCCTACCAGCTATGTTACGAACATCCTGTCGGAGTAGACCCAAGTCAATGGCCACTGCATCAATTTTGCTCTCCATCTTCGCTTGGAGCACTTTTATGGCTGCTAGGATTTGCGAGTTGCCTGGCTCTACTTCCTTAGCAGTGGGCTCAGGCTGCGCTGTTGCAGTGTCCCTGGGGCAGGCATCATGCTTCACAGTTCCACCTGCTGCGTAGGTCTCCATAGTGGTCCGCTTCTGCTTGGCCTTTGCTCCTTCGGAGGACATTCCAGCATGTGGCGGGATGTTTCAAAAAAGGTAGCAGGTGCTCCTCTCCAGAAAGAACATGGCATGATAACCTGTTCTGAGATGAGAGTTTGCAGCACAAAAAGCGTGTGCTGCAAACTCTCATCTCAGAACAGGTTATCATGCCATGTTCTTTCTGGAGAGGAGCGCCTGCTACCTCCTTTGAAATGTTTGCAAGGAACCTGGAGTTGGTCACCCTGAGTTACCTGGGGGCAACCAGACGTGGACTCCCTGCTCACTGTGCTCAGAGAGACAAAGCGTCACCTCGCTGATGAGGCCCAACAAGGCTGAAACACGTGTATGGGGTTGCTTTTGGTACTCTTGTTCAGAGAGGAATTGCCATAGCATTTCGGTGCTGGACTGCCCATGTGGGCGGGACAAAGACTGATATGCAAATGGGTATTTCCCATCTGTGAAAGGTACAGTGAGCAAAAAGCGTGTGCTGCAAACTCTCATCTCAGAACAGGTTATCATGCCATGTTCTTTCTGGAGAGGAGCGCCTGCTACCTTCTTTGACATGTGGCGGGATGCACTTCGGTTCTAGGAAGGTGCTGTATGTGCCCCGCTGGCAGTACACGGTGCAGCAACCGTGTGGTAGTTGAGGTTATCACTGGTGCCTAGTTGAGGGGCACCTCGCGTCCTGGACTCTCGGGGTTGCCTTCTGTGTTTGTGCGAGGGGTGAATTGGGGTGGTTTGCAGGCCTGCGATGATTGCTCAGGCCGTTGGGTTCTTCCTGGGTAGCACGTATGGGTTTCTTTTGATGTGCTCTAGCCAGCCAGGCTTTCGGGCGCAGCTGGCATTCCCTACTCGGTGCAGCCCGCCACCATTGCTGGAGCACGAGCGATCCATTACTCCTCGCCGGCGCGGGGCATCTTTTACCCGGGCTCCCTCCTCACTCCCTGGTCACTAGGTGGTCTGCGCCCTACCAAGGCCAGACTCCTGTTCCTGTCCTCAGCATGGGTGTCCGCCAATGGCCCCTCTCCAACTGTCGTCAAGGCGTCCCCCAACCCCGCCGGGGGGGTCACGCCCGCCGAGGGAGTGGCCGCTCAGCTCCTGGAGCAGGGCGTGCAGCTCTGCTCCGTGGTTTCTCTTCCCATGCCCCCTCCTCACCTTATACGGGGCGCACCAGGCTGCGGTCCTCGAGTCTGCCTCAGGGGTTCGATCTTCACCCGTTTCCTCGGGGAGTACGGCACGTGGGTCTCCGCTCGTTCGCCTCGCCGTTCAGCTGTACCCGAGGCGGGCACACATCCAGCCCAAGTCTGCTTCTATCGGGTGCAGCTGCTCTGCTCCTCGACTCAACCGCCAGCCCGCTTGCAAGGGCCCGGGGCTGCCAAGCCTCCGGGTCGCTGGAGTCAGCTGGCGCCGCGGACCGCCCTGGCTCTCGTGGCTCCCGCAATGCCGTCTCCTGCCGCCTATCCTCGTGCGGGCGCGACCCGCGGCTTCGTTGCTGTGCCTCCGGTCCTTCTGGTCTGTTGGGTGTCAGCTCAACAAGGCAGGCTGGCGAGCGCGAAGCGGCATCGGCCGTTTATGTGGTGGCCGCCATTTTCTTCATGATACGCGGGCTTCACGATCCGCAGCAGCCACGGTCAAGCCGGGGTCCGATGCTCACCCGATTCCAACCTGTGTCGCTGGTCAGCTGCACAAGTGGATGCGGTGACCCTTTGGGCTCAGGCAATCAGTAAAAGTACATTTGGCAGCTTATCGATAGACACATCAAGCGGAGCCAGCCAAGAGTGCGTCTGCTCTACATGGCGGTTGGCCACGCCCCCCCAAGGAACTGCTACTTTATGGCATGGACTTAGGTTTTAAAGTAAACTGCTCTACGTTTTAAATCCTGGGGCTCAATATTCTCCCCCTCCTAAGGGCTGAGCTGGAACAACACTTACCACATGCCTGGGCCAGTGGGGCATTGAGACATCTAGGGGTTATGATATGATATGATATGATATGATAGGTTATTTATAACGTGCTTAATACCCAGATTTTTCTAAGTGCGGACCCGGCTATCGAACCTGTGTTGCTCCGTGTCGTCTTGCTTCCAAGGCGAGAACGTTGCCCCTGAGCTGTTCTCCCGAGTTAACATTCCGGGTAACCTGGCCCACCTATAGGAGCTTAATTATCCTTTTCTGGTGAATGGGAAAATCGCTGTTAAGATGAATGTTCTCCCGTGCTTCTTGTAGCGATTCCATTCAGTTCCCATCCCTGACCCTAGGCGCATGCTGGGAGATTGAAATGCCCTGCTACTGCAATTCCTGTGGAAGGGAGGGCTCCCCCAAGGTAAATAAGCACACAATATACACCCTTAAGCCTCAGCGCGGCTTATGTTTCATAAAGCTTTTTAATTATTACCAGGCAGCCCTGGTTAGACCGCTGATGGACTGGGTACAGAGGGATTCTGGGAGGATATGGGTGTCCATGGAACAGGCTGTGGTGGGACAACCATGGCTGCCAATTGGGGGGCGGGCACAGGGGCTATGTTCACCCACTTATTAGGGTCACTCACGAGGTGTGGGATAGTCTTCGCAAATCGGTGGGGGCTTGCTCCTTCCCATCGCCTTTCACCCCGCTCATTCATAACGACGACTTCTCCCCAGGTAAATTGGACAGGGGCTTTGTGGAATGGCTGGACGGGGGAAATGCAAGGTAAGGGATTTCTTCGCAATCAGGAAAGTTAGATCATTTGAGAAGTGCCAAAAGGTGATGGGGCTCAAGGAGAATGACCGCTTTCGATATCTGTTGAAGGGCTGGTGACCAGAGAGCTAACACCCTTTAAGGTGATTTTTCAGGAACCATCAGAAGGCGCTGATATTCATACTCTACAAGGCAATCAACTCACTCTCAATCCCTGACAGGAGATCCTACTGTGCTAGGTGGGGGAGGGAATTGGGAGGGGAGATACCCCCGGAGGACTGGGATAGCATATATATGGGGAGCTACATCACACTGTACCCGCGCCTGGTAGATACACAAGCCAAAATACTAACCAGATGGCATAGAACCCCTTCCTGGCTGCATCAGTTGTACCCTGATGCCTCAGGGCTCTGCTGGAGGGGATGCAGAGCAGAGGGCACCCTATCGCATATTTTGTGGGGCTATCTGGCAATACAAGAATTCTGGCTGGAGATCAGGTCCAAACTAAAAGACAGATATTCCAGGGGACACCCTACTCTGCATCCTGGGCCTTTACAACACGCTAAAGCATCTATTTACATCAGTGGAGCTCAAGTTGTTGGCACATCTGCTGCTGGCAGCCAAATGGGGAGGGATGCGGGGAGGGATGGGCAGTAGAGAGAAATTATGTTTTATAAAGCTGTTAAACTTTGTTATTGAGTGCCGGAATGCTCCAGAGGTTGCTGAGAACATTACAAAACTTAAAAGAATGTTACCTTTAAAAAATAAAAATAAATGTATAGTCAAAAAGAAACAAAATCTTTCCATTCTTGTTATGGGTTGTTTTGGCGTCACAGGAGTTAAAATGATTTATGTGCAAGCGATTAATTTGTTATATGAACATCAACATGAGATTGAAATTGCGTATCAATAAACAATCACAATAAAAGTTAGTTTACCTGTCTAAATGTATGCAATTACATCTCATGCTGAGAGACAAATACAAACCTGAAGGCTCCCAAGTCTTGTATATTGTATCTTAGCCGCTATCATAGTCTTTAGTATAATAATGACATGACAGATCATTAGACCCTCAAATTCAGCGCTAAATTGAGCATGCATATATAGGTACATTAAATTCAGCGCATCACTCCTGAACAAAGGCATTTACAATGTCATTTATATTCAAACAGAGTCATGTGAACATAATACTCAATCGGGAATTGTTTTAGAAAGAATTGATGTATAATCATATACCACAAACCTAGATCCATTGTGATGTCTGTAGCATTTATAATTGTTAGAGCTTTAAAATTTACCTAGATTCTAAACTCAAGACTATCAATATTGAAAATGAATATTAAAAGATGGCCAACATGTTAGAGGCTGATCCGTCCTTTCTCAGTTTCAATGAAACTAGCACCAGTATAAAAGGCACACAAGTTGGCACCCGCAGTGTCTACAGACGCTAGTACCACACAACAATTGTACCCCTCCAACTTTCAAAATATTTCTCCAGGTAATTTTTTTACATTTAATAACAAGTGTGGAAACATTTAAATACATATTTTGCATCATAGTAAAGCTCAGTACAAATTGTAGTATTTGTATTTTTCTTTTTAGGCTAAATTCCAACATTTGAAAATGAGAGGTATATAACATTCAAGAAAACGTCTTGATCATTGCATCTAATAGAGAGTAACTAGCCTTCAGTGAAGTTAATGAGAAATCAATGTATGTATTATCTTAGCAAACTCCAATCTGATAAATAGATCAATTGTGTAATATGGGCAACAATTCTTTTTCAGGGAACCACATATTAAACACAGAGTTTGACAATGCTGATATTATTTTATTGTGGTCATAACAAATGTAAAGACATTTTTGTTAATGGAAGGCAAACAAGTGCCAATGCACTTTGTTAGTAATTGAATTAGGATAAGATGAGTTTCACTTTAACAAATTATGTTTATTTTAAATTTATAAATATGTTTAGTCACGCATTTTAGTATTTTGTATTTTTGAGTGTGAATTAATCTGTGCACAACCAGTGTTTCACTATTATCTGATTACTAGCCATACCCTCGGGTCTGTACCTGACATGCTTGTGGGGGTCTGCTATAGCCTTATGCATGTTAAATCGTGTCCTAACTTCTTATTTCTGAAAAAGCGCAAAATTGGTAATCTCCTGGAAACGCCTATACTGATAGCACAGGGCAGAACCTTGCTCCACCCCTATGCAGGGTAAATTGGTGGGGCTGGTCAAATTTGACTATCGCCAGTACTACCCAGACTGGTATGCCGATCTTGTGTCCTAACTTCCTATTTTTTAAAAGGTTGCAAAATCCTCAATCCTCCAAAATCGACTATACTGATAGCACAGGGCCAGACCCCGAACTGTGCAGGTCGAATGGATGGGATTTGTCAGATTTCAGTATCGCCAGTACACCCCAGACTGGTGTGCCAACCTCAGACCAACATGTCAGGCCACCAACTGTTGTGGTGCTGGAGCCAACAATTGCAATACAGCAATCTCCCAAAATCGCCTGTACTGATAGGACAGGGCCAGACCTCCCCTCCTTCTGTGTAGGGCAAATGGATGGGGTTGGTCAAATCTCACTATCGACAGTACACGCCAGACTGGTATGCCGACCTTGGGCCAAAACTTCAGCCAACCAACTGTTATAGGGCTGGGGCCAACCCTGAACATACAAACAAACTTTCACAAATATATTTCGAATGGATTGTGTCCTCCGATGTATTCCACATCCTTGACATGTAATGTCCACAGCTGTGTTACTTTGGACATTTTTTGGCAGAGGGCGTCCTGTGTCGATGGCGTTGGGTCGATGTCCCTCGAAGGCCTCCGTCGAGGGCGACGTCACCGGATGTTATAAATAGGATGCACGGCACCCGTAGCCTCAGTTCTGTTTTTTCCACAAACGTGTTTGCTTCGGAGACTCAGTACGCCTTGTGTATTCCTTGTGAATATGTCTTCTTCTTCGACCCCTCTGCGGTCTGGCTTTAAGATTTGCCTGGACTGCAAGTCTAAGATGTCGATTACAGACCTGCATTGCATTTGTTTGTGGTGTCTGAGTGAGAGTCATGACACCGACGACTGTTCCAAATGCCAGTCGCTGAATGCTAAGGCCTTGCGGGAGCATAAGGGGAAGTTACAGGTAGGAAGGGGTTCTAAACCTAGTAAGTTCCGTAAAGCTGTTAAGGGGATGTCCACCGACGATTCGAGGGGCGACTCTCCTCGTCGGAAGGAGTCCCGGGGATCTCGGTCCCGGAGTGGTTCCAGCCATTCGTCCTCCTCGTCTCAGCATTCTCGGAAGCGCCGTCACTGGTCGCCTTCCCCGTCCTCCTCCGAGGATGGTGCTGCGAAGAAACTGGATTGTCCCAGTAAGTCCGCAACTCCGGAGGAATGGTCAGCCTTCAGGGAGCAGATGCTGGTGATTTTCCAATCCCAGGGCACAGTTCCCTCTGCGCCTTCGGAAGAAGCCGGCAGGGAACGCTCTCGGTCCGTGGCTCGTGTGCCTTCAGGCTCGGGTCCTCGGCATGATTCTCATCGGGAACCTTCGAGGTCCCGTTCGTACAAGGTTCAGGTTGATCGCCAGAGACGTGCTGCTTCCAGATCTCGGTCTTCGTCCCCGGCGAAACCGCAGAAATCTGGTAAGGGCTCGAGGTCGGCGTTGACTCAGTCGGTGCCTTGTCCGTCAAATATGGATGTCAAAGCTTTGCCTTCACACCAGCCCTCGGCGCTGTTGGCGCCTTTGTCGACACTGAAGCCTTCGTTGCTCTCGATGCCTTTGCAGCCTTTTGGCTGGAATTTGCTGATGGAGGTCTCTGGTACTGTGGATCCTCCAAGGAAGGCTACTTCCAAGTCTGTGAGGCCTGTTAAGGATTCCAGACCCTCTTCTGTCCCGAGGCAGGAGTTTTTTCTCCCTCTGGATGATATCTATGAGGATGAGGAGAGGTCAGATTTGGAATTTGACTCTGTTGTGCCTGATGTGGCTCCTGTCTGGTCCAGGGGCAGTCAGTTGGAAGAGTTACACAAATCTCTTCCTGACGCCAGTGGGTTGGACACTTCTCCGGAGGTGGAGTTTGGCAGGCCTGAGCCTGGGGCTCATGCTGAGTCATCCTACAGGAGACTGATGGCTAGGGTCACTTAGTATCTTGGTTGGTCTAGTCCTCCGGAACCTTTTGTTCAGGATGATTTAACTGATATTTTGGATCAAGGTCCGTCCTCTGACCCAGTGTTACCTTTTCATTTGACGTTGCAGAAAAGGGTGGCAGCTGCCTGGCAGTCACCAGAATCTCTTCCACCGGTTAACAAATCATTAACTAAAAAATACCGCCCTTCCAGTAGCGACCCCAGCTAACTTTCCTCTCACCCCACTCCCACTCGAGAGTTTGGTGGTTCAGGCGGCTACGGCCACCTCGAGGCAGGCTGCGTACCCTACCATCCCTCCTGATGGGGCCGACAAACGCTTCGATGGTTGGGCACGCAAGGTGTTTTCTGCGGGGACTATGGCGCTGAAGTCGGCCAACTCCACTTGTGCCTTAGCAAGATTTTCACACACTCTGTGGAATAGTTTTTCTCTTGCTGCTGAGCATATTCCCGAAGGGGAAGGAAGGGATGGGTTCCTTGCTCTCGTACAAGATGGCAAGGATGCTATGTGATAATCCCTTCAGTCAGCATTGGACACCCGCAACAGTGTTAGCCGGTCCATGGCTGCGAGCACCGTTATACGCAGATTTGCGTGGTTGCAGAAGTCGGGTTTTGCTCAGAACGTGCAAGCCCCTCTTTTGAACATGCCCTTTGATGGCGTGCATTTGTTTGGTAGCAAGGCTGATGAGAGCCTTGAGAGGTTGCAGACTTCAAAAGCTGCTGCTAAATGTTTGAGCGCAGCTGTGCGTTAACCTGTGGAGGGGATTTTCCTTTTGTTACTACTCCTCTTTTGGTAGGACGAGAGGAGCCGCCAGTCAAAGGGGTCAACATAAAAGTACCTGTGGTAGTCTGGGAAATAGGGGTACCAAAGCCGCTCAGGCAGCTGCCTCTTTGCCTTCAGGCACTGCCGCAGCTACTACAAAACAATTATGAGGTCATGCTCCATTGTTCGCCGGTTGGGGGCAGACTGTCTCAGCATCTCGAAGAATGGCGAGCTATTACTTCGAATGCGTGGGTTCTGGATACAATAGTCCACGGCTACTGCCTTCCCTTCCTCAAGCGGCCTCACGACAATCCACCCGGGAATGTCGCTTTGAAGCTTCCGGATCCGCTCCTTGTGCAGGAGATCTTGACCCTGCTAGAGAAAGGCGCTATAGAACTGGTGCCTGTAGCGGAGAGGAACAAGGGATGGTATTGCCCATATTTTTTGATTCCAAAGAAAGACTGGGGTTTGAGACCCATCTTGGACTTTTATTTGGTTGAACAAACTTCTCAGGAAGGACAAGTTCAAGATGGTCACTCTTTCTCAAGTCCTCCAGGCCCTTCAATTTCAGGATTGGTTGGTGTATCTGGACCTACAGGATGCTTACTTTCATGTGCCGATTCATCCAAAGCACAGAAAAGTACCTGAGGTTTGCGGCTGGCAGCTCGCACTTTCAGTTTCGGGTCCTACCATTCGGATTGACCTCCGTCCTGAGGGTCTTCAAGCTAATGGTGGTGGTGGCTGCGTATCTCAGGCGAGGGGGGATACACGTCTACCTCTACCTGGACGACTGGCTGATCCATGTGCATTCTACCAAACACGCGATGGATCATCTCAGTCTCACCTGCTGCTCCCTCCACAAGCTGGGCTTCTCCCTCAATTTCAAGAAGTCGCATCTGACAACTTCCCAACAGCTCCAGTACATCGGGGCTGTGTTGGACACGTTCTTGGGGAATGTGATGAGCCCTCACCTTGCCTCCCAAGGTGAGGGCTCATCACATTGTGCAGATGGTGGACAAGTTTCAACATGCCCAGTGTCTCCCGACTTTTGAATTCTTAAGGTTGCTTGGCCTCATGGCATCCTATATTTTTCTGGTGCCAGAGGCCAGGCTGAGGATGAGATCCCTGCAATGGTTCCTCAAGATGCAGTGGTCACAATTCTCAGGCAAAATGTCAGATCCCGTTCAGATTCCACTGTCTGTCTCGCAGGATCTTCTGTGGTGAGCCAACAAGGGTAACCTGATGGAGGGGGAACAGTGGCCAGAGGTGATAGTAGTGACGGACGCTTCCCTCACAGGATGGGGAGCTCATGCCGACGATTTGACCGCCAGCGGTCGTTGGTCTCCGTCAGAGTCCAAACTCCACATCAATCTGTTGGAGCTGCGGGCATCAGGCTGGACCTGAAGGCTTTTCTGCCGTCTGTGCGGGCGAAAGGTGTCCTGATCATGACGAACAACACATTGGCCATGCATTACCTCAACAAAAAGGGGGGGGTAGGGTCACTCCTGTTGTGCAGAGAGGCAATGCAGCTCTGGTTCTGGGCAATCAAGCAGGGAATATCACTCTCGGCAGGACATCTGGCCGGAGAGGAGAATGCGGATGCGGACGCTCTAAGCGGACAGAGCAAGGTCGTTCACGAGTGGGAGTTGGCTCAGGAAGTCCTTCTGGAGATCTTCACCCTTTGGGGAACCCTACAAATGGATCTCTTTGCGACCAGTGCCAACCGGAAGTGTGAGAGATTCTGCTCAAGGGAATTTCCTCCGAGAGGAGCCTTAGGAGACGCCTTCATCATGGATTGGTCATTCCCACTTCTGTATACGTTTCCTCCGGTTCCCGTCATTCCTCAAGTGTTAAGGAGGTCGCAGAGGTTCGGATCCCACATGATCCTCATAGCTCCGGATTGGGCCAGTAGAGCATGGTACCCGGACCTTCTAGAAATGTCCATCTGCCCTCCATGCCATCTTCTCTACCGAGCGGATCTTCTCTTTCTCTCGCGTGCGCAAGGGGGTGCGGGGGGCAGAGAGGGGGGTTGGGGTTGTCCCTCCAGAGATCAAGACACTCCACATTTACGCTTGGTATCTGAAAGGTTGAGATATAAGGATTGGGACCTCCCGGATGACGTGATGGAGGTGTTGATTTCGGCCAGGTGGCCTGCAACCAAATCCCTGTACCGTCGCCGTTATCGTAGGTTTTGCGACTGGTGCAGAGGACACAATGTTGATCCTAATGTTGATCCTTTTCAGTGTTCCATTCCCATGGTTCTGTCTTTCTTGCTTTCTTTGGCCCACAGGGGCCTTCAAGTGGGTACCATTAAAGGTTACCTGGCAGCGCTGTCTATCTTCAAGCGCTTGTCTGAAGAATGTTCTTATTTTAAGATTCCATTGATTTCCCAATTTCTACAAGGGCTCACTAATGTGTTCCCGTCGTCCCCGTTTCAGGTGCCGGTTTGGGATCTGAATTTGGTTTTGAAATTCCTGATGGGTGCTCCATTTGAGCCTTTGCACTCTTGTCCTTTGAGAATGTTGTCTTTCAAGACAGTTTTCTTGGTTGCAGTTACATCCGCTCGCAGAGTGAGTGAATTGCAGGCACTTTCATCTAAGTCACCCTTTATTGTGTTCCACAAGGATAGGGTTGCACTGAGCGTACGTCCATCCTTTCTACCTAAGGTAGTGTCTGAGTTGTATCTGAGCCAGAAAGTGGTACTTCCTGCTTTCGATCCTCCTCCTCATCCTGGTAAGGAAGAGGAGCGACTCCAGAGGTTGGACCCCAGGAGAGCTCTGAGCGTTTATATTTCTAGGATGTCCAGGATCAGAGTGGACAATCAACTCTTTGAGGGGTATGCTAGACACCGATTGGGCCAGGCTGTTACCAAACAGACCTTGTCCAGGTGGATTATCCTCACCATTACTGAATGTTACAGATTGGCGGGCAAGGATCTTCCTGACGGGTTGCAAGCTCATTCCACTAGGGGCGTGGCTACTTCCACAGCCCTGGAGCAGGGAGTTCCTATTAGGAATATTTGTGATGCAGCAACATGGGCTTCTATCCACACCTTTGTCAAACATTACTCCCTGGATACGCTCCATGGTCAAGATATGGCCTTTGGTAAAGCGGTTCTTTATTCGGCCATCTGATTGGGTACTATACATTCTTTTCCCTCCTCCATTTTCTGGTACGGCTTTGGCAGTGTGTCAAAGATGTGGAATATGTTGGAGGACACAATCCATTCAAAGAACAAGTTACTTACCAACTGGTAACATTCTTTCGACTGGATGTTCCTCCAACGTATTCCCAATCGCCCCTTAGCCTGCCCCTCTGGAGAATTTCCTAAGCTGTTTCAGCTTACGTTCCCTCAAGGCTATGTGCAATCAAGCAGGCATTGTGTGTATGAGCATGTCACACGTTATGGAGGAAAAAACATAAACTGAGGCTACGGCGCCATGCGTCCTATTTATAACGTCCGGTGATGTCGCTCTCGATGGAGGCCTTTGAGGGACATCGACCCGACGCCATTGACGCAGGACGCCCTCTGCCAAAATGTTCCAAAGTAACACAGATGTGGACATTACATGCCAAAGATGTGGAATACGTTGGAGGAACATCCAGTCGAAAGAACGTTACCAGTTGGTAATTAAGTTGTTCTTCTCCAGCATGGGATATGGCATGACTTCACATGCTCATGAATATTCCCTGTCGTCAGGCTGGCAATCCTCAGTAGAAGAAAAAACGGTTTCACTTTCACTTACAAACTGTCTTTCTCCTTTAAGCCAATCACTGTCTTCTGGGTCATACTGCCCCCATCCAATGACAGTCCTCTCCCCAAGCCCCCCCCCCCCCCCCTGGCAGCCATCTTCAGATTTTTACAGCACGTTTCAGTGTTGGGAGTCCTCGAGCTTGCTCTGCGAGCTACTTCTATGTGTTTTTCGTCTTTTCAACGGAAAAGGGTATTATTTTTTCTTCCGAAAGAGCCCGTGTGCTCTCTCCTCCATGTGCTGACAGCAGGGATCCGTTGTCAGTGAATTTCAGCGCACCTCAAGGGCGAAGGTCATCGAAGATTCCAGAAGGCCATCAGGCCTACTTCGCGCCCTCCGACCATGACGGAGGAGAAGGAGGGAAGGTCCCTCTTCAATCCCTGCACCAATTGCGGGCTATGGAATGTGTTTGTACAAGACAAGCACCTGCAATGCCTCTACTGCCTGCATCTAGACCATATGGAGGTGGAGTGCGAGATTTGCCTTGGGTTCTCCATGAAGACAACGAGGGACAGGCACAGTAGACTGGCAGCTTGCCTTAATGCTAGGGCCTTTGCCCCGTGCTCCGAGCAGGGTTATGCCTCACCCAGGACCGGCCGGTCCGAGGAACGTTCTTCTAAATCCTTTGAGCGTGCCTCATCCATGGGTGCCCAAGACAAGGCCAAGAACCACAAGTCCGGGTCCATCGGTTTTGACGCAGAAGCGGGTCCCAAGGTGGACAGGGTGCGATTGATATCACCCCTGCCTCCATTGCCAGCTCCTCCTCGAAAAAGAAATCATCTAACCTGAATAAACTGCCGGAGGAGTCCAGGCATGCCCAATCCGCACAGGCTAAGACTTCATTGATGATAGAATTAAGGGCGGCTGTTATCACGACGGCTGAGGGAGCTGACCCTGTGAAGGTAGCCCCCGCAACACAGAAGGTATCCATGTCCCCAAGGCACGACACCGCCGCAGTGACTTTGGCAAAATCGGCTCGCATGCCAGAAGGGTGGAAACCGGCTCAGGCCTCGTTCAAGCCCCGCAGAGGGGAAAGGGTGAGGGGCGAAGCGGCCCCGAAACAGCCCTCCCAGGCCTTGGCCCAAGCCATGGAGGTCTCGTCAACAGACGATGACAGCCATGTTCCACAAGGACGTGGAAGATGAGGACGATGGTGATGACGGCGCAGGGCCTACTTTTCCGATCCCGCCAGCTCAGCTGAGAGATTTGTTTCTGGACATTCTGTCGACCCTTCACACCTTGGTGTGAGAGATCTAGAGGAGGATGCCCCTGGGCCTGGTCATCCCCCAGGCACCCGTCCGGCCTGCTGAAGAAGAGGAAGCATCATCCGATGTCCCCATTTCAGCCTCGACATCGGCGTTGGGCCCCTTCTCCCAAAGCAGCCCCAGACACGTGTACGGGCCGGATTTGGCCACGACTACGGATGCCGACGAAGATATCGTTGCAGCGGACCGCGAGTCTAGCATTTGGATGCGCCACCTATGGTGCCCCACTGGACGAGATGAGGTTGTTCCACTACATAATCTCCAGAGCCTCCGAGCTGTTCCAGCTTGTGCCCGAGGAAACGAGGAAGGAGGGTTTCTTGTACCAGAGGCACGAGGCCAAGAGAAAGGCAATCATGGCTGTGCCCCTTCTGGACGATTTATTTTAAACTGTTTTTATTGGCATTTATGATGTACATTATTCTTGCAGTCATGTAACAATCTTTATCCGTTTGTACATAAGTTGGCTTAACAATAACATGAATAAACAACAAAGAGAAAAAAAAAAGAAGAAACAATTACTTTTCTTCACTAACTGGGCACTCATGACATGGGTACCGGCCCCACCCGTTAGCGATTTGGCTCCGGGTTTCTTGATATGTTAATCAGCACTGCTAGGTGCGGTTCCTCAGCCGTCGGGGTGCAAGTTTGTTTGTTAGCCAGTGTTCCACAGTGTTCTAGGAGGGGTTCATGGGGGCTTGTCGTCCGATGGGTGAAACATGTCCCTGATCAGAGCTTTCCAGTCCTCATATGTCGGGCTAGGCTCTCCCCCCGCTTTGGCCATCCCCTACCCCCAAATCCTGGTCTCCGCCTCTATCCAGTGCTCCATCTCCTTGTGCCATTTATCGAACTGTGGGTCCCTCGTGGATTTCTATGCCATAGCTATGGCTCTTTTGGCTAGCACGCATGCCATGTCCATGAGTTTCACTATATGTCTCACCTTGCTTATCCTTGGGTAGGTGCCCGGGAGGCATTCCTTCAGGGACCAGTCGTATCTCGCTATCCCCGCTCTTCTGCAGGTTTGTTCTATTTTGGACCAGAAAGACTGTATTTTCGGGCACCCCAGAACATGTGCATCATATCGGCTCCTTCTGTAATGCACCAGGGGCATAGGGGGTGTGTGTTTTTGTTAAATTTAGCTATCCTGCCCGGTGTCAGATATGTTCTGTGCAGGACCTGGAGTTGGGTTACTCTGAATCGGGCATTTCTGGACACCTCTCAGAGGTATGCAAGGATTCTTTCCCATTCCTTTTCGGTTATATTGTCCTCTAAGTCTGCCTCCCACCTCTGCTTCAG
Source organism: Ambystoma mexicanum (assembly GCF_040938575.1). NCBI lineage: Eukaryota > Metazoa > Chordata > Amphibia > Caudata > Ambystomatidae > Ambystoma > Ambystoma mexicanum. The sequence continues at coordinate 550,202,987 of NC_090932.1, forward strand.
TGTGGCACTTTTTGGGTTGAGCCTGTCCGCCAAGTGCGTATAGAGCCTGGATATTGATTTACACCCGTCCCCCAAGTTATACAGTAGTGTCAGCAGCGGGTCCGGCTCTGGCTCGTCCGGCCACTCTTTCCATTTTACTTTGGCCTATTTCCTGACCCTACCATACCAAAGGAATTGTCCTTTAGGGAGGCCTTCTTTTTCAATTATTAAATCAAATTCTCTAAAAGTCCCCTCTTCATACATGTCTCCCCAGGTGTAGATGCCGTACTCTTCCCATTTTCCCATTTGAGCCAGGTTTGCCCTGTTGTTGCACACCATGGTCGCAATTGGGACATCTGGGGAACATGGGTGTATCCCTCCAGTCATTTTCAGGGTCCTATTCAAAATGTTCCTTTCCAGGGACACTATCATCAGGGTTTCCCCTATGCATTCCGGCGGTGCCCACAGGATTTCTTTCAGGTTTGCCGGGGCTACCGACTGTCTGAGTAGTCTAATTTCCGGGGTAGTCTCGTCTGCCAGCCCCTTAATTACTTGGCTCATTTGGGCTGCCAGATAATCTCTCCATGTCTGGTAGCTGTATGCCACCAGCTTTATACGGTAGTGTAAGTGTGTTGAGGGCTATTTTGTGTCTAGTGTTGCCCCATAACAGACCTCTCAGTAGTTTTTCGAGAAGTCGGAAAAAAGGATGTCGGGATTTAGGTAGTGTATGGTTTGGAAGAAATTTAGCAACCTCGGCAGCACAATCATTTTGATTATTGCAGCCCTCCCCATTACAGATAGTGGCAACTTGGACCAGAACTTTGTTAATTCCCTCAGCCCCTCCACCGCGACTAGGATGTTACCTCCATGCATCTGCTCAGGTGTGTGCCAGATTTTAACTCCAAGGTTCCTGAACGTGTTCGTATTCCATTGAATTCCCACTTCTGGGAGTTCTGCCTTCGTACACCCGAGTAGTCTTGCTAGTGGGAACACACTCGACTTTTCTTTGCTAAAGGCAATCCCCGAAACTCGAGCAAAGTTTTCTAGGACCTCTAATATTGTTGGTATGTTGGTATGTGGGGGTCTCTCAGATATAATACATCATCCGCGTACAGCGAGATTATGTGGTATTCTCCTCCCACCCTGATGCCTGCGTCGAAGAACTGTCTCCTCATGTATATTGCCAGTGGTTCACGGCCTAGAATGTAAAGCATTTGGGATAGTGGGCAACCCTGCCTGGTACCTCTCTGTATTTCCCATAGTCCAGACACCTGTATTGCTCTCCTCTGAAAAGTGCACAGAACTACCATAAATCACCAATGCAATTATAGAGCAAATACTTCAACCCAATAACAGACACACAATAACTCACAGCCACGCACGCTTTAGAAGATAATCAGCTCTTTATCAGTGTTATCCACATTTGGATGTCATCAAAACTTCAATATCAGCGTTGTCCACCCCTTCCCTTAACACCACCCCCGCCTTCAGAAGTCTCATCACCCTTCTGCATGTTACTGGGGGCTTATTTGCACTCAACCATACGGGGTGTAACTGCCTAGTCACAAACTGATTTGTGCAAGGCGATCATAGTTGGTCAATGGTACCTCAGACTGATCTGTGATTTTACAATAGCCATATAATAAGTACCCAGGTCGCACTTCTCAATGGATCAATGCTTTTCTTCGTCACCAAAGCGATCACGAATGCCAGGCGCCAACTTGCTGCCAGTGTTTCATGATCTTGATTTAGGTTGCCCTGCTGGCATCACTCCATTTTTCAAAGGTAAAGTCTTTCAGTCCAATACCGCCTGCAGTTGCACAAGCAGCTTTGTTTATCTTTTCTCCAGTTCTCCATACAGGCAGTGTCTTTAAAGCCTCTGGTTTTCCACTTATTAGTTTCCCAAAGGGTGTCTGCTGATTTCTTGGGCCACCCCTTTGCGAGCGATAGTCTGAGTCAGTTCCTTTAATTGCTTCAACAAATCATTCATTCTTGCACTAAACCGTGCTCCAGCAACTCATAAAAAGCTCCCATATCTGCCAGCTTCTGTAAACACCATTTTACTGAACAGAAGCGCGGCAGTCTGCTTTCCTCCAACAGTTTCTTTTTTTTTTTTCGCACACCCCGCCCAAGACAGTGCAAGTTATCTTCAAGGCACAAGCTCTGCAAAGCAAGACTCTTATTTTCAAAAGAGGCACTTTTTCTTGTCATCAGATTCAACTCCATGTAATTCTGCAAATCTGCAAAGTGTCTTTTAGCCTGTTTAAAAACAGGCCACTGATCTGATCAATGTCCCATTTAAAGGCATACATTTTTCTTTTTCCTCGTAACCTTGTAGTTTGGCTTCACAAACTCACTCCAATGCACTGTGCGATCTTTAAAAAGAACCCTCAACCCACTGAATCTTTGTGCTGTCTTATCACACACAGATTTTCCATTCTGTTGTACCATTGCCAGAATGTAACCACTTATTTCAGTGCATTCAAAACATGTCGTGTAGTGCAGCTCCCTGCACGTTTTCTGCAAGAGCAACCCACACTCTATATTGCTTGTGGGCTGTTAATGTATCAACAACATTATCACTATATATCACAATCAAAATACACTAGGGGCAATTTAGAAAATATAAATTGTCTTTTCCCCCCAAACCATTGCAAACTGGTTCTGCAATTTCAAATCAAAATGCACAAAAATCGAAAATTCAAATGCCATTTACTCACTTTTTTTTTTTTATCAAGTGAGTCTCACCCCTTGCAAACATGGCACAGCTAAAATGCAATGCAGGCAATTTTAGTGTGTTCCTTTAAACAGAATGCACCACCAGCACATGGAATTTACAGTTGCCAAAAACAAACCCTTTAGGCTTTCAACACTGATGTTACTCTTTCGCCTAAACACGGCTCATTCCCACGTTATCTTCAGGAATGTGAACACTTCAAAAGCATACATTATAAGAAAGGCGCACCTTCGCCTCCTTATATTACAGCCCCCCCCCCACTCGCTAGCACATTGGGGCTGAGTCACAATGTTTAAACACTAGTCACAATTTGCCTGTCAAATACTTGCAATTTTTTTTCTTTTCTCTGCCCTCATGCCAAAATAGAGCAAGCTTTCACTTTGCAATCCAAATTACAACTTTGTCAAGGGAAACCGCATGAAAAAATTCTTTCCTAATTGAACATAAATCTTTCTTCACCATTCATGGGAGCACTGTGAACATAGCCATTTTTCCGCTTTGCTCACTGCTTTTCGGCTCCCTGGTTTCATTCCCAAGCAGTAAGTCAGCCACGACTGATTTACTGAAGGGGAAAGATCTCAACCACACATGCTATCGGCCGCGGCAGGCCGACACAAAAGTGCTGTCTATTGGCTGTCTCAGAGCTGCAGTGAGACGACCAAGTAAAGGCGACAGCCTGCGCTTTATTCTGCACTGCATTCTCTCACACAATTGTCATTTCACAGCAAGGGAAAAGGAAAAAAAAAACAGCTTAACACAGTTCAACACTCACTGCCCAATTATTCTCGCTTGCAAGATAACCGAAGCCTGTCTGCGTTCAAACAGAATATTTGGAACACTTCATCACAAATAACCCTGCTCACAGTGCCATAATGTATTGCTCTCCTCTGAAAAGTGCACGGAACCACCATAAATCACCAATGCAATTATAGAGCAAATACTTCAACCCAAAAACAGACACACAATAACTCACAGCCACACACGCTTTAGAAGATAATCAGCTCTTTACAGCTATTTATTCAAAGATTACAAGTACATAGAAATAACTCCTAAAACTAACATGGACATAGATCACAGAAAAAGTAAAGAAGTCAAAGAAAGAATACATCACCGTGAGCGTATTATCATTCTTCATCTCGCCCATTTACAGCTGGAAGACCCCGAGGACAGCCAGGACGAGAGTGCCACAGCTCACAGGAAGGCCAGACGGAGCGTCCTTCTCTGGCTGAAGTCTCACCTGACCCCTCCAGGTTTCCGCCTATATAGGCACTCCAAAAAAAGGAGTTAATTCTCGAACCTTCTGGAATTGCACCTGCGCAGTTGAGGAACAGCCGTCTGTTGCCAGCTGGGTCAATCGAGAGCTCCCCCCCAAGGAATGCAGGGCCTCCCTGATCTAAAACTCAGAAAAAACATGCTCCACGGAGAACAGTAGCAAGTCATAACAACGTTAGCTTTTCCCAGCAGAAATGGCCTTGACTGCATACCAAGTTTGAAAAAGCATGTTTGTCTCAGCACTGTGAATCTAACACTTCAGCAAAATGTGTGCAGCCTTTCACTGGGGAGTGAAGTAAACATCCAACATGGCTGCGCGCGCTCCCAGAATGCATTGCGCCTGCACCATTTTGAACTAAGCATAAATTAAGCAGAACAACACCACCCTCCCAGTTTTAACTGTGGCCACCGGTGACTCTTATAGGATTTTTATCCATCGGATGAAGCATTCCCCCAACCCAAATTGCCTTAGAAACTCCAGCAACCACTCCCAGTATATGTAGTCGAATGCCTTTATGGCGTCTAAGCAGACCACTGTATATGATTCGTGGGAGTCCTTTGTTTGTGTGATTATGTGCTGTAATCTACGCAGGTTTGCCAATGTATTGCGGCCTGGTATGAACCCGTTCTGGTCTTCATGTACCAGCGTTCCAATTACCCCAGCCAATCTATTGGCCAATATTGTCATCAGGATTTTAATGTCGTAATTGAGCATGGCCAGTGGTCTGTATGAGCCACAGTCATCTCTTGGTTTCCCAGGTTTGGGTATTGGCACTACCAGTGTTTCTCTCATACTTCTAGGCAGTATCCCTTTCTCGTATGATTCTTTGAACACTTCTAGGAGGGCAGGGGCCAGTTCCGCATCGTATGTTTTATAAAATTTGGGGGGTAGACCGTCGCTGCCAGGGGTTTTGCTCGTGGACAGTGACTTGATTGCTTCAATTATGTCTTCGGCAGTCAAGTCTCCGTTTAGGGGGGCTCGCTGGGATGTATTCAGTGCCGGCAGGCCTATCTCATCCAGCGTATTTAGGATGTCTGCTTGCGGCACAGGCTCTGTATGGCCATACAGGTGGGAGTAAAACTGCTTAAATGCATCATTTATGTCTGATTGGGATGCGTGCACCTTGTCAACAGAGTCCTTAATTTCGGTAATTGGGTGCTTCGGGTTTTCCCTCCTGCACAACCACAACAAGAGCCTGCCTGGTTTGTCACCCTCCGCAGGTGCCCTGGTGGTTTTGGTCACATAGTCAAATTTTGCTAATCTGGCCCACATGTCTTGGCAGCCTTTTCTAATTGTGGACAACTCTTTCTCTGCCTCTCTTGTTCTCAAGGCTGTGGCTTCTAGCTGTGTGATCCGCCTTTCCACGTCCTCTCGTTTCGCTCCCCAATGCTCTTCTAATCCCACCCGCATTGGCGATAATTTCCCCCTGACCACTACTTTCAGTGCCTCCCAGATCGTATCCCATCCCTTAACACTCCCCACGTTGATGTCTAGGTATTCGCTTATTTTGTCTCTGAGATCTTCTTTGAATGCGCAGTCAGTTAGAGCCTCTGTTGGCATTCGCCACATTGGGATTGGTGGCCTAGGACCTTGTTTTTTCCATTCCATAAGAAGCCGGGAGTGGTCAGATATTAATTGTTCCAAATAGGACGCTGACTCTACCTGGGGTAGGTGCTGTTTATCTATTAGAAGGTAGTCAATTCTAGTGTAGAGTGCATGGGGGGATGAGAAGTAAGAGTATTCCCTATCTGTCGGGTGCAGCTCCCTCCATACCGCCACCAGATCCAGGTTCTCTAATATCTTGTTTAGTGAGGAGGGAGTAGGATTGGATGTCAGTGTTGGGGGGTTCGATCTGTCCAGTGTGTGGTCACGTATACAATTGAAGTTGCCCCCCCATATGAAGAAGCCGTCTCGGTATGATGCTAGATTGGCTCCCAGTTTTGTCAGATATGCTGAAGTTCCATGATTGGGGAGATATGAGTTGAAAATGCAAACATCTAATTGTTCAATGCTGCCCGCAGTATCAAATACCTCCCCTATGTGTCTTCCTCCTTGGACAGTAGCTTAAATGGAATGGCCCCATCAATCCATGTGTAAACCCCTCAGGCATATTTAGAATACGAGGCTCCAAGCCCTTCCCTCTACCTTGATAGAGCTTTCAGCATTGAGGTGAGTTTCTTGCAGGAGTGCAATGGAGATGTGCTTTCTCTTTAGGTAGGATTGATTCTATTTCTGCGCATGTAAGAGCCCATCTCCCGAACATTCCATGTCAGTACCTTAATGTCAGCCGCAGTGTCCTCATTGTCTCTTCCGGTGCTCTCTGTGCTCTTATACCCTTTACACTGAAGACTAAAAAACAATTCAACCAAGAACGTATTAAACTCAGCCAACTGCACCCAGCAGTTGCTCCATATAAGCAATGCTCAGGTGTCCCTGCCAGGATTTGGTCTATCCAGGACATCTCAGGCAGGTTATGGTGCTGTAGCAATAGGCTGGCATCAGACTTTTCGTGGGGTCGAGCCATCCTGCTCGTGTGGGACGTTGTGGTGGGTCTTTTCCGTCTTCTAGCAAAGGTTAAAGTGGCTTGGTCCTTCTCTATTTTAGGTCCCTAACTGTTCTTAACAATCATTTTTCATCTTACGTTGTGTGGTTCATTTAGCTGGTTCTTCATCTCCTGCCATGTTTTTTAAACGTGTTTATTTTAACAGACAGGTTATAACAGAGCATAGCTTAATCATTTGTGACATGAAGCATAAAAAAAAAGAAAACAATACATTTGTCGCCTTTCCCTCCCCTCCCCCGCGTCTTAAGTTCCTTCTTCCCGTCCCCACTGGGGATCCCCATCTTGTACAGTTCTTCTAGCTAATTGGGGCTTGTATGTCAGGGCTGGAAAGTTCTAGTCAAAGTCTAAGACCGAGCCCCAAACGTTGTGAAAGCGATGTAGGAGGCCCACCCCGGCAGCTGTCACCCTCTCAGAGATCAAGATGTCCCAGAGTTTCACCCACCAGAACGGCATAAGGGGGCCTTCCGCCGTTTTCCAGGTGCGGGCTATCACATTTATTCCTGCTAGTAAGCATTGAGATAATAGTTTGGCTTTGCGTCCAGACCTTGGGTAGATTCCAGGAATTGGAGCTCCAAGAAGAAAGGGTTCGGGGTTTAGGGGTTGCCGCACAGGAGTGATGTCTGCAATCGTCTCTAGGCATTGTTTCCAAAAGGTTTGAGCCTTAGGGCAGGACCACCACATGTGAAGGAAGGACCCTATTTGGCCGCATTGTCTCCAGCATTTTGAGTCAAGTGTGGGATTCGTATGGTGAAGTCTTAGGGGAGGGTAGTACCAACGGAGGAGGATCTTGTAGGCGCATTCCCTATTCGTGATGCAAGATGAGGAGGTGTGGGCCCGGGACCAATTATCAACCCATAGTTGGTCCACAATAGGGTGGCCCAGGTCTGCTTCCCATTGGGCCATATACCGGGTCTTGGAGATTAAGAAATCATTTTTGAGGCGTTTGTATAGCGTAGAGATTCTCCCTCGGACCGGGAGCTCAGTAAGGGTCAGTTCAATAGCTGTGGGGAGGCGGGTAGCTGCCTGGCGGGTCTGTGGGTGAGTGCACCAGTGGCGAAGCTGGATATATGTGAATCTATCCTGCTCCCGAATCGTGAAGAGTTCTTTACATCGCTCAAAGGTACAAGGTTGGCCCCCCTTCAAAGAGTTGTCCCAGGGTCTCTAGGCCTCCCGCAATCCAGGGCCTAAAGTTCCGGGTGGACAGTCCCAGTGAAAATGTAGGGTTCATGAACACTGGGGAGAAGGGGCTGAGTACCACCGGGATCCTCTTTCGTTTCAGTGCTTTATCCCAGACAGAGATGGTATTTTTGATGGTCGCCAGAAGTTCTCGCCACAGTCGCCGTTCCGGCGGAGGGATGTGCGGGAGAAAGCGTAGCGGGAGAGGTAGCTGTGCCTGTTCAAGGTCCACCCACCTGGGGCGGTTAGTAAGTATCTGCCATGATTGAATGCAGGCCAGCTGAGCCTCCATCTGGTATTTCTGTAGATCTGGGACTCCAAGGCCACCGAGCTTTGCGTTGCCTAGCATCGTGGCCTTAGGGATTCTAGCTTTTTTCCCCCTCCAAATGAACTGCAGAATTTTCTTCTGTAAGTTTTGGAGGTCTGGCGCCGAAAATTGGTACCGGAAGTGAGGAACAAGCATATAGAAATCTCGGTAGCAAGTTCATTTTACAGGCCGTGATACGGCCCATCAGCGAGATCTCTTGTGCCGGCCAACACTTTAAGTCTGCCTCCAGATCCGTGAATAGTGGAGGAAAGTTTGCCCGATAGACCTCACTTGGATTCAATGGGATCTGGACTCCCAAGTAGCCGATTCCCCTGGTCATCTATTGTATTGGGCGTAGCGCAGTCAGGGCTTCTCGGTCCTCCAGGGATAGACACACCCCCATGGCAGCCTATTTCCGGAAGTTGATGGCAAAGCCCGTGACCTTTTCTTAGCTCACTATCTCCGCCAGGGCCGGAGGGAGGTACGGTGCTCTGTGATGGTCAGAAGGACATCATCGGCATAGAGGGCCAGTTTATGGTGCGCTGTGCCCTATTGAAAGCCTTTGATTGCAGGGTTCAGTCTGATCCTTTGGGCGAACGGTTCCATAAGAGGAGCGGTGACAGTGGACATCCTTGCCTAGTTCCGCATGTTATGCTGATAGGGGAGGAAAGGGTGCCATTAACTCTGAGGAGGGTTTTGGGTGCTTTATAGTTAGCCAGCGTCATGGTGCAGAATTCTGGGCCAAATCCAAAGGCCTCGAGGGTGAGCCTCATAAAGGACCAGTCCACATTGTTGAATGCCTTGATTGCGTCCAGGGCCAGAAGCACCAACTCCCGGGAGTCTCGGGAGGCAAGTTCCACCAGGTCCAAGGCCCTACGGATGTTGTCGGCCGTGGAACGGTGTTTGAGGAAGCCACTCTGATCAGCGCTGATTATCTCCGGCAAAAACTGGGACAGTCATGTTGCTAGAATTTTAGAGTATATATTAGCATCTATATTGAGCAGGGCGATAGGTCTATATGATGCAGGGTTCTTCGGATCGCCTCCAGGTTTAGGCAGCAAGACCGTAATTGATTCTTGCATGGACGGGGTTATCATGCCTGTGGACCTGAATGAGTTAAACAGCTGTACCAGAGGCGCCAATAATTGGGGTTTGAAAATCTTATAGGACCTGGTTGTATATCCATCCGGGCCGGGGGCCCGGGATGTAAGGGCTTTTATCGCCTCGTCCACTTCCTCGTCGGTAATTGGCGCCTCCAGAGAGTCACGGGCTACTTTTTTAAGTCGGGGAAGCGCTGCTTTCCTTAGGTATCCCCTCTGTTCCTTTGTCCCGTACCGGCGCGGTCATCACCTGGGTTAGGTAGGCCGTCGCGAGCCATAGTTTATCTTGGTCAGCGTATTGAGTTTTGCCATGCTGATCCCGCAGGCCCACAATCGCATTATTCATTTTCGCCTTGGCAAGTTTGGCCACCAGTAGTTTGTTTGCTTTGTTATTCTTAGCATAGTAAAACTGTTTAGCTTTTACCATTTGGTGGGCAGTATGTTCGGCGTAGTGGGCGTCGATCTTCTTTTGCGCTATCCGGATAGCTCGCTGTGTTTTAGGGGTCCAGCCCTTCTCCTTATGGATCCTTTCTGCTGTCTCGAGTTCTTCCTCAAGGCTCTGACGAGTTTGTCGTTTATGCCTGTGATAGGCCGCTCCTTGGGCGATCAGTTCCTCTGCACCACTGCCTTCATTGCATCCCAATTGTTGTCGGGGGAGGTGTCTTCGCTAGGATTTTCCCTAAAGAAATTGTTGATCGTGGTTGCGATCGCATCTCTGAGTGGCATCTTGTTAAGGATCGGGTCATATAGCGTCCATCTGCGTTGTTGGGGATTGGGAGGTCCCTGCACTTGGATTACCAGAGTCACCGGGGCATGGTCGGACAGGATTCTAGAGCCAATTGTCACATCATTGGTAAATGTAAAGAATTGCGGAGATACTAGGAGAAGATCGATCCTGGAGAACATTCTGTGGACATAAGAATAGAAAGAGAAGTCTTTTTCGGATGGGTGAAGTACCCTCCATGAGTCCACTAACCCAAGAGTTCTGAATAATTGCAGGAGAGCCAGGGCTGTAGCGAGGACCACGGCAGAGGGTGGGTGCGACTTGTCTTTCACAGGATCCGGGACCCCATTAAAGTCCGCGCCAATTACTATCTGGCCCTCCAGGAAGGGGAGAGAGAGTTGTACTTAGCGATTCATCGAAGAGCGCTTGGCCTGAGTTTGGCGCGTATACTGAGACTATGGAGTATAATTGTCCCAGCAGCAGACATTTCACTGCTATGAACCGCCCCTCCGGACAGCTAACGGAGTCCAAAATTTGTGGGTTCGGCCCTTTCCTGAAATAAAATTGCTGTGCCGCCCCTCTTGGAGTTCCCAGATGCAAAGAGTTGCTTCGGAAAGTTTCGGGAGCGTAGGCAGCCGAGGTCCGCCGGCAGTAGGTGGGTCTCCTGTAGCATAGCCACTGCGGCACTGTCATCTGAAGTTTCTGTAGGATCGACTTGCGTTTAGCTGGCGAGTTCAGTCCCTTAACATTCAGGGTGACAAACCTCAGAGTCTGATGTTCCAGGGCCAGGTCTGGAGACGTCAACAAGTCCTGAGAGAGGGGGGGAGATGCAGACGTCATGTCGTGGGATGCATGACCATTTATTAACCTGCTTTTGGGGTTTTTGCTCGGCCCGCCAACGGGGCGTCCGGGATTTAACTGCGGGTGGGGGACCTTTGGCGAGTCTAGAACCCCCCCCCCGGCTAACGGGGCCATAGGACAGTGTGTAGCCAGCATGGCCAAAATTACAAACAATTTTGGTGGATCGCTCCAAGGACTCATAGGTGGATTGTGCCTTGGAGCTGGGCATGGGCCGTGGGGTAAGGCCCGCTGCATTAGTGATGGAGCTCATCTGTGTTCCTGTAGGTGACGGTCGGCTCCAGGGAGCCAGGCTGGCGAGCCGGGTCGGGAGTGTTGGTGACTCCATCATGGAACCGCGCCTGGCTATTTCCTCTTCCGGAAACTCGGAACCCTCGACCACAGGTTTTGTTTGGGTTTAGGGGAGGCCATAGGGTCTGAGTCAGCCGCCGCCTCTGTGGTTGGTGGCGGCGAGGACCCGGAGGCGTCTGGGTGTATGATGTTTTCAGCATCGTCCAGGTGGCTAATTTTCCTTAGGGTGCCCTTGTAGGAAAATTGCAAGGCTGTGGGGAAGAGCCATCTGTAGCAGATTTTTTGACCTTGAAGGAAAGTGGTTAGCCGGCAGAGGGCTCGCCTCTCCTGGAGAGTAAGAGGAGATAGGTCTTGATAAATCTGGAGGGAGGCCCCTTGGAATATGATTTCATCTTTGGAGCGGCTTATTGCCGAGATGGCTTCGTTCGTGGTGAAGAAGTGCACCCTGGTAATAACATCAGGAGGGACGTCTGACTCCACTCCGCGGCAGGGGCTCAGCCTGTGGGTGCGGTTTAGGAGAAGCTGTGAATCCTCCAGGTCAGGGAGGAGAGTTTGAAAAAAGAGGCCCACATATTCAGCCAACCCCTTGTCTGGGATTGAGGCAGGGACCCCCCGAATTCGGAGGTTGTTGCGTCAAGCTCTATTCTCCAAGTCCCCCTGCTTGTATTCTAGGATTTCGTACTTGTCTTGCAAAAGTCTAATTGAGTGCTGGACCTCGGTTAGGGCGGAGGTATGGTCTTGGGTGCGATCTTCAACCTCTCCCAGTCTCTGTTCCACCTCCGAGACCCTTTTGTCCGTACTCTCTAACTTGGTAGTAAGTTCCGTCATACAAGACCGGAATTCTGATTTGATGTCAGCCATAAATTCACGGATATCCTCTTTGGTCACCAGAGGTCCCTTGTTGTCTAAGGATTCCTGTGAAGCGGAAGAGAAGGGGTCCTGTTTCTTCGCTTTGTCGGATGACATTAACATAGTTGCTATGTCCGAGGTCTTGGTGGATTTCGGTTGCTTAGACATGGCGTTGCTTGTCGATAGCGGGCCAGTGACCGCAGGGAGCCCCGTATCAGCAATGACGGACCGCTGCGGGAACCGCCCGGGGACCCTCAGAGCCCTGCGAGAGGCGAGGATGTGCTACCCGTGAGGGTTGTAAGCCCAGTCCGTGGGGAGCAGGGCCGTGGGCCGTGGCGCCCCAGGAAAAGTTCAGGGAGAGGAGAGGAGGAGAGGGGTCAAGGGACTCGCATGCGGGCCAGGCTTACCTCCAACTCGAGTCCGGGACCCTTTAGGAAGGCGCAAAGTTTCCAGACGGGCGCTGATTGCTTACTCAGAGAGGCAGCGAGGCAGGATATGTACTCCAGGTGCTCCACCAACTGTTGCATGAGGCGGTAGGTCTCCTGCCCCCACCACAAACACGAGCCTCTGGCACCTCTCCGGCACCCCCCTGCCGGGAGTTATGTCACTGTAGTGGGCTATTTGTGAGTGTCCATAGATTGATGAGTTGGCCCCACCGGGAAGTTCGGGGAGCCACCTGCGCGGGCCACGGAGGTCTCCATCTGTTGGAAGGGGGGTTACCCCTCAATCCGGGGGTGTGCGGCCGCTGCGGGGTGGTGTGGGCCGGGGCACCCCAGGAGGAAGAAGGGAGAGAGGGGCCGCAAAGCGGGAGCTAGATGGAGCCGTGAAGGCACCCCCGATCAGGACACATGCGGCGAAAGGCTCCAGTCTCTCCGGCAGCCGCAGGAGCAATCCGGATGGGCGTCACGGTTGGTGGACCCCAATCTCCTCTGGCTATAAGGGAGCCACCAGCTGCAGCTCCAATGTGGCTTCCCCCCCCAGACCGAAGCCTCTGCTGTCCCCCTCCGGAGATAGGGTCCGCCCCCAAAACCCTTTAGAGGCGGGCCCCATCTCCTCGCCGGCCGCCTCAGCCACAGCTCCCGCTGCCAGGGATCTCCTATCAGGGCTCCGACACGGCCGCCCCCACCAATTCACCCCCTCCGGGGTCGGGTTCTTTGTGCCGGCACCTCGCAGAGTAGGGGGCGGTGGCGGAACTGATCCCAGCCGGCGTTCGCAGAAGGCCCACGAGGGCAGTCCCACAGTGGTCCCCACTACCACGTGTTACGCTCGGGAGCCTGGGCCGGCTCTCCCGACTGGTGTTACGCTGAGACCCCCTCCGCTCTGATGTTCCAGATGGGTCCGGGCTGATTCTCACAGACAGATGGATTTAGTCCGCACCGGGCGCCTATCCCCCCCCGGCTTGCGTGTTATGGGGAGGTTCGTCTCCGACTCCCAGCTGCATGCGTGCTCATCCGCGCGCCCGCCATCTTGATTATCTCGGGTGAGGGAGGGAGCCGGGATATGGATGGCGATTTGAGGCACGATGCTCCTCCACCAGCCCCCCCGATTGTCATAGCTGGCGTCGGTGGGACATTTAAGTTACAGGAACTGCATAAATGTAAGCACGGCAGCGGGCGATCCACGGGCGGCTTTAGAGGAGCGACCACATCGAGTCGGCTCCCTCTCCTGCCATGTTGTTGTGCTCAAGCAACATGTTGGCTGCAGCTGGTGTCTCTAGAAAGATGGCACACCCTTTGTGTATCACCTTTAGTCTGGACGGGTACATCAGCATGTACTTAAGATTTAGTTTGCGCAACCTCGCTTTAATTGGGACAAATTAATTTCTGGCTCTCTGGACTGTCAGCGTGTAGTCCGGGTAAATGCTCATTTTGGCGTTGTCTCTGTTTATGGTTCCTCCTTCTCGTGAGTGTCTCAGTATGACCTCCCGGTCTTGGAAGTTTAGGATTTTTGCTATGATTGGCCGCGGATATGAGCAGGGCAGTGGTTTCTTCTGGAGGGCCCTGTGTGCTCTTTCAACTGCAAATCCCTGTGAGAGCCGACCTGCGCCCACTTCTTGTTGCAGTAGGGTTTCTATGTAGGTTGTAGGATTGGTGCCTTCCAGTCCTTCCGTAATGCTGAGCAGGCGAACGTTATTGCGTCTGGACCATCCTTCCGCATCTTTGGCCCTTTCTTCCAGGATCTTGTTGTGCCTTTCTAGCTCTGTCACACTGTTTTGCACATCTTTCAGTGTTGTGGACATTTCTAGTTGTTCGGTTTCTGTTGTCGACACTCGTTCCGTGAGGTTATGTATGTCTTGTCTCATTAGCATCATGCCCGACTTCACTTCCTCAATTTGTGGTCTATGAATGTGCGCAGCCCTGATATGGCCTCCAGTATCTATTTGTCTTTGCTTTGCTCCTCTGGAGGTTGTTCAATCGGGGAGGCTCTCTGGATTCCATTTTCTGTTCTTTAGGCCTAACTGCAGCAAAGGAGTCCATGATATTAGACTTGTTTTTCCCTTTCATCTCCATGTGTTTTGGGCTGGAGTAGCTGTAGGCCTTCAAGCTGGACTGTAGTGCCTGTTTTTTGGGTTTCGGCACGTATGTGTGCTTCTGTGATCTCCCTCTGATATTTCTTGGGTATTAGGCCTTGCCGTGTGTAGCTTGCTGACTTTTAGGAGTTGCTTGGCCTCGTAGCAGGGTCTGTGGTATGTGACCCTTTGTTTGAGCTTTCTGCTCTGTTGGAGTGTACTTCGGGGCAGGTATAGCCAGGCCAACGTTTCGACTTGCCCTCGAGGCGTTCCCACCTCAGTCTGCTTTAGTGGTTCTGCGTGGGCTAATTGCTTGGTCGGCGTGTTGCGCCTCCCGCACCACGATGACTGTTATCCCTGCGGGTAGGTTGTTGCGGGTCTAGTTTATACTGCGGGCGTCGCCCAGTGCAGGGTCCATATTTTGTTGTATAGCCTGGTCTGCACCATCAGCCATGGTTAGCTTGAGCCTGTGGGCAACTGCGTTGGAGCGTCTCAGAGGCTGTCTGCTATGTCCGCGTGTGGGCCTCGCTTGTTGTCCCCGTTGTGCTCACTAGGGCAGTGTGTGGGCCTAAGCAAAGTTATGGCTCTCAAGGAGGCCTCTTCGTGTATGTTGTCTGCCGCTGCCCTTGTTATGCGCCCTGGTTGTTGGTCCGTGTCGCTGGGGGGGAAGGGGGAGTCCCAAGCGTTGCTTTAAGTTAGTGATGGCCCCCACTTGTGTAGGTGGGGCTGCTGTTCCAGTTTGGCTTCAGCGCATTTCACTCTCGCGCCCCTCCTTCCCCTGTCCGCCACCCGCACTTGTCGCCTCGCCTGTGGAGGGTGTTGTCACCGGAGGCGCGTGTCCCTTCGCCCCAGTCCCGGGGACTCACCTATCTAATTCCGCTTCGGATCGGGCTCGGTGTCAGGTCCTTCGGCCCCTCATGGCCCCTCGATGTCCCTTCTCGCCGACACCGCCGGGTGTTATGGCTCCTCCTCCCGTCTCTCGGCTTCTACTCCGGTCTTCGCTCCAGTTGTAAGGCGGTCCGGGTGGCCGCGGGTCCAGCTCTTTTCTGCCGTGATCAGCTTCGTTGAGGCGTCTCACCCCAATTCCAGGGCCCCTTGCGCCAGGTAGTGCTCCGCGCGCGTTTCGATCTCAAGCCTCTGTGGCGGCCGCCATCTTGGCTGTCGCAGGCGCTCTATTTCAGACCTCGGGTGCAGGGGTTCTCTGGCTCCGATTTCACTTGCGTCTGTCACTCAGTGAGTAGGATCGGTTCTTCTCCACAAACGTTCATTTTAGGGCTTATTTAGTTCAGTTTTGCCTTTATTTGAAGGACTGATTGCAGGATCTGGACAGGAGCTCTAACTCTGCACGTCCTCACATCTCGTGCTCAGGCCACGCCCGTGCCCCTTCTGGACGATGTGTGGGAAGAGGGCCTGGCCCTCATGAAGAACCCTTGCATGGCCCCAGCCAAATGGGATAGGCTTGAGAAGAAGTATTCGGTGCCGGACTCCGTACCCAAGTGCCTAAGGTTGCAACCATCGGCGGATTTGGTGCGATCGGCGGCCGTGAGGAAATGGTCAGCTAACCTGTTCTCGTTGTCTTCATTCCCTCCGGACAGCGAGGGGAAGACGATGGACGCCATGGGAAGGAAGGTGATTTACACTGCGGCGTCCACTATCTAGTCGGCCAACGCACTGGCGATCCATGCCAGGTATGACCGGGAGCTGTGGAACAAGCTGGGGACGATTCTGGAGTTCCTCCCAGACGATAAGAGGATGGAGGCAATCGCTCTCTTCCTGGGGGGGCGTAGTAGCGTCTGATCATGCCATTGCAGTGGCATTGGATGCCAACGACACTGGGACCCGGCAGATGGGGAACATTGTCTGCCTTCGTCGACAAGGCTGGATGAAGGCCACGAATTCCCGGCAGGACGTCTAGACAAAGGTGTTGGACATGCCCTTAGACGGTGATAATTTGTTGTCTCTCCAGGCCTACGGTAGCGGAGGACAGCACTGTTGTCACGCACAGGGCAGGACGCTGGCTCTGAAGCAGGCCTGAACCGGCTGGGATGTCGGGCCCCACGCGAGGATCACCTATAAAAAGTCCTGCTTAACATCATCGCAGAACGCTATGTTCCTAGGTGCCACACTCAATATGGTGTTGTGCCTGGCGTCACCCTCTAAGGAGAAGGTAGCAGCCATTCAAGCGAAGGTGCAGCGGCTGTTGTCAATGAAGACAGCCACGGTGCAGTCCATCAAGTCACTGCTCGGCATATCGTCCTGGAGGCTCACTGGATTCAGGTGTGCGGAAGCTTTGTCAACAAGATCCTGCTCGATGAGGAGGTTCGTTGGGCAATAGGATGGTGGGGCATCTGCTCCAACATCGCCCATGGTACGGGGTTTCAAAACCCTCCATACCAGGAGATGGTCACCACAGATGCTTCCCTGGAAGGCTGGGGAGCCCACACCGGACGTCTGCACCCCAGATGCCTGTGGCTGCCGGAGGAGAGGGTTCTCTGTATCAACATCCTGGAGCTACGGGCAGTGTTCTGGGTCCACAGGTCGTGCGCTCCTGCTACAAGTGGGAACTTTGGAAGGACCAGGTGGACCGCATGTTCGCCAAGTGGGGCAGGCCCCAGATTGATCTGTTTGCGATGGCAGTGAACTCCAAATGCCAGATGTTTGCCAGCGGATTCTGCCAACCGAGGCGCCTGGGGGCGTGTTCTCCTTCCCATGGGAAGGGATGTTTCTATACATGTTTCCTCTGTTTCTCTCTCCTGCTACGAGTCATCAACACACTCGGACAGTGCCAATGCAGGAAGATACTCATTGCCCTGGCGTGGCCGAGCCAGATTTGGTATCCGGACCTTCTCAGCCTGTCAGCGTCGCCTCCGGTCAAGCTGCCAGTGGTTCTGGATCTTCTCACCAGAGAAGGAGATGCAATCCTTCATCACAATCCATGATCGCTGAACCAGAGGGATTGGCTCCTGCAACCCTAGAGTTTGGAGGATCTGAGTTGCCTGTGGACTGCAGGGAGGTCCTCGCCAAGGCCAGGGCATCGTCGACTTTGAAGTGCTACGGTCACAAGTGGAAGTATTTCGTTACATGGTTCCAGTTTCAGAAGATTACCCATCTGAGGGTCACGGCCCCAGAGATTCTTCCATACTTTCTATCGTTGTCCAAGGCCCGTTGGCGCATGCCTCTAACAAGGTACATCTGGCAGCTATCTCCCGCTACACCAGGTCTTCAGGAAGATCTTCACTTTGGTCTCATCAACTCGTCAAGGAGTTCCTCAAAGGACTTTTTCGTTCTTTCCCGCCGGTGAAGGCTCCTGCACTGGTGTGGGAACTCACGTGGTTCTTACAAGGTTCATGGGGCCCCCCTTGGCGCCTGTGCATCAGGCCCCTCAAGTTCCTCTCGTGGAAAACGGCTTTCCTTGTGGCCATCACATCTGCCAGGAGGGTGGGTGAGATCCAGGCCTTATCCTGCAAACAACCATACCTGACTTTCCACGAATCGAGGGTGGTGCTGCGGACGGACCCCTCCTTCATGCCGAAGGTTCCGTCGGAATTCCACCTCAACAAGCCTTTGGTGTGTTACCCGGTTTTTTTTTCTCCCAAAGGCTTTGTCACCGGCTGAAAGGGCCTTGCACTCGCTGGAGCTTGCTTGTGCCATGAAGTTCTACGTAACACACACAGAGTTTTGGAAGTCTTCCCAACTGTTTGTGAACTTTGGTTCTGTGAACCATGGGAAGGCCTTGTCCAAGGCTTCATTTTTAAGTTGGGTCTCCGGCTGCATCACGCACTGTGATTGGTTGGCGAAACAACCACTGCTCGGCCGTCCGAGAGCCCACTCCACCAGAATGATCGCTGCGACTACAGCGTTCCTGTCTGGTGTGCCCCGGCTAGACATTTGCAGAGCTACCTGGAGGTCCATGCACACCTTCACGAAGTTCTACTGTGTCGACAGGGATTCCAAGGAGGAGTCCAGAGTCGGCCAAGCAGTGCTACGCAACCTGTTCGCTTGAGGTGAGTCTGTTCCAGAGGTAAGAGTTAATTGCTTCTGTTGAGCCTTGCCACCTCCTGTGGTTGTGTAATGTTCCACCTTTGTCAGTGGTTTCTCCTTGCTGGTTCTCAGGCCTTCCTCCTGACGCTGGGATTTCTCTCTTTGGCTCACCAAAGCCCAGCTTTGACTCACTGGTTGTTTACCCCGCTTTGGGATCGTCTTTGTGTTCACAGTGCCTTCGGGTAGTTTGTCTTTTGCCCCATTTTGGGGTCTTCTCATCACCCCCCTTGAAGCTGTTCCTCTTTCACCCCCTTTCAGGGTCTGTTTTATTTATTTTTATTAAACTCTTTTTATTGGACTTTTCAAATTTTAACATCAAGGCAACAGTAAAAGAAAGAAAAACGTCCCCCCCACCCCTCCTCCCCAAGACGACTAGCATTCAAAATCCCCCATATTCTCTCTCCCAGACAGTTCCCTCACCCTATTGTAGCTCAAGAAGTCTCAATCGCTGCGGACACCATATCACTCTGTAGTCATCTTTGAGAAAAGTCATAATCTCTCCCCAGTCGGCAGCAAAGCTTTGCACTTTATTCTCCATGGCATAAGTTGCCCACTCCAAGGCCACTATGTCCCAAACTTTCTGCAGCCAGTCCTGTTCCCTTGGGATCTCAGGGCTCCTCCATCTTTGGGCTATCAACAAAAGGGCTGCCAGCGTCAAAATTGCTGTTGCTTTCTCCCTACCCCTGAACCTCCCCTCATCAGAAATCCCCTGGACGCCCAGGAGAATCTGCATCGGAGTCTGTTTATCTCCTGGGCCAAAAACCCTTTCCTGCGCCCTTTGTACCTCAGCCCAAAAAGATGCAATCTTGGGACATTGCCACCAAACATGTTCTGCCGTGCCTACCAAACCACACCCCCTCCAGCACCCGTCTGGTTTTGTGGGAAACATCTTGTGCAGTTTGGCTGGGGTGTAGTGCCATCGGAATAGGAGTTTATACCATGCTTCTTGGAGCTGGGAGGCTCTGGCTAATTTGGGTATCTTCTTCCAAAGTCTTTCCCACTCCTCTCTACTGATTTCCCTCCCTAGGGCCTTTTCCCATTTCTGCATGTATGGCCACTGAAGATCGGGTTCCAAACTATTCAGGATCTTATAAATATTGGAGATAAGGCCTTTCGCACCGTCATTGGTCAGCAGAAACTTCTCAAATTTTGTCGGCTCCCTAGTTAACGCTTTCCTAACTCCCTGGTGTAGTACCCAATGTTTTGTTTGAGCGTAGCGCAATCTTTACTTCTCCTGTATTGCAAAAACCCTCTTACAGTCCTCGAATGACAACACCCCTCTCGGAACATATCACATAACTTGCCACATCCCCCTTCCTGCCAACCCTCAAAAGCCCCCCTCTCCAAGCCCGGGGAAAAGTCGCCATTTCCAAAAAGCGGAGTAAATGGAGACGGGAAATAAGTAATTCCCTTGGCCCGTACCATGGCATCCCAGATGTCCACCATTAGTTTGGTGATAGTGCTTTCATAAAGGTGCCGCGGTCTATGCTCCTTTGGGAGCCATAGAACCTCTGAGAGGCAACGGCGGGCCACCGCTCTATCCATTCTCACCCAGAGTTTCTCTCGCTGGCTCTCTTCTCCCTGCAGCCATTCCCTGATGATTCGTAACTGAGTGGCCTCATAATACCGTCGAAAATTCGGCAGAGCCAGGCCTCCCTCCTGTCTAGATGCCATTAACAAACCGCGCCGCACTCTTGGTCTTTTCCCTTCCCACACAAAATCCTTCGTCAGAGTCCCCAATTCCCTAAAGAAGCTGGATGGAACAGGTTGTGGGATAGCCTGGAATAAATACAACAGCGGCGGTAGCGCGACCATTTTCACTGCTGTGATCTGCCCTAGCCAGGACACTCTAAGGCTCCGCCATCTACGAAAGTCCCTTCGAATTGCTCTAAGGAGCGGGGGAAAATTCGCTGGGTACCACCCTGAGATTGTTGCCGTGATCTTTACCCCCAAGTATTTAATCCCGCCCGGACTCCACAATAAGTGAGTACCTTCCCTCATCTCCTCAAGTTCTAGTCCCCTAAGAGTTAGATTGAGGATTTCCGACTTGTTAGCGTTAACCTTGAGTCCCGAGGCCTCCCCAAATTGTTCCAACAGGGATAGGCTAACCTGAAGCGACTCTTTGGGCACCGTCAACATCAGCAGCATGTCGTCAGCAAAACTGCAACCTTCTGTTATTCCCCCCCAAACGTGATGCCTCATATATCCGGCTTTTCCCTAATTGCTTGCAGTAAGGGTTCCAGGTACAGCGCATAGAGAATAGGGGATAGAGGGCAGCTCTGCTTAATCCCTCTCTGTAAATTGACCCTTCTAGTAGCTGTCCCATTAACCATTATTCTAACGGATGGTGCTTGGTAATTGGCCTGGACCATCGTGAGAAATTCTCCCCTATGCCCATCCTTTCCATTACGCGAAACAGAAAAGACCACTCCACACGGTCAAAGGCCTTTTCCGCATCGAGCGCCACCAAAACCGCTTGGGTGGATCAACTAAATGAGCCAGCTGTCTGATGTTATCTGCTGTCTGCCGGCCCTTGACAAAACCCGCCTGGCCGGGATGCACGAGAGAAGGCAGAATGGTGTTCAGCCTATTCGCCAAGATTTTAGTATAAATCGTGGCATCTATATTGATCAAGGCAATGGGGCGGTAAGCCGTTCTCTCTTCCGGGTCCTTATGCGGCTTGAGGACGAGGGTCACATTTGCTTCTTCGATCGACGGGGAAATCTTACCTGTCCGTCGAAACGTGTTGAATAGGGAGGTCAGTTGCGGGGCTAAGTGTTAGGGAGAATTCTCTCTTTAGGCTGAATTTCCTAACCTAGTGAGTCCCCCAGCAGCTTTGCTGGATTTCTGGAGTTAGTTTTTTTTCTCCTGCCAAGAGTGAGACTCTTTTTCTCCCACTCTTGGACATGATTTATGGTGTTCCTTTGACTGTTAATGTGTTTTATGGGCTATGGGGTCCTTTACTCCATAGGGTCTCATGTGTTTTTACTATGTGTGTTACACAGCACCCTCCGTGCAGTGACACAGGGGTGTCATAGTGACACCCCACCATAGACTCCATACCCTGGGACTGACTACTTTCTCCCAGGGCATGTAAAGTCACCATTGGCTTTACTAGTCCCAAATTATTAACAGAAACCGGTACAAACCATCATATTGTGGACGTACTGGTCGGGGCAATTCGATTGCCCCGGGGTCTGTTAGTCGAGGGGGCATGTCTCCGTCCCCCCTGATCGAGTTTTGGCTGGTGGCAGTGGAAACTACTTTTTATATTCGACCGCGAATATATCCCTATGGGATTTTCCCATTGTTCGAGGCTACCAACTTTAATTATTTAATTCTCATAGCCTCGAACATACCGCCGGTTTATTTATTTAATATTAATTCGCCGGTTGGTATTTTTTGCCAGGACTCGATTCTAAAATGGCGTTTGTGTTCTCTTCTGTGACTCCAACCCAAGTCGAGCCCTTTGTTCCACTTTTTGGCGGGCTTCTCCACAGAAGCCTCCAAAAGTGGTGCCACTCTGTCTAGGTACCACAGGGGATTTGGGAGGGGGGTTTAGGCACCCTGGACTGAGTTACCTTGGTAACTCAAGTCGCACTCTTGTGTGATTGGCCCAAGTGGTGAGCCGGCCGGCTCACCACTTAGCATGTTTGATTGACAGCTAGGCTGAGTGAATGGGGGTGTGCTGCATAAAAGCAGGGCTTTGGGGACTGGACCTCCGCAGCTGGTTTCTTCCCTGGCAGTGCAACCGACTCCTGTCTTCCTCCCCGACGAGATCCTCTCTTCCCCCGGACGAAGCACTGACTTGCATCCGCTGCCAGGAACAACTGCCCCCGGTGGAGTATTCTCACCACTTTAAGGTACCGTGTTCCCCAGGCCTCCCTTTCTAAAGATTGTTACAAGGTAATAATAATCCCTTAACCTTCTGGACTGGGCTGGCCACCTTGACCATCTAACTGGTCCCTTTCTTTGGTCCAACTCTTTCTGAACCTTTTCAAGACTTTTTGTGCACTTCAACCGTGTGACCTTGGACACATTTCGTTCTGATCCTCTTAAAGTGGATCCGGCCTTCTGAACTCTAACTTCACGGTTTTACCTTGCCTTCCTCTCTTGTTGTGTTCTTGTGAAAGTGTTGGGATCTGTTTCAAATTATACTCTGCTTTTCTCTCCCTTTTTTAAACGAATTATTAGAGTGCCATCTGCGTTAAGCGATCACCGCTGTCTGAAAATAAGTGGGGCTTTACTTAAGAATTGTCTAATCTTTTAAGGAAGTGTATATCTTTTAGTGACCGTGTTTTTGAACTGCTTAACATTAGTGCCTGTGTGTTTTGCTAGATGTGGTTTTAAATAAATAATTATATCTCTTTTACACCAAGCTCTGGTCAGTGTTTACTTGTTCTACTGTGTTCTTTTGACCTATTGTGAATACTCTGTATACTGCCTAACTCTTCTTGAGGGAAGTCTGACTGCTCAGCCACAGCTACCAAGTGAATCTGTGTGGTACAGACTGCTACCAAGTGGGTTTACTGCCAAACACCTGTAGTCTTAAATCTTTTGCAGTGGTCCCAGAGGGAACTGCACAGGTTTCTGCCTAACACTAACTGTGTAATAAACATTTTATAAAAGGCAGCGGTATAACCGTCGGGGTCGGGGGCTTTATTCACTGGGAAAGCTCTGACCACCCCCCTTACTTCCTCCTCCGTGATTACTCTGTTTAAGGCTTCCCTCGTCTCGCTATCAATTTCCCGCAGCTGGACGGATTGTAAAAACCTATCTTGCGCCTCACCAAGGGGGTTTTGGGATGCATAAAGGGAGTCATAAAACTCTGCAATAGCCTCCTTCAATTCTTCCTTCTCCGCTACCCTCACCCCATTGCCCAGTTTTAAGGCTGTGATGGCATTTTTCGCCCTTGCTCCCCTAAGTAGCCGTGCCAAAAGCGTACTCGCTTTATTCGCCTTTGCGTAATAATTTTGTCACACAGCTAGGAGTGCCCCTTCCGCCTTCTTGGTACATAGTAATTCTAACTGGCCCAGCGCCTTCCTATATTCCCGCATGGCTTTCCGGGATGGGGTTGCCCCTGCTGCCTGCCTATCTGCCTCAACCTCCACCTCCAATTGTACCTCCCAAAGCTCTTAACTGCTTCACTCGAAAAGCGGACGCAGCAATTAAATCCCCTCTGATTGTAACCTTAAAGGCGTCCCACCGTATCCCTTCTCCCGTGTCTTCCAGCCTATTTATAGCAAAGAAGGTCTTAATCTTCTCCTCAATTTCTTCCCGAACTACTGGGTCTCTCAAAAGCGCACTAGGAAACTTCCAGCCTCAAACCCCCCTCTCCCTCCTACCCAAATCCATAACCACTGATACTACCTTATGGTCGGCTATTCCAATCGGTCCTACCTGCACCTCCCGGATACATCCCACTAGCCCAACCGAGACCCATATATAATCTATTCTAGATTGAGATCCATGGACTGCAGATAGGAAGGTATACCCCTCTGCATCTCCCTTTATCTCCCTCCACACATCCCGCATTCCCAGGTTCCTAATCTTATCCTTCAATTCTGCCGACAACACTGCCCCACCACCTCTGAATCCGTTGCCGCTTCTATCCCGTACCCTATCCCATGCGATATTCAGGTCTCCCAGTAACACAATTTGCCCCCAGGACTGTTCTTCCAACACTTTCAACACTGACAGCAGAAATTGCTCCTGACCAGAGTTGGGACTGTATACCACCGCTATTGTGTAAGGGGCATCCTGACATTTCCCTCTAACCACCAAGTATCTCCCCTCTTTATCTCTCGTGACTGCCTCCACTCTGAAATTAACTGTGCTTCGGAAAGCTAGTGCTACCCCCTTCGTTTTACTGTGACCTGAGGCATGCAATATCTGATCAAAGACTCTCAGCTTCAACCGACCCTGGTCTTTGGGTAGCAAGTGCGTTTCTTGGAGTCCCATAATATCAGGTCTCTCCTTTCTCACAAAAAGTTCCAACTTCTTCCTTCGCAGGGGAGAGTTCAACCCACGCACATTATGTATTACCCACTTGAGAGGTTAAGATTTGCGACTGAGATCTTACTCTGAACAACTGTCTTCTCTCCTTTCTCCTCCTTGAATGTCTCGCCTCCTCCCCACCCGTTCCCTAAACCCCTCCCCCCCCAGGCAGACGATCCCCTTCCCGCCTGCTCACCACTCCTAACTCTGGCATCCCCGCCCTTTCCGTACCCAAAATGGTTGCTCCTCCTCCGACTCATGTCTTTTTTGGGGGTCCTTGGCGGGATTCTGTCCTCCCACTGCTCGCCCGCCCATGTCTGGGGGTTTTGGGTAGCCCTGTGCTCCCCGCTGTAAGCAGACCAATTCCAGCGCCTCTGGAGTGGTGGGGACACTTTCATTGTGGGCTGCGAAGCAGCTGGCAACACAGTCATCTAGTGTCAGCGGCCATCTTGATCTCATGGGTTCACTTTTAACAACCAGAGACACCATGGAGTGTTCCTGACAAGGGTAGGCCTCTCACAATAGAGCCATTCATCTTTCCCTATTTAGTTCTGGGCTTTCACCCTATCCCCAAATTGTTACTCTAACCAATACCTAGGTATTACACTGCATCTCAGATCCTTGAAATATTTGACTAGATTCATTTCTGAATAAAAAAGAGACAAAACTAACAGAATCACAGTTATTAAACAGGCAAATGCTACAACCTATATTACTTACCCACCCCAAAATGTTCATCCCATTTCCGCATGCCCCAGAAAAACATCCCACCCCTCATTATCCATTCCCTGGTCCCAAACGGGACCCTCTGTTTCCTGTGCAGCCCCGCATGCATACTCGCCAGCCCCAATATCCTCCTCTGTAACCCCTCCTATAGATATTCTGAATGAGGGCCCCCTACCTTATCATCCTGAGCATTCATGGGGGTGCCAGAAGGAGGTCCTCAAGATCCTGTGACTTGTAACGTTGCACGACAGATCTGAATTGCGCTCACGATCTAGCAAAGTAAAACAAAACAAAATAAAAGGATGAAGGAGTCTCGTTGGGAATGGATACATTGAGATACCATTTATTGCAGTCTTGCAAGCTAATAAACAGACAGCATTTCATTAGCTGTGACAATTCACAGGATCTTGTCACTTCTCTCCAGGTGGGAGGCCTTCCCTGTGAGGTGAGGGAGGTCAGGTTGCTACCCAGTAGTCCCCCTAGGGGTGGTAGAAATCAGGACCTTACAGGGAGGGACTCCCTTCACAGGGATAAGGACTCCTGTTACGTGAAGGAACTCTGTAACCCCTTTTCCTTTGGGACCAGGTTCCGGTCAGAAATCCCTGATAACGCTACTGTCTTCTGTCTTTGATCCACAAAGTAATATGACGCAGATGAAGAAGAGCCAGAGAAACCTGCAGAGTAATAACTGGTTACATTACCGTAGTACTGAGAAGAGTTGGCCCCAAGGAGGCATAAAGATTCTCTCAACGACAGTAAAGAAGGACTTTGACTTTATGCTGGGGAGGATCCAACTAAAGGAAATAAAGACAGAGAAAGGACTGCGAAATAGAGAGAGCAGCCAGCGTGAGGCCAGCCTAGTCCAGGAAGTTCGAACTTGGGAACAGGAAGCGCCAAGAACGCAGATCACCAGTGCCGGGTAAATCCAGGAACAGTCTCCAGAGCACTGCAGTGGAAGCCAAACTTCTGACCAGTGGAAGAGGAGAAAAGAAGCCAGCAGTGGCGTGACCTCGGAGAGTGGATCATGTGGTCCTGCAACTATACTGGATCCATGTGGCCCATATCTCTGCGGTGCCGCAAGGACGAAGTGGGGAGCAGAGTGAAGAAAGCACGAAGCGCTGGAGCAATGTGAGTCAGCTCATCGCCCCAGGAAGAACGAAACAGGTAAAAGGAGTAGCAGAAGACACTGGTGGGGCTTTGGCCAGCTCCTGAGTCAAGATAGCCTTGGGAGTAATCTCCCTCACCACAGTAGTGATACCCAGAAGAGCCGAGAAAGCCTCAGTAGTAATCTCCCTCATCGCAGTAATGATACTCAGAGAACCAAGAGTCAAGAAAGCCTTGGGAGTAATCTCCCTCATCAAAGTAGTGATATCCAAAGCTCTAAGAATCAAGAGAACCTCAGAATGAATCGACCTTGTCACACTAAGAATCAAAGTAAGATTAAAGAGAATACTAGAAACGAGCACTATCTGGAGATAATCTTCATAATGTCATAAGCCAGGGAAGAATTGCTTGAACTGTAAAGCAGGCTCTCAGAAGCCATTGGGAAGAACTGAAGAGACTTTTGAGCACTATTGTAAAACAAAAATCCCAAAACAGCCCTCAAGGCTGTGCGAGAAGGATCAGGAAAAGGGAGTCATTGTCCCGATCACACTCTTTTTTTAATCAGAAGCTAGTGCAAGAGATTGTTGGAAAAGAGATCAAGACATAGCTAGTTCACCAGGAGAAAGGAGCCATTCTCCAGGGACTATTTTCCTTTGGATGCTGAACCTTTTTGTATATTAGTGGTAGGGTTAGGGTAGGTTTTTGGACAGAGGACGGATACTGTTTATTTGGACAAACAACCTGACGACGAGCACCTAAATTGATATTTGTTTAGGTAGGGCTAATCCTTTAGAGATGGGGAGAGGTAGGATATTTTCTCTATTTCTACAATAAAAAACCTGTTGAAACATGCCACCTCTTTGTCCAACTCCTTACTTCCTCACCACACAGCCCACCACCCGAGCCAGCCCAAACCACCTCCAATTCGCCTTTCCAGTGTATTCTGTCCTGGTCGGGCCCCTTGCAATACGTGTCACTTCCGTTTGACCTCTCTCGCCCCCAAAACATAACAGCCTTGTACATCTTCAGAGTTTGTCTTCAGTTTCCATCTCATCCTCCATCATCACGTGGTCCTTTGCTGTCTGTCTGGTCTGATGCTTCCCAGTGTCCACCTCCTCAGGTGCGTGGCATAGTGCCGCTGCCCCTTGATGTCCTTCCGGCGAGGGACAAGGCTCTATTGTTTAGACCAGTACAGACTGGCTTAGTCCAAAGATGGCGACTGGGTGGCCTTCACCCAGGTACCACGAGAGCCTACGAAAGTGCTGTCTCAGCAGTCCCACAGCGCATAACCCTTTGGCATGCTCTCTGGGACAAGCATTTTCTCGGGCCAATACATGGTACTATTACCCAGTGTCTTATTATTTTGAAGAAAAATAAACACTAAGACATGTATGAAATAAGTGACAATTCGGGTATTCTGATATCCTCCCAGACTCCTCCTCCGATATCATTTGCCCACATATCAAAACTGCTCATCACAGCACACCTTTATGGCATCATCACAGTACAAATTATTTCCCCTGCTGACCCCTGGGGGCCCAAGGCGTTCACAACTTCCATCATAGTTCCTGTACATCCAACTCCTAACACCATATGTCATAGAGGCTGGGTGGGAATCACAAAAGGCTGCACTCATAAGTTGTGGTTTGCAGAGCTTTTAGTTATTCAAAATGTGACTAGAAGAACCAATATAAAGCCTTCAAAGTCTGTGTGATAATGTCAAGGATTGCCATCTGGCAAGGGTGTAGAAGCCCCAGCTTTTTTAAATTTTATTTACACATAACATTCTTTTAGTTTTAATTCTTTGTGATATGGTTTAAATATAAAACCTTTCACATTCAATACACACTTAAAAGAAATAATACATAATAGTTAATATTGCAAACATAAGAATACACTTGTAACACATTTAAGAGGGACAGAGTTGACATTTCACGCCCATTACTCCTAGAATGATACACAACTAATTCATATATACATCCTTCATTAGATTTAGAATTGATTTAAAAATGTTTAAAACTAGATATAAAGATATTTGATTTGCTTTAAGAATTCTTTCCCAAAATGTATCAGACTGTAAACTAATTTCTTTATGTACAAAGTGAATAAAACGATCAATTCTTTTGAAAGACACGGCTTGGCATTCACTAATCAAAATATTTTCAGGTTTCAACATAACTACCTTTCTCTGAATATTACTTCTGCTACCTATAATTTAATTTGTTAAAAGTTGATTGAATTTGACTCAAAGTTGTTCCTAAAAGCTCGCAAAGGATACCGTAATGATTAACAAGCTATGATTGGTGTTAAAAGCTTTCACCTCAACCAATGACTTGAGAAAAGAAATTATACTTCATATTACTTTCTCTTGTGCTAATTCAATGACGGGACCACGGTTTTCTTTTTAATTCTTGCAGGGCTATGGAGTAACTCAACAGCATATGCTTCCAAAGCAAATTTTTTATTCAAGTAGAACAATGACTAGATATTTAATACCAGACACGTTCTATTCACCAAAAGAGAATGCAGATCAATAAATGGGGAACATGTCAGAGGGGAATAGATTTTATAAAATAACTGTAATTGTTTCCAATCAACTGGTGTTTGGATTGATACAAGGCCCAATTCCTGTCTAATGATACTTTCAAGAACCTTGTTCGACACACTTAAGCATTGCCTCCATAATAAAGCCTGCCTTGTACCAATTCAAATCCAACGATTTAGGGCCTGATTCATGGAGCGTTTTCCTATGGGATTGCGCCATTACAAAACACTTTCATGAATCAGGTCCTCAGTCTCTGCTACAAGAATTAAGCGTGGTATCACCTTTGATTTGTACAGCCTACACATCTGCAGTACACAGACCCACCAGGATATTGCGGCATGAAATGGTACATTTTGCGTCATAAAATAGCTAATTTTGTGGCACCAAATTGTATTTATTGCAGAATTTTTGCAGCACATTTTTTATTGAATGTAGGGTGTAAGCTTGCCACATTGCAGGAAAGAGGCCTAACATTGGCCAAACTTAAGGTCAAGTTTCTTCATTTGCGCTTTCAACAGACTGGTAACTGGATATAACATTTTATAGTCCTGCTTCTTATCAATTTGGGAGGATATTCTTGCACCCAAATATTTAAATTCTCCAAGAGAATAAATTGTTTGCCCATCCAATTGCCAATTAAATGTTTTACTTATTTTTTTCAGAGGTTTCATAATCAATATTTTCATCTTTAATATGTTAATTTCCAAATCCAAGTGCTTTAAATAATTGGATAAGGCTTTGAGTGACCTCTGCAGGCCTATGGGAGTCAAATCAAATAACATTATATCATCTGCTCAAGCTATATAATGAATCCATAATGATCCCAGTAACCTTCAGGTCTGATATATAAAAATTAAATAAAAAAGGAGCTAAAACCACAGCTCTGATGAAGGCTGCAAAACGTATTATTAAAATGAGAACAAGTACCCTCCTGATCACAACAAATTTTACCTTTATGGTTTGAGCGCATAGAGATTTCAAAAGATGTAATTGACTTGAACTGCTCTATTTTTAGCCACAATTTATCTTGATTAACCCAATCAAGCGCCCTTGATAAGTCAATAAACACGGTATATATGGAACTATTTATTTACCTGTAACTCCTGTTCTCCAGAATGGGTTTTATATGGATTCACATGCTCCTGAATATTATCTGTCATCTGACTGTGAATCCTTGGTAATATTAAAGCATTTTCACTTTGAAGCTATAAACTGCTCATCACTTCTTAAGCCTATTTTTGTCACTTCTTTGTCTTACTGCCCCAGCCAATGACATTCATCCTCCTAAGCTGCACCCCTGGTGGGCATCTTCAGATTTGGTTGTGCATGTAGAGTGGCAGTAGGAACCAAGAAGAGCCAGAGAGGGTAAGGAGGGAGGGTTGGAATGTGAATCCATGTAAGACCCATGCTGGAGAACCGAAGTTCCATGTAAGAAATTAGTTTCTTCTCCAACATGGAGCCTTACATGGATTCACATGCTCATGAATACGATTACACAGCAGTACATATACACAACCACAGGAGGTGGCAAGGCTCACAGGAGCAATACACTTATCCCTGGAACAGACTCACCTCATGCAAACAGGCTGCGAAGCACTGCTTCCCTGGAATCCCTGTCGACACCGTAGAATCTTGTGACAGTGTGGGTAGACCTCCACGTAGCAGCCCTGTTGATGTTGAGCAGGGGAACACCAGAGAGAAACGATGTAGTCTCTCCAATGGCTCTGGATGAATGGGCTCTCAGCCTGGTAGCGGTCTGTTGGCCAGATGATGGCAAAGCGTGATACAGCCGGCAATCCACCTGGAGATGGAACCCTTAGACAGGGCCTTCCCATGTCCCACAGGTCAGAAATTCACAAAAAGCTGAGAGTCTTTCGAAAGTCCTTTGTACGTTTAAGGCACACGCAACGTATGACAAAGGGCAGGAATTTTATTCTTTTAAAAAATGTATTTGCATTTTTAATGCACTCACACAGCCCGGGGTCATCGAGGCGCTGTTACAGGAATATGTCTTAGTTGCGTATTTATAACGCGCTTAATACCCAGAGGTTTCTAAGCGCAAACCCAGGGATTGAAACAGTGTTGCTTCGTGTCCTCTTGTTTCCAAGGCGAGCACGTTGCAGCTGAGCTATCCTCCCGAAGAACTTCTGGTGTTTGTGATAAATGTGAATGTGGAAGTAAGCATCCTCCAAGTCGAGGCTCGACAGGAAATCTCCTTCCTCCAGTTGGTTGAGCACATGCTGCAACATGACCATCCTGAATTTTTGGGACTTGAGGAATTTGTTGAAGCATCGCAAGTCTAGAATGGGTCTCCACCCTTCTATCTGGAGTACACTCTGGAGCCCCGGAGCCACTGAGTGACTGACTCTATTGCCCCTTTGTTTAGCATGGATTGAACCTCCTATAGTAGCTGCGCTACATGCTGCTCTTCTCTAGGAACAAGAGGAATGTAAGGGCATTTGTCCTGGATTTCCAAAGTGTGACCCTGTTGAA
The DNA here is from genome assembly GCF_040938575.1 of Ambystoma mexicanum. Taxonomy (NCBI): domain Eukaryota; kingdom Metazoa; phylum Chordata; class Amphibia; order Caudata; family Ambystomatidae; genus Ambystoma; species Ambystoma mexicanum. Next base: position 550,234,259 of record NC_090932.1, read on the forward strand.
GGATATCGAGCACCCATTTGTCTGTGGGGATGTTGCGCCACTGGTCGACAAATTGTAATAACTGGTCTTCCACTGGAGTGCGAAAGTGAGGGTTCGGGCCCTTCGCTGGGTCAGGTTTGCTTTGGCATTTGCGTTCTGTATGCTGGAGCTTGACAACGCTGGTTGCCACTTCTCTAGGCCGGGGAGCGTCCCCTATTTGCTTCCTGGGTGAATGAATGGGAGGGCTGGTGGTAGGGTGAAGTGATCCGTTTTTAGGTCCTCGAGATGAAAGGATGACCTCCTTTTGTTGGAGAGTGCCCAATGAACGTGCTGTCTCTTCCATTTTTATTGCCTGCAGGGTGTCGACTGCCTTCCCGAAAAGGTTGTCGCCATCGAATGGCATGTCTACAACCTTTGTGCATCCATGCAGGAGTGGGTGGCCTTGAGCCAACCTTGGCAGTGCAGGGCCTCTCCATTGCCCATCTGCCGAAATCCTGACTCTGTGATGTCCAGGGAGACGGTAATCACATGGTCGGAGGCTACCGCTCCCTCGTGGAACAACGCTAGCACCTCAGCCTTCTTGTCCTCTGGGAGGAAGGCAAGGATGGGTCCCAACTTATACCAAAGCTCTGTGTCATACGTGTAGAGAATGGCTAAGATGTTGGCGGCCTTGATAGTAGACGCTGCTGTTGAGATGATGCACTACCCAGTCACATCCAGCTTCTTACCCTCCTGATCAGGAGGAACCATAGAAGAGGAAGATGGGTTAGAGGAACTTTTCCTAGCCAGCCGCAGCAGAGACCACTGAGTCTATTGGTGGTTGCCACCCTAGGCACTTCAGGGCTTTGTTCAGGACCGGGTATTTCTTCTCCAAACTATCCCTTTTTGCTGGGGTCCTGCCAGGGGTCTTCATGACCAGCTGTCCATCTTCACAAATGCCATTCAGTAGGGGAACTGAAACATTAGTCCTCTTGGAGGACTCCCGCCGCTCAAAAAGGAAACCTTTCCTTTGCTTCTCCTCAGGCATGAGGTCGAACAGCTTTGCCGCTAGTGAAATCATTGAATGAAACAAACCATTCTCATCTGGTGGAGAATCTTTAGAGGGTACCTAGATGTCAGGAGGCTTCCCATCTGCAGGAACGTAGTCATCAAACTCATCAATCCCCTGTATATCCTGGGTTGTGACAGTATCGGTATCAGTGTCTGTCTGGGCTGCTTCTTCCACTACATGAGATACAACCAGCAATGAACGAGGGGTAGCTGGGGCTGGAAGAGGCAGCATTAGCCGGGCACGGGAAGGCCTTGGAGGGCTCCTTGATGGAGCAGTTATGGGCGCAGCTGGTAGATACTGCTGGATCTCCGATTCCAGCGTGTGGAGTGTGGTTAAAATATCCATGGACATATCCCTCTGTGCAGCAGGAGCCTGTGCTGGTTCATGAGGTGAAGGGCCAAGAGGCTGAGATGGCTTGTTAGATGGTTGCCAAAATGGGATCAGGCTTCCCTTGACCGACCTCTTGGTCGGAGTAAAAACTCTCTGGTAGGTCTTCCTTAGAAGGGCTGGAGTAGTGAATAACTGGCACTGGGGATGATATCCAGGGAATACCCAAATGTGATAGGGTGAAGAGTGGTGCCGCCTTGGTGGATCTAGGGAGAAATGTGAGAGCTGGAGGCATCTCTTTCCAAATTCAACCCCTAGGAAAGGAGGCGATCACTGGCGCCTGTGGAGGAGGTAATGGTGCCATCGTTGTCAAGGAGTTCCCCCCTTCTCACCTGAGTTCGATCTTTGCTGGATTTCTTGGTCGATGCCTTCTTGCGAACTGATCGAGTCTTGAATAAAGCTGCACGAGTCTCTTCCGACTCCAGCGTGCGTTCAAGGTTCCGGGATGCAGGGATCCAGGAGTCCGGGAAAGTAACAGGGTGCGCAACAAGCACACGAGTCCAGGAGCCAAGAAAGGGACTAGGATGGGGTGAGCTGGAAGAAGCAAAGGATACAATACCGCGAGCTACGGAGCACACGTCTGGTCGCTACTTCGCAATAGCATTGAGACGCGCGGGGCCGCGGGGGCGTGGCACATTTATGGGACATACAGCGTCCGCCGTGAAGGCTGGTGCAAGGCGTGTCATGTGATACGGCCATGTTGGAAGAAACAATGAATACAAGCCCCGTCGCGATAAGGACCAAGAAGTCCAGAAGGGGCGCGTTCTGTGGGTCATGACAGTCGTTGACAAGGCTGTTGTCGGTATCACCGACTAAGGCCTAGGTGCAAGGGGAAAATTGGGCGTGTTAATCGACATTGTGGCAACAGTGACTCTATTTGACGAGCCGCACGACGGGATTGAAGTTGCTGACGGAAGACTGGTCTTTGTGGACAATCGGGGTAATCGTCAATGGGGTAGTCACTGATGGGGTAATGCCCTTGGTAAATTAAGTCGTCGATTGGTACCTTGACGAGGTCCGTGATGACGACGAAGTTGTCGACGGTCGAGGCACCAACAAGTCCCTTGATGGGGTCAGTGTTGAAAAGGTCTTATGCTTGGCAGCTGGCATCAGCGATTTCCTCACGGCCGGAACCCAAATGCTTGACAGTAGACTACCTGTCGATGGGGAGGGTGACACGGACTGGCATCTCTCAGACCTGGGTTTCGCTGCCGTGTAGGTGGTCAACGAAGAAGCCATTGGAGAGTGAAATCATTCAGCCTTTTTAGATATATTCCTCCAGGAAGTGTCCTTAAAGGATCTCGACCGCTTCTTGTAAGATGGAGCAAGCTCTTTGGGTCTGCCAATCCGGAAGAGGTATGACTGGGCGGCGTGGTTTAAGAGCCATGTAGAAGGACGTGTCTTCGCTGGCACTCCTAATGGTCCGCACATTATCCGACTGTAACCTCGTGAGAAATTATGCAAAAAGTCCATAAATGGAAGACTGTGTGTGGGATGCCTCCGGATACACGGGGCATGCGTGCTCTGATACATGGGGATGCTGCTTTGCTGTGAGACTACAGAGTGAGAAGCAAGCTAAGGTCTTGAGATTTGTCGGTGACTGCAAAGAAGATGGCCGCCACCCGACAAACAATGGAAAAGCAGCGGACATGAATAGGTCGAGTGCTTGGCTGTGACCTTATCAAGTGCCGCAATGGAAACGTCAGGCTCCGGGTGCGGCATCGGGCGTGTATGCCAAGAATATTGCTTTTGATCTGCTGCCCCGATCCGAGTTCGGCATTTGCAAAGCCTGAAGCCGTGAGCCGCCGCTTGCATGCTCAGACGGCCCCTGAAGCTGCCTGAGCGAGACGCGGTGGGCGCATCGATCAGACCCCACAACGGACAGTGAAACATTGTGTCACTGGCTGAGGAAGCCGGCGCGGATGGGATTGTTACGGGATACTTTGCGCACTACAGTTGGGAAACAAAGTGTGCTGCGGCGTAATAGACATTCACTATTGCAAAATATAACTCAGCCATTGTTGTGGGAAGAGGAGAAGCGTCTCCTGGAGTAATTTCCCTAAGAAAACAGAGCTTGGCAAGACACATAACTGGGTCGTACAGTGCTGCGATCTCCGTGCCTGTAAACGAAGATGGCGCTGTCCGGACAGAACAATGGGGCCATGTGTGGCAAGTAAGCTACAGCGGAACGCTCGCAGCACAGACTGGTAGGCAAGAAGGAGCAGTGCTCAATCGTGGACCAACGAAGCATACAGCACATCTGCTGCTCAGGCGCCCAGGGCAGCATTTTCAGAGATACACTGGCCGGTGATACATTGTATCAGGCAGTGAAAGTCCTGCGCGCTTGTTCCGGCCCTGGAACTCAGAGCGCCAGCTGTCGAGGAGAATGCTCAGCAAGATGCTGCATGAGCGGACATGGGGCACATATTAAAGACAACAGACTTGGTAATTGAACTATTGCAAGGTTCCGGGGAAGTAATTTAAACACGGCAACATAGCCCTGATATAGGGGGCAAAACAGGACCCATTGCTGCAATATCCCCGCTGTTGCCCAAGGTGCATTCTACTACCGATGAGGGAAACAGCAGCATGGACCAACACGAATAGACACAGGCATAAAATGCACCGATAGTGGGCCACGGCACAAAGGGAGCGGACAGTGAAACAGCGTCCCTGATGGGGGCAACAAGGCAATAAGCTGTGGATGTGGAGGCTTGTAAAATAGTGGATGATAAAGAGCTGAAGCCGAGGCCGTAGCAGCGAACGGGCTGCACTGAGGAGATCGTAAGAGAAGCCTGGCCAGTGTCACTCGAGCTGGACTGCCCCGGGGTACCTGCTAAGGTGCAAGGTGGACAGCGACGGGTGCTTGGAGAGCCTGCTGCACAGTTACACAGGGCAATATATCCCCGGGCGTGGGGGACTGGACAGTGCGGCATACACAGCAGCCGCGAATGGAAACTATTTAACACGGCAACAGTCGGAATTACACCATTGGGCCTGTAAACAGTGCTAGATGCCAAGGGGGCATAAGAGGTCTCCACACTTCGCCAAGAGTGGATGCCTGAGGGGATTTTCTGCCATAAGTACCCTGGGGTGTCGGGAAGGAGCAAAGGGCCGAGAAGAGTGCGGGGATGGCACACTGAGCGCGAATACTGGAGAGTACGAAGTACAGAGCTGTGCTGGGTGGCGGACGGGGCGGGAGCGGCCTCAGCGGATATTGACAGTGGTGCGCAGAGAATAAAGAGCACGAGAGGCGGGCGGTCCGACCAGGGCCAGCAGCAATCTGCAAGAAACAGTAAGGACAAACGGAAACGTTGGAGGACACAATCCACCCATGGATATAGCTCAGCGCATGTGTATCCATACGGGGTACTTCGAGGATATTGGTCTAGGCCTGCAGTGGATCGTAAGCGATGCGGCGGGATAGCGAAGTAGAATTGCCGCGCCGCGAACGAATAGCCTTGGATACTTGACCGGGATCACAAAATGACGAGGAGGGTAATCAAGGGCAAAAGCAAGCAACCCACGATGGAAGCGTTTGCTAAAACACAGCAGTCTTCATCTGCGCCGGCACATATTGGCACAAATGCACCCACGGAAAGTCCCCCGGGGACTGAAAACCAACAGATACTTACGGCTATAACGGAGCTAAGAGACTCATGGTGGATAGCAATGGTGGACCTGCAAACCTCCTTAGAGGCCAAAATAGATGCAGTGGGAATAGATGTCAACCTGCTGCCGCAAGACGTCAGGGAGCTGGCGGACAGGACGAGCAGTCTGGAGAGTGCGGTCAAAACTAACACGGACACCAGCAAGAGTAACGCAAAGGAGGTCCACATACTAAAGCAGCAAGTGGCCAACCTGGAGAATCGTGCGGAGGAAGCTGAAGGAAGGGCGAGACGGAATAACATCTGTGTGGTGGGCCTGCCGGAAGGAGAAGAAGGCCAGGACCCTACTGATTATATCGAGAACATGATCCTGCAGGAAATAGGGGCCGACAAACTCTCGCAAGGATTCACAGTGGAGCGAGCGCACAGAGCCCTCATGAGAAAACCGAAGCCTGGAGCCCCTCCACGCGCAATAATTTTTTTTTTTTTTTTTTTTTTATTTGATTTGATTTAGCTGAATTCAATCAACTTTTCAAATTTACATATTTATACAATTAATAAAATGAAATGTTGCAAATAAATAAATACATGGTTCATTATTTGATACAAAATTCGCATTGGTACAAAATATAAAAAAGAACATGCGAGCGATTTAAAATCACATATATACATTGAATTTCAAATAATCACATGTTTATATAAAATCTTCTCGATGCGAACCCATAATGATTTCATTCTCCCATGTTATGGCAAAATAGAATTAGATACATTGTGTAAAATTTAGTCATACCAGTTTAGAGATGTATTTCTGTTTGTAAAATGGTTTCCAGGAAATGTACCATTGATTTCATGATTGAAAATCTAGGACTGTTTACTAGGATACTCCATATCTCCTTTTCATCTCGGTCCACATACAGATTTATAAGTTCGGTAAATTGTTTTGATCGTAAAGATTTTAAGTGAGGACATGTCACTATCAGATGTTGCAGTGTTTCTATGGTGGTACCAGATTTACAATAACGACAATAAATCTGTTCAACATCTATCATTTTTCGTCTCGCCAGAACTTCTCTTGTTGGCCATAAGTTCAGTCTTACACGTAAGAACTGATTTCTAATTTTAGCCGAAGGACACCTCCGAAGATAGCTAGTCAATTGTCCCAGACAGTTAGAGCGAAAGATGTTTATATTGAAATCTTTATACCTTGCACAATTTTCGTAGTTATGAATCCACGCCCATTGGTAGTATCTTGTTTTGGCTCTAGTTGGGTTCTCTATTAGATTCTGTAGAGAGATGTTAGCTTCCAATAGAGTGTTCAAAACTAGATTACGCCATTTATCGGGGAAGTACTGATTTGATGAGATTAGATAGTTAGCAACTGTGCTTAATATGTTATTATTAGACACTCCAAGTAGGCATTTGCGAAAAAAAGCACACATGCTCCATTTGACCCTACTGTTTATTGATTTGATACCTAGTTCGAGTCGAAGGAGCGGCATAGGGACGCAATAATTGCCAAGATACTGAATTACAAAGATCGCGAGAAGAGTTTGGAGTACTTTCGAAAAGGAGGAACGATTGAAAGAGCCTCGGCTACTATAACAGCTTTTCCTGATTACACCATGCTGGTCCATAGGCAGCGGTATAGCTATGTGGCTGTAAAGAGGAGGCTGCGCACGGCCAGCATCAAATATATGCTTCTGTACCCTGCCAGACTGAAAGTACTGCACAAGAGTAGAATGTTCTTTTTTGACACGGCGGCGGAAGTAGCGACATGGCTGGACTTGCAGGGCTGTCCGGAACGAGATGCGGAACGGGCCCAACAAGAGCACAATAAGTGATGGGGATGTTGCATGTATATTGGGGTATCACGTAGCAGGGTATCCCAGTACAAACTTGGTAAAGGCACTGATAGACGGGAATGGATGGGTAGTGTTGAAACTAAGATATGGCATCCTGGATTTTGCTGGAGCTTGACGGACTGGAATATAGAGAATGTACACATGAGTAAAATGTATAGTGATGCGTGGTTGAATTGAAGCAAATAGGAGCGGCAGGACATAGGCACCTTACCCCCCGAGTAGTAGTAGTAGGATAGCCATTAGGGTGACCTCACCCTGCGGAGCTTCGAGTACAGGCCATTGCCAGAAAGAGCTAGATGCTGGGGTGCCTGAGATCCAGGGATGGAGCTGGGCAACAGTTGGGGGGCATAATGTTGGGGAGGGGAAGGGAGGCGGGAGGTAGGCGGAAAGGGGTGTTTTGGGCGTGTGTAGTTATGGGGAGTTTAAGCTGGGAAACGAGCCTATATAGACTGATATGGAGGATAGATCTGGACTGCATTGGTGGGGGGTGGGGGGGAATTCTGATAGGCCATGGGAGACCTTAAAACAATCACGTGGAATGTCAGGGGGCTTAACAGCTATTTAAAGAGGAACAAGGTCATGTTGTACCTGCGTAGACCAAAGATAGACATCGCACTGTTACAGGAAACTCACCTGACACGGGAAAAGATGGAGACGGTTGCCAAGAAATGGAAAGGGGTGGTGGCGGGTTCGCCATACTCTGCTTATGCAAGGGAAGTGCTAATATGGGTGGCGCCGCATGTCCCGTTTCAACTGTTGCAGGAAGTAGCCGAGATGGATGGAAAGATGGTCATAATAAAGGGACTGGTAGAGAATAGGGAGATAAGCATTGTGAATACATATGCCCCGAATCAAAACACAGCAACATATTTCAGAACGCTGTGTACCAACCTAAGCGTATGTATGGGGAGTGCGGTGATCTGGGGAGGGGACTTTAATTGTGTGTTAAACCCGAGAGTGGACAGATCAGACGGGAAGATGGATAGACCCACTGCAGCTGCCAAAGCGTTGCAGACATTACTGTATGACTTTGGCCTGGGAGAAGTGTGGAGAACAAGACACCCCCAAGAAAGGCAATACTCGCATTATTCAGCCCCGCAGCAGCTACATACGAGGCTGGACTATGTCTTTGCCACGTCAGAGGTAATTGCAGAGATCACGCAAGCAGAATACAAAGCGAGGGTCCTTTCGGACCACTCACGTCTGGTCCTCGGATGCCAATATTGCCCCCCTGAGAGCAAGGATTCCGACATGGCGCCTCCGTGCGGAGGCACTTAAGGACCCCTTTTTCAGGGAGGATATGAGGGAGGAGATTATAAATTATTTTGAATTGAATACTGGTAGCGTGGATTCGGCGGGTACATTATGGGAAGCCTTCAAAGTTGTGATGAGAGGGGTAGCCATTGCAAAATCTAAAGGCCTGCAGGGGGGATCTTGGCTGGCCTACAAGAAATGGAAAGGGAACTGGAAACAGCACTGAAGAAAGGAGGTAATACTAAGGAAGACATGGAACTGATACTCAAACTGCAGCACGAATGTGAGGGGCTCTGGGAAAGACTGAGTAACCTCAACTATAAAAGATATATAGAAAGACAGCATGCGGGAGGGGACAAAACAGGGAGACTCCTGGCGTGGTCATACAAGAGCGAAACCCCTAGACCCATGATTCGAGTGATAACAAGGGAAGACGGTAGCACGGCTGACACTCGAGGGAGTTAATCAGGAGTTTGCAGATTATTACAGGGTACTATATGGGGATGAGGGGGGAAGGGACCACGCGACGGTAATAGAAACATTGGCGGATATAGGACTGCCCAAGATAAGCGCTGAGGAAAGAGAGGAGCTGGATGCACGGATTGCTTTGGAGGAGTTAGAAGAGGTGGTGAGGCAGCTGGCCACTAGCAAGGCTCCGGGGGCTGATGGACTCCCAAGTGAATTTTATAAAGCATATAAAGAAGAGGTGCTCCCCCCAATGTTAGAAATGTTAAATGAAGCCTTTGAGGTGGGAAGATTACCAGAGTCACTCAGAGAAGCGATCATAATACTGCTTCCCAAACCCAACAAGCCTGGGCATAGCTGTGGCTCCTACAGAACTCTGTCGATGTTGAACCAAGACAGCAAGATATTGACGGCTGTCTTGGCGAACAGACTGCGGAGAGTGATTGGCAAACTAATACACCCCGACCAGACGGGCTATGTCCCGAATAGGAATATAACTCATAATCATAGACGACTCCAACGGGTTGTTGAAATGAGGAGCGGGATTGAGTGGAAATGGCAATTGTGTCTTTGGACGCGGTAAAGGCTTTTGATTCGGTCAAGTGGCAGTGGCTGCTGGCGGCCCTGGCGGGCTATGGATTGGGGCCTGGATACATAAGGTGGGCGAAGATGCTATATAGTGAACCACTGGGCAGGGTCAAAACAGGATCAGTGATATTTGAAAGATGGCTACTTACTAGAGGCAGCAGACAGTGATGCCCATGGTCCCCAATGCTCTATATATTAGCCCTGGAGCCCCTCGCAATATACCTCAGACAACAATACGATACCATAAGTATCGAGGTGGGAGGAAAACGTCACTTGATCTCCTTTTATGCTAATGACTTGCTGCTGTACTTGAGGCACCCGGAGGAAAATCTCCAGTACATCCTGGAAGTGATGGAGAGATATGCGGGGCTGTCTGGTTTAGCGGTGAATCCTCAAAAATCTAGTATCTTCCCGTTAGGTAGTTATAGGGGAATCCCTGTTGGACGGTTACCGGTGTTACAAATACCATGGGCGGTTAGTACTTTCCGGTATCTTGGGATAGACGTGTACCACACAGTGGAAGAGGAGCATAGGCACAATACCGAGGTAGCCATTGAGAAAATCGAGAAGTGCATGTAATTCTGGGTGAAGTTGCCCCTAGCAATGATGGGATGAGGGGCAATGCTTAAGATGGTGGTACTACCTAGGCTCCTGCACTATTTTGGGAATATTCCATACCTGATACCCAAGAAGTTCTTTACTAAACCGAACAGCATGTGTAGAGATTTCCTGTGGCATGGTACCCGGAATAGGGTGGCACTATGGAAGCTGCAGAACTTTTATGAGAAAGGGAGGATAAAAGTGCCTAATTATGAGGTCTATTATGTAGCGAGCCAACTGCAGTATATCGCCAAATGGCTCTCAGATGAAGTGACCCCCGAATCCATGTTGTTTGGACATGATTGTGCCCCATTTTACTTAAAAGAAATGATCTGGCTGCCCAAGACAGAAATGGAAATGTGCCCTAAAATGATGATGCTTGGGTGGAAGATGTGGCGCCGGGCATGCCAGATAATGCAGAACCCATTCTCATGCTCCCCGCAGGTACCACTAGTGGCACTAGCAGGGGGAGAAGAGCAGCTAAGGATGACAGTCGGGAACCACTGGGAACCTGTTGGGCTAGTAACAATGGGGGATATATGGCGAGAGGGGACCATCATAGATTTTGCAGCGCTGGGGGAGGAAACGGGTTTGCATACGGGCCAGTATATTACGTATCACAGAATGGTGCAGAGAATTAGGAGAACATGGCCCGAAACAGTATTGGAAGAAGAACCGGACGATACCATAGATACAATTTGATATAATCGTGGGGGGGCACGAGGTCTCCAGATTATATGAGATGATGATGTCTAAGGTGGGGAAGGAATTATCACAACTGAGATTAGACTGGGAAGCGGTAGTGGGAGCCCAGATGGAGGACGGGATGTGGGAATGTGCCCAGGGGCACCATAAACGGGTGTCGGGAAATGCAAGATTGAAACAGATACAATTGTATATTATGCACAGGGCATACATGACACCCCAGAGGATATCTAGGTTTGAGAATGCAGGACGACAAGCATGTCCTAAATGCGATGAGGAAAAGGCTGGCATGGTACACATGTTTTGGTCATGCCCGGTCATTGAGCGTTTCTGGGGTGAAGTAGCACAGAAACTAGAGGAGAGGGGGGTCAAGATTATGGTGGGTACAGTATGGGCCTGTTTGTTGGGGGGATTCCCCAGATCGCAGAAACTAATCATGTGAGTAAATTGAAAGATCTAGCATATGTGCTCGCGAAAAGGAGAATTGCCATGGGGTGGAAGACATGCCACAGACTGCGGGTGCAGGTGTGGTGAAAAGATCTACAGAAATGGGCGGATGCAGAAACCATGGTATGGCAAGAAGCAAGCAATGTAGGAGGAGAGGAGGAGGAGGAGGAGACCCTGATGGCCTGGAAACTATTGATAGCGGAGTTGTTTGGGCCAATACAAGGCCCAGCAGAACCTATGGAAGTGGAGACCCTACCACAAGATGCAGGAACGGAATGAGGACAGTAATGGGCTCAGTAAGGGGGAGGGATAAGGGGAGCAGTGAACGGAATTAAGTGATGTATAACTGAGCTATTGATATGCACACTGCAAGTTTGGTTTGTATTGTTTGTTTGTTGAATAAACCAATAAAACATTTTGGAGAAAAAAAATGACTGGGCATGGAGGCCGAGTCGGAGGCCTTCCCTTCCTCTATTCACGCCACTAACCTTTTATGGGGGTTCTTCCAGGTCTTGGAGGAGAAGGCCTAGCATGTGGAATATCCGTCCGCATTGTGGTCTGGATGTAAGCAGTAGATGCACTTGAGGTGCCGATCTTCAATACAGATGTTTTTCAGCCTGATTTTTCGCATGCCTTGAAGAGGCTTTTTCTTGTGGCGTCTGCCATGGTATGAAGTAGGCCCAAGCCCACGGTCCACAGATCCGACGATGGGAGGATTTCGTCCGGCAATGGGTCCCTGCAGTCGATAGTCACAACGTGACTGAAGAAGTAAAAATAGAGACGATTTCTCACAAAAATAGTCAAATAAGTTATCGATATTTTGTCAATTCTGAAGATGACCACTAGTGGTGGAGCTTAGGAGGATGAATGTCAGTGGCAGTATGACCCCAAAGTAAGTCACAGTAATAGACTATAGAAGCGATGAGCCGTTTTTAACTTTAAAGCAAAACTGCTTTAATATTACAGAGGATTCCCAGCCTGACGACGGGTAATATTCATGAACATGTGAATCCATGTAAGACATTGTGCTGGAGAATGGGCGTTTCGTTAGCTGAACTTGCTGGGATAATAGGTAAAAAATAAAACAGTTTAAAGAAGTTCCCACTTGTATCTTAAAACCATGCCAAACTCTGTAGATCTCTTAAAATCAAAGCAGGCATTTTTTTACTTGAAGCATCTAAAAGGGAGTTTGGCCTACAGGTGCTTGGATTAAGCCTATCATCCTTTAAGACACCAAAATAATATTCAAGCTATTTCACAATGATGGAAAAGATTGAGAAGCAACAATGTTTTATATAAACCCCCCCAAAACTGTGGCCCAGAGCTCAGATGCTCTTTGAACGTTGCATATGAAAGGGGCCCTGATGGCTTACACCTTTTGATAATTGCTACAACGTCCTCACTGGAGAAATCTAGAAACCACACATCAACATGATAAAAAACAAATCCTTATTCATTGTTCATATCCGTTATGCCATAGAGACTCAAAATGTTCAATACGTGAGCCCCAGAAATAGGTTGAGCCTGGAGATAGCACAGTGTGGTTGGTGACTTATTAATTAATAATTAGACGGAGCGGGGGGGCTTGGCTAACCGCGGGATGCAGTAGACGTGCATCTGCTCGGCTCCCGCGGCCGCACTAACATCCTGTTTTAAAAAAGCCTGTTTTCGGGCGTAACAAGAGCTGGAAATACCCCGATGTGACGGCGAACATCCTTGGGCACACCCGGAGTGAAGATCGAAGAAAACCGCGGTCGGATTCACTGGAGACGACCGTGTGAAGTTCAGTGGCGACAGCATCTAGCCCGCCTTCAAAATGGCCGCGGGCGCACACAGCTGAACGTCCTGTGCATATCCAGCGAGGCCGCGCTGAGGCAGTGTCCAGCCCGCAACAGACCTGTTAATCACGGCAGAAAAAAGGTGCGAACCCGGCGGGGTTCCGGAGAGGTCCCGATCGGCGGGCGCGCTCTCGCAGGTCAGCACAGACAAGAGAGCGGCGAGAGAATCTGCCAAAGAGTGGAGTCCGGGCTTCCCGCGCCGGCCCCCGCCCTTTGGGAGGTCTGGCCGGAGCAGGAGCTCTCCAACGCGTGGGTGCACTGCAGGAGCAGCACCCCACCGACCCACACAGGATCTAAGGTAAGCTTGGGGCTCATGATCAGCTGCCCCCAAGCCCCTCTGTGTCCCATCAAAACTCGATTCCTATTTTGTGCTCGGAACGCACACGACGTATTCTACAATCCCTCACCATCATAACGCTCCTACATAGAGCGTGGGCTTATCAGCCCATTTGCTGCCATCATCCACTATATGCACCCAAGGGGCATTACTCATTCTAAGATGGCCGCCGTCCTTGATTTGCCGTGTCCTCTCCTCTGCCTGTCCCCACCAGGCCTCTAGCCGTGTCCTGATTGGCTACCTCGCTTCCCCTTAACTCAACGCGATTCGCCGGCAGGCGGAAGCCGGGTCGCGGAAGTAAGGCGAGGAAAAAAGGCTTCAGGCTCTGACTGAGCTGACCGAGCGCAATCGGCGCCCGGCGATGTCTCTATGTACGTTTTGCTGCTGATTGCTACGACGCCGGTGGCCTTGTCATGCCTACCTAACTAACGGTGCCCGGCAAGGAACTTCCCCGGAGCTAAGGTAACACCCTGCCCCCAGCCTCAAAGTACCTACATCGTTGGTGTCTCCTGGTCAGTCACAACCACCCTTCACCCGCAAGAATTTATTGACTCTCAATATCTGTCTGGCAGTGTATAGCATCTCATGCACGGCCTCCCTGAATCTCCTCGTCTGCAACGGCTTCACGCAATATTTGCACTCAGTCCACTATGCTCTGTATAGATATGCCTATTTGTACTATGCCTATACAACTACATTTAACCTCTTTGTGCTCTACTTTGCCTCACCCAGTGTTGCCTGCGCCCAATCTGTATTTAGCATCTGTGATCTGATCTGATTTGCCCAGGGATAGCCTGCGCCGATACTTGCATTTAATTTGGTCATGCATCATGGTCGCTATCAGACCACTACTGTTGTGTTGTGCCCTATAGTCGCTATTAGACCACTACAGTTGTGTTGTGCCCTTTGGTCGCTATCAGACCACTACAGTTGTGTTGTGCCCTATGGTCACTATCAGACCACTACTGTTGTGTTGTGCCCTATGGTCGCTATTAGACCACTACAGTTGTGTTGTGCCCTATGGTCGTTATCAGACCACTACAGTTGTGTTGTGCCCTATGGTCACTAACAGTCCACTTTAACCTGTATCCGGCTGCACTCACCCACTCGACCTAGCCAAACCACTGCCTAGAATTATTCATTGTATCTCTGGCCTGCACCTTCCTAGTTAGCATACCTGAACCTTTGCTGCTGAGACCTGTTTAGCATTTGATTCTGCACCCACCTAGTCGGCCTAGCCCTGAGTCATTGTTTACACGTGCTCAGGTACCTCTTAGCCAGCTTAGTTGAACCTCTGCCCTGTGACTTGCTTGCATTTACTCCTGCACCTACCTAGCACCCACGGTATAGCAGAAATATTGCCACTGAGTCATTGACTACATATATCATATCAGCACTTAGTATCTAGGTGGCTCCTATCACCAGATTGCTCCTATATGTTAATACCTCAAGCGTACATTGTGCTTCATACCTATTACCAACTGCTCCCACTAACTACTAATGTGGCATCTCAGATAGACCTCCTTATATAACTATGTATCTACCAGCCATTTACAGAGTCCTATTGAGGACTATCCTACATCTACTCATTATGCTAGATGTTAGCCTACCTAACACCTTGCCTCCTCTGACATCGGTAATATATCAAACTTGTAACTCTCCAGGCCAACACCTATATCCCAGCCGTGGATCCCTTGAGACACCCACCTCTGCAACACGTCCATGTGATACACTTAGTAGAAACCTTAGACCCGCGCCAGACTAACCAAACTGCATGAACCTCCCCGTAGGTCTCTTCCCCCTACCAACATCAAAACTAACTGCCAGAAGATCTGCAATCCTCGCTATGTTAGACCACCGCCCCCACCTAACTCCAATACTTGCCCTACTCAGAACAACAAGCTCACTACAGCTAATACACTTACCAGTCCACCCTCCCAAGCCACAGAGATCTCCAAAACCCCAACTATCGTTGGAGCACTCCTGAACGTGAGATCGCTTGTCGCCCATGCCCTAGACATTGCTGACCTAATCTCAGAAGGCAACTTTGACTTTCTCGCTATTACAGAGACTTGGTTACACAATGCAGCAGGACCTTCGCTCATGCTAGCCATCCCAGATAGCTACACGATAATCAGAAATGACCGAGAAGGTGCAAGAGGCGGCGGCATTGCCATAATCTCCAAAACAAGCCTCTCACTTAGACTAGTACCTACCCAATCGTTCCAATCCTGCGAGACTTTATCTGCTAAACTCCAGATAAATAATAATCAAACTCTCACTATCCACCTTTTATATAGACCACCAGGCCCTTTAGGCACCTTTGATGAGGATCTCCACAACCTGCTCACTCATAACCTCAAACCTTGTTCCCAAACAATCCTCCTTGGAGACTTTAACTTAGGTTTCCATGACACTACAGATACCAATGCCACAGTGGTAGCCAACACTATTCACGCACTAGGCCTATCTCAAAGAGTTGACAAGCCTACGCATCTGAAGGGAAGAACGCTAGACTGGATAGCCGACTGTAACTGCTCAGCCACTATCCTATCCATAAGACCCCTACCTTGGACAGACCACTCTTTAGTGTCCTTTAACCTAGCCACGTCTAGACCTAACCATACAATCCCTCCAATAGCACCGCCTTGCTTAACCAGAAATAAAAAATGCATCACGGTAGAGAAAGTGATCCCAGCTATACTACCGACCCTCAATGCATTATCAGCTAACCTATGCCCCAGCACCCTAGTACAAGAATTCAATAATATCATGCTCGTCACCCTAGATAAACTGGCACCTCTCAAACTCAGACCAAGCAAACCTAAAGCCCACCTAAACAAATGGTTTACTCCACAATTGAGAGACTTGCGCATCTTGAAAAGAAAAAGTGAAACCATTTGGAGGCTCTGTCCCTCAGTTGACAATAAAGCCAAACTAACCTCTCTCTCCTCAGCTTACAAAAAAGAAGTTTGCCAGGCTAAACGTAACTCATACGATAACCGTATAGCCAACTCTAATTCCAGCATGAAAGAGCTC
Organism: Ambystoma mexicanum; assembly: GCF_040938575.1. Classification (NCBI taxonomy): domain Eukaryota; kingdom Metazoa; phylum Chordata; class Amphibia; order Caudata; family Ambystomatidae; genus Ambystoma; species Ambystoma mexicanum. Next base: position 550,250,419 of record NC_090932.1, read on the forward strand.
TTTTCTATTTTAAAGGAACTTGAGTCCCCGATCGCCACACCGGACGCCTGTACCAAGGACAAACCTTGGTGCACGGACATCCAGCATGCCCTATCACACAAAATTATTACTCTCCAAAATAAAATCCAGCAAAAAAAAGAAGTACTTAAAATTCAGGATTCCCCAAAAATGCCCAATACCAATAATCTACTGGCGCATAGTGACTCCTTCCACTTCGCCAAATTGACCACCTTGGAAGTAGAAAAAATTATCTTGTCGCTTAAACCATCTAACTGTAAAGGTGACCTCTGCCCAGCAAGTTAATAAAAGACGCTGCCAGAGATTTATCGCCCTTTATCACCAAACTGATTAACGCCTCCTTCGCCTCAGCCACCATCCCTGCCAACCTCAAACAGTCCTGGGTACTTCCCCTACTTAAAAAGCATTCATTAGACCCTCTCATCCCTACTAACTACCGCCCCATTACTACGGCACCGTTTCTTCTCAAAATTCTGGACAAAGCTGCTTATAACCAAATTCAAAAGCATCTGGAACTACACAACCTCCTAGGAGAGAGACAATCGGGCTTCCGTCCCTTACATGGAACTGAAACAGCCCTTATTGACTTGAAATCCCAAATTGACGAGCTTCGAGACAAAGGAAGAACAGTAATTCTGCTACTCCTTGACCTCTCCGCCGCCTTTGATTTGGTGGATCATAAAGTCCTCTGTAGTCACCTGGATTCCGCTGCCCATTTCTCCCCGGAAGCCATCAGATGGATTGAGTCATTTCTGAGTGAAAGAACAATGAGAGTCTTCTCCCCCTCGGCAGCAGCAGATCCCACCCCTATTTTATGCGGTGTCCCTCAGGGCTCCTGCGTCTCCCCAACTCTATATAACATCTTCACCAAGCCCCTGTTTGATGATCTGGACCATCTCGGTATCACCTACACTAACTATGCAGATGATACACAGATCCTCCTCCCGCTTTCTGGGGATCATGCGAGAGACACGGAATTGGTGAACAAGGTATATCTTATCATCCAGGCCTGGATGGCCACCCATGGCCTCTGTCTGAACGATGATAAGACAGAGTTGATTATCCTGGGCACTCAAACTAATATCAAAAAATTAGGTCAGGAATTCTCCTCATTTAACATAGATGGGAATATCATCCAAGTGTCCAAGGACGTAAAAACCCTGGGATTCTATCTTGACTCCACCCTATCTCTTGACAAACAGCTAAAATCCCTTGCCTCCTCCACGGCTTACACGTGCAAACTGATAAGAGCCGGTAAACCGTTCCTATCCAACAAGAGCTGCTTAATCCTGGCTAGAGCCTTAATACTCTCTAGGATTGACTATTGCAACGCTCTCTACGCCGGAGCAAATAAAACTATAACGCAAAGACTACAAATATTACAAAATAATGCCCTGAGAGCAGCACTAGGCATAAACAAAAGATCCCACATCTCTGCCACTAGACGCCATCATAACTGGCTGACCACTGAGAACAAAATAACACTTAAGATGTTATCCCTGACCGATAAAGCCCTCAATAACTCCGCCCCCAAATACCTGATTGACAAATTCCATAGGAGAACATCCTCCAGACCGACTAGAGCTGTCAATTCCAACTGCCTGACAATACCGAACTTTAGACTTCAGACGATAGGTGGTAATAGCTTTCAGGTAAAGGCTGCAAAGATTTGGAACTCTCTACCACAAGACCTGAGAGCTGACTTACCCTACCCTCACTTTAGAAAAAATGTCATCCAACTCCTCACCTCGACTAACCTCAGCTGATCTCATTCGACTGTTGTCACCTCAACCCGATTGCCCGCATCCGAACCTTGTATATATTGTACTATCTATGTCCCACTTATATTTTGTAAATACTTGTGCCCCATGACTTCACAGTTTTCTCTACTGTACATTTGCTAGGATGTTACCTGTAAGTGGATTGACCTTTCTCAAATCCGTATACTTTGTATTCACTGTATTTTATACTGTACGTTACGCTTTGATGTAACTTGTAAGCTTTGCATTTTCTTGCCACTGCGCCCTGCTACCCTTGGGTCTGGCGCGCATAAAAAGTGAATAAAACAAACAAACACCATCGGCGGGGAAGTCAAGAGGGCCAGCGAAGGGAGAGTGGGCCGTGCCCCCGTGAGAGCCCTGCCCCCCGACAACAGGCGAGCGGGGAGGCCCTTCTGCCTTTCCGTTCCTGCGGGTGCCGCTGATCCAGTGACACACGTGCGGACCCATGGGCCGGTGCGGGAACCTGCGTGCCCGCAATGGGGGATACGCCTTGCCCTGGAAGGCGTGCTGTGGCTGGGCAGCGGGCGGCTGCGACGGCAAAGGGCTCTGAGGGAGGCTCCCTGGAGGCGTGGAGCTGCATCGGCCCAGGAGTAGAAGCACAGCAAGGACATGCCCCCGGAGTGCAGCAGCAACAAAGGGACTGACTTACCAACAAGGCAAAAGAGACCAGAGGCACACCGGGAAGCGTAGTGCTCAGGCAAAAGCTGGCTGGACGGGCGCCCACATCGGCCCATATAGGGTACAAGGTGGACTTGGCACCATGGGGAAGGATAGGCCGAGGAAGCTTCCCACTCAGAGCAGAATGGATCAGTACACCATTCCTCCACCCCAGCCCACTGACCACCACCCGCAATCCTCAGATGAAATGGAGACGGACCAGGGAATCTCGCTGAAAGACATCATGGGAGCCATAGCCGACTCCCGCACGTCCATGGAGCAGAAAATGGACGGAATAAGTGGATGTTTCCCTCCTCAGGCACGACCTCCAAAAACTAACGGCACGCACCGGGGAGGCTGAGCAGCGCATTTCCAATACGGAGGACAGGATGAACAGCATGCAACAGCAGCTCCATAACACGACATCCAAATTGAAGGTGCTGGAAGACAGAATTGAAGAGGGTGAGGGCAGGTCCAGACGCAACAATGTGCGCATCCTGCATGGAACTTTTTCTAGAACAATGGCTTTCCGACCTGTACGAACCCGATGCCTTCTCCAAGTTTTTTTCCATAGAGAGGGCACACAGAGTACCCACGGGCAGACCACCGCCTGGCGCCCCCCCATGAACTGTAATAGCAAGATTCTTAAATTACAGATACCGCGATGCCCTACTGCAACATGCGCGCGCCAAAGGAGCTGTCACGTTCAATGGCTCCAAAATCGCCTTTTTCCCGGATTACACGAGGGAAGTGCAAAGGGCACGGCAATCCTTCGACCCCCTGAAAAGGCAACTACACACGATGGGAGTGAAGTACGGCCTGCTCTTCCCTGCACAACTCAAGATTTATCACAAAGGCACAGCAGTCCATTTTAGTGACCCTAAGGAGGCTTGGCGCTGGGCCAAGCAAAACATAGAGGGAGATTGGTCCGCCCCCCGCGAAAATAGGGGAAGAAATCGAAGACCTCCGCCAGACCAACGGCGAGAACCCCGACGACCACCAGCGCAGGACCCACCGGAAGAAACAAAACAGCTGTCAATATCCTGTGGCCACACTGAGATACCCAAGTCAGACTATAGATCTTCCTACAGTACACACACACACACGCAATGATAGGCAGCACATACCCACCTGTAGCGGCCGCGGTATGCCCCAAGCCCTACAGTAAAAGGAGACCCCCCGCCCCCGAGAGTGCAACAAATTCCACGCATAGTATACGTGTAGACTCCTTCGGGGACCACCTTTAGAGGAGTATTACCTTCCCCCTGGGTCCCACTTAGGGGAAGGCCACTTTTACTTGATATTAAGTTCAGTGCATGTTAGGTGTCCAGTTGATACCATAGATCCTTTGTTCGGGCGACCAATGCTTCTAGTTGGGAGGAGTATGGGGTGTGGGGTTTTGGGTTTGTTAAACACAGCTTCATTAGGAACCAGTCGAACTAATAGGGAAACATAGCCAGAAAGGATGCCAGTACACCACGGGCATATTTCCAAAAGGTGCATAATGCTGCCGGTGACAATTAGGGCAGCTACCAGCACATGCTCACATGGCAGAGTATTGTAGTAATGTCGATGCTCTCAGAACACTGAGGCTCATGTCGTGGAACGTCAATGGTCTGGGCAATGCAATCAAGTGCCGTCTGGTGCGCCAATTTCTGAACAGACGGGGGCTGATATAGTGTTCCTATCCGAGACACATCTTGCAGGCACAGAATGTACCCTATTCAGGTGTACAAATTATAAGCTGACATTCCACTCGGGCTTCACGATGGGCTCAAGAGGCGTCATGATCTTAGTACACAAAAGCCTCCCCCTCCACCTCTACACGGTGACCCATGATACAGGCGGCAGATACATATGTGACGGGCGACTTATGGGGGCAATCCATTGCACTGATAGCTATCTATGCACCACCGACCCTTCTAGAACCACTACTCACTGACATTACCCCGCTAATGATACCTCCAACTGCATGATACTAGGTGGTGACTTCAATGAAGTCATGAATGTAACCCTGGATAGATCGCACATACGGAACAGAAACCCCAATGTCCCCACCAGGCTTGCCACGTTTGCCAACGCACTCGGCCTGTGCGATGTGTGGAGGGAACTTCACCCAGACACTAGAGCGTACTCTTTCCACTCGGGGGCCCATGCCTCGCTCTCCAGACTAGATTACTTCTTCACTCCCGCAACTGACCTATATAGGGCACAGGAAATAAACATGCTGCCTAGAGGCATCTCCGACCACTCTCCGCTAGAAATGTTACTCATAATGTCCCGGAGGATCCCACCGCCATGCTGGCGCCTTAACAGTTATTATCTGGGAGATCCTGAGCTGGTGGACAGACTACAGGAGACCACCAACACATACTTTGAGCTAAACACACAGACGGCAACGAACCCTGAAATGCTATGGGAAGCCTATAAAACGGTGCTAAGAGGCGAACTAATATCATGGTCGGCGCCCAAAAAGAGGCAGCACAGGAGCAAGATTCTTGAAGCGGAGCTTCATGTCAAACAGGCAGAGGAGGGGCACGTAAACAAAAACACGCCGGCCTCTAATCGGACGTTGCTACTAGCACAAAAAAGATTGCAAAGCATAGCGATGGACAATGTTCACCAAATGCACACTGCTATGAGAGCAAGGATCTATGGAACAGGCGACAAGGCCGGCAAGATGCTGGCATGGCTGGAAAGGAAGGAGCAGGGACTCAGCCATGTCCGGAGACTCGAAGCGGAAGGATCAAACGCAAGGGTGATGGACCAGGAAATAACCCAGGGCTTCGCAGAATACTACGCAGAGTTATACAGTGAATCCAAAACCCCGATGGATGCTACGATTATGGACCGAATTGAAACCCCTACCCTAAATGAGGCACAGCGGCAACAGCTGGAGCGGGAGATCACTGAGGAAGAGATCCTAGCCACCATCTCTGGTCTCCAGACCGGTAAGACCCTTGGTCCAAATGGCTTCCCGGTGGAGCTATGGCGAAGGGTGGGTACCAATGTGATAGCCCCCCAACTACTGCAAATGTACCTCCATGCACGTGAAAAGGGCATTCTCCCTCCAGATCTCCGAGAAGCAACGATAGTAGTGATACTCAAGCCGGACAAGCCCCCGGAAAGATGTAGCTCGTACAGGCCCATTTCACTCATCAATTCTGAGACTAAAATACTGGCAAAGCTTTTAGGGGACCGCCTACAACAGGTAATTCCCTCCCTGATTCATCCGGACCAGTGCGGCTTCATGCCGCAAAGATCAACTTGCATGAACCTCTGCAGGCTATTCTCAGCTCTGGAAAGAGCCAACAGCATACAGGGGCCACTAGCCCTGTTAGCAATTGACTTTGAAAAGGCCTTTGATTCGGTGAGATGGGAGGCTTTCTGGACCATAATGCGCTGCATGGGCTTCGGTGAGAAATTCATGAGTTGGGTGCGGCTGCTGTATGAATCCCCGGTTGCTAGGACCAGGGTCAACGGCTGGCGATCAGAACTGTTCGGTCTAGGAAGGGGTACAAGGCAGGGCTGTCCACTATCGGCCATGATTTTCGCTATTGCGATCGAACCCCTGGCGATCCTGCTGCGAAACGATCTAACCTGGGAGGGCTTCCGGTGGTCCGAGACCTGGGAAGACAGAATATCCCTCCATCCGGATGACCTACTCATCTACCTGAAGGACCCAAACACTTCTTGCCCCAGAGTTATGCAACTGCTGGGCCAATATGAGGCATTATGCGGATTACGCTTAAACTGGTCCAAATCCATTCTCTTCCCTGTAGGGGACGCCTCATTGGTGAGTCTGGCGACCGGCCCCTACCAGATCGAGAAGGAACAGTTCAAATACCTGGGGATACACATCACGACGCACCTTACTGAATACACAGCCCTAAATCTCTCCCCCTTGGTAGCAAGATTTGCAGACGACACTCGCCACTGGATCTCCTTGCCACTGACGCTGATGGGTAGGACAGCTTTGTTCAAAATGATGGCCCTCCCTAAATTCCTATATATCCTGCAAAACGCGCCTTTGTGCATCCACCATCGGGACTTCCACAAAATCAAATGCATCCTCTGGAAACTGCTTTGGAAAGGAGGTCACCCAAGAATTGCTCTTGCTACCCTTCAGAGGCCCATCTGGGAAGGGGGATCGGGCTGCCCAGGCTGCAATCATATCACTGGGCCAGCCAGATGGAGGTGGTAAACAATATGCTTCACGGCGACGGGAGTCTCCCACACATCAAGGGCTTCCACTGTGACACCACAAATAAGCCAATAGAGCACCTCTACAGAGACTTGGATCGCCCTCCGAAACCTGATATGGCATCACACATAATGAGAGTTTGGAAGGAAGCGCTTCGATACTTTGGGTGGGGTGGGAAAATAACACTGGCCCAACCGTTGTGGAACAATTGCAACCTTCCCGAAATACGAAAACTACTGAGATGGCCCGAGTGGACCCAGCGTGGAATTTCTAGTGTTGGGGATGTGGTACATGAGGACAACCTGGCAACATTTGAGATAATGCAAGAGAGGTTCTCCCTGCCGGACACAGAGAGGTTCCACCACATGCAGCTGAATCATGCTTGGACGACCCATCGACAGATCACACAAGACCTGCCGGAAAGCTCCCCGCTAGAACGAAACATAGTCCTGGATCGGGTAGAGCGGAAGGTCACCTCCACCATGTACAATGTGATAACTTCCTTCGCGACACCGGAACTAAACAGTCTGAAATCAAAGTGGGAACGCGACGTGGGTCCACTCCTCCCGGAGCACTGGATGGAGGCCCTGATGTACTCGCGTGAAATAACCATCTCCTCGAGGCTCCGACTCGTCCAGTTGAAGATCCTGCATCGCACCTACTACCCGAGAGTGGACCTCTTCCGCTGGGGCAGGGCCTCGGACGCAAAGTGCCTACGCTGCAAGCGAGAGGAAGGTACCTTTTTTCATATCCTGTGGGAGTGTAGTAATATTCAGCTGCTCTGGCAGAAATGCTGCGACAAACTGTCTAGCGTTCTGGAAAAGACGATACAGAGGTGCCCGAAACAATTGCTTTTGGGGGTCTCTGGTGAATCTGACTTATCCCGCTATGAGAAACTGCTGTGGTCAACTGCGTTTGCAGTCCTTAGGCGGAACATTGCACAATTGTGGGGCTCGGAGCGCACACGCAGCTATGACCAGTGGGTCACTGACGTGGACATATGTGCTGTAATGGAGCACCGGGTGTACATAGCAAGAGGTTGCCCGCAAAAAGCGGAGAAAATATGGAGAAGATGGGAGGAGGATAGCTGAAGGCCAAGGGCGACCCTGTAGCCGCTGAGACTGTGTGAGGCCCACCGAAAGGGAAATATTGACTCTGTTAAGAACACCCTGTGCCATGAAGTCATCCTATGTCAAATTCGACAGTCTGTCGGACCATGGTCCCTGAAGCTGAGTTTGTTATTGTTATTTCTTTTTGATTGCTTTGCTCTCTCCCCACCATTACCTTTCCCTGGCATTTGACTTCCCTATTCCAGCCCCCCCCTACTCCCTCTCTCCCCCCTCTCGAACCCCCTATCCCCCTCGCGTGCCCCCTCCCTGGAACGTAGAGAGATGAATGTAATGTTGTTTTAACCTTGAAAATCAATAAAATCTTTGATAAAAAAATAATAATTAGACGGAGCGAGCATCCTTACTGGCTAAAGCTATGAGCATGTTCTCTGCATTCCGATGTAATAAAAGAAATGTATGAGTTTTTAGACAATTTTTATAGGCTAACTTTAGATGATGCAAGCTCTATCAGAGAGAGTGGTCCTCCGTCCACAAACTCCATGTCAAAAGCATAGTGCATAGTACATACCAGGGCCTGGCTGAATCAGTCACCTGATCTGCCGCCCCTGCTCTCCAGTGGCACAGAGCAGGTTTAGGGCACAGGTGCCCTCTCTGACAGCTGCAGTGACAGCCAAGTCAATGCAGCCCATTGGCTGCATTTAAGATATGCAATTTTGTTCCAAAATCTCATGATTATGAGTTTACTCTCCTGGTGGTATTTTAAACTTTAAATATAAGCCATACCCAAGTTGGGGTATGGTGGATGATATTTATCATAATTATTAAAGCCACATCCAATTCATATCACACATGTGTCAGCCTGATGAGCCCAGCTCAAGCAGTGTAAGCGTTACCTATATTCCTACCAGGCAGGCCATAGTCGTTGCTGCAAGTAAGACTGTAGCCCTGGGGGTTGTCTCTCTTTGTTCCTTTGGGAGGGAAGGTGACTCCCTCCCCAGTGACAGCCGCTCCACAGGAAGCTGTCCTCGTAACAGGAATCAAAGGGCACATCCATTTACAAAAGATGTAGAATCACACCAGGTTGCTGCTTACCAAAAGGGCTTTTGATTATATTGAGAAGGGAAGGCGGTAGAGTTAGTGTAGGTACAGGGAGCTCATTATAGCTGCAGAAAGGTTTTACTATCTTGTTCTTTCTGCATCTATCTTTCCTTCCTGTCCCCTCCTCTTCCTGTAGCACAAAGCACTTTGTATGTCAGAAGGCAAAGTCCACTTCTTCCAAGAACTTGCTTGGGTCCTGTAGACTTTTGCCTTTAAAAGAGGGCATCTCCCAACCCTTCTCAAATTAACTTTAGAACAAACACCTAAGGAAGAATTTCACTGGACCTCTGCTGGAGACTGAGTGTCTGGCAAGCTCTATGACCTACCCATCCCCAGGGCACATTGGAGTGACCTGCTGCTGGAACAAGACCTGCATCTCTGCCAGTGACACTGCTGCCCAAACACTCATTGTGATGGACTCCTAGAAGTGTAGACCAGCCTCCCTTGCATTTAGAAGCCCAAGAATAAGCACTACCCTAATGCCTGAGAGGGACTCGCAGCAACTGAGAGCCAAGGGAGCCAGGATGCCTGCACATTCTGCCGTCGAACGGCTGCAAGCCGTGATTGCAGCCCATTCAAGCACATCAAACCAGCGGTCTCGTCTGAGCACATTCAAACGTGTTCATCTGTGCACAGCGTTAGCTGAGCAAGTTGTTGGCTCGAACTCAACATTACATCTGCCGCCTTGGAACGCTGTTCGATCATCCAGTATCTTCGCTGCCAACCTTTGTCAGCCGAATCGACCCTGGTTAGATCATCGAACTGCGACCATCGGATGCTGCATCAATCCGCTCGACTCAATCTGCGCATCAGTGTATCCAGTCACCAGCACCGAACTGACCCTGGTGGCCCTCACAATCTGCTCTTTTTCAAGCGTCCCTTTAAACTGTAAATAGCTCCTGTTCAATCCCTGCTCCACACCTCTCAACACTGCTACCCATCTAGATCAACACAACCACAGTACTCAAGCTACTTCAAACAGCTTTAACAGCATCTAAAAGCCTGGTTTGCCAGTATCAACCGCCAAGACCAGCGCAGGGTACTGCTAAATGGTAACTGCCCGCTTGGTCCATTTCTGGGCCCTAGAAACTGGCTACGTCACCATGCATCCCTTTTTGGTCAAATACATATCCTTTTGACAATTATTGTGGTTATTAATGACCCCCCCTTGCTTCATTAGCTATAGTGCTGCATCTTCTTTTCTTGCATATTCTCTGTTCTTTCCACAGGTGTGGGTTTTGTACAGTGTTTTTTTGTTTAGTTTTCTTGCAGATTGTGTGTCTAATTAAAGTATATATATTTTTAGAGAACCTTGATTGGACATTCACTTTATTTTGGACGGTTCTATTTTGCTGTTTAAGTTGGTACTGAATCGCATTCACACCCCTCTTGAGAGTATAGCCTTACCTCGGTCAACGTTGCAACAAAAGGCAAAGGAAGTAAGTCCCTTAACTGTGTCTGTTTTATCTTTGAATGGGCTCACTGTTGGTTTGTAAAAGTGTGAGGACTGAGTAAGTGGTTTCATTACTATTCACCCTTGTACTCCTGCAGAGCAGAAGTCATTTAATCACAGTTAACCTCAGCAGATTTCCAAGTGTTTCCCAAGCTCCAGTAAGTCTGTCAATAGTGCTTTGCTAATTTCCTAAGGGATTCCTGTCCCCAGTCTTTGCTGTGGTGTTTGCGGGGACTTTGTAGTGAGTCTCATTGTTTCCATTGGTAGAGGCTGTGCTACTTTACCAGGTTGATCCTAAGCATGGAGCTGCCACAAGTGCATCTTACAACCCAGTCGGTCTGAGAACTTAGTACCCTCCTATTCCTTGTCCTTGCACCTCCCTCCCTCTATTACACTAACTGCACCTCCTCCGGACCTCCTTGCATTGGTCTTGTTTACCCTTCTACCTGCCTTGAGCCATCCCAGCCTCCTCTTTCCTTCCTGCTCTGTCTGAATTAGGGTCTCTTGCCACCTCTTTCTCCTCCCTAAAATCCCCCTCTTTCTGTTATCACCTTTTCCCCAATACCACCTCTGCCTCCTGAAGTTTCTACCTGTTATCACCACCTCAATGTCACCTTGACACAACCACCTTCTCTTTCCTCCCTTTCGCCTCCAACACTTGCCAGCCCTATTATCACTCTACATCACAGATCCAATCGCCTGCCACAACCTTCTTCTGCAACAACCCACACTGACTGAATGAGCATTATTGACATGTATTCTAGGCTGTACCCTCATCTGAACTTGACTCAGAAGGTATTGTACATTATTAGATTGGAGAGGGTCTGTTACTGGTTGTCATTAACATCCTCACCTGTGTAGTATGAATTGTCACTCATAGGCTGGCCCAAATCTTTAAATGCTGGGTCTGCCATTTTGGAATCTTTCTTTTTGCTGTTTGACTGCTTGGAGTAAGGTGTTACACCTTTCAGACGTTGGTCCTTGTTTTACAGGAGAAGGCTGTGTGGTTCAATTCAGCGTTCTACCGTACGGAGGGCAGCCGATCACGGCTATACGAACATCAGCAGTCTAGTCTATTCACGTCCTCGACTGACGCCAGTAGCGAGTCACGTGATCTCATTAAAGGACCAGCAACGCTCTCCTCGAAGCATCGCTACTGTTTGCAGAGGCGCTCCGTAAGTTCGTACCTAGGGCTTATCCGATCCTTCCGAACTTGCTACATTTCTTTCCTATGCTTATCTCCTTGTTTTTTCTCTCTCGCTTATCTCAGATTACCTTTACAGCGCCATCTATTCCCGACCCTCTCAATTCCGCTACCACTTCCGGGTCCTTCTAATTCATCCGATCCTCTTCGCGCTTTCAAGCGATCGGGTGATAGCAGGATCCCCATCCATTCTGAAACAGTGATTTACCCCTTCCTTGGACTTCCACTTTCTTTCCGATTCCTTTGCTTACTCTTAACCATCTTTCAGGAACCTCCAGAGCATTCGGGGTCCAGATCACAGACGGTTCCTGTACCATTGGTGCCGCAACCCCCCATTTAAAGTCTAAACCCAAATTGGAAATCCCGTAAGAACTTACCCCTGACATTCCACTATAGTCTGTTTACTTCCGTCCTCTCACATAACTTACCTATCATTTTCTTACCCTATAGAACCCGAGCCACCTTACCACAGATTCCACGCCTGAAGGTTTCCATCCACCCGAGGAGCTTCCATCCATATCACCCAGGGTTTTATTCCCCAGAGGGTTTCCCTGGCGTTCGTGCTCCTCTCCCCGTTGGCTGTTCAGTCCTGGTGGGGGAGCAGGATCCACAGGGGGGCTCTTACATTCGGCAGTTGCTGCTCTTGGACCGACAGGCCGACCAGGTTAGTGCCAATTGCTTTATATTCAGATTTAAAATTGTTCAAATTTGCCGTTATTGCTCATAGAAGGAACAGTTAGCGACGCCAGTTTTATCCTGGTCGGCAGACGTTGGCATGGAGCAGCAAATGCAGCAGTTTATGGCAGCAATGCAATCTATGTCATTAGAGATGCAGACCCTGAAACAAGACAATGCTCAACTAAGGCAACAGGTTGCCAGAGCTTTCTCTGAAACCCCTCCTATAGCCTTGCCCACGGGTAAATATGACGGAGACCCGCACAAACTGAAGGAGTTTATGGACAGCTGCACAGTCCAATTTACCTTTAAATCCCGATTTTTTTCCTACCAATAAAGATATGGGCTTTATGATATCTCATCTGACAGGTCCAGCCCTTGCATGGGCTACCCCGTTAGTCACTTCAGGCAATGCCGTTTTGGATTCCTACCAAGCATGCTCCAATAGTCTTAGGTCTATGTTTAGCCGACAAGAGATCTCGGTCACCACACAGGAAAGACTCCTGGATCTCCGACAAGGCAATAAGGACCTAATGGCATACATTACCCAATTTAAACAGTTGTCTTCGGAAACTGGTTGGCCAGATGACAGGTTACTGACCCTCTTCCGACGGGGACTTGCAGAGGATCTGAAAGATGAGGTTTCAAAGGTTCCGCAACCTGCTAACTTGGCTGAGATGATAACCCTAACTATGCAGATCGATTACCGCCTCCAAGAGCGCTCTCAAGAAAAGAAAAGGGGAAAAGGGCTTCGATTGAATCCTGATCCAATTTCACCTCCTAGCAAATCCATCTCCACGGAAGAACCTATGCAGTTAGGATCCGTCAGGGGACCCATTTCATCTACAGAAAGAGAAAGACGAAAGTCTTTAGGGCTGTGCATGTACTGTGGGTCTTCTTCCCATATTTTACGAGATTGTCCAATAGTTCCACCCCGCAGAACCAGACCTTTGCAATCGGGAAACGCCAAGTCCCTACCGTAAGGGGAACCGCGGTAGGAGATCAGCATCAGGGTTCCCCTGTTAGAATTGAATTATCACTTGAACCATTTTCTAACCAGCATTCCATGATAGTTCTTTCTTTAACTATCATCTTGCCAGACCAGACGCTACCAGGGATTCCTGCATTGCTTGATTGTGGAGCTGCAGGGAATTTCGTGGATGATCAATGGGCAGCAGAAAATGGGATGGCAAGCATTTCCAAATCTTTTTCCACCCCCATTCAAGGGGTAGATACAAACCCATTGAGTTCAAGACCCATTTGGGAACAAACCACACCGGTGACCTGCTTGATTGCCTCTCATAAGGAAACTTTGGTCTTTGATTTGATCCGAGCCGCCCATTTTCCTGTCATTTTAGGCCTGCCATGGTTACGTCTTCATAACCCTTATATAAACTGGAAGGCTGGAACCCTCTTCTTGGGCTCTGAATATTGTGTTTCCCATTGTCTGTCTCAACACTCAGTAGGCCTGCATATTCCTTCTGAGATTACAGAAACACCCGAGGTTCCCTACATAGGTCAGTTAGGATTGATTCCCGCATGTCATCAATAGTATCTTAGTCTTTTCTACTCCTCAATTTCCCACTTTACCTCCACATCGAAGGGACGATTGTCATATAGACCTACTCCCAGATCAACCTATACCGTTTGGACGGATGTATGTTCTTTCTCAAAGAGAGAAGACCGCTCTTAAAGAATATCTACATGCTAAACTTCAGAACGGCTTAATAACCGAGTCTAAGTCTCCTGCGGGTGCATCTCTGTTTTTCATTCCGAAGAAAGACACATAAGAACTTAGACTGTGTATTGATGACAGGGGACTCAACAAAATCACTATACCAGACAAGTACCCTATGCCTTTGATAAAGGACATCCTTGAAGCAGTTTGTGGTGCCACTCTTTACACTAAGTTGGATCTTCGAGGGGCGTATCACCTTATTCGAATTGCACCCGATGACGAATGGAAGACTGCTTTTCGTACTCCCTTTGGGCACTTCCAGTACCAAGTAATGCCGTTCGGTCTGGTGAACGCGCCAGCTGTGTTCCAGCGATTTATGGATCACTTATTCTCGGACACCCTACTTCATTTTGTCATCGTATATTTAGATGACATTCTGATCTTCTCTGCAAATAAAGAGGATCACATCCAGCATGTCAATTCTGTCCTACGCCGCTTACAAACCAATCAGTTATACTGTAAAGCGGAGAAATGTGAATTTCATCAAACTCAAATGACCTACCTCGGATTCGTACTATCCGCTAAGGGAATTTCCATGGATCCCAAAAAAGTGTCTGCAGTCTTAGATTGGCCTTCCCCGACTACGATTAAAGAGGTCCAAAGGTTCCTGGGGTTTGCAAACTTTTATCGTAAGTTTATTCCCGGTTACTCAGAAACAATTCTACCCATCACTCGTTTACTAAAGAAAGGAACAGTGTTCTCTTGGAACCCGTTAGCCCAACAAGCCTTTGAAACCTTAAAGGGATTGTTTACCTCCGCCTCAATTTTACTCAATCCAGACCAGTCCCAATAATTTATTGTCGAAACCGAAGCCTCCCATCATGCTTTAGGTGGCGTCCTTCTACAAAAGACTGACCAAGGGGAGGAAAGACGCCTTAATCAGACACTGGAAGGCTACTTACGCTGTTTCGTTTCTGCAGCTCAAGATGATTGGGTAGATCTTTTACCGTTGGCAGAATTTGCTTACAACAATGCCAGACATACTTCTCTCAAATCTAGTCCCTTCTACTGCACATACGGGTATCATCCTTCTTATGTCCCTACGGTTTCTCCACCTTCCTCCAATATTCCCGGAGTGGACTGTCTCATAGCCGACATTCAAGCAGGACATCGACTGGCCCGCATAGCCCTACAAGCTGCCCAGGACCGAGCCAAACTATATGCTGACAAACATCGCTGTGAGATGCCCGTCTTAAATGTGGGGAACAGTGTTTGGTTGGCCTCTTGGTTTCTCCCTAAACATCTGGTTCCTTCCAAATTGTCACCTAGATTTTTTGGTCCTTTCAAAATACTATCCAGAGTAGGGTCTACTGCTGTTCGTTTAGCCCTACCACCTTCTTGGTCTCGGATTCATCCGGTTTTTCATCTTTCACAGTTAAAGCTAACCGTTCAGGACCGTTTTCACCGATCTACGAAGCCTATACCTCCCCCTGTTGTCACCGACACTGGGACTGAATATGAGAAGTGGCCAATATTTGTGATTCTCGCTACCATAGGGGTCGTCTCCAATTCCTCATAGACTGGAAAGGTTATTCTCCAGTGGAAAGAACTTGGGAACCTGCCTCCGGTGTCCACTCTCCCCTCCTGGTGCGATGATTTTTTTGTCTACACCTAGGGAAGCCAGGATCTCCACCCAGGAGGAGGGGGCATACTGTTACACCTTTCAGACGTTGGTCCTTGTTTTACAGGAGAAGGCTGTGTGGTTCGATTCAGCGTTCTACCGTACAGAGGGCAGCCAATCCCGGCTATACGAACATCAGCAGTGTAGTCCATTCACGTCCGCGACTGACGTCAGTAGCGAGTCACGTGATCTCATTAAAGGACCATTGACGCTCTCCTCGAAGCGTCGCTACTGTTTGCAGAGGCGCTCCGTAAGTTCGTACCTAGGGCTTATCCGATCCTTCCAAACTTGCTACATTCTTTTCCTATGCTTATCTCCTTGTTTTTTCTCTCTCGCTTATCTCAGATTACCTTTACAGCGCCATCTATTCCCGACCCTCTCCATTACTCTACCACTTCCGGGTCCTTCTGATTCATCCGATCCTCTTCGCGCTTTCAAGCGATCGGGTGATAGCGGGATCCCCATCCATTCTGAAACAGTGAGTTACCCCTTCCTTGGACTTACACTTTCTTTCCGATTCCTTTGTTTACTCTTAACCATTTTTCAGGAACCTCCGGAGCATTCGTGGTCCAGATAATAGACGCTTCCTGTACCATTGGTGCCGCAACACCCCATTTAAAGTCTAAACCCGAATTGGAAATCCCGTAAGAACTTACCCCTGACATTCCACTATAGTCTCTTTACTTCTGTCCTCTCACATAACTTACCTATCATTTCATACCCTATAGAACCCGTGCCTCCTTACCACAGAGATTCCACGCCTGAAGGTTTCCATCCACCCGAGGAGCTTCCATCCATATCGCCCAGGGTTTTATTCCCCAGAGGGTTTCCCTGGGGTTCGTGCTCCTCTCCCCGCTGGCTGTTTAGTCCCGGTGGGGGAGCAGGATCCACAGGGGGGCTCTTATATTTGGCAGTTGCTGCTCTTGGACCGACAGGCCAACCAGGTTAGTGCTAATTGCTTGATATTCAGATTTAAAATTGTTCAAATTTGCCGTTATTGCTCATAGAAGTAACATAAGGTGAGTTTGCGGTTCTGTTTGTGCTTCCATTGACTTGGTAAATTTACACACCTTTGGGTTTGCAAATTCCCTGGATCTGATTGGTTTTCTGGGGGTCTGTGCCACTCACATGCAGTTTCCAGAGGAGGCATGTCAATGTTTTGTATCTGCTACCACAGGCTGTTTGAGCTTCCTGAATAACCTTAGTGGGTAAATTGGGTAGCCATGTACTGCTCGTCTAAGTTCTCAGGGCCAGTCACTCAGATGTTCTGTGTCAGACTCCATTAGCTGACTGAAGTTCTTTGACCAGCCTTTGCTTGGCATAGCAGTATGTCTAGGGATTTGAGAACAACGAAAGTAGAGAGAATTCTCTTATTCCACATAACTGCAACCAAGCAAGGGTTATACATTGACTTACATAGATGCGCTCTTATGGTGTTCACATCAATTACTATTGATAAAATTGAAGCGGAATGCTCAATAGCCAAGATTTTTGCAGAGTAATTACTTCTTTACCTGGCCAGATCAAAACATTTGTCCAGTTAAAGAACCTTGGTGTTTGAGTTTAGGGACCCTATGCAAGCAATCATACCATGAATATGTTCATATCTGTTGATTCCTACCCTGCACGCTAACATTTTACATACTTCGAGAATGCCTCTGGCCCTAGGAAATTGTGTCCGGCAAGGAAAAATTACCTTTATTAGATTTTGATAGATAGACAAATGCATTGCTCAGCGGCTCTAAACTGGACGTGAACTTTCAAGGATAACTAGTGGATGGTATTGTGGCATATGTGGCTTAGCTGAAATGGCCTAGTCTACTCTCACATTTTAGTTAAAGGGGTTTTTTATGCTTTTTTAATCCCACCATATTATTGATAGTGTTTGCTACAAACCCTAGTGCTCCAACTACAAGGTGTCACACTGTTAGGCCACTTACCTGGGGGGGGGGGCGAGACGCTGCCGGTCTTGGCGGGTCTATCCGAGGTTTCGGTTAGTAGGGAGAGGAGTCTCCCGACGTCCGAAACCTCGGATTGATTTCGGTGCGCGCATGCGCCGCAACACGCAGAGGCTGGCGGCTTGCGTTTCAAGCCTCGTTGTCGCTCCTGGGCTGGGTGCTGCGCATGCGCGGTCCAGCCTGCGCTCCAGGCCTCGGCTTCATGCCGAGGGCAATAAATAGCGGCTGAGTCAGTGAACGAATCGCGTCTTAACGCGGTTCGTTCCTGACCAGCCGTAGCAGCGCTTGCCTCCAGTTTTGCCTTCCACACCTGTTTCTACCTTCCTGCCGGATTCCCTGGTTCTCTGGTTTCCTACCCTGTCTGCCTTGCCTGGTTCCAGACTTCCCCAGTCGGATCTCTGGCCCTAGTCTCCCTTGGATCTCTTGTGGGGTCCCAACCTGTGCTGTCTGACCTGGAATCAGCCATCCTTTGCCTACTTGGTTGGTCTCTGACCTTTTGCCTCGCCTTTTGGCTTCTCTCTCCTGTTTTCCCCTTGGTTCTCCAGTTGCCTGCACCTCTCCTTCTCCAGTATCCTTCTGGTTTCCCCTTCGCCCTTCTCGCTGTGGTACCCAGACCCTGCAAGTACCACCTGTGCATTTCTCACTGCTTGACTGAAGTATCACCTTGTCCTACCGAGAAGGATTGGAGTTGCTACCTTATAGACCTTCAGCCAGTGACATTTCCTCCAGTCTGGCCTCCCCAGTATGGACGCCTTCCAAGAGTCCTGCCTCCACAGGTGCTGCCCGATCCCGGGACACACACCTTAACACACTCTGTACTGCACTGCGGATCCTGAGGAGAGCCAGGAATATGAGGGGGACACAGAGAATTCATGGTTTTTGGTTATAAATGTTTATTGAAACAAATGGGGGTTGGAAACTACCTCACTATCCTTAATCTGAGAGGTATTTCCCTACCTCAACCAAAAAGGAATGGATCTGTCCTTTGTTAAGATATC
Organism: Ambystoma mexicanum; assembly: GCF_040938575.1. NCBI lineage: Eukaryota > Metazoa > Chordata > Amphibia > Caudata > Ambystomatidae > Ambystoma > Ambystoma mexicanum. The sequence continues at coordinate 550,268,894 of NC_090932.1, forward strand.
CAAAGCAAAAATATGTCCTGTGTCCGGAAACCCATTCTGGCCCTCACACTCTAAAACTAACTCTAACATGAAAAGGGTATTGTCTCTGATTCTCAAAAGTGCAAAAATGTTCCAATCCAACACAATATTTCAAATCCTACAAAAAAGTTTCAAATGGACAAGGTTCAGAGTTCCAGGGAATAGCTCCCTTCCCCAGATTCCTTGTACTAATCTGTAAAATCCCAAACAAAGAATAGCCAAGTTCCTTAGAACCCCAGAAGATCGCTCCCTCCTCTTGGCGTGTTCACAATTTGCGGGGAAACGGCTCCCTTCCCCAGGTTTCTCTTTATCTTTTAATATGAGTCAGATCCTAAAGGCATGTATCTTCCTAGGGATCCTCCTTTCACTTTAATACAATTTAGATGCAGGTCCCAGACACGCAGCCCACCTGGTATGTTATGTTATGGGAACTTGTTGAGCGCATGTATGCCCAAAGGCATCATGGCGCTAAAAGCATAAAAGAAGTTTCAATAGAGATACGCTTTTAGAATAATATGGTTTTAAATTTCCACTGGGGACAAAGTGATGAACAGTTTTCTGCAAAAGCAAGAGGAAGATCGTTCCAGGCTTTGGCGGCCACTACAGAAAAGGCACGCCCCACTGAGAAGGCCAACCTGAACCGAGGGACAGCTATCAGGAGGGCAGACTGAGAACGGAGTGAGTGAGTAGGGAAATAGCGCACAAATTTGACTTGCAGTTACTTTGCTCCAATACCATAGAAAGCCTGATGCACAATACACATAGATTTGAACATAATCCGAGCCGCAACCGGAAGCCAATGCAGTTGTCTCAACAAAGGGGACATGTGTGTTCCAAACGGAGGGTTGAAAGATGGATCTGGCCGCTGCATTTTGAAGAAGTTGGAGCCGCCTAATCGGGTAAAGAGGCTGCCCAGGTAGAGCGAATTACAGTAGTCCAATACATTCAGTACTGGGGCGGTGACCACTGGGGCTTGGCAGACTGTAGGAGCAAAAGCTAGAACCTTCCGCAAGATCCAGAGTTTAAAATGGCCAGTCTTCCAGACTGCCGCCACCTGCTCATCCGTGGCCAGGGAGGCCGGTATCTTCCCTTACCAGGCTCTTCTTGTCAATTTACAATAGTTTACAATCTCATGGTCATGGGTGTTCCTTGAGATTCTCCTTTCTAGATTTATAACGGTTCACACTTATCAAGGGCATGCACCTTCCTTGAAATTCTTTTTATTCTATACTTGCACACACACTTGAGTTTTCCTGGTGTAATCCCCTGCTAGGGCTTTCATGCAGTCTTTCAAACAGTTCTCTCCACCTGGTGTACTCTCCTGCCAGGACTTTATTTAACAAACATTCAGCTTCACTTAGTATTCTCTCCTGCCAGGACTTTATTTGATGACTTTTCCTTTTTACGCACGAAACAACATTGGCCCACCTATGGCTTATCCACTCTTGTTTCATACAGTTCTTTTCAATATTTGCTTCCTTTATCATCAAAGCGTTCTTTGCCCCTTTTCCAAGAGCATTGCCTTTTACTTCGCACTTGCCTTTGAGATATGGGAATAGCAACACGTTTGTAGTTTGCTTCATAAATACATTAACTTCTTCATTAGCCTCCTTTTGTGTTTTTTCCTTTATTCTTATGAAGCAGCACACTTTGTCAGGCAACCCGGTATTCCGTCTGTCTTTCCTGGGCTTACTGGTTGCTCTCTGGGATCCCTCACTTCAGTTCCCTTTCTTCTGTGCTATTCTTACGGAGCTGCATACGCTGGCAGGCAACCCGGTAACCCATCTGTTTTCCCTGGGCTTACCGGTTGCTTCTTGCGTTCCTTCGCTCTGGGTCATCTCAACATGCTGGCTCTGCGTGCTTCCCTACAGCCGCTGCATTTTTGTGGTGTTCCTTTCTACGGTGCACTGTCTCCACTGCCTTCTGTTCTCATGCAACAAAACATCTGCACCTGGTCTTCTCTCTCCCATGTTTGGGCTTGTTTCCACACTGTCTCCTACCGCATGGTTCCCTTCAGCGTGGTTCATGGCGTCAGCAAAGGTTGTGGGGAAGCCCAGCATCTGCAGTTCTTTCCTCTCCTTCTCTCTGTCAGCTGTAGCAGATGCCGCTTTAAACTTCCTGGCATGATTGCATAGTCTCCAAATACTAGACTGTTGCATTGGTTTACCAGTCGTAGTCATCTTTATTGTTCCACTGCTTTTCTCGTCTCAGTTAAGAAACAGTTTCTCGAATGACGTTGAGGATGCTGATACTGGTCCACATTGACAGTGATCCTTACTACTCCCTGTCTCTTCCTCATCCCAGTTGTTACCATATTGTTCTTTATGGAATGTTGGGGAGCATTAACAGTAGATCTGGTAAGAGGCTGAAGGAGATGTGGAATAGACGAAACAGCCCTAAAAGGGAATGGGTGGGATGTGATTTCCTCCTACATTCTCCTGTCATCTCCCCAAGGGTTATCTCCCCCCCCCCCCAGGTGGTCCTCCCTCATATAGCCACCTCCCCCAGGATCAGGATTAGGTAGCGGCTCCTGTCCCCTGGCCACAGAGGGAGAGGCTACCTCCGGGAAAGGAGTGATGACATCATCAGATTTATCACAATCCCTAATGAGAGTGAAATGTGTATGTGGTTGCCTGCCTCCTTGAGCTGTAAGTCTTGGGATGATAAAGCTATGTATAAAATAGAGCTACCCAATAAGGCAAAGCCAATTTTCTCAGGCATAAAGCATGCGTTTTAGCAAATGTGCATGTGCTGCTTGGCTAAAATGGCTTCTTCTATTAATACAGTCACTGTTCTCTTCATTTTCCTCATAACTACCCGTGCTACGTTTTGTGTTTTTGGGGGCATTTCACTTTACACATTAATACCACCACTGACACCAAGTTTGTTAGGGTAATATACATATAGGTTTTTGACTGCATTATTGTCTGGTACATGTATTTTCTCCTTTTAAATGTTTTGCATTGAAATCTTCCCATGCGTGTGACTGAAAGGACTGTGATACAAAAAGCAAAATATATTCCTCTAGTATCCCCTGTATTTGTAGTCGTTCTGCTATTTCAGTCACACAAACCCACAATTTGCCCCTCAATGTCACCACAAACATTATATACTTCCACACACTTCTACATATAGTGTGAAGAAAAATAGGACTACATGAAGAGCTGACAAGGAATGGTGGATGTGGTGCTGGTGAGCGCCACACATGCTCAGGATTGGGCTACACACGCTTAGGCTTGGCCTACACACCCAATCTGATATCTTTCTAGTGGCTGGTCGTTCCATTCAAAGGTGTTACTATGGTGAGTAACTTAACATATTTTGTCATTGTCTTTTGAAAAATATATATTTATTGTCCTTTTATAAAAGAAAATCAAACAAAACCGTGAAATAACACCCCAACCCCCCCACCACTCCCCCTCCTTGTCATTGTTTTTTTTTTATTAGGCTGTCAGAGCTTTGCTTGTGTTCTTGAGACCTTCAGTCTGTCTAAATCTGAGCTTGGAGAAATTCTGTCTGCTTTTGAGTTCTTTGATAGTGATTGCATGAAGCTGGTCCAGGAGCATCTGCAACTGCATAACCCAATCACAGGTAACAGAACATTGTGTTCATATACCCTCATTCAGTAGAAACTAATATAGATTCTATTCTTAACTTATCTGCTGGTGATTAATGATGTGTATGCATAGGTCCCCAGCGATAGCAAGTGTGAAATCAGTGAAACAGTTGACTGATGTGTTCTCAGATAGATACCGTACAATTTGGTCACAAGCCCCAGGGTTTTCAGAATGGAGAGCCTGAGAGCCTGTGACAGACAGAACTATTCACATACTTTGCTACAGTTCTACAACAACGTCCCCTGCCTGATCTTGTTAGTGTATGAGCGGCCACCTGAGTGCCCAGGTCTGGTATGAGGAAGACCCACCTGCTAGGCCCAAAATAATACATGTGGTGGAACGGGTCCATTCACATGGTGGTTTGTAGGGGTCTTCGTGGTAGAGCTCCCTGAACTGCAGAGACATGCACAGAGGGGTGTTATTGTTGCACCCAGAACCCACAAATGTGCCAGCAGTAATCAAGTGGCACTGGTTCAACAAACCCACGTAGACCTTGTAAGCACATGCTGCGTTTTAGAGTGTTGAGTCCGATGACTCCGCTCAGACAGAGGATGCTGCCATTATGGTTTCTCTACTGCACTTGCTTTGTGAGTTGGCAGGAACCCCAAAACAGACTCATTATTTATCTGTAATCTGATTGGAGATTATGCTATGTGAGGACAGATAGTTTGCAGATGTGAATGTCCAAGAAACCACCACATAATCCGAACAGAGCATGAAAATTGTTGATGCACTCACCTTCATGCCTGTGTCCAGAGGCTGAAGTGTTCTCAAAATGATGAGCAGGCCAAATAAAGACTTGGTTTGGCCTCTAGCCCCCAGAGCAGGCTGAGGTAAGCCTGTCGGTGACAACAGATCCCAGCCCTACACTTATTGCACAAAACAGATGCAAACCCTCCCAGGGAGCCCAGCCCAGGTGGAGGGTTCCACAGTCCTACACAAGCAAGAGGGCTCTGTCAGTTGGAGGCGATTGTTTTGAGTAAGGACATTAAAGTTTGGAAAATAAGCCAGAGAGAGACATTTGAAGTTGACTAGTGGGAACGAAGAGCACAATGAGGAGGTTGGGGAGGGCATAGAGGAGATGGGAGAGGAGGCATTGATTGGCAAGATGGGGAGAAAGAGGTGATTGAGAAGGAGGGTGGTGGGGAATACTAGGAGAAGGTTGGTGTTAGTGGGAAGAGGTTTATTGAGCATATCAGGAGGTGGTTAGAGTTATTGAGGAGATTCTTGATGGGAAATATTAGGAGGATGGTATCAGAAGGTTGGTGACAAATTCTAGGAGGTGGTTGGTGACACTAAGGAGGAGACTGGTAAATAATAATTGAAGGAAGTTGGTGATGAGGTTGGTAACGACAGGGTAGAGGTCTGTAAAACATTGACAATGAAAGATTGGAGAGAGGCTGAGGATGCGTGAAGGATACATGGTTGGAGTAAATAAGTATAAGGCAGGAGAACACCAATGGGTGATTGGAGAAAGTGAGAAGGTTGGAGAATGCCTGGTGGTAATATGTATGTAACAGGGAGAGGCTGGAGAACATCGGGAAGTGTTTGGATAAATTAGGGGGGTGGTTGAAGAACACTGTGGGCCGGTGAAGCACATGACCCTGATTGTCAGATGAGGCAGGGCTGAGAGGGTCCATTCGGCTCTAGGCAGGTGCATGAGGATCAGATGGGTGAAGGAAGGGCTGACAGCCAAGATCCTGGGAGGAACAGATAGATTGGTCCAGAGAGACTGCTGGTAGTGAGACAAGGAGCTCTGCTCATCACCAGAAAACCAGCTCCTACAAGAGTTTGAGATGCATAACAAAAGCGGGGCCCCCTTTGAGCTTTGTTCTCCAGCATGGGGTCTGGCATGGTTTCACATGCTCATGAATATTCCCTGTCATCAGTTCGGGAATCCTCAGTAAAAAAAAAAAACATCTTCAGATTTTTACTGCACGTCCAAGTCTTGAGAGTCCTCGTGTTTCGCTCTTAGAGCTTTTCTGCATTTTTATGCTTTTTTGCTAGGAAATTCCTATATTTGTTAGATGGAGCTTGTGTGCTCTTTCATTTCTTCATCCGGCTAACAGGGATCCGTTAGTTGGCTTCTTTCAACGCCCCTCAAGGGCAGAATCGTTGAGTGTTTTTTCTTCGAAGATTCCAGAAGGCCATCGGGCCTACACCGGACCATGTCGGAGGAGAAGAAGGGCAGGGGTTCCCTCTTCAAGCTCTGCACCACCTGCGGTTTGAGGAATGTGTTTGTAGAGGACAAGCATTTCCAGTGCCTCTATTGCCTTCATCCAACGCACAAGGAGGAGTATTGCGAGACCTGTTGTGGCTTTACCAAGCGCACCATCAAGGGTCGGCCCAGCAGATTGGTGGTGTGGCTCAACGCCAAGGCCTCTACTCTGTGTGGTTGATAGGGGCATGCCTCACCCAGATCCAGCCAGTCTGAGTAGGCTTCTAAGTCCTTTGAGGGCGCTCCATCCATGCGGGACAAAGACAAGGTCAAGCAACGTGAGTCTGTTTCCATCGGGGTTGCCGCTCAAGCGGGTCCCGCGACGGGCAGGGCATGCTCATCTTCTCTATCGGCCTCTGTCTCCAGCCATTGCTCCAGTTCTTCATCGAAGAGAAAGCCAGCTACCCCTGGGAAGCTGCGGGAGAAACCACAGAAGGCCAAGCCGCAGGGTACGGTGTCCGACCTGCCCAGGAAGGCTCAGGTGATCCAAGCTAAATCATCCTCAACTAGCGAGTTGGTGGCAGCCCCCCTTTCCAAGGCTAAAGGGGCTGACCCGGTCCAGGGTGCTCCAGTGGCGGACAGAGTGGCTCTTCCTCCCAAGCGGGAGGCTTGGACCAAACCAGTGGAAAAGACCCTATAGAAGAGGATGCCGTCCCTAAGCCTGAGACTGACCCCTCAGGACACCAAAATGGGGGGTGGAAGTGCTCCAGGGCATGGATATTTTGACATGGTTTCCGTCCACACGGTCCCGGAGGACATTGGAGCGACAATGGGAACATCAAGGAGGTAATCGTCGAAGGGGGCGACGACAGCGAGGACGAAGATGTAGGAACTAGGACCAGCAAGCCTGCTCTCCCGACACCTCCCAGAGATTTGTCTCAGGACTTTGCTTCGACTCTCCACACGCTTGTGTCAGAGATACAGAAGAGGATGCTGATGGCACCACTGGCACCGGCCCCGTTGACACCAGGCCCACCACAGCCGAAGAAAAGGAAGCAGCACCCTACGCCACCTGACCAGACGCCACACGTAATCTCCCCCCTAGGGATACGGCGATGGACACGGTGACGCCAGATACTGACGACGACAACGGCATCTCTCCGCCTCCAAGGGCTTCTCCCCGGAAGAAGTGGGTACATTCCAGTCCATGGTCGCCCACACATCGGAACTCTCCCAACTCACGCCAGCGGAGACAAAGAAGGAGGGCTTCCTTTATCAACGCCGGGAGGCGAAACGGAAAACCATCCTGGCGGTTCCTTTACAGGATGACATCTGGGATGAGGGCCTGGTGCGGCTGAAAAACCCTGCCTCAGCGAAGAGAGACCGGCTGGAGAAGAAGTACTGGGTGCCGGAGTCTGCATCCAATTGTCTACGGTCGCAGCCATCACCAGACTCATTGGTCTCGGCGGAGGCTCAGAAGAATTCATCCAACCCGTCATCCTCAACTTCTGTTCCCCCGGAGAGCGAAGGGAAGAAGTTGGATGCCGTGGGTAGAAAGGTCATCTACTGAGCGGCTACGACGGTCAAGGCGGCCAATGCTTTGGCGATCCTGGTCACGTATGACTGGGAGTTATGGTACAAGATGGCTCCGCTCTGGAATTCCTTCCAGAGGACAAACGGGTCAAGGCGTTGGAGATTCTCCAGGAGGGCAAGGTGGCGTCGGACGGTGCAGGTTAAAGGGTACCGCCAAATGGGGAACAGGGTTTGCCTCCATCATCGTGGCTGGTTGAAGGCCACCAACTTTAGGCAGGATGTTCAGACGAGGGTCCTGGACATGCCATTCAGGGACAATCTTTTTGGAAAGGCCGTAAATGAATCAGTACAGGCCATCAAGACCGACACAGAGATGGCCCGTTCCCTGGGCATGCTGCAACAGCATCGTCCTTTCTTTTGTTCCTCTGGAAGGAAGTCGGGCAGATCATCGAAAGGTTTCGGCGGAGGAGTATCCTTGTACCGCCAACTCTTCCGTTCCACGACCCAGGAGGCTTACAGGAGTTGTTCCAAGGCCTTTGGAGGAGGCCGCGGTCATCGTCAAGACTTCCTGGGTGGCGTGCCAGCCGCCAAGCAGGATTGAACCGGCCAAGACGTCGGGTCCCCACCCCTGCACCCAGGTGGGAGGCCAACTGGAGAACTTAGTCTACCGATACTACCGGTGGCTCGGCAGGAACAACGCATCCCTCAGCTGCGGCTGGAGGTTCAGGCCATGGTAAAAAAGGGGATGATCGAGCTGTTTCCAAACCGACTCCGGGGCTCAGGAGTTTACTCCAGATACTTCTTAGTAAAAAAGAAGACAGCGGGCTGGAGGCCCATACTCGATCTACGACGACTCAACTAGTACATCAAGTCCCAAAAATTGAGGATGGGCACGCTGCAGCACATGCTCGTCCAACTGGAGGAGAGAGGCTTTCTGTCGTCGCTCGATCTAGAGGACACATACTTCCACGTCCCCATTCACGAAAAACATTGCAAGTTCCTATGCTTCGTAGTGCAGGGGAAGCACTACCAGTTCAAGGCTCTACCCTTCTGACTGAAGTCGGCACCCATAGTCTTTATGAAGTGCCAGGCTCCAGTGGCAGCCCATCTGCGATACATGTGTACCCGTAACTCGACGACTGGCTCATCCATGCCAAGTCAAGGGAGATCGCCGTTGGCCACACGGAGAGGACTGTCCGGCTGCTGACGGATCTGGGGTTCTCCATAAACTTTCCAAAGTCCTGCTTGGATCCATCGTAAAACGCTTGGTTCCTGGGGTCCAGTCTCAACATGGTGTTTTGCCTGGCAGCTCTGTGGGAGGACAGAATAGCGTCCCTTCTGGGCAAGGTGCGACGGCTGTCAGCACTGAAGAACGCCATGGTGAGGACCATCAAGCTGCTGATCAGACTGTACAGGTTGCGGGTGCGACCCTTTCAGGAGTTCCTGGACGCTTGCTGGATCCAGGTGTCCGGAAGCTTAGCTTACAAGATTATCTTCGATGAGTTTCACCGAACGATAAGGTGCTCCAACATCGCTGGTTGTACGGATTGCCAAAGCCCTCCTTACCAGGAGACGGTCACCACGGATGCTTCCCTGGAGGGCTGGGGAGCTCACACCGGACGTCTGCATGCCAGAGGCCTGTGGCTAACGGAGGAGAGGGATCTCCACATCAATGTCCTGGAACTGCAGGGAGTGTTCTGGACCCTCAAGTCTTTTCTTCCGTCCCTCAAGAGCAAAGTGGTGAGGGTCTTCAAGGACAATACCACCACAATGTGTTACATCAGGAAGCAGGGGCCCACCCAATCCCCAGCGCTCTCCAAAGAGGTGCAGGACTTGTGGCACTGGGCCGTCGCCAGTGGGATGTTTCTCATTCCGTTTCACCTGGCGGAAGTCAAAAACACTGTTGCCGACTCTCTCGGCGTCGAGCAACGGTCTGGCCACGAGTTCAGCAGGATCAGGTGGACAACCTCTTCCTCAGGTCGGGCAGACCCCAGATCGATCTATTTGCGACGGCGGTGTACACCAAGTACCAGAGGTTCGCCAGCAGGTTCCCACAGCCGGGGAGCATGGGGGACGCCGCCTTCTTCCTATGGGAAGGCCTGTTCCTGTATGCGTTCCTGCCATTGCCTCTGCTTCTACGAGTAATCAGTCAACTCAAACAGTGACGGTGCAGGATGATCCTTGTCGCCCAGGCGTGGCCGAGGCAGATTTGATACCCGGACCTGCTCAGCCTGTCGACGTCCCATCCAGTCAGTCTACCAGTGATGGGGATCTGCTTGCCAGGGAAGGAGGTGCAATCCTGCACCACGACCAAGGATCGCTGAACCTGAAGGCATGACTCCTACAGGTGGGTACGAACTACCGGTAGACGGCAGGGAGGTCCTTGTCAGGGCCAGAGCGTTGTTGACTCTTAAGTGCTACGGGCACAAGTGGAAGTGGTTCGCGACTTGGTGCCAGTCGCAGAAAATCAACGCTCTGAGGGCCACGGCCCCTCAGGTCCTTCCGTATTTGTTGTCTTTGGCTAAGGCCGGGTTGGCGCACACCGCCTTCAAAGTGCATCTGGCAGCTATCTCCCGGACAGTCTTCTCTTTGGTCACACCGTCTAGTCAAGGAGTTCCTCAAAGTACTGTTTTGGTCATTCCTGCTGGTGAAGGCGCCTGCCCCGGCGTGGGAACTCAACGTGGTACTGACAAGGCTCATGGGGGCACCTTTCAAGTCTATGCATCAAGCTCCTCTCAAGTTCCTTTCGTGGAAGACATCGTTTCTCATGGCCATCAGCTCCGCCAGGAGAGTAAGAGAGATCCAGGCCATGTCCTGCAAGCGGCCTTATTTGGCTTTCCATGAGATGAGGGTGGTGCTGCAGATGCATCCCTCCTTCATGCTTAAGGTTCCGTCGGAATTTCATCTCAACAAACCTTTAGTGTTGCCTGTGTTTTTTCCAACGCCTTTGTCGCAGGCTGAAAGGACCTTGCCCTCGCTGGATGTGGCTCGAGCGCTGAAGTTCTATGTGGCACGCACAAAGAGTTTCCGGAAGACGTCACAACTTTTCGTGAACTTTGGTCCTTTGAACCATGGGAAAGCTTTGTCCAAGGCTTCCATTTCCAGGTGGCTCTCTGGCTATTTCTCTCACTGTCACCGGTTGGCAATCCGACCGCCTTCTGGCCGTCCGTGAGCCGATTCCACCAGAGCGATCGCTGCGACGACGACGTTCCTGTCTGGTGTGCCCCTACTGGACATCTGCAGGGCTGCTACGTGGCGGTCTAGGCTCACATTCACGAGATTATACTGCATCGACAGGGATTCCAGAGAGGAGTCCAGGGTCGGTCAAGCAGTGCTACGCAACCTGTGCGCTTGAAGTTGAGCCTGGTGAGGAGGTGAGAGTAATTGCTTCTGTTGAGCCTTGCCACCTCCCATGGTTGTGTATTTATGTACTGCTATGTATTCTTGATTCCATGCCAGACCCCATGCTGGAGAAGGAACAAGTTACTTACCTGTAACGGTAGTTCTCCAGCATGGGTCTGGCATGGATTCACATGCGAACACTCCCTTCTGCCCCTCTGCGGCTCCTCTTGATCATACTACCACTTTACGTGCTACCAAATCTGAAGATGGCTGCCAGAGGAGGAGGGGCTTAGGGAGAGGGCAGGCATTGGCTGGGGGCAGTATGACCCAGAGCTCAGGGATTGGTTCATAGGAGAAAGAAAGTTTTTAAGTGAAAGTGAAACCGTTTTTTCTTTTACCGAGGATTCCCGGCCTGACAACGGGGAATAGTCCTGAGCATGTGAATCCATGCCAGACCCATGCTGGAGAACAACAGTTAAAGGTAAGTAACTTGTTCCTTATAACTGACCCACAGGCATAATAGGAATGGCTTTTATTAAATCTATCCAGAAGGTGCTAGCCGCCAATGAAGCTGCGGGCCAACAACATTCTTTTCTAATGATAGTGGGTGACTTTAACCTGCAACTGGAGCCGATTAATTGCCTGAAGGGTTGTGAGCAGACCAAGATGAAGCCTGGGATATCCTTGACCTGGTGGCGCCTGGCCCAAACTCATTGTACCCCTTGGCAGCTAATACTTTGTCAATCCTGTATAACCTTGAGCTTAGAGCAGGGACGTAATTTCACCAAAATGCCAGGAGTAGCGGAAGTGACATCACACGACCCTTGACCACTGATGACATCACAGCAAGTGATGTAATTTGACCCCACCCCGAAGTGATATCGTGGGAAGCGATGGAACACGATCTTTCACCCGTTGACAAAACAGCAAGTGGCATCACATAGCAGTGTACACTATGAAAAATATGGTTACGATATCACTATAATGTGATGTACATTTCATACAAGAATGGATCTCCATATGTATCGTTTAGATCAGTGTGTATAGGCCCATATTACCAAATTACTGTGAATGCAAGTAGACGTCCATGACCAAATGATAATGATGTGTTATTATATAGTACTTACGCTTAAGCGCTTTATATAGAAAAATATACACCCAATAACACCCAACCTGTGTTGGTTGGTATTCATTTATCGACCTCAGAAGGATGAAAGGCTGAGTTGAGGCGTTTAAGAACAGACTAAATCAGTGACTCACCACCTGAGGTGTGCCTGAAATAAACCTTTAATGAGTCTAGCAATTATTGTATAGAATTCCAGAAAAATACATTATTTGGTATTCCTATTCTTTCTTATTTAGGGTCAGTGCTGAAAGTATTAGACTTTTGGCACTCCTGTTCTCATTTTTCTTTTTTTAAGGGGCCTGAACAAGAAAGCTAGCCACTCCAGAAGTAAAGAGCCACATGGTACTGGCCACAGCCCAGTTGCTTGCATTACAAAAAAAAAAAACATCGCAGAGGTGGCAGTTGCGACCTCTGGCGACCCCTAAATGACGTCCCTGGCTTAGAGAATGCAACAGAAGGTTTGTTACAGACCAACCAGCCAAAATATTTTTGGGGGAGTGAATGGCTCTTCATTAATTGACTATATATTAATCCCAGCTTCAGCTTGGGCACGGGCAGATGAGTTAGTTATTGATAGGTATATAAGTGACTACCGCTCGTTGGCTATACATTTAAAATTGGAAAACCAAGACTCTGGAAGCAAAGCCCCTATGAAGGGATCCAACAGGGTTAAAGATATTGTTTGAAGACCACTGAAATGGGCTAAGATCCTAACCCCAGAGCTGAACCAGAGTATGTATATATCAATTTTAGCTAATGTCAAGGGCCCTCATTACGACCCTGGCGGAAAGTAACTGACCCGACCGCCATAGCGTAAATAGCGTTTCCGCCATTGCACGATGGAGTAAAGTGCGGCCAATCATGACCCATCGGGCACGAGCATTACGCCATGGCGGAAGTGCAAAGTCCGCGATGGCGGAAATGTCCCCAAAACGCCCCTCTCCGCCGTCGTACGGCGCCCTAGGTGCAATTCCGCCACCCATCATAGCGGTCACCGTAATGAGCGCCAATCGCAAAATACGGTGACCGTAAATATACGGAAACGGAAGTAAAAACATGGGGCCGGAACGGGAAACAGCACGCCGCACACCTATAAAATCAGAATCCCAACACAACCATTAAAAATCCGACCCTGAGACACATCCCAACCCGACAGCCACCCTAGTTAAAACAAACAAAATGGGAAAAGTAGCAAAAAAAGCGTGCGACCGCAAGCGGCAGGTCCACTTCTCCCATGAGGAACTCACCGTTCTCACAGAGACCCTCCAGGAGAATGCTGCCGTCGTCTTCTCGACGCAAATGACCAGGACGGCACTTGCGAACAAGAAGGCCACATGGGCCCTGGTGGCACAGCGTGTAAGTGCGGTGGGGACCGCACCCCGCAACCCACAGCAATGCAGAAAGCGATGGGACGACTTGCGGATACGCGTACGGAGCATACTATCAGCCAACCGTAACATTGCCACAGCTACCGGGGGAGGATCGGAATCACCCATCAAGTTGACCCCCTGGGAAGAAATCTGTGCCTCCACCATTGGAATGGAGAGCATAGAGGGAGTCGGAGGGATGGAGAAAGGAGTGCAGACATCCGAAGAATCAGGTAGGTGGGCCAAATAAAACAATGCTAAATCCACAATGTCCAATCATGTGAAGTACCATGTGGCCACATAGTGCAACAGAAACACATGTCCAGGAGAACGGCCACATACATTGGCCTGATAGCGCACTTTAAAAGTCACATTAAATACATAAATAATTAAAAATCCTAAAAACACCCTCTACACGTGCAGCATGCACACCCTAACTGCAGGCTGCAAAACAACTGCATCCTCAATCCACACAGAAATGAAACCACCTCCAAAGCCCTGACCCAAATCACCCTCAGGTACCACCCCAATGCATGTGATACATTGCCATTCCAATTTCCACAGACACATAAATAACGCTCGCCCTCCTTTACTCCACCACAGGGTCCGAGTCAAACGACGAGCTGCAGGACACCCCTACCAGCACACCTGCAAAGAGGGCCAAGACCAACGGCCAAAGACCCTCCACCTCAGCTGCACGGATCAAGACACGGCAGCAGCCCAAATCAAGTGGCAGCACACAGGAGGGGACTTCAACAGGCACCCCAGCAGCCAGCATGCCCACACCAGCAGCACCACAGGTCCCCCAATGGATGCCACAGAAGGCACTGCTTCTGATGGCAGCAGCACCATAGGTGACACTGCATTAATGCCAGCATGCTCCGACACAGACAACGGTGCTGTCGATGTAGGACCCATCCATGACCTGTCTCAATCCCCCTGTTTGTTTCATCCCCTACACCATGAGGATACCACGCAGGGGCACCCACAAGACGACGACTGGCCATCCCCCACAAGCCCTGTGGCAAGGCAACATGAGTTGATCAGCCCCTCTGTGACACCACCGCAAATGGCCATGGCACAGCAGAGGCAACAGTCCCTCGACCAGGTGATCGTGCAACAGCAGCAACTGGCCACGCTCCTCAAGGACCATGCTGATGAATGTGGGGGTACTAAGGCAGCCATAGAAACATCTACTGAGACACTTAGGGCACAAATGGAGAGAAGCACCGAGAGCCTGAGGGTACAAATGGAGAGAAGCACCGAGAGCCTGAGGGGGGAACTGCATGCGACGTCCAAAGACGTATGTGCTGAACTTGCCGCTGTGCGCCGTGTGCTCACTGAGCTCTCACAAACCCTTAGGGACATGCATGGACGTGAGCAGGCAGAGACATCATCCGTTGCAAGTTCCGTCCAGGGCAGCCCCCATCGTAGATCTGGGAGGAACCTGCACTCCACAGGCAGGGGTGCCCCTGATACCCGGAGAGTGGGCTTGCAATAGCGTCTGCCCACTGACAATGAGCATCTTTGGACACTGGTGTTCGGGGGGGAGGTAGGAGGGTGGAGGGGGGGTGTTGCGCTTTCTTGGGTGGCGGGTCGATGGGGTGTGTAATATAATTTCACATATGCTATAAACATTTCATAATCATCCAATGAAACGTGTGGACATTGATCTTTGTGTACGAGGCCTTCATAGGCGTACAGTCCACATTGTGCATGTTCCAGACACACACAGTGCCACAAGTCCCGTGTCCATGTATCAGCCACCAGGCGTGAGTGCTAGAAGCATGAATCTATGATACTCTGACGAATTTCACGGGCCTCCTGTGCCTCGCGGACTCCCTGAGGTGCTGCCACATCCCCAGCCTCATCATGACCATCTTCAGGTGCGTGCAGTTCTGCGTCAGGGGGCATGGGCACATTTCTACGTACGCACATGTTGTGTAGCATGACACATGCCATGACTATCTTTGCAACCTTCTCATGGCGGTACAGGAGTGCCCCGCCAGACCTGCTGAGGCAGCGGAAACGAGCCTTCAGTAGGCCGAATGCCTGTTCTATGACTACACGGGTACGTGAGTGGGCATGGTTGTAGTCCTCCTCATGCTGGTCCTGTGGGTTCCGGAGTGGTGTAAGGAGCCATCTCTTCAGTGGATACCCGGCATCACCTGTATGTGGACAAGAAAGGATGTTTGTGGAATGACATTGCTACGTACGCATCCCCCCCCTTCCTGCCAGGTCATTGCCGCATCACATACCCCACATTATCATGCATGGAATGAGACTCACCGAGTAGCCAGGATCTGTTCCCTGCGTGTCGCTCCATGTAGCGTGGTATCGTAGAGTTCCTCAAGACCATAGAATCATGGGTTGATCCAGGAAATCGGGCACAACAATGTGTGAAGATCCTGTTGGAGTCACACACCATCTGTACATTAAGAGAATGATATTGCTTCCGGTTGCGGTACTGGGCCTCCATGGCATGTGGGACAACCAATTCCACATGGGTGCAGTCGATGGCACCAATGCAACCCGGTATGCCGGCCAGTGCATGGAATCCAACTTTTGTGTTTGTAATCTCCTGCTCCGAGCGTGGTAAAGAGATGTAGTCGTCTGCGTGCTTCAGGAGGGCATCGAGCACTTGCAATAGTGTCCGTGAGAACAGTGGCTGTGAAATGCCATGCAACTGTCCGACTGTGTGCTGGTAGGTGCCTGTGGCCAGGAAGTGGAGTACAGACACCACCTTCAGTAGGGGTGGGATGGCGGTTGGGCTATCTATCATGCTGACAAGGTCAGCGTGTGTCATGTCCCCAATGGAGATTATGGTGTCCCGGTCCAAACGGTAGAGGGTGTGGATCTGCTCAGCAGTGAGGTTGAACGGATGAGCTTGGAGGCGTGGGATTGCGGGCTGCCTGCGTGGTGGTAGTGGCTGTGCTGGTGGGCCTTGCTGGCCCTGCCTTGCCCTCCTCCTCCTCCTGCGTCTCCTCTGTGCGGCCGGTTGTTGTAGTAGTTGGTGTTCGTCTTCTTCTTGGAGTTGGAGTACTTGCAGTGCTATCAGGTCCCCCAGGCCCAACATCGCTAGGCCTGCCGGTAGCATTTTGGAGTGGGTGTGGTCGTGGGAGGGGGTTGGGTGTGCAATTTATGTGTTCTCAGGCTGTATAGCCTCCACCTGTGGTGATTCATTCCACCTGTGCCAGCTGCAATCCCCTTTGGGCGAGCACTGTACCGAGGTTCACCGACGGGCGGGGCGTCACATTTGTGAGTGAAGCCAGTTGCCATTTTCACACACTGCCGCACTACATGGATGATTTTGTGATTTCGAGCGCCCACGGATGCCTTTTCGACGTGATGTTGCAAATGAGGAATTCGAAGGACAGCGCTTTCGGTTTTCAGCTAGCGGCGAGGAGACGCCCACAGGTCTGACTGCAAATATAACGTTCTATTGTTTAATGTCCTTGGGACAGGGGCCATGGCGAGAATGCAATGATTGATATGAATAGTATGGGATGCGCAATAGCGTAGTGGACGATAAGGCAGGACGTTCCCAAATACATGTTACTTCACATCACTAGAATTCCGGGCTGGAGCACAGTGGATTTTGCAGGCTGCATTACGCACAGACTCAATGGAGATTTCAAATGTTATGTGAGTAAATAATCAGGCGTTTTAATACCGGGATGAGGGAATGATGTATGGATGCATGGACAGATGATTTAATAGAGAGTTTGCCATGTACATGGCTTATTGGTATCTATCCCCTTCCCCTGCGCTATGTGATGCAGAGCTGCCATAGTGGGACCATCGTCTATCTGCCCTTGTTGGACCCTCCCTGTCTCGACGCGCCTTCCAACACTTGTGTCTATGCACGTTACTAATCCCATCTCATGGATTCTGCTTTAACAGACGCATGCACACAAACACTCGTTTGTAATAGTGTTTTCACCTCGATTGATATTGTTATGATTGGCAAGTGATTCATGGGTGGAAATAATCCTTTTGAGTGGGCTAGCATGCATATGGCTGTAGACTTGGTGTGATCATTGAAGTGAGTGATTCAAATGAAGTTCTGATGGCCATGCTATTCTTTTTCATTTCATTTGGGTGACAGGTATCTCCTCCCCTTTTGCCGCTGACATCTGTATGCCACTCCTGCAGATGGCTTTTACTCCCGACACCTGCTGCTTCGAGTTAATCAGTGGAGCACCATTACGATCTTATGGGACGATCGCCAATGGGCCACATGCCCTTACGCAGTACTAGTGGCTAGGAGCAACATATCTACCTTTCAGCTGGACTAGTGCCTACCTAATGGGACGGGCCTGCGGTTCTAGGCGCTTCCATGTTGCCTTTTTGGACGTGAATGTAGCCCCTGTGTACCATGAGGGAACAGGGCGTCAAACAAGGAGTAGCTGGTCATTTATTGCGGATGCAGCACACAGTAATGTAGATATTTTGGGGTTCATGACCTAATAGCTGTATGGGCTTGGTGAATTTGATGTGCATTAAAATTTTAGTCTGATGTTGACCGTGTAGCGTTATTCTTTGGAAGTAATGTAGCATATTCCTATTTGTGGAGCGATGTATTGTGAGTAGATCTGCATTGGGTTCCGGCTTCTGAGTATAGTTGCGTGGTACTGTACTGGCCGCGTTTGCCTACGAAGCCCACTAAGGTCAGGGATAGGGGCTGCCATCATGACTGTTTTAATGATGTCATGCTTAGGGGCGGGGGTTTAGCTTTTGTGTAACAGATGCCGGTCAGCCAGGTGGATTGGTGGAATGATGTGATTATCAGATAATGGCTGGTCACAGGTGCCTGTGTTTGCGTGCGTTTCTTGGAGGGAGACTGAGGTCATGTCCATTGGAATAGCTTCTGTATTCGTGCCATCTGTGCCCTGCAGCTCCCATTGGCCCCTCTTGAGATGAGCCTGGCTGCTCAGTCACTCTGCCAACTTGTGTGGTACATGCTTATGCTGATGGTTGGTTTGTTTACTGGCATGTGTACAGGGCTGGTGCAGTCTCCCTAAGGATACTGCTTTGAATGTTGCCTTACACTGGTGTCAGGCGATGGGGGCCTGTTGTTGTTTTGTCTCATCTTTCAGTTCATTTTGCTGTACTTGATCCTTCGCATGCCTGTGCTGCATCAGTACGGCAATGGTGACATGCCAAATATGGATGGCCACACACAAGGCACTTGGAGCCCCTACATTCATTTGTTCGTTGGCATGCGTGGGTGACTTGTGCATTTCACTGGTTGCATTTTACTTCATTGCACCTACGAGGTGTTGTGCAATGTGGCCAGGGAGTGGTGTACAGGCACTCAGTTGGGCCATTTACGGTTGGCTCACGATGCCGTATTTCTCGCCATGGCGGATTGGTACTTTCCGCCATGCTTGATGGCGTTATGTAAATGTCCGCTAGGGTCAGCATTCGCGTACCGTTGCGCCATGGTGGTAATTACGGTTTTGCATGGCGCGCGTGCGCGTACTTGGTGCAGTTAGCGTTGGCGTTCACTACGGTGTCGCTAATGGCATCGTACTTTATGGTGACGGGTCATAGTCGCAACGAGCGGTATTCGATGGCGGTATTGCATTTCCGCCATCGTTTTTCGATTTCCGCCAGGGTCGTAATGAGGGCCAAGGTAATCTGTACTCCAGAAACTAAGCCCACTGGGGTTTTGGATGAGTTTGAACTGTTGAAAACATTTGTGCAACCATATCTTTCGGGGACTGGGGCGAAACGTAAGAGTAAACCAACTACTGGGGGGGCATGGTTTGACGGCTCTGCGTACAGTGGCACAGAGAAGCATAGAAAATGCCTCAGAGATCTTTCGGGGATTGATAGACCCCTGCTTCGTTCCTTGAGAACCCACTATAAAAACCTACTTCATGATAGAAAGGCCAAACAAAAGGGAAATGGGAGATATTGCACAATGCTTGTCAGTCGAGAAATAATATCTTGTTTTGGAAATGGGTCTCCGATAGTGATCTTAAGGGGGACACCCATAAGATCGATAGCATTGGTGGAGACAGATGCAGGGCCCATTTTTGTGCTCTTTATGCAGCAGACCCTATTTATCCCACTCATTGGCTATCGAAGGCGGAACAAGTATTAACCCTTTGTCTATTACCCTGCAGGATGTAAAGGAAGTTTTAGCCTCTTCCAAAAATGGTAGGGCTGCTGGTCCAGACCTAATACCATTGGATTTTCATAAGGATGAGTCTAGTACCTGGGCAGCTCTGTTACTCCAGGTCTTTAGGGTATTGATATTCACAGGTAGGGTCCCAGACTCATGGTGTAGGGCAGTCATCCTCCCGGTATACAAGAAGGGAGGAAGGGATAGCCCAGCCAATTTCAGACCTAGATCCTTCTTGGCAGAGGCATATAGCATACACATACATCAGAGCAACCAGAACATTTGATACATATATAAATGAATACAGTGGTATACAGAAACAATGATACTACAGCAGGTGGGGAATAAAGTATCACAGAGCTTCAGATGCTTAAGCACTTAGCGGAGAAGACTGGGAGGAATTGTCCACAGAAGAGGGCACGTCCAAGCTGTTAAGGTAGCTGTTAAAGGCGGACCATATATTTCTTGGGGCGGGAGCGAGCTGGGATGATACTGAGGAACTCTTCTTCACAGTTTCGGGACCATGTGAGTAAATTTAACCATTTCTGGAATGAGGGGGAGGAGGAGCACTTCCAGTTCTGTAATACACATTTCTTAGCAACTATGCAGCTCACATTCAAGAATTTAGCCATGCTTTTAGCCTCCTCAGTCTGCCACACCCCAAACAGAACCCCCATCGGGGTCAACAACAGCGTCACTGATTTCAGATAGTGTTTCCAGGGTCTTGCCCCAGAATGCGGCCAGCCTCGGGCAGTCCCAGAACATGTGTAAATGGCCAGCCCCCTACGAGCTACAGCGAGGGCAGAGCCGTGGGGTCAGAACGCGCAAATCCGGAAATCCTGCGCAGGTTGTAATACAGCCTGTTCAATAATTTGTACTGTATGGTGCGATAACGGAAGTTTAGGGAGACTCTGTTGGTGTGAAAGCACATCTTCTCCCATAGATGGTCAGTAAGTTCCAACTCCAGCTCAGACGCCCAGTCTTCCCAGGCTTTGGAGGGCTGGGATGGGGCAGCAATTAGCAGAAGTTGTACAATGAAGAGACCACCCCACGGGCTCCACCCGAATTGGCGATGTAGGCAATCCCAGGGGAGTCCGGAGGTTCATTGGGGAAGTCAGGCCAAGCATCTCGGAAGGTGGCACGGACTCTAAAAAAATTGCAGTAGTTCCAGTGCTGAACCCGAGTGACTCGGCCTCCACGTCTGTGGTGTTATGAACTGCCCGTCTGGGTAGAGGTCAGTTAGGGCAAGGTACGCCAGGGTCTCCCAGTGTCACGCCAGGGCTGTGTCATGTGGGTTCTAGCCCGGGAAATCGCCAGGCGGGGAGCCACTTGTAGTATGGGTGTTGTTCGGCACATATCTCGAATATCCGACCCCAGGCTTGCACAGTGGTCTGGACCGGGTCAATGGGTGAGTCCGGCTCATATTGCCGGTGTAATATTAATGACATTACGTTGCTGCCTGCTGCCGCCAGAGTTTCCAGCTTGACATGGGGGCGAGGAGGGGGCCAAGGGTACCAGTAAGAAGCAAACTGTGCCTGTGCTGCGATCCAGTACCGCAGCATATCAGCGGCGGTGAACCCACCTCTATCGTAGGGGAGGGTCATATCAGACCATTTTTTACACACAGCACCAGAATGCCATAGAAACTGAGTGCACAGCTTGTGTATATTTGTAAAGTATTTCTTTCCGGGCCAAATAGGTACGTTACTGAATATGTACAGCAACTTGGGGAGCAATATCATCTTTACAAGTGAGAGTCTCCCAGCTAATGACGGTGGAAGAGAGCGCAGCGCGCCATTTTGGCTTCGACCTGCTCTGCCGCGGCCAGGTAGTTGTTTGTTAACAATATATCTTTGATCCAGGACTCCTAGGTACTTAATCCCGTTAGGGGACCAGCGGAGCGGGTATTCAGTGGCGGGCTGTAGGGTGGAGCTAGTGAGAGGGAAGAGCTCGGATTTAGTGTAATTTATAATGAAACCAGAGTATGTGCCTATGTGGGTGATGTCGCGTAGGATTGGGTCAAGGTGAACAGCGGGGTCTCTAATGAACAATGACACATCATCCGCATAGAGTGAAATAATTTCAGGAGTATCCTGCATTCGGATCCCTTTACGTGAGTGGCGCTCCCTGACATGGTCTGCCTTTGGCTCTATTGCCAGGGCGAATAGGATCGGGGAGAACGGGCAACCCTGTCGGTGCCTCTAAAGAGAGGGAACAGGCCAGATGTTTGGGAGTTGACTCGGACCCTAGCTACTGGGGAGGTGTATAATAACTTGATATATGCAATCATGTTGGGCCCTATGCCCATAGTTTCCAATACTAGCCACATATACTTCCGGGACACCATTTCAAATGCCTTCTGGGCATCCAGTGTGACCGCAACTGCACTCGCATCCTGGTCAATTCGCAACATGACATTAAGCAGCCTTCTAATGTTATGGGACGTGGATCTCCCAGCACGAAGCCCGACTGCTCATCATGGACCATATATGACATGACCGGGAGGAAGCGATTAGTAATTACCTTGGCAAAGATTTTAGTGTCCAAATTCATTAGCGAGAGGGGCCGGTATGATCCGCACTCATCGCTAGATTTACCGGGCTTGATTAGGACCGTAATAACGGCCTCACGTAATGTTGGGGGAAGGGACCCTAGCCGAAGTGACTCCTTCCATACTTCAAGTAATTTGGGGGCCAATATAGCTACATGCTCCTGGTCGGCTGAAGTATTGGATTTCCCTAGTGGCTTGTTCACTGAAAAATTGGAGCTCTTTGCTAATTAGGGAGAGAGTAGCAGGGTCAACTGACGTCGGGTGAGCTCGCTCCAGTACACGTAGTTTGGCTTCGGAGCGGGTAAGGGCTGCTCTTATAGTTTTGAGGACTCCTGCCTCCCTAGAAAGGGACATTCCCCTGATAAAGGCTTTGAAAGCATCCCAACGGACTCCCAAGGTGGTGGACTGGGGCGTATTATGCTCAAAATAGGATTGGATGTCGGCAAGGATGTCTACCTTGAATACAATATCCTGCAGGGCGGAAGACTTAAATCGCCATGTGTTGATGGTAGGGGCAGGTGTTCCCAGTTCTAGGGATATCAGAATCAGTGAATCGGTGAATGATCCGATAAGGTGCACGCAAGTATTTGTGTTTCCACCACTCTACCCAGCATTGCGCTTGATAGGAGGAACATGTCAATTCTGGAGGAGCTATCATGTACTGAAGAGTAGTGAGTGTACTCGCGTGTTTGTGGATGGAGTGCCCTCCATGCATCTCGAATATCAAGTGTTGTACTGTGTGCTAGGAGTTTTCGTGCCGCGCCGGACAAGGGTCTGGGGGCTGTGCCAGTTCTGTCCATTGTAGTGTCCAATATGAAATTCATATCCCCCCCAAAAGATCTGCTCCCCTACATAACCCAGCAAAATGGATACCACCAGGCCGACCAAGTCGGGGGAGTAAACATTAGGGCTATAGGTATTCACCAACAGATATTCTCTGTTAGCTATTGCGCAGTGCAATACAATGTATCTTCCCTCCGGGTCAATATAGCTCTTGTGGAGTACAAAGTTAAGTGATTTGTGAATCATTGTCAACACCCCTCTGGCCCGTGTGGAGTATGAGGTAGAATATCTGTGGGGTCCCCATGATGGCGCCATACACTTAGTCAGGGGGCCTGTGGAGTGTGTCTCCTGCAAGAGCAATATTTTGCAACCGTATCTCTTAGCGTAAGCCATGATTTTACGAGCCTTGGTATAGTTACTCAAGCCCCGTATGTTCGTGGACATCACTGTTGTAGTAGAATACGTTCAAGGCGGGAACCGCCCCCACCCATGAGGGCCCCCCGATGTCTTGTGGTCTGCCAGTCTGCCTCTGCCTTTTTTAATAACGTTACCCAAACCAACTCCACCCCCCTCCCGCACCACCACATCCTGGCGGGCAGTGCAACTCCCCTCCCCCTTCCATCAGAACCAACACACCCCATGGAACAGGGGACACCAGGCAGGTCCTAACGTGGGTCCGCTTCTCTGATGGCCCAACCAGGGCCTATACCCAACATCAAATTAACAAAACTGAACATTGCAATCGCAGTGGGGTGCATTGTTGCTGTGTGGTGGACACTTAGACACATATAAATGGCATGAAGTTACCAGCAGTACATTGAACAGTCATACGCATAGTGATCACACCTGACCCACATAACCTTAGGCAAGGTAAAAAAAAGAGGTCTGATCGAAAGGCGGGACTACCCACACGCCAGTAGTAAATACTCAGGCTCGTGGGTACAAGCGAGACACACTACAGTGGAGGCACACTATTTTTTTAACCTGATCTTTGACTTCGTTTTGAAGATTTGATTGATTAACATGTCGTTTGAAGACATCGAAGGACTCATCAAAATGCGCTGAAACCCTAGGGTTCTCCACAGAGGAAGCGACCGCAATCCTAGAACCTATCAGTGAAACATCAGTAGGCGCACATGGAACTACACCTAAGGATCCAGCAAAACGTATCAAACAGCTTGAATACTTGGTACGGAAGGAGATCAATAGGAAACTTCACGTAATCACTTTAGGCCGATACTTTAAAAACCAACGCATTCCAAGAGGACTTAGAATACAACTACGCCCCACTCTTTGTAAAGAGAGTAAAGAATTTGTCCGAAAATGGGAAGCCATTTTGAATAAATGCTCCCTTGACCTGATCCTACTTACCATCCAGGAACTTGCTAAAAATTTAACTGCTCTTAGCACAGAAATTGAGGAAATCGAAAAAGAACTTGTGGAATCCCTGGGTAAAGAAGAATTTGATACGATTCTCACTGATATTAACATTAAACTTGAAGGGTACAAAACCGAACTTGAACAAAAGAAAGTTAAAAAATTCAAACGAGACGCATATGATTACATCAATGACGAAGTATACACGTGGATGGAAAAATATGGCCCGATAGCCCCCAAGAAATTCTATAAACATCCGTCTGAAAACACTTCCAGCTCTGATTCAGAAGCACCAAGGGAATCGGATACCGCTGCAGAACAAATAACCAGCCATCCTGAACAAACAACTAGCCCTGGAGCTCAAGCACCCTCAGCCTCTTCTTTTTTAGGCGCACGCCCAAGAGAACTCGCAGGGGGAGGAGGAAACCCCAGACCGCAGACGCGGCAGCAACTAAAGAGAATTTAGTCATTAACATCTCGGGTAGAATTCTCAACAAAATGGAAGAGAACACATTACAAAAAGGCCTTAGTTTCGTTCCAACCTACAGTACCACCCTATTTAACAGCAAGATCGAACTGTACAAATTCGTTAGGAAGCTGAAACTCAAAGTTTTCTTTGAAGAACTTGAAGTTACTGATATACCCACACAAATGCCGGATTTCCAAGAATTCAGGGTAAAAAGCGGATTTGTTCCACCGATCAATGTCCCCTCCATAGAGACTTTCCAGAGATTGGTCACTAGAGATCTTGAACGGATCAATTATAGAACTCCACCACACAAGAACTTCAAACCACATGAGATAAGACTGATCAAAGACCTGTACAGTGACACGAAAATAACCATTCGACCTGCAGACAAAGGTGGTGCCCTTGTTATTCTCAACACCGTGGACTATGACACAGAATGTCTCAGACAATTACAGGATGATACCACATATGCCAGATTAGATCAAGATCCTACAATCTCCATCAAAAACAACCTGGCTATTCTACTTGATAAAGCATTAGAACTTGAATGGATCAATGAGCACACTCGCAAATTTCTTCTTAACGACCACCCAAGGATCCCCAATTTCTATACACTTCCGAAGATCCACAAAGACCTCAACAAACCCCCTGGCCGGCCCATAGTTGCAGGGATGGATAGTCTGAATCAACCTCTGGGTGTTTACATCGATTTTTTCCTTCAACCACTCATACAACAAACTATGACCTACACCAGAGACACTACTCACTTCCTGCAGAAACTCAAATCCAGCAGTCTACAGCCAAATCAATTGATGTTTACCATATACGTCAGAAGTCTGTATACTTCCATTCCACATGATCTCGGTATTGAAGCTGTCGAATGGTTGCTACTGCAAGCACCTGAGGTGCGCGCACAAAAGGAATTCATCTTGACCCTGTTACAATTCATCTCTGAGAACTCCTATTTCCAGTATTGCAATCAATTCTACCTACAAACTTCTGGGACCTCTATGGGCGCCACCATGGCACCCTCATATGCCAATTGTTTTATGTTTAAATTTGAGATGGACCATATACTGACCAAGAACTAATGGAAATGGGACATCCACATGTGGACTAGATATATCGATGATATTTTTGGTGTGTGGATAGGTACAGAACAACGATTTGAGGACTTCTTCGGATACATCCAACAGTATTGACCCCAGAGTACAATTTACCAGAGAATTCTCAAAGGATGAGATCACTTTCCTTGATGTACAGATAACAATGAAAGACACAGGCTATAAAACAACCCTATTTCGAAAACCTACAGATCGCAACAATCTGCTTCACCGCTTGAGCTTCCACCAGCCTAGCTTACTCAGGAACTTGCCATATAGTCAACTCTTACAGGTTGAGAGAATCGTCAGCGATCCGGAAGATTGCATAGCACAACAACTTTTGATGAAAGAAAAATTCCTACAACGAGGTTACCACCAAGATGAATTGGACCTTGCTGCCAGCAGAATTAATATCCTCGATCGTGATACTCTACTCTCTGCACCAAAGAAACCAGCTAGAGAGTTGAAATCACCCGTTTATGTGTCTAAATTTTCCACACAAAGCAATAGAATCATGAAGACTATTAAAAAACATTGGAATATTTTCAAAAATGACACAAGAGTGCAAGACTTATTTAAAGAACCACCTGTGTTCGCCTTCCAAAGAAGTAGGAATCTAAGGGACGAACTTGTACAAACTAAAGTACCCAACACAAAATTGTCCACACAACGTACTGGGACATTCCCAGGTTTGCATTGTGTGAATTGTAATTCTGTAATCAAAGGCAACATTGTTTTTCACCCACGGACAGGTCAAAAGATTACTCTGAAAACATATGGTACCTGTGATAGTATCAACATCATATATGGCATTAAATGCCCCTGTGGAAAATACTACGTGGGCCAGTCCACAAGAGCGGCAAAGATCAGGTGGAATGAACACCGCTCCTGTATCCGGAATTCCAATCCAAATTCAGCCGTGGCCCGCCATTGGGCCACGAACAATCACAATTTGTCACAGATTAAGTTTCTGGTGTTGGAAGTGCTAACGAGAAACAATCCTCATGAAGATCTCAGTTTACGATTAAACCGGAGAGAAACATTCTGGATCGACAAACTGTGCAGTCTGGTCCCTAATGGATTAAATGAGGAAATTAATTACCACTGCTATGTCTAAAAAATATGTTCTGTGAAGTGCATGCCTATTGTATTGTTTGGTTTCCACGTGGTTCTCCGACCGGCTGCGTGCCCTAGTATTTTTACTCGGTCTCCTGCTTGTTGTTATATTTAGATGCATGCCCTGTATCAGCATACTTAGTTCTATTGGTGTTAACATTGGGGTTTCCTGTGACTAACCTACCAATATTCAGGCTTTTTCTATTCTGACCCTAATCTATTTTAACTGTAACCTCGTTGCATATCCCGGACTGAGGTCTGGGACCCAAGGTGTACGCTCATTGGGGCGGCACCTTCCTCGACGAGGTCATTCTGAAGCAAATCTCTTGTTTGTATTACATTGTGGTTTCTATATTGTATGCAATTTATTTTCTCATGTGTTAACCGTTTGATTTTACATTACACTTTCATCTGAGCAATATGTTACATTCTTTTACCATTTTGAGTTATGAAATCAACATATTCTATGTATATTGGCACTTTTCCGGTTTTTATAACAATTGTGCTTTGTCTCATTTTTTAATTTATTTTTTTATTTTACTGGGCTCCCTCACGGAGTATTTCTTCCATTTTTATGCCTCATTTAGGTCATTTTTTAAATGGTGTCTAAATTCCTTTTTAGGATAGGATTTAGTGAGTACATGCCCCATAATTACTTATTAGCCCCTAACTCACAGCCACACTTCTGCTTGTCACCTTGTTACGCGACCATCGGACACTCGAGCGCGAGGCGATGGTCACGTGCGCATAAAACCCCGGGTTTCCAAGGCGACCGCCTAACTCGGCGTTTCGCTGTCGGATACTCCCTGCAGCAGTACCTACTCGCTCCAAGCGGATCCTGGTAAGAAAGGCGCTTGCGTCAATTTACATCGTACTGAGGTCTTTTACCTCCCTCTACCATACTTACCCTTATCCACGTTTCCCTATTAGATTACGAGATTATTGACACTTCAATCTGCTGCTGCATGTACGCTTAAACGTGGCGACCCATCTTGCGTGTGGGCACCCAACGTTTTTTTGAACCTTAGCAACACAATTAAGGTAATCATAACTTTTTTTCCTTTATTCATTTTTTCTGCATTTTATTTTCAATTTTCTCATGTTTATCATCCTGTTGTTCCTTTCTTTTTTACATTCTGCATCTTCTATTGGATTATCCACCAACTGGTATGTGTATATTTTGTTACTCTACATCATGCATATGCAATGACATTATTTGTGTATTATGCTTTTTGTTGTCTGTAATTGCATAGACTTGCCCTGAAGAAGGAAACCTTTCCGAAATGCATTGGCCCTAGTCTATTGTACACATCTATTGTACATATGTGTTGCGGTTCACTCGCCTCTCACTAAGAAAATATTAGTGACAGCTATATTTATCTTCTGGATAAACCAAAAACATTTGAAAAACCAACGGATGACTCATTGCATTTATTCTATTGAGAACCTTAATTACTATGGATACAACTAAACCTTTTGAACTATATAACTTTACGCCCTCCTCTGGGCATTTTTTGAGAGCGGCTGCGTGACCTAGTATTTTTACTCGGTCTCCTGCTTGTTGTTCTGTTTTGAAGTCGGGGTATCTCCAGACTTGTCGCCGCCAGCTCCTCTTTTATTTTGGATGAATTAATAAGTATATTCAACCTTTGATGAAACATTTCACCCTACAAAGTGGTGCCCACTTACTTCCCTGTTTACAAGCGGTTCAGCCACAAACGGAGAAGTGAATCAGTGATGGCATGTAGATAAAGCGTGGCGGAGAACCGCCTATAGCCACTGACGGTGAGCTTGCCAAATATGAACGTCTCAGGTGATAAATGCGTACATATAGGTGAACAAATAAGGTTACATTGCTATCAGCACATGAAAAACAAACAATAATAAACAGAGTACTGAGATACGAGGCGGTTAGAACCTAGTCGTCAACCATGGGATCTCCATTGAGATTCGGCAGTGGTATCTGGGCCTCTGTAAATTTGACAGCCTGCTCCGGGACGGTGAAAAAGTACAAATTTTCATTGAAGGTAATCTTGAACCGGGCCGGGAAAAGAATCGCGTAGGGAACATTACGCTCACGTAGTAGTTTCTTGACTCCCAGGAATTGACGTCTCTCCTGTTGCACCCCGACAGAGAAGTCAGGGAATATGTGGATGGTATGCGAGTCAAGGCACAAGTCGCCCTTCACACGTGATAGACGAAGGGTGAGGTCCCTGTCTCTGTAGTTGAGAATCCTAGCGATGATGGGCCTGGGGAAGTCTCCTGGTTTGGGGCGTGGTGATAATGCCCGATGAGCTTGCTCGACTGTAAAGTCGGGGGATAGTGCGGGGTCACCCACTAAGTCCTTGAGTAGATTCTCGACTGCCAATTCCATGCGCCCTTTCAGGGCATTTTCGGGGACCCCTATAATGCGTAGATTGTTTCTGCGCGAGCGGGACTCCAGGTCATCACACTTCGCCTTAACCGTTTTCATGTCCCGAGTCAGGGTGGCCACCGTGTCCTGCAAAGTGTGCAGTTGATCTTTATTCACCCCGATTCTATTTTCCGCCTGAGTGATCCTGGCTCCCGCCCGATCAACCCGAGATTTAAGGGATGCGATGTTGGCATTAATATCGTCCAGTTTTTCGTGGAACGAGGCAACATTTTTGGCCATTGACTCCATCATTGCAGTGAGGACAGGGGCCAGTGCACCTGATGGAGGCTCGGGTTCGTGGTCTCCTTGTCCCCTGGTCCACACGTGACGTAGCCTTCGCAGACTTGTCCATGGCGCCCACCTTGTTGGTCCCTCTGGATCTGTTGGACATTGCAAGTGCAGAGGGTGTTGACCCAGCAGGTCAAACCCGAACCAATGTGAGGAGCAGGGGTGTAGAGCCAAGCTTGACTGTCCAGTAGTCGCAGTCCGCTGAGGTAGAGGGAGAGTAGAGGTGGCTAGTGATACTGCAGATGTGTTCGGGGCTTAGGTAGCAGCAGGGCTGCAACGCGAGCACAGTTAGATCAGCATACTGATGGTAGTCGAAATGGGACAACCGTGATGCCCGCCGAACGAGCACCACCACGTTAGGAAAGCGTTGCTAGTGCGTGACAGGAGCAAGCGTTGGCAGGGTCAGTGGTACTACGACCACCCGTAGGTTCCCATTGTTCGTGTGGCCTGGTGTCAGATGTAGCGAGGTCACTGGCGTAGTGTGGTGCCCTCCAGGGCGCCGTATATTGTACAGGAGGGAGCGTGGCTACTGGCAGACCACCAGGGGAAGTACAGGCGAGCCAGATGGGGCCAGTGGTCCGGTGTACACAAGAACGCCACAATCTACAGCGTTTGCTGGGCCCCAGGGGGTAGGCCGCAGGGTCGACAGTACAGTCTGGTTAGCAGAGAAGGCACCCGCATATGAGAGGCAGCATGGGGGCGCGGGGATCAGGGAAAGATCAATGAGGGGTGAGCCTCCTCCCAACCCAGCTCCTCGCCTGGGCCACGAGCACAAACCGCCACCCTCGAAGTGTAGCACAGCGTTCCGCAGGCATCAGCGACCAATATGTGGGGCCCGGGAGCCGCACCCACCAGGCACGGTCGGCTAGTGGCAATCCTCCGCTGGCAGTCTCCGGCCGCCGCACGGCCACAGGGGGAGGCCGCGATGTCAAAGAGCAGGGAAGAGGGGTGGAGGCAGACATTAGTTTGGGTGCAGTCCCGGCCCTCCGGTGCAGCGCAGGCAGATGATGACGCCGCGGCACTCGGAGAGGGCCAGGGATCACAGATGCCGCCACTCGCTGAAGACGGGCGTCCGGAACAGGCGGGCGCAGTCCCAGCTCACCACCGACAAGTGACGCAACCCTCCGCGGAGGCGGCTCCAGCCGGGTCTCTGGCACTGCCGGGGTCCGCCCAGGCGAGCAGGCCGAAACTTCAACACAGCGCAGCAGGGCTCCTAATGCGCAATTCTGGCAGTAGACAGATCAGGATACTCAGCACAATGTCAGCAGCAATCTGGTTTGGCACAGTGCAGTGAAACGATGCGTTCCGCCGATAGCGCCGGATTTAGGTCCAAACCACACGGAGCTCCACAGCTAGGCAGCCATTTTCGGGCTGCTCAACAGCGCCCCCCACTGTAGTCCAGTGTCTAATGTTATTTCTAATCATTCAAAAGTACACAATCTTATTAAAAAGGCACTTGTATGTATTATTTGTGGACCTTAGGACAGCATTTGACTCAATGTCCTATGAATAGCTATGGATGGTTCTGGTGGAGCGGAAAGTACCAGAACATCTGATGGACATTATATCAGCTTTATACTGAAAGACTGTGTCCCGTGTACATTATAATCTGGGCCGCAAAGAAACTGCATACTTTGAGGTAGCTTTGGGAGTTAGGCAGGGCTGTGACCTGGCCCCCTCTTGTTCAAAATATATATATATATATTTTTTTTGTTTTTGTTAAAGGGACTTTATGGTGAAGTTGCACTACTAAAAACCTGTGAAATTCACTAACAAAAACTTCACAAACCGAACATTTTGAAATTCACCAGTTATGGTAGGCTAAGCAACCATAACTCACCCCAACCCCTGTGCACTGCTAAGACTAACACCCAGGACATCAAAGATGATATCACAAATGGCATTGATGACATCACTGATGACATCACATGTCTGGCTCCCTCTTTTTTCCTTTACTGACTTATCTAGGCCAGTAAGAGTCGCTAACTAAGAAATCATAAACTCATTATTTATATTCAAGTACTATATTTATAGAGTTATTTTTCAAATATGTTCTTGCAGTAATTCACTTGGGTTTCACTGAGAGCATATGAAACATATACGTAGGGGAAAACACAGATTTGGAAAACAGCATTGGTTTGTGTGTATAAAGATAATCAGTAAGGTTCTCAACACTTTCTTTTAGATCTGCATTTTTTTTAATTACTTTACTTTCCTGGATATGCTCATATTTGTATGCACACTACTCTCCTTAAGGTCCAGTCACATTATATGAAATTTATACATAGCCAGTTAGTAGGTTTGAAGCACAGCGATCACTTCTGTGTATAAAGTTAATTAGTTGGGGTATGAAGATTGGTTGTTAGTAATGTTGTTTACTTAATTTTCCCTCTATAGGCTCATATTTGTATGTGTTGTTGTTTGTGTTTCGTTTTGAATAATGCAATTATGAAGTAAGTGGGTTTTATTAGCTAGTTATTAAATGTAGCCCAGTAGACAAAACTATAATAAGCATGTATCATTTTACTATGCAAAATGGTAAGATTAATAATATTGCACATTCATCATATATGTTGCACACAATGGCTATCTTTCTACATGAGTAGCTTAGTATACTGGAAAGAACCTGATAATAGAATGGTATTCGTATCAATGCATTACTTAATGCACTACGTACCTCATGACATTTCTTGCTGTAACCCTTCACACTTTTTGATGAACATTAGAATAAGAATCCCTTGTACAGACTTTTTATGAAAATAAATGCACATGTGATGTCATCAGTGATGTCATCAATGACATTTGTGATGTCATCTTTGATGTCCTGGGTGTTAGTCTTAGCAGTGTACAGGGGTTGCGGCGAGTTATGGTTGCTTAGCCTACCATAACTGGCGAATTTCAGGGGTTTTTCGGTTTTACTTCGAACCATAATGTTCCGTTTGTGAAGTTTTTTTTACTGTATTTCACAGGTTTTTAGTAGGGCAACTTAACCAGAACATCCCTTTAACAATTTTTTTTAGTGAATATACACTTTCCTCATGTGAATTTGGGACATATGTAATAGAATTTCCTTACTTTATATACATGTAACATAGAACATACTGAACCCCCTCGCTAATGGTATATGAAGGAGACGGACTGAGTGCCTGTCTGCGTACGGGCGTGGACGAGATCAACACTACCCAAACAATCAGGGGGTATCTGAAATTGTTCTATTATACCATATGAAAAATGCACAACTTTAAAAAGGAGCACATAAACACATTATAAGTAGTAATAAGTAATCCATTCCAACCTACATGTCTCACACATTACACATTCATTTAAGTACCATGTAGAATAAAATGGATTATAGCATAACAGAAAAAGATATGCCCCCACCGTAATTGCCTCACACAAACTGCAGCTAGGAGCGACAGTAGATGACCATAACAGAAGGAAAACAAATTACAAGAAAGGAGTAAGTGAACTTCATTTTTCTTGTATCTTGTATGTGTGTATACTTTTTGTATGAGCTGCAGAACAAATAATGTATTTCTGTTGTTTTGACACAGAAATGTGCAGTACTTTAGAGTGGCTGGAGGAGAATTTTTCACGTGGCGAAATGTCGGAAGATAGCGATAATAATGGTATACACTTCTCTGCATAAGCAAATCAATAGTCAGTATTTTATGGGCATTTAACATACATATATATATTTCTGAGGCTTGTGGAATCTGTTTAGATCACATGCTGTGCTTAGGCCGACATCTAGTGGAAGCTGTGGAGTATTACAGTTTGTTTTTCGAAACTCGAAAATGGGCGTCGACACAGGCGTGCCAGTAATACTATCCCTAGTGTGACGTCCACTGTACCCAAGATCCCTCACGCGTCTAGGATCCTCAGATTGTTTTTTTCCGCCATACTGGTCGGAAGCATCTTGCGGAGTTCCCTGGCCTTAGCCATACTTTTGCTAATTATTGAAGTAAAATTATTTATTGACATCCTTCCCCACCCCAACGTCGACCTCGACACTCGACGACGGCTGGAGAAGACAAGGCCGCTGGCCTCGGCCCTGCAAGTAGGGAGAGTGGGGGGTGGTACATACTCTTCACTCTTGGTATATAGGTACACCTTATATATTTCCTACACTTACCAGCCCGCTGCCTCAAGGTGCGTATGGAGGGTACCCCTTTCCAATTCTGCCCCAAGTGCAACCGCAAATACCCTTGGGTCGACAGGCACGACACGTGCAACCTCTGCTTGCCGAGGGACCACCCCGAAGCAAACTGCAGAGCGTGTAGTAGGTTTAAACCTAAAACACTTAAGGACCGTTCGACAAAGCGTTGGGCACACCACGCCAGGCAGGCAGCCATGGCAGCGGAGGGCGCCTTCAGCGATGGCAGCGACGCCGTACTTTCGGACGGCGAGGGCATTACGGCGTCGAAAGACTGCCGAGCGCAGGTCCCCGACCTCGGAAGGTTGTCCGGCAGGACGGCTATGGGGAAGACCCCCGGCGACGCAAGCGCTACACACCCTACACACACTAAGCACACTAAGTCCAACCGAACCTCGACGATGTCGACTTCTCGGAAAGAGGCACGGATAGAACGGTCCGACTCGGTGTCCTCTGGGCGCTCTCGATCGAGATCGCCTCATGACGCAAGGCAATCATCCACTCTTGCCAAGATCATCCACCAGCCCGCTGCCTCAAGGTGCGTATGGAGGGTACCCCTTTCCAATTCTGCCCCAAGTGCAACCGCAAATACCCTTGGGTCGACAGGCACGACACGTGCAACCTCTGCTTGCCGAGGGACCACCCCGAAGCGAACTGCAGAGCGTGTAGTAGGTTTAAACCTAAAACACTTAAGGACCGTTCGACAAAGCGTTGGGCACACCACGCCAGGCAGGCAGCCATGGCAGCGGAGGGCGCCTTCAGCGATGGCAGCGACGCCGTACTTTCGGACGGCGAGGGCATTACGGCGACTCGGTGTCCTCTGGGCGCTCTCGATCGAGATCGCCTCATGACGCAAGGCAATCATCCACTCTTGCCAAGATCATCCACCAGCCCGCTCCCTCAAGGTGCGTATGGAGGGTACCCCTTTCCAATTCTGCCCCAAGTGCAACCGCAAATACCCTTGGGTCGACAGGCATGACACGTGCAACCTCTGCTTGCCGAGGGACCACCCCGAAGCGAACTGCAGAGCGTGTAGTAGGTTTAAACCTAAAACACTTAAGGACCGTTCGACAAAGCGTTGGGCACACCACGCCAGGCAGGCAGCCATGGCAGCGGAGGGCGCCTTCAGCGATGGCAGCGACGCCGTACTTTCGGACGGCGAGGGCATTACGGCGTCGAAAGACTGCCGAGCGCAGGTCCCCGACCTCGGAAGGTTGTCCGGCAGGGCGGCTATGGGGAAGACCCCCGGCGACGCAAGCGCTACACACCCTACACACACTAAGCACACTAAGTCCAACCGAACCTCGACGATGTCGACTTCTCGGAAAGAGGCACGGATAGAACGGTCCGACTCGGTGTCCTCTGGGCGCTCTCGATCGAGATCGCCTCATGACGCAAGGCAATCATCCACTCTTGCCAAGAGTGCCTCGCTCCCTAGATTAACGGAAGTTCGATCGTCGGAAGACGAAGACGACTTCCACCCCCAGACCGCGCTCCAAGAAACCGAGAGCGCAGTTAATACAAGCGAGGCCCCACGCTCGAAACAAGATACCTCTCCCGACCCTCGGCGCCAGGCGTCGAAAGTCTCTGGGGCCTCCAAGGGGCAGGGAAAACATTTTTCCACGCACGGGGAGGGAGGGAAACAGCGGAAAGCTCAGCCTTCCACTCCTGTAGGACCATCCTTCCACCCCAAGCAGACAGATAAACATAAATCTACTGGGACATCAACATCCAGCAAGGGTACCCTTTATAAGTCCTCTAAGCTGCCTACTAAAGTCATACCCTGTTCCAAAGAATGGTCCAGTGAGGACATAGACAGGGTCATGTCAAGGATGTCTTCCTTAGCTGATTTTTATGACAAAAACCCAGAACATTTCCTTTCGTATGACCCTCAAGGGGCCACACCCTCAGGCTCCTCTGATCCTATCCCCCTAAGTAAAAAGACCCGAATCGAAAGACCTGACCCCTTCGAGGTGCAGCCTTACTCTACTCCATACTCTACTCCACACCCCAGATTCCAAGGGAAACCTTTCCCTGAAGGGGACCAGGAGTTTACAATTATGGAGGAACGAACCGGGTCGGAATACTATGCGGAGGATGAGGACCTGGAGGAGGTAGAAGATGAGCAGGAAATTTACAGAGTAGATTCCCCGGTAGAAAGCGAAGCCCCAGTTACCGACTCGCCAGTTGATAACCAACCCCTCCTTAATGAAGTTCTTGCTCGCGCAGCAGAACATTTTCACATCGACACACAGGGTGTACAGGAGGAAAGGGACTTCGCAGAAGAGTTGGTGGGAGAGAAGAGGCCGGTCGCTCAGACCATCCCGATCCTTAAATCCATCCAACGTAGAATAGCTCCATCCCTGGTGAATCCTAACCTCACCAGAGCCGTCAACCCCAGAGTCGAAAAACTTTTTCGGGCAGCCCAATCTGACCCTCTTTATATAAGAGGTCATCTTAAACCAGACTCCCTAGTGGTTACCAACACTCGGAAGAGGGCTGGGACACCCTTATCGTCGTCGGAAGCTCCTCCCGTCAAGGAGAGCAAAAGACTGTACGGGTTTGGCAGGAAGGTAGCCTCAACGTCCGCCTACCAAGCAAGGATTGCAAACTCCACCACCCTGTTGGCTAGTTACAACTGCCATCAATGGGAAGAGGTCGCGGCGCTCATAGCCTCTGCTCCTGAACCGTTAAAGGGCCAGTTGGCTCGGATCTCGGCAGAAGGGAGAGCCGTGTCTGGTTGCATATTAAAAGCAACTTTCGACACTGCAGACAACGCAGGAAAATTGATAGCAGAAGGTACTGTTATCAAAAGACATGCGTGGTTACGGCAGTCGGGGTTCAAAACAGAAACGCAGGCTTCATTAATAGACAAGCCGGTGGAACCAGATCTATTGTTTGGGAAAGCGGTCGAAGACGCACTTAAGAATGCCAAGGACGAGTACGAGACTCTCAAATCCCTTGGCCAGCTTACCAACAAACCCCCGAACCAGAGGGGGAACAGTAATTTTCGTCGCCCACGCGGCCAAAATTCACAAAGAGGCAACTATGCCCAAGGACAGGGTACACAATGGAACAACAACCAGCAGTCTACCCAAAGTTACAGCAAGGGTAACAAGAGAGGTCGTGGAAGAGGCAGAGGCAGCCCCAACAAGGGAGGTGGCACGCCTCCACCAAAGCAGTGACGCTCAGTTCAGGGTCCCTTCTCACGCAACCCCAGTAGGGGGACGCATTTCCAACTTCACCCAGGCTTGGGAGGGGATCACCTCAGACAGATGGGTGCTGTCAACAGTGTCCACAGGATATTGTATAGAATTACTGCAGCGTCCCCGGAACCACCCTCCACGACAAAGAATACACTCCTTAGAACATCAGAAAATCCTTCTCGAGGAGATCGCCATTCTGCTAGAAAAGGACGCGATAGAACTCGTCCCAGGACACCAGGTAAACAAGGGTATCTATTCAACTTACTTCCTTGTGCCAAAGAAAGATTTAACAATGCGCCCAGTATTGGACTTACGGCCTGCCAACAAGTATGTCAAGCCCCAAAGGTTTCGTATGACTACGCTACAAGAGGTAATCCCCCTCCTAAAAAAGGGGGATTACATGGCAACCTTGGATATGAAAGATGCTTATTTTCATATTTCCATGCTCCCAGCACACAGAAAATACTTGCGCTTCAAGGTAGACAGTCGCCACTACCAATTCAAGGTACTGCCCTTCGGGATAGCTTCAGCACCAAGGGTATTCACCAAGGTACTGGCGGTGGCAGCTGCACACCTACGCAGGGAGGCAATCCCAGTGTACCCTTATCTGGACGACTGGCTCATAACGGGGGAAACCCCAGGAATTTGCAGGTCAAACATTCAGAGGACTATCGACCTCCTCCACGAATTAGGCTTCTCCATCAACGAGAAGAAGTCAAGTCTGGTGCCAAGCACCTCAAAACAGTTCCTAGGAGCAATCCTAGATACTCAGAAAGGGTTGACCTTCCCTTCGGAAGAGAGAATCCGGAATATACTACTGCAAATTCAACATTATCAGTCAGGTCAACAAATAACGGTACGCAAAGCAATGCGGTTACTGGGCATGATGGCGTCATGCATTTACCTGGTCCCCCACGCGCGTCTGCGCATGCGTCCCATGCAGGAATGGTTGGCGAAACAGTGGTCTCAGGCAAGTGGTCAGTGGGACGATCTAGTGGTCGTTTCGCCAACACTCGTACAGAGCTTACACTGGTGGACAAGAGAAAATCTTGCAAGGGGAAAACCCTTTTACGATCCCGAAGTACAGGCAGTGGTGACTACAGATGCATGCCTGACTGGGTGGGGAGCTCATCATCTCCACCACACAGCTCAGGGTCTCTGGTCTCACTCAGTAGCCAAGAACCACATCAACCTGCTAGAGCTTCTGGCAGTATTCCGAGCGCTTCGGGCGTTCGAGCCCCATCTGCTAAACTTGTCGGTACAGATCCGGACGGACAGCACGACAGCCATGTTCTATCTGAACAAACAAAGAGGGACTCGTTCGCCAAATCTGTCCAAGCTTGCCCAGAAAATCTGGATATGGGCACTCAGACGGAACATCTTCCTGTCATCACAACATGTTCCAGGGGAGCTCAATTCCCTAGCGGATGCCCTAAGCAGAGACTCCCTCCCAGAAGAACACGAATGGGTCCTTCACAAAGATATCGTAGAAGATCTCTTCTCTCAGTGGGGTTTCCCCACTATAGACCTATTTGCCACAAGCGAAAACAAACAATGCCCAGGATTTGCATCCAGGTTTCCCCAGCCAGACTCCCAAGGGAACGCCCTGTGGATGAACTGGTCAGGGATGTTTGCGTACGCTTTTCCACCAACTCCTCTCATCAGGAAGGTGGTGTACAAGATGAACAAGGAATCAATGACGCTCATCCTAGTTGCTCCCATGTGGGCGAGACAACCATGGTTTCCAGACCTACGCAGGATGGCGGTGTGCGAGCCCATCAAACTCCCAGCCTGGTACAACCTACTGTCCCAGCAACAAGGTCAAACAGTGCACCAGGAACCCAACTCTATGAACCTGGCAGCATGGCTCCTGAAGTAATAGAGTTTGGCCATCTCAATTTACCACAGAGGTGTATGGACATCCTAAAAGAATCCAGGAAACCAAACACAAGGCACTGTTACTTTGACAAGTGGAAGAGATTCGTTATTTGGTGCCAGAATAAACAAATCAACCCAGTTGATTGCACTCCTTCCAACGTTGTAACGTACATGCTCCACCTGCTGGACGCAGGTTTGGTTTTTAACTCTCTGAAAGTACACCTGGCAGCCCTCTCGGCTTACACCACATCCCATAACAAAGTATCGTGGTGGAAAGTACCAGTAGTTAAAGCCTTCATGGAAGGAGTAAAGAGACTTCACCCTCCTATTTCGAACCCACCGCCAGGTTGGGACCTCAACGTGGTGCTAGCTAAACTCATGGGCCCCCCTTTCGAACCCATGCATAAAAGTAGTCTCAAACACCTGACTTATAAAGCGGCCTTCTTAGTAGCCATTACCTCTATAAGAAGGGTCAGTGAAATTCAGGCTCTGTCAGTGCAGGATCCTTTCTTTACTATCCACAAAGACAAACTGGTTTTACGCACACACCCTAGGTTCTCACCTAAATTTATATCTAAGTTCCATGTAAACCAGTCCATCGAGCTTCCGGCTTTCTTCCAGAACCCGCAAAGCTCAGCTGAGGTGAAACTACACACCCTTGATGTGCGTAGGGCGGTCCTCTACTATGTAAATAAAACCAGACCGCTAAGGAAAACAGATCAACTGTTTGTCTCCGTAGCTACAGGCAGAGAGGGGGATCGCGTCTCTAAAGGCGCTATCTCGAAGTAGATTATCAACTGTATACAGCTGTGTTACTCTCTTTCTAAAAAGACTCTGCCTTTTACGCCAAGGGCCCATTCTACTAGAGGCATTGGGGCCACTCTGGCTTTCATTGCAAATGTTCCCCTCGATACCATTTGCAAAGCAGCTACTTGGAGCTCTATTCACACTTTTACTCAGCATTACTGCATTGACACTCATTCCAAGACAGATACACAAGTGGGACAAGCGGTTCTAAGACACCTGTTTGCTCATGACCCTTCTCACATCCCACCTCCTTCTTCTGGTACTGCTCGCTAATCTATGCACAGCATGTGATC
This sequence comes from Ambystoma mexicanum, assembly GCF_040938575.1. Taxonomy (NCBI): domain Eukaryota; kingdom Metazoa; phylum Chordata; class Amphibia; order Caudata; family Ambystomatidae; genus Ambystoma; species Ambystoma mexicanum. The sequence continues at coordinate 550,308,628 of NC_090932.1, forward strand.
TAAGCAGATTCCACAAGCCTCAGAAGGGATACATTACTCACCGTAATCGTATTTCTGATGCTTGTATCTGCTTGGATTCACATGCGACCCACCCTTCCTCCCCTCCGAGAGAAGGCGCATGATTGCTTGTAGTCTTACCTTTCTGTCTATCTGCTTGGATTATCTGTACTCACGCTACTCCTCATGCTTCCTCATGTCAGAAAAAATACAATCTGAGGATCCTAGACGCGTGAGGGATCTTGGGTACAGTGGACGTCACACTAGGGATAGTATTACTGGCACGCCTGTGTCGACGCCCATTTTCGAGTTTCGAAAAACAAACTGTAATACTCCGCAGCTTCCACTAGATGTCGGCCTATGCACAGCATGTGAATCTAAGCAGATACAAGCATCAGAAATACGATTACGGTGAGTAATGTATCCCATATATATATATATATAGATATATGTATTTTTAATAGACCAGGTAAAAAATGAAAAACGTCTACCAAAAGACACAGTTCAAGACACCCTGAAACAATTGGAAGAGAAAGTGGACGTGCTAAAAGACAATTTTAATGGGTTAAGACAATTTGTGGGGGAATTTGTGAAAGTAAAAATCAGATATCACTGTCCCACCTGTACCCGTTCTCCTTCTCCATTTCCTAGTGAACCATCCCCAAACCCTCAAGAACAACATAGACATTTTGACGAAAGTTCCATCCCTTCATCCCCTCACAAACAGCCTGAGCAAAACCCTAATTCCCCTATATTTGTTTCAGTGTCTGCTTCCCCATGTCTGTCTTGATTGATGTATATGTGGTTAATAAAAAAAATGTTGTTACTTTTAGTGCAGTGGTGTGGTTCTAATTTTTTTTAAAAAAAAGACTTAAAATGTCCGCAGAGAGCGCCCCTGTTCGGCCTCGCCATAATCAATAAAATATGGATATTCTAAGGACAATACACCTACCCGTAACAATCACAACCAAAATGGAACTGTTGTTGCGGCACACCAGCTGTCCAAGATGTCCGTAAATCAACCGAATGGGGGCGGCCTAAGGACATTATACCTCTCCATACTCTTCACAACCAATATAAAACTGGTCTTAGAACACACCAGGTGTCTGGGATGTCTATCAATGAACAAAATGGGAATGTCCTACGGACACAATACCTGTCTGTGCCGTCCGCAGCCAAGATGGAACTGTCCGTAGAACAGGGGCGGTGGCCAGCATGTCCGTAGTCAGACAAAATGGAGATGTCCTAAGAACACTGTACCTGGCCGTACAGTCAGCAGAACATCTATGCACATGCGCACCATACCCGTAAGTCTTACGAACAGCGCGCCTGTCCGTCTCACTTGTGTCGCACTTTTAGTCCGTTTAGGACCCGAACACTGTCCGTAGAACACCCGCGCGCATGCGCACAACCGTAACTGTGCATTTGGGGTCCTGCGGACACCCATTTCTTTCGCAGATGTGTTCACGACGTCATCATGTGACCGCACCCACGCTGAGCGTGTATGCTAATTTGCGCTCTTTGTCCACCTCCGCAACATTTCAAAAGAAATTATGTAGACATGACAAATTATTTGAGAGTACAAAATCACCATTTCACATGTCCCATACAATGGCCCTAGCTGTCAACATATTGTTTACTATTTTTTGAACGCTTTTGAGTGATCGATATGGTCAGGAGGCACACGCCTTCACCCCTATAAAAGGCCACACCCCTGAGCTCATCTTCATTGTACTTCTGGCTATAGCAGATTGATTTTTGCTGCCTTTAGTGCTGTACTTAAGATTATCTGACCAACCCTAATGGCATCCATTGCTGCTGTTGCAACATCAGCCTCAGCACCACCCCAAACCCTCCACCGCCACCACCTCCCCACGGGCCTGCAGAGGGAATTACACGTGAGGATGTAGAGAGGAGGAAGAAGAGGATGAAGAGAATAAGGTGGAGGAACTCCCTACTATCAGCATTTCGGGTTGTTTACCGTTTTTGGTAACGTACCAAAAGCATGTGCGAACCTGGTCACCTGTAAAAAGTGCTACTTGGTGCTGAGTCGTGGGAGACCTGGTGTGTACAGCTTTGGTACGACAACCATGAAGCGACACCTAACTTCGTTCCACGGTGTGGACGTTCGCAAGGTGATACCATGTAAAGAACGTAGTAGGTTGAGTTCCTCCGCAGCATCCTCCGTGTCCGATCCGCTCACCACAAGAGACACTCCTGTGGGAGAGCGCATTTCTCCAGCTGCCTCACAGGCCATTCGCGATGCTGTTGACCCTTACCTTTCGAAGGTCACAATATTGTGTATGTACTGCGACGCAGTACTCTGCAGGGGGCAGAGTTTTCGAAGTGCTTTCGAGACCAAGGTAACAGAACACCAGAAGACCTGCTACCTACCTAAATAAGGCCCACCCTACATCTTTCTGTCTCCAACAGCCCTTTCTTATCCCCGTGGTTGGTGTCTCTTCCTTACCCTCCTTTACCCTCCTCTCCTAGTGTATCGTGTGTAAAAAAATCAAAAAAATATAAAACAACAAACATTTAAAAAAGGCTCTTTTCAGAGCCGCCTTTCTCAGTTTAACAATGGAACTAGCAAGTGAACGGTGTAGGCCCCTGCGCATTTTTCAAAAAGTCCGCGGACAGTGGCAGGGCGCACAAAAAAATTGGGTGCAACCATTGCAAACCCAATTCGTTTTTCTCTGGGAGAACGTGGTGGCTCTGAAAAGAGACTTTTGGTGGTGGTGCGTGTTTTTGAAAAACTTGGATTCATCAAAATGTAATGCAAAATAGGTGACTATGAATCCAAAAAAAGGTCGCAATGCTTTTTGTACATTTCGAAGAAAAATCTGATTGCCAGCATATGTAAGGTGGACTCCATCTCTGCGAATAATGAATGTGCTACGAAACAAAATATTTTAATTGTGGAAAGAGGACATGCCAACATCTCTTAGAAATGCACAAACAGCCTTATTCACATTGCGCCTCGCTTTCTCCATTTGTGGACCAAATAAAGAACGCAGCCACATTTGTCTTTGTGCAATACGGGAAAAAATTACATGGCAATTTGGAAACATGTCCATGACCTGCGCAAATCCTTCCTTCATTGCAAATTGCGAAGAAATTCCAGAGACATGGCCTAAACTGTTTACTCCACAATGAATCATAATTATGTCAGGATGACGCTCTGTCTGTAACGTAGCACAGAGAGGTACCAAGTCCACCTACTTCATTCCGCGCACTTCCACATGACAAAATCCAATATCTGCAGATATACCACAACGTTCTGCATGCACCTTCAGCCAATGTATCTAGGAGTCTCCCAAAATCCTGATAATCTGTTTTTCGAGCACACAGAGCCATAGCTGTCTGTTCTCCTCTCAGGAAAAAGACGTTCTCACTAAATCTCTCTGATCAGAACACACCCACTGAACTTTACTGACCAACCCCTAGCTTTGCACATTCTCATTTGCATGCGTCTCTACCCCAGAATCCCCGTTGGTAATACGCGCTGCCTGCAGACGAACGCCATGTCCGCGGACATGTAGAGTATCTGAGCGTGACGACTGTACATTTAAATATTATTCCCCTTGTCCCCTTTAAGGTGGGCTCTGAAAAGAGCCATTTTTTAGTTTTTTTTCAGATGCCTGACAGACACCTGTTATTTTGTATTTTTTTTTTTTTAAATTCTTCTTAGTTTACTCCTACAATCATCACAGAACCTACATTCCAAAAGAACATGGCATTTACAAAAAAAACAAAGAAACACCGTCTGCTTCAAAATAAGCCGCATTACTGGAAACAATGTTCTCGTGGCTGCAGAAAAACATACCAGCACTTAACATGAAAGCATGCATGCCGTGGATCTGCACACAATACAGAACTGTTCTCCCATTTTGCTCTAGGGAGTAAGCCAGAAAAAATTACTTTTGCAGTTGGAAAGATGTTCATGACTGCTTGAACCAACTGTTACAAATCTCCCAACAAAGAAGGTGAACTCACATAGGCCAAATGGCAAGCACCATAGTGCAAAACTACCACATGAGGATTAGTCATCCTACGCATATTGCGGCAAACTTGGAGAATTGCCGCAACATCGCAATCAGTCGCAGCGCTCCACACCACCTCCACTCCTCTGACATCTAAATTGTTTGCCACATGCCTACATTCGGAATAGTGCTGTAAACCATGGACAAAAATATCTCCGAGCACCAACACCCTGACTGTCTCCACCTCTGCCATCTTCACTATACACACTCTCTTTCGACACAAATCAACAATGTCAACATCTGATTGGCTGATGCCTACAGTCCCTTTTCCATGCTGCATTTGCTGTAGAACCCTGTATGTGGCACGCCCTACCCGTGCACAAGCGCGGCACATAACTCTTAGCCAGTCCTTCTACCTTTTCCACATCTCGCTAAGCCATTCCCTCATTGAACACAGCTAAGCAGGCACACAACCATCCACCAATCACAAGCAAGACCTCTACATCTAACTCCGTCATCAGAGTTCGGCACTTCAAATGTACTGTTGATCACTCTGAATACAAGTTGCATATCATTGCAAAGCACCTACTTGAAAAACTACTGTGCAAGTGTTGCGGATTTCTACTTACAGCTCCATGCATACTCACATGCATGAATACAAAGTACAGGTATGCATATTTTATTCAGAGAACATGTGCAAATCTTATGATTCCATTTAAACAAATTAATGTCACTGAATCTGCATAGCCAATACATACCAACGCTCCCGCTTTAAGTGCAAGACTTCTGATTTTTCATTGAGAAATCGCACTACTTCTTACTGTCTCCTGCATAACCTGTACATACGTACCAACCCTCCTGATTTATGCGCGAAACTCGATTTTCCATTAAAAAATGTCACAATTTTGTACTGTCTTCCGCCTAAATTGATGCTATTTCCAATGTGATCGTATGAGAAAAAGCAAACCTTCCTGATTGCTGTGGTGACATCTCCCTCTCAGGTGCTTCCGATTTTTCGCATTCCTACTTTTAATATAAAAGTATTGAAATTCTTTCCATCTACTATAAAGACCTATCACTTCCAAATCTCTGTGCTATTGACAACACAGCTTAAAAAAACAAGGGAATTTCATAAACTGAAAAGTGTACTCATTTGCGAAGCACGTTCAACTAACATACTGCAAATAATATATAAAGGCTGCACATAGTGAAATGAAATGCACACATACACTGTGTTGAGATATCAAACGAGAATACTCCCACGAAAGCTGATAAATGAACATGTAAATTAACGTCACTGCTTTAAACACAGAAAATTACTAACTTCTTCCTTTTACAATTGCAGTGAAGACTACTCCTCTGAAAAGCAACAGCATCTACACTGCAAACAACATATCCGAAGAAACGTGATCATTGCACAAAAAAAAGTACAGTACTCTCTTTACATTTTTACTGTTCGTCAAAGAGACTGTGTGGATTATTTATATAATTTGCGCACCAAAAAAAACATCAATTTCTCACCCATTCTGCCTACAAATCCCCAGTTATTAAACAAAGAATAACAGGCAGAATGGCACACAAATCCCTGTGTTTTTGGAACACAAATAACATGCACAAGCCTTAGAATGTTAGTAGTACAAAACAAATAGCTGTTTTAATTTTATACCATTACATTTACCATTAATGCTTCTCCTCACTACTAGCTCACTTTCTACTCTCATCTGAAGCACAGTATATTAATATACAAACACAAAAATAGCTTTCCCAACTCATTGCAACTGCCAAAAACACATTCGCACACAACCACAAACATCTTCTCCATCAAACTCATACATGCATGCACACAGACATTTTAAAACAGACCAACCCATGCCTTCTTTTTTTTCAACAGACCCCAAAGAATGACTACCAAAAAGCAAGTCCGTAGAAAGGAACGCCGAAATAGAGCAAATAAAAATAAAAGTATCGAAAGTAAGCATCCATCTGTAGCAGAGTTTGTACAGAACGTTGAATCAAAACAGCTAATACAGTGATTTAGCGAAACAAAGGAAGCTTCAACTACAGAAACTATGCCTCCTCTATCAAAATGTGGCACGACACAAAAAAATGCTGTACAATAATTTGGCTACCACTACTACTAACAATGCTCCTAAAAATCCTGATATACTAGCAAGAACCCATAGTAAACAAAGTATTTTAGCAAAAATGTTCCGCCACAGAGTCCTTCAGAATCTAATAAGAAGAGGAGCTAAATCATCCTCAACCCTTAAAACCTACAATAGAAAATTAATCCTACAAGCCCTTGTAGACAGTGAAATCCTTCTGAAAAGGAAGTTATTTATTTTAGTGTTAAATAGGATGAAACCACTAACAAAAGTAAGTACTAAACTACAAAAGAAACTTCTCAATAAACGGAATGTCAACAAAAATAACTTCTTAAATATTTGTGGAGGTGAATGGAGTCACACAACGACCACAGAACCATATTTTAATGAAGAAGCATACAAACAAACACAATTGCCATCCATAGCAGTGGACGAGGAAATGAAAAAATCAATAATACCATCATGGAACAAGAAACATTGCTTACAAAACTATCCCCAGAAAAATCAGAATTACCTCTCCATTCGACTGAACCAGACCGTCTAGTATACAAATGGCCGTGCAGGTCAACATGTACCATTCCTAACAAATGTTTCAAATCTTTAGGGCAGTTCCTCAATCAGTATGTGAAAGGTAAAGACAAAATGAAAATGAAAGTGCTGCAAAATATGGATACCTGTCCAGTGCGCAAATACACAGGACTACAAGGACATTCATTAGCCTGCATTTCAGGACGTATTTGCAAAAGCACCTTCCATGATATCAAAATGATATCAGCACATCATTCAAATGTAAGAAATCTAGTGCATAAACTATACTATGCTAAAAGTCCAGCTTTAGAATTAGCCAATTTAAATAACACTCTTCTGCATGGTACACCCAAATACCTACAAGAAGAAATCGACCGTATCCAAAGAAAATATTTTGGAAGTGAAAGCCACTTACAAAATGCAATAGTTTTAGAAGAGACTTACAGAAAATTCTGCATATAGCAACCTTCTATTACACACATACAAAAAAGAAATACAAAAATGTAAAAGTACATCGGCTGAAGTACCAAACCATGTGTGTGTGTGTTGCCGCAGAACTTTTTACAAAAGTAACACAGAAACTATAGACATAACCTACAAAATAGAAGACAATGAAGATTCCAAATGGTTTCAATTAGCTCTCTACCTTTTAGCAGAAAACAAATACGAAATAAGTGAACCCCTAATATGTTGCAGTTACTGCACTACAAAACTTGACAGCAACCAAATTCCTTCACGGGCTATTACAAATAATGTTGAATTATTCTCACTACCAAAACCACTGCAACAACTTAATTTGTATGAGAGCATCATAATTCAAACAGTTCACCCATTTCAAGCAATAATACGCCTTCAACCAAAAACAGCAAAATTATCTCCCTCTGAATTGGTGAAAGCCATACGTGGCAAAGTAGTTTATTTGAGATCTCAAAGAGAATGTGCACACTCTAGGATTGCAGCGTCCAATAGAGCATTCTTTAATTGTCTTAGTAAATGGTGTACCAACAAAAGACAATAAAATTTGGCAACAACTCTTGGACTTACATAAAGTTAGGCAAGCCTTGCAGTATCTGAAAGACAATAATGAATACTACAAAGAAATAAATATTGAAGAAAGCTTAAGGGAAAGTATAGAAGCACATGCTTTTCCATTCCTATTTCCTACTGACTAAGGAGGAAGAAACGATGATAGTCCCACTCGGATAACAGCATCAGAATACCGCTAATTAAGAATGTATTCTGAAGATCCCAGATTTAGACAAAATGTGGAATACATATTCCACCTACTCTTTGAAAGCGAACTAGCAACCCTATGTTACGAAGTTGCACACATATTGAAATCTGGAACCCACTTTCAAAATATGTCAGCTGTGCAAGTAATACAAAAAGTAAAAGAAAAAGATGAGGTTTTACAATCAAGTATAACAAATCTGTTTGCAAACATGCATGGTACGAAAGAATACTGGTTCCGACGGCATGGAGATGTACGTTGTATGATCAGAAACCTTGGACCACCCACTTGGTTTGTTACATTAAGTTGTGCAGAATATGCATGGGAAGATTTACATGATTTTCTACGCATATCAAACAACAACAAAACCAACATAGATATACTAACACCTGGAGAACTTAGCTCTCTAGATCCTGTTAATGTTTCAAGATATTTCCACCATCGTTTCATTGCTATGCTACACTTTATTTCTAATAAAACTGTGCCTCCCCTCGGAGAAGTGCAACAGTTGTTTTGGAGAAAAGAATACCAAGCCAGAGGAGCACCACATATCCACATGCTTTTATGGATCAAAGGTGTACCTAAATTTGGTCAGGACAGTGATGCCACTGTTTTGCAGTTCATCCAGAAATGTCACTTGTGAAATCCCTTCACAAAGGACACATAGTGACCTTCATGGACAGATTGTACAATTTCAAAGACACTAATGTGGCAAATATTGTCGCAAATACAAAAAAATAGGGATATACTACACCAAATGCCGCTTTGGTTTCCCTAGACCAGCTACAGAAACAGGTGAAGTGAACAACTTCATGTCTTCAGTTCGACATAGTGTTAAAGGTAAATCACCTAAGAACACATATTACATAAAAAGAACAGAAGAATTAATATATATTGATGATTACAATGCAATCATTGCCCTCTTATGGAATGCAAACATAGATGTGCAGTACATTGCAGACAATTCCACTTCAGTTGCACGATATGTTACAGCCTACTTAACTAAAGCAGAAAAAACAGAGCTTCAAGACCTCTGGAATGACCTATCATCAGACAAAACACTATCTCAGAAATTGTACAGTCTAGGCATAAAAATGTTCTCCCATAGAGAATGTGGCGCTTATGAAGCTGCAGATTGTTTAACCGGTACTGCTTTGTATGGAACATCTGAAAATATAGTATGGCTAAGTCTTGGTCCTGCTAAATATAGAAAAAGAGTTCTTAAATCATATGAGGACATAGAAACAATTGCCAAAAGGATCTCAACAGCCAAGACATTTTAAAAAACTCTTTACTAGACACATACCCGAACAGGAGTATCACTTTAGAAACCATGTGTCTATACCACATAGCCAAAAACTTTGCATACAAAAATATTATAAAACCCGATGAAAGCAAAGGTAGATATAGAGTGACAGATTGTGAAAGTAGCATAGTGAAACTTACCAAACGAAGCTTAATTAATCATGCAAATTGTTATTAAAAACTCCTCAACAGAAAGAACTATATTACATGTCCCTGCTACAACTTTTTAAACCATGGAGAAAAGAGGAAGAGATACTAGATCACTATGACTGCTATGAAGACGCTTTCAAAGCAAATGAAAGCGCTATCACCGATGTGAACTTTACGCAGTACAAAATAATGTTGCACAGTGAACAGCAACATGAAGAACAACTGCAGGCCCAACTAAATAAGGACACTTCCGACAGTAGTCAACCTTCTATAACAGGAAGTCAACAACCACTAGGACAGCCACTAATAGCAAATGAGGCAGAAGTAGCTATGACAGAAGTGGAAAACACCATGTGTCACTATAGAAGACTTAACTCTACTACAATCAAAACTTAACAAAGATCAGCACACCATTTTTGAAGAAGTAACAAAAGAAATTGCACATGGTGTACAACACGAAAATAAAGAATGTACCTGCCAAAATTACAAACCTATATTGCTGTATGTCAGTGGTGAAGCTGGTTCAAGGAAAACATTCTTAATCAAAATCATCAACAAGTTCCTTCAACAATTGACAAACAACAAACTGTCAGCTGTTGTAACTGCTTCCACAGGTTTATCTGCCTACAACATAGGCGGAGTAACTTTACACCGCTTACTACTCCTTCTAGTAGAACACCAAAACAAATTAGACTATTACAAACTTTCTGCAGGAGCTGCAATGGAACTACACAGAGTGTTAAAACAAATGAAAATGCTACTATATAATAGATGAAATGAGCATGGTCTCCAGCCTAATGTTGGCTTTGATTCACCTCAGATTGCAAGAGGTACTTAAAACAAACTACGAAGAACTCTTTGCAGGGAAACACATTATCGTTTTCGGAGATCTTCTCCAATTGACTCCAGTGACAGGTGAACATATTTTTAAAACCTTAGGACACAAACTCTGCTGTAAGACTGTTGGCAGCATAGGAAATGTCAACCTTTGGCAACATTTCCAATACAGAGAATTAACAGAAAACATGTGTCAATCTACAGACCTCACGTACGGCAACATTTAAAAAGTATTAGAATTGGAGTACTATCTCAAGAAGCACAAGCAATATTGAAAAACATTCATGCACTTTATGGCGATAACGCATGTGCTACTGATGTTATGAAACAATTAGCGCACAAAAATGTCAATTGTATGGCCTTAATGCCAACTCTTGCAAGCTGTATCAAATTCAATGAAACAATGGTAAAAAAAAGAAATGCAACCAATAATTGAAATTTGCTCCACAGACAAACTGGACGTACATGGTATGACAGTACCCATGTGTCAGCAAGCCACAACAAGACTAAATACCTTAGAAAATTCAATCTCCAACACAGCTGGTTTGGAAAAAATATTAAAATTATCCTTAAATTGTAGAGTAATGCTGAAACGTAACCTTGACGTGGAGCAAGGGCTAGTTAATGGGGCGCTGGGTACAGTTGTTGGCTTTCAAACATACCCACGAGACAAAAACATTCAGTTTGTCAATATTCGCTTTGACAAACTTTCAGAAGTAAAAAGGATAGGGCGCTCAACAGCTCGATTCCTTCTCTTCAAAGACATGTATGTACGTAGAGAACAATTTTCTTTAGCTCTTGCATATGCAGTCACCATTCATAAATCCCAAGGTCTTACCCTAGACAAAGCATTGCTAAATATAGGAAACAGTCTTTAAAGAAGGCATGAGCTACGTAGCACTATCACGCTTACGTACACTTGACGGTCTATTTCTCATCAACTTTGATACAAGTAAAGTGAGCGCTGATATTCCTTGCATTTTAGAGTACAATAGACTGCGTTCACTGTACACGCCCCAACACAACATTTACTTACACAGTACAGACCAATTGTGTTTGCAAATGTTAGTCCTTCATAGAAACGCAACAAGCAATCCTGACAACACATATAGTGTTCACGGAATAGGCAAGAATTGGACTACAGTGCTGGAATGGTGAGATTCACTATAAACTCACAAGAAGATCCACAAGAATTTCTAATGTACTTACTACAAGTACTCGAAAACAAAAACATACCTATTAATTAAATCTTCCAGATTTCATACATGTTGAAACATACATGCACTCTCTGTAACAATGTGACACAGGAACAAATCGCTAATGAGCGATTTGTGTATGTATCCATACCTAATTGTGAATCCATTCCATTTCACCAACTTCTACAAAATGCAAACCATGGCAGATTATGTAATATCTGCAATTCAGATAATCGCTCCACCTTACTCATACAAACACATAGTAACTACATAATAATAATGCTTCTACGTTACAATGCAGATGGTACCAAGAACAACTGCAAGCTGACAGGATTCACACACGGTCAAGTGTCACTTGGTAAGAAAACCTTCACAATAGTAGGTATAATCTACCACGCAGGAGCCCCAACAAATGCAGATCACTACACTGGATATATTAAAAAGAAATGTGGATGGTTTGAATGTAATGAAAGTAGCATTACTTTAAAGCAGAGATTACCAGCACATTTTACAAACGCGTACTTCATCTTCTTAAAGCCAACCTTTTATGGCTAATGTGTACTTTAACATGAACAAAAAATGAAGTAACAGAGTATAAACAGTTGGAATACGCCAACAGGTATCTAACTGCCCAAGATTGTATAACAACCACACAGATAAATACCACAGATGCGTAACAAAATATGCACAGTTAGAATACGCCAACAGGTATCTAACTGTTTAAAAAATCTGCAAAAGGCAACATACATAACAATAATCAAACAACAAGTGAACACTCAAAGGAAACAAAGAAATAGTTTGTAGCATAGCAAATAAAGGGTTTTTTGAGTCCGACAAGGTTTTTTTTTTTCCCAGACCCAATGATTTCAAAAACAAACACAGAAACCGAGCAAAATGCACAGTACACTGGTTTGTAAACTAAATATGAGGGTAAAAAAACCCTAAAATGTCTATTATACAATGTAATACGTCTTTATAAAATACAAACACTAACATGCTCTTTTCTTTTATCACAGAAATAGAAAAAGGATATTTCCTCCAAGTACTGAAGTCATGTAAGAAATATATCAAATTTCAACGAAGTAAACAGTAAGTATATTTTCAGACATTTCATACATATTCAAATCTATATGTCTGATCAATGGCACTATTATGGTGCAGTGGCTGTAGGCAGGGCATAGAGTCTTGGATGTATAACCTACGATCTACACCCATGCGGCCATGCAACCAAGACTGCAGGTGCTACCCACAACCATCGCAGCATATGAAAACCAATGTGGCCTATAACTGTACTGCTTATAACTTTAGTCTTGGGTGCAAGGTCTGCAGCCATGCACCTAAAACTCTAGGTCGTGCACACAATCACTGTACCATATCACACCCATGCTGACTTATAACTTCAGTGCTTATAACTTCAGTCTTGGGTGCAGGGCCTTCGGCCATGCACCCAAAACTCTAGGTCCTGCCCACAACCACCACAGCATATCACACCCATTGTGGCTTATAACTTCACTACATATAAATTTGGTCTTGGGTGCATGCCCTTAGGCCATGCACCCAAGACTCTAGGTGCTCCCGACAACCACTTGAGCGATCTTCGATAGTACGGGTGTATCTGTAGCTGTGATATGCTGCAGTGCTTGTGGCCATGGCCTAGAGTCTTCAGAGTATGGCCTACGGCCATGCACCCATGCACCTAAGACTCTAGGCCCTGGCCACAACCACCGCAGCATATCACACCCATGGCGCCATATAAATCAGGAGCACAACCATAAAAAGTAAAAGTTTAACTACGGCATGTACTCAATTTTAATGTTTGCTAACACCACGTGTGTTCTTAGAACAGTTTCAAGTTGCCTGCACAGAGCACAGATGGAAGTACTATCCGTATGAGACCCCCTCATTTTCAGTAATTACAAACTTTACGGACAGGGCGGGCATGGCGAATACATCATTAGCAACTACCGCCTAAACAAATACAGTATTTCACCCATCTCTTACTCTCTGAACCTCCCCAAGCACTCTGACACACCAAAACAGTTTCTGAAATGGCATTTCACCTCTGGTCGCCGTTGCGCTGTCGGCAGATACAATGCGATACTACAGGTGTATCTATTGCTGTGATATGTTGTGGTGGTTGTGGCCAGGGCCTAGAGTCTTGGGAGTATGGCCTACGGCCATGCACCCAACACTCTAGGCCCTGGCCACAACCACCGCAGCATATCACACCCATGGCGCCGTATAAGTCAGTAGCACACCCATAAAAACTAAAATGTTAACTAAGGCAGGTACTCAGTTTTAATCTACGCTAACACCACGCGTGTCCTTAGAACAGTTTCAATTTGCCTGCGCAGAGCACGGACGGAAGTACTATACTTATGAGACCCCTTATTTACATTAATTACAAACATTCTGGACAGGTCGGCCATGGCGAATACATCATTATCACCTGCCGCCTAAACAAATAGTGTTTCACCCATCTCTTACTCCCTAAACCTCCCCAAGCACTCTGACACACCAAAACAGTCCCCAAAACTGCATTGAGCCTCTGTTCGCCGCCACACTCTTGGCAGATCCAAGATGGCGGGCGCATCCGAACAATCTGACGCACATCACGCCTCACTCCAGCCAATAGGGGGACACGCCGCATGTCCGCGGTCATGACACCAGCCCCTTAGCCAATCGATATCTTGTCCGTGGAGCGAACAGGGAAGTGTGACCGCGAAGCGGACATAGATATCACTAATTTTCTGAGACATACTTTTTGGTCATTTTAAAGAAAACTACTGGACGGATTGGAACCAAATTTACAAAAGCACGCTTTCGGGACCAAGGTGGTCCTCCTGGCGCAAATTTGGTAAAAATCCGTCCAGCAGTTTGACCTGTAGGCGTGCGCAAAGTTTTTCCCCCATTCACTCTATGGGAAAAAAAAGAAGTTTTGGGCCCCCCCTATAACTCCCCAATACCCCCCCCGCACCAAACATCACCACACTTTGCAAAAAAATTCAGAGGGGCCCATATGCTTTTTTTTGCAAGTTTGGTGAGGATTCGTCCAGGGGGAGCGACGTTATAAGCCTCCCAAAAAGTGCTCTTTCCATGGAAACAGCAACTTAACCATAACTACACGGCCACTACCGTGGCCATGTAATATATATATATTTTTCTGAGGCTTGTGGAATCTGCTTAGATCACATGCTGTGCATAGGCCGACATCTAGTGGAAGCGGCAGAGTATTACAGTTTGTTTTTCGAAACTCGAAAATTGGCGTCGACACAAGGCGTGCCAGTAATACTATCCCTAGTGTGACGTCCAATGTACCCATGATCCCTCACGCGTCTAGGACCCTCAGATTGTTTTTTTCTGCCATACTGGTCAGAAGCATCCCGCGGAGTTCCCTGGCCTTAGCCATAATTTTGCAAAATATCTTAATATTTCCCCGTTTTCTATATCCCAACGTCGAATCACCGAAGTTCGACATTCGACGCCGGCCCGGCGAAGAAAACAACCGTCGAGAGCTGCATGACAGACTTGGGCCTAGGAAGGCCTCTGGCCTCGGCCCGTGGTACATACTCAACACTCATATATATATATATATATATATATATATATATATATATATATATATATATATATATATATATATATATATATATATATATATATATATATTCCTACACACACTAGCCCGCTGCCACAGGGTGCGTATGGAGGGTACCCCTTTCCAATTTTGCCCTAAGTGCAACTGCAAGTACCCTTGGGTTGACACATACGCTACCTGTAACCTCTGCTTGCCAAGGCACCACCCCGAGGTGAATTGCAGAGCGTGTAGTCGGTTTAAACCGAAGACTCTAAAGGACCGTTCGATCAAACGTTGGGCCCACCACGCCAGGCAACAAGAGGCCATGGAAGCAGAGGGCGCCTTCAGTGATGGCAGCGACGCCATCCTATCGGATGGCGAGGGCAACGTGGTGTTGAGAGACAGGCAAGCGCAAGTCCCCGACCTCGGAAGGTTGTCCAGCAGGGCAGCTATGGGGAACACCCCCGGCGACACAAGCGCTACCCACAACATATCCACTAAGCACTCGAAGTCCAACCGAGAGAGGCACGCAGAGAACTGTCCACCGATCGGTGTCCTCGAGCAAGATCGCCGCATGACAGCAGGCAACCATCCACTGTTGCCAAGAGTGCCTCGCTCTCTAAAGTAACGGAGGTTCGATTGTTCGGAGACGAAGACGACCACCATCCCCATGCCGCACTCCAGGAGTTGGCGTCAGCAGACCGCTTAACGGCTGCTCCCGTGCCCCGACCTCCACTCGCTAAGGAAGGGGACACTACCACCAAATCTCGACACCAGACGTCGAAGAGCTCTGAAAAGGCATTCTCAGCCTTCATGTCCACCACAGACACATAAGGACAAGTCACAATCTTCTGAAAAAATATCCAAGACCCCTGCACAAGGCCATAGGTCCAGTCAGGATATAGCAGGGAAACACTCCCAGGAGAGGGTAATCCCCAGCTCCAAAGAATAGTCAAGTGAGGATATAGACAGAGTTATGTCTAGAATGTCATCCCTAGCAGACTTCTATGCCAAAAATCCACAACACTTCCTCGCCTATAGCCCTGATGGGGCAACCCCCTCAGGGTCTAAGGACCTGCAACCCCCTGGTAAAAAACCTCGAGTTGAGGCGCCAACACAAAGTAGGTCTTCTGACCTTTTTCCATGTCCAGCCATACTCTCAATATGGCGAGGATCCATCTTTTAACGAGGATCCAGAATTGGCCACGTTGGACGTCCATACTGGAATGGATTACTATTGGGATGACGAGGCCCAAGATGACGACGAGGATGACCCAGAAGTCTACAGAGTAGACTCCCCAGTAGACAAAGAACCTCCAGCCACTAACTCTCCTGTCGACAACCAACCTCTCTTAAATGAGGTTTTATCTAGAGCGGCTGAACACTTCCGCATAGATACGCAGGGAGCACAGGAGGAGAGGGACTTTGCCGAGGAACTAGTGGGAGAAAAGAGACCTGTTGCCCAGGCCATCCCTAGTCTCAAATCTATACAAAGGAGAATAGACCCTTCCCATCTCAATCCCAACCTCACCAGGGCGGTAAACCCCGGGATTGAAAAACTGTTCAGGGCAGCCCAATCAGACCCACTCTACATAAGGGGGCAAGTGAAGCCAGACTCCCTGGTAGTGACTAATACCTGAAAGAGGGCGGGAACACCCTTATGACTGAAGCTCCCCCCGACAAGGAGAGCAAGAAGATCTATGGTTTGGGAAGGAAGGTCTTCACGTCCGCCTACCAGGCAGGGATTGCCAACTCCACCACCCTACTGGCGAGTTACAACTGCCATCAGTGGGAAGAAGTTGTGGCGCTCATTGACTCTGCCCCGGAACCTTTAAAAAGCCAGTTGGCGCAGGTTGCGTTGGAGGAAAGAGCCGTGTCCGGTTGCATCCTTAAGGCAACCTTTGATGCCGCGGATAACGCCGGCAGACTGATAGCAGGGAGCACTGTTATCAAAATACATGCTTGTTTAAGACAATCTGGGTTTAAACCCGAGACACAAGCATCTTTAATAGACAAACCGGTGGAGCACGATCTACTGTTTGGTAAGGCGATAGAGGACGCCTTAAAAAATGCGAAAGATGAATATGAGACTCTCATATCCCTGGGTCAGTTAACTAACACACCCCCAATCAAAGAGGGAATGGCAATTATCGTCGCCCACGCGCCCAAAACTCACAAAGATGCTCCACCTATTCCGAGGGGCAGGGTACACCATGGAATAACAACAACCAGCAGTCTACCCAAGGTTATGGCAGGGTTAACAAGAGGGGACGTGGTAAGGGTAGAGGCAGCCCCAATAGAGGCGGCAGCACTCCTCCCGCAAAACAGTGACATTCCGTTCAGGGTCCCTTCTCACGCATCCCCAGTAGGGGGACGCATTACCAACTTCACCCAAGCTTGGGAAGGGATCACATCAGACAGATGGGTGTTGTCCACAGTGTCCGCAGGATACTGAATAGAACTGTTAGAGCATCCCCAAAACCACCCTCCACGTCAAAAAGTACATTCATTAGACCACCAGAAGATCCTCCTCGAAGAGATCGCCAATCTTCTAGCAAGGACGCGATAGAACTCGTCCCGGGACACCAGGTAAACAAGGGTATTTATTCAACTTAGTTCCTTGTGCCAAAAAAAGATTCAACAATGTGCCCAGTATTGGACTTAGGGCCTGCAAACAAGTATGCCAAGCCCCAAAAGTTTTGCATGACTACTCTCCAAGAGGTAATCCCCCTCCTAAAAAAGGGGGATTACATGGCAACATTAGACATGAAAGATGCCTATTTTCATATTGCCATGTTCCCAGCGCACAGAAGATTCTTGCGCTTCAAGGTGGACAGTCAGCACTACCAGTCCAAGGTACTACCCTTCGGTATAGCCTCGACTCCAAATATATTCACCAAGGTACTGGCGGTGGCGGCGGCACACCTATGCAGGGAGGCAATCCCAGTGTACCCTTACCTGGTCGACTGGCTCATCACGGGGGAAACCCCAGTAATTTGCAGATCAAATATTCAAAGAACTATCGACCTCCTCTTCGAATTGGGTTTCTCCATAAACGAGAAAAAGTCAGGTCTGGTGCCAAGCACCTCCAAACAGTTCCTAGGAGCTGTCCTAAATACACAAGAAGGGTTGGCCTTTCCATCAGAGGAAAGAATTCGGAATCTAATGCTGCAAATTCCGCTATATCAGGCCGGTTGCCAGATAACGGTGCACAAAGCGATGCGTTTGCTGGGCATTATGGCGTCATGTATTTACCTGGTCCCCCACGCGCGCATGCGCATGCGTCCCATGCAAGAATGGCTGGCGAAACAGTGGTCTCAGGCAAGAGGTCAGTAGGACGATCTAGTGGTCGTTTGGCCAACACTTGTACGAAGTCTTCACTGGTGGACAAGAGAAAACCTGTCAAAGGGGAAACCCTTTTACGATCCCGAGATACAGGCTGTAGTCACAACAGACTCATCCCTGTCAGGGTGAGGAGCACCTCTTCTCCACCACACAGCTCAGGGTCTCTGGTCTCACTCAGGGGCCAAGAATCATATCAACCTGCTAGAACTTCTGGCAGTATTCAGAGCTCTTCAAGCGTTCGAGCCCTACCTGTTAAACCTGTCAGTGCAGATCCTGACAGACAGCACAACAGCAATGTTTTACCTGAACAAGCAAGGAGGGACTCGTTCACCAAATCTGTCCAAGCTTGCCCAAAAAAGTTGGATATGGGCACTCAGACGGAACATCTACCTGTCATCTCAACATGTTCCAGGGGATCTCAATTCTCTGGTGGACGCTTTGAGCAGGGATCCCCTCCCACAAGAACACGAATGGTGTCTACACAGAGAAATCGTAGAAGATCTCTTCTCTCAGTGGGGTTTCCCCACTATAGACCTATTCGCCACAAGAGAAAACAGACAGTGCCCAGGATTCGCATCCAGGTTCCCCCAACCAGACTCCCAGGGGAACGCCCTGTGGATGAACTGGTCAGGGATGTTTGCGTACGCGTTTCCACCAACCCCCCTCATCAGGAAGGTGGTCATCAAGATGCACAGGGAATCGATGACGCTCGTCCTAGTTGCTCCCATGTCGGCAAGGCAACCGTGGTTCCCACACTTATGCAGACTAGCAGTGTGCGAACCCATCAAGCTCCCGTGCTGGTACAACCTACTGTCCCAGCACCAAGGTCAGACAGTACATCCTCAACCCAACTCAATGAACCTGGCAGCATGGCTCCTGAGGTCATAGAGTTTGGACATCTCAATTTACCTCAGAGATGTATGGACATCCTAAAAGAATCTAGGAAGCCAAACATGAGGTATTGCTACTTTGACAAATGGAAGAGATTCGTTATCTGGTGCCAGAATAAGCAAATCAACCCAGTTGATTGCACTCCTTCCACTATAGTCACCTACGTGCTCCACCTGCTGGATGCAGGGTTGGTATTTAATTCACTGAAGGTACATCTGGCAGCTCTGGCAGCGTACACCACCTCACATAACAAGGTATTGTGGTGGAAAGTACCAGTGGTTAAAGCCTTCATGGAAGGAGTAAAGAGACTCCACCCTCCAATTTCTAACCCACCACCAGGGTGGGACCTTAATGTGGTGCTTGCTAAACTCATGGGCCCTCCCTTCAAGCCCATGCATAAGAGCAGTCTCAAACACCTGACATATAAAACTGCCTTCTTGGTAGCCATTACGTCTATAAGAAGGGTCAGTGAAATTCAGGCTCTGTCAGTGCAGGACCCTTTCTTTACTGTCCATAAAGATAAACTGGTTTTACGAACACACCCTAGGTTCTGACCTAAGTTTATTTCCAAATTCCACGTGAACCAGTCCATCGAGCTTCCGGCTTTCTTCCAAGACCCACAAAGCTCGGCTGAGGTGAAACTACACACCCTAGATGTGCGTAGGGCGGTCCTATACTATGTAAACAAAACCAGACCGTTAAGGAAAACTGACCAACTGTTTGTCTCCGTAGCTACAGGCAAAGAAGGAGATTGCATCTCTAAAGGTGCCATCTCTAAGTGGATTATAAACTATATCCAGCTGTCCCTTTCTGAAAAAACTCTGCCTTTCACGCCAAGAGCCCACTCTACAAGAGGCATTGGGACCACTCTGGCTTTTATTGCAAATGTACCCCTTGGCACCATTTGCAAAGCAGCTACCTGGAGCTCTATTCACACTTTTACTCCGCACTACTGCATTGACACCTATTCCAAGACATATACTCAAGTGGGACAAGCGGTTCTAAGACATTTATTTGCTCATGACCCTTCTCACATCCCACCTCCTTCTTCTAAAACTGCTCGCTAATCTATGCACAGCATGTGATCTAAGCAGATTCCACAAGCCTCAGAAGGGATACATTACTCACCGTAATCGTATTTCTGATGCTTGTATCTGCTTAGATTCACATGCGACCCGCCCTTCCTCCCCTCTGAGAGAAGGCGCATGGATGCTTGTAGTCTTATCTATCTATCTATCTATCTGCTTGGATAATCTGTACTCACGCTACTCCTCATGTCACAAAAAATACAAACTGAGGGTCCTAGACGCGTGAGGGATCATGGGTACAGTGGACGTCACACTAGGGATAGTATTACTGGCACGCCCTGTGTCGATGCCCATTTTCGAGTTTCGAAAAACAAACTGTAATACTCCCCAGCTTCCACTAGATGTCGGCCTAAGCAGATTGATGTGATCAGTGATGTCATCAATGACATTTGCGATCATCTTTGATGTCCTGTGTGTTAGTCTTAGCAGTGCAGGGTAGTGGTGGGAGTTATGGTTGCTTAGCTTACCATAACTGACAAATTTCAGGGGTTTTTCGGTTTTACTTGGAACCAAAATATCCCATTAACAAAGTTGTTTTTAGTAAATTTCATAAGTTTTTAATAGCGCAACTTAACCATAACGTCCCTTTAACAAAGTTTTTTTGTTACTGAATTTCATAGGTTTTTAGTAGCAACCCTTAACCATAACATCCCTTCAACAACATTTTTTAGTGAATGTGATTGGTGTGTAGTAGTGCTACGTATCCAAAATGTAAACTATGATCTGACTTCATTGCACACCTTGTGGACAATGCCACATGCACATTTCCCTTACACAGCTGCAATACTTATTTGTGCGCAGCCATTACTAATGCAGTACACCGTGCATATTGTTTGCAAAAGTACTATATAACTGAAAAGGACATGACATACTATCAACCCTCCTCCTCAAGAAACGGCATCACTGCTGTAATGAAGGAGCATGAAAAACAGTCCCCCTAGGTAATAAGGAACACACGCACAACATTTTGGGCCGTCCACCTAACCCTCCAAAGTACTGTTTGGTGTCTCGTTGCTAATTTCCGTTCGCACCTTTCCTTCTAAGCGGGGTTTGAAAAAAAAAGCCATCCGTACATAAAGTAAATATTCCTTTAAGAACCACCTTTCACAGTTTGAAAAGAAAAAAAAAAACCATAGACTGCATCTGCTTTATATTTCTTAGTACAGTACACTTCAACGCTAAAATGGGGAATGCATCACATTAACAATGTAGATTTCCTAAGCTATGACAGGCGCTACTTAAAAAGGAGGTTTTTTGGTTTTATTTCGGGACGCCTGGGGCGTCCCGAAGTGTAAACAAAATTCTCTTTCCAAGAGGGCCACCATACAAATGGAAAGCGGTAGTTACATTCACCGCCCCTCTTCCCTTTCCATGGCAGCCTCCAAAACCACAAAAGGAAACCCTGATAACATACTAGCACAAGGACTTTTTTCTTCCCTTTCTACTTTATCCTAATGTGGAGCAACTCTATGACTAAAGTAGTCGCAGGTTGACATGGCCACTGTAATGCTATCTTTTCTCCATTCTGCTCATGGCCAGTAGGCACATAGTGTAGATAATGAGCTTATAGCATGACCCCGACATTGTGGCCACTACCCATAGCTGCAGCCAAACCTTCAATCAACGAAAATATACTGGTACGTTTTTTGAAAACAGCACAACACTAGTGCAACTCTAAAACACTCCCACATCTCGTGACATAACCAATCCTTATGATATTGTACACCTTCTTTGGATGACATTTCTCTCCACCATAGCCAAATGTGCCCATAAGCACCTACGGGCCGTGACGCAAAACCTGTAAATTTAATATACAGCGACGCACAACTTAGCATGTTACATTTAGAAGTAATAAACTGGTGTTCAAAAGAAAACCGTAACATTTTAGAATTTTAAAGTAGTTTTATTTCACAATAAATTGTTAGAGACCATAGTAATATTTCCATTTGCAATCACATTGTAACATTGTTTCTATCGGCGTCATTGAAAATGTTAACGGTGAAAATGTTAATGGTGAGGCAGACGTTTTTTTTCCATACACAAAGTAGGCGTTTCCCATTAAGCATCCGCTATGTTTGAACAGGTAGTTGCCAGACGACGCTATGACCTTTAGCCTACAGCACAATAAAACATGTTATGTTACTCCTAATAGCCACTTCAGCGTATGGACAAAGGGGGCTGACTTGTTCATCCCACAAAATTGTCACGCACAGGCAGCCGGTCACTGCAGTTGGATCTGCCATCCAAAGAAACCATCACTTGGCATGTGAAAACCATGACACGCACAGTACGGCAAGATGTACCTGGTTGGAAAACATTAAAGAAAACACATATCAATACCCAAACTTTACCAAACATTTTTACCAAAATACAAATAGAACGTCGAAACTAAGACACAAATGGAAGTGGGTAGACGTCACAATTTAATTAAATATTAGCGTCCAACAAAAGTAAATATAGTGACAGCCTATAAACGCAGAGAAACCGCACTCTCCAGAAGTAAAACAAAATACCAACTGCACAGAATAATAGTACTTTGGTCCCCAAGCCAAAATTAATGTGCACGAAATAAGAAATTCCATCGCGTAATTTCAAAAAAGACCAAAAAAACGTGCAAAGTAATATACAAAGCGATGAGGTGAAACATGACATTTTAACCTAGACAAATTAGCGTTCAACAAGGATGAGTGTACTCATAGCCTGCAAACGCGGAGAATCTGCAGTCTTCGTAAGCAAAAAAAAATTGCAACTGCACATAAAGTTAATACCTCAGTTATATTGTCAAAATTATAGTTTTTATATTAAAAAAATAAAACTCGTTCCGGGGTACTTTCGTCAAAAGTAAACTTACAAAATATGTACCACCTCCATTCTTTCCGATAAAGTCAGTCAGCAATGTGTTTGCAGCAAAGAATCTTCGTGAACTAATATTTCATGTGCCTTTCAAACGGTTTTGAAACATAACCTTATCAAATGGTATGTTTTTCAAGCTTTCACTCCCTACATTCTTTCTTATTTTTCCCTTTAGCTCAAGGTCAAAAAACAATTGACCCTCATGGCTCATTTCGATGCATGGGCCTACTAAGCACGCAACCAAAAAACAAAACCAAGTGACCTTCACTCAGAATGCAAATACATTCTCACTTTGCAACAACATATGAGAATCCATTCATGAGAACCGCTACTCCCATACACTTGCACAAACACTCTGTTTCCACCAAACAGTGCAGGTGGCTCCCTCAGTTTACAAACTCTATTACGCCAGTGTGATCGCAATGATATTCTAAATACATTCTAATACAGGCGCTGTCATTGGTCGCCTTACATTGAGCAGCGACTGTCAATTTACCGTATGATTTTGGTGCCAATAAAACGCTACTTATTCACTTTCGAAGGGATTGTGTCCTCCGACGTATTCCTTATCTTAGATAGAAATCCTTCAGCTTTGCTGGCCTCGGAAAATTTTTTCGCCAGAGGGCGCTGCGCGTCGATGATCGCCGAGTCGATGACCCTCGACGGCCTCCGTGCCGACGTCGACGTCATCCTGCCTATAAAGGCCGCGCGCAGCGTCCGTTGCTCAGTTCCGTTTTTCCGCGCTTCGTTGTGCCTCGGAACACCGTTGCTCAGTTCTCGTCAAGATAACGTATATAATAACTACTATTTACCTCGATATCGATGGCATCCTCCTCCGACCCGACGACCCCTCGGTCCGGTTTCAAAAAGTGCCGAGACTGCGGGAAGAAAATGTCGTTGACGGACCCTCACAGGGTCTGTTTGTGGTGTCTGGGAATCACGCACCAGAGTTCGGAGTGTGAGGAATGCCTTTCCATGACGGCGAAAGCCTTGAAGGAGCGTAGGGGGAAGCTCGAGAGAGGTAGGTCAACTTTAACTTCCTCGAAAGCTTCTTCGGTAGAGTCGAGACGTTCGTCTCCTCACCATAAAAAAACACTCTCGATCTAGATCACGAAGTGGCTCCCACCACTCGTCGACATCGAGACACTCGAAGAAGAGACGTAGGAGATCCCCTTCGTCATCTTCGTCGAGTTCTCCTGAGAGAGTTCATTGCCCCACAAAACGCAGCTCGCAAGCTGAGTGGGAGGAATTCAGGAAAAAGATGCTAAGCGTCTTCGAGAAAGCGGCCTCGTCCCCCTCGAAGACAGCTGAGGGTGATACCCCGGGTAAAAAACCCAAAAAATCTAAACGCCGCGAGTCGCAGTACCCGGCGGAAAAGTCAACCCGAAAGCGCCTCGAGCCATCGGGAGATAAAGCATCATCGACGCCATCGTCGAAAACTCCTTCGAAACAGAGGTCGGCGCCATCGACGCCGTTGTCGAAGGATTCATCGGCGCATCAGTCGATCGAGTCGACGCCGACGTCGACGCCGATATCGACGCCGGTGAAGGAAAGAACCACGGCTACTCCACAGCCAACGGTTAGACAAAAGACCTCCGACTCGACGCCGAGAACGTCGACGTCGTTCTCGAGCAAGACTCCGATCCTTTCGAGTTCTTCGAGGCCTAGTACACATTTCTCGACGCTTTTCACGGCGCCTTCGAGTACTTTCACGTCGGTGTCGACGACATCGACGTTTTCAAGGCCTGTGATGATGGCTCCTTCTGCATTGGAAATGGGGTTTATACCATTCCAAAAACCAATGTATCCCCCTTTAACCTCGATTTTTGAGGAAAGGGAGGATTCAGACCAAGATATTGATTTACAGAGGACCACATCACCAGAGCCAGAGACTTTCGCCTCTGAGGAAGGAAGATTAAAAAATCTTCAGGATGCACTTCAGGAAGCTAGTGGCTTGGACACTTCTCCTGAAGCAGAATTTATCAAACCAGACCCAGGAGAACATGCGGAGACTCCATATAGAGCTCTGATGTCTAGAATCATAGAATTTATGGGTTGGTCTGCACCTTCTCCTGCCTTTCAGCAGGATGACCTCACTGACATACTGGACAAGGGCCCACAGGAGGATCCTGTGGTTCCATTTCACTCTGCTCTACAGAGAAGGATTTTGACAAACTGGGAAACGCCAGAAATTATCCCGGCAGTAAATAAAAAACTGTCAACAAAATACAGGGTGGCTAGTTCTGACCCTGAATATTTGTCAAAACACCCTACTCCTGAGAGCTTGGTTGTACAGGCTGCAACCTCATCAGGCAGCACATCTGCATACCCCACTGCTCCGCAGGATAGGGATGACAAAAAATATGATGCCATGGCTAAGAAGGTTTTTTCTGCCTGTAGCATGGCGTTAAAGTCTATTAACGCGACCTGTACGCTCGCTAGGTTCAGCCACACCCTTTGGGAGTGCGCTTCATCAGCGGCTGACTGCCTCCAAGAAGGAGAGGAAAGGGACGCATTTTTAAACATCATCAGGGATGGTAAAGATGCGATGTGCGAGACCCTACAAACTGGCCTAGATTCTGCTGACAGTATCAGCAGGGCCATGGCGGCAAGTACCACAATCCGCAGGCATGCGTGGTTGAGGAAGTCTGGTTTTGCCTCTGACGTGCAGACCAGGCTTTTGAATATGCCCTTTGACGGTTCTACCCTCTTTGGAAAGAAGGCGGATGACAGTTTGGAGAAACTGCAAACGTCCAAGGCAGCAGCCAAGTCATTGGGAGCTGCTATCCGTCAGAATACCTTTCGTCCTTCGGGATCATCGTGGAGAGGACGGTCCTTTCGTTACTATTCCTCATATGGAAGGGGCAGGGGACGACCGGCTCAAAGAGGCCAAGGAAGATTTACCCGTGGTGGACGGGGTAGGGGAAAGAAAGCCGCACCCGCAGGAGCAGGAGCCACTTTACCTTCGGCAACTGCATCAGCCGCTTCAAAACCACTCTGAGGTCTCCCCTCACAGAACACCAGTAGGGGGCAGGTTAACTCACCATCTGACGGAATGGCAGGCTATTACGTCAGATGCTTGGGCTCTGGAGACAGTAGCCCAAGGTTACTGCCTGCCCTTCCTACATATCCCTCAGAGTCATCCACCGGGGAACAACCCTTTGAAGCTTCCAGATCCGCTCCTCTTGCAGGAGGTTTTAGACCTGCTAGAGAAAGGTGCCATAGAACTGGTACCTGTAGCGGAAAGGAACAAGGGTTGGTACTCCCCCTACTTCATAATACCGAAGAAGGACGGAGGACTGAGACCCATCTTAGACTTACGGGAATTGAACAAATTCCTCCGAAAGGACAAGTTCAAGATGGTGACTCTCTCTCAGATCCTTCAGGCCCTCCAGCTTCAGGACTGGTTGGTATCTCTAGACCTCCAGGACGCTTATTTCCATGTGCCGATCCATCCCAGGCACAGGAGATACCTGAGGTTCGCAATTGGCAGCTCTCATTATCAATTTCGAGTTCTGCCATTTGGGCTAACCTCCGCCCCGAGGGTCTTTACCAAGCTAATGTCGGTTGTGGCTGCAAGTCTAAGGAGGGAAGGGATTCATGTCTACCCTTACCTAGACGATTGGTTGATCAGAGCTGTATCTTCGGAACAGGCTCAGAGACAACTAGATTATGTTTGCCACTTCCTTCACAAGCTGGGCTTCTCCCTCAATTTAAAGAAGTCACAGATGATACCATCACAGAGACTCCAATTCATTGGAGCAGTCCTGGACACTTCCCTGGGAAAAGCCTTGCCACCAGAGGTGAGGGCTCGAGATATTCTGCAGATGGTCATCAGATTTCAGAATGCCCAATATCTCCCAGCCTACGACTTTCTGAGGTTGCTAGGCCTCATGGCATCCTGCATATTCCTCGTGCCGGAGGCTCGCCTGAGAATGAGATCCCTCCAGTGGGCACTGAGAACTCAGTGGTCACAGTTCTCAGGAAGGATGACAGATCTCCTTCGGATCCCGGTCAAAGTAGCCCGAGACCTTCAGTGGTGGGCCTGTCGGGAGAACATCCTGAAAGGAGAAATGTTTTGGCAACCATGGCCGGAGATAACAGTAGTCACGGATGCCTCACTCACGGGGTGGGGAGCTCACGCCAACGACTTGACCATCAGCGGTCGTTGGTCTCCATCGGAGTCCAGACTACATATCAACCTGTTGGAGCTGAGAGCCATCAGACTAGCGCTGAAGGCTTTTCTGCCGTCTGTACGGGGAAGAAACGTCCTAATAATGACGGACAATACAGTGGCCATGCACTACCTCAACAAAAGAGGAGGCGTAGGCTCACTACCACTGTGCAGAGAGGCGATGCAGCTCTGGTTTTGGGCAATTCAGGAAGGAATCTCTCTATCGGCAATTCACCTAGCCGGAGAGAAGAACTTGACAGCGGACGCTCTGAGCAGGCAGAGCACAGTCTCTCACGAGTGGGAGATAGCTCAGGAAGTCCTTCAAGAGATCTTCGCCCTTTGGGGAACCCCTCAAGTGGATCTGTTCGCCACCAGTATCAACAGGAAGTGCGACAGATTTTGCTCAAGGGAATTTCCCCCGAGAGGAGCTCTAGGAGATGCGTTCGTAGTGGACTGGGAGTTCCCACTTCTGTACGCGTTCCCTCCGGTCCCTGTCATTCCTCAAATGATCAGGAGGTTGAGAAGGTTTCGGAAGACCATGATCCTAATTGCCCCGGATTGGGCCAGGAGAACGTGGTACCCGGACCTTCTAGACATGTCCATCTGCCCTCCAATTCGACTGCCATACAGAGAGGATCTTCTCTCGCAGAAGGAAGGTCAGGTTCTCCATCCAGCCATCAAGACCCTCAACCTTCACGCTTGGTGTCTGAAAGGTTGAGGTACAAGGATTGGGACCTTCCGGATGATGTTATGGAGGTGTTGCTTTCGGCCAGAAGGCCGGCAACTAAAACTCTATACCGCTGCCGTTGGAACAAATTTTGCAGCTGGTGCAGAGAAAAGAATATTGAACCCTTTTCTTGTGGTACACCTATGGTGTTGTCATTCTTACTTTACCTGGCTAATTCAGGCCTACAGGTTGGCACAATTAAGGGCTATCTCGCAGCGCTATCAATCTTTAAGCGCACTGCAGAGGAGCCTTCATACTTCAAAATTCCATTGGTAATACAATACCTAAAAGGATTAACTAATGTTTATCCCCCGAAACCTTTTCAAGTTCCCTTATGGGATTTAAACCTAATTTTAAACTTCCTAAAGGGTGCCCCTTTTGAACCACTACACTCTTGTTCATTGAAGCTTCTCACCCTCAAAACTGTTTTGCTAATAGCATTGACATCTGCTAGAAGGGTTAGCGAGTTGCAAGCCTTATCGTGTAAACCTCCACATACAATCTTTTACAAGGACAAAGTTGTTCTTCAGGTGAAGCCTAACTTCCTCCCGAAGGTAGTCTCGGAGTTTCACATCACTCAGAAGATTATATTACCTTCT
This sequence comes from Ambystoma mexicanum, assembly GCF_040938575.1. Lineage (NCBI taxonomy): Eukaryota > Metazoa > Chordata > Amphibia > Caudata > Ambystomatidae > Ambystoma > Ambystoma mexicanum. The sequence goes on from NC_090932.1 coordinate 550,337,214, forward strand.
TTCTACCCTCCTCCTCATCCGGGGAAGGAGGAAGAGAGACTGCACAGGCTGGACCCTAAGCGAGCCTTGAGCTTCTATATCAGCAGATTGGCTAAGATCAGACAAGCAGACCAACTCTTTGTAGGTTATGCAGGACATAAGTTGGGCCTTCCAATAACAAAACAAACCATCTCCAGATGGATTATTTTAGCCATTCTGGAGTGCTACAAATTGGCAGGAAAGGAGCCTCCTCAAAATCTAAGGGCTCATTCTACCAGGGGTATCGCAACATCCTCAGCCCTTCAAAGAGGGGTGCCAATTCGAGATATATGTGCGGCTGCCACATGGTCGTCCGCACATACATTTACCAAATTCTATAGCCTGGATTCCTCCTCTAGTCAAGAAACTAGATTCGGCAAGGCTGTGTTACACTCTGTCCATTCTGGAAGGGTAACATAACTTTTATTACTCCCGCCTCCAGTCACAATACCACTGCTATGGGAGTCTATCTAAGATAAGGAATACGTCGGAGGACACAATCCCTTCGAAGAACTAGTTACTCTTACCTTGTAACGTTCTTTCGATGGGATGTTCCTCCGACGTATTCCTTATCGACCCTCCCATCCATCCCCGCAGTATGACTTCCTGTGGGTTTGCAGCCTATGCTCCTTCAAGGTGATTAGTCTAATCCAAAAACATTACTGGGGACTACAAAACGGAACTGAGCAACGGACGCTGCGCGCGGCCTTTATAGGCAGGATGACGTCGACGTCGGCACGGAGGCCGTCGAGGGTCATCGACTCGGCGATCATCGACGCGCAGCGCCCTCTGGCGAAAAAATTTTCCGAGGCCAGCAAAGCTGAAGGATTTCTATCTAAGATAAGGAATACGTCGGAGGAACATCCCATCGAAAGAACGTTACAAGGTAAGAGTAACTAGTTCTTCTGCTGCGACATCCCATCTCACCCTCATTACCGCTAACCTTCCGAAACAGTATTTCATAAATGTAACAAATGCAATGGTGTCTTATGTGTTACCGTCAATGTCAGCGTACAGCAAAACACGAACAGAAGATGGCGGGCGCAGTGAAAGAATCTGACGCACTTGACCCTATTCCACAACCAATCAGTTAACGCGCAACATGTCCGCGGACATCACGCCACGGATTAACCAATCGATTTCTTGTCTGCTGAGCAAACAGGGAAGTGTGACCGCAGAGCAGACATAGATATCACTAATTTGTAGAGACATATTTTTTGGTCGTTTTAAATAAAACTACTGTACGTATTGTCACCAAATTTGCAAAAGCACACTTTCGGGACCAAGCTCCTGCCCCTGCCGCAAATTTGGTGAGAATACGTCCAACGGTTTGGGCTGTAGGCGTGCGCAAAGTTTTTCCCACATTCAGTCTATGGGGAAAAAAAGACTTTTTGGGACCCCCCCTATAACTTTTCCCCCCCTGGACCAGACATTACCAAACTTTGCAGAAAAATTCAGAGTGGCCCATATACTTTTTTTGCAAAGTTTGCTGAGGATTCGTCCAGAGGGAGTGGAGTTATAAGCCGCCCAAAAAGTGCTCTTCCTATGCAAATAGCAACTTAACTATAACTACACAACCACTACCGTGGCTGTGTTATATACATACATACACACACACACAAGGAATTGTGAGGGGGGCAGGACTGCCCGAAACTGGTTCCAACCAAGTTCCCAGCACTATTCTATGTGTATGATGCTGTCCAAATAGGGCGTCGTGGCTTGGGCAGCCATGGAGTAGGACGTGCTTCCTGAGCAGCTCCGGAGGATCGACATATCATCCGTGAAAACTACCTACAAAAACGCGCTATTGGTTCCAGGATTGACTATACATGCATGGGAACGTGTGTTCTGCACACTGTATAAAGACCGAGTGAATCGTGTGTGGAATTCTGGAGGAATCGCTCGGTGAAGACGGCGGCCGCTCGGTCCACTGTCAGACAAGATGGCCGACAACAAAGGAAACGAAACTGAAGCACCTGGAGCGGCAGAATAGAGACGGCAGCTGTGGGGAAAGAATGATGATGGCGAAGTGGAGACGGAGCGGAACCCCTGTGGCGGTAAGCCTGGTGTCACGTCGGCCTGCGTGCTGACCCGGAAGGCAAGAGCCCGGGGGCAGCGGGGGTGCGAATAGATAGGCCGCGCCACGATAGACATATGAAGTGCTCGCTCTGCATCGACTAATGAGCAGAAAGCCCTGGTGAGAGGCGGCGGACGGTGCGACTGCTTGAAGAGTACCACAGTAGCTGATAAGGGTGGAAAAGACGGTTGGGGAGGCACACGGACGCTGAATCAATACAGCGAGTCATAACGGAGGCCGCCGAATGACGGCGCGAGGGGCTGTGAGCAAGAACATGAATAAGCAACCCACAATGAATATTTTTGCCAAAACGCAACATTCTCCTGCAGCCATCGCGCCCAAAGGCTCGATGGCACTAGCGGAGGGCACCACAGTGGCTGAAAGCCATCAGATTTTAGAGGCCATCACGGAGCTGAAAGACTCATGGGGAGTTGCGATGTCAGACCTGCGCACTTCCCCGGAGGCTAAAATAGATGCAGTAGGCATAGAAGTCACCCTGCTGAGGCAAGATGTCAGGGGGCTGGCGGAACGAACAAGCAGCCTGGAAGGTGCGGTGAAAACCAACACGGACACCAGCACTAACAATGCAAAGGAGATCCATGTACTCAAACAACAGGTAGCTAACCTGGAGTCTCGAGCAGAGGAAGCAGAAGGGAGAGCGAGGAGGAACAATATTCGCGTGGTGGCTTGCCGGAGGGAGAAGAGGGACAGGACCCGACAGACTACGTCGAGAACCTACTCCTACAAGGAATTGGGGCTGGAAAACTCTCGCAGGGATTTGCAGTGGAGCGTGCACATAGAGCCCTTATGAGGAAGCCGAGACCAGGGGCCCCTACCCGGGCGATAATCGCCAAAATATTTAACTACAAAGACCACGAGAAAATACTGGAATACTTCCGAAAAGGTGGAATAATCGAAAGGGCCTCAAGCACCATCACGGCGTATCCGGACTACACTATGTTGGTCCAGAGACAACGGTACAGCTATGTGGCAATCAAAAGAAGGCTACGCGCAGCTGGGATAAAATACATGCTTCTGTACCCCGTGAAATTGAAGGTGGTGCACAAGAGCAAAATGTATTTTTTGACACTCCAGAAGAAGCAACGACGTGGCTGGATCTGCAGGGCTGCCCGGAACGAGACAGGGAAGAGACCCAAGAGGTACACGATATGTGACTGGGATACGGTATGCATACTGTTAAGGCGTCGAGTGAGCACCCCAGGGGTGTCTAGATGAAGATTAAGATTAATGGGCGCGGCTGTAGGAGGCTGATATTTTGATAAGATACCGCTGACTGTAACAGACTTGAAGGACTGGAATATAGTAGCGTGTACATATACGCAAATTGTATAGCAATGTGTAGTTAACCCGAAGTGACATAGGAGCGGTAGGGCGAACGCACCCTACCCCCGAATTATAGTTGCAGTAGTAGAAGGTTGGCCACTAGGGCGGTCTCACCCTGCGGAGCTTCGAGTACAGGCGAGAGCCAGAAAGAGCTAGATGCGGGGGAGCCTGAGATCCAGGGATGGAGCTGGGCAACAGTTGGGGGGAGTGATGTTGGGCAAGGGTCGGGAGGCGGGAGGGAGGGGGAACGGGAAGTTTGGGGTGTTTTTGGTTAAAGGGAATTTAGAATGGGATGCGAGCCTATACAGATTGGATTGGAATTCAAAGTCAGACTGCACCTGGGGGGGGGGGGGGGAAATGAACTTGTACACGCCATGGGGGACCTTAAGATACTTACATGGAACGTGTGGGGGCTCAACAGCTACTTAAAAAGGAACAAGGTTATGTTGTACCTGCGCATTCAGAAAATAGATATTGCATTGCTGCAGGAAACCCACCTTACAATAGAGAGGATGGACACGATTGCTGGGAAGTGGAAAGGAGTGTTGGTGGGCTCATCGTACTCTGCCTATGCGAGAGAAGTGCTTATTTGGGTGGCGCCACATGTCCCTTTTCAGCGATTGCAAGTGGTGGCTGAGACAGACGGGAGGATGGTTATACTGAGGGGACTGGTGGAGAACAGGGAGATAAGCATTGTTAACACGTATGCCCCGAACCAGAACACAGCGGCGTACATTAGAACATTGAGTGCGAATTTGAGCGCATGCGTAGGAAGCGCGATGATCTGGGGAGGGGACTTCAACTGGGTATTGAACCCGAGGGTGGACAGATCGGATGGGAAGATGGATAGACCGGCCCCTGCAGCCAAAGCGTTACAGACATTGCTGATGACTTTGGTTTGGAGGATGCATGGAGAGTGAGGCACCCCCAGGAAAGGCAATATTCACATTATTCTGCCCCACAGCAGTTATCAACAAGGCTGGATTATGTCTTCACATCACCCAAAATGATAGCGGAGATCGCACAAATAGAGTACAAGGCCAGGGTCCTTTCGGACTACTCGCCCCTGATTCTCGCATGGCAATACTGCCTCCCGAGAGCGAGGATCCCAACATGGCGCCTACGAGCGGAAGCATTGCAAGACCCCTTTTTTAGGGAGGACTTGAGGGAGGAGATTGTATATTATTTTGAAACAAATACTGGGAGCGTGGATTCGGCGGGAACACTATGGGAGGCCTTTAAAGTTGTCATGAGGGGGGTAGCCATAGCGAAATCCAAGGGCCTACAAGGTGGGGTTTCAGCCGAAATGCAGGAGATGGAAGAAAAATTAGAAGAGGCTTTAAGGGGCAGAGACGATACAGCAGAGAAGCTAGAATTGACACTTAGGCTACAGCAAAAATGTGCAGAATATTGGGAGAGATTGTGTAACCTTAATTATGAAAAATACGTAGAGAGACAGCATGCGGGAGGTGATAAACCGGGGAGACTTTTGGCGTGGTTATATAAGAGTGAGACCCCAGAGTCACAATCAGGACTATAGAAAGAGAAGACGGTAGCGTAGAGGACACCCAGGAGGGAGTTAATCAAGCGTTTGTGGATTATTATAAGGTATTATACGGAGACGACAGGGAGAGTAGTCGTGCTATGATGGAAGAAACACTTGAGGATATGGGGTTGCCCAAGATAAGCGAGGAGGAGAGAGAGGAACTAGATACCCCGATCACCTTGGAAGAATTAGGGGAGCTGGTGAAGCAGCTGCCTACTAGTAAAACCCCAGGGACAGATGGACTCCCAAGTGAGTTTTACAAAGTATATATGGAAGAGGTCCTCCCCCCACTGTTAGAGATGTTAAATGAAGCGTTTGAGACAGGACGCTTACCGGAGTCACTGAGAGAGGCCGTCATAATACCGCTCCCCAAACCTAATAAACCTGGGCACAGCTGTGGTTCCTATAGACCCTTGTCAATGCTGAATCAAGACAGCAAGATATTAACTGCTGTTTTAGCAAATAGACTGAAGAAGGTTATTGGCAAACTAATACACCCGGATCAAACGGGCTATGTCCCACATAGAAACATTACCAATAATCATAGGCGACTCCAGAGAATCATTGAGTTTGGCAGAGAAAGAGATGAGGAAATGGCAATTGTGTCTTTGGATGCAATCAAGGCCTTTGACTCCGTTAAATGTCCATGGCTGCTTGCGGCCCTGAAGTACTATGGGTTAGGGCCTGGATATGTAAGGTGGGCGAACATTTTATATAGCGAACCGCTGGCTAGAGTTAGGACAGGATCTGTGATATCAGAAAGGTGGCAGCTCAGTAGGGGTACTAGACATGGATGTCCGTGGTCTCCAATGCTCTACATACTGGCCCTGGAACCTCTAGCAATATATCTGAGGCAGCAGTATGACACCAGAGGCATCAAGGTGAAAGGGGAGCGGCATCTGATCTCCCTATATGCAGATGACATGCTACTGTACCTGCGATTCCCAGAAGAAAATCTCCAGTACATCCTAGAAGTGCTGGAGAGATACGCTGTGCTGTCCGGTATAGCAGTGAACCCACAGAAGTCCAGCATGTTCCCATTAGGGGGGTACATGGGGATTCCAGCGGAGCGACTACCTGTATTGCAAGTGCCGTGGGCGGTTAGCACATTTCGGTACCTGGGGATAGATCTATACCACACCGTGGAGGAAGAGCATAGGTGCAACACAGAAGTAGCCATTAAAAAAATTGAGAAGTGCATGCAATTTTGGGCAAAGCTGCCCTTGGCGTTGATGGGGCGGGGAGCAATGCTAAAGATGGTGGTTCTGCCAAGGCTCTTACACTACTTCGGGAACATACCGCACCTGATTCCTAAGAAGTTCTTCACCAAACTGAGTAGCATGTGTAGGGACTTTTTGTGGCATGGCACGAGAAATAGAGTGGCGTTATGGAAGCTACAGAACTTCCATGACAAAGGAGAGATAAAGCTGCCCAACTATGAGGCGTGCTATGTGGCAAGCCAGTTACAGTATGTTGCCAAATGGCTCTCTGACGAAGAGACCTCGGAATTTAGGCTGTTTGGGCGCGATTGTGCACCTTTTTATTTGAAAGAGATGATGTGGGTACACAGGGCGGAAATGGTGGGGTGCCCTAAAATGATGCTACTGGGGTGGAAGGTGTGGCGCAGGGCATGCCAGATAATGGAGAACCCGTCCCATGCTCAGCGCAGATACCACTGGTTGCATTGACGGGGGCAGACGTGCAGCTACGAATGATACTCAGGAACCACTGGGAACCGGCTGGGGTGGCAACAATGGGTGATATTTGGTGGGAGGGCTCTAGTATTACTTTTGAGGGGCTGCGGGAAGAAACTGGGTTGCACGAGGGCCAGTATATTACGTATCATAGAATGGTACAGAGGATTAAGAGAACATGGCCTGAAACTGTGTTGGAGGAAGAATCAGATGCCACCATAGACATGATATACGACATAGCTGAGGGGGTCATGAGATTTCCAGATTGTATGAAATGCTGATGTCTAATGTGGGGAAGGAGGTCACACAGTTGAGACTAGATTGGGAAACGGAGGTTGGAGCTCTGATGGAAGATGGGATGTGGGAACGGGTGCAGGGTATCATAAGAAGGTGTCTAGAAACGCGAGGCTGAAACAGATTCAGCTGTACATAACGCATAGGGCATATATGACACCTTGGAGGATATCAAGGTTTGAAAATGCAGGATGGCAAGCATGCCCCAAGTGTGATGAGGAGAACGCGGGCATGGTGCATATGTTCTGGTCATGCCCGATCATAGAATGTTTCTGGAGGGGAGTGAAAGAGAAACTGGAAGAAAAAGGGGTCAAGATTGTAGTGGATACAGTGGGGCCCAGTCTGCTGGGGGGGTTCCCAAGACCACAGAAGCTCAGGCACGTGAGTAAGCTGAGGGATCTGGCTTATGTGCTTGCACAGAGGAGGATTGCCATGGGATGGAAGACATGCCATGTGCCAAAGGTAGAGAAACCATGGTATGGCAAGAAGCGAGTAGCACGGGGGGGGAGGAGGAGACTGAGTCCCTGATGGCCTGGAAATCACTGATAGCCGAACTGTTTGGGTTATTAGGTGACCTGGCGGAGCCTGTAGAAGAGGAGACCGTACCACAGGATGCGGAAACTGAAGGTTTAAAGCAATAGACTCGTAGAGGGGGGTGGGATAAGGGAAGTAGTGGCTAGAAGTTAAGAAAGTGTAATGAAACTGTTGGAACATGCACTGTTTGTTTGGTTTGTATTGTTTGGTTGGGTTTATAACTCAATAAAATGTTTTAAAAAAAAATGATGCTATCCAAATAGCCTTGTCACTGCAGGGCCTAAAGGATTCACTTGCTGTCTTCATAAGGAAATCTAGGGAGCTGGGTCTTGGCATTAATACGGCCAAGACAAAGTCAATGGTTATTAAACCAAAAGGCGCGTAAATTGTCTCCCTCCAAATTACGATTGACAACAAGTCAATAGAACAAGTCGAAAGTTTTGACTATCTGGGTGTGATAATTCAGGCGAGTCGAGTATGGGCTCTCCAGCTAGCCAGGGTGGCAGCCACCTTGAAAAAATATAGTGGAGCAATTTTGGCTTTTTTTAATCACATGAGTGGTGCAATTTCACCTGCATTATAGCTATGACAGAGGCAAGCTGTCTCAGCTGCCCTCTATGGCTCAGAGCTATGGGGCGGGGGTATGAGAATGCTGAGACCCTTTTAATAAGAAAAAAATAACTTTTTAAATTATTGCAATTACCGCCAGGTGCACCGACTGCACTAGTGCATTTGGAATGTGGCGCACTGCCTCTGAATTTAACTATTATTTATCGGCATGTTGCCCTTTGGGTTAGATTGTGGACTAGACCAGCCCTTGAACCGTTTAGGGAGGCACTTACATATGTTATGTGACTGGAAGGTGCAAGCGGATTGAAATGGCTTACCCACATGACAAATGTACTATTCAAATGGATTGTGTCCTCCCACGTATTCCTTATCTTTGATAAATCCACTTCCAGCTTGCTGGCCTCGGAAAAAATGTTCACAATAGAAGGTTCGGCGCGTCGACGACCCTCGAGTCGGTGTCCCTCAAAGGCCTCCGTATCGGCGCTGACGTCACCACATGTATAAATAGTCTCCCGCAGCGTCCGTTGTTCAGTTCTGTTTTTCCGCGCTTCGTGAGCCTCGGAGACACAACGCTCTGTTCTACACTATTTTTCGAAAAATCTTTGAAATTCATCGAAAATCTAAAGTTTCTACGATGGCATCTTCGTCCGAACCATCAACGCCACAATCCGGCTTCAAAAGATTTCGAGATTGTGGAAAGATGTCTCTAACGGATCCTCACAGGATCTGTTTGTGGTGGCTGGGATCAGAGCATCAGTGTTCGGAATGTGAGGAATGCATGTCCATGACGGTGAAAGCCTTGAAGGAGCGTAAAGGGAAGTTAGAAAGAGGTAAGGCTGTTAAGACTTCTACCCCTTCAAAATTATCCTTAGCTGAGTCGATACATTCGTCCCCTCACCGTCAAAAGAAACATTCCCGATCGAGATCTCGAAGCGGTTCCCATCACTCTTCGAGATCGAGACACTCTAAGAAGAGGCGTCATAGATTTCCCTCTTCCTCTTCCTCAAATTCCCCGGAAGGGTCACCTGCCCCACAAAACACAGCTCTCTGGCTAAGTGGGAAGAATTTCATAAAAAGATGCTTAGGGTCTTCGAGAAAGCGGCCTTGACCCCTTCGGAGATGCCTATTGTTGATACCCTGGGTGAAAGACCCGAAAAACAAAAACTCTGCGAGTCGTTGAACCCGGTGAGCAAAAATCCTCGAGAGCGTCATTAACCCTCGAGTAAAGGCAAAACATCATCGGATAAGGCTGCGTCATCAACACCTATCGTCGAAGGTACCTTCGACGCACAAATCTGTGTCATCGACACCGTCGTCGAACCCGATGAAGGATACGTCCTCGAGGCCTCAAACCTCAACTATGCCACGGGCACCAGAGGTCTCGAAGGTTCCGACCAAGGCGTTGAGAGTGGTGTCGACAACTTCGATGACACCGAGTAGGATTCCGGTCCTCTCGAGTACATCGAGGCCCTTTTCGACGTTTTTGACACCGTTTCCGGGTTTTTCGAGACCTACAACGTCTACGTCGAGAACCACAATGTTTTCACAAGCAGTAACCACCAATTCGGTTCCTTCTTCTCTGGAAATGGGGTTTACCCCTTATCCAAGATCTGATTATTTCAGAGCTTTATCCTCTATTTATGAGGAAGGGGAGGACTCTGACAGTGAGAGACCTTTTGGGTTACAAAGAACTCCAGAGGAACTCATTTCAGAAGAAAATAGATTGAAAGATCTACAAGAGTCTTTACAAGATGCCAGTGGCATAGATACTTCTTCAGAGGCAGAATTTGCTAGACCAGAACCTGGAGAAATACCTTACAGGGCCCTTAAGGCTAGAATTATGCAATTTATGGGGTGGACTACACCTGCACCCTCTTTCCAGCAAGATGATCTTACTGATATCTTAGATAAAGGGCCCCAAGAGGACCCTATCGTCCCTTTTCATGCTGCATTGCAGAGGAAAATATTAGCAAATTGGGAGACACCTGAAGTTATCCCTGCAGTAAATAAAAAACTCTGCTAAATACAGAGTGTCTGCTTCAGACCCTGAATATCTAAGCAAGCACCCAACTCCAGAGAGTTTAGTTGTGCAGGCAGCAACGTCATCAAGTAGTAAGTCGGCATACCCCACTATACCACAAGACAGAGATGACAAAAGATTTGATGCCATGTCAAAAAAAGTCTTTTCGGCATGCAGTATGGCGCTTAAAATCTATCAACGCCACTTGCACGCTAGCGAGATTCAGCCACACCCTTCGGGTGTTTGCTTCATCAGTGGCTGACTGTCTCCCAGAATGGGAGGAACGAGAAGCATTCTTGAACATCATCAAGGATGGGAAGGATGCGATGTTTGAGTGCCTCCAAACAGGAATCCGCAGATTTGCGTGGTTGCGGAAGTCTGGTTTTGCTCCTGATGTGCAAGCCAGACTTCTGAATATGCCCTTTGACGGCACTTCTCTATTTGGCAAAAAGGCTGATGACAACCTGGAGAAGTTGCAGACATCAAAAGCAGCAGTGAAATCACTTGGCGCTGCAATCCGGCAGACTCCAACTCTCCGCATTCGGAAGAGGCAGAGGACAGCCAGTTCAAAGGGGCCAGAGACGATTCACCCGTGATGGACGGGTCAAAGGTTCCAAACCTGCATCAGCAGGTGCTACTTTACCCTCAGCATCTGCGTCAGCCGCTTCTAAACCCCTCTGAGGTCTCCCCTCACAAGACACCAGTACGAGGCAGGTTAACTCAACATCTGACAGAATGGCAGGCTATTACGTCAGATGCTTGGGCATTGGAGACAGTTGCCCAAGGTTACTGCCTGCCTTTCTTACAAACTCCTCAGAGCCCTCCACCAGGGAACAACTGTTTGAAGTTTCCAGACCCGCTCCTTATGCAGGAGATTTTAGACCTGCTAGAGAAAGGTGCCATAGAACCAGTACCTGTATCCGAGAGGAACAAGGGTTGATATTCCCCCTACTTTCTAATACCAAAGAAGGACGGAGGATTGAGACACATCCTGGACTTGCGAGAATTGAAAGAATTCCTCAGGAAAGACAAGTTCAAGATGGTAACCCTTTCTCAGATCCTTCAGGCCCTCCAGCTTCCGGACTGGTTGGTATCTCTAGACCTTCAGGCTGCTTACTTCCATGTGCCAATCCATCTCAAGCACAGGAAGTACCTGAGGTTCGCAATTGGCAACTCTCATTATCAATTTCGAGTTCTGCCATTTGGGCTGACCTCTACCCCGAGGGTCTTTACCAAGCTAATGGCGGTTGTGGCTGCAGGTCTAAGGAGGGAAGGGATTCACGTCTACCCTTACCTGGACAACTGGTTGATCAGAGCAGTGTCCCCGGAACAAGCTCAGATTCATCTAGATTATGTTTGCCATTTCCTCTACAAGCTGGGCTTCTCCCTCAACTTAAAGAAGTCACAGATGATACCATCACAGACTCCAGTTCATTGGAGCAGTCCTGGACACATCCCTGAGAAAAGCCTCGCCACCAGAGGTGAGGGCTCACGATATTCTACACATGGTCACCAGGTTTCAAAATGCCCAACGTCTACCAGCCTTCGACTTTTTGAGGTTGCTCGGCCTCATGGCATCCTGCATTTTCTTAGTGCCAGAGACTTGCTTGAGGATGGATTGATTGATTGATTGATATTTTATTTCTATCGCGCTCGTACACAAGTGTTTCAGAGCGTGACAAGGCAAGGGAGGGGAACAGGGGAGAACAAAACAGCGATCTTACTAGGCCCAGTGACATTGAGAACGCGCAAGTGCATGGGAGAGGGGGAGGGGGAAAGTGAATGGAAGGGGGGTAGAGGTGGAAAGTGCGAAGCAGAGTAGAAACAGATAAATAACAATAAATAATAAAGTCAACAAACAGTGGTAATGCAGCCAGCAATTTGCAAGTGCTAGGTTTATGCCAGCAGACAGGGCAGGTCTGATAAGTGCAGGAAGAAAAAGGGGGGGCTGTATGGGTACAGATACAGACCCCAGTGCAAGGGGTGGCCCGGGGGCAGTGCGGGAGGGTGGCAGGGTGAGCAGGTACCTGGGCCCAAAAGGCAGAGGGTGGCCAGGTGCACGGTGCCAAGAGAGAACAGATCAGCAGGGGGGAGGGGGAGCGAAGGCAGAAGAAAAGAGGAAGGTCTTGAGGTGCTTCCGGAACCGGAGATGGTTCTCCTCAAGTTTTAGAGTGGCAGGGAGGCTGTTGCAGAGGGGAGGCCCCAGCCGAAGACAGAGATCTACCCCCAGCTCATTTCTTAGAAAAACGACTGACCCTGAGTGAGTTGGAGGTAGAGGAGCGAAGAGCTCGAGAGGGGAGTTATTTGCGGAGGGATAGCTGAAGGTATTTTGGACCCAGGCCCCAGAAAGCCTTGTGGGCAATGCAGAGGGTTTTGAATTTAATCCTTGCATCCACTGGGAGCCAGTGGAGAGATTTCAGAGCTGGAGAGATACGATCCCAGGGCTTCAGGCCAAGGACAAATCTTGCAGTCCTGTTCTGGATTAGTTGCAGAGGGCGGAGAGTAGAGGCAGGTAGATTTAGAAAGAGGCTGGTACAATAGTCCAAGCTAGAGAGAACCAGAGCTTGAGATACCATGAGCTTCTGGGCGAAGGAGAGGAAAAGCAGAGTACCTCTGAGGAGGTGCAGTCGGAAATTTGACTTTTTAGAAACCTCAGAGATGTGGGCGGAGAAGGAAAGGGTAGAGTCAAAGATGACCCCGAGGTTCTTAGCCTCGCAGGTGGGGGTAGGAGGAGGGCCAAGGGAGGCCGGCCAGAGAGTGAGGGGAAAGGATGGTGAAGGTGTGCCGATGAGGAGGATCTCCGTCTTGCTGGCATTCAGACAGAGATCATTGGCGGCACACCAGTCTTGAATGGCAGATAGGCAATCGGAGATGAGAGAGGGAGAGGGGGTGGCAGAGGGCAGCTTGAAAATGAGTAGAGTGTTGTCAGCGTAGCACTGGAAATTTAAGCAGAAAATGGCAATGCAGTGAGCAAGAGTTGCTAGGTATTGGTTGAAAAGCCAGGGCGAGAGGTTAGACCCCTGGGGAACACCACAGGTAGAGAGGAAGATAGATGAAAGAATGAGATCTCTTCAGTGGGCGTTAAGTACCCAGCGGTCACAATTCTCAGGAAAGATGTCAGATCTCCTACTAATCCCAGACAGAGTAGCTTGAGACCTTCAGTGGTGGGCCTGTTGGGAGAACATCTTGAAAGGAGAACAGTTTTGGCAACCATGGCCGGAGATAACAGTAGTCACGGATGCCTTTTACAGGGTGGGGAGCCCATGCCAACGACTTGACCATCAGCGGTCGTTGGTCTCCATCGGAGTCCAGTCTACACATCAACCTATTAGAACTGAGAGCGATCAGACTAGCGCTGAAGATTTTCCTGCCATCAGTACAGGGAAAGAATGTCCTGATAATGACGGACAACACAGTGGCCATGCACTACCTCAACAAAAGAGGGTGCGGGGCGTAGGGTCACTGCCACTGTGCAGCGAGGTAACGCAGCTCTGGTTTTGTGAAATTCAAGAAGGAATCTCTCTATCGGCAGTTCACCTAGCTGGAGAGAAGAACTTGATGGTGGACGCTCTGAGAAGGCAGAACACAGTATCCCACAAGTGGGAACTAGCTCAGGAAGTCCTTCAAGAGATCTTTGCCCCTCAAGTGTACCTGTTCGCCACAAGTATCAACCGGAAGTGCGATCAGTATTGCTCAAGGGAATTTCCCCCGAGAGGAGCTCTAGGGGACAAGTTCGTAGTGGATTGGGAGGTTCCACTTCTGTATGCGTTTCCTCCAGTCCCCGTCATTCCTCAAATGATCAGGAGGTTGAGAAGATTCCGGAAACTCATGATCCTAATTGCTCCGGATTGGGCCAGGAGAACGTGGTACCTGGATCTTCTAGACATGTCCATCTGTCCTCCGATTAGTCTTCCGCAAAGGGAGGATTTTCTCTCGCAGAAGGGAGGTCGGGTTCTCCATCCGGATAGCAGGACCTTCAACCTTCGCTCCTGGTTTCTGAAAGGCTGAGATACAAGGATTGGGATCTCCCGGATGACGTAATGGAGGTGTTGCTTATAGCCAGAAGCCAGCAACAAAATCTTTATACCGCTGCCGTTGGAAAGAATTTTGCAGCTGGTGTAGAGAAAAGAATATTGAACCCTTTTCATGTAGTACACCAATGGTGTTATCTTTTTTGCTATATTTGGCAAATTCAGGTCTTCAAGTTGGCACAATCAAGGGCTACCTCGCAGCCCTGTCAATCTTCAAGTGCACTGCAGAGGAGCCTTCATACTTTTAATTTCTGAAAGGGTTAACTAATGTTTTTCCCCCAACTCCTTTTCAAGTTCCAATGTGGGACCTATACCTAGTCTTGAAATTTCTAATGGGTACTCCATTCGAATCCCTTCATTCCCGTTCATTAAAGTTTCTCACTCTTAAAACAATCTTTCTAGTGGCTTTAACTTCGACCAGATGAGTGAGCGAATTACAAGCTTTATCTTGCAAACCTCCACATACAATCTTTCACAAAGATACAGTTGTTCTACAAGTGAAGCCGAATTTTCTCCCAAAGGTGGTCTCAGAATTCCACATCACACAAAAGATAACCTTACCCTCGTTCTATCCTCCTCCCCATCCAGGGAAAGAGAAAGAGAGATTGCACAGGCTGGATCCAAGGCGTGCCTTGAGTTTTTACATTAGCAGACTTGCGAGGATTAGGCAAGCAGACCAATTGTTTGTGTGGTATGCAGGGCACAAATTAGGTTTACCTATTACAAAACAAACCATTTCAAGATGGATTATATTAACCATTATAGAGTGCTATAAATTAGCAGGAAAGGAGCTCCCTCAACATCTCAGGGCTCATTCAACCAGGGGTATCGCAGCCTCTTCAGCTCTCCAAAGAGGAGTTCCAATTAAGGACATATGTGCGGCTGCCACATGGTTGTCCGCACACACTTTCACTAAATTCTACAGTCTTGATTCCTCCTCTAGCCAGGAGACGAAATTTGGAAAAGCTGTGTTGCACTCTGTGCATCTTTAAAGGGAAACATTTCACTTTACACCCACCTCCTCTATATACTACTGCTATAGGAATCTATCGAAGATAAGGAATACATGGGAGGACACAATCCATTCGAAGAACTAGTTACTTACCAACTGTAACGTTCTTTCGACTGGATGTTCCTCCCACGTATTCCTTATCGGCCCTCCCATCCTTCCCCGCAGTAAAACTTCCCTTGTAGTTGCAGCCTACGCTCCTTCAAGGTTATTAACCATTTCATACAAAGCAAAACAGCACCTCAAAACGGAACTGAGCAACAGACGCTGCGCGAGACTATTTATACCTGTGGTGACTTCGGCGCCGATACGGAGGCCTTTGAGGGACACCGACTCGAGGGACATCGACGTGCAGCGCCCTCTACTGTGAACATTTTTTCAGAGTCCAGCAAGCTGGAAGTGGATTTATCAAAGATAAGGAATACGTGGGAGGAACATCCAGTCGAAAGAACGTTACAGTTGGTAAGTAACTTGTTCTTCTACCTGAAAATGGGTGCATTTTGGAATGAGCCAGGCAGTCTTTGTGATTTGAGCGGGAATATAAATGAAGCCTCTAATAAAACAGAGAGCTAGAGAAATACTCCTTCTTGAGGCTTCAAAGTTAAGGTTGGGGACTGCTTATTTAGCTCAGAGACACATAAATGGTTTCAAATCATATCTGGATCAGATCAGGCCTGCCAATGCAAGATCACTATATCTGAGGGTAAGATTAGGTATATTGCCCATCACCGCTTTTACCGCCAAACGGAAGGGTCTTGGTTCTGCCAGATGTCCCCTGTGTGGTGCCCTTGCGGAGTCAATATCACAAATGAGACCCATCCTGTTGGAGGCAAGGATCAAGTTATGGCCCAGTGCTGTGGAATTTCTGGTCCAATCAATTGCCCCCTCCATCCCCCAACTGTGGGTGCTGTGGCCTGTTTTTCGCATAGATCATGGATCCTGAGGAGAAAATGGTAGCACTTCAACTGGGCAACAGGCTGCGAGTATAGCTCTCCTGTTGTCCCAGTTATCCCTTTGGGACAGTTGATTGCCATTTTATTATGGTAGTTGTGGCTATATGGTGAATTGTTGGAGTATTCTTTATATAATGTAACCTGATGACTTTATGTCGAATAAAGGTTTAATAATAAAACACAAAAGTGGTATTTAGTCTTAGTTAGAGCTACTTGGTCGGAATCAGCACTTTGGTAACTTTTTAAGGTGATTCTGTGCATTTACAAATCTTGAAACCATACCAGACCATCATGAAACGCCTTCAAGTAAATGTTGACGACCCCACAAACATTGCACGCCATAATCTGAAACGTGTGTGTCTCACAAAACTCACTCAACTGACTTAACACTGGCTCAAAGCTTGTCTACAGCTAGTGTAAGTCCTTTGACCCAGGTCAGCTTAAAACTTGCCTGAATCCCCCAGCTCTGCATAAACAGCATGCAAGAGACCTCCCCGGAGGATGGAGGATGCACCAAGCACCACCTGGCAGGCCTTTTCCCCCCGGATTTTAAAAGGTGCAAGTCCTCCAGCTGACCCGTCTCTGCTGCAATGACAGACCCTTTTTGCTTAGTGTTTGGACACTGACCATGGTTCAGGTCTATGTCATTTCTTTGATGCCCTTTTAGTGTTTTCACCGCAGTGCTTGTTGGAGAGGTCGTAGGACATATATAGAACCTTCATCTACAGAGTATCAAGGAATGTGTGTCTCACATAATAAGTCCACCTCTTTTTTTATCTTCAGTGTAAGGGAGGCATGGTATCACAAGTAGACACTGACACAAGAGCTGTAAGTTTTAAAACCTTTATAAGTCGTTGAAATGGGGTTGGAAAACTCCTATCTTGCCCTTCAACTAAGATGGGAGTGTTCTCGCCCCTCAAACAAAAGATAATTCAATCCTAGTCGGTCTTTAGACCAATCAAACTGGCCTATATTAATAAACCTAATGCCTGCCCTTACTCTGATACAATAAATGTGTAGAAGGAATGTATAATGTACAATGAAAAATAAGTGTTCAAAAGAAATGTCAATATGGCTAGGCAAAACTCCCTTCCCCACGTACTCCTACGACCCGTCCCCTTTCCTCCATCCTGTATGGTGGTCCCTCGCAAGGGACGGGAACAGAACCCTTTTTCACCAGAAAAATCACTTTCCCTTTAAATGTACAGGTGTGTGGGGGCGTGGGCTCCCTTAACCCTGCTCAACGGCGCCACACCTCAGTCCTCTTTCCCGCGTCGACAGGAGCGGACCGATTTCACCAGCGCTCCTGGGTATTCCTCCAGCTTCGTAATTCCATCCGCTTTACCCTACTCTTAAATTTTCTATTTTTTCAGAATTTGGGAACACCGTCCACCAGTGCCCTAGTCTGTCCTCGGTGCATGTCGGCTGCGACCGGCTTCAGTAGGCGGCCGTCGAGCCACGGTTCCTTCCCCACCTCGGATTCGCTCACGCTCTGCCTCCGGTACCTTGGCAAAGATCACGGATGGGAAGTATTCTCGGCGTGCAGCACTCTCATGCCCTGGTCTCTCAAAAAACAGCTTGTGTGGTGGAGAGAGTTGTTCTCCAGAACTCAGCTGGTGAGCATTAAGGAATACGTAAGCAGAAAGACCAAGAAGGTAAGCCTGCTCTTCACTAAAGCATCTCGCAGAGGCGATACCTTCCCGGGGAAGCCTACTGGTGGGAGGGGTCAGTCGGACCCCTGCACCGGCAAAAGGGATTTGCAGCTACCGGCTTAACAGCCAAGGGGTTTACGGGCCCTACCGGTTCCACCACCGTGGAGCCTATGGGCTCTGGTACCGGGTCACACCCCAAGGGGCTTAGCTCTATTACCGGGCATACGCCCGAGTGGGCGCCTACACACAGCGCACACAGCACTACCGGCCCCATGGCCAAGGGCCAACTGTCTACCAGGCACGTGCCTGAGGTGCAAGGTGGAGCCGAGCCAATGCGACCAAGCATACATGCCGAGCCCAGGCCTGGGTCGACCACTGTCCCACGTGCGGAAGGCACAGAGAAAATTGCAGCGCGCACAGACAAGAAAATACAGCTGAACCGTCAAAGGGGACGCAGGTGTGGAGCTTGTGGGCAAAGT
Organism: Ambystoma mexicanum; assembly: GCF_040938575.1. Classification (NCBI taxonomy): domain Eukaryota; kingdom Metazoa; phylum Chordata; class Amphibia; order Caudata; family Ambystomatidae; genus Ambystoma; species Ambystoma mexicanum. The sequence goes on from NC_090932.1 coordinate 550,355,435, forward strand.
TAAGTGAGCCTGCGTCCTTGGGTGGTTCCCCGGCGCGCCTATAAATTTAAAGGGAAAGTGATTTTTCTGGTAAAAAAGGGTTCCGTTCCGTCGCTCGACAGGGACACCCATACAGTATGGAGGAAAGGGGACCATGGACTTAGGAGTACATTAGTCACTTCGGCGAGTATCACTTAATTTTTGTAGCACGGCGTAAGGTGGCACACTTGGGCCTGGAAACACTGTTGGGAAAGATTTCCTCAATGTGTAATTTTCCCTCCTTTTGTGGACCCCCAAACTTTTTGCTTTTGTTTGGCTATCCAATCTTGACTTTTGCCACTGGAGCACAGCCTTCAGCTGCGCTCCCCTGGGCTTTTGTTCACTTATCGGAAAACTGACAGGCCATTCAGACTGTCAGTACTGGGAAACTATGTTTCTTGGTAACTTCAACAGTGCACAATGTACCTTCCAGTACTGTGCTCTGGGGTGCTTTTTGTTTTATGGCCCTAGACACCCTCTTTTTTGGTGATTGTACAAGTGTGCCTAAGATGAACGGTGGCAGCAGTTTGTTTTTATAAGTGTTTTACTTCTTTTTACAAGATTACATCGCGTTTACCGCGTTTTGGTTCAGGACTGTGGCCAGATCCGAAAATGGTCGAGCCACAAAGACTTTTGTTCTATCCTATGGCCATTTTGTTCCCTGGTTTTCCTTATTTGGGCATGCAGCCTCCTGCAAAAAACCATCTCCTTTGCAGGCTTCGGCATGTCACATGTGTGTGCCCAGGAAGCTGGTTGGGACTGTCTGGTCCCAATCCACGCTACTGGTGCCTGGATGTCTGGAGTGCCTGAATGACTAGGACCACTATGGGCCGTGATTGGTCCACGACTGGAATGCCTGCATGAGAGCAGATCTTCGATTGGAAGTCCTTGATTTTTACACAAAGCTAATGTTGGATAGGAGAAGGGGCTCCGCATCCATTCCAGGTCGATCATCTGAGTTCTATCCAAACTACAGGAGGAGCCAAGTATCCTGCAATGAAGAAACAGACTTGTGGAACCACCGGTGACGCATAGGAAGGTTTGGCAACCTGAGTCCTCTGCTGTTCCGTCGAATCCTGTTTTTTCCATCTTTGGAGTAGTGGGAGAAACTACTCTCGGCACCCCCGGCTAACCCACTGAAGGAGCCCTTTTGGAAGTTTTCCTGGGCCATCCAGCGAACTGTCCAGCTCTTCCTCAGGGTATTCCGCAGAATCGCTGCCGTCTCAAGTTGGGACATTGCTTGCTTGTGGTCACTTGCCCTCTCCCACCAAATTTCGTAGGCCTAGATTCTCTGGGTCACGAATTAAGAGAGTGCGTAAAAATGTACACATCTGTGATTCCCGCGTCACTACCTGCTGGAAGCGGTCGCTGTAGGTGCCTTGCTGACCTGCCCTCCTGTGCCCTTAAGTCTGCTGCACAGAGCTTTCTTTGTATCTTTTTCAGAAGCTGAGAAAAGGCAACTGTCCCGTCACAGACGATCAGTCTATCCCGTAGCCGCTGAGAGCCAGAGTGCCGCGAAACTGCAGGACTCAAACGTGCTAGTGACCACAACTAAACTGGCAAAGTTTGTTCCGGACTGTGCCAAGGGTCTGTGAGTACTTGCATCACTTACCAGTGACACCCAGGCACAACCAACCTCTTTTACGCACGAATATCCCTGAAACGGTATTCGCTTTTGGCTCGGTTAGCCTACGCTCCTTAGCTATTCCCACCTTTTAGAAATTGCTCTGCCGTCAAGGGCAGACCCTACTCGAATAGTGGGAACCAATTCTTCATCACCTCAAGCCCCTTCCTGCTCGATACAGCTTCCTCAAGAAGACCCGCTTTTAGTTCTATCTTCGTGATCATGCCTTTGTACGCACAACTGTACTGTTGAGCAAAAGGCTACCCACTTCTTAGGGCTGGACTGCAAAAGTTACGGAACAACTTGTGGCTGTTTTTTACTCCTTTGTCACATTAGAAAACATTTTGTGTATATATATTATATAGTATAGGAATTGTGTGGGAATTGTTTTTTTATAACCAAAGTTTACTTGTGTCAATTGGTCCGGCCGACAATACATGTATACATATTTTTTATGTACACTTGTCTAACAGTAATCTGTGTCCGTTACTGTGTGTGCTCATTGTGGGCTTCCGATCTTTCTCACCCCTCCTGAGACTTCGTCTTGAGTGCCTGCCAAGCTACCTAGATTGGTCTGGCTTGTCCAGAATGTTCCCCTGTTCCACTAAACTAGGGTGGCTTCCTAAACCTCTGCCCACCAGGTCAGAGTTTAGAAATCTATCTTAACAGACACACACTGGCTTCGGCCACAAGGATGCAGTTTGTTTCGTGGACCAGGGCCTTCTTGGCCTTACATGCAGTACTAGTCTTATGACCCCTCGGGTCTCCCTCACCCAAGTCCGGGCCTTTCACTCTCTTAATTGTTCCACAAAAAGGCTCCAATCTGCCGGGCTCCACCCGTCTCAATTTCAGCTTTGCACAGGTTTCCCTCCACCGGGATCAAACCAATTTTAATATTGCAGTTCACTCTTTATCTCACCCTGGTTCCCCTCTGCCAGGATCAACCCAACATGTACTTCACATTGATTTCAAGACTTCCCTTCACTGGGTGTGAGTTACCTTTAACTGGGTTGCACTGTTGAAGACTTTCGAGACTGCAAGGATTTGACTTCAACTTTGCATTTCCACTTCAACCCCTAATTCAATCACAGTTCAACACTTTCACATTGATTCTTCCATTTCGCAATGTCTCTTGGTACTTGTAGTTTCTTTTTTTTAAACTTTTATTTTTGGCGGCAGACGGTTACATGGTACAAACAGCAAGGCCTCAAGCATGGGCACACGTTACAAGGTGGAGCAATACATAAAGCATAGTACAATGGTAACAGTAGTGTCAGGCATTGGTCACATGAGATTTATACAAGTATGTGTTCATATAGTAGGGGTGGTTACGGAAGGAGTGGGGGATAAGCCGGAGCTGGAGGTGTTCGTGCTTCTACTGTTAAGGTATGAGTTGAATTCCATCCATATGTTCTTGGGGCGAGAGGTGGCAGGGAGCATGGATATGAATTCTTCCTCACAATTGCGTGACCAAGTAAGCATATGGAGCCACTTCCGGTGGGCCGGAGGGAAGGGACTTTTCCAATTCTGAAGAATGCATTTTTTGGCTATCATACAACCAATATTAAGGAATCTAGCTGAACATCTAGTGTCATCGGTCCTCCAGGCACCAAACAGGACGGCCAGCGGATCAGGGTCAATTACCATTTCAGTGATAGCAGAGAGTGTTTCTAGGATACCCTCCCAAAATCCAAGCAGTTTGTTACAAGACCAGAACATGTGTAGGTGATCAGCCTCTGTCGCCCCACAGCGGGGGCAGGGGTGCGCCGCAGTACGGGCGAACCTCGAGGTTCTATACGGAGTATAATAAAGTCTATTTAGAAGTTTGTACTGCATGGCGCGAAAACGGAAATTGAGGGAGACTCTTTGGGTGTGTAGGCACATACCCCATCCGATATTTCCAGGCCCTGGTCGCTGGCCCATTCATCTCGTGCCTTGAGAGTGGGAGTAGGGGAAGCAGCCTGAAATATCTTGTAAAGTGAGGAGACCACTCCACGGGCACCACCTGAGTTGGCAATGTATGCGATGGCCGAGTTGTCTGGGGGCTCGTCCGGGAATGTGGGCCATTTGGAGCGAAACGCAGCCCGCAATCTATAGTATTGGAGGGTTTCCAAGGCGGTCCCGGTGTGTCCCTGTTTCCAAGATCGGGGGTCAATGAACCTGCCTTCGGGATAGAAGTCCGTCAGTGCTTGGTATCCCAGCTTCCCCCAGTGTCGGGCCAGCGCTGCATCGTGAGTTGGTTCCAGGCCGGGAAAGGCCCACACAGGAAGCCACTTGTAGTACGGGGAGGCTCCAGGTGTCTGGAATAGCAGGCGAGCCCAGGCTAAAAGAGTCGTATTGAGAGGGTCAATGGGAGAGTCGGGTGTGTATTGACGATGCAGTATGATGGACATTAGATCGGTACCAGCAGTTGCCAGTTTTTCCAGTTTGACATGGGGATGCACCGGTGTACCAGGATACCAGTGAGTAGCATGTTGGGCCTGAGCTGCGTGCCAGTAAAGTGATAGATCCGGAGCCGTGAGTCCCCTTAGTTTGTATGGAAGTGTCATGTCCATCCACTTTTTGCGTACTGCGCCCGAGTGCCAAAGGAACTGCGCAAATAATGTGTGTAGTCTGGCAAAATAGTCCTTCCCAGGCCACACGGGTACGTTGCTAAACGTGTAAAGAAGTTTGGGGAGCAGGATCATTTTAATGAGGGAGAGCCGTCCAGCAATGGATAGTGGGCGGGTACGCCACCGGAGGACTTTAGTCTCAACTATTCGTGCTACCGCAGAGTAATTGTCAGCAAGGAGGGTGGATTTAGCTAGGGATATGTGTACGCCCAGATATCTAACACCATTCGGTGACCAACCGAGGGGGTATTCAGAGGTAGGTTGCTGGGTGGATTTAGTGAGCGGGAAGATCTCTGATTTGGAATAATTAATAGTGAAGCCGGAGTGCGTGCCAATGCGGGTAATATCCCTCAGTATTGAGTCAAGGTATGTCGCAGGGTCTCTGATATATAACAAAACATCGTCCGCGTATAGAGATATAATTTCGGGGCTGTCTTTCAATCTTATTCCTTGCGGGCGTGATGAGCACGGACATAGTCTGCCATTGGTTCTATTGCTAAAGCGAACAGTATTGGAGAAAAGGGGCATCCCTGTCGGGTACCGCTGAAGAGTGTGAAAAGGTCAGATGTTAGTGTATTGGTTCTAACCCGCGCCACAGGAGAGGTGTATAGCAATTTGATGAACCTAATCATGTTTGGGCCAATGCCCATAGTCTCCAGCACCAGCCAAGTGTATCTCCAGGAGACCATATCAAAGGCCTTTTGGGCGTCCAGTGTGACCGCCACCGCTTGTACATCCTGATCAATGCGGGACATTACGTTAAATAGTCTTCTGATGTTGTGGGAGGTGGACCTTCCAGGTACAAAGCCGGCCTGGTCCTCATGGACCAAGTGCGTCATAATGGGCAGAAATCGTTTCGCTATAATTTTTGCAAAGATCTTTGTGTCAAGGTTCATAAGGGAGAGGGGTCTATAGGACCCACATTCATCATCCGGTTTGTCAGGCTTGAGCAGCACTGTAATGGCTGCCTCGCGCATGGAAAGGGGGAGGATAGAGACTCGGAGCGATTCATCCCAGACCTCAAGTAGCTTGGGGGCGATTATGGAAACGTGTTCTTGGTAGAAATCGGCGGTTAGGCCGTCAGGCCCCGGGGCTTTGCCTTTGGGTAGGTCGGAGATGGCTGTTACTATCTCATCAAGTGTAATTGGGGAGTCTAGTCCGTCTCGAGTGGTGGAGGAGATCTCTGTGGTGGGGATCCGGTCGAGGAGTTCTCGCATATGTTGTTCAGTGTGCTCAGCAGGCTGAGAGTAGAGGGACCTGTAGAACTCGGTGAATGTGTCTAGGATTTGTTGGTCAGCCCATTGAACATTGCCCTGTTCATCTTTAAGAGAGGTGATTTGCGTTCGACCAGATTCCCATTTGATTAGTGTCGCTAACGTTTTCCCGGGCCTATCTCCCTCACCATATTTCCTGGCCGCTTGAGGGCGGCCAAGGAATTGTATCTCGCTGACGGCGAGTTTGTTGAATGCCTGGAGTTCATCGGAGATCTGGGCAAGTGTGGCAGGGTCGGCACCAGAGGCACCTTGCAGTTCCAATTGTTTCAGTTTGCTTTCAGACCGACCCAATGCTGTTCTAATTGATTTCAACACCCCAGCTTCCCGGGAGATGGACATTCCCCTGATATATACCTTGAAGGCGTCCCATCTTACTGCAGCAGAAGTGTCCCGGAGAGTGTTTTGTTCGAAGAAAGACAGAATGTCAGCAAGTATTTCAGCCTTAAATACAACATCTCGCAGGGCATCGGATTTGAAACGCCAGGTGCTAAACGTCGGAACAGGTATCCCCAGTCTGGCTGAGAGTGTAATCGGGGCATGATCAGACAGCGTGCGAGGCAGGATCTGGGAGTCCACCACCCGTCCCATGACTCCTTTTGAGACAAAAAATAGGTCTATCCTAGAAGAGCTATCGTGCACTGATGAGTAATAAGTGTAATCCCTAAGATGGGGGTGTAGCATTCTCCAGGCATCGCAGATGTCGAGGGTCTTAATGTGAGAGTGCAGTCTGCGTGCAGCACTGGACAAAGGCCGGGGAGTAGTTCCAGTTCTATCTAGGGCCGTATCAAGGATAAGATTTAAATCTCCCCCCCCCAAAGGATCAATGTGCCCACATATCCCAGCAGTATGGTGGTGATTTTATCAAAAAAATCGGGAGAGTCCACATTGGGGCAATAGGTATTGACAAGTAGATATTCTTTGTTGGCCAAAGTACAGTGTAGTATTACATAAAGTCCCTCGGGGTCAGTGTAATTTTTGTGCAATGTAAACTTAATGGATTTATGAATCATGGTTAGAACCCCCCTGGATTGAGTGGAGTAGGAGGTAAAAAATCTAGCAGGTCCCCATGCCGGGGCCATGGTTCTAGGAATGTGGCCATTGGAGTGCGTCTCCTGTAGGAGCAGTATTTTGCAGCTATGTCTGTTGGCATAGGCCATGATTTTACGTGCCTTGGTGTGATTGCTTACCCCACGGACATTCCATGACATTATGACGGTAGCCATTGCAGTGACTGATACCCCATTATGCAACACGTATTCTCAATGAACGTCTAGGATCCAACAATAGTGTATGCCCCGAAGCTTGAAGATAAACTCGCGATCGCGGCCCATTAGTGCTCGCCCCATGCAACCTCGTGTGCCTTTGTAGATAACACCCGGTTTCCCCCCCCCCACCCTCACCACCAACCCATGATTAGCAGTGTACACCCCACCCATCCCAAACAGCGCACAGTCGGATCGACCCCAACATGATCCAGCCTGTGCAAGAGCCCAAAAGGGGCAAACCCAGAACAAAGATATAAGAAGCAGTGCAATCGCAGTGGGGTGCGCTATTGCCGTGTGCTAGCACGCTTGGGACCCAAAGGTGTCCGTGAGAAATTAAACAGTGTTCGCGGTTTAGTAATACATGTCACAGCATCTATATGTAGCCGTGTCGGGCCTAAGTGTGAAACAGAGAAACGTTACATTCGACGAAGACAGGAAGTCAGCATGGTCACGATGAGTAGTTCAACAACATGAAAAATTAACAGTGCGTATCTGAGAGTTTAGGTACAGTGAGTACAGCCCGGAGGGCATGGGAAATATAACAGCAGGGTAGTTGTGGGGGAGGCCGATGGATGGTGGAGCCGTCAGACCGTTTGAACACGACGATCAAGGAGAACAAGTTTCGGACTAAGTTCAGTCATTCTCCACCACATCCTCAGCAGGTGGATGAGGGGGAATGTGTGCCTCTATGAATTTCACCGCTTCCGAGGGCACCGTAAAGAAGTAAAGTTTGTTGTTAAATGTGAACTTTAGACGGGCAGGGAATAGGATGGCGTATGGAATGCTTCTCTCCCTGAGCAGTTTCTTGACTCCAAGAAATTGGCGACGCTCCTGCTGAACTGCGATCGAGAAGTCAGGGAAGATTCGGATCACCTGCGAGTCCAATCTGAGCTCACCCTTCTCGCGTGCGAGGCGGAGGATTTGATCCCGATCTCTAAAACTCAGAATTTTTGCAATAATGGGCCTCGGAAAGTCTCCCGGTTTGGGACGTGGGGCCAGTGCCCTATGGGCCCGTTCGATGGTGAAGAAGGGGGACATATCCGGGTTGCCTAACAGGTCTTTCAAGAGGTTCTCGACAGCCAGTTCGAGTCGACCCTTCAGCGCATTTTCCGGGACCCCAATAATGCGTATATTGTTCCTCCGTGATCTAGATTCGAGGTCATCACATTTGGCCCTCACTAATTTCATGTCCGTGACAAGGGTGGATACCGTGCTCTGCAGTGTGGTTATATTGTCCTCATTGGAACTGATCCTGTTTTCAGTTTCGGTGATTCGCGTCCCTTGTTGGTCTAGTTTGGTCCTGAGAGATGCCACATTTGCATTGATGTCATCTAGCTTCTCATGAAAAGCTGCAAAGTTTCTAGCCATTGACTCCATGACGACCGTCAGGTCCGTGGGGGGGCCTTCTACAGAGAGTGGTACTTCGATCTGGTCGCATGATGTATGGGCCGAATCGGGCCTCGGGGTGGCCTTCGCAAATTTGTCCATGGCCCCTGTCTTACTAGTGTTCCTGGACCTGTTGGACATCGTGTGTGGCGTGTGGTACAGAGTGTTCAAAGTGGTTAGTCTCGTGTGGGTATCGTGTACCCTGAAGCGGGGCGGTGCAGTGACAAGATGGAAAAGGCTGCTCTCTTGTTGGTGGCGTAGCAGCGGCCCGCAGAACCGGTAGGCAAGGATAATAAATGTCCCTGAGCCAGAAATCCAAGTGCCGGGGGTGGTGGCTAAAAAGTTCACCCTAATGGAGCACAGCGCAGTTCTTAGGGCGGCAGTCAGATTGAACCAGGGGGGTTTGCAGAAAAATACTGCACACAATGGCCTCCCCAACTCCTCACCTCAGGCTCGGTTCACATCCGTGAGCAGGATCAGGATAGTGGCGTCTTCAGCGGAGTCTTCAGCGGCATCACACGCAACCGATGATCCAGCCCCCAGCGGTGACCAGAAAGGCCTCCGGGCCGTTAGGCGCAGAGGGAGCGTTGTCTCCGGGGCGTGCTGCGGTATCACAGAGGCAGCAGGGGGAGAGCCAGGCAAAGGCGGCGCACAAGCCGCGGTCGGCCGCCAGGAGTACCAGATGTCAGGCACCGGACTTCCGCGCTGGATCCGTCCACGCGCGTCAGCGCAGGCAGCCCAGGCGGCCCCCGCGCAACGAACCCGGTCCCAGCCACAAGGCAGCCGGGCGCGGAGGGCCAGATAGAGAGCCAGATAGGGGGGTGAACTGCTGGGCCGCCAGCGGCCACGGGCGTCAATCAGCGCCGCCGCTCGCGTCGTTCACCGGCAGTGCGAGGGCACAGCTTGGCCCAACTCGGGGGCAGCGCCAGCGGCCGAATACAGGGTCAGAAGGTCCGATTCGGGGCCAGATTTCACGGGCAGGTGGCCCCGAGTGTCAGCAATGTGGGAGCCAAATCTGGAGACGGGGCAGAGTAGCAAACCGCAGATGGAAGCAGATGCAAAGCGGCAGCACACGGAGCTGAAAAGCTAGGCAGCCATTTTGTCGGCTGTTCAACAGCGCCCCCCTGGTACTTGTAGTTTCCACACAACAAAGTTAATTTCACAATTTAAGTTTCCCTCTGCCGTGATCAAACTATAAAGTTCATGTATTCCGCTTTGATCTTCTTTCAATCAATTCTGGCTTGGTTATACTGTCATACATTTCACAGAGACTTTAGATTGGGCATACGCTTCTTCGCCGGACCACTCTGTTACTTTGTATTTCTTTGATGCGTTTCCCAGCAATCATTTAATTCTGCTCGCATTTGTCGGCATACGTGCCGCTCTTAACTTTAGATACGGTTTCACTCCTTCGTTTCACAAACCAGACTTTTGCTGCATCCAAAAACTCACTGGTTGTGTTATCTTGGTTTCCTTCTGCTTCGCTTTGATCGTGGGAGTCGAGGCCGCTATCACAGCTGTCCCTACAGCTCCCCAACTCTGCCGTTTCACCCAGGAGGGTGGCTGGTTACCTTGAAGCACTTCAAAGAGGGACTTCCTTTAGTCCCTGTGTTTACGAACCCTCAGTCTGCTCAGAGTATGGCTTTCTCGCTTGCCTTTGAAACAGTATTCACGTGGCCCCTTGGTCCTCCGATACATGCAGCTGGGATCACCTTTCTCTTTGAAGAACTACTCCTTCTCTCATGCCACCTCGCTCAAAGTGCGTCTGTGTTCCACCTTTTAACCATATGGGAGAGCTAATAGGTATCAGGTCTATGTAATTAAGGTCAAGTGCCTGACCCTACCCGATCTTGTCAGTGGGACATGTCCAAAGTATTGCATGGGTGGTACTCCTTTCAGTCTCAGTTTTCCTCTTCCTCGGCTCAGTGTTTGTGTAGAAAAGTGGGGGGTGGGTTTGGGAAGTTGGAATGTCGTATTAAACAGGATGCAAAAGGGGTCTCGCAGTCAGGTGTTCCTCCCCACTCCCCAAGGACCCCTCACCCAGGTGATCCTCACGCACTTGTCCACCCCTAGGGTTTGGATCCAAAAGCGATGGCCGTGCCCTGGCCACCTGAGTAAGGGATCCCCGGGGTCTGGACAGTTAAACACCCTCTGGTTTTTCACATCAGGCACCATGTCCAGTTGACACGTTGCCGGCGTGCCGCCCGACCAAGTGTTTTTTTTCTTCAATTCTGGTCACTGTTGTACAGTGTCTTTCCCAGGGTATACCCCAGGTACCTGCTGAACGTTATACTGGTGAAGAATTACATAGGTGGGCTCCAAACATCAGTTACTCATGTAACTGGACTAATCGTGAAGCAAATAAATGCAAAGAAACCAGAACCAGTGAAAGAGAAAGAAGCTGACATGTAGCATTTCTTTTTAGCACAGTTTTTCAAGAGAGACACTCATGCTTGTGGATTAGAATACATGATAAAAAATATATACATCTATTTATTCATTGAGCCTTTGTGCATCTAGTTAGTGGCACAACATAATGGGGATACTTTTAGTGTTGTCTGCACCAAAGAGGTGAAGGCTTCCACTATTGGGAGTTTGACTCTCATTCACTGGCAGAAAAGCCTGAGGACCACTTTCTCAGGCACTCTGGTTTCTTCTAGTCGGCCATGGCCCACAATGTCTCTGAGGGCTATTTGGAGCCTGTTCCTTTTCTTTTTCACACGCCCAATTTTCTTGGATCGTCGCCTGGTTCTTCTGTGCTTTGCTTGTGGCTTTTGCAAACATGTCAGAAGAACCTTGCTGGACACATGTTCCTGTAAATGAGTGTGTAACATCAAACTCTCCATTATGGAAAAATGGCGGTCAGCACTCCTCAACCCATAATGATTCCATGCACTTAGATAGACACCACCACGTGAGTGAATGGAAAGAGGATGATAACTCACTGCAGAAGGAAAAGGCAGTAAACCTTTAGCAGCTTTGGACAAGCCCCACAGCCTCTGATCCTAACTGGACTCGTCAGCTTTGAGTGTATTTGCTGTCTTAGAATGCGAAGACAGTGAACTCTCTGGTTGCGATTGTTCTAAGGATTTCCCTTTGTATCAGTTCTCTATCCATGACTAAATGGGCCACACACCAAGGGTAGTTTGATGCTCGACCTCACAAGGGACTCATACCTGCTGTAAGGAACTTATGGTGGCAACAGTAAAGACAGACACATGTGATCACAGTTTAAGGGTGTGTATTAAACTGTATGCAGGTTGGAAAAACACCTAATCTAAACCTAAATCTAAGCTTAGAGCAAGCGTTGACCATCACTTGAAAAATAAGACAGTCCTAGTGGCTTTGTGTCAAATAGAAAAAGGGCCCATACTAAGAAAAACCTATTGCCAATCCTTACAACAAATACATAAGAGTGTTGGATAAAAAGAAAGCAGTGTTCACAAATAATATGTCAGGATGCAGTGTTTTGGGTCTCCCTTCCCCATGTTTTGAGCACGGGGTAACCTAGGAACTTGGAGCACAGTACACTCTCGAGCTTCCCCAGCACGAGACAACAGTTCCGCTTTCAGCTATCGGGGCCGTCAATGGTCAAGTCTTGTTTCTCTTGAAAGTCTCTTGCCTTCGAGGACCTGATGTACTCACGATAATAAAATAACAAAACAAATGAAGTTCAGTTCTCAATGGTCGGCGGGTAATGGGTTCACCCCTGAGTCCCCCTCTTCTGGACGAAGGCCCTTCACGAATCTTAGCCTCCCTATGGCTCTCGATTAGGGTGATAATGGTCCACCCTTCGGTCCCCCTCTTCTGGACGCTGACCCTTATTCCTCGTGTCCTTGGGTGATAGGTTTTCCACCCCCTGGATCTCCCCCTGGGTTTGGATCCTCAAAAACAGTCCCTATCAGCATCAGGGCCTTCAGTGGTTTTGCCTCCTGGTCTGAGGGCCTGATAGGTTTTCAAAAAAATCACAACAAACAAATGAAAGTTCTTTTCAACAGGTACTGGGGATGGTGATTCTTCACCCCCGGTTCCCCCCTCTTCTGGGCGCAGTCCTCAATTCTCAGCCTCCCTCACCGGGTTCACTATGGTTTTTCTCCTTTACAAATCGTAATGTCTTCTAAAACAGTTCTCGCTGACATCCCTCTGCCGGGTTCACCTTTGTCAACACACTGTTTCTTGGGACTTTAGACTTTGCCCCCTCTTCGTCAGTATCCCTCCACCGAGTTTACTCTTGCCAACTTCATATTCGCATTCACTTTCAATGTATGCAGGATTCACTTCCCTTGTTGTCTTATAGTTCTTAGGACCAAGGCTTTCAACTGTACAGGGATTTTGCTACACCTCCTGTATGACCACTTTGACCTATCTGGGCAGCTCTCCTACGGCCTTCTGTCAGTAGTTTCCATTCGCCTCGGATTGACCAGAGTTTCTCAGGTCAGCACCCACGTGGTGCCGGTCTCCTCTGCAGATGGTCTTCCCCTTAAAATTCAGAGTTCTTTGACCTCTTCTCAATCTGCCACTTTGCCGGTTTCATTCAGCACAGTTTGGTTTCTTATCGGCTTCCCTTTCGACTCATCGGCTGTGATGAACTGCTGCTTGGCTTTCCTCGCCTCTGGAGTCAAGGCTGGCACCACGGTTGCAGGAGTCTCCTTCGTTCTGGCTTATCAGTGTAGGCATGCCCCGTGTACTGTTGACATCTGCTGCAGGACTGTTTAGCTATGGTCCTCGGGCTTACGTTTTCTTCTGTGAAGGATTTACGGGTTTGGGTCGGAAAAGGCAAGTCGCTTCTCCTTGTCACCATCTCGATTCTCGCTACTTTCTCCTTCTCTTGAACTGCCGGGGTAGAATTAACAGTCTCGTTGTGCGGTCTGCCTTGCTCATACTGTGCTATCTTGCGCAACCTTTTATCCCGCTGGGGAAGGGAAAGGGCCGCCAGGTGTGTGTGTGATTCTGGTCAATTGGCTGACTTTGCCTGACCATTGTATTGGGACATATCAGGTAAACGGCTCTGGTGTTAGTCTGTTATCTTGCATGTTGTGCGAGTTTGTGTCGGAAAAGGGGGGGCAGTGTTTTTGAATGTCCAAGTGGTAGGATGAAGAAAAGGTGTTGAAAGAAGGGAGATACCGCGTCTCACCCGTCGGTGTCCCACTCCCCGAAGACCCCCCATCCAGGTGATCCTCCGTCACTAGTCCACTCCAAGGAACTGGAACCAATAGTGATGGCTGTGTCCTGGCCGTCTGGATGACCGATCCCCGGGGTTTAGCCAGGGAGACACCTTCAGGTTTCTCACACACCCCAGTACATATTTGTTCAACATGCTCTAACCCACATCATCTACTAGATGCACAGCAATTCCTCCTCAGGGACCCATTTCAGCTCTTAGGGCTAACCCTACACATGGGGAATCAACCTTGTTATCCAGGTTTAGGACATTTCTGATGGGGATATTCTGTTGGATTGTTTCCTTGCACTGCAATGAAAAAAATTACCTGACTGTGCCAGTTGAAAACCAAAATAACAGTCTGGAGTTTGCTTCCACACAGTGAAACGCAAAACTGATGAGTGATGTAGAGAAAGTAAAGGACCCCTTCCAGGGATGCTGCCTGAATTGACATGTCATCCAGGTATGGGTAGATGTGGACTCCCCTGCTCCTGGGTGAGAGAATGACATCTGGGAGCACCATCGTGAGCACACAAGGAAGTGAGTTTTCACCTAAAGGCAGTACACTGGGCTGACTGGCCTGGTCGCCCATGGAAAATCTCAAGAATGTGCAATTGAGAGGGGGAGAGGGGACAAAACAAAATGTCTCCTGAGGCTCAGTACCCATTTCAGATGAGACAGATGCACATGCAATGTCCAACTCGAGCCGTTCAACATTCCGAGAGATTCATTCAAGATGGTCCATCTATGTTCTGCAATATCCTCTGTGGCTGATGTTACATTCCCTAGACTCTATACAGCTATGCTGATAAGACCCTGTAAACAGGTAACATTGAAAGGGTGTGAAGGGGAATATTGAAGCAGTGTTTAGGTCACATTTCAGTCTGAAAGCACTTCAATAAATAATATTCTGAGATAATGAGCACCAATACTGTGAATAGAAGCATATTATGCATCAGGTGAGCAAAGTTTTATGAATAAGGAATTAGATCCCTCTCTATCTGCAGTTTCACAATATTCCGGGGAAGCTATCATGTCGGTCTTCAGAAGGAGGATTGAGACAAAGTTGTCTAGGCCGTGTTTCATCTTTAATACCATGGGTCCTGATTGATGCCTTATCTGTGTACCACTTGATTACTCGCTGATGTTGTCTACCTTTACCTGCAAAATGCACAGTAAACTCCAGCATTTGAAGGCTATGGCCGTTTACTTCGGTGTACAACATAGCAGCACCATGGGCAGCAGGATTTGTCTGTGGGACAGGATTGTTTAAAGCAGGGGTAGTTGCAGACATCCTTTGCTGATATCCAATTAGTGAGTCTATAGCAGTCAGGGAATTTGACATGTAGTACATTCTGCTGACCTAAGAAGAAATCCAAACAGCAATGCAGTACAAAACCATGAACACATACAGCATGTTCCTTCTTGCCGTGCAACAATTCCCCTCCTACACCACAGGGGCCAGTTTTCCCCTTCAGCTGTAGTGCTGGTCAAGTGGCAATGTCTCTTAAAGCTTTTTATATTTGAGACCAATATTTGAATGATTTTGTCTTTAACATCATGTTCAGTTGATATCCCCTGGTCCAATACATGTCAATATCTAGAAGACCTCAGAAAGCTGCAAATGACATAACATATTTTGATGGCTATAACTTTTTGCAATTTGTTGCATGGATCCAAGTGGTGGGTAGCTTTTGACACTTCACTGCAGCATCAGTTGGTGAAGGGATCTGGAAGGGATACTCCCAGTGGGGTGCCAGGGCTGTTTTCCGTTGATTTACCTTGACACAAATCCAGTCCCGAGGCTTCAGGCAATGGCAGGCCTACTCCTGTGGTTTTGCCAGCACTTCCTTAACCTGTGAGTGGGTAGATCTGGCGATTTACATTAGCATTTTATTGTATTGTAACACCAAGTCGTCGGCTAGCTGAATATTGGCCTATGCAGATACTAGTGGGGGTGTGCAAAATGGGAAATGGGGTGTTCCATGAGGATTTCATGTTTGCTCTGGCCTATTATTCTGTCGATCATGCTCCCCATGTTAGTAAGAGCCAGCGAGAGCACATCTAGCCACTTAAGGTCCGTTTCTTTTGACAGTTTACCTATTGGGATGTCATTCTGGCATGCTGCTGCCCCTACCGACTAAATATGATGTATGCAGTGATGCTTCTGCTGAATTTTTAATTCTGCACAGAGTTCTTTGATTATTTGCCCAATGGGGTGAGTCCCCTTATTACTATTCATAGTAACAGGTATTCCAAGTCTTGGGACAACATCCTTAGTAAGAACTTTTGCAGCAGTCGTAGTGTCTTCTCTTTTACAAGGATAAGGTTTGCATACTGTAAAAAAATATCTATATTGACCAATACATACTTTAGATTTCAGCACTTTGCCATCTCTATGAAACCAACGCAACATTGATAAATGGACTCCTTTTGCAATATTATATTGTTCACATACTAGGAATTGCTCACAATACTGCTGCACTATGCTGTGGATTAGTGGAGCATACTATCTCCCTTAACAGCAGCCACCAATCTTCCCTTTTGCAACATGTGCGACTCCATGATGCACATGTGGGGAAGTAATAGCACCTTTGGTGCAACCAATAACCCATTATGGGAGCACCAAAGATGATCAGGTTGCAAAAGGCCTCCCATGTATGTCATGTATGTTTTACAGACTCAGGAGCGTTGTCTTTTATTCTAGTAAGATCTTCTAGGGATGCAAATGTGGGCTGCAGCATTTGCTCAGTTTGTAGTAATATATTTACAGCCTGGGAGGAGGAAAAAGCCTTTGCTTTTTCTTCAGAGTCAGCTAGAACATTACTTCTAGTAATTTAATCATGAATAGAATGATGTGCCATACACTTCCCAGCAGCAATTTCTTTAGCCATCATGAGTGCATCAAAATGACCAAAAACAATTAGGATATTTTTAATTGTTGATTTTGTCGATGTTAGGAATCCACTTTGCGCCCAAAACTGGCAATAGTCAGGAAGTTCAGAAAAACAGTAGCAGTAAACAGTATATATGATGACTGTTTTATGGCATCACACATGCATGCCCTTGTTAAAGGCACAGTTTCTGTTACATGGACTGAGAACACATTTGGTACCTGTGCATGTTCTGTTAGGGTTGTGGGGGAACATAAAGAGTAGGCAATAACTACTTTCCAGTTACCTGTCTAAAGGCATAACCTATTCTGAAATAAACAAGCTGTACATTTTGCACAGGTATGTCAAGAAGATGTTTTCTGTGTTGTGAGGTTGGTGGTGACAGTAATGAAAGGACAGTATATGAGAGTGATGTGGAAATTGTTCAATAGGATCAGCTGGTACTTGGTAAGTCTGGGGGTGGGCAGAAGCTCGGCTTTTGTTTTAAGTAACAAAGCAGCGACAATGTGCAGCACTGTGACAGAGGTGTGCCTAAAACTAAGCATTTTGGCAATTGTACTGCCGAAATGGCAGTTGCAGCAGATTGGGAACCAGGAGGGGAATAAATGCCTGTGGCCACTAGGTATGCCGCAGTGCTGCAATTAGCTCGTGGGATGTGTGAGGGGTCAGAAATGCGAGATGGACACGGGTATAGTTTACTCAATGTTTTCCATTTATTAAAATAAAAGGGGTGAGAAAAATGCCCATATTTCCCTATCCTAACATGGATGTCCCTACCTAGCAAACTAAAACAAAAGAAAGATGACCTGGTGTCCAACAAGTCTCTCTGACCCTCGCACTAATACATGCAACAAAAATATACAAGGCATATTTGGCTGTCTTCAGTTCAGCAAAACAGGGGTAAAGGTTCAAATGTATAGATTTTAGAAAGCACTCCTTGTGTCCAGGGTTGGACCCCCTTTCCCTGGATCAATTCATTAACACCCTTGGAAAAGTTCTGATTCAACAAAGTTCTGTTCAGTTCAACACAAAATGACTTTTCCCTCCACAGCGCCCTTCCATTTTGTAAAGTAAATCTCTCTTCCACAAAGAACTGTTGTTCTCCACAGTATCCTTCTTGGTAAGGCAAACGTCTCTCTCACAAAACACAAGTTGATAAACCAAGGCAATTGTTTTCTTCAGGATGCAAAGCAATTATAAGCATATCACACCTTTTCTTCAAATGAAATACTTTTGCGAGGATAGCACAGCAACTATCTTTGGTGATGCAAGTTTGCCAAAATGATAATAGCCATGTTCTTTCCACCACACCTTTTTTCCACAAACATACTTCTTCAAATCCTCTTCTTCTTTCCTGGTATACTCGCCTGCCTGTACTAACTACTACTGATCCCTTTCCTGGTGTACTCACCTGCCATCAACAAAACTCCTACAACTACAATTGGTCTTAGCGGCAATATTTGTTCCAGAATTCTTCAGACCAGTATACTTTGTGAGGAGGGCTGAAAAAGAGCTGCCTCTTTTTATAGTCTCTTGACTTGTGACTACGTGGGTTACATGTTTCCCCAAGTTGGTGTCTCAAAAGAGGGGAATTGCCCCCTTGACACATTTGTACAGCTTATTTACAGCCTCCTGGTTGTTGGCAATGTGGTTTACAGTTTTCCCCAAATTGGTATCCCATAAAAGGGGAATTGTGTCACTGTTGCCTCTTTACTTTATTTGTTCGATATCCAAAATCATTAATAAGTGTCTGTTTTCCTTCTCGGAGTGCCCCGAGATCACCATTAACGGCAGGCCAACTCACCGGTCTCATTCGGCATGTCCACTTCACATTCTTCTGCTGCGGCAGACCTACTGAGTGCTGCTGATTCCTATGACGGCTCCTGCAAAACTTCAGCGCTCTGCACAGTTCTACTCTTGAGCTCTTCCAGCTCCATTGGCCCTCTGCGACCTATAGCACATCAAAGCAGCTCATGTTGGGTTGGTAGCATGTCTTCGACACGGCCGGGCTTCTTCTGTAGTCGTCCACGACGCTGCTTCCAGCTGCGGGCACTCTGCAATACCGGACGCCCTATCTTCCCGCATCGGTATCAGCTGGCGCTCTTTCTTCTTCTGCTGCTGCAGCAATTCCAGAACTCTGGGCTGCTCTACTGCACGCAGTGTGCAATGCTGCACGCCTTCTCTTGCCGTGCCGGCTTCAGCTGGCGTTCTTCCTACTGCTTCTGAGACAGTCCCAGCACTCCAGACTGCTTCTACTACTCCTTCTGCATCTCTCTTCAGCTGTAGCCCATTCTTGGGTTTAAATGTCCTGTGCAGGTGTCTTACTCTATAACAACTAGACTTCGCGTTCTGTCCAATAGCACCGCTGAACCTCATTGACTCTGAATCCTTCGTCCCAGTAACCACAGGCATTATGGATCCTGAAGTCCATAATGTATTACATAGTATTTACATTGGTTTGCTCTACTTTACAATGTGCCATCAATGCTACAGGGAGATTATGGAATTGGGTGTTAAAGGGGTCACCAATTCCCTGTGATATGAGTCTCCTCCCACATAATACCACCCCCAAGTTCTTTACTTTTACTTTATTGCATTTATAATGCGCACAATAAGCCTGTAGGTATTATGACGCAGACAAGACAAACAACATACACAGTGCAAGGAGTGAAGAGTAAATTCAGAATGGGTAACACAGTAATCAACTGTAAACATGACAGCAATGATTTCCTAAAAGAAGCTATCATCCAATTAATCATCATCACAATTAAAGAGATCGTAGAGGGCACAAAAGAAAATTCATGAAAAGAATAAAACAACGAGAATTAAATTGCAGTATGATGCACCTTTGGACAGGTAATCACAACTTCTAAGAAAGACAGGTAGGGTACTAGCCCCACAGCCCACTATGATACAATCAGAGTTAGGTTGCGAGCACCAATCGCTCAGATCTATCCTACGAATGATCGTCAAATCAGACCGTCTGACCACACCTTGCCCTGTTCTCTGACGCAATCAGGCAAGAACCTTGTTGCGCAAGGCTTCTTTCGACTCGTTAACTTCAATTTTCGGAGTGTTGGTAATGATAAAGTTTCTCTGATCCATTATAAAGTAATATATGTTCGTATCCTTTAGTGATGGCATTTGTGACTTTTTTATTTGAAAGTTCCGTGAGAGTCCTCTTTAGTTTAGAGTTCAATGTTGTAGGCTGTTTAACCTCTTTATGGCCATGATTAGACTTTGATAGCAATGACGGTGGGGAGGTTTCCTGTATACCAACTACTTTAGGGATGAAGACTTTTTCCTTATGAGTCAGTCCAACCGCAGAGGGCATCAGAGATTCCTTACTACAAGGGTCAGTTTGAGTGGCCTGGTCCATCAATTCTCTTTGAATGAAGGCTTGACAGGCCATATTCACTCTCGATGCCTGCAACGGTACGCCTGTCCTAATAGACTCATGCGTCTGGGAGGCAGTGTTCACTTTAAGTGGCCGTCGGTTCAGTGCCCAATCATTCAAGGCATCAGACAACAAACCAAGTTCAAATGGATCCTTAGATAAGAGTAGTTCTTTAGCAATGTTGGACATGAGCTCCGACCACTGGGAAGAACCAGCAGACTCAAACTCGGGCAGGTGTTTTTGGTATAGTGGGCATCTCATGCCTTACCGCGAGTGAGACATCTAAAGTGGATATGTAAAATCAGAAAATACAATATTAAGGCTTTTACATCATGCAAAGAGAAATACACCAACACGGGCTTGTAAAGATTCCCAGAATCTTTATTGCAACACTGAACAGTTTACAAAAACAAAGTATACAAATAGCTATTTGGCCGTCAGTACTTCACAGAGACCACCAGCAGGTTTAATGTGAGCAGTGAACAGAAATTGCTAGCTGGACATCAGCATATTTATACAGTTTCTTCGTAACAATGTCCAGCCTCCTACGAGTTAATCATGTACTGGGCTAGGGTTTGCGCCAGGTTCATTCCTAATTTACATATCTCGTGCATGTGGTTTACTTCTTAATACATTTACTAACAAGTACTATTATTCTCTGGATGTGACTTTACACTCTTTACATATTTGCTTCAATGCAGGTCAAACAGATGTTTCGCATTTCATGTTTAAATAGCATTATTGTTCTTGTATACTTGTAGGTTAACATCGCTGATTCAAGTAATCCCCTGATCCCTAGGCCAAGAAAGGACAAGGTCTACATGACCTTAACATATAGCCTGCAGGCAGGTTGGACATTAACTCGCCTACAGAGGTTGAAGATGTTAAAGTGAAAACAAGAGGACACAGGTCGGCCATTTTAGGCCACAGGGTGACTTTGCACGATAAACCAAAATGGCGATCTAACCTAAAATGGAGGCTTGATTAACTTAAGGTCACGACCTTGCAATACGGATTTCCTCGCAAAGCGACTGGGCTTAGGCCAACATATACAATGAAGACGAAACAATATTATATCAGTTTTGACAGATACAGGCGCCACATGGTCCGTGGTGCTTGTCGGGGGTACATGTGCTACTGGACTGGACTTCCCAAAGGGGGTATCCAGATCCTGTGTAGGGCTTAATATTTCATGATGGGCCGCAAGGTATTCACAGAG
The DNA here is from genome assembly GCF_040938575.1 of Ambystoma mexicanum. Classification (NCBI taxonomy): domain Eukaryota; kingdom Metazoa; phylum Chordata; class Amphibia; order Caudata; family Ambystomatidae; genus Ambystoma; species Ambystoma mexicanum. The sequence continues at coordinate 550,376,285 of NC_090932.1, forward strand.
AGACATATTTATAACAGGGGAGTTAAATTGCTTATTTTGCACTCTGTCTCCTGCGATCACTAAGCGCTAAGACCTCTGATCCCTGTTAATCACTGGGGATGAGGCCATGGAGTCTACTAAGACCCCCCTTATCCAGCTTTGAGTTAACCCCAGTCTTCTTGTATGCAGCCGTCCTAGTATTCATAATAAAACGTCAGCCAGACGGCTATGACCCCAGTATAGAAGCAACAACGTGGGACTCTTACCGCAGCAAAACACACCACGCAATGCGGCACACAGCAGGTCCTTATCAGGTAGTGGCTGCCTTCTCTTGGCCACATGAGAGGAGGCCCATATTGGGGTTTTAGTGATGTTCTCAATAGACGTAATAGACGTATCACAGATGTGTTTATCGCTTTGTTTCTGTGTAAGTACAGCTAATGCAAACCCTTTCTCGTTAATGACAGAAATGTGGGACAGGCCCAGTACTGATTTATTTGTTTTAGTATTTGTTAAGCGCTCTAAACTCTGAGGCATCAAGGTGCTGATGCAGTAGAGAGAGTGTTTTAAACTTGTGAATACATTTTTTGCTTCTGTTGAACACTGTAAAGACATAGCTGTGCTCAAATGAGTAACATTCTGCAATGGTTTCCAAATAGCGGCATTACCTAATATCCATTGCCAACATTATCCAGCCATTCCTAGGAAAGATCAGATCTCGGTTAGTAGTAGGTCTGGGCATTTTAATTGTTTCTACATGGTTTCACTATTTACGGGATCTCGTCACTCTCCCCAAGGGTTAGCCATTCACTGTGAGGCTAGGGAAGTGAGGTTGCTACCCATTTGTCCCCTTAGGGGTGGTGGAAAGATGGATGTCGCCGGGAGAGACTCTGCTCATGGGGATAAGGACTCCTGTTCCACGAAGGAACTCCCTAGCCCTCTTGCTCTTGCACGCATAAAAACCCTAAAGTCTGCAGAGAGTCCAGCTGTAAATACTACTGTGTTTTACTGTAACATTGCCTTCCTTCCTTCCTTGAGACTTGACACCACTGAGATGAAGAAGAATAATAATGATGGCATACCTTTTTCTAAAAGTACTGGAAAGAGTTGGCCACAAGGAGGCATGAGTTCCTCATAGAAACAACCAAAATACAATGACACTGCACTATGGTGGGCCCCAGCTAGGGTAGATAAAAACAGAGGAATTACTGAAAGAGGGGAGAAGCCGACAAGGATCCAGAACAGCCCGGAAGCTCGAACATGGGGACCTGTCAGCTGTGCCGAGAAGTTCGTCCTCGGAAAAGACGATGCATTGGAGTGGAAGCCGCATAAGAATCCTGTGAGCTGGCAGAGAGCCGACTCACTCTAGTGCTGCGGAAGTCGAGGTTTACTGAGTTCATTTGTGCACTTGTTACAGGCGTTTTCAGAGTAGAAAGCATGTGCGTGCAAGTGAAAGTAATATCGAAGGCACTTTTGAATACCGAACTATAGGAAACAAGCGAAAATACTATTTTTCAAAACCAAACGACTGTTTTTAATCACGAAATTTTGTTGAGAACCCAGCAACAAGATGGGGCAAAAAGTATTAGAACTTAATACAGACAACCATTTGCCCAAGCCAAAAGAAAGCAAAAGCCTGGCAATTAACCAGCAGCTATTGCAAATGGCATGAAGAGACTAAAGAAAGTTCCAAAGGTTGTAAAGCTTATTGCCCATATTTGAAGAAGCATATAACATACGCTGGTATAAACCCACATTACCAAAGCCAAGGAAGGAGCAGAATAAAACCTTATCCTTGTCAGTATTCGGTTAATAACGCAGTGGGGAAACAAGAGTGGCAAGAAGGCTGCCCTTCTGGAAAAGATTATTCAGAATGAGAGGAGCATAACTTGCAGAGATTAGCGCAAAAGAGTACTAAAGAGCACCAAAGCGAATCTTGCTTTCCCTGAAGAATTACTTAAAGGTTGATGTTGTCAAATAATTAACACTGCGAAGCTGTTGTAAAGCTTTTGTAAGCTGATCTTAACCACTGGGGCACTTGTTTGTTTATCACTATTCGGGCAGGGGAATATACCCGAGTAGCAAACCTTTGAAGTAGTAGGCCTGGCATGGAAGTGAACCAGGTGTGATTGAAGTGGTAGGCCTGACATGGAAGTAAACCAGGTAGATGTTGATGAAATGCTGTGATGTGGTGTAACAAGTTATTCTGACAGACTTTGGTGCTGAAGAAAGAATTGTATAAAGCTGCTGCAGAGGAGTTATATTTCTTCAGAAATAATAGGTTGTTGCTAAGCATCCTGACAATTTATGTTGCTAAGGAAATATTCTTTGTTTATGTGAAGAAGATAATTTTGAATCTTACTATTGCAAAAAGAAGAGAAATAACCTTTTTGTTGAACCACTGGAGTTTTGGAACTTTCTGTTGTCAAGGCTTTCTGTTGTCAAGTTGGAGTCACAAAGAACTGTGTTGGAACATTGTTCCAAAAAGAAACAAAAAAATCCTGGTTTGTAACTGTGGAGCAGAATCCCGCTTGAATCTCAGGAAAGGGAATTTACCCAGATTATAACGAGAGACTGTGATCATATTGTGAATGTAACTCTTATATTTGTGTTGCCTTTAAAATGCCATGCATTACCTTATTGAGATACTGTGTGTATAAGTGTGAGGGACAGATATCCTTTGTTAGTGTTTCATTTAGGTTATTTTATGCAGGGATATCCTCGTCCGGGTAGGGATAGTAAGACGTTTATACAATCGTTTGAGTTAATAAAATGGCATTTTAAGAAAAACCTCCACAAAGTTGTCTGCCTCGCATTTCTGACCCCCCACACTCGTCTCAGTATTGATACTCAGAGAACCAAGAGTCAAGAGAATCTCGGCGTGATCTCCCTCATCACAGTAATGATATCCAAAGCCTGAAAAACAAGAGTGCACTGGGAGGAATAATCCAAATAAGACTATCAATTTCTAGAATCCCTTGGTTTAAATAAAGATGAAAAAAGGAATGTTGTGTGGGGTGAACATTAATTAGAACAAATTTCTCCAAAAATGTATAGGGCTAAGTATATATTTCTATATATTGAAATTAATAATAAGGGCTATGAATTTGTATAATATGCTGCTCCAATCTTAAATGATTTGAGCGATAATAAGCCGACTTTCTACAAATGTAAGACCTTTGATGAAGTTATGAATATTTTTATTTTGTATTTTAACTGTCGGATAACATGTTTTTAATTGCTTTTGTAATATGTGTTTTATATGTTCTTGCATTTTACGTGGTGTATACAGTATTTTGTGTTTTTAGAGCATTTTGTATCAATCTGTATGAACTTGTATGTACTATCATTGTATCTGTTGGATATTTTAAATGTGACATGATAAATGGCAATGTTTTATAATACACTGTACATTTAAAAAAAAAGGTTTAAACAAATAATTGAAATGTATTTATAAATAAAAATTGAAAGGTTGAACACAATCAGCCAAAAGAATTAAAAAAAAGAACAAGAAAGAAGACTACAGAGGATTCTAGACAACAAGAGCTATATGGAGATAATCTTTATAATGTCCTACGACAGGGAAGAATTGCTGGAACTGTAAAGCATTCTTTCAGCAGCCCTTGGGAAGAAGTGAAGAGACTTTTGAAGACTATTGCCAAAGAACATCCCAAGGCAGCCATGAAGACTGTGCGAGGTGGATCAGGAGAAGGGAGTAATTCTCCTGACCAAACTTTCTTTGTTGAATCAGAAACTAGAGCAAAAGTTTAATGAGAAAGAGATAAAGACTGAGCGAGTTAACGAGGGAAGGGAGCCGTTCTCCTGGTACTATTTTCATTTGGATGTTGAAACCTTTTGTAGACTAATGGTAGGTTAGAGTAGCTTTTTGGAGAGAGGGTGGACCTTTTGATTTGGACAAAAATCGAATATCGAGCACCCAGGTTGATATTTGTTGAGGTAGGATAACCCTTTAGAGATGGGGACAGGCAGAACATTGTCTTAAATATAAAATAAAACTTGTTGAAACATGCCACCACTTTGTCCAACTCGATACTCCACCACGCCACAATCAGTCTCTGTTAATTGCGAGGTGTTGCTGAAATATCACAACCTTAATAATGTATCTTTTGTTAACATATCCGTAATTTCTGTTTGGATGCTTTGTGTCCTTTAACAGCGAAAGTCGTCAATAGCACTAATGTGTCCTTTTTGCATGTTTCATAAGAGGGTCGGGCAAGGAGTAATTCATCTACGTACTGAACAAGCACATATTTTTCAGGAGATACTACGGGCATCATGAGTGTGTCGGTACGGTAAGAATTTACGGGCACCGTTGTTACGGGACCAGCACAGTCCGAGTTCTGTTGGAGGCTGCCGTCCCGCCTGCCAGGACAGACCTGGTGGGCGAACGGCAGCCGCCCACAGGCTTTGACGGAAGCACCGGCACTGTTGCACACAGTGCCGGTGCTTCTGTCCTCCCCATTCCCATTGAGTCCTATGTGACTCAATGGGAATGGGGAGCAACATTTTCTGGTGCCTGGCTTCATGGACTGCCGGGGCTGTATTGCCCCGGTGATTCCCTAAAGCCAGGCGCCAGAAGAAATACACAACTCCGGCAGCAGCCTGCCATTTTTACCGGCACGGCAACCGCCAGGGTTGTAATGAGGCCCTATGTTGTCTAGGTCCTTTCTAAGTACCTGGGAAAACAGGGAGGAAGATTCAGGGTATCCCTGTGGGGGCCGCCTTCTTGTGTATTGCAGCCACCAGTTTGATAAGGTGAATAAAACTGATGCTCTGGGCGGATAGAAATAGAGAAGTAGGAGGAGCATAGGTCTTCTATAGTGTGACCGGTTGCTACATGCGGTATGTATGAAATAATTGTAACAGAATTACGGACTACTGGAAAAGAGGGCAGTACTACAGAATTCAAAGCATGCAAGTCTTGCACAAAGCGATACATATTTCTTTGTAAGCTTTTTCACAGGCAGGATGGATTATTACATGGGATAGCAGTCAGAACAATCATTTCCTGTTATATTCCTCCTGCTTCTAAGCATAAGGGGTTTGGAGGGATTTACTTGTATTCTTGTGGGCTGTATGTTTTGTATGGACCCTACTTAATTGTCATATTAGTGGTAACAGGCACTCTGGCATTTAGAAGCACAACCTCTATGTTTTCATAGGTAACTTCCAGGCACACACTGTGTAGTGTACTGTGGACAATAGTTTACTTTACATAGTCTCCCCTCTTACAAATGAAGAGTAGACAAATGGCTCCAAAGAAACCCATGTTTGTCAGTGATCCGACTCAAGGAAACTGACATATGTGTAGTCTGGGATTGTCTTCAGACCGTAAGGTAGATTTCTACTGGCCCCAGTATCTTTGAGACATAGTACAGTTTTCCCCTCTTTCACACACTACATGAATGGATATTCCTGCTCTACATGAATGAAGAGATTCAAGACGAGGACGCTCTCACCCAGGCTGTTCTAATAGTAATGTTACCCTGGCAAAGACGGCTGAGTTTTTGGTGGGGGAAAAGCAGGTGCATTTTGATCAGGGCTTGGTGGTGCATTAGAGAATTGGGTGAGAAATTCAGATGGGGTTGGTTGGGGTATTCAAACCTCCAATGACCCTCCTGTCTACAAAAATGACATGCAGTGCTGCTATTAGTTATTGCACCTGGAGCAACATTCATAGTACCTATCCCTCGACCCTTTGAGCACATTTCCCTGCTGCAAGCCTCGCCCCTTGCCATGGAACATATAATTGTAAATCTATAGGATTTACTTCTGAGCTCTTCTTTTTGTGCTCTTAACAGGGTAGAGAGTGAGTAGCTAGTGTTCGTAATTCTGCTTGTTGTTTTTGTCTGTCATCCAACACAGATAACCTTTTGGTTTTTAACCCTTGGACAAAAGCAGTTGTGATCGATTCTTGCACAGTCAGTTTTTCTGTGCAAGAATGTTTTGCAAAATTCACGTTAAACCTGGCTGGAAAGTCAACAGGGGATTCCCCTTTGTTCTGTTTGCAATTGGGAATTTTCGGCTAAACTGTTTTTTGGGGGCAGACTTCTGTGATTGCTGCCACTAAATTGCTTCCTTAGTGTTCAATTGATCACATATACCCAGCCGGTCTTCTGCTGGCCAGTTACCATGTTCAGTTTAACATTGGCATACTTTACCATTCAAAATTACTCTTCTAAACTGAGTCATGACAGATTATAGCTTTGTGTTATAGTTTGGATCTCCTCTATGAATGATTCTGGTTCTTCTCTTGTGTTTAGAAAGTCTTTAGCCAAATTTCCAAGGTCCCCCAGGGTTCATAGTTTAGTTTAGTTTGTTCATTTGTATAGCACAACCAAACCCTGGGGTAACTGGGCGCATTAAACTTATAGAACAACATGGCTTACAGAAGGTTGTACCTGTAGTGAAAAGCAATATGACAGTAATAAATACAGTAAATAGCATGTGGGACCGGGTTACAGGATGGTCTGAATCAAAGGATAGCACAAATGTTACAAAATGGACCAAGTTACAGAATGGTCTGAGTCTATGGATAACACCAATGTAGCAAAATTACAGAATTTTGTGAGGGCAGATATCAAACTGTGTGTGTCTAGGTGTCGAAGTGGTACTTGTCCGGGATTAGTATTGCTGGGTCGTAAGCAGAGCGTTCATCTTGGGTCTGAACGACCAAAATGATGAGTCTGCTCTAACGTCCGTGGGGAATGAGTTCCAGCATTTCTCAGCTAGCACAGGGAAGCTTGCTCCCCCTGCTGTTTTCAGGTTGAATTTAAGAATGTTTAGTTGGTGCAGATATGTGGATCTGGTCGGTCTGGAAGTTCTTTGTCTGGTAAATTTATCTGATAAGTAACGTGGGACTGTCAAGGAGAGACATTTATGCGTAATGACGAGTGATCGTAATTTAATTCTGTCACGAATAGGGAGCCAGTGAACTTCCTTTCTAAATGTGGAGATGTGGGCCTTGCGGGGTAGGTTGAGGGCACATCTGAGGGCTTTGTTCTGAAGGACCCGTAATCTATTCAGATTGTGATTAGTGGATCCGAGAAAGAGTGTGTTACAATAATCCAATCTGGACAGAATCAGAGCCCTGGCCAATGTGAGGCAGCTGTCGTGGATAAAAATGGTTTACAAGCATTGATACGTGCAGTGGATGAGATAGTGGTGTTTATTTGTTTTTTAAGCAAGAGTGTAAAGTCGAGATACACACCCAGCGTTTTGACTTCTTTTGAGACTTTTATGATGTTGCCATCAATGGTGAAGGACTGGTACCAGGGGTCGAGTTTAAGACGGACCTGGGAGCCCACGATCAGCAGTTCTGTCTTGTTATTTAAGCAGAGGCTATGGGTAGCCATTCAAGCTTGGACTTCAAGGTAGATTTCATTTGGTTTTGCAGCATCTTTCTCATAGCAACCGGTGAGGGTGATGAGGACCTGGGTATCGTCGGCATAATTCGTATATGTGACACCCAAGTCGTCAAGACGGTCAAAGAGAAGCTTAGTAAAGATGTTGTAAAGCCTGGGGGAAATACAAGACCCTTGGGGACTCCACATTGGATTGGGACAGGGTCAGCCGCAGGCGAAGGGCCGAAAACCCTAGTCGTTCTGCCAGACAGGAAGGACCAAATCCAATTGGTGGCATTCTGGGAGAATGCTTTAGCCGAGGAGAGGTGTTTGGTCAGAATTTGATGGTCGATATTCAGTTGCTACATTTCGCCCATTGCCCATTGCTTCTGTTTTTGGACAATTGTCTCAAAGGTACTTGGGTCTTTGGTCACACATGACCATAATGTGTTAAGCTTCTAGTGGTGGAGGTGACGAAAGGGGGTTGTTCGGGTTGCTTTTATATCTTGACCTTTCCTTGGAGAATATGCCAGAGCACTTGCACACAATTGCTGTCCTTGTAATGAAAGAGTGAGGGCTTGCAAGAGCAGTGAGGTTTGATGGGGCAAACCATCTATTTTTTTTATTCTTTTAAATATATTTGTTTATTGGTTTACAAGACGAACCAAGGTGAACAAATCAAATAAACATAAGCAAAAAGTAGGCAAACAAGGTTGCATTGCAAAGTTACAGTATATCGCATTTGTGAGACAGTGAAAAGAAGTGAGGAAACAGGTGAGTGACGAGTTCTTGAATGGAGGGGTCAGTAGGGCCGCGGGTCACCACACATCCATGCTCCATAGGTCCGATAACATGGGACAGTCCCATGTCTGGTGTTCACGCAGTTCCAGTCCATTTCCCCCAAACTTTCAGGAACTTCCCAGGGCAAGCCTTGGCATTATATATGCATTTCTCCAGGGACGCACATCGGTCCATTTCATTGGTCTAGCAGCTAAGCCTCAGTCCCTCTGAGGATCCCCATGTGGAAGCTATGAGCCTCTTTCCTAGTGCCAATGCCACCGAGAGGAATATCTTTTTGTACTTGGTATACTCCACTTCTCACCAGATCCCCAGTATTACCATCTTTGGATCATGCAGGACTGGTGTCCCCAGAACCCCAGTAATCTTGCGGAGGCATCTGTGCCAAAAGTCCTGCATAATGTCACATTTCCAAAACATGTGGAAGAAGTTTCCTTCTGACCTTCGGCATCGCTGAGAGTCTCCATTAGCCACCACCCCCCACCTCAGCATTGACGCCCTGGAGTAGTAAGCTGGTGCAGTATCTTATACTGCATTAAGCAAAGTTTAGTGTCTAAGCCAATCTCCCGTGGGAACATTAGTGCTTCAACCCATTCTTCCGACTCAAGCAGGCCCACCACTCTCCCCCCATTTCTCACGGAGCCGAGTCATTTCCTGGGCCCCAAAGTCGGTAATTACCTGGTAGAGTGTTGATGTGACCTTCGCTACGATCCTGGCATAGAGAATGTTTGCCTCTAGGGGGGAACATTTTGGAATATCAGCCAACACAGGGAACTTGGCCAAGATAGCATGTGTTAGTTGTAGGTGTCTGTAGTGTTCCCCCTTGGGTATTGCAAACCTTTCCTGCATGTCACTAAATGACAAGAGGCGCCCATCCTGTATCACATCAGCTAGGGTCTATATCCCCAGGTCTTCCCACCTGGTGAAGTGCCCCATTTTCAGGACTTCGGGAATGAGTATGTTGTTCCATAGGGGTTGGGCCAGCATCGGCAATATGGTGAAAAGTTTATGTCCAGACTTTGGTGATTTATCGTATCATCCCGGGCATGTCAGATGTGTCTTTTTCCGTCCCATATAGCACTCGCAGGGTTGTAATTGTGCCCATACTTCTGACCTCATCCCCTATATGTGGGAGCCCTGTATCCCCGTGAAGCCAGTCATTCACCACTCCCAACTGTGCGGCCCAGTAATAAGCACGGAGGCAGGGTAAACCTATTCCCCTTCCCAGACAGAGCGCCGTAGGGTTTTAAGGGCTATACGGGGCTGTTTCCCTCCCCAGATGAGTCTCCGGAGGGTAACATCAATGGATGCGAAGGTCGTATGGGGAATATGGAGTGGGGCATTCTGAGGGACATATAGGAATCTCGGGAGAGAGAGCATTTTAAAAGGGACCACTTTGCCCATTAGAGTGAGTGGGAGGGAGTGCCAGTGGGTAACATCATTTTTGAATCTGTCCACCACTTGTTGCATGTTGAGACAAAGGAAATCAGAGTTGCGGCCCACGTGGATGCCCAAGTAGACGAAACTCTGGACGGACACCGAGTAGGAGCAATGCCGTGGGATCGAGTCAACCCCTCCAGAAGTCTTGATATTCCATAAGGATCTTTGTCACTACCGGACATGAGGTCCTGGTGTTGCTCATGTAGATAAGCAGATCATCTGCATAGAGTGAAACCCGGTCTTCCCCTCCCCACAGCCATACAAATCCCGGCCACTCTGCCGACATCCTGAGTCTAATTTCAAGTGGCTCTATGTCAAGTGTGAATAGCAGGGGGGAGAAGGGGCAACCCTGCCTGGTTCTTTGCCCCAGCAAAAAAAACCTGGATGAAGTCCCATTGACCTGTACCACTGCTTCAGGGGAGTCGTAGAGCATCTTAACCTAGGACATGTAATAGGCCCCAAATCACATGAGGTCCATAATTTCCCATAAGGCCGCCCATCCCACCGAGTCAAAGGTTTTTTCAAAATCAACTGCTAAGAGTGCGAGTGGGTCTTTTATCGCATCTGTCTGATCAATGGTGAACTGTACCCTACGCAGATTCATCCGGTTGGATCTGGATGGCATGAATCCACATTGATCCGGATGGACCAGGGAGTTTTTAACCCCTAGCAGTCTATTGGCTAAGACACGGACAAGAACCTTGGCTTCTCCATTGATGAGTGAAATTGGCCTGTATGAGGTGCAAAGTTCTGGTGGTTTCCTGGGTTTGGGGATCACTACAATGTTTGCCCGTCTCAGATCTTGGGGAAGCTGCCCTTCCTCTCGGGAGCGCACCAGCATGCGGTGCATGTGCCCTATTATTGGTTCACCCAGTCGTTTCCAGGTCTCCACTGGGAAGCCATTTGGTCCCAGAGTTTTCCTGGATTGGAGTTGGGACAGGGCCGCCACCGCCACCTCCTCCTCTGTGATCTCAGCCTCTAGTTTGCATGTCTGGTGGTCCGAGATCATAGGGATCTCAATTGAATCCAGGAAGTGTGAACCCTCAGCACCCAGCCCTGCTCCCGGCGGGAGTAAAGACATTCGTAGAAGGTGGCAAATGCTTCAGCAATCTCATCGTCAGAGAGTTGGTCCTCCTGGCCCCACGTATGGTGCGTACATGTCCCCTGTTCCTATCACGTCTTTGTAGCCACACAAGGGTTTTCCCAGCTTTGTCCCCGGTTTCATATATATTTGACAGCGCACAGCCCATTGAGCGGTCCTTGCATTGTCTAGTGCCAGATTCCTCAAAGCCTCTTGGGCCGTAATAAGAGCATCCTGTGAAGCCCCCGTCCCAGATGCAAGCAACACCTCCTCAGCCCCAGCTGCATTTTCCTCAGCCTCCGCGATAACACAGGTTTGTTGCCGTCGATGGGCCGATATCGGAGAGAGAGCCTCCCCCAGAGAAGCGCCATATAGCCTTCCCATAGCGTTATTGGACTGTCAACTAAGCCTTTGTTGAATGAGAAGTATTCAGCCGTTTTTTGGGAGAGTCTATCTGCCACCCCAGGGACACCAAGCTAGTTTGCGTTAAGACACCAGTTGGGTTTGGATTTGTTTCGGCCGTGTTTAATAGCCATGATCAGAGGGGCGTGATCCGAGATACCCCTGGCCAGATAAGTAGCTGTAAGCAGCCTGTGTATAATGTCTTGCGGAACAAAGAAGTAGTCTATACGAGACTTGTGTGCACTGGAAAAGGAGTACCCCGGGTCCGTGGGGTGCAATATTCACCATACATCTACCCACCCAAGTGCCGTCATGAAGGCATTTAGTTTGGTCGCTTGGTCAGGGTTCCTAGTGCCAGTACACGTTCTGTCTCTGGCCACTTCCATCACTTTGTTAAAATCCCCACCTATTACCCAGTGGTCTGCCTGTTTAACCAGCATCACTGCTTGGAGGTCGTGCAGGAGTTCAAGTGTGAGTGGGGGGGGTGCATAGACTGCTACTATCCCCCAGCTGCTCCCTCCTATGTCCCCAGTTACCACCACAAAGCGCCCTCTCAGATCCGCCTGATCCCCTCCCAGCTGGAATGGGACCTTTTGTGTAAAAGGATGATCGTTCCTCGTGCCAGGCTGTTCCAGCGTGCCAGCATCCAGCGTGAAAGGCTGTTGTATAGTTGGATCGGTGAAAGGGGGCATCTTGATGGGGAGGTTGGGTGGGGAAAAACGAGTTACTAATATGATGCACTGTTACCTGCCCCTTTGCTTTCCTGACTACCAGAAAGCTACTAAGAACTACAGCAAAGCAGGTGATGAGGCAGGGGGGATTAACTGTTCTCTACGTTGAACTAATTGTTGGATCTGACCTTTTGTAATTTACTTTTGGGAGTCTCTGAGACAGGCATGGTATAAAGAGAGATGGCACAGACAACAGATCTGTAGTTATAAACAAAACTTTATTAATGATCAGGATGGTGTAACGCTAAACCAGCCCTATAGTATAGTGGGATGTTCCCTGCCTAAAGAAACTAAGGAAAGCCTGTGCCTACAAGTCCAATATAAGTCTGTCTGTGTCAAAACCTTTGCTTGTCCTCACAATAAATAACCTGGTTTGGGAATCTTTTCAGAAAAATATAACTGCTCAAAAGTAAAGACTTAGCTATTTTCAGCTTGAGTTTTTCTTGGGTTCCCTATTTCAAGTTCAATACAGTTCCAATAGAGGTTCACTTCAATAGTTTTTGGTCAAGTTCTGAAAGTACCTTCTCCAAGTTCGAATGTACTACAATTCACACAAAACAGAGATCCTGGGATTCCCTTCCTCAAGTTTAAATGTATTACAGTTCACACAAAACGGAGCTGCTCAAAGTTCAAAAGAAAACAGCCGGTCCGTTTGACCTACCTTCAGGTTTGCTTCCCCAATTATTTCACAGTTCTTTACAGCTTGTTCACCATTCAGCGTTTCCTGGTCTAGGCACAGTTGTCAGACAACATGGTCCACCCATCAAAGGTCATGCAACCAGTAACCCTATACTTTTCTTTGGCTTGATTCTTGATGTTTACAACGTTCACGTTCGGAGACATTCTGGTCTAGGCGCAGTTGTCAGATTGCACGGTCCACCCATCACAGGTCACGCAACCATACGTCTCCTGTCACACTCACCTGTGTCTCTGCAGGAGCGATGGATAAGCCTCCTTTGACCCGAGATTTCACTTCCCCTGTTTCGCCCGGAAGAACACCTGTCAAATACAAGATGTTTACTCAGACCAGAATTCACCTGTTTTCCCCTGGGCCCTTCCCTTCTCTCTTTGTGCTGTGATGTCCCTTAAGGGCTTACCTTGAGTTTTAGTAAGGTGTGCACTCCATCCTGCACTCGCAGGGGCATGATTCACTCGTAGAGGTGGTGCCAATGTCTGTTGGCTGAGTTCTGATGCCACACGCTGTTATGTGCCTTCACAGCAAGGCAGAGTGTCCAATGTGCCAGCTTCTTCAATAGCTAAATAGTCCTTCCACAAAGTGAATGTTGCACGGTGGATGTTGAGTGTCCGGAATTGTCCGTATTGTCCTTATTTGCCAAGGTATGTTTTGGGTGAGTAGCGCTGCGTGTAGAAGTCAGCCGCTGGTAGGTATGTGCAGCGTCACTGGTACGAGCGCACCTGGTAATGTCTCTCCTTTTCCTTGCAGGAATGGTTTATGAAGTGCTAGCACCTCGAGACTGGGTTCAGCGCTTCTGGAGACTTGAGCGCTCGGACCACTGACCTGGATTCCAGCATATAGAGAAGATTTGGTGAGTATGCACAGCGTTATGGAAGCGCACGTGCTAACAAAGTTTTTCTTTGTGCTTACAGGTGCTGCTGTAGGATTCTCCTCTTGACCGGAGAAGGCTGCGGCGTGGAGAAAGCACGAGGGTAGACCCAGAGCAGGTAAGCAGCAGCGGGATGATCCGGAGCAGGTAAGCAGAAGCAGGTTGATCTGAAGCATGGCGAGTGTCTTGCTGATGCACCTCACAGTAAGCAACACGAAGCACTGGAAGGATCTTGGGTGTGGCCGATATAGCCAGCCACAACTAAACACTAGAGAGCTCATGAATTGTCATGCACTTCCTGTTTGGCAACAGGAAGTGGTAACCAGGAAGTTACTACAAACACCAGGAAGGAATGAAAAGAAGATATTGTCTATGGGCTGTTTGTGTGCCTATGCCAGGCCTGCCAAGCCTCCACCCAACTTGCTCCAACTACCTGCCTGGAACCCATGACAGTCTTCCCCCTCAACACCCCTCCCAATGGTGTGTGTATGGGTTTTGGTTTATCCGGATATTCCCGATGGATTTCCACACCAATCGAGGGGCATGCACGTGTGTGCTGGGTTCCCATGATCTTTCCTGGGGTCCGTACCCCTTCCAATCAATTAAGTAATACAGGGTCTTTCGTACTAGTTTAGAATCTAATATGTTCTTTACCTCATATTCTGGCGCTTCTTCCCCCACTTGTATGCGGGAGGTGTGGAAGTTCGAGTTCCTGGGTGTGCTGGTTTTAATAGTGACACATGAAATACCGGATGTATACCCATGTGTTGAGGTAACACCAGTCTCATGGCTGCTGGATTAATCACTGCCTCAATAGTATATGGGCCAATGTATCTAGGCTGAAATTTTTTGGAACTTTTAAAGCAATGTGTTTAGTTGCCAGCCAGGCCAGATTACCTACTTGATAATCTGGGTCTTTTCGTCGATGGTGGTCAGCGTTCCTTTTCTGTGTTTCTTTGGCTTGCTGTAGGTTCTTACTGGCCTCTCTGGCTGCTTTCATGATGCTGGCATGCAGGTTCTTTACTGCGGGCATCTCAATGTTCTCTGGCGGGTCGTAGACAGATGTTCTGGGGTTTCGACCATATATAGTGAAGAAGGGTGTTGCTTGGGTAGATGAGTGTGTTCAATAATTGTAGGCATACTCTGCCATCCATAGTATTTCTGTCCAGCTTTAGCTTGTTTGGTGTTATAGACAGCGCAAATACTGTTCCATGGTCTGGTTTGTGCGCTCGGTTTGGCCGTCCGTTTGAGGATGGTGACTAGAAGTCACAGATTTCTACTCTTGCCAGGGCACAACATTTCTTCCAAAAACGATATACAAATTGGCTGCCCCTGTCAGAAAAGATTACGGTGGGGAATTCGTGTAACTTGACGATTCAGTCTAGAAAAACCTGCGCCAGAGTCTGAGCAAGGGAATACCTTTCAGAGCTATGAAATGGGCCATCTTGGAGAAGAGGTCAACTACTACGAGGATTGTATTATAACCTGAGCTAGGAGGTAAGTCAGTGACAAAGTCCATTGAGACTGTGTGCCAGGGCACTGGTGGAATGGTGATTGGCTGAAGGAGGCCGGCTGGTTTTTGCCTGGATGTCTTGTGTTGTGCAGACACCTCACAAGTACCTATGTAGCTAGCAATATCCTTACGCCAAGTTGGCCGCCAATAAGATTTGCTTACTTTCTTCATGGTTTTGGCTATACCTGGATGGGCTTCTAATATCGAGTCATGGTAGTCCGATATAATTGCTTGTTGCAGATCTTTAATTGGAACGTAGAGACGTTTTTGGTAATATGGTAGTTTGTCTTGAATGGTGAACTGATCTCCCTTCGAGTCCCAAGCCTGTAGGTCTTTTTCAGACATATTTTCTTTTATTGTTTCCTTTTATTGTTTCCTGCAGTGTGTTTAACTGAGATGGGCTCATGCAGAAGCTGAGAATGTTATGGCTGGGTATGATATCCACTGGATTAGGGGCATTGTAGACTTCCTCTCCTGCGCCAATGCGGGATAAGGCATCCGCTTTCCCGTTCTTCACTCCGGGACGGTAGGTGATCACAAAGTCGTATTGCATTAAGGATAGGGCCCAACGGCGTTGTCTTGAAGACTGAGCGTTTGCTGAGCGTAAGTATTGCAAGTTCCGATGATCCGTTATTATTGTGATGGTGTGTTTTGCTCTCAGTAAGTAATGTCGCCATTCGCACAGTGCGCTCTTGATTGCTAGGAGTTCTTTCTCAGAAATCGCATAGTTTAATTCTGCTGGGGAAAATGTTCTTGACCAAAAGGCAATGGGATGAAGGCATCTGGTTTCAGGATTTTGTTAAGACAATACGGCCCCAATGGCAATGCTTGAAGCGTCCGTTTCCACGATGTACGGTAAATCAGGCTGTGGGTGTTGCAGTATTGGGGCTGAGGTACATTTTTCTTTGAGGGCTCGGAAGGCTTCTTCCGCCGCTGGTGTCCATTCGAACGTTCGATATTTGCGCAGCAAGGACGTAATTGGGTGTACAATATGTGAGAATCCTGGTATGAAGCGTCGGTAGAAATTCGCAAAACCTAGGAAACTCTGCATTCCCTTTACAGACGTGGGTGAGGACCAGGTGAGGATTGCCTCCACTTTTCTATTGTCCATCTTGATTCCCTGCGGGGTCAGTACATATCCCAGAAACTCCACCTCAGTGACGTGGAAGGAATGTTTTTCAAGTTTTGCGTACAGTTGGTTTTCACGCAGCTTGCGAAGTACTGCTCGCACATGGGTTACGTGTTCTTGGGGGGGTGGTGGAGTAAATCAGAATGTCATTGATGTAGACGACTGCACAGACATCGAGGAGTTCCCGTAACACATCATTCATAAAATGCTGGAACGCAGCCTGGGCATTGCAAAGCCCAAAGAGAATGACCTGGTATTCGTACAAGCCATAGCGGGTACAGAACGCAGTCTTCCACTCGTCCCCTTTCTTCATGCGTACCAGGTGATATGCGCCACGTAATTCTAACTTTGTGAAGATCTTCGCTTGTCTCACCTGGTCTATGAGTACTGGTAGCAGAGGTAATGGGTACTTATTTTTTATGGTGACTTGATTTAGGGCCCAGTAATCAATACACGTTCTTAAATCCCCCTCTTTCTTCGGTATGAAGAAAAGTGGGGAGGCGGCTGGTGACTTAGATGGCCTAATGAAACCGTTGGCCAGGTATTGGTCCAAGTAGGTACGTAGATGAGTGTTTTCTTCCTCTGTTAATGCATAAATATGGCTGCACGGTACTTGTGCCCCTGGTAACAGATCGATCTGGCAGTCATAAATTCGATGTGGTGGTAGAGTATTAGCTTGCTCCTTCGCGAATACATCCTTGAAATCCTGGTATTCCACTGGCAAGGTGCCCACCAAGCCTAAACCTGCTATCTTTTCCTGTGAAGCCAACAATGGGCCTCCTTGTATCCCTTTGTTGCCGTAGCAAGAGGCGCATTCTGTGGAAAAGAGTAAGGTTCGAGTTTGGCAGTCTATCTTTGGATTGTGCGTCTCTAGCCATGGTATCCCAAGAATCAGCTGGAATTGGGGCGCAGCGATAAGGTCAAATCTTATACTTTTCCTATGGCAATCTTGGCAGATTAAGGTGAGAGTGGAAGTACACTGTGTTCTCCAGCATGGGGTCTGGCATGGATTCACATGTTCATGAATATTCCCCGTCGTCAGGCTGGGAATCCTCGGTAAAGAAAAAGCAGTATCAGTTTCGTTTCTGATCTGTCTTTCTAAGTAGTAACCAATCACTGGTCTCTGCGTCATACTGACCACAGCCAATGACTGCCCTCTACCTAAGCACCGCCTCTGGCAGCCATCTTCAGATTTTTACCGCACGTTCATGTGTTGGGATCCTCGTGCTATTGCTCTCGAGCGTTAGTGCTATTTTTTTCACATTTTTTCTCAAAAACTTCGTTTTTTCGGTCAAAAGAGCCTCAAGCTCCACCGACTCTCCATCCGATCAACGGGGACCCGTGTCGGATTCGTCTGCGCCCCTCAAGGGGGAAGATTTCGTCGAGCTACGCTTTTGGAGGACTCCAGAAGCTTCTCAGGCCCGGACATGGCCCAGGAGAAGGGAAGCTCGACGCCCGGAAAGCTGTTCAGGATCTGCCCTGGATGCCAGCTGCAGAACGTCTTTAAGGAGGACGAACACTCCTTTTGTCTCTACTGCTTACATGAGGACAAGACGCACGTGGAGAAGGACTGTGCGTTTTGCGGCAATATGTCGGAGCGGACCATGAAGGACCGCCATCAACGTCTCGCCAACTGGCTGGAAGGGAAGAGCCCGTCAGGCGAGAAGAAGAAGAAATCCGAGCGGTCTTCTAAGACCTTTGAGGACGCCCCGGCAACGGGGGTCCAACACAAGGCCAAGCACCGCGAGTCCGCTGGCACCGGGAGCGCCGAACGGTCGGGCTCTACGGGCGCCAGGCAGGGCGCACCCTCCCCGGCACCTTCAGCCACGAGCCAACGCTCTGGGTCGGGTAAGAGGAAGGGCGAGCACCCGGCGAAGCTCCTGGAGAGGCCCCGGTCGAGCTCGAAGGCCCCATCGGAGGGGGAGCGAGGCAGTGTCCCCCCCCTCAAGGATAAGGCGGTGAGCGCACCTAAGGTGGTGAAGGCCTTAATCCATCCGGCCAAGCCCTCTATCGATACTGTCGCAGCGGCCCTGGCTCAGCCTGTGGAGGCTACACCAGTGGTGGCGACCTCGGGGCTCAGAGTCTCCCTGCCACCTCGGAGGGAGTCCTCTTTTGTGCCCATCGATAGGACCCCCGTGAAATCCCCGGCGGGGAAGAAAAAGGGGCAGGGCGTCGTCGTAGATTCGGCCTCAGCCTCGGAGGAAGAGCTGATTGAGGTCTTAAGCCACGGCCTTGGCGTGGAAGAAGACCGGCCCGTCGGGATGGATCCCGACGCAGGTGACGACGACATCGTCGAGGGTGCCGACGGGGCCCCTGATCGCCCGTCGGATTCCCCTCTGCCAGCGCCGCAAGACAACTCGGCGGCCATTTTGTTGGCTATACAGTCCTTATGTTCAGAGATAAGGACGAGACTACCGTTGCCGACGGAGGAACCTCTCCCGTCGCGGGATCCTGAACCGGGACCTTCTGGTGTTCCCCCGCCCAAGAAAAGAAGGATTCACCCTCCACTTCCTTTTCAGCCGTCGCGCCCCGTCCAGCCCTCCCGAGGGGATGATACGGGGACTGACACGGCAGCGACGGGTACGGACGACGAGGTATACGACGAGGATCTACCGTCGTCACCTCCCACCAGGGCTTCTCCGCCCGACGAGATTGGATCGTTCCACTCCATGATCGCCAGGGCATCCGAGCTTTTCCAACTCTGCCCTGAGGAGAAGAAAAAGGAAGGATTCCTTTATCAACGGCGCGAGGCCAAGAGGAAGACGGTCCTCGCGGTGCCTCTACTGGACGACATTTGGGATGAGGGCCTCGCCCTCCTCAAGAACCCTTCCACGACGCCAGCTAGAAGAGACCGGTATGAGAAGAAGTACCGGGTCCCGGACGCGGCCCCCCTGTGCCTCCGGGCGCAGCCTACCCCGGACTCCGTCGTCTCCGCGGCGGCCAGGAAGAAAGCGGGGGGGGGTGCGGCCTCCACATCGACTTCCCCACCGGACGGCGAGGGAAAGAAATTGGACGCTATGGGACGCAGGGTCATCTCGTCTGCAGCGACGACGATTAAAGCGGCCAACGCCTTGGCTATCGTGGCCAGCTACGACAGGGAGCTATGGTACAAACTGGCTCCCCTGCTGGACTTCCTACCGGACGACAAGAGGGCGGATGCCCTGGAGATCCTACAGGAAGGTGAGGTGGCGTCGGACCACGCCATCACTATTGCGACGGACATCGCCGACACTGGGTTTCGCCAGTTGGGCAACGGCGTGTGCCTTAGGCGGCGTGGATGGCTCAAGGCTACGGACTTCCGTCAAGACGTACAGACCAGAGTCCTGGACATGCCGTTCGATGGGAACAACCTGTTTGGGAAAACAGTGGACGATTCCCTTCAGGCCATTAAAGCGGACACTGAGACGGCCCGGGCCCTTGGGGTTCTGCAGCAACGACGGACGCCCTTTCGGAGCAGCGGAGGCAAGGGCGCCTCCAAAGGTTCCGGCGGCGGTTTCTCCACCTACCGTCAAGCGGCCCGCTCGTCGTCTCAAGAGGCCTACAGAGGACGAGGCAAGTCTGGCGGACCCCGCCGTCGTCGCCAAGGAGGTCAAGGCGGCAAAGCCTCGTCGAAACAGGATTGAACCGGCCGTGGGGTCGGGCCCCCACCGAAGCACCCCGGTGGGAGGCCGGCTGGCGAGCTTCGTCAGCGTGTGGGAGTCCATCTCCACCGACCGTTGGGTGCTGGACGCCTTAGCCCTGGGCCACGCGCTCGAGTTTCAAAGAAGGTGCCCGCGCGTCCCCCCCGTGGCCAGGAAGGAGCTTCATGTCCCTCAGCTTCTCCTGGAGGTAAAGGCGATGCTCAGGAAGGGCGCCATCGAACTCGTCCCAAAGAGGCTTCGGGGCTCCGGAGTTTACTCGAGATACTTCCTCGTGAAGAAGAAGACGGGAGGATGGCGCCCCATCCTAGACATGCGACATCTGAACAAGTTCATCAAGGCGCAGAAGTTCCGGATGGTCACCCTCCAGCACGTCCTGGGTCAGCTGGAGGAAGGAGACTTCCTGTCGTCGTTGGATTTGGAGGATGCCTACTTCCATATTCCCATCCTAAAGGGGCACCGAAAATTCCTCAGGTTTGTGGTCCAAGGGCGTCACTACCAGTTCAAAGCCCTCCCCTTCGGACTACGGTCGGCACCCAGGGTATTCACCAAGTGCCTTGCACCGGTGGCGGCGCAGCTGCGCCGCGAGGGGATCCACGTCTACCCCTACCTGGACGACTGGCTCATCCGAGCCAAGACGAGGGAACTCGCCGTGGAGCACACGGCAAGGACCGTCCAACTTCTCACAGCCCTGGGATTCTCCGTGAACTACGCCAAGTCCCACCTGGTACCCGCGCAAAACGCACTGTTTCTGGGAGCGAAGCTCGACACAGTGTCCCTTCTGGCCTCCCCGTCGGAGGAAAGGACCAGGTCCATCCTGGGCAAGGTACAGCGGATGTTGGTTTCTGACGCGGCCAAGGTGAGGTCCATCAAGTCCCTCCTCGGAATGATGTCTTCTTGCATCTACCTCATTCCCATGTGCAGGCTCCGGATGCGCCCGTTGCAGGAGTTCCTGGACGCGCGCTGGATCCAAACGACGGGCGGCTTCGAGGAGAGGATCACACTCGACGAGAGTTTCCGCCGAGCGGTCCGGTGGTGGGGCAACCGCGCGCATCTGACGGCGGGCATGGACTTCCAGACCCCAGACCACCAGGAGACAGTGACCACGGATGCCTCCCTGGAAGGGTGGGGAGCGCACACCGAAAATCTGCACGCGAGAGGCCTTTGGCTCCCGACGGAGAAGTCCCTCCATATCAACGTCCTGGAGCTCCGTGCAGTGTTCTGGGCCCTCAGGTCCTTCCTTCCGTCCCTCAAGGGCAAGGTGGTGAGGATCTTCACCGACAACACCACCACCATGTTTTACATCAGGAAACAGGGCGGAACCAGGTCCCCAGCACTGTCCAAGGAGGCGCAGGACCTGTGGCATTGGGCCGTCGCCCAAAGGATGTTTCTGGTGCCGTTTCATCTGGCAGGGATAAAAAACACCATCGCCGACTCACTCAGCAGGGAGCTGCGCTCGTGCCACGAGTGGGAACTACGGCAGGATCTAGTGGATCGCCTCTTCCGACGGTGGGGCACACCCCAGATCGACCTGTTCGCGACGGCGACGAACTCCAAGTGCCGGAGGTTCGCCAGCAGGTTTCCCCAGGCGAGGAGCATGGGCGATGCTTTTTCGTTCCCCTGGGAGGGCCTGTTCCTCTACGCGTTCCCTCCTTTGCCACTGCTAATCCGGCTCGTCAACCAGCTCAAGAGGTCACGGTACAGGATGATCCTCGTCGCACCTGCGTGGCCGAGGCAGATATGGTTCCCGGACCTTCTGGACTTGTCAGCGTCCCCGCCAATCAAGCTGCCGGTGGACGCGGATCTACTCTCCAGGGAAGGAGGCGCCATCCTCCACCACGACCCGAAATCGCTGAACTTGCAGGCCTGGCTCCTGCAGCACTAGAGTTTGGAGGATACGACATACCGGCCGACTGCAGAGAGGTTCTTGCAAAGGCCAGGGCGTCCTCGACTCTTAAATGCTACGGACACAAATGGAAGAGGTTCTCTGTCTGGTGCCATGCACAGAAGATTAACCCTCTACGGATTACGGCTCCCCAGGTACTGCCGTACCTGCTGACGCTGGCCAAAGCTGGACTGGCACACGCGTCCATCAAGATTCATCTTGCTGCGATCTCCCGATACACCAGAACCACGGGCCGGACGTCCTTGTGGTCTCATCGTCTGGTGAAAGAGTTCATGAAGGGACTGTTCAGATCGTTCCCGCCGGTGAAGGCTCCGGCCCCGGCGTGGGAGCTCAACGTGGTGCTGACCAAGCTCATGGGACCTCCGTTCGAGCCTCTGCACTCGGCCCCGTTGAAGTTTCTGTCGTGGAAAACAGCGTTTCTTGTGGCCATCACCTCCGCACGACGGGTGGGAGAGATCCAGGCCCTTTCCTGCAAGGCCCCGTACTTGACTTTTCACGACACGAGGGTAGTGCTCAGGACGCACCCCTCCTTCATGCCCAAGGTACCGTCGGACTTCCATCTCAACGAACCCTTGGTGTTGCCTGTGTTCTTCCCGTCGCCTTCGTCGCCGGCTGAGAGGACTTTGCACTCGCTGGATGTGGCTAGAGCACTGAAGTTCTACGTGGACCGCACGAAGTGTTTTCGGAAGACGTCACAACTCTTTGTGAACTTTGGACCTGTCAATCAGGGGAAGGCTCTCTCGAAGGCTTCCATCTCCAGATGGCTCTCCGGCTGTATCATGTACTGTCATCGGTTGGCAAACCGACCGCTGCCTGGCCGTCCGAGAGCCCATTCCACCAGAGCGATCGCAGCTACCACGGCGTTCCTTTCTGGTGTGCCCCTTGCTGGACATATGCAGGGCTGCTACGTGGAGGTTGACGCACACCTTCACGAAATTCTACTGCGTCGATCGGGATTCCAGGGAGGAGTCCAGGGTCGGCCAAGCAGTGCTGCGCAACCTGTTCGCCTGAGGTGAGCCTGGTGAGGAGGTAAGATGCTTAATGTTGAGTTTGATGTACTGCTTAATGTTGAGCCTTTGCCACCTCCCGTGGTTGTGCATGTGTGTACTGCTGTGTATTCTTTATTCATGAGCATGTGAATCCATGCCAGACCCCATGCTGGAGAAGGAACAAGTTACTTACCTGTAACTGTTGTTCTCCGGCATGGATTCACATGCGAACCCTCCCGCCTACCCCTCTGCGGCTCTTCACTTGGTCATACTGCCACTTCACGTGCTTCCAAATCTGAAGATGGCTGCCAGAGGCGGTGCTTAGGTAGAGGGCAGTCATTGGCTGTGGTCAGTATGACGCAGAGACCAGTGATTGGTTACTACTACGAAAGACAGATCAGAAACGAAACTGATACTGGTTTTTTTCTTTACCGAGGATTCCCAGCCTGACGACGGGGAATATTCATGAGCATGTGAATCCATGCCAGACCCATGCTGGAGAACAACAGTTACAGGTAAGTAACTTGTTCCTTACTGGTCCCGAAAGGAGTTGCGTGCCATCCACAGCTGTCACACTTTCTACAGTGTCCTTTGCCAATCCCAGGGTTTTTGCGGTGTTTATATCCAAGTAGTTTCCAATAGCCCCACTGTCTATGAAAGCCTTTAGGGCATGCATTCGGGTGGGCTGAGAAGGATCTACCAGAACCACAGGAATACTGAAATGTGAGATCTGAGTGCTCTGTTCCTGGCTCGAGAGGCCAATCTCTACATCTGGAGTTTTCCGCTTCAGTGTCTTCCCTTGTGTTATCTAGTACCCCCATTGTCTTCCGTGGAGGTTTAACTGTGCAGTTCCGGAGGAAGTGACCCGATCGGCCGCAATATTAGCAAGTTTTTCCTGACGCCTCCGTTCTCTCTCTGCTTTGGTGAGTAGTCCCCTGAGGACACCCAATTGCATGGGCTCTGAGTGTGTTTCGGAGGCCTGGCGATTGGACGCTTCTTTTGGTTGGACATACACTGGTCTATGTTCTGATCTGGTTCGATCGGCCTTGCGATCCTGTAACTGGTGGTCAAGTTGCATCGTTAAATCAATGTATTCACTCCAATCTTGGGGAGGATTAACTACTTGTGCCAGGACATCTTTTAATTCTCCTCTCAGACCTCGATAAAATAACGTTATTCTTTTTTTTTCTGGCCAACCTGATTCGGCTATTAGACGATTGAATGTGGCGATATATGAAAGAAGATCCTGACCACCCTGTCGCAGAGAGATCAGCTCATCATCCAAGGCCTGACGTCCGATGGGCAAACAGTTTTTCCATTTCACGCTGAAAACCTGGGTAATTCCTCAGTAAAGGGTCGTCCCTAAGCACTAACGGGACAGACCAGTCCGCCGCGTGCCCTCCTAGATAGGAGAGGATGAAAGCTACTTTAGCTTGGTCGTTCTGAAAGGAGTCTGGTTTGCATATGAAGTGTAGGCAGCATTGATTCATGAGCGCTCCAAATTTCTTGGGATACCCAGAGAACCATTGCGGGGCTGCTAAAGGGATGTTGCCTGGAAGTAATACCTGGACGGGTGTGACTACAGCTGCCACTGTTGGCTGCCCCTGCGGGGCTCCACCTGGTAGGGGTGCCAGACCAGCTTGGGTCTGTAAGAGCTGTCTTGTCAAGTCGTCTGTTTTATCCCTGTTGACTACCAGTTCGCGTCTTAAGGCATTCGTCTCAGAGCGGGCTGCATGCACCTCGGCCCATAGTTCGCCTAACAATAGGGAAAGCTGGTCTACCTCAGAGGTTTCCATCACTCGGGCAGAGGTATTGAGAATGGCTTTGTGTTCTGTCACACTCACCTGTGTCTGCAGGTGCGATGGATAAGCCTCCTTTGACCCCAGATTTCAGTTCCCCCTGTTTCGCCCGGAGGAACGCCTGTCAAATACAAGATGTACACTCAGACCAGAATTCACCAGTTTTCCCATGGGCCCTTCCCTTCTCTCTCTTTGTGCTGTGATGTCCCTTAAGGGCTTACCTTGAGTTTTAGTAAGGTGTGCACTCCATCCAGCACTCGCAGGGGCGCGATTCACTCGTAGAGGTGGTGCCGATATCTGTTGGCTGAGTTCTGATGCCACACGCTGTTATGTGCCTTCACAGCTAGGCAGAGTGTCCAATGTGCCAGTTTCTTCACTAGCTAAATAGTCCTTCCACAAAGTGAACGTTGCGCGGTGGATGTTGAGTGTCCGGAATTGTCCGTATTGTCCTTATTTGCCAAGGTATGTTTTGGGTGACTAGCGCTGCGTGTAGAAGTCAGCCGCTGGTAGGTATGTGCAGCGTCACTGGTTTGTGCGCACCTGGTTATGTCTCTGCTTTCCCTTGCAGGAATGTTCTATGGAGTGCTAGCGCATCGAGACTGGGTTCAGCGCTTCTGGAGACTTGTGTTACTCTACAGGTTTCCCCGCGGGCCTCCTTGCAGAATACGACTAATTTACAAGCTCCTCTTTGGAGCAGATACAGGCTGCCATGGCGCCTGTACAAACTACGACGGACTCCGGGTCAGCTGACACGTCTTGTACGTACGTGGAAGACGTACGGCAAGACACGTCCCCTTACGACTATAAAACCAACGTCTTTCAAGGGGCTCATTGCTGCTAATTAGCGTTGCAAGCTACACGCGGTTACGTCCGTTACTTCTTCGTGTCTTCCCAGACGACTCCTCACCTGAACTCCTGGTTTTGACCCTGGCCTGATTATTGGATTGGCTCGTCTCCTCCTTTATTCCTGTTTGTGCTCGTCTGGTTTTTTGACTCGGAACGTTACTGGATCCGGCTCCCTTCTGTCTCTTGCGGTACTTCATTCCAAGTTGCCGCTTCTGCATACAGAACCAAAGCAGAGAACTTGCTATCAGCTATCCGGAACTTTTCTACACCTACTCTGCATACACGTGTGCTCAGGTACATACTTAATTGGCAATCCCATCTTTGCTACTATTTCTCTCCACAACTTGTTTGGATATTTGTCTCCTGTTGGATTCTGGGACATTGAGTGACTCTCCTGTGAGCTTAGCTTCAAGTGCATATAAACGCTCTGCTGAATCTGCACCAACTTGGCACTAGTGCGACCCTCGTGCCGTCCGGGGCTAGTTCCCTATACTAACATTCCTGTTTGTTATTTTCTCCTTTCGTTGTCTTCTGTTCCCTGGATTCCTTCCCTCAAAATATCCTTATTCAGGTCAGTTGTTACCAATTCGATATATAAGTTGGAACTGATACTTTAAAGGCTCTTTAGACCATTCCCACTCATTTTGTGTTATATTCCTTGTAGATCCACCCCGGGGAAGCGCATCTCCAATACCTATCTAGGTAGTTTCCCATTTAATTCAACTGTTCTGATTACTTGCCTTAACTTCAACACTGTCTAATATCTTTGTATTCCTTTGCAGCTTTGGTATTGGCGGTGTGTGTTCTCCCCGCTTTTTTATTCAATTGACACCTCTGTCTGTCCCAACTGAAACAGCAGAGAGGTACATTGTAGAAAAGAGCCCCTCTTTGAGGAAGCCTGAGTCTTGTACTCAGGGGAGCTGGGATGGAAGGCTGAATATCGATTCTTGTACCACCATCATCTCCTCCGCATCTTCGGCCTATTTCGGAGTGGTGAGTAACAACTTGGTGGTCTGGTAAGCAGAAACTGAGGTGAGTATGCACAGCGTTATTGGAGAGTGCACAGTCAATAATGTCTCTGCGTTATTGGAACGAGCGCAATTAATAATGTCTCTTCTTTCTTTTGCAGGACTTTGAGCGCTCGGACCACTGACCTGGATTCCAGTGTATCGAAAAGATTCGTTGAGTATGCGCAGCGTTATGGAAGTGCGTGTTAGGCAGAATCATGTGCAGTTCCCTTAGGGAACAATGCAAAAAGATTAAGACTACAGGAGTAAGCAGTAAACCCAATTGGTAGCAGTCTGCACCACCAAGATTTACCTGGTAGCTGTGGCTGAGCAGTCAGACTTCTCTCAAGAAGAGTAAGGCAGTATATAGAGTATACACAATAAGGCCAAAAACACAGTGGATCAAGCAAGCACTGACCAGAGCTTTGTATATTTATTTAAAACACACTTTAGGCAATATACTAGCACTCTAAATCAAAAGCAAGTTAAAACACAGTCAGGTAACTTATACACACCTCCCTTGATAACTGTTAGACAAGTCAGAGTTAAAACACCACGATTTGTTAAAACAGATCTGAGCGCGTAACCTAGATGGCACTCCAATAGTTAGGTTAAAGGGAGAGAAAAAAGCAGAGCATAGAAATAAAACAGGTCCCAACACTTTTAGGAGTTCTCAGCAAGTGAATAAAGGCAGTATACACTGTAGAGCCAAAGTTCATAGGCCAGGCCCACTTTAAATGGAGCAAAGCGAAATGTGCCCAGGATCAGACGGTTTAAAATGCACTAAAAGTCTTTGCAGAATGTTCAAAAGAGGTTGGGGCGATTCAAGAAGGTAAAGTTAGAAGGTCTGGGGCCAACCCAGTTGGAAAGGAAAGGATTTAAGGGTCACCTGTGGCAAACCGGAGAAAGGGAGGCCAGCCAGGAAACACTACCTTAAAGAGAGAGGAAGCACCAGCGGTGGCAGTTGTTCCTGGCAGTGGTTGCAGTTCATTGTTTCAACCAGGGAAAGAGAGGATCTCGTCGAGGAGGAAACGTGGAGTCGATGCACTGCACAGGGATGAAACCAGCCGCGGAGTTCATCGGTAAAAGGTTTGTTCCTTTTATTCATGGTTAAAGTTGTGAAGCTTGGCTATCTGGCCGCCGGGGTGCTTGGCACGGGCGATTCGACCAAGAGATGTCTTTGGAAGGCGAAAGGGGTGAACTGGTTGGTTCCACCAGCTCAGAGGAAGAAGACTCGTCCAGCAGAAGATCTTCTCTTGTCGTTGGGAAAGTGGTGAGTTCGTTGCAGCAGGGCTTCACCGGTGGTGTCGTTGTTGCAGATGGCTCAGCTTCTTCCCTCTTCGGATTCTTAGGTCCTGTGGCGACTTCTGAAGTTCCAGACCCAAAGGCCCTGCTTTTATGCAGAAAACCCCCCATTCAACAGCCTAGCTGTCACTCACACATGCTAAGTGGTGAGCCGGGCGGTTCACCACTGGGCCAATCAGAATAGAGTGCTACTTGAGTTGCTAAGGCAACGCAGTCCAGGGTGCCAATTCCCCTCCCCACCCATCCTGTGGAACTCAGACAGAGTGGCACCATTTGGAGGGCTTCTGTGGAGAAGCCCGCCAAAAAGTGGAACAAAGGACTCGACCTTGGTTAGAGATGGACACAAATGCCATTTTAGAAAAGAGTTCTGGCAAAAAGTCCCAACCGTTGATTTAATATTAAATAAATAAACCGGCGGCATCTTTAACATTGCACCAAAAAGTGGTGCGTTTAAAGTCAATGGGAAAATCCCATATGAAATATTCCGGTGGAATATTTTGCGTGGTAACCACTGCCACCAGCCAGAAACTCGACAAGGGGGGACTGGACAGTGCCCCCTTGAAAACAGACCCAGGGGCAATATAATTAACCCCTTCCAGTACTTCCACAATATGATGGTTTGTACTGGTTCTGTTCACAATTTAGGACTAGTAAAGTCAATGGTGACTTTACATGCCCTGGGAGACAGTAGTCAGTCCCAGGGTATGGAGTCTATGTTTGGGGGTCACTATGACACCCCTGTGTTACTGCACTGAGGGTGCTGTGCAACACATACACAAAAACAGATGATACCCTATGGAGAAAGAAACCCCATAGCCCATAAGCACATACAAAGTCAAAGACAAACCTCAAATCATGCCTAAGAGTGGGAGGAAAAGAGTCTCACTCTTAGCAGGAGAAAAAAACAAACCCCAAAAATCCAGCAAAGCTGCTGAGGGACTCACTAGGTTTGGGAAATTAGCCTTATAAGAGATTTCTCCCTAAGAGTGCGCGCTAAAAAAGTTCTTCTTTGTGCTTACAGGTGCCGGTGTAGGATTCTCCTCTTGACCGGAGAAGGCTGCGGCGTGGAGAAAGCACGAGGGTAGAACCGGAGCCGTTCACTTTGTTTTATCATAACAGGATTCACTTCCATATCTTTCTCCTGGCATCCCGCCGTCGGGTTCACATTGCCATTTTAAACATATTTCAAAAAAAGTAATTCTAGACCCCTCAGGTTCTTCTCTCACCTAAGTTCGGTTCTCAGCTTGTGGTTAGGCATTCCCTTAGGCCTCCAGTCAGGCTGCACACAATTCTATCGTTCCAGTGTTCTTGGATGGGTTACTGTTTATCCTAATTTGCAGGAATCCCTCAGTCGGGTTGCCTTATTTACACAGTTCACTTGTTTTAGCTTTCTCTTGGCATCCCTCAGTCGAGTTCACATTTGCCTCCTCTACGTGTCAGACTTTCGACTGCACAAGGGGGTTTGGCTTGTCCCTCGTATGACCACTTTGACATTTCTCAGCCGTCTCCCCTACAGCCTCTTGGTACTTGTAGTTCCTACAATAACCGAAGACTTTCAACTATGTATGGGATTCAACATAACCCGCTGCAGGACCACTTCAATTTCTCTGTTTAACACATTCTCCCTATTCAGGAGCAGGGCACCAGTCAGAGTACCTTCGGATGAGCGCCCACGTGGCGCCGGACAGCTCTGACTCTGATACCAAGTACGTGAACAAAAAGTCCTCTGTGTCTTTTAATATTCTTAAATGTTGCCACTGCAACCTTGGGTTTAACACAGTCCGGTTCCTATCAGGTTCTTCCGACTCACTGACTGTGCTGAACTCATTGGCGTTTCTTTTGCCGCTGGAATCAAGAACGGTACCAGAATGGCAACCTCGTCTCCCCGCCCTGGCTATCAGAGCGGGAGGGTTCCATGTACCGCTGACATCCGTCTCAGCATTAGCCAGCTTCGATCCCCGGCCTTATGTTTCTTTTGTCAGAGGCTTCGCAGATCTTGGTTGAAAAGGGCAAGGGCAATTCCCTCCTTGACGTCCGTTTAGCTCTCGCTGCCTTTTTCCTCCATTTGAACTGACGTCCTGGAATAACTGCTTTCTTGTGCGGTTGGCCTTGCTCCCAGTGTGCTCTCGTGCTCCACCTTTTATTGCTGTGGGGAAGGGAAACGGTCGTCAGGTGTGTGTAGTTATTGTCAATTGCCTGACTCTAGCCCTCGTGTTGGGACATGTTCGGTCAACAGCCCTGGTTTTAGTCCATTGTCTTTCATGATATAAGAAAGTGTTTGTTGGAAAAGGGGGTGAGGGTTAGAGTTTCTGAATATCTTACGGGGAAGGATCGGGAAAACTTGTTATAAGGAAGGGGGTACCGCGACTCACCCCCCGAGTACGGCTCATCCAGGTGATCCTCCCGTACTGGTCCCCTCACAGGAACTGGATCCAATAGCGATGGCCCTGTTCTGGCCACCTGGATGACAGATTCACAGGGACTAGTCAGTGAGACACTTTCAGGTTTTGCACAATTGCTTGTAACACTCTTGCTTGTAACTTAACACTCTTTGATACCAGTTCTTGGCTTGTCATACACTTGTGACTCTTTCTCATGTTTACAGTTACAACTGACAGCCTTTCTTATCTTTGCACTTGTAATGCTCAAAACAACTCTTCAATCCTTCAGATGCCTTTAGTTCTGTTCATACTGTGTTTGATTGGCAATGCGCTGTTTGATATGTCTATTTGACTTAGAGTGTTAATTCACCATTCAGCACATAGTTTACTCAATTAGCAACTTTCTTTCAGTTCGGTATTCCATATGGGTAGCATCTACTTAAACGTGTGAACCGTTACTTATTTGCGGTCCCTTCGGAGCGCTACCTTCTCTCCAGTGTCTTCTGACACTTACTGGTTCTTCGCAGCTCCTTCTGGCGGCTCTCCCCGAACAGGAAACAAACCACCAGTTCGCCGGGTACGTCTCGACACACACACCGCTTCCTTGCTTTGCTCCGCACGCGGCCCATGTCCCTGGCGTCTTCCGCAACTCCAGCTTCACCAGAGCTTGGGGGCAGACGGCTCTTCTCGTTAGTCTGCTGTACGGCAGCGCCTGCTGCCCGCCTTCCAATAAGAGGGCTCCTTCTCCTGCAAATTCTCTATTGCAGGTCTCCCAAGATCGTTGCTTGCGCCTCTGCTTCCTGATCTGGTCCCAACACGCCAGATTCTCTCCCCTCTCTCTCTGTATGATTTTGGGCTTCACCTGTTATACTCTTTACTATTATTAACAGGCTGCAGGTGAAGTGGGTTAGATTAAATTCCCTGGCCCTGTATAAGCATGTTAGCGTGACATGCCTGACCTTCGTTACTGAATGCCTACTGGCCACTCTTTTTTTTGTCCCAGGACTAGAGTTGTGTTTGCAATAGGAAGTATGCACTACTCTTAGCTGCACTACCTCTTCTCAGTATTTGGTGGGAAACTACAGGGAACAATGGGATAAGATTGGTTCCATGTGTTAATATCCCTGCAAAAATATTGCCATACAAAAATATTGCCATATTTTTGCGCCGGTTTTAAGGGATGGAACCTGCGGGGGGCACCCCCGCAATCCCTGTATTATTATAAAGGGAGCGGGGGACACCCCCGCAACCCCTGCTCCCAAAAACCCCAAATATTATCCCCAATAAAAATATTGCCTATGGCCGTTCCTGATGACCATATATACAGCGATATTTTTGTTGGGGATAATATTATGTGATACCATAAGATTGACAATATCCCATAAAGACTGAGGGAGGGTAGGTCAGGTCAGTGTGGGTGAAGGGGGATACAATGTCTCGCCTTCAGGTACCCTCTCTCCAATCCCCAAGTACCCTCCACCCAGGTGATCCTCCCTCGCTTGTCCACCCCCAGGGTCAGGATCCTAAAGCAATGGCCCTTCCCTGGCCACCCGAACGGAAGATCCCTGGGGAGTAGATATGAGAGTACCCTCAGGTTTCTCACAAGTCTTCCTCGCACCAGTCAGGCTATGCTCCCCACTGGTATTGACTTCTCTTTCGTTTCTCAGCTTTGAGCACTGTTTTCAAATTCCCCATTTTTTTTTATCGAAGGTACCTTCAAGCTGGAATTGCTGGAATTGCTTATGGCTCTCTCTGCGTAATGGAATGCCATTCAATTAAATACGTGTGTGTGTGTGTGTTTTTCAAAAAAAACTTTGTTGGGGGGACGTTATATGGTTCCAATTAAAACCCAAAAACCCCTGAAATTCGACAGTTACCTAAGCCCCCAAACCTGCCACCGCCCCTGTGCACTGCTAACACTAACACCCAGACCATGAAAGATGTCATCTCAAATGCCACTGACAACATCACATGTTCAGTCCCTTTGCTTTCGTTCCCTGCCATATATATATATATATATATATATATGTACATTCAGTAAAAAAACTTTGTTAAAGGAATGTTATACTTCACAATGAAACCAAAACACACTGCTCGTTTCCCCATTATGGTAAGCTAAGCAACCATAACTCGCACCATCTACGCGCATTGCTAAGACTAACACACAGGACATCAAAGATGACATCACTGATGACATCACATGTCTGCCTCACTTATTTTTGTGCATTGAAAAATGTAGGCCAGATGGTTTTGTTCACTGACAATCGGTTTTAATTGGAAGCATAAAGGGGAGGTTGAAATTATTTTTTTAGTGAACTGCGCAGGTTTTTGGTAGGGCAACTTAACCATAACATCCCCTCAACAAAGTTTTTTTTGTAGTGAATTTTATAGGTTTTTGGGAGGGCAACTTAACCATAACGTTCCCTCAACAAAGTTTTTTTTGTAGTGAATTGTACAGGTTTTGGTAAGGGGAACTTAATCATGACAGTGTGTCATTGAAGGTGTTGTGTGGAATATACACTGTGATGTTGTGATTTTGGGAGATATGTAGTATAATCTACGTACTTGATATACATTTAACATAGAACATACAGAACCCCCTCCCTATTGATAATAGAAAGGACGGACCAAGTGCATGTTTGCGGACGGGGGCAGACAGGATCAACATTACCCAAAGAGGCAGGGGGTATGTGAAAATGTACTATTGTCTTACACAAAAAGTGTACAATGTAGAAGAAGGACATAAAGTTATTATAAGTAGTAATAAGTAAATATGGAAACCTGAAGATGTGAAAAGAAAAGGACACATTTTATAACCATGTAGAATGAAATGGATGGTACCATTTTAAAAAAAAAAAAAAAAAAAAAAAAAAAAAGATGCCTCCATCGTATTCACTCCACAGAAACTGGGCATCCTGGAACGACAGTGGACGGACGCAGTAGGACGGAGGGAGATTACATCAAAAGAGTGAGTGGAGGTCATTTTTTTGTATGTGTGTTTTTTTTTGGTATATGGTGCTGAAATAATAATTTCTTTCTGTTGTTTTGACTCAGAAATGGCTAGTACTTTGGCGTGGCTGGAGGAGTATTTTCCGCATGGGGAAATGTTTGAAGACAGCGACAATAATGGTACACATTGCTCTGCATATGCAAAATAATAACCAGTATTTTATAGGCATTTAACATGTATATTTTTTTTTAACAGACCAGGAAAGAGAAGAAGAAAGGGCAACCAACGAGACAGAAGAAGATATGATAAAAAGGATTGAGCGGAAAATGGACATATTGAACAAGAATTCTAAAAGTTTACGGGAGTTTGTGGAGGACTGTGTGAGAGGAAAAGTTTACTACCATTGCCCCACCTGTACCTGCCCTGCTTCTCCATTCCGTAGTGAACCTTCCCCAAAGCTTCAAGAGGAAAATAGACGTTTTGACGAAATATCCATCCCTTCTTCCCCTCACAAATCTTCTCCTCATAGCGCCCATGTTGAATCCTAATTCCCCCATATTTGTGTCAGTGTCCGCTTCCCCCGCTATTTCTTTGGAGTGAAGTGTGTGTGTGTGTGTGTTTGGAATTTTTTTGTACAGTACTTGTAGTGAAACAGTGTGAGTTAAAAATAATTTTTAAAAAAAGACGTACAATGTGCGCGAACAGAGCGCCTGTTCGACCTATCCGTAAGGAATGGAATGTGGGTGCTGTAAAGGCAGTACACCTACCCTTACTAATGTCAACTAAGATGGACTTGATGTTTGACCGCACCATCTGTTGAAGTTGTGCGTACATAAACAGAAAGGGGCGTTCTAAAGACATTGGGGGTCATTCCGAGGTTGGAGCGAAGTTCCAAACCATGCCGGTAACACTTTACCGGCATGGTTTTCCGCTCCATGCCATTCCGACCCCTCAGACCGTAAATTACGGCACCGTAAAATACCGTGCCGTAATTTACGGTCTATGGTAGCGTGCGCGACCCTCCATGCCGTAATTTACGGCAGGACGTTAACCGGAGCTGATTCCAAGTAAGGACCACACGTAAATTACGGCATCCCCAAGGCATCTCAGAGAAGGAGCAAAGAACCCTGAGCAGTGGTTCCTAGACCCACAGGTGCACACAATCAGCACAGGTGGACTCAATGCAGTCTGACACAGCCCAAAAGGAGAACACCCACCCACCACACCCCCTCCCACACCAAGAAGACACCAATTGTAGCAGCATTACCGGAGCCGGAGGCCCTGCATGCAAGGCAGCAACCACAACAACAGCAACAACAACCACCACAGCCACCACCACAGAGGATACACAGGAGGAGAAGGAGGGTGCGACAGGCCCGGCATGCCCCAGCAGCGCAGCCACCATTACCACGCCGGCAGCCCCCAATCACTCGCATCAGGGCCTCACCCTTCAACCTCACACCAGAGCAGATCCACACCCTGTACCGCCCTGACCGGGACACCCTCACCACCATAGTGGACCTGACACATGACGACATAGTGAGCCTCATAGAAGTACACACTGCAAAACCCCCTGTACTCAAGGTAGTGTCTGCACCCAACCTCCTTGCCACAGGCATATAGCAGCATACAGTGGGGCACATGCATGGCATACCACAGGCCATATTCCCACAGATGCTCTCCTGAAACACACAAGGGACTGCACATCCCTACCCAGGACACCCCAGGAGATATTGGATACATAAGTTGCCTACCATGCACTGGCAGGCATGCCAAATAGCATAGGTGTCCTCGACTGCACCCACGTGGAATTGAACTGCACACATGCAATGGTGATGGTGTATCGCAACTGCAAACAATACCACTCCATTGACGTCCAGATGGTATGAAATGCCATTAAAGACATCACACATTGCGGTGCCCAATACCCCCGATCAAGACATGGACCCCTGGTCCTGCGCAAACCCACGCTACCACGCTAGATGGAGCAACATGCTGGACAACGTGCCTGGCTGCCTGGTGAGTCACCTGATTGGGCCATGGCAGCGCATTGGTGCCATGATTGGGGTGGATGCATACCCCAACTTGGTGGGAAGGGGGGGTGCACACTACACCTGTGAGGGAATGTGGACACCAGTGCACGATGTGCACCCCACAGAACACAGTGCCCCAAGGCAATCAACATGGCACATGACTGCCTAACCTCACAGCGATGCCAGAATGTAGAAAACACAACATCACTCGTCCGACAGGTAACCTGGCCCAATACCACAACACACGCAACACTCATCTGCGGACCACACACAACGTAAGGGCATCCAGCACCATGCACTGCATATGCACTATCTCGCAGCCTCCTGCATCCCACCACACAAGACAGACGTCCCCGGGAGTGCATAGAAGTGAGCCCAACAGGGATACCGCAGCGTGTCCCTGGTTCCACACACCCATAGCGGTGGTGCAAGTCACCATGGTACTGATCAGTGCAGCAAGACAAGTATGCTACTGACTACAGTCAACACCCCCTGCCACAAATTCACGCAGAACCCAACAGATCAATGATTACAGGCCAACACTGCTGCACGCATATACGGTGCACGTGCAACAAGATGTGGGTGCACGCCATGAGCCATCTGGAATAAGCTACCCCCTCCATCATTCCATGGCACAGGCCACATAGTCGGGCCATGGATGGGGTTGATGCAACCAGGGACATGTGTGTATGGCCAGGTATCACCAGCTGCCATGCAAGACCGCTACAGTTCCCCACCATCAATGTACAAACACTTACCTTCATCCCCCTTCAATGCAGGTGATGGTGGCTACCCTTGGAAGCCGTGGCTCATGACCGCTATCCGCAACCCACAGAACAGGCATGAGGAGGACTACAAACAAGCCCATACCCGTACACGGGTGGCCATAGAGCAGACATTTGGCCTGTTGAAGGCAACATTTCGTTGCCACAGCCGTTCGGGTGGAGCACTCCTCAACAGCCACGTGAAGGTTGTAAGGATCACCATGGCATGTGTAAAGCTGCACAATATGTGCATCCGTCAGAACGTGCCACTGCCCCCTGACCTGGAACTGCTACCGCCAGATGATGATGAGGGGGTGGAGTAAGATTTGGCAGGACAGCATCACGGTGCAGATGCACAGGAGGGATGTGCCGTATGGCAATGATTGATTGGACAATATTACTGACACTCAAGCCAGCTGAGGGTGTCAGGATGACAGGGCATCGGGCACTGGTTGTCGGGATACATGTACACCATGTACTGTGAGTCATTAGAAGACACATGCACATTGAACAATGTCCACTCTGATATTCGTATGCACAACCAGTGCATTGTATTGATAGGTTCCAACGTGAACACCACCACCACCCTCACCCCACTCCCCCCAACTCCCATACACACCCTCACCCCCCTCCCCCCAACTCCCATACACACCCTCACCCCCCCCCAACTCCCATACACACCCTCACCCCCCTCCCCCCAACTCCCATACACACCCTCACCCCCCCAACTCCCATACACACCCTCACCCCCCTCCCCCAACTCCCATACACACCCTCCCTCCCCCTCCCCCCAACTCCCATACACACCCTCACCACCCTCCCCCCAACTCCGCAACACTAGTCCCGTGTAGCACAATGAGTCCACAGGTGCCAGCATTGCCTATTCATCCATGCTCCCAGGGCCCGGGGGGGGGCATGTTCCTGCGCCGCTG
Organism: Ambystoma mexicanum; assembly: GCF_040938575.1. Classification (NCBI taxonomy): domain Eukaryota; kingdom Metazoa; phylum Chordata; class Amphibia; order Caudata; family Ambystomatidae; genus Ambystoma; species Ambystoma mexicanum. Next base: position 550,412,837 of record NC_090932.1, read on the forward strand.
GGAACGCAGCGAGCAGCGCACCGGGCTTGCCGGGGTGGGGCGACTGGTTGAGGGGGTGTCCTCTTGCTGAGTCACATGGATGGGATGTGCTGCCACAAGGGCGTCTGCAATGTGTCCAAGTGCCTCACACACACGGTTGGTGCCTTCCGTGAACACCTGACGCATTTGTTTGAGCTCATCCATCAACTCCAGCCTGCCCTGGCGATATTGCTCATTGAACTCGGTAATGAGGGCAGTGAGCTGTCCTGCACGTAGTGCATCCTGGGATGGCGTATCATCCCTGCAGGGGATTGGGGCAGCATGCCCTGACAGGGCCTCAAATGGGGTACCGGGTGCATGATCTGCGTCTCCCGGTGCATCTCCACGTGCACTTCGCACTGGTGTGTCACCCTCCTCTGTCACTGCATGACACCTGGGGGACATTGCAGGGCTCGGGGGTGTGTACAGTGGGGTAATATTCCTCCTCTGACGCCCCACAAATTGACAAGGGGCTGTCCACGATTTGCAGAGGGGCCCTGGCTGCCACCTCCCCAGAGATGCTGGAATCCTCAGACCGTGGTGTGGTGATATTTGCAGGCGCAGGTGCAGTGAGGGATGGGGGTGGTGCAACCTCAATGTGCCTCTGAGGTGCTGTGGTGGTTTGGCCCTTCCTGGCCAGTACGCGTTGGTCCCTGCCTTTGGCACTGGATGTGGTGGGACGGCTTCTCTCTGGCTCATCGCCCTCATGCTCACTGCCTGTGGGTGTAGAACAAAGGTACAACATGAGTGGTTGTGTGGGACGCTAATGTCATTGATGGCAGCATTTACATATCAGTCATTTTGGGTTGGTGGCATTTTGGCCGTTACTCCATCACTGGATTGTACGCATGTGTCAGATATGTACGCAGGTGTGGGAGTCACTAATCCTGGCCTAGTCATATGCAGTCTGACTCGCACACTGCCAAGCCTGCTGCACAGTGTGCTTATTGGGATGTGCCAGTTACTGCACTATGGTTGGTGGGCATTATGTGGTGGGACTTGTCCCTTGGTGGTAGTTGTCTTGCCATTATCAGAATGGGTGGAGCGCAGTATGACAGGGTGCATTGGACGGGGCTTGGAGGTGTGTTCAGCATGCATTTGCCATTGGCGGTGTTGACTTTGGACACTCACCTGCATCAGCGGACGACGGAGCCCCACACTCCATTTCTCCGACGCCCTCGATTGCTTCTGTGACGATCAATGCAGCGCATGTCTCCTCCCATGACGCTAGTTTCAATGGTGAGCTTGATCCACCTCCAGTTTGCAGTGCCTGGCTGCGATTGGCTGAGAGGAGGCTCCGCACCCTCAAACGCAAATCGTCCCACCTTTTGCGGCAGTCCCTGGGGGTGCGTGGGGTGGTGCCTCCCGCGCTCACCCTTTGGGCAAGTTCTGCCCATATTTGTTTTTTCCGGGCCACTGGCTCTCGGCGCATGTTACTACTGAACACGACATCTGCGTGTTCCTCCAGGTGGCCCACCATGGCCTGCAGCTCCTCGGGGCTGAAGCGCTGCTTGCGGAGGCGGTCCTCTGACTTCTTAGGTGCTTTGGGCATGGCTGGAGGTAGAGTGGGCCTTTTCCAAGGTTCAGGTTCGTCCCAGGGTTGCTGCCTGGAGAGGATGGCAATGGATTGTGTTTTTAAAGATGGCCGCCGCGCTCCTTCCCGTTCCTGTGCGATGACGTAATTTCCGTATCCGTAAATTAGCGGTGACCGTAATTTACGGTTATCGTAAATTACGGTCACCGCTAATTACGGTCTGCAAGGCTTCGATGGCGGTGTTGGTAAATATGTCTCGCTTCATGCCGGTAAGGGGTTTAACGGGGCCTTTAGCGGTATGCCGCTAGGGTATTTACCGGCATGACGGAAAGCTCGTGCCCGCGAGGTCGGAATAGCCTGTAAATAGCGGCGTGGTGCCAGATCGGACTCGCTCTTTCGGCCATGCCGGTAAATTCCGATACTTACCGCCGACCTCGGAATGAGGCCCATTATACCTCGCCGTACCGCTTGTAAACGAGATGAAACATGTTCGTAGAACACACCAGATGTCTGGGATGGCTGTAAATGAGCAAAATGGGAGTGTATGAAGGACAGTATACGGGGTGGCCTGCAAGTTCATAGGCAAACAAAATGGAGTTGTCCTAAGGACACTGGAACTGTCCGTACAGTGAACATAGCATGTCTGCACATGCGCAGTACAAGCGTAAGTATAGCGAACATCACGCCTCTCCCTAACTGTCCGTCTCACTTGTGTCGCACTTTGAATTAGTTTGAGAACCCGAACACTGTCCGGAGGACACTTGCACGCATGTGCAGGTTTGGTACTCTGCATTTGCTGTCCAGCGAACTCCCATTTCTGGCGCGGATGTGTTCAGGACGTCATCATGTGACCGCACCCACCCTGAGCATGTGGACTAATTTGCGCAGTTTGTGTGCTTCTGCAACTGTCTGAAAAAACTCGTAGACACAAGGCAGAGTATTGTAGAGTGTAAAAATATAATTTCACATATCCCAGACAATAGCTGACTGGAGGACTTGGTGTGTAGAATTTTTGTACCGCTTTGCAATGATGAAGATGGTCACGAGGCACACCCCTACAAATGGCCACACCCCCGAGCGCATCTTCATTGTCTTTCTAGCTATAGCAGATTGAGGTGTACTGCCTTTACTGCTGTAGTGACTGAAAGGAAACTAAGCGGTATGGCTTCCATGGCTGATGTTGGTTCATTAGCCTCTACACCACCCCCAAACCCACCACCACCTCCTCAAGGGCCTGCAGAGAGATATATGGGTGAGGATGTAGAGAGCGAGGAAGAAGAGGAGAAAGAGAATGAAGTGGAGGAACTCGGCACTAGGAGCACTCGCCGGGAGTCGTGGGTGTGGCAGTTTTCCGTTTATGGGAACGTACCAAAAACACGTGCGAACCTGGTGAAGTGTAACCAGTGCGAGGGGGTGCTGAGTGGCGGAAGACTTGTTTCGTACAGCTTTGGTATGACTACCATGAAGCGACACCTCACTTCGTTCCACACTGCGGACATTCGCAAGGTGGTGCCATGTGAAGAGCGTAGTCGATTGAGTTCCTCCACAGCATCCTCCGTGTCCGATCCTCCCACCACAAGAGACACTCCTGTGGGGGAGCGCCTCCCTCCAGCTGCCTCACAAGCCATTCAAAATGCTGTTGACCCTTACTTTTCAAAGGTGACAATAGTGTGTACGTATTGTGATGCAGTACTCTGCAGGGGGGAGAGTTTTCAAAGTGCTTTTGAGGCTGTGGTCACAGAGCACCAGAAGATCTGCTCCTTACCTAAATAAAGCTTACCCTATATCTTTCTCTGTTCACTTACCCTTTCTTATCCCCGTGGCTGGTGTCCCTTCCTTACCCTCCTTTGGCCTCTTCTCCTAGTGTGTTGTGTGCTGTGAAGCAATAAACGTGAAAACAACAGAAATTACAGAAAAGGCTCTTTTCAGAGCCGCCTTTCTCAGTTTAAAAATAGAACTATGAAGTGACGGTCGTAGACCCCCGCCGATTGGTGGAAAAGTTTGCGTGCAGTCGTAGGTGAAAAAAGGGAGGATGCAAGCAGAGCAAACACAATGAAGTGTACGCTGGGAGTAAGTGGTGGCTCTGAAAAGAGCCTTTGGGTGGTGTGTTGTGTGGGTCAAAAACTGTGGATTGGAGAAAATGGATTGTCAGATAGGTTAGTGTGAATTCAAAAGAGGTTGCAATGCATTTTGTACATTGGGAAGAAAAATCTGATTGCCAGCATATGTGAGGTGGACTCCATCTCTGCGGAAAATGAAAGAGCTGCGAAACCAAAATGTTTTCATTGTGGAAGGAGGACATTCCAACATCTCTTAAAAAGGCACAAACAGCCTTATTCACATTGCATCTCGCTTTCTCCATTTATGGACCAAAAGCAGAAGAACGCAGCCATATTTTTCTTTGTGCAATATGGGAAAAAAGTATTTGACAATTTGGAAACATGTCCATGAGCTTCACAAGTCCTTCCTTCATTGCAAATTGCAAAGAAATTCCAGAGACATGGCCTAAACTGTTTCCTCCGCAATGAATGATAAGTATATCTGGAGGACGCTCTGTCAGTAAAGTTGAAGGGGCCCCTGAGGGACCCTCGCGTATGGAAACGAGGCATAATTACCACACACGAACTGATACGCCAGACACGAGGTTGTATTCCCAAAAGCTAGGGTTTATTGCAAAGCAAATAGTCACAGTTGGCCAACTGGATCCCACGCCCCGCGACGTGTGTTTCCAGACCTCGGGGGACGCAAGAGAGCTAGAATCGTACATCAGTTACATATATACAAAGCAGGCATCTTACAATCAGTGGTGACACATTCAATACCGCCCATAATGTATTTCCTTTGGATTGGGTACGATGATTGACACTTATGACGAGTATGACACCTTCAGACATTTATTTAGCAACAGTTTTGCAATTTCATGAGCCTGCAGACACAATTTTTTGTTATAAGAACACACTGCTTCTGTTCTCTGCAAGCAAGCTGCGTGTTGGGGGAGAGACACATTCCAGGCCTCGCTATCTCCTAGGTTCTATTCGTGTACTGGGGGTCAACTTGCTCTCCAGGGCTCTACAGTGCTCAGAAAAGGGGGGCCGCAAAGAAGAGCATAATTCAAACCATGTAATGTTTGCTTCTAACATTTCTACTGTATTAACGAGACTAGCTGGCACCTGTGTACTGATTAAATGCCTCGCTGCTGACTTCCAAGGACTTGTGAGGGAGGAGACCGGGCATTTCTGTCTGGGTTGCTGCGTTATGTTTCAACAAGTCTCTCGCTGCCTTGCGTTATGCATGAACAATAATGTACTAGTGGAGCAGAATAAGTTTTCAGCAAAGCAGTTTTAACAGAAAGCAAAAAGGCAAACGTTAGAGAACAAAATGGCCACAGTTTAGACAAGCTTATGGCTATATACTTCTAATATTAAACACATGAGGCGGTTGGTCTTCGGCCAACAAAAATACATTGCCTCATGATTGAGGGGTGTCTACTTTTTCCGAACTGACAAACCCTCCTTTTGGCCGGATGCCAAACTCCTCATCTGTACATTGCATCCTATTCCGACCAAGTATCTGATTCTGGCTCTGAATCTTGCACACTATTAGTCTCCTCCTCCTTGTCATCAATATTGATTGACATGAATTCTTTTACTGTCTTCATTTCATCATTACCGGGAGTACCTGATTTAGTAGTGCTCTTTTTTCCCCACCATCTGTACACACTCCTCGCTTATTTTGGTGCACACTATAGGTAAGCAGTGTATGCAACAACATGTCATGAATATTCCTAGCACTGCTACTAGGATCGCAAATAATTTCCATCCCCATGAGCGTAATACCTCCCAGAACCAGGAGCTTATGTTCAATTCCCAACTCCCTTCAGGGGGGCGAAGGTCAGAGCTTAAAACGTGTAACTTTCTTATCGCTTCGAAAATCGTAGGGGAGGAGTCGCTTACAAATACGCAACACGCTGATCCCACGATTTTACAAACTCCTTCACTATCAACCAGGATTACATCAAGAGCCATTCTATTTTGGAGTGTCATTAATCTAATTCCTTTTTCCTCTAATGTCATATTGTATAATATATCTGTCGTTCCATTTATTGTTTTCTCTAATATGCTGGACAGTTGTCTTATATTATAGGAGTTTATTGCTGGGCCCCAAAATGGTATGAATGATTTTGCTATGTCCTCTGCGATCAAACCTCCTTCCTCATTTCGCCGTGGTCTTGACCTGGCCAATTTTGCTATATCTGCTGTTCTTGAAAGGAATACCCCTGGGAACAAGAATCCCAAGTAACAAGTACCTCCCCAGTTTCTAGGCAACCAGGGATACCCTTTTTCCCCACATATAAAATAAACAGGATCACCTACATAAACTGGCTCTACCTCCTTATCAAGAAATGCTATTTTCATACATCTAGTGAATGTCCCCACCGAATAGGAACCCTTTTTTCTCAGGCAAAAGGGGACAGAGCGTGGACTGTAATTTACTGTATAGGAGGGGGCACTGTATCTTTATTTCCTTCTGGGTTCATATCAAACGTGATTACAGATGATTTATGGGACACAAATAATGTGTCTTGTGGCATCGCCACCGGTGTGATCAATCGTGCTTTATGAAATGGAACAACCTATAGGTTTCATAATAATCTCTTCAAATTCATTCATATTTGTTCTATCTAATTGACCAGTTTCACTTTCGTTCCATTTTCCAAAATATAGTGCACTCAAGGATGCATAACATGCAGAACTCAATGGCAGGGGCTGCACATACCAACCAATTCCCTTACCACCATGCTGCGGCAAGTGGGCACATACCCAGCAATTATTCTTTCTCAATATTGAGTGGGTCATATTCATTATTAGCAGTAATGTGTTATTCCCATAAACTTCCCTGTGTCTTTCTTCCATTGGGGACAGTGTGTAAGTAATTACATGAACCGGGCTTTCAGTAGTGGAGATGTTTCCAACAGGCAACAATACTTCCAAGGGGTGTATTTCTTCTAAGTACCATAATACCAGTACGGTTATTATTGGGGCTAATATACTCATTACGCACATCACTATCATTACGATCAGCATACATTTTTTCCGGCAGTTTTTTTTGTGTAACCTTCCAGTCTCTATAGTTAACTCCTTATCAGCAGTGGTGCATGAGGGGGCAAAAACTGGTTCCGGCATTTTTCTCTTGCTGTTCTACTCTCCAACAATGTTCGTCGTGAATATCTCTTATCGTTGCACTCGTTCAAATGTCAATAAGTTTGGTAAATGCCAACAGTTTATTCTGCCAGTTCTTAGCAGCCTGGATTGCTATACGTTGGGCAAGATCTCTGTGCATCTGCACATTGCTCAAAGAACTCCACAGCAGTTATCAATTGCCTTCGTACCATGTGAGCCCCTCTTGTCCGTAAGGTGTGATCTACATATGGATTTTTTTTATCACCGAGACCGAGGAGCCTCGCTCTTGGGCTGTTTGATTTGCACAACCCTCACGCCGCCCTCCTCTAGGCCTCCGGTTCCTACTTCATCCGCAATAGGAAACACAGGCAACAAAGATCAAAAGAAATGAAGATTTGATCACTCCTTCTTCCGATTCCGCAAATTATACCGCCTTGCTCCTGGTATTGTGTGATCAATAAATAGTGCGGGTGCACTTCTAGACTTAAGCTCGAAGTCAGCTTGCGGCGCAATGACAGATGATGGTGGGCGCCGAAATGATGATGCAGATTTTGTTTCAGGCTGCGGCGCAGTGAAAGATGATGGGTGCCAAAGTGGTACACGCTTTGTGTTAGACAGCAATGATGCAGGTTCTGCTGGACAACGTTTGGGGAATTCTTTGCCCTTCCTCTTTTATAGCAATCTTTTCAGGCTTCGTTCCAGGCTTTATTTCAGGATCAGACGGATTTTGTGGCAAAGAACTGGCAACCGTTTTTTTCGTTTCTGGGACTGCTATCTCTTTCCAGTCGTCTTGATCAGGCAGCTTTTCAGACGGTGATGGGACCTTTTTAGCATGCGTTGCATGTATCCACGCTTTCCTTCCGTCTACGCAGATGGCGGTCTGCCTGGTTAAAAGTACCTGGTAGGGTCCACGCCACCTAGGCGCAAGTGATGTTTTTTCTTTCAAAATTCTTGATCAGCACCCAGTCTCTGGGTTCCAGTGAATGCCCCGGACCAGTGTATCTGATTGGTAGAGCCTCCTGCACCTGCTGATGAATCAAACGCAATTTTTGAATTAACAGATTACAGTAAATGCTGAGCACAGAATAGTCAATCTCCCTTAGCCGTTTTGGCTGTGGTGCACACCAAACATTCGCCGGTCTCCCCATCACTATCTCGTATGGGGAGAGCCCAGTTCTTGCCTGCACAGATGTGCGCATGCACAGTAACGCTGGCGGTAATGCGTCTACCCAGCTCAACTTGTTCCCTGCACAAATTTTACTTATTTTGGCCTTCAAAATGCCGTTGTGACTTTCAATAAGACCGACACTCATGGGGTGCCTAGAACAATGGAATCTCTTATCAATCTGGAGACCTGCGCAAATCTGTAGTATCACTGCGCCCACAAAATGCGGGCCGTTATCTGACCATATGATGCGGGGCAGACCAAACCGGGAGAAATACTCCTTTAACATTACTTTTGTAATGCTCATGGCGGTGCAGTGTTTTAATGGATATGCTTCCACCCACTTACTGAATGCACATATAACCACTAGAACATACTTCAAGTTTTGGCACCTCTCCATCTCTATGAAATCAAAATGGATTACCTCATGGCATAGAGGGAGGGCCGAAACTGCCTGTTGGAGTCACCGTTCCCTTCCCCACATTGTGTTGTAAGCACGTGATACAATTTTGGACCGGCCTCTCTGCATTTTTCTTTGTGTGTGTGTTCTCCCGTACTGTGGCTAGATGCTGAACTATCATTTTGGTACACATGTGTGTAGGGCTGTGGGCCATCGTGACCATTGCAGTTACATAAGATTTGGGCAGCATCCAATTTTTACTTTTCTTGTCTACCCAGCAACCTTCTAGATCTAATTCAGCAGAGCCCTCAGCCCACCCTTTTCTCTCGTCAGCAGTAGCTTCTGCCTGCATCCCTTTGACAGTGGCAATTCCATTTTCTATCATGCAGGGCACCTCCTCAGTCTGTACTCTCATCATTTTGGTATTCAAATCAGTGGCAGTTTGCTTCACAATGCTGTCTGCAAATGCATTTCCCTCTCCCACTTTACATGTTACTTTTTTATGCGCTTCGCATTTTACTATTGCTAGGCGCTTTGGACACCTAAGTGCAGACAGCAATCGTACAATCAAAGGGCCATGTTGAATCCTGGCTCCATGTGATGTCAAGAAACCCCTTTCAGCCAAAATTGTGAACCACGCCAAAGGCGTATTGGCTGTCAGATTTTCAGAAATCTCACAGGCTCTCGTCAAAGCTATTATCCCCGTGGCTTGGGCGAAGTTGTAGGGAATTCTTTTTGTTTCCACAATACTTTGCAGTGTAGTGATAGCATAGGCAGCAGTTGATGTGCCATCGGGTAATTTAAAACAGGAGCCGTCACAAAACAGTTCTCCATCTGGCTCTTTTTGTGGGGTATCCGTTAAATCAATTCTTCCTTTCGTTTCTTCCTCAGTAACCATTAAACAATCATGGGGAGGTGATTCATTCTCACCTAGTTCTTCCGTGGGCAATGGCATTAATTCTGCAGGATTCAAAGCGCTACACCTCATCATTTGGATGTGTGGCGCAAAGAGAACAATTTTGTATCTAGTCAATCTAGCTGAGGTGAGGTGTTGCGTCTGCATTCTATTTAATAGAACGTCTATGGCATGTGGCACCATTAAAATCAAGGTGTGCCCCAACACCATTCCTTCGGTTTGTTTCACTGATGCAGCAGCCGCTGCAACAGCTCGCAAACAACGTGGTAGTGCGCGCGCTACAGGGTCCAGCGCAGAAGAAAAATAGCTGCATGGCCTATTTCTTCCACCTTGTTCCTGTGTCAAAACAGCCAATGCGCAGCCCTCACTTTCATATACAAACAATCTGAAAATGTTCTCATAATTTGGTGTGCCCAAAACTGGAGCAGAACACAAAGCAGTTTTGAGCAGATCAAATTCTCTTTGACATTCTTCATTCCACTGCAAAGGCATCACAGCATCCTTTTTTGTCAATGCCACCATTGGCTTCATAATCAATGCAAAATTCACAATCCACTGCCGGCAATAGGAAGCCATGCCTATTATAGCTCTGACTCCTTTCTGTGTTTTTGGAATAGGCATACCAGAAATACTCTCTATCCTTTCCGGGGGTCAGCCTTCTCCCCTCTCTCGAAAGTAGGTAGCCCAAATAAGCCACCTCCTTTCGACAATATTGGAATTTCTTTAAGCTCGCTTTGTGGCCATGCACTGCTAAATGTGTCAATAATAAAACGGTACTCTTTTTACAAATCTCTTCTGTATCAGCAGCGATTAATAGATCATCTATATACTGTAACGATACACAATAGGTCGGTAATTCTAGCATATCTAGTTGTTCTTTCAATGCTCTGATGTAAATACTCGGACTTTCTGTGTAGCCCTGTGGAATGCGCGTGAATGTAAATGATCGTCGTCCTAATGTGAAGGCAAACGAAGGCAAACAGATATCTACTTTCCTTGTGTACTGGGATACTGAAGAAAGCATTCTTCAAGTCAATAACACTAAAGTACTCTGCCGAGGCAGGAATCATTGTCAAAATTGTGGTGATGTCTGGAACCAATGGGAATTGAGGATTTACCGCCTTGTTTAGTGCGCGCAGATCAATTATGAAACAATATGGTACCTCATTACCCCCTTTCTTATATACCGGGAGAATGGGGCTGTTACATGTACTGCCTGTAATCTCTTCAATCACCCCCAATTTGACCAAATCAGAAACAATACTTTTCAATCCTTTCTCTACTTCTGCTGAAATTTTGTACTGTGGAATACGCAGTAACGTTACTCCTTCTTTTAAAACAATCTTTACTGGTTCTATTTTCAAACATTCCACATCATTGTCATTCATCGCCCATATGCAAGTTGCCACTTCACTCAATTCTCCTGGCAAATGTTGGGACAGTAATTCAGATACTGGTACATTCTGTGGCGAAATTGTCAAAAACACTCCATCAGGAATGCAATGGATAACTGCACTCAGTTTTTTCAATAGATTTAACCCCAAAAGGTTTTCCCCACAATTTTCTGTTAAGAGAAATGGACAATATTCAGTGAATGGACCTAATGTCACTGCTACTGGTTGGGACACTGGATTGATCACTATGGTACCTGCAAACCCTACTGAAATATTTCTTTGCCCCGACAGTGGTATTTCCGGAACCCAGTGATAGTCTATCGAGCACTTTTGTGCCCCTGTATCTACGAGAAAGCTATGCTCTATATTCCCGACTTTCATCTCTACGTAGGGTCCTTTTTGATTCACGGGAATAGGCACTGGTTTCCAACCCCTGTCTTGGGCTGTCCTATTGAGGAAATAACACATCATCTGATGTGTAATCACTACTATTACTATAGTACGTATTTGATTGTGTATCAAAAATGTTCCCGCCCCTTCCTCTATTTCCATTTTGCGTGTTCTGATGGCTCTGATTCTGGGTAAAAGCAGTCTGATTCTGAGCTTGGTTCTGATTCTGGATACCATTTCCTTGACTATTTTGGTGCTGCTGCATGTGGCTTCTATTCTGCCCATTTGTTCCTGGGTGCCCCCCCTGCTGTCTTCTCTGGCCATATCCATTTCTATTTTGCAAATGTGGACATTGCGCTCGCCAGTGACCTTCCTCTCTGCAGTATGCACACTGATTTAGTCCCAGAGGCCCTCCATGCATGTTCGAATTACTTCTGCCTTGTGCGTTTCCTCTCCCTCTATTGTGTCCCGCCACTTGCTGAAGTAGCACCTCAACCATTGTTCGTAGTGCTTCTATTTTCATTGGCAAGGGGTATTCATCAAATATCTCATGTATTTCCATTGTGGGAATACTAGGATACGAAATCCATTTTAAAGCCTCCCGTATACATACTTTTAGTTTATCACCCGTTTGTCTTGGCGACGGCAGACATCGCCGCTGTACATATGATATTGCCACTTCCCTACTATTTCTCGTAATATCTTTATTCCTCTGCCCTAGTGTAGCAAACATTTCAGCATATTCATCATCAAGTTTATTCTTAAATTCAAAAAGTCTGTCTACATGCTCCCTTATTTCTTCATCTCCCTGTTAAATATTCCCCCATGCATTGCAACACTACCTGTCTTTCATTGCTCCTCCTGAAATCATACATCGAAGCTAGCGTTGACGTTTCATCATTCCCGTTTATATATATCTCTGCCTGTTCTTGCAAATCTCGTTTTCTCTCCTTGCTGATCGCACTACGGGTCACTATAGCGCATTCGTTTTGCCCGGTCCCCTCTCTCGTTTCGATGAGTTCAAGTTCAATCACTGGAGGGGCAGATGAGATAGAACAAATCTTTTAGGAGGGAGGTGCAGATGGGACAACGGGAACGGGAAGTGACTGTTGCGGCGCTGGCTGGCTAATGGGAGATGCTGCTTGTATGGTCTGTGGCTATGCTGTGATCTGAACAATAGGGAGGGGCTGAGCAGCTGGAGGGGGCTGGGCAATAGTCACTGGTGGGATCTTTTTAGTCTCTTTCCTTTGGCCTCGTCTTGTATCAGTTAATATTTCATTTATTAATTCATCTGATGAATGCAACTCTTGTTGTGGGTATATTTTATCTATCTTCAGAGCTGATCACGTCTATTCGATTTCCTCAAACTATCATTCCACTCCTTCTCCTCCTTTTTCTTTCACTCTTTCTGCTTTCAATTTATGCCTACGTGCATTTTTCTCTCTACTTTTCCAATGATGCATAGCTTCTCTTCTCCAGTCTCCAAGGATGTCAAATGGCGCAGGACGTGTTTTCTTTTTCAACACCTTCTCCAAATCTATTCTCAGAATCTCAAAGCTCCCATGATTTGGCCACTGCAGATCTTCCTCTTTTCTGGTTTGCCTATACCAATTCTCACAAAACATTATCGCCCATTCACCATACTTCACATACATCTCATACGCCGGCGACCCCTCGGGTTGTGCGACCTGGCCAGTTTCCAAATATTGTCTACCGCAGCGCTACATTCCCGCTAAGGTGGACAATACCCCAGGCATGTTTTAACCTTACCCTTGGCTAATCAACCTTACACTGGGTGTTTGATTTTGCAAAATCAACTCTCAACCAATAACAGGGTTACTTTGAATCGGGGCGCTACTCACCTGATCAGTCAAATCGTCTTTTAAGACGCGATTCATCCGTATACTGACGCAACCAATAATCGTCGTGTCTGCGTATCTTGGCTCACTCTGCCTCGTTTCGAGACCCTCGCCTCCTTGTTCTCTGGCTGGGCACGTCGATCAGGGATCAGTTGTGTGCAGATCTGCAAAGGAGTCATCACTTTCACAGGGGCGCCCCGAATACCTCTTGATCCCAGCTCGATCATCCCGTCCTCGCCGTTCTCTCCGCCTTCCTTATTTTACAACGTACACGATGGAACAAGTGGGGGAGGGTCCCTATTCGGGGCCATCTTGAAGGGGCCCTTGAGGGACCCTCGCGTAAGGAAACAAGGCATAATCACCACACACACGAACTGATACGCCAGACATGAGGTTGTAGTCCCAAAAGCTAGGGTTTATTGCAAAGCAAATAGTCACAGTTGGCCAACTGGGTCCCACGCCCCGCGACGTGTGTTTCCAGACCTCGGGGGACACAAGAGGGAGAGAATCGTACATCAGTTACATATATACAAAGCAGGAATCTTACAATCAGTGGTGACGCATTCAATACCGCCCATAATGTATTTCCTTTGGATTGGGTACGATGATTGACAATTGTGACGAGTATGACACCTTCAGATATTTATTTAGCAACAGTTTGCAATTTCATGAGCCTGCAGACACAATTCTTTGTTATAAGAGCACACTGCTTCTGTTCTCTGCAAGCAAGCTGCGTGCAGGGGAGAGACACATTCCTGGCCTCGCTATCTCCTAGGTTCTATTCGTGTACTGGGGGTCAACTTGCTCTCCAGGGCTCAGAAAAGGGGGGCCGCAAAGAAGAGCATAATTCAAACCATTTAATGTTCGCTTCTAACATTTCTACCTTATTAACAAGACTAGCTGGCACCTGTGTACTGATTAAATGCCTCGCTGCTCACTTCCAAAGACTTGTGAGGGAGGAGACCGGGCATTTCTATCTGGGTTGCTGCGTTATGTTTCCACAAGTCTCTCGCGGCCTTGCGTTATGCATGAAGAATAATGTACTAGTGGAGCAGAATAAGTTTTCAGCAAAGCAGTTTTAACAGAAAGCAAAAAGGCAAACGTTAGAGAACAAAATGGCGATTTCAGTCGATTCAAAATGGCCACACTTTAGTCAAGCTTATGGCTATATATTTCTAATATTAAACACATGAGGCGGTTGGTCTTCACCCAACAAAAGTACATTGTCTCATGATTGAGGGGTGTCTACTTTTTCTGGACTGACAAAGTAACACAGAGAGGTACCAAGTCTAGCCACCTCATACCACGCACGCCATGCCAGTGCACTTCCACATGAAGAAATACGAGATCTGCAGATAAAGTGCAGCTTTCTGCATGCACCTTCAACCAATGTATCCATGAGTCTCCCAAAATCCAGATAATCTGTTTTCGAGCATGGAAAGCCATGGCTGTGTGTGTCATGATGCATACCCCCGGGCATCCAGACCATGTCCATCAGCCCCGGGACCAGGCATCATTTCACCTTGAGAAAACCCAGCAACCCCTACTAGTGGCTGTCTGGGTTCAGTCCTGGCGCCTATGGCACCAGGCTCATATGGGACATCAGTCCTGGCGCCATAGGCGCCAGGCTCATAGGTGCACACTTACCTGATGCAGACCATGCTGCAAGAAGATCCAAGCCCATGTGAGGCCTGGAAGGGACTACTTTACCTTAGGGACTATTTTGTTACTCGGGTGTGGTCGGGGAGGAATACCTACCTGGGACTACTTTGGAGGCTATTTAAACCACGCCCGAAGAGCTGCACACGCTTCGCGTTATTCTGCATCCAGCAGCGTAACGTTCACCGTGCCAGCAGCAGCATCCAACCTTCTGCCACGCCCGCCTCGAACCTGGAGCACCTAGAATGAAGGAAAGAAGCAAAGGTTAGAACAAGAGTATTACCTGATTTCTTACCTGATTCCGGATTCATCGCATCTTCAAGCCAGAGGAAAGACTTTGTTTTAAACGCATCGCATCGCCAGCAGCAGTGCCGCGCCATACTCACCGTTCCACACAGCATCTCTTCGATCCAGCGCTGTCTCCACCTTTACATCGCCGAATCCCGACACCTAAGGGGGACAAGAAACAACAAGGTGAGCAGAGAGAACAGACAGAAACAATCTCTTTAGCCGCCATATGCTTACCTGATTTTACCGCCGGTGGTATAATTCATCAGCACGCCACATCTTCTTATGCCGCACCTGTAAGATAAGGAGAAAGCAGCAAGTTTAACCCTTGGTATTATTTCCCTGACAGTGTTGGGTAACACAGACTTTTACTGGAGCGCTTTCAGCTGCCAATCTTCTTATTGGGTCAAAGCTGAAAGATAAAAGAGGAATTGGACAGGAGTGAGTTCCAGACATTTTGAACTCTTACGAACTATATACTTACGGCTCTTCGCCAGGACCTTTTGGAGTCAGGATTCATCTACAACTCTTCCAATATCTTCAGGCCAGTGAAGTAACTGGTCATCAACGCGCCCCTGCGTGCTTCGCAGGATGGAGGGCTCATCCTTCAAGAATATAAGGTGAGATTGCTGAGAGAGCGCTTCAGAGGTGATTAGTGGGGAGGACAGTGGGGGTGCTATCACTTGAATCCACAAGTGGCTAAATCCATCTCTCCACTTGTAGGAGAATATTTCTACGGGTCAAGCAGACGAGATTAGGAGGGCAGATCCGGTCAGTCATCGCTGCACTACGCATCACGTGGGTGGAGGCCGCAGCAGTCCAGGTCCGACCGACGCCCCTGTGGGAGCCAAGTGAGCATAACAGAACGCAAAGCCTATCTACAAATCCCCACCCGGCCATTATGGAAACCTCAGAAACCGACCAACTGGCCCAACTATTGGGGGAACTTAAGGCGGAAGTGCACTCCGCTCGCCAAGAGACTAATGCCCTCAGAAGAGAACTAATTGTATCAAAGGAGCGCACAGATTATGCCTTGCTAGACAACTGCTGCAAAATCAAGCTGGACAAGCATCCCTACCTAGTTCCGGGGGAAACCCAGCTCCTGTGTTATCGAGTAACCGTGTGCAAATAAACCTACCAGGAAGTATTCCATTAGCTCCACCCGAACGCTTTGCCGGAGATCCCAAAAGGTTTGCCGTGTTTATGAACCAATGCCGCTTGCACTTTTTATGCAGACCAGGAGCCTTCCCAAACGATCAAGCCAAGGTAGCCTTTGTATTATCATATCTCAGCGGCAGTGCAGATGATTGGTCAATTCCACTAGTTACTTAGGATGACCCAATTCTTTGGGATTTTCAGGGCTTTCAAACGAGCATGGAAAGACTATTTGCCCGGCACTCCCAAGGACAGGCCCTGGATAACGAACTTTTGTCCCTACGACAGGGTAACCAGGATCTGCTAACCTATATCGCAACCCTCAATAGATTGATAGTGGAAACCGGATGGCCTGAGGAAAAACGAATTACATTGTTTCATTGTGGACTTCGGGGAGAACTTAGACGTCTTGGCTCAAGTTGTGAACCCACCTCAGGATTGCGCAGAGTTTATAGACTTAGTGGTCCAGCTGGATCATCGACTCCAGAATAGAAAGGCTGATCGAGCTAAGTTCGAAAATCGGGTATTGGTTAAATCCAACGTTGCCCCCAAAGGAACAGATGCATCAGAACCAATGCAAATCGGGGTGGTCAAAGGACCCTTAACTCAAAAGGAAAGGGAAAGAAGAAGACAGATGCAAGTGTGTCTGTACTGTGGAACCTCAGGACATTTTCTACGGAATTGCCCTATAAAACCACCCAAGAAGGTGGTAGGAGTTGCTGATAAAAGCCCAAAAGAGCCTGATTCGGAAAACGACCACGCCCGACAAGCGTAGATGTCCGCTTGCCGAGCTTAAAGAAGGACACTCAGACCTCGCATCTGATCATACCAATGGTCCAAATTGATCCTAGACAACCCTCACGTATGCACGCATTAAGGGCATACATTGATAGCGGGGCCATAGGGAACTATATGGACCACGAATTGGCTTCAAGGATGAATTTACCTCTTTGCAAAAAGACCACTTCGGATGTCATCACCACAGTCGATGGAACTGAAATTGCCTCTGGGCCTGTAACTCATTCCACCACAGAGATGACACTGTTGGGTCAAGATGGGCATCGAGAGACTATTGTGTTTGATTTAATCAAAGCCCCGCAGTTTCAAATAATACTGGGGATGCCGTGGTTGGAAACACATAATCCTTGTATTGAATGGCGAGAAAAGAGAATAACCTTCCCGGATTGTACACACACCTGTTACCCGGAGAAAACCTTGAACAAAGGCCTGGCCACAGTCATCAACCCAATCGTGCAGTTACCTCAGGAGTATCAAGAATTTCAGGATGTTTTTCAACAAGAACAGGCCAATACATTACCACCTCACAGATCGTACGATTGTCAAATTGACCACCTACCCGGTGCAAAACCCCCATGCAGTAGAATCTACGCCCTCACGGAACCTGAAAATATTCCAAAAAAGGAAGGTGACCTTAGAACGTGCATAGACTACCGCGCACTAAATCAGATTACGGTAAAAAAAAGGTACCCATTGCCTCTGATCCCCGAATTACTAGACCAAGTAAAGGATGCTTGTATCTACACTAAGTTAGATCTCCGAGGGGCATATCATCTGGTACGTGTAAAGAAAGGCAACGAATGGAAGACGTCCTTTCGCACCAAGTACGGATTATTCGAGTATCAGGTGATGCCCTTCAGGTTGTGCAATGCACCAGCAGCCTTCCAGTATTTTATGAACAATGTCTTTCATGAACTCATTGACGTCTGTGTTGTCGCATACGTAGACGATATCCTTGTGTACTCCTCCTCAGAATCAGACCATGTTAAGCACGTACGTGCAGTCCTTGAGAAACTACGCCAGCACAAGTTATTTGCAAAATTGGAAAAATGTGTTTTTCATGTTACGGAAGTTGAATTCCTTGGATTTATCTTGACTCCAAAAGGAGTCCCTAGGAACTCACGAAAGGTGGACGCAATTCTCAAGTGGCCATCACCTAGTTCCTTTAAAGGGGTACAAAGCATGCTCGGATTTGCCAATTTCTACCGCAGTTTCATTCCGGACTTCTCACATGTTGTACATCCTATCACAGCACTTTTGCGAAAGAACAAACATTTCTTGTGGACCGAAGAGGCTGAAAAGGCCTTCCAAGAGCTGAAAGCGAAATTCACGTCTGTGCCTGTCTTAAAGCATTCACACCCAGAGCTTCCATACATAGTGGAAACTGATGCATCCAGTTTAGCCATGGGAGCTGTCCTGTCCCAGAAGGATCCTGAAACTGGTCAACTTCACCCAGTGGCATTTTGGTCCAGAAAGTTCTCGGCACCCGAGTTAAAATATGCAGTTACCGATAAAGAGTTATTAGCCATCGAATCCTCCTTTAAGGATTGCCGACACTATCTTCTCGGTGCCAGGCATACCATTACTGTAATCACCGATCACCGGAACTTGCAGTATCTGAAAACAGCCAAAGCCCAATCATTGCGCCAACTTCGATGGGCATTTTTCATTGCCGAATTCGATTTTGTGATCACTTATCGACCAGGCTGAAAAAAATGGCAAGGCAGATTCCTTACCCCGAATAGGAATGGAAGAAGCATATGCGAACCCGGAGCCGGTGCCTATAATTTCTGAACAAAGAATTCTTGGCATAACTACTTTACAGACACTAGAAGAAATCCATTTAAAAATCCAACAACTCTTCAATCCAGCAGCCTTGCAGACTGGGTAAAGAAAGGCCTGGATTACTCAGTCATCAATGACCTACCCTACTATCAAGGACAACTATTTCTACCACACAAGGAATTACAGTAACTTGTCATCTCCAATTATCATGATACCCTAATGGAAGGTCACCCAGGTATCGCAAAAACTGAAGCTAAAATTAAGAGACAATTCTGGTGGCCCACCTGGCGAAAAGATATAAAGTCATTTGTGATGTCTTGCGACATTTTCTTCTGACAAGAGTCAGAAGAAAAAAACAGCTGGCCTTTTACAACCTTTGGATATTCCAGCTACACCATGGCACACCTTATCTTTAGACTTTATTACTGATCTACCTCCATGTAATGGATTTAACACCATTCTAGTTATCGTGGATTTTTTTTCCAAGATGGCCCACTTTATTCCTTTGAAGGGATTACCTTCTGCTTCAGTTCTGGCCAAGGTGTTCCTCGAAAACATCGTTCGAATACACGGGTTTCCTTCTGTATTGGTCTCTGACTGATGTAGTCAATTCATTTCACATTTTTTGAAGACATGTTGCCAATTGGTGCAAATCGACGTAAGGTTATCAACCAGTCACCATCCCCAGACCGATGGTCAGACGGAGAGGACCAACCAGACCCTTGAACAGTACCTTCGTTGCATGCTTCACCAGACCGAAAGTAATTGGAAAGATATTTTATGGATTTCCGAATATGCATACAATAACTCTGTACATTCAGGAACCGGACAAAGCCCCTTTTATACCATATATGGACACCACCCTCGAACCTCAGCACTTAGAAATGCCTGCAGTTAGTCATTTACATTCTACTATTACACAAGCCTTCAAGGAAGCGACAGAACATTTGAAGCAAGCAAAAGAGAAATACAAGAAAAATGCTGATCTACATAGAAGTGAAACTCCACAGTACCAAATTGGAGATCAGGTTTGGCTAGCTACAAAACACATACCTCTGAAAGGAACTCAGACTTTTAATCCTAGCTATTTGGGACCTTACACCATTAAGGCCATTATCAACCCAGTGGACGTCAAACTGGAATTAACCTCCAATATGCAAATCCATCCTGTCTTTCATGATTCACTTTTAAAACCAGTTCAAACCGGAACAAGATTAACCAAACCACCAGATCCTATCTTGATAGATGGAGAACCTGAATTCGAGGTGAAAAACATCCTGGACTCCAAGGTGGTTAAATCAAAACTTTTTTACTTAATCGATTGGAAAGGTTACGGGCCACAGGAAAGGTCATGGGAGCCTAGTGACCACGTTCATGCACCACGATTAGTGAAGAGATTCCATCGGGACTTCCCAGACAAACCAGGACCAAGGGGAGGAACGACTTTAGGAGGGGCCTTGAGGGGGAGTGCTGTCATGATGCATACGCCCATGCATCCAGACCACGTCCATCAGCCCCGGGAGCAGGCATCATGTTGCCTTGTGAAAACTCAGCAACCCCTGCTAGGGGCTGTCTGGGTTCAGTCCTGGCGCCTATTGCTCCAGGCTCATATGGGACATCAGTCCTGGCACCATAGGCGCCAGGCTCATAGGTGCACACTTACCTGATGCAGACCATGCTGCAAGAAGATCCAAGCCCATGTGAGGCCTGGAAGGGACTACTTTACCTTAGGGACTAATTTGTTACTCGGGTGTAGTCAGGAAGGAATACCTACCTGGGACTACTTTGGAGGCTATTTAAACCACGCCCGAAGAGCTGCACACGCTTCGCGTTATTCTGCATCCAGCAGCGTAACGTTCACCGTGCCAGCAACAGCATTCAGCCTTCTGCCACGCCCGCCTCGAACCTGGAGCACCTAGAAAGAAGGAAAGAAGCAAAGGTTAGAACAGGAGTATTACCTGATTCCGGATTTATCGCATCTTCAAACCAGAGGAAAGACTTTGTTTTAAACGCGTCGCATCGCCAGCACCAGCGCCGCGCCATACTCACCGTTCCACCCAGCATCTCTTCGATCCGGCGCTGTCTCCACCTTTACATCACCGAATCCCGGCACTTAAGGGGGACAAGAAACAACAAGGTGAGCGCAGAGAACAGACAGAGACAATCTCTTTAGCCGCCATATGCTTACCTGATTTTACCGCCTGTGGTATAATTCATCAGCACGCCACATCTTCTTATGCCGCACCTGTAAGATAAGGAGAAAGCAGCAAGTTTAACCCTTGACATTATTTCCCGGACAGTGTTGGGTAACACAGACTTTTATCGGAGCGCTTTCAGCTGCTAATCTTCTTATTGGGTCAAAGCTGCAAGATAAAAGAGGAATTGGACAGGAGTGAATTCCAGACATTTTGAACTCTTACGAACTATATACTTACGGCTCTTCGCCAGGACCTTTTGGAGTCAGGATTCGTCTACAACTCTTCCAATATCTTCAGGCCAGTGAAGTAACTGGTCATCAACGCGCCCCTGCGTGCTTTGCAGGATGGAGGGCTCATCCTTCAAGAATATAAAGTGAGATTGCTGAGAGGGCACTTCAGAGGTGATTAGTGGGGAGGACAGTGGGGGTGCTATCACTTGAATCCACAAGTGGCTAAATCCATCTCTCCACTTGTAGGAGAATATTTCTACGGGTCAAACAGACGAGATTAGGAGGGCAGATCCAGTCAGTCATTGCTGCACTACGCATCACGTGGGTGGAGGCCGCAGCAGTCCAGGTCCGACCGACACCCCTGTGGGAGCCAGGTGAGCGTAACAGTGTGGTCTCCTGTCAGGGAAAAGACAGTCTTACTAATGTACACCGTTCAGAACACACCTACTGAACTTTATGGACCAATCCCTAGCTCCGCTCATTCTCATTTGCATGCGTCTCCACCCCTGAATCCCCATTGTTGATATGCGCTGGCTGCAAAGTACTGCCATGTTCGCGGACATGTATAGGATCAGAGCGTGACGACGGTACATTAAAGTGTTATTCTCCTTTTTCCCCTTTAAGGTGGGCTCTGAAAAGAGCAGTTTTTTTTTATTTTTGGCCAGATACCGTACAGACATCTGTTTATTTTTTTATTTTTTTTGTCCTTGCTTTACTCCTACAACCATTACAGAACCTTCTCTAAAGCAAGCCTTACGTTCCAAAAGAACATTGCATTTCCCAAAGAAGATAGGGCAACACCATCTGCTTGAAAATAATCTGCATTGCTTGAAGCAATTTTATCGTGGCTGCAGAAAAACATACCAGCTCGTAACATGAATGCACGCATGCCGCGATTGATGATACACCTCCCAATACTTTGATTTGGACAGAAAACAGAATTGTTGTCCCATTTTACTCTATGGAGTAAAGCAGAAAAAATTACTTTAGTTGTTGGGAAGATGGTCATGAGTGCTTCAACCAACTGTGCCAAATCTGCCAACAAAGTATGTGCACTCACGTATCCCAAATGGGAAGCACCATAGTGAAAAATTACCACATGAGGAGTGGTCATTCTACGCATGTCTGTGCAAACTTGCAGAATTGCCGCAGCATTTGCCTCGGTGTCAGCGCTCCACACCACCTCCACTCCTCTCACATCAAAATGGTGTTCCACATGCCTACTCTCGGCATAGTGTTGTAAGTCATGCACAAAAATGTCTCCAAGCACCAAAACCCTGACCCTCTCCACCTCTGACATCTTCAGTGTACGCACCGTCTTTCGACACAAAAGAGTAATGTGAACATCTGATTGGCTGATGCCTACAGTCCACTTTTCATGCAGGATTCGCGGAAGAAACCTGTATGTGACACACCCTACCCGCGGACAAGCATTGGCTACGTGCGGCACGTAGCTCTTACCCAGTCCTTCCACCCTTTCCACAGCTGTAGCAATTCGAGTCCCTCATTGGACAAAACTAAGCAGTCACACAACCAGCCACCAATCACATTTAACATTGCTAATTCTAACTCCCTCATCAACATTGCACATTTCAAAATTACTGTCGATTCTGAATGGTAGTCGCATATCATTGCAAAGCACCTACTTCACAAGCTACTGTGCAAGTATTGCACATTTCTACGTACAGCTCCATGCATGCGCACATGCATGAGTATAGAATACAGGTATGTATATTGTAATCAGAGAACATGTGCAACCCTTATGAGTTAATTTAGACAAATTAATTCCGCTAAATGTGCATAGGCAATACATACCAACGCTGCCCCTTTTAAGTGCAAGATGTCTGATTTATCATTGACAAACCGCACGACTGCTTACTGTCTTCCGCATAACTTATAAACACATTGCAAGCATGCCTGTTTAGGGCGGAACTCAATTTTGTATGTGAAAATGTCAGAGTTGTGTACTGTGTACGGCCTACAGTAATGCTACTTGTAATGTAATCGTATGTGAAAAGTAAGCGCTCCCGATTGCTGTGGTGACATCTCCCTCTGAGGGTCTCCTGATTTCTCTGCATCGTGCTTTTAATTTGCAAGTAGAACATTTTTCCCCATCTACTACTGTGCCCTATCGTTTACAAACCTCTCTCCTACAGATAGAACACCGTGTAAAAAACAAGGCATTTCCATAAACTTAAAATTGTTAGCAATTTTGAAGGACTTTCAAGTACCATATTGGAAATACCATGCAAAGACTGCACAGAGTGAAGTGAAATGCACACATGCAGTGGGTTTAAATATGAAAGTAGAATGTTGTGACGAGAGAAGCACAATTAATGTGTGCAGTATCATCACTGCTGTAAACACACAGTCATTGATTTTGTTTTTTTGCACCGCAGTGAAGACTACTCTACTGATAATCAACAGCATCTACACTGCAGACAACATATCCGAAGAAACCTGGTTATTTTGCAAAAAAAAGTAAGTACAGTACTACCTTTATATTGTAACTACTCCTCAAAGAGGCTGTGTGGGTTATTTGTTTAATTTGGGCGCCAAAGCCAACATGGATTTCTAAACCATTCTACCTACAAATATCCATTTATTGAACAAAGAATAACAGGCAGAATGGCTCTAAAAACCCCTGTGTGTTTGGAACTCAAATAACATACGTAATCCTTAGAAGGTTAGATTTAGAAAATAAGTTGCTGTTGCAAGTTTATGGCATTGCGTTTATTAATAATGGTTCTCGAGCCCACTTTGTACTCTCATCTAGTAGTATACAAACAGTAAAGTAGCCTTACCAATTAATTGCAAGAGTCGAATGCACATTGACACACCATGACAAAGAGCTTCCCCATCAGACTCATGCACACATGCACACAGCAAACTTACATTGGACAACAGACCAAAGTATACCTTTTTTTTTCAACAGACACCAACGCAGCCTACCAAAAAGCAACTCCGTAGAAAGGAACGCAAAAGTAGAGCAAATAAAAATAAAAGTGCTCAATGTAAGCATCCACCGGTTGTAGAGTTTGTAGAGAATGTTGGAACAAACCAGCTAATGCAGTTGGTTAGCAAAACAAAGGAAGTCTCAACTACCGAAACTTTACCTCCTCCATCAACATGTGTCACAAAACACAAAAATGTTGTTAAAAAAACGACTACCAGTACAGCTAACAATTATCCTAATAATCCTGATAGTGTAACAAGAACGCATAGTAAAAAAAGTATTTTATCAAAAATGTTTCGTCACAGAGTCCTTCAGAATCTACTAAGAAGAGGACTGAAATCATCCTCACCCCTTAAAACCTGCCGTAGAAAGTTAATCCTACAAGCTCTTGTGGACAGTGCAATCCTTCTCAAAAGGAAGTTGTTTATATTAGTGTTAAATAGAATGAAAGCACTAACATAACTAAGTACTAAACTAGAAAAGAAACTCAGCAATAAACGGAATGTGAGCAAAAATAATTTCTTACATGTTTGTGGTGGTGAATGGAGTCACATAACAACCACAGAACCATATTTTAATGAAGAAGCATACAAACAAAATCAATTGCCATCCATAGCAGTGGACGAGGGTATGAGACAATCAATACTACCATCATGGAACAAGAGAAACAGCTTACAAATGTATTCCCTGAAAACTCAGAATTACCTCTCGATTCAGCAGAACCACACCGTCCAGTATACAAATGGCTGTGCACATCAATGTGTACTATTCCAAACAAAGAGTTCAAATCTTTACGTCAGTACTTCAATCAATATGTAAAAGGTAAAGACAAAAGTAAAATGAAAGTGCTGCAAACTATGGATATTTCTCCAGTGCAGAAATACACAGGACTAAAAGGACATTCATTAGCCTGCATTTCTGGGCCTATTTGCAAAAGCACCTTCCATGATATCAAAAGGATATCAATACATCATTCCAATGTAAGAAATCTAGTGTATAAAATATACTATGCAAAAAGTCCAGCTTCAGAATTAGGCAACTTAAATACCACTCTTCTGCATGGTACACCCTAATACTTACAAGAAGAAATTGACTGTATTCAGAGAAAGTATTTTGTAAGTGAGAGCCACTTACAAAATGAAACAGTTTTAGAACATAGTAGCAACAATTCTGCACATAGCAACCTTCTATTACACACATACAGAAAAGAAATAGTAAAATTTAAAAGGTCATCGGCTGAAGTACCAAACCATGTGTGTGTGTGTTGCCGCAGAACTTTTTACAAAAGGAACACAAAAAATGTGGACATAGCATACACAATAGAAGACAATGAAAATTCTAAATGGTTTGAATTAGCTCTCTACCTTTTAGCAGAAAACAAATATGAACTAACTGAATGCATAATATGTTGCAGTTACTGTACTACAAAATTAGACAACAACCACACTCCTTCACGTGCGATTACAAATAATTTGGAATTGTTTCCATTACCAAAAATCCTGCAACAGCTCAATTTGTATGAGAGCATAATAATTCAAACAGTTCACCCATTTCAAGCAATTATATGCCTTCATCCAAAAACAGCGAAATTACCTTCCTCTGAATTGGTGAAAGGCATTCGTGGCAAAGTAGTTTATTTGCCATTAGATCTAACGGAAAATGTACACACTCTTGGAGTGGAACGTTCAATAGAGCATTCTTTAATAGTCTTGGTAAATGGAGTACCAACAAAGGACAAAAAAATTTGGCACCAATTAGTGGACTTACACAAAGTTAGACAAGCATTGCAATATCTAAAAGACAATAATGAGTACTACAAGGAAATAAATATTGATGAAAGCTTAAGGGAAACAACTGAAATCATTCAAGAGCCATCAGAAACGGGACAATTCGAACTTCTGGATCCTGCTACAGTATCCACTCTTTTGGACCATTACACAATTCATCCATTGCATTCCAATGAAAGCATAGATGATGCACTGGAAACTTACCAAATGTGACAAACCAAAGGGTCACCAATGAGTATATGGGAATAAAGTATAGAAGCACGTGCTTTTCCACTGCTATTTCCTGCTGGCAAAGGTGGAAGATACGATGATAGACGCACTCAGATTGGGGCATCAGAATACCGTTCATTACAAATGTATTTGCAAGATCCCAGATTTAGACAAAGGGCCTCATTACGAGTTCGGCGGTAATGCAGCGTTTTTTCTGCCGAACATAAATAGGCCCCCGGCGGACAACCCGGCAAATCACGAGTTTTCATGCACGCGCACCGGGGCATGGCGTTAGTGCAAATAGCGTGCAACGGGTAGAACCCGTAAATCCGGCGCACCGTGCACTACCGCCATATCGCACTAATAGCGCGCGCCATGAGCGCGCACTATTAGCACGCGGGAAATGCGTCACCACCGGAACCGGAAACAAAGCGGCGGCCATCTTGGAAATCGCAATCCGTCGGATATCACAGCCCCTGGAAGCCACCCACCCCATTGAACACCAAAAGATGTCACAGGAGCGCACTAGGGGCAAGACTGCCCTGGACAGGGTGAGAAAGCCCAAATTCAGCGACCAGGAGCTGGCTGTACTGGTGGAGGAGGCCGAGATCCATCACGAAGAGCTGCAGCAGCGCAAAACCAGTGGCCAGCGCAGAGCACAGATTTGGCGCAACATCAGCCAAAGGGTCACTGCTGTGGGGCGCGTGCCCCGGGATGGGGAGGATTGCCGCAAGTGCCTCAACGTCCTGCGTGTGAGAGTCCACGGCACCTTCTCACAGCACAGGAGTGTAAGCAGGGGCACTGGAGGGCCACCACCACCCCCACCCGAACTCACACCTTGGGAGGAGAAGATGAGTGCACTGATTGACATCGGCACAATCGAGGGAATGGGTGGAGCGGAGGCAGGCACTGGCATCGATCCAACTGCAGGCAAATCCCACCCCGAATGCATGCAACTGTACCACACATGCAGACCCTGAGTGAATGAATGTGAAGAAATGTGCGTGAGGAACTGCAGACACCCATAAGTGAGCCCTACACCCATTGAACTGTAGTGCTGCCTAGACGACCCTGAACGTGCATTGCATCAATGTAAGGGGCAGGGGATAGACATCCATAGCCATGGGACAGCTACGTAGAATTTGATTGTGCAGGAATACACCCCCAAGACCCTGAGCGCACTGCACCCCAACCACGCATGTAATCATGTCACACAAATTCCATGCAGTGTACCTCCATACTCACTGACACCATGCACCACATGGCAACTGAACAAAATGCAAATTGAATGCATGATTGATACTGTCTTCAATCCCACTTGATGGCATGAACTGCATGATACTAATGTAGGTTACTTTGAACTCAAACCACACCCCATGTACCCCACAGGCACACTGCAAACCCAACGGGATGAAGATGATGGGGAGGATGCCACACCATCACGGCACCCACAAAGAGGCCGCACAGAAGGGAGCCGACGCAGGCCACCCCCCACTTCACCACAATGCAGCCCTACCAGACCGCAACAGCACCCACATGCCTGCAGGGAGTCCACGGCCAGCTCGCCCCAAGCCACCAGGCATAGCCCCGATGCAGAGGGACTGACCTGTGGATCGTAGCCCGACGTGGGAGTGACACCTCCACATGCGCATCATGCAGGAGGACTGCATTCACCCGGAAGCATTGATGCAGAAGGGATGGTCACACCACAGGGGACTCAAGGCCAGGCACACAGCAAGCACAAAGCCCACATGTGCATGTGCGTCGTGTCCGTACACCACAGCCAGACGAGGACACGCCATCATATGGCAGCCCTGAAGACAGGCACTCAGAGCCCGGCAGCACTATCCAAGCCGGCAACATGTCCCCATGCAGCCCCCCTTCCCAACAGCGCACAATTGGCAGGCCAGCACCTGCCACACCAGGGGTGCCCTTCATCACAGGGGCAGCAGTGATGGGCCGATTGGACGTGATTGAGGCTAAACAGGCCAAAGTAGAATCAATGGCCAAGGTGCACAGCCGGCACATCAAGGCTATCAGTGCATCCATATGCCATGGATGCAAGTACATAGCGCGTGACAATGCGCACACACGCAGAGTTGTAGAGCAATGTACCACTGCCCTGGCAGGGTTTGGACAAAGGGTGAGGGAGTTGTTTGTGGCAGTGTCAGCACTTGCTGAGCAGACAAGGGAGGGAAACAACCTTATCCAACAGCACATGCAGGCAACCGGGTCAGTCCCTTCAACCTCAACCACACCCACGGAGGGATCCCTTGAGCCATCTCCTAGGCGCCGGTCTATGCGCCACCTGAGCTCACACACACCAGAGGGGCCTGGACCAGACAAGCGCCCACGACCATCCTAGTCGTACATGGCATCATCGTGGGTGCCCTGATAACAAACATGCACCTACCTGCACTGTTGTGGGGAGTTCACTGGGGGGAGGGGGGATTGTGTGCTGGGTGTTCACTAGGGGGAGGTGGGATTGTGTGCTGGGTGTTCACTGGGGGAGGGGGGTTTGTTGCACTGAGAATAAATCACGTTTCAAAAATCACAAAGCATGGACAGTAGTGATTGTGAAAAAGTGCTATTTAATGTTGAAGTGACATATGTTGAATTTAGCCATCACCCGTTTTAGGAAAATACATCCCTGTCTGGCCAACCTCCCGCCCTCAGCCCAACACTTTGTGCACATGCAACACCTTCAGGCACGTCATCACCCTCACTCCCATCCTCAGGTGGCTACACATGAGCATCAGGGGGCAGTGGCACATTTCTGCGACAGAAGATGTTGTGCAGCATGGCACATGTAAGTACAATTTTGCCAACTTTTTCTGGTGCATACATCAATGCCCCTCCCGTGCGGTCGAGGCATCGGAAGCGTGCCTTCAGCAGTCCAAATGCCCTCTCCACGCAGATCTGTGTACGAACATGGGCAAGGTTGTATGCCCGCTCCGCTGTCGTGTGTGGATGACGCACAGGGGTCATGAGCCACGTGTACTGGGGATATCCAGAATCACCTGCAGGGGAGATAAAGCCGGTATGGGGACAAGGTAAATTCAGTGGATGTACAGAGCTCAGTCATCACTGTCATTTTGGCATACTTGTCATTAGTTCAATAACATTATGGAGCGTGCTGTGCTACGAGCAGCATTGAATTAATGAGGTACTCTCAACTTGGTACGCCTTTGTTTGAGAATGTAACAGTACTCATTCACTTGTCACTGGGTAAGGGGGCCCTTCCATCTACTTGTGCATGAGAGAAGTGGCTGCCTCATGTCTCATTGCCATTCCCTTTGGCTGCAGTTGCATTTGCTGGTTGTCACTATTCTGTACTGTTCCCCATGCATTTCCTTGGCCATTCTGGGGACAGGGTTTGTGGGATGTACATTGCCATTACTCAGTCTGCTTACGTGTGGTGGATTTGTGGATGTGGCGACTTATGTGTTACATTTGCATGACTGTCGGGTGGGCAGGGTGGTATGTCTGTACTGTGTCAGTGTTGGGAGCCATAGTGCTACTCACACAGGAGGCTTTGTGGTTGTAGGCCTTCCATATGTCACAGTGCTGCCACATGTCTTTTACATCCTGAATGGGTGTGTTCTGCTGTGTTGGACATGTCCAAGGTTTCTTGTGCAAGGTGCTTGATTGGGAATGCTGCAGTAATGGTGCTGCCTATTGAGATTGTGGGATTTCATTGTATGTGACCAGCCCCATCAGTTGTGGATTAACATGCATTATGGTATACATTTGTACTCACCCAGCAGCCATGTGTTTTGCTCTCGGTGCCTTTCCATGTATGCTGGCAGGGTACTGTTGCTCAGGACCATGGAGTTGTGGGTGGATCCTGGGTAGCGGGCACAGCAGTGGCTGAAGGTGAGGTCAGGGCCACATGTCATCTGCACATTAAGGGAATGGTACTGTTTCCAGTTTCTGTAGGCTGCCTCATGTGCCTGGGGTGGTACGAGTGCTACATGTGTGCAGTCCAGGGCTGCTATTACATTCGGGACTTGGGCAATGGCATATAATTGACCCTTCAGCTGGTTCACCTCTGCCTGTGTGGCTGGCAATGCGATGTGCTCATTCACATGATTCAACAGTGCATCCAGCACCTGTCCCAGCATGGCACTGAATGTGGACTGGGCCATTCCATGCATCATGGCAACGGTGTGCTGGTAGCTGCCAGTCCCGAGGAATTGTAGCACAGACACAAGCTTCACTAGCGGAGGTGCTGCTGTGCTGATGGCTATGCGGCTGCCGATGTCAACCTGGATTGTGTCCAGCAACTGGGTGATGCTTGCCCTGTCCAGCCGATATTCAGTCACCAACTGGCCATCAGTCAGGGCCCAGGGTGTTGGCCTGACCCTGGGGATGGCTGGCCGCCTTACTGGTGCTGCTCTCCTCCTCCTCCTTCTCCTCATCCCCATCACCCCCTGCGCTCCCAGGGCCCTGACCTGGTTGGCTGGCCTCTGTAGCTCCAGACGCAGCAGGTAGAAGTCCACATCAAGGCTCCTGGCTCCAAATGGCAGCATGATGTTGGGGAGGGTGTGTTGTGCAGGGGTGGGACTTTGTAGGCCTCTGAATTGCATTGGTTTCACCTGGGCCCGTATTGCTGTCTCCTTCTTGCTCCTACTGGTGTAATGGTGTTGGGGAGAGTATGTTGTGCAGGGGTGGGTTCCTTGTAGGCCTCTGAATTGCATTGGTTTCACCTGAGCCCTTATTGCTGTCTCCTCCCTGCTCCTACTAGTGTAATGGTGTTGGGGAGGGTATGTTGTGCAGGGGTGGGTCCCTGGTAGGCCTCTGAATTGCATTGGTTTCACCTGGGCCCTTATTGCTGTCTCCTCCCTGCTCCTACTGGTGTAATGGTGTTGGGGAGGGTATGTTGTGCAGGGGTGGGTCCCTTGTAGGCCTCTGAATTTCATTGGTTTCACCTGGGCCCTTTTTGCTGTGGCCTGTGTTCTTTTACCTCCACCTTTTTCTTGGGGGTATTTTCGGCGGATTATCTGCCACTTTTCTGGCGCTAATTGCGCCTACGCCAGACTCGTGATTACAAATGTTTTAGCGCGATTGGTTACTGGCGCTTTTACAGTCGACGCTCGTACAGCCGGCTGTACTTGCGCCGGCTGTAATGGCGCCGGCGGTGTTTAGACTCGTGATCCGACGGACCCTTAAAATCGGTGCTGAAAGCGTTACCGCCGATTTTAAGGGTTACCGCCGAACTCGCGATGAGGCCCAAAATGTGGAATACATATTCCACCTACTCTATGAAAGTGAATTAGCAACACTATGTTACGAAGTTGCACACATTCTTAAATCTGGTACCCACTTTCAAAATATGTCAGCTATGCAGTTAATACAAAAAGTACAGGAAAATGATGAGGTTCTACAATCAAGTATAACAAATTTGTTGCAAACATGCGTGGTACAAAGGAATACTGGTTCCGACGGCACGGAGACGTGCGTTGTATGATCAGAAACCTTGGACCACCAACTTGGTTTGTTACGCTAAGTTGTGCCGAATATGCATGGGAAGATTTACACGAGTTCCTACGCATAGCAAACAGCAACAAAAACAACAGATATATTAACACCTGTAGAACTTTGCTCTCTAGATCCAGTTAATGTGTCAAGATATTTCCATCATCGTTTCATTGCCATGCTACACTTTATTTGCAATAAAACTGTTCCTCCCCTTGGAGAAGTCAACACTTCTTTTGGAGAAAAGAATATCAAGTGAGCGGAGCACCACATATTCACATGCTGTTATGGATCAAAGGTGCACCAAAATTTGGTCACGGCAGTGACAGCACTGTTTTGCAGTTTATCCAAAAATATGTCACTTGTGAAATCCCTTCGCAACAGACACATAGTGAGCTGCATGGGCAGATTTTACAATTTCAAAGACACAAATGTGGCAAATATTGTCGCCGCAAATACAAAAACAAAGGTAAATACTACACCAAATGCCGCTTTGGTTTCCCTAGACCAGTTACAGAAACAGGTGAAGTAAACAACTTCATGTCTTCAGTTTGACATAGTGTTAAAGGTAAATCACCTAAGAACACGTATTACATAAAAAGAAGGGAAGAATCAAAATATATCAATGATTACAAAGCAATCATTGCCCTCTTATGGAATGCAAACATAGATATGCAGTACATTGCAGACAATTCAACTGCTGTTGCACAATATGTTACAGCCTACTTAAAAAAGCAGAAAAAACAGAGCTTCAAGACCTCTGGGATGACCTAGCATCAGACAAAACATTATCACAGAAATTGTACAGCCTAGGCATAAAAATGCTCTCTCATAGAGAATGTGGCGCCTATGAAGCAGCAGATCGTTTAACCGGTACTGCTTTGTATGGAAAATCAGACAACATAGTATGGCTCAGTCTTGGTCCTGCAAAATCTAGAAAAAGAGTGCTAAAATCATGTGAGGACATAGAAACAATTGCCAGAAATGATCCTAACAGCCAAGACATTCTAAAAAACAATTTATTGGACACATACTATCCGAACAGGAGTAGCACTCTGGAAAGCATGTGTCTATACCACATAGCTCAAAACTTTGCATACAAAAATAATGTAAAACCCGATGAAAGCAAATGTAGATATAGAGTGACCGATTGCGAAGGAAGGTTAGTAAAACTTACAAAACGAAGCTTAATTAATCATGTAAAATTGTCATTAAAAACTCCTCAACAGAAAGAACTATATTACATATCTCTGTTACAACTTTTCAAACCACGGAGAAAAGAGGAAGACATACTAGATAAATATGACTGCTATGAAGATGCTTTCAAAGCAAATGAAAGCACTATAACCAATGTGAACTTTACACAGTACAAAAAAATGTTACACAATGAGCAGCAACAGGAAGAACTACTTCAGGCCCAACTAGATAAGGACTCTTCCGACAGTAGTCAACCTTGTGTAACAGGAAGTCAAGAACCACTAATAGCAAATGAGGCTGAAGTAGCTATGGCAGAAGTAGAAAACACCATGTATCAGTATCAAGAAGATACAGAAGACTTAACTGTACAACAAGCAAAACTTAACAACGATCAGTGCACCATTTTTGAAGACTTAAAACAAATTGTACATGGTGTACAACACGAAAATAAAGAATGTACCTGCCAAAATTACAAACCTATACAGTTGTACGTCAGTGGTGAAGCTGGATCAGGGAAAACATTCTTAATCAAAATCATCAGCAAGTTCCTTCAACAATTGACACACAACAAACTGTCAGCTGTTGTAACGGCCCCCCCAGGTTTAGCTGCCTACAACATAGGCGGTGTCACTTTACACCGATTACTACTGCTTCCAGTAGAGCATCAAAATAAATTAGACTACTACAAACTTTCTGCAGAAGCTGCAATGGAATTACGCAGAGTATTGAAACAAATGAAAATGCTACTAATAGATGAAGTGAGCATGGTCTCCAACCTAATGTTGGCTTTGATTCATCTCAGATTGCAAGAAGTACTTAAAAGTAACAACGAAGAACTCTTTGCTGGGAAACACATTATCGTTTTCGGAGATCTTCTACAATTGACACCAGTGAAAGGTGAACCGATTTTTAAAACCTTAGGCCACAAACTCTGCCGGAAAACTGTTGGTAGCATAGGTAATGTTAACCTTTGGCAACATTTCCAATATAGAGAATTAACTGAGAACATGCGGCAATCTGCAGATCTCACTTATGCCAACATCTTAAAAAGTATTAGAGTTGGTGTATTATCGCAAGAAACACAAGTTGTATTGAAAACCCGGCACATACATGCACTTTATGGTGACAATGCATGTGCAACTGATGTTATAGAACAAATAGCGCACACAAATGTCAATTGTATGGCCTTAATGCCAACTCTTGCAAGCTTTTTCAAATTCAATGAAACAATGTTAAATAAAGAAATGCAACCAATATTGTAAATTAGTGCCACAGACAAACTAGACATACATGGTATGACGGTACCCATGTGTGAGCAAGCCACAACAAGACTAAATAGTTTAGAAAATTCAATCTCCAACACAGCTGGGTTGGAAAAAATATTGAAATGATCCTTAAATTGTAGAGTAATGCTTAAGCGTAACCTTGACGTAGAGCAAGGGCTAGTTAATGGAGCACTGGGCACAGTTGTTGGCTTTCAGTCATACCCACGTGATAGCAACATTCAGTTTGTCAATATTCGCTTTGATAAAGTTTCAGAAGTGAAAAGGATAGGGCGCTCAATTGCTCGATTTCTTCTCTTCAAAGACATGTATGTACGTAGAGAGCAATTTTCTCTAACTCTTGCATATACAGTTACCATTCATAAATCTCAAGGTCTTACCCTAGACAAAGCATTGATGGATATTGGACACACAGTCTTTAAGGAAGGAATGAGCTACGTAGCATTATCACGCTTACGTACACTTGATGGTCTATTGCTAATGAACTTTGATGCAAGTAAAGTCAAAGCTGATATTCCTTGCATTCTAGAATACAATAGATTGCGTTCACTGTACACCCCTCATCTGAAACAATACCCTGTTCCAGATAAAGTAAAACGTGGTAAAAGAAAACTAAATGAAACAGAAATGCAACAGAATCCAACAGCAAATTCCAGAAAGAAAAGGAAAGAAGCTAAAGTTTCATCAATTACTGCAAACATAGAAGAACCTATTAGGGAATGTAAACCAGGGACGTCGGCAAAGAAGCAACAGAAATTCCGAAAAATGCACTCAGATACAGAACTTGCTGGACCATTCAAATTTGCAAATGAAAGTGGGGTAAGTTGCTATGCAAATGTAGCAATGAATATTCTATTTCAATTGCCACCAATTGTTGACAATATTTACCTGTTAGTGCTGCGTAGAAATGCAACAAGCAATCCTGACAACACATACAGTGTTCATGGAGTAAGGCAACAATTGGACGACTTTGCTGGAATGGTGAGATTCACTATGAACTCACAAGAAGATCCAGAAGAGTTTCTAATGTACATACTATTAGTATTGGAAAACAAAAGCATACCTGTAAATGAAATCTTCCAGATTTCGTACATGTGGAAACATACATGCACTCTCTGTAGCAAAGTGATACAGGAAGAAATCCCAAATGAGCGATTTGTGTATGTTTCCATACCAAATTGTGAGAGCATTCCATTTCAGCAACTTGTACAAAATGCAAACCATGGCAGAATATGTACTATTTGCAATTCAGACAATCGCTCCACCTCACTGATACAATCACATAGTGCCTACATAATACTTATGCTTCTATGTTATAATGCAGATGGCACCAAAAACAACTGCAAACTGACTGGATTCACACACGGTCAAGTGTCACTTGGAAAGAAAACCTTTACAACAGTAGGTATAATCTACCCTGCAGGAGCTACAACCAATGCAGGTCACTACACTGCATACATTAAAAAGAATTGTGGATGGTTCGAATGTAATGATAGCACCATTACTCTAAAGCAGAGATTGCCAGCTAATCTTACGAATGTGTATTTAATGTTCTTAAAGCCAAAATTTACGAAATAATGTGTACTTAAAGATTTTTAAGAAAATGTATGTGAAAAACTACAAACAGTTAGAATACGCCAACAGGTATCTAACTACCCAAGAGGATGTAAGAATGACACAAATAAATGAATATCACAGATTGTTGGGAACAAATGCACAGGTAGAATACGCCTACAGGTATCTAACTGTTGTTAAAGATCGGCAGGAAGGCAACAAACATAACATTAATCAGAAAGATGAAGGAAACACTCAAAGGAAACAAGGAAGTAGTTAGTACCATAGTAAATGAAGGTTTTTTTTAATCAGACAAGTATTTTCTTTACCCAGAACCAAGGATTAGAAAAGCAAACACAGAAACTGAGCGCAATGCACAGTACACTGGTTTGTAAACTAAATATAAGGGTAAAAAAAAAGGTAAACTGTCTATTACGCAATGTAGTAAATTTTCTGAAAATGCAAAGACTAACATACCTGTTTCTTTTATCACAGAAATGGAAAAAGGGATACTTCCGCCAAGTACGATAAGCAATTAAAAATTGTATGTGGATTCTGAACAAAGTAAGGAGTAAGTATATTGGCAATCATTTTCTACACATGCAAATCTACACGTCTAATCTATGGTACTAATATGCTGCAGTTCCTGTAGGCTGGCCCTTGTATCTTCGGTGTGTAACCTACCACCTACGCCTTACGACCAAGGTACAAGGAGTATAGTTCCTAGCCACAACCATCGCTCCATATCAAAACCATGGTCCTTGTAAATTTGCTACTTATAAATTTACTTTTCGGACCATCGTCTGCAGCCATGCAGGCAAGGCACTAGGGCGTCCACACAACTAGCGCATTACACCACACCCATATTCTTTTGTAACTCCACTGCTCATGACTTCGGTCTTGGGTGCATGGCCTTTGGACATGCAGTCAAGAGTCTGGGTCCTGGCCAGAAACACCACAGCATATCGGAACCATTGTGCCTTGTCATTTTACTATGTACAAACTTGGTTTTGGGAGCATGGCCTACAGCCATGCTCCCAAAATGCTACAACCTCCCCACAATCATCTTAATGATGTTGCATAGTACAAGTGTACCAATAGCTGTGATATGGTACAGTAGTCTGTAGGAACACGCTACAGAGGTGAATTTGAAGCCATAGCATTATGAATGTATGGGTAAACAGTATTTAAAATGCATAGTTACTTACAACTGCAGTGCTTATTACTTTGTTCAAATACTCTGCATCCTGGCCACTACTACCACACCATATGACATCCATTGTGGCATATAAGTACACTACGAACAAATGTACTTTTGGGGGCATGGCCTTCGGCCATGCACCCAGGATTGCAGCCCGTCCCCACAGCCGCCAGAGTCATGCACTACCACACCATATCGTACGCATTGTACCTTGTAAGTACACTACATATAACTGTGCTGTTGGGTGCATGGCCTGCGGCCATGCACTCATGACTGCAGACTCTCCCCACAGCCACCGGACTGATGTTCAATACTAGGGGTGTCTCTGTAGCTCTGAAATGCTGCACTGTTTGTGCATAGGGCCTAGAATTTTAGGTGTATGGCTATACATTTCAATATATGGTTGTGAAGTCTCTTATAACTCCAGTCCTTATACGTTTCCTGTTGGGTGCATGCTTGGGTGTATGGCATACAGCGTGCAACCATGCACCCAAAAGTACACATCTTGTCCACAACCACCACACTACATGAAACCCATGCGGGCTCGTAAGTGAAGAGGTTATAGCTTTGTTGTTGGGGGCATGGCCTTCAGCCTTGCACCCAAGAGTACACACACTCCCCACAACCAGACAATCAATACGCATTAGTAAGGGGGTATCCATGGGTGTGACATGCTGAAGTGTTGATGGCCGGGGCCTAGACTTTTGGAAGTAAGGCCTTTGGCCTTCTGCCGACGGCCATGCATCCAAGACTCTAGGCACTGGCCACAACCACCGTAGCATGTGCCACCCATGGCGGCGTACTGATGAATACAATAACCATAGGAAAAAGTATTGCAATTACGGCATAGTGTCCATTTCAATGTTCCCTAAAACCACACGTGTCCTTACAACTGTTACAAGTTCCCCGTGCACTGCACGGACAGAAATACTGCCCTTATTGGACCCCTCATTTTCTGTGCGTACAAGGAGGCCATAGAAAATACATCATGAAGAAGGTATAAGTGTGTTATTGGGTGCAGAGTCTCCCCACAACCACCTCAGTGATGTGTGGTAGTGGGGTTTTTTCTATATTTTTTCTATAGGTGTGTTATCAGTCAGTGCTTCTGGCCAGATACTTCACTCATAGCTGTATGTCCATAGATGTTACATGGGATGGGTGTGCAGTGGCTTCCACGTCTAGTACTTACAACTTTGTTCTTCGGCCATGCACCCAAGCCTGCACGCACTCCCCACAACTTGCCAATCGAAACGCAATACTATGGGTGTATCCATGGGTGTGACATGCTGCGGTGGTTGTGGCCATGGCCTACAGTCCTGGAAGTAAGGCCTTCGGCCGACGGCCATGCATCCAAGACTCTAGGCCCTGGCCACAGCCACTGTAGCATATGACACCCATGGCGGCGTACTAATGAATATAATAATAGCCACAGGAAATAGTAATGCAATCACGGCGTGTTGTCAATTTTAATGTTTCGCTGCCACTATGCGTGTCCTTACAACAGTTACAAGTTCCCTGTGCACTGGACGGACTGAAATACTGCCCTTATTGGACCCCTCATTTTCTGTGTGTACAAGGTGGGGATAGTAAATACATCATGAAGAGATTATTACTGTGTTATTGGGGGCATGGTCTTCGGCCATGCACCCAAGAGTGCAGGGTCTCTCCACAACCACCTCAGTGATGTGTGGTACTGGGGTTTTTTCTATAGTTGTGGTATCCATCAGTGCTTCTGGCCATAGGCTTCACTCCTAGCTGTATGTCCATAGATCTTACATGGGATGGGTGTGCAGTGGCTTCCACGTCTAGTACTTATAACTTTGTTCAAGACTGCATGCACTCCCCTCTACTTGCCAATCGAAACGCAATACTACGGGTGTATCCATGGGTGTGCCATGCTGTGGTGGTTGTGGCCAGGGCCTACAGTCTTGGAAGTAAGGCGTTCGGCCTTCGGCCGACGGCCATGCAACCAAGACTCTAGGCCCTGGCCACAACCATTGTAGCATGTGACACCCATGGCGGCGTACTACTGAATATAATAATAGCCATCGGGAAAAGTGATGCAATCACGGCATGTTGTCAATTTCAATGTTGGCTACCACTACGCGTGTGCTTTCAACAGTTAGAAGTTTCCTGTCCACTGCATGGACTGAAGTGCTATCGTTATTACACCCCTCATTTTCTGTACGTACAAGCTGTCCATGGAAAGTACATCATGAAGACCGACCCCCAGAACAAATGCATTGCTCACCCATGTCTTATTGTCTGAACCTTTCCCAACGGTCTGTGACACAGCAAAAGAGTTTTATAAATAGAGCACATGTACGCTGGTTGTTGCTCCGCTTTCGGCGGATCCAAGATGTCGGGCGCATCCAAACAATCTGACGCAGAACACGTCTCGCAGCTGCCAATGGGCAGAGACTTTGCATGTCTGCGGTCATGACGCCAGCCCCTTAGCCAATCAGTATCTTGTCCGTGGACCGAACATGTGTGACCGTGAAGCGGACATAGATATCACTAATTTTTTCAGACCTACTTTTTGATAATTTTAAAGAAAAGTATTGCACGGAGGGTCACCAAATTTACAAAAGCACGCTTTCTGGACCAAGCCCCTGTACCTGCCGCAGATTTCGTAAAAATCCGTCCAGCTGTTTGAACTGTAGCCATGCGCAAAGTTTTTCCCCCATTCAGTCTATGGGAAAAAGACGTTTTGGCACCCCCCTATAACTTTTGCCCAGGGGGAGCAAAGTTATAAGCCGCCCAAAAAGTGCTCTTCCTGGAAACAGCAACTTAACCATAACTACCGTGGCCGTGTAATTAATATATATATATATATATATATATATATATATATATATATATTCAGTGAAAAAACTTTGTTAAAGGGACGTTATGGTTAAGTTGCGCTACTAAAAACCTATGAAATTCAGTGAAAAAACTTTGTTA
This sequence comes from Ambystoma mexicanum, assembly GCF_040938575.1. Classification (NCBI taxonomy): domain Eukaryota; kingdom Metazoa; phylum Chordata; class Amphibia; order Caudata; family Ambystomatidae; genus Ambystoma; species Ambystoma mexicanum. Next base: position 550,452,418 of record NC_090932.1, read on the forward strand.
AAGGGACGTTATGGTTCCAAGTAAAACCGAAAAACCCCTGAAATTCGCCAGTTATGGTAAGCTAAGCAACCGTGCACTGCTAAGACTAACACCCACGACATCAAAGATGACATCACAAATGTCATTGATGACATCACTGATGACATTACATGTCTGGCTCACTCTTTTTTCCTTTAGTGACATATCTAGGCCACATGGTTTTCTTCAGTAACAGTCGGAAACAACATTTTTTATTTTCTTTGTAGACCTATCCTTCAAGTAGGTTCTTACAGTAATTCCCTTAGAGTGTAGTCACATCATATGAAACATATACATAGGGGAAGACACAAGCTTGAAAGACAGCAATCCTTTCTGTGCATAAAGATGATCAATAGAGTTATCAGCACTTTCTGATAGTTCTGTTGTTTTTTTATGGCTGTACTTTCCCTGTATATACTCATATTTGTATACATTGTACTCACTCTACTTTCCTTAGGGTCCAATCACATCATGTGATACATATACATAGGGTAAATAGCAGCTTTGAAACAGAGCAATCATTTATTTTCATGATAATAACCAGTTAGGTTATGAATTGTTTCTGCTACTACTTCTGCTTTTTTGCTAACTTCACTTTCCCTGGATATACCCATATTTGTATGTGTTCTTGTCTCTTTGTGTTTTGTCTGTAGTAATGCAATTATGTAATACATGGGTTTTATTAGCTACTTATTACATATTTCACAGTACACAAAAATCTATTAATAAAACAATTATCATTTCATTATTCAACATGTCAACATTATGAATATTATACCTTCATCTTGTACGCTGCCCACAATGCTATGTCTCTGCATGAGTAGCTTAGTATACTAGATAGAACCCCATAATAGAATGCTATTTATATCAATGCATCGTTCAATGCACTAATTAGGGTATGATATTTATTGCAATGATCCTTGACACTTTTTTCTCAACATTATAATAAGAATCCCTTGTGCACATATTTTATGAAAAGTAAATACACGTGATGTCATCAATGACATTTGTGATGTCATCTTTGATGTCATGGGTGTTAGTCTTAGCAGTGCATGGTAGTGGCGCGAGTTATGGTTGCTTACCTTACCATAACTGGCGAATTTCAGGGGTTTTTCGGTTTTACTTGGAACCATAACGTCCCTTTAACAAAGTTTTTTCACTGAATTTCATAGGTTTTTAATAGCGCAACTTAACCATAACGTCCCTTTAACAAAGTTTTTCACTGAATTTCATAGGTTTTTAGTAGCACAACTTAACCATAATGTCCCTTTAACAAAGTTTTTTCACTGAATTTCATAGGTTTTTAGTAGCACAACTTAACCATAATGTCCCTTTAACAAAGTTTTTTCACTTAATTTCATAGGTTTTTAGTAGCGCAACTTAACCATAACGTCCCTTTAACAACGTTTTGTTCACTGAATTTCATAGGGTATTAGTAGCACAATTTAATAATAATAACTCTGACTTTATGTGCATGTCAAATTGAACATACTGAACCCCCTCTACTGAGTTTGATGGCTGCAAACTCTTTTATGTCTGCGGACATGTTCGGACAACAGCACCACTACCCAAAAACTCTGGGGGGGTATATTTAATTGTTATATCATAACATATTAACATTTTACAAATTCACAAACCAGCACACATACACATTATATGTAGTAATACTTGAGAAGTGTAACCCATATATGTAACACACTAACCATTCATTTAAATACAATATGTTCTAAAATGGAATATACCAAAAGAAAAAAGATAGGCTTCCAACATAATTACCTCACAGACACTCCACAACCAAGAACAGCAGCAGATCTACAGACCACTTACAACATACCTTACCTGAAATAGTAAGTGTTCTGCATTTTACTCAAATATTTATAAACTTTCTGTATTAGATTTAAAAAGAATATTATGTTTTTGTAATGATATTATGTTTTTTTTTTTCTCACAGAAATGTCTAGTACTCTGGAGTGGCTAGAGGAGCATTTCCCACACGAGGAAATGTCAGAAGATAGTGAATCTAATGCTAGACACTTTACAATATATACCATTTAATTATTATTATTTTATATAAATTTAACATATATTTATTTTTGTACAGAGCATACCAAAATAGAAAGTACTACAGAAAAAGATGTTATGGATAAGACTCTTCATAGCATACTGGAAAAAATGGATCTACTGTTGGCCAATTTTAATAATTTAAATTAACTTTGTGGAAGATCATTTTAAACAAAAGACCACGTACCATTGTCCCACATGTACCTGTCCCCCTCACCATATCCCAGTCAATTATCCCCAAACCCTCTCCATGAACCGAAACGTTTTGATGGGACTTCCATCCCTTCTTCACCTCAGACAAATCCTGTTGAAACCCCTCATTCTCCTATTTTTGTTTCAGTTTCTGCCTCACCTTCTCTGTCATAAATTAATCATACATGTTAAATAAAGTTACATGTTAATATTGTGTTCTAATTAATTTCATGTTTTTTTTTTAAAGCAATTTAGGTGTCTGCGGACAGCGCGGGTGTTCGGAATGTCCGTGAAGAAACGAAAATGGAGGTGTCCTGAAGAACACTATACCTGTCCGTTCTGTTCACTAGCAAGTTGAAACTGTTCTAAGAACACTTGCGGTGTCCTGAAATGTTCGTTAATAAACAAAATGGGGGTTTCCTGAGAACGGTATGACTGTCCGTTATGTTTGCAGGCAGGTTGAAACTGTTCTAAGAACACATCATGTGCCCTATAAGGTTCGTAAATAAACGAAATAGGGGTGTCCTTAGAACACTATCAGGGTAATTCATAGAATTTCGCAGAAAAGTGTCGCAAGCGGCTGGCGCAGAGTGTCCGCGTGCGATTGTCTGCGCTAGGCACGTGCGCTAAAACCGATTTCCGCGCACAGCGTATTCATGGATTTTAGGCTCCCAAACCAGCCGTGGCGCAGAGTATCGCAGCGACCCTGCAGCAGCGCCAGTAACGCCCCCAAGAATGCCCTCGCGCAAGGAAAAGCCATCAAAATCGCTAAATCATCGCAAAGGGCTGCGCTAACCCTGGACCAGTCTACAGGTCTGCCAAACAAGGAACACTAAGCGGGTAACGTGCATATCAGGGGTATGCGTGAAGTAATACACGCGATTAGCCAGGGTACGTGTATTACAGGGGTACGCGTGAAGTATTACACGCGATTAGCCAGGGCACGTGTATCACAGGGGTACGCAGGAATTATCACACGCGATTTGGCTGGGTACGTGTATTACAGGGGTACACGGGAAGTTCTACACGCGATTCGGCTGGGTACGTGTATTACAGGGGTGCGCGGGAATTCTCACATGCGATTTGGCCAGGTACGTGTATTACAGGGGTGCGCTGGAATTATCACACGCGATTTGGCTTGGTACGTGTATTACAGGGGTGCGTGGGAAGTTCTACACGCGATTGGCCAGGGTACGTGTATTACAGGGGTACATGGGAATAATCACACGCGATTTGGCTGGGTACGTGTATTACAGGAGTACACGGGAAGTTCTACACGCGATTCGGCTGGGTACGTGTATTACAGGGGTGCGCGGGAATTCTCACATGCGATTTGGCCAGGTACGTGTATTACAGGGGTGTGCGGGAATTATCACACGCAATTAGGCTGGGTGGGTCCTCACAGGTGTTCCCTGTACACCCTCCACGGCCCCTGCAGGCAGCCCACAAAACAGGGGACTACCCTGCACACCTGCTCATGTCCCCCTGCACCCCCACCCCCCAGCAGTGCAGGAGCAGCCTCCACCAGGCCCCCACCCATGTCTCCCAACACCCCCACCCCCCAGCAGTGCAGGGGCAGCCTCCACCAGGCCCCCACTCATGTCTCCCACCACCCCCAGCATCCAGGGGCACCCTCCACCAGGCCCCCACTCATGTCTCCCACCACCCCCAACCCCCAGCCACCAGGGGCACCCTCCACCAGGCCCCGACTCATGTCTCCCACCACCCCCACCATCCAGGGGCACCCTCCACCAGGCCCCCACCCATGTCTCCCACCACCCCCACCCCCCAGCATCCAGGGGCACCCTCCACCAGGCCCCCACTCATGTCCCCTATCACCCCCACCCCCCGCCACCAGGGGCACCCTCCACCAGGCCCCCATCCATGTCTCCCACCACACCCACCCCCCAGCAGTGCAGGGGCACCCTCCACCAGGCCCCCACTCATGTCCCCTATCACCCCCACCCCCCCGCCACCAGGGGCACCCTCCACCAGGCCCCCACTCATGTCTCCCACCACCCCCACCCCCCCAGTCACCAGGGGCAGCCTCCACCAGGCCCCCACTCATGTCTCCCAACACCCCCACACCCCAGCAGTGCAGGGGCAGCCTCCACCAGGCCCCCACCCATGTCTCCCAACACCCCCACCCCCCAGCAGTGCAGGGGCAGCCTCCACCAGGCCCCCACTCATGTCGACCACCACCCCCACCCCCCAGCATCCAGGGGCACCCTCCACCAGGCCCCCACCCATGTCTCCCACCACCCCCACCCCCCAGCAGTGCAGGGGCACCCTCCACCAGGCCCCCACCCATGTCCCCTATCACCCCCACCCCCCAGCAGTGCAGGGGCACCCTCCACCAGGCCCCCACTCATGTCCCCTATCACCCCCACCCCCCCGCCACCAGGGGCACCCTCCACCAGGCCCCCATCCATGACTCCTACCACCCCCACCCCCCAGCCACCAGGGGCACCCTCCACCAGGCCCCCACTCATGTCCCCGATCACCCCCACCCCCCCGCCACCAGGGGCCCCCTTCACAAGGCCCCCATCCATGTCTCCCACCACCCCCACCCCCCAGCCACCAGGGGCACCCTCCACCAGGCCCCCATCCATGTCTCCCACCACCCCCACCCCCCAGCAGTGCAGGGGCACCCTCCACCAGGCCCCCACTCATGTCCCCTATCACCCCCACCCCCCAGCCACCAGGGGCACCCTCCACCAGGCCCCCACTCATGTCTCCCACCACCACCACCCCCCAGCATCCAGGGGCACCCTCCACCAGGCCCCCACCCATGTCTCCCACCACCCCCACCCCCCAGCCACCAGGGGCACCCTCCACCAGGCCCCCACTCATGTCTCCCACCACCCCCACCCCCCAGCAGTGCAGGGGCAGCCTCCACCACGCCCCCACTCATGTCCCCTATCACCCCCACCCCCCCGCCACCAGGGGCACCCTCCACCAGGCCCCCATCCATGTCTCCCACCACCCCCACCCCCCAGCAGTGCAGGGGCACCCTCCACCAGGCCCCCACTCATGTCCCCTATCACCCCCACCCCCCCGCCACCAGGGGCACCCTCCACCAGGCCCCCACTCATGTCTCCCACCACCCCCAACCCCCAGCCACCAGGGGCACCCTCCACCAGACCCCCACTCATGTCTCCCACCACCCCCAGCCACCAGGGGCACCCTCCACCAGGCCCCCATCCATGTCTCCCACCACCCCCACCCCCCAGCAGTGCAGGGGCCCCCTCCACCAGGCCCCCACCCATGTCTACTATCACCCCCACCCCCCAGCAGTGCAGGGGCACCCTCCACCAGGCCCCCACTCATGTCCCCTATCACCCCCACCCCCCAGCCACCAGGGGCACCCTCCACCAGGCCCCCACTCATGTCTCCCACCTCCACCACCCCCCAGCATCCAGGGGCACCCTCCACCAGGCCCCCACCCATGTCTCCCACCACCCCCACCCCCCAGCCACCAGGGGCACCCTCCACCAGGCCCCCACTCATGTCTCCCACGACCCCCACCCCCCAGCAGTGCAGGGGCAGCCTCCACCACGCCCCCACTCATGTCCCCTATCACCCCCACCCCCCCGCCACCAGGGGCACCCTCCACCAGGCCCCTACTCATGTCCCCTATCACCCCCACCCCCCGCCACCAGGGGCACCCTCCACCAGGCCCCCACTCATGTCTCCCACCACCCCCACCCCCCCCAGTCACCAGGGGCAGCCTCCACCAGGCCCCCACTCATGTCTCCCAACACCCCCACCCCCCAGCAGTGCAGGGGCAGCCTCCACCAGGCCCCCACCCATGTCTCCCAACACCCCCACCCCCCAGCAGTGCAGGGGCAGCCTCCACCAGGCTCCCACTCATGTCTCCCACCACCCCCACCCCCCAGCATCCAGGGGCACCCTCCACCAGGCCCCCACCCATGTCTCCCACCACCCCCACCCCCCAGCAGTGCAGGGACACCCTCCACCAGACCCCCACCCATGTCCCCTATCACCCCCACCCCCCAGCAGTGCAGGGGCACCCTCCACCAGGCCCCCACTCATGTCCCCTATCACCCCCACCCCCCCGCCACCAGGGGCACCCTCCACCAGGCCCCCATCCATGACTCCCACCACCCCCACCCCCCAGCTACCAGGGGCACCCTCCACCAGGCCCCCACTCATGTCCCCTATCACCCCCACCCCCCCCCCCGCCACCAGGGGCACCCTCCACCAGGCCCCCACTCATGTCTCCCACCACCACCACCCCCCAGCATCCAGGGGCACCCTCCACCAGGCCCCCACCCATGTCTCCCAGCACCCCCACCCCCCAGCCACCAGGGGCACCCTCCACCAGGCCCCCACTCATGTCTCCCACCACCCCCACCCCCCAGCAGTGCAGGGGCAGCCTCCACCACGCCCCCACTCATGTCCCCTATCACCCCCACCCCCCACCCCCCGCCACCAGGGGCACCCTCCACCAGGCCCCCATCTATGTCTCCCACCACCCCCACCCCCCAGCAGTGCAGGGGCACCCTCCACCAGGCCCCCACTCATGTCCCCTATCAACCCCACCCGCCCGCCACCAGGGGCACCCTCCACCAGGCCCCCACTCATGTCTCCCACCACCCCCACCCCCCAGCATCCAGGGGCACCCTCCACCAGGCCCCCACCCATGTCCCCTATCACCCCCACCCCCCCGCCACCAGGGGCACCCTCCACCAGGCCCCCATCCATGACTCACCACCCCCACCCCCCAGCAGTGCAGGGGCAGCCTCCACTAGGCCCCCACTCATGTCTACCACCACCCCCACCCCCCAGCAGTGCAGGGGCAGCCTCCACCAGGCCCCCACTCATGTCTCCCACCCCCCAGCCACCAGGGGCACCCTCCACCAGGCCCCCACCCATGTCTCCCACCACCCCCACCCCCCAGCAGTGCAGGGGCAGCCTCCACCAGGCCCCCACCCATGTCTCCTACCACCCCCACCCCCCAGCGCTGTGGGGCACCTGCCAGCAGGCCCCCACCCATGTCCAACCCATGTCTCCCACCACCCCCACCCCCCAGCCACCAGGGGCATCCTCCACCAGGACACCAACTTCCCTGGCACTGAAGCTGGTGCCCCTCTGCCTCCTTGGCCGGGGGTTGCCACTGGTGCCAGATGTTGTAGTGCCCGACATGGCAACCCCAGAGGCAGGAGTGGGTGGGCAACTGGGTCCTGGGGCTGGGCTGTGGGGCGACGGAAAAGCAGTCGGGAGCCTTTGGTTCCAGCAGGGGTGGTCACAGCAACAGCACCCCTGGCTGATGTGCAGGCACCAAATGGCAGGGCACGTGGGCAGCAGGCAGTCAGGCAGCAGCAGATGGCAGGTGGGAGCATGCTCAGGGCTCTGGGGGGCAGTAATTTGGCCTCCTGGGCAGGAGCGTGGTCTTTCGTGTGTGAACGCGTGGACAGCTTGATACGTAGTGAGTGATTTTGCACGTGAAAATCCCACACGTCTGCGTGTAAATCGATGAAAGGCCCTTAGCGCGTAAACGCATATGCGCGTCTATGAAGTCACGTGCACGCGTAGGAAAAAGTTGCGTGACACGTCCGAGTGTCAAAGCGTGTTATTGGTGGAAATAGCCCTACACGCAGAAGTGTCAAAGCGTGTAATTGGTGCAAATGGACCTACACGCAGAAGTGACAAAGCGTGTAATTGGTGCAAATGGACCTACACGCAGAAGTGACAAAGCGTGTAATTGGTGGGAATGGGCCTAGCACGTACACGCCGCGTAAGTGACGCTGTACGTGTGGGCCTGCATATAAGGTACGTGTAGAACACCAATTCCTTGTACTGCTTTTCGTGGAGAGCGAGTGGGTGAATTCTGTACTTCTTGTCGTTTCACACGCGATTTACTTCACGGCGTTTCAAGTTCGTACTCCCTGTTACCTCTGACAGCTTTTTCTATTTTTTCTCTTGTACTGGTTTACCTGGGCCTGTTCCCTCAAACAGTGTTCCCTTATACTGTTGTCCTGTCTCCTCAGACAGCGTACATATCTTCTTTTGGCGGGGGTGTTGCCAACCAAACGCGCTCATTTTTCACGCTCTTTTACCTGGCAGACGGTGAGTCACGCACGTATCTAACATCTGTGCTTGCCCCGTGTGTAGCCTACCCCTTCAGAGGTCATTCTAGGCTGCGTGTGACACGCATACGTTCATTCTTGTGTTACTGGGTGCCACAGCGTAGTGCAGGTTTTTCTTTCTGCACACGTGGTCTAGGAGGGGTTGCGTGCACGTCATCTCCCTTTTTTGGGCCTCCTGTGCGTTGCGTGACCCGTCATCTTTCCCCAGGGGTTACATTCAGCCTTGCTAGAGCACTAGGGTACAATTACCATCTGGTACCCAACCCCTTTGACCCCCAATCGCCCAGGACAATAGTCTACATCCACTCCCATACGCACATTAACATCAGTGCCATGGCTGGGAGGCGAGGATTCCGTAAGGTTGGCAAAGGTGGAAGAGCCACAAGTGGTGGCCGTGGTGGATCCGGTAGGGGACGTGGTTGTAACTTGCAGGGTGAGCCTGTCCCCCCATGTGTGGAGGACCAGTCACGGGCACCCATAATCCCCCCCCCTCCCCCCTCCCGTTGAGGCTGATGTGGCTGACACCATCCATGCTCAGCCCTTGTTGGACCAGCCCATTGTGGCACCAGACCTGGCTGACTCCATGGCTGACTTCCAGGTCAGCAGGGCTACGACACGTGCGCTGGTGCACGTTGATGCCATCATGCCACGTGGATCTGGGGCAGCAAGGTCATCTGCTGGACCAAGGAGGCAGGGCGGAGAGGCTGCAGGGGCAGCTGCGGCTCCATCCACCCCACCCCTCACACACCCAGCCAGGACAGTGTCGGTCCTAGTCCATGCTGCTGACATTCCCCCTGACACCATCACACTAGAGCCAATGCCTGCACCAACTCCCATGCTGAGTGTGCAATCCCACACTCCTGATACAGAGTCCACCAGGGCTCCTGCCCCTAGTGTCCAGAGCGGCGCAGGACACTCAGGATCACCACCACCTTCCAAGCGGAAGAGGAAGAGTGCTCGTCCGGCACAGGCTGATGCCCCAGACACGGCTACACAGTCCGGCCCGTCCAGGAAGCCCAGCTTCACGGATGACGAACTGAATGCACTTGTCGAGTATGTGTCCGGACATGACAACGAGATGGTCATTGTTGCAGGATCCAAGACCACACCTGCACAACGCCAGGCACACTGGCAGACCGTTGCGGACATCGTAAGTGCCCTTGGAATCGTGAGGCGCACAGCCAATGATTGCTATAAGCGCTGGAATGACCTAAAGCGCAGGGCAAAGAGTAAGCTGGCCTCAAGTCATGCCGCAACTCTAGTGACTGGAGGTGGGTCTCCAGTAGTAGACATGGAACTCACTCCACATGAGTCAGTCGCTGGGACCTACGTCACGGAGGAACAGATCCAAGGCGTGGGAGATCTGGCTGATTACGAGGCATTGTCCGGTGAGTGCACATGCATGTGTGTGTCATCCATGTGCATGGTGTGTGAGTGAGGGCTTCTGTTTGTGTGCCAGGTGAGAGTGTGTGCGCCTGAGTCGTATGGGTCAGCCATGTGCTTCATGCAATACTTCCTGCGCAGCTGCATTTGGCCATAGCAGTATCCCTTCTGCCAACAGTAGACATCTAGCCCAACTGCACGCCAGTTGCCCTTGAAGTGTCACCTTGCCACAACATAGTTGCTTATTTTTCACTGTTCATTCAGTCAGATTGTTTGCATTCCCCCACTTTTACTAGCCATGTCGCTGTCCACTAGTCACATGTCTGACATGGCTATGGTAAAGTGGAGTGACTTTGTTACCTGGATATCATTTGTACACACATGTCCCTGTGCAATTGGACCATTTCAGACTGGCAGCTCCAGGTGAAAAATATGACCTGTTAGAATGAGAAAAGCAATTACATGCGGGAACTGGACTGAATGAATAGGTGCTGCCCTCCTCTCCATCTTCACTCAATAGCAATGGTACATGCCATCTGTGTGATGGCATGTGTGTTTCACCTGGCAATCACAGGCCAATGTGTGATGCCACTGCCAGGCAGCATGCAGAAAATGTGTTCATCTTCCATCTTGGTGTCATCAGTGTGTGCCATTTGCCTGCACTTCATACGCAGTGAGGGTGCATGCATGGGAGGGTTTTAGTCATGTGGGACATGTGTCAATCAAGTACTGGTTCTCTTGCTTCTCAGCCCTCATTGTGTGCCATGGTGCTAATGCCTGTTTCCATTTCTTTGTTTTCATGTCTTTGCAGGGGAAGACGCACCTGATACTGCTGGGGTTGTGGAGATGGTGCAGACCCAGGAGGGGTCCGAGGGCCGACCAACCACCAGTGAGGGACGTGGTGTGGTGGTGGGGGAGAACCCACAAGTGCTGCAGGTCGTGCTCTCAAGGGGTGTCTCTGGCTGCACCTCCCCCGAGCTGTACTCGGGTGTTGATTCGGATGATGAGACCTACGTGCCGTCGCAGGTGAGTGTTCCAGGGAGGGATTCTGTTCTGTCTCACCCACCTGCACCAGGGTCAGAACCCTCCATGGGGATGTCAGTGTTGGCAGCTACGCCTTTGGTGGTTACGGATGCAGGGTCACACTCCGCGACATCTGATCCTGTTCCTGGGCCAGCAGATCAGAGGGGGAATGCAGTCCTGCAGCCTCAGGCAGTGCCGGCACAGCAAGGCGCAGTTCGCCTTGCCCCAGACAGGTGTGGTGCCCGCCGACGTGGTGGCCGTACGCCACCTGGCAATACCGCATGGGAGCAATCCATTTACGGTATGGCAACCCAACAGGCTGCATCATCCGAGATGATGGCTCAGGCCATGGATAGGGTGGCCACTTCCATTGTCCCCCCAGAAAGGCTGATGGAGCGACTAGAGCAGGCAACCGACTCCATCTGCCAGTCACACAGGGAGGACATGTTGGGGTCCAACAGGGACAGGCGGGCGGCACTGGCGACTCTGCAGGAGGCCATCTCCATTGAGTCCCAGGGCCACAGGGAAGCCCTGAGGCAGGAGCTCCTTCACCTCAGGACGACTCTTGTTGAGCTTGAGGCTTCAACACACCAAAGGACAGAACAGCAGCTGGAGCGTCTCACCCGTACGCTCTCAGCTGAGATGCAGGCAACGAGGGCGGAGGTCCGGGCATCCCGTGAGTTGTTGCATGGGGACCTCCGCACACTCATCCTCCAGAACCAGACCTACCACACCCGCATGCTTGCAGCCATGGAGGAGCAGACTAGGGCCTTGCGTGGGCTGCCTCCCATAGTGCAACCACCTCCGGATGCAGCTGCACAGGGTGATAATAGCGACAGCAGTGATACTCCCACAATAGGGTAGCCGTGTGGGCCATGAGCCCATGGAGGTGTTTTATTTTCCCAGGATCCACGCAGGTGGGTTCTGGTGTGCATCCTGTCCTCAGACCTCCTGGGTGGCCTCCCCAACCCCCCCGGGCCCATCAATGGCCATTTTTGATTGTTTCTTATTTTTATTTTTATTTTTATTTATTTTATTCCCTATTTTTTTGGGACGATTTGTTGGCTTCCGTGGTTCCTGTGGGCATACGCTGCATTGTGGCTGGGCACATGCAGGCTTGTAATGTATTTGGTTCAGATGCTTGGGTTTGAGTCACACACACCCCTCCTGCTTCCCGTTTCCATGGGCTTGCAAAGGGTGTGCCCAAGTGACAGTGAATTACACAGTGACGTTGGACTCCCATGAGCTGTGTGGGCAGTCTGTAGTCAATACTGTGTATACATTCCTAGTGCATATTGCTGTTGTGTTGTACACTGCATGTTGCATTGATGTGTAACTCATCTTCTGTGTCTACCTCCCAATTTGCAGGTCCCTTCCTCATGTCTACACAAGGACCTCTAGTCTGGAGATGGGGTCCATGTTGGCAGCAGTGCACCTACAACTCTACATGGCGCCAACACTGCACAGTTGGTAGTGGTGGGAGTGCAGGCATTTCCAGGTGGTGAGACTACTAATATGTAACATTTGTGATGTCATGTTAATGGTAGTACATGCTCAAGTATGTTGTTGGTCCGGCATTGCTGTGAGCATTTCAGGTGTTGCAGGTTTCTAATAGGGACACTGTACATAGTGACACTAGTGTCATGTTGTGGGGATTACTTTGTTTACCTGCAAATAGCATGACATGGCACGGTGTGTCGTGTGGCGGTGCTGGGGTTGGGTTGGCTGACATGGCACTGTCCTCTTGTTGCATTTTGCAAGTGGGTATTCTTTTTAGCTGCTTGAATGTGTAACTCCACAAAACTGCATTGGTGGTGTCTGTGTGGGTAGGGATGCACACATTGTGACACTTCCAGGTGAACAATCTCAGGCTGATATGGTATTCACGGTTCATTCTCCAGACATTCAGGATCAGTGTCAGGTTGAGTCATCATTGATTGTCAGATGGAATGTGCCAGGGCAGTGTGCACTCCACAGGGGTGTGATTTCTATGTGAAGTAATTAGCCACTAACTGTGTACGGGCTGCCTCCCCCCGTGCCCTTTCCCCTCCCATGCGCAGCGGCTGTGCATGTGGTTGGGGATGTGGGGCCACCACCATGTCCACGGCCAGGCCCCGGCGTGTTGCAACGTTGTGCAGGACACATGCTGCCACTATGATCCTGCACACTACTGGGGGAGCGTATAACAGCTGGCCGCCAGAACGGTCAAGGGAGCGAAAGCGTGACTTTAGCACTCCGAATGTGCGCTCCACTATGCCCCGGGTCGTAATGTGGGCTGTGTTATATCTTACCTCGGGTGGCGTGGTGGGGTTCCGAATTGGCGTCATCATGTGGGGGCTGAGAGGGTAGGCACTGTCCCCTGTGGAGGTGGTGATTGGTATCATTGGTGGGGTTGTGACCTTGCTCAGTATCTGACATGCATGCATGTGCAGTGGCATTCATACTCCCCAAGCAGCCATGTATCGCCATGCCGCCCAGCTTCTAGGTCCCGGCTTAGGGTGGACATTCGGTAAATGAAGCTGTCGTGGGTGGACCCGGGATAGTTGGCATATACTGAGGTGATGATTCCCTTGGCATTACATGCTACCTGCACGTTGATGGAATGCCAGTGCTTGCGGTTCCTATAGATGTGCTCAGATGCCCTGGGGGGACGTAGAGCCACATGGGTGCAGTCGATGGCACCTAGCACTTTGGGGAATCGTGCCACACCGTAAAAATCCAGGGCAGCAGCATGCCTTTCTGCAGGTGTTCTGGGCAGGTATATGTGCCTGCGGACTGATGGGCGTGCAGTGATGATGTTCAAGACCTGGTGTAGGCAGCGTGACTGGGTGGCCTGTGACACCCCACCCACTATGGCACTTGTCCGCTGAAATGATCCAGTGGCTAAGAAGTGCAGTACATTGAGGACCTTCTCCAGGGGGCTGAGTGCTTGGGAGCACAGGGTGGGTGATGTGAGGTCATCCTCCCACTCACTCACCAGGTCCAGTATTATGTGTGGTGGAAACCTGTACCTCCCATACACCTGGTCATCAGGCATCCCGAAAAGGCTGGTTCTGGGTGTGAATATTCTGGCCCTGACTATCCTCCTCCTCCTCCTTTGGTAGCCCACTGCCACTGCTGCTAGGAACGGTATGTTCATCCTGGCGTCTGAGCTTGTTATTGTTAAAGTGCGCAAATGTATGCTTTGCGCGTGTTCTAGGCGAGCGTGTGACCCGCGCATCCCTGGAATCCAGTTCCCAGTCCAATAGCGTGTGGAAATTCCCACACACCACGGGATACAGGTGCGCTGACGTACTTGCGTGTGTAAGTGCCCGCGCACCCATGAAATACACGTACATAGGCCAATCGCGTGTATGCGCACTTTTGTCCAATTACACGCTGACGTGCAGTATTTCCACGTGTGCTCCGTCATCACGTGCTGAGTGGGGAACACCCGTGCGGGTCACGTCACAGACGCGCTTACGCGCTGAGGGACTCTGGTCCAATAGAATCGCGTATGCGTGCTGACGCGCTTACGCGCTAAGGGCCTTTCCTCAGATTTCACGCTGACGTGCAGGATTTTCACGTGCCAAATCACTCCGTATCAAGCTGGCCACGCGAAAACACACGGAAGACCACGCTCCTGCCCAGAAGGCCGAGTTACTGCCCCCCAGTGCCCCGAGCAGCCTCCCACGTGCCATCTGCTGCTGCCTGCCTGCTGCCACCGTGCCCTGCCATTTGGTGCCTGCACATCAGCCATCTGCAGGGGTCCAGTTGCTGTGTCCACCCCTGCTGGAACTGAAGACTCCCGACTGGGATTACATCGCTCCACAGCCCAGCCCCAGGACCCAGTTGCCCACCCACACCTGCCTCTGGGGTTGCCATGTCGGGCACTTCCACATCTGGCACCAGTGGCAACCCCAGGCCAGAGGGGCAGAGGGGCACCAGCTTCACTGCCACCGAAGTTGGTGTCCTGGTGGAGCATGTCCTGGGGCAGTATGATGCCCTCTTTGGATCGTCCCGCGCCAGCAAGGAAGGACGGGAGAGGATCTGGGCCGACTGTGTGGTTGCCATCAACGCGGAGGGGGTGGCAACCCGCAACGTCCTGAAGATCAAGAAGCGCTGGGAGGACTTGAGGTCCAGGACCCTTGTGAAGGCCCGGCGCCTCGTGGAGGGGGGCCGGGGCCGCATGAGTTCCATCCAGATGAGGGTCCTGGAACGCGTACGCCCAGCGCTCCACGCCCAGATCCTTGAGAGGGAGGCCCGTCTGGAGTTCAGCGGTAAGTGTCCAAGCATTACTGTGTGAGACAGGGCATGTTGCGGTGTGCTGGTTCTATGATACTTGCCTGTATGTGTGCCATAGGCCATGTATGCATGTATGTGTGTAGGGACATCATAGTAATGCATGTGCGACCAGTGATGTGTGACCCACATGGTTGTTGCATGTGTTCAAATGCCGCATGGGGAGCCCTATGCAGATTTTGAACATGAGAGCATGCCAGTCTCTGTACCTGGACATGGGTGGGGGTGAGGGATGGGTGCTGATGCCAGGTACATATATGGTAGCCATGTCTGTGTGCCTGACCTGCGTGTCTGTGACTTGTGCATGCCATGGATGCATGACACATGTGTGTGACAATGCACAGATTCAGTGAAGCAGCCAAATTACCCTTGTATCCGCTGTTTTTGGTGTGTTTGGGGCCAGATGGATGTGACTGAGGTGAAGTGTGTGCATGTGATAGGCATGAGCCATGATGCATGTGAGTTACATATCATTGAATGTTTCAAGAGTCCATTGGACATGCATGGAAATGTCCATGGCATGCACCATGCCTGTTACTGTGTGTGTTTTGCCTGGACTGACCCATGTGTTGTGGAGGGACATGATGGAAGTGTACTTTGACAGTGGTGCTCATCTGCTATTGCTTCCTGTCTAGGGGACCATTGTACAGTACCCTGATGCTTGTGTTCTTTGTCTCCCTCTACGCAGCGGCTAGTGAAGAAGAGGGCGGAGACGGCGCTGTGGAGCAAGGCGGCGGGGATGCCCCCACGGCTGCAGCGGAAGGGGTGGGTGAGCCCCCACAGGGGCCTGCTACGGTGGGAGACGGTGAGGAGCCATCCAGGTTGGTGGTTTGCACAGAGGAGGAGGAGGCCGCCACTGGGGCACACATGGGGCCTGGTGGGGGCATCCCTGCTGGTGCAAGTGGTGCAGTCCAGGGCCAGGGGCAGGAGGCAGCACAGGTCACCGTGGAGGGGCCTGTGCATGTCGCTGTCCCTGACCCTGTGAGTGCACCACCATGCACCAGCAGGGATGCCCCGTCCCAGGCCCGTCCGCAGGTAGAGGGGATGTCCATGTCACCTGACTCCCCTCCACCTGCGGATGTGGGAACCCCTGGCCGTGTGGAGAAGGTCCTGATTGGGGTCGCGATGCGCACGGCTGTGATTCGTGATGCCGTGCATGCTTCCCGGGAGGAGCACGCACGTCATCACGAAGTGCACCGTGCCGACGTGGCCCAATTGGGATCGGCCATGTTCGGGGGTTTGCTGCATGTGTTGGCCAATCTGGCGGCCCTCTCCTCCTCTGTGCAGGCTATACACCAGTCGTTCTCCTTGCCGTCTTCCGGCCCAGATGACACCAGGGCCCCCTGTGGACCTGCCCCGACCAATGCAGCCAGCTCGGTGGGGATCCCATCCCTGCCACAGTTGGGAGTCGGAGGTCCAGCAGGGGTGGACAACACAGCAACTGGACCCCAGCAGATGGAAGATGTGACAGCATCATCGGGCAGGGCACGTGCACGACGGCGTCGGTGGTTTCCATCAGCCTGGATGCCGTCGTGCTGGCAGAGGCAGTGGCGTCGGAGGCAGCAGCAGGCTCGACGTGGGAGGCATCATGGCTCGGGGCCATCAAGATCAGAGGGGCAGGCATCGGCCGGAGGGCAGGGCAACCCTGGGATGGTGGTGTCTTCCGTGTGGGAGCAGTTGGTCCAGCGGGTAGGTGCGGAGCGGCAGCGGGCGGAAGAGGAGCGGCTCACCATGGTCAGGGCGGAGTTCTCCATGCGTCGGGCGTTGAGGCGGGCTGAGTGCCTCGAGGAAGCTCGCAGGGAGTTTGAGCTGAACATGGGGTTATCCCTGCGAGACCTCGGGGCCAGGACAGAGTCCCGCCTCCAGGACATCGACATGGAGTTCGATGATGCCCTGGCCAGCAACATCACCGAGTGAGCCGCAGGACTTGCCCGCTGCCTTTGTATATAGTTATTTAGTTAGTTAGTGTTAGGTTTCCTTTATTCATTTATATTTTTTTGGACCGCTCGGACAATGGCCACTTTTTTGTAGATATTTTTTTCATTAGGTAGTAGTAGGTTTCATTTATGGTGTTGGGCTCATGGACCCTGGAATATTCGTGTATATAGTTTGCTTTTTGAAGAAACATTTTTTTTATTGATTATTGTGTTCACCATGAGGAAATGGTTTTTCATTATTTTCCTTCCACATGACATTGCTTTGGACAACATTTGTTTTTGGATTACTTTGTTTTTTTTATTTTTACATTTGTTCTCGGACATGGACCATTTATTTTGTTATCCCCATTGTTGTATGTTTGATTTGTTTACTTATTTTTCATCTTTAATACATGTTTTTTTAACTTTCACTTGTGGTATTTTCTCATTGGTTTCATACATGTCATGATATGGGTTTTGACATTCACTTGCACCCGTTGTGTATGTGTGTGTGACGGACATGTGTTCATTTACATACTTGCCATTGGGGTTGTATCATGTAATTGCATTCACTATGTGGGTGGATGCAATCCTTGCCTGGGTGTTTGTGCTGGGTATGCTGCCCATTACTGCCATGATTGAGTATCGTCAGGACCTGGGGGCAGGGGGACATGTGTGGGTGCCTGGTGGAGGCTGCCCCTGCACTGCTGGGGGGTGGGGGTGGTGGGAGACATGAGTGGGGGCCTGGTGGAGGCTGCCCCTGCACTGCTAGGGGGTGGGGGTGGTGGGAGACATGGGTGGGGGCCTGGTGGAGGCTGCCCCTGCACTGCTGGGGGGTGGGGGTGGTGGGAGACATGAGTGGGGGCCTGGTGGAGGCTGCCCCTGGTGACTGGGGGGTGGGGGTGGTGGGAGACATGAGTGGGGGCCTGGTGGAGGGTGCCCCTGGATGGTGGGGGGTGGGGGTGGTGGGAGACATGAGTGGGGGCCTGGTGGAGGCTGCCCCTGGTGACTGGGGGGTGGGGGGGGGTGGGAGACATGAGTGGGGGCCTGGTGGAGGGTGCCCCTGGTGGCGGGGGGTGGGGGTGATAGGGGACATGAGTGGGGGCCTGGTGGGGGCTGCCCCTGCACTGCTGGGGGTGGGGGTGGTGGGAGACATGGGTGGGGGCCTGGTGGAGGCTGCCCCTGCACCACTGCTGGGGGGTGGGGGTGGTGGGAGACATGAGTGGGGGCCTGGTGGAGGCTGCCCCTGCACTGCTGGGGGGTGGGGGTGGTGGGAGACATGAGTGGGGGCCTGGTGGAGGCTGCCCCTGCACTGCTGGGGGGTGGGGGTGGTGGGAGACATGGGTGGGGGCCTGGTGGAGGCTGCCCCTGCACTGCTGGGGGATGGGGGTGGTGGGAGACATGAGTGGGGGCCTGGTTGAGGCTGCCCCTGCACTGCTGGGGGGTGGGGGTGGTGGGAGACATGAGTGGGGGCCTGGTGGAGGGTGCCCATGGTGCCATGGGGCTGTGAGTGGTTACAGACATGAGTGGGGGCCTGGTGGAGGCTGCCCCTGCACTGCTGGGGGGTGGGGGGGGTGGGAGACATGAGTGGGGGCCTGGTGGAGGCTGCCCCTGCACTGCTGGGGGGTGGGGGTGGTGGGAGACATGGGTGGGGGCCTGGTGGAGGCTGCCCCTGCACTGCTGGGGGTGGGGGTGGTGGGAGACATGAGTGGGGGCCTGGTGGAGGCTGCCCCTGCACTGCTGGGGGGTGGGGGTGGTGGGAGACATGAGTGGGGGCCTGGTGGAGGGTGCCCATGGTGGCAGGGGGGTGGGGGTGGTGGGAGACATGAGTGGGGGCCTGGTGGAGGCTGCCCCTGGATGGTGGGGGGTGGGGGTGGTGGGAGACATGAGTGGGGGCCTGGTGGAGGCTGCCCCTGGTGACTGGGGGGGTGGGGGTGGTGGGAGACATGAGTGGGGGCCTGGTGGAGGGTGCCCCTGGATGGTGGGGGGTGGGGGTGGTGGGAGACATGAGTGGGGGCCTGGTGGAGGCTGCCCCTGGTGACTGGGGGGGTGGGGGTGGTGGGAGACATGAGTGGGGGCCTGGTGGAGGGTGCCCCTGGTGGCGGGGGCGTGGGGGTGATAGGGGACATGAGTGGGGGCCTGGTGGGGGCTGCCCCTGCACTGCTGGGGGGTGGGGGTGGTGGGAGACATGGGTGGGGGCCTGGTGGAGGCTGCCCCTGCACTGCTGGGGGGTGGGGGTGGTGGGAGACATGAGTGGGGGCCTGGTGGAGGCTGCCCCTGCACTGCTGGGGGGTGGGGGTGGTGGGAGACATGAGTGGGGGCCTGGTGGAGGCAGCCCCTGCACTGCTGGGGGGTGGGGGTGGTGGGAGACATGGGTGGGGGCCTGGTGGAGGCTGCCCCTGCACTGCTGGGGGGTGGGGGTGGTGGGAGACATGAGTGGGGGCCTGGTGGAGGCTGCCCCTGCACTGCTGGGGGGTGGGGGTGGTGGGAGACATGAGTGGGGGCCTGGTGGAGGGTGCCCATGGTGGCAGGGGGGTGGGGGTGGTGGGAGACATGAGCAGGTGTGCAGGGTAGTCCCCTGTTTTGTGGGCTGCCTGCAGGGGCCGTCGAGGGTGTACAGGGAACACCTGTGAGGACCCACCCAGCCTAATCGCGTGTGTAACTTCCCACGCACCCCTGTAATACACGTACCAAGCCAAATCGCGTGTGATAATTCCCGCGCACCCCTGAAATACACGCGCCCAGGCTATTCTCGTGTGGAAATTCCCACGCCCCCCTGAAATATACGTACCCTGCTGAAATCGCATGTTAAACTTCCCGCGCACCCCTGAAATACACGCGCCCAGGCTATTCGCGTGTGGAACTTCCCGCGCACCCCTGAAATACACGCGCCCAGGCTATTCGCGTGTGGAACTTCCCGCGCACCCCTGAAATACACGCGCCCAGGCTAATCGCGTGTGGAACTTCCCGCGCACCCCTGAAATACACGTACCCTGCTGTAATCGCGTGTGGGACTTCCCGCGCACCCCTGAAATACACGCGCCCAGGCTATTCGCGTGTGGAACTTCCCGCGCACCCCTGAAATACACGTACCCTGCTGTAATCGCGTGTGGGACTTCCCGCGTACCCCTGAAATACACGCGCCCAGGCTATTCGCGTGTGGAACTTCCTGCGCACCCCTGAAATACACGCGCCCAGGCTATTCGCGTGTGGAACTTCCCGCGCACCCCTGAAATACACGCGCCCAGGCTATTCGCGTGTGGAACTTCCCGCGCACCCCTGAAATACACGTACCCTGCTGTAATCGCGTGTGGGACTTCCCGCACACCCCTGAAATACACGCGCCCAGGCTATTCGCGTGTGTAACTTCCCGCGCACCCCTGAAATACACGCGCCCAGGCTATTCGCGTGTGGAACTTCCCGCGCACCCCTGAAATACACCTACCCTGCTGTAATCGCGTGTGGGACTTCCCGCGCACCCCTGAAATACACGCGCCCAGGCTATTCGCGTGTGGAACTTCCTGCGCACCCCTGAAATACACGCGCCCAGGCTATTCGCGTGTGGAACTTCCCGCGCACCCCTGAAATACACGCGCCCAGGCTATTCGAGTGTGGAACTTCCCGCGCACCCCTGAAATACACGTACCCTGCTGTAATCGCGTGTGGGACTTCCCGCGCACCCCAGAAATACACGTACCCTGATGGAATCGCGTGTGGAACTTCCTGCGCACCCCTGAAATACACCTACCCTGATGGAATCGCGTGTGGAACTTCCCGCGCACCCCTGAAATCCACGTACCCGGCCAAATCGCGTGTGAGACTTCCCGCGCACCCCGGTATACACGCACACGTATTTTTTGTCAGCGTGTCCGTGTTTGTGGGTACCCCTTTGCACGTCATTTGTCCTGGAGGGCCACAGTATAGGACATTCATCATGGCAGTATATGGGTGCTATTTGTTGGCGCACCTTTTGGCGCACATTTCTTAAAGCCGCAGAGACGCTACCGCCTGCTTTCTTGTGGCGGTCGTGTTTGTGCCTGTGCGCTGGTTTGAGCGTGCGCTTTTTTGCCCTATTCTATTCCATGAATACGTGTTGTAGGCGAGCGTGTGGGCGTTCCGCGCACTTGTGCCCTGTACTTGCCCCGTGACGCCCACGTTTTTGCAAGTTGTTCCCCATTCCGAGTGTTACGCCCGTGTTACGCCTACTTTTGTTGCGTGCGCCGCGCTATGTGCGAATTTCGCTGTGGCCTGTGCGATTTTCGCTGTGACCTGGCGCACGCTGTTAGATGGCCTGTGCGCCAACGTGCGCGGCGCACTTTTTATCGCACATCCGCTGGTTTTCTCGCGCACGGAGTTCCATGAATCGACGTGCGCTGCTTTTCGTGCGATTTTCGCACTTGCACTGCGATTTTCGCTATTCCACTGCGATTCGCACGTTTTTGCCCACTTGCGCCGCGCTAATTATTCCATGAATCGGCCTGTAAACCTCTCTGTAATATTTGCATGCAAGTTGAAACTGTTCTAAGAACACTTGCGGTGTCCTGAAATGTTCGTAAATAAACTAAATAGGGGTGTCCTGAGGACGCTATGCCCGTCCGTATTGTTCGCAACCAAGTTGAAACTTTTCTAAGAACACATGTGGTGTCCTCAAATGTGCGTAAATAAACAAAATGGAGGTGTCCTGAGAACGCCATGTCTGTCCGTATTGTTCGCAAGCAAGTTGAAACTGTTCTAAGAACAAACGCCTGTCCGTAACTATTCGTTTGACATGTGACGCACTTTTAATTACTTCAGGACCCAAACAGTGTCCGTAGAACATCAACGCGCATACGCAAACCAATGTCCATGCCTTTGGTATCCTGCGGAGAGCCACTCCCTTCGCGGACATGTTCGCGAAACGATCATGTGACCGCGCCCACGCTGATCGTGTGTTCTGAATGCGGACACTGTTTGTGTCCCCGAACAATTTAAACGTACATTTTCAAGTAATCTACAATATTTGTCAATAACAACTCACCATAGCACAAGTCCCACATACTAATCTTGAGTTTCTACATACTTTAAAAAACTTTTTGAACCTTTTTTTGTGTTCGATCTGTCCGCGGACAGCGCGCATGTCTGCGCACCGCGTACAAGCACCCCTATGAAAGACCACGCCCTAGAGCTTATTCTCATTCTGTTTCTGGCTATTCTACAGAGCACAGCGAATTTTACTGCCACCTGCAGATTTCCATTTTGAACCTGATGGTATCCATGGCTGCACTGCTGCCACCTGGTGCTGTATCTGCCTCAGCACCACCCCCACCCCCCCAACAACCACCATCTCCCCAAGGGCCTGAAGAGGGGAACAGGAGTGAGGATGCAGAGGAGGAAGAAGAGGATGACGAGGATGAGGTAGTTGAACTCCCTACTACCCGCACTCGGCATGAGTCTTGGGTGTAGCGGTTATTTACCATTCGTGGGAATGGTACTAAGGCTCGTGCGAACCAAGTCACCTGCAACGAGTGCAAAATGGTACTCAGTCGCGGGTTCGTACAGTTTTGGGACCACTACCATGAAGCGACACCGAAGGTCATTTCACACTGGGGCCATTCGCAGGGTTGTACCTTGCGAGGAACGTAGCAGGTTGACTTCCTCTACTTCATCCTCCGTTTCTGATCCTGTCACCACAAGGAACACTCCTGTGGGACAGCGTATTCCTCAAGCTGCCTCACAGGCCATACACAATGCTGATGACCCTTACCTTTCGAGGGTCACAGTTGTGTGTATGTACTGCGACGCAGTACTCTGCAGGGGGGAGCGACTTTGCAGTGCTTTTGAGACTATCGTCTCAGAGCAAGAGAAGATCTGCTCAGTACCCAAATAGAACCCACTCTACATCTTCCTCTCTCAGCGTGCCCTTTCTTATCCCCGTGGTTGGTGTCCCCCCCTTTAACCTCCTTTTCCCTCCTCTCCAACAAAAATTAAAAAAAATAAGGCTCTTTTCAGAGCCGCCTTTCACAGTTAAAAAATAGAAGTGAAAATAAATAAAGCAGGGCCCTTTGTATTTTTTAGATGTCCGCAGACATCTAAAATTTTGGGGTGCTACCCTATCATAAGCATTGCAATTTTCTCTGGGAGGAAGTGGTGGCTCTGAAAAGAGCCTTTTGGTGGTGTTTGTGTTTGAAATATTATAAATACTCAACACCTACTACAAAATGGATGCTGTAATTCTAAAAAAGGTTGCAATGCATTTTATATATTTCTCAGAACAATCTGATTGCCAGCATAAGTTAGATGGACTCCATCTCTGCGAAAAATGTATATATTACGAAACATAATATTTTCATTGTGAAAAGAGGACATGCCAAAATCTCTTAGAAAGGCACAAACAGCCTTATTGACATTGAGCCTTGCTTTCTCCATTTGTGGACCAAATGAAGAAGAACGAAGCCACATTTGTCTCTGCGCAATCCGTGAAAAAATTACTTGAGAATTTGTAAACATGTCCATGACCTTCCCAAGTCCTTCTTTCATTGCAAATTGCAAAGAAATTCCAGACACATGTCCTAAACTGTTCTCTCCACAATGAATTATAATTATATCTGGATGTTGCTCTGTCTGCAAAGTAGCACAGAGAGGTAGCAAGTCCAACCACTTCATTCCATGTACTCCATGCCAGTGTACTTCCACATGTGGAAATCCAAGATCTACAGCTACTCCACAGCTTTCTGCATGCACCTTCAACCCAATGTATCCACGAATCTCCCAAAATACAAACAATCTGTTTTCTGAAACACACAGCCATAGCTATCTGTTCTTCTCTCAGCAACAAGAGTATCTGAGAAACTCTCTACTAGCACAACACACCCACTAAACTTTCCTGACCAATCCCTTTCTATGCTCATTCTAATTTGCATGGCTTGCCAACCCAAAAATCCCCGGATGTAACACCTGATGTCCGCGAACTACCGCCATGTCCGCGGACATATCGTAACATGGACAGCCCTTCTACCATTTCCACTTCACTCTCTGTGCCCTTCCCTCATTGGATGTAGCTAAGAAGTCACATGACCATCTACCAATCACATAGAAGACCTCTACATCTAACTGCATCATCATAGATCAGCACTGCAAATGTACTGTGAATCTCTATTGAGTACAAGTGTCATTTCATTGGAAAGCACCTTCTACAAGAAATACTGTACAAGTCTCCAATATTTCTACTTGCAGCTCCATGCATATCCATATGCATGAACACAAACTACAGGTATGCATATTTTCTGTAAAGTACATGTACAATTCTTCTAATTTCATATAAACAGATTAACTGACTTTTACCTTGTATAATCTTCAAAATGAATTTACTGTCTTTTTTTCCATCTCCTAAAATCAACTGTCACTTACAAACCGTTATACTATTTAATTTCTTTTTGCACACATATATTCAAATCATGTTGAAGTAACATTTTTTAAATAAAATATATAGACTGCATATAGTCAAACAGAATTGCATGCACACACTATGTTCAAATCTCAAACAACAATACTTGTACAATAACATAAACATTTATTTATTTATTTACTTATATTTATATAGCGCAAGCAGCCCATGACATTGAGGCACTATTACTTGCAAGAGCTTAGTTACAGGAATAGTGGTATTCACTGGTACATTATGAATTTCACAAGGCATAGTAAAGATATTTTGTGTGCTACAGTTAGTCATTGCAATACAGTTTATTCATTAAGAACATATGTATTCAACTGGTGCAACGTATCTTATGTGAATAAGATAGTTTTAATGGTTTTGAGGAAGGCGCTGAGGATGTCAATTAAAAAAATCAATGTCTAAATTAAAAACAGTGCTATATACAAACAAAATTATTAATTTGTTTCTTTTACAATTGCAGTGAAGACCATTCTCCTGAAAAGAAGCAGCCGATTTTGAAGTACAAAGAACAACTAAGAAGTAACCTGCTCATTTTAGAAAAAAAGTAAGTTGAATACCAGCATAATATTTGTATTGTTACTCAAAAACACTGTAAGGTTAATTCATGCTATTTCTGTGCCTAAAAATAAAGATTGTGCACCATTCTGTCCAAAAATCCCCATTTCTTAAACAGCGATTTACAGCCAGAATGGCCCACAAATTCCTTTTTTGACACACAAATTACTCAACTCAGCCGCTAGAATTTTGATGTTATAGAACAAACAACTGTTTTAATTGTATAGCATTAGATTTACTATTTGTATTTCTCCACACCACTAGCTTACTTTTTTCTGTCATGTGAACCCCAGTTTAGTAACACATTAATTCAAGAATACCCATCCCTACTAGTTGTAGTTGCCCAATGCACAATCACACACCATTACATACATCTTTATCATCTTACTCAAACACTCATGCACACAACACACATACATTGCAGAACACCCCAACCCATACCTTCTTTATTTTTTTCAACAAACCCTAAAGAATGCCTACCAAAAATCAAGTCAGTAGAAAGCAACGCAGAAGCAGAGCAAATGAAAATAGAAGTGTCCAACATAAGCATCCATCTCTAGCAGAATTTGTAACAAAAGTTGAAACAAAACAGCTAATACAGTCATTGAGTGAAACAAAAGAAGTTTCAAGTACAGAAACTTTGCCTCCTCTATCAAAATGTAAAACAAACCAGAAAACAATTAACAAAAAATCAGCTATCACTACAGATAAAACTGCTTCTATAAATCTTGATATAGTGCAAAGTAAGCATACCAAGAAAAGTATTTTAGCCAACATGTTCCGTCACAGAGTCCTTCAAAATCTTATAAAAACAGGAGAGAAATCAGGTTCAACCCTTAAAACCTATCGTAGGAAATGAATCTTAGAAGAGTTGATAGACAGTGCAATTCTTCTCAAAAGAAAGTTATTTATTTTAGTGTTAAACAAAATGAAACCACTAACAAAACTAATGACTAAATTACAAAAAAGACTTCTCAATAAACGAAATGTCAACAGAAAGAACTTTTTAAATATCTGCGGAGGTGAATGGAGTCACACTACAAGCACAGAACCATACTTTAATGAAGAAGCATACAAACAAAAGCAAACAAATACAATTGCCATACATAGCTGTGGTCGAGGTTATGAAATGGTTAATAATACCATAATGGAACAAGAAGTACTGCTTACAAAAATATGCCCTGAAAACTCTCTTACCTCTCCATTCAACTGAATCAGAACGTCTAGTGTACAAATGGCCATGTGTACCATTCCCAAAAAAAATGTCAAGTCTTTACGCCAATTCCTCAATCAATATGTGAAAGGCAAAGACAAAATCAAAATTAAACTACTGCAAAATATGGATACCTGTCCAGTGCGCAGGTACACAGGACTACAAGGAGATTCATTGACCTGCATTACAGGACCTATTTGCAAAACCACCTTCCATGATATCAAAAGGATATCAACACATCATTCAACTATAAGAAATTTAGTCTATAAACTGTACTATGCTAAAAGTCCTGCTTTAGCACTAGCCAATTTAAATAAAATTCTTCTACATGGTACAGCAAAAGACCTACTTGAAGAAATTGACTATATCCAGAAAAAATATTTTGGAAGTGAAAGCCACTTACAAAATGAAATAGCTTTAAACCAAATTATCAACCATTCTACGCATGGCAACCTTTTACTACACACATACAAAAAAGAAATAGTAAAATTTAAAAGTACATCAGCTGAAGTACCAAATCATGTATATGTATGTTGCCGCAGAACTTTTTATAAAAGTAACACACAAACTGTAGACCTATCATACAAAAATAGAAGACAATGAAGATTCTAAATGGTTTGAATTAGCTCTCTACCTTCTAGCAGAAAACAAATACGAAATAACTGACCCCTTAATACTTTGCAGTTACTGCACTACAAAACCTGACAACAACCAAACTACTTCAGGTACTATCACAAATAATTTGGAATTATATCCACTACCAAAACCCCTACAACAACTTAATTTAAATGAGAGCATCATAATTCAAACAGTACACCCATTTCAAGCAATAATACGCCTTCAACCAAAAACAGCAAAATTACCTCCCTCTGAATTAGTGAAAGTTATTTGTGGAAAAGTAGTGTATTTACCATTAGAACTAAAAGAAAATGTGCACACTCTAGGAGTGCAACGTCCAATGCAGCAATCTTTAATTATCTTAGTAAATGGAGTACCTACAAAAGACAAAATAATATGGCAACAGCTGGTAGATTTACATAAAGTTAGACAAGCCTTGCAATATCTGATCAATACTACAAAGAAATTAATATTGAAGAAAACTTGAAGGATACAACTGAAATAATTCAAGAGACACAAGAAGCTGGTCGATTTGAGCTCCTAGATCCTGCTACAATATCAAATACTTTAGAGCATTATACAATTCATCCATTGCACTCTAATGACACCATAGAAGATGCACTAGAAACATACCAAATG
The DNA here is from genome assembly GCF_040938575.1 of Ambystoma mexicanum. Classification (NCBI taxonomy): domain Eukaryota; kingdom Metazoa; phylum Chordata; class Amphibia; order Caudata; family Ambystomatidae; genus Ambystoma; species Ambystoma mexicanum. The sequence continues at coordinate 550,479,862 of NC_090932.1, forward strand.
CGTCAAACAAAAGGATCACCAATCAGCATATGGGAAAAAAATATAGAAGCACATGCTTTTCCTCTACTCTTTCCTACTGGCAAAGGAGGAAGGTACGATGATAGACCTATTCAAATATCGGAATCAGAATACCGCTCATTACGGATGTATTCTGAAGATCCCAGATTTAGACAAAATGTGGAATACATATTCCATCTACTCTTTGAAAGTGAACTAGCAACTTTATGTTACGGAGTTGCACACACATTAAAATTAGGATCCCACTTTCAAAATATGTCAGCTACACAGTTATTACAAAAAGTGCAACAAAAAGATGAGGTTTTACAATCAAATATTACAAATCTATTAGCAATATGCGTGGTACTAAAGAGTACTGGTTTCGACATCATGGAGATGTACGTTGTATGATCAGAAACCTTGGCCCACCCACTTGGTTTGTTACATTAAGTTGTGCAGAATATGCATGGGAAGATTTACATGATTTCCTACGCATATCAAACAAAAGCAAAATAAACATAGATAGACTAACACCTGGAGAACTTTGTTCTCTGGATCGTGTTAATGTTTCAAGATATTTTCACCATTGCTTCATTGGTATGCTACACTTTATTTGTAATAAAACTGTTCCTCCCCTTGGAGAAGTGCAACACTTCTTTTGGAGAAAAGAATACCAAGCCAGAGGAGCACCACATATCCACATGCTTTTATGGATTAAAGATGCTCCTAAATTTGGTCAAGACAGTGATGCCACTGTTTTACAGTTTATTGAAAAATATGTGACTTGTGAAATTCCATCAGAAGCCACAAATGGTGATCTTCATGCACAAATTTTGCAATTTCAAAGACACAAATGTGGCAAATATTGTCGTAAATACAAAAACAAAGGGAAATACTACACCAAATGCCGCTTTGGTTTCCCTAGGCCGTTTACAAATACAGGTCAAGTGAACAACCTTATGTCTTCAGTTAGACATAGTGTTAAAGGTAAGTCACCTAAAAATACATATTACATAAAAAGAACATAAGAAGAAAAATATATCAATGATTACAATGCAATCATTGCCCACTTATAGAATGCAAACATAGATGTGCAGTACATTGCAGACAATTCCACTGCAGTTGCACGATATGTTACAGCATACTTAACCAAAGCAGAAGAAACAGAGCTCCAAGACCTCTGGAATGACCTGTCATCAGATAAAACAGTGTCTCAGAAATTATACAGCTTGGGCATACAAATGCTCTCCCATAGAGAATGTGGATCCTATAAAGCAGCAGATCGTTTAACTGGTACTGCTTTGTATGGTAAATCTGAAAATATAGTATGGCTAAGTCTTGGTCCTGCTAAATCTAGAAAAAAGAGTTCTAAAATCATACGACGATATAGAAACAACAGCCAAACATGATCCCAACAGCCAAGACATTTTAAAAAACAATTTATTGGACACATACTACCCAAACAGAAGTAATACTTTGGAAACCATGTGTCTATACCACATAGCCCAAAACTTCACATACACAAATATTAAACCTGATGGAAAAAAAAGGTAAATACAGGGTGACAAACTGTGAAGGCAGCTTAGTAAAACTCACCAAACCAAATTTAATTAATCATATCAAATTGTTATTAAAGACTCCTCAACATAAAGAACTATATTACATGTCCCTGCTACAACTCTTTAAACCATGGAGAAATGAAGAAGAAATACTAGATAACTTTGACTCATATGAAGACGCTTTCAAAGCAAATGAAAGCACTATAACCGATGTAAACTTCACACAGTACAAAGCAATGTTGCACAATGAACAGCAACACGAAGAACTACTGCAGGCCCAACTAGATAAGGATACTCCTGACAGTAGTCACCCTTCTGTAACAGGAAGCCAAGAACCACTGGGAGAACCACTAATAACAAATGAGGCAGAATTAGCTATGACAGAAGTAGAAAACACTGTGTGTCAGTACGAAGGTAAAGAAGACTTAACTATACTTCAATCAAAACGAAACAATGAGCAACATAGCATTTTTCGAGAAGTAACAAAAGAAATTGCACATGGTGTACAACATGAAAACAAAGAATGCACCTGCCAAAATTACAAACCTATACTTCTGTACGTCAGTGGTGAAGCTGGTTCTGGCAAAACATTCCTAATCAAAATCATCAGTAAGTTCCTTCAACAATTGACAAACAACAAACTGTCAATTGTTGTCACTGCCCCCACAGGTTTAGCTGCCTACAACATAGGCGGTGTCACTTTACACCGATTACTAATCCTGCCAGTAGAACACCAAAACAAATTAGACTATTACAAACTTTCTACAGAAGCTGCAATAGAACTACGCAGAGTATTAAAACAAATGAAAATGCTACTAATAGATGAAGTGAGCATGGTGTCCAACCTAACGTTGGCTTTGATTCACCTCAGATTACAAGAAGTACTCAAAACAAACTACGAAGAGCTCTTTGTAGGAAAACACATTATTGTTTTCGGAGATCTTCTTCAATTGACACCAGTATAAGGTGAGCCTATTTTTAAAACACTAGGACACAAACTCTGCCGTAAAACTGTTGGCAGCATTGGAAATGTCAACCTTTGGCAACATTTCCAATACAGAGAATTAACGGAAAACATGCGGCAATCTGCAGATCTCACTTATGCCAACATCTTAAAAAGTATTAGAGTTGGTATACTATCTAAAGAAGCACAAGCAATATTGAAAACCCGGCACATTCATGCACTTTATGGCGATAATGCATGTGTTACAGATGTTATGGAACAATTAGCCCATAAAAATGTCAATTGTATGGCCTTAATGTCAACTCTTGCAAGCTGTTTCAAATTCAATGAAATAATGTTAAATAAAGAAATGCAACCAATAATGGAAATTAGCGCCATAGACAAACTAGATGTACATGGTATGACACTACCCATGTGTGAGCAAGCCACAACAAGACTAAATAGTTTAGAAAATTCAATCTCCAACACAGCTGGGTTGGAAAAGATATTAAAATTATCCTTAAATTGCAGAGTAATGCTTAAACGTAACCTTGACGTGGACCAAGGACTAGTTAATGGAGCACTGGGTACAGTTGTTGACTTTCAAACATACCCACGTGACAACAAAATTCAGTTTGTCAATATTCGCAAACTTTCAGAAGTAAAAAGGATAGGACGCTCAACAGCTCTATTCCTTCTCTTCAAAGACATGTATGTACGCAGAGAACAATTTTCTCTAACTCTTGCATACGCAGTCACCATTCATAAATCACAAGGTTTTACCTTAGACAAAGCAATGATAGACATTGGTAACACAGTCTTTAAAGAAGGCATGAGCTATGTAGCACTATCACGCTTAAGTACACTTGACGGTCTATTTCTAATCAACTTTGATGCAAGTAAAGTAAACGCTGATATTCCTTGCATTTTAGAATACAATAGACTTCGCTCACTATACACCCCCCATCTAAACACATATTCAGTTCCACAAAAAGTAAAACGTTGTAAAAGAAAACTAAATCAAACAGAAATGCAACATGATGTCACTGCAAATCCTCCAAAGAGAGTAAAAGAAACTAAAACTTCATCAAGTACCACAAACATAAAAGAACCAATTAGGGAAAGTAAACCAGGTACTTCGTCAAAGAAGGAAGACAAACTAAAAAAAAATCAATCAGATACAGAAGTACCTGGTCCATTTAAACTCTCAAATATAGTTGGAGTAAGTTGCTACGCAAATGTAGCAATGAATATTCTATTTCAATTGCCACCAATTGTTGACAACATTTACTTACACGGTACAGACCAATTGTGTCTGCAAATGTTAGTACTTCACAGAAACGCAACAAACAATCCTGACAGCACGTATAGTGTTTATGGAATAAGACAGCAATTGGACTACTGTGCTGGAATGGTTAAATTCACTATAAACTCGCAGGAAGATCCACAAGAATTTTTAATGTACTCGCTACAAATACTGGAAAATAAAAACATACCTATAAATGAAATCTTCCAGATTTCATACATGTGGAGACATACATGCACTCTCTGCAACAATGTGACACAAGAACAAATCCCCAATGAACGCTTTGTATATATATCAATACCTAATTGTGAATCCATTCCATTTCAGCAACTTGTACAAAATGCAAACCATTGTAGATTATGTACTACCTGCAATTCAGATAATCGCTCCACCTTATTAATACAAACACATAGTAAATACGTAATACTAATGCTTCTAGGTTACAATGCAGATGGTACCAAAAACAACTGAAAGCTGACTGGATTCACACATGGTCATGTATCACTTGGTAAGAAAACCTTCACAACAATAGGTATAATCTACCACGCAGGAGCCACAACCAATTCAGGTCACTACACTGCATATATAAAAAAGAAATGTGGATGGTTTGAATGTAATGATACATTACTCTAAAGCAGAGATTACCAGCAAATCTTTCAAACGCTTATTTAATGTTCTTAAAACCAACATTTATTAACTAAACTGTACTTAAACCTTAACTAAACTAGTAGTAAACAAATATTAACTGTTAGAATATTCCAACAGGTATCTAACTGCCCAAAGATTCTACAACAAGTAATCAGATAAATGAATACCACTAAATTAGAGCAAAAAATAGTTAGAATACACCAACTGGTATCTAAGTAACCCAGAATTTTACAATATCCAAACGAATTAATCAATACCGCTAAATTATATAAAAAAATAGACAGTTAGAATATGCCAATTGTATCTAACTGCTACAAAATTTTATAATATCCAAACAAATAAATGATATGTAAATGCTCCAAAAATCTGCAACAAGCCAATATATAGAGCATTAGCCAGAAACAACAAGTGAACACTGAAAACAAACAGACTGTAGCATAACAAAAAAAGTTTTTTTTTTAATCCAACATGGATTTTTTTTTCTCCCACAGACCCAATGATTTTAGCAACAAACACAGAAACTGAGCAAATTGCACAGTGCACTGGTTTGTAATAAGTACAACCATCGCAGCATATCACACCCATAGTGCCTTATAAATTTGTTTTTGGATCCCAAAGTTATAAGCCACTATGAGTGTGATATGCTGCGGTGGTTGTGGCCAGGGCATAGAGTCTTGGATGCATGCCCATATGGCCATGCTCCCAAGACTCTATGCCCTGCCCACAACCACCGCAGCATATCACACCCATAACGTCAAACATTTTAACTATGCCTTATGGGAACTTTTAATGTCCGCGGACATAATGAGTGTTCTTAGAACACTTTCAACTTGCCAGCGAACAATACGGACAGGATCCTCAGGACACCCCATTTTGTTTATTTACGAACATTTCAGAACACCGCAAGTGTTCTTAGAACAGTTTCAGCTTGCTTGCGAACAACACGGACAGCGTCCTCAGGACACACCCTTTTCGTTTATTTACGAACATTTCAGGACACTGCAAGTGTTCTTAGAATACTATCAACTTGCCAGCGAACAATACGGACAGCGTCCTCAGGACACCCCCATTTTGTTTATTTACGAACATTTCAGGACACCGCGAGTGCTCTTAGAACACTTTCAACTTGCCAGCGAACAATATGGACAGCGTCCTCAGGACACCCCCATTTTGTTTATTTATGAACATTTTAGGACACGGCGAGTGTTCTTGGAACACTATCAACTTATCTATGAACAAAACGGACAGACATACCGTTCTAAGGACACCCCCATTTTATTTATTTAACAACATTTCAGGACACCGCGTTCTCAGGACACCCCCATTTTATTTATTTAACAACATTTCAGAACACCGCGAGTGTTCTTGGAACAATTTCAACTTACCAGCGAACAATACGGAAAGCGTCCTCAGGACACCCCCAACTTCTTTACTTAAGGACATTTCAGGACACCACGAGTGTTCTTAGAACAGTTTCACCTTGCTTGCGAACAACACGGACACATATTGCGTCCTCAGAACACCCGCATTTAGTTTATTTAGAACATTTCAGAACAGCCGTGTTGTCCGCAGACAAATTGAACACAACAAGAGGGTCTACCACATAAAGAAATACAACATTTAACCAATCTCATACTCTTCCACCCTCCCCAAGCACTCTTACACACCAACACACTCTACTAAATACAATTTTTCAACCAAGTTTCACTGTGCTGTCCGCGGACATCCGCGAATCCAAGATGGCGGGTGCTACCGAAAATCTGACACGCTTCACGCACTACACCATCCAATCAGCGAACACGTCGCATGTCCGCGGACATGACTTAAGCTGATTGGCCAATCAGGACACTGTCCGCGGAGCGAACAGGGAAATGTGTCCGCGGACCGAACACAGATATCACTAATTTTCTTTTACCTACTTTTTGGTCATTTAAAAAAAAAAACTACTGGATGGATTTTCACCAAATTTACAAAAGCACGCTTTCGGGACCAAGCCGCTACTCCTGGTCCAAATTTGGTGAAAATCCGTCCAGCGGTTTGGGCTGTAGGTGCGAATGGCAAAGTTTTTTCCCCATTCAGTCTATGGGGGAAAAAAAAGTTTTGGGACTCCCCTTATAACTTTGCCCCCCCTGGACGAATCCTCACCAAATTTTGCAAAACAAAATTCAGAGTGGGCTATATACTTTTTTTGCTAAATTTGGTGAGGATTCGTCCAGGGGGATCGAAGTTATAACCCACCCAAAAAGTGCTCTTCCTATGGAAACAGCAACTTAACCATAACTACATGGCCACTACCGTGGCCATGTAATTATATATTAGGCAGGTGTGCCATTTGGTGGATTCGCATGGTTTTCACCTGTTATGGCCACATTTTTACTAATACAAAAGGAAGACTCTTCATCTATGTGGCCCAAGGAAGGAAAGCAGTTTGTCATTCAAAATGGTAGCTCTCCTAATTGTGGACTACGGTTGGAAAGGGTTCAATTCAGTCACTGGGTCACAAGGTTCAATTGAACCCCTCCTTGCTTTCAGAATCCATTTGCTGTGTGGGCCTTGGTGCAGTTGGAGTCACTCTAGTCCCTGACGTTGTCAGCCACTCATTCTCTTTTCATCGTCATTTGGCTGGTTCCTCCCCACCCGTTCATCACATTGCTCTATTCTTTCAGGACCGCTTTATAATTTATCATAATTTCTCCTCCCAAATATACATTGTGACAGACTGTATTGCTGACATTGTGCATGTTTTTCTTTTCATACATGACCATGTGGTCTGTTTGTACATTGATATAGCATACGTTAACCTCCCCAGCCCAGTGTTGCAGAATTAAAATATTGGTTAAGTGTAAACCCAAAGAGACCCAACCATGGGGGCATAGCCAGTGGCACCCCATATGGTCTTCATTTGAAAGAGCTGTCCCGACCCAGGAAGAATAATCTCTTCATGGCCACAGATTAGAGCGGAGTCATGTAGAGGCAGCGGGGGTCAGTTCCTCTGAAAGAAAGTTGTCCTAGTACTGCCTTCGAGCCTGAGTGGTAGATTAAAGAGGGCCACGCTGAAGCGTGCAAAGTGCAAACCACTGATCCCAGTGACGTGTGTGATGGCACCACTCACAATTTGCTGGTGAGTGCCTTGGGGGCTGGGCAGACAAGCAGCGGGGTGGGAGCCTCGTTCAACTATCCCCAGATTAATGCGCTAGAAGACTGTCTGTGAGGGCACTGTGATGTTGGACTGGTTGAAGCGCCAGGGTATTGGACGGTGATCCGGCTCCCCACGTGATATTGCTTTTGGAGTGGCGTCAGGACTCTTACTTGCTATGCAAGGAAACATGAGCTGTTGAGGGGCCCATGCAGCTTGAATCCCCAGAGAGACACGTCCTGTGTGACGAATAACAAATGGGGCACTTAAGTCAATGGTCGAAGTGGGCGGGAGCAGTTGGGAGTGCTGCTCCTCTACTTTTTTAAATTAGGTTTTACTGTTCCTATACTTTTATTTGAAAAAGAAACAATTCCGCAGTGGTTTCATTTTGAAATAAAAGTGTAGGCAGCAGTTGAAACGTGTACTGCACTGAATGTTCCCTTAAACAGCAGGATTTTTTATTTTTTTTATTGTAAATTGGTTTATTCCAAACCATATACAACTTGCACACATAAAACAACCATATACAATACTTTAAGCAATTTCATAACAATTGTACTTTTTTAAAACCATATTTACAGAATAGACAGTTACAATCGTAATCAACTTCATCCAATTCAGAGAAACCTTCAACAATGCTTTCTAAAATCATCAAATTAATTTCCTACAAAATTACACATTAAGGAAAATCCTTCTCATTTATGACTGAGCGATGTGTACAGGTACCATTTGCTATTCCATATTTCTTTTCATTTATACTGGGTTTACTACTTTCTTTCATTCAGGAGATCTTAATAGTGTTTAAAAAATGATGTCATGACCCATAGAACCTGCTCTTTCTGGACCTCCTGGTCCTTATCGCGCTGGGGCTTGTATTCCTTGTTACTCCCAACATGGCCGCAACAAGCGACTTGCATCACACCAGCTTCCACGTCGCACACGGCACATCCTATAAATTGGCCACGCCCCCGCGGCCCCGCACGTCTCAACGCTATCACTAGGTAGTGACTTGACGTGTGTGTGCTGTTCGGAGAATCTTCTATCCAAGATCCTGGTTTCCTTCCTCCTTCCGTCTCCCTTTCCCTCTATTCGACTCCTGGAATCCCCATTCTTAGCGACCGCTACCTATTTTCCTGGACATCCTGGAACAGCGGCCTTCCCGGAACTCTGAACGCGCTCTGCAGCCGGGCGAGACTCGAGTGAGTCTATACAAGAATCCTCCCGCGGAACAGAGCAAGAAGCGATCCTAGGTGAGACGGGGGGAGATTTATGACAATTTAACTGCTGCAATCACCAGAGAGGCAATAGAGCTTTGTGTAATATATGTCCAGAATTTTTGTAGTTAGCGACTCTTTGGAATGGGTGAATTTACCAAAACATTCTTCTCTTAGCTTCTGAAGCGCACCACATTCTATCATTAGGTGTTTCAGAGATTCTACCATTGCTCCACAGAAGCGAAACTGCACTGTTTCTTGTATGCCTTGTAACAATTTAATCTCTCCAGTTGAGAGTAGGTTAAATCAAAATCTTAAAGGTTTCCCTATATCAACTGTCGGGGGACTGTTTCAGGTATTTCGTGAGCATTCCCATTTTTTTACATTCAATGTTTATTTCCTTGGATAAGTTGTATTACATCCTTTTTATCGCAAGTCGTAATCCAGTCTATTTCTTTAATTTTCTGCTTTACTCATCCTGGGTTTGTACACAGTCGTTCTAAGGTGAGCTCAAATTGTTCTATCATGAGTTCGCATTTCCGTTTGAAGGGTGTAAATAGACCTCGCTCGCCACCAATTGCCATTTGCCACGCCAATAAACTATACATTGAGTTCTTCCCACCAACCAATAATTTGCGGTATAGAAGAATCATCCTTACTTGAACAATCGCTATGAGTGAGTTCAGTCTCAGCTCAAAGCGAATCAAGGCTATGGGGACACAGTTAGGATGCCTTAATACTTTTCTCCATATCATGCCCTTGAGTTTGTCCAGTTCTAGTCTCAGTCTTGAGGAATATATCTAGACCATACATTAAACCTGGAATTGCCTTAGATCTATAAAACTGTACGAGTGGCATGATGGAAAAATGACAATACCTTTTCGCAATGTAAGACATTTGTGTTGCTAGTTGCTGCCCTTTTACACACAACGTCTCTTTATAGATTTTGGTTTCAATCGGTCTCACCAACAAGAAGCCTAGGTATTTAATATATCTGACCACTGGGACATAATGGCCCTTCAGTTACCAGGAGAATGTTTTCATTTTAGTTCTAAAGCCTTTAAAACCCATTATACTGGACTTCTTTTGGTTAATTGTCAGTCCATTTAGTTCTGAATATTCTACAAATCGCGAAAGCAGCCTCTGTAGACCTACCAGAGTTCTGTCTAGCAACAGTATATCGTCAGCATAGACAGTACAGAAGCAGCTCTCTCCCTTTAATTTGGGGGAAATAAAGGCCACACTCTGTAAGTACTCCCACAGATCGGCCATGTACAAGTTAAAAAGCATGCTGGAAGCACGCACCCCTGGCGTAAGCCACAATGAGTACGAATTGGAGCTGAAACATCTCCATTCTGGTTCAGTCTTACTTTGATCACTGTGTCCTTATGCAATTGAATAAGGATATCTAGAATGTGTGAAGGAATTCCCCAGTCTTCGAGCTTTCTCCACAGCCTCGCTCTGTCCATAGAGTTAAACGCTGGCCACGTAGAGTGGATCTCCCCAAACCTTACTTGTCTGGTTGATTAAGGATAACAACCCACTAGCATCAGTTCCTATATTGCGCGTGAAACCTGTCTGAATTGTCTCTACTCCACTCTGCCATTTGTGTTAAGACATCTGGTGAATATCTTGCTTTCAATATCCATCTTCTTTTTATTTTTATTGTAATTGGTTTAATCAAACCTTTACAAATCTTACAAAAGTTAATACAAATTTGCAATTATTTTACATAAAATTAAAGGGATCACATAAAAGGAAAACATCAGGAGTTAACAAAGAAAAAAAACCTAACTAAAAGAAGGAAAATCTATAATTCCTACACACATCATAAGTAGAGTAGTTCACTTTAAATATACACACATAGTAATCTCAATACCAAAGTAAAAAAAATAAATCCCTTTTTAGTCAACCAAACGATAGGTCCTATGAAAAGAGGTACTTGAGACAGTATAGTATAATTCTCCCAAGAACTCTCCAAATCAGTTTAATTTAATTTATTTCTCTTAAGGAAACCTGAGAGTGCCAGACCTTGTGTGTTTTGAACATTTAGGCAACGTTTCAACACTGTATCCATGGAGTAGCAAAGGTAATAATCCTTCAATGTACGCAGAAAAGAATTCCTCATATCATTCAACTGAACACATTTCAGGATAAGATGTTTAGCAGATTTCCATTCTAAATGGCAAAACCTACAAAGAGCTTCCACTGTAGTTATTTGGTTTTTTCTTAATAGAATGTCATTGGTTGGAAGGATATTCCAGTGTAACCTCAACCGAAGACCACAATGGTGTCGATTTGGAAAAAGAGATAAGATTTTGGAGAGGGGTCCTCGTTTCCTATGCTCATGTGATAGATGACTCATTGAACTGTATGAATGGAAGGTTTCTATCATTGAGATCCAGTCCTCATCTAACAACCTTTTTTTAGTTAACATTGGGTTGTTAATTAAAGTTTCCAAATTGGAATCAATGCTTTGAAGATTATTCTCACAATTATTGCTAAATTTCAACAGAAACCCAGAAGAGTTTGTTGTTCCCTGCCAGCTCATATAAAGTTTTTATGGTAGGGATCTTGATTTTAGCATATAAAGTAAGCATCATCCACTGTACACAAGTCCAGAGTGAGATGTATACCAACTCATAGCGAATAGCAGTTAGGGACACGGCATTGGGGATGCTGAGGATCCGTCTCCAGATACCACCTTCAGTTTGATTCAACTTGATCAATATGACATCAGTACACAATTCTAGACCATATACCAGCTTGGGGACCATCTTCCTCTCAAAGAACATAAGGGCAGGTTTTATGGAGAATCTACCATATTTACGGTCAATTCTCAATATCTGGTTTTCCAAGACCTTAGCTTTGTGTGAAAGAATTTCCAACTGAGTTTTAGTGCCCTTGTGTGTGCCAACATAGTAACCCAAATAAGTAGCACTAGGGGAGGTGCCCACCCTACTTCCCTCCAGGCTCCAGGTAGGGCGTGAATTCTTACGTTGTACCTTTGTGAATGTGAGAATTTTTGTTTTATTCGGGTTGATAATGAGGCTGTTTTCTTTAGCATATTTTGCGAAAGTGTCCAAAAGACGCTGCAGACCCACTCTGGTACAGTCAAACAACAGAAAGGCATCTGCATAGGCCAGCCATACGATTTTACTTAGGCATAATCTTGGGGCTAACAGCCCCTCCATAATCAAATGCTCTGCCACATCAGACAGGTATTGATAAAAAATCCAGGGCGCCAGTACAAAACCTTGTCTCACCCCACAGTGCGTTTAAATTATAGTTCACATTTAACCTTTCTGGCTAAGTCGAACCCGAATACCATATTGTTATAAACACCCTCAATAAGGCTCAAAAGTCCCCTTGGTAAACCCCATAAGGCAAGTTTGTTCCATAGTTTACTGCGGCCAATGCAGTCGAATACTGCAGAGAGGTCAACCAATGCCATAAAAATACAGCCCTTTTCCCTCCTCCATGTAGCATCCTGAATGCATTTCACAGCAATCCCATTGATGTTTGTAGAATGGCCCTTGCGAAAGCCTGTCTGGAATATGCTGAGCGGATGGAATAGCTTTTCCCAATCTTCCAAATGTTATAGCAGTAAAGCAGAACATATTTTACAGTCTGCATCGATCAAAGAAATAGGTCGCTAATTTTTTGGATCGGACCTGCTCCCACACTTGTAGATGCGGATAACATGAGCTGTGCTCCATGATGGTGGGCAGATACCAGTCATAAGGATATCCTTAAATTCATAGAAACGTAGATTAGCCCAAAGGTTAGGGTCTGATTTAAATGTAATATTTGTAAGGCCATTAGGCCCCGGGGCACGCAACCTTTTACACTTCGAGATCAGATCTATAACAGTATTGATTTCAAGGGTGGGCTCCCATTTGTCCCTAATATAATTAGGCAGGCTATCTACTAGATCCTCACCCCTGGGTATAGGCTTGGCCCCAAATCGATTACCAAAGAACTCTAACCGTTCTTGCTCTGAGATCAGATTAAATTGTGAAATGGCATAGTTGATATCTTGGCCATTCACAATTGTCCAAAATGCACCCACATTCACCCTAGTTAGAATCCCCAGCATGAGTTCAGCATCTCATTGTAAAAGACGATATTTTATGGCTTTGCAAATGTTTCTATATTTTTGCTTAATCAGCCTAATGCTGGTATTCTGCAACGCCTCGTCAAATTTTGAGTTCTTAATTCTCGGTATCTCTTTCCTCATGCAGGTTTTGGCAACAGCTAGTTCCTGATTAAAACAGTGGGTATGTTGAAAATTAGGCACTCTTCTGTTTGATCTTAAGCCTATATGCATAACCGCAGAGTCAATCAGGGACTTAATCTCAAATGCATTAAAGTTGTTCAGCTTCCATTCAAGAGTGGTTTTATTAAGCGAGACCCACAGAATTTGATTTAAGACATCAATATTTGTGGGGGTCCATCTGATAGCATTTCCAGACATGCTAGGAACCACATGGGGATGTAGTCTATATTTTCTGGTAATTACAGTCAAGTCAAAGTGTGCAGTTAGAATGGCATGGTCACTTCAATCATTAATAGAGACGGTAAAGGAAGTACATCTATTCCTTAAGTAATCGAGGAAGATGTAATCCAGCATGCAGGCACTGTCTCCATGACACCAAGTGTCAGGCAGTTTCCCCAATCCATTCCTTATGGGAGCCTACCAAAGGTAAGAGGCCAGCATTTCACAACCCCATATAGCAAAACTTGCCCATTTGTTTTTTCCGAGATTGTCCCCTTTGTTCCACATCCATTTTACAAATTTCCCATGGGGAATGTTCAAACTCAGTCTGCATTCAGATCTCCAGCTACTATAATTCAACCATTCTCATTTTCAAGGGCCCATTTGGATATTACATGACACACATTCAGAAAAAATACCTCCACCGGTGACATTCTACTATGCCAATAGATGTTTATTATGAGTAGCCTTAAAGCACGGTCACCAGTGATAAGATCTACCCCCAGTCACCCAAAAAGAAAGGCCCACTAATATGGTTCCACTAAGACCTAGGCTAACCCCCCCGATGGCTTACCTCCCACATTATTTCTATTGGTCGTAGATCCGGTAGCCATCCAAGGTAGCGGTTGAGGTCATCCATGTCTCCTGTAGGCAGACGATATTGGCCTCTCTCAAATCAAGGCGACATGTAGGGTTACCAATTAAGTGTTGGTTTCCCCTAGTGTTCCATGACTTAAAACAAAAATCAATATTTCTGCAATCTCCTACAGGGAGAGGGGCATGCTTATGGGACCAATTTCTGCCACAGGGTCGAGATTACTGCGGCCCAATCAATGTCTGTTCCTTGTGCCTTTTCAGAATTGGGTTGCACTACAGGCCTCTAATTACCCAACAGGTGTCCTATTGGGATATTTTCCTTTGGTTAGTTGCCGTTAAATTCTGAATTAACCAGCTCCATGGACGTTCTGGACTCAACTTCAAAACCCAGATTCCTCAAAGCCCCATTTTGGGTAAGGATAAGTTCCTTAATCAAAGGGGAATTGATCAATAAAAGGCTTATGTCTCGCTGATCTTTTTCCAGAAAGGCAACCATGGTAATATCCCTGGAACCAATCAGAGCTAGAGCTTGGATCTCCATGAAGATTGTCAGGATATTTGTTCTATTTAGACAAATAGCTTTGCCCGGTCCCAGCAGGCTTCTTATTCAAATTAGGGATAATGGTTTACTTGGAGAGTTCTTATGCCGCATACTGCCTTGTGGGGCTTTCAATGTATCTTTATCAGAAGCTCCTTGCAACCCACATTGTGCTCTGTTTATGCCTTTCTGCCTGTTAATGTTAAAAGGTTTATGGAGCTGTCTACCAAATCTCTTATTCCTGTGGACAGTGTGGGATAGAGAGAGGCTGGGGGTATATTCTCCTCCCGAAATTTACCCAAGCCTACCCCCTTCATCGAATAGGCCGAGGAATGGCGGGACCCACTCCTGGAACGAGACCCCCTGGACTTACGCCGACAGAGTTGCCCCTTGAGTCGTCGGTGGAAAGTCCAGCGGATTTCGACTTACGGGGGTTTGGAAACCCTACCGGCTGACAGCTTCTTCTTCCGCTCCCGCAAGGCCTTCGACGTCAACGACAGGCAATCGTCACAGTTATCAGTGGCGTGGCTCTCACCGAGGCACCAAAGGCAGACGTTGTGTGGGTCCGTCAGAGACATCTTGCAACCACAGTCCCAACACTTCTTAAAGCCCGACTTCGGGGTAGCAGAAGACAAAGACATAGTATTGGTAGATAGACAACGATATTCGAGGATTCACAAAAGAGAACTGAGGTGCACCGAGATTTTGAAGCGAACACGTTCGCGGAAAAAACAGAACTGAGGCTACGGGTGTTGTGCGTCCTACTTATAACATCTGGTGACGTCGGCCATCAGAGGAGGTCCTCGAGGGAGCATATCGACGCAGGACGCCTACACCGAAAAAAGTTTCCGAAGCAGCACAGCTGTGTTTAATTACCTGTCATAGATGTGGAATACGTCGGAGGAACCAATCCCTTCGAAATAAAGCTTGAACATTTAGGCAATGTTACCGAAGCTGTCATGATTTGCCGTTTCAGCCCCTTCTGGACTACGTGGTCCATATGACATTGCTACATTCCCTCTAAGGTACACTCAACATGGCCGACGTTAGTGTGCGAGTACCGCTCTAGCGTTTTCAAGAGTTCACCAGTTCCTTGAAAATAGACACGCCCCCGTGGCGCTTTTGCGTCTCAACGCTAAACTTCCGAACTTCGGCAAGTGTGGTCGTACTTTCCTGTGCTCTTACCTTACTTCCCAGGTTCTATAGTCCTCCTCTATCCTAGCCATCTTGAGCGCTCTCCTTTTCTAGGGCCTTCCGCCCGCAGCGTTCGCTCCTTACCTTGTTGCATCCTTGTTCCTCCCTGGCTTCCTTCCTCCCGGGACTTTTGTTACTCGCGCTTCTTCCTGGAATTGAACGCAGACACCATCGGTCAGACTCGCCTGCATGCTGGCGACGGAGGATACGCGACCGTGTCTCTTCAAGTACCGAGCTGTCCGGAAAAAGGAAAAGACCCAGTCCAAGACTTCGAAAGACAAACAGGTGAGATTTCAGGCAAAGTGTGACA
Organism: Ambystoma mexicanum; assembly: GCF_040938575.1. Lineage (NCBI taxonomy): Eukaryota > Metazoa > Chordata > Amphibia > Caudata > Ambystomatidae > Ambystoma > Ambystoma mexicanum. The sequence continues at coordinate 550,495,802 of NC_090932.1, forward strand.
GTTTGAGACGCCAGGGATTGAATATTGATTCTACAATGGAAGCAGCCGTCCAAGACCTCATGAGAGGTATGCAAGAACTTACAAATGAAGTACAGAACTTAAAGGCTGAAAATGCAGCCTTGAAACAACTCGTACTTTCCAGGGATTCGGCCTTCCAAGAAAGTGCCATAGTAGGGGGTATTGTGGACAAATACGATGGAACCACCAAGGCCTTACTTTCCTTCGTCGACTCGTGTTTGGTGCATTTTACCTTCAAACCCTACTACTTCTCAACACCCAGAGCTAAGGTTGGCTTTATAATTTCCCACCTTTATGGAAACGCATTGGCCCGGGGAACACCCCTAGTTAATGCAGGGGACCCACTCCTGGACAACTATGAAGGATTTGCAGATGCCTTTAAAACTATGTTTGATCGACCTGAACAAGTTTACATTGCTCAAGAAAAGCTACTGGAGTTTCAACAAGGATCTCAGGATATGTTGTCATACGTCACCCATTTCAAACAATTGGCCAAGGAGGATGATTGGGCTCCGGAAGCCTGTTTCATGCTGTTTTGCCGTTGATTGAACGACGAAATCAAGGATGAACTCGCCCGGGTAGCCCACCCAAGCTCATTCCAGGCTTTACTGGACTTGTCATTGTGGAAAAATGGGCATATTCCCTGACCATGATTGGGCCCAGAAACATCATATTCCCGGGAAGATCAAGGACATCATCCAGGCGGTCGAAGGTATCGATGGAAGTCCGTTATCTTCAGGACCCATAACCCAACAAACCACGGAACTGTTATTGACTATAAACAACCACCAAGAGATGCTACACTTCGACACAATAAAGGCTGCTCATTATTCGATGGTACTAGGCATGCTCTGGCTTCAAAGACACAATCGGTACATTAACTGGACCGTGGGTTCCTTGTTCCTAGGATCCGAGTATTGTCTTTCGCATTGTCTGATTCAAAGGGCTCAACCCTATCTCCTGGAACCCCAGGAGACTAAGAATTTGCCTATTAGTGTGTTTACTGTCACCCAGATACCTGAGTTTTACCAACAATTCTCAGATGTATTCTCTTTGGATATTGTTCAAGCGTTACCTCCCCACAGACCCGAAGACTGTGCCATTGAAACAGACGACTCTGCAGTCATACCATTCGGAAGGATGTTCATACTTTCAGAACCTGAGAAGAGAGCCCTACGTGAATACTTGGACACTAATCTATCCAACGGAACCATTTGCCCGTCGAAATCCCCTGCAGAAGCATCCTTATTCTTTGTGCCAAAGAAAGATGCTAAGGAACTTCGACCCTTCCTGGACTACAGGGGGCTCAACCAATGCACTCGAAAGGACTGTTATCTGCTACCACTTATCTCAGATATCCTAGAAGCGGTTTGTGGAGCTGTGATTTTTACAAACTTGACCTTCGAGGCGCCTACCATCTGATCTGCATAAGAGAAGGTGATGAATGGAAAACTGTCTTTAGGACACCCTTTGGGCATTTCGAGTACTTAGTAATGCCTTTTCGGGTTATCTAATGCACCAGCAGTGTTTCAACGGTTCATGGAGAGTGTTCTCTGACATGCTGTTCCTCTTTGTCATCATTTATCTGGACGACATCCTAATCTACTCCAAGAACCCAACAATACATCAAGAACATGTTTCAATGGTCCTACAACGTTTACAAGAGAATAATCTACTCGCCAAACCAGAGAAATGTATCTTTTACGTTCCTACTGTTCGTTACCTGGTATTTATCCTAGGTCCTCAAGGAACTGAAATGGATCCTGCGAAGGTCGACTCAATCCTATCATGGCCCAGGCCCACATCAGTAAAACAAATACAGTCCTTCATGGGTCTTGACAATTCTTATCAAAAATGAATTCCTACCTTTTCTGCTATTGTACAGCCCATAGTCGCGTTACTAAAGAAAGACGTTCCTTTCAACTGGACTAAAGACCAAGAATCGGCCTTCCACGAGTTAAAACAAAGATTTACTCAAGGTCCCATCCTGGCACAACCTGACATAGACAAACCCTTCCTGGTAGAAACAGATGCCTCGGATTACGCCATAGGAGCTGTTCTGAAACAAGAATTGGAAGACAAAAAAGGACATCCCATCGCCTATCTTTCTCGAACTCTAAATCCCAGTGAAACACATTACGCTGGTCTGGAGAAGGAGTTGCTTGCCATCCGACAGGCCTTTACCGAATGGCGGCATCTGCTCTTGGGGGCCAAATATCCGATTGAAGTCAGGACTGATCACCGGAATTTACTAATTCTTCAGTCTTTAGAGTGCAGAAACAGTCTTCAGGCTCGCTGGGCTTTTTTTTGTTTTTTTGCTCAATATCAGTTCCAGATAAAGCATGTCCCTGGAGTGACAAACATTATTGCTGACGCCTTGTCCAGACGACCTGACTATGAACCAGAGGAAACCTGTGCCCTTCCTAAAATGTTTCCCAATTCCGTCTTTATTGCCCAGGCAAATTCCTTATTGGATAATATTCACTCTGCAACACCTTCATCAGATCTCTGGAAGGAATTCCTTAAGACAAATAGATGGGAACTCTCGGCTAAAGATGGATACCTGTTCAAAGAAAAGAATCTAGTGATACCCACACAAGAACTGAGGTTGAAGATCATAAAACTCTGCCATGATACCTTCCATTCAGGGCATCGAGGCATATCAGCAACTCTCAACTCATTCAGAGGAACTTTTGGTGGCCCAGAAAAGCCGAAGATATTAAAAATTACATCCAAGCTTGTGCAATCTGCTGTCAGAATAAGCATGACAATAAGAAACCAGCAGGACTCCTATACCAGCCTGCCTTACCTGACCGTCCCTTGGTGGCTATTGCTACTGATTTTATTGTGGAGCTACCTCCTTCCAAGGGCTTTACGACCATAATGGTGACCATTGACTTGTTTTCCCATATGGCACATTTCACTCCCTTGGAAAAGTTAACTTCAGCAAAAGAAATGGCAGGAATTTTCGTAGACCACATCTTTACACTTCATGGCCTTCCTTCCAAAATCGTTTCGGATCCGGGCCCCCAGTACATCTCACAGTTCTGGAAATACCTCTGCAAAATGTTAGGTATCCAACGCGCCTTGTCTTCAGGATATCATCCTCAGACCAATGGAATTACAGAACGGGTCAACCAAACACTCAAACAATATCTACTATGTTTTGCCTCCAAGGTACAGGATGATTGGTCTATCTTGATTTATGTGGCTGAGTTTGCTTACAATAACTCCAACCATGCTGCCATTAAGACCAGTCCATTCTTCTGCTGCCAAGGATTTAATCCATCAGTATTACCTACTGTGCTACCTCACTCCACCCCAGTTCTATCGGTTGATTCCTGGATAGAGCATTTGGTTACAGTACACAAGGATGTGAAAAGTCATTTGGAAAAGGCCAGGGAAGATGTTAAAGTATATGCTGATTCCAGGAGAAGACCAGGTCCTAAGTATGCCATCAGTGATAAGGTCTGGCTTTCCTCCAGACTCTTACCTAGACATCTAAGACCTAAAAAGTTGGCTCCACGTTTCTATGGACCCTTTACGATGAGAGAAATAATCAACCCTGTAGCCTTCAGACTTCAATTGCCCCAATCTTGGAAAAGGATTCACCCAGTTTTTCATACGTCCCTGCTGAAACCTTATTCGCTAGACACTAGGACCTCTCCTCGACCTACCCCCGTGATCAACAATGACCAGGTCGAATTCGAAGTTGCCAGGATTTGTGACTCCAGGTACAGAAGGGGTCTCCTACAATATTTGGTGGAATGGAAAGGATATCCACCTAGTGAGTGAACATGGGAACCAGTGTCCAACATGAATGCCCCTCGCTTGCTACGACGGTTTCACTTGACCCATCCGGGCAAACCAGGAGAATCGCAGTTTGAGGGGGCATGCTGTCATGATTTGCCGTTTCAGCCCCTTCTGGACAACATGGTCCATAAGACATTGCTACATTCCCTCTAAGGTACACTCAACATGGCCGACGTTAGTGTGCGAGTATCACTCTAGCGTTTTCAAGAGTTAGCCAGTTCCTTGAAAAGAGTCACGCCCCCGCGGCGCTTCGCGTCTCAACGCAAGTGTGGTCGTACTTTCCTGTGCTCTTACCTTACTTCCCAGGTTCCATAGTCCTCCTCTAACCTAACCATCTTGAGCACTCTCCTTTTCTAGGGCCTTCCGCCCGTAGCGCTCGCTCCATAGCTTGTTGCATCCTGGTTCCTCTCTCTGGCTTCCTTCCTCCTGGGACTTTTGTTACTTGTGCTCCTTCCTGGAATTGAACGCAGACTCCATCGGTCAGACTCGCCTGCACGCTGGCGACGGAGGATACGCAACCGTGTCTCTACAAGTCCCGAGCTGTCCGGAAAAAGGAAAAGACCCAGTCCAAGACTTCGAAAGACAAACAGGTGAGATTTCAGGCAAAGCGTGATAGAAGCACCTGTAAGGCGCTCATGGTGTCAACAGTAAAGACAGACACTAGTGATCACAGTTCAAGGGTGTTTATTAAACTGTATGCAGGTTGGAAAATTGCCTAATCTAAACCTAAATCTAAGATGGGAGCAAGCGTAGACCATCAAACGAAAAATAAGGCAGTCCTAGTGGTGTTGTCAAATGAAAAGGGCCTATACTAAGAAAAACCTATTGCTAATCCTTATAACTAATACAACAAGGGTGTGGAATAGTTTTCAAGAAAAGAAAGAAGTGTTCCCAAATAATATCTCAGGATGCGGTAGCATGGGTCTCCCTTCCCCACATTTTGAGCATGTGGTAAAATAGGATCTTGGAGCATGAGACAACAGTTCAGCTTCCAGCTATCAGGGCCGTCGATGGACAAGTCTCCTTTCTATTGAAAGTCTCCTGCCTTCGAGTACCTGATGTATTCACGATAACAAAATAATAAACAAATGAAAGTTCTTTTCAACAGGTATTGGTTGGGGGTGGTGACTCTTCTGGGCGCAGACCCCTCTCAATTCTCAGCCTCCCTCCACCGGGTTCACTATGGCTTTTCTCCATTACAAATCTTAATGTCTTTTAAACCGTTCTCGCGGACATCCCTCTACCGGGTTCACCTTTGTCAACACACTGTTTCTTGGGACTTTAGACTTTGCCCCTCTTCGTCAGCATCCCTCCACCGGGTTCACTCTTGCCAACTTCTAATTTGCATTTGCTTTCAATGTATGCAGGGTTCACTTCCCTTGCGTTCTTAGTTCAAAGGTTTTGAAATCTACGGGGACTTTGCTAGGCCTCCTGTATGACCACTTTGACCTATCCGGCCGGCTCTCCTACAGCCTTCCGGTATCAGTAGTTTCCATTCGCCCGGGATTTACTAGAGTTTCTCAGGTCAGCACCCATGTAGCGCCGGCCCCCTCTGCAGCTGGACTTCCCCTTAAAATTCACAGTTCTTTAAACTCTTCTCAATCTTCCACTTTGTGGGTTTCATTCAACAAAGTTCGGTTTCTTTTTTTTTTTTTTCTTTTTTAACAGGTTTTATTAATTTTCAACCAAACAACAATACAAACCAAACACGCAGTGCATTGTACAATAGTTCAATTGTTCATTACATAATCATGTTCACTGCTCCCCCATCCCTCCCCCCTTATGAGCCTATTTATACCTCGCACTCTGCATTCGCTGCCCGTGGCGGGGTATCGCTCCCCGTGGATTCTGTCAGGTCTTGTATCGTACCAAATAATTCTGCTATTAATGATTTCCATGCCATCAGGTTTCCCGCCTCCTCCTCCCCCTCTGCGCTACTCGCCTCTTGCTACACTATCGTTTCGGCCTCCGCCCACTTCTGCAATTCCCTCCACCACACCTCTATTCGTGGCTTGTGACACGTTTTCCATACCCTGGCAATCCTTCTTTTTGCAAGCACGTATGCTAAATCTTTCAGCTTTCCAAAATGTTTAAGTTTCTGTGATCTGGGGAACCCTCCCAGCAAGCAGGCCGAGGCTGTGTCTATGATGATCGTAACCCCCTTTTCCGCTAGTTTCTGTGTCACTTCACCCCAGAAACGCCCAATTACTGGGCATGACCAAAACATATATGTCATGTCAGCCTTTTCCTCGTCGCATTTGGGACATGCCTGTTGACCAGCCTTTGTAAACCTGGATATCCTCAGAGGTGTCATGTATGCTCTGTGTGTCACATACAATTGTATTTGTTTTAATCTCGCATTCCTAGACACCTTCTTGTGGTATCCTAGGGCACGTTCCCACATCCCATCTTCTATCGGGGCTCCCACTTCCGCTTCCCAGTCTAATCTTAACTGTGTCCGCTCCTTCCCGACCTTATGCATCACCATCTCATACAGTCTAGAGATCTCATGCCCCCCTTCAGATATGTCATATATTGCCCCTATGTTAGCATCCGGTTCTTCCTCCAATACAGTTTCAGGCCACGTGTTCCGAATTCTCCATACCATTCTATGATATGTAATATATTGGCCCGTATGTAGCCCTGTTTCTTCCCCAAGCACTCCGAAATCCTTAATGGTTCCCTCTTGCCATATATCCCCTAACGTCACCAACCCCACCGATTCCCAGTGGGTCCTAATGATCGCCCACAGTTGCCTATCGTCCCCTACCAGTGCGACCAGCGGCACCTGCTGGGAGCACGGGAATGGATTTTCCATCATCCGGCACGCTCTATGCCACATTTTCCACCCAAGCATCATCATTTTTGTGCGCCCTCTCATTTCTGACTCAGGCAGCCAGATCATTTCTTTCAAGTGGAATGGGGCGCAATCATGCCCAAAAACCCTTAGTTCAGGGGTTGTTTCTGAGAGCCATTTGGCCACATATTGTAGCTGACTCGCCACATAATAAACCTCAAAATTAGGCAGTTTGATCCCCCCTTTTTCATAAAAGTTCTGCAGCTTCCATAACGCCACTCTGTTTCGAGTACCTTGCCACAGGAAGTCCCTACACATACTATTGAGATTAGCAAAAAACTTCTTAGGTATCATATACGGAATATTACTAAAGTCATTGCTAGGGGCAACTTCACCCAGAATTTCATACATTTCTCGATTTTCACAATAGCTACCTCAGTGCTGTGCCTATGCTCCTCTTCTACCGAGTGGTACACATCCACCCCAAGGTATCGGAAAGAGCTGACCACCCACGGTATTTGTAGCACCGGTAACCGTCTCACTGGGGTCCTCGCATAGCTGCCCAGCGGAAAAATGCTGGATTTCTGTGGATTAACCGCTATCCCGGACAGCCTCGCGTACCTCTCCATCACCTCCAGGATATACTGGAGATTTTCTTCCGGGTACCTCAAGTATAGTAACAAGTCATCTGCATATAGGGATATCAGGTGTCGTTCCCCCCCCCCCCTACCTCAATACCTATTGTATCATATTGTTGCCTGAGGTATATTGCTAGAGGCTCCAGGGCTAGAATGTAAAGCATCGGGGACCAGGGGCACCCCTGCCTGGTGCCTCTACTTAGTTGCCACTTTTCGGATATCACTGATCCCGTCCGTACTCTAGCTAACGTCTCACTATATAACATCTTCGCCCACCGAATATAACCAGACACAATCGCCATTTCTCCATCATTCTTACTACTCCATTCTATCACTCGTTGGAGTCGCCTATGATTATGGGTTATGTTTCTATTTGGGACATAGCCCGTCTGGTCAGGGTGTAGCAATTTGCTAATTATTCATCGCAATCTGTTTGCCAGGACAGCTGTCAATATTTTGCTATCCTGGTTTAGCATCGACAAAGGCCTGTATGAGCCACAGCTGTGCCCTGGTTTGTTAGGTTTGGGAAGCGGTATTATAATTCCCTCTCTGAGCGACTCCGGCAACCGTCCTATCTCATACGCTTCACTGAGCATTTCTAACATTGGAGGGAGCACTTCCTCTCTATATACTTTATAAAATTCACTCGGGAACCCATCTGCCCCCGGGGTCATGCTAGTAGGCAACTGTCTCACCACTTCTTCTAGCTCCTCCAGAGTGATCGGTGCATCTAGCTCCTCCTTCTCTTCCCCGCTTATCTTAGGCAGTCCTATATCTTCCAATGTTTCCGTTATCTCCTTTCGGCTGCAGCCCTCCTCCTCCCCATATAGCGTCTCATAATAATCCGCAAACTCCTTGTTTACTCCTTCCTGGGTGTCCACTACCTCACCATCTTCTCTCGTTATCGTTCTGATAGGGGTTCTGGGAGTTTCGCTTTTATATAGCCATGCTAAGAGGCGTCCTGTTTTATCCCCACCCGCATGCTGTCTCTCTATGTATTTTTTATAGTTGAGGTTGCAGAGCCTTTCCCAGTGCTCCACACACTCCTGCTGCAGTTTAAGTGCCAGCTCCATATCCACGCTTCCACCCTTTAATGCTCTTTCCAGTGTTCCTTCTGATCTTTGTAGGTCAGCCAGGATCCCGCCTTGCAGGCCCTTTGATTTAGCTATGGCAACCCCCCGCATCACTACCTTGAAGGCTTCCCATAGTGTGCTTGCAGAGTCCACGCTACCCGTGTTCACCTCAAAATAGTTAAGGATCTCTTCCCTTATGTCCTCTCTAAAAACTGGGTCCTTAAGCGCCTCTGCTCGAAGTCGCCACGTCGGAATCCGTGCCCTCGGGGGCAGTATTGCCATCCGAGAACCAGTGGCGAGTGATCCGAAAGGACCCTCGCCTTATATTCTATCTGGGTAATCTCAGTAATTACATCCAACGTGGCAAAAACATAGTCCAGCCTCGTGTGTAGCTGTTGCGGGGCGGAGTAGTGCGAATATTGCCTCTCTTGGGGGAATTTTGTTCTCCACACATCTGCCAGACCAAAGTCGTCCAACAGTATCCGCAGTGCTTTAGCGGCTGGGGCAGGTCTGTCAATTTTACCATCTGATCTATCTACCTTGGGGTTCATCACACAGTTAAAGTCCCCGCCCCAGATCACCGCACTACCCACACACTTACTAAGGTTGGTGCACAGAGTTCTAAAATATGTTGCCGTGTTTTGGTTGGGGGCATATGTATTTACGATACTTATCTCTTTATTCTCAACCAGCCCCCTCAATATGACCAACCGCCCGTCCGTCTCCACCACTTCTTGCAACAACTGGAACGGGACATGCAGCGCCACCCAGGTAAGTACTCCTCTAGCATAAGCAGTATATGACGAGCCCACCACAACCCCTTTCCATTTCTTTACCACTGTCTCCATCTTTTCTCGTGTCAGGTGTGTCTCCTGCAACAGTGCAATATCTATCTTTTGCCTTTGCAGATACAGCATGACCTTATTCCTTTTCAAATGACTATTAAGTCCCCTGACATTCCACGTAATTACTTTCAGCTCACCCATGGCTAGTTAAAGATCCTTCTAACCTCTAGCCGATCCCTCCCGCCCGCGCAATACAGATTCATCCATCCGGCTCTTCTATATAGACTCATATACAAACTAAAACTCCCAACAACTACATACACACCAGACTCCCTCCTTCTCACCCCTCCCCCCTCCCAACCCTTCCCCAACAAAACCCCCCCAACTGTTGCCCAGCTCCATCCCTGGATCTCAGGCACCCCCACATCTAGCCCTGTCTCGCACAAGCCTGTGCTCAGGGCTCAGTAGGGTAAAGTCGCCCTAGTGGCCACTCAACTACCAGTTCTCAGGGGTGGGCTGCTACTGTCCCGTTACTCCTAATTTCAATTTTTACGCTTCATGTTAACACTATGCAGCTTCTACCAGCATTTTATCCACTATATTCCAGTCTGTGCGAAGCACAAGTCCCAAAAGTTACACAACGTCCATCCGGACTCGCTATTCCCCCTGAAAAAGGGCCCCCTCCAACTTACCCCCACAATGTTCAGCACATAGGCTCTTCAGTTGTCATTTTCCTGGCGATCTCAATCTGCCTCTTGTTATGGGCAACCCTGCAGGTCCAGCCAGGACCCTGCGTCCTCCAGTGTGTCAAAGAAAAACGCTCTGCTCTTGTGCAACACCTTCAGTTTCGCCGGGTACAGGAGCATATACTTTATGCCAGCTGCACGCAGCCTCCTTTTGACAGCCACATAGCTATACCTCTGCCTCTGCACCAGCATCGTGTAGTCCGGGTACGCCGTGATGTTGGTGGATGCTTTCTCTATTGTACCGCCCTTGCGGAAATATTCCAGGATCTTCTCTCTGTCTTTGTAGTTCAAGATCCTTGCAATTATCGGTCTCGGCGGGGCCCCAGGTCGTGGTTTTCTCATTAGGGCGCGATGCGCTTGCTCCACCGTGAACCCCTGTGAGAGCTTGTCTGCTCCTATTTCCTGGAGGATCATGTTCTCCACATAGTTCGTGGGGTCCTGGCCCTCCTCCCCCTCCGGCAGGCCTACCACCCGTATGTTGATTCTTCTCGCCCTTCCTTCCGCCTCCTCCAATCGGTTTTCAAGATTAGCAACTTGCTGTTTTAGCAGTGAACCGCAGTTGCGTTATTAGTGCTGACTTCAGTATTGGTCTTCACTGCGCTTTCCAGCCCACTCGTTCTCTCCACCAGCGCTCTAACGTCTTATCGTAGCAGGGTTGGACTTTGTCCCTACCGCATCAATTTTGTTCTCTAGGGCTGTCCGCAAGTCCGCCATCATTGAGCCCCATTTGGTGCTCATCTCTGTTATGGCCGCCAGGATCTGAGGCTTATCTCCGTCTGGGGCCTCCTCGGCAGGAGTCGCGACCGTGCTCTGCGCCAGTGTTGTAGGGGTCCTCTGCGCTTTTGCATGAACCTCCATTGTGGGTTGTTTGGTCTTGGTCCTCAACCCCTTCGCCGACATAGCACCTCCCTTCTTGCGTGTCTGAATTTGACTATGTGCTGTTGCTGTGACACTTCTAGATCCTTAAGTTGTTGGGGTAGCTATCTTCCAGCTTGCTTGTGCTATGACGCGCGCAATAGCTTCTAGGTGGATTGTGTCCTCCCACGTTTATTTTACACATACAATTCTTGTTGGCACATGTAATGCAGGCAGAGACTAAATGCACCTCTGAGGCTTATAGTAAGCACGCTTATCAACTGGCCATTAGTTCATCCCTTGTAGCCACCCTGTGCGACATCAAAGGGTACAATAGTGCTCAATTGTACAGGTCATATGCAGCCTGCCAGTTCGTTCTCCCTCAATCGTACCGCTGGATCCACTTGGGACTATACACGATCCCAGTCCACTATTGTGCGCCCTGTACCTCCTCCGACTTGCACATATGTCAGTGAACGGTCGCGGGCCAGTTCAGTATTGTGTCCTCCGGGGACAGCCCCCGGTATGCAGATTAGCTCTACGGAGCTTTTGTTCAAGGCAGGCAACGCCCGCCTCAAACGTTTCCGACCCGCTCTGCGGGTCACAGCGTGTATTCACCGTTGCAGCGGCTCTTCATGCTGCTGGGTCCAGCTACTCCTCACGCCTCCAGCACCCCCGACGCACACACAATCCTCCTTTGATGTTAATACGGATGCCGTGCACTGCGGTCCCGTCACACTCCACAGGCGGAGTCCAGCTCGCCCACACGCTCGGTGCGCTCCTGGTATATGACCGGGGCTCCAGCCGCGCCACCGGGGGGGCCCCTTGTTTTCGCCGCACCGCCTTCACTTGTGATTTATGTGCGCCGTGCTTCCTCCGACCTGTGCATATTTCGGTGAGCGGTCGCAGGCCAGTGCATTGTCGTTCTCTACGGGGACAGCCCCCGATGTGCAGATCGGCTCCACGGAGCTTCTCTTCAAGGCAGGCAGCGCCTGCCTCGAACGTTTCCGACCTGCTCCGCGGGACACAGTGTGTATTCGCCGCTGCAGCGGCTCTCCGTGCTGCAGGGCCCAGCTGATCCTCGCTCGCCCACACAATCCCCCCTCAACCGCTGCTATGGGTGCCGTGCGTTACGGTCCCAGCTCGCCCACACTCTCGGTGCGCTCCCGGTTATTGACCAGAGCTCCAGCTGCACCAGTGAAGGCCCCTTGTTTTCACGGCCGTCCGATCCGCGCTGCCTCTAATTATGAGTCAAAACAGTTTAATCCGCAGCTGTAGTCATCGGCTGGGGCAGCTTCTTCATTACCAGGATGCACGTCTTGGGAGTCCTTTGTTCTCGACCGCCGACATCTTAATGTTCATGTTGCAGCTGGCCACAGGATACAATGTATCGATTCACCCATTCCAGAGCTCGGGACACGATGTCAGCCTGCACACGTTCCACTCAGTGCATTCACATGCCTTCTCCAATGCTTGAAGTTGCATTTCAGTGAAAGAAATATCTATTTCTCCATCGGATCAGTTCGCCGGATCACAGAGCTCACGGAAACCACAGCCAATTCCATGGCTGCCTAGCAACGCCCCCCAACAAAGTACGGTTTCTTATCGGCTTCCCCTTCGACTCACCGGAATGTGATGAACTGCTCGGCTTTCCTCGCCCCTGGAGTCAAGGCCGGTACCACAGTAGCAGGAGTCTCCCTCACTCTGGTTTATCGGCGAAGGCATGCCCTGTGTACCAGTGACATCTGCTAAAGGACTGTTTAGCTATTGTCCTCAGGCTTATGTTTTCTTCTTTGAAGGGTTTGCGTGTTTGGGTCGGAAAGGGAAAGGTTACTTCTCTCCTCGTCACCCTCTCGATTCTCGCTGCCTTTCTCCTTCTCTTGAAAAGCCGAGGTAGAATAAACTGTCTCGTGCAGTCTGCCTTGCTCGTACTGTGCTCTCTTGCTCCACCTTTTATCCCTGTGGGGAAGGGAAAGGACTGTCAGGTGTGTGTGATTCTGGTCAATTGCCTGACCTTGCCTGACCAGTGTATTGGGACATGTCAGGTAAATAGCTCTGGTGATAGTTCTTTCTCTTGCGTGTTGTGCAAAAGTGTTTGTGTCAGAAAAGGGTGGGGGGGCAGTGCTTTTGAATGTAGTATGAGGCAGGATGAGGAAAAGGTGTTGAAAGAAGGAAGAAGGGGGATACCGCGTCTCTCCCGTCAGTGTCCCACTCCCCAAGGACCCCCCCCCATCCAGGTGATCCACCCTCACTGGTCCCCCCACAGGAACTGGATCCGGTAGCGATGGCTGGGCCCTGGCCACCTGTATGACAGATCGCCAGGGACTAGCTAGGGAGACACCTTCAGGTTTCTCACACACCCCCCCAGGGAAAAAGCACGTTTGGGAGTAGTGCCGATTCGAAACAAACAATTATAATTGCAGCAGTATGTTACATTCTTCAACTGCAAACAGTTTTGAAAATGACATTGGGAAAGCGTCGCAAATCTAGATTTGCCTTGTTGTTTACAGCGTTTGAAGCGTGTGCACCCAGACCTTTTAGCAGGCGGATTTCCCAGGAACATTTGACCCTAAGGTTAAAACAGTGATTTAGAGCTATGCTCCTCCAAGTATTCCATCAAGTATTCCTGCCTTGCAGAGTGCATTGAGTACACCAAAATGGCTGCGTTTACCGGATTATGCAGCCAAACAGGAGCGATGGTGGAGATGACCTTAAGTACATAGGAACATCCAACGGAATGCGACTTGTCAATAAATGGAGGGTGCCAAGGAAATCCAGGCAAGGCGAGATGATAGCTGAGCTCCAAGTCGAATTGCTCGTTGACTGTCTGCCAGCGACCCAAAAGTTATCACTTGAAGGTAGCCTGTCTAACCTGCCGTTAAAGGCAGCTCAAGAGCCTGAAAAATAAGAAGTGGCAGGACGGGGCGCTCGGCCGAAATATATAAAAAAGGGATAATAACAAACTCATGGGGGGGGGTTCTGTGGGCAGAGCTCATCCCCATGCCCTGGTGCAATAGCTGGCAAGACTATTCGGCAATTCTTCAATGTGCTACCTGTGACCAAAAAGGTGGTGGGAGTCAAAACAACTGCTTGCCTAGTTGGGACTCACATGAATGAGGGGCATGATTTGAGTCTAATTGCACATATGGATTCTTTGTCTTGCGAAGTCCTAAAAGGTATGGGGATCACTATAGTGAACCAGAATTGTGACCTCTCGCTTCAGGACTCACCATCTAACCTCATTGACTTTCTAGAAAATAGAGGGAGTAAATATTGAAGGCACCAGTCACATTCATCATATCCCTCTGTGAGGTCCATGAATGCATCCGCCTAACATCCCGACTTTGTCGGCCTTGAACATGGTTTTGAGCTCTTTTGTCACGTTATATGATAATATATGGGATGAGGGGCTTGTTCATTCGATTATGTTGGCAAACATCAGCACAAGGGTCGACAAACTAACCATGCTGCAGTACCCCCTCCCTGAGCATAACTAGGAAGTAATGGAAGAATCTTGTGTGTGAGTCTCAACAGAAAAATCAGTGCCCCTGTCTCTGCTCCTCCGAGTAGTGGGGAGGCCCCTGGTCATGAAGTCCTGCGACCAACGTCTGACCAAATGACTGACAAAGCGCTGAACTCTGTGGGTTGCAAGGTCCCAAACAAAGACAGACAACTGGTAGAAACTAATACCCCGAAGGTACCATGCAAAAAGAACAGGGGCCAGGGCCAAGGGGTTGTGGGAATAAATAAATAAAAAAATCTAAAGAGTTCAAAACTATGAATGCGCTGGCTCGATCTTTCTTTCGGTTACTTTCATTAGTAGCTTTCAAAGGAACAGGAAAAGAAAGAAGTGTGGGAAGAATTGAAGAAGGGAACTTATCAGATTTAACAGAACAATCAGCACCAACAGCATTGTCATCCGTGGTATTGAAGACGGATGGTAGTATTGAGCCTAATGACAAACCGGGGAAGGGGAATGCAGAGGTGGTAGTCACAGATGATGCACACAATTATACCCCTTTGAGAGTTCAATTTGTAGAGCGGAGGGCGGACATTGAGCAACAAGGGAAGGAGCCTTCTCCAACATGCATTGCTGTATCCATGTCCGCCCAAACCGGTCTAGACCTTTGGGGAGTGAATGGCCTAAGAAATGGCTCTCCCAGTATCCCCCCTGAGAAGAGGTATCAGCTTAAGACAAGAGGGATCAGGCACAAGGCCCAACATCGATAATCTGAGTGAGACGAAGGAGAGAAAGGATGTGAGGCCAGTGGGGTAGGGATCAAAGGTACCCACCACCTGGCCACGGGTTAAGAGAAGAACATACCGGGAGAGATGACCAGGAGTTCAGGGCTGGACGAGAGGTGTAGGTAGATGTACAGAAAAAGGTAAGCCAGCAATTGGTTGGGGAGAGATCAATGGAAAGAATCAAGAGAACGTAGTTAAGATCAGGTATAGTGCAGTCACCGAAAGAGGGTAGAGAGGATTTGTCAAGAGTGTAATTTTGCAGAAAGAAGGGAAAGGAATCTCCAAGTAAGAGAGATTCTGATTGCATGAGAATCAGTAAACACAGGCTACCTGTTAGAGAATATGTATAAACCTGTGGAGCCAAGAAATAAACACACTCATACTCCTCCTCTAAGACCACTACAGCAAGGTTACATAAGAGAAGAAAGGGGTCAAGTGAAAAGGAATAATGTGAATCAAAACTACACAACACAAGCCATGAGCGAAGCGGTCTAAGTGAGGGCCAATATGGAAAGGTTAAGCACCTGATGTTCATCCACACCTTTGGAAGGATTAAAACCATTTGTTTAAATAGAGGGAATGTGGAGGTGGCGCTGTGGAGCAGCCCAAGATGGCTGCTTAGCTTTTGAGCTCCGTGCGGCTCCGGCCCTCATCTGCCCACATCTGCGAACATCGGAGCTTGCTACACTCCTATTGCGGCCAACCATCTGCCCCTGTCTGCTGGGCAGCTCCTGGCGGAGTCCCGGCCTTCTCTGACTGCTTGGAGACTTGCTACGGCCACATCTCTCTGGAGGCCTACCCGGGCTGCGGCGGTTACTCGAGGCCTCGCCACTCTTTCGCGGCCCGCCCGCCCCTGTCTCCCACCCTGGGGGACCCCGCGGGGCGGATCGCTGCCGGACAGGGGGCTGGGACCGAACCGACGGCTGCGGCGGCCTGTGGGGTGCCCCGCCACATCGACACTCGCCTGGCGGAGGACTGCACTGTCGAGGTGAGGAGCGGAGGGGTGACGCATCCGGACGGGGCACGGTGGGCCCGGCCTTCACCTCGCGCTGCCCCTGGACCTGCCCTGTGGGCGCCCCTGCCCCCCTGGTGCGCCCCGCTCTGTATTGCCAGCGTGATCCACGTCCACATCGGTGAAGATCCCCCCGGGCTTGACTCGACTCCTGGACCCTGTGCCCACCACCTCCACGTGGCTGACGCTTGATAACCACGGCGGCCGTCGCTACTCTTCGTCATGCCAAGTAAATCGAAAGGAAACTGCAGGGGAGGATCGATGGATAGATTTGCTAGAGCGGTTCCGAGATCCGACGCTTGCTCATCCCCACCCCCGCCGGAGGAGTCCGGGGTGGAGTCGCAGGCCGGGCCGCCGGGACCTGACCTCACGGTTATCATGGAGTCGATGGCCAAAAATTTCGCTTCCTTCCACGAGAAGTTGGACGATATACATGCCAATGTTGCCTCGCTCAAGACACGTGTAGACCAAGCCGGGACCCGAATAGCGGAGGCTGAAGGCAGGATCTCTACTAACGAGGACGAACTACACGTGCTGCAGTCCACGGTCGCGGCCCTGTCCCGGGACATGAAGGCGGTTAAATCCAAATGCGATGACTTGGAGTCCCGCTCTCGCAGGAATAATCTACGCATCATCGGTGTCCCCGAGAACGCACTCAAGGGGCGCATGGAGGATGCGATCGAGAGCTTGCTTAGGGAACTGCTCGACAACCCGACCCTGTCTCCGCACTTTACGGTCGAGCGCGCACATCGGGCCCTGTCCCCTCGCCCTAGACCGGGTGATCTTCCGAGACCCATCATTGCCAGGATCCTGAACTATCGGGACAGGGACCTCATCCTACGCTTGGCACGGGAGAAGGGAGAGCTGCGCCTGGAGGCCAACACCGTCAGGATCTTCCCCGACTTTTCCGTAGCGGTCCAGCAGGAAAGGCGCCAATTTCTTGGTGTCAAAAAGCTGCTCAGGGAACGCAATGTCCCATACGCCATCCTCTTCCCGGCGCGATTGAAATTGACCCACAACGGCAAACTCTACTTCTTCACGGTCCCCGAGGAGGCAGTGAAGTTCATTGAACTGGAGATACCATTACCTAATCCGATAAATGCTCCCGTGGCCGCTGAGTGAGCACTCCCTGTAGTGCCCCACTCTCCTCGCCAGCTCTCTCCGCTCATTTTGGATGTGTTGCTGGTAATGCTGTTCTTTGCCCCAGCGACTCGAACCCCGTGGATGGCCATCCGGCCTGGGGTTTCGCCCTGGGCCCTTGGACACTACTCAATACTCCTCGTACACTGTATGCTCATGCGTTAGATCGCCTATTGTTTTCCTGTTATCATCCGACCTCAACTCCTGGGTTCGAACTTGGATCCTTCACCGCAGAACTTGACTTGATGGCCCATGTTGGCCTACATGATGCTTAAGATGCCGTCCGCACGGCTACAGCGCCCCCACTGCGTTTGCAATGTTTGTGTTTGTGCTTGGTTTGCTGTTAGGGCTGGGTGGCCACTGTTGGGCCGAATCGTGGGCGCATCCCCGTTGGGTGGTGCCCTCTGTTCCTCCCCGGTTGGGGAGACCCTGTCACTCCCCTGGCTTAGCTGGGGACCTTGGGTTTGGGTGGGGGACGATACCTACTGCAAGTTGCGGGTGGGCAGTGTGGGTGGTGATGTTGGGGGTGTGTGGGATTGTATTACAAAAGACGGAGGTAGTGTGGCAGAATGCATGACATCGGGGCACCATTGTGGGGCCCATTTTAAACTACTGGCTGGCTCTAGGCAGAGAGTATGGGATGTACCCTAATTCGATGCAATGACAACTGTTGTGCTGTCTTGGAATGTACGGGGCCTTAGTAACTACACCAAGGCTCGTAAAATTATGGCTTACGCCAACAGACATTGTTGTAAAATTTTGTTCCTGCAGGAGACCCACTCTGGGGGCCACCTGGCCAGATGCATGGCCCCTTCCTGGGGCCCCAATAGATATTTTACCTCCTACTCCTCCCGGGCTAGGGGGGTCCTGACGATGGTTCATAGATCGCTCAAGTTTTCTCTACATAAGAATTATGTTGACCCTGAAGGGAGGTATGTTATCCTGCATTGTTCTTTGGCGAATAGGGAATACCTGCTGGTCAATACGTATGGCCCTAATGTGGACTCTCCTGATTTCGTTGACCGGGTGGCGGCGATACTGCTGGGTTATGTGGGGGTACAGATTATCTGGGGGGGGGACATGAATTTCATTATGGATACCACGTTGGACAGAACGGGCACTGCCCCCAGATTGCTCTCGGGCGCAGCGCGTAGACTATTAGCACACGGGGTGACACTAGATGTTCGAGACGCATGGCGGGCGATGCACCCGTTGACGCGCGAATATACCCATTATTCCTCGGTACACGACAGCTCCTCGAGGATTGACATGTTTTTCGTGTCCAGTACGCTTCTGGGCAGGGTGGCTGAAACTCAGATCTTGGCGCGTACCCTGTCGGACCATTCTCCTGTCCGGATGTCCGTGGACCTGGGAGTCCCGGTTCCCACTATTAATACTTGGCGCTTCAAGTCTGCCGCCCTGCAGGACATAGTATTCAAGGCGGATATTCTTGCTGATATACAGTCCTACTTTGAGTTTAACTTGTCCCGGTCCACCTCCCTGGGGGTCCGGTGGGAGGCCTTCAAAGTCTTCATCAGGGGAATGTCCATATCGAGGGAGGCGGGAGTACTCAAGGCTATACGTGCTGCTCTTGCCCGTTCCGAAACCAAATTACGCGACCTGGAAAGAGCGCATCCCACTTCGGTTGACCCAGCCACCCTCTCCCAGATTAGTGAGGAGCTCCAAGCTTTTAATGACCAGGCCATCAGGGAAGTTCGATATTTCAGTCGCCCCCAGGCGGCTCGCAAGTATGGTGAGGGGGACAGGCCGGGCAGGACGCTGGCTGCTGTGGCCAGGGGCGAGTGGGGTCATTCACAGATCTCCTGTATCAAGGACAGGTCAGGGCTGAGCCAAACGTCTGACCAACGAATCTTGGAAGTCTTCGCGGACTTCTACGCTGACCTATACTCCCAGCCCCCTGAACATAGCGAGTTCCAAATGCGCGATCTCCTCAGCCAGATCCCCACGACACTCATTTCCCCCACAACCAAAGACTCACTGGACTCCCCCATTCTGCTGGACGAAATTGTCGGGGCAATCTCCAATCTACCCAAAGGAAAAGCTCCCGGTCCGGATGGGCTAACGGCAGAATTTTATCAGGAGCATGTGGCCATCTTGGCCCCCAGGCTGCTGGAGGTCTGGAATGAGTCGCTCCGGCTGGGCACCCTCCCTCCATCATTGCGGGAGGCCGCCATTACGGTCCTTCTTAAACCTGGGAAACCTGCTGATGAGTGTGGATCATATAGGCCCCTCTCGCTAATGAATCTAGATACCAAAATATTCGCTAAGGTGATTGCCAACCGCTTCCTCCCGGTCATGTCCTATATGGTGCATGATGACCAATCAGGGTTCGTCCCTGGGAGGTCGACGTCCCACAATATTAGACGGCTATTCAATGTCATGGCCCGCATGGATCAGGGAGTTGGCGCCGTGGCGGTTACGCTGGATGCCCAGAAGGCTTTTGACATGGTCTCCTGGAAATATACCTGGTTGGTGCTGGAGACCATGGGTGTAGGGCCTAACATGATAGCGTACATTAAGTTGCTATACACTTCCCCGGTGGCTAGGGTGCGGGTTAATTCCCAGACGTCAGCTCTGTTCCCTCTCTCTAGGGGCACCCGTCAGGGTTGCCCGTTTTCTCCGATCTTATTCGCCCTGGCAATAGAGCCGATGGCCGACTATATCAGGGCCCGGCACGCCCACCAGGGGATCCGCCTGAAGGACGCTCCCGAAATCGTCTCGCTCTATGCAGATGATGTTTTACTTTTCGTAAGAGACCCGGATGTGCACCTGGACCCGATCATACGCGGTATCACCCGGATTGGCACTCACTCCGGGTTCACCATTAACTATACCAAATCCGAAATTTTCCCTCTTACTAGCTCCACCGCCCAACCGCTCACGGAGTACCCGCTACGCTGGTCCCCAATGGGGATTAAATATTTGGGGGTCCGGGTGTCTCGGTCTAGGGAAACACTGCTAGCGGATAACTACCGAGCGGTGGCGGAACAAGCTGAGGCCAAAATCACGCGCTGGCGCGCTCTCCCGCTGTCGCTGGCCGGTAGACTCTCGCTGGTGAAAATGATCCTGCTCCCTAAGTTCTTGTATATCTTCTCTAACGTCCCTGTCTGGCCGGGTGGGAGATACTTTACAGACCTTCATAAAGCACTTGCACAATTTCTCTGGCACTCTGGTGCGGTGCGTAAGAAATGGTCGGACATGTGCCTCCCATATGACAAAGGGGGCTTCACGGCCCCGGACCTGCTTAGATACTGGACGGCTGCACAGGCGCAATTCGCCTCGTACTGGTACCCCGGACCCCCACCTCGCCCCCACGTCAAATTGGAGACTCTGGCGGGGGCACCCTGTAACATATTGTCCCTGATTCTAAATAGGAAGTATGTTCCGGACTCGCCTATCGATCCAGTCCGCGCCACTGTACAGGCCTGGGGCCGGCTGTTTAACACGTGTGCCGAACAACACCCATACTACAGGTGGCTTCCCGCCTGGAACCTTCCCGGGCTTGAACCCACGTGTGACATTGCACTGGCGCGGCACTGGGAGGCGCTGGGTTACCGTGCCCTCACTGACTTTTACCCAGATGGGCGGTTTATAACACTGCAGACGTTGAAGCCGGGGCACTCCGGTTCAGTCATGGAGCTGCTGCAATTCTACAGGCTGCGCGCAGCCTTCCGCAGCGCGTGGCCTGACTTCCCAGCTGAGCCTCCGGACTCCCCCGGGATTGCATACATCGCCAATTCGGGAGGGGCGCGGGGTGTGGTCTCCTCATTATATGGATTGTTACTGACCGGCCCCTCTCCCCGCCCGTCCAGGGCACGGGAGGACTGGGCTGCTGAACTGGGGACGGACCTTACAGACCAATTGTGGGGGAAAATGTGCTCTCATACCAGTGGGGTGTCCTTGAACTTTCGCTACCACACCATACAGTATAAATTGCTCAATAGGCTGTATTTTACACCGGGTAGAATTTCGAGATTTGCACGCTCTGCTCCCCGGCCCTGCCCTCGCTGCGGAACCGATGGGGCTGACCATCTACACATGTTCTGGGCCTGCCCGGAGCTGGCCACATTCTGGTCCAAGATCATGCAGACGTTGTCGACAATTATTGATGTTGATGTTGACCTCGACCCGCTGGGGGCACTGTTTGGGGTGTGGGGCCTCGGGGAGCCTAGAGATGTGGTCAAGTTCCTAAATGTAAGTTGTGTGGTGGCCAAGAAATGCATCTTGCTGGATTGGAAAAGCTTGACCCCCCCTACATACCAGAAATGGTTGAACCTGCTCACATGGTCTAGGAATTGCGAGGAGGGGTTTTTGGATATGCTCCCGGCCCGGTCCCGCCCCCGTAATATCTGGTCTGCCTTTAATAGTTATTTGAACGGTTTGGATGACATCTCCACGGTGGGCGGATCTCCCCGGCCTTCTACTAGTGTTGTCTAAAGTGTTGGTGTCTCATGTTATGTTGCTGATGGTCCCTGACAGCTTACGTTCCGCAGAAAAGCCCTTGTATTAATGTACCTGTATACTGTATTTGCTCTTGCTGTCCTGATGTAAATGTGTATGCTACCTGCCTCTGTCAACAAAAATAAAAGTTTAAAAAAAAAAATAGAGGGAATGTGCTGTTACTATTGGTGCAGATGCCAAACCTGAGATCAATTTGCACCGTAGATATTGCGAGAGTAGAATTTCCTGATAAAAAGGATGTTATTTGCTCAATAGTGTACTTTAACTCCAACCTGGTCACTGCTCTAGTACTTTCTGAAAGTGAAAGGTTAAAGAATTAAGGGGTTGTGATCACTCCCGTTGATATTGAGACGATTCAAAAATGGGAGGAGGCGGTGGAAGTATATCACGGTTATCAATCCCTGCAGAGAGAGAGAGGAGATGTGTAAGAGAGGCTGAACACATTGACTGGGTGAGAGTTATTGCAGCCTTTGAACAAGGGCCAGGTAACAGACATCAAGAACTACGAAGGGACCAGAGTCCGTAGCCCAAAGATAGTGGTGCCTGATGTCCCAAAACAAACTCTCGTGTTAGTATCATGGAATATGTCAAGAGTGAACCCAGTGGAGGGATGCTGTCGAAGAGGGGGCAAAGTGAACCCGGTAGAGGGATGTCCGCGAGAACTGTTAAAAAGACATTGGGCCTCATTACACGGAAGGCGGTAAGCCATGGCGCTATTAGCGCCATGGCTGCCGCCGGTCCCTTACCGGGTCCGCCTTGGTGGATGGCGGAATTAGCGCCATATTCCAAGGTGGGTGATGGCGCTAATTCTGCCATTCTCCATTACCCCTACATCATAGCCAGTCAGCCCCATAGGGCTCAATGGGAATGATGTAGGTGCTAATTACGGTACTGCTAATTGCGGTACCGTAATTGGCTCTGAGGTCCCTTTGCGGGTCCCGTCCTTAACGCCTGGAAAAACCAGGCGTTAAGGGAGGACCCGCAAAGGGATCTCGTAGTAAGGCGGTAAGGTTTTACCGGTACCGGTACCCTTACCGGTACCGGTAGAACCTTACCGCCTTCCGTGTAATGAGGCCCATTAAGATTTGTAATGGAGAAAAGCCATAGTGAACCCGGAAGAGCGGCACCCGGGGGTGAATTATCACCATCCCAATACCTGTTGAAAAGAACTTTCATTTGTTTATTATTTTGTTATCGTAAATACATCAGGTCCTCAAAGGCAGGAGACTTTCAATAGAAAGGAGACTTGTCCATCGACGGCCCTGATAGCTGGAAGCTGAACTGTTATCTCATGCTCCAAGATCCTATTTTACCACATGCTCACAATGTGGCGAAGGGAGACCCAGGCTACCGCATCCTGACATATTCTTCGTGAACACTTCTTTCTTTTCTTGAAAACTATTCCATACCCTTGTTGTATTAGTTATAAGGATTGGCAATAGGTTTTTCTTAGTGTAGGCCCTCTTCATTTGACACAACACCACTAGGACTGTCTTATTTTTCGTTTGATGGTCGACGTTTGCTCACATCTTAGATTTAGGCGTTTTTCCAGCCTGCCTACAGTTTAATAAACACCCTTGAACTGTGATCACTAGTGTCTGTCTTTACTGTTGACACCATGAGCTCCTTACAGGTGCTTTGTTAGCACTGCCTAAATGTTCAAGCTTTATTTCAAAGGGATTGGTTCCTCCGACGTATTCCACATCTATGATAGGTAATTCTGAAGCAGCACAGCTGTGGTAAACTTTTTTCGGCGTAGGCGTCCTGCGTCGATGACATCAATACGCTCCCTCGAGGACCTCCTCCGACGTCACCAGATGTTATAAGTAGGACGCACGATGCCCGTAGCCTCAGTTCTGTTTTTTCCGCGAACGTGTTCGCTTCGAAATCTCGGCGCGCCTCGGTTCTCTTTTGTGACTCCTCGAATATCGTTGTGTATCTACCGATACTATGTCTTCGTTTTCTACTACCCCAAAGTCGGGCTTTAAGAAGTGTCGGGACTGTGGTTCCAAGATGTCTCTGACGGACCCGCACAACGTCTGCCTTTGGTGCCTCGGTGAGAGCCATGCCACTGATGACTGCAACGATTGCCAGCCGTTGACGTCGAAGGCCTTGCGGGAACGGACGAAGAAGCTGTCGGCGGGTAGGGTTTCCAAACCCTGTAAGCCGAAGTCCGCTGGACTTTTGACCGGCAACTCGACGGGCGACTCTCTGTGTCGGCGTAAATCCAGGGGGTCTTGTTCCATGAGTGGGTCCCGCCATTCCTCGGCCTCTTCTAGGCATGCACGGAAGGGCTGTCATAGGTCGCCTTCCCCGTCCTTGTCTGAGGGCTCAGCCAGACGGCGGGTTGCTTGTCCCAACAAGCATTAATCTCCGGTGGAATGGGACGCCTTACGTAAGGAGATGGTGGCTATTTTTGAGTCACAGGGCACCGTTCCGACCGCGCTTTCGAGAGAAGCCGGCACAGAACGCTCTAGGGCAATAGCTCGCACGCCTTCGGGCTCCGGTGGTCAACGCGATCACCAGGAACTTTCGAGGTCCCGGTCGGACAAGGATGATCGCCAACGTGCCTGTTCCAGGTCCCGGTCCTCGACGCCGTCGAGACTGTTGGAGCCTGTGAGGCCTTCAAAGACGGCATCAACGCCATCAGCGCCATGTCCGTCGAGGGAAATTCCCGAGGCTCCGAGGAAACCATCGGCGCCGAGACCGTTGAAGGATGCGCTCGGGGCTCCGGCCTCTAAGCCACTATCGAGGTTGTCAGCGTCGACATCGACGCCACTCCCATCAGCGCCCTCGACGCGTTTTGAGGAATTTCTGCCGGAGGTACCCCGGAGAGCTGTGGAAGCTTCTAGGAAGGCGCTCAGCAAGTCTGTGCGGCCTGTTCTCGACCCATACTCTGTTCCTCCTCCCACGGTGGACTTGTTCCAACCCTTGGAGTACATCTCAGAGGTTGAGAAGGGTCTGTGGATGATGTGCCTCATGGGGTTCCTGATGACCTGGTGTCTGGTCATAGCCAATTGGAAGACCTTCGTCAATCTTTATATGACGCAAATGGTCTTGATACCTCTCCGGAGGTTGAGTTCAGCAGGCCGGAGCCTGGTACGCACTCTGACTCCTCGTACAGGCGCCTCATGTCGATGGTGACGGAGTATCTGGGGTGGTCTGCTCCACCTGTGGATTTTCTGCAGGATGACCTGACAGATATCCTTGACCAAGTTCCACCCACTGACCCGGTGTTGCCATTTCACATGGACTTACAAAGAAGAGTGGCAGCGGCTTGGACTGCTCCAGAGAGTCTTCCGGCAGTTGGTAAGTCATTGCCGAAAAAATACTGTCCAGCCTGTGACGACCCCTGCTACTTGAATACGCACCCTACTCCGGAGCGTTTGATGGTACAGGCGGCTACGGCCCCAGCAAAGCAGGCGGCGTACCCTACGATCCCTCCCGATAGGGAATACAAGTGCTTTGACGGTTGGGCGAAAAAGGTATTTTTTTCTGGGGTTATGGCTTTACAGGCAGCCAACTCCGTTTGTGCCCTTGCAAGATTCACGCACACTCCGTGGAATTGTGTTTCGTTTGCGGCTGAACGTATTTCCGAAGGGGAGCCACAGGATGGTTTTCTTGCCCTCGTTCAGGAAGGCAAGGATGCCATGTGTGAGACCGTTCAGTCGGGTCTGGATATGGCAGACTGTGTCAGCCGGTCCACGGCGGCGAGCACCGTGATGCGCAGGTCCGCATGGTTGCGGAAGTCGGGATTTGTTCCTGATGTACAGTCCCGGCTTCTCAACTTGCCCTTTGATGGTGTCCTTTTTTTTGGCAGCAAGGCTGACAAGAGCCTTGAGAGGTTGCAGACCTCCAAAGCTGCAGCAAAGTCCTTGAGCGCTGCAGTGGTCAACCTCTGCCTTTTCGGCCTAGGGGACAGCAATGGCGGGGAAGCTCCTTTCGATACTACTCTTCCTTTAGTAGATCGAGGGGGGCCGCCAGTCAAAGGGGCCAACGTAGGAGTACCAGAGGTGGAAAACAAGATACTCGAGGTGCCAAAGCTGCTCGTGCAGTTGCCTCTTTGCCCTCAGGCACTGCCGCAGTCGCTTCTGCTCAGTCATGAGGCCATGTTCCATGGTTCGCCGGTTGGGGGAAGGCTGGCGCAGCATCTTGTAGAATGGCATGCCATTACTTCAGATGTGGGGGTTCTGGAGATCATAGCCCACAGCAACTGTCTTCCTTTCCGGCAGAGGCCTCACGACAATCCACCGGGGAAGCTCTCTTTGAAGAGTCTGGATCAGATCCTTGCGCAGGAAATCAAATCCCTGCTGGAGAAAGGCACCATAGAAATGGTGCTTGTAGCGGAGAGGAACAAGGGATGGTATTGCCCAAATTTTTTGATTCCGAAAAAAGACGGAGGATTGAGACCCATCATGGACTTGCATGGTTTGAACAAGCTCCTCAGGAAGGACAAGTTCAAGATGGTTACTCTTTCTCAAGTCCTCCAGGCCCTTCAACTTCAGGACTGGTTGGTGTCTCTCGACCTCAAGGTTGCTTACTTTCATGTGCCGATTCATCCAAAGCACAGAAAGTACCTGAGGTTCGTGGTTGGCGACTCGCATTTTCAGTTTCGGGTCCTGCCGCTCGGATTGACCTCCGCCCGAGGGTCTTCACCAAGCTGATGGTGGTGGTGGCAGCGTATCTCAGGAAAGGGGGGGATTCACGTCTACCCCTACCTGGACGATTGGTTAATCAGGGCACGTTCTCCCGAGCAAGCCCTGGATCATCTGTCCGTCACCTGCCACTCCCTTCACAGGCTGGGCTTTCTCCCTCAATTTAAAGAAGTCCCATTTGACACCTACACAGCGGCTCCAGTACATCAGAGCAGTGCTCGACACATCCCTGGGGCAGTGTTTGCCTCCCCAGGTGAGGGCTCATCACATTCTGCAGATGGTGGACAAATTTCAACGTGCCTAGAGTCTCCCGGCTTTCCACTTCTTGAGGTTGCTCGGCCTCATGGCATCCTGCATTTTACTGGTGCCAGAGGCCAGGATGCGGATGAGATCTCTGCAGTGGGCACTCAAGATGCAGTGGTCACAGTTCTCTGGTAGGATGTCGGATCCTGTCCAGATTCCGCCCTCGGTTGCCCAGGACGTTCTGTGGTTGGCTGTCAAAGGAAATCTGTTCAAAGGGGCTCCGTTTTGGCAACTGTGTCCGGAGGTGACGATCGTGACGGACGCATCCCCACGGGTTGGGGAGCTCATGCCAACGAGCTGACAGTCAGCGGTCGTTGGTCTCCGTCGGAGTCCAGACTCCACATCAATCTGTTAGAGCTGCGAGCTGTCAGGCTAGCCCTGAAGGCCTTTCTGCCATCTGTGTGGGGGAAGAATGTCCTGATTATGACAGACAATACAGTGGCAATGCACTACCTCAACAAAAAGGGGGGTGGCAGGGTCACTCCCACTGTGCAGGGAGGCAATGCAGCTCTGGTTCTGGGCCATCCAGCAGGAGATTTCGATCTCAGCAGTTCATCTAGCAGGAGACGAAAACGCGGCGGCGCACGCTCTGAGCAGGCAGAGCACGGTCTCTCACGAGTGGGAGCTGGCTCAGGAAGTTCTTTTGGAGATCTTCGCCCTTTGGGGGACCCCGCAAGTGGATCTCTTCGCCACCAGTGTCAACCGGAAGTGCGAAAGATTCTGCTCGCAGTCATTTCCTCCAAGACAAGCTTTAGGGGATGCGTTCGTAGTGGAGTGGTCCTTGCCACTGCTGTACGCGTTCCCTCCAGTCCCTGTCGTTCCTCAGGTTTTGCGGAGGTTCTGTTCCCGAATGATCCTCATTGCTCCGGCATCGGCCAGGAGAGCGTGGTATCCGGACCTTCTAGACATGTCCATCTGTCATCCATGTAGTCTTCCCTACCGAGACGATCTGCTCTCACGGGAAGGGGATCGAGTTTTCCATCCAGCGGTCAAGTCTCTCAGCCTTCACGCTTGGTATCTGAAAGGCTGAGATATAAGGATTGGGGCCTCCATGAAGACGTGATGGAGGTGTTGTTTTCAGCCAGAAGGCCCGCAACAAAAGCCCTGTACCGCTGCCGTTGGAAGAAGTTCTGCGACTGGTGCAGGGTAATGAATGTGGATCCTTTCCAATGTTCCATTCCTTTGGTTTTGTCTTTTTTGCTTTCTTTGGCCCACAAGGGCCTGCATATAGGTACCATTAAGGGTTACCTGGCAGCGCTGTCCATATTCAAGCGCTCATCTGAGGAATGCTCTTATCTTAAAATCCCTTTGATTTCTCAGTTTCTAAAAGGGCTAACTCATGTATTTCCATCGTCGCCTTTCCAGGTGCCAGGCTGGGATTTGAATTTGGTTCTAAAATTCCTAATGGAGCTCCGTTTGAGCCCTTACATTCTTGTCCGTTGAGACTGTTGTCCTTTAACACTGTATTTTTAGTTGCGGTTACTTCCGCACGCAGAGTGAGTGAGTTGCAGGCACTTTCTGCCAAACCACCCTTCACTGTGTTCCATAAGGACAGGGTTGTCCTGAGGGTACAGCCTTCCTTTCTTCCGAAGGTTGTGTCGGAATTCCATCTGAGCCAGAAGGTAATTCTTCCGGCATTCTATCCGCCTCCACATCCTGGTAAGGAAGAGGAGAGGCTCCATAGGTTGGCTTCTAAGAGAGCTTTAAGTTTCTATCTCTCACGGATGTCCTGGGTCAGAGTGGACGATCAGCTCTTTATTGGTTACGTTGGAAGGTGTTTAGGTCAGGCTGTTTCTAAGCAGACCTTGTCTAGATGGATCATTTTGACGATCTCTGAATGTTATCGTTTGGCGGGGAAGGACCCCCCTGTAGGTTTACGGGCCCATTCTACTAGTGGTATGGCTGCCTCCACTGCACTACAGAGGGGTGTTCCTATTTGCAATTTTTGCGAAATGGCCACATGGGTCTCTGTCCATACTTTTGTAAAACATTATTCCCTGGACTCTATCCATGGGCAAGATTTGGCCTTTGGCAAGGCAATCCTCTGTTCTGCAATTTGATTGGGCATCCTAAAATGTCTAAATTCTTTTCCCACCTCCTTACGTTGGTACTGCTTTGGGAGTCTGTCATAGATGTGGAATACGTCAGAGGAACCAATCCCTTCGAAGAACAAGTTACTTTCTTACCTGGTAACTTTCTTTCGATGGGATGTTCCGACGATATATTCCACGTTGTACCCTCACTACCTGCCCCTCTACAGAATTTCTTATGCGATTGCAGCTTTCGTTTCCGCAAGGCTTTCTGTAGTCATACTGGCAGAAGATTGATGCCACATGTTCTGGGGGAAAAAACTACAACTGAGGCTACAGGGGTCGTGCGTCCTACTTATAACATCTGGTGACGTCAGCCGTCGGAGGAGGTCCTCGAGGGAGCGTATCGATGTCATCGACGCAGGACTCCTACGCCGAAAAAAGTTTCTGAAGCAGCACAGCTGTTGTAATTACCTGTCATAGATGTGGAATACGTCGTCGGAACATCCCATCGAAAGAACGTTACCAGGTAAGAAAGTAACTTGTTCTTTGTGAATAGGATGATTCCTTTCTATGTTTTGCATGTCATTTCCCAGCGATGAAGTACTGTAGTCACCAGATGACTTCTTACAGTTCAATTAACAAGCAAAGTAATCTTTATGAATCAATGGGTAGCTATTGTGACACACATATGGTCACACATGTTAGATTTGAGGCTCAAAGGGCACAACCCACAGTCGCCTCTATGGTAGTGTTTACTGGCAAAAGAAATAACAACGTACAGCGTGCTGTAGGGAAGAGTGATCTTTTCAGGATTTTTTTTGTTTTGTTTGGGGGCTCAGGCACGGTCGAGGTCCACTCCTCCACCGACTCCCACAGACCACTTGGCCACCACTTACTCACTCCCTGTGCCACGGTCTCGCTGATTTTAAAAGTACTTGAAGGCAGTTTCCAGGCACACAGCCTTTTTCCAGGAATAGAAAGAAACAAAGTATTTTCCACCACAGACCACTTTGCCACCACTTAGATGCATTTGTTTGTGGGTTTGTATTGTGCGTGGGAGGGACGTGGCGATGGGGTTTGTGGGGAACATAGTTCCACTACTTCGAGGGGATTGGGTCCTCCGACGTATTACATATCTATGACAGTAATCACCACAGCTGTGCTGCTTCGGAAAATCTTTCTGCGTCCTGCGTCAATGACGTCGATACGCTGTCCTCGAGTGCCTCCGTCGAGCCGACGTCACCGGATGTTATAAGTAGGACGCACGACGCCCGTAGCCTCAGTTCCGTTTTTTCCACGAACGTGTTGGCTTCGGAGATCTCGGCGCGCCTCGATTCTACTGAATCCTGTTCTTCGGTTCTTCGAACCTGTTTCTTTGCTAGTGAAATAATGATGTCTTCGACTTCTTCCGTCCCACGGTCCGGGTTTAAGAAGTGTCAGGCGTGCAGGTCCAAGATGTCCCTGACGGATACGCACAACGCTTGCCTCTGCTGCCTCGCAGAGGACCATGATACGGACGACTGTGTCGACTGCCAATCGCTCACTTTGAAGGCCTTGCGGGAGCGTAAGAAGAAGCTGTCGGTCGGTAAGGTGGCCAAGCCCCAGAAGTCGCGTTCCACTGGTCTCTCGATGGACGATTCGAGGGGCCACTCTCCGCATCGTCGTTGTGAGTCCGGGGGTTCTCGGTCTGGGAGTAGGTCCCGCCATTCCTCTGCCTCGTCGAGGCACTCCAGAAAGTGCTGTCACTGGTCGCCTTCCCCGTCCTCTTCCGAGGGCTCTGCCCGTCGGCGGGTTGCTTGTCCCAACGAGCATTCCGCTCCTGAGGAATGGGATTCCTTCCGAAAGGAGAAGATGGCGATTTTTCAATCGCTGTGCTCCGGTCCGGCCGCGCCGTCTGAGGACGCTGGTTTTGACCGTGCTAGAGACACTGCTCGCCGACCTTCGGTTCGAGCAGTCGGGGTGACCACCGGGCGCCTTCGAGGTCCCAGTCGGACAAGGATGGTCGCTCTAGGCATGCCCGTTCCAGGTCCCGGTCCTCGACGCCATCGAGACCGCGAGACTCTGTGAAGTCTTCGAGGAAGACATCGACGCCGGTGGCGCCGAGGTCGTCGACGGACTCTCTCGAGGCCCCGCCTCCGAGAGAAGTCATCAACGCCATCGGCGCCCAGGCTGTCGAGAGACATGCACGGGGCTCCGCCCTCGAGGACTGTGTCAACGCTGTCGGCGCTGCGCTCGACATCGACGCCTATTCCGTCAACGCCCTTGATGCCTTTCGAGGCAGCCTTGTCGGAGGTACCCCGTGGCACGGTGGCACCCCCCAGGAAGGCAATGGCCAAGGCTAAACATGTCTTTGTGCCTTTTTCTGTGCCCTCTTTCCAGCCGATGGATTATATTTCTGAGGTGGAGGAGGGATCTGAAGTAGGTGAGGTTCCTGCATTGGTTCCTGATGACCTTGTTTCTGGTCACAGTCAACTTGAGGAACTGCGTCAGTCGCTGCACGGCGCCAGTGGTCTCGATACCTCTCCGCAGGTGGAGTTTGGTAGGCCAGAGTCTGGCACGCATGCCGAATCCTCATATCGGCGCCTCATGTCGAGGGTCACCGAATACCTGGGTTGGTCTGCCCCCCCCTAGGGATTTTCAGCAGGATGACCTGACTGATATCTTGGACCAAGGTCCTCCAACTGATCCGGTGCTGCCATTCCATATGGCCTTGCAGAGAAAGGTGGCTGCGGCTTGGACTTCTCCAGAGAGTCTCCCGGCAGTGAGCAAGTCCTTGCTGAAGAAATATCGCCCAGCCAGTGGCGACCCCTGCTACTTTACCACACACCCTACTCCGGAGAGTTTGGTGGTGCAGGTGGCTACGGCCCCAGCAAAGCAGGCGTCGTACCCTACCATCCCTCCTGATAGGGACAACAAGCATTTTGACGGCTGGGCGAAGAAGGTGTTTTCTTCTGGGGGTATGGCGCTTCAGGCTGCTAACTCCGTTTGTGCCTTGTCTCGTTTCACGCACACTCTGTGGAACTGTATTTCCTTAGCGGCTGATCGTATCCCCGAAGGGGAGGAACGGAATGGTTTCCTTGCTATCGTGCAGGATGGCAAGGACGCCATGTGTGAGGCCGTTCAGTCGGGTCTGGACATGGTTGATTGCGTCAGCCGGTCCATGGCGGCGAGCACCGTGATACGCAGGTTTGCGTGGTTGCGGAAGTCGGGTTCTGCTCCTGATGTGTAAGCCCGGCTCCACAACATGCCCTTTGATGGTATAAATCTTTTTGGCAACAAGGCTGACGAGAGTCTTGAGAGGTTGTAGACCTCAAAAGCTGCAGCGAAGTCATTGGGCGCTGCAGTCCGCCAACCTCCGCCTTTTCATCTTGGGGGACAGCAATGGAGGGGAGGTTCCTTTCGATATTACTCATCCTTCAGTAGATCGAGAGGAGCTGCAAGTCAAAGGGGCAACCGTAGGAGTGCCCGAGGTGGAAAACAAGGTACTCGTGGTGCCAAGGCCGCGCAAGCAGTTGCCTCTTTGCCCTCAGGCACTGCCGCAGCCGCTTCAGCTCAGTCATGAGGGCCATGCTTCGCCGGTTGGGGGAAGGCTGGCGCAGCATCTTGTAGAATGGCGTGCCATTACTTCAGATGTGTGGGTTCTGGAGATCATAGCCCACGGCTACTGTCTTCCTTTCCGGCAGAGGCCTCACGACAATCCACCTGGGAATCTCTCTTTGAAGAGTCCGGATCCGCTCCTTGCGCAGGAAATTCAATCTCTGCTGGAGAAAGGCGCCATAGAACTGGTGCCTGTAGCGGAGAGGAACAAGGGATTGTATTCCCCTTATTTTTTGATTTCGAATAAAGACGGGGGATTGAGACCCATCATGGACTTGCGCGGTTTGAACAAGCTCCTCGGGAAGGGCAAGTTCAAGATGGTTACTCTTTCTCAAGTCCTCCGGGCCCTTCAACTTCAGGACTGGTTGGTGTCTCTAGACCTCAAGGATGCTTAATTTCATGTGCCGATTCATCCCAAGCACAAGAAGTACCTGAGGTTCGCAGTTGGCGACTCGCACTTTCAGTTTCGGGTCCTGCCTTTCGGATTGACCTCCGCCCTGAGGGTCTTCACCAAGCTCATGGTGGTGGTAGCAGCGTATCTCAGGAAAGGGGGGATTCACGTCTACCCCTACCTGGACGATTGGTTGATCAGGGCGCGCTCACCTGAGCAAGTCCTGGATCATCTGGCCGTCACCTGCCACTCCCTTCACAAGCTGGGCTTCTCCCTCAACTTAAAGAAGTCCCACTTGACGCCAACTCAGCGGCTCCAGTACATCGGAGCAGTGCTCGACACGTCCCTGGGGCAGTGTTTTCCTCCCCAGGTGAGGGCTCATCACATTCAGCAGATGGTGCACAAGTGTCAGCATGCCCAGAGTCTCCCCGCGTTCAAGTTCCTGACATTGCTCGGCCTCATGGCATCCTGCATTCTTCTGGTGCCCGAGGCCAGGTTGCGGATGAGATCTTTGCAGTGGGCGCTCAAGCTCCAGTGGTCGCAGTTCTCCGGCAGGATGTCGGACCCCATTCAGGTGCCGCCCTCGGTCGCCCAGGACCTTCTGTGGTGAGCCGTCGAAGGCAATCTGATGAAGGGGGCTCCATTTTGGCTACCCTGGCCGGAGGTGACTATCATGACGAACGCGTCCCTCACGGGATGGGGAGCTCATGCCAACGAGCTGACAGTCAGCGGTCGTTTGTCTCCGTCGGAGTCCAGACTCCATATCAGGAGTCCAGACTCCATATCAATCTGTTGGAGCTGAGAGCCGTCAGGCTTGCCCTCAAGGCTTTTCTGCAGACTGTGCGAGGAAACAATGTCCTGATTCTGACGGACAACACAGTGGCGATGCACTACCTCAACAAGAAGGGGGGGGCAGGGTCACTTCCTCTGTGCAGGGAGGCGATGCAGCTCTGGTTCTGGGCCATCCAGCAGGAAATTTCAATCTCGGCAGTTCATCTGGCCGGAGACGAAAACGAGACGGCGGACGCTCTGAGCAGGCAGAGCGCGATCTCTCACGAGTGGGAGTTGGCTCAGGAGATTCTCCTGGAGATCTTCGCCCTTTGGGGGACCCCTCAAGTGGATCTCTTTGCCTCCAGTGTCAACCGGAAGTGCGAAAGGTTCTGCTCGTGGGAATTTCCTCCAAAAGGAGCTTTGGGAGACGCGCTCGTGGTGGAGTGGTCCTTCCCACTGCTGTACGCGTTTCCTCCAGTCCCCCTCATCCCGCAAGTACTGCGGAGGTTACGGAGGTTCGGTTCCCAGATGATCCTCATTGCTCAGGCATGGGCCAGGAGGACGTGGTACCCGGACCTTCTTGACTTGTCCATCTGCCCTCCCCATCGTCTTCCCTACCGGGACGATCTGCTCTCACGGGAGGGGGGTCAGGTTTTCCATCCAGAGGTCAGATCCCTCAACCTTCACGCTTGGCTTCTGAAAGGTTGAGGTATAAGGATTGGGACCTCCCTGAAGACGTGATGGAGGTGTTGCTTTCGGCCAGACGGCCAGCAACAATGGAAGTTCTGCGACTGGTGCAGGGTTAAGAATGTGGATCGTTTCTCATGTGACATTCCTGTAGTTCTGTCTTTTTTGCTTTCTTTGGCCCACAGGGGCCTGCAAGCAGGTACCATTAAAGGTTACCTGGCGGCACGGTCTATATTTAAGCGCTCGTCTGAGGAGTGTACTTATTTTAAAATTCCTTTAATTTCTCAGGTTTTGAAAGGGCTCACTAATGTGTTCCCTCCGTCACCTTTCCAGGTGCCCGGTTGGGATTTGAACCTTGTTCTCAAGTTTCTAATGGATGCTCCATTTGAGCCTTTACATTCTTGTCCTTTGAGACTGTTAGCCCTTAAAACTGTATTTTTAGTTGCGGTCACTTCCGCTCGCAGAGTGAGTGAGTTACAGGCACTTTCAGTTCAGCCACCCTTCACAGTGTTTCATAAGGACAGGGTTGTCCTTAGAGTTCGTCCGTCCTTTCTTCCGAAGGTGGTGTCGGAATTTCATTTGAGCCAGAAGGTTGTTCTTCCGGCATTTTATCCTCCTCCGCATCCTGGTAATGACGAGGAGAGGCTCTATAGGTTGGATCTTAGGAGAGCTTTGAGTTTCTACATTTCTCGCATCAGAGTGGACGATCAGCTCTTTATTGGTTACGCTGGAAGGCGTTTGGGAGAAGCTGTGACTAAGCAGACTTTGTCTAGATGGATTATCTTGGCAATTTCTGAATGTTACCGCCTGGCGGGTAAGGATATTCCTGTTGGCTTACGGGCCCATTCGACTAGGGCTATGGCTGCCTCTACTGCCCTGCACAGGGGTGTTCCTATTCGTAACATCTGTGATGCAGCCATTTGGGCTTCGGTCCATACTTTTGTACGTCACTACTCCCTAGATTCTATCCATGGGCAGGATCTGGCTTTTGGCAAGGCGGTCCTTTACTCTGCAATTTAATTGGGCATTCTAAATTTGTATATTCTAAATTCTTTTCCCACCTCCTTACGTTGGTACTGCTTTGGGAGTCTGTCATAGATATGAAATTACGTCGGAGGACCCAATCCCCTCGAAGAACAAGTTACTCTCTTACCTGGTAAAGTTCTTTCGATGGAATGGTCCGACGACGTATTCCATATCGCTCCCTCCCTGCCTACCCCGCTACAGAATTTCTTATGCAATTGCAGCTTCTGTTTCCGCAAGGCTTTCTGCGGTCCTAATGGCAGTAGATTGGTGCCACACGTTCTGGGAAAACACTACAACTGAGGCTACGGGCGTCGTGCGTCCTACTTATAACATCGGTGATGTTGGCTCGACGGAGGCCCTCGAGGACAGCGTATGGACGTCATTGACGCAGGACGC
The DNA here is from genome assembly GCF_040938575.1 of Ambystoma mexicanum. Classification (NCBI taxonomy): domain Eukaryota; kingdom Metazoa; phylum Chordata; class Amphibia; order Caudata; family Ambystomatidae; genus Ambystoma; species Ambystoma mexicanum. Next base: position 550,531,265 of record NC_090932.1, read on the forward strand.
AGACGCCGAAAGATTTTCCGAAGCAGCACAGCTGTGGTGATACTGTCATAGATATGGAATACGTCATCCGACCATCCCATCGAAAGAACGTTACCAGGTAAGAGAGTAACTTGTTCTTCTTTCCATACTCTTCGACCACTGACTTAAGTGGGTGATAGGACCTGCTTACCACATACAGTGTGCGTGTAGTGGCTGACGTTAGAGCTGGCGGTATAGTATTTTGGGGTGCTTGCGCACGCTGCACTGCTTTGTGTGGCAAATATCCACAGCACTCTCCAGGCTCCATCACCATATTTTACTGCGCCGCATGGTCACTACTCGGAGCTGTGAAATTTTTCATGATTTCTCAGGAGTGAGAAATATGGATGCTTTCAGGTGAATAACTTTATAGGATCTGCGTGTCCACATTAAGGACAAGTAGCTGCCCGACTGAAGACTGCAGAGGATTGCTCCCTCAAAGAGCCTACAGCACCTTTTGAAACGAGTGCACCAGCCCTAATGTGAAACGTGCTGTGCACCAGTGAGGAATGGTGTGAAATGCTTTAACATGAATAGATAGGAGACCTAACATCTGAGAGTGTATGGTCTTTGTGAAGAACTTCCAAAAAGTACAAGACTGTTAAAGCATTTTAGTCTGTGGAAACCCTACACACTGGGAAGATGGAGAACCCAGGGAAGAAGGGTGACCAGGAGCAGTGTTAGGCAGAATCCTATGCAGTTCCCTTAGGGAAAACCCGAGAAGATTAGGACTACAGGTATATGCAATACATCCCCTTTGGTATCAGTCTGTATCACAAAGATTTAGTTGGTAGCTGTGGCTGAGCAGTCAGACTTATCTCAAGAGGGAGATGAGCAGTGTTCAGGGTTTACACAATAGGACTGCAGTACTATGGGACAAGGAAACACTGACCAAAGCTTTGTATTAAAAAGAATATATATATTTATTTTACACACTTCGAATTCAACACATAAATCACTATCCGTAAAGCAAGTTAGCAGTTAAGAAAAGTATACACAACTCCCTATTTAAATTGTAGACAAGTTTGAGCAAGTGTGAAAACTGAGCAAAATGGCACAGTGAAAACTAAGCAGAAATGGCACTCTAACAATTTCTCAAAAGTGAGGGAAAGCACAGGTTATACAGGTTTAAGTTCTCAAACACCCCAGCAACACTTCCCAAGTGGTCTGTGAACAGGTTAGGCAAGGTAGCACTTTAGCAATAGCAATACTTAGGTGAAAACAGAGCAGAATGGCACTTCAGCAATACTTAAGAGGGAAGGAAGGGTGGTTATAAGAGTTTTTGGTGCACCAACACTTTTGGTGATGGAAAGCAATCTAGAGAAGGCAGTTGTAACAGATTTAGCCAAAGTCAATAGGCCTGTGCCAGAGTTAGTGGTACAGGGCCATGTGCCCAGGATCAAACTGTTCTAGTAGCTGCAGTCATTTCTTTGGTTAATGATTCAAAAGGAGGGTGCAGAAGGTAAAAGACAATGTTAGTCGATAGGGGCGGCAAACCCAGGAGGTAAGTAAAGGATTTCAAGCGCCTTTAGCAGTAGCCCTCGAAACGGGAGGCCTGGCGGAACAATGTACCTGAAAATTGGAAGCGGCTCCTGCGGTAGCGGTGGTTCCTGGCAGTTCCTGCAGTTCGGGTTATCCAGCAGAGGAAGAGAGGCTCTCGTCGTGGAGGAAGGTTCGAGTTACTGCACTGCCCAGGGAAGAAGCCAGCCGCGGTGATGCCGAAATGAATAAAAGGTACGCTCCTTTAAATTGCGGTCGTGATGGACGGGTGCCTGGCTATCCGGTCTCCAAGTGCAGGGCACTGGCGATTCGACCAAGGCAGGTTCTGGAAGGCATTTGGCGAACTGGTTGGTCCCACCAGCTCAAGGGAAAAAGGCTCTTGAAGGTGAAGATATTCTCTTGTCGTTGGAGAAAAGTGGTGAGGATCTGCAGCAGGGCTTCATCGGTGGTTCAGTCATTGCAGATGTCTTCAGCTTCTCTCCTCTTCGGTTTCTTAGTTCCAGTGGCGACGTCTTGCTCTTCCAATCCTCAGGTCCCTGCTTTTATGCAGAAAAACCCCCATTCATACAGCCTAGCTGTCACTCAAACAGTGGAGTGGTCATCCTGGCGGGAGACCCTCCAGCCTGTCAGGGCAGAGTGCGACTTGGGTTGCTTAGGCAACCCTGTCCGGGGTGCCTACTCCCCCTCCCACACAATGGCTTTTCCCCCTGACTCAGTGGCGTCGAGAGGAGGGCTTCTTGGCAGAAGCCCGCCAAAAGGACGAATAAAGGATCCCCGACCTAGGTTAGGATTTCAGAGAAAGACACGAGAAAGAAATATTAACTCAGATCTGGCAATAAAAACCTACCAGAGTAAAGTTAATAACAAGATAAACCAGTGGTTCGTTAGAGGCTGTCAGTAAAAGTGGTAGCCGCGAACAATGGGAAAGTCCCATAGGAAAATATTCACGGTCGAATATTTACGGTAGCAACCACTGCCACCAGCCAGAAACTTTGGAGAGAGGGACTGTACGGTACCCTCTCGAAAATGAACACCAGGGAAAAATGATTAACCCTTTCCAGTACTTCCATAGTAAGATGGGGTGTACTGGTTTAGTTCATAACTATTGATTAGTAAAGTCAATGGGGGCTTTACATGCCCTGGGAGACAGTAGTCAGTCCCAGGGTCTGGAGTCTATTTTTGGGAGTGACTATGACACCCCTGTGTTACTGCACTGAGGGTGCTGTGTAACACACATGTGAAACAGATGATTCCTATGAGGGTGAGAAAAACCCCATAGACCATAAGCACAAAAATAGCCTAAAACACACATCAGCAATCTGTCTAAGAGTGGGAAAAAGAGTCTCACTTGTAGCGCAGGAGAGAAAACAAACCCTTCAAATCCAGCAAAGCTGCTGGGGGACTCTATAGGTAAGAGAAATTAGCCATAGAATGTGAATTCTCCCTAGCAAGCAGAATGAGAGGCAGGAGGCAATATCAGAGAAATCAGTTTGTCTTAAAAAAAGATCTTCAGGATTGTTTGGCTTGCCCAAACAGGATACACCCTTCACCCTACATAAAGAAATAAAAATGCTACGCTACAGCCTATATTCGCAAATCTCGTTTGCTGTATACCAAGATTTGCGATTCATGGATACCTGTGTAAATGAAGTAGAGTCCTTGATCTAATCCTTACAGGAGGATGTTATCCACTTGCAGGGCAAACTGACTGATGCAAAACAAAACAGGAAAGTGTGGATGACCACACCTTGACCTGAAGAAACAGGACTGTTGTGAAAATGCGAGCATAACAGGTGTAAAAGTGGTCTTGGAGAGAGCATAAGTTGATTTTTAAAATGTTGACACAGTTTTCCCTGAGATTGCAAAACCAGAGGTAATGGTGGACAGATTACATTGAGTATGTCCTGTTGCCCATTGGTCCTGAGAGCCCAACATCGAGTATCATCATGAAGCTGGATGCATAATGACAAGAGTTTATAAGGGCATCAAGGGAGATGGAGCCACTCTTGTATATGGGTAATCAGTTATTGATCTTTCAAGATCTATCCTCTCTAACCTTCCAGAAGAGACAAGCATTTTTGGTAGTCATTGAAATCCTCTGGTAAGCAACCATAAAAAATAGGTAGGCTTTTCTGTTTTACATCATCTTTTAATGTGATGGAAAAACAATCAGGTGCACCACACTGGAGGAAGCGGCAACTGTAATGGGGCGAACGATGGGTATCGGGTAATATTATCCCCATATATATGGTTGCCATACATAATATCGCCGGGAAAAGGTTGTGGCGATATTATATGGGTGACCATATATATGGGGATAGGGGCAGCCCAAAAAAAGGGTTTGGGGGTTGCGGGCGTGTCCCCCGCATGTTCCATGCAATAATGTCCCCACAAAAAACTGCAATTTTTCGGCGATATTTTTGCATGGCGATATTTTTGTGGGGACATTATTACATGGAACCGAACAATGTGTCACAGATGCCCCAAGAATCACTCCAAGTCGCAGAGATGGTTCATGGTTCTTTCCCTATTTGTTGGGCCTAGGGCTGTCCCCCTCTCTCTCATGTTATGACCCTCCTCCCTAACCCAGGCCTCAGTAGCCCTGTAATTGCTACTGAATGTTGACCCCTGCTATCTAAAGCCTGGCTTGTGCTAGAGATGATTTTAATCTTGGCCAGCTAGACTCTCTGAGGGACTACATAACTGTCTCTCCACCAGCCAGTTATTAGTGATCTAATAGGATTTGGAATATGGCTTTATAAATACTCTGTTTGATCCAGGCTTCGTCTAACAAGCCAAATCTCACCTCTCCTAACACTACTCTTTCCTCTTGTCCCCTTCGCCTCATTTCACCACCTGTCTTCTATTTCTTCGATATTCTCACTCCGCGTAGATCCTGCCTCTACCCTTTCATGCTAGTCCTTCTTTTACTACTATTTCTTTCTCTTATTTACTCCCTCCTCCCCACTAGTGCTCCTCCCTCCAAACTGGTATTTCTCCATCCAAACCACTATTTTTCCCTTCAACCCACTACTCCTTCCCCCAGTCATCAAGCACCCTTGTTTCGGTTAGTAACATTTGCTCCATAATCGCTTCTTACACTACCTTGTTTACCCACTCGCCACACAACCATGCACTCACATTGCAGAATCAATTTCACTCCTTAGCCAATACCTCACCTCTTCTTCAAATCACTTCCACATTCTGCTGCTCCTACCTTCCTTTTGCTGGTCTCTTGATTGTCCTACACCTCCGCCTTTGTCTCACCCCAAAAAACACACTTCCTGCTTTCTATTCCCTTCTTATGTCCTTCTTTGTCTGCCATAGTTGGATCCCTCTCCCTGTCCAATCAGGCCCAGTCTTCCTCATCCGGGGTACATGTGTGTTGTGAGGGGTCAGATATGAGAGACAGACACAAAGTTTTAATGTTCTCAACATCAGACATCTTTATTAAAATCAAAGGGTTGGATAAAGGCCTCTCTGTCCCTATACTAAAGAGAATTTCTCTGCCTAGAAAACTAAAACTAAAGATCAGTCTATGTCTCGTCGTCAAACATATGAACTGCCCTTGTGTCCAAAATATACCACTCTGACCCTCACACTAAAATGAACACTAAAAGTGCAAAGAAATATATCTGGATTATATTTGGCAAAAATTGTTATTCAGGATGAGGCAAATAGACAAATCTAACAAAAATAGTCTTTTCCAAGGAGTTGTCGTCCTTGGATGCAGAGGGTAATTGCCCTTCCCCTGGATTATTTAAGTATGTTACAAAAAGTTGCCTCTTTCAAATGTTAACTTCTCAAGGATGGCAAAGGGTCTCTTTAAAATAACAATGCTTTAAGGATAGCCAAACGTGTCTTTTTCTAATAGCAATTCCTCAAGAATGGTAAGTGGGTCACTCCCAAATAATGGCTCCTTAAGGACAGCAAAAGTGTCTCTTTTGAATAATAGTTCCTTAGGAATGGTAAGGATGTCAATTCTAAACAATAGTTCCTTTAGGATAGCAAATGAAATGTCTCTTCTAAATAATCTCCGGTATACTTTTTTTTTTACAATATTCTTTGCAAAACATAACAAGCTTCTTCACAAAGCTTTAACTCTGTATGTAATTTTACTGGACCTCCTGGTATATTCTCCTTCCAGGTATCCTGCCTCACAGTGTTCACTGTCTGGTGTGTTCCTTTCACCAGGATTACTTCTTGAATTCACTGTCCTTTAATTCAACACAGTTGTACTACTTCACTGTGTTTTTGCTTCATTGGCTTGTGGAACTACTTGTTTCAAGCTTCCCCACACTGACTCCTTATGTATGGGGATTTGTTCAAGTTTTGTCTTTTTACTTCACTTGGTCAGTATTTAATAGCTAAGAGGTCTGTCCGTACACCCCGGCGTCCCAATGATACTGGGTGGACTCACCTGTGTACTGAAGTGTACCCGGTCCATGGCACACCGTTGCTGTAAAGTTCCTGCTTCTTGATGGTTTCCCCTGCATAGCAGCCTTTCTTTCCTCTCTCTGGGCAGCTGCGCGCTCACCCACCTGCCCGAACGATGTTCCTCTGCACCACTGTGTTCCTGGTAGCTTCTCCGTTGCTGCCGGTCTTCCAACGGCTTTCCCTTGATGCCTGCAACGTCCCTGTCAGCCTCGCGCCGCACAGGTATGTAATTCCTGTGAGCAGACACTGCACGGAAGTACACCGCTCTGAAGGAAGCAGGCACTTCCTTCAGAGCGGTGTACTAAGGTACAGTTTCCCGTTTCAGCTCTGCCTCTCTCGTCTGCTTCTTCCTTTCCCGATTCTGGCTCTTTCCTTTGAAAAGCAGATACCATCTTTAAACGTCCCCCTCATCCGGACCTCCTCAAAACAACTAGTCTGCATGTGTGTGTTTCTTTTGAACTGCATTAACTCCTGCTTCCTCATCTCAGTACTTGAGGCTTTCTGGGAGTTGGAGTTTTCAGAATCTCTATAACTTCTAATGTGATATTGTTCAGGATTTTTGTTCAAAGAACCCTTAAAGACAGGAGATGTTAAAGGATGTATATGTGTATATGAGGTAGGAATGATGTTTTGCCTACAGTGATTTTCAAGAAGAGGTTTTTGAGGCTTACAATGGGGAGGATTTGTATAGTGATGAGCCGTCAGAAATGTAGGAAGTATTTTTCATTCTGAAGTGAAGAATACTGCATCCCTCCTGATGGGGCCATCACATTTCACCTACAGCCGTCTCTTCCAACATGATTCTCCTGCATAATACCACCCCAGGGTCAGAATCAGGTAGCGGCTGCCGTTCCCTGGCCACATGGTAGGAGATCCTTGTCGGAGAATTAGTGATGACTCCATAGGATTCATCACAGTGTGTAGCGAAAAGGTATACGTAGGGGGGCTAAACCCATCCCACTGTCTCTGCGCTGGCTCGTCATGAATTGAAGCTAGCTGCTTAAAAAGGCGAGCGTTCATGTTTGTGTTGAGGTACCTGGTTTGTGGGGTCTCCTGGAAAGTCTCTTAAGGGAGAGTGGGTCCTTCTCCCCTTTTGGGCCCTGGTGGTCTAGTGGGCCTTCCTCATCTACGCGAGGTCTGCAGCATTGCTGCAAATGGCAGCAGGTTCTCTCCATCCATTGCAATTGATGGCAGCATCTTGGCAGCAATGTTTTAACTTGTTTCAGGGTGAATTTCTCCCTCCCTAAAATCAGTTTCTGTTGTGGTCTAATGGTTATGCAGCTCTCTTCTCTGAGTGCATTTCCTGATAGGTTTTCTTGTCTTCTGCATCGGCTATAGTATTTCTAGAAAAAACAAGAGAAGATTGACAAGCATTTTGTTGATGCATGGTATGAGTTAAAGGTGGTCTGCACAGAATCCTTTTGGCTCACATGGGGGAACGGGCAAGAATAGGGTCCCTCTCATCAGCCACTGCCCTTAGGTTGAGCCGTTGAATCTGGATTTCTTCCTGTTCCTCCATCCTCCTGTGTAGAGAGATTCTTACCCCTCCGGTCTTGTCACAGAAACTGTGAAGAACTCTGGAAGAAGTTGCTGGAGATAGCTAATATCTTAGCCCCAAAATGTGGTTATTCTGACAACATGAGAAAGAAGAGCTCCGGCTGACCCGGTGAATAAAGCTGATACCAGTAGAGCCATAACCTCCACAAGTCAAGTATCAAGTTTTAGGGGAAAGATGGCATTTTAAGCATTTAGTAATGTAATATGTTTAGACCTCTGTCATTAAGTTTAACTTTGGGTTGTCGTACGTAAATATGCATGGTTAGGCTTAGGCAGGACTTTATGGGCGGAAGGGTACAATGTGAGATGTATTGTTTTGCACAGGGACAGGGATTGCCATAGAGTCTTACTGGATGCGAGATGGATTGGCCTTTTTACTCTAGTAAGCAGCAATATTATCGGCGTTCCTTCCTAATTTTACCTTGCCCCATTGTTGCTGTTGTGGTGGAAGACGTGATTGGTGAGAGAAACAGTCATGGTTTGTTCTTTTTTGTTGTTTCTCCTCTGTAGGTTGAATTGGGTGGTGGAAAGGAGACAGAAGAGTTGAGGTTTGGGAGGCTACTTTGTGATACCATGTATTTTCAATAAATCACATGAATGATAATTACATGTCTTGGGAGAGATAGCTCAGCGGCAATGTGCTCGCCTTGAAAGAAAGACGACACGACGCACCACAGGTTCGATCCCCGGGTCCACGCTTAGAAACCTCTGGGTATTAAGCGCGTTATAAATAACCTATCATATCATGATGATGAGAGTGAGGCGAAGCTAGTAGGTGTGACTGGATGTGAATTCATGTTAGTGTATTATTTTTTTAACTTTATTTAACATATGGCAGTTGCATACAGTGGCTCATATGGTTTACGATTTGTGTATCGTATGTATCAGCACAATAAAAAGGAATAAAGGTTGGTACATTCATTTCCTATAGTTACATCACATCATCCGTACAGGTCTGTTACATTGTTATTGTATCATGTATATTTGCCGCTTATTCCCGTGTGCTTTCTTGCACATAAGATCTGTATGGGGCCAATATATCTTTGGGCGTTAATGTTGCCGTTACAGTTTGTACATAGTATTCCTCTCTATTGGTTACACGTTTCAGTGTTGGAGCCTCTTTTGCCTTCCATCGTAACATATACATTTCTTTGCTATTATGCAGCCGAGATAAAGTCTATGGGTCTTAATGTTTACTTTGCCTATATTGCCCAGTAGGTACTTCAATGGTAGAGGTGTCGGGCGTACCCCAATCCTCTTGTGCAACATATGTACTATGTTGTGCCAGTATTCCGCAATCGGGGGGCATCTCCAAAACATGTGAATGGTGTCCGCTTTATCAGAGTTGCATTTGGGGCATTGTTGCACTTGTTGTGGGTTAAACTTGGTGATATGCATGGGGGTGTAGTGGAGCCGATTCAGCACTTTATATTGTATCAGCCGTAGCCGTGCATTGAGTGATACTTCCCTTATCAAGCTACACATTTTCTCCCATTTGTACTCGTCTATAGTTGTCTGTGTCCCCCTCCCATTTTTCCCTGAGAGGGCTGGATGATGGCAGGTCCAGTTGTATCTTAGAGTATAATCTTGCTCGTAGTTTCTTCTTCTCATCAGGCTGTATTATCATTTCCATATATTCGTTGGAGTCAGGCTCCACGGGGTATGATGTCCATTTCCGTTTAACTGCAGCTCGTAAGTGGTAGTATTGTAGTGTTTTCACAGGGTAATTTCCAAGTTTACTCTTGAATTCATTCAAAGTGACAAACCTCCCTTCTGGAAAGAGGTCACCCAGTTTCATTTCCCCATCTGGATCCAATGAGTTTCGGATATCTACATCTGTTGTGGGGGGGGGGGAGGTCAGGGTTGTGCCATAACTGGATGTGTTTACTATATAAATAAAATAAATACAAATATGGGTTTGTGATCTTTAGTTTGGACATTATTCGTCTCCATGCAGCTAGCGTGGTGCGTAATGGATCAAAGGGGCAGGTGTCTGTTTTATATTCACTTATGAGAGTGGTTGTTATGTTGTACGGCGCGGCTGACTGTTTCTCAAGATCTACGTGTGTTTACTTGATGTCCGGCCTATACCATAGGCCCGCATACTGGGCCTGGGCCGCTAGGTAGTACAATTCAAAGTCGGGAGGCCAGCCCCCCTCTGCTATATGGTTCGGTGAGAGCTTCCCATTTCGCTTGGGCATTCCCCCCACCGCACACGAATCCCACTAATAGGTTCCGGAGCGAAGAATTGTCTACCATATCATATTGGTATGGTAGATAGGTTATTTATAACGCGCTTAATACCCAGAGGGTTCTAAGCGCGGACCCGGGGATCGAACCTGTGTTGCTCTGTGTCGTCTTGCTTCCAAGGTGAGCACGTTGGCTCTGAGCTATCCTCCCGAGATCCCCTCATAATATAAGTAAAGTAATATAGGAGTTTAGATGCAACAATAATTTGACCTTTTAATGTCAGTGGGAACTTTCCCCATAAGTTAAATTTGCTTTCTTGTGTATTGAGATAATCAGAGTGATTATTTTCATACAGAAGTTAATGTGACTGTGCCATTACAACTCCCAAGTATTTCAGTCTCCTTGGTCCATCTCATCCCATGTAGCTGTGTTGGTTTAGTTGTTTTATCAGTTAGTGGGAACAGTTCAGATTTCATTGTGTTCATCTTATATCCTGAGTGGGCTGTAAACGTACTAACTTCTACGAGTATTGCTTTTATGTTCGCTTCAGGCTGTTTTAAGTAAATTAAAATCTCTGCATATAGCGAAATTATCTTTGGGGCTCCTCGTATTCTTATTCCCTGCCCATGGAATTCTCGAATCCTGCTTGCAAAGGGTTCTATTGTTAGCGCAAAGAGAAGGGGGAAAATGGGCATCCCAGATGTGTTCCTCTGGCTAATTTCATCTCCTCTGAGTGGTTTCCGTTGGTACGTATCTTGGCTTTGGGACCGTTATATACTAGTTTAACAAATTTATTGAAGCCCTCCCCCATCCCCATGCTTTTGAGAACACCAAAAAGGAAGTTCCATGAGACTGAGTCGAAGGCTTTTTCAGCATCTAGTACCATCGCAGCAGCAGGAATGTCTGGGTTGATCTGTGCCATAGTTCCAAACAAACTTCTCAGATTTAGAGCCGTGGATCTACCCGGGATGAATCCCGACTGGTTAGGGTGCACCAGTGTAGACATGTGGGACAATAATTTATTGGCTAATGTTTTTGCGAAATTCTTTGCATCTGTGTTTATTAGGGAGAGTGGGCGGTATGAGGACATTTCATTAGGGGGTCTTCCCCGTTTTAGTAGAACTGTTATGACTGCTTCAGTGAGGGAAGGTAGTAGTGAGCCTTTAGTACAGGCTTCCTCCCATATTCTCAGGAGTTTAGGGGCCAGGATATCCTTGTATACTTTGTATAGTTCAATGCTAATGCCATCAGGCACCGGGGCCTTACTGGATGCCAAGGAGGTTATAGCTTCTGTGATTTCCTCCACAGTGATTGGGTTGCAAAGTTTCTTGCTTGCTTCCCCATCCAGTGTGGGGAGTTTGGTGTTAAACAGGTATTCCCTCATCTCTTCTTCTGTTACTCTATCAGTGTTGGAATATAGTGTTTGGTAGTATTCCCTAAATAGTTCATTAATTTCCACTGGGTTGACTGTGGTTGAGCCATTGGGTTTGGTGATTCCACTGATATGTTGTGTTTCATGTTCCCCTCTGACAATGCGTGCCAATAACCGGCCAGGGCGCTCACCCTCCCCATACCGTCTAGCTTGTACATTCTTGGTCATATATTGGGTTTCTCGATCTGCCAAATCGCAGAACTTTAGTCCATTCCCTTTGATCAGGCCTAATTGTGCTCTATTGTGGGTTTCCCCGTATTGGTTTTCTAGGTCCGGAAGCTCCCTTTCTGTGTCCCCCAGTTCCCGTCTTATAGTTTTTTAAATGTCAGTTGTTGATTCAATCATTATCCAGCGGAACCACACCTTAATTGTCTCCCATATCATGGAAAAGTTGTCCACTGAGCCCTCATTTTCTGTGAAGAAGAATTCTATGTCGATTCTATGTGATTCTACCAAGGAATCATCCAGCATTGTGGCTGGGTCATCCTCCAAATGTGCGCTGGTCTAGGTGTGTCTGATGTATTTCCAGTGCAACAGGTGAGTGGTCTGACCATGTGCGTGGCAGTATTGCCGTTTCATTTACGCAACCCACCCAGGTACCTGACATGAGCCACAGATCAATTCTGGAGTGCGTGTCATGTAGGGTGGAGTAGTAGGTGTATTCATTTTACGAAGGGTGTTCTATTCACCAGCCATTGACTAACCCGAATTGGGTCATGACATGCTTGTTGGCAAGGGAGGTTTTGGTTATGCTTCTGTGTTTGGTACTTGATCTGTCTATGGCCAAGTCAAGTGTTGTGTTGAAGTCACCTCCCCATGTTACTGGGATGTCGCTGTTCTGGCCAATTAGAGTTGCTATTTTAATATAGAATGTAGGGTCGTCCATACTAGGACCATATGTGTTTACTAGGGTTAACGGTCTGTTGTTTATCGTGTCCGATACTACTACATATCTGCCATCTGCATCGATGTGTGTCGCTCCGGCCTTAAAGTCAATATTCTTGTGTATCAGTATTATAACTCCCCTTGCCTATGACGAGTAGTTTGTGAAGAATCTATTTTTTCCCCATCACGGTGCCATTTGTTTGTGTGTAGGTTCCAATCCATAGGTTTCTTGTAGCATTATTACGTTAGGTGAGTGCCGTTCCAGGTATGCCCATATCTTTCTCATTTTTTTATCAGATTATTTAGGCCCCTAACATTCCATGATATCATTCTAAGATTCATCGCTATGTTGTACTGCAGTTTCATAAATCATCTGCCGTAGATTTTCCAACTTTCTCCTCCAAAATTACCAGGTCAACGATTGCACAGTCCATGTGAACTTTGAACAACAACACCCCCTTCTTCCCCTTGATGTCCCACCCCCCACCCACACCATCAACTCCAACTCGATGATGTACCCTTTGATAACTTTTGGATAAACCCTGGGGGGGTCGTTGCCTTAACCGTCCGTCAGGCTCGACGTGTCCTGTGCTCTATTTATTTTCTCCATCGCTCTAGTTACAGGCCTTGGACAGGTGGGATAGCCTGGCCTCCTAAGGGCTACTTTCAGTCATTGTCGTCCATGCAATCTCTTTAGTTGTTTCGTAGTGAATTGGCCTCCAGACGTGGTTGACGTGGGGGCATGGGTATCAAAGTTTCCATGTATTCAATGCCTGTGCAGGATTGTCAAAAATATGGGCTCTCCCACCATGTTGTATACTCAGTCTGGCGGGGAACATCAGAGCGAATGGCACCTTTCAGGCTCAGAGCAGGCGTTTCACCACATCATAGGACCTTCTCTGCATTTGCACGCTGGTTGCAAAGTCTAGGTAAATATGAATAGTGTTAGATTCGAATTGTCTGCATTGCTTTTCTGCATTGCCTGTCGCAATATGGTTTCTCTGTCCCTGTAGTTTAACAGGCGAGCAATTATAGTTCTTGGTGGAGCTCCTGGTCGGGGGGTTGGTGCCAGCGTCCGGTGTGCTCTTTCGACCAGAAACTATTAAACTGTTTCTGCCCCTGTAATGCAACCACTTTCTTTTTATACCTTTGCTTTCAGAGATCCTTTCGTTCCCACGATGTTGTCTAGTTTAACGTTAATAGCTAGTAAGCCGTTTTGCATTGTTTATAGTAAGTGGTCATCCCTGGTGTTGTCGTCACCACTTTCCGTCGCCTGGGAGCTGGGAGAGTCTCTGCTGTTATTGGTCTAGGAACGGCGAAATAATCCATTGGGCCCTTCTTTTTATTGCCCCCCTTTGTCATGATATAGGCTTGTCGGGAGGCCAGATGTAGACTTGCTTCCAGGTGTTTATTCTCATCTGGGTTACCAAGGGGATTGGTAATTCCACTGTTCACTGTTACGGTTGTGGGGCCCGTTACCGCTTTGCTCCAGTCGATTCAGGATGCGTACCGGGGTAGGGACCATTCAGGGGCTCCCGCCGTCAATCCACAGCAAGATGTGTTGTGATAGGGCTGCGGCCAGCCCTCCGGCCGTCTCTTTTGATGTGTTTTGCTCTCAGGCACCCTGGATACACTGGCTGGTATACTGCAGCATGGTCCCACTGTTAGTAATGTGAGTTTCAGTCTAATTGTTGGTTTGACTGCCAAGAATAGTGCAGTCTGCCTACAATTGTATGGGTCACTGTGAGACTTTCACTGTCCGGTACCGATTGACGTTCAGTAAATATCGGATTGAAGCTGGCGATGTTCCTAAGGTGTGCCAGGAGCTGTTCTTCGTGTCAGCTGTGGTTTGTACTGTTACTTTCAGGGCTTCTCAGCATGTGGGCCACGTGGCGCCAAGGTAGTTAATCACCCTCTGTGGGCTCCACAATTGGATATGTTGGCTCATAGTATGCAGTTCACGTGTTTTATGTTGCAGCCTCCAGCAGATTGTTAGGGCTCGAGAGAACCACGTGGTCAGGCACGCACAGTCCTCCTACACTAATCAGTGCTCCAATTAGACTTAGTGACTATACATTCCTGCAATTACAATTTGGTGTGTGGTCAGATGGCCAGTATTTTGAATCCCTCAATCAGTTGAGTTCGGCGGCGAGAGCCCAGGCAAAGCGAGAAGTGCTGGGTTGCTTTTGTATGCTCACCGAGGGCATGCGTCCCTCCTCAGTGTACACTACCGCAGTTGGAGTAGCTTTGAGGTCCAGGGGATCTGTACGGGTTCAGGTGGATATGTGTTGGGACTATGCAGCAATGTTTATTTTAAATCTGACATATGCGGCTATTGCCGGCCCAAGGGACCCGTTGTACCCTTAGGATAGCTATTGGCATGTAAGTCAGCAGGCCCAAGTCGGATTTGTGGCTTACAAATCAGTGTGCGTATGATGTAGTTATAAGTACCCCTACCGTGTCGCCTTGCTCTGCGCTCAGCATGTGTCTGGCACTCGTAGCCCAGTGCCCATCGGAGAGGTCTGGTGGCCACTTATCGTGGTCTCCAATTTATGGTGGGGTGGGTGTTCTATGCACCTTGAGCGGCCTCAGCGGGCTTCGCGCCTATTCCACCTCTGTTTTTACACTGGCTGCAGGAGTACGCTCTCGCCTTACGGCCCGGGGATCCGCCACTTGCTGGGACTCGATGGATCACCAGGTGCCGATCCACTGTGATGTCAGCGACCGCGGCTTCCTGCGCAATCTCGGGTAGGATCAGGCCGCAGCAGCGGCCCGAGACGCACTCCGGATTCTAGCCCCTCACTCGCCGAGCCGTGGCGGCACAGCCTGGTTTGTTCATACCCAGCAGGGGGACACAGAGGAATATTGCAGTTTGTTTGTACATTGCTTGACAAGTCTTCTCAAGAACCCAGTGGTGGTTTTAGTACAGCCCGCTTTGCTTCCCTCGACTTCACTCCTTTGCCTTGTCTGGCGCAGGCCACTCCCACTCCCCGGATCGCTGAGTAGGCTCGTCCGGCACTCGCCCTTCTTGATGTGGCTGCAATTGCTGCTGTGGCTCGCGGTTTCACACTCGCTTAGGTGATCGAGTGCACAGTTGGTTCTTACACTTAGTTGGCTTCTGTAAAGTCATAATTCTTGCCTGGCAACGACAAATGTTAATAAGGATTGATGGTGGACACAGAGCTCTTCTTCTAGGCGGCCATTACGATCAGCTGCTCAACATCGCCCCCCGTTAGTGTATTTTAATGTAAAGGGATTCAACTCTGAATAAGCAGGTTCAACGTGTATTCAAAAGAATGCAAGCAGATATGTGTCTCCAGGAAGCACACCTTCGATGAAAAAGATACTGCCAAACTAGGAACTAAATCTTTCCTGGTAAAGGTATATTACCTTAGCAAAGGTAAAGGGAGTGGCTTTTTGATTGGCTACAGCAGGGGTCCCCAACCTTTTGTGCGCAATGAGCAACATTGGCATATCAAATGAAATGGTGAGCAACATCCATTTTTCGACAGAATATATCGGCGCACAGTTGGCGGACAAATTGTTTGCAACACAAATTAGAAATGTAACAAAATTAAAACTGCATATAGAACATTTAATTTGCAGTACTTAATAGTTATCTAGACCACGTGTTATTCTAGTCAAGGAAAAGTGCAAGGCCTTTAACTTCATTTGACGTTAAGTGGTTGTTTACAAGGAATGTTGAGGAAATTGAGTAGTCAGTAGTACATTTATAGACATATAGGACCAGTCCAGCTGTTCAAAAATAGAGTAGGAGTAAATAAACATTACCATGGGTTTCAGGTTCCCGAGCAAAATATTAGTGCAAATGTATGGACAGTAAAAATGGCCCCAAACTGAGCATGAGATTCTGCCTAGGATTTTATGGGATCTCTAATGGCAAATGGTGCATTCCTAAGCATGCAAGAGCGGCAATACTGTTCCACAGTCATTGATGACTGTATTGTGGATGTTTTTTTTCTTCAGGAATGTTATGAAATGTTACATTGATCCTCTTGAGTTCATTTTCCAATGGCCAGGGTAGGCACCACAAAGAAGATATCTGACAGCCAGAGAGGCTGGTTGGCGATGCCTACGCTTGAAAAGGAGGCATTGGAAAGAATTACTAATTCACAAGAAATTAACATTCTCTTAAAACTGTTGAACAGTTCAGAGGCCACAAAGGAAAGCGTCGGTTTGTCTGAGTCTTTAGGAGAAACTATCCAGGACAGCTATTGACAAACCGTGCCCCCAGGTTCAGGAGTTCCAGGTTATAGAAAGGGATGCACCATGGTTCGATGCAGAATCTAGAATCTCGAAAAGAAAACTGAACCATGATTTAATGAGGGGTGTGTACACTGCTGGTCAGATTTATAGTTTCAAAATGGCATCAAAAATTGCGGTAAGACAAAAAAAGAATTTGAGAAAAAAATGGAAGCTTTTTTGAAGGATACCAAATCGTTTTATGTTTATTGTTGTCAAGACAGGCATTATGCCATCCCCTTAGACAAGTATTTCTTGGAACACTAGCCCCTCAAGGTTATAGGCCAATTCCCTTCCTGGACATTGGGGCTTAGTACGAGTTTGGTGGCATCTCAACAGTACCGTTACTGCTAATCGGTCCAGTGGTATCACTGCCAGATTCCAAGTGGTGGTTTGGCGGTGTTGGTCCCCAATTATGGAGTCAGTAGCACTCCAGGGTGGATTTCGTCGGTATTTGATTGATAGAAACATAATGTGGCGGAATTGACATTTTATTGGAGTCTGTGACAAATCTGTGGATGCTGTCCCTTCGCCCCTATGGGGGAGACCATTCCCATGTGGCCAGGGCGGTACGTCCTCGGTACAATAGTTCCCCTGAGGGTGGTGCACAGGGAGAGAATCACATGGGAGAGGAAACCCCTTCTGGGACTAGGAACAACCCTACCCTGAGAACGCAATATACTCGCCAATCACCAGACCCTAGGACCACCCCCCCATTCCTATAACCCAAAGAACAACCCCTTCCCTAGATACGTACTGGGACTATGAAGAGCACAACTGACCCAAGGGAGATCAAGGTTAGAAATACTGAGACGAGGAAGAATGGGGAAGAGTTGAAAGATATGTTATTGACCACCATTGAGACAAATAAGATGCATGGAGGAATGAAGAGTGTTCTGCATAACCAACATGAGCATTCTAGACAACTTGGAATAAGTACTGGGATTAAGAGGAAGAGCGGAGGCATGAAGAGTTCTCCTAAGGACCACAATGAGCAGTCTAGTTGTTGCTGGCTGCTCATTGGTCAATGCATAGCAGAAAAGGATGAGGGACTCAGGAAGAAGTTGTCTAGTCCTTCATGAAGGAGCTGCAGGAGCCAGCACAGTGCAGGAAAGTGCAAGGAAGCACACCAGGATGCCAAGAGAGGAGCTGGAAGGACAAGGGCCAGTCCACAGTGGAAGGACCGAAAGGCGAGCTGGCAGAGAGAAGCTCCCGGTGTTCCTGCAGATAGGGAAGTGCGTGAAAGGAGGACCAAGCTGTCCTGGGAAAGATTGACACTGCAGTGTTCCTGGCCAGACCAGAGCCCACTACAAAGGGAAGCTCTCAGGCTGGCTGGCGGGAAACTAAGACGGTGCAGTCAGCATCTTAATAGTCACGGTACCTGGCAGGCATGTGAACCATGTCTGTCCCCCAACAAGAGAAACTTAAGGGTCTGGGACCCACCAAACGAAAGCAACATGAGTGCTCTTCCTTGCGGAGGTACTTAGGAGAAAAGGGCTCCAAGTACTCACACACAAAGAAGGTGTCTGGGACCCACTACACGAGAACCACACAAGTCATCTTCCTCGTGGTGGTACATGGGAGAAGAGAGCTCCAAGTACCCTCACGCAAAGAAGGGGGGTTTGGGACCCACTACAGTAGAAACACACAAGTCCTCTTCCTTCGTGGTGGTACTTGGGAGAAGAGGGCTCCCAGTTCTCAAACATAAAGAGAGGTCTGGGGCACAATCCCATGAGAAGAAGGGAAACCACAGAGTAATTTACTAAGGACCACACTTGGCAGGGAAGTGAACCAAATTGGCCCAAGCAAAAAGAGAGAAAGGCAGAGATCTAGGACCTACAAGAGAATGAACGGGCAAAGGAGTCATTGCCCCTGGCTGTGGTCCAATAAATAGAGAGTTGCCAAGAGAAGGAACCAGGACAAGGGAGTTGTTGCCCAGGTTGCTACGAAGTTTGTGCAACAGAGAAATGTGTAAGAACTTTATGGAACTTTGTTTTACATTTTGAACTTTGGGTTTGGAACTTGTGTTATTTGGAACTCTTTGATTGGATCTACAACCTATTCTTCTGAATTAAGAAGACATATTGTTTTTTATAGGTTAGTAAATAGTGTGAGGGATGGAAATAGGCTTCGGACTTGTGACAGACAGTTGACTATTTACTTTAGACAAGACATACTGGCAGTTTCCTTAGTTTTGGTTAAGGATGGGAAACCCCTCTTAGCTTTAGGGAAAGGCAGGAGTTTCCCCAGTCCCCCACCCTTTTCCTTTCAATAAAAGTATGTCAATCAACATGAGCCCACTGTGTCCGAGTCCTACTTCTAGATTCTTACAGGTCACTAATGGTTTTTTAAGTCTAATCCAACGTGATACGCAGACATCTCAACATCTGTCCAAAATACAAGATTGTGGAATTATACATTGTTTTCCAACACAAATAAAGGTGACAAGCAGGGATGTCAGTTGGTCCCAATGTATTCCTTTTGGATGTTGATTCTAGTACTTCTCTTAGGAAAGTTAATCCACCCTCCACCTGAAGGGTTCATTTTATAGCATGCACCCTTATGCAGAAGACACAACTAATTTGGCCTTGCCCCCAGCAGGTCTCCAACAGGGCCTGCTAAACACAAGTTACTATTTTGGGAATTAAAGTTTGAAATTAAATATAATGAAAATAAAAATGGTGTTCAGGCAAAGGGTGAAACCTTGTAGATAGTTTTTAAATGAATGTAGAGATGAGGGGGCAGTCTCATTTTTATCTGAGTGTACTCTTCTGAAAGAGCAGTGCTTGTGTAAGTAATTTTAATAAGATAGCTGAAAAGGCATCATTAATGATTAAATGGCTTTTTACGTTATTTCAGGTTTGCGGCATTCTGATTGGAGAAGTT
The DNA here is from genome assembly GCF_040938575.1 of Ambystoma mexicanum. Classification (NCBI taxonomy): domain Eukaryota; kingdom Metazoa; phylum Chordata; class Amphibia; order Caudata; family Ambystomatidae; genus Ambystoma; species Ambystoma mexicanum. The sequence continues at coordinate 550,550,433 of NC_090932.1, forward strand.
GGAGGTATATAAGACAAAGGTCTGCTCCATGATTTTAAGGCCGCAAAATCTAGGGTGGTTAGAACTGTCATTTCTTGGAGGGGTTGCAAAATAAATTCCTGTGCCAAATAGCAGGTCTCCCTGCAGATACACCTGCTAGCCCCTTGTGAGCCGAATTGGGGGTGTTCAATTTGAGTGTCAGGCCAGTTAAGAATGTTCCTTATTTTTTAAAAGCACATCTGGGATTTTCTGCTAATCATAAAGTGAATTTCAGTGCAAGTGCGATTGTAGCCTCCCCTGGTGAAGAGAAATACTTGTGGCTATGGGCGGTTGTAAGTCACTATCCATTTGAATAGGGATGCAATATAACTACATTTGGTGCATTAAGCCACCTCAAAATAGCTCCAAAAGCAAGAGCGTTTCCGATGGGAAAAAAGTCAGATGTCCAAAATATACACAGGCTGCCCACTTTAGTCTTATATACAGACTTACATACACATAAAATGGCAAGGAGGAATCTGTCAAATAAGATTCCCAGAATGCAGGAGGCTGGTGGTAATGATACGTTTAAATGTACCCACTCCTCAATAAATTAAGAAAGTGTGCAGGAGGAAGCACAAAGTGCGCTTGCAAAATAGGAGTCAAAGATTTGGTTCATTTTCTGTTCATTTGCTGTTGCTTCTCTGTTTTGCATAAGCGTGGAATGCATGGGAGCTATGCTATATATAATTAATTGTAATGTTCAGACTTGTATACATAGCAAGTTTCATTGTATTAAAGTTGCTTTTTTATTTTGGGCTTGTTCTGTGTGAATTGTATGAAAAATATGAAACATGTTTTTAAATGTTGCTGACTTAATGGAGAAATATAAATATGAATTAGTACTTCAGGTCATTCCATGGTAGCCTTTAAAGATCACTTCATTGGGCCTTTGGAGGTTACCTCCTGAGAATTATTTGGGAATATTATGGCAAATGGTGTGTATTAAATCTCCAGAAGGCTGTTGGATTGGTGAAGTGAAAAAGTGGTTAGGAATAAAAATAATACCTTTCTCAATTATTTGGAGCCTATTTACTCTGCCCAAAAGGGATTTTACACAAGACTTGGTGGCAAACATTGGTCAAACCTTTGAGCATTTGATGACCACTTCATAGAGGGGTGTGGTGCTGTTAACCGAGTATTTGAATCAATGAATTGACTTGTTAGTTTAAACCTATTAACAATCAATTAATTGGATTGGAATACAGGGCAAATTAATTATGAAAAATGTGGCATGCGTTTACCGTATCTGCCCATTAACCATGTGCTAGATGGGCAGGTTATCAAACGAAGACCATTTTCCTCTAGGACACTATGTAATAATAAATACAGGAGACACCAAAATGAATATTGTCGATAAATATACATGGTGGGATCAAACACAAACATCACTTGTACAGAAAGTGTGCATGCACATTATTTAATAAAGGAAAGTTGGGTATGCATACCACCTCCTTGTCCATTATGCTCATACTAGTTTCAAAGAACAGAATATGCCAATTTTCTCCATGACACAAACATGGTTCAAATATTGTACTCATTAATGTATTTGTCAGCTGGGCAAAGTAACTGGAGATGACAGGGTTTAGCAATGACACTACCATAACAAGTAAGGACATTTACTGAAGAAGTATGTGCATGGTGGCACCAAACAAATCTTGCATGTATAAAAATAATCCAGCTGGAAACGCAGCGGCTCATTGGCCAACATTCATGCACAGTCCAGGACTCTGTCCCGACTACAGTGCTACTGAGGTCTCATCCATTCAGCACCCCCTTCTAGGCCTTCACACCATGGCCCAGGGCAACTGGCGAGCAACAATTTAGGGTGCCGTGAGCAACATGTTGCTCCCGAGCTACACGTTGGGGATCCTTGGGCTACAGGCTAAATTTCAGGTTGAAAAACTTTAAGAAGGTTTATGGAGGGCAGATATGTGTATACACTAGGAGGGCTAAATAGAGAAACACTAACTTTATCTGATATTTATAGCCCGGATAACTGTCAAAATAACTTATTGAAAGCATCTGTCATGGACTTGGTGTGCTTTGCAAGATGTCATATCACTCTAGCTGGTCATTTCAATTTCGTGCTGAGTCATAACTTGGATGTTTTGAAAAGGTCCTATTTGGGTATTAACAAGGAATCAAAAGCTACTCTAAAGGTATTGGAAAACATAAGCAAAGATTGCACTTTTTACTCTTACTCCCACCACAACTGTTCCAGAAATTGATTATATCTTTGCTGGACAGAGCCTAGTTTGAGAGGTGGAATAAACTTCTCTTAAGCACCCCCTTCTTCACCCTCTGCTTAAGAAACCCTCTGCCGACCCTTCCATTCCGGCAAACTACTCCCAAATCTCTATCACCCCTTTCCTGGGAAAACTCCTAGATAAGCTGGCTATCTCTCAGCTCTCCCTCCACACTGAATCTGCTAGTTGCCTCCACGCTCATCAGTCTGGCTTTAGAGCATCCAGAGGCACGGAAACTGCTCTACTGAACACCCGTGAAGACCTACTCTGAAATAGCAACACTAACACTCCCTCTGTCCTCATTCTTCTCGACCTCTCCTCTGCCTTTGGCATGGTTAACCACAACATCCTGATCGCACGTCTCTGTGACACCGTGGGAATCACAGGTCAGGCCCTGGTGTGGTTAACCTCCTTCATCTCCAACCGCCCATCACAGGTGGAACATGGGTCATTTCTCTCTTCTGTCACTCTCTCAGCCTGTATCATTCCCCAGGGCTCTATCATATCCCCCTGGTTCTTCAATATCTACATGGCTGCCTTGGCACGTGTGATTGCCACTTTCATCTCTAACTTCCAGTGTTATGCGTATGACACGCAACTCTCCTTCAGGCTACTCTCAGCCACCTACTCTACCTCGCTCATATCTGACTGTCTATCCGCAATTCAGTCTTGGTGTGCTGTGAATGACCTCTTCCTCAATGCCAGCAAGACTGAGATTGTGCGCATTGGGTCTCTGCTTTCCCACTCTCACTCTGGCTAACCTCCGTTGGTGCTGCGCCCGCACCCACCTGTGAGGCGAAAATCTTTCCTTCTCCACTCACATTTTGGACATCTCTAAGAAGTCCAACTATCAGCTGCATTTCCTCAGAGGTACTTTTCCTTTACTCACCTTCCCCCAGTGGCTCACTGTCTCCAGAGCCCTGGTTCTCTCAAGGCTGGACTATGGCAAAAGCCTCTTCTTAACCTCCCTGCGTCTGACCTGCGCCCTCTGCAACTCATCAGATTAGAACCGCAAGACTTATACTTGGCCTCAAGCCCAGGGACTGCATCGCTCCGGCGCTGAAATCCCTCCACTGGCTCCCTGTGACAGCAAGGATCAAGTTCAAGACGCTCTGCATTTTCCACAAGTCTTTCTGGGGCCTGGGACCTACCTCGCTTCAACGATGCCTACCTAAATACCGTCCTTCCCGAGCCCTCTGCTCCTCTACCTCCAACCCTCTGCAAATGAGCCGGTTCTCCAAGCAGAGAATTGAAGGGAGATCTTTATTCTCTGCAGAGGCCTCCCTCTGGAATAGCCTCCCTTCTGCCCTACGTCTTGAACCTGATCTCCTTAAATTCCGGAAACTCCTTTAGACATTCCTCTTCTCCTCTTCCCTCTCTCTTCCTCTGCCCTGCTAACCTATCCCTCTGCTCTATTCCCTCCCTCCTTTTCTGTACAGCTTCCTGACTGGCTACCTAGTATACCTCAGAGTCTCACAGGTCCCGTGCACCTCTCGCACCTGCCTCCGGGACTTGCACTTCGCCTCATCATCACTGCACTTGGTAAATGACCTAGAGAGTAGCATCTCTCTGCACTTACCCCAGTCACTGACAGGGTGCACTTGAACCTCCCCCCCTGTACCTGTCCCCACGCCTCCACTCCCCCCCCCTCCCTGTAACCATCTCTGCACGTGCGCAAATCCAAACCTACCATGCCTGAAAATTGTCTGGTTTCCCCCCGTCTTCCCTCCCTGCATTGTGATGCCTTAAAGCACTTGGAAAACTGCAGAATTGCCATCAGACATATTTGTTTTAACCTCTACTGTTAAATGTATTATATGCCAACGTCTCAGCGTTACAAGGGCTCTGAACAACTGTTGTTTTTCCCCTTTCCCCTCCCTCCTTGAGCGCTTCGAAACACTTGCCTTGTGTATAGGCGCTATACAAATATACAAATAAACATTACCATTACATACCATAGGTGATAATGGGGTTTATGATCATGCCCCTTTTCATGTAGTTCTACCTTCTTTGCCGCAAGAGAGAAAGTCCCGGTTGTGGAAGCTGAATCTGGCATTATGTAGGGACTTATATAGGGACCTGGTGGTGTGAAGGGAACTTAAAATACGATTTTGGAGTTCTTTAACAATAGCACATGGCAACATGTGGATCTTGGTACACAATGGGATGAATGTATACTTTATTTGAGGGGCCCACTTACAGAGAGGTGGATGAGGCTCAATAGGATCAGTCAACAAGAAATTACAGCACTCACAGAGAAGCTTTGTATGAAAACAGGTCTAGAGAAGTGGGCTTACGGAAACCTTTCAAAATATACGTACTCAATTGAATATCATGAACTGCAAAAAAGCAGAATATGCCATGCTGAGAACTAAACAAAAGTACAATGAATGGGGCAATTGGGAAGGCCTCATGAAGCAAGACACAACCAACAGATTCAAGTTTCAAAGTAAAAGTATGTATTAACTCAAATATCAGGATGGTTGAATGCCTAACTTGCCCTCTGCTAAGGTGGGATTTGTAATGTAAACCTAAATCTAACATGGGTGCAAGCTTCGACCATCAAATATTAATAAGGCAATCCTAGTGGCGTCTTGTCAAATAAAAAGGGCCTATACTAAAAAAAACGATTGCCAAACCTTACAGCTAAATTACAAAAGTAGTGTGGGATAGTGTTGACAAGAAAAGAAAGAAGTGGTTACAAAAATACTAAGTCAGGATTTTATAGCGAGGTATCCCTTCCCCACGTTTTTAGCACGGGATAAGGTGGGCCTATTCAGCACAGCACAGCACACGACTGGGCTTTTCCAGCACAAGGCTATTGTTCTTCTCAGCGGTGTCAGGGTCTGCAGTGGTCCAGCCTTTTTACCCAAAGTCTCTTGCCTCCGAGGGCCTGATAAGTTCAAAATACCAAACCAAAAGTTCCTTTCCATATGTACTTTTGGGTGATGTCTTTTAACCCCCGGAACTCCCTCTTCCAGGCTCAGACCCTTCTCGACTGTTAGCCTCTCTCTGTCGGGTTCACTATGGCTTTTTACTCAAAAGGTTTCACCCGTTATCTTCACAAGTGTCAATGTCTTTTTAAATAATCCTTTATTGTGGGCTTCCCTCAACCGGGTTCACTCTTGCCCCCACAATGTTAATGTCTTTTTAAACAATCCTTTATTGTGGGCTTCCCTCAACCGGGTTCACTCTTGCCCCCACAATGTTAATGTCTTTTTAAACAATCCTTTATTGTGGGCTTCCCTCAACTGTGTTCAGTCTAGCCACCAAAATCTTCAGGGGGTTGCTGTTATCCACCCCGCCTTGCAGGCATCCCTCAGTCGGGTTCACGTTTGCCTTTAATGCAGTTTATTCAAGTTCAGTTTTTTAGCCCCCAGTCAGACTTTCCTTTTAAAGCCCCTAGTCAGACTTTCCTTTTAAAGCCCCCAGTCAGGCTTTCCTTTTAAAGCCCCCAGTCAGGCTTTCCTTTTTAAAGCCCCCAGTCAGGCTTTCTTTCTCAAGTTGTGGGTCAAAGACTTTTGACTGTACAAGGGGTTTTTACTCTACCCTTGTATGACCACTTTGACCTTTTACGACAGGCTCTCATAGAGCAAAAAGGGACCGAGCAGAGTCTTTCGATTGAGTGCCCACGTGGCGCAGGACCACTCTACAGCTGGTCTCTCCCTGCGGTTCTAACAGTTCTGTAACACACAGTGGCTTTGCTCTTTAATTCACCTTACGTTTCCATTTGCAACCTTCGCTCATCACAGTTCGTTTTACTATCGGTTCTCCCTCGGACTCACCAGCTGTGATGAACCGCTTGGCATTTTTTGTCTCTGGAGTCAAGGACTGTACCACGGTAACGAGCATCTTCTCATGCCTTGGTTATCAGTGTAGGAGGGCTCTGTGTACCGTTGACATCTGATACACCACACGCTGGCTGTTATTCCCGGTCTTATGCTTCCTTTCTCGGAAGTGCTGTGTGTCTGGGTCGAAAAGAGCCTTGTCGTCCTTTCTGTTCTAGCCGCCTTTCCCCTCCTCTTGAACCGCCGTCCTGGAATAGCTGACTCGTCGTGCAGTCTTCCTTGCTCGTAGTGTGTTCTTGTGCTCCACCTTTTATCCCTGTGGGGAAGGGAAAGGGCCGTCAGGTGTATGTGGTTGTTCTCGATGGCCTGACGCTGCCTGACCCTTGTGTTGGGAGATGTCAGGTAAATGGCTGTGGTGTTAGTCTGTTGTTTTTCCTGGTGTAAGAAAATGATCATGTTGGAAAGGGGCGGGGATTGATCTTATGAATATCCAACAGGGTCTGATGAGGAAGAATTGTTATAAGGAAGGGGATACCGCGCCTCATCCGTCGGTTTCCCACTTCCATTCCCCGAGGACCCCTCATCCAGTTGATCCTCCCACACTGGTCCACCCCCAGGAACTGGATCCAATAGCGATGCTCATGTCCGGGCCACCTGGATGACAGATCCCCGCGGTCTAGTCAGCGATGCACCTTCAGGTTTCTCACATACCCTTTCCCCTGTGCCAGGTGGATAGGTCTGTTCTTTGTCCAGATTGGTCTTTATCAAGCCCTGGGAGAGAACAGAGATGAGAGATGTCCAAGATCTCTCGCATATTCCACTGATCCCTTGTGATTGGTAAAGCTGTAGAGATCTCACTAGTTTTGTCGCAGTAGCCTATAATTTGGGTTTTTAAGCGTTGTTTCAGGTCTCCTAGGCTTGGAATTCTCCCAATCCCATATAGGAGAATCTTGGGAGTAGTAGTCTGTTTGCCACAGCTCTGGGGTAGAAAATCTCCAAATGGGGGTGAAGGTTCCTGTAGGAGATTAGAAAAGGTATGAAAATCTTGTCCCACAATAACTTCCTCGGGGAGTCCTTGGATTATGGCGATAGACATTCACAGGATTCACCCCAGATGTTAATGTGTACAGCTATCTTGGGGTAGACCTCATTATCTTCATATACGTAGGTAACCCTAACTAGGGCCGCACTTTCTAAATCTTTTGTTGTAACCAAGTAGGCCCTTATGGCAGTTTGTTTACTACCAAAATCAATGAAGGCCTTTATGTGTCTCCCATTCACCCAGGCCTTTTCATATATAAAGTCAGTGGGCCCTTGACATAAACAAATACTAAAGGTCTCTAGCTCCTCTTTTAGTCTGTCCCATTCTTCCCCTTTTAAACAACCTATTTCCATAGGTTCGTCCCTGAGATTCTTTGGACAGTTCCTGGCTACATGTCCAGTTCCTCTTCAAGAAAAACAGATAGGAGGGAGGGGTCTAATTCCTTTTATTTCCTCCTTGGGTTTGGGATCCATTCTTTTGGTTCTAGTTGATCTTGTGTCATCCCTTCTTTAATTTTATATGACCCCTGGGTTTATTTATGTGTGGTTGAGGTCGGTGGATAGATTTATGTTCTTTCGATTCCTCCCACCGAAGGGCTGAGTGGAATTGTTTAGCTGCATCAAAGGATTTTGTGCAGTCTCAATGACTGTGTGCAAGGTGGGTTGATTTAGTTGTTGAACGGCTTTCTGCAAAAAGCGTGGTAATGAATCTGTGAATTGTTCCAGTGTTAGCATTTCTGTCAATTCTTCTAAGAATTTGTTATTAATCTACATGGCCATTGTGTTTTTGACACGCTCACCCATTTCCAAGGGAGTTTCTCCTGGGTTTAACCTAATGGACCTCCATGTTGCCTATACAAATTACAGGTTTGCCCCACTCTTTTTAACAGCCCCTCTTTGGTGGATATAAATGTGGCTCCCTGCGCAGATTAAGTAGTTGATAGGAGGTTTGTAGTTCTCCTTTTAATAAAGGGCCAAAGTAGCATCTTTTGAGGTTCTCTTCCCATCCTAGTTTGTCCGCCAGGCATGCAAAATAAAAAATAAAAGAAATCCCTAAATCTTCACTTTCAAGATATGGAGGAATTACCCCTTAGGGTAATAAAGGCCTTGCCTGTAGTTCGATTAGTTTTGTTAAATTCTCTTGAAGTCTAGCTTCGGCCTGCATCTGATCGGCCACTAACTGGGCGATGACATTAGCTAGGTCAGCCTTTTCTTCTGGAGGCATAAGGGTTCCCTATGTATATGGTTCAGAGTCTGAATAGAAACAACTCTTAACTCATAAGGTCTCGAAGTCTTCTGTAACTTCGGATTCTGAGTCTGCCAAAGGAAAGGATTTTGGTTGATTAATCTCTGACCCCGATGGCCCGGCGACAGATGACAATTGGGTGCCCAAAAAAAAAGTTTAGAAGGGGGGAATTTAGAGCACTAGGTCTAATAAATGTAAAGATAGGTCCAAAGTGTAGTACTATCCGATCCCACTGTTGTATATTATAATGTACAATAGGAAGGGTGTCCAATAACACCTGGGTCTTAAAGAATAGGTCTTGTTGGCCAATTGGGATTCAAAGTTGGGAAAACAACACCTCTTTGAGTGTGCATACACGGTCAAAGTCGAGGATCTCAACAATTTGGTTGTCCCCTTCTGGTGGTACCACAACATGGGTTTCAATTTTTATCAGTGGAATCAGATCCCAATTCTGACACCATATGTAAGGAACTCATGGTGGCAACACTAAAGACAGACAGAAGTGATCACAGTTCAAGCGTGTTTATGGGTGAGCGAAACTCCTAACCTAAATCTAAGATGGGAGCAAGCTTAGACCATCAAATAATAATAAGGCAGTCCTAGTGGCGTCTTGTCAAATAAAAAGGGCCTATACTAAAAAAACTATTGCCAAACCTTACAGCTAAGTTACAAATGTAGTGTGGGATAGCGTTCACAAGAAAAGAAAGAAGTGGTTACCAAAATGATAAGTCAGGATGGTATAGCAAGGTCTCCCTTCCCCACGTTTTTAGCACGGGACAAGGTGGGCCTCCTCTTGAGCACAGCACATGACTGGGCTTCTCCAGCACAAGGCTATTTTCTTTTCAGTCGTATCAGGGTCTGCAGTGGTTAAGTCTCTTTACCCAAAGTCTCTAGCCCCCGAGGGTCTGATATGTTCAAAATGCCAAAGCAAAAGTTCCTTTCCGTATGTACTTCTGTATGTAAATGGGTGATGTCCAGGGACGTCATTTATGGGTCACCAGAGATCGCAATTGCGACCTCTGAGGTCTCCCTTGCGAGCTCTGTGGCCCCCCTTTTGCGACCTCTAAAAAAAGAAAACAAAAAAAATATATTTCATTTTTTTGTTTTTTTGGGGGGTTTTTTGTACTGCAAGGTCCTGGGCTGTGGTCAGCACCATGTGGCTCTTCTGGAGTGGCTGGCTTTCTTGTTCAGGCCCCTTCAAAAAAGAAAAATAAGAACAGGAGTTCCACAAGTCTAACACTTTCAGCACTGATCCTAAATAAGAAAGAATAGGAATACCAAATAATGTGTCGTTCTGGAATACAATAATTTGTTCTACAATAATTGCTAGACTCATTAAAGAATTATTTAAGGCACACTTCATGGGATGAGTCACTGATTTTGTCTGTTCTTAAAAAGCCTCAACTCAGCCTTTCATCCTTCTGAGGTCGATAAATGAGTACCAACACGGGTTGGGTGATATTGGGTGTATATTTTTTCTATATAAAGCACTTAAGCGTAAGTGCTATATAATAACGCATCATTATCATTTGGTCATGGACGTCTGCTTGCATTCACAGTAATTTGGTAGTATGGGCCTATACACACTGATCTTAATGATACATATGGCGATCCATTCTTTTATGAAATGTACATCACATTATAGTGATATTGTAACCATATTTTTCATAGTGTACAATGCTATGTGATGCCGCTTCCTGTTTTATTAACGGAACAGGTGAAAGTTCGTGTTCCATCACTTCCCTCGATATCACTTCGGGGGTGGGGTCAAATGACATCACTTCCTGTGATGTCGTCATGGGTCAAGGGTTGTGTGATGTCACTTCCGCTACCCCAGGCATTTTGGTGAAATGACGTCCCTGGTGATGTCTTTTCACCCCTGGATCCCCCTCTTCCGGCCTTAGACCCTTCTTGACTGTTAGCCTCCCTCCGTTGGGTTCACTATGGCTTTTTATTCAAAAGATTCCACTGTTGTCTTCACGAGTCTGTGTCTTTTTAAACAATCCTTTATTGTAGGCTTCCCTCAACCGGGTTCACTCTTGCCACCACAATCTTCACAGGGTTACTGTTCTCCACCCCACCTTGCAGGCATCCCTCAGTCGGGTTCACGTTTGCCTTTTAATGAATTTTACTCAGGTTCTGATTTTTAGCCCCCAGTCAGGCTTTCTTTCTAGAGCCCCAATCAGGATTTCTTTCTCAAGTTGTAGGTCAAAGACTTTCGACTGTACAAGGGGTTTTAACTTGATCTTTGTATGACCACTTTGACCTTTTACAATGGTCTCTCCTAGTGCCCTCCGGTACTTGTAGTTTTAACAAGAGGGGACAGAACAGAGACTTTCGTTTGAGCGCCCACGTGGCATCGGACCACACTGCAGCTGGTCTCTCCCTGCGGTTCCAACAGTTCTGTAACACACAGTGGCTTTGTTCGTTCATTCACCTTATCTTGCCATTTTCAACCTTCACTCATCACAGTTAGTTTTACTATCGGTTCTCCCTCCGACTCACCAGCTTTGATGGACCGCTTGACGTTTCTTGTCTCTGAAGTCAAGGACAGTACCACAGTACCAAGCGTCTCCTCCTGCCTTGGTTATCAGTGTAGGAGGGCTCTGTGCATTGTTCACATCTGCTACACCACATGCTGGCTGTTATTCCCGGTCTTGTTTCCTTTCTCGGAGGTGCCACGGGTCTGGGTCGAAAAGGGCAAGGGCACTTCTATCCTTGTCATCCTTCCAGTTCTAGCCGCCTTTCTCCTCCTCTTAAACTGCCATCCTGGAATAGCCGACTCGTTGTGCGTTCTGCCTTGCTCGTATTGTGCTCTCGTGCTCCATCTTTTATCCCTGTGGGGAAGGGAAAGGGCCGTCAGGTGTGTGTGGTATTCTCAATTGCCTGACTCTGCCTGACCCTTGTGTTGGGACATGTACAGTAAACGGCTCTGGTGTTAGTCCATTGTTTTTCCTGGTGTGAGAAAATGTTCATGTTGGAAAAGGAGGAGGGGAGATTTTCTTAATCTCCTACCGGGTAGGATGGGGAAGAATTATGATAAGGAAGGGGATACCGCATCTCACCCGTTGGTGTCCCACTTCCACTCCCCGAGGACCCCTCATCCAGGTGATCCTCCGGCACTGGTTCACCCCCAGGAACTGGATCCAATAGCGATGGGTGTGTCCTAGCCGCCTGGATGACAGATCCCCAGGGATTAGTCGTGAGAACCCTTCATTTTCTCATATTTCCCTAACTGAACAAAACTAAGGGAAGTCTGAGTCTGAAATTTCAACTTAAAAGTCTGTCTGTGTTCAAAACCTATCCTTGCCCTCACAAATAAAGCTAAACAATGTGTAGGAATATCAATAACAAAAGTGATGGTCATGAAACAAAGGTTCTGATCTTTTCCAGCTCTTATCTTACTTTTCAGCTTCCCTTCCCCAGGTTCAAGAAAGTTCCACAAAAGTCTCTGGATTACCATTCTAAAATTCAAAATAGTTCCACAAATCCTTGGGGTTCCCTTCCCCAAGTTCAAGGCAACACAGTTCCCTAGATACTTGGGGTTCCCTTCCCCAAGTTCAAGGCAACACAGTTTCACATGAAAGGGGCTTGAGGATTCCATCCTCAAGACAGCGTCAAAGTTCCTCCAGTATCAGGATTCCCTTCCCCAGGATGTCAACCTGCCAACCTCTACATGGCCTCCACCTTTCAATGTTTAAAACAAAGTTATCTTTCCTTCTGGATATGCTTAATAACTCTTTCAACTTATTATTTCCTGGTTTGGTTAAACAAGGTCTTATTTATTAATTATAATAATTATACAGTTAACACAAGTCAACTTTCAATACATCACTACGCCAGTGATCAATAGAAAAGATCCATGAAAATAATGTGAATAAAAACAATAGCCGCGTAAGGCATTTAAAAAAAAATGTAATTCCAAAATGGCCAAAATTGATACAATCTTCCTTCAGTGAATGGTAAAGTATATAATACATGCTTCATGATTTTCATTCATAAACATTGATCAAGTTCTTCCCTTAAAGGGGAAGCAAGTGGGAAACTGGACACTTGCGAGATCCCTGAGTGCAGTGACCCCACCACCCCCCACTTGGAGGCCTATTACAGCAGAGAAATACCTATAAATGAGTGGTACCTAGCTGTAGAGCACGGTCTGCGGATTAAGACGATACATTTTTCGTCTCCGAAAATGTCCCTTGGACGGAGTTCTGAGCGGCCTCTGGCTGAGGACTGCACACAGCGCTCTGTCGTGAAGTGCCGTCAGCAGTATCGACCACTGAAGAACTGGAGCAGCTGAGGTGATGCCATGCCCCTACTATTGAGAGTGGGCTTGTGGTCCATATGATTGGCAGTCCGTGCATCCCCCGGGTCAGCGAGGCTGCCAGAGCGGGGACACCGGAGGGAAGTGCTGGTGCTGATGATTTCCCATGGCATGAAGATACTACAGCGCTCGAGCGGCAGAGCAGAGGTGAGGTGACTCGAGAGCCCCGGGGCCCGACGAAGTCTGAAAAGACAGCCTGATTGTGGCATGAAAAAAGCACTGAGAAAAGTGCCACGCTGCACGTTAGTACAGTACATTGAAACCCGGTTGGTGCCTCTTGGACCTTGTGCACCCCTCGAGAATACCTGTGAGTCATGGCTGGTCATTGTTCTTACTTTCACTTTTCGTTTGTTCCTCACTAACCTAAACCTCTGTTGAACTAAGGTATGCCTATTCCATTCTGCCTTACTTAATCCTACTTCTCACTGGATATTGTGTCTCCAGTGCAAATTCGAACGCTGGTGTGTTTTTTAACATCTCTGCACCCTTTTTGCCTTGCATTTTGTGTCTCCTGTGCAAATTAGACCCATCTGTGGTACTAAAGGTTCCAGGCGGTAAGGCTGACGTCCCTCTCTGCAGATGCGACGTCCCTCTCTGCAGATGCGCTGCGAGGGGAACTGCAGCTGACTGCTGCTGCACCCTGCGAAACTATCAGAGCCTCAACCGATGCCCCGATGCAGTCGAAAACATCAGCTGTTTCCATTGATGCCCACGAGGACCATAAACTAAATAAGATGGCTGCTGTTATGATGTTAGGTTATGGAACCCTCGCAACACTTGATTCTTGATGACGTGCTCTCTCTAGTGTTCTGGATTCTAGGTTCCAGGCAGACGGGGAGAGGACAGCATCAGAGTCACTGCCCTGAGGGAACTCTCTTATGAAATAAACATAACCTAAACTAAGGAAACTTCTCTTGTATAATTATCCGTCCTCATTTTGATGCACAAAAGAACATAATAAGTGGCGACGAGGATCCCGTGGCCGCTATTCCACTAGTGAGAGAGTTCCCTAGACGGAGGGAGTGTAGAAGGACAAGCGGCCAGAACCGACAACCATATCAAGGTACGAGCACCTCGACGACGTAGGAAAAGTGAAGTAAAGTATAAATGTTCACCAAAAGAGCGCTGTAGCACGGTGCATGTTTCGAATATTCCTCGAGCTGCAACGGCAGGAGAAAGACTGTGTGTATCGGTGAGGAATTCTATGACACTCGTAATAATAATAGAGTAAAGCACCTTAGTACGTGCTTTGCGTGCCTTCATTTTCTATATCCAGAAACGGACAGTGAATCACATCGGCAATATTTTATGTTCGTTTGATAGGACAATGTATCCAGCAGTAATTAAGCTACGCACATAGAGCCGAAGAACAGTTACGTTACGAGCGGATGATTGAATCAGTTCCTCTTGACCATTTTAATCGAACGGAGCAGTAAACTAGTGATTTTTTTTTTTAACAGATTCAAGTGCATTAAATGACAGCCAGTGGGCAGTGATATGAGACATTTTACAACATATATAACAATTTATATCAAGCATGGTATTTCACAGTAAAAGTGGTTGATGCAGGAAGAGTACAACAAACACTACAACCATATTATGTGTGAAATTTAAAGGCAAGTACTTGGCATACCAACATGCAGAACATTGCAGCTCCTGAGAAATTTTTGGCCCATCCTGGAAATCCTATTTCTTCGTGGGAACAATGGCTGGATACCTTCCAAGTTTATATGAGGGCCATAGGTGGTGCCAAGTTTAATGATGACTTAAAGGAGGCCACCCTGCTGAATTGTATAGGAGCTGAAGCATTGAGAATATTTCGAACCCTGCCAGGTGATGGAGACGGTGCAGGTGGTTCGGGCGATCCAACAACTAGCTCTAGGAAATATGATATTGCTCTGTTGAAATTAAATAAACATTTTGGCAACAAGACAAATGTTGTTTTAGAAAGATATAGGTTTTTTACCAGGAAGCGACTCAAAAATGAATCCATTGACATGTATGTTGCTGCGTTGAGAGGTCTTATTGCTACATGTGATTTCACGGGATTGGCGAGTGAACATATGAGAGACCAAATTGTTCTGCATGTCGCAGATCCCAAGATCCAACAAAGACTTTGGCAAGCAAAAAATCCAACCTTGGAGCAAACGCTGAAAATTGCACGCTCCATTGAATTAGGAGATAAATGTATGAGGGAAATACAAAGCAAACAAGAACATTTTGATAAAAGTCGTGTCCAAGCCATACAATGTGAAGAGACAAACAAGGAAGAGGAGGCGTTAATTGCCATGGTCAAAAGAATTGTGGGTTCTGATATGAGTGGAAATTCAAGACAGAACAGAGTAATGTTTTCCCGATCTCAAATCAATTGTACCAGGTGTGGTTGGTACAGACATACTAACCCAGACAAAGACTGTCCAGCGATTGGTGCTGAATGTTTCAAATGTGGTCAGATGGGACACTATGGCAAAGTATGTAGAAGCGGAAGAGGAAGAGTAATGGGTCGAGGAAATAACAACAGAGGTTATCGCCAACAATTGAAGGGCGTTACTTCAAGTATGAGAACTGTTAAAAAAACTTCAGATTCAAATGAATTAGTAGCAGTAACCACTGAATTTGAAGAAGAGATACAAATTCTAGTTCTATCATCCAAAGAAAGAACAATTGGTTCATGGGTAACAATGACTATTGATGGTATTCCCATACAAGTCATGGTTGATACAGGTTCCCCATATACTATAGTAGATGAAGACACCTTTCGGAGTGTTTTGAAGAAAAGTCTTGAGGATTTATGTCTGACTAAAGTCAGAGCTACAGGATATGGCAAATCTCCAATTGATATAGTGGGCTATGTGTGGGTTCATTTGACTTTTGAAGGGAGACAAACCTATTGCAAACTATATGTGGCCCGTGAAGGTTTTGCCATAGTCGGCTGGTGGGAACAGGCAGCTTTGAAGATCAGGATCCATCCAGGGGAATGTATCCCCATTTTAAGTGTCATGGATAAGTGTTGTGATTCAGTTGATAGTCTGGTGCGATGTTTCCCAGAAATATTCAATAACAAAATAGGGATGCTCAAAGGTTTCAAACATCGTATTATTCTGAAGAGAGGAGCGAAACCAGTTGTACATAAATTAAGGAACATACCAGTTGGCACCCGTGATCCCTTGAAGAAAGAATTAGAAAAATTGTGTTCTCAGGACATTATTGAGCCCATTGAAAGATCTGAGTGGTTGTCCCCCATTGTGATAGTAAGAAAACCAGAAGGGGCAATCCGAATGTGTGTTGATTTAAGAGACTTGAACAACAACATATGGGTAGATCGTCATCCCCCACCAAACATAGGAGAGATGCTCACCACCATGGAACCTGCTAAGTACTTTACTACACTTGATTTATCCTCTGCATATCATCAAGTTGTCCTGGAGGAAGAATCCAAACATCTCACATCATTCATAACGCCTTTAGGTGCTTTCCGTTTTAAGAGGATGCCATTCGGATTAGCATCAGCAGCCGCTGTTTTTCAAAGACTGATGCAACATCTTTTTGAAGGGCTGCGCGGAGTATATTATTTCCAAGATGATATATTGATATCAGCTATGTCGGAAGAAGACCATGATGCTAAACTTATTGGAGTGTTGCAAATTCTACAACAAAAAGGACTCACCTTAAAGATTGAGAAATGTAAAATAAAGAAGAGTGGAGTAACATATCTTGGCCATTGTATAGATGCTGAAGGGATAAAACCTAAAGAAGTTCTAATAGATACAATACTCAAACTGCCTGAACCGTCAAATAAAGACCAATTGAGGAGCTTGTTGGGTTTAACTGAGTATTACTCAAAGTTCATCGATCACTATGCTGACAAAACTAGTCATATGAGAAGTCTGATGAAAAAAGGTGTGTCCTTTGAGTGGTCAACTGAATGCAGAAATGAGTTGGAAACAATTAAGATGTTGATAAATAAAGCTCCTGTCTTAAAGATGTCTGACTGTAGTGCTAAGAGCATTATATCAGTTGATGCAAGTAATGTGGGACTGGGAGGTGTACTGGAACAAGTTCAAAATGGGATGGTAGTTCCCATAGCCTTCGCTTCTAGGACATTAAGGGATGCAGAGAAAAACTACTCCACGATAGAAAAAGAAGCTTTGGCTGTGATGTGGATTTTAGAACACTTCAAGGGACTAATATGGGGAAGTCCCATTTGAGATTAGAACAGATCATAAACCACTTATCCATATTTTAAATCCAAGAAATCCTCATTTGACATCGCCTCGCATTAGAAGGTGGATCTTAATTATAATGCAGTACAATCTCACTATTAGCTTTACCCCGGGTAGAACAAATAAAGTTGCTGATTGTTTTTCTCGTTTACCATGTTCTTCAATGGAAGAGGAATTCAATGAAGAAATTAATATGGACAGTGTGATAGCACAAATACATCCTGGTTATTCCAAGGAGGATTGGATTGAAGCCAGTGAAGCAGATATGGAACAAAAACAGTTAAGGAGAGCAATAAAATGTGATTGGAAGGAAATAGATGAAGGAATTTCATGTTGGAAGAATAAGAAAGATGAAATGTCCTGTGACGAAGTTTGTATATATCGTGGAGATCGCATTGTTCCGCCGTCAGCTTTGAGAGAAAAGATTATGGAGATAGCACATGAAGGACACATTGGAAGAAATCTAACAAAAAGAAGAGGAAGAAGAACATTTTGGTGGCCTAATATGTGGAGTGAGTTAGAAAACATAGTAAAGGAGTGTTCAGCATGTGCAATAAGTGACAAAGGAAAAAACACTAGAGTCACACCGTTACAACCTACAATGATACCAGATTCAGTTTGGACAAAGTTGGCCATTGACATATCAGGCCCGTATGAAATATTGGAACCTCACAAAATGTATATTATTGTATTGGTTGATTATACCTCAAAGTGGGTAGAATGTGGCATCATGGAAGAGTCAGTGTCAGCCATGAAAGTAAGGAAATTTCTGGAGGAAATTTTTAATAGGGAGGGTGAGCCTCAGGAGCTTATATGTGACATTGGTGCACAATTCATGTCACTAGAGATACAGAAGTTTCTTAAAGAGAGAGCTATTAAACACAGAACCACTGCCCTATACCATCCCATGAGCAACGGATTGGTAGAGAATATGAACCGATTTATTAAGGACACTATTCAGTTAGCGGTGGCGAACAATCTATCCTGGAGAGGGACCCTCAAGGAGGCATTGGTCACTTATAAAGTAACACCTCATTCTACCACAGAAGTAGAACCGTTCACTATGATGAGAGGAAGGGTTGCTACCAATAGGCTCAGACCGGCTTGGTTGTCATTAAAGAAAGATAAGACTGTAGATATGGAAGCGGTTGTGAGAAGAGTAAAAGATAAACAAGAAAAGTATAAAAAATACTACGATAACTAAAAGCATGTGAAAGAAAGCAGAGTAATGGAAGGAGATTTGGTCAAAGTGAAGGAGCCTAGAAGGGTCATGAAGGGAGAGTCCAAATACCGCTCTCCACAAAGAGTTGTGAATTGCTCTAATAAATCTGTGATATTAGAGGATGGAAGCCGATGGTCATGTGATGACATCGTCATTGCTAATAGAAAGGTCAATCAGAATGACAATGTCACCGACAGGTTGGAGTGTGAAGAGATGACTAAAGATAAGGTGTCAACACCACAAGAACTCACATATAGTACGGATATGGAGAAAAATGATACTTTGGATGTGAAACCAAGAAAAAGGATGCCACATCTTAAAAAGGATTTCATTCATTATTAATACCCATATTTACCTTGCACTCATCATATAACTGTGAATTACAAGAAGAAGCAACAACATGTATCCTTTTACTTAGTCTTATTTAATGAGAATTCCCAATCAAACAACATCTGGTATTCTTTGCTGATTTACAATTATTGTGTTCTCGACTATTTATTATATATATAGGGTTATTATCCCTTGCAATTGTAAAGGAAGGAGATGTTATGATGTTAGGTTATGGAACCCCCGCAACACTTGATTCTTGATGACGTGCTCTCTCTAGTGTTCTGGATTCTAGGTTCCAGGCAGACGGGGAGAGGACAGCATCAGAGTCACTGCCCTGAGGGAACTCTCTTATGAAATAAACATAACCTAAACTAAGGAAACTTCTCTTGTATAATTATCCGTCCTCATTTTGATGCATAAAAGAACATAATAGCTGCTGCCACTGTATCCATGGCAACTGCCACAACAAGATCATCTGCGTGCCTGGATTGGGCCCCACGCCTCGCAGGGCCCTCCCCGCCTGCCTTAAAGGGAGAGAAAGTGCGCCACGAGGCGAAGCCGCGTAGGGAAGGCCAGGAGTTAGGACCTACGTCCCTCTCTGCAGCTCTCCACTGCTCGAAGGCACAGAAGGCCGCCAATGCATGTTCACTGTTAGGTAAGAGTTTCAAGTCTGCCCAAAGTGCTCACGATGTTCTCTCCCCCAAAACTACCCAAAGAAATGAACGACTACGTGCCCGCACGATTAGATCCTCTGATTCTACCTTGTGCCCGAGCATTGTACACATACTTCTTTGTCTCAAGGCAAGATTCGTTAAGCCATCTAGCTCGTGCAAATCCCTTGACCCGCAAGGTGAGATGGGTCTGCCCACTCCTTCACATGCCGCCTTCACACATCTTATCCACACCCCACCTCGTCCTCCCCTTCTCATTAAGCCCTTCCTAAGAAACCCCCATGCCATACCTGTGCGCCACTGTAGAGATATCGCGAGAGCCGCAACCCTCGCGAGATCTCGGCCGCGGGCACTAGGGCCGCCCCCGCGCGCTCGGCGCGCATTACGGGAGCAGCAGAGGACGCGTGAGGACGTGTCCTCCCAGCTCCTCCGAGAATTAGGCCCTCAGCCTAACAAGAGACAAGACAGCCTCCCAGCTGCAACACATTAGTTAAGAGGCACGTTGCCCAGTTGGATTTCCCCAAATATACATCCATATGTGACAACTGATGTTGTATGCTGAATAAAGGACATCACAATAACTAAGATGCCTCCTGTCATCCTTACAACTATTATACAACATAAATTGGTGACGAGGATCACCGCTACAACCCACGTGAACCATGCAAGGCGCGACACCACCACCGTCCTTCCTACAAACTCCAGGTAGACCTGCCATCCCGGGCCGCAATGGCAACCCTTATTTACGACGTACATAGAGGCTGTGGGCGGTGCAGGATTCTCGGCGGCACGGCGCAGGGCAATGTTACTTAACGCCCTAGGTGTAGAAGGACAGAGGGTGTTTGAAAGTCTCACACCGAGCCCGGTGGTTGGTGACAACGATGACGTCTTCAAGGAAGCTGTAAGAAGAATTGGAAAAAGGTTTGCCAGTAAAGAGAACACGGTTCTGCACAGAATACGTTTATATAGCCGCAAACAAGAAGCCTCGGAACCTGTTGACGACTACGTTACCAAGCTGCGGGAATTGGCAGCGCTGTGCAGCTTTGGTAATAATGCGACATGCTGGTGGTTCACACCAACAGCAGGAAAGTGCAAGATAAATTAATTATGGAGAAGGAACTGCTGCTAGAGAAAGCGATTGAGATTGCCAGAGCAGTCGAAGAAACAGCTGGGAGACGAAAAGAACTCACGGGAAGCCATAGTTCCACTGAAATACAAGCAGTGGCGTTTCGCCCGAAGAAAGAGAGACAGGTATCGAACATGAAAGAAGAAAAATGGAGCAAGAAAGAACCACTGAAATGCCACAGGTGTACAAGCACGAAACATTTGGCGTTTGACAGGGAGTGCCCAGCCAGAGATAAAGAGTGCTCTATCTGCAAACGTATTGGCCATTTCTCGATTGTGTGTCGGTGGAGAAACAAGAAAGTCGCAAACGTCAACATGAATCGCAACACGGAGAGAGATTCGTCCTCGGAAGATAAAGGGAGACCCACAGTCATCATGGTGAACAGTACACGGGCCAGAAGAGAAAAACCCCATTGCATAATCAAAATCGACGGGGTGGAAACAAAAGTCATGGCGGACTCAGGTTCTGACCTCACCATAATAACCCTACGCACATACAAAGAAATGTTGGGGACGGAAAAGGTTCGAGTGCTCACCACACAGCACAAACCCACGGTTTTTGGAGGGGCGTCAGTTGACCTACTGGGCTATATCAATGGGAAGGTGGAGTTTAAAGGAAGAGAAACCACCACCAGAGTATATTTCAGCCAAGAAGGCCCGGCAGTATTAGGATGGGACGACCAAGATAAATTGAAAATCAAACTGGACCCCAGCACAGAAGATCAGGTACTCTCTGTCTGCGGGAGGAGTGTGCCAATAGTCAAATGTGATTATCCTAAACTCTTCTCGGAGGAGCCGGGACATATCAAAGGCTTCGTCCACAAAATAATGCTCAAAAGGAATGCGGTCCCAGTCAAACATCGCGTGAGACCAGTAGCAGCAACCGCGAGAGACACACTCAGGAGTCAATTGGACAAAATGAGGATGGATGGCGTCATTGAAGAAATTGAAGCTTCGGAGTGGCTGAGCCCAGTCGTGCTCATAAAGAAACCCAACTCACAAGAGCTAAGGGTTTGCATTGACCTTCGCAGTTTAAACTTGGAGGTCATTACGGACAGTTACCCGCTACCGAGCATAAATGAACTGATTCTTATGATGAAAGAAGCCAAAATATTCTCAAAACTGGATATGAGAAACGCGTACCATCAAATACAATTGCACAAGGAATCCAAACCCCTCACAGCATTCATCACTCCGTTTGGCACCTATCAGTTCACCAAGATGCCATTCGGCTTATCTTCTGCTGCATCGGCTTTTCAACGAATGATGGATGTCCTACTACGGAAAGTCCAAAACGTGGCCTATTTTCAGGATGACATCCTTGTCTATGCAAGGGATGAACAGACACACGATGCCACATTGAGAACAGTCCTAACTAAGCTGCAAGAAGCGGGGTGAGGTTACGCTACGAGAAATGCATATTCAAAGCGAAAGAAGTTGAGCACTTAGGGTACAAAATATCCGAGCAAGGGATAAGTCCCAAACAAAATTTAATGCAAGCCATAATTAAAGCACCGGAACCCACCAGCAAAGATGAAGTAAGGTCATTCCTTGGACTGGCGGAGTACTATGCAAAATTTATCCCCAAGTTCTCGGAAACCTCAGCACCCCTCCGCGAACTCCTCAAAAAAGGGTCGGAGTACTCGTGGCAAGAACCCCAAAAGAAAGCGGTAGAAAGCATAAAACGCCACATAATGGAAGCGCCGTTTCTACAACCATTTAACCCCGAATGGGGTACAGTCATCACCACAGACGCCAGTGCGTACGGATTAGGAGCTGTCCTAACGCAGAAGAAAGGTGACACGGAACATGTGTTAGCCTTTGCCTCGAAAGCTTTATCCTCGGCCGAACAGAACTACTCCACCATAGAAAAGGAAATGTTAGCGTGTGCATGGGCGGTAGAACATTTCAGAACATGTGTGGGGCACAAAATTTAGGTTGGTAACCGACCATAAACCCCTCATCCACATGCTCAGCCCAGGAGGCACTAAAGTGTCAACACCCAGATTGGCACGCATAGCAGCCAAACTGCAGGAGTACACGTTTGAGGTACAGCACATCTCAGGATGGAAGAATTCGCAGGCAGACTGCATGTCAAGATTGCCAGAGGGTAAAGACAAGGCCACCACGTTTCTACAAGAGGAATGCATCGTGGCATCCATCACCGATCTCAAAGCACCAGACTACTTGGAACTCAGTGAGAAGCACTGGTTGGAAGAAGATGGAAAGGACCCAACCATGGCGAGAATACGAGAGTGGATCAAGGAAGGGTGGCCGAATGAAAAAGCGATGCCAGAAGGCATGAGGCCCTATTGGAAGGTGGCAGATGAGATATCAGAAACCGATGGAATAATATTGAAAACGGACCAGATAATCCCACCCGTAGGTATGAGGAAGACCATTCTCTGCAGAGCCCATGCGGGCCACCTAGGGAACACTATGACCCGTCACAGAGTGAGAGAAGCCTACTGGTGGCCGTCCATGGATCAAGAGATTCGCACCATGATAGAGAGATGCCATGAATGCCTCAACAGTGACAAGCGCTTAAAGGTCAGACAGGCGCCTCTGATTCCCACAGAAGTACCAGAAGCGGTGTGGTCAAAAGTAGGTATAGACTTTATAGGACCCTTGGGGGCGATGCCGCCCGAACATCGCTATGGCATAGTGCTAGTGGACTACTTATCAAAGTGGGTTGAGGCTGAGTTTGTTCCAAACATCACCACCGCGACATTAATCGAAGTCCTCACCGAAATTTTTCAAAGGGAAGGACTATAAAAGGTGCTATCCAGCTAGGAACCGCTTCCAGAATGGACCCGCTCAAAACAACTAAAGAGGCCATAGCGGCCCACAGGCTTACTCCCAACGGGATCACTCAAATATCCCTGTTTCGAATGTTGAGAGGGAGGAGAGCAGCTTCAACGCTTATACCACCATGGTTGACCAAAGTAAGAGAAGATGAAGAAGTAGACATGTCAGAGGTGGTGTGGAGAATTGAAAACAGCAAAGCACGCATGAAAACATGGAGTGACAGAAGAAGGACTAAACAAGCGTCAGACGTTAGAGAGGGAGATTGGATCAAAATACGACTACCGACAAAGGATCAAATCACGGGCTCTCGGTTCAGCAGACCCATAAAAGTGATTCACAGAGGAACCAACCACGTCCGCACCGAAGACGGGTGCACTTGGAACCTGGAAAGAGTAGCCCTATTCCAGAAGAGACAAGAAAGAGCAAGGACCCCGGAGAGATCAGAAGCGGAAGGAGGAATGGACTACGAGCGAGAAGAAGAACGTGAGCCAGAGAATGATGACAGAGAAAGGGAAGAAACAGAGATGGAACCGGATGCACCCACGGCAGAACGAGAACTGGAACATCAGGATGCCCACAGCGAGAAAAGTGACCGGCCAAGAAGAGAACACAGAAGACCGGTGAGATACAATGACTATGTATTGCAATGAACAGCCTTTGCATTATCAGGGGGATGTGTGTAGAGATATCGCGAGAGCCGCAACTCTCGCGAGATCTCGGCCGCGGCCACTAGGGCCGCCCCCGCGTGCTCGGCGCGCATTACGGGAGCAGCAGAGGACGCGTGAGGACGTGTCCTCCCAGCTCCTCCGAGAATTAGGCCCTCAGCCTAACAAGAGACAAGACAGCCTCCCAGCTGCAACAAATTAGTTAAGAGGCACGTTGCCCAGTTGGATTTCCCCACATAAACATCCATATGTGACAACTGATGTCGTATGCTGAATAAAGGACATCACAATAACTAAGATGCCTCCTGTCATCCTTACAACTATTATACAACAGCCACTCTCTCAGTCCACTAACACGCTCTTACCTAAGCCTGCGAGGCCGCAGCACACCGCTACATTGTCTTCAATCCCCCCGTATGCAACAAAGTGGCTCGGCCCACTGGATTAACTACTGCCTTGCCGAAAAATCGGTCACTTCCAAACAATGACTTCTATAAAGACACTGAGATGTCTAACAGTCCTCACGCAGGAGTCATTACCAACAACTTGGTATGTAACCATGTAGCCTCCACATACAACATGCCTCCACCTGTTGCATGTGCCCCACTACTATGTACTGACAATCACACTATACTGCCTACTGCTGTGCTGCCCTGTATTGATGCTGCTCTGCCACTGTTAGGGAGAATTCTCTGTAAAGGCTAATTTCCCAAACCTAGTGAGTCCAGCTTTGCTGGATTTTTGGGGTTTATATTTTTCTCCTGCTAAGAGTGAGACTCTCTTTCTCCCACTCTTAGACATGATTTGAGTTATCCTTTGACTTTTTAATGTGTTTTATGGGCTATGGGGTCTTTTACTCCATAGGGTTTCATGTGGTTTTTCGTAAGTGTGTTACACAGCACCCTCAGTGCAGTAACACAGGGGTGTCATAGTGACCCCCAAACATAGACTCCATACCCTGGGACTGACTACTGTCTCCCAGGGCATGTAAAGTCACCATTGGCTTTATTAGTCCAAATTTGTGAACAGAACCAGTACAAACCATCATATTGTGGAAGTACTGGAAGGGGTTAATTAGATTACCCCTGGGTCTGTTTTCGAGGGGGCACTGTGCAGTCCCCCCTCGTCGAGTTTCTGGCTGGTGGCAGTGGTTACCACGCAAAATATTCCTTAAGAATATTTACTATGGGATTTTCCCATTCATTTTAAACGCACCACTTTTTGGTGCAATGTTAAAGATACCGCTGGGTTATTTATTTAATATTTATTCCCCGGTTGGGTCTTTTCGCCAGGACTCGGTTTTAAAATGGCGTTTGTATTCGCCTCTGTAACTCCAACCCAAGTCGAGCCCTTTGTTCCACTTTTTGGCAGGTTTCTACACAGAAGCCCCCAAAAGTGGTGCCACTCTGTCTGGGTATACAGGATGTGTGGGAGGGGAGTTTAGGCACCCTGGACTGAGTTGTCTCTGCAACTCAAATCGCACTCTTGTGTGATTGGCCCAGTGGTGAGCCGCCCGGCTCACCACTTAGCATGTTTGAGTGACAGCTAGGACTGATGAATGGGGGTTTTCTGCATAAAAGCAGGGCTTTGGTGACTGGGACTTCAGACATCGCCACAGGACCAAACAATCCGAAGAGGGAGCAGCTGAGCCGACCTGCAACGATGGCACCACCGGTGGAGCCCTGCTGAACCGACTCACCACTTCTTCCAACGACAGAGGAGATCTTCATCCCGAAGAGTCTTCTTCCTTTGACTGGTGGGGATAACCAGTTTGCCCGTCTTTTCGCCTTCCCAAATCATCTTGTGGCCGCCTTGCCTATGCCAAGCATCCCGGCAACCGGGATACCACGTTTTTCCACTACCACGAATAAAAGGGTAGTACCTTTTAACCGGAGAACTCCGTGGCTGGTTTCTTCCCTGGCAGTGCAACGACCTTCAGCTTTCCTCCACGTCGAGATCTTCTCTTCCTTTGGACGACGCCGTGACTTGCACCCACTGCCAGGAACAACTGCCCCCGCTGGAGAATTTTCCCCACTTTCAAGGTACAGTGTCCGCCTGGCCTCCCTCGCAACGGTCTGTGTGGGATGTCTCGTAAATCCTCAATTTACCACTTGGGTTGGCCCTAGGCTGGCTAACTGAACTTTACTGAGCTGAACTGATTCCTTTTTAAACTCTCTGCAAGACTTTCCAAGCCTTTTAAACTGTGTGATCCTGGGCGCATTGGTGTTCTACTCTCTCCAAGAGGGAGCCTGGCCTCTGAACTTTTTGCTCACAAGTAGACTTTGACTTTCCTGCCTTGCTGAGTGCTTCTAAAGTATTGTGTTGTGTGCTGTTCCCAATTTCTGCCTTTTCCCTCCCCTTTTGCTAACTTATTGGAGTGCCATCTTTAGTTAAGCGCTCACCTCTGTCTGGAAATAAGTGGTGTTAACTAAGACTTGTCTAATAAGGAATAAGGCATGTATATATATTAATAGTGACTGTGTTTTTTAACTTACTTACAATAATAGTGCTAGAGTGTTTCTAAGTGTGTCTTTAAATAAATAATTATATACTTGATACCAAAGCTCTGGTCAGTGTTTGCTTGTGCTACTGTATTTTGGTACCTATCTTGTATACTCTATATACTGTCTAACTCTTCTTGAGAGAAGTCTGGCTGCTCAGCCACAGCTACCAGGTAAATCTGGGTGGTACAGACTGCTACCAATTGGATTTACTGCCAACACCTGTAGTCTTAAGCCTTTTGCAGTGGTCCCTAAGAGAACTGCACAGGTTTCTGCCTAACAGCCACCATGTATTGATGCCAACATTTACAATGTGCCCGCAACTGTCTCATGCGCCCCACTGCAATGTACCTACAATACCAACATCCTACAGTCAATTGCTTTGCCTAGTACCAGCTCCTCCACTGCCCTCCCCATCTCTCCCTCTCCCCAATCTGATGCCCACATAAAATGTGCTCTCATCAACCTTCGATCCCTACCAGCACATGCATAGATGTACATGATCTGGTCACCAGGAACAACCTTGACCTCCTTTTCCTTAGTGAAACCTGGTTAACAGATTCATCTGGACCAGCCCTCACCATAGCCATACCCGCTGAGTACATTATCATACCCGCTGAGTACATTATCTACAGACAGGACTGTTCCTCCCACAGAGGGGGTGGGGTAGCTGTCATCGCTAAAGAATCCCTATCAATTAGGACTATTCAGAGGGACCTTGATCACAGCTCTGATTACCTTTTACTCAAACTTAAGCTCTCGGAAAATTGCACCTTGGCCCTACACCTCATCTACCGACCACCTGGCCCTTCCAGTGACTTCCAATATGCTCTCACCCACTCCCTCTCACACAACTTAAAAAACACATCCTAAATCCTGCTCCTGGGGGACCTTAATCTAGGCATCAATGACCCTAAAGACCCACAAGCTAAAACTCTCAATAAAGCTCTCTGCACCTTAGGGTTCTCGCAAGCCATCTCCAGCCCTACTCACACCAAAGGCCGCACCCTAGACGGTGTTGCCCACCATAACTGCTCGCTCAGCCGCCCTGTGATCACCCCAGTACCCTGTTCTGATAATCATTGTATTATGTTCAACATCGTCACCTCCAGAGGTCCTCAACCACTCACTATCCCTCTTCCAGCAACCCTCTCCCGCAGCTCAAAACTGCTCACACATGACGACCTGTCCCAGCACCTTAGGGTACCCGCTCTCCTACCTCCTTTCTCTGATGACCCTGATCTTCTTGCCAACGACTTCAAGAAGGTCATCACCCAGGCCGTTGACTTAGTGGCACCTCTCACCCTTAAAAAAGCCCAAAAATCTAAGCATTCTAATGCTTGGTTCACCCAGGATCTCTTACAAATGCGTGGAAAAAAAGGGATGCTCTCACCACCTGGATTAACAACCCCACAGAGGACACCAGAATCGCCTTCAAATCTATTTCTAAACAATATAAAATCGCCATCACCAATGCCAAAGCCACCTCTTACAATACTGGGATAGCCAATGCCAAATCTGGAAGTAGAGAAATATTTGCCATATTCAGAGAACTTGAGACCACCACCTCCCCTCCTTCACCGATTGTGAAGGAGGAAGCATGGTGCAACTCCATTCATTCCGCCATGCTAAACAAATTGGAAACCCTGCAAACCAAAATCCTTGCCCACCAACAAGAGCTCACCAAATTGATCACCAGCAGTCAAGGCAACCATACACCTGTAGCTAATCCCAACCACTCCCCTGTGTTCGATTTCATGGACATGAGTGAAACAGAGGTCATCACACTTCTCCAATCCATCAAACCCTCCAATTGCAAAGGTGATGCCTGCCCAGCACAAGTCATCAAGGACTGTGCCCCCTCCCTAGCCCCTATCATCACGGCATTCATCAATGCCTCATTTCGCTCTGGCTATGTCCCAGTGGGACTAAAGGAAGAGTGGGTTTGTCCGCTCCTTAAAAAGCCCTGCCTTGACCCTTCCATCCCAGGTAATTACAGGCCCATCACCACTGTCACCTTCCTACTAAAAATTCTGGATAAAGCAGCTTACCTGCAAATACAGAAATTCCTAGAGGACAGACACCTCCTAGGACTTAGGCAATCAGGATTCAGACCACGCCATGGGACCGAAACGGCCCTCCTTGACCTCAAAAACCAAATTAACGACCTCAGAGACGTAGGCAAACCTGCCCTCCTTCTGCTCTTGGACCTATCAGTGGCCTTTGATCTGGCAGACCACAAAACCCTATGCCAGCACCTCTCGTCAGTAGCAAACTTCTCTGACAGGGCGTGCAAATGGATTGACTCATTTCTAAAGGACAGAGCAATGAAGGTCTTCTCTGACTCATCTAGCGCTGACCCCAGCACCATCAAATGCGGGTTAACGCAAGGCTCTTGCACGGCCCACACCCTCTACAACCTCTTCATGAGGCCATTGTTCAAAATCCTGGACTCCTTGGGCATCTCGTATATGAACTAAGCAGATGAGACCCAGGTACTCATCCCCCCCTCTCGGGTGACTACCTGTCCGACCAGAACACTCTGAACTCCATATACACAACAATCCAATCCTGCATGGCAGAAAACTGGTTATGTCTCAAGAGTGAGAAAACCAAGCTCCTGCTGGTTGGTTCCACCTCCACCCTGAGCAAACTGTACAGCCATTATTCCTCCTTTGCCATCAACAACATCCCCATCACTGTGTCACCATCCATCAAAACATTAGGTGTCTACCTGGAACCTGACCTGACCATGAACAGGCAAGTTAACGCCATAGCCTCCACATCCGCTTACCACTCTAAACTCATCAACTCAGTTAGACCTTTCCTGTAGCAGCAAAATTGCCTCACTATCTCCAGGGCCATAATTGGATCCAGGCTTGATTACTGTAACGCGTTGTTCATTGGCACTTCTGCCAAGAATGTCTCCAAACTTCAAATTGTACAAAAACAACGCGCTCAGAGCCGCCACTGCTCTTGCACGTAGAGAACACATCTCAGAACTCAGAAGGCAAGTCCACTGGCTTCCAGTCAAGGAAAGGATCACATTCAAAGCTCTCGCCCTGACTCATAAGTGCCTCCATGACCTGCCTCCTCTCCTCCCCCCTACTTTGCACGCAGGATCACCAAACCCACCACCATCAGACCTTCCAGATCTCTCTACTCCAACCTCCTATCTGTTCCCAGAGCACGTAAAGCCCGGGCTGGAGGCTCCAGCTTCCCCACGGTTGCCCCCACACTCTGGAACTCCCTACCACCTCACATCAGGCTCATTGAATCCCACTCAGCCTTTCGCAAAGCCATCAAAACAAACCTCTTTGTCTGACTGCATAGACATGTATTCTGTGATACTATGTAAACATTGACTCTTAAATGTAAAGTCTTTCATTGGGCGGCTTTTTTGTCACCCTTAATCAAGCCTTCATAAGCTCTGATACAGCACCTCGATGCCTGCGGGCTGTAGTGCACTCTACAAATCCAATAAAAATAAATAAAGCATTCCAAGTGCATCTGTTTTCTTGCCTTCCCTTGCTACTAGGCTGCCCCGTGAGTCTGTGCTCATACTGTGCTCGTACTGTGCAGGCCCTCCTCTTTCTTCCTCCTACCCTCCCTGCCCCTATGGCACTCACCATCTCCCCTATCTTTTCTAATTGCTATACTATCAACTAGCCTCCCTTTCTCACAAAGTCTGGAAGAAAAAAGCATAATAAATACATCCTGACCACTAACCCTGTTCTACCTATCGCAAGCACCTATGTCAGCGCAACTTCCAGACAGATCTTCACTGATATTCTGTTTTCTTTCCCCTCTCCAGATCTATGGACTCCTCATCTCATCTCTTCTCTCTTTCCTCTCACATCTTCACCCATTAATGGTGGCACTAGATGGGTAGTACTCTTGGCGGGCTTTGCATCATCAAGTTGTATCATTAATGTCTATCACACTGGCACTGTATTGGTTCAGGGTCCTCAACCCAACCTCCTACTCTTTGACCAGTGCCTGCTGCCCCTCATCAACTTCCTTCCCACACCTGCTATTATTTCTTCCACTCTCTCTGTCCCCCCCTCAACCGGTGTACTATGCCCCTGTATCCCTCCTCGGAAAACCTTTAAAGGTGGTAACCTCTTGCATCTAGCCATGCTTAATACTCGTTCTGCCATCAGGCACTCTGCCGATATCGGCCTCCTCCTTGAAGTCCTTGACCTCAATATCCTTGCTCTTATGGATACGTGGTTCAATGCCAGCTCAGTCCCTGCTTTTGACTCCCTTCTCACTGATGGCTGTAAGATCATCTCCATGCCCAAGCCTCACCCTAACCTTGAGTGCAGTGGGGTTGCTCTGATCTTACCTAAGTGGATCCCTTCCTCCGTCATGCCCACCCAGCCTTACTCTTCCTTCGAGAGCCTTGTTTGCAAGCTGGTCATCTCTTCCACCTCCTCTCTGACAATTGCCACTTTCTACAGGCCACCTGGCTCTACTACCCTGTTCCTCTCTGAATGTTCTGATTTCTCCTCCTCTCCTCACAACCACCTCTAAACTTCTTCTCCTGGGCGTCTTCAGCATCCACCTCCTCAATCACGGCACCCACCTCTTCGTGACCTCTTCACCTCGCTCTCACTCTCCATTCTCCCTTCTGGTACTACACATTTGGCTGGACACACTCTTGATGTCTTCATCCACACACATCTATCACTCTTCCTCCCACCCGCTGATCACCCCACTCTCCTGGTCAGACCATTCTCTCCTGTCACCTGGGTCTTCTCGGCCCTCTGAATGCACCTTCCTCCGCCCTGCCAACCTTGTTCACGAACATCCATCCGATGAAACGAGTGTCAGCTGCTGCCTCTGCATCTACCTTCATCCCCCCTCTCTCCCCACCTCAGACTCTACGTCTGGCTCTGCTCTCAGTAACCTCCATTTTGCCATGACTAATACCCTTGACATTCTTGCCTCAGTCATGATGATCCGCCTGAAACATGCCTCCAAGCGTAATACCTGGTACGACTCCAAACTTGCAGATCTGAAACGCAAGTGCAGAGCGGCGGAATGGAAGTGGCAGAGCACAGGCTCACCCTCTGACAAACTGGCCTCTCCCCTGCCCCAAAGGCAACATCGACTCTCCATTCGCTCCAAGAAAAGGGCCCACATCCAGGCTCGAGTGTCTGGTGCATCCAACAACACGGCTGAACTCTTTAAAATATGCAAGGAATTAGCCAACCCTTCTGCAGTCTCCTCCTCACCTCTTCCCTTTCAGGCCCTCTGCAATGCACTGACCACACACTTCACTGGTAAAACTCAGGACATCATGAGCACCCTTGCCTCCCCTTCCCCTGCCCCCTTGCTTCCTGTGGCCTCCCATCCCCCTCTGCCCTTCTCTCCTCCGTCTCTCCTATCTTACCTGATGAGGTCACCAGAGTTGTCCGCTCATGAAGATCTCCTCCAAACAGGTTTCCCTCTGTTCCTCCAGAACCATTAAGGACAGTATTGGCTCTCTTGCCCCTGCACTTGCTGATTTCTGCAACCACTGTTTTGCTACTGCATCTTTCCCCTTCCCTCAAGCACTCCCTTGTGTGCCCCCTCCTGAAAAAACATTCTACGGACCCGTCTTATCCAGCCCACTACCACCCCATATCTATCACCCCCTTCCTTGGGAAACTCATGGAGAAGCTGGTCTTCCCCCAGCTGACCCAGCATACTGAACTTGGTTGCCTACACGACCATCAATCTGGATTCCGAGCATCCAGAGGCACGGAAAATGCTCTTCTGAACACCTGTGAGAAACTGCTTGCATCGCTTGACTCCAACTCTCCAGCTGTTTTCATTCTACTTGATCTCGCCTCTGCATTTCATACGGTCAACCACTCCATCCTCATAAAACGGGTCCACGATACACTAGGTATCTCGGAGCGGGCATTCGACTGGCTGACCTCCTTCCTCAATGACTGTCCGTCCCAGATTATCCTGGGCTCCTTTTCCTCCCCTATCTCTATCTCCACCTGCAGCATCCCCCAGTGCTCCAACCTTTCTTTTTTAAATGTGTTTATTTTAAACAGACAGGTTATAACAATACAAAGCTTGATCAAACGTGACATGTGGCATGAAAACAATACAGTTGGTCGCCCTTCCCTCCCTTCCCCTGGGTCTTAAGGTCCCTCTTGCCATCCCCGCTGGGGATCACCATCTTGTAGATTTCTCCTGGCTAGTTGGGGCTTGTATGTCAGGGCCGGAAAGTTCTGGTCAAAGTCTAAGACCGGGCCCCAAATGTTGTTAAAGCGGTGTAGGTGGCCTGCCCCGGCAGCAGTCACCCTCTCAGCGATCAGGATGTCCCAGACTTTTACCCACCAGAAAGGCTTAAGAGGGCCTTCTACTGTTTTCCAAGCGCGGGCTATCACATTTCTGCCTGCCAGTAAGCATTGGGATAGTAGTTTGGCTTTGGGTCCGGACCTTGGGTATGTTCCGGGGATCGGAGCACCAAGAAGAATGGGTTCGGGGTCTAGGGGCAGCCGCACCTGAGTAATGTCTGCAATCGTCGCTATGCATTGTTTCCAGAAGGTTTGGGCCTTCGGGCAGGACCATCACATGTGAAAGAAGGACCCTATTTGGCTGCATTGTCTCCAGCATTTCGGGTCAAGTGTGGGATTCATATGGTGAAGTATTAGGGGGTGGTAATACCAGTGGAGGAGGCTCTTTTAGGCGCATTCTCTGTTTGTGATGCAGGATGAGGAGGTGTGGCCCCGGGACCAAATGTCAACCCATAGCTGGTCCTCGATTGGGTGGCCCAGGTCCGCTTCCCACTGGGCCATATACCGGGTCTTGGAGATTAAAGTGTCATTTTGGAGGCGTTTGTATAGAGTAGAGATTCTCCCTCGGACTGGGAGCTCATTGAGGGTCACTTCAATAGCTGTGGAGGGGCGAGTAGCTGCCTGGCGGGTCTGTGGGTGGGAGCACCAGTGGCGCAACTGGATGTATGTGAATCTGTCCTGTTCCCGAAGTTCAAAGAGTTCTTTACATCGCTCAAAGGTAGAGGGCTGTCCCCCTTTGAAGAGTTGTCCCAGGGTCTCCAGGCCTCCCGCGATCCAGGACACAAAGTTCCGGTTGGACAGACCGGGTGAGAAAGTTGGGTTCATAAACACCGGGGAGGAGGGGCTGAGTCCCACCGGGGTCTTCTTTTGTTTGAGCGCTTTGTCCCAGACAGAGATGATATGTTTGGTGGTTGCAGGAGTTCCCGCCACCGTCGGCGTTCCGGAGGAGGGATGTGTGGGAGAAAGCGTAGCCGGAGAGGTAGCTGCGCCTGTTCGAGATCCACCCATCTGGGCGGTTGGTGAGTATCTGCCATGATTGAATGCAGGCCAGCTGGGCCGCCATCTGGTATTTCTGTAAATCTGGGACTCCGAGGCCACCGAGCTTTGCGTTGCCTAGCATCGTGGTCCTAGGGATTCTGGCTTTCTTCCCCCTCCAAATAAACTTCAACATTTTCTTCTGTAGGTTTTGAAGGGCTGGTGCCAGGATTGGTACCGGAGCGAGGAACAAGAGTACAGGAATCTCGGTAGAAAGTTCATTTTACAGGCCGTAATGCGGCCCATTGGTGAGATCTCTTGTGCCGGCCAACGCTTTAAGTCCGCCTCTAGGTCTGTGAATAGTGGAGGAAAGTTTGCTCGATAGACCTCTTTAGGGTTAGCTGGGATCTGGACTCCTAAGTAGCTGATTCCCCTGGTCGTCCATTGTATTGGGCATAGCAGGGTTAGGGCTTCCCGGTCCTCCAGGGACAGACCCACTCCCATGGCAGCTGATTTCCAGAGTTGATGGCAAAACCCGTGACCTTTCCATAGCTTTCTATCTCAGCCAGGGCCTCGGGGAGGGAAGTACTGGGTTCCGTGATGATCAGAAGAATGTCGTCCGCATAGAGGGCCAGTTCATGGTGCGTTGCGCCCGACTGGAAGCCTTTGATCGCAGGGTTCAGCCTGATCTGTTTGGCGAACGGTTCCATAATTAGTGCGAAAAGGAGTGGTGACAGTGGACATCCTTGCCTGGTTCCACAGGTTAAGCTGATAGGGGAGGAGAGGGTGCCATTAATTCTGAGATTCTGGGTGCTTTATAGTTAGCCAGAGTCATGGTGCAAAATTCCGGGCCAAATCCAAAGGCCTCGAGGGTGAGCCTCATGAAGGTCCAGTCCACCTTGTCGAATGCCTTAATTGCATCCAGGGCCAGAAGCACCAACTCCTGGGAGTCTCGGTAGGCAAGTTCCACCAGGTCCTAGGCTCTACGGATGTTGTCGGCTGTTGAGCGGTGTTTGAGGAAACCACTCTGGTCGGCGCCGATTATTTCCAGCAAAATCTGGGACACGTGTGTTGCTAGAATTTTAGAGTATATGTTGGCATCTATATTGAGTAGGGCGATGGGTCTTTATGATGCAGGGTTCTTCGGGTCGCCTCCCGGTGTGGGCAGCAAGACTGTGATTGACTCTTGCATAGATGGGGTTATAGTGCCCGTGGTCATGAATGAATTAAACAGCTGTACCAGAGGTGCTAATAGTTGAGGTTAGAAAATCTTATAGAACCTGGTTGTATATCCATCCGGGCCAGGGGCCCGGGATTTAAGAGCTTTAATCGCCTCGTCCACTGCTTCGTCAGTAATCGGCGCCTCCAAAGAGACACAAGCTGCGTTTTTCAGTCAGGGGAGTGCCGCCCTCCGCAGGTACTCCCTCTGTTCCTTTATGTCTTGTATCGGGGCGGTCATAACCTGAGTTAGGTGAGCCGTTGCGAGCCATAGCTTGTCTTGGTCAGCGTATTGGGTTTTGCCATGCTGGTCCCGCAGGCCCACGATCGTATTATTCCTTTTTGCCTTGGCAAGTTTGGCCACCAGTAGTTTGTTCGCTTTGTTGTTTTTAGCATAGTAAAACTGTTTAGCTTTTGCCATTTGGTGGGCAGTATGCTCGGCGTAGTGAGCCTCGATTTTCTTTTGCGCTATCCGGATAGCTCGTTGTGTTCTAGGGCTCCAGCCCTTCTCCTTATGGATCCTTTCTGCTTTCTCGAGAACTTCCTCAAGGCTCTGACAAATTTGTCGCTTGTGCCTGTGATAGGCCACCCCTTGGGCAATCAGTTCCCCCCGCACCGCTGCCTTCATTGCGTCCCAGTTGTTGGCGAAGGAGGTGTCCCCGCTAGAGTTTTCCTTAAAGAAGTTGTTAATCATAGTTGCAATCGCATCTCTGAGTGGCATCTCATTAAGGATTGGGTCATATAGTGTCCATCTGTGCTGTTTGGGATTGGGTGGTCCCTGCGCTCGGATTTCCAGGGTCAGCGGGGCGTGGTCGGACAGGATCCTGGAGCCTATAGTCACATCGTTGGTGAAGGTGAAGATTTGCAGAGATACTAGAAGATCTATCCTGGAGAACGTCCTGTGAACATAAGAATAGAAAGAAAAGTCTTTTTCAGACGGGTGGAGTACCCTCCATGAGTCCACTACCCCTAAAGTTCTAAATAATTGCAGGAGAGCTAGGGCTGTAGCGAGGTCCCCGGCAGAGGGTGGATGCGACTTGTCTTTCACGGGGTCCGGGACCCCATTGAAGTCACCGCCAATCACTATCTGGCCCTCCAAGAAGGGAGAGAGAGTTGTACTCAGCGACTCATAGAAAGGCGCCTGGCCTGAGTTTGGAGCGTATACTGAGACTATGGAGTATAATTGTCCCAACAGCAGACACTTCACCGCTATGTACCGCCCCTCTGGGCAGCTTATGGAGTCCAGTATCTGAGGGTTCCTGAATAGGATTGCCGTGCCACCCCTCTTGGAGTTCCCAGATGCAAAGAATTGCTTCGGGAAGTTTCGGGAGTGTAGGCGTCCGAGGCCCGCCAGCAGTAGGTGAGTTTCCTGTAGCATAGCTACTACAGCAGTGTCATTCTGGAGTTTTTGTAAGATTGACTTGCGTTTAGCTGGTGAATTCAGTCCCTTGACATTCAGGGAGACAAACTTTAGAGTCTGATGTTCTGGGGCAAGATCTGGAGTCGCCAACAAGTTCTGAGGAAGGGGGGACCTGCAGAAGGGTCGGCCATCATGTCGTGGGATATGTGACCATTTATTAACCTGCCTTTGGGGTTTTTGCTCGGACCGCCAACGGGAAGTCCAAGATTTAACTGGGGACGGCGGACCCTTTACGGGTTCAAAACCTCCCCTGGCCAAGGGGGCCATAGAAACAGTGTGTAGCCAACATGGCTGGGATTACAAACAGTCTTTGTGGATCGCTCCAAGGACTCATAGGTGGATTGTGCCTCTGAGCTGGGCATGGACCGTGGGGTGAGGCCCGCTGCATTAGAGATGGGGCTCGTCTGTGTTCCTGCAGGTGATGGTCGGCTCCAGGGCCCGCGAGTCGGGTCATAGAGTACATGGGACTCCATTATGGTACCGCGCCGGGTCATCTCCTCCTCCTGAATCTCGGGACCCTTGACCACGAGTTTTGTTTGTATTTAGGAGAGGCCATAGGGTCCGAGTCAGCTGTCGCCTCAGTGGCAGGTGGAGGCGAGGGCCCGGAGGAGTCTGGATGCAAAATGTTTTCAGCATTGTCTAGGTGGCTAATTTTCCTTAGTGTGCCTTTGTAGGAAAACTGCAAAGCTATGGGAAAAAGCCAAATGTAGCGAATTTTTTGAGCTTGAAGGAGAGTGGTTAGTGGGCACAGGGCTCGCCTCTTCTGGAGAGTAAGAGGAGATAGATCTTGGTAAATCTGGAGGGCAGCCCCTTGAAAAGTGATTTCATCTCTGGAGCGGCTTATTGCCGATATGG
Organism: Ambystoma mexicanum; assembly: GCF_040938575.1. Taxonomy (NCBI): domain Eukaryota; kingdom Metazoa; phylum Chordata; class Amphibia; order Caudata; family Ambystomatidae; genus Ambystoma; species Ambystoma mexicanum. The sequence continues at coordinate 550,587,414 of NC_090932.1, forward strand.
CTTCCTTCGTGGTAAAGAAATGCACCCTGGTGATAACATCGGGCGGGGCATCCGACTCCACTCTGCGGCGGGGCTCAACCTGTGGGTGCGGTCTAGAAGAAGTTGTGAGTCCTCCAGGTCAGCTAGGAGAGTTTGGAAAAAGAGGCCCACGTATTCAGCCAACCCCTTGTCCAGGATCGATGTAGGAACCCCCCGAATTCGGAGGTTGTTGCGCCGGGCCCTATTTTCCAGGTCCTCCTGCTTGTATTCTAAGATTTCGCACTTGTCTTGCAAAAGTCTAATAGAGCGTTGGATCTCGGTTAGGGCGGAGGTCTGGTCTTGGGTGCGATCCTCAATCTTTCCCAGTCTCTGTTCCACCTCCGAGACCCTTTTGTCAGTGCTCTCTAGCTTGGTAGTAAGCTCTGTCATACAAGACCGGAATTCTGTTTTAATATCAGCCATAAATTCACGGATATCCTCTTTGGTCGCCAAAGGTCCATTGTTGTCTAGGGATTCCCGTGAAGCGGAGGGGTGGGGGTCTTGTTTCTTCGCTTTGTCGGATGACATTAGCATTGTTGCTATGTCCGAAGTCTTGGTGGATTTTGGTTGCTTGGACATTGTGTTGGCTGACAGCAGCGGGTCAACGGCTGCAGGGAGCACTGTAGCAGTAGTGGCGAGTCGCCTGGGGCCCCTCAGTGTCCCTCGGGAGGTTACGGTGTGCCACCCGTGTGGGTTATAGGCTCTATCCGCGGGAAGCAGGGCTGTGGGCCAGGGCGCCGCAGGAAGAGTTCAGGGAGAAGAAGGGAGGAGAGGGGTCAAGCGATTCGCATGCGAGGCAGGCTTACCTCCATCTCAAGTCCGAGTTCCTTTAGGAAGGCACCGAGTTTCCAGGTGGGCGTGGTCGCTCATTCAGAGAGGTGGCGAAGCGTGATGAAATGTCCTCCAGGGGCTCCCGAGGAAGACCCCCGCCGTCAACCGTTGCGTGGGGGGTGGGTCTCCTGCTCCCACCCCAAGTGTGGCCTCCTGACACCTCCCCGGCACCCCTCACTAGGAGGTTCCTGAGTCAGCATGGGTTATGTTACTTTTGGGGGCTGCCTGTGTAGCCCATGGATTGGTAAGGTTGTCCCTCCAAGAGGCTAGGGGAGCCACCAACACGGCCCGCGAAGGTCTGTAGCTGTTAGAGGGGAATTACCCCTCAATATGGAGGTGTGCCGCCGCAGGATGATGTGGGCTGGGGCGCCCCAGGAAGGAGGAGCGAGGGGCTGGCCAGATCAGGGAGCGCGGGACGCGGCCTCAGTGCCTCCCGGGTCTGCGCGAGGAGAGGGAGAGCAGGCCCCCTCCTCCAGCGCGTCCCGTCTGCCAGAGCGGGGGGGGACACCCGATCAGGGCATGGGCGGTGAAGGGCTGCCACAGCAGCGGTTCGGAGGGGAGGAGGAGCTATGGGGAGAGAGAGTCAAGGCTGACTGGGCAGCGATGGAGCTCTGCAGGCTGGCTGCCGACTGAAGCGAGAAAGGAGGGGAGGGCCCGGGGAGCAGCTCCGGAGAGGTGTCGAGGCTCATAAGTGAGTGGTCCCAGTGGTCAGCTGCCGCCAAAGGTCTCACGGCAGGCGGATCTTATTCTCCGCTCCGTCCCTTCCCCAGCCGACCCCGAGCCAAGCGGGTCCGTCCGCCATCTTGAAGCCTCTGCACCGCAGGGACAAACCTTCACTCGTGCAGACTGCTGCCGCCTCGGAGATGTGTAGGGCGCGGGCAGCCGGCGCTCCGAGCCTTCATGGACTACCCCAGGAGTCATTTTAAGCCATATGCAGCGGGCGTCCCATGGAGGCCATCAAAGGAGCGTCTTCATTGACGGCGCTCCAGGCCACGTCCCCACTGGCTCCAACCTTTCTTAACACATATCTTGCTCCACTTGCACACCTCATTTCCACCTTCTCCCCCAACTACCAGCGTTACGCAGTTGACCCACAACTCTTATTCAAACTTCCTTCTGATCCTCACCTTACTCCCTCCATCATTCCTGACTGCCTATCTGTCATCCAATCCTGGTGTACTTAAAATGATCTCTGCCTCAACGCCAGCAAGACTGAGATCCTTCCTATTGAGACTCCTGCTCCCTCTTTCTTCCCCTCACTCTGGCCATCATCTATGGGCTCTCCCCCTTCCTGCGAAGCCAGAAACCTTGGCGTCATCTTCAACTCCTCTCTTTCCTCCCCCCTCACATTCAGGACCTTGCCAAGAAGGCCCACTTTCAATTCTACCTCCCGCGCAAAGGAATTCTTCCTTTCCTCACTTTACCCCAGAAGCATAGCGTCTCTAGAGCTCTTGTTCTCCCTAGGCTAGACTATTGCAGTAGCTTGTTCCTTAATCTACCCTCTTGTTCTCTACGACCCACCCCTCCAGCTAATCCAGAATAGGGCTGCAAGACTTAACCTTTGCCTCAAGCGCAGGGACCGCATCTCTCCATCCCTAAAATCTATCCAATGGCTCACAGTTGCTGCAAGGATTAAATTCAAATCCCTCTGCATCATCCATAAGGCTGTCTCAGGCTGGGGACAATGCTATCTACAACTGGCTCACACTAAATATTCTCCCTCCAGACCTTTACATTGCTCTGGCACCAACTCTGTGTGTTGAGCGCTTCGCTATACAGCGAGCTGGTGGCCCATCTCTTTCCTTGGCAGACTCCCTCCTATGGAACAGCCTCCCCCGTCCTCTTCGTCTTGAGCCGAATCTCCTCAGATTCCAGAAGCTCCTCAAGACCTTCTTTTTCACCTCCTTCTTCCCTTTCTCTCTCCTCTGCTAATCCCCACAGCTGCTGACATTGGTGACCAGGGCCCTTTTGTGTCCACCTGGGTCCTGGCCCCACACACCCAATCATCTTCCGCCTCTGGCCGCTCCCAGCACTTGCCTTGGCACCAGCTGGCCTATGCTACCACAGGCCTGCACTGCACTTATTTATTGGCAGCTGACCACTTTCACCAAGTCACCCAACAGCTACTCACTCCCTAGCACTACCCTATTTGGTTACACCTAGCAATTACCCCCAAACTTCCCAATCCCTCTCTCTCTCTGCCTCTCTGCACTTGCATGTTCTGAATGCTCACGAGGCCTAGTAGGTACGCCTCTCTTTCATTGTTATATTTGCTTTTCTTTCCCATGTTCCCTCCCTGCTGCCTTGTGGGTGCTTTGAAACACAACTTTACTTGCTGTATAAGTGCCTTACAAATGCACACAAAAAAAATAAATAAATAATTTCTTCGATTCCAGCTGCCCTTATGGCAATTCCCCTAACATTCACAAGTGACAGACATTCGGTCAGCAGGAGTTTTGCAGTTTCCATTAGGGTGTCTCCACCTAGACGAGATTGTCTATTTTCTCTGGATATGTTCCACAAAGCTCTGATTACCGCAAAGGACTTTACCACATTTAATTTTATTTATAGTAGTCCCAGACCAAAGAGTTTCCCACAAAACGATTGATATAACTTGGGGGATTCATTCTGTTAAAGAAATGGTCTACACATTCTACTGAGTTGCTCTTGGTGGCCAGATCAACAATAAGTTGTTTGTGACTATTCCCCATTAGAATGGCTTTCATGATTTTTTTTCTAACTGTTGAATAGCAGGCTGTTGACATTTTCCGGGGCCAAAGCAAGCCATCTATCAGCAATTAATTAATTTTTTACGATACAACTTGCATGCATAAAACAAGTTTTAGTCAACACCACGTCATTAATCGACCCAAGCAGGCTGGTGTTAGAGCCATTTTAAATCTTCCAGCATGTATTTAAGCAGGACAAACAAACCGTGACAGGAATCAGAACAATAGGATATTCTAAGTATACCATTTCAGAGGCTGTGCGGGGAGGGAGTCCTGCAAGTCTCTTTAGTATATGACGCTCAAAATTGATCATCCCCGAGAGATTTTCAGAAGCCTAAATCTCAGCATCATACAGTATTGAGGGTAATATTTTAGCTTTGTAAAGTTGCATCAAAACTCCAACAGAATAGCCCCCACCCTTATTAGCGAAGGAGCTAATGCCACCCGTATTCTGGGCGGTATGGATGTTCAATTTCTCAAGGTGCTGTGTGCCCCTTAACTTAGAGTCTATATGAACTCCTAAATATTGTAAGTGATTTCAATCCAGCACTTCACTTAGGTCAATGCCTAGCGTGGAAAGCACAACTGAAATCCTGATTTATTTATTTGTGTCTAAAAGTTATTTTATTCTGAACGATGTACCACTTATCACGCCCCTCTCTTGGAACCTCCTCCCGGTCACACTGAACCAGGAATCAGGCTAGTTTGTAAAGTTAAAATATGTATTTATGTATTCACAATATGATCGCTCTATGTTTAATGGGTATACAATAATCACCAACGGGGCAATTTCACACTGAGCAATCTCTTTAATCACAAGGAGTAATGATGAGCAAAAACAATGCAGCACAGAAATAATACTTTTGGGTGTGTGTTAAAATCAAATAGCAGTATGGTTACTATTTCCCCCTGCACACCCCTCAATCCCCCAGTATGTAATATATATATATAGAAGGAGAGAGAACAGGTTTCAGGAATGCAGAATTCAAACAAAATGTCAATCCCAATTTCCCCCCAGAAACACACGAGAGAAACAGAACTGATTGGCAAACTATCAAAATGGTTTTAAAGTTGGCTTTGAATGGGATAGGTAAAACACTGAATATGGCTTCAATCACTGGAATTGTTTAAATTTTAATGGGATCTGCTTTATCTGGTTGCAGACACATACTAGCAATGATGTGAGACTAAGAAGCAATGTTCAAACTGAAAATTGAGGTTGGGTGCAATTGAAAGCTGTTTTACACGTTATAGATTTTGCCAAAATGAAATTTGCGGCAAACTTTTCTGCACGCGGTAATCGCGATCACGGGAGAACTATAAGGATTTGAGATGCGGTTTTTGGTTCTATGGGAAGCTATGGATGTTAGCTACAAACAGACATTTAGTTTCTAGCATGACATTTGAGGAAGTTATGGACGTTTTTGTGGAGGTCGTTTTTTCAGACAGGCAAATTGCAAAACAGGGATTCGCTTTCAAAAGACAAACAGGGTTTCTTTACACTAGGGGTGGACTATGAAGGAACAAATACTACACAGAAGCACAGCCACCAGACCAGGACGCCTCTGGATCAGGTTTTTGCCCGCCGAGGAGCTTGCCTTCTTCAGATGAAATATATCAGCGCAAAGATCGGTTTAACAATACTAGTACAGAAGGAGATAATAGGGATGAGATAGAGAGTTCAGGCAATTCAAAAATATTTCTAACAATGCAGTTTTGAATATAAGAGAGGATGGGTTTGGATAGGGATTGCTATGGACAGTACATAGGCTAGTGACAATCCTATACTATGGATACCCACTATATATGTTTGAACAGAACCGTCAGGAATACTGGTCCACAGATCAGGAATTCTGCTCAGAAATTCTGCTGGGCACACAGGACTGGACTGGGTCAGCGATCAGCAAGGCGCTCTAGACACCGCACGACTGGACTGGATCTGCAATGGCTCTCTGGTCACAGCACAGCACAGCGGGGCACAGGATTGGGTTTAATCTGCCCTGGCTCTCTGGTCACAGCACAGCACAGCCTGGCTGTTTCTTTTGTTTCCCCTTTAAGTTATGGGATGGTTTCTGGAAGTTAAGGCCCAGCTGAAAGTGGTTCAGCTATGCAATGAGCCTTTCTGCTTGCAAAGTTTCTGGAGTCTGGAACAAGGAATATGGATGGATCTCCTTCAGGGAGCTTTGCCAAGATCCGGATGGTGGGTAGATCTGTGTGTCTTTTCTAAGTCCTCAGCTGTCTCTATTTATGCATTTGATAAAGGGGTGTGTATGCTGAATTATCCTAAGCGCACCCCCTAGGTAGGCTATTGGCTAGAGTCTGCTCTCTTCCTTGATTGGAGGAGAAAACAGGGTGTCACCATGATGATGTGGTTGTATGATTCAGAACATCCTCCTCTTTGCCTTTTGAACATAAAATCTACTTTTAGTATAATACATATTTACATGTTTGCAATCTTTATAACTATAACATACAAAGATCATATATTTTGTGGAGCAAATACTCATCCAAGCCCCGTCGCTGTAGGATCTTGGGTCTGGATTTGACAGAAATTCGCACTTTTTGTCTGGAACACATCTAATTTATCCAAAATGTTTTACAATTGTGCACATTGTATATGGGCATAAGCGTGTGAAGTTTCATGCTTCTGACATAAATAAATTTGCTGCAAAACCAGAATTTTCACTGTGCCTTCCCAGAACATCGCACAGAGTTCTGACATCTCTTAAAATGTGCACGCAAAAATCACATTAACAATGCTGTTAATTCTATAATTTTCACAAATTTGCACAGTCATTTATCAGTCTTTTTAAAAATATGCTTTATGTGCTTGTGAATCCACAAATGTTGTCTGTCCCCGCCCCCTTTTCCTCCGGGCAGCTCTGCAGCAATCTCCGCCCCCTTCCTTCTGGGAGAGGCCATTTATGACACTTCACAATCTGCATGTCCTTTGACTGGAGGAAGTCCTTTGTGTTCTTCCCTTGGCAGCCCAAAATCTCCTCCTTTGATCTAATCCTCACAGAAGTGTGATTTCCTGGCCTTGGTGGGAATCAGAAGGGAGATGCCTTTTGTTGGGGGAAGCTGTGAAACTGGTTTGGTGGCTTTGAGTTCAGCTTAAATTCAATGTCATTTCATTAAATTTTTATTGATTTAAAACAAAACTTGCAATTTTCAAACAAGCAGCTAGAACTCTTATTCCAGCTTCTAAACCATGGAAATTAAATAGTTGCAACCTAGGTTCCTCTTAATAACCGGTCACTTGATTTTTAGACATTTGATTTCAATTGCACAAGTTTAAATCTTCTGATGCAAACTACTGACAGCTGTCATACAGGCGGCCGCTGGTACTGCGCCCATATTTTGACAGATTTCACAGGCAGCCACATTTTTGCTGTGGATATTTTGATGACAGATTCCACTTTTCAGGACATTGTATCTTCACAATGGTTTCTTGAATTCAGTAAAATCTGACACTCAGCAAGAAGAATGGATGTTTGTGGGTGTTTTGGACCAGCATTCTGTATTTTCAGCAACCAAGAAAAAGGATTTAAATGCAAGATTTTGGATTTCTTTCAGCAAAGCACTGCTTTTCATCTGTGCTCCATTTTTACTGGTTGGGCAGCCCAATGACCTGTTTCAGGAGTGAGGTCTCCGTTCCGCCAATGACAACATGCATGGTAGATTTGGCAGCCATCTTTTTGTGCTTTGTAGAGTGCAATTTCCATAGGTTTTGGCGCACCCAGATGTTTTGCAGCCATTTTGATAATTCTGGCACCATCGGCACACAGTGATGTCGCAGGGCAGAGCATAAGTGGGTTAGTACATCCCACAATATTTATAATAAGACCATTTGGAGTACCTCCCCGCCCATATGCCAACCGACCCTTTTCATCTTTTTTGATGTTGGAGAGAAAACCATAACTTTAGTTTTAAGTATATTCACAACCAAAGAGTTTAGTTCTGTATATGCTTTCAAACAATCCAGAGTGGACTGCAAGCCTCCGGGGGTTAAGTCTAGCAGGCTGAGATAGTCTGCATAACCCATCCATTGCAGGGGAGTATGTCCCAGTTTCGGTACTATGGAATGTGGAGTGTTGATGGCCTCACCTAAGTCAGACAAATAAACATTAAATATGGGAGTTGGAATACAGCTTTGTTTTTCGGCCTTTGAGTGGCATTCCAGGCTGTCGGCCTACCATGTTGGTCCAAGCGGATCTTGACCCTAGTTTGCTCATGTATTTTAATGACCATATTTAAGAAGCCAGAGGGAATGTTCCAGCTAATCAACTTATTCCATAGCCTAACTCTGTCTACAGTATCAAATGCTGCACTAAGATCTATAAAGGCTGCAATTACTGTGTTCTTATGTATCATCCAAGCTTGTTGGATAGTAATAACCAGAGCCAAACCATTTACGGTGCTATTGATACCTTATCGAAACCCAGTTTGGTTAATAGAGATGACATTATTGGGCCTCTGCCCATGCCCCAAGCTCATTTAATAGGACACGTGCAGAGATCTTGGCCAAGGCATCTAACATTGCCAGTAGTTGATAGTTCAAGGATCAGCTTGTGGCCCTTTTTTGAGCACAGGAACGATTATGCTATCCCTCCATGAGGAGGGAATAACTTGAGTCTCATCTATCCCGCGAAAAAGCCAATACAAGGTGTGGGCCCATAAGTGCAGATCAACCTTCATTAAAATGTTGCAAATCCCATCAGGGCCTAGGGCCCTGAATGACTTGCTGGGGCTAATTAGACTACAAATGTTAAAAAGGCTGTTTGTGAAAGACCAACCTGCAACAAGGTCGCTATTCAGAGGGGACCTCTCCCCATCCCTCCCAAAGATCTTCTCAACAAGGGTAACCGATGCCTGTTCTGAAACGCCATTAATAATACTGGCCTGAAATCTATTGGAATTGATTATCTTCCAAAACCCAACAATGTTATTGGTAAGAGAAAAATGTACCAGGGCCCTCCAACCTGAGCATTCAACTTGATATTTGTGTTGTTTTAAACAATTGTGGTAATTATTTTTTAGATTTTTTGCTTTCAGTGTATACTCAGTCAAATTAGGCTCCTGTGTGGCCATGGTGCATAATTATCTTCGTAACTCCCTCTTTTTGTCTTTGATGTACTTGTCAAATAAGTGCCGATGTAAGGTATTTGGCCCGATGCCAGTGCGAGAGCAAGTGCCAATCCTAACAAGGGCACTGTTTTTCATTTTCTCCACACAGGTTTCATAAGCTATGACGGCCAGGTTGGCCGAAGCCAAAGTGATGTTAGCTTCAACAAGCCGACACATCCTCGTATATTCGCTTAATTGGTCTTGTGCCACACGGTTCTCATCCCCCAGTTTATCACTCCAAGAGATCCGGTTATGTGGTTGGTGGATTAATAGTTAAATGCCCAGATTGAGCATATCTTGAGGAACAATGGGGCAAGTTAAGGGGCGCTACAAGGGGGAAAAAGATTGCTTTCCTCTCGCTGTACAACGCACAGATCAGCAATTAGAGTAGTGGATTTGGCTAGAAAAATGTAATCTATAATACTACTACTGTGGATCCCAGTTTGAGTGTATTGGGGCTAAGTGTCGGATGAGAAGCACAACTATTTACCATTGTGAAGCCAGCTGAGTAAACTAGTCTCACCCAGCTTAATCCTTGCTTGCAAGTGTTATCAAGTCTATCTGACAGCGTAGGCGAGGACACATGTATCCCCTTCCCACTCCCTGAACAAGGTCTTTGGCTTCCACAGTTGAGGGTTCCCTGGTATGGACGCAGTTGTCAAACCACACGTTCCACCCATTACAGGTCACGCAACCACGAACCTTAGTCCTTTTTTTTTACATTGGTACTTCTGCTTTTGTTCCTGTGTGGATGCTTCCACTCACTTGGCCTCTCCTTGTCAGCCTATTGTGTTTGACACACAACTTGAACCAATCCTTTATTTCTTTGTCTTTTTTCTTTTCTTCTAGGATTTGAGTAGAATTATAGATATAATAACCCTCCTGATGAACCGCCACAATTAGAAGGCAGGGAAACGTGTCGAGAGACACATATTTAAAATCTCTACCTGTAAGAGAACCAGACAAACAGCTGGGTAAAGGCTTAAGGCCAAAGTATAGGACTATCTAATACCTTTAATTGAAATAAAACTCAATTTGAAGCAAACAACAAGAGGACCAACTGTTTTCCTTTTTTCGATAAGAAGAGTGTGTACATGTAATTGAAGTTATCAAGTACTTTCACCTGAAATAACTTGAATCAAGCACAAACCATTGGATGTTGAGGACTCTTGTGCTTGAACCAATCCTTGGTCTTGACACACTGTGTTAAATTATAAAAGTTCACTTAGTGGTTATCTCACTCCTTCACCACCTTGCCGCTATGCTCTCTCGCAATCTTCTATTCTTAATTTCTTGCCACTTACTTGGCTTTTATAAAACAATGGTTGTAGTTCAGTTTTATTTCTCATGCGTTTTAACTTTGCTCATAAAAGTTTAATTCAGTGCAGTATTCAATACTTGTTCTGTTTGCTTTGCTGTTTCTATTCACCCAACCCCTGCCTCAGTTCGTTTTATCGTTTTATACAGTTCCACAGTCGTCCAGGAGTGCCCCGGTCTGAGTGATTTGCCTTCTTCACTCACTGGTCTTGTGCGTTCCTTCTGGGAGGCTGCGCTGCCTGTTTTCAGCTTCACTCGCTGATTTCCCTTTGCTTGCGAGTCCCGCTTGCTCTCCTGGGGTTCTTCGGTTCTCGCTGTCAGCTCTGCTCTGCTTCCGCAGACGCTGGCAGCTTCTTTCCTTCCCCTTCTCTGCTCGCAGCTCCACCGGCACTGCTTCGACCACGGATGCTCCCAGACTTGTGGCTACTCCTTGGCACCACAAGTCCTTGGGTCTTCTGCCGGTGTCCTGGCTGCACTGCAGGACCCACCACGGCTCCCTCCTTCCAAACTGTACTCTCTTTCCAGTACCGTAGTGGGCTGAAGGAGGAAAATTGAGGGGAAATGTTCTTTAGTAGCCTGCAAAGGCCAGGGGAGGGTTAGGTTGGCTTTCACAGGGAAAAGGGGGATACCATGTCTCACCTGGGAGTACCCTGTTTCCAGTCGCCAAGGACCCTCCACCCAGGTGATCCTCCCTCACTTCTCCATCCCGAGGGTCGGGATCCAAGAGGGATGGCCTTTCCCCCTACACCTGAGCAGAGAATCCAAGGGGAGTAGGAGTGAGGATACCCTCATGTTTCTCAAACAATACAACTGGAAACATATTTGCAGATAAACTGAAAGCTAGGAACATTCAACCACACACCTGGGATCAGGAACAAGGGAGGAATACTGTTGGGTTGTATACTGATATACTGGAGGAGTTTGGGAAGTTCTAGAAATAGCTAGTTTTATCAGAGAGACCTTCAAAGGCTGACATAGAACACTTTTTTAAAAGCGGGAACACTTCCTATTATAAATGACAAGCAACGGGAGATCCTGAATAGAAAGATTACGAAACAAGTGCTCTCAGCAATTAAGTCCCTGAAGCTAGGGAAAGCTTCTTGTTTGGATGGCTTCACAGCCTCATTCTATAAATCTTTTGCTAAAATACTTCTTAAGCCAGTTCTGCTGTTTTGAAAGGACTCCCTACCCTCATTCTATGAATCTTTTGCTAAACAGCTTTTTAAGCTGATTCCAGAGGTATACACAACTATATCTCGGTAGGTGGGTGTGCATCTGTTGCGATAGGTGAAGCTAAAATGACTTTAATCTATAAGGCAGGTCAGGACCTACTGCCCTATTTCTGTCCTTAACATAGATGCTAAAATGTATGCTGAAATATGAGCAACGCATTTGGAGAAGGGGCTGTCAGATATTATTGGAATTTGGCAAGTAGCAGTCAATGTCAGTAGAGTTATTACTTTGGCCCACAAGAAAAAGGCACATGTAGTCCTTTCAGCATTAGATGCTGAAAAAGCTTTTCACTGTGTTGAATGGTCTTTTCTGTGGGGCATTATGGTCAAATTTGGTCTTGGTGAGGAATGTATTAAGGGACTATTCTCCCTGTACTCTGACATCATGGGAAGACTAATGGTAAATGGCTCCCTTTACAAGAGGTTTGGGCTCATGAGTACAAGACAGTGGTGCCCACTGTCCCCTTGATGGTGTGTGCTTAAGGTTGAAGCCACTGGCTGTGATTTTTTTATTTTCAAATTTCTTTATTGGCATTTATATAATAAACAATTGCAGTGTGGCACCGAGTGACCACTGTGACATAAATCAGAATTAGTTAAAATAAGCCATTCAGTTATCAACGAATAAACAGAAACGATTTAAAAAAAAAAAGAAAAAACATCCATAAACATAAACAATAAACAACTAGTCTCCGGATGGTTGATGGTAAGTACATCTTGGGAAGGTCAACAAGAGGTAAAGAAAGGAAAGAATCAAGGAGGGGAGGCAGTCAAATAAATTCAGGCTAGGGATAGTGCAAGCACTCTGCGGCAGTTAAATTGCACAAATAGGGGCAAGTCTCTCAAGGGGGTTTATCGTCATTGGAGGGGTTGAGTAAGGCCCATGTGAGGGTCTTCCAGGCTTCAAGTGCCAGACTTGTGTCTTCGGGGGATGTGGCAATACCGTCCTCCCAGGCTGAGGTTTCTGCCCCAATCCATCGTTCTACTTCTTTGCGCCATACTTGGTATCGCGGGCCCCCTGGTCGCTTCCAAGCCATGGCAATGGTCCTTTTGACCAGAATGCATGTAAGATCCATAAGCTTAACTGAGTGCTTGAACTTGGCTAGTCTGGGATACGTCCCAAGAAGGCACTCCCCCGGGTACAATCATATCTGGTCATGCCTGCCCCCCTACATAGTAGTTCCACTTCCGCCCAAAGTTGTCGGACCTGGACGCATCCCCAGAACATATGCATAAGATTTGCTTCGTTTCTACCACACCAAGGGCAGTTATTCTGGGGTAGCTCATTTATCTTTGCTATTCTAAGTGGTGTCAGGTACGAGTGGTATAACACATTGAGCTGAATCAATCTGAATCTAGAATTTCTGGATACCTCCTTAGGAAACGCCAATGCTCTCCCCCATTCCACATCAGACAATTCATGCCCCAAGTCCCCATCCCATTTGAGTTTTAGATCCTGACTACGGGGATTAGGTGGCTGTATATACGGGACACAGGTCTCCATCCATCACCCAAACTATACAGGTGTGTTATAAAGGGGTCAGATTCGTGTTCATCGGGCCAAGTGTCCCATTTGGTTCGAGCAAGTTTACGGATCTTCAAGTACCAAAGGAATTGGCCACCAGGTATGCCATCATCAGATTGCAAGGAGGAGAAGTCACGAAAGGAGCCCTCATAATATAGGTCCCCCCAAGTGTATACTCCTAGCCTTTCCCAGTATCTAATGGTGGCAAGGTCAACAGAGTTCTGGCACAGGTCGGCCAGGAGCGGAATGTCCGGGGTATATGCATGCTTCAAACGAAGAAGCATTTTAACTCTGTGCCATATCTGTCGTTCCAGGACAGCCAAGAAGGGGATCCCACCTACAAGGTGTTGAGGGGCCCAGATGAGTTCATTCAGCCGGATCGGAGCAATTGGGCGTTGCAAAAGTACTGTTTCGGGGGTGTCATCATCGGCTAGCCATTTAGCCACGAAGCCAAGTTGGGCAGCCAGGTAGTACTGTTCCAGATCAGGGAGCTGAATGCCGCCCTGCTCGTAAGGGAGGGTCAGCGTGGATAGTGCAAATTTGTGCCTACCTACTCCCCACAAGAAGTATTTAAGTATCTTCTCCAAAAGGCGGAAGAAGGGAGTCTTAATGTAGTAAAATACATTTTGAAAACCATAAAGAAATCTGGGGAGAACAATCATCTTTATGATGGATGCCCTACCCATCATGGATAGGGGGAGACGAGCCCAAAACCCTATCGACCTGCGTAGAGGGGGTAGCGCCGCCGCCGTGTTATTGACATGCATGAGTTCAGGCGTGTGATAGATATTGACACCCAGATAGCGAAATGTGGTAGGACGCCAACTTATTCCCAGCGAAGGCAGATCATCTACGTGTGTGTTTTGGAGGGCTCCTAACGGAAACAGACAGGATTTATGTCTGCTAAAGTGTATACCTGATACCTTGGCAAAGTTGCCGAGGACCTCCAGCATGGTTGGGACATTCAGCTGTGGGTCCCTCACATAAAGGAGGACATCATCCGCATATAGGGATATTATGTGGTCCACCCCATCAAGCCTTATACCAGCGTCAAAAAATTGCTTTCTGAAAAAAATGGCGATGGGTTCAAGCCCAAGTATATAAAGCATAGGGGAGAGCGGGCAACCTTGCCTGGTGCCCCTTTGTATGTCCCACGCCGCAGAGATGAGCCGACCAGATTTCACTCGTGCCCGTGGTTTAGTGTAGAGGACTGTGATCCATCTAATGAATCGTTCTCGAAAGCCAAACTCGCAAAGCACCGCAATCAGCCACTCCCAGAAGATAGAATCGAACGCCTTGATGGCGTCCAGAGAAAGCAGTGCATAAGACTCCCCTACGTGAGTGGAATGTGACAATACATGTTGGAGCCTGCGAAGATTGGCGGTGGTGTTGCGGCCCGGCACAAAGCCATTCTGGTCGGGATGTACCACACCTCCAATAACCTTGGACAGCCGCTTGGCTAGAATGGTTGTAAGGATTTTTACATCATAATTGAGCATCGCAAGAGGGCGGTAGGAGTCACAATTATCTGCAGGTTTGTCGGGCTTGAGCATTGGAACCACCAAAGTCTCACGCATACTCACAGGCAGGATTCCCAACTCGTAGGCTTCTAGGAAAACCTCGTGCAGCAATGGAGTTAATTCCAATTCGTAGGTTTTGTAAAATTCGGTGGGCAGCCCATCACTGCCCGGAGCCTTGCAAGTGGCCAGAGACTTGATAGCATCTGTTATGTCGTCTTTGGTGATGTCAGCATCCAGAGCCTCCTTATGTGCAAGCGGTAGTAGGGGCAAGCCGATTTCTTCCAAGGTGTCTGAGATCTTATCGGGGGCACCATATCATTGTGGGAGTGAAGTTGGGCATAGAACTGTCTGAAAGTGTCATTAATACCCTGCTGGGTCCGATGCAACGTGCCATCTGCGCCTTTCAAGGCTGTAGTCGAGTGTTTGGGGTGTTCTTTCCTGCACAGCCAGGCTAGCAGTCTACCAGGTTTGTCAGCATGGGCGTGTGCCCTATTGGTTCTGGTGGTATAATCAAACTTGGCCAGTCTATCCCAACCTTCCTTACAGGTGGCCCTAGTGTGGATGAGCCTGTCTTCTTGCTGTCGGGAACCACAGGTGTCAGATTCGAGCTGCTCTATTTCGTTTTCTAGTTGTTCAAGTTCAGTTCTTAGGTGCTTCCTCATTCCCCCAGCCTTTGCTATGACCTCTCCCCTTACAACCACCTTGAGAGCGTCCCACACTGTGCTTAGGTGGTCAACACTATCCTTGTTCTCGCTTATGTAGTTCTCTAGGGATTCCCTAAGATCTTCCCTGAACGCTGAATCCTTTAGTGCCTCTGTAGGCATCCTCCATGTAGGTATAGGAGATCTGGGTCCAGTGATGCTCCATTCAATTGCCTGGGGAGAGTGATCAGAAATGGTGCGGCCCAAGTAATTGGAAGAGTCAATCTGGGGAAAGCTTTCTCTGCCAGTAAAGAGGTAGTCAATTCTAGTGTGAAGATTATGTGGCTAGGAGTAGAAGGAGTAGCCACGATCTCCTGGGTGTTGCTCCCGCCAGATGTCCACCAGATCCAGGCGGTTCAGCATGGCATTCATAGCAGAAGTAGCGGCCGACGGCCTCCCAGGGGAGGAGCAGATCTGTCAAGCACAGGGTTACTGACTCAATTGAAGTCACCTCCCCAGATAAAGAATGCATCTCTATAATGTGCAATCTTCGTGTACAACATATCTAAATGCGCTGGTATGTTATTGTTGGGAAGGTATGAATTGACAATACATATTTCGGTTTGCTCGATGTGGCCCCAGAGTATCACGTACCTTCCTTCCGGGTCCGATTCGGCCTTAGTAAGTTGGAAGGGGATTTGAGGGCTAATCCAGGTGAACACCCCTCGTGCAAATTTAGAATACGTGGACCCAAACCCCTGTCCACCCCAATATGATTGGAGCGTCGCAGCAGACTCCATAGTTAAGTGGGTTTCTTGTAGTAGAGCCAGCCCTATCTTCTTCCTGTGTAGATGGGATTTAATTCTGTTGCAGCGAAGGTAGGTGCCCAGGCCCCTCACGTTCCAGGTAACGATCTTAATGCGTGCAGACATAATGGTGGAAAAGGAGTTGGAGTGTCAAGATCATGTCAGCCCTAATCACCTTCAAGCCTGCTTTGTGAGTTCAGCAATTGCCCCCTGGACCGGTCAGCTTCAATGCACATTGCGATCTCTCTGGTGACCTTGATTGTTGTGTTGATGTAACAAACGGAGACTTATGAACAATTCTAACTTCCACTCGAACAGGTGGATTGAACACAAAAGACAACTGTAAATTGCCCCCAGCAGCTGTTCTGGGAGGACAAAGCTCGGGGGCTTCCGCTTCCCATTGGCCTGTCCAGGTCGTGAGGTGTGGATGTGGTGATGGCAATAGGTCAACAATGATTGGGGTGGGGTGGGTTGTGACAATGCCCATGTGTAATCCACAGAGCTCCCGTCCGTGGAAAAACTAACTGATCAGTACGGCGAAAAAACGTATTTATATTCAGCCTTTGGGCGTCATGGTGTGTTCCTCTCCCTCAGCCAGATTATTGTGCTCCATCCACATGATGGCTGCTGCCGGAGTCTCCATGAAAACAGCTTTCCCTTTGTAGAGTATCTTGAGGCGTGAGGGGTATAGGAGCATATATTTAAGATTAAGCTTACGTAGTCGAGCTTTAACTGGTATAAATGCATTCCTGGCGCGCTGCACTTGTGGGGTGTAATCAGGGTAAATAACGATCTTGGAACCATTGCGTTTAATCTCGCCTCCTTCCCTTGAAAATTTGAGTATCGTCTCTCTATCACGAAAATTCAAGATCTTGGCGATCATCGGGCGTGGGTGTGATCTCGGTGGGGGTCTTTTTTGTAGGGAGCGGTGGGCCCTCTCAACTGAGAATCCCTGGGTGAGTTTGCCGGCCCCTACCTCCTGCATTAACAAGGACTCAACAAATTCCGTTGGGTCAGGGCCCTCGATCTCTTCCGGAATGCCAAGGATTCGGATATTACTGTGACGGGCCCTGCCCTCTGCCGCCTCCGATTTCGCCTCGAGGTGAGCCACCTGTTTCTCAAGCGCGACAACTTTTTTTTCAAATCCTTGGCAGTGTCTGTGGTATCTTGCAGGTTGACTTCTACCGTGCTTACCCTTTCCGTTAGGTTGCGGGCATCCTGACGGATGAGCTGCATATCAACCTTAAGTTCATCTATCTTGGTCTCCATGAATGTTTGGAGTGTAGCAGTAGCCTGCAGCACTTGAGCGTTGCTGGGGTCTTCCACGGGAGTAGGGGGTTCCGTCTGTGTGGGGATCTCATGTTGGAGGGGCTGTTTGGGTTTAGCCCCTGAGAAAGAGTCCATAATTGTTGCACCCTTGTTTTTGTTCCGTGAGTTAGACATTAGCCCCTCGTAGCGTGAGTTATGCCAGCAATTAAGAACCCCTGGTTAGTATGGCGCAAGGTAGACATCACAGTTCAATAATGTGCAGTGATTCTCGGTGGTGACCTGTGCACCTGCAGTCCGGTGTCCCACAATCAGGCTGTATGCCACCCGAGAGCACAGGGGGATGCGGTCAAATGCACACTCTTGCGCAGATATTGTTCCCCAGGTGGGCCCCCTCACCCCCCAGTTGTGCAATGGGGTTCCCCACGACCTTCCAGCCCACTGGGCCTCAGCCCCGTAACCCTGCTGGGCCCTGCTGCTTTCAATGCGGATGGTGGTGATTCCCGGCTTCCAAATGTTGGGCCAGGGCCTGTGCGCTTACCGGCTCAGCCGCGCCAAGACTGCTCGCTCATCCAGCTGCTCGACAGCCTTTCCGGGGAGGGAGGAGGGCTCCCACGCTTCTCTCCGCAGTTCGCTGTGTCTCCCTTGGCAGAGGTCTTCCTTCACCTCCGCTGCTCCGGCTCCCCGATCACTCCAGCACTCGTGGTTGGCGGGTCACCGGCGGATTCCTCCACCGGATGCCTCAGGTCTGCCCGCACTCCGTGCCTCCCCCTCAGTGGCTGCTCTGCCTTCCCCTGTGATTTGGAGCCTCGGATGCGGCTCCGCTCGCACGCCTGGGCTGGTGTCCGTGCAGGGGTTCTTCAGCCCGATCAGGGTCTCACCACCTCGGGCCGTCTCCTGGGGGGAGGGGGGACCCAAAGGTCGCTGGTCCTGTGTTTGGCTCTCCCTGGAGGTCCTCTTCCTCCGTTCACGAGGACTTTGCCGCCGCAGCACACAATGAAGGAGGCAGCGTCCGATGCTCCGTTCGCCTGCTATCCAGCGGCCGTCTTCCTCCTTTCCGCCGTCAAGCCTTGGTGCCGCCCGCCATCTTGTTTAACCCAGGGGCACCAGTTTGCATGCTCCGTTTTCGGGATCGCCGGCTCCGTTTCTCCCCGTTCTTGCGCTGATTAGTGTTGGGATCGCTTCCTCTACTGAAATATAACTATGGCTTCTTTTCCTTTCATAAATGTTGATCGCATCAAGGATCTAGGCCAGGACCAAGACGGGAGCTCCGCATGGACACGTCTTTACGCCATCAACGCTGGCCACGCCCCCCAAGCCACTGGCTGTGATGATCAAAGCAGAGTCAGCGATTAAGGGAATAACCTGTGCAAGACGATCCTACAAAATAATGCTCTTTGCTGACATTATACTCTTGTTGAGCTTGCCTAATATTTCCTTTATCCCACACCTCCAGCTGTTAAAAACCTTTAGTCAATTTCAGTTTTTAAATAGATTTAAGTAAAAGGGAGATGCTGAACTTAAACCTTAGACACTGCAGAGATGGAGGCGATTTCGCAGACAATACTGTTTTGGTGGTTAGAGAGTAGTCGTAAGTATGTGGGTGTATCCCTTGGGGTGACTAATCGCTCTATATTTTGAATGAGCTTAAGCTATTGCAAGTAATTAAAACAGACGTTAGGAATTGGGATAATGGAGCATTGTCATGGTTTCAAAGAAAAGCTTCCATAAAAATGAATGGCCTTCCTAGACTCCGTTATAATTTCCAGTTTATACAGATTTCAGTGCAAACCACAGCCCTTAAAAAATGCAAAATGAAAGAAACACATTTAGAAGGGGATCAGTGATACATAGGGTAGCAGTATTGAGAGGACAACCAAGATTATGGGTCTCGAACCTAGTAAAATATTACCAAGTAGCCCAATTGAGAACTCGTAGAGATGGGTCCACCCATTTAGTATGAAGAGTATGAAGAGCTAGAAATTCATTGATGAAGAAATTGTTGGGAAACACTTGAGATACATGATCTGGCAACCTGTTAGGCAGACACCTGTGCAGTTCCCTTAGGGACCACTGCAAAAGGCTTAGGACTACAGGTGTTGGCAGTAAACCCAATTGGTAGCAGTCTGTACCACCCAGATTTACCTGATAGCTGTGGCTGAGCAGCCAAACTTTTCTCAAGAAGAGTTACAGTATAGTATACAAAATAGGTACAGCGATACGGTAGCACAAGCAAACACTGACCAGAGCTTGGGTATAAAAGTATATAATTATTTATTTAAGAACACACTTTGTAATATACACTAACACTAATATGGCAAGCAAGTTCAAACACAGTCACTATTAATATATGTATATCCCTGATTACTTATTGAACAAGTCTTAGTTAAAACACCACTTATTTTCAGACAGAGGTGAGCGCTTAACCTAAGATGGCACTCCAATAAGTTAGTTAAAAAGGGAGGGAAAAAGGCAGATTTATGAAAATGCACAATACCAACACTTTAAGAGAACCAGAGCATGTCAGAAAAGGCAGAGTCTACTGAGGAGCTTGAAAGTCATAGGCCAGTAACAGTCTTGAAGAAAGCAAAGCGGAATGTGTCCAAGATCACACAGTTGAATAGTACTTTAAAGAGTCTTTGCAGATAGTTCAAAAAGGGTTGGATCAAGTCAGGAAAAGTTAGTTAGCAGGTCCCAAGTCACCCAAGGATAGAAAGTCGAGGATTTACAGGACACCTTGAACAGTCTGTTGCAAGGGAGACCAGGCGGGACACAGTACCTGAAATGGTGAGAAAGCTCCAGCGGGGGCAGTTGTTCCTGGCAGCGGGTGCAAGTCGGTACTTTGTCCAGGGGAAGAGAAGATCTCGACGTGGAGGAAAGCTGGAGGTCGTTGCACTGCCAGAGAAGAAACCAGCCGCAGAGTTTCCCGGCCACCGGGGTGCTTGGCACAGGCAATTCGACCACAAGACGATCCAGGAAGGCGAAAAGAGGGCGAACTGGTTATCCCAACCAGTTCAGAGGAAGAAGACCGTCCGGGATGAAGATCTTCTCTGTCGTTGGGAAGTGGTGAGACGGTTCAGCAGGGCTCCACCGGCGGTGTCGTCGTTGCAGGTCGGCTCAGCTTCTCCCTCTTTGGATTCTTTGGTCCTGTGGTGACTTCTGAAGTTCCAGTCCCCAAAGCCCTGCTTTTACGCCAAAAAAAAACATTCATCAGTCCTAGCTGTCAATCAAACATGCTAAGTGGTGAGCCGGGCGGCTCACCACTGGGCCAATCACACAATAGTACGACTTGAGTTGCCGAGGCAACTCAGTCCAGCGTGCCTAAGCCCCCCCCCCCACACATCCTGTAGACCCAGACAGAGTGAAACCACTTTTGGGGGCTTCTGTGCAGAAGCCCGCCAAAAAGTGGAACAAAGGGCTCGACTTGGGTTGGAATTACAGAGGCGAACACAAACACCATTTTAAAACTGAGTCCTGGCAAAAAGACCCAACCGTGGGAATAAATATTAAATAAATAACCCAGCGGTATCTTTAACATTGCACCAAAAAAGTGGTATGTTTAAATTGAATGGGAAAATCCCATAGGAAATATTCTGGTGGAATATTTCGCGTGGTAACCACTGCCACCAGCCAGAAACTCGACGAGAGGGGACTGCACAGTGCTCCCTTGAAAAACAGACCCAGGGGCAATCTAGTTACCCCTACCAGTACTTCCACAATATGATGGTTTGTACTGGTCCTGTTCACAATTTAAGACTAGTAAAGTCAATGGTGACTTTACATGCCCTGGGAGACAGTAGTCAGTCCCAGGGAATGGAGTCTATGTTTGGGGGTCACTATGACACCCCTGTGTTACTGCACTGAGGGTGCTGTGTAACACACATCACAAAACCACATGAAACCCAATAGAGTAAAAGACCCCATAGCCCATAAAACACACTACAAAGTCAAAGGATATCTCAAATCATGTCTAAGAGTGGGAGAAAAAGAGTCTCACTCTTAGCAGGCGAAAAAAATAAACCCCAAAAATCCAGCAAAGCTGCTGGGGGACTCACTAGGTTTGGGAAATTAGCCTTAACAGAGAATTCTCCCTAACACTCGCTCCCCCCCAGACTAAGGGACAGGAGGATTTAATCTACTCCTGGATGAATCTCATACCTCTAGTCGATGACCTACTTCCTAGAGAGACCATCAGCATTTTGGTGGAGACACCCTGACTTATGTTCTAGAGTCAAATCAAAGGTTTTCCTTTGTAAGCTATATGACCTACAAACCCTTTGAGGAACATCAGTCTTTTTGAAACAAAGGGGATCTGGTTGACCAGTCCCTCAGAAGTTGGTACAACTTCTGAACCTGTGTTAGGCTTTTTCAAGGGGCCCTTATAAAGGATTCCCTTAGATCTAGAGGGGCCTCCAGAGTTCCTCACCACTTCTCTGTTGGGAGAAGGTTGGGTTTTGGGCCTCTTGGTTGGAGGGGATGGAGATAAGCAAGGTACATGCTTCTCCTTCCTCTTAGATCTACCCTTACCTACTTTAGGAGTTTCACTCCCAAGATTAGGATTTGAGTTGGAGTCTTCAGTAGAAGGTCCAACAGTCTGAAGGTTTTTGGCCTTAGACTTTTCTTTCCTGGTTTTCCACCAGCACTGAGAATTACCAGTTCTCTTAGGCCTAGTTAGGGGTCCAGTTGGTCTATCCACCTCTTCCTCAGAAGCAGGGGGAGTCACAGACTCTAAAACTGGGGGAATAATGATGGAGCTTGGTTCGGGCTCCCATTTCCCTAACATTTTAGCCTGAAATTTGCCTGGGTCAGAGGTCAATTTACCAACACCAGGGCTTGGAGTGGGGTTCTCAGTAGAGGTTCCCACAGGCTTAGAGTGGTTCCTTAAGGTGGCCTCTCTAGCCAATTTGGTTTGGTTCTGGGTCTCCATACTGGGAGGCCTTGGGGTACTGGATACTACTCCTAGATTTCTTAGATCATTCCCCAACAGGACTCTCCCAGGCACCTCAGTCTGAACACTGACAGGAATCCTCACTGTCATGTTATTACACTGAATGAGGGCTGGTAGAATTGGAACCATTTGGACAGGGCCTCCAGACATCTTAGTGGGACCTTTTTTTGGGTGCCTTAGCAACATCTTCAGGCCTGAAAAAGCTTTCATCCACTACTGTTCTGCTGGCCCCAGAGTCTCGCCTGGCAGGAGTATCCTGGCCATTGACAAGAACACTGTCCACATAATAAACTTTAGAGTTTTCTGGTATGGAGTTGTACACACTCCTATTCTGATCACTAACCAGACCCATGGTGTCTACTGTTACACTTGCTTGAAAACCCAAAGGTTCTTCAGCAAAGACTTCAAAGTGAGCACTAGCCATTTGGACTTCCTCCTCAGGAGTGAAGGCTAAGGAGACTGGGTTGATCCCTGCAGGTTTACCCTTACATCTGGGATCTCCTTTGATATTGTCAGTTGCCTTACAGACATAGCATACTCCAAATGCTCTCTGAAAGGGTGGCTTGTTCTGACCTCCTTCTGGTTATTGACCAGAAGGTACACTAGCCTGTTGTGGTTTACCCTGGGGCTTACCCTGGTTATTTTGTTGTTTGGGGCCCTCTTTGGGTTGGGAGGTATTAGAAGTCTCTTGGTTCCCTTTTGGTGGCTGCTTTCCCTCATCCTTTTTCTGAGTGACCCCTGAATCCTTGTGAGTAGCCCTGTTGGCTACCCACAAGTCAGCAGCCTTAGCTAGCTTCCTGGAATCTAATTCCTTTGAATCAGCCAAGTGCTGTCTGAGCTCAGGAGAGCAGGCATCATAAATTGACTCCAACATAACAAGATTTCCCATTCCCTCATAAGTGTTCACCTTGTAACCCTTAATCCATCCCTCTAGGTTTTTCAAACTTTCACTCACCCAGGTAGCCCAAGGGGTACCATCATTCTTTTTGAGGGTCCTAAACCTCTTAAGGTACTGGCAAGGGGTCTTCCCAAATCTAGCTATTGAAGCTAGCTTCACACATTCATAATCCTTTCTATCCTCCTCCCCCAACTCCATTACCATATCAGTTTCAACAGGGGAGCCTAGAGAACAACCAGGAAAGTAACTAATTTCCTGTGATGTTCTGTCGCCCATGATTATACTCAAACAGACTCAACCAATCCAACACATCCAACTTAGGCTCATGCATGCCCACAAGCTCTTTAGGCATCCGGGGTCTTTTGGGACTGGAACTCTTAGAGGATCCGGAGAGAGAAGCATTTTCAACAGACAATTTCTTCATCTCTAGCTCATGCTTGAGCTCCATTTCTCTGAGCCTTAGTTCTTGGTGCCTTTGTTCTGTTTGAGCATTAAGTCTCTTAAACTCCAATTCAAGTTTCATTTTCTCTAGTTCAAGACATTGAGGACTAATTGTGGGACCTGGCAAAGGTCCATTAGGTACAGCTGGCAGAGCAGGTAGGGGCCTAGGGGGGACAACTATATCATCCTCACCCTCCTCTTCTGGTTCTGACTCAAGATTATCAATACTTGGATCCATATCAATATCATTACTGTTATCTACATTTGCTGGAGTGGTAGGTTCCTCTGAACCACCATCCAGACTTTGGTTTGCTAACGACCTTTCTATTAGCTCCATTTTCTTGCCTTTAGTCAGGAGATTCTTATGCTTACAGAGAACTCTTAAACAATCAGCAGTTTTTGTAGTAAGGGACTCTTGACTATAACTTTCCATAGTTGACAGGTTTAGAAAATAAACTTTTTAGTGCTAAGCGTTGTGGTTAGTTGCACTAAGGTATCTATAAACACACTAAAATGTATACTCAATACAAACCCCACCGCTGTACACCAGTGTTAGGCAGAAACCTGTGCAGTTCCCTTAGGGACCACTGCAAAAGGCTTAGGACTACAGGTGTTGGCAGTAAACCCAATTGGTAGCAGTCTGTACCACCCAGATTTACCTGGTAGCTGTGGCTGAGCAGCCAGACTTCTCTCAAGAAGAGTTAGACAGTATAGTATACAAAATAGGTACAGAGATACAGTAGCACAAGCAAACACTGACCAGAGCTTGGGTATAAAAGTATATAATTATTTATTTAAGAACACACTTTGTAATATACACTAACACTAATATGGCAAGCAGATTCAAACACAGTCACTATTAATATATATATATACATCCCTGATTACTTATTGAACAAGTCTTAGTTAAAACACCACTTATTTTCAGACAGAGGTGAGCGCTTAACCTAAGATGGCACTCCAATAAGTTAGTTAAAAAGGGAGGGAAAAAGGCAGAATTAGGAAAATACACAATACCAACACTTTAAGAGAACCAGAGCATGTCAGAAAATGCAGAGTCTACTGAGGAGCAAGAAAGTCATAGGCCAGGCCCACTCTTGGAGAGAGCAAGGCGGAATGTGTCCAAGATCACACAGTTGAATAGTACTTTAAAGAGTCTTTGCAGATAGTTCAAAAAGGGTTGGATCAAGTCAGGAAAAGTTAGTTAGCAGGTCCCAAGTCACCCCAGGATAGAAAGCCAAGGATTTACGGGACACCTTGAACAGTCTGTTGCAAGGGAGACCAGGCGGGACACAGTACCTGAAATGGTGAGAAAGCTCCAGCGGGGGCAGTTGTTCCTGGCAGCGGGTGCAAGTCGGTGCTTCGTCCAGGGGAAGAGAAGATCTCGACGTGGAGGAAAGCTGGAGGTCGTTGCACTGCCAGGGAAGAAACCAGCCGCGGAGTTTCCCGGTTAAAAGGTACTACCCTTTTATATGCGGTAGTGGTGAAGCGTGGCTATCCGGCCGCCGGGGTGCTTGGCACGGGCGATTTGACCACAAGACAATCCAGGAAGGCGAAAAGAGGGCGAACTGGTTATCCCCACCAGTTCAGAGGAAGAAGACTCTCCGGGATGAAGATCTTCTCTGTCGTTGGGAAGTGGTGAGACAGTTCAGCAGGGCTCCACCGGTGGTGTCGTCATTGCAGGTCGGCTCAGCTTCTCCCTCTTCGGGTTCTTTGGTCCTGTGGCGACTTCTGAAGTTCCAGTCCCCAAAGCCCTGCTTTTATGCAAAAAAAACCCATTCATCAGTCCTAGCTGTCACTCAAACATGCTAAGTGGTGAGCCGGGCGGCTCACCACTGGGCCAATCACACAAGAGTGCGACTTGAGTTGCCGAGGCAACTCAGTCCAGGGTGCCTAAACCCCCCCTCCCACACATCCTGTAGACCCAGACAGAGTGGCACCACTTTTGGGGGTTTCTGTGCAGAAGCCCGCCAAAAAGTGGAACAAAGGGCTCGACTTGGGTTGGAGTTACAGAGGCGAACACAAACGCCATTTTAAAACCGAGTCCTGGCAAAAGACCCAACCGTGGGAATAAATATTAAATAAATAACCCGGCGGTATCTTTAACATTGCACCAAAAAAGTGGTGCGTTTAAAATGAATGGGAAAATCCCATAGGAAATATTCCGGTGGAATATTTCGCGTGGTAACGACTGCCACCAGCCAGAAACTCGAAGAGGGGGGACTGCACAGTGCCCCCTCGAAAAAGAGACCCAGGGGCAATCTAATTACCCCTACCAGTACTTCCACAATATGATGGTTTGTACTGGTTCTGTTCACAATTTAAGACTATTAAAGTCAATGGTGACTTTACATGCCCTGGGAGACAGTAGTCAGTCCCAGGGTATGGAGTCTATGTTTGGGGGTCACTATGACAACCCTGTGTTACTGCACTGAGGGTGCTGTGTAACACACTTACTAAAACCACATGAAACCCTATGGAGTAAAAGACCCCATAGCCCATAAAACACATTACAAAGTCAAAGGATATCTCAAATCATGTCTAAGAGGGGGAGAAAAAGAGTCTCACTCTTAGCAGGCGAAAAAAATAAACCCCAAAAATCCAGCAAAGCTGCTGGCGAACTCACTAGGTTTGGGAAATTAGCCTTAACAGAGAATTCTCCCTAACACAACCAAAAAGAGAAATCCTGTTATCCTGTATAAAATTTAGCATGGTAATTTGGTACGGTAGAGTGACTCAATTAAAGCAGGCAAAATTTCCAGGTCCTTCTTCCCCAATACAGCATAACCCAGATTTTACACCTGCATAAAAGAGAGGGTGTTTTACCAGTTGTTAAGAGGGAGGCTGTGAGGATGTACCAGCGACGGACGTGGGGAAGACCGACAACTCGCGCAGGACGGGCGGTCATATGGAACCGCACAACCAGGGAGCTCGAGCACGAGACGAACCCAGCAAACAAACCCGGAGCAGAAACACCGCAGCGGAGCGCTGCAACTTGGCCAGTTACTCACCGTGCTGGGATCCCAACCCGGGTTGGGGGACATCCGGGTGTCGGCAGCCCGGACTGGGAGGAGGGTGGGTGCACTGGCAGGAGAGGGCCCACGGCAGCCACGGGCCGCGGCTGAGGTCGGGAGGAACCCCAGACGTTAGGGTCTGCCCATATGCTCTCGGGTCCCGGCGCCGCATGAACCGCACTGATGAAAGCGCCGTGAGGCTTTCCCCTGTGCTGCGGGGGCAAGCGGAAATGACGGCGGGGAAACCCAGCTTTAAGGTAGGCGGGACAACGCCTCCCCAACCAATGACGGGAGCGCTAGGCAGGAACTCTTCTGATTGGTGGGGGTTTGAAACCAGGGAGAACTATAAAAGCCTGCCTATTTTTACAAACACTGTCTGTTATATCCACAGGACGTCGAGGAGGGGAACTCAGTCAATCCAGAGTGGTGGGCCTATCCGGATATCACAAAGTAGAGGACAACCTCTTTCTGCAGGAAGGCAATTGGGAAGGAAAATCTCACTGTGAAGAAACCGCTAGAACTTTCAGTTTATTGACATTTGACCAACACTTTAAGCCAGTAATAAATATTATTTCAGCATTTCGCCTTGTCTCCAACCTCATACTTCCACAAGTGGCGACGAAGGTGGGATTACAGCGGTGCGATGGAGGCATTAATCAAAACCCTGTCGTAAGGACAGCAACAGCTGCAGCAGTTGGTGCAGCTGCAAAGCCAACAAGCAGCTGCCATTCGCCAAGCCTTCCAGCAGGCTATACAGTTGCAAAGCACAGTACAAACCACTGCACAAGACAAGCATCATGAGACCATTTCTAGGCTCACAGACATGGTGGCTAGCTCTAGGACCCAACCAATGGTCCCATCCGCATTACTCCAGAAGTATAAAGACGGCGAGGACCCTGCTTTCCTTTTTACGAGTTTCGAAAGAAATGCCAGGAATGCACAGTGGCCCCATGAAGGGTGGGGACAATATGTTGCCCCCACTTCTATCCGGCGTCATGCAGGGAGCCTACCAGGCAGTGAACCCTACCGGCAATACTCCCTATGGTGAAATTGAGGCGGCTGTATTAGACTGCCTTGGCCTTGATGAAGAGGCCTATCGAATCCAATTAAGGGACACCAAGCTACGGGCTGGGGAAAGCCCGCAACAGCTGTATTACCGTATAAAGGACTTGGTGGAGAAGTGGCCGTTGACTCCGATGCCGGCAACCCAACCGATACTTGACAAAATTATCCTCGAACAGTTCGTGGAAGCCTTGCCAGGACAAATGCATAGGTGGGTGAGGCAACATCACCGGCCCTCCCTAACAGAAGCCGTGGATATCGCCTCGGCATATCAAAAGGCAGCGTACCACAAGTTGCCACCCACAGGAATAACAGCACGCATAGCAGTACCGACAACCGACCCCCACCTGACTAGAGGGGTCAGATCTCAACAGAGGAGATGGAGACAACCCGACGAGGTCACCCGGAGACCTGAAGACAAGGTGTCTGGGATTGAAGACAAAGCCGCTGGGGCCAGTCCAGGATATCGGCAGCCTCAGTGCTTTGAGTGCAGCGAATGGGGCCATATAGCCCGATTCTGTCCCAGGAGAAGAACCGCTGAGCCAATGGATATAGGATACCTGAACCCGCTGCCAGAAGAAGGCATACCCGGTCCTTACGTCGTGGACATATGAGTCGAGGGCAGACCAGCACGCGCTCTACTTGACAGCGGCAGCAGACAAACAGCCATATCACCCACTGTAAGTAGCAAACCCAACTTACTTAATGTGTCTGTACCTATTAAATGTATCCATGGGGACATAAAACACTAGCCGATGAAAAATGTGGTCATTGAAGTGAACGAGGAACTATCGCCCTTGAGGGCTGCCATCCTACCTTTTCTGCCTGCCCCGGTAGTCATAGGAACTGATTTACCTAACTTTGACCAGTCACTGACGACCCGGGAGAGGGGAAGGGAAGCAGGACCCGACACAGACACAGGAAGGGGTACGGTTAGCCCAGGTACCCCGATCAACAAAAAAAGACGAACCCGGATGGACTGGTGTCAGGCTAGTTATATGACTAGACCCATCAACTGGAAGATAGAGGATAACAAGGATAGCATTAGGGGAGAGACCCTAACAGACAACACCCTCAAGATAGCACAGGAAAGGGCAGCCCAAGAAGGGGATCCAGATGTTTCCAAGGGGCCAGGATTTGTGCTTCGTAAGGGATTGCTGTACCAAAGATACAAGGCCGACGATGGGACTGTTAAGGAACAGTTAGTACTACCAAAGAAGCAACGCACTGTGGTAATGCAATTAGCACACACTCACCCCTGTGGAGGCCACATGGCTTCCTTAAAGACCCAGCAAAACATACTCAAACGGTTTTACTGGCCAGGGCTCTATGGGGAGGTGGCCCAGTTTTGTAAAAGATGTCCTACCTGTCAGCTAACGAGCGGGGTGAAACCCGCTAAAGCTCCCCTACAGAAGATGCCTCTTATTGCAGTACCATTCCAGAGGATTGGCATGGATATAGTCGTCGTTAGATCCAGCCAGTAGAGGATATAAGTATATACTGGTCATAGTCGACTACGCCACCCGCTATCTAGAAGCTTTTTTCCCCTCAAAGGGACGTCAGCCAAACAACTATGTGATCAACTCATTCCCTTCTTTGCCTGAGTCGGCCTACCCTCAGAAATCATCACGGACCAAGGGACAAACTTCATGTCGGGTCTCCTACGCCAGGTGTGCGAACATCTACAAATCAAGCAGCTGAGAACCTCTGTGTACCATCCCCAAACCGATGGCTTGGTCGGAAGATATAACAAAACAATAAAGAAAATGCTGAGAAGGGTAACAGGGCCGGAGGCCAAGAATTGGGATAGGGTGATACCTCTTGTTCTGATGGTCCTAAGGGATACGCCCCTATCCTCCATGGGTTTTTCTCCCTTGAGCTGTTTTTTGGGAGACCACCCCGAACGATCCTAGACCTGGTTAAGGAAGAATGGGAGACCTCAGAGGAAATGACCTTAACCGAATACACCGAGGAACTGAAGTAACATTTAACCGCATTCCGTGCTTTGGCAGAAGCCAACCTTACTCATGCCCAGACAACACAGGAAAAGAACTACAACAAGGGAAGCAGAATGAGGAGTTTCAACCCGGGTGACCAGGTACTCGTACTATTACCTACCAGCGCCAATAAATTATTGGCCAGATGGAAAGGACCGTACAAAATCACGGATGTTCTCAGTCCCTTGACATATAGGGTACACCAACCCGACCGAGCCAACCCGGACCAAATATACCACATCAATTTACTCAAGAAGTGGAACAAACCACTAGTAGCTGCACTAGGAACCACCGGGGACATAGAAACTGTGGAAACGGCAAACATTGATACCGGCTCTTTGGACCACGTCCATTGGGGAGACGCCCTATCACCTGCTATGAGAACGGAGTTATTGGATAGGTTGCTACCCTGCAGGAAAGCCTTTTCAACCTTACCGCGGCGAACCAATATGCTCGAACATGAAATAAAAACAGAGCCCGGACAGATAGTACGACTCAGACCCTATCGGATACCCGAAGCCCGGAGACGCATCATAAACACAGAGGTGGATGAAATGTTACACATGGACATCATTGAGCCATCAATCAGCGCTTGGTCTTCGCCCATAGTACTCGTCCCTAAACCAGACGGCTCAATCCGCTTCTGCATGGACTACAGGCAACTGAACGCTGTGTCTCGATACGAGGCCTATCCGATGCCGTGGATGGACGAGTTACTAGAAGGACTCGGAGCAGCCTGATACCTGAGCACCCTAGACCTAACGAAGGGATACTGGCAGATCCCTTTGCGACCCAAGGATAAGGAAAAAAAAACCTTTTCCACACCACAAGGGCTCTACCAATTTAAGGTTCTACCCTTTGGCCTGCATGGGGCACGGGCCACCTTCCAAAGGCTTATGGACATCATACTCCGACGACATGAGGGATATGCAGCGGCCTACCTGGACGATATCATAATATACAGCAGGTCCTGGGAAAATCATCTGAACCACCTGGAACTGGTCGTAGCCGACCTACATAAGGCGGGTCTACACATAAATCCCTGAAAAACTACGATGGGAACTCACGAGACCAAGTATCTCGGACACCCGGTGGGGGGGTGGAGTTCTAAGACCGCAGATGTCCAAAACGGAAGCAATACATAGGATCCCAACGCACTTGAACAAGAAACAAATCTGGGCATTTCTGGGACTCATCGGTTATTATAGGAGGTTCATTCCCGATTTTTCCTCCGTGGCCGCCCCGCTCACCGATGCATTGAGACTCAAGGGAAACCCGAACTTGACAAGTATCAAAGCCGCCCTAAGGGCCATAGCCCTCCTAAAACAAAGGATCACGTCGTATCCCATACTGTGTTGTCCGGACTTTCAGAAACAATTCTTCCTGCAAACTGATGCCTCAGACCAGGGCTTGGGCGCCACACTCTCTCAGGAACAAGAGGCGGAACTACGGCCAATATGCTTCATCAACCAGAAACTACTGCCGCATGAGTCAGCCTACTCCACTATTGAGAAGGAATGCCTAGCTATCAAATGGGTGATTAAGTCCCTCAAGTACTATCTAGTGGGATGCCAGTTCACGTTGTTCTCGGACCATGCGCCCCTACAATGGCTCGCCCGGCACAAAGATACCAACTAGAGAGTCCTCCGCTGGTTCCTCTCCCTTCAACCCTTTGACTTTCTAACTCTGCATAGACCGGCCAGGTTTCAGCTAGTGGCAGACTACCTGTCCAGGTGCTCTCACTGGCCCGATAGGCCTGAACCCGGGGTGAGTATGTGTGAGGAGGTACCAGCGATGGACGTGGGGAAGACCGACAACTCACGCAGGACGGGCGGTCATATGGAACCGCACAACCAGGGAGCTCGAGCACGAGACAAACACAACAAACAAACCCGGAGCAGAAATACCGCAGCGGAGCGCTGCAACTTGGCCAATTACTCACCGTGCTGGGATCCCAACCTAGGTTGGGGGACATCTGGATGCCGGCGGCCCGGACTGGGAGGAGAGTGTGTGCACTGGCAGGAGATGGCCTACGGCAGCCACGGGCTGCGGCTGAGGTCAGGAGGAACCCCAGACGTTAGGGTCCGCCCATATGCTCTCGGGTCCCGGCGCCGAATGAACCGCGCTGATGAAAGCACCGTGAGGCTTTCCCCTGTGCTGCGGGGGCAAGCGGAAATGACGGCGGGGAAACCCGGCTTTAAGGGAGGCGGGACAACGCCTCCCCAACCAATGACGGGAGCGCTAGGCAGGAACTCTGCTGATTGGTGGGGGTTTGAAACCAGGGAGAACTATAAAAGCCCGCCTATTTTTACAAACACTGTCTGTTTTATCCACAGGACACCGAGGAGGGGAACTCAGTCAATCCAGAGTGGTGGGCCTATCCGGATATCACGAAGTAGAGGACAACCCCTTTCTGCAGGAAGGCAATTGGGAAGGACAATCCCACGGTGAAGACACCGCTAGAACTTTCAGTTTATTGACATTTGACCAATACTTTAAGCCAGTAATAAATATTATTTCAGCATTTCGCCTTGTCTCCAGCCTCATACTTCCACAGAGGCTATGAGTTTTTTGGGGCCCTTTTTTCAAGTATGCAAGATCAATGGATTGAAGAGTGGAAGAACGACTTTAGTGTCCTAGAAAAAGATTCTCTCAGATATTGTCAATTGAGACACTGGGCAATGCAACAAGAAAAATGGAGGTGGCTGTTAGGTAGCTGAGCAAATTAGAAAGAAATGTATTTTACCCTTACGCGGAAAATTGGTTCATAACAACACTCTAAATATCTTAATGAAGGTGTATATACTCTAGTATGGTAAAAATAATTGTCATGTGACGTTCCTGAGATCATATGGAAGAGGCTTTGACAGGAGTCCAAGAAAATTGCCATTAATGTTCAATATTCAGGGCATGCAAATAAAATTGTAGGAAGATGGTATATGACACCTGATAAAATTAAACACATAAACAGGTGAGAGCCAGTGCCCTGTTTACGGGGATCTGGAAGGGATGGACCTATCTACATATGAGGTGGCACTGCCGCAAACTTGAAAAATACTTGATGAAGTTAAAAGAAGTAACAGGTGATATGGTAAACAGAAGTTACTGTGTACTCTGACATTTTGTTTGTTTCGTGTAATAGATTTTAAAGTGGCTCAATCAGAGAAGCAGGCTAGGTAGCAGGTGTTATTAATGGGTAAAATTGCGCCCTCGCCCGTGTGGAAGACACCACAGAGTCCAACGGCAGATGGCCGTATGTTGAAAATGCAGAACATTCTAATTTGTGAAAGACGGTCTATTATGGAAGAGATGGGATTACGTTCTAACATCTATTAAGTGCATTAGTCTAGATTATACAGCTCAAACAGGTAGTGTTGTTTTTTTAATTCATCTTGAATGACCAAACAAAAATTTAAAAAGTAACTTGATCTTATATAAAATCTGAAATATCTGGTGGGTAGTTGGACAGATTGGATGCCTCTCGAAGTGTAGAATGCACAGAAAAGATGAATTTGATGCTTGTTGTGGGGGAGTTGAAAGAGGAAGCAAAGGATTATATTTTTATTAACAATACTGTGTATTTTTGGTGTGCTGGTTAGTTTTAAGAAAATTATCGTTAGATTGAAGGTGTTTTAAACCCTTGGTAAAATGGCAATAAAAACATATGAATACACAAAAAGAACACCAAACTTACTGCTTAGTCCATCTCCGAAATCCCCAGTAGAGATTTCAAAAAGTCACTGGGCTGTCAGATGCCTTCTTGCCAGGTATTGCTATACGACACCAAATTGTGGAAGCAGACACAGTTCAGGACTCCAGTTTTGGTGCGCAGCAGGTACAGAGTCAAGTTTGCAATTTTATTATTTTCCATTACCGACAGAACAACCCACAGTGGGGTTCATTACCAACTTTAGTAGTAATTACAAACTATTGAATAAAATTCTTTACAAACATTGGTATCTCCTCAAACTGGATGAAAACATTAGAAATCATATTGATCCCAAACCACGCATGATTTTCAGAAAGGCAGAAACTCTGAGGAACAAGCTGAGCCCCTCATTTTTACTGGATCCAGAAAGAATGACCACCTCAAATTGGTTACAAACACCAATAAATGGATTTGGAAAATGCAGAAACTGCACAATGTGCAACTATGCACATGATTAAGCAAATACGTTCAAGGATTCATTCAACGAGTTTAAGATCCAACAATCAATTAATTGCAAAACAAAATAAGTTGTCTATGGCATTATCTGTGTGTGTAATTTGGTATATATTGGAAGTACCATTAGAGAACTTGGGACACACATTCGAGAACACTTAGCGAAAATTGGGAACCAAGACCAAAGACTCCCTTTGTCCAGCCATTGGCAAGACAAACATCAAATGGCAAACAAAGCGGACATCAGATTTATAGGAT
Organism: Ambystoma mexicanum; assembly: GCF_040938575.1. Taxonomy (NCBI): domain Eukaryota; kingdom Metazoa; phylum Chordata; class Amphibia; order Caudata; family Ambystomatidae; genus Ambystoma; species Ambystoma mexicanum. Next base: position 550,621,206 of record NC_090932.1, read on the forward strand.
TACAGAAAATTACAATGGGCAGGAGAGGAGGCAATAAGGAGAAAAAACTAGGTCAAGCGGAGGCCAGGATTATCTGCAAATTTAACTCGACTGTTCAAGGCCTTTGACAAGGACAATGAAATTGTCATTTTTATAAGCATTTACATTTTGAACTAATGTGCACGGTATAACTAACCTACTTATATGCATCGATGTCCAAGTTCATGCTCACGTACTTAGTGGTTACTCAGATCTTTGTAATAAATACTCACGAGTATGTCCCCGAGTATGTCCCATCACTGAGATCTGTCTCAGAAATATGTTCGCATCTAGGCATTTTCTATGTATGAACAGTGCTCACACTCTTGTGATAAACTACGAACACAACCATGCACTCTTGAACATCAATATACAACAGACGTATTGTTTAAGTTATACATTTCTGGACGATCAATATCCAAACTTAAGAGCCTGTATTGATAACAAGACTCGTATCACGCCAGATAAGAACCACCCTTATTTAAATATGTAACATTTTCTTAATAACCCTAGATTGTGAAAATATGTAAAACCGGTATTACATAATATACCTGAATTGCGTTATTTCAAATATTTAATTCGGGACTCAATAATAATGTTCAATCTATTACGTGTTAATTGGGCAACTATAGCCAGTAAATGTATATACTACGGTTATCTGATTCCCAAAAGATGGCACGCGCCGTCGCGTCCGCAGTGGAAATTGAGAAAGGACTGCCATCATTGTCGCCATGACGATGATGGCAACAACAAATATCTTAACACAGACGCCATTCAGCACCTCACAGAATAGACCTAAGCACGAGAGCGCATCAAGGAAATGCTGCCCGTAAGAGACCGTCTTTAAATTACAATCCTCAGTGGACAGGGGCTAACTTACGTTCTGATTCTAAGAATGTTATCTATCACAGTACCAATACGTGGCGAGTATAGAATACTCTGTGAACTCATACCTGCAACAGACTCTTTAAAGGAATGGTTCGGTCAAAAAATGTTATTGCCCCTACGGATCGGCCATGTGTTTTTAAGCCTAAGTCGCTCGATTTTAGAATAATTTCCTATGGACCTTACCCGAGTTTTCGTCCATTAAACGCACGCGAAAACAGGCATCAGGGAGCTGCCATTTTGTGATAATCCTATCATTTCCCCCATCGCCCTGGCTGACCTGCTTTTGCGGCACTAAATCATATCCCCCGCCCCTGTGCCTGTCATCAGCAGACGCGTACTGCCCATTTCACAACGCCAAAGCACGTCTCGTGTCAACATTCGCTGCGCTTCGGCTAATGACGTGTCGCCGTGGAAATGGCAGGACGCCTCTTTCCTCAATAAGTATAAACAGACCGTTTCACAACACGCAGCAGCAGATTTTCGATTCCATTCCTCTCTCTGTGTTACTTTGAGTATTCTGTGACTCGTTTCTGTGCTCTGGTCAGCTACCTTCGTTGCTTGTAGCCCGTGTGAACAGATACCAGTACCACCGCTATCAATTATTTTAGTTTGTTTAACACACAATGGCTACAATAATGCCCTACATGTACGAGCCCGAGTATACCGAGGAGGAACTACTGGAAAGGGAAACACGTGAAAACGATGGGTCTTCAGACGGCAGTTGGGAGGACGATTCAACAGCTGAAGAGCCTGGACCTAGTCGCATGGACGGTGTTTCCACCTGGTGCACATACAGTCGGTGCGAGCTAATGCCAACCGAGGACGAGAACTGCTGCTGCTGTGAAAACTCGGGATGCGTGGCCTACATTTCGGAAGGTGAGCCACGACCGCAATGCATCACTGAGCTGCCAGACTTCAGGGCAGCCTGCCTCACACGGTCCGTGTTGAGGATAATGATGGTGCTTATGCACGAACGCAACTGTTCGTCCTCGTAATCCGAGTAATGAGTAAGTATACTCTGCTTGTCATGCCACTCCTATTTCATGGTCTTCTACTATATCCAAAATTACATATACATATCATTGTAACGCACAAAAGTCTTTCAATAGTGTGCAGTGTCTAGATAGCATTTGTCCGAGCAGAATGCCATTAGTTACAAGAATTGTCATTGACAACAAACGTTTATTAAACTTATCTTGGTCATTTAAAAACAGTTTTTTTCATTCTCCAGCATGGGGTCTGGCATGGATTCACATGCTCATGAATATTCCCCGTCGTCAGGCTGGGAATCCTCGGTAAAGAAAAAACCAGTATCAGTTTCGTTTCTGATCTGTCTTTCGTAGTAATATCCAATCACTGGTCTCTGCGTCATACTGACCACAGCCAATGACTGCCCTCTACCTAAGCACCGCCTCTGGCAGCCATCTTCAGATTTTTACCGCACGTTCATGTGTTGGGATCCTCGTGCTATTGCTCTCGAGCGTTAGTGCTATTTTTTCACGTTTTTTTCTCAAAAAACTTCTTGTTTTCGGTCAAAAGAGCCTCAAGCTCCACCGACTCTCCATCCGATCAACGGGGACCCGTGTCGGATTCGTCTGCGCCCCTCAAGGGTGAAGATTTCGTCGAGCTACGCTTTTGGAGGACTCCAGAAGTCTCTCAGGCCCGGACATGGCCCAGGAGAAGGGATGCTCGACGCCCGGAAAGCTGTTCAGGGTCTGCCCTGGATGCCAGCTGCAGAACGTCTTTAAGGAGGACGAACACTCCTTTTGTCTCTACTGCTTACATGAGGACAAGACGCACGTGGAGAAGGACTGTGCGTTTTGCGGCAACATGTCGGAGCGGACCATGAAGGACCGCCATCAACGTCTCGCCAACTGGCTGGAAGGGAAGAGCCCGTCAGGCGAGAAGAAGAAGAAGAAATCCGAGCGGTCTTCTAAGACCTTTGAGGACGCCCCGGCGACGGGGGTCCAACACAAGGCAAAGCACCGCGAGTCCGCTGGCACCGGGAGCGCCGAACGGTCGGGCTCTACGGGCGCCAGGCAGGGCGCACCCTCCCCGGCACCATCAACCACGAGCCAACGCTCTGGGTCGGGTAAGAGGAAGGCCGAGCATCCGGCGAAGCTCCTGGAGAGGCCCCGGTCGAGCTCGAAGGCCCCATCGGAGGGGGAGCGAGGCAGTGTCCCCCCCCTCAAGGATAAGGCGGTGAGCGCACCTAAGGTGGTGAAGGCCTTAATCCATCCGGCCAAGCCCTCTATCGAAACTGTCGCGGCGGCCCTGGCTCAGCCTGTGGGGGCTACACCAGTGGTGGCGACCTCGGGGCTCAGAGTCTCCCTGCCATCTCGGAGGGAGTCCTCTTTTGTGCCCATCGATAGGGCCCCCGTGAAATCCCCCGTGGGGAAGAAAAAGGGGGGGCAGGGCGTCGTCGTAGATTCGGCTTCAACCTCGGAGGAGGAGCTGGTCGAAGTCTTAAGCCACGGCCTCGGCGTGGAAGAAGACCGGCCCGTCGGGATGGATCCCGACGCAGGCGACGACAACGACATCGAGGGTACCGACGGGGCCCCTGATCGCCCGTCGGATTCCCCTCTGCCAGCGCAGCGAGACAGCTCGGCGGCCATTTTGTTGGCTATACAGTCCTTATGCTCAGAGATAAGTACGAGACTACCGTTGCCGACGGAACCTCTCCCGTCGGGGGACCCAGAACCGGGACCTTCTGGTGTTCCCCCTACCAAGAAAAGAAGGATCCACCCTCCGCCTCCTTTTCAGCCGTCGCGCCCCTTCCAGCCCTCCTCCCCGTCCACCCGAGGGGATGATACGGGGACTGACACGGCAGCGACGGGTACGGACGACGAGGTATACGACGAGGATGTACCGTCGTCGCCTCCCACCAGGGCTTCTCCGCCCGACGAGATTGGATCGTTCCACTCCATGATCACCAGGGCATCCGAGCTTTTCCAACTCTGCCCTGAGGAGAAGAAGAAGGAAGGTTTCCTTTATCAGCGGCGCGAGGCCAAGAGGAAGACGGTCCTCTCAGTGCCTCTATTGGACGACATTTGGGATGAGGGCCTCACCCTCCTCAAGAACCCTTCCACGACGCCAGCTAGAAGGGACCGGTACGAGAAGAAGTACCGGGTCCCGGACACGGCCCCCCTGTGCCTCCGGGCGCAGCCTACCCCGGACTCCGTCGTCTCCGCGGCGGCCAGGAAAAAAGCGGGGGGGGGGTGCGGCCTCCACATCGACTTCCCCACCGGACGGCGAGGGAAAGAAATTGGACGCTATGGGACGCAGAGTCATCTCGTCTGCGGCGACGACGATTAAAGCGGCCAACGCCTTGGCTATCGTGGCCCGCTACGACAGGGAGCTCTGGTACAAACTGGCTCCCCTACTGGACTTCTTGCCGGACGACAAGAGGGCAGAGGCCCTGGAGATCCTGCAGGAAGGTGAGGTGGCTTCGGACCACGCCATTACCGTTGCGACGGACATCGCCGACACCGGGTTCCGCCAGTTGGGCAACGGCGTTTGCCTTAGGCGGCGTGGATGGCTCAAGGCTACGGACTTCCGTCAAGACGTTCAGACCAGAGTCCTGGACATGCCCTTCGATGGGAACAACCTGTTTGGGAAAACAGTGGACGATTCCCTTCAGGCCATTAAAGCGGACACCGAGACGGCCCGGGCCCTTGGAGTTCTGCAACGACGACGGACGCCCTTTCGGAGCAGCGGAGGCAAGGGCGCCTCCAAAAGTTCAGGCGGCGGTTTCTCCACCTACCGTCAAGCGGCCCGCTCGTCGGCTCAGGAGGCCTACAGAGGACGAGGCAAGTCTGGCGGACCCCGCCGTCGTCGCCAAGGAGGTCAAGGCGGCAAAGCCTCGTCGAAGCAGGATTGAACCGACCGTGGGGTCGGGCCCCCACCGAAGCACCCCGGTGGGAGGCCGGCTGGCGAGATTCGTCAGCGTGTAGGAGTCCATCTCCACCGACCGTTGGGTGCTGGACGCCTTGGCCCGGGGCCACGCGCTCTAATTTCAAAGAAGGTGTCCGCGTGTCCCCCCCGTGGCCAGGAAAGAACTTCACGTCCCTCAACTTCTCCTGGAGGTAAAGGCGATGCTGAGGAAGGGCGCCATTGAACTCGTCCCAAAGAGACTTCGGGGCTCCGGAGTTTACTCGAGATACTTCCTCGTGAAGAAGAAGACGGGGGGATGGCGCCCCATCCTGGACCTGCGACGTCTGAACAAGTTCATCAAGGCGCAAAAGTTCCGGATGGTCACCCTCCAGCACGTCCTGGGTCAGCTGGAGGAAGGAGACTTCCTGTCGTCGTTGGATTTGGAGGATGCCTACTTCCATATTCCCATCCTAAAGGGGCACCGAAAATTCCTCAGGTTTGTGGTCCAAGGGCGTCACTACCAGTTCAAAGCCCTCCCCTTCGGACTACGGTCGGCCCCCAGGGTATTCACCAAGTGCCTTGCACCGGTGGCGGCGCAGCTGCGCCGCGAGGGGATCCACGTCTACCCCTACCTGGACGACTGGCTCATCCGAGCCAAGTCGAGGGAGCTCGTCCTGGATCACACGGCAAGGACCGTCCGACTTCTCACGGACCTGGGATTCTCCGTGAACTACGCCAAGTCTCACCTGGTACCCGCGCAAAACGCACTGTTTCTGGGAGCGAAGCTCGACACAGTGTCTCTTCTGGCCTCCCCGTCGGAGGAAAGGACCAGGTCCATCCTGGGCAAGGTACAGCGGATGTTGGTTTCCGACGCGGCCAAGGTGAGGTCCATCAAGTCCCTCCTCGGAATGATGTCTTCCTGCATCTACCTCATTCCCATGTGCAGGCTCCGGATGCGCCCGTTGCAGGAGTTCCTGGACGCGCGCTGGATCCAAACGACGGGCAGCTTCGAGGAGAGGATCACACTCGACGAGAGTTTCCGCCGAGCAGTCCGGTGGTGGGGCAACCGCACGCATCTGATGGCGGGCATGGACTTCCAGACCCCAGATCACCAGGAGACAGTGACCACCGATGCCTCCCTGGAAGGGTGGGGAGCGCACACCGAAAATCTGCACGCGAGAGGCCTTTGGCTCCCGACGGAGAAGTCCCTCCATATCAACGTCCTGGAGCTCTGTGCAGTGTTCTGGGCCCTCAGGTCCTTCCTTCCGTCCCTCAAGGGCAAGGTGGTGAGGTTCTTCACCGACAACACCACCACCATGTTTTACATCAGGAAACAGGGCGGAACCAGGTCCCCAGCGCTGTCCAAGGAGGCACAGGACCTGTGGCATTGGGCCGTCGCCCAAAGGATGTTTCTGGTGCCGTTTCATCTGGCAGGGATAAAAAACACCATCGCCGACTCACTCAGCAGGGAGCTGCGCTCGTGCCACGAGTGGGAACTACGGCAGGATCTAGTGGATCGCCTCTTCCGACGGTGGGGCACACCCCAGATCGACCTGTTCGCGACGGCGACGAACTCCAAGTGCCGAAGGTTCGCCAGCAGGTTTCCCCAGGCGAGGAGCATGGGCGATGCCTTCTCGTTCCCCTGGGAGGGCCTGTTCCTCTACGCGTTCCCTCCTTTGCCACTGCTAATCCGGCTCGTCAACCAGCTCAAGAGGTCACGGTGCAGGATGATCCTCGTCGCACCTGCGTGGCCGAGGCAGATATGGTTCCCGGACCTTCTGGACTTGTCAGCGTCCCCGCCAATCAAGCTGCCGGTGGACGCGGATCTTCTCTCCAGGGAAGGAGGCGCCATCCTCCACCACGACCCGAAATCGCTGAACTTGCAGGCCTGGCTCCTGCAGCGCTAGAGTTTGGAGGATACGACATACCGGCCGACTGCAGAGAGGTTCTTGCAAAGGCCAGGGCGTCCTCGACTCTTAAATGCTACGGACACAAATGGAAGAGGTTCTCTGTCTGGTGCCACGCACAGAAGATTAACCCTCTACGGATTACGGCTCCCCAGGTACTGCCGTACCTGCTGACGCTGGCCAAAGCTGGACTGGCACACGCGTCCATCAAGATTCATCTTGCTGCGATCTCCCGATACACCAGAACCACGGGCCGGACGTCCTTGTGGTCTCATCGTCTGGTGAAAGAGTTCATGAAGGGACTGTTCAGATCGTTCCCGCCGGTGAAGGCTCCGGCCCCGGCGTGGGAGCTCAACGTGGTGCTGACCAAGCTCATGGGACCTCCGTTCGAGCCTCTGCACTCGGCCCCGTTGAAGTTTCTGTCGTGGAAAGCAGCGTTTCTTGTGGCCATCACCTCCGCACGACGGGTGGGAGAGATCCAGGCCCTTTCATGCAAGGCCCCGTACTTGACTTTTCACGACACGAGGGTAGTGCTCAGGACGCACCCCTCCTTCATGCCCAAGGTACCGTCGGACATCCATCTCAACGAACCCTTGGTGTTGCCTGTGTTCTTCCCGTCGCCTTCGTCGCCGGCTGAGAGGACTTTGCACTCGCTGGATGTGGCTAGAGCGCTGAAGTTCTACGTGGACCGCACGAAGTGTTTTCGGAAGACGTCACAACTCTTTGTGAACTTTGGACCTGTCAATCAGGGGAAGGCTCTCTCGAAGGCTTCCATTTCCAGATGGCTCTCCGGCTGTATCATGTACTGTCATCGGTTGGCAAACCGACCGCTGCCTGGCCGTCCGAGAGCCCATTCCACCAGAGCGATCGCAGCTACCACGGCGTTCCTTTCTGGTGTGCCCCTGCTGGACATATGCAGGGCTGCTACGTGGAGGTCGACGCACACCTTCACGAAATTCTACTGCGTCGATCGGGATTCCAGGGAGGAGTCCAGGGTCGGCCAAGCAGTGCTGCGCAACCTGTTCGCCTGAGGTGAGCCTGGTGAGGAGGTAAGATGCTTAATGTTGAGTTGGATGTACTGCTTAATGTTGAGCCTTTGCCACCTCCCGTGGTTGTGCATGTGTGTACTGCTATGTATTCTTTATTCATGAGCATGTGAATCCATGCCAGACCCCATGCTGGAGAAGGAACAAGTTACTTACCTGTAACTGTTGTTCTCCAGCATGGGTCTGGCATGGATTCACATGCGAACCCTCCCGCCTACCCCTCTGCGGCTCTTCACTTGGTCATACTGCCACTTCACGTGCTTCCAAATCTGAAGATGGCTGCCAGAGGCGGTGCTTAGGTAGAGGGCAGTCATTGGCTGTGGTCAGTATGACGCAGAGACCAGTGATTGGATATTACTACGAAAGACAGATCAGAAACGAAACTGATACTGGTTTTTTCTTTACCGAGGATTCCCAGCCTGACGACGGGGAATATTCATGAGCATGTGAATCCATGCCAGACCCATGCTGGAGAACAACAGTTACAGGTAAGTAACTTGTTCCTTCCTTTTCACAGGTGGTACAGGCTGGTGCCCTATCATTCCTTTACATGGTGGCTTCACGGGAGGCTTGGACACCGCGTTCGAAGAGTGATACCCGCCTGTGCCGTTCGTGCCATAAGAGAAATGTTCCTGAGTGACAGCGGTCAGTATAGGGGATTTTCTCTCGCTGTGCTGCAACCTGAACTGTACAATGTGTAAAGTTTTGTATTTTTGTGTCATCAAAATAAGATTCAAAATACCACATATATTTTAACAACGGTTGTTTCGATTTTTTAAATGAATCAAGTGTGTCTCCATTCAAGGATGGATGTCAGACATCTGTGCTCGGAATGGGTGAAGTTCAGGTCGCTGTAAAGCGGGGTGTTCACTATCTAAGCTAACATAATATATTATCAATAATGGATGCACTAAATAACACTTGTTCAAAGTCTTTCAGTCGGTTATGTCTCTATAAAAGTCACACATATATCTATACTATCAATTAACATTGGATTATACAGGCCTTAGGTCAAGGGTCTTGACCACTAGAATACACAGTTTGAAGTGTGGGTCTGTGCTCACAAGAATCTCCGGTATGTGGCATTTGTTATTGATAGGCAACGATATACTGCAGTAGGGGTCTAATGTTAGTTGGGGATCTGCTAGGTGGGCATCATGGCGTGGTCAGTGGTCTGGCACATGAAGAGAATACCTTGCAGGGACACAGGGTCAGAATGGCAGTAAGTTTCCACTGGCGAGGGTGCGTGGGCAAGGACACGTTTGTGGAGATGAACGAGCTATGTGCTTGGTTCAGGCCGGTTCACATGCAGGACCGTGATCTCAGAGAGTGATATGTTACATTTATTAGCTGTTGCAAATACCTCTGGAGTTTTCCAGTCAGAGTGGGAACGAGGGTGTGGGCCATGTGCTCTGCGCGCTGTACTATCGCAGTGAGGCCTGGTCACCAAGATGGAGTGGAAAGGGGGTACAAAAATGGATGCCCCGTGTCCTGCTCAGTATTCCCATCTACGCGAATGTCATCCAAAGTTAACATCACATAAGGGCAAGGGGCGAACCCACTACTGGAGGCACTTGGTACGAGTTTCTACTGAGAATTAAAGGATGAGAGGGGCCTGATGGCCCCTCGCTCCCACACACTTGCCTGCACGCCCCAGGCCCTCTTTCAAAGGCGGTTCGCACCCGGGGATGAGTGCTGGCATGGGGGGCTGTCACGGGCACAAACGGCCAAGGTGCCAAACAGCATGTACACTTCAATAGGTATCCCACGCCCAGGGGCCATCGCTCACATGGCCTCCTCAGACCCCGTGTCTCCAGGCAGGCCTCCCCCGAGGCAGGCCGCCCCCTGCAATCCACAGAATAACACGACATACACACGTCATTCATTCACAAACACACCCCTGTTTCTAATACTTTATAAACCACTTGATATGTCTCATGAGAACATCTTCGTGCTTTGCAAGTCAACTCCTGAACCTTCTACCTGAGAAGCACTGAGATCTATGCTAATCTGCTCGTCGCCGTGCTATCTGTGACCGCTTCGAGCAAACTCGTCAGTGTGCTACCTGTGGCCATCTACCTGTTCTCCTGCAACATACTGCTCGGCCTGCTGAATCCAACTGTTTGTTGGTCAAGGTAAGGCCATGTATCCTAGTCATATTTTGGTCATTTTTACATTTCAATCCATTTGCTATTACAGTACCAAATAGAGCTATGGTCATTGGTCTCATTGCTATTGACTTGAGTTTCAATTGTTATGCTATCAATAGATCTATTTATTTTCATCTGTGTCAATTGTCATCAAATTGCATCCTTCGGGGGTCCAGTTTATAATGTAAGCATGGTTCCTTTTCGTGCAAGACAGAACATCCAAGGGACGAGTCACATGTTCAGAGTTTAGTCACATAATTTAAAAAACATGTACACCACATCTTGGGTAACAAAGAAGAATAAACGGCGATCGACACGAAAATTGCTCGCAAACGCTATTCCCACTCTATTCGTCCACAATCCGCCACTGGTGAGTCAAGTGTCCGTTTTTAGCTTTAGGCCTTGCGGTAGTGTGTAGGTAGCCGAATGGATTCATTGATATATTAGGTGTTGTTTCCAATTTGTAATACTTTCGACATTGATATGAGTGTATAGCTTTTTGAATAATGACATTTATCAATATATTATTTTTAGATTTCATAACCCACAAACAGAAATCTATTTCTCCAGCATTGGATCTTTCATGGATTCACATGCTTAGAATATTCCCCGTCGTCAGATTGGGACCCCTCGGTACACATATATAGCCTTTTCCAATAGGAAAACTTCTGACACTTTTGTGTCCTATCTACGTCCTTTTAGGACCCGCCTACGCATGCTCCGCAGGCCGTCCCAGTATAAGAGGCCCGCCCCCGCGGCTCCCCTTCAGATTTCAACCGTCTCCAAAGTAGTGGGATCTCCTCGCGTTGTCTTACTATTTTGTACAAGGTTGCATTACTGGAATTTGAGTACAGAAAATGTCATCCGTTTCAGAAAAAGCGCTGTTCCGCCCATGCGCGACGTGCGGCTTGAAAAAAGTTTACGAGGGGGACGGACATATGGATTGTATATATTGCCTCCACCCTCATCATTCGGCGGATAACTGCGACATATGCAAAGGGTTTTCTCAAAAAACCCTAAAAGACCACAGTCGACGACTGGTGGTATGGCTGAATGATGGAGCAGGGGCATACCCCCCTTCGGAGGTAGGCTCAACACAATCGGCGAAAACATCACGCGGCGCTACCTCGTCGGAACCACCGGCGAAGAAATCTCGACCGACGGAAAAAGAGTCGTCTGGAAGTCGCTCAACGAGAGACTCCTCGTCAAAGAAATCATCTTCATCAAAAAAGCATGAAAAAGAAAGGAAATCCTCCTCGGGCAATCATCATAGATCGACCACGAGTCAAGAGTCGAGTAAAAGCAAGCAAAGTGTGGAAAAGGCGGGACCGCCAAAACCACCTGCTAACTCACCTTCGTCGACGGCGGCCCAGTCATCGGCCTCCATCCTGCCACTTACGCAGGTGGCATCCACCGCACCGACAACGACGTCGACGATGGCCTCGTCGACGGGGGTTCTACAGGAGGCCTGGAGGCCTGAAAGTTTTGATCCGATCCCCCCGGATACTTTACTACAAGAACAGGCTGTGTTGCTGTCCTCGGAGGACGAGAATGAGAGAATAGCCGGCCCAGCAGACCTAGGGCTACGAGTGGCCGACAAGTCGTCGACGAGGGGATCCGTTATACCGGTATCTGCCCCTCTTCTCAATCCTCAATCTGTTTTGTCGTTGGAAATTCTGTCCACGCTTCAGTCGTTGTTACAGTCGTTGGACCAGAGACTACCTCAGGCAAACCTACCACAGGCACCCGTCGACGAGCCGGGCCCGTCCCGTCACCCGACGCACCTACGCACGCCAATCTCAGCGCTAGCACAAGAGGAAGGTGAGCAGCCTGATTCGGAGTCAGACAGGGGAGCCATGTCGGATGTCTCATCATCCCCCTCTAGGGATCCAACCTGGGAGTCAGAGGTGGAGTTGGAAACCGCTAGAAGCCCAGCTCACCCGTCCCCTCCGGACGACATTGCGTCATTCCATTCTATGATGGAGAAGGCATGCAAAGAATTTGGTTTGTCCCAGGAAGAACAGAAAAAGGACTGTTTTTTGTTCGACCACATGGGTAAGAGAAGGAGGTCTGTGTTCTCGAAACCAATACTAGACCATGTATGGAAAGGGGTTGCAGACAATGCGTCACCCGTTTTCAGAACCGGCAGTGAAAGGACGTCTGGAAAAAAAGTTTAAGGCTCCAGAGTCTACCCCCAAGTGTTTATCTTCCCAACCAACGCCAGACTCGGTGGTGTCGGCGGCAGCGGCGAGGAAGGCGAAGGCCCAGCACAAGTGCGCGACTCCTCCTGAGAACGAAGCGAGACGCCAAGATGCCTTTGGCAAAAAAGTGCTATCCGTGGGAGCGACCACATTAAAGGCCGCAAACTCTCTGGCAATTGTTGCCAGATACGATAGGGAGATGTGGCACAGGCTAGCTCCGTTGCTTGATCATCTTCCGGAAGAGCATAGGAAGGCAGCGATGTTACTCGTCCGAGAAGGTGAGGAAGCCTCAAATCACGCAATAAACATCGCGGTGGACCTCGCGGAGTCAGGCTTCAAGCAAGTCAATAATGGGGTCGTATTACGTCGACAGTCATGGCTTAAATGTACCTACTTCAGACCAGAAGTACAATACAAAGTTTTAGATATGCCCTTTGAGGGAGACCTTCTTTTCGGTGAGAAGGTGGACGAAGCCCTAAAGGGAATGAAAGAGGACTCGGACACGGCACGTTCTTTGGGTGCCCTCCAGAGTGGCAGAAACTACAAGTCTTTTCGTCCCTCTAGAGGGGCTACAGGTAATTCAAGATTCTCTGCATCTGGAGACAGATCCTTTGGCTGATCACCTTACCCCTCCCAGGGATACAGACGTGCCTCCCAAACGGCAAACCGTCGCCGGAACTTCCAGACTTCCAGGAAAAGACCATCATATCCGTCATTGTCGAGAGACAAGCAAAATAAAGATCAGCAGTGACATACAACACACCGTTCTGGGGGGAAGAGTTTCAGCATATGTCGACGAATGGGAACGAATAACGACGGATCAATGGGTGCTGGATGCTATAAGAAACGGACACTCTCTACAATTCAAACACAGCCCTCCGCAAATTCCACCTGCGTTCACCGCTCATTCCCATCTGAAGATACTGCAACAAGAGGTAACACTCATGTTAGCAAAGGGCGTGATAGAATTAGTTCCAACATCACAGAGAGGTCAAGGAGTCTACTCAAGATATTTCGTCGTAAAAAAGCCGAACGGCAAATGGCGTCCCATTTTAGACTTACGCGATCTCAACAAGTCTTTAAAGAGCCTGAAATTCAAGATGCTCACTCTGCAGGAAGTGATCCGTGCCGTTCAAGAGGGGGATTTTCTAGCGTCCCTGGATTTACAGGACGCGTATTTCCATATTCCAATGTGTCGGAAACACAGAAAATTCCTAAGATTTGTAATAGGGTGGACTCACTACCAATTCACGGTTCTTCTTTTTGGGCTCAAGACCTCCCACAGAACGTTCACGAAATGCCTGGCTCCTGTAGCGGCCTGACTAAGGAAGCAAGGCCACCATGTATACCCATACCTCGACGACTGGCTGGTAAGGGGATCCTCCCCGAGTTCGACCAACACAAGTTTACAAGCCACCATGCAGCTTCTACAACAGCTGGGATTCGCCATAAACTTCGAAAAATCCTCTCTGCAGCCATCGAGATCGCTGGTATTCCTGGGGGCACAGTTCGAGACCCAGTTAGGACTAGTCAAACCTTCTCTCGACAGAACCTCAAGACTCAATCAACAAGCATGCCGACTACGGCGAAACACCAAGATCTCAGTGAGAAAATACGTTTCGGTCCTAGGGGCCATGGCATCCTGCATCCATCTGGTGGAAAACTGTCGCCTATTCATGAGGCCAGTCCAGGAATTCCTTGCGGACCGATGGACGCAGGCTCAAGGATCGTGGTCAGACAAGATAACCATCGACGACAACAAGCTGCTTTGGACCCTTCAGTGGTGGCAGAGTTTCCACAATCTGAACAACGGCGTACCCCTACAGGAGCCGGAGTTTCAGCGAACCATAGTCACGGATGCGTCCCTAACCGGATGGGGAGCTCGCATGGGTGCTCTCCAAACGCAAGGTCGCTGGTCTCCAACGGAGTCACTCCTACACATAAACGTGTTAGAGCTCAGAGCAGTACGATGGGCCTTGAAGGCATTCCTACCACACATCAGGGGCTCGCGAGTACGAATACTGACCGACAATACAACGGCCATGTTTTATCTGAGGAAACAAGGAGGGACGCGATCAAGAACTCTTTCCATAGAAGCCCAGAAAACATGGCATTGGGCATTAAAGCACGAAATTTCCATCGTGGCTCATCACCTTCCAGGAGTGAGGAACTCCCAAGCAGACTCCCTCAGCAGAAGCATGGCCCAGATACACGAGTGGGAAATGGACACAGTTCACCTGATGAAAGTGTTCGAGAAATGGGGTCACCGCCCTCTGGACGCCTTTGCGACCAAAGACAACAAGAAATGCGAGCAATTCGCAAGCAGATGGCCTCAAGAGGGCTCCAGGGGGGAGGCATTCTCCTTCCCATGGACGGACATGTTCCTCTATGCTTTTCCCCCGTTCCCCCTCATACGGAAGACAATACAGTGGATACGCAGATACAATTGCCGGGTAATTCTAGTGACACCATACTGGCCAAGGCAACCGTGGTTCTCCGACCTGCTTCACCTGTCGCTGGAACATCCCATAGGGTTTCCCAAAGCCCCGAACCTACTATCCAGGGAAAAAGGCACGGTGTGGCATCACGACCCGGACAGTCTCAACCTTACAGCCTGGCTCCTGACTTTTCGGAGTTCGGTGCCTTAGACGTTTCGGAGGATTGTCAAAAGATTCTGCAAGCGGCTAGAGCCCCTTCTACAAACAAATCCTACTCCTATAAGTGGCAGAGGTTCTGTGAATGGTGTAGGGGACAACAGGGCCTACAACCGTTGTCGGTGACGCCGGAACAAGTCCTACCTTACCTGCTCCTCTTAGCGGAGAGGGGATTATCCTTCACATCGATAAAGGTGCACCTGGTGGCCATCTCGAGGTTCACAAGGAAAAGGCAGTCTCCTCTATATAGCGACAGACTTGTAAAACACTTCATGAGGGGTTTATTTCGAGCTTTTCCCCCGGAAAAACGTTTCCCCCCGACTTGGAGTCTCAACACAGTGTTGGCAGGCTTAATGAAACCGCCTTTTGAGCCTATGGCCACGTCCGACATAAAATTCATTTCGTGGAAGTTGGCATTCTTGATTGCTATCACATCAGCTAGAAGAATCTCGGAACTGCAAGCGCTGGTCGTAGACCCGCCATACCTAAGATTCTTTAAGGACAAAGTAGTCCTGGCAACTAATCCTATGTTCGTCCCAAAAGTTCCGACAGTGTATCACAAACACTCGTCCATTGTTCTCCCTACTTTCTTCGCCACACCATCATCGGCAGCAGAAAAAGCTCTTCATACCCTGGACGTTAAGAGGGCTCTGAAATTTTACCTACATCGTACACAGGAATTCAGGTCTACTAGACAACTGTTCGTCGCGTATGGTCCGTCGACGAGAGGAAAAGCAATCTCTAAACAAGGATTGGCTCGATGGGTCTCATCGACGATTGCGTTTTGTCACTCTAAGGCCAGAAGGCCACTGCAAGGACATCCTAGAGCCCATTCTACAAGATCGATGTCCTCCTCAACAGCTTTATGGGCAGGAATTCCGTTGACGGACATATGCCAAGCTGCGGCATGGTCAGTGCCCCACACGTTTACCCGCCACTACTGCCTTGCCAGGCAGCATGCGGACGAGGTGCAGATGGGAAGAGCTGTCCTGCGCCATCTGTTTCAGTAAGGTAAGCTCCACGCTGTGGAGAATATGTTGTCTACCTACCTTTTAATGACAGTTTATTTTATGTGGGTTAGGTTATTTCAGGTAACTTATTCCTACTGTACATATGCATTGTGTAGTATGTTGAGGGTATATTACATTACAGTCTCACTGCCGTCTCAAGTGTTACTGCTATACAATCTATTCTAAGCATGTGAATCCATGAAAGATCCAATGCTGGAGAAGGGAATAGTTTCTTACCTGTAACTCCATTTCTCCAGCATTGGTATCTTTCATGGATTCACATGCGCCCGCCAACCTCCCCGGAATGTAATGTATTTGATTGATAAGTCTAACCCTTCCTACTTTGGAGGGGCCGAAATCTGAAGGGGAGCCGCGGGGGCGGGCCTCTTATACTGGGACGGCCTGCGGAGCATGCGTAGGCGGGTCCTAAAAGGACGTAGATAGGACACAAAAGTGTCGGAAGTTTTCCTATTGGAAAAGGCTATATGTGTGTACCGAGGGGTCCCAGTCTGACGACGGGGAATATTCTAAGCATGTGAATCCATGAAAGATACCAATGCTGGAGAAATGGAGTTACAGGTAAGAAACTATTCCCATATGGGCACAGGGAACTGTGCTATAATGCGCATTACTCAAGTATTCTGTTTCCTTACATGGCAATTTTAAAAGTTGGCTTTTCACTATCAAACAATTTACCTTTACAACTTCTTGACTATCCCTTGAATCTGAAGCAAGAACATTCTACTTTCGTCACATGCTCGCAGTTATCAACCACTTCTAGCGCGTATCAGGTAATCATACTTGGCTATTCCGCTACAGACTTGTTTTATGCATGTCAAGAAAGAGTTTGTATGTATCGTGTGATTATTTTACCAATTGTTTGGTTAGTGCTTTCCAATTGATATACACCTTAGTTGTCGTCCCCTGGTGTTTGTTTTCAGTTATAATTAGTGTTATCCATACTAATGCAAGTACTGTCTTTGAGGGAGATGCTGAAGCATCCACCACATTGACAACAGCCCTAGATGTTCTTCAGCAGCACGAGGTATGGATACTGAGAGCTCAATCGACCATGATCAGGACTGGAACACTTGTCGTTTGATTGTTCTACACCATGTTTCATTCGTGGTTAGCTGTTGATATGTACCTGTGCGGTCGACCGCAAGCGTGTGTTGTGTTTTCAATATTGTAATCCTTACTAATGCAAATACTATGTTTCAGGCAGTTGTTGAATCGTCAATCCACGCACTTGATGCGGAGCCTGACATTCAAGTAATTCCGGTGGAAGCGGGACCATGCGGATACGAATTGGCGCAACAGCTTTCGGAAGTGCGCACCACATTGACAACAGCCCTAGATATTCTTCAGGAGCACGAGGTATGGATACTGACAGCTCCATCGAGCGTGATCATATAACGTGATTCCATTTGCTATACTTTCTTCCCTATTAACGCAAGTACTGTGTTTCAGGGAGACGATGGAGCTTGCACTACAATCACAAGATCCCATTTAGATGATGCAGATGTAAAGAAATCGGAGAAATAAGTCGATTAAACTGATCATATTTAAATATTCCTTGATTCTTTTAGACAATGCAACATTTGTGGTTATCTCGTTATATGTACCTGTGCCGTCAACCCCAAGTGTGTGTTATGTTTACAATATTGAAAACCATACTAACGCAAGTACTATGTTTCAGGGAGTTGCTGATGCCTCCTCTTCAATACAATCATTCGTGGCAGTCCATGCAGAGCCAAAGGTATGGATACTTACAGCTCCATCGAACTAGGTCATCCGAGCTCGAATACTTGTCGTTTGATTGTTCCACACAATGTTTAAATCGTGTTTGGCTATTGAGATGTACATGTGTGTTCGTCCTCACGTGTGTTTTATGCTAAAAATATTTTGATACACAGTAATGAAAATACTATGTTTCAGGGAGTCGATGAAGCCACATTCCGTGCTGTCTATGCGGATACAGAAAATATAGTCGTTGCAGCGCAAGAGGAAGGGGAGACATGCGGATACGTATCGGAGCAACAGCGTGCAGATGTTGAAGGTTGAGTCAAAAAAGTTGCAAAGAAAAGAAACAAAAATAAGGTTAGTTACAAACAGTTCATAACTTTAGAATTTTTTTTGTGCTGGGGACTATTTTATGTTTTTTTCAAGTCAATTGTACTATACTTTATCTTGTGTTTAAACTGAACATCCCTTTTCGAATCTGTCCTCTAGTTACCCATGGGTCTACGAACTATACATACACAGACAGTGAGGCGAATGAGAGATGTTGCTTGCCAGACCATTTACACTATGGAGGCTATGGAGGAACTATTAATTCAGACGCGGCGTGTTTAGACTCGGGATGCTCATGTCCAATGTACAGAAAATGAAATTAATGTGTCCGGAGAATCCAGTAAAGTTGTAAAGGACCATTGCTACAGTCCGACCGCACCACCGCAACAACATGATACTGGATGTATTAAGATAGCTCTGAAGTAGTCGCAGATCAATTTACACAATCTACACCCGCCAAAAAATTGCCACCAAAAAAGCTGTCGACATTGTTGTGTTCTCCCATCAATGTTGAATTAGCAGATGTTGAAATGACAGAGAATGAACCAGCAGCAGCATTCACCGACGCATCAGAACTTGATAGCAGCGATATTTCTTTCAAATG
This sequence comes from Ambystoma mexicanum, assembly GCF_040938575.1. Lineage (NCBI taxonomy): Eukaryota > Metazoa > Chordata > Amphibia > Caudata > Ambystomatidae > Ambystoma > Ambystoma mexicanum. The sequence continues at coordinate 550,639,630 of NC_090932.1, forward strand.
TGGTGAAATGTCCTCAACGTCACAGGCCGAAACAACTTTGACGCAGGATGACAGTCTAATGAAAGAGGGCAAATACATAGTATTCGACAGTTGTTTGATGGATATTATAAGTATGCTGAAATGTGGCCATTCCGTCAGAGGGAAAGTATATGGGAAGCCATTGATTCATGTGACTTGTCAAAAACAAGGCAGTAACGTCACAATACATGCCGCCTGTAGATTACATCATACGTTCTCATGGTCTGCACAACCGATGCTGGGGAAACTGCCAGCAGGCAATCTACTGTGTGCAGCTGCATCACTTTTTAGTGGCTCCAGTTTTAGAAAGTTAGTCTTTCTTTCAGTTTGTGGGACTCCATTTCATTTAAAAAACGCAGTACTACAAATACCAACATGATTATCTGTTTCCGGCCATTAGTGATGCTTGGAAAATTGAACAATTGTCTCTAGCAAGTACATTCGAAGGCAAGCGATTCAGGCTAGCCGGCGATGGATAGTGCGACAGCCCTGGATTTTCTGCCAAGTACTGCACCTACCACTTTCAGGACATGGATAGTAAGAAAATTGTGAGTTTGGTGGTCGTGCAGGTAACACAATGTACATCCTCAGTGGCCATGGAGAAACTAGGATTTATAAAATCAGTGGAATATCTGAAATCGAGGGGAATGCACATCAACCTCATAGCCACGGACAGACACTTTTCAATTGCCAAGACAATGAGAGAGCAGTTCCCACATATTAAACATCAATTTGACGTATGGCATCTTGCTAAATCAATCAATAAGAAAATCTCAGCTGGAAAGTATTTCAGAGTGGCACCAGTCTATCAGCAACCATCTTTGGTGGAGCTCCAAAACTTGTGAAGGGTCAGTGGAAATACTACTTGAAAAATGGCGGTCACTGATGCACCACTGTACCAACGTGCACCACTGGTCTGAAAACCTACGTTTCCACCAATGTGAACATGGCCCTTTGTCCCCAGTGGAGGCACGGAAGAAGAAGTGGTTGAATCCGTCTTCACCAACACACAAAGCCATTGAGAAGATTGTTTTCAATACAACTCTATCAAGAGATTTGAGGGGACTGACAGAATTCTGTCACACAGGAGGTTTGGAGGTGTTCCACAATATGTGCCTAAAGTACAGGCCAAAGAGCTTGCATTTCAGCATAGAGGGCATGAGACATAGGACTCTACTAGCGCTCTTGGCCCATAACGAGAATCTCGGCCGTGAACAATCTAGGACTAAGGGTAATGTAAGGATGCCTCGCTACACTAAGGCCTTTTCAAAAAGAAGTAAGCAATGGGTGATCAAACCAGTCTATGAGGAAATGGAGTTCGACTTTGTCAAAAGCCTTATTGTTGCTGTACTTTGTCAAAAGCCTTATTGTTGCTGTATTAGAGAAGCACAGATATGGAATTTTGAACGTTTCTGTGCAGAGCACTGATCCATTGCCACCCAACATTGCCACTGTGCCATGTCCACCCAAAGGAGAGCTAGTTCTGAAGTACAAATCCCGGTTTAAATAATTGTAATACGATTGTCTTTTTGTAAATAAATGTTATTGTACAGTGTGCATACAAAGTACGCTAACCCTAACCCCTACCTTCACCATCCTGTGTGCCGAACAACCTGGGTGTCATCTTTGAATTCTCTCTCTATTCACCTCATATTGCTGACCTTGTCTATATGTGTATGTATATATTTTTGTTGATGTAACTAATTTTCGCAATCTCTTCTAAATGCTGGGCACTGTTAACCGAGGGGAGACTTGCGTATTGCAAATAATAAAACAAACAAACAATAAATCTCACTTTCAACTCAACTCCTCGGGTACTTTATACTTTCCCTGACCTTCCCCAAAAAATTAAAAGTCTCAATAGTTATGGTTCTTTAGGGCTTCAAAGCTCGCAGACAACAAGGTCAAAATTGGGGGCCTTAGAACGCGACAAGCGAGCCGTTGCAGATGGGAGAGAAGCCAGTTCGCATTTGCACATTGAGGCGCATTACATAGATGGATTCGAACCTTCAAGTTCTCACAGATGGCTTTACTATGGGATGTTGCAAAGAAAGAATGTATGCTCATTTCTAGTGAAGGTCAGCGGCTTTGATTTTCAGCTCGCGCCCTGAAGAGGCCCACAACTCGCACTGGCAGTATAAGGTTCTATTGTTTTTTGACCTTGAGAGACAGGGACCATGCCGAAATAACTTCATTTGAAGGGAGGCTGGGGGGTGCAATAACGTAAGAGACGATAAGGCAGAAAATTCTTAAAGTAGACCGAGTTTCATGTTAGTTCAGTATACGAAAAATTGTTATCAAGAGCACAGTGGGATTTACGGACTGCATTACGCAGAGACACAATGAAAATTGCAAATATAATGTAAGTAACTCATTAGACGCTTTTATACCGGAATGAAGAATTAATGAATGGATGCATGAATAAATGAATGAATGAAGAGCTTTGAAAACGTTTGTGGGATCGTCGTCGTAGCGGGCACATGGGCATGCAGGTCCACATTCCACATGCATGTAGACAAAAAGTCGTTTCTCATTGTGTACTAACCTCGATTTATTTTGTTAGTTTTCGCATTGATTTTAGAGCCGAACATACTCCATTGCACTATCCTTGAAAGCAAATAGTTTCAGCTCGGCCGTAATAAATAAAATGAATAATGTTAATAAAGATCGGCTGGCGAGACTAATTATAAATTTTATGTTTTCAAAACAGGTATATACTTCCCTTTTGCCACTGCCACCAGTTTCAGACACCGGCAAATGGTTTTTTTCATCCGCCAGCTGCAGCTTAATGTAAACAACTGCACCATTCTGATGATCTTATGGGACGATCGCCAAGGGCCCATATGCCCTTACGCGGTACTAGCGGCTAGAAGCAACATATCAACCTTTACGCTGGCCTAGTGCCTACTTGATGGAACAGCCTTGCGGTTCAACGTGCGACAAAAGTGCTTCTTTGAACGAAAACCAACACCCTGTGTACCATAAAGGAACAGCACGTGACTCACTATAAACTTTTACGAATTTGCGGATAGAGATAAAAAAAAAAAATGACTTTCGGAGTTCATATGGCAATTGCTGAATATTCTATAAGCATTTAATGTCAAATAAATGTACTTTACCAAATTTACTGTGTTGCTGTTTGATTTTAAAGTACAGTTTCATATTCCGAATTGTGGCGCGCTGTGTTGTGAGCTGATCTGTGTTGGTTTCCGGGTTCTGTGTGAAGTCGCGTAGAAGACGACTGGGCGCATTTGCCTACGCAGCACAGAAACGTCACGGAGAGAGACAGGGAATATGAATGTTTTGATAATGTCAGGTTCAGGAGCGGGGGATATGATTTAGTGCCGCAAAAGCAGGTCAGCCAGGGCGATGGGAGAAATGATAGGATTATCACAAAATGGCGGTTCCCTGATGCCTGTTTTCGCATGCGTTTAATGGACGAAAACTCAGGTAAGGTCCATAGGAAATTTTTCTAAAATCGAGCGACTGAGGGTTATAAACACATGGCTGACCCGTAGGGGCAATAACATTTTTTGACCGAACCATTCCTTTAAACGCGCTACGTGTTTGACACATAATTAGAATATAGAGTTTCCCAACTCGGGTGACTTTTGAAAAATGATTTACTGATCAACAGAAAGAAATTAACTAGCGCTCGTATTACGAGTATAGACCACTTTGTAACCGTATACCTACAATTAGACTATTAGAACGCACTACGCGTGTGACACATAATTACAACATAGAATCTTTAAAAACGAGTTACGAATACATAGAAAGGCACGAAAATAGCACTTACAATGCGAGCACAGACTACTTTGTAACCTCATATCTGAAACAGACATTTAGAACGCATTACGTGTGTGACACATAGAATTAACTTAAAGTCTCTAACTTGGGTGATCTTTGCTGTAATGATTTACTGATACACAGAAAGGAACGTATTAGAGCTTGTATAGCATAACCCTAATGAATATCATTCTTTAAAAATCTGAGGATGCGTTTACACCAGATTTCATAAGAATGCTGAGTCTTTGCACTTATTCTTTTCAAAGGGATCGAACCCATCTATTCATGAACTTGACAAAATACAAATATTTGAGAGCACACAGTAACAAGGTAACAACGTCTGTACAATTTCATAAAATGACTAAGAAATATGTAAAATGGACTTTTAAGGAAGTACCTAGACTAATTAGATATCTTTCTTTGTTTTTTCCTTCTGTTCTCAATGTACTGTCTCATATTTGTGTTATACCCTATGAATCCTCCCCTTTACCAACCCCTGTTTCTCTGTGATTGCTTTTTCAACTAATTCTGTTTTTTATATATTTTTTGTGTTCTATTGTGATGAATGTGATTAATGCTTTGACCTTTTGTGCTAAATAACTGCAAATTTAATTTACTCAACCCCTTTCCCTTCCTCCATTTCCAATTTCTCACCCCTACAATTTCTCTTTTGTTAATGTTCAATTAAGGCCCTGATTTGAGAAAGGCTAGTGGATATAGCCGAAGCACGTGTCATACAAGGGCAATTTGAATAAAAACCTTTCTTTCCTGTGCAAAACTGGATTTGGCGCTGTCTTTAATCTGAGTTCTTCGAACTAGTTTAAATATAGTTTTAATAAATTAAATTTAAGTGCAGATAAGGACTTTGCCAATGCATTTCGGACTTATGATAGTCCTTCATCAGGGCCTATAATTCTCATCTGATCAATATATAGTCTGTAGTAGTTTACCAACAACATTACATATTACCCCCAGTATGATAAATCAACAATCATCGAATTCCAATTTATGATGACCGAGGTTCAATATTGTTGAGTTCATCAAGGACCCCTATTTAAGTCAATTGCGAGTTTGATCACAGTTGTCATAACATAATAACAACAATTTGTCATAGGATTAAATGTGTCATAGTGTACATCAATCAAAGATTGGGAATATTTCACATCATTTAGATTGCCTCCAACATAATTCATAAAATGCATTAGGCCACATGATATACCAACATTGACAAAGCAACAAAAAGTAGAGAACATATTAGAAAACGTAAACAGGAAGAATGTTAACATTATACATCGTACAGGTATCTATTCTGTGATAGTTATGTTCATATTAAATTCAATGTGAGTTCACATTCTCCCGTTAGTCTGTCAACTTTGCCTGTGTTATCAACACCATCGATGTGTGTGCAGCTCTGTGACTTATAAACATTAGTAATTCCATGACTGACTTGTATTTCTTTACTAGCACTGGTGGCTATGCGTAAACCAGATTCTAAAATCTAATGTGAGTGTTAACCTGATGCCTGTTTACAAACAATGTTCTTAAAGAATTTCATGCCATGTGCTGAAAAAAATGAAATTCATGCAAGCGTTCAGACCTGTCTTCTTACTGAGTCAGCAAAGCGGTATTATGTCAAATATCTGTGGAAGGTATTCCATTAGTAATCCTAATGTGTAGTAAATGCCTTTTCATCCTGCTGTTATCCCCGCCCACTTACCATAATCTGTAATACCAGATCTATGTATGCCCTCTCTGCCGCTCCGCATGAAATGAATGCTGCGGGAGATGCATGCTCATGTCTGCTATAGTAAACTAATGGTTGTCATGGAAACTACTTCTCTGTAAAATGGCTGATCGTGCAACGTGTTAGTATTCTGCTATATTTGACTCATGTAGCTATCATTATGTTGGGTCCTGATTCTGGTTGTGTGAATGTTCTAGCTAATCACTTAAATTGTTGCACGTTATCCGTTCATACACACAATATGTTTCTAAAATTATGGACTAGTAATCGCACATATTGAGAATCGATCAAATTCTGAGGCATGTTCATGTATTTAGTGACTCAGCCTGATTTTATGCTGTAATATCCTATAATGCCTAAGTCAAAGTAAGGTGTTCTACATTGAAGATGCACTCCTTTAATTATGCGAGCCGAGAAATAAGCACCCAGATGTTCATAGATCTTATAGTGAGACCCCTTCAGTCTCTTCATTCACACCAGCAACCTCTTCACTCTCAACAACTCTAGAGCAGACTTCCCCACTCCCACTCGGATAACGCAAACCTCTTCAGAGCATTCAAAGCAACCCTGTGATTGCGCTAATACAGTGTTGGGTATACACTTGTCTATTGCTTATTCTCCTGATCCTCTTCATTATATGGATAATCAGGACTGCTACTTACATGACATGAATTGCTACTTCTACTGTTAAATTGTTCCTAACCTTTCTCTTAATATAGTTCCACATCTATTAACAATAGGACGTAATTGAAGGTCTCCAACCTTTATAACATGGGGGTATAAATATATTCAATCTAAAGCTATTTTTACTGGAGTTTGATGGATGTGCTTGAATATGAGGGTTTAATCACATCATTCTTCAATCCTAGAGTGATGTATTTCATACAAGCAATTGTTCCTCTTTGTTGTGCAGGTATATAATTATCATAAATATCAGTGTGTTGATGGTGCTGGCTTTGTGCTTAGTCCTCTATAGTTATAAGAAACACTTCAGATCCCATTCCCAATTTATTCCATTTGGTGAAAGAGAGTCGAGTTGATCTATCCAGTAAGCTTCTCGCTGGAATCTCTAATTTCTCATGTCATGTTTACAGTCTCAGTTGTCTATGATCTCCAATACCTGAAATTTCAGTTGAGCAATGCTGCGCCCCTTTTCCTGAAAATGTCTGGCAACGGCTGAGGACAAGTTTTTGTTTCTAATGCACGATTTGTGCTTGTTCATTCTAATTCGGATCTTTCTTCCAGTCTCACATACATAATAAATACCACATGGCCACTTAATGCAGTATATTACATTTTCAGTCAGGCAGGTGGCATGACACCGGAGTCTAATTTTCTTGCCTGTTCTAGGGTGAAATACAAATTCCACTTTTGTCACGTTGTTACAATTCCCGCAGTTTATATATGGGAAAGTTCCCTAGTGTCTTTCTCTTTTGCCTTTTCTCTTTTCGCCCTTGGTGTTCACTAATAGATTTCTCAAGTTGTTGCTGCTCTGAAATGCAAAAACAGGAGTATTTGGAAATAAGTATTTTGTTCTGGTATCGGTTGTGAGGATGTTCCAATGCTTTGGAATTCATTGTTTAATCTGTTGGCTTTGGGTTGAGAATTTTGATAGACACTAAACATGGTGATTCTCTTTCTGTCTTTCCTTGTAGGAGGCTTTCTCATGTCAATGTTGTCAATTTGGATGCAGCTGTAGACAAATCTTCCTGTGGATAACCTCTATCACTCAATTTTTTTGCACAGTTTTGATAGTTCTACTTCACCTTCCATTGGATCACTAACAATTTGATTCTTAGCATTTGACCAAAAGGCAGGTTTTTGAGGGTATTTTGTGGATGAAAACTTTGTGTAATAAATTGCTTTTATCTTGTTGGTTTGGTGAATAATGTAGTGGACATTTCATTGCTTTGTGTTAATAGAGTTGATGTATATTAAAAACGGATTATGTATTTCATGACCACCCTACTAGATGCCAAAGACATTGTCGATGTATGGTATCCATGTCTTTATATTTGTTGACCATTCTGGTTGTCTTACTATGTAAGTTGTCTCAAATTTGAACATTAAGCTATTGGCATATACTGGTGCCATGGTTGCTCCCATGGCAGTTCCTGAAGTCTGCAAATAGAATTTGTTGTCAAGCTTGAAGTAAGAATTCTGTGAAATAAACTCTAACCGTTTCATAATTAATTCTTTGGATGCCCCAATCTCTTCTTCTTTTAAAGCAGCCATTCCACCACTTCTTGTCCTAGGTTGTGGGGTATGCTTGTGTACAATCTGTTGACATCTATAGTGAAAATATCTCCTTCTACTAGTTCCATTCTGTCTAATATGTTTAGGAAATGTGTACTGTCTTTGATATAGGTCGATGTCTTTTGTATTAATGGTTGCAAAAAATGATCCTAATGGTTGGAGAATCCCTCCTGTTGCTACAACAACAGGTCATCCAGGTGGATGTATCATGCTCTTATGGATCTTGGGAAGTCAACAAGTGTAGAACTTGAGGGTACAGTGTGGACAAGAAAACTTTGATCTTGGTAGAGATCCATTCCATTTCTTCTGCTTGATTCAATATTATCTCTATGTTAGCCATAATTTCATTTGTTGGGTTGTGGTCTATTATTGCATAAGTTGTTTCATCATTCAACTGATGTGTGCATTCTGTCATGTAATTGTTGGTATTTTGTATTACCAAAGCTCCTCCTTTGTCTGCTGGTCGACTAGTAATTTCAATCATTGGTACGCTAGTAGGAGCTGAAAATGTGCTCTTGGGCTTAAATTCGACGTACTCGACTTCTTCAGTGGTAGCCAGGGCTCAAGTCGAGAGTACACGGGGGGGGGGGACGGAGTGCACCCACGTTTTTCAGAGGGTGGACTCAGTCCCCCCTAGCTAAAATGAGAAACATTGAATGTCCTCTTTGAATTTATGAATTAAAGCCGAGCTCGGGGATCCAAACGCAGTTGTCAGGTTTTCAAGGCCAGATACTTCACTGCACTATATAACCTGATGAAAAATAACTAACAACTAAAGGTGAAATATCTCATTTCAGTACTGCAAGTCCCAGGGAAAACATTGTATTGGTTCTTGGAGTTTAAAACATTCACACCTTTTTAGCGTTTTCAAAAACACTATTAGAATAAAATATCCTCTCTTGATTTCATGGGTGTGTTGAGTTTCTGAAAAGCAAATGTCATTCGTCCTGTGCAATTTGGGTGGTTCTGCAAAGCCAATTTAATGAAATGTGCATATTTCACCTCAATATGCTAATTTCTGGTCACATCACACCCCATTGCGTTTGTTGATGAGTCCCTCCACTTTAATTTTTAGGACTTGATCCCTGTGGTAGCACCCTGTTGTGGAGGTTATTCAGCAAAAAATACCTTTCATTATAGTTTACGTACAAGCTTGTGTAGCTCAACTTTCGTATTAAAGATGTTAGTACCATACGTTTGTACAAATTTCATACCTTTTTGTAATATACTTCTTGATCTGTTTGTCCTCTAATGGATAAGTTCACTACTAAATTTGTTGCATCTGAAATCTTGTCAGCATCCCCTGATTTATTCCTTTTCCCCCTCCTCGTTCTTTTCCTTTTTGGCATATGTCTAAAAAAGGTATTTGGGTTCCTTTTGTTGCTGTGTTTGTTTGTTGATTGTCACTGTTCGAAGTACTTGCCGTTTAGGTCTGCGTGGTTGGCGCTGAGTCGCCTCCGGTGGTATCAGAATCAGAGCTGCTGTTGTCAGTTGATGGATTGTTTGGTCTGTGTGGTTGAAATTGGTACTTGTCACCCCACGTGTATACCTCGTTGTTTAAATTATAAACTACTCACCGTTGTGACTAGCGTACTCCTAGTCCATAGTCCTCTTTCCTCGCTAGGGACGGGAGACGGAACCTTTTTTACAAGAAAAATTATCTTCCCCTTTAAATTTAGATGCACTCCCTTGGCTCTGACCACCAGCGCCACTCCTCGGTCCCCTTTGACGCGTCTACAATATTAACATTGCCTAATGGCACCAGCTTTATTAGGGGGTAGGATGGTGGAACGTATGGAGGAAAGGGCTCTATGGATTAGGAGTATGTTAGTCACTACAGTGAGTAACTTATAATTACTCCTACGTCCTGTCCCCTTTCCTCCATACTGTATGGTTGATTACAACTGAATGTAGCCCTAGGGTGGAGAGGTGCCCCTCTTAAGAAAACAAGTTCCTTAACACTGCCTGACCAAATGCCGCATCTGATCTGGAGCCGGCATCCAAGCAGTAGTGCTTGCAGGAGGGTGAAGGAATAGCCTATGTTGCCCCCTTGCTGATAACCTACCACGGAACGTCCGTTGGAAAGCAACCACCGTGGCTTTAGCTTTGATGGCGTGGGCACGCATATTTGCTGGGAGAGGCTTGTGCTGCCCCTCATACGCCTCCTTGATGGCCGCAACCATCCACCTTGCTATGGAAGCCTTGGAGGCCTGAAAACCAGGGTTTGAGCCCCCGAAGCTGACAAAGAGGGCCTCTGATTTGCGGAAGCTCTTGGTCCTGCCCAGGTAGTATCTTAGCGCATGCCTGATATCCAGACAGTGCAATACCCTCTGTGCATCATCCGTAGGGTTCGTGAAGAAAGTTGGTAACACTATCTCTTCGTTTAGATTAAAGGAGGAGACAACCTTAGGTAAGAATGCAGGGTGACTTCTAAGCACTACCTTGTACTTATGAAATGTAGTATAGGGCTCTGAAGCCACCATGGCCTGGATTTCGCTGATCCTGCCTGCTGAGGTAAGACCGACCAGGAGGGCCGTCTTAATGGTGACTAGCATGATGTCCGCGGATGCCATAGGCTCTAATGGTTTAAGCTCTGGGGCGCCCAAGACCATGTTGAGGTCCCACACCGGGTGTGCTTTCTTGATTGGTGGATAAAGCCTGGGCAGACCCGCCACGTGTCTTTTAACCATCGAATTAGAGGAGGAGAATACCTCCTCCTTTGGAGTTCCTGTAGGCTCCAATGGCCGCCAGATAGGTGCAGCATGCATCTACCTGCACCCCCAAGTGTGCGAGGTGAGCAGAGAAGGATGACACGTCGTCCAACGTGAAGGTCAATGGATTGACCTCCTTTGATTCCAGCCAGTGACAGAACCTGGTCCACTTAATTTTGTACTGGCTCCTGGTAGCATCGCTCCTAGCCCCCTGTATAATGTCTAGGTTGGAGTGTGACCGATGTAGATGCCGCAGTGTGACTTGTTCAGGAACCACGCTGCAAGCGCTAACTTCTCGGGGCGAGGTGGATGACCGTGCCTCCCTGCTGAGAGAGTAGATGTGCTGGGCCCAGCGGAATGTGAACCGGTGCATCATCCGACAGACTGAGTAGTTCCAAGAACCATGGCCTTGCTTGCCACCATGGAGCTATCAGGATGATACGTAGGCGCCTGGGCTCCCTGATCTTGCAGACTCCCCTGTGGACCAGGGGAGTGGGAGGGAAGGCATACACGTTCATGTTGTTCCACTGCCTCTACATCACGTTGCCTGCCCTGTCCCTGCCAGGCCGCGAGCTGGGGGCACCTCTTGTTGGACTAGGTGGCAAAGAGATCCACCTAAGGATGACCCCACCTGTTGAAGATCCCTTGAAGGACCTGTTCGTCCAACTGCCAATTGTAATAGTCCGCACCCAGCCTGCTGATCCTGTCCGCCTCCAGGTTAGTGCCAGATGCATGTCGTTTAGCAAAGACCAGTCCCAAATGCTCACTGCCAGAGTGTAGGGGGAGGAGACCTGGTGCCAACCTGCTTGTTGATGTAGTACATGCTGGTGGAGCTGTCCGTCTGAATGAGGATAGCCCTGCCGCTGATCATTGGGAGGAAGGCTTTGAGAGCGAGCAAGATGGCCATCAACCCGAGCCAGTTGATGTGGGCCGCCTGCTCCTGACCATAGTCCGTGGACACTGTGGTCTCCGTGGACACTGTGTTTGCCCAAAGTAGCTCCCCAGCCCTCTACTGACAAGTCTGTGGTGATGGTGACCTGAGGTGCTGGTTGACGGAAGGGCATGCCTATCCGTAGGTTGTTGTCCATGTTCCACCAGACTAGGTCCTGGTGGAGATGATGTGGGATGCTGTCCAGTTCCGCCTGGGAACCCTTCTCCTGACTCCAGGAGGCTGTGAAGTGCATTTGTAATCGCCTCATTTTGAGCCTGGTATGCAGCACTGCTAGGAGACATGCCGCCATGATGCCCAAGAGGTGTTGGTACCACCATGCCTAGAACAGTGCTCTGCTGAGAAATTGCCCCATGTCCCTCTTGATGGCTGCGATCTTGCTCTGATGAGCCAGTCGTCTAGGTATGGGTAGACGTGGTGGCCCAGAGCAGGGCTGCCACCGTGTTCATCAGTCTTGTAAAGACCCTGGGGGACGAATTTAGGCCAACGGGCAGAACCTTGTATTGGAAATGAAAACCCATGATCCTGAACCTCAGAAAGGACTGATGGGGTTGCCAGGTGGGGACGTGTAGGTAGGCATCCTTCGGATCCAGGGAGCACATCCAGTCTCCTGCACACAATGTCTAAGCTATAAGGGCTGGGTTAACCATTTTGAACTTTTGAAGAGGAAGGGAAAGGTTCAAGGTGGAAAGGTCCAACACAACTCTCGGGTCAGCCTGGTTCTTCTTGTGTATGGTGAAAATCTGTGATTAGAAGCCCAGACCCCGCTGATAGGCTGGGACTTCCTCCACCGCCAGACAGCCTACGAGTGAGTGAATTTGCTGTACCAATCTGTTGGAGCGGAGGGGAGGAGAGGAAAAGGAGGGAGAGGGAGCCGGAAGCCCGTGGATACTACCGAGAGGATCCATGGGTCTGTAAACTTTGTCCGCCAGCGTTGGGAATTAACTACAAGCCTGCCCCCACTGGAGACTCGTGCATCCGGATGGTTGTGTCATGCCTTTTTGCCCTCTGAGGCGCGGGCTGAGGAGCGGAACTGGAAAAAGCCCTTGTGTGCCGCCTTGTGTTGCTTCCGCCTGTGCTGGCTTGTGGATCTGTCAGTTTGTTTGGACTGTCTCTCCTGGAAGCCTCCAAAGGACTGAACCTTGTCTGAGCGCTGGTGTGCCTGGCTGTATGCCTTGGGTGGACTTAGTGAGGATTGATAAGGACTTGGCAATCTGCAAACCTTTCTTCTTCTCATCTGATTCCTCGTCCGTAGTAGAATGGAATAGATCGCCCCCCTCAAAAGGAAGGTCCAGAATATGCTCCTGGACATCGGGGTTGAACCTCATAGCCGTAGCCAAGCCATCCTTATGATGTCGGTAGCAATACATATGGCGCGACTTGAGGTGTCCATGTGTGCCACTGTGTATTCCATAATGTCCTGCGCTACTATTTTGGCTTCAGCCAGCCCAGCTTTGAAGTGAGCCTGGCTCTGCACCGGGAGCTCAGGAAGTAAATCCGCGATCTCTTGCCAGAGCCTCTGATAGACCGCAGCCAGCATGGCATCCACATTGGGTTGGCGCAGATGAAGAGAAGCGTTGGAATAGACTTTCTTTCCATATGCTTCCAGGATTTTCTCCTCCTTACCCAGGATTGCCAAGGCTGATGTAGCCGAGGACCAGTGTGGCTTTGAATAGAATGAATCTGCCGCAATCATTTGTCGCATCTAAATATTCTTATTTTTCTTGCTTCTAAATCTGTTTTATAAGTTTCCAAATAACTATTGATATCTGCCAATATATCAGTGACGGTTTCAGCATCTGTTAATGCAGTTATTTCTGTGGTTAGTTGGTTAATTTCTTTCTCTAATTTATCGATGTTAACTGATAACTCTTTGATTGTTAGAAATATTAGGTCTAGTGAGCATTTATTCAAAATCTGCTACCATTTTCTGACAAATATCTTGTTTTCTTTATATTGTGTTTATCTCAGAGGTGGTCTAAGTCCTCTACGAATTCCTTGTGCTCTATATAGTATCTGTCCAAAGTTACTGCATGGAGCTTTCTGTTGAGGGCCTTCCGAAATTGCGTATTGTAATTACTTTATCTTCTGTGGATCTGTATGTTGTACTAAATGAGTTGTTTCTTTAATCAGGCTGAGTATCTCATCTACTTCTTCGGTTGAAAAACTGAGTGTGCTCGCTCTGTAACTTGTTAAAAGGTTTTTCGAATCGATTGTGTCCTCCAACGGTTTCCACATCTTTGACATGTAATGGCCAAAGCTGTGTAGTTCGGAAACTTTTTCAGCAGAGGGCGTCCTGCGTCGATGACGTTGGGTTGATGTCCCTCGAAGGCCTCCGTCGAGGGCGATGTCACCGGATGTTATAAATAGGGCGCACGGTGCCCGTAGCCTTAGTTCTGTTTTTTATGCAAACGTGTTTGCTTCGGAGACTCGGCGCGCCTTGTGTTTTACCTTGTGAAGAGGTCTTCTTGTTTGACCCCTCCGACTCCGCGGTCTGGCTTTAAGACTTGCCGGGACTACAAGTCTAAAATGTCGATCACCGACCCGCATCGCATTTGTTTGTGGTGCTTGGGCGAGAATCACGTCACCAATGACTGTTCTAAATGCCAGTCGCTGACTGTTAAGGCCTTGCGGGAGCGTGAGCGAAAGCTTCAGGTAGGTAGTGGTGCTAAACCCACTAAGTCCAAACGTTCTTCCAAGTCCAAGGGTATGCCCACTGACGATTCGAGGGGCGACTCTTCGCGTCCGAAGGATTCTCGGGGGTCTTGGTCCCGGAGTGGTTCCCGCCAATCGTCCTCATCGTCCCGGCATTCAAGGAAGCGCCGTCACCGGTCGCCTTTCTCGTCCTCAGAGGATGGTGCCTCGAGGAAAGTGGCTTGCCCAAAGAAGTCCTCGACTCCGGAGGAATGGGCTGCCTTTAGGGAGCAGATGTTGGCGATTTTTCAATGGCACAATTTCATCTGCGCCTTCTCACGAAGCCGGCAAGGAACGGTCTCGAACTCTGGCTCGCACGCCTTTGGGCTCGGGTCCTCGGCGCGATCCTCATCGGGAACCTTCGAGGTCCCGTTCGGGCAAGGCTCAGGATGGTCGCCAGAGACGTGCTTCCAGGTCTCCGTCCTCATCCCCGGCGAGACCGCAGAATCCTGCTAAGGGCTCGAAGTCAGCGTCGACTCTGTCAGCGCCGTGTCCGTCGGATACGGACGTCGAAGCAGTGCCTTAATATCCGCCCACGGTGCACTTGGCACCCTTGTCGATGTTGACGCTGAAGTCGCCGCCCTCGACGCTGAACCCATCAGCGCTCTCGACGACTTTGGGGCTTTTTGGTCGGAATGTAGCTTTGGAGATGCCTGATGTTGTGGATCCTCCTAGGAAGGCTACTTCCAAATCTGTGAGACCGGTGGTGGACTCCAGACCCTCTTCTGTCCCGAGGCAGGGTTTTTACCTCCCTCTGGATGATATTTATGAGGAGGAAAGGTCAGACTTTGATGTGGACCCTATTGAGCCTGATGAGGCTCCTGTCTTCTGGAGACAGTCATTTGGAAGAGTTGAGGCAAACTCTTCATTATGCGAGTGGTTTGGACACTTCTCCGGAAGTGGAATTTGCAGGCCTGAGCCTGGGGCTCATGCAGAGTCATCCTACAGGAGACTCATGGCTATTGTCACGGAGTATCTGTCATAAAAGGTAGAAGGCGCTCCTCTCCAGAAAGAACATGGCATGATGACCTTCTCTGAGATGAGAGTTTGCAGCACACGCTTTTTGCTCGCTGTACCTTTCAGAGATGGGAAATACCCATTTGCATATCAGTCTTTGTCCCGCCCACATGGGCAGTCCAGCACCGAAATGCTATGGCAATTCCTCTCTGAACAAGAGTACCAACAGCAACCCCATACACGTGTTTCAGCCTTTTTGGGCCTCATCAGTGAGGTGAAGCTGTGCCTCTCCGAGCACAGTGTTAGGCAGAAACCTGTGCAGTTCCCTTAGGGACCACTGCGAAAAGTTTAAGTCTACAAAAGTTAGCAGTAAACCCAATTGGTAGCAGTCTGCACCACCCAGATTTACCTGGTAGCTGTGGCTGAGCAGTCAGACTTCTCTCAAGAAGAGTTAGGCAGTATATAGAGTATACACAATAGGGCTAAAAATACAGTAGCACAAGCAAACACTGACCAGAGCTTTGGTATAAAAGTATATAATTATTTATTTAAGAACACACTTGTAAAAATACACTGGCACTAATATGTCAAGCAAGTTCAAACAGTCACTATAAATATATACACCTCCCTAGTTAATTATTTGACAAGTCTAGGTTAAGACACCACTTATTTAGCAAAACAGAGGTGAGCGCGTAACCGTAGATGGCACTCCAATAATTTGTTTAAAAAGGGAGGGAAAAGGCAGAATAGGAAAAACACACAGTACCAACACTTTTAAGAAACTACAGCAAGTCAAGAAAGGCAGGGTCTACTGTAGAGCAAAAAGTTCATAGGCCAGGCCCACTCTTGGAGAGAGCAAGGCAGAATGTGCCCAAGATCACACAGTGGAAATGCACTAAAAGTCTTTGCAGGAAAGTCAAAAAAAGGTTGGATCAAGTCAGAAAGGTAATGTTAGCAGGTCCGAGGTCACCCCAGGATAGAGAGTCAAGGATTTACGGGACACCTTGGCAGTCTGTTGCAAGGGAGACCAGGCGGGACACAGTACCTGAAATGGTGAGAAAGCTCCAGCGGGGGCAGTTGTTTCTGGCAGCGGGTGCAAGTCGGAGCTTTGTCCAGGGGAAGAGATGATCTCGACGTGGAGGAAAGCTGGAGGTCGTTGCACTGCCAGGGAAGAAACCAGCCGCGGAGTTTCCCCGTTAAAAGGTACTACCCTTTTATTCGCGGTAGTGGTGAAACATGGCTATACGGCCGCCGGGGTGCTTGGCACGGGTGATTCGACCACGAGATGATCCAGGAAGGCGAAAAAAAAAAGGCGAACTGGTTGGTCTCATTTCTTAAAGGACTGACTAATGTGTTCCTGCCGTCCCCTTTCCAGGTGCCGGTTTGGGATTTGAATCTGGTTTTGAAATTTCTAATTGGTGCTCCGTTTGAACATTTGCACTCTTGTCCTTTGAGATTATTGTCCTTCAGTTGTTACTTCCGCTCGCACAGTGAGTGAATTGCAGGCACTTTCCTCTAAGCCGCTCTTTACTGTATTCCACAAGGACAGGGTTGTACTAAGGGTACATCCTTCCTTTCTACCTAAGGTAGTATCTGAATTTCATTTGAGCCAGAAAGTGGTTCTTCCTTCTTTCTATCCTCCTCCTCATCCTGGGAAGGAAGAGCAGCGACTCCATCGGTTGGATCCTAGGAGAGCTCTGAGCTTTTATATTTCTAGGATGTCCAGGGTCAGAGTGGACGATCAACTCTTTGTGGGATATGCAGGACACCGATTGGGCCAGGCTGTTACCAAACAGACCTTGTCCAGGTGGATTATCCCCACCAATACTGAATGTTAGACTGGCGGGTAAGGAACCTCCTAAGGCTGGGGGCTCATTCCACTAGGGGCGTGGCTACTTCCACAGCCCTACAACGGAGAATTCATATTAGGAATATTTGTGATGCAGCCACATAGGCTTCTATCCACACCTTTTGTTAAACATTACTCCCTGGATACGACCCATGGTCAAGATATGGCCTTTGGTAAGGCGGTTCTTTATTCCGCTATCTGATTGGGTACTCTAAATTCTTTCCCTCCTCCATTTTCTGGTACTGCTTTGGGAGTCTGTCAAAGATGTGAAATACGTTGGAGGACACAATACGTTCGAAAAACAAGTTACTTACCTCCCAGCCTGCCCCTCTGGAGAATTTCCTATGTGATTGCAGCTTACATTTCCGCAAGGGTATGTGCAGTCAAGCAGGCATTGGATTGGTGCCACACGTTAGGGGGGGGAAAACATAAACTGAGGCTACGGGCGGCGTGCGTCCTATTTATAACATCCTGTGACGTCGCCCTCGACGGAGGCCTTCGAGGAACATCGACCCAACGTCATCGACGCAGGAAGCCCTCTGCTGAAAAAGTTTCCGCACTACACAGCTGTGGACATTACATGTCAAAGATGTGGAATACGTTGGAGGAACATCCAATCGAAAGATCGTTACCAGTTGGTAAGTAACTTGTTCATCTCATCATATGACATCTTAGCGTGCCACCACTCAATTGTAATTGCACGGTAGTGAACAAATAAAAAGTGAAACGATGTGAGCAGGCACTGCCGTTTTTTTTGTTGAATTGGTAATTCTTTCAATACATTTTTCTTCCATAGGTACTTCTTGTGAGTGGGGTGCAGATCCACTAGGACGTGCCACCGCGCTAGGCCTGTTTCAAATGCAAGAAATATAGAGACCTAAGCTAATTAGACTTTGGTGTGGGTTGCACACCCTAACATCCACTATGTGGTTATGGTTCGTATTTCAAAAAAACCTTAGAGGAATGTTTTTCCTTTATGTTTCCTTATATAAAGAATGGTTATTGGTTTCTTTTCGTTTTCCAAATATAGTTTTAATAACATTTAAGTGCAGATAAGGACTTTGCCAATGCATTTCGGACTTATGATAGTCCTTCATCAGGGCCTATAATTCTCATCTGATCAATATATAGTCAGTAGTAGTTTACCAGCAAAATTACATATGACCCTCAGTATGATAAATCAACATTCATCGAATTCCAATTTATAATGACTTAGGTTTAATATTGTTGAGTTCATCAAGGACCCCATTTGAGTTCATTGCGAGTTTGATCGCCGCTGTCATAACAAAGTAACAACAATTTGTCATAGGATTAAATGTGTCATAGTGTACATCAATCAGTGTTTGGGAATATTTCACATCATTAAGATTGCGTCCAATTACGGATTATTACACACACCTGACTTCCATCACACTTCCCCACATGGATGAAAGGCAGAGCAGGAAAGCACACTCTGAGCGAGTCAAATGACACGAGGAAACAACAGTTCCCAGGTGGCAGTTTAGCACAAACAGAAAGACAGCGAGCCAAGAGAGAGTCGCAACGAGGGAAGTACCCGTGACCTCTAAAGACCATTACTTTCATGAGCCTTGGAAAGTAAGAAACCGAAGACCAGGAACTAATGCTGATCAAACCTGCAAATTGTGTCGGAGGTACCCGGCGCTCTCCCCCGTCGATAACCAAGGCGCGGAGGAGTGATTGCTGCCGTGGTACTGTCCTTGGCTCCTACAACAAAGCAGCGTCAGAAAAGACAGCACAGCCGGTGAGTCGGAGAGAATGATACAAAACCAGCTTGTGTTTTGAACCAAGGTTGCAAGCGGCAACATTGTATGAAGAGAACAGTGTGTGAGGCGTTTGCAAAGAGCGACGCAGAGATAATTTGAACTTTGCAATTGAACTTTGGGAGGCCCAGAAAAGATACCATATACAGAGTGGTCTGGTGCCATGTGGGTGCTGAAAGTCTCTGTTAGGTATCCCTCTGGTATCCAACTGATGCTGAATGTGAGTAAAAGGAATAATGACATTGAAGTGGTCATGCAATGGGTCAAGCTAAACCCTGTGTACAGTCGAAAGTCTTCGATAGTTTAAAGTGCATCACAATTGGCCGAGCCCGGCTGAGGGAGACTAATTAGGTGTACAAAAGGGATCTGAGCCAGGCTGATGGGGATCCGGGGTGAACCGTGAGTCACCCGAGAAGGAATTATCTGAATTTAGCTTGTAAGGGATCTGAGCCCGAAAGAGGGGGATCCAACGTTGAACTTTTGTTTTAGACCATTTGTTGTGTAAAGGGATCTAAACCCGGAAAAAGGAGGATCCAGAGTGAATACCTAAAATTGAATACTGGAAAGAGGAAAATAACATTTTAGTATTGTTTTGTGTAGCGGGCCCTCTGAGTCAAGAGAGTTACGAGAAGCAAAGAGATTTGGACCCAGAAGGTCTTTAGCTGTGTAAATGGAACTGTATACTAGTGCCCCAGAAGCCAGAGTGTGTGCTTTGCTCGAGTGAACCGCCTTGTCCCGTGCTGAAAACATGGGGAAGGTAGGCCAACAGGCCGAACATCCCGACTTATCATTTTGTGAATACTTCTTTCTTTTTCATGAGCATCTCCCCCACATTTTTTGTACATTAGTAGTAAGGTTTGGCAATAGTTTTTTTTAGTATAGGCCCCTTTTATTTCACAAGATTCCACTAGGACTACATTATTATTATTTGATGGTTGTAGCTTGCTTCCATCTGTAGATTTTGGTTTAGATAGGTGTTTATCTCACCCTTGTGAAAGTTCAATAAACACCCTTGAACTGTGGTCACTTGTGTCCGTTTTACTCTTGATATCATGCCTTCCTTACAGTACGTTGATCCTTAGGGAGCTTATTCCAAGCCAGAGCTGCCTCTACCGGAAATGATCTACCATTACCTCTTGCTCCTTGGGCAGACCAGGCATATCGAATCACTGGACCGAGTGGTTCTGGTGGGGTGCTGCTAAGTGTCACAATCCTGTTGATACAAAGGTGCTTGTCCATATAGTCATTTATGTTCAATAGTGCTAACTTTAAAACAGATTTTGGCTTACACAGAAAGCCAGTGTAGATCCCTTCTGTGGACAGAAATGGGCTTGTTTCTGGGTATACCTTTCACAATGTGCACTGCATCGACCCCATATAACATTGTTAAATAGTAAAGTGCTGCTGCTCTCTAGTCAGAGCCTCCCATGTGAATAGTGTAACACTTATCTGTGGTTTTTAATTGCTAAGAGTTGTCCCATGCCTAAATAAATGTATTTTTATACATCTGCCTATCTTAAAGTGTTAGGATTGCTCTGTGTGTAATTTACTGAACACTTCACCACTCTGACACTCTCCTAAATCTAAGCGCTGCTGCTTATTCACATTAACTTGGGTGAGTTTCACAAGACATTAGTGCCGTTTCCTGTTCACCAGAATAGGATGCCCTCTCAGAATCTGTCCACAGGGCTGATATTGAAATTCCATCTTACACTAATCAACGGTTTCCCAAAGGATTGTTTTATGACTTTCAGACACTGTGGTTTTCACCCTCACTGTTTCCTCCACACCCTGTTGTTTCTCGCTGTGCTTCTATCTACTACTTGCCCTCTTCCTACTCCTACCATCTCCCTTCACTCTCCCTCACACACTCTCTATGGTCCCTCTGATGGTATTCCCATCCCTCCCTTGACTCTCTAATTTTCCTCCCACTAAGATCTTTTTTCACCCTCTGATCCTACTCCCTCCTGCTAGCACGCTCTCGCTCTCCTCCCTCTCCCTCTCTCAATGCTACTACTCCCACTTCTGGTCACCACTACTCTCCTCTCTCCACACTACTACTCTCCCCACTACTGCTCCACCCTTTCCCCACTACCACTCTTCCCTCTCCACGCTAGTACTGTTCTCCCACCTTTTTTTCCCAGTCACAGAGAGAGTGACAGCCAGGAGGCCCACTTGAATACAAACAAAAACCCTTGAACTGTCTCTGTGTTGGTTTATTCTGTGAGCCATCTATGAAACAATGCTGACAGAACGACTGCTTCACAGTCACGTAGGAGTTGTGTTTTTTCCCTAAAAGGGTATTTCTGCATTGCAAGTAACAACATTACTTGATCTATCAAGGACATCTCTTATGTCTTTATCTTCTTGTTATAAGGTTTGTAGAGTTGGAGGCACGTCTCCCCATCCATCTTTTGCAATAGATGGGAGAGCCATTGAGTACTAGCATGGTCTGGCTGCTACTCGATGTGCCTCGCAGAGGGTTGTTGGTGTGGGATTTCCTTGTCTCGCCACACCTTCTGAGATGTGGAATGTTCAATTCCTGTTGGTGGGCAGCAGTCTATCAGAAGTTGAAAGAGAACTACATTTTCCCAGCAGCTCTGGGCTATCATGGCGACAAACCACAAGATTAGGTTTTCCTTGAACTGGTGCATTCTGTGAACAAACGTATCTAAATATTCAGTGTTAAGAAACAATCTCAACCACCTTATGTGGTCATTTGAAAACATACACCAGCCCTTCCTGTATACGTCGACAACCACAGAGAACTGTGTGGCTGTGAACAAGCACACCAAGGATTCCAAGATGACGCACATGTCACAGTGCATATTTAAAGCCTTGAAGCAGGCTTCAGAGAACAGACCAATTGAGAACAATTGTGGTCAGTTAACTTTCACCCAATAACAAGAGGGAAACAATTATGGCAATACAAACCAATTGAAGGATCAATGGAGAACAGTCCAATCAAAAGACATAAAAAGGGTTAATTGGGAGAAAGCCAACCCTGAGTCTGTTTGTGCATAAACCCTATTCCCTAGGTGTATAAAACCACCCACAGTAGACCATTAATAGGCAGAAGCCTGAAGGAAGCACACAAGCTACTCACCATTCCTTGGATGAAAAGATAGCCTGCTACCTGGGCCAAAGTAGCCTATCTGCTGGCGAAGGCAGGGATTGCAGCTTCAGGAACTATGGTACACAGGATGTCTGGACCACAGTCAGGTTCCAACCCAGAAACTGGAAAGGAGATGGAAGGTTTGAAGGTGGGGCAATTTACGGAGAATTCTAAGGTTAAAGAATCCATGGGTGAAGGGTTAGAATATTGATGCCCGACAAAGAGGGGGAGTAAATACTCTTTGCATCCAATTGAGGCATTGTGTTTATGGTGGATGGAAATTAAGCCACCTTTCAAACCAGCAGGCAGGGGAAGGAGAAAACAGAGTTCAGAGAAGACAAAAACGGTGGATAGTTCCAGAGAAAGCATAAGGCTATGCAGAAGTCTGAGGGAAAAGAAAGATATTGGGGAGGTCTGCACTGGAGAAAAACTCTGATAAGGGCAAAGTTGTAAATAGTCCATGGAGGGGATTACCCATGGAATCTGATGGGATTACCCATGGAACTTGATGAAGCCAAGAGATTGTGAAGAAGTCTGAACCATGAGTACTTCCTGGATGGGATGGCTCAAGATGGTATCTGTGTTTATTTGTAGATTAGGGTTGGACCTTCATACAATAGGGTTATGAACACTTTTGTTGGCCATAACTTGGAGCACAACATATGTTTGGAATCATAGGGTTAGGCAGGAGGCTAAAGAACCTATGAAGAATAGATTTTAAATTTGATGTTGGCCACCACTTTTGGAACTTCATTTGATAACAGTAGATTATCCCTGGCGGGACTGAGACTTGTCAAGACAAGATTTAAGACTTTGTTTATTGGAAATATACAGAGACAATCTTTTTTGCCCCCATCCTTGACATTGTTATGCAGATTTACTAATTATTTCTAGAGTTTTAAACTAGCCCCTGTAAGTGTTTGTCCAGCCCAAATATTGAAAATACTTGTACTCAATAAAAAGACGTAACTTAGAATATTGTCCTATTGTATCATTGCTCTACTTTCCTACACAGTGTGACAAATCCAGGGACTGCATCCCCCTTCCCCAAAGTGAGCCACTGCGTTTGGGTGGAGGGCAGTGAGCCTGTCGAGCTTAACCCATAGGGGATAGGGTAAGAGAGATCGCACTGTGGGTAACCTCCCCTTAGGCGACAGACAATCCCTACACATGGATGTATGTTATCCTCCCTTGTCTCAGAAAACTGATAGATTTCTGGGTTATATGAGAGTTAAACTGTATATTGACTTACCACTTCCTACACTAATGGCTGGTATGGTTTCTTACACTTTTCAAGCATTTTCCACACTTCAGAAGAGAGAGCAGAGAATAGACCCACCCTCTGGTTGTGTGAAGGATAAAGACCCAATCAGCATTGTTACACAAGAGGTGATTAGCCCTCGGAGCTGCAGAGGCGGAGAGCCTCCTCCTGGGATGACAGATAAAGCTGTGGTCAGTGCTACAGAACGCCTAAACCTTGCAGAGACATCGACCGGAGAAGCCAGGCTCACAAAAGTTTCAAGCAGTGGAGAACGCCTTAGCGGCAAGCAAGCAGCATTAGGAGGAACTGACTCAAAGTCCTGTGAGAAGACAGCATGAAGTTCGCGCCAGCTCTGTAAAATGCATAACGCCGGGAAGAATCACGAAGAGAAAAGCAGTGTTGGCTTACTGGATTGCCAGCCCAGAAGAGCAACCCACAGAGACAGAAAGGCCCAGCCAGATCCAAAGTCATGTTGAAAAGAATTAAATCCAAAGGCAGGGTAAGCGCGAAACAAATAGGCTAAGCGGGAAAAAAAACAGAGAACCCAAGGTGCGTTAAGAGAAACAAAACCACCAAAGCATGGTAAGAGGGCGAGAACCCGCGGCAGGGCGAGAGAAACCTTCTTTCGCCCCTAGGTGGGGCGAAAGAAGTCGAACCCATGGAGGGGTAAAACTCTGGAGATAATTTACAAGAGGGTACCATGAAGTTCCTTGGTGGGGAGACCTAGGAGAATATCTGGCGTGGATTTAGGAACAAGGCGGTTCCCAAAAGCTAGCCACCATTCTTTCCTTTGGGACAAAGACCATTATTTTACATTTCTTGCAATTAGGTTATTTTTGTTTAGTGGTAGGGACAGTAATCAGATGAGAATAGATTTTCTGGATGGTGGACTTTGTTTACTTTGTAGGATATTCCTACAAGCACTCCTTTAGACTTGTTTCTTTTCTTTAGAAGTAGGGCCAAGAAACCTAGGGACAGCATAGGTTTTGGGTGTTCCAATAAAGACATTTTTAACTCAAAATGCCACCTTGCATGTCTGTCTCCTGACTCTGACTTACCACAAAAGGCTTCTAGGTTTTAAACTTAATTTTCGACATTGCCACAATTTGCTCACTTCACTCATGTTCCCGTTATTTTGAGGCATGCTTTGGGGACTTTTCTTTCAAAGCTAATGAAACACATTTCTGTGGCGATTGGGGATCTCTAAAACAACATTTTCCACTTTGCTTCCCTTCCAGAAATAGTTCAGTTTTTGGCAGCCATTCTCCTTTTTGAGTTAAAAGAAACTGTTTCCCAGAATTCCTTGCTCCTGCTTGACTCTAGCAGGGCAAGGTTGGGTGGAGGATAAGAAACACCTAGCAAACCTCATACCTGATCATTAGTAATCCTTAAAAGCCAAGTGTATATCAGGATGCCGCTGGTCATTTCTACAGTTTCTTTGTGCAGCTGTTCCTGATTCTTTATTAACAGCTTGTATATCATAGTTATTTGTTCTTGAATCCTTTGATTTCAACTTTGTTAGCTAATTTGTATTTTCCACTTCCTGGATATCCTCTCTAGACTTCCAGTTTTTGATTCAGATATTTCCAGTACTGCCATATTTGTGAACAGTGAAGGCGAGCGTCCCCCAGATAGCACGATCCTCCCCACAATGAGAGACAATAATGGACTCTCCCAAGATGGGAATAAGGCTAGGACAAAGTGTGGGTGAGCTTAAATGGGAGTTTATCAATCAGAATAGGGCATGCAAAGGGCTCTGCAAACTCCGAGAGCGCTCTGTCTGACAATAGCAAAGACAGGCGTATATATTTACAAAAAGCGTCATAAGAACCTACATACTATAGGGGGCACAAGTTTGTGGGGATTGAGTGGCGACGACTAACTATAGGTGCCGCTGTGATGTGGTTTGCCGTGGTTGGTAGACGTCACTGGTTACCCTCGTGGGCCGGGCTGGGCAGGTCAGCTGGGTTCATCCGAACGGTGTTGTTGTGCCAGCCGTGACCAGTGTCATTGATGAACGTCTTTCCTGGCTTTCTGCCCTACGGCCACGCACACTGCAGTCATTCAATATTGCAATATTATCTTCCCCGGTAAATCTTCCAATAGGTTATTCTACAGGTTAATGCAACACAGGAGGAATGCACCAAGAGTGGCGTCTTTTGGTGATACATCAATACATGGTTACCATCGTCCTGTTGACCGGGTATCATAGGTCGCGAGGTTGAATCTCAGGGCAAGGGACGAGCTGTCCGAGTTATCATGTCTCGTTAGAAGTCATTATGAATGTCTTCCTGTAGTGTTGCTATAATATTGGGTGTCCTAATTTTACAGGGGCCATTAACCTGAGGTGAGCCGGTAGGTCGTGGAGCCTAAGAAAGGGCGCCTTCGGGCCTGTGTTTATGGCCGGGGTTTACTGCTGGGTTGTAAATAATTCAGGTGGCAGGCCGTGGCCTTGGGTGCTGCGGGGGGATGTGAATGTTTGAAGCGGCTCCAGCCGAATTGGGGGAGGTGGAGCAGAGCAGCACAGGCCTCTGCTTTTCCGTCTGGCAGGCTTCAATGGGGAGGAAGGGGGAATGGCCTTGGATATGCCCACAAAGGTATTTTCCTCGTGTGTTGCAGATTTAAGTGGAAGAAGCATAAACATTCATATAATATACAATACTCATTGAGTCTTTTCAAAGCTTATGTTTTCAACATTGTTAGTGCCTTTTACATGGCCATTTCAGATGTGTTACCTATATGTTAAGTATTTAACAACCACAACATTTTTTTACATTTCTATATGTGCGCGGTAACTGAGGTGATAGTAAGGTTGGTGGAGCATGCAGGAACAACCGGCTAATAAGACTGATGGCGGTGACACATGGTGAGCTTGGACATACATACGGTGCATTTTCGTGCACCATTTACATGAGCTCCCAATAGGGTTGTATTTGTCTTCCTTTGCACTCTAGCAGCAGTAGTTCAGTTATGGCATGGGACCTTGGGGTGCAGTCTTCTTGGCGAAACATATAACATGAAAACCCCGGGACACTTTTACCATTTACGCATAGCTACGGGGATGTGGGTACTTCACCCCGAATGCCATATAAGCACACATTCTGCCATCTACATGGAGGTTACATGTTTTTAGTCAGAAAGGTCATGGAGAGAAGAGTTTCATCACAGGTAGTTTGCTCATTAGTATTTGGGGGGCTCTGCTTTTTGTCAGGGGACCATTTTACAATTCTTTTCCACACCGCCCTGCTGGCCGGGTCATGCTGGGAACAGTGATACACTGCGGAAGGTGAAATGTTACAGTGTTTGCATCTAACACTAGCTCATGTCCGCTGTTCGTGGGAACGGGCTCTCAGTGGATCTGCCAGGGAGCTGCGGCCTCGGGGACAAGTGAGACTCTCCAAGGGTGGGGGCCCCGCTGCGGCGCACAGGGCTCATGCCATTTTGATTTCACAAGATGGTTTCCAGGGCCTAGCTTAATACAGCATGTTTGGTCGATGTCTTCAGCCAGTGGTCCACCCACCACCTGGGCCCTGGAAGCAGGGGGAACCCCCGACGAGCCATGGACTTCACAAGGGGGAGGGCCTGTAGGGGAGGGGGGTCTCTTGGACCATAGTTTGTTGTTGTTCTAAAGTTCTGTGCCCTTGCTTTTTCTGCATTGTAAACCCGATCCTTAGACAACCCTCTTTCAGAGAATGACTATTTCTGTTCCCTTTTCCCTTCCTTCCGGGGTGGGAAGGTGGAGGTTTTGGGCTTGTCATTGTGTTTTTACTGCTCCTGTGTAAGCACTTGTTTCTTATCAAGAGTCTTATTTATTAGGTTATCCTCACTTTGCTGTTGTAGTCTTATGGTGTCCCCGTTTGATCGCCATGGTTCATGGTAATTTCTGGCATCCCAGTTGGTGTATCTTGTCTTTGTGAATATTGTCTTTAAGTTGTCTTATATAATGCATTCAAAGGTGTTGGCTCACAGAGCTTGAAATGATTTGCCCTATACGGGACTTTGCGCTGACAGTACCTTTAACAGCAATTTTGGGTGAGGAGCTTGCAGGATGTTAGTGTGCCTGTATCTCGGTTCTTGTGTGCAGGCTGTTCGGCACTTATTCGCTCACTGTTTGATCTTATGCACATTTCCCTTATCATATAATCTTCCTTACTCCCAACAACAGAAATCCTATGCACCTGTTAAGGGCACATTGTCGACTGGATTACCCTCAACAGTCCGTCCGTGGGTTTCATTATTCCCAGTTGCATTGCTGCAAGCTTTAACAATATTCATAGGTAAATTGGTCAACTGGGGTGACTGAACTATATTGTTTACCAAGTGGGCAACCGTGAACTTGTTAAAGCATGCTTCATTTTAGAGTGCCACCATCAATGACACTAGCATCACAGCTGCAACAGTGAATGACATTTATTTTTCACGTAAGAACATCTCCATTATCTCAAATAAATGCTTTTTGGCGTTAGCGACAGATTTACGGTGCAAATAAACTTCAGGTGATATCAAGTAATTCCAACTCCTCTCTTGGTGTTTCTCAAATGGAATGTCTGTAAGATATTCTTGTATGCTTGCTTTCTTTATTGAAGCTCTAGAAGCCCCACTCGTACTTCGGCGGTAGGGAGGGTGAGTTTCTTTTTGTGGCATATTCACATAGAATGTTAAAATGGATTGACCAATGTGTTCTCAACTAATAATGTTGCCCCCACCCTTTTTACATCGTCTTTCCTTACCTGTGGTCGTATAACTAGAACCAGGCCCTTTGTTACATGTGGGCCTGCCATGAACTAGTTTGACAATAACATCCCCCTTACCCACTTTTCCCTTGTTGCCCCCTCTCTCCAGCCCCACCTCAATACCACAGTTTCTCCAAGGCCTGAAAGCAAGGTTTCAATTTCATTAACCAAATTGTTAGCATGCAAGATGGATAGAAGCCATCAGTTTGGAAGCTAATCTTTTGCAACTTTGGCATACATTGAAAAGCCAGGGTCTTCCACTGAAATGACTGAAGGCAATATTAAATTTGTTACTGTGTTGTAAAGGTCCATATTCAACGCTGCCAAGGGGGGCATGCGTTCCAATTGCTCAAGTAACATGGTGACGTCAAATGTAACATGTTGGGTGACATCAGGTGTGGGGACGTCATTGAACACAGCTCTGCTTGCATAAAGTGACACCAAAGCAGGAAAAGTGCAAGATGTCCCATGGTGGTATTCAATTAAGGTTGGGTGCTTTGAGCATAGTCGGGGAAGTTGCATAGGGTGGGCACCGGGTGGGGGTGCAAAATGGTGTAGGGGGGTATACGATAGGGCCGCTTTTGAGCAATATGTGAACATTAGAGAAGCCATTTTGTTTGTAGGCCCACATTAGGAAAGCATTTCTTGCTGACAGCTCATAAGAAAAGAGCTGCTGGCCTTCGTGTGACAAGCAGTGTGTATTTCTTGACATTCAGTGGAAACAGTGTGCTGAAATGTTGCATGGCTGAAGTTTCCCAGTAGAGCACAGACGCAGAGAAGACACTGTAAGAGATACTTTCGAGGCCAATGAGCTAGGCACCTCGGCGCACAAGGAGAATTGACAGAGAAATAGAAATTAAATACTGTTAATTAAACTCCAGCCACAGTGTGGTATAGTTTTGTCAGACTACACTTGGTAGCAAGGCGTGAGAAGGGAGCTGGAGGGGGGGTCAGAGAGTTGAGGTAGGGGCTATGGGGAGCGAGACGAGGAGTGACATTTTCATTTTTCGGCATTCAAAATGTGCATTAATCACATAGATCCAATGGTTTGCCGTGTCACTGAAAGGTGTTCCATCTTCCTCTTTTTGCATGGTACCCCAATTGAGTTAGTCAAAAGGTTTGCTTATTTGGGGTTACGCTGATCAAGGAATGGTCAGTGGAATGTAGTTACAAGACCCCAGGGGAAGACTGCAGCCGTGTATGGCGCTGAAATTTGGGGGGTTCAAATCTCGAAAATAATGTCCTAAAGCATCTGCTTTTAATGCTCAAAAGCTTACCCAATATACAGTTCGAAATGGCGCCTGGTTTAACAGGAATTGATTACATAGCACAATTGAAACTACTTCTCTATTTGATGAAATTATTTACCACACCTGAGCCTACGAATCTTTAAAGAAGACTTTTTGTTTTGATAACCTCTCCAGGTGCCTCATCTGAGCCATGAATGAGACATATAAACCAAGGCATGGCCATTTTAAATTTACAACAACACGCTCTAGCTGAATAATATTACAAGACAAGGAAAACATTAAGGAAGCCTATGACCATTGGATGCAACAAGATATGGTAGAAACAGTCGTTACACACCAACCAACAAGACAATGGGCCTCATAAAATCGGCACGCTGCCGCTGGACCGTTAATACCATTCCGCCTCTGTGATTGCCAGAATCACCGGGGCATTACAACCCTGGTGACCCGGTAATCCCGGAGGTGGAATTCTGGAAATCCCCATTCCCATGGAGTCCCATAGGTCTCCGTGGGGATGAGGACCATGGAAACACTGGTTCCGTCTATGACAGAGCCGGTGTTTCCATGTCCGCCTGTAGACGGGTGGTGTTACTTCCGCCAGGTCAGACCTGGCCTTAACCTGGCCTGGAGGACTCGGAATCAGCCGATCCGGAAACAACAGTGGCAGCGGATTTACCGCCACCGTTGTTTCCAGACTGGCTGATTCATAATGAGGCCCACTATCTCAAACAAAAATTACTTCCAGGACCTTCCATTTTGGTGAAACAACTATTCCTCAAGTTAAGACTCTGTGCACCTACTCTAGCCCAGCACATTGGTGTACAAACAACTCTGACAAATGTTTTTTTTTACGCACATTGTTGTCAGAGAACGATATACATTTTTTGTTCTAATTACCTTTATATTTCTTGACCTTTATATTTTTCTATTTAAATAGTGTTGATAAGACCAATAATGAAGAGAAAGAATATTATATCACTGAGAGAATCACTTTAGTGACATCACTAAGTCAACAGTATATCATATTTGCCACATTTGCTTATGTTTGCAGAGCTTGGTATAACAGATTGAATTACATGGAAAGGACTATTTAAGTTAAAACATATATGCGCTCTTAGGTTATGAATGAATTCAATGTGTCAACCATTTTTTCAAAATTTTTGCTAAGGGGTATATGTTGATTATTTTTTATTAACTATGATTCTTAGTTATAAAATCAAGTTTAGTCAGAAAAATGTGCCAATGAAAAAAATTGTAAAACAGGCAACACTAATCCTGCTTAAATGCCTGGCAAATGTCATCACTGCAACCATCAGGCTCATAGCTTGCGCTCCTGACAAAAACAGACTTCAAAGTACCAAAGTACCATGCCTTTACAGCTGAAGGAATGTCAAAGACTTGCTGAGGCAAAATTAAAACGCCACTACTTGTTTGATTCAAGTTTCCATGAGCAACTATAAGCAATCAGTAGTCCAACTGGGATACTAAGGGTCCAAGACCACCAGGGCTCCCTGGTTGCCTTCTTACCAATCGTCAAACAATTCCGTGGATTGGTAGAACAAGTAGAGTCCAGTTTCCTTTATTAGAAATCTTCATGGCGTAACCAGAGTTTGAATCCATAGTTAAAAAGACCTAGGGACAAGTGTTTGGGAATGTGAATAGTTGGCTTAATAAGTGATGAAGATTTAACTGTCTGTAATGTATGATGACCCTGTGTGTTGACCAAAAATAAACAAAAAAAAAAAGACCTAGGGACCATTATTAACAAATGTGCATCTGAATTCCAAGATGGCCACCGGGGCAGGGAGACGCGCGTAAAGCTCTCTTCCCCCGGGCCGCCACTAAGAAGCACCACAATTAATGCCCATATGATCAACAGAATTAGAGAAAGAGTCCCACCACCCTCGTAACCCCTGACGCAAGTGACGGAAGGTCCCCGACCCCGCGGAAGCGATCAAGACTGGGTCTAGGAGCGGAGAAGCGGACCGCCCCTCCCCCATCGAAGAAAGTCGGAGGTGTCTTGCGGAGGTGGAGCTGAGTGGGCGAGCAGGGAAACGGGCCGCTCCCGATCGCAGACACTGAGGAGCACGCGGCAGCACCCGATAGAAGCGGAGGGCCTCCTCCCCATAACCTCAGAGGTGAAATGGATCTCCAAGAGAGAGACTCCACCGGCGAGGGCAGCTTCCCCCCCAATCCCCCCGCCCCGAGCAGCTCCCTGAGGTGGGGAGAGAAGAACAGACGCCCACGGCCCCAGAGTGAGACCTGAAACGAGGCCCAGACCGGGAGGGACGATGGCTGCAGATGCCGGGAAGCACAGAAGGTGAGGGCCCCCCTTCCCCCACCGCCAAGTGGGGCATGGGGACACCCCCCCTCGTGGCATACCTCCCCCCTCCAGAACAGACACCCGCGGCTGGAAAGCCCAGCCTCCACCCAGCAACCCGGCACCTCGGCATGTTGGCAGGGCTAAGGGGGACAAGAAGTGAGGTGCCCCCCCCATACAAACCAGAGTGGAGGGCTAAGAAGAGGGGTATCTCACCCACGATAGCAGGTGGCGCGAAACAGCCGGGACTGCAGGCTCTGCTGCAAGAGGACACCTCAAAACAAAGCATCCGCCCTCAGTTTAAAACCTCCCCATTCCACCTAGCGGAGGGTATCTAGCGGAGGACAGAGACGCGACGAGACACCCCCGGCACCACTATAAACGGCAGCGCAAGCCCAAGGAGAACATGTCAAAGGCTAAGGGGAAGGGGACCTCGTCACAATCAAACTCCCAGACCACCAAACAGGGCGCCAATCTAATACAAATGTGGTCAACAGACACCCCAGTGCAAACTAGAGGAAGGGCACAGGAAGATCCTCCAGGCGAAAGCAACCCTCCCGTCTCCCACCAACAGCCGCCCTCAAGGGACGACATGCACGCATGGTTCATGGAACGTCAAGAGAAGTTCATGTCAACAGTACAAGATCAGTTTGCCACGATTAGGTGGTCCATGAGCTGAAGCTGGATGTGGCCAAACTGGAGGATCGAACTGACACACTCGAGAGAATACTCCAAAATACAGAAGAAGAAGCACAACAAATCAGTGAGACGCAGGAACACCTGGTGAGGCTAACCCACAATCTAGAGATACAATGCGAGGACCTCGAGAACCGCTCAAGACGATCCAACATTAGCATTAAAAATATGACGGAATCGGTACTTGACAAGGACCTCAAAGGGGCGGTACAGGAGTTGTTCAGAGACATCCTAGAGGCACAAGAGATGGACGCAATTGGGATCGATAGAGTGGCCAGGGTGGGTCTGCAGAGAACTGGAGCGCCAGGGGCGAGACCACGAGACGTGCTAGTGGCCCTCTCCTCATACCCACAAAAAGAACAAATCTTGAGGAGGGAGAGAGGAATGGACCACATAAGAATGAATGGGGAGAACATTCAGCTGTACCAAGATCTGGCTCTAGTAACTCTACAAAAAAGAAGAGATATGGCCTCCTGGTCAAGGAATTAGTGGTGTGGCAAATTCACTACAAATGGATGTTTCCTTTTGGGTTGCTGTTCACATGGGAAGTCAAACAAAGAAGAGCGACCACCTGGGAGGAAGGCCTCACCATGATGGGGTACAAGCAGATGGAGTGGAGGAAAGAGACACTAAAGCTAGGGGGGAGCACCAAAGAAGACTGAGGGGATGGGAAATGGTGCGGCAAAGGAAGAAGAATACAGGAAAAGAGAACTGCAAGACGCCCCTGGATGAGTAATGTGGGCAAGGACAGCTCTGGTCACTCCGTGGGGGTGAAAATTAGAACACCGGGAGGAGAGAGAGGTGTGAGCAAATAATGGCATCCAGAGAATGATCGTAATGGCAGCCCGGGGCAAGCCCACGGAATTGGAACCCGGTAAGGACAGTTGTAGATGCAGGTTTTAGGAACCCCAGCGAAGCTCATCCTGAGTCTAAGGAGGGCAGGGGGCGACAGGCGCAACACCCTAGCATCCTTAGGAACCCAAGCCCTACTCGGGATAAAGATGTTGGTTCAAAGTTAATTGTTGGGGAGGGAGTTATCGTGAGTGGGGGGAGGTGAGAGGGGTGGCCCGGAAGACGGAAAGGAACACGTGAATGGGGAACGCATGACATTGGACAAGGGCTAAGACACCATGGGGAAACTTCAAGTTCTAACATAAAACCTAAGGGGCCTTAATTCCCCGGTGACGAGGAAAAAGCTGGTGAGCATGCTTAAGAGAGATAAGGCGGACGTTTTACTACTCCAAGAGACGCATATATGAGCCCAGGATAAACAGAAAGCCCACATTAGAGAATATAAGATCTGGGCCCAGTCCAACGCAACAGATAAAAGCGGGGTGTTGATAGTGGTAAAAGATGGAGGGGACTTCAGGCTAATAGACAAACTTATAGACAAGAACGTTTACGTTTACACCATGGTGGATGGCGGATTTACCGCCCCATTCCAAGGTGAGTGGGGCGATAAATCCCCATTTCCCATTTTACCCTTCCCCATTCCCATTTTTGCCCCATAGGGCATAATGGGAGTGGGGAAGGCGCTAATTACGCAATTACGTAATTAGCACCATGGTCCCTTAGCGCCATGGATTTTAACGCCTGCAAAAAGCAGGCGTTAATATCACCATGGCGCTAACGGACCTTGTAATCAGGCGTTAAGGGTCGGCGCCGTTTACGGCGCCGTCAACCCCTTAACGCCTGATTCGTAATGAGGCCCATGGTGAACAAATATTTTGCCCAAAACGACACAGGAGACGTCCCACTGGGAACGGTCTGGGAGGCTTTCAAAGCGGTGATCCGCGTAAAACTGATAGCTCTGAAGGTCACTAGGGATAATCAGAGGCACATTTGGGAAAGAGAGCTTGAAAGTAAAATAGCGGACACCCAGGAAAAACTTTTGACACACCCCACACGTAGCTTACAAAAGGCTTTAAGACACACACACAAGGGCAACTAGAAATGCTGCGCACCAAAAAAAAGCTGAGAGATCACTTTTATATCTCAAACAACGCTACTATATTAAGGCCAACAAGGCGGATAGATACTTAGCCCGACAACTCAGCGAAAAACAGAAGGCAATGACGATTAAGAGCATCCGAAACTCAAACGGTGAGCTCTTAACGCGCACCCACAACATGGGAGAGGCATTTGGGGAGTTCTATCAAATGCTATATACCACGGAATTTCTACAGGCCCTCGCCATCCCACAAATAACCGAAGAAGATAGATCATCACTTGAGAGCCCGATAAGGGAAGAGGAAGTGAAAAAGGCAATAGCAGACCTCCCAAACAACAAGGCACTTTACAGCCCCATTTTATAAAAAATATGCGGACAATATAGCCCCATTCCTAACCAGACTCCTAAATACCTTCAAAGAAAGCGGGAACGTGACCCTGACAGTGAATGAAGCAAAGGTACTAGTCTTCCATAAAGCAGGAAAAGACCCCTCATACATCACTTCCTACCACCCCATAGCCCTAATAAATTTGGACTCCAAGATCTACACAAAAATCCTGGCAGCAAGATTGTCCCCACTCCTGCCCAACCTGATAAACCTAGACCAATCAGGCTTTATTCCCGGTCGACAAACACACGATAACCTTAGACGGCTTATACACCTAGTGGAAAAGACGGGCATCACACACATTCCGGCAATAATACTTTCAGTAGATGCCGAGAAGGCATTCGATCGGGTGGAGTGGTCACTTAAAACTCTAAAATGTATGGGATTTGGGGATCAATATATAGCTATGATAAGAGCCAACTATAACACCCCATCAATTAGGATAGCCATTAACAGGGAGGTCTCTGAAAGGGTAGACATCTCAAGGGGTACAAAACAGGGAGGTCCAATTTCCCCCTTCCTATATGCCATTTTATTGGAACCATTCTTAATTAAAATCAGAGAATCCATTCATATAAAGGGGTTAGAAATGGCAGGCAGACAACACAAAGTGATAGCCTACGCTGATTACATGCTGATTGCCCTAGAAAATCCGGGGAGGACACTGGCGGCAATAGTTAGAGAACTAGAGTCATTTGGGGCTATCTCTGGCCTTAAAATCAATAGGAGAAAATCAGAGATATTGATCCTGGCAGGCGAACGAGAGGAGGTAGAAAGGGAAGCAGCAGGATTAGACCTCAAAACTGCAGAACAATGGATCAAGTACCTGGCAATAACACTGACACACAGGGTAGGGCAACTATATGAAGGCAACTATCCCCCACTCCTAGAACACATAAGGAGGGATCTGGAGCGATGGAACCCCCTAATGGTCTCATGGTGGGACAGAATACAGTTGGTTAAGATGAACATCCTCCCTAGGCTATTGTACAACTTCCAGGCACTCCCGATCAAGGTTCCCAGATCGTTCTTCAAAGCGCTTTCAAAGGCAATCTCATCCTACATCTGGAAAAGGAAACGCCCTAGGGTCGCCAGGGCCGTCCTCACAGCACCTACTCGAATGGGGGGTGGCCCTCCCCCACTTTCCAAAATATTTCCAGGCAGCGCAACTAAGGGTGCTGTGGGAATGGCTGGGAGAAGACCCACAAACAATCTGGCCGACACAAGACAGGGCAGTTGCCAAATCCCCTTTGGGGGAACTCCTGTGGAAAGCAAAACAACACAGGCACCCCAACCTCCACATCAGCGTGGTCCTGAGGACCACTCTGGAGGCCTGGGACGAACAAACGCGAAGGGGTGTCATGACCAGGGTGGAAGCCCCCTTCACTCCCATTTGTCAGATCCCCCAATTCCCGCCAGGAATGGAGCGGGGGGCCTTCGACACATGGGAAGCTGCAGGGTGTACGAAAATTGGGGAAATGTAGCAGGACAAAGAAATAAGAACGTTCGAGTCTTGTAAATCCCTACTGAACCTCACAGAGGGAGAGAGTTATAAGTACGACCCGCTCAGGCACTGGCTGGCAACACCAGAAGTCAAAAGGGCGGCAACAAGAGACCTCACTTCATTCGAAAAATATGTTATAACCAACTCTGGGCCCAGGAGGCTGGTCTCGACACTTTACAACTTTATAAACTCCCAAGACAATGAAGTCAAGTGGGCGTACATGGTCAAATGGGGGAAAACACTGGGAGAGGATATCCCAAAAACTCAATGGTTGGACCTGTGGACAAACATTCCAAAATTGACCCGATCTGTTCAAACGAGGGAGATGTGGGTAAAAGTAGTAATCCAATGGCACTACACGCCAGAGAGACTACACACAATATACCCTCAATCATCGAACCTATGCTGGAGAGGTTGCGCTGAGGTGGGAACGTGGAAACACATATGGTGGGATTGCAAGGGGATCAAGGGCTTCTGGTCTGAGGTAAAGACTGAGATGGGAAAAATGTTTCCAGAAGCAGAACAGTTGCGGGAAAAGGTGTGGCTATACGAGATGAAGGACAAGGCAGCCAGGAAATACACAACGTCACATTGGAGGAGCTTTATGGGACTGGTCATAGCGGCATGGGCAGCAATACCCCAAAATTGGAAAAAGCAAGACCCTCCACCAGTCTATACATGGCTCCAGAAGGTCTGGTCACAAATGGCAATGGAAAAGCTAACGCATACAATTCAAGGGACGGGCAGATCTTTCACAGAGGAATGGGGATCGGTCCAAGACTACTTGCAGTCAGACTATATGGAACAATGGTACACCCATAAAATTTAAATAACAGAAATGTTCAGTGCAAAAGACTTTCCCATACAGAAAGTCTCCAAGAAGTTCTTCTGCGGGATGGGGGGAGAGAGTTTGGGGGGATATTGTTTGAATTCCAAGTTCTATGTTTGTACTTGAAATCAATAAATATATTTTTTTTAAAAATGTGCATCCACTGCTGGGAGCCCTGGACTGACCCCCTGCATGTAAACAAAAATGAGTAAGCATTCAAGCTCCAAGCCTAACAATGGCCTCAGTCACCCGTTCTCCTCTAACTGTGGAGGACAGCCCCTGAAAGACTAAATCAAATTGAAAGAGAAAGGTGTGATTGTCAGAAAACAATGGTTCCAAGCCTTATGCAGCCCTCGGTTACTGTGTTAGGGTGTACTGGAGTGTACGCTCACTGTTTTATTACTTTCCTGTGAGTCAAGAAGCCAGTTACAATTTCGCAGCACTTCCAGCAATCCTCAGCTGTCACCAAACTAAATTCCCCTCTAACATTATTCACACTGGCAATTTTTGTACAGGGTGTATTACCTCCTCCAATAAAACCAATCAACCTAATAAAACGGCTGTGTATAATACAATGCAGGCAGACGTTTGTACCTGTAATGACGGGCCGCCACACTGAGATGGGTAATAACAAAGCTTTATTACCAAGTTACATATATGAATAAAGACCCCCAACCTTCATCTGGCAACTCTCTCTCTAGCTGTCCTTCTCCAGCTACCAGCACATTCTCTTACAGGACATTACCAACATGTTCCATCATAACATTCTGCTGGCCCTTACTAAGTATATTACACAACACACCTCCCCCCTTCAATAACCCCAACATCATATTTTTCCCCCTTTTATTTTTACTTATGACTTCACTCTAACTATATACAATACTTCATATACTAGGGTTTGCACACAATGTCATTCACTGTAAGAAGATAAACAATATTCTTTAATGCAATGTTATCATTTCATTGTTCATCATTTCCCTGATTGGACCTTAAAATCACTTGTTTGTTCACTTTGCACTCTTTCCCGCACCTTACCGCAACTTTCAACACCTGCGACATTCCTACCAGCTCAGAATACATTAGATCACCTTTCTTTTTGACAACTCCCTTCTTCACTCGTATCCAATCCCCAACTTCCACTTTACTCGCTCTCTTAGGCAATCTCTCATTCACGTTTCTTATCCAGCCATCCTTCCTCTCTTCCATTCTTCTTCTTACTTCTTCCACCACACAATTGTAGATACCAACATATTTGGTTTTCTACCCCTCATTAATTCAAATGCACTAATTCCAGTTTCCGCATGGGGGGCTAAGCGCAATGCATATAGCCGTTCCCTGACTACAATTTTCTTATCTTTTCATGTTGCTCCACTCATCCGCACAGCATCCATGAAACAACGTTTCACCCTTTCTGCCATACCATTTGTCTGAGGTTGATGTAAGGCAGTTTGCTTATGCTTTATTCCACACATCCTTTAATAATCCTGAAACAATCCACCAACAAATTGTCTGCCATTTTCGGTCAAGATGGACCTATGCAATCCTTCCTTTTCAAAAATACTCTGTAGGAATTCAATAATACACTGAGATGACACATCCCTCACGATTTTACACTCTGTCCACCTGGAAAACAAATCAATTACCACCACAGTGAACCTTCCACGTCCACTTCCTAAATCCATTGGGCCAGTGATATCCATGGCTAAGTCACTCCACACCCCCACCGGTGCATTTACTTTAATCATTGGTTGGCGTTTAGCCACAGCACTCTTTGCATACACCTCACACTAAACACATGGTCCTACTGCCCTCTCTATATCGCGGTCGAAACCCGGCCACCAATAATCTCCCTTGAGAAGTTCTTTCGTTTTAAACGTCCCAATATGACCTTGATGGCTAATCTCAATCAGTCTTCTGCGTAATTTTCCTGGAACCACAAGACGGTCCCAACGATATAACATACTATTCTTTACGATTAACTCTGATCTCACCTCCCACATTCCTCTCTCTTTTCCACTCAAGAGTTTCTTTTCTGGCCATCCTTGTTGAACAAATTCCAAAATGCGTCTCAACATCTCATCCGAATTTATTACACTCTCCCACTCCACATGCGTATATCACCCCATCATGAGTAACATATACCATATCTGTAATATTATGTTCTGATGCATCTTGATTCCCTTCAAAATCCTAATCCCTCAGTCTAGATACATGATCAGCTTGTACATTCTCCTTCCCTGAAATTACCTCAATCTCAAATTTCTGGCACTGCAGCCTTGCCACCCAGCACGCAACTCTCCTGGACACTTTGTCTAAACCTTTCTTCTCAAATATAGCTTTGATCGGTTTGTGATCCGTCCTTAATGTAAATTCTGACCCCCACACAAAGTTTTTGAATTTTTCAATTCCCCAATGGCACATCAAAGCCTCTTTTTCCAAAACGGAGTAATTTCTCTCAGCACCCGTCAGATGCATGGGTCACCACTTCTTCTTTGCCATCTATCCCAATCTGTGATAACACGGCACCAATTCCCGCTTCACTGGCATCAACCGAAATGGTAGATCTTCTTTTTGTATCAAACATGGATAATGCTTTGGCCATATCGATTTTTCTCTTTATCTTGCGAAATTCTACCTCACACTCATTGGGCCTCATTCCGAGTCATGCCGGTAAGTACTGGTACTTTCCGGCATGGCGGAAAGTATGAAACCGTGCTGGTTTAAGAGGGAAAATTTCGGCCCATTCCGAGTTCTCGGACACGTGCTTTCCGCCAAGCCTGAAAAGGACCGAGCGGCCTGCCGCAAAACCCCCCGAAAAACCCCTACCGGCATGCAGCGACACGTAAAGTACAACAACGCCCTGTAAGCAGTAGCGTCAGTGCATAACGGTGACCGTAATTTACGGAGACAGTAAATTACGGTCACCGAAAAAAAAGGAAGTGGAAATTACGACATCGCACAGGAACGGGAAGGAGAGCGGCGGCCATCTTTAAAAACACAATCCATTGCCATCCGCAGCCGCCAGCACCCTTGTGAGGAAACTAAAGTTGGAAACCGGACCAGGCACCGCTCAACATGCCAAAAGCACCAAAAAGGGCGGCGGATCGCATTCGCAAGCAGAGATTCTGCCCCGATGAACTCCAGGCCATGGTCGACTTCCTGGCAGAGCATGCCGATGTC
Source organism: Ambystoma mexicanum (assembly GCF_040938575.1). NCBI lineage: Eukaryota > Metazoa > Chordata > Amphibia > Caudata > Ambystomatidae > Ambystoma > Ambystoma mexicanum. Next base: position 550,679,605 of record NC_090932.1, read on the forward strand.
GTCTTCAGCAGCGACATGCGGAGGGAGTCGACCCTCCGCAAGAAGAACATTTGGGCGGAACTGGCACAGAGGGTGAGCGCTGTTGGCAACACCCCCCCGCACTCCCAGGGACTGCCGCAAGCGGTGGGACGACCTGCGGGTGCGGGGCCTCCTCTCCAGCAACCGCAGCCAGGCTCTGCAGACGGGAGGTGGCCCAAGTACCGCAGTCCAACTTGAGCCGTGGGAGGAGACCTGTGCGGAGCTCATTGGCACTGAATCCATTGAGGGCGTGGGGACCATGGAGTGCGGGGGAACGACTTCTGCAGAAGGAAGTGAGTGTCGACCGTGTACACTGTCAATGTCCAATGGATGATGTAAACTGACCCAGGGGCCATCGAAGGCACCCTCTCGTGTTGCCCTCCCCCATCCAACGCACCCCCCATCCAACAAATGCTGAGGCAAGTGCCGCCTAACGATGGCCCAAGTGCGAGTACATAACGCACATCAACCATAGTGCATTGACTTGCACAGCCCATCATGCACACTGTCCAGCGTGGTAGGCATTGTACTAGCCAAAATGTACATGACCAGGGCACAATGAGTCACTCCCAAACATGTGTATATGTCATCACCATGCACATGTACCACTGCCATAGCTACCCCCCAAACAGAACAAAACGTAAATGACCGAAATGTCCATGCAGCCATGTATGCAAATAGGACATTGCACATACACTAATGTTGTCCCTCTCTTCTACCCCCACAGGCACTGACCATGACAGCACAGAGCCCCAAGCAAGCCGGCCAAGCACCTCCACGGGTACTGGCAGGGTCAGGCCGAAGCCAGCACCAAAATAAAACACCCCCCAACCCACGGAAAGGCCACTTGAAGCTGGCAGACCAGCATGCCATACAGCATCGGCGGCAGGAACTGTGCCAACCCCCAGCTGGGCGCAGTCGAGCGTCTCAGGGGAGGCTGCTGCTACTGCACCAGATGAGTGGGAGCCCAGCCCGTCACCCATCCGGGGGCCCATGTCGGAGGACGGCCAAGACACAATGCACAGCTCGGAGCCATGCTCCGTAACCCTGGCATCATGCAGTGACTCCGGGAATGCACCATCATCTGTGCACAGTCTGGAACTCAACCTGCAGGGGTATGACGCCGATCCCCCCAGTCCACCCATACCGCCCCCTGCAGAGCATGCTGGTGCAAGTGGATCTTCAGATGGTCTCCCTTCTTTTGACCAGCAGCGAGTACACCAGTTGACTGATCTCATACAGAACTACATTGAGGACAATCGCCAGGCCAGGGCAGAATTGCATGTAAAACTCAATCAAATGTGGCAGTCCCTCACCGACTGCACCACCAGATTGTGTGACTCTTTGACTGACAACACGACCCGGCTAAGTCATGTCCTTAATCGCATAGCAAATGCCCTTGAGGCAGGGCATCCAAGTACCGAGCCACGGCAGGAGGACACATCCGCAACCAGTGAGGCCACGCAATGCAGCCCGGAGAGACGCACTCGGCGTTCCTTGCGTCAACGGGATTTGCCTCCCCCAGACAAGGGGAGCAAGAGACATTAGGCATTCCTGCCACATGTGGGCCCCACATCCTACATGGGACTACTGCTCTGGAGTTGGGGGGAGGGGGGAGATAGTGTGTTCTGGAGTTGGGGGGAGGGGGGAGGGGGGAGATGGTGTGTTCTGGAGTTGGGGGGAGGGGGGAGATGGTGTGTTCTGGAGTTGGGGGAGGGGGGAGGGGGCATGGGCAGTTGCTGATGTAAGCACTATTTTGTTTTTTTTCTCACAATACACAATTGGTGTCGCAAACTTAAACCGTTGTGGACATTCTTCATTGCACGTTTGTTCATTGACTACTGCCAGTGCATGGTGTACAAGTATGCACGAGTCCGTTGCCCTGTGTCCCCATGTCATGACACCCTCTACTGACTTGTGTCCTGGAGACCTTGTCCACTGTAAGTACAGAGCATTGCATGTCCCTCATGTGCACAGCCTCAATTACCCTTTGTTGGCACTTCACCCTCCGCCTTCACCGCATCGTCCTGTGGTTGTAGCAGTACCATGTCAGGGGTGACAGCTGCTCACGTAGGGATGCACTTTTTGTCCATCTGCACATATGGCATGGGCCCATTCGACACCAGATATCAGTGGAGGGGTCACCCACCAGTCCTGCTTCGCCGGCACATATGTGCATCACGCAAGCCAGGTGACTGCTTCATCTACACGCATGCACGGGTATGGCCATTGTCTGGTTGCCCCATGGCCCTGTTCAGGGGGTTCGTGACAGGGGTCATGTGGCTTGCTGTCAAGGGACAGCCAACAACAGCTGCATGTGTCGCCAAATGAGGTGGGTGTGTGGACTGTCATGGTGGAGAACAGTACTTGGCTGTCATGGCAGGGTTTCAATGATGGCCATCTGCACATATCCACGGATGTATTGCGCACAATCATGGACACAAATATGTGTCCGATGCAATGTAATGGAGTGGGGTGTTTCGTCTACATGATGGCCCGTGAACGATGGTGTGGACATCTTGGGGTACAAGTTCCTTTGTTGCATGCTGCTGTCCTGATGTCGGATCAATGTGGTGCTGTGTACTGTGTACATTCTTATTTGGATGTGATGGCTGTAGTCTGTGGATCATGGTCATCATCCTGTTCTGATCCATTCTATGGTGATTCCAACACTCCTATGGGTGTGCCATCCCGGTGATGTGATATCGTACCCCTGCTGCCCTGCGTGAATTCCACTCCCAGGGATGGGTCTCCAATGTGGTGCCAGGCTGGGGGATGCCACATTGTGCATGTGCAGTGTGTCCTCCGATAGGCGCTTACGGTTGTGGTGTCCGCCAATGAGTGGTGCTGGTGTAGTGTGATTAGCCCTTGTCAGTTGGTGGAGATGTAGTGTGATGTAAGTGCCTTATTCTAGCAAAGTGGGAATCTGTTCATATGTGCCGTTGCACTGGTTCTGTGGCAGGTTTGTTGTCGGGGTGAACACCGTACAATGGCTTCATCGTTTCAACCCAGTTGGTTCATGCAGGCACCCACCCCATGGCACCAGTGCACTTGCATGACACAGTCAGACGACTCAACAGCCAGCCAGGCAGGTCATCCTGCATGTTGGACCATGTGGCGCGGTAGCGTGGTGAACTGCTGGCCCTTTGAGTCATGTGTAGTTGTTTGGTGTCGGGCCCACCCCTGTATGCGGTTCTTGGTAGCGTTGGATTCCATCTGCACGTAGGGGGAGTGGTATTGTTTGCAGTTGCTGTCCGCCACCTGCATGCCATGCTGGTCCACATACGACTTGTGGGTGCTGTCAGGGGCACCATTGTCATTTGGCATGCCTCCATTTGCATTAGGTCCAGCTTTACTGTTGTGTATGTCATGGGTGGTCCATGTTGGGGATTGGTGGACCCTTGTGTGCTTGGGGAGGTGTGACGGCACTTGTATATGTGGCCGCCTAATGGACGGTTGTGACATGCCAATGTGTGCTGGTAGGTGCCTTTGGCATGGGTGTGGGGCACAGGCAACACCATCAATTGTGCCGGGTTGGCACTGTACATTTGTATGGTGCTCGCTTTTCTTGTGTCTGTGGCGCAATATGGTGGTGACGGTGTCACAGTCTAGATGGTCTGGGGTCTCTATCTAGTAGGACTTCTCCTAGAGTGGCCGGACATGCTGCGTGTGCATGGGGGCTGCTGGGGTGGTAACGGAGGCTGCACTGGTGCTGCATGCAGGGCCTGTCTCCCCCTCCTTCTACCCCTGTGTCTCCTCAGTGGGGGGGCGTGGTGTTGTTGCAGGGGTTTGTGTGGTTGTGGCCTTGCTTGTTCGATTGGTGTCATCTTGGTGTGGGAGGGGGGTGGTGTGTGGGTGTGTTCCTTTTCTGCTGTGGCAGACTCCTGGCCTCCATGTGTGTGGCCTGTGTCCACCTGTGGCTCTGGGTCCCACTGCTCAGGGTTCTTTACTCCTTCTCTGAGATGCCTGTATGTACTCCATGCCGGTAAGGTACTTTACGGCCTTGAGGAGGCCGTAATTTACGTGTGCTCCTTACTTGTGATCAGCTCCGGTTTACGCCATGCCGTTAATTTCGGCATGGTGGGGCGCGCGCACGACCCCAGACCGATAATTATGGCATTGTAGTTTATGGTGCCGTAATTAACGGTCTGAGGGGTCAGAATGGCTTGGAGCGGAAAACCAGGCCGGTTATTCATTACCGGCATGGTTTGTACCTTACCTCCATGCTCGGAATGACCCCCATGGAGCGGAAAACCATGCCGGTAATTCATTACCGGCATGGTTTGTACCTTACCTCCATGCTCGGAATGACCCCCATTGTCCCACATAAATTTAACACCTTTCTTCAATAAACTTCTCATTTTGTCAACTCCTTCAGAAAAATTATCAACAAACCTGTGATAAAATTCAATCATGCCCAAAAATGACCTCAGTTCGCCTTATGTCTAGGCGACCTTATTTTCTTAATTCCTTCTACCAATTCCTTCTTCAGAGATCTCATGTCCAGGATACTCCACAACTCTACTTCCAAAGATACATTTATCTGCCCTAAGTGTTATTCCCTTCTTGCTTAATACATCCACTACCTTCTGCACATTCCTCTCAAGCATGTCCTCACTTTCTCCACACACCAGTATGTCATCCTGGAAGCACCATACGTTATTCATTCCTCCCAACAGTTTGTCCATCACTTTCTGAAATACCGATGATGCTGAGTGTTACCCAAAAGGCATCCTGTGAAATTGATAGATGCCATCATGCGTTACAAACACTTTGAGTTTCCTAGATTCCTGATTGAGTTGAATTTGGTAGTATGCACTGGCCATAATGTACTTCACCCCCCTATGACTGTCTTTCCCTGCAATGTTTGCAATGTCTCTGTAACTAAGAATGTACTATAAGCATTTCATTATGACTCAGTACTATGTAACCAAGCCTGTAACTTTTCTCTGAAACAAGCGCCACAATGCCTAAGGGCTGCTGTGCGCTCTACAAATGTGAATAAATAATATCTAGTTTGGTAAAATACCTTGCCTTTCCAATTCTACTTAGCATTTCTGACATATTAGGGAGGGGATGCCTTTCTGCCACCACACATTTGTTTACCTCTCTCAAATCTACACATACTCTCAACTCACTATTAGCTTTCTTAACCACAACCAATGGTGATATCCACTCTACTCCCTTTGCAGGTTCCATGATTCCTGCACTCTTCAGCCTCTCAAGTTCCTCATGCACTCACTTCCGAAGTGCAAGGGTAATGGGGCGAAGTTTCGCACTCACGGGTTTACTTCCTTCTCTAGTCACAATTTTGTGCACCATCCCTTTAACACACCCCACTTTCTAAGAAAACACATCTGGAAAATGTCCAATGATGTCCCATTTATCTCCTACATTGAGAACTTGTTCCTCGGTGTTGGGATCTAACTTTATCCGCAATCCTTTTTGTTCTCGGCAGCGGAGAGTCTTCCCACTTTTAGTCACATATATCTTCCCCTGCGTTTCTCTCGCTTTAAATTCAAATGTAGCGATGCAATATCCAATTACGTCAATTCTTCCACAATTGTACCCACCAGGCTTTTTATCTGACAGGATCAGCTCGTCAACATTTCCACCCACTACATTCTCATACACTCCTTGTGACATAAGTGTTATTTTAGCACCTGAGTCAGCCATTATGGAGACCTTTTTCCATTCACAATAATGTCAGCAAATGGATGTTCACACTCTTCCTCATCGTCAAACTTCACCATATTTACTGTGGCCATCTCCACTCTTTCATCCTCGTCCTCAACCAAGGACTGTTGTGTTTCATCCCCTATGTACAACACTTTCTTGCTTTCGCCTATGGCGTAGTTTTTGCAGCAATTATCGAAATGCCCCCACCTTTTACATCTGTTGCACAATGCTTTCCTTCCTGGACATACTGGTGAATTCGCAAAGTGTCTAGGACTCGCACAACGAAAGCACAACTTATCCTCTCTTTTGCCTCCTTTCGCACCCATACTTTTCTCACTTCCCATTTCGGTACCCTTAGATCCTTTATCTTTTGCTTTCTTTTTAACATTTTTGTGAAACTTTCTTTTGTTCCCCACCCTTAATACTTCATTGGTGGGTGTTTTTACCTCCTTGTGTTTCAGTTTTGCTACACATTGTAATGTATGTTCCACCCTTTTTGCCATCATAACTACCTCCTCCAACCCTGGCTCATCTTTTAACCAAATCTCCTCACAAATAATCATAAGAACAGTGCAACATGAATTGGTCCCGGATGTGCTCATCCAGATTGTCCCCAAGTTTGCAATTCAAAGAAAGATGACGTAAGGCAGTAATGTATTCCTCCAAACTTTCCCCAGCATGTTGCTCTCTCATACCGAAGTGATACCTTTCCAATACAGTACTAACTCGTGTCTCAAAATGGCGATTCAACTTCAATAAAGCAACATCAAATTCATTCATATTACTCTCAAGATCTAATTCCACAATGTCAGGCAAAGTGTCAAAAATCATTTGCCCTTCATACCCAATAAAATGCATTGCTATGGACACCTTGCGTTCAGCTGATATACTGTTCCCACAGGTCGCATTAACGTAATGCAGTAAACCTTTTTTCTATGCCGCCCATTTTATCTTAGTTGGGCCTGGGCTGGGCATGAACATGGGTGGACCAGGCACGCCTGCCATAGCCATGCTTCCACCCACTACTCGAGAAACACTCCCCTCACCACCGTATCCAAAATATCCGGAGATGAGATGGAAATGAAGCACAGATAAAGAATTACCCGATGCACTTCACATACTTCCAGTCAATCACCATAAAATCCTCATCCGGGACGTGCACGCCTTCCCAATTGGGCCCTGGGTGCACACGCCTCAGTGAACGAACTTCAAACGTTCCTACGGCGCATTTGCTCAACGCGCTGAGCTCCAACAGTTCCTCCTTTACTGTAGTCGTGGGTCTGATTGGGCAATGCTATAGCGCATCACAACGTGGAAGGCGTCGTACAACATTGCTTAGGTTATATGTTGCTAGGACACGACACAGCTGTAGGGCATGCCTGCGCACTACACTCCTATTTGTGCGTTGTACTTTCCTTCCTTCGGTCCAAATGAGAGAGTGCCAATGACAATGGATCTGCTCGCCTTTCGCGCAGCCTTGCAGCTGCAGATGGAATTCAAATAATGCAGCTTTGAAAGACGCAGAGCAACTATTGCCAAAGTTGCTGTCCGCATAGTGGAAGGCAACAAATGAATTCCTCGTACCTCTCCCGATGATCCAGAGTGCAATCACTGAATTTGCTATTGCGAGCGTGACTGCACTCAAATCCAACCCAGAGTCTCCACGTGCGAAGTACCACAAGGATCATCATTCTCCCCGCTTCTATTCAACATCTACATGTACCTATTAATCAAACTCATCAAAGAACACGGCCTCACATGCTACAACTACGCCGACGATACTCAAATAATCTTCAACATACAAGACACCCGAGAAGAAAACACCACACTAGAGAATTGCCTTTGTGACATATTCAACTGGATGAACCTCAACCATCTCAAAATCAACCCAGGCAAAACAGAGATAATGATTGTTTCAAAAAAGGGAGGAGACATCAACTACATCCCCTGGCCAAGAGAGCTCGGCAGCACACCAGACCCATCAACTGTAAAAAACCTAGGGGTCCTCATGGATAACAACCTGACTCTGGAGCCACAAGTAAACTCAGTAATCAAGAAATGTTTCTTCCTCCTGCGGGCAGCAAAAAGGATCCTACCGTTCCTGTCATTCACCAACAAAACATTTTCCATCATCGCTCTGATCATGTCCAGAGTGGACTATGCCAATAGCCTATACCTGGGCATGCCGGAACAACTTCTAAAAAAACTGCAACGCATACAAAATGCAGCAGCCAGACTCCTCCTCAAGCTACCCAGAGGAGAACACATCACACCTGCGCTAAAAATACTACACTGGCTACCACTGAAACAGCGAATAAAGTTCAAGGCCATTAGCATCACGCACAGAGCAATACACAAACAAGGCGCAGAATTCCTAAGCGACAAACTACACCTACACCAACCGACAAGAACACTAAGATCAAGCACCGACATACGCCTGGAACCAAAACCCTACAACAGAAAAAAACTCGGAGGATCGTCTTTCTCTCACCAGGCACCCAAAACCTGGAATGACCTACCTAAGAATATACAGAATACAACAAACCATCTAGCATTCAGGAAACTCCTCAAATCATGGCTCTTCAAAGCGTAACCACAACGGAGACGCACTAGAATGCCCAGACATTAAAACAATGATGAAAATAACTCCAACCTCGACCACTCTCAAATTGGACAAACACTCAAAGCAAAGAACCAACCACTCGACAGAGCATAAGACATCATGGAAAATAGCCACAAAGGAAAGCTGCAGAGACTGACCACATACCTAGACCCACACGAAAGCCCAATTGACTCTCCCAGTGGTACGTACCAGACGAACATATCCAGACCGGCAGACGCATCTAGATAGACGTTGGCCTGCGTCGCATCTGGATAGGATCGATTGAAGGATAACATGCCCGCACCTAGAAAAATGTGAATGCTAACATGTGTCACACCTAGAGTTGTGAACACCGGCCAGCGTGGCGCTCGGATGGAGTCGTGAATGTTAGCATGCCCACACCTGGACGGGTCTCTAGACACTAGCCTGCGCCGCATCTGGATGGGAGTGTGAATGTTGGCATGACCACACCTGGATGGAGTCCTGGGTGTTGGCCTGCCCCGCGTCTAGATGGGAATGTGAGGGCCAACAAATGCCGCACTCGGACAGAACTGTAAATGTTAGCATGGTAGAGGTCAGGTAACCCACTAACCAATATATGCTCAAACTCTGCATACTTATCTCACTCAAAAAACTCACACAACCATCTCTCGCACAACAAGCCGCACACACTTCACAACACTGCAACAACACATAAGCCGGAACAACAGCACACGCGGACTAACTCCGATCTAATACCCGCACCAAAGCTCAGCACCCGGTGTATACCGAGTTGAAGCTGCCAACAGAACACCACTCCTCTCACTATCCTACTCCCTTCTTCACCTTACTAACCCATCCCACCTTTATCGTTCACAGATCCGCCTGAGCGCCTGGGGACCAATTCCGTTGGTGACGGTGTGCGGTACAAATACCTTTAACATTTAACAAACGATGAACTCGTACTTCGGTCCTTTTTCCTGAGCAATCCCGCATTAAAGAGAAATCTTGCAGTCGGGGGTCTAGATGGATCCTTTGTAAATCCTCGTCGCCATTGTAATGAGGGGCGCCACACTGAGATGGGTAATGACATAGCTTTATTACCAAGTTACATATATGAATAAAGACCCCCAACCTTCCTCTGGCAACTCTCTCTCCAACTGTTCCTCTCCAGCTCCCAACACGTTCTCTTACAGAACATTACCATCATGTTCCATCATAACATTCCGCCTACCCTTACTAAGTACATTACACAACAGTACCAGCCTATCAGTTGTTGGCTGTTGGCCGAATTTCCAAAATAATCGGCAATACTCCTGGTAGTCTTTGTGCATGCCCTTTCCCCTGAGCCGACAATGGAACTATAGCAGACTACACTTTTCACACACTTCACTTTGGCTCCCCCGGGTCATGCTGGAACTATAGCAGACTACACTTTGCACACACTTCTCTTTGGCTCCCCCGGGGTCTGCTGGAACTATAGCAGACCACACTTTTCACACACTTGACTTTGGCTCCCACAGGTCCTGCTGGACCTATAGCAAACTACACTTTGCACACAACAGAAAAAACCACAAAGGATTTCAGGACTCAGCGCCAATAGTAAAGGTTGTTTATAAGCATGAGCCCTCTACTTGATAACGCGTTTCGGCTCCCACGAGCCTTTGTCAAATCAGGGCTATGTCAGTTCAAACAAATATATTAATATATTGAAGTATTGCCATTCATACCACAATTCAAAGGTTTTCAAAATTACAAATAACATATCAAATTGGTAATTTGCAAACATGTATGCCATTGGTTCAGACAGAGAAACAAGGGTTGGTGAAGGGGAGGATTGATTGGGTTCAGAAAACATCACAGTGAACACAAAGATGTAAAAACAAAACGTAAATGGAGAGAGAAAATCAAAAAGTACCCATTAGTACAATTGAAAGATTCAGGAGAATCCTGATTTAGAAAACTAAAACATAAGATATACATTAGACAATCTGCTTACCCAACGTAGTTCTGAAAAAATCTGTGGGACTGTTGTCCGATATACAGTAATAGGGACAAATCCCAAGGACAGAAACTGTAGAATTGAAGAGTTAAAAATAACCCCAAATTAGTCTAATAATATGATCATCAAACGGTCACCCATAGTGAAAATAAGGCAACCTATATCAAATGTGGAGTGGATACCCATACAGGTACTGGTCCCCATACCTTTATTACTGTGGGGTGGCTGCTAATATTATACTTTTCATAGCCAAATGCTTTAATTAGGTTAGCGCGGCATTCATGCCCCAATTATTATACTTGTAGGCACTCGAATTAGAGGTCCAATAGCCATTGTGTTACATCTTGCACGGCAGTCCTGACAGGAAAGGTTACAAATGTAAACATTCGCACCAGCGTATGTGCGAAGTGAGGTGAGAGCATTTGCTTTCAACGATTGTGTGCGGGCTGAAATGAAAGCATTTCTATATTTCGAGTAAGTACAGATTATCTACTTACTCTATTACTCCGGTGTCAGTCGCGTCGGCTGCTCACATTGCGAAGGCAGCCGGCGCCATTTTGAATATCCTTAAAGAGGCATTTAGGAAACCATGGTAACGCGTCACATTGTTGCCATGGGAGCCTCTCTAGCACCTGCTCTCCATAGCTAAAGCGTTCAGCGGGCACTAGTGCCGCCATACTGGATTGGTAAAAACCTGAGAACAAAGGACAGGCACTCGCGCGTTAACACAGTGCTTCCCAAACTCCATTGTTACAAGAATTGTTATAATGGGCAGCTACCACGGCCCCCATCAAAATACATAATCAAATATGACTGAGCCTAATTTAGCGGCTAAAGTCTCCCAGCATAACAAGCCTAATTACTGGCTATGTGCTAAACCCCACATAACCTAATATTGGACTATACTATAGCCCCTACCCTGCATTTTAGTCGCCAGTTCCCATAAGTTACCCATTCCTCCACTAGCAATACAAAGGAATGCTTATCTTTACACAAAATGTAAGTACATAATATCGGTAAATTAACTAAAACAGATAGAGACATTAGACCCACCATGTGTACGGAAACAAAAATAATATAAACACTCTACAGAAATGAGGCCATCTCCTTGTCATTGTTAAGGCCGGTAACGGTGGAATTAAAGAAGCATATAGTGCGTGCTTCTGAAGTCTAATGTCTCTATCTGCTTTAGTTAATTTACCGATATTATGTACTTACATTTTGTGTAAAGATAAGCATTCCTTTGTATAGTCCAATATTAGGTTATGTGGGGTTTAGCACACATAATAATTTCTAAATAATAAATGTTCGTCTAGTGACTTTGTATTATAACACCTTGGGACTTTATACATGACATTGCCTTTTGTATATGGGTCACAATTCGCATAGAAGCAAGTGATATGTTGGGAGACTTTAGCCAGTAATTAGGCTTGTTATGCTGGGAGACTTTAGCCGCTAAATTAGGCTCAGTCATATTCGATTATGTATTTTGATGGGGGCCGTGGTAGCTGCCCATTATAACAATTCTTGTAACAATGGAGTTTAGGAAGCACTGTGTTAACGCGCGAGTGCCTGTCCTTTGTTCTCAGGTTTTTACCAATCCAGTATGGCGGCACTAGTGCCCGCTGAACGCTTTAGCTATGGAGAGCAGGTGCTAGAGAGGCTCCCATGGCAACAACGTGACGCGTTACCATGGTTTCCTAAATGCCTCTTTAAGGATATTCAAAATGGCGCCGGCTGCCTTCGCAATGTGAGCAGCCGACGCGACTGACACCGGAGTAATAGAGTAAGTAGATAATCTGTACTTACTCGAAATATAGAAATGCTTTCATTTCAGCCCGCACACAATCGTTGAAAGCAAATGCTCTCACCTCACTTCGCACATACGCTGGTGCGAATGTTTACATTTGTAACCTTTCCTGTCAGGACTGCCGTGCAAGATGTAACACAATGGCTATTGGACCTCTAATTCGAGTGCCTACAAGTATAATAATTGGGGCATGAATGCCGCGCTAACCTAATTAAAGCATTTGGCTATGAAAAGTATAATATTAGCAGCCACCCCACAGTAATAAAGGTATGGGGACCAGTACCTGTATGGGTATCCACTCCACATTTGATATAGGTTGCCTTATTTTCACTATGGGTGACCGTTTGATGATCATATTATTAGACTAATTTGGGGTTGTTTTTAACTCTTCAATTCTACAGTTTCTGTCCTTGGGATTTGTCCCTATTACTGTATATCGGACAACAGTCCCACAGATTTTTTCAGATCTACGTTGGGTAAGCAGATTGTCTAATGTATATCTTATGTTTTAGTTTTCTAAATCAGGATTCTCCTGAATCTTTCAATTGTACTAATGGGTACTTTTTGATTTTCTCTCTCTCCATTTACGTTTTGTTTTTACATCTTTGTGTTCACTGTGATGTTTTCTGAACCCAATCAATCCTCCCCTTCACCAACCCTTGTTTCTCTGTCTGAACCAATGGCATACATGTTTGCAAATTACCAATTTGATATGTTATTTGTAATTTTGAAAACCTTTGAATTGTGGTATGAATGGCAATACTTCAATATATTAATATATTTGTTTGAACTGACATAGCCCTGATTTGACAAAGGCTCGTGGGAGCCGAAACGCGTTATCAAGTAGAGGGCTCATGCTAATAAACAACCTTTACTATTGGCGCTGAGTCCTGAAATCCTTTGTGGTTTTTTCTGATGTGTTTGGACGGTATGGGCTTAATACCCGTCTGAATCCGGTGACCAGCGACAAGTAAATAGGAATCAGTGAATCTACTATATCAACACGTGGTGAACAACAGGGATTGTAAGGAGTCGCCTGTATGAGCAACTTTGCAAATAAGCCCCACAACTTTCTACACTTTGCACACACTTCACTTTGGTTCCCCTGGGTCCGAAACCCCACCAATTTAGCTGCGCTTTTACAGGAGTTTGTGCCTATTGTGCATTTTGTGCTCAGTGTTGATACCAAGTGTTGTTGCTCTGGATCCATTGATCAAAATGGCTCCATTGATCAAAATTGTCTGGGGATACGTTCGCTGTTATTTCCCATTTTTAGATTTGTCTGATTGGTGGCAGAGCCTCCATTATTCTGTTTTTTTCTGGTGTAAGTACTAATTTCAAAATGTCATGCTGAATGTGTGCTTCCGTATACAAAGAAGTGCATTGAAATGGATGCACACAGGATGGCATGCTGCGACATCATCCTTAGTGAGGCGCCAGTTTTATGAGGCAGAGTGGTTTATGTATGTCATGCCCATCTCTTGTTTAAAGCATCAAGAGAGGGACACTTTATCCCAGCTTTCCCTCAGTTGGTATCTAGTTGGCTTTAAAACGATCAGATTCACAAACGTGAGATAATGCTTGATCCACAGAGTGTAGCATTGGCCTCTGAATAACTGTGGTTCAAATGGCTTTACAAATGCAAAATGGATTGGCTATGCCAATGCCCGTTGCTGTAGTGCCTTTTCCAGAACCATGAACCATACATTTAAGTCATGTCTTTTTATTTGCTTTCTTAATACCAGTATATAGCCATTGAACTTTGATTGTTATTTTGGATGCCTGAATATAGTCAGCATTTCTGTCTTTTATTCGTGCTATCTTTATAGCATTTCACACGAACACATGCAGACACACACACAATAAATGCTCTATTATATCATCCTTTCTGTAATTGATGAATGGCTGCTCTTTGTATCCCTGTCTATCCGCTCCTTCTGTCCGTTGTATTCCTTTTTTTTACCCCTACCTTTGTTCTCTTTTCCTATCCCTCTCACACTGCACTTTTTTCCCACAGTTTTTGTCATTCTTTACCCCACTCCTTTCCCCACTTGCTATACCTTATCATCATCATCATCTAACTATACTGAGAAATTATTTGGGTGCGTGAAAGTTGTTAGTTTGCAGGGTATGGCTCTGTTGCCAATGAATAGCAGATGCAGCAGAGAGAAGAGCCAAGAAAGAGAGGACATGTTGGCCTAAATGTGTCCGAAAACATGTCTGGTTCCATCAAATTGTTTTTCATTAGATTGTGCAGCGACACTGTACGTTTGCCCAGGAATATTGCCTTATTTCACATCTATGTCTAATCTCATTCTGTTTCAGGAAGCCCATTTTATCTGTTAATAGAAACATCTGGATCTAATACTGCCCACGATGAAGAGAAACTGAACCACTTTCTGGAAAAGGTCCTGGCTTTGAGATTGGTGACTGATGGGACTGTGGCCACAAATGACAAAAAGATAAAGGTAATTTCCATATCTGTAAGTTCTTATGTGTCCCTTTTCACCTTCTCCATGATCCCAGAAGAATTACGTTTTCCAGCATGGAGTCTGGCATGGATTCACATGCTCATGAATATTCCCTGTCGTCAGGCTGGGAATCCTCGGCAAAAGAAAAAACAGTTTAACTTTCACTTAAAAACTGTATTTCTCCTCTACACCAATCACTGTCCTCTGGGACATACTGCCCCATCCAATGACAGTCCTCTACCTAAGCCCCCCTCTGGCAGACATCTTCCAATTTTTACTGCGCGTTTAGTGTTGCCAGTCCTTGAGTTGCTCTCCGAGCTATTTGTAAGTTTTTTCATGTTTTTCAATGGAAAAAGTTCAATTTTTGTTTCAAAGAGCCTGTGTGCTCTTTTCTTCATCTTCCGGCAGCGGGGACCCGTTGTCAGTGAAGTTACACGCCCCTCAAGGGCGAAGATCCATGGAAGATTCTAGAAAGCAATCTTGGGCCCTCCGACCATGATGGAGGATAAGGAGGAAAGGTCCCCCTTCAGGCCCTGCACCAAGTGTGGGCTACGGAATGTGTTTGTGGAGGACAAGCACCTACAATGCCTCTACTGCCTTCACCCGGATCATAAGGGTGTAGAGTGCAAGATATTTCACGGTTTCTCTAAGAAAACAACTAAGGACAGACATAGTAGGCTGGCGGCATGGCTTAACACGAACAAGGCCTCTGACCGTGCTCCGAGCAGGGTCATGCCTCGTCCAGGGCTGGCCGGTCGGATGAGCGGTCTTCTAAGTCCTTTGAGCGCGCCTCATCTGTGGAGTCCCAAGATAAGGCCAAGATCTGCAAGTCCGAGTCCACCGGGTTCGGCGCTGAAGCGGGTCCCAAAGTGGATAGGGCACGATGCGTGGATGGCTACTACTACCACGGCAGCTACAGGCGCTGATCCTACGAGGGTAGCTCCCACAGAGCAGAAAGTGTCCCTGCCCGCAAGGCCTAGCACCACCACAGAGACTTTGACAAAGTGTGCAGGGGCATGCCAGAAGGGGTGAAACTGGCACAGTACCCGGTTCAAATCCCTCAGGGAGGAAAAAGGGGGGGGCAAGGAGGCCCGATACAGCCCTCCCAGGTCCTCGCCCAAACTATGGAAGTCTTGTCCACAGACGACTAAGAATAGGAGTCCTTGCATACAGTCCATGAGTAGGATGATGGCGCGGGGTCTAGTTTTTCGGTTCTGCTTTCTCAGCCAAAGGACATTTAATTGGAAATTCTATCGACTCTACACACCTTGGTGTCAGAGATCCAGATGAGAATGCCTGCGGCGCCAGTACCTGTGGTCCCCCAGGTCCCCGATCAGCCTCTGCCGAAGAAGAGGAAGCATCATCTGATGCCCCCATATCAACCTCTTCCACCACGCCAGGCCCCAACTTCCCCAGCAGACCCAGACACGGGTATGGGAAACAATATGGCCACAACGACAGATGATGACGAAGACATTGTCGCAGCGGATGATGAATCGCCACATTTGGATGCCCCACATAGGGTTTCCCCACCGGATGAGGTGGGTTTGTTCCACTCCATGTTCGCCATGGCCTCAGAGTTATTCTAGCTGGTGCCCGAGGAAACCAAGAAGGAGGGCTTCTTGTATCCAAGGCGCAAGGCCAATAGGAAGACTATCATGGCGGTGCCCTTTCTGGACGATATTTGGGAAGAGGGACTGGCCCTCATGAAAAACCCTTCCACAGGTCCAGCCAAGGGGTATACACTGGAGAAGAAATATAGAGTGCCAGACTCCGCACCCAAGTGCCTGAGGTCGCAACCATCGCCGGACTCAGTGGTGTCGGCGGGCGCTAGGAAACAGCCTGGTAAACCAACCTCGTTGCCTTCGGTCCCTCCGGACAGCAAGGGGTAAAGGATGGACGCCATGGGGAAGAAGGTGATTTACACCACAACATCTACAATCAAGGCAGCCAACGTGCTGGCGATCCTGGCCAGGTACGACAGGGAATTGTGGTACAAGCTAGGGCTGATCCTGGAGTTCCTCCCTGACGATAAGATGATGGAAGCCCTCGCTCCCTGCCAGGAAGGGGAGGTGGCGTCAGATAACGCCATCACAGTGGCAGTGACCTCTCCCAGGCCTACGATAGCAGAGGACAGTGTCGTCGTCGCCCACAGGGCAGGACGCTGGCACCCAAGCAAGCCTGAACTGGCCAGGATGTCGGGCCCCCACTTGTGCACCCCGGTGGGAGGCTGGCTGACCCTGGTCAGCAAGCAGAGAAGGATCACCACTGACAGATGGGTGCTGAACGCTCTCGTCCAAGGATACAATTTGGAGTTTCAACGTAGGTGTCCACGGATCCCTCCGGTTTCCCGTCAGGAGCAGCACATCACTCAGCTTCTGAAAGAGGTACGAGCCATGCTACGAAAAGGGGCGATATAGCTAGTTCCCCAAAATCTATTCCAGATACTTTCTAGTCAGAAAGAAGACAGATACCCTTCCTGGACCTACGATGTCTGAACAAATACTTAAAGTTCCAAAAATTCAGGATGGTCACGTTGCAGCACGTCCTCTGCCAAAACAGGAAAAAGGAGACTTCTTGACGTCTTTGGACCTGGAGGACGCCTATTTCCATGTCCCTATTCACAGGAAACATCGGACATTTCTATGTTTCGTGGTGCAGGGCCAGCACTACCAGTTCAGGGCCCTACAATTCGGCTTGAAGGCAGCCCCAAGAGTGTTCACGAAATGTCTGGTACCAGTGGCGGCCCATCTACGTCAACAGGGCATACACGTATACCTGTACCTGGAAGACTAGCTGATACGCGCCGACTCATGGGAACTGGCTGACGAACACACAGAGACTGTCCAACTATTGACGGATCTGGGATTCTCTGTCAATTATCCGAAGTCCTGCTTAACGCCATCGCAGAATGTGCTGTGCCTAGGCGCCAGACTCAATACAGTGTCTTGCCTGGCATTGCCCTCGGAGAAAAGGCGAGAAGACATTCAAGGAAAGGTGCAACGGCTGTCGTTGACGAAGACGGCCACTTCGTGGGCCATCAAGTCGTTACTGGGCATGATGTCCTGCATCTACCTTGTCCAACTCTGCAGGTTGCCAATGCAACCCCTAAAGGAATTCCTGTACGCCTGTTGGATACAGGTGTCCGGAAGCTTCACGGACAAGATCACTCTCAACGAAGAGTTCCGACGGGCGATAAAGTGGTGTGGTGTCCGTTTCAACATCACCCAAATCACGAGATTTCATACCAGGAGACGGTCACCATGGACGCCTCCCCGGAAGGTTGGGGAGCGCACACCGGATGTCTGCACACCAGAGGCCTGTGGCTGCCGGAGGACAAAGATATGCATATCAACAACCTGGAGCTACGGCAGTGTTCTGGGCCCTCAAGTCGTTCTTACCGTCTCTGAAAGGCAAGGTGGCGAGGATCTTCACGGACAACACCTCCACCATGTTCTACATGAGGAAGCAGGGTGGCATTCGATCCCCGGCACTCTCCAAGGAGGCGCAGGACTTGTGGCGCTGGGCCGTCGGACAGGGGATGTTCCTTGTCCTTCACCTTGCAAGAGTCAAGAACACCATCGCAGACTCCCTCAGCAGGAAACTGTCACTCCTGCCATGGGTGGGAGCTACGTCAGGATCAGGTGGACCACCTGTTCGCCAAATGGGGTAGACCCCAGATCGAACTATTTGGGACAGTGACAAACTCCAAATGCCAGAAGTTTACCAGCAGATTCCACCAGCCGAGAAGTCTAGGGGACGTGTTCTCCTTCCCGGGGGAAGGGCTGTTTATGTATGCATTTCCTCCTTTCCCTCTACTGCTATGAGACATCAACACACTCAGACAGTGTCAGTGCAAGATGATACTGATTGCCCTGGCAGATTTGATATCCAGACCTTCTCAGCCTGTCAGCGTCGCCTCCAGTCAAGCTGCCGGTGGTTTCCGGAACTTCTCACCAGAGAGGGAGACACAGTCCTTCATCATGACCTAGGATCGCTGAACCTTTAGGGCTTGGCTCCTGCAGCCTTAAAGTTTGGAGGTTATGAGTTGCCAGCGAACTGCAGGGCGGTCCTCGCCAAGGCAAGGGCGTTGTCGACCTTAAAGTGCTATGGCCATAATTGGAAGCGTTTTTCTATGTGGTGCCAGTCACAGAAGATGACCCCTCTGAGGGTCACGGCTCCATAGATCCTCCCATACTCGCTATCCTTGGTAAAGGCTGGTCTGCCGCACGCATCCATCAAGGTGCATCTGGCGGCTATCTCCCGCTACACTACCCATTGGTCCCGCAGACTCGTCAAGGAGTTTCTCAAAGGACTTTTCTGATCTTTCCTGCCGATGAAGGCTCCTTCCCGGCGTGGGAACTCACTGTGCTTCTGATGAGGCTCATGGGGGCCCCTTTGAGCCTATGCATGAGACCCCTTTCAAGATTTTCTCGTGGAAGACGGCTTTCCTTGTGGCTATCACCTCTGCCTGACATGTAGGTGAGATCCTGGTCCTATCCTGCAAGCAACCGATCCTGACTTTCAACGAATCAAGGGTGGCAATGCGTACGCACCCCTCTTTCATGCCGAAAGTTCAGTCGGAATTCCACCTCAATGAGCGTTTGGTGTTACCTGTTTTCTTCCCGAAACCTTTGTCTCTGGTGGAGAGGGCCTTGCACTCGCTGGATGTTGCTTGTGCCCTCAAGTTCGACGTGACACGCACAAAGAGTTTTCGGAAGACTTCACAACTGTTCGTGAACTTTGGTCCTGTGAACCATGGGATGGCCTTGTCCAAGGCTTCCATTTCAAGGTGGCTCTCGGGCTGCATCACGCACTGTCATCAGTTGGCGAACCGACCACTGCCCGGCCGTCCGAGAGCCCACTCCACCAGAGCGATCGCTGCAACGACGGCATTCCTGTATGGTGTGCCCCTGCTGGATATCTGCAGGGCTGCTACGTGGAGGTCCACGCACATCTTCATGAAGTTCTACTGCACCAACAGGGATTCCAGGGAGGAGTCCAGAGTTGGCCAAGCAGTGTTATGCAACCTGTTTACTTGAGGTGAGTCTGTTCGAGAGGTAATAGTTAATTGCTTGTGTTGAGCCTTGCACCCTCCTGTGGTTGACTAATGTTGTACTGCTATGTATTCGTTATTCATGATCATGTGAATCCATGCCAGACCCCATGCTGGAGAAGGTTTAAGTTACTTAACTGTAACTATGGTTCTCCAGCATGGGTCTGGCATGGATTCACATGCGAACCCTCCCTCCGGCCCCTCTGCGGCTCTTCTTGGTCATACTGCCAATTTACGTGCTTACCAAATCTGAATGGCTGCCAGGGTGGGATTTAGGGAGAGGACTGTCCCTGGATGGGGGCAGTATGACCCAGAAGACAGTGATTGGTTTAGAGGAGGAATACAGTTTTTAAGTTAAAGTGAAACAGTTTTTTCTTTTACCGAGGATTCCCAGCATGAC
Organism: Ambystoma mexicanum; assembly: GCF_040938575.1. NCBI lineage: Eukaryota > Metazoa > Chordata > Amphibia > Caudata > Ambystomatidae > Ambystoma > Ambystoma mexicanum. The sequence goes on from NC_090932.1 coordinate 550,699,622, forward strand.
GCTGGGGAATATTCATGAGCATGTGAATCCATGCCAGATCCATGCTGGAGAACAATAGTTACAGGGAAGTAACTTAAAACTTCCAAGATATGAGCTCCTTGCATGATAATTGATGCTAACTTGAACAGTCTTAACTTGGAAATCTCAACAGTCCTAGCAGGTGCTTCACCATGTGTCAAAGTGTAAGCACTGACCTGGATTGTGTTGAGTGTTGGTCTAGTGGTGGAGTGCAAGAGAGCGTCATGACATCGTCATGACGCCTCTCTAATAAAAGGGACTCCGCTGGCACGCACAAGGCAGTGCAGCGGAGCCCCAGGAAGTGGAAACTCGTGTCTGTGTCAATTATTTATGTTTGGCCTTGCCACATGATCGTGGCCTATGTTGGGTGCCTTGGCCGGGGGGCAGATCCATGTTGGGTGCACCCAGTTGGGATCTCTGAGTCCGGTGATCCGGACAGGACAGGGTGATCCCTGCCCTAATCCCGATGCGTGCCCGCATCGTCTTGGTGCTGTGTCAGAGGTCCTGACACTATCTGTGGCCTGCCCCGGTGCGCACATTGGCGACAAAGTGGTCTCGCCCGCCCAGAGGTTTTCCTCTTCTCCTAAGCTGGGCGGGCAGAGAAAAGGACGTGTGCACCCTTGCGTCTTCCACGTGGCCCAGGGACCTGGTGCTGTATACCGGCAAAAGTCGCCTGGTGCCCACAGCGGTTTTGAAGAGGAGAAGCAGTTTGGTGCGGTGGTGTGAGCCGCGTGCAGCAGTCCAGTTCCAGAAGACGGAGGGACAGAAATTGCGGGCCGCGTAGTGCCACTAGGCGTCAGCACAAAGAAAGGGGCCAGAGCCTAAAGGCCCGGGCCCTCGATACATCAGCGCATCCCGCCACAAGCGGAAAAGGGAGGTGAGTGCAACCCATCCAGCCCCAGGCCCCCCAAGGGTGAAAACATTTCTAATTTGGACCTATTGTGAAGAAAAAAAAGAAGAGAGAAAACGCTCATGGGCATCCCATCACGCCATAGTATGCTAGAAGGGGGGGCGTGGCATCACCAACTCTATCCTGGAAACAAAGAAAGGGGCATGGCTGGTGAATTTGGGCCGTGGCGGTGACTGGAAGTCCACATACTGGGCGGCTGGCCCACCTAGTCACAACAAGGAAAGAAGGGGAAGAGGTGTACTGTATCCTGGCCTCTCCTAGTCCACAAGGGGCCTAGAAAGAACACTTTTTCTGGATTTTGGGCACACAGAAAGGTCCCCGGCGGGATTGGTGAGGGGCCATGGAGCCCGGGACTCATGGATACCGAGGGACAATTCATCCGGTGAGGGTTTCCTACGGCTGCAGCTCGTCAAAGCTACACAAGCAAGTCCTGAGGGACCCAGCGCTGACCCTCGAACGGATCCTAGACCTTGGCCATGCCCAGGAGCTGGCAGAAGTGCGGGCCTCGGTCATGGACTCATCCAGACAACACCTCAAACTGGAGTCCCCATGCACCGGATCAAGCTGGAGGAGGTTGCAGCGGTCGGCAAGTGGCAAGGAGGGAAGCCAATGAGGAGGGGAGACTGGCCAAGGAGAGACACCGGTGCCTCCATATGTCATGAGGGCGGGTGGGATCTTCCACACCCGCAGGACTGTCCGGCCAAAGGACACAAGTGTTCACGAGGAGAGGAATTCGCTGACGGGCCCATTGGTCAGCACTCACCCTCTAGAACCTGTAAACCTGTAAAACAAGTATAGGTGCTATATCTGTATTTGATAATAGGGCATGTGGATTGGATAACTCTTATCGGGTGGGCGTCTACGCCCATCCCACTACATCACACGTGATCGTCACTACAAGTACGACATCTCATTGGTTCTACTATCTTTTATTCTATTTAATTCTGCTTCGGCCCTGCCACCTGCCTGGGCCTCTTATCTTGACCTTCACGGGTGAGCTGGTATGCTCTGAAGTTTGGTTCTTGCGAGCTGACGCTCTCCTCCCCTTCTGTGGGTGACCTCGATTTCCCAGGAATGAGCCACTCTTTGTTGAGTTTCGATTCCGCTCTTCCTCTCTGTTTGGCTGAGTTGTGAAACTTGGCCTGCCAGGCCTCTGGCAGCCTGGGCCCATTTCTGCTTTACAAAAATGGAGTTGTACTCGTATAACGTGCTTTTTGAGGTAGCTATATAGTTGGTGCATGCTGCTTCTAATCTTCTACTAAGCATTGCAAGCAGTAGCGTTTTCTTAGCTTCTTGCGTTCCAAGCCTATTTACACAAGTTTGATAGGACGGTCGTTCTCATCATGTCTAGTAACACGTTTCCTTGTTGTCAGTATCGTCTCCTTCCTGTGCTCATTATATCGAGTTGTACAACAGCTTTTTCTGACGTGTCATTTTCGATAGCTGACTTTGCTTACTCACGAGCTGGGTCGGGCCATGGTGATTTCCATTGGCCCTCCATTAAGGCTCTTGGGGTTTCTTCGTGGACTGTATGTAGGTTCTCCTCATTTCATATCATGGGCTGATATGGCTGTCTGATAGGGTACCGTGCTGCCCAGGGTTGTCTGGTTATGGGCGCTTCAACAGGTACAAATCTTCTGATGTACACTGGGCAGAGTCCCAGTGCAACTCTCTGCTGGTTCATTTGCTCTTCATACATCACGTACCTTGGCAAGTACCTTCCAGGTACCTCGAAAGGAGGGGCAGGGGTGCAAACCATGTCTGGGACCTCCTTTACACTCCCACCTCTGGTCGGTTCATCGACCACTTCTGCTTCATTCTTCATCTCTATTTCTTTTGATTCTTTAGTGTTTTGTTCATCGTCTTCAGGGTTGGCACATGATGGCGTGAACATTTGTGTCTTTGGAGTCCATATTTTTATCACGCCTCTCAAACTCCCTGCTGTTTTGACATGTTCATCTTTGTTCCAGGTCATTAGCTGCCATTGTCCGTTTGGACTGCAATAGATCCATTTTCCTTCATACCTTCTTTGTTTCTTAGGGTATGTGAACTTTGTTCCTTCTGGCACAAATTTGCTGGCCTTCACAAAGTCTCTTATTTCTTCATCTGTCAAGTCTCTTGGCTTCAATCCTGGTTCAACGTCGACCATTATTTTCATCCCTATGGCTTTCTTTGCAGTCTTCTGGCACTGTGTAATGATAATCTTGATAACACAGAATCCTAGCAATATCATTGCTAGTAGAGCTCCCAGAAACTTGAATACATCTGCCATCCATTCTGGGACCCATGACAACAGGGCTCCAAACCAGCTGTCATCGTCCACTTCATCACTTTCATTGATCATCTGGTTTTTTAGGCTTGTTAGCATACTTATGGCCTCTGTTAGGGTTCCATTTTCTTCATCATGTGATGGTACAAATGTGAAACATGATTCTCTGATTTTTGCACAAACACCTCCATCCATCGCAGTGATGATATCAAGCACATACCTGTTCCCGGAAGGTCATCAGTCTGTTTGCTCTTAGTTCTTCTTTGATCGCGTTGAATCCCTTTATAGTGGTATTTATGGTCTGCAATAACTCCCACCTGGTTATCTGCAACCATTTAGCATTCACTCCAACTTGGACGTGTGGCAAGAGCATCGTAGCGAACACTGTTGAGGTGAGGCTGAACAGCCTGTGTTCTTATGGGATCGCATGGAATGCCTCTTCTGATTTGGCAGAAAAATAGTTTTCTCTCTTTATCCTGGATACCAGTTCCACAGATCTCCTTCTCCTTAGATGAGCATCTGTTTTCGGGAAATTGTCCACATTCAGGTCATTTTTGGGGATCACTAGTGCAGGAACATGGATGTTCACTAGTGTGCATATACCTCCCCAATTCTTTGGTAGTCTTATATATGCCTTGGATCCACACGCCCAGTGATGGTCCATGATGACTGCAGTACCTTGTATCATTCCTGGGGCTTCAAAGATTCCTACGCAGTTTACGTTCTCTCCCATTCTCCTTGTTCCATTACTTCTGAAGCATAGTTTTGGACTTTCCATTGGGACTATTTGCAGGGGTCCTCCTTTGTCTTCGACCCATGTGAGTAATTTTGTACGTTTTGGCCATAGCGGCTTGCATCCGTTCCGCACTATGTTGATGGTTGGTTCATAATGTCCGGCGACCATCCAGGCTCTGCAGATTACCACACCTTCTTCCCATCCGTCTGGTGAAAGCACTGTCCCCCAAATCTGCATCTGACCTCTGGTCTTCCAACTTCGGGCCTCTTCTGGGGTCTTTCCTCAGACATTTAGCTTCTGATTCACTTCCCATCTAATGCCTGCACCTTTTATGCCAGGGTTCTCATACCTGATCACATGGTTCTTAGTATGAGCTCTGTTTCTTGTTTTTATGTCTTGAACATAATCATCCTCATCAGGATCCGTTGCTTCAGTTGCCCATTTCAGGGAGGCATCACTGCCCATGAAATTGCCCCTCTGGTCTTGCACATTGCTACGTGCGACATACAGTGTGCTGTCTGGACATCAATTTCTACAGCCACAAAGATCTTGGATTTCCCCATGCTGTATGGCAGGAGCGCACAAACGAAGCATTCTCCTTCTGATTTCCTTCGTCCTACTTCCTTCATGTGTTGGTACCATATGTTGTTTCCGAGATGGGCTGTGCTGTCCAGGTTGTCGTTAAGTTCATTGTTATCTTCGTGAGGGCTTCATTTGATTCTCAACGTTCTTCTGTAGTTTGCGATGACTGTCTCTAAATGCGTCTGTGCTGCTCTTCCTCTCTGGGTATCTCGGTGGAGCTGGCTGTCTCGGCTGCATCGCTGTGGTAGGGGAAGTATTTGGGTTTCTTTTCCTTCCTCTTTGTGTGTTGTCGTAGACTTCTTCTATTCGCCATTGTCTCCCCAGCTCTTCAATGCGTGACTGAGTCGAAGGTCTGGTGCTTGTTTCTTGCTTTCGGGCTGGTGTACTTGCTGTTATAGTCTCTATAGTCCTGCTTTTCAGCTCCTCGTGCAGTGTCTTTGCTTCAACTATAAAGGGGAACAAATACTCTATTAGCATGTGTGTCTTTTCTGTGAGTTCTTTTGTGGCCACTTCTGTTCTTTTGAGGGATTTGGCTATTACCTCCATCTTTGGTGTTTCACTTGGCTTTTCTTGGTCATTTCCACTGTTCTCTGGAATGAATTGTTCGGCAGGCAGTCTCTCCTTCTCTGCTGCCTTTGTTGGAGGCCTTGTAGCCATTGACACTTGCCCTTGTTTATGTGTATTTTGTGTGTGGGTGCGTGCCGTGGCCAGTGCTACATTATCGTTCATTCCGCGCTGACCCTGTCTTCAGCTTTTCTCTCCATTTACCATCTCGAGTGTGTGTGTATCACTTCTAATTACATTTAATTTTAAATTATTTGCTTCATCATTAGCTTTTCTTGGGACTGGAATCACTATATAGGGTTTGGGTGCTTTTGTGGGATTTATATGTACATTATCTGGTAGGTGCAGTGAAATTGGGGCGGTTTGTGCACCAATGGAGAGAGCAGTTCTGACAGTCAATGACAGAAAGACAATGATGATCACCAAGCATATACACATGATAGATTTGTAAGACATCTGGCAGCATTTTCTCCCAGGAAAGCGGGGGCGCCCTTCTGCTGTGGGTAAAACTATGTTACTGCTCTGGGCCCCCATACTGATCGAGTCCATAGTCAATTATGTATTATTTTCTTGCTCTGATCTCACAGTTCAAAAGTTTGTTACTAAAGTGTCGAGTGCTTTTCAAGTGTCCCCCCTCTTGCGGGTGATGACGATCGTCTCTGGGTATGCAGCACGGTTTCGTTTACTAGGCTATGGAAAAAGGTTCATCTAAGCATATCTATAATAGGTAAGGTCCCAGTGCACGCTATTATAATGTTGATGATTGGTATGGGAAAAAATGTGAGTTTCTGTCACTAACCTGAATTGATAGCAATCCTCCGGAGCAGAAATGGACGACTGTAAGGATCTCCCTGAGACCCCTGCTCCCCCTACTCCGAAGATTGTAGAAAACCGAAGAGAGAGAGACAGGAACCCCAGGGAAACCCTCAGGGGGAAGAAAACCCTGGGAGTTGTCGAGGGTGCTTCTGGAGGATTGGCTCGTCTCTGGATGGCTGGTGTTGCAGGATTCACGGTGCCTATACAACAAGGAATGGACAGGTAAGGAAGAGATAGACTGACTCAGAGAAAGAATTCAGTTGAAGAAGAATTACACTTACAGTTCTTCTAGTCACTACGGGAATCTGTGTTTAGGGAATGCCGGTCTTGTTAGCCGACAAGGAGGATTCACCCAATGGATTCGAGAAAGATTCCTAAATAAGTACAAGGATATCACAAGGATGAGAGAGAGAAGGCTAAACCGAAATAGGGAAGACTGTTACATGAAAACAGGACTTACTCGGTCAAAAAGGATGGGTGGCTCAAAGAGGGACTTGGGTCGGAGAAGGGGCAACTGCAAAGGCAGAGACCTGAAGACCGCTGAGCCTGGTAGATAAACCGCCGCTCGAGGGGAAATTTCCAAAGGATTGCTAAGTAGGAAGGAGGACAGCAAGAAGGATTAAACCTTTCTTGTGATGTGAACAGTTTTTACACTTCCCGGCTGCGTGGATTGTGACCACGTAATTGAGTTTATACCACACTTGGTTCAGGAATTCGTTGTTTTTTGGGTCTCTGATAAAGGATAGGGTATCTGTGGTTCTACCGACGAGTCCTGGGCATTCCTCTATGATGCGGAAAAATAGGGTATATGTAAGTTCATTAATGATCACTTGAGGTGGGAGCATTTGTCCTTATTTCCAGTACTCTGGCACTTCGGCAAAAGCCTCTGCAAGGACAGTCAGTAGTCGCAGTATTATCTTTCTGTTAGCTGGATTTTGGATGAAATCTGGGATGCTGGTGTCTCTCCCTACAAGTGATGGATATGTCTCTAATACTAGCCGAAAACAGGAAAGCACATCCTTTACAATATTTCTACTGGGGTATACCATGAGTTTGGTGAACAGAGTCTTGGTACTGGTTGATATCGTTTTTTTTTGTTTCTTAAGAATATCTTATTTTCTGCTTAAAAGAGTCTTGGGGTCTTTTCAATAATTTGTGTGGCTTTAAACTGTCATATGAGTAACATCACTGCAGCTTTGGATGTGCAACTCTCTTCTTTTGCTCTGCAACTTTGGCTGTACTGAATGTCCATATCATTGTCTTTTTATCACATTTCACTTGGTTTGAGGGAATGTCTTGTTTGAAAAGCCACAAGTTGCCAGATTCCTTTGCCGCTGGTTTGCTGCTCATGCGTCCTTCTTCCTCACCATGGATCTTGTCTGCACGTGTTGAGGTTCTTCCCCGTTGTCCGTGGTCTTTTTGCAGTTGGATGCAGCAGGAGGGCTCTCCCCTATGTAGGGCTTAATGTCATTTATGAAGATCCATGCCCTTCTGCCCTGGAGCTTGACGGCGGAGGGGGTGCAGTCCTCTACAATGAAAGGGCCATTAAATCTTGGCTCGTCCCACCTTTTCCTGGTAAAGTTCTTCACCAAAACACTGTCACCAGGGAAGACGAGGGGCGCATGTACACCTTGCTTGGTGTCTGCTGTGTTTTGTGCTGCGCCACCGCCTTTCCGCCATCGCTGCAGCTGGTCTGAAATGACAGAGGCACTGGATGTCAAACAGTTCAGGTACTTTTAAATCTCTGTTCCCAGAACCTCCCTAGTCGGCTGGGCATCACAACTGGCTCTATCTCTGGGCGTAAGAGGGGTCCTCATCCTCCTGCCTGTAACTATCTTGTGCGGCGTGAGGTGATGGTCGGAGCCTGGTTGGTTACGAAGTGCATACAATGCCAATGGTAGACAGTGCAGCCATCCCTTCTTTAATGTGAGCTTCAACTTGGCTATCCTTTCTTTAAGCAAGCCGTTGATCCGTTCACATATCCCATTCCCCTCTGGATGATACGCCGACGAGAACTTGTGCTTTATACCAAGCAATGAACTAATCTGTTTGAATACTGAATTTACAAAGTGGGCCCCATTATCTGATCTCATTACCTCGCACACCCTCCAACTAGGGAACACTTCCCTCACCAGGAACTTAGCAGCACAGGCAGCGTCGGGGTGTGTACAGGAACCTGCTTCTATCCATCTAGAGAATGGACACACCACCACAATTAAATACCTGTACCCATTACACACTTGAATCATGTCGACGTCGTCGATATGTAAGTGCTAAAATGGTCCATTTGGTCTGGGAATGATTCCTCTCACTACTTTTAATGTGTGCCCAGCGGTGAATCGGTGGCAGATAATGCAGTTCACCATAAAAAATGCAACATGCTCTGCTAAATTCGGTGTGAACCAGTCTTCTGCGAGCGTTGCAGCTAGATTTTCCTTTGTCATGTGGATGGGGTAGTGTAATTGTTCTAATGCTACTTTTAGGAGGGCGACAGGCATTACTGGTTTACCATATTCCTATAGGCTTCCGGTGTGGCTCGTGCTACCATCATCCGCTCATGGGTACGTGCCACCACCATGTCCATGATTGTTTCACTCTTGGATGCCATGCGCTTGGCTTCCATGTCCACTTCATGATTTCCACGAGACACAAAATCTGTCCCCTTGGTATGAGCGGCGCATTTCACGACCACAATGCCCACTGGGAACTGTAGTGCTTTTATCAGCCTGTCCAATAAGGCTGCGTGTTGCATGGGCTTGCCGTCTGCTCAGAGGTAGCCCCTCCTTTTCCAGCGTGCTAAGCCTGCATGTACTGTGGACGTCACATAGGCGGAGTCACTGTACACTGTTACTTCCTGATCTGCGTGATTCTCAATGGCGAGTATCAATGCCAATAGTTCTGTAGCCTGTGCCGATTAATGAGATGGTATTTGTGCACTAACGAGTACTTTAAACTCTCCATTCGCTAGGTGCTTTACCTCTGCAATGCCTGTATACCTTTGTGCGTCTTCTTGGTCAATTCTCGAAGACCCGTCAATAAAGACGATCTCTCTACCTGCCAGAGCATTTTCTTTTACCCTGGGGATCTCATCATAGAATTCCTCATAGTTCACACAGTCGTGTATATGTTCTCCCTCTGTGACTGGCTCAGCTATGAGCGTAGCAGGGTTTACAGTTTTACATCGCACTATTTTGATCGATGGATTAGAGATAATCACCTCATAGACGGATGCTCTCTGAGATGTTAGTGCGCCCTTTGGTTTCTCTAATATGGCGAACAGCGAGTGCTCAACATACAATGTCATGGAGCACCCCATCACAATGGATGACGCCTTCTCGATGGCGAATGCGGCAGCAGCTAGGTTTTGTTCGCATGGGAAGTGGCCCTTCATGACTGGGTTCAGATTCCTGCTGTAATATGCTAGGGGCTTGTACCCCAGCGAGGTTGGCTGCGTGAGCACTGCCGTCATAAAGTTGCCATCGGTATGTGAGAACAAGTAGAATTCCTCTGTGTAATTAGGAATCCCGAGAACTGGGGCCTTACAAATGGTCCCCTTGAGTTCTGTAAACCCTTTCTCCATTGCTTCATTCCATTCAATTTCTTCCTTTGTTGTCTGGGCCTTTTTAAGGGCCTGGTATATGAGCTGTAGTCAAAGACCCATGCTCTGACGTAATTGCACAGGCCTAAGAAGCTTTGCATTTGTTTTATCGTGCGCGGCTTGGCAGTGTTCATGATAGCTTCAGCCCTTTCTGGGGTTACCTTCTTCCCCTCCTGTGAGATCAGTTGCCCTATGTGCAACACCTCCTGTTGGCAGTATTGCAACTTATCCTTGTCCACTTTGTATCCCTTCTCAGCCAGTATAGTCAATAGCTGGACAGAATCGTGCCTGCATTGCTCTTCAGTGGTGCTGCAGATCAGAATGTCATCTCCATACAGCAAAACAACACTGTCCACCGCAATATTACTTAGGTCCATTTCCAGGACTCTGTTGAAAATAGACGGGGAATCGCAATACCCTTGTGGCAACCTTGTGCTTTTCAGGCGCATTTGTCTGAAAGTGAATGATGTCAGGTCTTGTGAGTCATAGTGTAGCGGAATCGAGAAAAACACATTTTTCAAATCGATCACCGTGAAGTATTTTGCCTCAATGGGTATGTTACACAATATTGTAGAGAGGTTCGGAACTAGAAGGAACTCGGCTTCGACAATATCATTTAATGCCCTTAAATCTTGAATTAAACGCCATAACCCTCCCTTTGATTTTTTGACAGGTTAAATCACTGTGTTGCAAGGTGATTCTGACGTCACTAGGATGCCCTGCTCCATCATGGCGGAGATTGTCTTGGCGATTCCTTCATTTACCTCTCTGGACATGGGATATTGTCGCGCTCGTGGTAAAATTGCTCCTGGGTTCAGTTTGATTTTTACTTCACCCGCCCCTCTCAGGAGACCTACATCATAGGGCCCTGTAGTCCATACCCATGTCGTCATCAAAGTATTCTGGGCGTACCAGTGCCAACATCATTCTCTGTGGCACCTCCCGTTTGATCATTTTGACCCAAAATATGAGACTCACCTCCACCCTTGTCTCTTCTAGGTCAGGGTGTTCTTCGAATAGATCGTCATCGGTGACATCAGACACTCGATACCCTTCTTCAATGGCAATAATTGCACTCCATTGTCTGCCTTCATCGTCATATCCTTCGACCAATACCACCTTTCCCCGCACTGCGGCAGATTGTATCATTAAGGGAAATACTTGTCCCTCTTCTTCGTGCATCGGTATTCTTGGTCTGAATAAAAACTCATCAGGGGTTCTCATAGTTTTGTCTGCGAGGCCTGGCAATCCCGCAATGAGCAGCCGCACGCCATATGCAAAGACTTCTGGTTCTAACGGTATAGCTCTCATAGCTATACGTCCTGAGTATGCTCTGATCATTTCACACACGTTTGAATAATGCATTCCTGGGGTGGAATACACTATACCATTCTCAGTAAACGAGATGGTCATGTTTAATTTAGTCATCGGGTCCCGACCCAGAATATTTACTGGGGTCTGGCGTGAATATAATAGAAGTACATTCATTTCGCGCTCTCCCACTGAGACTGGGAGTGCATCTGTAAAGGGAACTCTACTATGAGCGCCAGTGAAACTCTGGGTATCTATGGCCTCGCCGGACAAGGAACATTTCCCCTCTCGTATGCACGAACGCGTTGCACCCGTGTCAACTAAGAAGGAATATTCTTTCCCACCTATAGTGACATTCACCCTAGGTTCCCTATTAGGGTCTGGTGTCACTGATAGGATAGAGCACATCAGAGTCCCCTGTGAGCTGTCCTATTTTATATATAAATTTAGTCCACTGTACACTTGTGGGATTCCCCATTTCCAGGGTTAATGCCCCCACCGGGATTATTGCCCTGAGCCATCTGCGGCGGTGCCTGCTGGGGTTGTCCCTGTGGCAGATTCCCCATGTTCGGTGGTTGAACCACTTGCTGTGCACCTTGCTGCAAGCCTGCCGCTTGCTGTTGCATGATATAATTTTGTGCACCGCCCTGTTGCCGGATGGCAGGTTGATTCACCGTGCCTGCCCCCCTTCCTTGGCTATTTTGCCATACGCCTTGGCTTCTGCACATGCGCGCCATGTGTCCTGTCGTTCCACACAGCCAACACACTGGCGGTGGTCGGGCCATCTGTCCATCTGATGTAGCTGGATTGCCCATATGTGCACTCTGAAAGCCACCTTGAACGTTCTGAAAACCTCCTTGGTTACCTCGGAACCCTCCCTGATTACTTTGCCATCCTCTACCTCCAAAACCCCTTCCCCTTGGATAAAATCCCGAGTTACCCTGATTAGTCTGCGATGGGTTAATCGCCTGCTGTGTGCTTGATTCCGCTGGGCTTGTGAGCATGGCTCCCTCGAGAGCATACTTCGAGAGCTTCTTTTGCACCAGTTTCGCTTCCTCGCCCTTACGAGTTGCCTCCTTTTTCCGCTTCTTTTCTTGCAACAATCTACAGTAATGTGCAATTGTCAACTGTATTTCGGCCCATGGTTTTGCTTCTATTCCTACCAGTTTCTTAAGTTGTTTTTGCACCGGTTCTGGTAACCCTTGGCACAATATATGGTAAAATACAGGGATAGATTTCATCCAAGACTCATGCGTTTCGAGTATCCACATGTCTTGAAAACTCTGGATATAAGTCAACGGATCCTCAGATTCTTTCATTTTTCGTGTCATTATAGCTCCCATATCAGACGTGTCTGGGTATAGCGTACGCAGCGCCTTCCACACTGCTGCTCTACAATTATTAAATGGTGCTCCGTCATGGGAGGTGTTAGTTATGGTTACTCTAGGGTAGCCAGCCCTTTTCCACACGTCGTCTGCTCTTTCACCAAGTATAGCACCCCCCGTCATTTTCTCTAACTCATGTATCCACTTTCCGGCTCCCGATGTCAACATTGGAAGCTTATTTTTAAGGTTCTCTCGGTCCATGTGTGGCCATGGAATATATTGCGGTCTTGCTCCCCCCTTTTCTAGCAACGGGAATCGGAGCGCACAGTCCTCCTTCTCTTTCCCCATACCTCTCCGGTCTTTCGCCAGGGTGGCGTTCCCGCCTTGCCGTCTACCTGGCAGTGCCCTTAACCTGTCTGCATATGCAGGCGCTGACGCCCCCCTCTGACCGTGGGGTGTTTCTTTATGTTGGCTGGACTGTCCAGCAGACTTCCGTGTCCTGCTTGTGGACCCGCTAGCATTTGACCATCGTACCTCTCGGTCCCCTGGGAGCCGTTTTTCGCACCGTCTCCCTTCTTCATGTACCACTTCCTCCGGTTCTCCACCGGAGTCAGATCCTGAATACTCCCAGTTTACACAAATTCTTGCATCTTGTTCGTTCTGCCCAATCTCTAGCGTATCTAGGGACAGTCCCCTACTCCCGCTACTTCGGGTGACATCCTCAGTGTCATATAGCTGAGTGCTCTCCAAGCGCTCGTCTTCCCTTCCCCCTTGGGACATTTAGTTCCAGCCCCATTTCGTCATAAATTTTATCAATCGTTTCCCCGATGCTTCTGGTGTCGAAGTCATCTTCAATATTTGTCCCGCTTGTACCTGGTACCGCATCGCTTGAAGGAAAGAATTCTTCTATGTCTTCTCATTCTACAACAGGATTGGGTTTTTTAACTTCCCGTTGCAAATATTCTAGATCACGTGCCCTCTGTCTACGCTTGCGTTCTGCTTCCTCATCTGTTTACTTTCGCTTCTTCGCTTCTTCTCTAGCCTTATCTACTTCCCTCATCCGTTCATTTCTACGTTCTTTTGCCCTTCTACTTTCCTTGTCTTCCCGTTTCTTTACTTTCCTTTCTTGTACTCTCCTCTAACATTAGCATGTTCTGCCTGTACTTTTTATAGGCTGCGTATTGTGTGCGACTGAGCGGTATTCCTTGCTCTTTGCGATATAGTTGTTCTCGCCTCAAACTATTCTTCTTTGTTACCCTCTCGTCTCTCATTTCCTTTTCTTTCCCTTTTTCCTTTCTTTGCACCTCATCAGACCGGTCCCTCGGTCTTATTTCATCACACCCTTTACCATCAGGTTTTAGCAATATCTGACCTCCCATCCACTCGTCCTTTGCAAATGCTAACTCGCTACTTCCTTTCTGCTTCTTTCCGGCTCTCTCGAGTGATGCACTAGTCTGTGCCTGATCCTTTCCTTCATCACCGCGTCTCTCCTTGTCCCTTGGGACTACGGAGGCAAGATTACTTTCCTGTTCTTTTTCTTTGATGTCGTCACTACTGTATGTAGGCGACTCTTATGCCGGGTTGCTGTATTCCGTGGCTGCCTTAAGCTCCCTCAGCGGATAAAGACCCTCTGACTTACTCCCTTCAATCACTGGCTCAGGCGGGGCAGGTGGCGAGGTAGGCGTCTCACCCCCTTCAGTACGTGCGTTTAATATCCAGTCTGCGGGTGATTCCTCCACCTTTGTTTCGCTCTGAAGTTTGGTTCTTGCGAGCTGACGCTCTCCTCCGCTTCTCTGGGTGACCTCGATTTCCCAGGAATGAGCCACTCTTTGTTGAGTTTCGATTCCACTCTTCCTCTCTGTTGTGGCTGAGTTGTGAAACTTGGCCTGCCAGGCCTCTGGCAGCCTGGGCCCATTTCTGCTTTACAAAAATGGAGTCGTACTCGTATAACGTGCTTTTTGAGGTAGCTGTATAGTTGGCGCATGCCGCTTCTAATCTTCTACTAAGCATTGCAAGCAGTATCGTTTTCTTAGCTTCTTGCGTTCCAAGCCTATTTATACACGTTTGATAGGACGGTCATTCTTATCTTGTCTAGTAACACGTTTCCTTGTTGTCAGTATCGTTTCCTTCCTGTGCTCATTATATCGAGTTGTATAACAGCTTTTTCTGACGTGTCATTTTTGATAGCTGACTTTGCTTACTCATGAGCTGGGTCGGCCCATGGTGGTTTCCATTAAGGCTCTTGGGGTTTCTTCGTGGACTGTATGTAGGTTCTCCTCATTTCGTATCATAGGCTGATATGGCTGTCTGATAGGGTACCGTGCTGCCCAGGGTTGTCTGGTTATGGGCGCTTCAACAGGTACAGATCTTCTGATGTACACTGGGCAGAGTCCCAGTGCAACTCTCTGCTGGTTCATTTGCTCTTCATACATCACGTACCTTGGCGAGTACCTTCCAGGTACCTCGAAAAGAGGAGCAGGGGTGCAAACCATGTCTGGGACCTCCTTTACATCTGTGGGAGGTGCGGGAGGGTGGATCACTTTGCACGTGTGTGCCTAGCCTCGACACCAGCCAGCCTAGCAGGGACATCGGGGGGGAATGAGTCGAAGGGGAAAAAGACCCCCAGAGTGGCTGCGTTCCAAGTAGCGGAAGACCAAAGGAGGATGCAGTATGAGGCGGGGAGGAGGAAGATGACGAAAATATATTCTTCTTGTCCAGCAGCAGTGCCACTGGCCAGTTCGATCCCGGAATTTTTTGAGTGGGAACAGTATGCTGTCGGGCACCGTGGTGTGTGGACTGGAACACACCTGTTTGGTTGCAGTGTTTAAAGTTTAAGGTTTGCTTAGTTATTATGTGGTGCGTGGACTGGAATGCACTGAGTGCGACCCAGTGGAGGGTCACTGTTTGGAGTAGGGGGGTGATGTTTTCATTTGCTATAATAAAGGAGGGATGTTGAGTGTTGGTCTAATGGTGGAGTGCGAGAGAGCATCATGACATCGTCATGACGCCTCTCTAATAAAAGGGACTCCGCTGGTATGCACAAGGCAGTGCAGCAGAGCCGCTGGAAGCGGCAACTCGTGTCTGTGTCAATTATTTATGTTTGGCCTTGCCACGTGATCGTGGCCTATGTTGTGTGCCTTGGCCGGGGTGCCCCCACGCCGAGGCAGATCCATGCCGGGTGCCCCAGCTGGGATCGCTGAGTCTGGTGATCCCTGCCCTAATCCCGCTGCGTGCCCGCAGCATCTTGGTGCTGTGTCGGAGGCCCTGACACTATCTGTGGCCCGCCCGGGTGACCGGGGCTGGGCCGCCACAGATTGGATGCCCAAACCATGCAACAGAATGCAGCAGATGTACGTGCAAACCCCCCAAAAGACTCTTGTGACTCCGTTACAAATGGAAATCAGGAGAATCCCCTGGGAAACCAGCTAGGGAAAAAAAACTCTTGGCAGAAAAACCCTTGTTGATGCGTTGTCTGTAACTTGCACATGGAGACTGCGAACAGATATGGCAATAAAGACGTCAGTAGAATTCCCTTGAATTGTCAAAATAGACTTCGCAGAAGTACACCAGCAAGCAGTATAGATCCGCATGCAGAGAAACAGGTCGAAGCCAGGAAAAGGAGAAAACGGGAGAGGACCAGACCAGAAGGAAAGGAAAGAAGGGGAGAGCGAACGGGGCGACACGGGCTACGTATACCAATGAGGAAAGAAAAAGAATCGCAGGACTAGGAAGCATCAATACTTCATAACAAGAAGCGACGCTTCTGCTTACCGCTTCGTAGCTCCTTTTGATCCTCCTTTTCAGTCCTCTGATTCTGCTGTCGGTGCTGGGATCGGGAGGCCGATTCATCTTGGAAAAGAACTAGACTGCACTGTGTTGTTTGGGTGGCAGGAGCTGTCCGACGCCATCTTGGAAGGGATAATGAATAGCAATTACGATGCTTCACCTATCGAGACCATAGGAACCAGCTTGGATAGCGCGGTTTCCTGACACCATGAGGGTAAGGCCTAATTTCTTGATTACAGCATTTTGATTAATACCCAATCTTAATACTAATGTATAGAAAGAAATATCAAATAGATTCACAGTCCCATGTAGTGTTTCCATTGCTGTGCAGTTAGGGTTTTCTGAACTCCTCTTAGGCAGACCAACTGTTAGTGTATGTATGTGCGGCATACATGCCAACATTCACAGCCACCTGGGAGGGAGATTTTCACAGGGAAATCGGGAGACCAATATTTCCCCATAGGAATGCATTGGGGCTAAAGTAATTTTAGGCGGGGGAATGTGAAAAATAGCTATATTTTTCACCAAAAAATCAGGAATCTCCCGCCTAAATTGGGAGGGTTGGCATGTATGGGCGGGTCTCCAACAGGTTATTCCTGGCTCACAATGGTTGTGTGGCTGAGCCGTCCGTCTCCTTTTAGGAGGGGAGATGGTTGGCACTAAGCTAAAGCTAGACACGCATTAGCATACAATGTAGGAATGTCTACGCAGTGTATTTACTGGAATATGAACTGAATATTATGAAGTAAAGCATCAAGAAATATCTACATTTCAGTTAAGTACTTAACAATTGAAAAAAATATATATTAAAACCGATAGTGTCTCTAAAAAACATAACACAATGTGAATCAGTATTCCACACATTTACAGATGTGTACAATGTTTAAGCTATTTGTGGAGATTGTGGAAACATTAGAAAGTTTGTAAAAGAAAACTGGTCCTTCAAAAATAGGTATTAAAAATCAGAAGTGTCCCAAAAAATCGCAAACCCCCATGGGTGAAATGTTAGGGGGGTACAAGGTTGCTTGTCCCTTCAACTTTGGTGACACACCAATCTATGCCCCTCATTTTTTATGTAGGGGATGGGGGCCCGACCACCCGGCTCAGTGTCCAGGCTCCCAGTCCCTTCATGTTCGGGACACACATCTGCACTCACCCTGGTTGGCCTCACTAAAGTCAGAAGCCAGGGTACTGGATTGGGTGGTGTTGGGGCCCACTGCAGCTGACTGCCGCTGGGCTACTGCATGCCTGGTCGACACAGTGCATGACCCTTTCTGGCTTCGCAACAGCGCTTGTGCGACAGGAATCAGGACGCTCTCCTGTAGAACTTCCTAGTTTTTTTTCTGCATGGAGCACACGCACGCAGTGGAACTAGGGAGAGCAGTCCAATAAAGGAGGAGCATTGCAGCGCTGGCACTGGAAACGCAGGTACATTTTTGAATTTAACTTAATAAAAATGGGTGCGTGTGTGTTTGAATATAAATATGCATGTATTCTGTGCACAGTGCATGCAGTTGGTGTGTGTGAGTGTGCGGTGCATGTGTGGGTTGTGGTCTGTATGAATGAAAGAGAATGCAATGTGTTTGGATGTTCTGGTGCACATTCAGTGCATGGAAAATTAAGTGTGAATGCTATGCTATGGCTTCTGGGTGCGTGTGTGAGCGTCAAAGAAGGATATTCTCAGGTGTGACTGGGTGAATGGATATAAATGGTGGTGTTATGTGTGAGTATGCAAGAGGTGCTGTGGACTGAGCGGGCAGATTGCCGGTATGACATTTTTGAGCCTCTATGATAATGCAAGAATGATTGTTAGATTGGTACAGCCAGTCTCTAGCCCTTCTTACTGTGTCAACATGAAATCTTATAAAGGGCATCTATGATAAATCAAACATAACACATGCTGTTTTGTGGCTAGAATGGCATTTTGATGCAGCCAGTCTAGACATTCTTACTTTGGAATGACATTTTCTACTGGGCGCCTATGATAAAGCAAGAATGTTAAATGCTATTATGTGGCTAGACTGGCATTTTGGTGCAGCCAATCTAGCCCTCTCTTAGTGTGTCACTGTCTGTCTTGATATTTTGTACTGGGCATCATCATTCGGCAACTCTTGGGGGGGGGGGGAGAAGGTGCTGTTCTCTGCCTTAAATTGCTGCGTTTGAGGGACATCATCAAGCACTACTTCTTCAAAGTCCTCAGTAGCTCACATGTGGATTGTCAAAATATTCTCCTGACAATTGGAATCACTACATTAAGCAATGGTAAATTGGTTTGCATTCGCAGATGACATCATTTTATTTGACAAGACCCCCATAGGGTTACATAGGAAGCAAACTCTTTTTACCAATATGCCCCGAATAACAGTGTGTGAATAGACAGAAATCAAAGGTAATGATCTTTACCACCAGTAGACGTCCAAAAACATTCAAGTGGACAGTAGGTGCTCAGCCACTGGAAAGAGTTAATTCAATGAGGTACCTGGATTATAACTTGATGAACTCAAACCCAGGTATTGTATGGAAAACCTTTTACCTGTTGTATGGAAAACCTTTTACCAAGATGAAAAGAGCCTATTGATAGTTTTGTAGATATTCCCTTCTGCCGTTGGTGAAATTTTACTTGCTTATGGTTGAACCTATTATTCTATACGGGTTGGATATCACACTTGCTGATCTGGCTCCCTACTTGAACTCCTTGCAGGGTATGCTGTGGAAGAAAACTTTGGGGTTGTCGAACTCTGTTCCTAATGCCGTCATTAGGCATGAGTTTTGTTTAATATCACTGGCAAGAAGGGCTTGGTGGAGGAAGTTGGCGGAGTTTGCAAAATTTGTATCTCCTCCAGACAAATCGCTCTATTAGGCTATTGACAAAAATACAAAATTATCTTTGGCGGTATCCCTGAATGAATTCAGGGAGAACATGCGTAGAAACCTTCAGTTGTTTGGTGCCACTTGTGAAGAACTTGAAATTACACCTACGGTTGTGGAAAAGAAAATGTTTGTTTTTGATTGGGCGGAAACAGTAGATCTGTTGGCTAAATATGCACTGTACAGAGAATATGCTAAATTCCTGAAGAAGGGAAAGTATGTCCCTTTACTCCCTTGTCCAAAAGTTTGTGTGATATACCGTTTAAATCAGTTTCTAACTTTGGAACGAAAAAGTAAATGGGACAAAACTTGTCAAAACTCACACTGCAAGTTTTGTGGGGGGAGTCTCTTTAAGGAAAACATTGAAGCATCTGGTCTTAGAGTGTTACACGATTTACAGTGTTACAACTTACCCAAAACTGTACTTGATAGGAACCTGAAAAAAATCACCAGCATCATGCTCTCAGAAGAAATGAACAAAATCATGATTAACAGTAAAGAAGATGACCCATGCGATCATATCATATTGATGTACAATCAAGGCATGAAAAAACGACTTGATCTCCAAGCACCATTAAAAAACAAAAAAGTTAGGCCCAATACTAACCATCAAAAATGGTTCAATGCCGAAGCTATAGACCTCAAAAAAGAAAAACGGAATCTAGAAAGGAAATGGTTAAAAGAACCCACAGAAATAAACAAAATGAATTGGAAGAATGTCAGCCACAGGTACAAATCCAAACTTATCGACCTTAAGAAAAATGATTACAACAAGCTTATTAGCACTGCGGCTAACTCCACTGGAAAGCTCTTTCACATTCTCAAATCTATAGACAAACCTAAGGCACTTACTCCACCTTTCCAGCCTACAGAAACAGACTGTGAGAAAGTCCAAATGGCTTTCCATAATAAAATCACTAAAGCCCGAGAGACCATTCTCAAATGTCAGACCACCAGCACACTGACTAAGAATAAACCAACAGAAAAGATGACTGATTTAGAGTACTCTAAATTTAAATTCAAGCCCATAACATTAGAGGAAATGAAGAAAACACTCTCAAATATGAGATGCACCTCATGCTCGGAAAATGTATTATCACCAAAACTTATTCTACAAAACCCAGACATCTTCGCTCCTTTCCTTAGAAGAATGGTCAATGCATCCTTTAGAGACTGAAAGGTACCCACCATAATAAAAACAGTCACAATCACTCCCCTACCTAAGAAACCGGAACTCGACCAACAAGACCCTGCTAACCTAAGACCTATAACAAATTGTAATTTTCTGTTGAAAATACTAGACAAAGTAGCCACTGAACAGCTTCAAAACTATGTGGACAAAAATAACATACTACATCCCCAACAGTCCGGCTTCAGGACTGGTCATAGCACTGAGTCGGCACTCTTGGACCTTCAGACCAAAATGCTAACCATCTTAGACAAGGGCAAATCAGGCTTAATTATTTTATTGGATCTCTTGGCAGCATTTGATCTGCTTGATCATACAAGACTTCGAGAAGCCCTAGAAACCTCAGGAAACTGTTCACCAGAGGCAACTGAGTGGATAGCTTCTTTCCTACATGACAGACAATCCAGGATTGTTTGGGGAAATAAAGCATCCAACACCAAACCTGTGGACCGTGGAGTCTTCTCCCCACTACTATTCAATTTGTATATGCGCTGCCTTTGTTCTATGCTGTCCCAAATGGGAATATTTTTCACCAACTTCGCCGATGATACTCAGCTGGTCTTCGAGCTTAGTGGAGACTATAAACAAGACAAGAAACAATCTCACAACCATATATAACATCATCGAAAGTTGGATGAAGGACAACTGGATGTGTCTTAACAGCACAAAGACTGAGCTAATGATCTTCAGATCCCCACATGCTAGGAAAAAACTGAATTCAGCATACTCTTCATTCAGTATCAAAAACACCCAAATCCCAATAACTGAAAAAGTGAAGACGTTGGGAGTCTACCTACAAGCCTCCTTAGGAGCAGAGGCACACATGGCCTACTTAAAAAGAAATTGCCAGTACCACCAAAAACTATTGAGAAAAATCAGGCCTTTGCTCGATCAGAAGAATAGCACCATCATTGCCAGAGCAACAATACTATCAAGACTAGACTACGGAAACTCTCTGCTCCTAGGTGCAAATAAAAAATGCCTGAAACAATGCCAGGTGATCCAAAATAATGCCATCAGGACTATCACAGGCAGGTCAAGAAGGGAACACATCACAGGTGACAGAAAAGATCTTCACTGGTTGGCCATGCAAGAGAGAATTATCTTCAAGTCCCTCACCATTGTCCATCGATGCCTATATGGCAAAGCCCCCACTTACCTAAAGAAACAGTTCAAGTAGCATGTGCCAACTAGATGCCTAAGATCATCTAATAAAGGCCTGCTCCAAACTATCTCAATGGAAAAGCAAAATGGCCTAGGCAAGGCTTTTCCGACTAGAAGCGTCCAAAAATGGAACGAACTACGCATCTCACTGAAACTTGAAACCAACTACATTCAATTCAGAAAGAAACTGAAAACACTGTTATTCAAATGAGTCATTGAAGTAAGACAAATCATACACAGCAATATGACTTACTCTGTCCTTACTTTTGTCCCGTGTATGTATCTATATGTCTTGTCTTTTTGGAAAGCGCTCTGATGCCTACGGGCTTTAGCGCTATATAAATAAATAAATAAAATAAAAATTAAGGACTGCAGAGCTCGGAAACTAGGTTCGAACTGTTGAGTGAGTTAGTGTGGGTTAGATTGATGTGGGGAAATAATGTACATTTAAATTTTGCGTTATATGCATTCTTACAAATTGTGTTATACAAAATGAGAAATAACTCAATTTTTAGCAAATTACATTTTGCTGAAATATATTGTAAGATGTGATGTGATGACATTTTTAATTTTGTTAAAGGTTTATATAAGCTAAAACAATAACTTAAAAAAATATATTACATGGTATGTTGCTGAAAATGAATCATGTTCAGATCATTATCAAGATGTGCACTGACTGGCTGCACACGGCATCGTTCCTCTAGTTAGTTTTCTTCTTTGTAAGTAGCTATTTTATGCTTTCTTGTGCTGCACTGTTCTCCAGAGACAGTGATTTTTTTGCACCAGAAAGTGGGGGTTCCCATTGTCTGCATTTCACATAAAGAGTGCAGCATCTTTTATTCCACATTTTGATTCATTTTGTTAGAAAATGCATTTTAAATTGCTCTTTTTGCATAACCCATTCTTGTGACCTGAGCTTGGTGTCACATTCAGATACTAAGCAACTGAGAACACCTCCCAGCTCCCACCTCCAGCAATCTGCCATATTATCCTGTTTAGATGAAAGCAAGTAGAAATTCAGCTATGCAGGACTTGTTTGTCGAGTATAGCTGAATTTCTTCTTACATTCATCTAAACAGGGCGTGTTCTGTTTGTCATTTCTTTAGAATTGAACTCTAAAGGCACAGTGTTGTTATGACTTTCATAAGACTGCAGTGTCTCTTTTACACCAGTCTTATGAAAGTTATAACAGAGCGTCGGCAAGGGACTTGTATGGTCTAGTGGTTAAGTGTTATCCCTCACAGCCATACTCTGCCCTTTCTCCACCCTGCCCCTTTCCTCCAGATGTCATGTCCCCCGCCCCCAACATTTTCAGCAAAGTGCAAACTCCTATCCAAACAGATTTTTAGTAGAATTGTACAGTGAAACGCGCTGACTCGGGTAGTGAGTCCAAGGGTGTTTATTGGATCTTTATAATCAACTTGGGCCACGGACTGTCGGGTGTTGTTCTTGGGGCTAAGCAGGTCCTTGGAGAATTGGCACTAAGGTCGTTCCTATCTATCTCAAATTCCCCAGTCTTGCCCACCTTCCTAGCCCAGGCATCTTTTTTTTTTTAAACTTTGTTTATTTTTTTCAACGACTTACAATATCCATACCATAACTCCCCCACAATACCAACAACACAAAGGTGGTGTATCAGCGATTCCCCATCTCTACCCAGTCACTTTTACAACATGTTCTGCATCTTCTCAATAACTTCCACATCCCCAACCAATCTATGACAATACTATGCCTTTCATTAAATATCCCCCATCCTATTGCCCATCATTCAGTTCTGGTCAATGCTGCAGAGCCTCACAAAGCGAGGCAGGGTAACTGCTGTTACCATCAGCAGGCCTGGAGAGGGGCAGCACGTCCTTTCCCCCTCTCTGCTCCTCTCCTCCCCCTCCTAGTCGTAGAGACACGCAGTCTGTCCTGCACAAAGCTGAGGAAGGGTGAGGTGTGAGCAATCACCTCACCCTTCCTTCATGCAACTAGGTGCTAAGAACCGAAGGACACCAACAGGCAGGCAGGGATCAGGTTCAAAGACCTGCCCCCCCGGGGGGCCAGATAGTTGGCTATCCGGCCGGGGGCTGACACTTAACAGCCCCCACTACTATACACATCAAAGACCCAGGGCTCCCCTGGGTCTTATAGATACAGAGCGCCATGCTCTGAGAAAACACAATCAGTTTGTGGACCCTGAACGGGGACCCAAACACACAAGAGCTGCACTGTTTACTCAGTGCCTTCCAAACCTTTGCTTCTTTTACCACAAAACCCTCCCACCCTACAAATAAGGGAGAAGAACAAAGGAAAAGAAGTACAGGGCACTGTACGTGCCCACAACAAGTCGTGGGACATAAGAAGGCGGGCACGGGCCAGAGGGGGTAACCCCAAGACCCGGTGCCCAAAAGTATTGTTTATTATCTTATGATATGTGATTATTGTTATTGGCATAACCATATCTGTACAATAAAAACCTGCAGCCTTTTATTGCCAACACTTGACAAACAATGTGTGAGCCAAATTATTCCTGGGTAAGGGTATGGTTTCGGCAAAGTATAATGATGCATTCATATGGGTTCAGCAGTTATCCCCACTCCTCCTCCAGCAATATAGTCCCAGTCTCCAGGTAACCCTCCCATCTGAGATTGTTACTGTCAACCTCGCCTGGGTAACTAAATACTATTTATATGGACCCCATATATCTCTGGGCCTGGCACTTAGGTAAATACTCATTCCATATTCAGATTCCATTTAATTTCAGTACAATATATCCTCTTTCCACTGCTCCTTCATAGGTCGCTGTTCCCTCCCCCACACCATCGCAGTTCTTCTCTTCACCAATAGTAACAGCCCTGCCAGTTTTCTCACACCTCTTGTGATATTTGTAGTGTATCCCAGCGTCGTGGGTTCCACTCGTTCCCCAATGATGTGACTTAACGTCTCAAATAACAGTTCACAGAATTGTAGTTCTGGGGGACAACTCCACACCACATGGAGGAAGTCTGTCGGTGTGGTCACACACCTAACGCATTCATCTGGGGTATCAGGGAAGAAATGGTGGAGAACTGTAGCGGTGTAATAGAATTGATGCATACATTTGAAGTGTACCAATTTAAATCTATTTACTGCTATTTTATTAATTTGCCTACAGCAGTACCGCCACACCTCACTTGTTATAGCGGCACCCATCGTCACCTCGCATTCTTCCCGGGACGAGTCTGCCCATCCTGTCCGAGTCGCCAGCATTTTGCTATAAAGCCTGGATACCACTTTACTGTTCTCTAATACCCCAATCATGCTGTCTGGTATAAAGGCCATCACTGGTTCCTTCAGAAAAGTCAGAAATAAGCCTTTCAAAGTATTCCGCAATCGGAAATATAGGAACAGATCTAGGAAAGTAATCGTCCCCCGACCCCTACATTCTTCCACTGTCACGAACTGTCTGGTGGGGAATAACTCTCCAAAGCTAGATATGCCCAATCGCTTCATACACTGCACATATCCCATTTTACTAGTTAACGGCAACTCCGGAATGTGGGCGACTGACAATCTAGGAGAATAAAGAACTCCCTCTTTCCCTATCCCCTCCCTCAATTTGAACCCATGCTTTACATGTCAACTCCACCATGCCTTTTGATATGACAACATATGATCGGTTATTTATAACACACTTAATACCAAGAGGTTTCTAAGCGTGGACCCGGGGATCGAACCTGTGTTGCTCCATGTCGTCTTGCTTCCAAGGCGAGCACGTTGCCTCTGAGCTATCCTCCCAAGACTTTAGCTTAGATAATCTACCAGGAGCCTTTACAATAACTGCTCCCAACAGGGACGGCGCTGCGAGTGCTCGCTCCACCCCTACATGCCTCCTTTCCGTTCCGTCTCCAAACCAATATATCACATATCCTGCCTGGGCAGCCTCATAATACGCATCCACATCAGGCAGCGCTAACCCACTTCTTTCAAGCGCCGCAACCAATTTCAGCCAAGCCATATGCACCTGCTTACCTGCCAAAATAAACCGTCAGATCGCTGATTGCCCTAACGGAAATAGAATTTAGGTATCGCCAACGGCACATTCAAGAACACGTATAAGAACTGGGGAAGTAGAACCATTTTAATAAGAGAGATCCTCCCATATAAATTAAGGGGAAGCCTCATCCATCTTTCCAGAACAGTTTTGGCATGCTCCAATTGCGACGATACAGAAACCTCTGCCAAACGGGCCAGGTCGATCCCCAAATATCTAGTAAATTCCATGTGCTATTGGAATTTAAACTCGCCATCAAACCGCTTCGTGGCATCAGTAAGTGGAAACATTACCAATTTCGTAGTGTTTATTTTCAGGCCAGAAAACTCACCAAATTCCAACTCATCCACCATAATTGGTGCCAGATTGTTCTTCGGGTCTTTGACAAAAATCACCATATCATCTGCATAGAGTGACACCACTACCTTATGTTTATATACCTGCATCCCTCTGTGTATATCATCCTTTCTCAACAACTCAGCCAGCGACTCGACCACTAAGGAAACAATGGTGAAAGAGGGCTTCCCTGTCTTGTGTCCCGTGCCAGCAATAAGGTCGACGTGAGGTGGCCAGTCACTTTAATTTTAACATCTGGGAGAGTATACAATAGGGATACCATGGACACAAAGTCATCCACAAGCCCCATTCTACTCAAAACTGCAAACAGGATGGGCCACTCCACTCTCAGCATCTAATGCCACCGCTGCCACAGAGTCAGTTGGGTACACTATCGACATTAGACCAAACATACGGCACAGCCCGTATGAGGTAGAACACCCCGGGATTAACCCAGATTGGTCTGCCCTCACACATTTACCCATCAGGGGTGCCAGCCGAGTGGCCAGTATCTTTACCAATATCTTATATTGTCTAAATTAATCAGTGAAATTGGGCAGTATGAAGAGCAGTCTTAAGCTTCTTTCTCAGGCTTCAGCAATACAGTGGCCACTACCTCTCTCATAGTGTCTGGCAATTGCCCCTCTCATATCATCTGCTGGTATACTTCTAACAGATATGGGGCCAACCTAGATGCAAAATGCTTATAAAACTCAGCCGTAAGGCCATCTGGCCCAGGAGCCTTCCCTGAAGAGAGCGCCCTAATCACTCAAAGGATTTCTTGCTCTGTGAGAGGTCTACCCAACCATTCTCGTTCCTCCTCTCCACACCAATAAAGCCCCACCCAGTCAAGATTGACCGGGTGGGCTTTATTGATTTATTTAATTCCAATTGTGAAGCACAAACCCTAGATGAATAAAGACAAGAGTAAAATTCTCCAAATACCTGAACAATCTCCTCATCTTTGTAATGCAGATGCCCTTGCCCATCCTTGATAGATACAATGTGCAGTCTGAAACCATCAGCCCTAGCTGCTCTTGCTAGCAGCCTCCCCGAATACTGACCCTCCCCATATTGCCGGGCAGCCACCTTCCTCTGTTGGAACTTCACCTCTCTTTGGCCTGCTGCCCTGAATCCAGTTCTTCCCTAGCTATTTTATGCTATGCAGGGTTGTCTTCAAATCCTGCTGCTGCTTGCAGCCGTTGTATATTCGCCTCACTGTCTGCTAGTTCCCTCCGGATCAACTTCAATATTCCAGACTCTTGCGACATTCATTCCCCGGGCACCACACATTTAAAGATTTCCCACAGTGTTGAAAAGGAAGTGACCAAGCCCAGATTGTCAACAAAGAAATGATCTATAACTTGTGTGATCTCTGTCGAAAATACAGTGACGCATAAGCCTTCACTTTTAAACACCCATGTTGGTCTTGCCATTACTCTCCCTGGGATCACCAGTGCCAGATGAACCAGTGTATGGTCTGACAGCTTATGCACCTGGACACTAACTTCCCCTACCCAACCCACGTTCTTTTCTGATATGAAGAAGTAATCCAATCTTGACACTGATTGGTGGACCGTGGAACAGTACGTGTAGCTCCTCTCGTCCCCATGTCTAGTTCTCCAGATGTCATTCAACTCCGATTCCCAGCACAGCTCTTGTAATCTACGAGTTGACTTTGAAGGCGGTCTCTGGAGCCCTCCCGGCCTATCTTTCTCTGGTTTTAATACTGTGTTAAAATCTCCTGCGAATACAATCTTGCCTGTGGGATTCTGATCTAATTGCTGAGTTTTTCAGTGTCCACCTGATCATGATTGGGACCATAATAATTGATAAACGTAAGAGCCTGTCCATGTATAACTCCCATAACTAAGAGTGCTCTTCCCTCCTGATCTATAATCATTTTCCTAAGGCGAAAACCAGCTGAATTGTGTATCAATATGCCAACCCCTCTAGAATAGGAGGAATAGGAAGAGAAATAGCGATGACATCCCTACCTCTGCCCAAATTTCGATTCTCCTATGTGAGTCAGGTGCGTTTCTTGTAGAAATGCCACTTCCACATGGTGACGTCTCAAAAATAACAACACCCTACGAGCCTTAGATGGACAATTCAGACCTCTAATATTCCATGTCATGCATTGTAACCCTTTAGCCATACCCTCGCACATCCTCAATGGATCTATTGCGTATACCACTTCCCCGCAGTCCCATCAACAATTCCCAAAACATCTTCATCTTATCTATCGTCAGTCACCCCCCTCGGTGGCTGTTGGCTCCAGGGAAGCCAAGCTTGAACACCAACCAACGGTGCTTCCCCAGTCCACCACACCTTCCACACCCCAACCCATCCCCCTCCTCACCAGCAACCCCAACATGCCGGCGTTCCCTCCCCCACTGACAACCTCAACCCGCCAGTTATACCCACACCCTCAACACCAACAATTGTCACTAGCTTCCGCACAGGGGCCGTTGGCATGCCCGACCACTGTAGCACTCCATCTACAGCTTTGCCTCCCACCTACCAGCTCCAGCAAATCTATTACATATTTAGCATCAACTACTAACGTCAGTACACCTATCACAGGGATTCTCCCCCTCAGTCACATAGCATATTTCATACCCCTGTCTCTGAGTGTCTTTTTAACATCGATAAGGTACGTCCGCTGACTTGCCTGTACCTTATCCGAAAAGTCTGGAAAAATCCGGATGGCATCACCCTTATTTAGCAATGAGCCGTTCTCCCCTGGCCTTCTGCAAAGCCAGGTCTCTTTTACGATAGTTCAACAAGCGGGCAGGAATTAGTCGTGCTCGGGTTCCGGGAATTGGCTTCTGTCCAATCGAGACCCAGTGTGCTCACTCTACTATAAATACCGCTAAGAAGTCCTTGTCCCCAAGCTCTTCCCGCAGGATAGATTCAGCCAACGGTTCCATAGCTCCCTGATCCACCATCTCTGAGACACCCACTATTCTTAAGTTATTGCTCCATGCCCGAGATTGAAGATCATCCTGCTTATCAGCTAACTCCTTAAGGGCCCTCTTGGTTTGCACCAGTTCACGCAACGCAGTTGCAGATTCATCTTCCACTGTGGAAACTCGTCCCCCTACCTCGTCCAATCTGTCGCTGTGTTTATCTAGACGCATCTGCATCCATTTTGTTAGGGATATTTCTCACATAAGTGCTAAATCCCCTTTACCTTAGAGCCCTCCAGCTCCTTTGCTATATTTTTGGGCTTTGATCTTTTCATTTTCAATGTGTTTTACTTTTGTGTTCTTTGGTAATGGAGTTTTTAAAGCAACTCCAGTGGCATCAACGTTTTCTATGTGTCACACAGCACCTTCAGTGCAGTGGCACAGGGGTGTCTTTCAGATTTCCTAAGGTTTAGATACCTTTCCTGAGACTGACTAGTGTCTCCCAGGGCATGTAAAGTTAAATTGACTTTACTAGTCTCTTTAAATGTACTGACCCATCACACCCTATCTTACTATAGAGTGCTGGAGGGGTTGCTTAGCTTCCCCTGAGTCAAAACACTCATGTAACAGTAAAATGTTACTTTTTCCTATTTTAAATGGCTGGTGGCAGTGGTTTAGATCAACTACCATGATTTTTTGCGACCGCTAACAACGGTAGCTCAAAATCAGGGGTAGCCATGTTTTTCAATATGGCGCCCCAGACCTATCTGTAAAAACAGACTCCGGTCATCTTTTTTCGCCATTTCTTTTAGGAAAAGTACTAAACCACGTTTGGTCCCTTTGTTCGTGCCCTTTGGTGGGCTTCTGTACTGAAGCCCTCCTCTGGGGCCAGAGTGTCTGGGGTGGACAGGATGTGAGGGAGATACCCAAAACTCCCTGTCCTTAGTCTCCTAGGAGACCTGAATGCACTCTGGTGTGATTATCCGGCTGGCTGTCCAGCTAGGACAGCCATCCTGCTGTGTGAGTGACAGCCAGGCTGGGATGAATGGGGGAAAACTGTTTAAAAGCGGGTCTCTGGGACGTGGAAAGCGGAGTCAACCACTGGAACGAAAGAACAAAAGAGGAGAGGAAGCAAGAGGACTGCTGCAACTCCTGGACGACCGGTGAAGCCCTGCTGCAGGTCCGAATTGCCTGAAACTCAGACGAAAAAGAAGCCCTTCAAGGTTAACTTCTTTCCTTGAGTTTGGTAGGAACAAACCAACTCGTAAGCCACCTGGACACTGTCCTATTCCGGTCGAATTTTCTTCAGAGTGCTGTTGAAAACCGGATAGCCAGAGGGAAGGAAACTAGGGGGACTTTAAGGCACTCACACCTTAAACCGACATCTTGCTACAGCTTTTGGCCTCTTCCCTCAGCAGTGCAGAAACCTCCCGATGTCCTCATTCTTGTCCCCGCGACTGAAGCTCAGGAACAGCGAGATCTGCTCGAACTGCCAGGAGCAACTTCCTCAGCTACAGCTTTCTTCATTTAAAAAGGTACTGTGCAAATGCAGTCCGGAAATCTTTTCAGCCATCGAGAAAGTGCGTGAAACTTTCCTCAACTACGAAGGCTTGTCCTTCCCTAAACATTCGTCAAACTTTTCGAATAGCCAAATCCTTTAAAAATCTGTGGCAAAGACTTAACCGTTACATACCAGAACTGTGCTATCCTATACAAGAGACTCTGAACCATTGACTTTGGCCCAGGCCTATTGAGAAGAATTGCTGGTTGTATTTAACTGAAACCCTTTGCCCTGTCTATGAATGTATTTGGGCTGTCTATTCTTATAACCTTGCCTTTTCCCTCCCTTCTTAAGTATCTGAAGTGCCGTTGTGCTCACACTTCATTTTTGAGCTAAACTTGTTCAATTACTTACCGGTTGGATTTTTGTGGTATATTAGTGTGTGATATTGAGCTGCTTGTGCTAGTGTAATGTTTAATAAATGATTGAGTAAATAATTGTATATTCTTTTACTAAGAAACCTTGAGTAAGTGTCTACTTGAATCACTGTATTGATGGGTTCTTTGTGTAACTTGTTCTACTGCTCACTTAAACTCTTGAGATAAGTCTGGCTGCTCAGCCATCGCTACCACTTTACTGTGTAGTACAGGTTTGTACCAAAGGTGAAATTGTGCTTACACTTGTAGACCTAATTACCTGTAGTGTTCCCAAAGGGTACTGCAGGTGATTCTGCCTAACACATTTTCCCGACCAATGATTATATGCTAGCCTGTAGCTGGTTAAACATGGCTTTAATGTCATCGAATGCTCCATTACGGTCGAGGGAGGAAGGCTGAGGGTGCCCTACTGGAGAGCCCTCCATCGCTTTCGTACTTTTAGCTTGCGATGGGGTATCAAAATGTAATTTTGACTGTTGTTTCCCTGCTTTATTCGTTTTAGACATAGCTATGCCCTGATGACCCAAGGGTAATCCTCACCCCCCTTCTCACTGTCACGGCTGTCTCGCCACTCTCAAATAGCTCAGCCGTGTCCTCTGAGCGTTAGCAACATGTGGGTCCTGATGTCCAATACCGCTCACCCGGTGCCCTCTCTCATCCAGGGGTAGGGGCACAACCGAGCCAAGATCACTCAAAGGCAGGGAGATACCAACACAATTCAGGGACCATACCTTTTAGTCCTACTTCACGAGGCCCTTCTATCTTGCCAATGGGTTGGTCACACTCCTCCCAATAGTAGCAAGAATACCCACCATCTACTCACATTGCCAGCACCATGTCCACATCCAGTCTAGCCTTATTTCCCCCTCCGTACTCTGGAAGCATGGACTGGGTCACACCTGCTTACGCTGCCACCATGTAACATACCATTATCACACCCACGTCAGCTCACCCTCCCTACGCTGGACTGTCACTGTGTCTCTTAATTTTTATTTTTTATTTTTTTATTAGCATTTAGTTTATTACAAACTTGTATTGCTATCTTTTACATTTTTAAAACAAAGTCCACCAAATCGCATGTTTCAATTTAAAATGATCCATCCTTCTCAGCTCCCCAGTTTGTGCAGATCTCTGACCTCTCACTTGCTGTATTCCCAATTGCTGCTCACCTGGGCTTGCACTGGGAGTCTGTCCAGTTGCAGTGGTGCTTGTAGTCCTCTCGTCTATCTTCCTTTATATCAGCGGCGTCCTATTTGCTGCAAGAATTACTATGTGGGAGCTCCCACATCAGGTGTTAAAAATATCACTTCGGCCACCATCCCCGCGTTGGCTTTATCACACAATAATGACTGGCTCTAAGTGAATATCCTATTTAAGTGGTAAATCTGGTTGATCTGTCCGCTTTATCCTCCTGTGCCTAGGCAGGCTGCAGTGTCGAGGCTGAAACCCATATATTGCTTGTGAGACGAAAGCCAGAGAATCACTCTGTATAGTCTCTTTACTGAGCACCTCGCTTCCCTTGCAGGGTTTCACCCAGTATAGCAACCGGGACTTCGCCAAGTCTCTGTTACCAGCAGTGTAACGGCTCCAGGTTCTCCCTCACCATCCCCTCACTTCGACAAGCTCCTCATCTTCTCTGCCCTCATGGGTCTCTCTGAGGCTCCAAGTAGCCTTCGCCTCCCCGCTCCGGTGTGTGTCCCTCATTCACAGGTGCCCGGAGAGCCAGTATTTCCTGGGCTCCGTGTGCTTGTCTCGCGGCCTCAAACCGCCCAGAGAGTTGGCAACAGGCATTCACCATGGACCTTCGGGTCCTTCTGCACGCTGCACTGCAGGCATCATTCTGCCCCCAGACCCAGTCACAGTCCAGGCAGCAGGGGATGCGATATCGCCTGTCTTGCAGCCTCAAACCACCTCCAGAGAGGTGGCAACAGGCATCCACCATGGATCTCCGGGTCCCTCAGCAAGCTGCGCCGCAGGCGTACTTCTGTCCCAGACCCAGTTGCGTTCCCGGCAGTAGGAGATGCAGTATCTGGGGCATGTAGAGATCAGGCACGTGCGATTTACACAGAGCCGTCGGCTAGGGACGTCCAATTGCGCCGGCTGCCACTGCTTGTCTCCACACGCAGCAACCACCCGGCAGGCTGCTTAGCTGCTATGTTTCTGTGTGCCCTCCAACTGTAGCCTACAGCTGCAATACTGCTCAGAACTCTGCCCGGGATATTCTTGCAGTTGATGCTTCACTAGTCGCCTGGTGATTTTCGTCCGGATATACTAGAGTGCTAGAGGTCTCACCCGCTTGCGGGCATCTTGGCTGGGCTCACCAGTGCCCCCCCTCGCCCCCAGCCCAGGCATCCTTATCGGGAGGTTAGTACTAGTCCACTGTAACACCAGTCTGTTTGCTTCTGATTTAGGCTAGTCCTAGGGGTTTTGTAACTTTCCCTGACCTACTCTGCTTAGTAGTGTTAGGGAGTTAGGGATGGTGTCTTCTTCTGCTCGGTGTCACTTTCTCATCTTACACACAAGTTCTTACCTGTCCCTTTATTACATTGGATACCACAATATTCTCCCCACCACATCACTATCCCTCCGATCTCTGACTCCGCCTATCCACCTGCACCCTTTGATCTTGCTTCTCTTCTTACTCGGTTCTACTATAGCTCGTACCTCCAACTACTTTTCTGCCTCTGTTATCTTCTCTTCCGGCCTTCTTCCTACTCTGCTTCCTTTCCTCTTACTATCTCCTACTTTACTTCCTTGCCTCTTACTATCTTCTTGTTTTTCTCTGTTTTAGTCTACACTGATAGTTACTCCAATTCTTCCACTCACTGTCACATTTAACTATTCTGTCGCTCCTACTATTTCTACTCCATAGTTAACCCTCACTATCGCCCTCTACTACCACTCTATTGCTACTTCTATTCACTAACGCTCCCTACTACCTTCTCCACTGCCACTCACTACGAAAAACTACTGTCCACTACTACCACCTCCTATTTCCACCACCAATCTACTACTTCCACAACTACTACCACCTCCGCCACCACTACCGCCCTGCTACTCCTACCTCTACTCCTCACACTCGCCACTCACTCACAAATATTCCACAGAGCACCCTCTCTCCAATAGTATCCGCACTTGGTTCGCTATCAACTCCTCTGGTCTCTCAGATGTCCTCCTCCAACTCCTGTCCTCACCCAACTAACCCACACTCAACCATTCTCAGGATTGGTTACTAACCCTGGCAAATCACTTACCCTTCTCCAAAGGGCATGACTGGAGGAGGCTTAGAGGCTACAAAAGGTCTGGTAAGCCCTGCCCCTTTCCATGGTACCACTGCATTCCTTACATGGACTCTCCAAAGGTCTACAGGGAACTACTGCTCCCCATTTGTCTGGCCTAACTTTATGCCTTTTCTCCAGATGAGAATCCCAGGTTGGTATGTGGATTTCTCTTTAAGCCCTCTATGGGGCACATTTTTTATTAAAAGCTTCCCTGGTGGCCACTGTACAGGCCTGGGGCCGGCTGTTTAACACGTGTGCCGAACAACACCCATACTACAGGTGGCTTCCCGCCTGGAACCTTCCCGGGCTTGAACCCACGTGTGACATTGCACTGGCGCGGCACTGGGAGGCGCTGGGTTACCGTGCCCTCACTGACTTTTACCCAGATGGGCGGTTTATAACACTGCAGACGTTGAAGCCGGGGCACTCCGGTTCAGTCATGGAGCTGCTGCAATTCTACAGGCTGCGCGCAGCCTTCCGCAGCGCGTGGCCTGACTTCCCAGCTGAGCCTCCGGACTCCCCCGGGATTGCATACATCGCCAATTCGGGAGGGGCGCGGGGTGTGGTCTCCTCATTATATGGATTGTTACTGACCGGCCCCTCTCCCCGCCCGTCCAGGGCACGGGAGGACTGGGCCGCTGAACTGGGGACGGACCTTACAGACCAATTGTGGGGGAAAATGTGCTCTCATACCAGTGGGGTGTCCTTGAACTTTCGCTACCGCACCATACAGTATAAATTGCTCAATAGGCTGTATTTTACACCGGGTAGAATTTCGAGATTTGCACGCTCTGCTCCCCGGCCCTGCCCTCGCTGCGGAACCGATGGGGCTGACCATCTACACATGTTCCGGGCCTGCCCGGAGCTGGCCACATTCTGGTCCAAGATCATGCAGACGTTGTCGACAATTATTGATGTTGATGTTGACCTCGACCCGCTGGGGGCACTGTTTGGGGTGTGGGGCCTCGGGGAGCCTAGAGATGTGGTCAAGTTCCTAAATGTAAGTTGTGTGGTGGCCAAGAAATGCATCTTGCTGGATTGGAAAAGCTCGACCCCCCCTACATACCAGAAATGGTTGAACCTGCTCACATGGTCTAGGAATTGCGAGGAGGGGTTTTTGGATATGCTCCCGGCCCGGTCCCGCCCCCGTAATATCTGGTCTGCCTTTAATAGTTATTTGAACGGTTTGGATGACATCTCCACGGTGGGCGGATCTCCCCGGCCTTCTACTAGTGTTGTCTAAAGTGTTGGTGTCTCATGTTATGTTGCTGATGGTCCCTGACAGCTTACGTTCCGCAGAAAAGCCCTTGCATTAATGTACCTGTATACTGTATTTGCTCTTGCTGTCCTGATGTAAGTGTGTATGCTACCTGCCTCTGTCAACAAAAATAAAAGTTTAAAAAAAAAAAAAAAAAAAAAGCTTCCCTGGTGGCCTTATGGACTTTTCCATATGTGTGGGCTCCAGCTAACACTGCCAGCTGGAGTGGCGCTCTCTTCTTTTTGCAGCAGTCGGTGCTGTCCTGGCCGCTACATCCCCGGTCTGGTCAGGCTTGCGGCCCCCCGCTGGATGTTCCTGTGCCGGGTTGACGTACGCGGCTTGACATCTTCTGCTGCTTTTCCGTGTTGCAGCTCCTCTCGCCCCATCACAACAGATAGGTAAAAACATTAGGTACCGTAGGCTAATTCTGGTGATCTTAAAGACTTTGCTGCAGGCTTTAACGAGACAACCCTGTAGGCAACTCATGGCTATATTGAAAAGGAAGGTATGTTGTAGCAGCGTTCCAGCAAAGCCAGACAATCTTCGTCCCGTTGAGGATGGAGTACCCAACCAGAGGATTACCAGACCAAGGACACCCAGCAGCCCGGTGAACAATTGCAAAGATGGAGCCAAGCCCTGTTGCAGTCAGGTAGGTCTTGTATTGTAGGGAAGCTCCAAGACCATGGAGAAGATCAGCAATGGATTGAAGATCGGAGAAAACCAAGAGTTTGAAATAGGCTATTCAATGAAGTCGACGAAGACCAGTAGACATGTATGAAGAGTTTGGATCTGGTTTTACATATAGTTTTAGTCATGCTGCTTACCCGGACCCACTGGCGATGGCTGGGGGAAGAAACCCATGTCTGTGACATTGAATAACTTCCTTCTAGTGACTCACAAAGTGGACGGAGCTACAACAGCAGCAGTAAGGAAACACAATAGTGGCCCTTTGAAACCAGTCACCGGATCCTCTGATGAGAATAAAGGGCTTCAGGACAAGATGCAGGAGAGTTCCACGAGGATGGCCAGCTGCAGAGGCCTGAGTCAGGATGCCTCATAAAGGAGCAGGGCCTTTAAAAAAAACATATTTTATTAGTTTTGTCATGTTACAAAGAAACATATGAGAACAAATATTCCCAAATCTCTTACTCCAATCCCTCCCACTATACCTCTCCCCCACCACCTACTTGGATACAGCGATAAGAGGATCCTTAATACAACATGTCAATAATTGGCTGTTCAATGTTCAGTAATTTCAGTCTTTGCGTACACAGAGGCATTCTAAGGTCATCCCCAGTGAATGACAGCACTTGACCCCAGGGGGAGCGGAAACAGAGGGCCTCATTCCAAGTTGGGCGGTAAGGGATACCGGGCACCGGTAAGGAGACCAGTGCCGGTAATCCCTTACCACCCAATTCGAGGTCCCTTAGCGGGTCCCACAAGGAACGGCTGGTCTGACCAGCCGTTCTGGACGGGACCCGTTAAGGGACCTTGGAGCTAATAACGGTACCGCAATTTGCGGTACCGTTATTAGCGCCTTCCCCATTCCCATTAAGCCCTATGGGGGCTCAATGGGAATGGGGAATGGCTTTTGGAATGGGGACTTACCGGGTCCGCTACCTCCAAACTCAGAATGAGGCCCATAATCTTATTGTATTGACTAAGTGATCCATTCAGGTGCTACCATTTCCCATACCTTTCATATCCAGTCATGTATGGAGGCACACCCTCTGACAAACTGGCCTGCTGCCTGCTCCAAGGGCAATACAGACTCTCTATCCATGCCAAGAAAAGGGCCCACACTCAGGCACAGGTATCTGGTGCATCCAACAGTAGGCTGAACTTTTCAAAATCTGCAGGGAACTAGCCAACCTTCTGCAGTATCCTCCTCCTATACTCCCTCTCAGGCCCTCTGCAACACACTCACCACTCACTTCCCCACCAAAATTCACGACATCCTGAACAGCCTTGTTACACACTCTCCCAACCCATCCCTCAACCCCTTGCCTCCCTTGCCACTTACCTTTCTCCTTCTCCTCCTTCGCCCTCGTCTCACCTGAAGTCACCAGAGTTGTCTGCTCAATGAAGATCTCTTCCAAACAGGTTTCCCCTTGTTCTTGCAGAACCATCAAGTACAACATTGCCTCTCTTGCCCCTGCACTTGCTGATCTATGTTACCACTCCTTTGCAACTAGTTCTTTCCCCTCCTCCCTTGAGCACTCCCTTCTGTGCCCCCTCCTTAAAAAACCATCAGCAGACCCTACCTGTCCAGCCAACTACTGCCCTATCTCCATCACCCCCTTTCCTGGGGAAACTGCTGGATATGTTGGCCCTGTCCCAACTCACACTGAAATTGTTTATGGTCTCCATGACCATCAATCTGGATTCCGAGCATCCAGAGCCACCGACACTGCTCTTCTAAACACCCGTGAAGAACTGCTTGCATCCCTGGATTCCAATTCCCCAGCTGTCCTCTTCCTTCTTGATCTCTCCTCTGCATTTGACATGGTCAACCACTCCATCCTCATACAAAGGCTCCATGACACCCTCGGTATCTCGGAGCGGGTACTGAACTGACTGACTTCCTTCCTTACTGACTGCTCCTCTCAAGTCATCCTGGGCACCTTCTCCGCTCGTACTTCCTTATTCACTTGTGTCCCCCAGAGCTCTATCTTCTCACCTTGGCTCTTTAGCATCTACCTTACTCAGCTGGCACTCCTCAGCTCCTCCTTCTCCCCCAACTTCCAGTGTTATGCTGACGACACACAACTCTTCTTCAAACTTCCTGCTGACCATCTTGCACCTTCCATCATCCCTGACTGCCTTTCTGCCATCCAGGCCTGGTGCACTTCCATTGTTCTCTGTCTCAATGCCACCAAAACGGAGATCCTTCCGATTGGGACCCCTGCTCCCGGCTTCTTCCCTTCACTCTGGCCTTCCTCCATGGACTCCCCACGGCTCCCTCTGAAGCCAGAAACCTTGGAGTCATCTTCAACACCTCTCTTTCCTTCCTCCCTCACACTCAGGACATTGCCAAGATGTCCCACTTTCAGCTCTTGCTTCTCAAAGGAATTCTACCTTTCTCACCTTCCCCTAGAAGCTCAATGTTACCCGAGCCCTGGTTCTCCCTAGGCTTCCCTATTGCAATAGCCTCTTCCAGAATCTTCCTTCTTCCACTCTGCAACCTCTCCAGCTAATCCAGAATAGGGCAGCAAGACTTATCTGTGGCCTCAAGCCCAGGGACTGCATCTCTCCTGCCCTAAGAATTCTTAACTGGCTCCCGTTTGCTTCACGGATTAAATTCAAATTCCTCTGTATCATCCACAAGGCTGTCTGGGGCCGGGGATCACACTATCTGCAACTCTCTCTTAATAAATATTCCCCCTCTAGAACACTGCTCTCCTCTGGCAACAACTCTTTGGTTGTAAAGCGTTTCGCTAAGCAGAGGGCAGGAGGTCGTCGCTTTGCTCAGCTGGCTCCCTTCTTTGGAACAGCCTCTCTCTGCAGCAGGACTTTCTTAAATCCCGGAAGCTTCTCAAGACTTTCCTCTTCACCTCCTTCCCCCTCCCTCTCCTGTGCAAATCTCACAGTTGTTTGGATCCTTACATCTTATCTTATGCATCTTGCATCCTCGGACCCTGAACTCCCACACCGAATCACTCCCAGCTTCTCTCAATCCTTAGCACTTGCCTCGGCTCACCCTTCACCCTGGAGGCTCACACTTACATTACATTGCCCTTCACTTGTTGCTCACCCACGAACACCAAAGCACCTATCCCATTCCCCCTCCCTTCTGCACTTGTACGTTCTGAACACTCACAAGGCATAGTAGGGTGGTACCCCCCACAGTATTTAATATTTTTATGTTTTCAATGTTTCACATCCCCTTTTCCCCTCCCTGTTGCCCTGTGAGCGCTTAGTATTTACTTCCTGTATAAGCGTCTAACAAGCAAACAATAAATAATGGTGGGGGCTTCCCTGCCTTTCCTTTGTTGGCAATCAGCAGTAAAGATGCAATCCGCATTATACTAAATGCTTTCTTAATTGCCCTATCAAGAGGCCTGCACTCTGGTTTCCATAGTCCTAATCGGCAGACCTCAGGAAGGTTCAGAGAGGTTGTTTTGTATATTGCTTGAATAGATTTGTATTTGTATATTTAAAATTTTATATAGCACTTTATGCCAAAGCGCTTTACTTTACAACAACAAAATTACAATAGAAGCATGAATATCAAACTAGAATCAAACTATCAATAACAGTATGTACAACAATTAGCTGAGGACAAGGAATGAGAGAAATGGAGGAAAAGTAAGAAGGGAGTGAAAGGAGGGTCAGGAAGGATGATGAAGATGAGATTTTAAGGAGGAGCGGAAGGAGGGGTAGGAGATGGAATGGATATTGGGTTAGAGAGTTCCAATGTAGGGGGCGAGGAGCTGAAAGGATCGGAAGTGGGAAGGGGCACATAGTGGAGGAGGAACAGAGAGGAGGAATAGGTCAGCAGAACAGAGAGGGCGAGAGGGAGTATAGAAAGAGAGGAGGCTGGAGAGGTAGGGAGGGGCTTTTCTGGAATAAGATTTGTGAATTCTTGTAATTTCAGGCAACTCCACCCAATATGCATCCATTCCCCTCGTTCGCCACACTCCCTCCAGCAGCTATCTGGAGTATGTGGGTATATGTTTTGTAGTTTTGCTGGGCTACAATGCCATTGCATCATTATTTTATACCTCCATTTCCCTGATCAGGATGGCTATTGTCTGTTTAGGGATGTTACTCCACATTGCTGTCCAGTGCTCTCTTGGGATGGTTGGCTTAAGGTCTATCCCCGTTTGGCTCATGCAAGCCCATTCTTCCCTTGGCTTTACTGGTAGAAAAATATGAAGCCTTTGGACCCCAGCTGCCTTGTTATACATTTCTCAAAGACGGTGAAAGCTCTGGGTGTGGCCCCATGATAATGGGATCAGAAACCCAATGCCTCAGTTGGAAGCATCTCATCCTCTCCTATTCCCATTCGGTGAAGGATTGTTTGCAGTTTATGAAAGTTTTGATTATTGACCCATCGTATAAGTCCTGCGTTGTGCGACACCTCGCCTCCTGCCAACTACTAAAGGCTCCTACTTCCATTCCTGGTGAGAATTGTATGTTCCTAAACAGTGGGGTAGATTCGGAGGGGAATGTAGTGATACCATATTTCTTGCATACTGAGCCCCATATTTCCCCTACCAACTCATCACCTGACTATGATACACATTTCAGTCAACTTTAGGAAGCCAGAAAACCTTGTCTGGGATATGGTCTACCACTCGCCTGTCCATCCCATCCCAGATCTTTGTATCATTTTACCGAACCACTCTTTGATGATCGACATCTGTGCAGCCTCATAATATGCTACAAAGTTGGGGAAGTCTATGTGAAATTCTCCCTATGACAATATCAGTCAATGTAACTTTTATTTGGCTCAGAGCCATTAAAGCAAACACATCAATAAAACATTTTCTAAAAAACAAGATTATAAGATGTTATAGTTCATTACATGATATACATCACATGTTGTTCGGTCTAGCGACCAGCGGTAGCCTTGCTTTCCTCTTTCACCTTTTAGAAGGAAGGTGATTGTTATTTGCCAACGTTCCACCATTGGCCTTTATTTTGTGTAATCTTATTCGGCTCCCAGGCCCTCTGTGCCCCCATCTCCCTCGCTTTCCCCACCGCGCTTCCCCTTCCTGATTCCTGCTCCCTCCTGCATCCAAGCCCACCCCCTTCCCGGATAGGTGGAATCCACCATGTTGTTCGGTCTAGCGACCAGCGGTAGCCTTGCTCGCCTCTTTTGACTTTTAGAAGGAAGGTGAGTGTTATTTGCCATTGTTCCAGCATTGGCCTTTATTTTGTGTAAACTTGTAAAATAACTCAGCCCCCAGGCCCTCTGTGCCCCCATCTCTCTCGCTTTCCCCACTGCGCTTCCTCTTCCTGATTCCTGCTCCCTCCCGACTCCCAGCCCGCCCTCCTGCCCTGATTGGTATGTTTGAAGGCCATAACTGACCTTCCCACGGCAGTCTTCTGCTTATGCAGCCCCTGCGGATAAGGGCCCAAGGCAAATGGCAGCTCCACAAAGACGGCTCCATATTGTGTCTGCAGGTGACAGCAGTGGAAGCCAGTGGTGTCCGTCAACCAGCTGCTACTACAAAGGTAGGTGTGGCTGGGGTGAGAGTAGAGCAACCACTCTACCCGGAAAGCCCTTCCACTATTCAAACTACCCTAGCGCTGTGAAGTTTTGCCAATGTCACTCCTTATCGAACTATTCAGTTGACTTCAATCACATCTAAAAAGTACCAACTAAGTTATCACTGTAACTAACCTGTCTGTGCAACTCCCTTTCATCCTATCCCACCTTCATTGACTCACATCTAGAAAGTGCCCCCGAAATAACATTATTAATTTTCTGCCTGTTCCGCCCGATACGCTCCTCGGAAGTGCCCACTGAGATAAGACTGTGATTTATTGATACCAAACTGTTAGAAAATTATTGTTGTTGCACTGTTTCGCATCTAGAGGGTGCCTCTGAGACAGTAGTGTGAATTCTTTACCTGTCCGACACACACAGAAATTGCATGCTGAGATGAGACTGTGATTTATTGATACCAAACTGCTAGAAAATTGTTCTTGATGCACTGTTTTGCATCTAGAGCATGCCCAGATTTTACTGTGCATTTATTTTGCCTGTCCCATACGCCTAGGAATTGCACGCTGAGATAAGACTGTTATTTATCGGTACCACTCACTTAGAAAATTGTTCTTGTTGCACTGTTTTGCATCTAGAGGGTGCCTCTGAGACATTTCTGTAATTTTATTGCATCCCCCACATTGTTCCTGTGCCCCCGATTCACTCCAAGAATGTGCACGCCGAGGTAAAACTACTAATTTATTGGTATCACAATCCTTGAAAATCCTTGTTGCCTTGATTCACATCTTGAAATTCCCTCTGCAACAGTAATTTTATTTGCCTGTCCCTCACACTTACAATGATTCCTATTAGCTTGATCCACATCCAAAGTCCACACTGAGGTATTTCTGTAATTTATTCGCCTCTCCGGCTCACTATTGCATGTTCCTGCTAGCTTGACTCTCATCTAGAATGATACCTCTGAGTTATCTGTAATTTACTCGCCTACGCCAGCCACACCTAAAAACTTGCTCTAGCGGCATTGATGCACTGCTAGAAAGTGCACATTGTAATACTCTGTGATTTGTTGCCTCTACCGCTCACTTAGAATTGCCTGCACCACATACCTGGAATTGCTCTTGCTTGTCCAGTTCACCCCTCGAAGGTGCTCACCGTGATAGTACTGTGATCTGTCACCCGTGCTGCTCTCCTAGAAATTGCTCTTGTTAGACCGAATCACTTCTAGAAAATAGTAGAAAGCTGCTTTGAAAAGCCTTGAAAGTGCCCCCTGAGACAGCATTGTTATTTGCTTGCTGTCACTTACTCTGATACTACTGTGATTCATTTGCCTGTCCCTCACTCCTAGGATCTGTTCTTGTCCTAATAGATCGAATCACACCGAGATAGCTAATAGAAAGCTGCTCTAGTTCTCTCCTTGAGAGTACCACTGAGATGGCACTATGATTTATCTGCCTACGCTACAGAATTAAATTGCTCTGACTCGTTTGACTTACATCTAGAAAGTGCCACCTGAGACAGTACCATAAA
This sequence comes from Ambystoma mexicanum, assembly GCF_040938575.1. Taxonomy (NCBI): domain Eukaryota; kingdom Metazoa; phylum Chordata; class Amphibia; order Caudata; family Ambystomatidae; genus Ambystoma; species Ambystoma mexicanum. The sequence goes on from NC_090932.1 coordinate 550,742,206, forward strand.
TTACCTGCCTATGTTTTAAACGCTGCTACTTCATCTAGATCTCCACCCTACCGCTACACTCTTTGACCCTCTACCACTGCCCTGGTGTCCAGAACCTAGATACAGGTTGTACATCTAGGGCCACAACATCTGCTTCCACTAGTTCATCAATCTCTAGGTACCGCTCTGGCCCCTGAGATGGAGACCCCAGCTCATCTGAATCCCCCTCTTCGACACGTCCTGATCCCGAGCCTCCCCTCACCACACCTTGGCCATATCACTCACCCCACGCGGCGCATGGCACGCGCTCTAGCACCCACCTTCAGGACCCCCCACTTTATTACCCCCTGTTCACAACCCACAACCATTCCCCTCATACATCATTTCACCCTGATGCCGCCTGCCTACTCTCCTACCATCACCCTGCATCCAACTCTAAAATCGGAGGAACACTTTGGCACGCCAAACTCCTCCCTCCTCAAGCATTTATTCCCGACATGCCCCACCTCCCAACTTAACACATCGATTTCCACCCTTCCTCTGACATCTATTGAGAACATCATGATGCCTCCCACCCATACTCCATGCCCTTTATCGAACTCCCAAGCCAGGGGAGCCCTCTGGCACGCAAAACAGCTCAAATCCACCACTTCTTCCGCTCCATCCTTGCGCCTTCCCAGGAACCCCCCTCGATCCCTTCTGACCTCCCTTGCCTCCCAGCCCCTCCCTCCCCCTTAACACATCTGGGCACTCGTCACCCTCTTCCTCCCCCTTAACCCCTACTTGACCCCCGCCAACAAACCTCCCCCTTCATCTCCCTTCCCCTCTCTGAAAGCAGCGCATCTCGCCCTTGCTAGAATGGTAGCTTCATCTCCCTCCCCTCTGACTCACCCACCCTCTCCCACACCCCTATAGCACCAAAACCCTCGAAATGCAGAAAACAAGTATGGGCGTCTACCTCATCCCTCTTCTCCTCACCACTTCTGCTTCAGCCCAACCTCCCAGTCTCTCCCTCCCCTAACCCCTCAGACTTCCCTCTCCCAGTTTATGCCCCCTTTCTTGACTTCTCTCCCTGTACACCAGAACCCCCAGCGCCCTCCAAACCCACTCCAAAATCCATCTGCTTAAAACCCCTCACACCAACAGATCCACTCACCTCTCTCCCATTCCCCCTCAACGCTCCCCAGCCTCACATTACCACCTCCACCCGCCTACTCTTCCCAGCTCCCATAGACGTAACCCTCTCACCCGTCACTCAAAATCCACAGACACCTTACCCCTCCCGTACCCCACCTCAAACTCTCAACCTCTCCCATTGTTCCATTCTCACCCACTACCCTACCAAGCACCCACGCTCCTCATGCTCCCACTCCGTTGACCTCCACAAAGAACACATCCCCTCACAAAGTCATCTGCATCCTTTTTAAAGCCTGCTCTGTAGCAAAAAACAGATACAGCATCTTTTTTTTTTTAAACGTTTTTATTAGTTTGTTCAACCAAACAACAAAACAACCAAACACACAGTGCAATTCACAACAATTCCATTATTCACCTATTAATCAAAATCACTGCTAGCCTCTTCCCACCCCCCTTATGAGCCTATTTGTTCTTCGTATGCATTATCTGCTGCGCGTAGCAGGGTCTCGCCTCCTTCTGAGTCTGTTGGATCTGGTATCAACAGATACAGCATCTTTGACCTCCTATCCTCTGAAAAGCCCGACCTTATCTTTATCACCGAAACCTGGTTCTCTGACGACTTTGCCCGGGTTGCACATGAAGCCTTTGCCCCAGGCTAATCACTCATCACCCACAATAGACCCTCCAGAGGAGGCGGAGTGGCAGTCCTCTTCAATCCTCCTTTTTCCATCTCACTCGTAGAATCTCAGACTTGCATTCCCTCCTGTGAATCCCTTCTAGTTAAACTCTCGCTACCACTGACTTTCTCCCACAGCTTCCTACTCATCTACAGATCCCCTGGTTATGACAGACATTTTGCCAACAACCTCTGTGACTCAGTAGCTACCATACACGTAAATCACCCGTCTCTCACACTCCTAGGAGACTTCAATATCTGGTTCGATATTCTGAACAACCCAATGACTCAATCACTCGTTCACAGTCTCAATGCACTCAACCTCTCCCATCATACGACTGGTCCAACACACTCAGGGGGGCACACCCTTGATGCAATTTTCAGCTCCCATGACCTGGTTTATATATCCCGTCCCAAACCACTCATCTGGACCAACCACTCTGCCATCCCCTTCTCTATCCACAACCCTGCCCCTCCTCCTACAGCTCCCCCGGCCCACCATCGGGATCTCAAATGCTGGAACAAAGTCAAGATCCATCCCAACCTAGCCGAAGCACTACTACTTCGCCCCCCTGGAACAACCCCCCACAATAGAGCCTTAACCATTGACTCCTTCAACTCTTGCCTTAATGACTCACTTATTCCTCTCACCCCCACGTGCCCTGCTTACTCACTCCACTGACCATCCCCCAAATGGTTCACGCCCCTCCTGTGGAATGTCAGAAAACAAAATAACTCTCTTGAACGTAAACGGCAAGCATCTAAAACCAAGCTCAGCAGATCCATGTTTGCCCAGCACCACCGCATCTACAAAGCTGAAATCAGAAAGGCCAAAAAAGCCTATTACAATAAACAAATTCTCAACTGTGGCAACCACAGAAAAGAACTCCACATGATCATATCAGAATTCGTCAAACCCACGTGCACCTCTACCCAATCCACCCCATCTTAATCACTATGCGACTCCCTCTCCCTTCACTTCTACACCACCACTCTTAACAGGATGACATTCCTTAACACCAAACTGTCCTCCCCCCTCCCACCACCGACACCCCCTGATCCCATTGCCCCGGCACCCAGCTCTAATACCTCCAACTCCTTCAAACTCATCTCCATGAACAAGTTCCTTGACCTACTATCAGGCAGCAAACTGTCCGGGTCGCCCCTTGACCCATGCCCCGCTTCTGTCCTGAAAGAAATATTCTCGTCTACCTGCACAGGAGAGCATGCAAGAGCCATACTAAATGACTCCCTCACATCTGGCATATTCCCTGATGCCTTCAAAAGAGCTCATGTCAAGCCTCTTCTTAAAAAGGCATTGCTCGACCCGCTTGACCCCAAAAACTACAGACCATTCTCCAACACCAGATTTCTTGCAAAACTCATCAACCGAACAGCATACTCCCAGCTCAACGCCTTTGTAGAATCCAACAGTCTCCTCAACCCCGCACAATCAGGTTTCAGACCACGACATGGAACTGAAACCACTCTGACCTCGATCTGGGATGATCTCAAGGTCACTGCAGACTCTGAAGGATGCGCTGCACTAATTCTCTTCGATCTCTCTGCAGCCTTTGACACGGTCAACCACTCAATCCTCCATGACCGCCTCCACTCCCTAGGAATCCGTGGCACTGCTCTTGTGGATCACCTCCTTCCTCATCAACAGTAAACAAATAACCCTCCTCTCCCCATTTGTCTTAACTGTTCGCTCAGTGAACACTGGAGTTTCGCAAGGCGCATGCCTATCTGCTCTCCTATTCAACCTCTATATGACAATCCTTCCTGTAATCGTCCGCATGCACAGCATCTCATGCTACAACTATGCTGATGATACCCAAATCATCCTAAGAATTTCAAATCGGACACTAACCCCCACCCCGACCTTGAAGCCTGCCTTCCCGATATTGATTGATGGATGACAATAATCCACCTCCTCTTTAACCCTGCTAAAATTGAAATCATAGTGTGTGGCAATACTGCCCTTCTACCTCATCCCATCCCATGGCTCCCCTCCCTCGGCCCAGCTCTCACCCTCTCCGACACTGTAAAAAATATAGGCTGCACTATGGACTCAGGCCTTAGCCTCTCCCGTCGGATCAACAACATATCAAAATGCTGTCACTACCACCTCAAACTTCTCAGACGCATCTTTCTCTACCTCCCCTTCTTGAACAGACTTGCTGCAGTTATGTCTATTGTGATGTTGAGACTGGACTTTGCTAACTCCCTATACTTAGGCGCCCCGGCATACCAACTCAACAAACTCCAAAGGGCCCAAAACGCTGCCGCAAAATTGCTCCATGTTCTGGGTCCTAGAAACCACATCTCACCAGCTCTCCGAACCCTCCACTGGCTCCCTGTCGAACTAAGGGCCACCTTCAAGACCCTATGCATCGCTCACCGAGCAGTGCACAAGACTGGCCCAGTTTACCTAGAAGAAAAGGTAAAACCGTACCTCCCATCTCGCACCCTAAGATCAAGCACCGCCCTCCTTCTAGTAATTCCAACCTCTAACTCTGTCCGCATCGGAGGGTCCGCCTTCTCAACCCTGGCCCCAACTCTGTGGAACTTGCTTCCCCCACACATTCGACACACCCATGACTATATGACGTTCTGCAAAGTTCTAAAGACGTGGCTGTTCCTTAAGCTACTGAACCCTAGCAATCGCTTACCAATTGCTCAATGGAATCCTGAGCAATGTCGCCACCAAATACGCATATTAAATTTTCTACAAACGACCCACGCCGAAATCCGGAATATTGAACTCCTCAGATCATAACTCCGCCCAAACACTCCCCTCCTCATATCACTATGCTTACTATCTACTCTACACCATCACACAATTAGAGTGCAGCTACACCCCTTGATAAATTCGGCCTAGCTGCTCACATACGAACACTACCCCACTGACACATCATCGCTCTAATAAAACGCAGCTATAATCCTTGACAAACCGGCCTAGATGCTCACATAAGCGTCCTTCAGGCCTAACGCAGCCAGAACTCAGTCTGGATGTCCAGCCGCCAGACTGCACACATTCAACTGATATCCAACCCACCACACCTAACCACCACACCTAATGCTAGAATGCAGCTATCATCAGACAATTAGATCAGCTGCTCACATAACTGGTGCACCCATGTACCCTACAACACCTTACTCTCTCAACTGACCTGGACTACGGTCCCCAAGGGCGTTCAACCTACCAGCTCTTTGAGGTCATACCAATGATATATAGAGCGCTATACAAATGCCAAATAACATAACATAACATAAGATGTATAAAAAACAGATAAGAACAGTAATAACCAAAAAAAGGGTACAATTCAGTTAATCAGATCCATCTTAAGACATATAAGACAAAGCAGTCATCAAGCTTATTGGGGGAGAGAAAAAATTACTCGCAGCCCCCAAGAGTTGGCTTTCTGTTGTATGATAATATTACAGTATAGGTTACAATATGAAAGGAAGCGAGCAAGTGTGACCCATGCTACACCATGGGCCTCAAAAGCCAAGCACAGTGTACATATTTGGTCACTCTACACACATTGTCTGGTTCGTCGGATCTCTTACATTATTCCAAGGCCTCGGCGGTATAAGAAATGCCTGAGGTTTTTAGGAGAGGTTTAAGGTCTAGGGCTTTCAGTTCCTGAGTTTTAGGACAAAGAAACTGTAAGCGGGTGAATGTCTCTTCACAAGTACTGCAGAGAGAGCATAAACCCAAGTTCCCTGGCCCCCATGACGCAGAATTTAGCCACCTTCAGTGTGCCCAATCTGAGTTGATATACAGCGCATGGGAAAAGGTTGGGGTGATCGGATCCAGATATTTTTCAAACCCAAAATCAGATTTTATTCTTACGTAATTAGAAGCCAGCTTAAGGTTTCTACATGCTACTACCATACTCTCTCTGAAATGTTTGTCACATATTGTACTTTTTACACTTGTAACCTTTGTTTTATTTATCAGCATGGGATTTGACCATGTGTCCTGCTAATTCAAATCAAAAAGATCCTTCCTGACATGTGCCACCCGTGACAGACTTATGGCACCCTCAAGGCTCAACAGGTGCATCAGGTTGTTCCTAAAGGTCACACCTTCCAGGTTCTGCCATAGCCTTAGCCAATACACAATGGGTTTCGATGCAGCTATCACATCTATGGGACACATGTTGACTTCTAGATGTAGCAGGGCATTGGGTGTGATCTGTGTGTAAAACCAAAATCTGGTAACTGTACTGCAAATAAGATAAGACCAACAGACACAGAGATAAGTATAACAACAGAGTTTATTCACTTCAAGCGGACATAGGTTCAAAACAACCATGGTTGTGGAGAAGTGAGCAATTTACAGAAAGAAAATCACGTCTTTTATGCACCCCAGTTTCCATGAGTTCTGCTGCGAGTGCCATGTCATAGATAGTTTACAGGTCCCTGTTACGTATAGGGTTTTCTGTGAAAACAACATTTGTCAGTGATTTCATGCTTGCACATTCTAACTTTCTGACCTTACAAGACAGCAGACTGTTTTCACTGAAAGGAGACATTCCTACTGCCATTATCTTTATTTTCATGACCGAGGGTTACTGTGGATCGGTGTGTCTTAGAGTTTATTTAGGTTAACCCTTTCCTGAGAGCAAAAAATGGGGGCGCTTAAGGCTAACCTGAATAAATGCATTTTCATAAACCCTCCTTTTAGCCGAAGATAACCCATTTTCTTATACATCATCAAATATATGTACATCGATATTCTTAAATTTCTGAATTTCCATATCCTGCATAACTAGTGCATTTGTCACATTCCCAGGGGACAAGCGTTCAGGTTGTAAGTGTTCCAGGGCTCTGGAGCAGCACTGGCATAGCATAGATCCTAAAGTAGGTCAGCATTGTATCCAGCAACAGCGACAGAGAATGGCAACAGCGATAATAGCAAGAACAGAAAGTATTTTTCAACCCCATGCAGTAAACAAATTTCAAGCCCAAGTACTGATGTCCCAGCTACCTTCATTAACATATATTTCGGACCCCAATGTGTGTAACCTCTTAATAGCCTGAAACACAGTAGGGGAGGAGTCTGCAAAAATAAATACAGCAAGATGACCCTACCATTTTACAAAAATCTCCTCTTTCATCTAGCATTTTGTCTAGTTCCATCCTATCTTGAAGTGCAATCAGCCGAATAGCCCTTGCTTCTAATGTCATATTGAATAGTATATCGGTCGCCTCATTAATCGTTCTTTCTAATACTCGTGCCAACCTTCTAATATCTCGAGAGTTTATTGCCAAGCCCCAAAAGGGAATTATCGCTTTTGACACATCCCCTAATATTTGGCCAGTTGTATCATCATAGATATCCCTCCTAGGACGGTGTTTCGATATTTCTGTCATAGGGCAAAGGCAAAGGTACTCGTTTCAGATGTGCTGCATGTATCCAGTGTTACTTGCCTTCCACACACACAGCAGTCTGGGTGGCCAATAGTACTTGCAGTGGCCCCTTTCAACGCTTCTCAAGGCTGGATTTCCGCTGGAAGTCTTTCACCGGACCGTAGTCGCCAGGCTGAATGGTGTGGCCAGGACCCACATATCGATCAGGCAGCGTTTCTCACACCTGTTGGTGAATCAAATGTAAGTTTTGAGTCAACTGATTACAATAGTCTACCAATAATGGATACTCAATCACTGACAATGTCTTTGGCCTAGGTACTCTAAGGTGTCTCACCCACTAGTCCCCATGGATCTTTCATCCTGGTGGCCAGGACACAGCTATCACTTTTGGATCCAGTTCCTGGGAGTGGACCAGTGCGGGAGGATCACCTGGGTGAGGGGCCTTTGGGGGGGTGGGGGACACTGGATGGTGAGACGCAGTATCCCCTTCCCTGTAACACCTTTACCCCATCCTACCAGGTACGATATTTAGGAACTGAACCCCCCCTTTTACAATACAAACACTTTCTCACAGACAGCCCGCTATGAGAGAAAACATAACGCCTGAGCTGTATACCTGACGTGTCCCAATACAATGGTCAGGCAATGTCAGGCAATTACTGACCATCACATACACCTGACTTCCATTACACTTCCCCACATGGATTAAAGGCGGAGCACGAGAGCACACCCTGGGCGAGGTAAAGCACACGAGGAAACAGCAGTTCCAAGATGGCAGTTTAACAAGAGGAGAAAAACGGCAAAGCAGAAGAGGATCCCATGACCTTTTTTAATAAGGTACCCTTACTTTCATGAAACCTTGAGAAGAGAAAACATAAGGCCAGGAAACCCAGCTGAAGAATCCTGTATTGTGTGCCGAAAGTACCCGGGGCCCTCCTGCGTCAATAATGAAGGTGGGGAGAATCGCTAACTACCGTGGTACTGTCCTTGTCTTCAACAACAAAGCAGCGTCAGTGAAAGCAACACAGCCAGTGAGTTGTAGAGGCTGATACAGGACTGGTATCTGTTGAAACCAAGGTTGCAAGCGGCAACATTGTATGGCAAGCGCTGAAACGAACATTGTTAGGCCCAAGTGTGATAATCAACGCGAGTGAAGTTGAATGACAGATGTGTGTGATTGAAGTGAACTTTGAAACCAAGATATGGTACCTTAGACAGAGTGTCTGGCACAGCGTGTGTGCTCAATCGAAGGTCTCTGTAAGGTATCTGGCTGAGAATTAAGCAAAGTGGAAAAGTGACAAAGGATTGTGAATCGAAGTGGTCCAGCTACGGGTCGTGCAAAATTCTGTGCACAATCGAAAGTCTTCAGTGTTCATACAGTAAAGAAAGTTGATGGCAAAGTAGATAAATTGGTCCGAGCCCGGCAGAGGGAGATTCTGTGTTAGAACGGATCCGAGCCTGGCAGAGGGGGATCTGGAGTGAACAGAAAATCATCCGTGAATTTGTACATGTGAAAGCTCAAAGGAACTTTGATGTTTGTCATGTTGCATCAAGCCCTCTGAAAGAAGAGACTTTGAATGTCAAAAAGACTTTGGTACAGAAGGCCGTGCTGTTGAAGTTTTGAACTGCACCCTCATGCTATAGAAGCCAGAGACTTACAATTTAGGGAAGGGTAACCAACGGCTCAGATACCCTGGCATACGATTTCTTCAACTCTTTTCTTTTCTATAACACTGTTTCCCACATCGCTCTCTGGCCGGCCTCTCGTGGCCCTCCTTCTGCTCCTACCTGTGAGGCTAAAAACCTTGGGGTCATCTTCGACTTCACACTCTTTTTCTCTCCTCAGATCTCAGACGTCTGTTAGAAGTCACACTACCAGCTGCACCTCCTTAGAGGTATTCTACCTTTCCTCTCCTTCCCCCAGAAGCTCACTGTCTCCAGAGCTCTGGTTCTCTCTAGGCTGGACTACTGCAACAGCCTCTTTCTAAATCTGCCCGCCTGTACTCTCCGCCCTCACCCAACTAACCCACATTCAACCATTCTCAGGATTGGTTACTAACCCTGGCAAATCACTTACCCTTCTCCAAAGGGTATGACTGGAGGAGGCTTAGAGGCTATAAAAGGTCTGGTAAGCCCTGCCCCTTTCCATGGTACCACTGCATTCCTTACATGGACTCTCCAAAGGTCTACAGGTAACTACTGCTCCCCATTTGTCTGGCCTAACTTTATGCCTTTTCTCCAGATGAGAATCCCAGGTTGGTATGTGGATTTCTCTTTAAGCCCTCTATGGGGCACATTTTTTATTAAAAGCTTCCCTGGTGGCCTTGTGGACTTTTCCATGTGTGGGCTCCAGCTAACACTGCCAGCTGGAGTGGCGCTCTCTTCTTTTTGCAGCAGTCGGTGCTGTCCTGGCCGCTACATCCCCGGTCTGGTCAGGCTTGCGGCCCCCCGCTGGATGTTCCTGTGCCGGGTTGACGTACGCAGCCTGACATCTTCTGCTGCTTTTCCGTGTTGCAGCTCCTCTCCCCCCGTCACAACAGGTAGGTAAAAACATTAGGTACCGTAGGCTAATTCTGGCGATCTTAAAGACTTTGCTGCAGGCTTTAACGAGACAACCCTGTAGGCAACTCATGGCTATATTGAAAAGGAAGGTATGTTGTAGCAGCGTTCCAGCAAAGCCAGACAATCTTCGTCCCGTTGAGGATGGAGTACCCAACCAGAGGATTACCAGACCAAGGACACCCAGCAGCCCGGTGAACTATTGCAAAGATGGAGCCAAGCCCTGTTGCAGTCAGGTAGGTCTTGTATTGTAGGGAAGCTCCAAGACCATGGAGAAGAAGATCAGCAATGGATTGAAGATCGGAGAAAACCAAGAGTTTGAAATAGGCTATTCAATGAAGTCGACGAAGACCAGTAGACATGAATGAAGAGTTTGGATCTGGTTTTACATATAGTTTTAGTCATGCTGCTTACCCGGACCCACTGGCGATGGCTGGGGGAAGAAACCCATGTCTGTGACATTGAATAACTTCCTTCTAGTGACTCACAAAGTGGACGGAGCTACAACAGCAGCAGTAAGGAAACACAATAGTGGCCCTTTGAAACCGGTCACCGGATCCTCTGCTGAGAATAAAGGGCTTCAGGACAAGATGCAGGAGAGTTCCACGAGGATGGCCAGCTGCAGAGGCCTGAGTCAGGATGCCTCATAAAGGAGCAGGGCCTTTTAAAAAAACATATTTTATTAGTTTTGTCATGTTACAAAGAAACATATGAGAACAAATATTCCCAAATCTCTTACTCCAATCCCTCCCACTATACCTCTCCCCCACCACCTACTTGGATACAGCGATAAGAGGATCCTTAATACAACATGTCAATAATTGGCTGTTCAATGTTCAGTAATTTCAGTCTTTGCGTACACAGAGGCATTCTAAGGTCATCCCCCGTGCATGACAGCACTTGACCCCAGGGGGAGCGGAAACAGAGGGCCTCATTCCAAGTTGGGCGGTAAGGGATACCGGGCACCGGTAATGAGACCGGTGCCGGTAATCCCTTACCGCCCAATTCGAGGTCCCTTAGCGGGTCCCACAAGGAACGGCTGGTCTGACCAGCCGTTCTGGACGGGACCCATTAAGGGACCTTGGAGCTAATAAAGGTACCGCAATTTGCGGTACCGTTATTAGCACCTTCCCCATTCCCATTGAGCCCCATAGGGGCTCAATGGGAATGGGGAATGGCTTTTGGAATGGGGACTTACCGGGTCCGCTACCTCCAAACTCAGAATGAGGCCCATAATCTTATTGTATTGACTAAGTGGTCCATTCTGGTGCTACCATTTCCCATACCTTTCATATCCAGTCATGTATGGAGGCACACCCTCTGACAAACTGGCCTGCTGCCTGCTCCAAGGGCAATACAGACTCTCTATCCATGCCAAGAAAAGGGCCCACATTCAGGCACAGGTATCTGGTGCATCCAACAGTAGGCTGAACTTTTCAAAATCTGCAGGGAACTAGCCAACCTCCTGCAGTATCCTCCTCCTATACTCCCTCTCAGGCCCTCTGCAACACACTCACCACTCACTTCACCACCAAAATTCACGACATCCTGAACAGCCTTGTTACACACTCACCCAACCCATCCCTCAACCCCTTGCCTCCCTTGCCACTTACCTTTCTCCTTCTCCTCCTTCGCCCTCGTCTCACCTGAAGTCACCAGAGTTGTCTGCTCCATGAAGATCTCTTCCAAACAGGTTTCCCCTTGTTCTTGCAGAACCATCAAGTACAACATTGCCTCTCTTGCCCCTGCACTTGCTGATCTGTTACCACTCCTTTGCAACTAGTTCTTTCCCCTCCTCCCTTGAGCACTCCCTTCTGTGCCCCCTCCTTAAAAAACCATCAGCAGACCCTACCTGTCCAGCCAACTACTGCCCTATCTCCATCACCCCCTTTCCTGGGGAAACTGCTGGATATGTTGGCCCTGTCCCAACTCACACTGAACTTGTTTATGGTCTCCACGACCATCAATCTGGATTCCGAGCATCCAGAGCCACCGACACTGCTCTTCTAAACACCCGTGAAGAACTGCTTGCATCCCTGGATTCCATTCCCCAGCTGTCCTCTTCCTTCTTGATCTCTCCTCTGCATTTGACACGGTCAACCACTCCATCCTCATACAAAGGCTCCATGACACCCTCGGTATCTTGGAGCGGGTACTGAACTGACTGACTTCCTTCCTTACCTACTGCTCCTCTCAAGTCATCCTGGGCACCTTCTCCGCTCGCTATTCACTTGTGTCCCCCAGAGCTCTATCTTCTCACCTTGGCTCTTTAACATCTACCTTACTCAGCTGGCACTCCTCAGCTCCTCCTTCTCCCCCAACTTCCAGTGTTATGCTGACGACACACAACTCTTCTTCAAACTTCCTGCTGACCATCTTGCACCTTCCATCATCCCTGACTGCCTTTCTGCCATCCAGGCCTGGTGCACTTCCATTGTTCTCTGTCTCAATGCCAGCAAAACGGAGATCCTTCCGATTGGGACCCCTGCTCCCGGCTTCTTCCCTTCACTCTGGCCTTCCTCCATGGACTCCCCACTGCTCCCTCTGAAGCCAGAAACCTTGGAGTCATCTTCAACACCTCTCTTTCCTTCCTCCCTCACACTCAGGACATTGCCAAGATGTCCCACTTTCAGCTCTTGCTTCTCAAAGGAATTCTACTTTTCTCACCTTCCCCTAGAAGCTCAATGTTACCCTGGTTCTCCCTAGGCTTCCCTATTGCAATAGCCTCTTCCAGAATCTTCCTTCTTACACTCTGCAACCTCTCCAGCTAATCCAGAATAGGGCAGCAAGACGTATCTGTGGCCTCAAGCCCAGGGACTGCATCTCTCCTGCCCTAAGAATTCTTAACTGGCTCCCGTTTGCTTCAAGGATTAAATTCAAATTCCTCCGTATCACCCACAAGGCTGTCTGGGGCCGGGGATCACACTATCTGCAACTCTCTCTTAATAAATATTCCCCCTCTAGAACACTGCTCTCCTCTGGCAACAACTCTTTGTGTGTAAAGCGTTTCGCTAAGCAGAGGGCAGGAGGTCGTCGCTTTGCTCAGCTGGCTCCCCTCCCTCTGCAGCAGGACTTTCTTAAATCCCGGAAGCTTCTCACCTCTTCACCTCCTTCCCCCTCCCTCTCCTGTGCAAATCTCACAGTTGTTTGGATCCTTACATCTTATCTTATGCATCTTGCATCCTCGAGCCCTGACCTCCCACACCGAATCACTCCCAGCTTCTCTCGATCCTTAGCACTTGCCTCGGCTCACCCTTCACCCTGGAGGCTCACACTTACCTTACATTGCCCTTCACTTGTTGCTCACCCATGAACACCAAAGCACCTATCCCATTCCCCCTCCCTTCTGCACTTGTACGTTCTGAACACTCACAAGGCATAGTAGGGTGGTACCCCCCACAGTATTTAATATTTTTATGTTTTCAATGTTTCACATTCCCTTTTCCCCCTCCCTGTTGCCCTGTGAGCGCTTAGTATTTACTTCCTGTATAAGCGTCTAACAAGCAAACAATAAATAATGGTGGGGGCTTCCCTGCCTTTCCATTGTTGGGCAATCAGCAGTAAAGATGCAATCCACATTATACTAAATGCTTTCTTAATTTCCCTATCAAGAGGCCTGCACTCTGGTTTCCATAGTCCTAATCGGCAGACCTCAGGAAGGTTCAGAGAGGTTGTTTTGTATATTGCTTGAATAGATTTGTATTTGTATATTTTAAATTTTATATAGCACTTTATGCCAAAGCGCTTTACTTTACAACAACAAAATTACAATAGAAGCATGAATATCAAACTAGAATCAAACTATCAATAACAGTATGCACAACAATTAGCTGAGGACAAGGAATGAGGGAAATGGAGGAAAAGTAAGAAGGGAGTGAAAGGAGGGTCAGGAAGGATGATGAAGAAGATGAGATTTTAAGGAGGAGCGGAAGGAGGGGTAGGAGATGGAACGGATATGGAGGTAGAGAGTTCCAATGTAGGGGGACGAGGAGCTGAAAGGATCGGAAGTGGGAAGGGGCACAGGGTGGAGGAGGAACAGAGAGGAGGAATAGGTCAGCAGAACGGAGAGGGCGAGAGGGAGTATAGAAAGAGAGGAGGGTGGAGAGGTAGGGAGGGGCTTTTCTGGAATAAGATTTGTGAATTCTTGTAATTACAGGCAACTCCACCCAATATGCATCCATTCCCCTCGTTCGCCACACTCCCTCCAGCAGCTATCTGGAGTATGTGGGTATATGTTTTGTAGTTTTGCTGGGCTACAATGCCATTGCATCATTATTTTATACCTCCATTCCCCTGATCAGGATGGGTATTGTCTGTTTAGGGATGTTACTCCACATTGCTGTCCAGTGCTCTCTTGGGATGGTTGGCTTAAGGTCTATCCCCGTTTGGCTCATGTAAGCCCATTCTTCCCTTGGCTTTACTGGTAGAAAAATATGAAGCCTTTGGACCCCAGCTGCCTTGTTATACATTTCTCAAAGACGGTGAAAGCTCTGAGTGTGGCCCCATGATAATGGGATCAGAAACCCAATGCCTCAGTTGGAAGCATCTCATCCTCTCCTATTCCCATTCGGTGAAGGATTGTTTGCAGTTTATGAAAGTTTTGATTATTGACCCATCGTATAAGTCCTGCGTTGTGCGACACCTCGCCTCCTGCCAACTACTAAAGGCTCCTACTTCAATTCCTGGTGAAAATTGTATGTTCCTAAACAGTGGGGTAGATTGGGAGGGGAATGTAGTGATACCATATTTCTTGCATACTGAGCCCCATATTTCCCCTACCAACTCATCACCTGACTATTATACACATTTCAGTCAACTTTAGGAAGCCAGAAAACCTTGTCTGGGATATGGTCTACCACTCGCCTGTCCATCCCATCCCAGATCTTTGTATCATTTTACCGAACCACTCTTTGATGATCGACATATGTGCAGCCTCATAATATGCTACAAAGTTGGGGAAGTCTATGTGAAATACTCCCTATGACAATATCAGTCAATGTAACTTTTATTTGGCTCAGAGCCATTAAAGCAAACACATCAATAAAACATTTTCTAAAAAACAAGATTATAAGATGTTATAGTTCATTACATGATATACATCACATGTTGTTTGGTCTAGCGACCAGCGGTAGCCTTGCTTTCCTTTTTCACCTTTTAGAAGGAAGGTGATTGTTATTTGCCAACGTTCCACCATTGGCCTTTATTTTGTGTAATCTTACTCGGCTCCCAGGCCCTCTGTGCCCCCATCTCCCTCGCTTTCCTCACCGCGCTTCCCCTTCCTGATTCCTGCTCCCTCCCGCATCCAAGCCCACCCCCTTCCCGGATAGGTGGAATCCACCGTGTTGTTCGGTCTAGCGACCAGCGGTAGCCTTGCTCGCCTCTTTTGACTTTTAGAAGGAAGGTGAGTGTTATTTGCCATTGTTCCAGCATTGGCCTTTATTTTGTGTAAACTTGTAAAATAACTCAGCCCCCATGCCCTCTGTGCCCCCATCTCTCTCGCTTTCCCCACTGCGCTTCCTCTTCCTGATTCCTGCTCCCTCCCGACTCCCAGCCCGCCCTCCTCCCCTGATTGGTATGTTTGAAGGCCATAACTGACCTTCCCACGGCAGTCCTCTGCTTATGCAGCCCCTGCGGATAAGGGCCCAAGGCAAATGGCAGCTCCACAAAGACGGCTCCATATCGTGTCTGCAGGTGACAGCAGGGGAAGCCAGTGGTGTCCGTCAACCAGCTGCTACTACAAAGGTAGGTGTGGCTGGGGTGAGAGTAGAGCAAACCACTCTACCCGGAATGCCCTTCCACTATTCAAACTACCCTAGCACTGTGAAGGTTTGCCGATGTCACTCCTTAGCGAACTATTCAGTTGACTTCAATCACATCTAAAAAGTACCAACTAAGTTATCACTGTAACTAACCTGTCTGTGCAACTCCCTTTCATCCTATCCCACCTTCATTGACTCACATCTAGAAAGTGCCCCCGAAATAACATTATTCATTTTCTGCCTGTCCCGCCCGATACGCTCCTCGGAAGTGCCCGCTGAGATAAGACTGTGATTTATTGATACCAAACTGTTAGAAAATTGTTGTTGTTGCACTGTTTCGCATCTAGAGGGTGCCTCTGAGACAGTACTGTGAATTCTTTACCTGTCCGACACACACAGAAATTGCATGCTGATATGAGACTGTGATTTATTGATACCAAACTGCTAGAAAATTGTTCTTGATGCACTGTTTTGCATCTAGAGCATGCCCAGATTGTACTGTGCATTTATTTTGCCTGTCCCATACGCCTAGGAATTGCACGCTGAGATAAGACTGTTATTTATCGGTACCACTCACTTAGAAAATTGTTCTTGTTGCACTGTTTTGCATCTAGAGGGTGCCTCTGAGACATTTCTGTAATTTTATTGCATCCCCCACATTGTTCCTGTGCCCCCGATTCACTCCAAGAATGTGCACGCCGAGGTAAGACTACTCATTTATTGGTATCACAATCCTTGAAAATCCTTGTTGCCTTGATTCACATCTTGAAATTCCCTCTGCAACAGTAATTTTATTTGCCTGTCCCTCACACTTACAATGATTCCTATTAGCTTGATCCGCATCCAAAGTCCACACTGACGTATTTCTGTAATTTATTCGCCTCTACGGCTCACTATCGCATGTTCCTGCTAGCCTGACTCTCATCTAGAATGATACCTCTGAGTTATCTGTAATTTACTCGCCTACGCCAGCCACACCTAAAAACTTGCTCTAGCGGCATTGATGCACTGCTAGAAAGTGCACACTGTAATACTCTGTGATTTGTTGCCTCTACCGCTCACTTAGAATTGCCTGCACCACATACCTGGAATTGCTCTTGCTTGTCCAGTTCACCCCTCGAAGGTGCCCACCGTGATAGTACTGTGATCTGTCACCCGTGCTGCTCTCCTAGAAATTGCTCTTGTTAGACCGAATCACTTCTAGAAAATAGTAGAAAGCTGCTTTGAAAGCCTTGAAAGTGCCCCCTGAGACAGCATTGTTAATTGCTTGCTGTCACTTACTCTGATACTACTGTGATTCATTTGCCTGTCCCTCACTCCTAGGATCTGTTCTTGTCCTAATAGATCGAATCACACCGAGATATCTAATAGAAAGCTACTCTAGTTCTCTCCTTGAGAGTACCACTGAGATGGCACTATGATTTATCTGCCTACGCTACAGAATTAAATTGCTCTGACTCGTTCGACTTACATCTAGAAAGTGCCACCTGAGACAGTACCATAAATTACCTGTCTATGTTTTAAACGCTGCTACTTCATCTAGATCTCCACCCTACCGCTACACTCTTTGACCCTCTACCACTGCCCTGGTGTCCAGAACCTAGACACAGGTTGTACATCTAGGGCCACAACATCTGCTTCCACTAGTTCATCAATCTCTAGGTACCGCTCTGGCCCCCGAGATGGAGACCCCAGCTCATCTGAATCCCCCTCTTCGACACGTCCTGATCCCGAGCCTCCCCTCACCACACCTCGGCCATATCACTCACCCCACGGGGCGCATGGCACGCGCTCTAGCACCCACCTTCAGGACCCCCCACTTTATTACCCCCTGTTCATAACCCACAACCATTCCCCTCATACATCATTTCACCCTGATGCCGCCTGCCTACTCTCCTACCGTCACCCTGCATCCAACTCTAAAATCGGAGGAACACTTTGGCGCGCCAAACTCCTCCCTCCTCAAGCATTTATTCCCGACATGCCCCACCTCCCAACTTAACACATCGATTTCCACCCTTCCTCTGACATCTATTGAGAACACCATGTTGCCTCCCACCCATACTCCATGCCCTTTATCGAACTCCCAAGCCAGGGGAGCCCTCTGGCACGCAAAACAGCTCAAATCCACCACTTCTTCCGCTCCATCCTTGCGCCTTCCCAGGAACCCCCCTCGATCCCTTCTGACCTCCCTTGCCTCCCAGCCCCTCCCTCCCCCTTAACACATCTGGGCACTCGCCACCCTCTCGGCCAACCTCCCTTGTCACCCTCTTCCTCCCCCTTAACCCCTACTTGACTCCCGCCAACAAACCTCCCCCTTCATCTCCCTTCCCCTCTCTGAAAGCAGCGCATCTCGCCCTTGCTAGAATGGTAGCTTCATCTCCCTCCCCTCTGACTCACCCACCCTCTCCCACACCCCTATAGCACCAAAACCCTCGAAATGCAGAAAACAAGTATGGGCGTCTACCTCATCCCTCTTCTCCTCACCACTTCTGCTTCAGCCCAACCTCCCAGTCTCTCCCTCCCCTAACCCCTCAGACTTCCCTCTCCCAGTTTATGCCCCCTTTCTTGACTTCTCTCCCTGTTCACCAGAACCCCCAGCGCCCTCCAAACCCACTCCAAAATCCATCTGCTTAAAACCCCTCACACCAACAGATCCACTCACCTCTCTCCCATTCCCCCTCAACGCTCCCCAGCCTCACATTACCACCTCCACCCGCCTACTCTTCCCAGCTCCCATAGACGTAACCCTCTCACCCGTCACTCAAAATCCAGACACCTTACCCCTCCCGTACCCCACCTCAAACTCTCAACCTCTCCCATTGTTCCATTCTCACCCACTACCCTACCAAGCACCCACGCTCCTCATGCTCCCACTCCGTTGTCCTCCACAAAGAACACATCCCCTCACAAAGTCATCTGCATCCTTTTTAAAGCCTGCTCTGTAGCAAAAAACAGATACAGCATCTTTTTTTTTTTAAATGTTTTTATTAGTTTGTTCAACCAAACAACAAAACAACCAAACACACAGTGCAATTCACAACAATTCCATTATTCACCTATTAATCAAAATCACTGCTAGCTTCTTCCCACTTATGAGCCTATTTGTTCTTCGTATGCATTATCTGCTGCACGTAGCAGGGTCTCGCCTCCTTCTGAGTCTGTTGGATCTGGTATCAACAGATACAGCATCTTTGACCTCCTATCCTCTGAAAAGCCTGACCTTATCTTTATCACCGAAACCTGGTTCTCTGACGACTTTGCCCGGGTTGCACATGAAGCCTTTGCCCCAGGCTAATCACTCATCACCCACAATAGACCTTCCAGAGGAGGCGGAGTGGCAGTCCTCTTCAATCCTCCTTTTTCCATCTCACTCGTAGAATCTCAGAATTGCATTCCCTCCTGTGAATCCCTTCTAGTTAAACTCTCGCTACCACTGACTTTCTCCCACAGCTTCCTACTCATCTACAGATCCCCTGGTTATGACAGACATTTTGCCAACAACCTCTGTGACTCAGTAGCTACCATAAACGTAAATCACCCGTCTCTCACACTCCTAGGAGACTTCAATATCTGGTTTGATATTCTGAACAACCCAATGACTCAATCACTCGTTCACAGCCTCAATGCACTCAACCTCTCCCATCATACGACTGGTCCAAAACACTCAGGGGGGCACACC
Source organism: Ambystoma mexicanum (assembly GCF_040938575.1). Taxonomy (NCBI): domain Eukaryota; kingdom Metazoa; phylum Chordata; class Amphibia; order Caudata; family Ambystomatidae; genus Ambystoma; species Ambystoma mexicanum. The sequence continues at coordinate 550,761,383 of NC_090932.1, forward strand.
CTTGATGCAATTTTCAGCTCCCATGACCTGGTTTATATATCCCGTCCCAAACAACTCATCTGGACCAACCACTCTGCCATCCCCTTCTCTACCCACAACCCTGCCCCTCCTCCTACAGCTCCCCCGGCCCACCATCGGGATCTCAAATGCTGGAACAAAGTCAAGATCCATCCCAACCTAGCCGAAGCACTACTACTTCGCTCCCCTGGAACAACCCCCCCACAATAGAGCCTTAACCATTGACACCTTCAACTCTTGCCTTAATGACTCACTTATTCCTCTCACCCCCACGTGCCATGCTTACTCACTCCATGGAACATCCCCCAAATGGTTCACGCCCCTCCTGTGGAATGTCAGAAAACAAAATAACTCTCTTGAACGTAAACAGCAAGCATCTAAAACCAAGCTCAGCAGATCCATGTTTGCCCAGCACCACCGCATCTACAAAGCTGAAATCAGAAAGGCCAAAAAAGCCTATTACAATAAACAAATTCTCAACTGTGGCAACCACAGAAAAGAACTCCACATGATCATATCAGAATTTGTCAAACCCACGTGCACCTCTACCCAATCCACCTCATCTCAATCACTATGCGACTCCCTCTCCCTTCACTTCTACACCACCACTCTTGACAGGATGACATTCCTTAACACCAAACTGTCCTCCCCCCTCCTACCACCGACACCTCCTGATCCCATTGCCCCGGCACCCAGCTCTAATACCTCCAACTCCTTCAAACTCATCTCCATTAACAAGTTCCTTGACCTACTATCAGGCAGCAAACTGTCCGGGTCGCCCCTTGACCCATTGACCCATGCCCCGCTTCTGTCCCGAAAGAAATATTCTTGTCTACCTGCACAGAAGAGCATGCAAGAGCCATACTAAATGACTCCCTCACATCTGGCATATTCCCTGATGCCTTCAAAACAGCTCATGTCAAGCCTCTTCTTAAAAAGGCATCGCTCAACCCGCTTGACCCCAAAAACTACAGACCATTCTCCAACACCAGATTTCTTGCAAAACTCATCAACCGAACAGCATACTCCCAGCTCAACGCCTTTGTAGAATCCAACAGTCTCCTCAACCCCGCACAATCAGGTTTCAGACCACGACATGGAACTGAAACCACTCTGACCTCGATCTGGGATGATCTCAAGGTCACTGCAGACTCTGAAGGATGCGCTGCACTAATTCTCTTCGATCTCTCTGCAGCCTTTGACACGGTCAACCACTCAATCCTCCATGACCGCCTCCACTCCCTAGGAATCCGTGGCACTGCTCTTGTGGATCACCTCCTTTCTCATCAACAGTAAACAAATAACCCTCCTCTCCCCATTTGTCTTAACTGCTCGCTCAGTGAACTCTGGAGTTTCGCAAGGCGCATGCCTATCTGCTCTCCTATTCAACCTCTATATGACAATCCTTCCTGTTATCGTCCGCATGCACAGCATCTCGTGCTACAACTATGCTGATGCTACCCAAATCATCTTAAGAATTTCAAATCGGACACTAACCCCCACCCCGACCTTGAAGCCTGCCTTCGCGATATTGATTGATGGATGACAATAAACCACCTCCTCTTGAACCCTGCTAAAACTGAAATCATAGTGTGTGGCAATACTGCCCTTCTACCTCATCCCATCCCATGGCCCCCCTCCCTCGGCCCAGCTCTCACCCCCTCCGACACTGTAAAAAACATAGGCTGCACTATGGACTCAGGCCTTAGCCTCTCCCGTCGGATCAACAACATATCAAAATGCTGTCACTACCACCTCAAACTTCTCAGACGCATCTTTCCCTACCTCCCCTTCTTGAACAGACTTGCTGCCGTTATGTCTATTGTGATGTTGAGACTGGACTTTGCTAACTCCCTATACTTAGGCGCACCGGCATACCAACTCAACAAACTCCAAAGGGCCCGAAACGCTGCCGCAAAATTGCTCCATGCTCTGGGTCCTAGAAACCACATCTCACCAGCTCTCCGAACCCTCCACTGGCTCCCTGTCGAACTAAGGGCCACCTTCAAGACCATATGCATCGCTCACCGAGCAGTGCACAAGACTGGCCCAGTATACCTAGAAGAAAAGGTAAAACCGTACCTCCCATCTCGCACCCTAAGATCAAGCACTGCCCTCCTAGTAATTCCAACCTCTAACTCTGTCCGCATCGGAGGGTCCACCTTCTCAACCCTGGCCCCAACTCTGTGGAACTCGCTTCACCCACACATTCGACACACCCATGACTATATGATGTTCTGCAAAGTTCTAAAGACGTGGCTGTTCCTTAAGCTACTGAACCCTAGCAACCGCTTACCAATTGCTCAATGGAATCCTGAGGAATGCCGCCACCAAATACGCATATTAAATTTTCTACAAACGACCCACGCCGAAATCTGGAATATTGAACTCCTCAGATCATAACTCCGCCCAAACACTCCCCTCCTCATATCACTATGCTTACTATCTACTCTACACCATCACACAATTAGAGTGCAGCTACACCCCTTGATAAATTCGGCCTAGCTGCTCACATACGAACACTACCCCACTGACACCTCATCGCTCTAATAAAACGCAGCTATAATCCTTGACAAACCGGCCTAGATGCGAACATAAGCGTCCTTCAGGCCTAACGCAGCCAGAACCCAGTCTGGATGTCCAGCCGCCAGACTGCACACATTCAACTGATATCAAACCCACCACACCTAACCACCACACCTAATGCTAGAATGCAGCTATCATCAGACAATTAGATCAGCTGCTCACATAACTGGTGCACCCATGTACCCTACAACACCTTACTCTCTCAACTGACCTGGACTACGGTCCCCAAGGGTGTTCAACCTACCAGCTCTTTGAGGTCATACCAATGATATATAGAGCGCTATACAAATGCCAAATAACATAACATAACATGTATAAAAAACAGATAAGAACAGTAATAACCAAAAAAAAGGGTACAATTCAGTTAATCAGATCCATCTTAAGACATGTAAGACAAAGCAAACACCATCTATAGACATAGAGCCAATTTACTGACGTGGTGACCAGACTCCTTAAATACAAATTCGGGACAATCCTAACACCAAAGGTCAAACCACGTCACCTTGTTCTCACCTCTTGTATCTCCCAAGTCAACCAACACCAAGTGCTTTTAACAAATAGGCACTCAGTCACAATTTATAAATCACATTTTTAATTTCATAAACAACATAACACTTGATTTTATAAAACATTATTGATTAAAATTTGCAAAAATACATAAAATCCTTTTTACAAAAAAATCCCAATAAAACAATTCTCATGTGTTAATCCCCTATGTGGTGTTCACCCTTGCATCACCTGCTTATACAAAACTTGATAGTGTACAACTTAAGGGAGACCACTTACTCTAAAGAGACCAAATGGTCGGTAGCTCATTAGTTCCCAGTTACTAAAGGATACTACTCTACAGGTAAGATATCATGTAAGTGTACTCCGAACCCCATTAATGCTACCTTGGTGAGGATAAGTGTCCGAAATATCGGAATACTGTTTCTATTGTCACTTAATCACAATATACTACATTGCCCAACATGTTTCGTTCAAAACCAATTTACTATGACAAAGTATTAAAGAACTTCATCAGGGGGACCATCTGTACCCTTCACCAATATCTCTTCACATGAGGTAGATCCAATCTTAAAAACGACTCTTTGTTATGCACCATTAATTTTGTGCCACACAAATAATGACCTGGGAAAACACAAAAGAAGAATATAACAAGGAACAACAGTTAGTATCAACAAATTTGCTGTTATTCTTCCTAGTCAGTACCTTAGTATACTATAACTAGGGCTTACCGTATCATTCTTTGTCATAATTATTTCGACAACGGTTTCTGTAGGGGAGTCTTCAAACAAATATGTCTGACTGCTCAACTTCTGAAAAACACGAGAGATGCCAAACAACTCAAATCGGTGTGTTGCGTTAACCCTAGACAATATACCAGCCTTTCTCAAATTTAGACAGTATCACATATACTGCTAATGTAAAAGATCTACTTCAGATCATTTCTCTTCTTCTCTTCTTATCTCACCTTTCACATAGGCTCTCCTAAGAAGATACCATCTGATTAGGTTACTTCCTCTCTGAATCACTTCCTCTCAGAGGTTTATTAATGTTTCCGCTCTACTCTTAAAAAAACTTTTTTTTCAAAAAACATGCAGCCATTAGCTCTGTCCAGTTTATCACAGGTTTCCCATCGAAGGTGCAATAATTACCTGTTCCTAGGAGGTCCAAAAGAAAATAAGGTTTCAGGAACCATGATCTCAACTTTAATGCTGCCAACTATATCTGAAGTGGTTCTCTATACACGTGGTCGTGTTAAACAGTCAGCCTCTTCAAATCTTATGTACCGGGGGGACCTGTGTAAAGAAAGCCAAACGTCACATATGTGGTTTCCAATGTCACTATGTCTACCAATTCAAGCCACGTCACTACCTACACCCAGTAACCGGAATCGTGCAGACTGCCAGACTTACCCCTACAGAAGCTTGTGCATGTTCTCTCCGTCTCTCATTACTCAATCTGTGCGAAGTTGCTCTATGGCTGGTAACCGAGTGTGCTATTTATCAGTCCGTCTTTATTGCGTGAACCTGTCCGTTATCACCTGAGCACGTCACGTGATTATATTCCGTCTAACGTACCACGTATTCAAAGTTCGGATGTCACGTGACTGTATCTCGCATCCTCTCGTATCGCAGATAACCCGTGCACGGGAGAAAAACAATTTTTTTATATATCTACCCGCAGCACGATCTCCTTGCGCATCACTGCCCACAACCGTCAGAGTAATACAAGAGAAGACAAACACCGCTCAACATCTGTGAGTACTCGTCCACAACACTAGTGCCGGTCTCAAATTAGCTGGTGACCTCACTAATTAATAAGCGACATTCGACCATGACTGCATTTAGCATATATTTTGTAAAGATAACACCAAACGACAAACAACTATCCTAGTCACTTTTCATTGCGACCTCATGCGCTAGATAACCTATGGGTCAGTCAAAATCACTATGACCATATGTACAAGAGAACCTATGGGCCAGCCACAATTAATGTCTCCAATTAATTTCTTCATTGAGTCCTATGTCTGTTGACCTAGTTAAAAAAATCAACCACTGTTCTTTGTACTGCAGTTTTCTGAGGTCAGCATCAGCATTATTAGTTCTGTCCAATCGCCACAAAATAGTCCATTTTAATTGCTGCGCATCGTGGTTCATTGCCAAAAAATGACTCACCATAGGAGCCTGCACATTCTGGTTGCGAATACAACTCCTGTGTTCACCGATCCGTATGGTTACTTTACGTTCTGTCATTCCAATATACATTTTCTGGCACGGACACCACACAGCATATACTACATGTGATGAATTGCAATTAGTCAGACTAGTTTGTTGCCATAACTTAGTAAGTCCCAAGTCCACCTCTCTTGTTCTACTAGTATATTTACAATTAACACACTTACCGCACGGTGTGCGACCAACTGCTGAGGGTAAACCCCACGCTTTTGTAATGCTGATCTGTTCTTTTCCTTTTAGAGCAATGTCATTTTTAGTCAATAATTCTTTCAAATTAGACGCTCTTTTATAGGCGCACACAAAGGACTATCTAACGGGCTCTCACCTCCTGTCAAAACATGCCAGTTTCTCTTAATAATTTTGATAACCTCATTCGTTTTCTCATTAAAAGTGCTCACAAAGACAATGGTATTCCTATCCTGATTTTTTGAACGGTATTCAAGCAATGCTCCACGATGGTTGTTAATCGATCTTTTAAATGCTCTTTTAACGATTTTCTTGGGATAATGCCTGTTAATCAACTTCTCCTTCAGTTGGTCAGCTTCTGTGTAGAAAGTAGAATTCAGAGTACTATTTCTCGTCAATCTAATAAACTGACCGAATGGTAAATTTTCACGAGTATGCCGCGGATGGAAACTATTGAAACTCAATAGGGCATTCTTATCAGTTTTTTTGTGAAAAGGTTTAACCTATAGTATCTTTTGGTCTTTGTCTACCCAGATTGTTATGTCTAGAAAATAATTTTTTTCTGAGCTGTAAACTGTAAATATCGATTCTGTTGGTTAATCCACCCAAAGAATTCCAAAAATGAGTCAACTGTACCATCCCATATGATCAGGATGTCGTCAATAAATCGACGCTATAAGGCAATATTCAAAAAGTATGGATTAGTAGTCTGATAAATGAACTGCAACTCAAAATTTTCAACCTAAAGGTTCGCTGCCGTGGGTGCGACTGGGGAGCCCATGGCCGTACCATGAATTTGATGATACAATTCATTGTCAAACATAAAATAATTTTCGGTGAGGGCCATTTCGGCACACCACAGAATAAAACTATTAGGTGTCACCTCAGAGTCTCTTTTGGCTAGTAGTGCATTCTCCAAAACCTCCAATGTATCCTGTTGGGGTATACACGTATACAATGCCACTACATCCAGACTTATTAACAATTGAGTTCCCGGATCGAAGGACATATATTCTACATTGTTAATCACTTCGGTAGTATCCTGTAAGTACGAGAACATATTGAGGACAAACGGCTTCAGGAATTTGTCAGCAAATTTCGCAAGCGGTTCAAGCAGTGACCCTGTACCTGAGACAATTGGACGACCAGGAGGTTTGAGCAATGATTTATGAATTTTAGGTAAGGTATAGAATTTCGGGATGGATGGTCGAGGTATGATGAGATAATCATATTCCTGTCTACAAATCCATTCCCTTTCAAGTGCTTTCTCGACTTTTTCTCTGATGAGTATTGATAGTCTTGCGGTGGGATCATCCTTCAGCTTACGGTAGTAGGAACTGTCACACAACTGGCGTTTACATTCTTCAATGTAGGCTGACCTATCTTGAAGCACCACAGCCCCTCCTTTGTCTGCTTCACGGATAATAATACTCTGGTTCTTAGCCAAAGATGTTATAGCTTTCTTCTCGATGTTACTTAAATTCTGAAATTTGCATGGAGTGTCATTTTTCTCCAAGATACTCAAGTCGTGCCAGACTCTATTAGCAAATACCACTGCTTCAGGAGTATAACTGGCTACTGGAGGATCGAAATTAGATTTCTTTTTCAATCCGCTCTCATTGACAGTTTTCTCAGACTCTTTGTCCATGAAATACTGTTTAAGATGAATATTCCGAAGGAGCTGCTCAATCTCAATTCTAGTTTGGAATTTGTCATAATGCGTGGTCGGGACAAAGCCCAGACCAAGGTTCAAAACTGTCGTTTCAACAGTGCTTGGATCATAACTCGACAAGTTGACTAATAGGGGTGATTGCTCCGGGTCCTTCGTTCCTCTGCTGCCCACTGATGCTCTTCCTCTCGCTCGTCCAAAAAAGAAACCACGGATGCTGAAGTTTGTTGTTGTTGTGGTGGTGGGCCTGTATTGTATTGGTTATTCCTACCTCCTCTTCTTGATGTTCTCCTATTGCGAAAGTTTCCTCTTTGTTGTCTACCTCTACTTCTGTAGAGTCTTTGGCCTTGTCCACTATGGAAGCTGCCGTCATTAGAACTGCCTGAACTATATGATGTATATCCGTTCCTTTTTTGTTTTTGTTGTCCATATGTCCTTTGTTGTTGTATTCCTGGGGGTATATACCCCTCCTTAGTATACGGATACGCTTCTTCGTGTGAAAAATGTATTAAATCCTTTTTCATCCTTGCGATTCTATCTTTCGTACAGAAACTTTTAAACTCTGTAATTTCCCGTGTAATTTCTTCCAGACGTCTTTTATATGTGTCGAGCGGTACCAATTTCTTAATGGCTTCTCCCATTTTGTCTAGGTCTCCTGTGATTTTTAAAGTCATTTCTCTTGCCGTATCTATTATCAGGATTACCCAATCTCTGCCACACTTGTTGGCTATATAGCTCCATTGTATGATGAAATCTTTGTTGTCCAGAAATAAACGTGGTTCATTCCGTACAATTAAACCAGTTGGGAGGGTACCTGACCGTAGGTATTCAATCATTATAGACCCATGCAGTTCTGTACGAATTAGCCTAAGACAAAGCAGTCATCAAGCTTATTGGGGGAGAGAAAAAATTACTCGCAGCCCCCAAGAGTTGGCTTTCTGTTGTATGATAATATTACAGTATAGGTTACAATATGAAAGGAGGCGAGCAAGTGTGACCCATGCTACACCATGGGCCTCAAAAGCCAAGCACAGTGTACATATTTGGTCACTCTACACACATTGTCTGGTTCGTCGGATCTCTTACATTATTCCAAGGCCTCGGCGGTATAAGAAATGCCTGAGGTTTTTAGGAGAGGTTTAAGGTCTAGGGCTTTCAGTTCCTGAGTTTTAGGACAAAGCAACTGGAAGCGGGTGAATGTCTCTTCACAAGTACTGCAAAGAGAGCATAAACCCAAGTTCCCTGGCCCCCATGACGCAGAATTTAGCCACCTTCAGTGTGCCCAATCTGAGTTAATATACAGCGCATGGGAAAAGGTTGGGGTGATCGGATCCAGATATTTTTCAAACCCTTTTAGCCTAAGATAACCCATGTTCTTATACATCATCAAATATATGTACATCGATATTCTTAAATTTCGGAATTTCCATATCCTGCATAACTTGTGCATTTGTCACATTCCCAGGGGACAAGCGTTCAGGTTGTAAGTGTTCCAGGGCTCTGGAGCAGCACTGGCATAGCATAGATCCTAAAGTAGGTAAGCATTGTATGCAGCAACAGAGACAGAGAATGGCAACAGCGATAATAGCAAGAACAGAAAGTATTTTTCAACCCCATGCAGTAAACAAATTTCAAGCCCAAGTACTGATGTCCCAGCTACCTTCATTAACATATATTTCGGACCCCAATGTGTGTAACCTCTTAATAGCCTGAAACACAGTAGGGGAGGAGTCTGCAAAAATAAATACAGCAAGATGACCCTACCATTTTACAAAAATCTCCTCTTTCATCTAGCATTTTGTCTAGTTCCATCCTATCTTGAAGTGCAATCAGCCGAATAGCCCTTGCTTCTAATGTCATATTGAATAGTATATCGGTCGCCTCATTAATCGTTCTTTCTAATACTCGTGCCAACCTTGTAATATCTCGGGAGTTTATTGCCAAGCCCCAAAAGGGAATTATCGCTTTTGACACATCCCCTAATATTTGGCCAGTTGTATCGTCATAGATATCCCTCCTAGGACGGTGTTTCGATATTTCTGTCATAGGGCAAAGGCAAAGGTACTCGTTTCAGATGTGCTGCATGTATCCAGTGTTACTTGCCTTCCACACACACAGCAGTCTGGGTGGCCAATAGTACTTGCAGTGGCCCCTTTCAACGCTTCTCAAGGCTGGATTTCCGCTGGAAGTCTTTCACTGGACGGTAGTCGCCAGGCCGAATGGTGTGGCCAGGACCCACGTATCGATCAGGCAGCGCTTCTCACACCTGTTGGTGAATCAAATGTAAGTTTTGAGTCAACTGATTACAATAGTCTACCAATAATGGATACTCAATCACTGACAATGTCTTTGGCCTAGGTACTCTAAGGTGTCTCACCCACTACTCCCCATGGATCTTTCATCCTGGTGGCCAGGACACAGCTATCACTTTTGGATCCAGTTCCTGGGAGTGGACCAGTGCGGGAGGATCACCTGGGTGAGGGGCCTTTGGAGGGGTGGGGGACACTGGATGGTGAGACGCAGTATCCCCTTCCCTGTAACACCTTTACCCCATCCTACCAGGTACGATATTTAGGAACTGAACCCCCCCTTTTACAATACAAACACTTTCTCACAGACAGCCCGCTATGAGAGAAAACATAACGCCTGAGCTGTATACCTGACGTGTCCCAATACAATGGTCAGGCAATGTCAGGCAATTACTGACCATCACATACACCTGACTTCCATTACACTTCCCCACATGGATTAAAGGCGGAGCACGAGAGCACACCCTGGGCGAGGTAAAGCACACGAGGAAACAGCAGTTCCAAGATGGCAGTTTAACAAGAGGAGAAAAACGGCAAAGCAGAAGAGGATCCCATGACCTTTTTAATAAGGTACCCTTACTTTCATGAAACCTTGAGAAGAGAAAACATAAGGCCAGGAAACCCAGCTGAAGAATCCTGTATTGTGTGCCGAAAGTACCCGGGGCCCTCCTGCGTCAATAATGAAGGTGGGGAGAATCGCTAACTACCGTGGTACTGTCCTTGTCTTCAACAACAAAGCAGCGTCAGTGAAAGCAACACAGCCAGTGAGTTGTAGAGGCTGATACAGGACTGGTATCTGTTGAAACCAAGGTTGCAAGCGGCAACATTGTATGGCAAGCGCTGAAACGAACATTGTTAGGCCCAAGTGTGATAATCAACGCGAGTGAAGTTGAATGACAGATGTGTGTGATTGAAGTGAACTTTGAAACCAAGATATGGTACCTTAGACAGAGTGTCTGGCACAGCGTGTGTGCTCAATCGAAGGTCTCTGTAAGGTATCTGGCTGAGAATTAAGCAAAGTGGAAAAGTGACAAAGGATTGTGAATCGAAGTGGTCCAGCTACGGGTCGTGCAAAATGCTGTGCACAATCGAAAGTCTTCAGTGTTCATACAGTAAAGAAAGTTGATGGCAAAGTAGATAAATTGGTCCGAGCCCGGCAGAGGGAGATTCTGTGTTAGAACGGATCCGAGCCTGGCAGAGGGGGATCTGGAGTGAACAGAAAATCATCCGTGAATTTGTACATGTGAAAGCTCAAAGGAACTTTGATGTTTGTCATGTTGCATCAAGCCCTCTGAAAGAAGAGACTTTGAATGTCAAAAAGACTTTGGTACAGAAGGCCGTGCTGTTGAAGTTTTGAACTGCACCCTCATGCTATAGAAGCCAGAGACTTACAATTTAGGGAAGGGTAACCAACGGCTCAGATACCCTGGCATACGATTTCTTCAACTCTTTTCTTTTCTATAACACTGTTTCCCACATCGCTCTCTGGCCGGCCTCTCTTGGCCCTCCTTCTGCTCCTACCTGTGAGGCTAAAAACCTTGGGGTCATCTTCGACTTCACACTCTTTTTCTCTCCTCAGATCTCAGACGTCTGTTAGAAGTCACACTACCAGCTGCACCTCCTTAGAGGTATTCTACCTTTCCTCTCCTTCCCCCAGAAGCTCACTGTCTTCAGAGCTCTGGTTCTCTCTAGGCTGGACTACTGCAACAGCCTCTTTCTAAATCTGCCCGCCTGTACTCTCCGCCCTCACCCAACTAACCCACATTCAACCATTCTCAGGATTGGTTACTAACCCTGGCAAATCACTTACCCTTCTCCAAAGGGCATGACTGGAGGAGGCTTAGAGGCTATAAAAGGTCTGGTAAGCCCTGTCCCTTTCCATGGTACCACTGCATTCCTTACATGGACTCTCCAAAGGTCTACAGGTAACTACTGCTCCCCATTTGTCTGGCCTAACTTTATGCCTTTTCTCCAGATGATATGATATGATATGATATGATATGATATTTGTAACGCGCCTATACACAAGTGTTTCAAGGCGCGACGAGGCAGGGAGGGAGGGAAACAAGGGGAAGACAGACAAACGATCCTACTAGGCCAGGTGTCATTCAGATCGCGCAAGTGCAGAGGTAAGGGGAAAAGGAGAAAGTGCAGGGGGAGGAGGTGGGGGGGAAGTGCGGTACAAGGTAAGTAGCGTAAAATAAATAAATAATAAATAATAAATAAAAGGGCCAGCTGGTGGCAAGTGCGAGGTAAGTGCAGAGCAAGTGCTGGGAAGGGGGCTGTAGGGATGCAGTGACAGTCCCACAGTGCAGGGGGAGCCAGGGAGGCAGTGCAAGTGGAGAGTGGCTGGGACCTGGACCGAGGTCGCTGAGAGTGGCTCAGATGCAGGTTTAGTGCAGAATTCAGTGGGGAGTTAAGCAGGTTTAGCAGGGGAGAGGGAGAGAGAAGGCAGAAGCGAAGAGGAAGGTTTTGAGGTGCTTCCGGAACCGGAGATGGTTCTCCTCAAGTTTCAGGGAGGCAGGAAGGCTGTTCCAGAGGGAGGCCCCTGCTGCGGAGAGAGATCTACCCCCAGCTCGTTGCTTCGAGAAGCGGCTGACCATGAGGGAGTTGGAGAAGGATGAGCGAAGGGCTCGTGAAGGAAGATATTTAGGAAGAGAGAGTTGAAGGTATTTAGGCCCCAGGCCCCAGAAGGCCTTGTGGACAATGCAGAGGGTTTTGAACTTAATCCTCGCAGCCACTGGGAGCCAGTGAAGAGATTTCAGTCCTGGAGAGATACGGTCCCTGGGCTTGAGGCCAAGGACAAGTCTCGCAGTTCTGTTCTGGATAAGTTGCAGAGGGCGGAGAGTGGAGGCAGGCAGATTAAGATAGAGGCTGTTACAGTAGTCCAGCCTTGAGAGAACCAGGGCTCGGGAGACAGTGAGCTTCTGGGGGAAGGAGAGGAAGGGAAGAATACCTCTGAGGAGGTGCAGCTGGTAGTGTGACTTCTTAGAGACGTCAGATATATGAGGAGAGAAGGAGAGTGTGGAGTCGAAGATGACCCCAAGGTTTTTAGCCTTGCAGGTAGGGGCAGGAAGGGGGCCAAGGGAGGCCGGCCAGAGAGCTGCAGGGAAGGAGGGAGTGGGTGTGCCGATGAGTAGAATCTCAGTCTTACTGGCGTTAAGGCAGAGGTCATTGGCGGCACACCATTCCTGGATAGCAGACAGACAGTCGGAGATGAGGGAAGGAGAGGAGGAGGCCGAGGGTAGCCTGAAAATGAGCTGGGTATCGTCCGCATAGCACTGGAAGTAGGGGCAGAGAGCGGCGATGCGGTGGGCAAGGAGTGCCAGATACTGGTTGAAAAGCCAGGGAGAGAGGTTGGATCCCTGGGGGACACCACAGGTGGAGAAAAAGATGTCAGAGAGGAAGGAGCCCATTTGGACCTGGGAGGGTCGACCGGAAAGGAAAGAGGTCAGCCATGCCAGAGCCTGACCAGTGATACCCAGGTTATCACGGAGACGGTTGAGCAGGATGGCATGGTTGACAGTGTCAAAGGCAGAGGAGAGATCGAGCAGAATGAGAACACAGGGAGTGTTGGAATCGAGGTTCAGGAGCAGGTCCTCACGGATGTTCAGGAGAGCAGTTTCCGTGCTTCGGGCCGCTCTGAAGCCGGATTGATGGTCATGAAGATTACCAACAGATTCAGCATGGAGGTTAAGCTGGGAGATGGCCAGTTTCTCCAGGAGCTTGCCCAGGAAGGGAGTGATGGAGATTGGGCGATAGTTGGCCGGGCAGGAGGGGCAGATGAGAATCCCAGGTTGGTATGTGGATTTCTCTTTAAGCCCTCTATGGGGCACATTTTTTATTAAAAGCTTCCCTGGTGGCCTTGTGGACTTTTCCATGTGTGGGCTCCAGCTAACACTGCCAGCTGGAGTGGCCCTCTCTTCTTTTTGCAGCAGTCGGTGCTGTCCTGGCCGCTACATCCCCGGTCTGGTCAGGCTTGCGGCCCCCCGCTGGATGTTCCTGTGCCGGGTTGACGTACGCGGCCTGACATCTTCTGCTGCTTTTCCGTGTTGCAGCTCCTCTCCCCCCGTCACAACAGGTAGGTAAAAACATTAGGTACCGTAGGCTAATTCTGGCGATCTTAAAGACTTTGCTGCAGGCTTTAACGAGACAACCCTGTAGGCAACTCATGGCTATATTGAAAAGGAAGGTATGTTGTAGCAGCGTTCCAGCAAAGCCAGACAATCTTCGTCCCGTTGAGGATGGAGTACCCAACCAGAGGATTACCAGACCAAGGACACCCAGCAGCCCGGTGAACTATTGCAAAGATGGAGCCAAGCCCTGTTGCAGTCAGGTAGGTCTTGTATTGTAGGGAAGCTCCAAGACCATGGAGAAGAAGATCAGCAATGGATTGAAGATCGGAGAAAACCAAGAGTTTGAAATAGGCTATTCAATGAAGTCGACGAAGACCAGTAGACATGAATGAAGAGTTTGGATCTGGTTTTACATATAGTTTTAGTCATGCTGCTTACCCGGACCCACTGGCGATGGCTGGGGGAAGAAACCCATGTCTGTGACATTGAATAACTTCCTTCTAGTGACTCACAAAGTGGACGGAGCTACAACAGCAGCAGTAAGGAAACACAATAGTGGCCCTTTGAAACCGGTCACCGGATCCTCTGCTGAGAATAAAGGGCTTCAGGACAAGATGCAGGAGAGTTCCACGAGGATGGCCAGCTGCAGAGGCCTGAGTCAGGATGCCTCATAAAGGAGCAGGGCCTTTTAAAAAAACATATTTTATTAGTTTTGTCATGTTACAAAGAAACATATGAGAACAAATATTCCCAAATCTCTTACTCCAATCCCTCCCACTATACCTCTCCCCCACCACCTACTTGGATACAGCGATAAGAGGATCCTTAATACAACATGTCAATAATTGGCTGTTCAATGTTCAGTAATTTCAGTCTTTGCGTACACAGAGGCATTCTAAGGTCATCCCCCGTGCATGACAGCACTTGACCCCAGGGGGAGCGGAAACAGAGGGCCTCATTCCAAGTTGGGCGGTAAGGGATACGGGGCACCGGTAATGAGACCGGTGCCGGTAATCCCTTACCGCCCAATTCGAGGTCCCTTAGCGGGTCCCACAAGGAACGGCTGGTCTGACCAGCCGTTCTGGACGGGACCCATTAAGGGACCTTGGAGCTAATAAAGGTACCGCAATTTGCGGTACCGTTATTAGCACCTTCCCCATTCCCATTGAGCCCCATAGGGGCTCAATGGGAATGGGGAATGGCTTTTGGAATGGGGACTTACCGGGTCCGCTACCTCCAAACTCAGAATGAGGCCCATAATCTTATTGTATTGACTAAGTGGTCCATTCTGGTGCTACCATTTCCCATACCTTTCATATCCAGTCATGTATGGAGGCACACCCTCTGACAAACTGGCCTGCTGCCTGCTCCAAGGGCAATACAGACTCTCTATCCATGCCAAGAAAAGGGCCCACATTCAGGCACAGGTATCTGGTGCATCCAACAGTAGGCTGAACTTTTCAAAATCTGCAGGGAACTAGCCAACCTCCTGCAGTATCCTCCTCCTATACTCCCTCTCAGGCCCTCTGCAACACACTCACCACTCACTTCACCACCAAAATTCACGACATCCTGAACAGCCTTGTTACACACTCACCCAACCCATCCCTCAACCCCTTGCCTCCCTTGCCACTTACCTTTCTCCTTCTCCTCCTTCGCCCTCGTCTCACCTGAAGTCACCAGAGTTGTCTGCTCCATGAAGATCTCTTCCAAACAGGTTTCCCCTTGTTCTTGCAGAACCATCAAGTACAACATTGCCTCTCTTGCCCCTGCACTTGCTGATCTGTTACCACTCCTTTGCAACTAGTTCTTTCCCCTCCTCCCTTGAGCACTCCCTTCTGTGCCCCCTCCTTAAAAAACCATCAGCAGACCCTACCTGTCCAGCCAACTACTGCCCTATCTCCATCACCCCCTTTCCTGGGGAAACTGCTGGATATGTTGGCCCTGTCCCAACTCACACTGAACTTGTTTATGGTCTCCACGACCATCAATCTGGATTCCGAGCATCCAGAGCCGCCGACACTGCTCTTCTAAACACCCGTGAAGAACTGCTTGCATCCCTGGATTCCATTCCCCAGCTGTCCTCTTCCTTCTTGATCTCTCCTCTGCATTTGACACGGTCAACCACTCCATCCTCATACAAAGGCTCCATGACACCCTCGGTATCTCGGAGCGGGTACTGAACTGACTGACTTCCTTCCTTACTGACTGCTCCTCTCAAGTCATCCTGGGCACCTTCTCCGCTCGCTATTCACTTGTGTCCCCCAGAGCTCTATCTTCTCACCTTGGCTCTTTAACATCTACCTTACTCAGCTGGCACTCCTCAGCTCCTCCTTCTCCCCCAACTTCCAGTGTTATGCTGACGACACACAACTCTTCTTCAAACTTCCTGCTGACCATCTTGCACCTTCCATCATCCCTGACTGCCTTTCTGCCATCCAGGCCTGGTGCACTTCCATTGTTCTCTGTCTCAATGCCAGCAAAACGGAGATCCTTCCGATTGGGACCCCTGCTCCCGGCTTCTTCCCTTCACTCTGGCCTTCCTCCATGGACTCCCCACTGCTCCCTCTGAAGCCAGAAACCTTGGAGTCATCGTCAACACCTCTCTTTCCTTCCTCCCTCACACTCAGGACATTGCCAAGATGTCCCACTTTCAGCTCTTGCTTCTCAAAGGAATTCTACTTTTCTCACCTTCCCCTAGAAGCTCAATGTTACCCTGGTTCTCCCTAGGCTTCCCTATTGCAATAGCCTCTTCCAGAATCTTCCTTCTTCCACTCTGCAACCTCTCCAGCTAATCCAGAATAGGGCAGCAAGACGTATCTGTGGCCTCAAGCCCAGGGACTGCATCTCTCCTGCCCTAAGAATTCTTAACTGGCTCCCGTTTGCTTCAAGGATTAAATTCAAATTCCTCCGTATCACCCACAAGGCTGTCTGGGGCCGGGGATCACACTATCTGCAACTCTCTCTTAATAAATATTCCCCCTCTAGAACACTGCTCTCCTCTGGCAACAACTCTTTGTGTGTAAAGCGTTTCGCTAAGCAGAGGGCAGGAGGTCGTCGCTTTGCTCAGCTGGCTCCCCTCCCTCTGCAGCAGGACTTTCTTAAATCCCGGAAGCTTCTCACCTCTTCACCTCCTTCCCCCTCCCTCTCCTGTGCAAATCTCACAGTTGTTTGGATCCTTACATCTTATCTTATGCATCTTGCATCCTCGAGCCCTGACCTCCCACACCGAATCACTCCCAGCTTCTCTCGATCCTTAGCACTTGCCTCGGCTCACCCTTCACCCTGGAGGCTCACACTTACCTTACATTGCCCTTCACTTGTTGCTCACCCATGAACACCAAAGCACCTATCCCATTCCCCCTCCCTTCTGCACTTGTACGTTCTGAACACTCACAAGGCATAGTAGGGTGGTACACCCCACAGTATTTAATATTTTTATGTTTTCAATGTTTCACATTCCCTTTTCCCCTCCCTGTTGCCCTGTGAGCGCTTAGTATTTACTTCCTGTATAAGCGTCTAACAAGCAAACAATAAATAATGGTGGGGGCTTCCCTGCCTTTCCATTGTTGGGCAATCAGCAGTAAAGATGCAATCCACATTATACTAAATGCTTTCTTAATTTCCCTATCAAGAGGCCTGCACTCTGGTTTCCATAGTCCTAATCGGCAGACCTCAGGAAGGTTCAGAGAGGTTGTTTTGTATATTGCTTGAATAGATTTGTATTTGTATATTTTAAATTTTATATAGCACTTTATGCCAAAGCGCTTTACTTTACAACAACAAAATTACAATAGAAGCATGAATATCAAACTAGAATCAAACTATCAATAACAGTATGCACAACAATTAGCTGAGGACAAGGAATGAGGGAAATGGAGGAAAAGTAAGAAGGGAGTGAAAGGAGGGTCAGGAAGGATGATGAAGAAGATGAGATTTTAAGGAGGAGCGGAAGGAGGGGTAGGAGATGGAACGGATATGGAGGTAGAGAGTTCCAATGTAGGGGGACGAGGAGCTGAAAGGATCGGAAGTGGGAAGGGGCACAGGGTGGAGGAGGAACAGAGAGGAGGAATAGGTCAGCAGAACGGAGAGGGCGAGAGGGAGTATAGAAAGAGAGGAGGGTGGAGAGGTAGGGAGGGGCTTTTCTGGAATAAGATTTGTGAATTCTTGTAATTACAGGCAACTCCACCCAATATGCATCCATTCCCCTCGTTCGCCACACTCCCTCCAGCAGCTATCTGGAGTATGTGGGTATATGTTTTGTAGTTTTGCTGGGCTACAATGCCATTGCATCATTATTTTATACCTCCATTTCCCTGATCAGGATGGGTATTGTCTGTTTAGGGATGTTACTCCACATTGCTGTCCAGTGCTCTCTTGGGATGGTTGGCTTAAGGTCTATCCCCGTTTGGCTCATGTAAGCCCATTCTTCCCTTGGCTTTACTGGTAGAAAAATATGAAGCCTTTGGACCCCAGCTGCCTTGTTATACATTTCTCAAAGACGGTGAAAGCTCTGAGTGTGGCCCCATGATAATGGGATCAGAAACCCAATGCCTCAGTTGGAAGCATCTCATCCTCTCCTATTCCCATTCGGTGAAGGATTGTTTGCAGTTTATGAAAGTTTTGATTATTGACCCATCGTATAAGTCCTGCGTTGTGCGACACCTCGCCTCCTGCCAACTACTAAAGGCTCCTACTTCAAATCCTGGTGAAAATTGTATGTTCCTAAACAGTGGGGTAGATTGGGAGGGGAATGTAGTGATACCATATTTCTTGCATACTGAGCCCCATATTTCCCCTACCAACTCATCACCTGACTATTATACACATTTCAGTCAACTTTAGGAAGCCAGAAAACCTTGTCTGGGATATGGTCTACCACTCGCCTGTCCATCCCATCCCAGATCTTTGTATCATTTTACCGAACCACTCTTTGATGATCGACATATGTGCAGCCTCATAATATGCTACAAAGTTGGGGAAGTCTATGTGAAATACTCCCTATGACAATATCAGTCAATGTAACTTTTATTTGGCTCAGAGCCATTAAAGCAAACACATCAATAAAACATTTTCTAAAAAACAAGATTATAAGATGTTATAGTTCATTACATGATATACATCACATGTTGTTTGGTCTAGCGACCAGCGGTAGCCTTGCTTTCCTTTTTCACCTTTTAGAAGGAAGGTGATTGTTATTTGCCAACGTTCCACCATTGGCCTTTATTTTGTGTAATCTTACTCGGCTCCCAGGCCCTCTGTGCCCCCATCTCCCTCGCTTTCCTCACCGCGCTTCCCCTTCCTGATTCCTGCTCCCTCCCGCATCCAAGCCCACCCCCTTCCCGGATAGGTGGAATCCACCGTGTTGTTCGGTCTAGCGACCAGCGGTAGCCTTGCTCGCCTCTTTTGACTTTTAGAAGGAAGGTGAGTGTTATTTGCCATTGTTCCAGCATTGGCCTTTATTTTGTGTAAACTTGTAAAATAACTCAGCCCCCATGCCCTCTGTGCCCCCATCTCTCTCGCTTTCCCCACTGCGCTTCCTCTTCCTGATTCCTGCTCCCTCCCGACTCCCAGCCCGCCCTCCTCCCCTGATTGGTATGTTTGAAGGCCATAACTGACCTTCCCACGGCAGTCCTCTGCTTATGCAGCCCCTGCGGATAAGGGCCCAAGGCAAATGGCAGCTCCACAAAGACGGCTCCATATCGTGTCTGCAGGTGACAGCAGGGGAAGCCAGTGGTGTCCGTCAACCAGCTGCTACTACAAAGGTAGGTGTGGCTGGGGTGAGAGTAGAGCAAACCACTCTACCCGGAATGCCCTTCCACTATTCAAACTACCCTAGCACTGTGAAGGTTTGCCGATGTCACTCCTTAGCGAACTATTCAGTTGACTTCAATCACATCTAAAAAGTACCAACTAAGTTATCACTGTAACTAACCTGTCTGTGCAACTCCCTTTCATCCTATCCCACCTTCATTGACTCACATCTAGAAAGTGCCCCCGAAATAACATTATTCATTTTCTGCCTGTCCCGCCCGATACGCTCCTCGGAAGTGCCCGCTGAGATAAGACTGTGATTTATTGATACCAAACTGTTAGAAAATTGTTGTTGTTGCACTGTTTCGCATCTAGAGGGTGCCTCTGAGACAGTACTGTGAATTCTTTACCTGTCCGACACACACAGAAATTGCATGCTGATATGAGACTGTGATTTATTGATACCAAACTGCTAGAAAATTTTTCTTGATGCACTGTTTTGCATCTAGAGCATGCCCAGATTGTACTGTGCATTTATTTTGCCTGTCCCATACGCCTAGGAATTGCACGCTGAGATAAGACTGTTATTTATCGGTACCACTCACTTAGAAAATTGTTCTTGTTGCACTGTTTTGCATCTAGAGGGTGCCTCTGAGACATTTCTGTAATTTTATTGCATCCCCCACATTGTTCCTGTGCCCCCGATTCACTCCAAGAATGTGCACGCCGAGGTAAGACTACTCATTTATTGGTATCACAATCCTTGAAAATCCTTGTTGCCTTGATTCACATCTTGAAATTCCCTCTGCAACAGTAATTTTATTTGCCTGTCCCTCACACTTACAATGATTCCTATTAGCTTGATCCGCATCCAAAGTCCACACTGACGTATTTCTGTAATTTATTCGCCTCTACGGCTCACTATCGCATGTTCCTGCTAGCCTGACTCTCATCTAGAATGATACCTCTGAGTTATCTGTAATTTACTCGCCTACGCCAGCCACACCTAAAAACTTGCTCTAGCGGCATTGATGCACTGCTAGAAAGTGCACACTGTAATACTCTGTGATTTGTTGCCTCTACCGCTCACTTAGAATTGCCTGCACCACATACCTGGAATTGCTCTTGCTTGTCCAGTTCACCCCTCGAAGGTGCCCACCGTGATAGTACTGTGATCTGTCACCCGTGCTGCTCTCCTAGAAATTGCTCTTGTTAGACCGAATCACTTCTAGAAAATAGTAGAAAGCTGCTTTGAAAGCCTTGAAAGTGCCCCCTGAGACAGCATTGTTAATTGCTTGCTGTCACTTACTCTGATACTACTGTGATTCATTTGCCTGTCCCTCACTCCTAGGATCTGTTCTTGTCCTAATAGATCGAATCACACCGAGATATCTAATAGAAAGCTACTCTAGTTCTCTCCTTGAGAGTACCACTGAGATGGCACTATGATTTATCTGCCTACGCTACAGAATTAAATTGCTCTGACTCGTTCGACTTACATCTAGAAAGTGCCACCTGAGACAGTACCATAAATTACCTGTCTATGTTTTAAACGCTGCTACTTCATCTAGATCTCCACCCTACCGCTACACTCTTTGACCCTCTACCACTGCCCTGGTGTCCAGAACCTAGACACAGGTTGTACATCTAGGGCCACAACATCTGCTTCCACTAGTTCATCAATCTCTAGGTACCGCTCTGGCCCCCGAGATGGAGACCCCAGCTCATCTGAATCCCCCTCTTCGACACGTCCTGATCCCGAGCCTCCCCTCACCACACCTCGGCCATATCACTCACCCCACGCGGCGCATGGCACGCGCTCTAGCACCCACCTTCAGGACCCCCCACTTTATTACCCCCTGTTCATAACCCACAACCATTCCCCTCATACATCATTTCACCCTGATGCCGCCTGCCTACTCTCCTACCGTCACCCTGCATCCAACTCTAAAATCGGAGGAACACTTTGGCGCGCCAAACTCCTCCCTCCTCAAGCATTTATTCCCGACATGCCCCACCTCCCAACTTAACACATCGATTTCCACCCTTCCTCTGACATCTATTGAGAACACCATGTTGCCTCCCACCCATACTCCATGCCCTTTATCGAACTCCCAAGCCAGGGGAGCCCTCTGGCACGCAAAACAGCTCAAATCCACCACTTCTTCCGCTCCATCCTTGCGCCTTCCCAGGAACCCCCCTCGATCCCTTCTGACCTCCCTTGCCTCCCAGCCCCTCCCTCCCCCTTAACACATCTGGGCACTCGCCACCCTCTCGGCCAACCTCCCTTGTCACCCTCTTCCTCCCCCTTAACCCCTACTTGACTCCCGCCAACAAACCTCCCCCTTCATCTCCCTTCCCCTCTCTGAAAGCAGCGCATCTCGCCCTTGCTAGAATGGTAGCTTCATCTCCCTCCCCTCTGACTCACCCACCCTCTCCCACACCCCTATAGCACCAAAACCCTCGAAATGCAGAAAACAAGTATGGGCGTCTACCTCATCCCTCTTCTCCTCACCACTTCTGCTTCAGCCCAACCTCCCAGTCTCTCCCTCCCCTAACCCCTCAGACTTCCCTCTCCCAGTTTATGCCCCCTTTCTTGACTTCTCTCCCTGTACACCAGAACCCCCAGCGCCCTCCAAACCCACTCCAAAATCCATCTGCTTAAAACCCCTCACACCAACAGATCCACTCACCTCTCTCCCATTCCCCCTCAACGCTCCCCAGCCTCACATTACCACCTCCACCCGCCTACTCTTCCCAGCTCCCATAGACGTAACCCTCTCACCCGTCACTCAAAATCCAGACACCGTACCCCTCCCGTACCCCACCTCAAACTCTCAACCTCTCCCATTGTTCCATTCTCACCCACTACCCTACCAAGCACCCACGCTCCTCATGCTCCCACTCCGTTGTCCTCCACAAAGAACACATCCCCTCACAAAGTCATCTGCATCCTTTTTAAAGCCTGCTCTGTAGCAAAAAACAGATACAGCATCTTTTTTTTTAAAAATGTTTTTATTAGTTTGTTCAACCAAACAACAAAACAACCAAACACACAGTGCAATTCACAACAATTCCATTATTCACCTATTAATCAAAATCACTGCTAGCCTCTTCCCACTTATGAGCCTATTTGTTCTTCGTATGCATTATCTGCTGCACGTAGCAGGGTCTCGCCTCCTTCTGAGTCTGTTGGATCTGGTATCAACAGATACAGCATCTTTGACCTCCTATCCTCTGAAAAGCCTGACCTTATCTTTATCACCGAAACCTGGTTCTCTGACGACTTTGCCCGGGTTGCACATGAAGCCTTTGCCCCAGGCTAATCACTCATCACCCACAATAGACCTTCCAGAGGAGGCGGAGTGGCAGTCCTCTTCAATCCTCCTTTTTCCATCTCACTCGTAGAATCTCAGAATTGCATTCCCTCCTGTGAATCCCTTCTAGTTAAACTCTCGCTACCACTGACTTTCTCCCACAGCTTCCTACTCATCTACAGATCCCCTGGTTATGACAGACATTTTGCCAACAACCTCTGTGACTCAGTAGCTACCATAAACGTAAATCACCCGTCTCTCACACTCCTAGGAGACTTCAATATCTGGTTTGATATTCTGAACAACCCAATGACTCAATCACTCGTTCACAGCCTCAATGCACTCAACCTCTCCCATCATACGACTGGTCCAAAACACTCAGGGGGGCACACCCTTGATGCAATTTTCAGCTCCCATGACCTGGTTTATATATCCCGTCCCAAACAACTCATCTGGACCAACCACTCTGCCATCCCCTTCTCTACCCACAACCCTGCCCCTCCTCCTACAGCTCCCCCGGCCCACCATCGGGATCTCAAATGCTGGAACAAAGTCAAGATCCATCCCAACCTAGCCGAAGCACTACTACTTCGCTCCCCTGGAACAACCCCCCCACAATAGAGCCTTAACCATTGACACCTTCAACTCTTTCCTTAATGACTCACTTATTCCTCTCACCCCCACGTGCCATGCTTACTCACTCCATGGAACATCCCCCAAATGGTTCACGCCCCTCCTGTGGAATGTCAGAAAACAAAATAACTCTCTTGAACGTAAACAGCAAGCATCTAAAACCAAGCTCAGCAGATCCATGTTTGCCCAGCACCACCGCATCTACAAAGCTGAAATCAGAAAGGCCAAAAAAGCCTATTACAATAAACAAATTCTCAACTGTGGCAACCACAGAAAAGAACTCCACATGATCATATCAGAATTTGTCAAACCCACGTGCACCTCTACCCAATCCACCTCATCTCAATCACTATGCGACTCCCTCTCCCTTCACTTCTACACCACCACTCTTGACAGGATGACATTCCTTAACACCAAACTGTCCTCCCCCCTCCTACCACCGACACCCCCTGATCCCATTGCCCTGGCACCCAGCTCTAATACCTCCAACTCCTTCAAACTCATCTCCATTAACAAGTTCCTTGACCTACTATCAGGCAGCAAACTGTCCGGGTCGCCCCTTGACCCATGCCCCGCTTCTGTCCCGAAAGAAATATTCTTGTCTACCTGCACAGAAGAGCATGCAAGAGCCATACTAAATGACTCCCTCACATCTGGCATATTCCCTGATGCCTTCAAAACAGCTCATGTCAAGCCTCTTCTTAAAAAGGCATCGCTCAACCCGCTTGACCCCAAAAACTACAGACCATTCTCCAACACCAGATTTCTTGCAAAACTCATCAACCGAACAGCATACTCCCAGCTCAACGCCTTTGTAGAATCCAACAGTCTCCTCAACCCCGCACAATCAGGTTTCAGACCACGACATGGAACTGAAACCACTCTGACCTCGATCTGGGATGATCTCAAGGTCACTGCAGACTCTGAAGGATGCGCTGCACTAATTCTCTTCGATCTCTCTGCAGCCTTTGACACGGTCAACCACTCAATCCTCCATGACCGCCTCCACTCCCTAGGAATCCGTGGCACTGCTCTTGTGGATCACCTCCTTTCTCATCAACAGTAAACAAATAACCCTCCTCTCCCCATTTGTCTTAACTGCTCGCTCAGTGAACTCTGGAGTTTCGCAAGGCGCATGCCTATCTGCTCTCCTATTCAACCTCTATATGACAATCCTTCCTGTTATCGTCCGCATGCACAGCATCTCGTGCTACAACTATGCTGATGCTACCCAAATCATCTTAAGAATTTCAAATCGGACACTAACCCCCACCCCGACCTTGAAGCCTGCCTTCGCGATATTGATTGATGGATGACAATAAACCACCTCCTCTTGAACCCTGCTAAAACTGAAATCATAGTGTGTGGCAATACTGCCCTTCTACCTCATCCCATCCCATGGCCCCCCTCCCTCGGCCCAGCTCTCACCCCCTCCGACACTGTAAAAAACATAGGCTGCACTATGGACTCAGGCCTTAGCCTCTCCCGTCGGATCAACAACATATCAAAATGCTGTCACTACCACCTCAAACTTCTCAGACGCATCTTTCCCTACCTCCCCTTCTTGAACAGACTTGCTGCCGTTATGTCTATTGTGATGTTGAGACTGGACTTTGCTAACTCCCTATACTTAGGCGCACCGGCATACCAACTCAACAAACTCCAAAGGGCCCAAAACGCTGCCGCAAAATTGCTCCATGCTCTGGGTCCTAGAAACCACATCTCACCAGCTCTCCGAACCCTCCACTGGCTCCCTGTCGAACTAAGGGCCACCTTCAAGACCATATGCATCGCTCACCGAGCAGTGCACAAGACTGGCCCAGTATACCTAGAAGAAAAGGTAAAACCGTACCTCCCATCTCGCACCCTAAGATCAAGCACTGCCCTCCTAGTAATTCCAACCTCTAACTCTGTCCGCATCGGAGGGTCCACCTTCTCAACCCTGGCCCCAACTCTGTGGAACTCGCTTCACCCACACATTCGACACACCCATGACTATATGACGTTCTGCAAAGTTCTAAAGACGTGGCTGTTCCTTAAGCTACTGAACCCTAGCAACCGCTTACCAATTGCTCAATGGAATCCTGAGGAATGCCGCCACCAAATACGCATATTAAATTTTCTACAAACGACCCACGCCGAAATCTGGAATATTGAACTCCTCAGATCATAACTCCGCCCAAACACTCCCCTCCTCATATCACTATGCTTACTATCTACTCTACACCATCACACAATTAGAGTGCAGCTACACCCCTTGATAAATTCGGCCTAGCTGCTCACATACGAACACTACCCCACTGACACCTCATCGCTCTAATAAAACGCAGCTATAATCCTTGACAAACCGGCCTAGATGCGAACATAAGCGTCCTTCAGGCCTAACGCAGCCAGAACCCAGTCTGGATGTCCAGCCGCCAGACTGCACACATTCAACTGATATCAAACCCACCACACCTAACCACCACACCTAATGCTAGAATGCAGCTATCATCAGACAATTAGATCAGCTGCTCACATAACTGGTGCACCCATGTACCCTACAACACCTTACTCTCTCAACTGACCTGGACTACGGTCCCCAAGGGTGTTCAACCTACCAGCTCTTTGAGGTCATACCAATGATATATAGAGCGCTATACAAATGCCAAATAACATAACATAACATGTATAAAAAACAGATAAGAACAGTAATAACCAAAAAAAAGGGTACAATTCAGTTAATCAGATCCATCTTAAGACATGTAAGACAAAGCAAACACCATCTATAGACATAGAGCCAATTTACTGACGTGGTGACCAGACTCCTTAAATACAAATTCGGGACAATCCTAACACCAAAGGTCAAACCACGTCACCTTGTTCTCACCTCTTGTATCTCCCAAGTCAACCAACACCAAGTGCTTTTAACAAATAGGCACTCAGTCACAATTTATAAATCACATTTTTAATTTCATAAACAACATAACACTTGATTTTATAAAACATTATTGATTAAAATTTGCAAAAATACATAAAATCCTTTTTACAAAAAAAATCCCAATAAAACAATTCCCATGTGTTAATCCCCTATGTGGTGTTCACCCTTGCATCACCTGCTTATACAAAACTTGATAGTGTACAACTTAAGGGAGACCACTTACTCTAAAGAGACCAAATGGTCGGTAGCTCATTAGTTCCCAGTTACTAAAGGATACTACTCTACAGGTAAGATATCATGTAAGTGTACTCCTAACCCCATTAATGCTACCTTGGGGAGGATAAGTGTCCGAAATATCGGAATACTGTTTCTATTGTCACTTAATCACAATATACTACATTGCCCAACATGTTTCGTTCAAAACCAATTTACTATGACAAAGTATTAAAGAACTTCATCAGGGGGACCATCTGTACCCTTCACCAATATCTCTTCACATGAGGTAGATCCAATCTTAAAAACGACTCTTTGTTATGCACCATTAATTTTGTGCCACACAAATAATGACCTGGGAAAACACAAAAGAAGAATATAACAAGGAACAACAGTTAGTATCAACAAATTTGCTGTTATTCTTCCTAGTCAGTACCTTAGTATACTATAACTAGGGCTTACCGTATCATTCTTTGTCATAATTATTTCGACAACGGTTTCTGTAGGGGAGTCTTCAAACAAATATGTCTGACTGCTCAACTTCTGAAAAACACGAGAGATGCCAAACAACTCAAATCGGTGTGTTGCGTTAACCCTAGACAATATACCAGCCTTTCTCAAATTTAGACAGTATCACATATACTGCTAATGTAAAAGATCTACTTCAGATCATTTCTCTTCTTCTCTTCTTATCTCACCTTTCACATAGGCTCTCCTAAGAAGATACCATCTGATTAGGTTACTTCCTCTCTGAATCACTTCCTCTCAGAGGTTTATTAATGTTTCCACTCTACTCTTAAAAAAACTTTTTTTTCAAAAAACATGCAGCCATTAGCTCTGTCCAGTTTATCACAGGTTTCCCATCGAAGGTGCAATAATTACCTGTTCCTAGGAGGTCCAAAAGAAAATAAGGTTTCAGGAACCATGATCTCAACTTTAATGCTGCCAACTATATCTGAAGTGGTTCTCTATACACGTGGTCGTGTTAAACAGTCAGCCTCTTCAAATCTTATGTACCGGGGGGACCTGTGTAAAGAAAGCCAAACGTCACATATGTGGTTTCCAATGTCACTATGTCTACCAATTCAAGCCACGTCACTACCTACACCCAGTAACCGGAATCGTGCAGACTGCCAGACTTACCCCTACAGAAGCTTGTGCATGTTCTCTCTGTCTCTCATTACTCAATCTGTGCGAAGTTGCTCTATGGCTGGTAACCGAGTGTGCTATTTATCAGTCCGTCTTTATTGCGTGAACCTGTCCGTTATCACCTGAGCACGTCACGTGATTATATTCCGTCTAACGTACCACGTATTCAAAGTTCGGATGTCACGTGACTGTATCTCGCATCCTCTCGTATCGCAGATAACCCGTGCACGGGAGAAAAACAATTTTTTTATATATCTACCCGCAGCACGATCTCCTTGCGCATCACTGCCCACAACCGTCAGAGTAATACAAGAGAAGACAAACACCGCTCAACATCTGTGAGTACTCGTCCACAACACTAGTGCCGGTCTCAAATTAGCTGGTGACCTCACTAATTAATAAGCGACATTCGACCATGACTGCATTTAGCATATATTTTGTAAAGATAACACCAAACGACAAACAACTATCCTAGTCACTTTTCATTGCGACCTCATGCGCTAGATAACCTATGGGTCAGTCAAAATCACTATGACCATCTGTACAAGAGAACCTATGGGCCAGCCACAATTAATGTCTCCAATTAATTTCTTCATTGAGTCCTATGTCTGTTGACCTAGTTAAAAAAATCAACCACTGTTCTTTGTACTGCAGTTTTCTGAGGTCAGCATCAGCATTATTAGTTCTGTCCAATCGCCACAAAATAGTCCATTTTAATTGCTGCGCATCGTGGTTCATTGCCAAAAAATGACTCACCATAGGAGCCTGCACATTCTGGTTGCGAATACAACTCCTGTGTTCACCGATCCGTATGGTTACTTTACGTTCTGTCATTCCAATATAAATTTTCTGGCACGGACACCACACAGCATATACTACATGTGATGAATTGCAATTAGTCAGACTAGTTTGTTGCCATAACTTAGTAAGTCCCAAGTCCACCTCTCTTGTTCTACTAGTATATTTACAATTAACACACTTACCGCACGGTGTGCGACCAACTGCTGAGGGTAAACCCCACGCTTTTGTAATGCTGATCTGTTCTTTTCCTTTTAGAGCAATGTCATTTTTAGTCAATAATTCTTTCAAATTAGACGCTCTTTTATAGGCACACAAAGGACTATCTAACGGGCTCTCAACTCCTGTCAAAACATGCCAGTTTCTCTTAATAATTTTGATAACCTCATTCGTTTTCTCATTAAAAGTGCTCACAAAGACAATGGCATTCCTATCCTGATTTTTTGAACGGTATTCAAGCAATGCTCCACGATGGTTGTTAATCGATCTTTTAAATGCTCTTTTAACGATTTTCTTGGGATAATGCCTGTTAATCAACTTCTCCTTCAGTTGGTCAGCTTCTGTGTAGAAAGTAGAATTCAGAGTACTATTTCTCGTCAATCTAATAAACTGACCGAATGGTAAATTTTCACGAGTATGCCGCGGATGGAAACTATTGAAACTCAATAGGGCATTCTTATCAGTTTTTTTGTGAAAAGGTTTAGCCTATAGTATCTTTTGGTCTTTGTCTACCCAGATTGTTATGTCTAGAAAATAATTTTTTTCTGAGCTATAGGTACATGTAAACTGTAAATATCGATTCTGTTGGTTAATCCACCCAAAGAATTCCAAAAATGAGTCAACTGTACCATCCCATATTATCAGGATGTCGTCAATAAATCGACGCCATAAGGCAATATTCAAAAAGTATGGATTAGTAGTCTGATAAATGAACTGCAACTCAAAATTTTCAACATAAAGGTTCGCTGCCGTGGGTGCGACTGGGGAGCCCAT
Organism: Ambystoma mexicanum; assembly: GCF_040938575.1. NCBI lineage: Eukaryota > Metazoa > Chordata > Amphibia > Caudata > Ambystomatidae > Ambystoma > Ambystoma mexicanum. Next base: position 550,790,745 of record NC_090932.1, read on the forward strand.
GGCCGTACCATGAATTTGATGATACAATTCATTGTCAAACATAAAATAATTTTCGGTGAGGGCCATTTCGGCACACCACAGAATAAAACTATTAGGTGTCACCTCAGAGTCTCTTTTGGCTAGTAGTGCATTCTCCAAAACCTCCAATGTATCCTGTTGGGGTATACACGTATACAATGCCACTACATCCAGACTTATTAACAATTGAGTTCCCGGATCGAAGGACATATATTCTACATTGTTAATCACTTCGGTAGTATCCTGTAAGTACGAGAACATATTGAGGACAAACGGCTTCAGGAATTTGTCAGCAAATTTCGCAAGCGGTTCAAGCAGTGACCCTGTACCTGAGACAATTGGACGACCAGGAGGTTTGAGCAATGATTTATGAATTTTAGGTAAGGTATAGAATTTCGGGATGGATGGTCGAGGTATGATGAGATAATCATATTCCTGTCTACAAATCCATTCCCTTTCAAGTGCTTTCTCGACTTTTTCTCTGATGAGTACTGATAGTCTTGCGGTGGGATCATCCTTCAGTTTATGGTAGTAGGAACTGTCACACAACTGGCGTTTACATTCTTCAATGTAGGCTGACCTATCTTGAAGCACCACAGCCCCTCCTTTGTCTGCTTCACGGATAATAATACTCTGGTTCTTAGCCAAAGATGTTATAGCTTTCTTCTCGATGTTACTTAAATTCTGAAATTTGCATGGAGTGTCATTTTTCTCCAAGATACTCAAGTCGTGCCAGACTCTATTAGCAAATACCACTGCTTCAGGAGTATAACTGGCTACTGGAGGATCGAAATTAGATTTCTTTTTCAATCCGCTCTCATTGACAGTTTTCTCAGACTCTTTGTCCATGAAATACTGTTTAAGATGAATATTCCGAAGGAGCTGCTCAATCTCAATTCTAGTTTGGAATTTGTCATAATGCGTGGTCGGGACAAAGCCCAGACCAAGGTTCAAAACTGTCGTTTCAACAGTGCTTGGATCATAACTCGACAAGTTGACTAATAGGGGTGATTGCTCCGGGTCCTTCGTTCCTCTGCTGCCCACTGATGCTCTTCCTCTCGCTCGTCCAAAAAAGAAACCACGGATGCTGAAGTTTGTTGTTGTTGTGGTGGTGGGCCTGTATTGTATTGGTTATTCCTACCTCCTCTTCTTGATGTTCTCCTATTGCGAAAGTTTCCTCTTTGTTGTCTACCTCTACTTCTGTAGAGTCTTTGGCCTTGTCCACTATGGAAGCTGCCGTCATTAGAACTGCCTGAACTATATGATGTATATCCGTTCCTTTTTTGTTTTTGTTGTCCATATGTCCTTTGTTGTTGTATTCCTGGGGGTATATACCCCTCCTTAGTATACGGATACGCTTCTTCGTGTGAAAAATGTATTAAATCCTTTTTCATCCTTGCGATTCTATCTTTCGTACAGAAACTTTTAAACTCTGTAATTTCCCGTGTAATTTCTTCCAGACGTCTTTTATATGTGTCGAGCGATACCAATTTCTTAATGGCTTCTCCCATTTTGTCTAGGTCTCCTGTGATTTTTAAAGTCATTTCTCTTGCCGTATCTATTATCAGGATTACCCAATCTCTGCCACACTTGTTGGCTATATAGCTCCATTGTATGATGAAATCTTTGTTGTCCAGAAATAAACGTGGTTCATTCCGTACAATTAAACCAGTTGGGAGGGTACCTGACCGTAGGTATTCAATCATTATAGACCCATGCAGTTCTGTACGAATTAGCCTAAGACAAAGCAGTCATCAAGCTTATTGGGGGAGAGAAAAAATTACTCGCAGCCCCCAAGAGTTGGCTTTCTGTTGTATGATAATATTACAGTATAGGTTACAATATGAAAGGAGGCGAGCAAGTGTGACCCATGCTACACCATGGGCCTCAAAAGCCAAGCACAGTGTACATATTTGGTCACTCTACACACATTGTCTGGTTCGTCGGATCTCTTACATTATTCCAAGGCCTCGGCGGTATAAGAAATGCCTGAGGTTTTTAGGAGAGGTTTAAGGTCTAGGGCTTTCAGTTCCTGAGTTTTAGGACAAAGAAACTGGAAGCGGGTGAATGTCTCTTCACAAGTACTGCAAAGAGAGCATAAACCCAAGTTCCCTGGCCCCCATGACGCAGAATTTAGCCACCTTCAGTGTGCCCAATCTGAGTTAATATACAGCGCATGGGAAAAGGTTGGGGTGATCGGATCCAGATATTTTTCAAACCCTTTTAGCCTAAGATAACCCATGTTCTTATACATCATCAAATATATATACATCGATATTCTTAAATTTTGGAATTTCCATATCCTGCATAACTTGTGCATTTGTCACATTCCCAGGGGACAAGCGTTCAGGTTGTAAGTGTTCCAGGGCTCTGGAGCAGCACTGGCATAGCATAGATCCTAAAGTAGGTAAGCATTGTATGCAGCAACAGAGACAGAGAATGGCAATAGCGATAATAGCAAGAACAGAAAGTATTTTTCAACCCCATGCAGTAAACAAATTTCAAGCCCAAGTACTGATGTCCCAGCTACCTTCATTAACATATATTTCGGACCCCAATGTGTGTAACCTCTTAATAGCCTGAAACACAGTAGGGGAGGAGTCTGCAAAAATAAATACAGCAAGATGACCCTACCATTTTACAAAAATCTCCTCTTTCATCTAGCATTTTGTCTAGTTCCATCCTATCTTGAAGTGCAATCAGCCGAATAGCCCTTGCTTCTAATGTCATATTGAATAGTATATCGGTCGCCTCATTAATCGTTCTTTCTAATACTCGTGCCAACCTTGTAATATCTCTGGAGTTTATTGCCAAGCCCCAAAAGGAAATTATCGCTTTTGACACATCCCCTAATATTTGGCCAGTTGTATCGTCATAGATATCCCTCCTAGGACGGTGTTTCGATATTTCTGTCATAGGGCAAAGGCAAAGGTACTCGTTTCAGATGTGCTGCATGTATCCAGTGTTACTTGCCTTCCACACACACAGCAGTCTGGGTGGCCAATAGTACTTGCAGTGGCCCCTTTCAACGCTTCTCAAGGCTGGATTTCCGCTGGAAGTCTTTCACTGGACGGTAGTCGCCAGGCCGAATGGTGTGGCCAGGACCCACGTATCGATCAGGCAGCGCTTCTCACACCTGTTGGTGAATCAAATGTAAGTTTTGAGTCAACTGATTACAATAGTCTACCAATAATGGATACTCAATCACTGACAATTTCTTTGGCCTAGGTACTCTAAGGTGTCTCACCCACTAGTCCCCATGGATCTTTCATCCTGGTGGCCAGGACACAGCTATCACTTTTGGATCCAGTTCCTGGGAGTGGACCAGTGCGGGAGGATCACCTGGGTGAGGGGCCTCCGGGGGGTGTGGGGGACACTGGATGGTGAGACGCAGTATCCCCTTCCCTGTAACACCTTTACCCCATCCTACCAGGTACGATATTTAGGAACTGAACCCCCCCTTTTACAATACAAACACTTTCTCACAGACAGCCCGCTATGAGAGAAAACATAATGCCCGAGCTGTATACCTGACATGTCCCAATACAATGGTCAGGCAATGTCAGGCAATTACAGACCATCACATACACCTGACTTCCATTACACTTCCCCACATGGATTAAAGGCGGAGCACGAGAGCACACCCTGGGCGAGGCAAAGCACACAAGGAAACAGCAGTTCCAAGATGGCAGTTTAACAAGAGGAGAAAAACGGCAAAGCAGAAGAGGATCCCATGACCTTTTTAATAAGGTACCCTTACTTTCATGAAACCTTGAGAAGAGAAAACATAAGGCCAGGAAACCCAGCTGAAGAATCCTGTATTGTGTGTCGAAAGTACCCGGGGCCCTCCTGCGTCAATAATGAAGGTGGGGAGAATCGCTAACTACCGTGGTACTGTCCTTGTCTTCAACAACAAAGCAGCGTCAGTGAAAGCAACACAGCCAGTGAGTTGTAGAGCCTGATACAGGACTGGTCTCTGTTGAAACCAAGGTTGCAAGCGGCAACATTGTATGGCAAGCGCTGAAACGAACATTGTTAGGCCCAAGTGTGATAATCAACGCGAGTGAAGTTGAACGACAGATGTGTGTGATTGAAGTGAACTTTGAAACCAAGATATGGTACCTTAGACAGAGTGCTCTGGCACAGCGTGTGTGCTCAATCGAAGGTCTCTGTAAGGTATCTGGCTGAGAATTAAGCAAAGTGGAAAAGTGACAAAGGATTGTGAATCGAAGTGGTCCAGCTACTGGTCGTGCAAAATCCTGTGCATAATCGAAAGTCTTCAGTGTTCATACAGTAAAGAAAGTTGATGGCAAAGTAGCTAAATTGGTCCGAGCCCGGCAGAGGGAGATTCTGTGTTAGAACGGATCCGAGCCTGGCAGAGGGGGATCTGGAGTGAACAGAAATTCATCCGTGTATTTGTACATGTGAAAGCTCAAAGGAACTTTGATGTTTGTCATGTTGCATCAAGCCCTCTGAAAGAAGAGACTTTGAATGTCAAAAAGACTTTGGTACAGAAGGCCGTGCTGTTGAAGTTTTGAACTGCACCCTCATGCTATAGAAGCCAGAGACTTACAACTTAGGGAAGGGTAACCAACGGCTCAGATACCCTGGCATACGATTTCTTCAACTCTTTTCTTTTCTATAACACTGTTTCCCACATCGCTCTCTGGCCGGCCTCTCTTGGCCCTCCTTCTGCTCCTACCTGTGAGGCTAAAAACCTTGGGGTCATCTTCGACTTCACACTCTTTTTCTCTCCTCACATCTCAGACGTCTGTTAGAAGTCACACTACCAGCTGCACCTCCTTAGAGGTATTCTACCTTTCCTCTCCTTCCCCCAGAAGCTCACTGTCTCCAGAGCTCTGGTTCTCTCTAGGCTGGACTACTGCAACAGCCTCTTTCTAAATCTGCCCGCCTCTACTCTCTGCCCTCTGCAACTCATCCAGAACAGGACTGCGAGACTTGTCCTTGGCCTCAAGCCCAGGGATCGTATCTCTTTAGGACTGAAATCTCTGCACTGGCTCCAAGTGGCTGCGAGGATCAAGTTCAAAACCCTCTGCGTTGTCCACAAGGCCTTCTGGGGCCTCAATACCTTCAACTGTCTCTTCCTAAATATCTTCCCTCTTGAGCTCTTCGCTCTTCGGCCTCCAACTCCCTTCGGGTCAGTCGCTTCTCCAAGCACCGAATTGGTGGTAGATCTTTCTTCAGCTGGGGCCTCCCTCTGGAACAGCCTCCCTGCCTCCCTGAAACTTGAGGAGAACCGTCTCCGGTTCCGGAAGTACCTAAAAACCTTTCTCTTTGCTTCTGCCTTTTCTCCTCCTCTCCCCTGGTGACCTCCTGGCTGAAACTGAATCTGCACTGGTTACCTGGCCACCCTCTGTTCTCGGGCCCAGGTCCCTCCCCCACCAGTCACACACACCTGCACTGCCTGCCTGGCAACCCCCGCACTTGGGGACGGTTTCTGTATCCCTACAGTCCCACTACCATCACTTGACACCTGATGTCTGCACTTACCTTTGCACTTGCCACCTGCTGGCCGTTACCTTAACTGGTTTATAGTGATAATTTCGAAAACAATAATGTTGAAAGTCATTATTTCGAAAAAAAAATGTTGAAAAAAAAATATCTAATTTTTTTTCAATACGTTTTTTTTTCGAAATTGGGGGGTTCCTCCCACAACCCCCCTTTTTTCTATTTTTTGTTTGTTTTACCCCTTTTTTTTTTACTCCCGGACCCCAAAATAAATATATAATTTAAAAAAATGGAATTCGACATTTTTTTTCGACATTTTTTTTCGACTTTTTTGTCATTCGACATTATTTTTTCGAAATTATGATTGAACACCACGTTAACTATTGTTATTATTCTATGCCATGTACTTCACTGTCCCCTCCCACCACCCTGCACTTTCCCCCTTCCCCCATCCCATGCACTTGCGCGATCTGAATGACACCTGGTCTAGTAGGATCGCTGTCTGTCCTCCCTTTGTTCCCCTTCCCTTGCCTCGTCGCGCCTTGAAACACTTGTGTATAGGCGCGTTATAAATGCCCTATCATATCATATATTATTTGTATTTAGATGTAAGGATTGGCAATAGGTTTATTAGTATAGGCCCTTTTATTTTGACAAGACTTCACCAGGACTCTGTTATTATTATTTAATGGTTGTAGCTTGCTCCCATCTTTTTGGAAGTTCAATAAAAATCCTTGAACTGTGGTCACTTATGTCTGTCTTACTGTTGATACCATGCCTTCCTTACAGTACATTCCACACATTAGCAGGTCTCCCCATGACAATCTCATATGGGGACAGATCTGTTTTTGCTTGGGCTGTTATTCTCATTGACATTAATGCCAATGGTAGGGCTTCAGGCCATTTTAGCTGGCTGTGTGTACATATTTTGGCTAACTTGTTCTTCAGGGTACAGTTATATCTCTCAACTAATCCGGCCAATTGGTGATCGTTCACGAAATGAAATTCCTTTCTTTTCTGTAATCCCTCACACAGGTGCTTAGTGACCGATGCTATGAAGTTGGAACCATTGTCTGACCAGATCACCCTTGGTAAACCAAAATGGAGAAAGTACTCTTTTAGCATTACTTACACGGTTGACGTTGCAGTGTTATCTTTCAAAGGAAAAGGTTCGACCCATTTGCTAAATGCACAAACTACCACTAGAACATATTCAAAATTCTGACATCTTTCCATCTTAATGAAATCAAACTTTATTACCTCGCAGGGCATGGAAGGTGGACCAAAGCTGCCCTTAGGTACTGGTGTTCCTTTCCCAATGTTATGCTGTAAACATTTCATGCAATTCTTGACCAGGCGTTCTGCTATTTTGGGTATGTTGGAGTTCTTCCATACCGGGTCTAGGTGTTTGCAAATGCCTTTTGCACTTATGTGGGCTGGGCCATGGGCTATGGTCACTATAGCGTGTACATATGCATTAGGTAAAATCAATTTCCGTTTGTCATGGTCAACCCAACAACCTTCCTCATTTACGCGGCTGGTCCCCATCCCCACTCTTTGATTTCTTCAGCTGTGGCCTCGGCCTGAATCTCTTTTGCACTGCTAATGCCCACTTCCATCATCCCAGTCTCGACGACCCATCTAGCAGGACCCAATAGGTACATTCCAGACTGTAAGTCTATGGCTGTTTGTTCGGCAATTCGATCTGCAAAAGTATTGCCTTTCCCAATACTGTCAGTGATTTTCTGGTGGGCCGCACATTTAATTTTTATTAGTTGTTTAGGTAATTTTAGTGCTGATAAAAGCTGTACTATCAAGGGACCATGCTGAATCTTGGTACCATGGGATGTTAGAAATCCCCTTTCGGCCCATAGATTCCCAAAATTGTGAGCTACCCCAAAGGCGTACTGACTGTCCATATAGATATTTACTTTCAACCCTTGAGATACCTCACAAAATCGAGTCAGGGCAATTATTTCTGCTGCTTGGGCGGAGTTCTAAGGAATCTACCTAGTTCTACATTCAACATTGGACTGTGTCGCGTCTGGATAGAGTTGTGAATGCTAGCATGTCCACACTTGGATAGAATTGTGAATGTCGGCATGTCCACACCTAGCTAGAATTGTGAATATTAGCATGTCCACACTTGGATATAATTGTGAATATTGGCATGTCCACACGTAGCTAGAATTGTGAATATTAGCATGTCCACATCTAGCTAGAATTGTGAATGTTGGCATGTCCACACTTAGATAGAATTGCGAATATTGGCATGTCCACACTTGGCTAGAATTGTGAATGTTAGCATGTCCACACTTGGATAGCATCGTGAATATTAGCATGTCCATACTTAGATAGATTTGTGAATATTAGCATGTCCACACCTGGCTAGAATTTGAATATTAGCATGTCCACACCTAGCTGGAATTATGAATATTAGCATGTCCACACTTGGATGGAGTTGTGAACATTGGACTGCGTCGCGTCTGGATAGAGTTGTGAATGCTAGCATGTCCACACTTGGATAGAATTGTGAATGTCGGCATGTCCACGCTTGGATAGAATTGTGAATGTCGGCATGTCCACGCTTGGATAGAATGGGAACATTAGCCTGCGTCACATCTAGATAGGTTTTGATTGAAGGATAGCATGCCCGCGCCTAGATGAAACTCGAATGTTAGCATATGCCACACTTAGAACTGTGAACACCAGCCTGCACCACTCCTAGATAACATTATGAATGTTAGCATGCCCACACCTAGATAGAACTGTGAACATTGGCCTGCGCCGCTTCTAGATAGGACTGTGATCACTTAGAGAAAACTGTGAATATTAGCATGCTAAAGGTCAGGTAACCCACTAACCAATATAACCTCAAACGCTGCATACTTATCTCACTCAAAACTCACACAACCATCTCTCGCACCACAAGCCGCACACACTTCACAACACTGCAACAACACATAAGCCGGAGCAACAGCACACGCGGACTGACACCGATCCAATACCTGCACCAAAGCTCAGTATCTGGTGTATACCGAGTTGAAGCTGCCAACAGAACACCACTCCTCTCACTATCCTACTCCCTCTTCACCTTACTAACCCATCCCACCTTATCATTTACAGATCCGCCAGAGCGCCTGGGGACCAATTCCGTTGGTGACGGTGCGCGGTACAAATACCTTTAACATTAACATTTAATACAGTATCTAGTGTGGTGATTGCATAGGCAGTAGTAGAAGTGCGTCCCGGAGGTTTAACGCAAGAATCATCACAAAATATTTCTCCATCCATGGATGGCAGAGGTGTGTCAGTCAAATCGATTCTCCCATTTGTTTAATTTTCGGTGATAAAGATGCAATCATGATTGGTATCAGGAATGCTACTTTCCTCTAGGGGAGGTAACAGTTCAGCTGGGTTTAACGTGTTACATCGTTTCATTTCGATGTGAGGTGCAAACAAAATGAGCTTGCATCTAGTCAGACAAGCAAATGTAAGATGCTGGGTTTGCGTTCTGTGCAATAGTACATCTACTGAATGAAGCACCGTGATGATTAAGGAGTGACCCAAAACCATGCCTTTGCTATGGTTTACTGATGCAGTGGTAGCAACCACAGCTAAGACCTTTTGGCAAAGCGCATGCAACTTGGTCCAATGTGGAGGAAAAATAGTCACACAGCCTGTTCTTTCCCCATGTTCCTGCATTAAAACAGCCAAAGCACAACCATCTCTTTCATGCACAAATAACAAAGACTCCTTACTGTAGTTTGGTGTACCCAATACTGGTGCGGAACACAAAGCAGTTTTGAGCATGTCAAAAGCATCTTGACAGTTGGCCACCAGGGGGCGCACGGATGAACTCCTCCTCCGTGTGAGCTCTATCCTTTAGGTCAGTGAAGAGGCATTAGCCCCTGCTTCCAGACTCCCCCCCCCCCATGGGAGAAAAGTGACCCAGTGCTGTCAGAAGGCCCCCTCACCACACAGAAGAAAACCCAGAAAGAATCGGCCACGGGAAACGAAGAAACTCGTCGTGTAACTAAACGACGTATGGAGCTGTCCCTGTGTGAAATCGAAACCGGGACTCTGACGCAACACGAATTGCGGAGAAACACCGAAGCTCGCAGCTGAACAGAGAAACCTTCCCACTGAACACCAGAGACCTAGCCCTGCACCTCGCCCACCACCAACGTGCGTGGAGAGCAGCGGCTCTGTGGCTGAGGAAGACTGGTGAAAAGCAATAGAGAGCAGTGCGCTCTCATCCGCTCCAGAGGAGCGCCACGGCACGGCTCTTGGTCCGGTGCCGCCCCTCTTACACTGTGCATATAGTTGATTGACCCGGGGTTGATGGTGCCAGAACCCCGCAGTACCCTCAAAATAACAAACGCCTGCGCTCCGCCACCTACATCGGTGGAAAAAGGAACCCCTATGAGGCCCAGGGACTCCGGCCATCCAGAACCACATGCCGCCCGGAGACCATGCGATGAATCAGAAGGATTGAGGAGTCGAGGGATTACGCCGAGCCGCAGATGCAACACGGCTGACACGGACAAGAGCGGGACAGCAATCTGAAGTACAAACAGTAAGTGATTGCCGCCGACCCTCGCCTGCTTAGATATAGCACCAACACCTGGGGAAATAACACACCAGAGAGACCCTAACTACAGCCGGTGTACGGTGACACGCGGATTGATTAGGCTACCTGGACTAAAGGGAGAAACTCCCCCAATACCCCACGGTCCTAAATAGAAATCCATATCATAACATTTTTTCTTGCTTGAGAGATGTGTTCTCTTTTAGGAATACTGAGAGCTGCTATGAGGGAGTTGTTTTGTGTGGTTTGGAGTCTGGCTAGGTTTTTTTTGATGTACCAGCTGGGAGGGAATTGCAATAATCCAATTTGGCTCCTATGTTGGCTCTAGCAATGGAGAGGCAGTTGTCTTTTGTTAGAAATGGCTTTATGGCATTGATCAGTTTGGTGCTCAAGGCGGAAGCCAATACAATGGCGCTAACTTGTTTATCCATGGATAGTGTAGCATCAATGTGGACTCTGAGCGTTTTAACTGAAGATAGGACTGGGATGACACAGTTGTCAATGCAGAAGTTTAGATAGGTCGGATCCAGTTTGGCTAGCGTGGATTTTTGTCCAAGAATGAGGATTTCAGTTTTATCCCCGTTGAGGCATAAGCCATTCGTGGCCATCCAGGCTTGGATTGTGGAGTAAATTTGTTGAAGGGTTGAGGCGTCTTGGAGGTAGCTCCCGGTGAGGCGAAGGAGCACCTGGGTGTCAGCAGCATAGTTTGTGTATGTGATCCCGAGTGTATCCAGTTTATCAAAAAGAGGCTTTGTAAATAGTTTATAAAGCGTGGGGGGCGGTACAAGATCCCTGGGGAACGCCACAGTGTATGATAGTGGGCTCTGCGTTGGCTATATTGGAGAACACTTTCATGGCTCTGCCTTCTAAGAAGGAGGTGATCCAGGTTGCTGCATGATTGGAGAAGTGCACTGCATGCGTGAGGTGGTTGGTCAGGGTGTTATGGTCGACGAGATCAAACGCTGCTGAAAGGTCTAGGAGCAGAAGTGGGGCAGGCTTGCCTTTGTCAAGGATGGTGGTGATTTGGGTTTTAAGATCTAGTAAGGCGGTTTCCGTTCCGTGTCCTTTGCGGAATCCCGATTGTCTCTTTCCTAGGATTGAGTTGGTTTCGAGGTACAGTTGGATTTGTCTGTGGGCAGCTTTATCTAATATTTTAAGAAGAAATGGGACTGCTGTTATGGGTCTGTAGTTATTAGGTTGAGAGGGGTCTAGTGTAGTTTTTTTTAGGAGCGGACGTACCCAGGCCTCTTTGAGGCAGTCGGGGACTATGCCTGTTTTGAATGAGGCGTTTATGAAGGCAGTGATAAGAGGAGCGAGTCGCTCAGCGCATTCTTTGATGATTTTGGGGTCGCATACATCGCTCTTGCATAGCGAAGGTTTGAGATGTTTAAGGATGTCTAAAACATCTGCCTCAGATATTTCAGAGAAGGAGAATTTAGAAGGGTTAATACCTGTGAGTTTGTGATGGGTTTGCTTCTGGTGGTTCTGTTTAGGTAATGCTTTGTAATGGTCTGAGATTTTATTAAGGAGGAGGTCTATTTTTTAGCATTGCCGCTTGTATGCTGGAGCACCAGGCTTCATCTTTAACGATTTTGTCAGCGCAAGTGTGAGCTACTGTTAATTCTTTAAAGATGGTAAAGAGTTCTTTAGTTTGAGAGTTGGCCGAGGAGATTCCATTATTGTAGGCTTCCGATTTAGCTTTGAAAATGGAGTCTTTGTATTTTTTTGCGATGGATCGGAAGATATCTTTGTTGGTGTCACAGGGGGTAACCTACCAGGTTTTTAGCGCCTGCCGTTTGGAGTTGCGCAGATTTAGGAGCCCTTCTGTGAACCAGGAATTGGAGTGGAATGATTTCTTTTCTTTTGTATTTTCTAACGGGGCAACAGTGTTGATGGCACTGGTCAGTGTGTCTTTGAATAATTTTGCTAGTATGACAGGGTCAGGTGAGAATGGTGGTGCTAGGCATGGGCGGTTGAGATGGGCACTGATGTTCTCTGCAGTGCGTTTCTCTGCGCTTCTGGCTAGAGTAGCCGGTGCTGGTGTGGTAAGCTTGGCGCATGGAGTTATAGGGATGGTGAAATGTAAGCAGTTGTGGTCTGTCCATGGGAGGGCAGTATTGGATACAATGGTCGTGTCGCAGTTATGGTCTATAACCCAGTCTAGGATGCGACCTTTTGCGTGTGTGTGAGAAGTGACTTTCTGAGAGAAGCCAAGGTCACTAAGGTCCTTCGTGAAGAATGTGGCCGTTTTGTCATTGGCGTTGTTGAAGCCTAGATTAATGTCTCCTAGGAGTAGCGTTTTAGTAGATTTTTAAAAATTGTTTCCTAGAAGGTGGGTGACTTGCCCTATGAAGTCAGACGGGGTTCCTGTTGGGCGGTATACAACATGTATATTTATGGTACTTTTTGGCGATAGAGCTATTTTGGCCGATAGGATGTCTATATTTCCTTCTCCCTGGTGGGGAATGGAAAGATAAACTGAGTAGAGAACTCGCCCCCTTTGAAAAGCTACTAGACTCCAGGACAGACACGAAGGGCCTGATATCCGCCATGTACAAAACACTGATATAAGCGGTTAGGGGGACTACGGAATATCTCAGAGCAAGATGGGAGAAAGATCTGGGTGCAGATGTTGACCAAGAAACATGGGATAAAATGTGCAGAGTGACATCCAGAACTTCCATATCATGTCAATATAAGTTGCACGCTCTTAAGCTCTTACATCGGTGGCATTATGATCCATATAAACTTTCCAAAATGTATCAGTCAGCTAGTCCAATGTGTTGGCGTGAATGTGGAGAAACCGCAGACTATTGGCACATGTGGTGGGCGTGCCCTCGAATCAGAATCTATTGAGACGAGGTCCTGGGGTGGATTAGGAACCTAAATGGGATCCAGAGAATGGAAGACCCCGACCTGGTCCTGTTTGGCTTCGAGAAATGCGAGGATGAATGGAGGAGAATCCAGGGCCTGGCTCCACACCTTCTGCTTGCTGCCCGGGCTCTCCTAGCTATGAAATGGAAGTCTCCCACGACTCCGACTGAGAAAGAATGGATCAATGTGGCAACAAACATATGCACCATGGAAAAAATAACATCATCCCTACATGGGAAGGCTACACAATGTGATATTCTGTGGATGGATTTTCTGAACAAATATATGCCGGGGACAATACACTGAGAGAATGTAACATATAAAGAGCTTAAACATGAAAAAGACCCTGTCTCACAAACACCCCCCTCAACGCTTGACAACGTCCCCCGTTTACTCCAAAAAAGTGTTGAAGAAACATACAGAAGTACCCCCTATCAAAGGAGTCTCTGAGAATATTGAAAACGAAACCAGTGACACACAAGAATACAAAAAAAAGCACATAAATCCACATTGCTCCTGTGAAACAAGAACCCAGCCCCAGAGGGGAGGGGGGAAAATGAGGGAGGGAATCAAGGAAACAGGAATGAACATTGAACTTTGTTGAGTGCAAATGAAAACGACAATTAAGTTACTGTTAAACGATGTTATCGAACCATTCGAAGTCGCAAAGTGATGTATAACTGAATGCATACGCGTATGTTTCTCTCTCTTCTCTTCGAGAGAACTGTTTTGTATGAAAACTCAATAAAACCAAATTTAAAATTAAAAAAAAGCATCTTGACAAGCTGCATCCCAAAGTAGAGGTAGAGCTACATCTTTTTTCGTTAGTGCGAACAATGGCTTAAGAAAAGGGGAACATGGAGGAGGGGCTACACATTATGGACGTTCAGGCAGAGGAGGAACCGACCGGGGCCGAAAGGACAAAAGGGGAACAACAAAAGAGGCCAAGGGGGTGGGAAATGGTCTGCCAAAAGAAGAAAAGGAATGGGAGAGGGAATTACAAGCCTACCGCAAAAGAATAGAGGTTCCAATTCTGCAATATATGGAAGGGGTACGGTCTCCATCCGTGGTACGCGGAACGGTACCCAGTGAAGGGATCCTGAATATTGGACTAATTAGGCCCGGTGAGGACCAAGAACGACTCGCATCAAGACCTGAGGAAGGTGCAGGGTTTAGGAGCCCCCGCAATGTTAGCCTCGAGTGCACAGAGGGCAGGGAGCGATAGGCAGAACACCAGAGCTACCATAGGTACCCAGGCCCTCCTTGGGTGCAATGTTAGACTATGGTTCATGGTTGGAGACAGTTGGGGAGGTTGAAGGGAATGGGTGGGGGGGATTATCCGGAAGAGTGTGGGGGCCGTAGCACCAGGACTATTAGGGCAGCCCACAGGGGCCGGCTGAAATGGGGAAGATAAGAATCCTGACTCTGAATGTTAGGGGCCTGAACTCCCCTGTGAAAAGAAAAAAGGTGGAGAATATGCTCTGGAAGGAAAAGGCAGACGTGCTCCTGCTCCAGGAAACTCGCATCAGAGCGCAGGATAAGGGGAAGATTCGCCTCAGAGGTTACAATGTATTAGCGCAATCAAACGCAAATGAGAAACGAGCAGGGGTGATGATAGCAACAAAGGGGGGAATGGAAGTAATTCTTATTGACAGACGGACAAGGAAGGAAGATACGCATTTGCCAATATCAAATTAAATAATGTCACGCTAACTCTGGCGTCTATTTATGCTCCTAACACAGGCCAAGATGGCTTCCTGCGGGATACACTGTGAAAGTTGGAGGGGAATGTGAAAGGCGAGCTATTAATAGGGGGGGATTTTAATATGGCCTGGTGCCCTCTGATAGACAGGAGTGCGGGGGGAACCCACCACCAGGGCGCCCCCTCCGAGCGCCTCAAAAAGAGGATGGAAGGCATGGCACTTGGTGATGCATGGAGGGAGCATGAAGGTCAAAACAAGGGATATACTTACTACTCGCACGTACACAACATGATGTCGAGGATTGACTACTTTTGGGTGTCGGCGGGGATCCTGGGTAAGGTACAAGGGATGGAGCTGGGCCCCATATCACTGTCAGATCACGCACCACTCTGGCTGGAACTAACGACTCCAGGGACAGAGGGAGGCTGCCGCAGGATCTAATATCAGACCCAGTGATGGGAGACACCATAAGGGATAAAATTACAGAATTCTTTGATCATAATGACACAGGGGATGTCCCCTTGGGCACAATGTGGGAAGCGTTCAAGGCAATAATCAGGGGCCACATGATCGCCCTGAAAGCAACAAGGGACAAACAAAGGCTTCAATGGGAAAGAGGACTGGAAAAGAAAACGTCAGAAATTCTAAATGAACTTGTGACAACCCCCACCAGAAACTTAAAAAGGGCACTGAAACACACGCAAGGGCAACTAGAATACCTTCGTAACAAAAAGGCAGAGAGATTGCTCCTATATCTAAAGCAGAGATACTACATCAAAGCCAACAAGGCGGATCGATATTTAGCAAGACAACTCTCCGCGAAGCAAAAGACTATGACCATCCGGAACATTAAAAACACACAAGGAGATACGCTAACGCACACCAAAGATATTGGTGAGATATTTAGGGCATTCTACCAGAAATTTTACGCAACAGAGCACCCGGATGAGGCAGATCAGGAAAGATTCATGGAGTCAATTCCTATTCCAAAAATATCGGGAGAAGCCAAAACGGCACTAGATGCCCAGATAGCGGATCATGACGTTAAGAAGGCTATAAAAGATCTCCCGCTCAACAAAGCACCTGGCCCAGATGGCT
The DNA here is from genome assembly GCF_040938575.1 of Ambystoma mexicanum. NCBI lineage: Eukaryota > Metazoa > Chordata > Amphibia > Caudata > Ambystomatidae > Ambystoma > Ambystoma mexicanum. The sequence goes on from NC_090932.1 coordinate 550,806,498, forward strand.
TCACAGCCTCATTCTACAAAAAATACGAAGACATCCTAACCCCAATCCTTACCAGATTGCTAAACTCCTTCAAAGACAGTGGGAATGTAACCCCATCCATGAACGAGGCAAAGGTATTAGTATTCCATAAACAAGGGATAAGACCTATCCCTCCCAGGCTCATATAGACCCATTGCCCTGATAAATTTAGACTCAAAGATGTATAATAGAATCCTGGCTGCGAGACTCTCCCCGCTTCTTCCCTCCCTAATAAACACGCATCAATCGGGATTCATCCCGGGGAGGCAGACCCATGATAACCTAAGGAGGCTAATACACCTGATAGAAAAAATAAACTTTTCCCACACCCCAGCAGTGCTACTATCACTGGATGCCGAAAAGGCTTTTGACCGGGTAGAATGGTCTATTCTCTTTAAAACCTCGGAATACATGGGCTTTGGGAAACAATATATTGACATGGTCAAAGCCAACTATTCCTCCCCTTCGATCAGGATAGCAGTAAATGGGGAAGTCACGGAAAGGGTAGAAATCACTAGGGGAACGAAACAGGGCTGCCCGCTCTCTCCACTCCTTTACGCACTATTCTTGGAACTGTTACTTATCAAAATAAGGGAATCGAGCCAAGTTAGGGGGATTTAGATGGCGGGCAGACAACATAAGGTGATAGCCTACGCTGACGATATGCTCTTAGCACTTGACGACCCAACACACACCTTGCCCTGTGCCATAAAGTTGCTAGAATCATTTGGGGCCATCTCGGGTCCAAAAATTAACAAGAATAAATCGGAAATCCTACATTTAGCTGGGAGCAGAGATTCACTAGACAGGGTGGCAGGACTATCAGGCCTAAAAATAGCGGAGGAAGGCATTAAATATCTGGGCATAACACTTACGCACAAAGTAGACGCCCTATACAAAGGGAACTACCCCCCACTACTAACCAAATTAAAAAGAGATCTAGACGGTGGTCTCCGCTAAATATCTCTTGGTGGGGTAGAATCCAGTCGGTGAAAATGAACACTCTTCCTAAACTGTTGTATTACTTTCAGGCCCTCTCGATAACTATCCCGAACTCATTCTTCAAAACATTGGCAAAGTCAATCTTATCATTCATTTGGAAAGGGAAACCCCCAAGAGTAGCCAGAACAGTTCTCACATCAGAGAGGGGGGACTAGCACTCCCACATTTTAGAAACTACTACCATCCCACGCAACTATGGATCCTGAAAGAATGGCTAAGGGACCATCAGCTAACGATCTGGTTATCACAGGATAGGGCAGTCGCAAGAACTCCTCTGGAGGATCTTTTATGGAAACCTAAGCATCATAGACACCCAAACTTGCATATCAGCGAGATCATGAAAGCCACATTGAATGCATGGGACGAGCAGACGCGGACAGGAAAGCTAACCACGGCAACCGCCCCCTTTACTCCGATATGCAGGAACCAACAATTTCCACCAGGTCTAGAGCACAGCGCTTTCAAGAACTGGGAAGGGGCAGGATGCAGGAAAATATGGGAAATGTTCGTGGACAAGGAAGTGAGATCATTCGCTGAATGCAAGACATTATGGAACCTCACAAACGCGGACAGGTACAAATACGAACAGCTCCGACACTGGCTAACAACGCCTGAAATAACACAGGCGGCGACAAGAGAACTGACTGCCTTTGAAAAATTCCTTCTCACTAATTCAGGAGACAAGAAATTAGTCTCCGCCCTATACAACTTCATAAACACTCAGGAAGAGGAACTAAAATGGGCATACATGAAAAAATGGGAAAGGACACTGGGAGAAGACATCACGACCCAACAGTGGCAATCATTATGGGCGGACATCCCCAAACTGACAAGAGCAGCCCAGACCAGGGAAATGTGGATTAAGATAGTCACACAATGGCACTACACACCAGAGAGTCTCAACAACATGTATCCGCAAACGTCAAACAGCTGCTGGAGGGTCTGTACAGACCCTGGCACATGGAGACACATCTGGTGGGACTGCCAAGGAGTCAAAAGCTTCTGGACAGAAGTGATTTCGGAAATGAAAAAGATATTCCCAGAGGCCGACCGACTAAAGGACAAAGTGTGGCTCTGCGGTCTGAAAGGGCAACTATCCAGAAAATATTCCAGGGCGCAATGGAGAAGTTTCATGGGCCTGGTCATTGTGGCTTGGGCCACAGTAGTGCAGAACTAGAAGAAAAAAGATCCACCGCTAATATTCACATGGCTACAAAAGGTCTGGTCGCAAATGATCATGGAAAAGATCACGCATAATCTTCAAGGTACACAGGACTCCTTCATGAAGGAATGGGGGGAGTAGTTGAATACCTACAATCAGATTATATGGATCAATGGTGCCCACATAACATTGGAACTACGGACATATTCACCTCATAGTCGATCAAGAGAACAATAGAACATTGAGAGCTCTTCCGGATGGGAGCGGGCAGGGGAGGGGGGAGGGGGGTTTTTGGGGGGGGGGGGGGAACTGTTGATTACATGTAACTGGTTTCGTTTGAGAAAAATGATAAAAATACGTTTTTTAAAAAAAGGGGAACATTTGGAATCCATCCTGCAATAGGAAGTCATCCTAATAAAAGCTCTAACCTCAGTTTGTGTGTTTGGGACTGCCATGTCAGAGATAGCCTGTATTTATTTTTGGTGCAAGATGCATACCCTCCTTCAAGGGAACTTCCCTGCTTGCAATACCCTTCATTTCACCGTCTTTCTCCTAAGTAGGAAACCTTCTGTTGACAATACTGGAATTTCTTCAAAGAAGCCTTGTGACCGTTGTTAGCCAGGTGTGTGTATGTTTTTTTAAAAACATTTTATTTATTGCACACGGTTACAATACATTTCAACAACAATAGTAATCATATTTCTCGAGCATTGGATCTTTCATGGATTCACATGCTTAGAATATTCCCCGTCGTCAGGCTGGTACATTATATAGACCCTTTCCCATAGGAAAACTTTTTCGACGCTTATGCGTCCTATCCACCTCGTTTTGTATCATGCGTGCCCACGCCATCAGGACGCCATGATATAAATACAGGACCCGCCCCCGCGCTCCCTCAGATTTCAACCGTCTAAAGTAGTGGGATCCTCGTGGTTACTGCTAGTCGAAATTAGGCTGTATTTTCGCTTCGGCGACGTTACATTCTGGAAAAAATATGTCCGGAAAAGCTTTATTTCGTCCTTGTGCGACATGTGGACTCAAAAAAGTCTATGAAGGTGATGCCCACATGGATTGTATCTACTGTCTCCACCCGCACCACACGGCGGATACATGCGAGATATGCCAGGGTTTCTCCCAAAAAACCCTTAAAGACCGGAAAAGAAGGTTGGTCGACTGGCTTAACGACGGAGCGGGTGCCTATCCGGCATCAAAAGTTGGCTCCACGGCCTCCAGGAGCAAGTCGGAACCCCCCTCGAAGAAGGTGCGGCCTGTCGAAAAACGCCCTGCGGACGAGCATACGGGGAAGCATGCTGGGTTTTCCTCATCACACCAAAAGTCCTCCTCCTCCTCATCCTCTAAGACTGAGAGGCAAGCGGCATCAAAATCCTCCTCAGGGGACCGTCCTAGGTCTTCCGTGAGTCGAGACTCTTCAGCAGGGAAGTCGGCAACGAAATCAGCTACGAAGTCTAAAGGCTCGGTGCCGGCTACTTGCTCGTCGACCCCGGTGTCGCTGACGATGCCTATTACTATTCAGGCAGCAGCGGTGGGGATTCCTTCGTCGACGGTGACTCAATCTATGGCCTGGCAGCCAGAGGTTTGTGACCCGGCCCCCCCTGAGGTCCTACTGCAGCCAGACACGGCCTTGTCGGTGTCGTCGGTGGAAGGGGAAGGTGGCATGGTTATGCAGCCGTCGGTCTTCGGCTTACGGCCTTCCAATACGTCGACGACGAGTGCGAGTGGGGGTGTGGTCCCTCTATCCTCGACGTTGCTGACCCCCCAGACGGTTTTGTCTCTGAATGTGCTTAATACACTTCAGAAGCTCCTGCAGCGTCTGGATACGCAGATCCCTCAGCCGGGCACTTCATCGTTGATATTTTCTGCACCTTCCGTCGACGAACAAGCTCAAGCAGCTCGCTCGACGACCAAAAGTCAGTCGGCCTCCCAGGTGGTGAAGGATCGTCCTCGAGCGCAGGAGGAGGGTGAGCTATCGGAGTCCGATTCTATATGAGGTGACTCAGGGTCGGACATTTCCCTGTCACCGTCGAGAGACCAAACATGGAATTTGGATGTAGAGGTAGAGTCTACGAGGAGCCAGGCACAACCATCTCCTCCGGATGATGTGGGAGCCTTCCATGCAATGATGGGAAAAGCGTGTTCCGAGTTCGGCTTAATTCCTGAGGAGCAAAAGAAAGACTGTTTTCTTTTTGATCACATGGGTCAAAGGAGGAAATCGGTATTTGCCATCCCAATCCTGGACCACGTGTGGCAAGAAGGCCTCAAGACGATGCGTCATCCGTTCTCGGAACCGGCTATTAAGGGGCGTACTGAGAAAAAGTTTAAAGCTCCGGAGTCCACTCCAAAATGTCTAACATCACAGCCTCTGTCAGACTCTGTGGTATCGGCGGCAGCGGCTAGGAAGGCCAGAGTACAGCAAAAATGTTCAACCCCACCAGAAAGCGAGGCCAGGAGGCAGGACGCCTTGGGAAAAAAGATGCTCTCAGTCGGCGCCACGACGGTAAGAGCAGCCAACTCCTTGGCGATTGTATCACGATACGATAGGGAGATGTGGCATAAACTAGCCCCTATCCTAGAACATCTGCCGGAAGAACATCGAAAAGCAGCCATGTTGCCAGTACGAGATGGTGAGGAGGCCTCGAACCACGCAATTAATATTGCGGTGGACCTAGCAGAGTCTGGTTTCAAACAAATCAATCATGGCGTAGTACTACGTCGACAAGCGTGGCTCAAATGTACTACTTTCAGACCTGAAGTCCAATATAAAGTCCTAGACATGCCATGTGAAGGAGAACATCTGTTTGGAGACAAGGTAGATGAAGACTTGAAGGGGATGAAAGAAGACACGGATACCGCTAGGTCTCTCAGGCGCCCTCCAGACAGGTAGAAGTTTTCGCTCTTTTCGCCCCTTCAGGGGTGCTTCCGGAAACTCCCGCTTTGGAGCCTCTAGGGACCGTGGATTTAACAGGCCCTCATACTCCTCACAAGGCTACAGACGTGCATCCCAGTCGGCACGTAGAGGCAGAGATTATCAAGCCTCCAGACGACGCGGCTCGGGTCCCTCGTCGACGAAGGACAAGCAATCCAGCAACCAATGACGGCCTTCGGAACGTCCTGGGGGGTCGAGTCTCTCATCATATCGAATGGAGGCCCATTCTCGACCTGAGGGTACTCAACAAATGGCTAAAGAGCTCAAAATTCAAAATGCTAAAGCTCCAGGAGGTTATCAGGTCAGTGCAACCCATGGATTATCTGTCGTCGCTAGACCTTCAAGACGCATATTTTCATGTCCCAATACGTCCACGACACAGGAGATGTTTAAGGTTCGTCGTCGGGCGAAAGCATTTTCAGCTCAAGGTCCTCCCGTTCGGTCTCAAGTCCTCCCCCAGGACGTTCACCAAGTGTTTGGCCCCTATAGCGGCCCATTTAAGGAAGGACGGTCACCATGTCTATCCCTATCTAGACGACTGGCTGGTCAGAGGTTCGTCCATGGAACAAACACGAAACAGTCTGGGGGCCACGATGTCCCTCCTACAGGAACTGGGCTTCGCGATAAACTTCAGCAAGTCCTCCGTAGAGCCTTCGAGGACCTTGGTCTTTCTAGGAGCGGAGTTTCATACGCACACAAGCCTTGTAAGACCATCCAGCGAAAGAATACAGAAGCTACAATGCAAGGCGTCGGAATGGAGATGCGGTACCAGGGTGTCGGTGCGCAAATACATGTCTCTGCTAGGGACCATGTCATCCTGCATTCTGTTGATAAACAACTGCCGTCTGTTTATGAGGCCTTGCCAGGAATTTCTAGCGGACCGTTGGGCGCAGAGCCAAGGTCGCTGGTCCGACAGACTGGTCATCGACGAACAACTGGTACAAGCACTCTGTTGGTGGAGAGTTTCTACTCATTTAACGAAAGGAATGCCTCTGGTGGAACCGGAGTTCCAGAAGACGGTGGTGACGGATGCATCGCTGAGCAGATGGGGAGCTCATCTGGATACGTTACAGGTACAAGGCCGGTGGTCGTTACAAGAGTCCTCCCTGCATATCAACCTGCTAGAACTGAGAGCAGTGCGGTGGGCTCTAAAATCTTTTCTTCCTCAATTGAGAGACTCTGTGGTGCGTGTCATGACGGACAACACGACTACAATATTTTACCTAAGGAAACAAGGAGGAACACGTTCCAGGTCCCTGTCGATGGAGGCACAGAAAATCTGGCATTGGGCCCTGCAACACAACATGCTAATCTTGGCGTTCCACCTGCCAGGTGTGAGAAATGTGGAGGCCGATGCCCTCAGCAGGGAAATGAACGAAGTTCACGAATGGGTGCTGAACGACCAGCAACTACAACATGTATTCAAGAAGTGGGGACATCCTTCCATCGATCTGTTCGCGACGAAGGACAACAGGAAATGCCCGCAGTATGCAAGCAGATGGCCTCAGCAGGGCTCACTGGGGGATGCGTTCTCCTTCCCATGGACGAACAAATTCCTGTACGCATTCCCTCCATTTCCTCTTATCCGGAGGACGTTGCATTGGATCCTCAAGTACTCATGTCGGGTGATTCTGGTGACCCCGTATTGGGCCAGACAGGTGTGGTTTTCAGACCTGCTGCACATAGCGGCGGCGGAGCCAATGAGGTTCAGGAAGATCCCCAACCTTCTGTCTCGACAGGAGGGTATCGTTTGGCATCACGACCCGGACAGTCTCAAGTTGACGGCCTGGCTCCTGACTTCGCCGAATTTGGTCAGCTAACGATTCCGGAGGAGTGTCGTCGTATTCTGCAAGCGGCAAGAGTACCTTCCACAAACACTTCATACTCGTACAAATGGAGGAGTTTCTGTCAGTGGTGTGTGGATCAACCAGGTTTGGTTCCGCAGTCGATTACGCCGGAACAGCTCCTTCCATACTTGCTGTTCTTAGCTCAAAAGGGCCTATCGGTGTCGTCGATAAAAGTACACCTGGCCGCCATCTCCAGGTTTACACGTCAACGACATTCCGCACCATTATTCAGCGACCGCCTGATTAAGCACTTCCTTAAAGGTTTGTTTAGGAGTTTCCCTCCCGAGAAGAGATTTCCTCCGGTGTGGAGCCTCAATCTGGTGTTAGCGTCTCTTATGAAACCTCCTTTTGAACCAATGTCATCATCGTCTCTAAAGTTTTTGTCGTGGAAATTGGCCTTCCTGGTGACTTCAGCCCGACGTATTTCGGAAATCCAAGCTCTAATGGTAGACCCACCATACTTAAGATTTTTCAAGAACAAGGTGGTCCTTGCCACTAACCCACAGTTCATACCGAAAGCTCCTTCAGTGTTCCATAAACATTCCTCTATTGTCTTACCTACGTTTTTTCCAGAGCCATGCTCGGGTGCGGAGCGCACGTTACACACATTAGACGTGAAAAGGGCTCTCAAGTTTTATCTTCATCGCACGCAACCTTTCAGGAAAACGAGGCAATTGTTCGTGGCCTATGGTTTGGGTGCTAAAGGCAAAGCCATTTCAAAGCAAGGACTGTCAAGATGGGTATCGTCTACCATTTCGTACTGCCATTCCAAGGCTGGGAAGCCTCTTCTGCGACGCCCAAGAGCTCATTCAACTAGAGCGGCGGCATCGTCGACGGCGCTGTGGTCTGGAGTCCCTCTGGGGGACATCTGCATGGCGGCTACCTGGGCGGCTACACACACTTTTACCCGCCACTACTGCCTGTCACAACAACATGCCGAAGATACTCGGATGGGACAGGCGGTGCTTCGACACCTATTCCAATAAGGTAAGCCCCGGTCGAGGGGTTAGATCTTGTTGCAATTATGATTGAATATTGTTCGTTCTCTATGTTAACAATTGCTGATGGGTACACAACCATAGGGAACGGGCATTGTGAGTAAAGTATGTGAGTTTGCATGCACGCCTCCTCTTTTCGGGATGGTACTGCTATGTAATCTATTCTAAGCATGTGAATCCATGAAAGATCCAATGCTGGAGAAGGAAATAGTTTCTTACCTGTAACTCCATTTCTCCAGCATTGGTATCTTTCATGGATTCACATGCGCCCGCCTGCCTCCCCTGGACATGCAAACTGGTTCCCCCACTACTTTGGGGGCCGAAATCTGAGGGAGCGCGGGGGCGGGTCCTGTATTTATATCATGGCGTCCTGATGGCGTGGGCACGCATGATACAAAACGAGGTGGATAGGACGCATAAGCGTCGAAAAAGTTTTCCCACGGGAAAGGGTCTATATAATGTACCGGGGATTCCCAGCCTGACGACGGGGAATATTCTAAGCCTGCACTTTGGACACAGGAGGGCCCTGAAATAAAGGCATTTGTTTCTGTTAGGCAGTTTGGCAACAGTGTATGCCCCAGCTACTCGCACAGGAGTGGGATTCTTGACAGTACTCCCCCCTCCCAACAGGTCCCGGTTTGGTAGGGTTGTTGACATGAAACCGTCGGACCAAACGAGAGGCATGAACATTGGTCGCTGGCTCCCAAGATCGTTCCTCGGGTCCATACCCCAGCCAATCTATTAAATATTGTAGTACCCCATGTTGTATACGTGAATCCAAAATAGCCTGTATCTCATATTCTGGGTTTCCCTGTACGTCGATGGGGGGAGGACTCTTTAGGTGAATGGATGCGGGTGCCGGCTTTATGAGAGACACATGAAACACTGGGTGTATACGCATCTGAGGTGGTAAAGTTAGACGAATGGCTACTGGGTTTATAACTTTCTCTACCAAGAATGGGCCTATAAATCTTGGCTGAAACTTCTTGGGGCCATGTAAGTAGAGATTCCGTGTAGCCAACCAGACCTTATCACCAATTCTGTAATGGGGGCCTGGTCGTCTTTTCTTATCAGCAAACGCTTTGTATGCTAGTTTTGCTTTGTTTAAATTCGTAAGGATATTTTTCCAAATCTATACTAAGTGTTCTCTGTGTGTTTGAGCCGCAGGTACCATGTCAACAGCCCCATGGGGAACAGGCTGGAATCGCGGATGATAACCATAGGTACCATAAAAGGGTGTTATTTTGGTAGATGAAAGTACAGCATTATTATAAGCCAATTCTGCCAACCAGAGAGTATCAGCCCAAGAAGCATTATTATCATAGGTCATGCATCGTAAATACTGTTCGAGTGTTTGGTTGACTCGTTCAGTTTGTCCGTCTGTTTCTGGGTGGTAACTGGTAGACAGTCTCATATCAATACCAGTTGATGTACAGAAAGCCCGCCAGAAACGAGACGTAAACTGAGAACCCCGATCAGATACCATACATTGAGGGATGCCATGTAACCTTACGATATTTTGGAGGAAAAGCTCGACTAATTCTTTGGCCGTAGGAACCCCCTTACAAGGTATGAAATGAGCCAGCTTGCTGAAAGAGTCTACTACTACTATAATTGTGGTGAGGCCATGGCTAGCGGGTAAATCCACAATCAAATCCAAGGAAACAGTATGCCAGGGCGTTGGTGGTGTCGGTAGTGGTTGCAGCATTCCGGCAGGTCTTTGATGGTCCGCTTTGTTCCTCAAGCAACATTCACAATTTAGTACATACCGCTGGACGTCTCCTCGTAGCTTAGGCCACCAGAAATGACGCCTCAATAATCCGCAGGTTTTGGCAACCCCCGGGTGTCCCACATATGGCGAATCATGACACCATTTAATAGCTTGCAGTTGTATGGCTGTGGTAGGTAAATATAAAGTCGCTCCTTGGAAAGGAAGTCCCTCTTTGATGGTTCGTGAATTCTTAGGGTCATTCCATCGTGCTAGTTCCTGAGCAGTCATTGCATTCCTAATGTCATTGAACATGTCATCCACGGTGACGCTGCCTATGATGTGTGCGGAAGGCACGATGGGCCTTGGTTCCTCCTCCTTAAGTGTTTTAGGATCTGGTTCTGGGTAGCGAGATAGGATATCGGCTTTCTTATTTTCAGTTCCAGGACGATAAGTCACTATAAAATCGTACTCCGCAAATAGCATCGCCCAACGTAGTTGTCTGGGGCTTAGGGCCTTGGCTGATTTCAGGAATTGTAAATTCCTATGATCCGTTAATATGGTGATGGTGTGACGGGCACCCATCAAGTAGTGACGCCACTCATCGAAGGCCACCTTAATTGCAAGAAGTTCCCGGTCTGCTATCACATAGTTACGCTCTGCAGGAAGTAGCGAGCGCGAATAGTATGCAACCGGATGTAGTTGACCTGAATTGTCCCCTTGTGACAGAATTGCACCCAGCGCATAACTGGAGGCATCAGTTTCTACCATGTAGGGGCGATCAGGGTCTGGATGAAGCAACACAGGGGCTGAAGCAAATGCGTTTTTCAGGGCTTGGAAACCAGTCTCTGCAGCTGCATCCCAAAGGAACGTGATTCCCTTTTTGAGTAGACGGGTAATAGGTTGCACCATCTTTGCAAACCCATTAATAAACCATCGATAAAAGTTGGCAAAGCCTAACACCGTTTGAACTTCCTTCACTGACGTAGGAGAAGGCCACCCCAGAATGGCTTTCACTTTCTTATTGTCCATGGTTATGCCGTCTGGGGATAAAACAAAACCTAAGAACTCTATAGTGGACTGATGAAATTCGCACTTTTCTAGTTTTGCGTAGAGTTGGTGTTCCCTTAGGCGTTGTAGGACTGCTTCCACATGTTTTTGATGTTCCTCCAGGTTGTGAGAATAAATAAGGATGTCGTCGATATACACCATGGTAAAAACGTCTAGATACCCCCGCAATACTTCATCCAGGAAGTGCTGGAAAGCGGCCGGTGCGTTGCAGAGCCTGAATGGCATGACTTGATACTCATAAAGGCCAAACTTGGTCCGAAAAGCAGTCTTCCATTCGTCACCCTCACGCACCCGCACTAGATGGTAGGCTCCTCGTAAGTCTAGTTTGGTGAATATCTTAGCGTCTCGCAACTGATCCAACAGAGTGGATATTAACGGCAGGGGGTACCTGTTCTTTATGGTTATACGGTTTATAGCTCTATAGTCAATGCATGTCCTCAAGTCCCCGGTCTTTTTTGGGACGAAGAATAAGGGGGACGAGACAGGTGACTTAGAATGGCGTATAAACCCATTGGCTAGGTGTAACGCTCACCTGATTCCCACGGAGGCGCCGGTCTTGGCAGGATGGTGTCTGTGACTCGAAAAGTGAAGTGCAGGACTCGATTGGCTTCCGGGGCTGAGCCTCTTCGCACTGTGTGTCTAACTCGAAGAGTGAGATATCTGCAGGTGAAAGAATATGGGGTTAATGATCTGGGGTTGTCGGGTATCTCTCTCCCTTTCCCTTCCTCGCTTTTCCGTGGAGCCCCAAGGTCAACGTGCTCACCTTAGATAGGTGAATGCTGGACTCTCCATCTGCGTCTGGTGCAGGGTGCCGTTGCCAGTTCCTTCACTGGGTGAAACGTAGGCCTCTTGACATCAGAGGATTGCTACCGTCGTTAACTGCACGAACGGTGAGTTTCCGGACACCTTTTAAGTCCTTACAGTCTTTAGGTGCGTGGGCACATTAATGTGGAACAGGACTCTGTATAATGCTTTTTCTATTTGTCTTGCAGGGCTCTTGAGGTAGAAGATGGTGTGAAGAAAGCCGAAGTTCGAGCCAGAGTCTTAGAATGACGCGCTTGGAAATGCGTAAGTAAATGCCGGTTGCCTGCTTTTCAAAAGCTCTCTAACTGTCTCTTTTCCCTTGCAGTTGTGAGTTCGGGTGTTGAAGAGACGCTGGAAACGCCGGAGTATTTACAGGCGCCCTATTGTGGCGGGCGCGATGGCGCGTAAGTAAAATACCTGTCTAATGTGTCTTCTTTTGTCTTTCAGGTGCAGGATTGCAGCGTTGAAGAAAACCGGAATTCCCGGAGTTTCGGTTAAGTAATTCCACACAGGACTAACTATGCTTTCGTCTTCACAGGCAGAGGAGCAGCGTGAAGAGATGGTAGCTGCCGATGGATCAGGTGAGGAAAGCGCTGCGCGTGAAGGTTGCCGTGCTAACCTGTTGTTTCTTGTCTTTGCAGGTGCTACTGAAGGCTGGATACAGGAATGGTAAGCGTTTGTTCTTGCAGGTTCAGGATCGGAAAGAAGAAAACTGGAACAGACACGGTGAGCGTTCTGCTGCAGATGCAGAATAACGCGAAGCACGTTTCATCAATCGGGTGTGGTTTAAATAGCCTTGGAGTGATGAGGCGTCTTCCTCCACGGCCTCGCCTAGGTAAGAAAAGAGTTCCTGTTCCAGAAGAGTTCCAGTGTTGTATCCAGGGAGTGGAGCTTGCCCCACCCAGGTAAGAAAGTAGTCCCGGCTCACAGAGGATTCCTATGTGGCTGGTAAGTAAGCAGCATGGTCTGCTGCAGGTAAGTCCACCCAAGCATCTTCATACAAATTATGAGCCCGGCGCTTCCAGTGCCGGGACCAGTGACTTTGATGAGCCTGGTGCCACCGGCGCCAGGACAAGGTCCAAAAGGTCCCAGTGGGGACCGGCTGGTGCCTAGGATGAAGGTTAGGGGCCTGCTTCCAAGGACGTTGGGCTGGTCCTAGCTCCTTGGAAGCAGTGATCATGACAGCACCCCCCCTCAAGGCCCCTCCTAAGCGTGTCTTCTCCGGGGGTTTTGGCTTGTCGGGGTGATTCAGATAGAATTTCTTGACCAGACGAGGTGCGTGGACATGTTCTGAGGGTTCCCAAGACCTTTCCTGGGGGCCGTATCCTTTCCAATCAACCAGGTAATATAATTTAGATTTGGAGATTTTGGAGTCTAGGATGTTCTTTACTTCGAACTCAAGTTCTCCATCCACTAGAACAGTTTCTGGGAGTTCGGTCAATCGGGTTTCTGGTTGTACTGGTTTTAGTAAGGAGACATGGAATACTGGATGTATTTTCATATGCGAAGGCAATTCCAATTTGACAGCCACCGGATTAATTATGGCAGAGATGAGAAAGGGTCCTAAGTATCTCGGGATGAAGGTGCGGGGTCCTTTTAGAGGCAGGTGCTTAGTGGATAACCAGACCTGATCTCCCACTGCGTAGTGAGGGGCCTCTTTACGGTGTTGATCCGCTCCTTTCTTGTATAGAGCTTTAGCTCTTTGCAGATGGGCAGTGGCTTCTTTAAAAGTACGAGTTATCACCGAGTGCAAGTGATCCACAGCAGGTGTTTCGAATTCTTGGGGAGGATCCAGGTTAGAGGTCCTAGGATGGTTTCCGTAAAATAGGAAGAAGGGAGTCTTCCCGGTTCCAGAATGGGTCGAATTGTTATAAGCGTATTCAGCGATCCAAAGGATATCCTTCCAAGGGTTTTCAGTTTGTTGGAGCATGCAACGTAAATATTGCTCCAGAGTTTGATTTGTCCTCTCGTTTTGTCCGTCAGTTTGGGGATGGTGACTGGTTGAAAGTGTCATGCCACTCACCCGGCGGTCTGGTCTTTCCGCTCCTGCCCTATCGGCTCCCTCCTGGCGGCTCTATCCTCGCTTCCGCTCTTGGGGTTCGGCTCCCCGGGGTATTCCGGGAGTCCGGCGTTATGTTTCGCTGCGCATGCGCGGTCGCTCGTGTCCTCGCGCCCGCGCATGCGCAGTGTATTGGGCACTCGGAGCAACGAGGGCTTGCTTCTCAAGCCTCGTTCTGGGCTCGCCAGCACCTGGGAACGAGGCGGATTGCGGTACAAGCCTCTCAGGTGCTGGCAGCCCTATAAAATGAGTCCAGGCCATGTTCTATCGCGTCTCAACGCGGTTTTGCCCAGACCGTGTTTTCGCTCCGCTCCCCTATCCCGTTGGTTTACACCTGTTCCAGGCCATTACCTTTTACCTGCTGATCTCCTGGTTCTAATCTGTGTCCTGGGCCATTCCCTTCCACCTGGTTGCTCTCCTGGTTCAATTCTGTTTCCCTGGTCAGTGTCCTCTATCAGGTTGCTCCCTCCTGGTTCCCTTCGGTTCCCCTGGCCATTATCCTTACCTGCCAGACCCTATCAGTTCCCTACCTGTCCTTTTGACCATAATCAGCTTGTTCTCCCCCAGTCCTTCTGCGCTCCTGCCTTGCCTGCCTCTTCCTTGGTGCTTGTCTGCGAACTCCCCCTTGCCTGCCTGGTACCTAACCGCCGTGGACAAGACCCGCCTGCTACCGGATATTTCTTCTACTGCTACGGAAGGACAAACCATTCTCTGCTCCCCCTGCCAGTGCTCGCACTGTCCTGACGTCACGATAATCAGGGGTAAAGCACACCGTGACGTTGGGAGTCGGTTCATCCTCCGCCCAGTTGCTAAGTTTGGGTTTAGGTTTGGACTGGCTACCCGCGTTACACTAGCTTCGGAGAAGAACAGACAGTCTGGCTGCCAACCAAAGACCTTCAGCAAGACAAACAGGTACCCACCGATCTCGTGATATCCACTATAACAGAAAGTCTCACATCAATTTGGGCTAAGCGACAGCAACTTCGCCAAAAGTGGGAGATGAATTGACTTCCCCTATCGGAGACCAAAACCGAGGGAAAACCGTGTAACCGAACGATGTTTTCTAAGAATTCTCGGGCTAATACTGAAGCTGAAGGTAGGCCCTTCAGGGGAATGAAGTGAGCCATCTTGGAGAATAGATCCACGACTACTAAAATGGTATTATACCCTGAGCATGGAGGTAAGTCCGTGATGAAATCCATGGACAGGGTATGCCATGGACAGGGAGGGATGTCCAGTGGGTGTAAGAGGCCGGCTGGTTTCTCCTTCTGACTTTTATTCTGAGCACACACACCGCAGGAGATTACAAAGTCTCTAATATCCTTCTTCCATGATGGCCACCAGAAATGTCTTTTGACCTTTTCCATGGTTTTGGTAATGCCAGGGTGACCCACCATTAATGAGTCGTGATAACAGGAGATTACCTGTTTTTGTATTTTCTCACAGGGCAAGTACAATCGTCCTCGGAAATATGGTAGGTCTTGGTCCACTGAGAAATCCTTCCCCTTGAATTGCCAGTCCTGTAATTCTGCCGGAGTTAGGAGTGATTTGACTGTAGTCTCCATGTCTTCAAAGGATTGAGCGCTGACTAAGCCCAAAATCCTTTGTTCCGGGATTATGGGTATTGGTTCAGGATTGGTCAAGTGTTCATCTATTCCCATCCGGGAGAGGGCATCTGCTTTTCCGTTTTTACTGCCTGGTTGATAAGTAATTATAAAGTCAAACTCAGCCAAAAACAGAGCCCAGCGGAGCTGCCTGGAAGACTGAGCTTTGACCGTCTTCAGATATTGTAAGTTGCGGTGATCTGTTATTACGGTGACTGTGTGTCTGGCTCCCAAAAGATAATGCCGCCAGGCTTTAAAGGCTGATCTGATAGCTAAAAGTTCCTTGTCTGTAATTGAATAGTTGATCTCGGGAGCCGAGAATTTGCGGGACCAAAAGGCTACAGGATGTAATTGATGTGTGACCGGATCTCTTTGTGATAAAACTGCCCCCATAGCAAGACTAGAAGCATCTGTTTCTACGATGTAGGGGAGTTCTGGGCGAGGGTGTTTTAGAACAGGTGCAGAGATGAATTTAGCTTTTAAGTCCTGAAAAGCTTGTTCCGCCTCGGTAGACCACTCAAAACGTTTGTTTTTCTTTAATAGAGCGGTGATGGGCTGGACTATTCGAGAGAATTCAGGAATGAACCTGCGGTAAAAGTTAGCGAAGCCTAACATGCTTTGAACTCCTTTTACAGAGGTTGGTGAAGGCCACTTGATGATTGCATCGACTTTCTTTGAATCCATATGGACTCCGTTTGGTGACAATATGAATCCCAGAAACTCAACTTCAGTTACGTTGAAAACACATTTTTCAAGCTTAGCAAAAAGGTTATGTTGACGTAATCTCTCGAGGACCTCTTTAACGTGTTTCTGATGTTCCTCTTCAGATGATGAATAGACGAGGATGTCATCAATGTAGACAACAACACACACATCTATGAGTTCTCTAAGGACATCATTCATAAAATACTGGAAGGCGGCAGGAGCGTTGCATAGTCCAAAGGGCATAACTTGATATTCAAACAGCCCATACTTGGTGCGGAAGGCCTTCTTCCATTCATCGCCCTCTTTTATTCGTTCCAAGTGGTAGGCTCCTCTGAGATCCAACTTTGTATATATACATGCGTCTTTGACTTGGTCCAGGAGTTCAGGGATCAAAGGTAACGGGTATCTGTTTTTAACAGTGATTTGATTCAGGGCGCGGTAATCTATACAAGTCCTAAGGTCTCCTTCCTTTTTCGGAACGAAGAACAAAGCCGAGGAAGCTGGAGATTTTGAAGGACGGATAAATCCGTTAGCTAGGTATTGGTCCAGATATTGTCTGAGGTGAAGATTCTCTGGCTCGGTGAGGGCATAAATCCTACTGCAAGGAGGAGTTGTTCCGGGTATCAGATCTATTTGACAGTCGTAAGACCTATGAGGAGGCAAGGTGTTAGCTTGGTCCTTCCGAAAGACGTCTTGGAATTTCTGGTATTCGGGAGGTAGTTTGGGAACCTCAGAAGAGATTGCCGCCAGTGAAACATCAGGCCGAGGATAACAAGTGGAGATACATTCTGGAAACTGAACCGTCTTTGCTCGCCAATCGATCTGAGGATTGTGCTTCTCTAACCAAGGAATTCCCAGAATGATCTGGAACTGAGGGGCCTTGATCACATCGAACACGATTTTCTCCCGGTGTCCCTCTTGGCTCACTAACGTCACTTCTTTGGTGGCGTGAGTTACTGGTCCGGAGGCTATCTCCGTGCCATCCACTGTAGTAATGACGTCTTTTACTGCCTTAGGGACAAGAGGTAGATTCATCCTTGATACCATTTCACGGTCCACATAATTACCGATTGCTCCGCTGTCGATGTAAGCTTCAATTGCATGCAAACGATCCGGACGTTCAGGGCTAATGAGGACCATAGGCACCACGAAATGCGAGGTCATGGAACAGATTTTAACGCTCGGCAAGAGGACCTCTACACTTGTCGGGCTAGGTCGTTTCCCTGCTCAGAATTTGTGGTACAGGTATCTGCGGCTCCTACAGCCTTCTTAGCTGGTTTCACTGGACAGTCTCGAAGAAAGTGCCCCGAGTTTCCGCAATAGAGGCATAATTGCAGCTGTCTTCTCCTTTCTCGCTCTTTTTGGGTTAAAGGTCCTTTCATGCCCCCTATTTGCATGGGTTCCACGGTGTCAGCTCCCCTAGTAGAGGTCTGCGGTTTAGAAAACACTCGGGTATCAAATTTGGAACGATCAGCCTTTCTGTTCTGTAATCTGTGGTCCAATTGAACAACTAAGTCAATATCGTCTGAGCATTCTTGTGGAGGATTCACAACTTGAGCTAACACATCCTTGAGCTCTCCACGCAGGCCTCTGTAGAAAAGCGTTATTCTTTTATCCTCAGGCCATTGAGTTTCCACTATAAGTCTGTTGAATGAGGCAATGTAAGTCAAGAGGTCTTGATTACCCTGTCGTAACGAAAGGAGTTCATTGTCCAAGGCCAGCCCTTGTGCATGTCTTGCGAACAGTTTCTCCATGCTGGACTGGAAGGCCTGGAAATCATGAAGAACCGGATCATCCTGAGTGACTAAAGGGATCGACCAATCTGCGGCACTGCCACTGAGATAAGAAAGCACAAAAGCCACCTTGGCCTGATCTGTTGGGAAGGCAGCTGGTCTACATAAGAAGTGTAGGCGGCACTGGTTAATGAACACTGCAAATCTCTTTGGGTCACCAGAAAAGCGTTCGGGCGGAGCCAAGGGCACATTACCGGGTAGATTGATTTGCACTGGATTTGAGGAAGATGCTGAAGGATAATTTCCTCCTGGAGCGGGCAAAGGTGTTTGTCCTGCCTGCGTTTAGAGCAATTGCCTAGCGAGGTCCTCTGTTCGCTCCTTGGATATTATCAGCTCTCTTCTTAGAGCGTTTGTTTCCTGACGAGCTGCATGTACTTCTGCTCTTAGTTCCCCAAGCAACTGGGCCAATTGATCAGTATCCGAGGTATCCATTGCGCCTGGGTAGGAGTTTTGCGGTGGGCTTCGCGTTCTGTAACGCTCACCTGATTCCCACAGAGGCGCCGGTCTTGGCAGGATGGTGTCTGTGACTCGAAAAGTGAAGTGCAGGACTCGATTGGCTTCCGGGGCTGAGCCTCTTCGCACCGTGTGTCTAACTCGAAGAGTGAGATATCTGCAGGTGAAAGAATATGGGGTTAATGATCTGGGGTTGTCGGGTATCTCTCTCCCTTTCCCTTCCTCGCTTTTCCGTGGAGCCCCAAGGTCAACGTGCTCACCTTAGATAGGTGAATGCTGGACTCTCCATCTGCGTCTGGTGCAGGGTGCCGTTGCCAGTTCCTTCACTGGGTGAAACGTAGGCCTCTTGACATCAGAGGATTGCTACCGTCATTAACTGCACGAACTGTGAGTTTCCGGACACCTTTTAAGTCCTTACAGTCTTTAGGTGCGTGGGCACATTAATGTGGAACAGGGCTCTGTATAATGCTTTTTCTATTTGTCTTGCAGGGCTCTTGAGGTAGAAGATGGTGTGAAGAAAGCCGAAGTTCGAGCCAGAGTCTTAGAATGACGCGCTTGGAAATGCGTAAGTAAATGCCGGTTGTCTGCTTTTCAAAAGCTCTCTAACTGTCTCTTTTCCCTTGCAGTTGTGAGTTCGGGTGTTGAAGAGACGCTGGAAACGCCAGAGTATTTACAGGCGCCCTATTGTGGCGGGCGCGATGGCGCGTAAGTAAAATACCTGTCTAATGTCTCTTCTTTTGTCTTTCAGGTGCAGGATTGCAGTGTTGAAGAAAACCGGAATTCCCGGAGTTCCGGTAAGTAATTCCACACAGGAATAACTATGCTTTTGTCTTCACAGGCGGAGGAGCAGCGTGAAGAGATGGTAGCTGCCGATGGATCAGGTGAGGAAAGCGCTGCGCGTGAACGTTGCCGTGCTAACCTGTTGTTTCTTGTCTTTGCAGGTGCTACTGAAGGCTGGATACAGGAATGGTAAGCGTTTGTTCTTGCAGGTTCAGGATCGGAAAGAAGAAAACTGGAACAGACACGGTGAGCGTTCTGCTGCAGATGCAGAATAACGCGAAGCACGTTTCATCAATCGGGTGTGGTTTAAATAGCCTTGGAGTGATGAGGCGTCTTCCTCCACGGCCTCGCCTAGGTAAGAAAAGAGTTCCTGTTCCAGAAGAGTTCCAGTGTTGTATCCAGGGAGTGGAGCTTGCCCCACCCAGGTAAGAAAGTAGTCCCGGCTCACAGAGGATTCCTATGTGGCTGGTAAGTAAGCAGCATGGTCTGCTGCAGGTAAGTCCACCCAAGCATCTTCATACAAATTATGAGCCCGGCGCTTCCAGTGCCGGGACCAGTGACTTTGATGTGCCTGGTGCCACCGGCGCCAGGACAAGGTCCAAAAGATCCCAGTGGGGACCGGCTGGTGCCTAGGATGAAGGTTAGGGGCCTGCTTCCAAGGACGTTGGGCTGGTCCTAGCTCCTTGGAAGCAGTGATCATGACACTAGGTTAGTTTCGATGTAGGCTTTTAAGTGTTCATTTTCTGCTTCCGTTAGAGCATATATTCTGCTGCAAGGCATGGATGCACCAGGTTCTAGGTCTATCCTGCAGTCGAAGGTTCGGTGGGGCAGCAAGGTCTCGGCAGCGGTTTTACTGAATACATCCCTATAGTTCTCGTACACTGCGGGTAACGTAGTTTCGGTACTTCCTATTACTTGTTCTTCCTTCGTTGACACCTTACCAACATGCAGACCGGTCTTAGAGCAGTAGCTTGACAGGAAACACGACGACGCTTGAACCCAGTCTACGTCTGGATTATGGGTACCCAACCAAGGTAACCCTAGAATTATTCCAAATTGGGGTGCTGCGATAACATCGAACCTGATGTCCTCATGATGCTGCGTATCGCATTCCAAATGTAACCACCCGGTTTGCTGAGTTATGCGACCTGAGATTAGGGGTGATCCATCTACGGATTTCACTTCTTCCTCATGCTTCTTAAGGGTTAGAGGAATACCTAACTGATGTGCCAAGGTTGTGTCAATGAAGTTCCCGGTAGCTCCTGAGTCTATCATCAGCTTAACTGGTATACGCTGATCTTCCCAACTAATGTGTCCGGAAACTGTTACATGTGCGAATTTTGATTGCTGAATAGGGGTGTCTTCAGATTGGCTCGCCGGGGCCACCCTTACAGGCGAGCTTCTTCGTTTCCCGACTGCTCTCCCTTAGGCTTGCTGGTGCAATCTCGAACAAAATGTCCTGCCATTCCACAGTAAAGACAGAGTTTCTCACGACGTCTCTTGTCTCTTTCTTCCTTACTAAGAGGGCCTCGCACTGTTCCTACCTGCATTGGTTCTTCGGAGGGTTTCTCTACTCTGGTATTTTTAACCTCTAGTCGTACTAGGGGCCTTGCCTCCCATTTTTTCCTGTCTAGTTTCCTGTCACTCTGCCTTTGGTCTAACCGTAAGGCTAAGTCAATCATTGCTGAACACGTTTCTGGTTGGGGATCAACCTGTGCTATGAGGTCCTTAGTTTCGTCCCGCAACCCTTGGTAGAATAAGGCCAGGCGTTTTTCTTGGGGCCAATCCGTTTCTGCTGCCAACCTATTAAACGTAGTGACATAAGAAACTAAATCCCTGCCTCCTTGACGCAAGGTGAGAAGCTCTCGGTCTTTAATAAGGGTCGCCGCCCTACGATTGAAAATCTTCCCAAACTCCTCAAGGAACATGTCCCATTGGTATAAAAGCTCATCGTCCTTAGACACTAATGGTGTAGCCCAAGATGCAGCGTCCCCCCCAAGGTAAGAGATCACAAAAGCCGAACGAGCCTGGGAGGTACGAAAGACATTCGGCTTAGTAATAAAAATGCAACTGGCATTGCATGATGAACTGATTGAATTTATGCGGATCCCCATGATACCTTTCGGGGGCTGACAAGGGAATAGGGGCTTCCGTGGTCACCGATACCTGGACTGGGGCAGGTGGAGTTGGGTCCGGAGGCAACGGAACAGCTTGGGCATTGGCTTGCACCGTCAGGGCATGGACCTGACCCGCCAAGTTTGCATAATCATGCCGAGTAGTTTGCAATTCGTGTTTTAAATCACGTAAAGCATTTAAAATCTCTTCCATGGCGACGTGCTACCCAGGCGCTTGGCAATACTTGGGCTTGCGCTCCTGTCAGGAACGTTGTCTTGCGCGGAGGTAGCACGTACACCTGCCTCCCCGTTGGGTCTTGGCGCCTGGGATATTCAGCACTCGGGCATCCGCGACCCGCCGGGGAAAGAGGGTTAGGGTCCGCTGGTTTGGATGGGTAGGGGGAATTTGGTAAACCGGGTTGAGGGAAAGGGAGAGGTTTTGGATAGGGATGGGGTAGTTCAGGGAAATAGACGTTCAGCCCTCCTGGGCATTCCGTGGACTCTCAGATACTGCCAGACTCATGCACTTTGCACTTTCTCGTGCTTACCAATTACAACACCCAGATTACTTCTCTAGGCTTGGATGAATTAGGCAATACCATATCACATTCATAGATTCATAGATTTTACCGTAGCACATTTCTCAGAGAGCTCCCATGGATTCAGATACACAGGTAAATGCCCCCAAAACATTAACACGAGAGCATTTCAACCACACAAAAGGTTAAGGCACTTAGCTTCAGAAGTACGGGATTCTGTCATGGATCGATCACTCCAATGTTCTTTAACGAGGCCGCGTAGTTGGCTGTCTGCCACTACAAGAAATAAAACACCTATGAGCTTGGTGCTTAACAGCGTTAGACATTTATGAACTCGACTAGCTCGAGTGTTGCGAGAGTCAGCATGCGGCGTGCAACTCTAAGAATTCAAGGGTTAATGGTGCCGGTTCGCTACAACATAGAATCCAGCATGCTGCTCTGCCAAGCAAGGGTTAACGATGCCGGGTGCCCCGGTTCACTACGATATTGGAGTCCGGCATGCAAGTCTGCCAACCAAGGGTTAATGGTGCCGGTGCCGGAGCCCAATCCACAGTGTTTCAAGGCCCCGAGTCGGAGCGGGTTAGTAGCACAAAAACTCCCCACACGCCCTCGTTCCCAACCAATGAGTGAAAGCACTTATCTCAAGCAAGCAGCGGGGCCTGCAGTGTTCGCAGGCGGGGAATGGCCCCGCTGACAGCAGCCTGCAGGAGCCCGCGGAGACACGTCTTCTCTGGCGGAGAGTCTGTAGCGCAAGCGGGGATCCGCGTGGTTTCTGCGCGCATGCGCGATTGGACGGGCGTGGTCCCAATGCTTCCCAGAGGCTCGCGGTCACGCGGGGCCTCTGGGAAATGTAGTCTTCTGTTCGTTTTCAGGTGTTTGGGGACTTCTATGCCAGAAGGGCTGGTCCCAAGTCATTTGCCTGCACTTTGGACACAGGAGGGCCCTGAAATAAAGGCATTTGTTTCTGTTAGGCAGTTTGGCAACAGTGTATGCCCCAGCTACTCGCACAGGAGTGGGATTCTTGACAGCCCTACATTAAAGCTCCTGAATATAGCTTATGTGTCCTGCCTCCTTTACTTCATTTGGCGACGAGGCAGCAAACCCCGGCCCCTGTAGCGCACCGGACTGTGCTGCCTGCCAACCCACGACCCCGCAGCGACTGCAGCACCCGCTGCAAGGCAACGTTACGTGCGCTGCTGCCGCGCCTCTCCCCAGCCCCGAGAGAGCAGCGCAGAAAGTCTCAAGCGCCCCCCACCCCCAGCAGCGAAAACGAAGCGAGGTAGCTCCGGCATAGCAGACCAGCCCCAGCATCTCAGCGCTCACCAGAGGTACCATTTTACATTTTATCAGGGGTTTCAGATGGCTCCGCTCGCCGCAGAAAAAGCATTTTACGAATCGCCGACTAACGGCGATTCGAGGAAAGGACCTTGGTGCGTAGGATTACACACAGCCATCTTTGTCTCCTGAGATCAGTAACTATGACAACAACGTTACCGAGCTTAGTCTTGATCGAGTGAAATCTCCAATTTTCAGCGGATCCGGCAAAAAAAAAAAAAAAAAAGAACGCATAAAACTAAAGGATTATAACCTCAAATCTGAGGCCAACCTAATCCAATTGTGCTCTGCAAAACATCCCTGCACCCTCCAGAGCGCCAGAAACCCCACGAATTACCCACAAGTGATTGCACAATCCCCAAGGGATCACAAGAGCTGTGCCCCACCATCTCCACAGCGCACAGAGACTACCCCCATGAGTCCTGACCTTCCTCAACAGTCACACCCTCGCCACACACAGACCCGCCATGCAGAACATTCCTCATCCTACCAGGTTCCTTGCTTGCCCTGGAACTCCAACCTGCCCCTGGGAACAGTGGGTTGACGGGTTCCAAGTTTACCTCAAAGCTATTGGGGGCAACAAGTTCAATGATGACCTTAAAGAAGAAACTCTCTTGAATTGCATAGGAGCCGAGGCTCTAAGACTATTTAGGGCACTGCCAGAACCAGATGATACTGGGGGTGATGGCAACCGCAAGTTTGACACAGCTCTGGCCAAACTTACCAGGCATTTTGGCAACAAAACCAACATAGTACTGGAGAGAGGTACAGGTTCTTTGCCAGGAAACAATTGAAGGGTGAGTCAATCGACTCTTACATCGCATCATTAAGAGTTCTAATGTCAACTTGTGAATTTACTGGGGTCGGTGACGAGTACTTGAGAGACCAGCTCGTCCTTAATGTGGCTGACCCACGCATTCAGCAAAAATTATGGCAAACAAGAAACCCCTCCTTAGACCAAGCCACCGAAATAGCGAGGAGCATGGAATTTGGTGACCACTGCATGAAGGAGAGGCTGACCCAAAGAGACATCATCGAAGTCAAGTCTGTCAAAACCAATTCTGAAATCGACCCCACCAATAGTTTGCTAGCCCTAGTAAGAAGAGCTGCGCCCTCCCGAGGCTCAAGATTTAACCCCAGAAGAGGGAGGATTTCGGCTAGCAACAACAGAGAGGCTCACTGCCAAAGATGTGGATGGTTTGAACACGAGGATGCTGACGAGACGTGTCCTCCAAACAATGCTGAGTGCTACAAATGTGGCCAGTTTGGACATTTTGCAAAAGTCTGCAGAAACATGCGAGGAAGGCCTGGTAGGCCCAATAGGTACAGCAGAAGACCCTTTAACAGATCAGGGTCTGTGAGATTTATAAAAAACGATCTGAGTCACGATGATATGTTACTCGTTGACCAAGCCTGTCTACCAATACAGATACTCACCATCACCTCTTCACAAGAGCCCAAAGGCCCTTGGGCCGACATGTACATAGATGAGACGCCGTTGCAATAATGGTGGATACAGGCTCCCCCTACACAATGGTAGAAGTCCAGACATTTTTGGGGACGCTATCCAGGAAGATGCAAGACCTACGACACACCCCGGTGAGAGCCACGGGCTATGGAAAAACTCCCATTGAAATAATTGGATACACATGGGTGAGACTCAAATTTCATGACAGAGAGACATATTGTAAACTTTTCGTGGCCAAGAACGGCTCTTCAGTTGTAGGGTGGGAAGAACAGGCCGCTTTGCAAATAAAGATCCACCCTGGAGAAAAAATCCCTCTATTGAGTGTGCTCAGCAATGCCACTAACATAGAGTCCACCGACATAAAGTCTACCTTGGCCTAGAAATTTCCCAAAGTCTTCAGTGATAAGGTGGGACTCCTCCAAGGTTTTCAACACAAGATAGTCTTGAAGAAGGGCGCCATTCCTGTAGCCCATCGTGTCCGAGGAATTCCTTTTGGTACCAAAGACGCTCTGATAAAGGAACTCACTCGCCTATGTGAAGAAAATATCATCCAGCCCATAGAAACCTCTGAGTGGCTCGCTCCGATCGTCCTGGTGGGCAAACCCGACAACTCCATAAGAATGTGTGTCGATTTGAGAGACTTAAACAAGAACATATGGGTGGATAGACACCCTCTTCCCAACATATCTGAACTTTTATCAACCATGAAACCAGCTCAGTATTTCAGTACCCTCGACCTCTCGTCAGCATACCACCAGATTGCATTAGAGGAGACTTCAAAGAACCTCACATCGTTTGTCACACCTCTGGGGGCGTTCATGTTTAACAGGATGCCCTTTGGCCTTGCCTCAGCTGCAGCAGTGTTTCAGAGGCTAGTGTCACACCTGTTCAGAGGTCTTGATGGCGTACATTGTTTTCAAGACGACATCCTCATATCGGCAGTACAGAAGATGAACACGATGCAAAACTCATGGGTGTCCTCCAAGTGATCCAGAAAAGCGGACTCACTCTCAAATTGGAAAAGTGCAATATAAAGTGCAACCAAGTATCCTATCTTGGCCATTCCATCGATGCCAAGGGAATCAGCCCCAAGAAAAAGCTCATGGATGCCATATTAAATATTGCCGAACCCGAAAACAAGGACCAGCTCAGGAGTTTCCTCGGCATGACCGAATACTATTCCAAATTCATAAGCAACTATGCCAACAAGACGAAACATATGAGGAACCTCATGAAAAAGGCCACCAAGTTTGTCTGGGCCACTGAATGTCAGAACGAGTTTGAAGAAGTCAAGTCCAACATCAATCAAGCTCCTGCCCTAGCGATGTTTGACTGTAAAGCAAAGACCATCATTTCCGTAGACGCCAGCAAGATCAGACTTGGCAGCGTCTTTGAACAACAACAAAAAGGGGGCATTGTAACTATCGCCTTCGCCTCAAGAGTACTGAGATGTGCAGAACTAAATTATTCCACCATTGAGAGAGAAGCTTTGGGGGTGAAGTGGATTCTGCAGCACTTCAGGAACTTAATATGGGGCTTACCCATAATACTCAAAACAGATCACAAACCTTTAGTGAACGTCCTCCAGTCCAAAACACCCCACCTTATTTCACCGAGGATTAGGCATTGGTTCCTCGACATCATGCAGTACAATCTCCAAGTGTGCTATACTCCTGGTCCCTCGAATCAAGTGGCTGATTGCCTCTCCAGGTTGTTCACCAACCAAGAAGATGAGATCAAATACTCCGATGAGGACATTGTAGCTACTATCAATCCTGCCATTCCCAACGATGACTGGATAAACATCACCAGCACCGATGTGGAGCAACAAGAAATCAGGAAAACTATAACCAACGACTGGGTTGAACCTAGTCAAGCCCTAGCAGAATTTATACCTATCAAAGATGAGATAACCATGGATGAGAAACATATCTTCAGAGGTGACAGACTGATTCCACCTGTACCACTCAGAAAAAAACTGCTCGAATTGGCCCATGAAGGTCATTTAGGTAGAAGTCTGACCAAAAATAGGGTGAGAAGTAACTACTGGTGGCCTAACATGTGGAAAGAAGCTGAAGAGGCGGTTAAAAACTGTTCCGCCTGTGCCATGAGTGACAAATCTAAAATTCTAAGGAAGACCTCCCTGCAACCTATAGAGCCACCCAAAAATGTATGGTCTAAAATCGCTATAGACATTATGGGTCCCTTCGAAAACATTGAAGCCGTGAAAATATACATAATAGTACTTGTAGACTATACTTCCAAGTGGACCGAATGGGGAATTGCCGAAATGAATGTTACCACCAGAAAAGTCACAGAGTTCCTGACAGAAATTTTCAACAGAGAAGGAGATCCCAAGGAAGTAGTCTGGGACAACGGGTCTCAGTTTATATCTTCTGAATTTCAAGAATTCCTCAAAATCAGATCCATCAAACATGTGACCACGTCCTTGTACCACCCAATATCTAATGGATTAGTGGAGAGAATGAACAGGCTAATAAAAAGCATAGTCCAATTAGCCGTCGCTAACACTCTCCCATGGAGAGAAACACTCAAAGAAGCCCTGTGTGCGTACAGAACAACGCCACATACCACTACCAACATCGAGCCATTCACCATGATGCGAGGCAGAGCTGCAACCAACCGTCTAAGACCAGCATGGATCTTCATGGACAGCGGAGAAGCTAAATTAGACATGGAACAAATTCAGAAAAGAGTACACGAGAAGCAGGCAAAGTATAAAACATATTATGACTCAAAAAATGCTGTAAAAGGAATGCAAATTCGAGAAGGTGACTGGGTCTGTGTCAGAGAGCCAAAAAAGACACTCAAGGGAGAAACCAACTTCAGATCTCCACAAAGAGTCATCCGTTGTCAAGGCAAATCTGCTATATTAGACGATGGGAAGAAGTGGTCGGGAGATGATCTGGTAAAGATAACAACAGATATTCACAGACCCAGTACATCCGAGCACACGACATACGGAACTCCATCGGGGAAAAACTCCACTCATGGAGGAATACTCCATCACAGCCAACTGGAGGAAAATGAAATACATGGAAACTTTGACTAAACCTCTATTGGAAGACTGTCGAGGAGAAATCGGAAAATCATCTGAAACTTCAACGACGACTACATCTACTACTAATCTATCTACTGTTTGCAAACTATATATTTCTGTTCCTCTTTTTTTCACCCCCCTGTTTCCCCCCGCCTCTCTTTTCCCTATCTTTCCTCTTTTTGTTTTCTCCCAGCAAGGGAGATGTTATATATGATATCTGTGACGCGGTTCATAGAACCCCGTGAACAAGTTTGATCCCTGTGAAACATAACATTCCCTTTCATTCCGTTGCTGTTGGTCCGACCTCCGGGGGCCCTACATTAAAGCTCCTGAATATAGCTTATGTGTCCTGCCTCCTTTACTTCTCCTGTGCAGTCACTGACCCCTCATTGATTTAAAAATAGCTAATAATAATGTTTTTATGTTTGACCTGAATAGCAGGTCTTCCAGGGCAGCAGGTTTAAAGCGCCATTGTGATGTAGCAACTACATGACCAGGGATGTTTAATGATGGCAGTATTGGCGAATGGTCAGACAGCGTTCGGGGCAGAATACAGCTTTCCCCCACCCAGTTCAAGAGCCTATGAGCAACCAACCATAAGTCAATGCGTAAGTGCATGTCATGTACTGGCGAGTAGTTTGTGTGCCCGCGTTGGGAGGCATGCAGTGCTCGCCATACATCTATGAGCCCCAGATCCTCAATTTGAGTCAGGATAGTGCAGCTTGCATTGGACAGGGCCCTAAACGACGAGGACGTACGGTCCAGCTGCAGATCCAATGTGGTGTTGAAGTCTACCCCACAAATAACAAGTGCAGTGGGGTATTTAGCACATTCTTGAAACATTCCTTTATAAAAGTCGGGATCGTCAACATTTGGGCCATACACATTAAGTAGCACAACCTCATGGCACCCTAACTTGCCATGCACGAATACAAACCTTACCTATATCATCACTAACAGTTTTAAGATGTACAAAGGGGGAAGAACCTGTTTACCAAGATCATAACACTGCGCGCCCTAGTGGAGTATGATGTGTAAAATGTTTGATCACCCCAGCCCGGGGCCACACATTGTGCTTGGTGCCCGCCATGTGCGTTTCTTGTAGATAAATTAACTGAATACCTAATCTGTTAGCGTATGAAAGAACTTTCCACTTCTTTATTGGAGACGCCAGCCCAAGCAAATTCAAGCTTAGCAGCTTTATAATGGATGTCTCTTTTACAGTTGATGCCATCTTACGACCAGTTTTTTTTTACCATTCTTAGCAGTGTATCATCCATGCAATTGCAAATATCAACCTTGTCACCATGTGCATTTTATAAATTTTACATACCAACTTTGCCATTGACCCCACCACCCCGCCGCCATAGTACCCTGAACTTTGACTATGTGTTCCCTAAAAACCTTATTCAATCCTACCCTCCCCCACCCAGCAATAGACTACACTCGCATAGGGGGGAAACTGCCGCCGCTACTTATGGAGGACTCTGTACGTGACCTCGTGGGACCATGACTTTATAACTCCTGAACATGCCATTAACACATAATTGTGGAGATAGTAGGTGTGGGTGTTCCTGAAACAGCTTATCAGGACATCTCCGACCAGGGCCCTGATGGTAGAGGGATTTGGGCTTCTATAAACGTTTTTTTTAAATAATGTTTTTCAATTATTTTCTCAGTTTACAAACACCACAGCATGCCCGACAGTGAAAGTTATGTGTTCAAACATCATATGCATTCACATGTATTTATCACTGCCATCCCCTTCCCCTCCCCCCTTAACTCGAGCTTACTCCATTGCACCTCTACTTATTTTCCTCCCAGGGCTCCTCTCCTTCTGTGCTCCCAGAGGTATCATGTTCGCTTGGACTGGCCCGGGTGGGTTCAGTTAATGTGACCACTAGCTGTCTCCAGGCCATCAGCATTCCCACTTCATCATCCTCCCCCCTGTACGCTGCTTCATACCATGCTGCATTTTCCGCTTCAGCCCATTTCAGAAGGTCATGTCACCACACCTCTATCTTGGGTCTCTGGCATGCTTTCCACCCCATAGCTATTCTGCGTTTGGCCAGAATATAAGCCAAGTCCTTAAGTTTGCACACATGCTTCATTTTACGTGGTCTAGTGAATCCTCCCACCATGCACGCCCACACCGAATCTACATCTAACTTAATACCTTTCTCAGTGAAGCATTGGGTAACCTCCCCCCAGAATTTCTGAATCTCCGGACATGCCCAAAACATGTGTATCATCCCTGTGTTGATTTCCCCACATTTGGGCCATGTTTGTGTCTCTGTGCTCTTAAATCGGGCTATCTTTTGAGGGGTCATGTGCGCCCTATGAGTTACATATAGCTAAATCTGTTGTAATCTTACGTTCCTGGACACCTTCTTGTGGTACCTCTGTGCTCTTTCCCATTGCCTGTCCTGCATGGGTTCCCCCGCGTCCTCCTCCCACTCCCGTCTCAGCTGGGTCACCTCTTTCCCCACCCTGGACATTACCAGTTCATAAATCCGGGATACCTCATGCTCTCCTTCCGAGATATCATATATTGTCTCTATGGCTGAGTCTGGTTGGTCTTCTAGTACTATTTCAGACCATGAGGCTCTTATCTGCTTTACCAGTCTAGTGTAGGTAATATATTGCCGAGGGTGTACTCCAGTTTCTTCCATTATTGTTGTGAATTCCAGTGCCCTCCCATCCCGCCACACATCTCCCAGTGTTGCTATGCCCATCGGTTCCCAGTGTCTACGTATCGTCTTTCTTAGTTGTTAGTCAACTCCCCTCAGCGCCACTAGCGGCACTTCGGGGGGAGCATGGAGTCGGGTTCTCCATGACCTGGCATGCCGTACGCCATGTCTTCCATCCCAATTCTAACAACTTCGATCGCCCTTTTAGCTCCGATTTGGGCAGACATATCAGTTCTTTCAGAAACGAACATTCAGACTTAAGCAGTCTGGACTCTGCTGTTGTGTCTTCAGTTAGCCACTTGGCCACGTACTGTAGTTGCCCGGCCAGATGGTATATCTTGAAGTTAGGCAATTTTATGCCCCCTCTCTCATACGCATTTTGTAACTTTCATAAGGCAATCCTATTTCTGGTATTGTGCCAGATAAAACTTCTACATAAGCTCTGTAGTTTACCAAAGAAGCGTTTGGGCAACATATATGGGATATTCACAAAAAAGTGCAACAACCAAGGCAGTACAACCATTTTCAACAATGCCACCCTTCCCATCATAGCCAGGGGGAGTTTAGCTCAGAACGTCATGCTATTTTCAATGTTAGCTACTGCTTTTTCTGTGTTATGTTTGTGTTCATCTTCTACCTCAAGGTAAATATCGATCCCTAAGTATCTGAACGTTCTAGTCTACCACGGTATTTGTAGAACTGGCAGGTTATTTTGCGGAATTCCTTTGTATCTCCCAAAGGGAAATATGCACAGCTTCCTGGGATTGACCGCAATACCGGAGAATGACGCAAATCGTTCCATTACTTCTAGGATGTAATGCAGGTTTTCTTCTGGATACCTCAGATACAGCAGCATGTCGTCTGCATATAGTGATATTGGGTGCGGCCCCTCCCTGGTGTAGACCCCTACCCCTTCATATTGTTGTCTCAAATATATCGCTAGGGGTTCCAGTGCAAGGATATACAGCATCAGAGACCATGGACAACCCTGTGTGGTGCCCCTACTGAGCTGCCATTTGTCCGAGATGATCGCTCCCGTTTTGACTCTGGCAAGTGGCGAGCTATACATCAGATTCACCCACCTCAGGTACCCAGGCCCCATTCAATATTCTTTCAAGGCTGCCATCAGCCAGGGCCACCTTACAGAATCAAAGGCTTTCACCGCATCTAGTGAGACAATTGCCACTTCGTTTGCATCTCCTGTCTGCTACATGATGTAGTGGAGCCGTCTATGGTTATCAGCTATACTCCTACACAGAACATGTCCGGTCTTATCATAATGTATACATATACCTATGACCAGTCTAAGTCTGTTTGCTAGCACCGCCGTGAGTATTTTACTATCCTGGTTTAGCATGGATAGAGGTCTGTATGACCCACAATCTGTGCTAGGCTTATTTGGTTTGAGAAGGGGAATAATTATTGCCTCTCTCAGGGATTCCGGTAGTCTCCCTATCTCGAAAGCTTCATTTAGCATCGCTAGTAAGGGGGGGGGGGCACCTCCAACCTGTATGCTTTGTAAAACTCACTAGGGAGCCCATCCGCTCCGGGGCTTTGCTCGTTGGTAATTGTCTGACCACTATTTCTAGCTCCTCAAATGTAATGGGGGCGTCTAAGTTCTCTCTCTCTTCAGCGCTCAGTTTAGGTAACCCGATGTCCTCTAATATTTCTCTCATCTCGTTCACATCTGCCCCTCCAGTATCTTCGTATAGGTGTTGGTAGATTTTAAGGAATCCCCCATTTACGCTCTCTTGGGTATCCAATATTTGACTAGTCTCTCCCCTTATCTCTCTTATCGCTGGTCTAGGCGTCTCGTGTTTGTATAGCCATGCCAACATCCTTCCCGGCTTATCTCCCCTGCGTTTTGCCTTTCTATGTACTTCTTGTAGTGTGTTACATAGGGCCTCATTACTAGTATGAAGGTAGCCGTGCCACTTTTAGCGGCATGGCTACCCCCATACCGGGTACCAGGAATAGGGAATTACCGGGCTATTCCGACCTTGGAGAGCCCAGTAATTCCCTTTCCCGGGACCCGGTACATCCCCATTCCCATTTGAGCCCCCATAGGGCTCAATGGGAATGGGGAGGATGCTAACAATGGGCCCGTTAATGACGGGCCCGTTGTTAGCACCCTGTTCTGCTAGCGTGTCCCGCTAAGGACGCCTGGTTTTACCAGACGTCCTTAGAGGGACCCGCGAGCAGACCTCGTAATGAGGCGGTAGAGGGTTAACGGCACCGGCAGCTCTACCGGCGCCGTTAACCCTCTTTCACCTGGGTCGTAATGAGGCCCATAGTCTCTCCCAATGTCCTCCACATTCCTGCTGTAATTGGCTCATGGCTTCGGCATCTTCCTGTGAGGTGTCTCCGTTATTCATGATTTCTTCTAGTTTCATTTCTGTTTTTTGCAACTCTTTTATTATATCCCCTTGGAGCCCTTTGGATTTTGATATTGCTGCACCCCTCACCACTACCTTAAATGCCTCCCACGGGGTGTTTTCGGATGCTACGCTTCCGGTATTATTTTCAAAATATTCTATTATCTCCTCCCTCAGGTCCTCCCTGAACTCAGTATCTTTCAGTGCTTCAGCTCTGAGCCGCCACGTCGGGATCTTGGCTCTGGGGGGCTGATGTTGCCACGTTAAGATCAAGGGTGAGTGGTCCGATAGGACCCTTGCTTTGTATTCCGACCTCGCTATCTCTCCGGTGAGTTCCAGGTTGGCGAACATGTAATCTAATCGTGTGTACAGGTTTTGTGGGGCAGAGTAATGTGAATAGTGTCTATCATGTGGGTGGTGCAATCTCCATATATCTTTCAGCTGGAAGTCGCTTAGCAGAGTCTTCAGAGTTTTGGCTGTAGGGGTAGGCTTGTCTAGTTTTTTGTCTGATCTGTCCACCCTGGGGTCTAGCGTGCAATTAAAGTCTCCACCCCATATGACCGCGCCTCCCAGGTACTGACTGACTTTACCGTACAGGGCCTTAAAGTAGGCCACTGTGTCCTGATTCGGGGCTTATGTGTTAATGATAGACAACTCTCTGTTTTCCAACATTCCCCGTATCACCCCCAAATTTGCCGTCCGACTCCACTGTGGACTGCAATAACTGAAAGGGTACATGTGGCGCGATCCAAGTGATTAACCCCCTGGCATATGCCGAATACGTTGCTCTGATGATGGTCCCCTTCCATTTTCTCCGTATCACCTCCTGTTTTTCTTTTGTGAGGTGGGTTTCCTGTAATAAGGCAATATCTATTTTTTGCCTCCTCAGATACATCATCTTGTTTCTTTTCAAATAGCTATTGAGTACCCTGACATTCCAGGTTGCTATCTTAATGTCTCCCATCCCTCATTCATATCCCGACCCACCTCTGTCCTCCCATGTCCTCCGACTACCTCGCAGCGGTGTGTGGATATAAGCTCGTTCCCATACAAACTCCCCAACTTACCCCCCACCTCCCACCTTCCCCAACCCCACTGTTGCCCAGCTCCATCCCTGGATCTCAGGCTATCCCGCATTATGTCCTACCCTGGTTACGCCAGTAATAGGAACACAGCAGGGGGTTGCCGCACTACTGGCAACCTAACTAGTTTATCTAATGGGGTGCGAGTTGGGTCCTCTGTGTCTCCCGCATTATTACTACTTTGTGTTCTGCCCGCCTGTGTACACTGCCCTTCTTCTCGCTGCCATATGCGGATCTATATTCAAGTCCCATTGTCATTGTTTATACAGCATCTTAGTCTTTGTGATCGCCGCTTCACTTGTCATTTCCGCCATCCTGCTGATCGTTCGTCCCCGACGGGCCATTCTGTGCATCCAACCAATCCATAGCTTCTTCTGGGGTCTCAAAGAACAAAGCCCTGTTTTTATGAAATACTTTCAGTTTCGCCGGGTACATCAGCATGTATTTATAGCCTGCTTCGCATAATCTTCTCTTAACTACTCCAAAGTTTAGTCTGCGTCTTTGCACCTGAAGAGTCTAGTCTGGGTATGCTGTTATTGACGCAGATGCCCTCCGTATTGTAACCCCTTTTCGGAAGTATTCCAGGATTTTTTCCCTGTCTCGATAGTTTAGTTTCTTGGCGATGATCGGCCTAGAGGGGGCTCCTGGCAGCGGTTTCCGTATCAGTGCCCGGTGCGCTCTCTCCACCGCAAATCCTTGGGTGAGTGCCCCTCCTTCGATTTCTTGTAGCAGCATGGTTTCAATGTAGTCTGTGGGGTTCGGTCCCTCTTCGCCCTCCGGAAGCCCTATTATGCGTATGTTGTTCCTGCAGGCCCGTCCTTCGGCCGCCTCAGCCCTGTTTTCCAGGTTGCTCACTTGTTGACGCAGTGTGTGGATCTCAGAGGCATTAGCGTGCAGGCAGTTGTATTCGATTGGACTTCTTTCTCCAGCTCGCCTGTGCATTCTGCTATCGCTGTTGCGTCTTGTCGCAATAGGTTAACGTCCACTTGTACTGCATCGATCTTGAATTCGAGGGACGTTTTAATTTAGTCATGGCTGCTTCTAGTTTGGTTTCCCAAGCAACCTTTAGGTCTGCTATCACCTCCAGGATCTGTTGATCGCTACGCGCTGGTACTGTGTCTGTCTGCGAGTTTCTCTCTTTGCTCCTGGCTCCTTCCGTTGGTTGTGGTGTTTTAGTGTACTCCTTCATGGTGGGTTGTTTCCCTTTCATTTGAGGTAGTTTGGATGCCATCTCAGTGTCACCAGGTGTGCTCGCCTCAGGTCTCAGGGGTCTGACTTTCCGTTGTGCAAACTTGCGCTGGCTCGGTGTCATTTGACTTCGTTTCGGGGGCACTCGGTTGCGCCAGCCTGGCCCAGAATGCCTCTCCAGTTGTTGGTGGCTTTGTGGTGTTAGGTGGCTCTGAACACATCAATGGTGTAAGCACTCTCCTCTTTTGCCCTCCAGTTATAGTTTTTGTTGTGTTTGTTGTTCCTGGGTCTGGGTTCAACGGCTGTATTGCCTCACCTCTCGGGGGTACTTCTCCTTACCAGCGTTAGTGGTTTCTCTCTTATGCGATGGTGCCAATTTTTAGGGGCCTCCCCGCTGGTTCCCAGTCTATTGTACCCCTGCCCTCTCAATATGGGGCAGTAGCGGTGTGTGTTGTGAGGCAACCTTCACCAGTGTACCAGCTTCTATCTCGCCGCCTTCGGTTAGATTGTTGGTCCGTCGCCTTGCCCTTGCCTTTGCTGACTTCTGCTATGGGCTTCACAGGTCAGTGTGCTCGATGCTGTGCTTTTGTTTCTGCTTTAATAGTTTTAGCTGGGGTCCTTCACATCTGTGGGCAGGCTTTACTATTTGTGCCGCTCGCCTTGTGCTGTTCCTGCAGCTCAGCGGAGTCTTGCCTTGGGCCCCTCGTCTCTCCTGGATCAGGTGTCTCCTGTAATGGATCTGTGATTGGTGTTCCCCCAGATCGTGCCTTTTCGCTGCCTACAGCGTGAGTCAGAACTCACTTTCAGTCTGCAGACATCCCCAGCGCTTCGCAGCAGTGTCACTGGTTGGGCACCCCCACTCTCTCATTACCGCCTGTCCGTGCCCACAGTTTTCGTTTGCGTCCTGCTCCAGGACTATGGCTTGTCCAGGTCCTTTCACCCGACGGGCGATCAGTTATTGTTGGCGTCTATGGGGGGTTCACGTAGGTTCTATTGTGCGAATTAACAGCTTCCTTGTTGCGTGCACGCGGCCATGCCTGACGTGCTGTAACCGCTACCTTCCGCACTGTTGTCCCAAAATTTTGGGGAGATATAGCATCGGGTAGCTGGGCGCGCTTCGCCTCGCAGTCCGCACTGATGATATGCAGATCCGTGTTACGCGATCCTCCAAGTCGCGTCTCTGTCCAGCATGTGGTGTGAGACAACACTCACTTTAATGTAGCAGGCCTTCCCTGGTGCATTCTCGTCCGTTCTTTGCGGCGGACGCTCTCTTCCCTTCTTCCGCCGTATCCATTGTTTGTGGTTTTGTCACTTCGTCCAACAGGGCTTCGGTCTATCCGGATCCTTTGTTCACCCGGGCGGCCAATTTGGATGGACGTCCGTGCAGGTCATGCAACTTTTCTTTTCCAAATATCCCGGTCCTCGGTGAACGTTTGTGGACCTGGCTTGGCATGCTGTGTGCCGCTCACTTTCCCACAGTTGATCCTGCTTTTTTAAGGTGTTTGTGTGCGATCTGCCGGCGGGCATGTTCAGGATTTAGACGGATCAACGGGAGCTCCAGGGTCTTCCAGCCTCTTACATGGCTAGTTAGCCACGCCCCTGCTTCTATAAACGTTATTGCCTCCTCAGAGAAACGTGAAGAAGTATGTTTTGTTTTTAAACGGTATACGAAGCCTGGCGGGATAGAGCATGGCATATGCGATCCCTCGCTCCCTGAGGAGTTTCTTAGCTCCAACAAACGTTTGCTTTTCCTGCTGCACGACTGTAGTATAGTCGGGGAAGATACGCACAGTATTAGATCCTAACTTCAACTCTTGTTTTTCTTGAGCCGCCCTCAATGCCATATCCCTGTCTCAATTGTTCATCAGGCGGGCAGTGATTGGTCTCGGGTATCCTCCTGGTCTAGGTTTCGCCATCAGTGCCCTGTGTGCACGTTCTATCATGAACAGTGGAGACCAACCAGGACCTCCCAGGAGTTCTCTTAGCAGCTCCTCCACAGTCTTTTTAATTGGGCCAGTGAGTGCATCTTCGGGTACCCGTATAATACATAAGTTGTTCTGCCACATTCTCGCCTCCAAGTCCTCACATTTAGCCTTCATTGCGCTCATATCTTTGGCTCGTGTTGTCACATTACCCTGTAGAGCCGTCACTCGGTCCTCGGTGCCACTAATTCGATTCTCAGCCTCAGTTATACATTGAGTGGCTTTTCCAATTGTGCGCGGATTGATGCGACATTGGATGTGATTCCGTCTAACTTGTCGTCTATTGCTGCAAAACCATGTTGCATAGTGTCCATGACACCCTGTAGATCTATAGGAGGTGTGGTTTGTGGTTCCTCCCCTGATGCCAAGTTGCTAGGACTCTCTCCCGACATTGTTACAGACTTAGGAGCGGGCTTCATGAATTTGTCAACGTGCTGCTCTTCTTGTGCGCTGCTCCTTTTGTCATGGTTCCCTCAGATGTGCTGTCAGCAGCTTGCTTGCCCTGGTTCGTTAAGGTCAGCACACTTGTTGGTTTGCTTGGAGTAGGGGGCTGGAGCCCTCTTTTCCAATTCTCTATGGGCTATTCACGTGTGCCAAATAACCTGCACTGTCCCGTCCCCCCTCGTCGAGTTTTGGCTGGTGGCAGTGGATACTACTTTTTATATTCAACCGCGAATATATCTCTATGGGATTTTCCCATTGTTCGAGGCTAATACTTTTTAACATAGCCTCTAACAGGCCCCCGGTTTATTTATTTAATATTAATTCACCGGTTGGTATTTTCTGCCAGAACTCGGTTTTAAAACGGCGTTTGTGTTCGCCTCTGTAACTCCAAACCAAAGGTCAAGCCCTTTGTTCCACTTTTTGGCGGGCTTCTCCACAGAAGCCTCCAAAAGTGGTGCCACTCTGTCAGGGTACCACAGGGGGTGTGGGAGGGGGTTGAAGCACCCTGGACTGAGTTACCTTGGTAACTCAAGTCGCACTCTTGTGTGATTGGCTTTAGCATGTTTGATTGACAGCTAGGCTGAGTGAATGGGGGTGTGCTGCATAAAAGCAGGGCTTTTGGGACTGGAACTTCAGAAGTCGCCACAGGACCTGAAAATCCGATGAGGGAGAAGCTGAGCCGACCTGCTACGACGACACCACCGGTGGAGCCCTGCTGAACCAACTCACCACTTCCCAACGACAGAGGAGATCTCCCTGCTGGAGAGTCTTCTTCCCCTGACTGGTGGGCACAACCAGTTTACCTTCTTTTCTCGCATCCCAGGACGTCTTGTGGTCGAATTGCCTGTGCCAAGCATCCCGGCAACCGGATAGCCACTTACCACTGGACCGCAAATAAAAGGACCGCTCCTTTTAATTGACAACTCTGCGGCTGGTTTCTTCCCTGGCAGTGCAACAGACTCCTGCTTTCCTCCCCGACAGATCCTCTCTTCCCCCGGACGAAGCACCGACTTGCACCCGCTGCCAGGAACAACTGCCCCCGCTGGAGCGTTCTCACCATTTTAAGGTACAGTGTCCGCCAGGCCTCCCTTTCTAAAGATTGCTACAAGGTAACAATAACCCCTTAACCTTCTGGACTGGGCTGGCCGCCTTGACCATCTAACTGGTCCTTTGCTATTGGTCCAACTGTTTCTGAACCTTGTGCGAGACTTTTGGGCACTTTCAACCGTGTGACCTTGGACACATTTCGACCGGAGCCTCTTAAAGTGGGTCCGGCCTTGTTAACTTTGACTTTACGGTTTTAACCTGCCTTCTTCTCCTACTGTGTTCTTCCGAAAGTGTTGGGATCTGTTTCTATCTTTGCTCTGCCTTTCTCTCCCTTTTAAACCGATTGATTAGAGTGCCATCTTCGTTAAGCGCTCACCGCTGTCTGAAAATAAGTGTTGCTTTACTTAAGACTTGTCTAACTAATCGTTGAAGGGAGTGTATATCTTTTAGTGACCGTGTTTTTGAACTGCTTGATATTAGTGCCAGTATGTTTAACTAGATGTGTTTTTAAATAAATAATTATATCTCTTTTACACCAAGCTCTGGTCAGTGTTTGCTTGTTCTACTGTGTTCTTTTGACCTATTGTGAATACTCTGTATACTGCCTAACTCTTCTTGAGAGACGTCTGACTGCTCAGCCACAGCTACCAGGTAAATCTGGGTGGTACAGACTGCTACCAATTGGGTTTACTGCCAACCATCTGTAGTCTTAAATCTTTTGCAGTGGTCCCAGAGGGAACTGCACAGGTTTCTGCCCAACAGTAAGGCAGTGCGTTGTCACCCTTCTTGTATACAGGAAGTATGGTACTGTTACAAGTTCTACCTGTAATCCGTTCAATGAAACCTAGATGTACAAAATCTGAAATTATCATTTTCAGTGTGGCTTCTTCGTCCACTAAAACCTTGTATTGTGGTATGTGCGGTAATCTGCCATTTTGCTTTAACTGGATGCGTACTGGTTCATCATTGAGCATTCCCACGTCATTATCGCTTACGGCCCATAAATGAGTAGGCACACTTTGCAATTCACTGGGTAGTGGTAGTGCTTACAACTGAGATGTAGAAGTGTGCTGCAGTAAAATGGTCCAATATACACCATCGGGTGAGCAGTAAATAACAGCATATCATTTCTTCAGTAAATTCAAACCTAACAAGTTTTCACCACAGTTTGTTGTCAATAGAAAAGGACATGCACCAGTGAATGGTCCCAGAGAAATAGGTACCGGTTTGGAGACCGGACTTACTGCGGGTGTTCCAGCGAACCCTACAGAAACATTGTGTTGCCCTGACATAGGAATTTCTGGAAACGTTAGGTGATGAATGGAGCACTTCTGTGCACCAGTATCAACTGGAAATGTGTGTGGCCTATCCCCAACTTTCATTGTCAGGTAGGGTCCTTTTTGATAGACAGGGATAGTGGTAGGCTTCAGCCCCTGTTTCGGGCTGTCCTAGCCAAAACATATGTCGCCAGATGTGTTGTCCTTGGAAAAATAATTCTGTGAGGGAGTATTATCGAAAATGTTGGTGGGCTTAGTCGGGTGTTGTGTGTCTGTATTTGCTGTATTATTGATGAAATGTTGATGCTGGATAAACTGGTTTCTATAGTCCTCTTCCTCGTCTTGCGTACATACTGTTTCCCTTCTGCTAGAGTATTGGGCACTGCACCCTCCAGTGGCCTTCCTGCTTACAGTAGGCGCACTAGTTCTCATTCACTATCCCAGTGTGTTGCATAACCTGTCCCCTATTTTCAGCATATCCTTGCGTTCCCCTAGCTACCAGCTGTAACAACACCCTAGTCCTCAGATCCACTTTCTTCTTTTCTATCCTTTCCTTCTCATAATACTGAGCCATCAGCAGTATTTCGGAAGGTGTCTTGGATCCAGAAGGATTTGCGCGTTTCAAATGTTCAATCAACCAATCAATCAGTCTTTGTTTGCCAGTCACTCTCCAAAGCCGTGATTTGAGACTGAATTTCAGCAAGATGGCAGGAACAAACAGTGCTTCCGCAATCCCCATTCCCATTGAGTCCTATGGGACTCGAATGGGAATGGGGATTAACAATTTACCGGCGCCTGACTTCCCGGAACGCCAGGGTCATAATCCCCTGGTTATTCCGGGAATCCAGGTGCCGGTAAATATTGCAAGTTTGGTGGCAACCCGCCGGCAGCACCGACAAGGTTTCCGCCAGACTTGTAATTTGGCCCAATATCTTTTAAGGTAAAAACTGATGAAGCCAAGACCCACTGTACTACCTTATAGAACCCAGTTGGGTTCTTCCCTATGTCTGGGATGATAGCTTAATTGTGTTAACTTCTTGTCTGGAAAAGGGGACATATCCAAATTGTTCAATATAGTGTGCAGCAACTGTTATAGCATGCACGTCACCATTGGCTGGCTCCTCTCTTTGTCGGACGAGTGTCAGAGGCACCTTTCTCATGGGCATCTGAGTGGGGGCCTTTTCAGTCCTATTGTTGAGCAGTTAAGCTAAGGTGAGTGAGTGTTACGTCATCTGTGAAGGTGCGCTTATATATTTTCATAACTTCTCCTGCACAACACAATTTCTTTTTAATGTATTTGTCTTGTAGGTATTCAACCATTATTTGTCATACCTGTTTCTGAATAATTGGGGAGTATTACTTAAATGTGTCATGGATCTCCATAGGGGAAAGGGATGTATTAGAAATCCATCTAAAAACATCTCTACTGAGGTATTTTCACTGTGTTTGGGCAGAGTGCTTTTCTAAATGAATGCATTGTTTATTAAAGGACAAGATATTCCTAAATCATCTAGCTTTGCTATCTGTAGTTCATGTGGTTCCTCCTTATGTGAGAACAGCTCATATAGGTGCTGATGTGTGTCTTCTAGTGTATTGATGGTGCATGCTGAATGATTTAAAGGTTGCAATTCTCTTGTACTGCGGTTTCAGTGAGTTTGCACCATTCTCGGGCAAGTGTTTTTGCCATGTGTTCTAACAGATATTTTCGCTCAGGGGTATGGCAGTCAGTCAAAATATGTGAGACCGCTAATTCAGTCCCTTCCAGTAAATACACTTCTGCTGATTTTTCTGACCTTACCGCCTTCTTCTCTGTCAGTGTGCTATGAAGCCCTGCTCTCTGATTACTAAGCGGGTGTGAATATTGCAATAGAGGTGTATCAGATTTGGAAGTGGCATGGGAGCTAGGTAACGTAGCCTTAAGAAGCTCCGGTGTGGGAGGTGCAGGAGGCATAGAGTCAGTGTTGGGTACACGCGGCACTGGTCGAGGCAGAGCTGGCGGCGAAGGTACATAGGGAGGTGGTGCATTTCGATGTTCTCGTCTTTCACTCAATATTGCGTCCATTAATCTATCAGCTGTGTGCAGTACTTTGGATGGGTATGTTTTGCATACGTCTAACTGTATGGCTCTATCTGTCGCCCTATCACAGTCTTCCTGTTGCTTTTGGTCATGTACTAAAGTCTTTTCTGCTTGAGTCATATGTCTTCGAGCTCACTTCTGTTTACATTTGATGCGCTGGGTTGCCTCTTGCGCCAATCCTGGACCACCTCAAAAGCAGCTGGCATAGCCTTTTTCTGCAATAAAACGGACTCCAAATGCTGCATCCTTGCCAGTTCAAATGAGCCATGATTAGGCCATTGTAAATCAGGTTCATGCCCGGTCTGGCGATGCCAAAGACTGTTAACAACAATTGCTCCTAACCCATATTTTCAGGTGGGGCAGGCTTTCCATATTCCAACCCATTGGGTTGTTTTCTACAACAGCACAACATTGCCCAACAAGTGTGCATTTTTCTGAAACCAGGCACTTTTACACAACGGTTTCTCACCTGGCAAAATATTTGGCAAAATATTTTTGTACAACCCACTTGAAACAAATCCTCCTTATTTCAATCAAAATCAATATCATGACCCATAGAACCTGCCCTTTCTGGACCTCCTGGTCCTTATCGCGCCGGGGCTTGTATTCCTTGTTACTCCCAACATGGCTGCAACAAGCGACTTGCCTCACACCAGCTTTCACATCGCACATGGGATGTCCTATAAATTGGCCACGCTCCCGTGGCCCTGCGCGTCTCAACGCTATCACTAGGTAGTGACTTGACGTGTGTGTGTTGTTCGGAGAATCTTCTATCCAAGATCCTGGTTTCCTTCCTCCTTCCTTCTCCCTTTCCCTCTATTCGACTCCTGGAATCCCCATTCTTAGCGACCGCTACCTACTTTCCTGGACATCCTGGAACAGCGGTCTTCCCGGAAATCTGAACGTGCTCTGCAGCCGGACGAGACTCGAGCGAGTCTATACAAGACTCCATCCGTCCACAAGAGGAATCCTCCCTCGGAACAGAGCAAGAAGCGATCCCAGGTGAGATGGGGGGTGATTTATGACAATCAAACTCTCACACCAAACAAAATCCGTGACTGGTGGTCTCCAAAAGGGCGAAACGCAGTTGCACAGATACGGGCGGAACCCTCATCCATGTTATGCCTGCCAGGTTTGCCGCTGCTGCCTATAAAGTTGATACCTCGGGGGAGACTAAGGCAACCACTTACAAACAGCAGTTTGCTCGTAGAACGGCAGCTAGACCGTTCTATTCGCGTTACAAGCTCACTGGGCAGTTTCCACGGAGATGGCGGGTGATTCTGAGACGCCGTTTCCCATGTGCACATGCTGTTTCTTAAAGAACATCCCATCACGTGAACTCCATTATCACGTAGCTTGTGGGAGTTTCGTACATTATTTATACACGGCTATGGCGGGAGCCTGGAGCTTTTACTTCCTAGTTTGAAGCTCCAGTTGCCCTTTTTGCATTTTTTGCAAATTGTCAACTCTACACTCAAACTTTACCATTGGCGTACCTCCAGAATCTCGTGCACTGGACTCAAACCCCTTTCCAGAGACTTATTCTGTGCATCAACCCAACTCTACTGCTTCCCTCGTGCCGTACGGGTTCTAGCTCCTAACTAACATCCCTTCCTTACTTATTTGTGCTGGACACCTCCTTGGATCATCTGAGATCGCCTTTCTCCTCCCAGGGTCAGGTAATCGCCTCCCAGGGTCGGGTAATAGTGTGGTGGTGTTGTTCATGTGATAGTAGGAGGGATGGGGGCGAACTAGTTGATCATACTCCACATTGAATCTGATACTTTATCTTCCTAGGAGAAGGCAACATTGAGAAGAGGATCCTGCTCTGCGTCACTGGTTATCCCTTTAATGGGGACGCCTCACCCCTTCCAGTGATCCACTGCTCTAGCTTTAGGTTCATCTCAGCTAGTGGGGTTGATCATTAGGAAGGTTTTATTACATCCAAAGGATTCCGAATTTTTCGCAGGGCACAGCAGTTCAAACCAGGACAGATGCCACAGTTCTGGTAAGTCACTTACTTCTTTATTTACGTATCCGGTTGTTTGCTTGTTGCCAAATAGTAACAGAATTAGAAGCCAATATGGAGATCCAGGAGACCTTGCTATCATTATTACAATTGGTTACAGATCTGAGCAATGATATGACCTTGGCCCATGATTTGATGCGTCATCGCATAGATGTCCTACAGGATGCCGTTAGGGCACCTATTCAGGGGGGTGCTCTTCCGGAGGCCACTGCTTCAGGTTCTGGATTTCCGCTGCCAAGATAGGATCCAGTACCCGTTCTCATGCCCCCACAGTTCGCTTTGGCTGCGCCAGAAAGATTCACTGGTGATCCTAAGACTTATAGGACTTTTGTGAATCAATGTAGACTCCTTTTTCTTTGTCGTCTGTCTTCATTTCCGGATTCCACAATCAAGGCTGCCTTCATGCTCTCCTATTTGGGGGGGCGGATTGAAGCCTCATGGGCTAATCCACTGCTTGAAACTAACAGTCCTCTATTGTATGATTGTGATGACCACCTTACTGCTATGAGCAGGGTTTTTGACATGCAGAATGCTACACAGGCAACTGATTTGAAACTCCTCAACCTACATCAAGGTAATCAGTCCGGGGGGCGTGGCTAGCCAGCCATGTAGGAGGCAGAGCTGACCTGGAGCTCCCGAGGATCCGAATATTATCCTGGTAATGCCCGTCTTCAGAGCTACCAAATTGCGTAAAAAAACAGGCAAATGGATCAGAAATGACACTGCACAGAATGGTACGCCTGGCAGCTGCAACATTGTTATACCGGCAAAACTGAGCGCATTGTGGAGAATGAATTGTAACAAAGAACACGGCACAAAATGGCCGCTTCCAACGTTAAAGGGC
This sequence comes from Ambystoma mexicanum, assembly GCF_040938575.1. NCBI lineage: Eukaryota > Metazoa > Chordata > Amphibia > Caudata > Ambystomatidae > Ambystoma > Ambystoma mexicanum. The sequence goes on from NC_090932.1 coordinate 550,850,998, forward strand.
TCGAGAGACTGAAAGCTGTGAACTGATGCGGACACTGACCCACATAGGAGCTGTTACAGATCACCCCCCCCCGGGAAGTGCATAACTGCAGGAAAGAGACGGGGCGCACTGGTAATTTAAAGATGCCGGCCCTGTGAATGTGCAGACCGGGGCCCCATATGCGTTTGCTCCGATCCTGGCCACCCGATCTGCACTGAAAGGAGAGTTGCAGCGCCGAAACAGGGGCAAACACACATGGAGGGCCGAGACACTGTCTGCTCCTCCAGAGCTGAAGGCAGCATAAGGAGCGGGCCAGAGCGAGGACCGGCCGCACTTGCTGCGGAGGAAATCTCCGCCCGGCCGCACTCAAGAACGGGCTGCGACACAGAGGAGGAGCCCACAGACAAGGCAGCAAGGGCATTGATCAGTACTGGAGGAATGGGACCTCCGGCAATCCGTGGTGCGCCGCTGCAGCATAGAGCACGATACTAGGAGAGGCGGACACAGCAATATTGCAGCTCAGCCATATGTATATGAGCGCAGGAGCGTATGCTGACTCCACAACGAGGCAGGCCATATTAAAGGGAAGCCCAAGGGTAAAATACCAGAAAATACACTGCACGAGAAACAGTGGGCACAGAAGCACCTACAGATAAGGCACAGCTAGGGGCCCTCATAAACATGAGACAAGGCTGGAGTGAAACGGACATTAAGAAATAAAGGGAACACCAGCGCCAGTATAACGTGCAAGGAGACCACAGAACATAGCACCCCAAACTGCCTCAGGCTGACCACCCTTACGGGCAGGCAAGACCACAGCGCCTGGGGAACAAGGGCCATAGGGGGAAAAGACCCCAACAGAGCGGGGTGAGCGAAGAAACCAACGACAAACTGAAGCAAGGAGCGGGTAATAAGAGATGAGAGAGACACTTCGGCGCCTCAAACCTGGGGAAATTCATCGCCCCAAGGCAGAAGACACCCTCCCGAATAACCCCTGGCGCCGACAAGAGAGAGGGCGCAAATGCAAAGAACACAAGCCTTATTCACCCAGACTCGTGGCAAAAGGACACAAGAGATGGCAACTAAGCAACCCAAATCGAAGGGGAAACAGCCCACAATGGAGGATTTCACCAAAACCCCACACACAACGGAAGGCGCCAGGAACAAGGAGAGGAGTGCACTGAGAAATGCATTGCCAACACACGGAGATCGACAGATACTGGAAGCAATTGGAGACCTGAAAGCAACATAGGAAATCAAACTAGAGGCGGCCATGACTACACTCACATCATCGCTGGAGGCCAAAATCGACGCTGCCCAGGTGGACGTCAACCTGTTGAGGCAGGATGTAAGGTTGATAGCGGAGTGCACAGGTCCACTGGAGAAGGAGGTGAAAGCAAATACAGCAGCGTGCGCGCTGCACACCACAGAGATTCATGCACTACATCAACAAGTGGGCAACTTGGTAGACAGAGCTGAGGAACCCGAAGGACGCGCATGAAGAAACATACGGATCGTGGGCCTCCAGGAAGACCAGGAGGGATCAAACCCCACTGAATACATTGAGACAATGCTACTGCAAGAAATAGAAGGGGGGGTGCTTCCCCAATGGTTTTGCAGTGGAAAGAGCACATAGAGCCTTGTCAAGAAGACCCCCACAAGGGCCCCCCCGGGACCAATCATCGCCAAGATATTGAACTATCGGGACAGAGAGAAGATCTTGGAATACTTTTGGAAAGGAGGCATGATACAAAGGTCCTCGGCGTCCATCACGGCCTACCTGGACTACACAATCCAAGTGCAAAGACGATGGATGAACTTCAAGATAGTGAAATAAAGGCTCCGGGAAGCGGGCCTCAAATACATGTTGATGTACCCGGCAAGACTGAAAGTGTTCCATGGGAACCAAGCAATATTTTTTGAGACCCCGGAGGATGCAGTGGAGTGGCTGGACACACAGAACTGCCCAATGGGGTTGGAGGACCAGAGGGAAGGTCGAGGAGAGAAATGAAGCGCTGGCTCAAGAGACTGAGGTGTCGTAAGATCTGAGGCATTGGGACTGGATTATTGGCCTGTGATACTAGTAGGAGGCGGGCATAACTTGAGGTAGAAATGGTTCGGGAGGGACAGCGGACCTGACCTCACACCCCAGTAGAGAGTTTAGTTGGGATACCAGTAGTAAGGTAACCCCCTGCTAGGCACCTAGTACTGGAATAGCCAGGGCAGGGCCAAATGCGGGATCGTCTGAGATCCAGGGATGGAGCTGGGCAACAGTTGGGGCAGGGAAGGGAGGGGGCGGGTAGGGAGTTGGGGAGTTTGTTGTGGGGTTTGAAGGGGAACAAGCTTACACCTACGGGCTGCTAAGGAAGGGACGGGATAAAGAGGATAATGGGAGACTTTAGGATAGTAACCAGGAACGTAGGAGGAATCAACAGCTACCTGAAGAGAAATAAGGTAATGATGTATCTTAGAAGGCAAAAATTAGACATAGCCTTATTGCAAGAAACCCACCTCACCATAGAGAAACAAGAGGTGGTAAAGAAAAAATGAAGAGGGACCACTATAGGAGCAGCATATTTGGCATACGCCAGAGAAGTAATCATATGGGTGGCGCTGCATGTGCCCTTCCAAATCTTGCAGGCCACAGCGGAGCCGGATGGGAGGTTGGTAGTGATGCGGGGGCTGCTGGAAAATAGAGAATTGTGCATCATAAACACATATGACCCTAACCAAGACACAGTGGCCTATTTCAAGACACTTTATAGTAAAATTAGCCCCCACATGGGAGGCGCGGTTATATGGGGGGGGCATCAATTGCACGCTGAACCCCAAAATGGACAGATCAGATACAAAACTAGATAAACCGGCCCCCACAGCGAAAGTGCTACAAGCCCTGCTGAGAGACTTTAGGCTGGAAGACATATGGAGGTAGCAGCACCCGACCGATGGGCATTATTTACTCTACGCCGCCCCACCTGACCTGTACATGAGACTGGATTACATGTTTGCCACCCCGGAACTTGTTGGGGAAATGACAGGCTCAGAATATAAGTCGAGAATATTATCGGACCACTCCCCTCTGGTCCTGATGTGGCGACATCAGCCCCCCAGAGCCAGGATTCCGACATGGAGGCTTAGAGCCGAGGCACTGAAAGATACCGCATTCCGAGAGGACCTAGGGAGGAGATAATTGGGTATTTTGAAAATAATACGGGGAGTGTGGAGTCCGAGGGTACCCTGTGGGAGGCCTTTAAAGTGGTAGTAAGGGGTTGCTGCCATATCCATATCTAGAGGGCTCCAAGGGGGTATAGTGCGAGAGTTACAGGAGACAGAAAAGAAACTAGAAGCAATTATGAAGAGAGGGGGTACCTCACAGGAGGACGCCGAACAAGTGAGCCAATTACAACAGGATTGCGGTGGGCTCTGGGAAAGGTTATGTAACCTGAATTACAAAAAATACATTGAAAGACAGCACGCAGCGGGGGACAAACCGGGGAGGCTGCTCGCATGGCTATATATGAATGAGACACCAAGATTAGCGATTAGAGAGAAAACGGGAGAAGGGGGCCAAGTCTGGAACACCCAGGAGAGAGTGAACGAGGGATTCCTTAGATTCTATAAGCGCCTCTATGAAGACGCAGGAGAGACTGCAGAGCAGGAGACTCAGGAGACGCTAGAAGACATAGAACTACCTAAATTGAGCGAGGAAGACAGGGAGAACCTGGATGCCCCAATCACAATAGAGGAATTACAGACGGTGGTAATACATCTGCCCACGAGCAAAGCCTCTGGGACAGATGGGCTCCCTAGCAAATTCTATAAAACATATAGACAAGAAGTGCTCCCTCCGCTACTGGCAATGCTAAATGAGGCCTTTGAGAAAGGGAGATTGCCGGAATCTCTGAGGGAGGCGGTAATCATTCCACTCCTCAAACCTGACAAGGCAAGCACAGACTGTGGGTCGTCGACCATTATCTTTGCTAAACCAGGACAGTAAAATTCTCACGGCTGTGCTGGCGAACAGACTGAAGTGGGTAATACATAAACTAATACACCCCGATCAAACCGGATATGTCCCAGGTAGAAGCATATCCGATAATCACAGGAGGCTCCACCACATCATAGAACAGGCATAGGGTGATCCAAGCAAAATAGCAGTAGTCTCGCCAGATGCAGTGAAAGCCTTTGACTCCGTAAGGTGGCGCTGGATGATGGCGGCCCTAAAAGAATACGGAATGGGTCCAGGGTACCTGCGGTGGGTGAAAATAGTGTATAGCTCCCCAACAGCAAGGGTACAAACGGGAGCGATAATTTCAGAGAAATGGCCACTTATCAGAGGCACGGGACATGGCTGTCCATGGTCCCCGATGCTGTACATCCTTGCCCTAGAACCGCTAGCGATTTGTCTGAGACAGCAGTAGGAAGAAATAGGGTTCACACTAAGGGGGGGACCACATTTGATATTATTGTAAGCGGATGATATGCTGCTATACCTGCGGTACCCATAGGAAAACTTGCAATACATCTTGGTGGTGATGGAGAGCTATGCGACCCATTCGGGTATAGTGGTGAACCCCAAAAAATCGTGCATGTTCCCCTTGGGAAGGTACAGAGGAGTCCCACAGGAGAATTTACCTATCTTGTAGATTGCCTGGCAGACCAGAACATTCAGATACTTGGGGATTAACATATATCACACGATTGTAGACGAGCACAAACACAACACGGAAAGGGCAGTAGAAGGAATCAAGAATAGCATGGGGTTCTGGGCAAAGCTCCCTCTAGCCATGGTGGGAAGGGCGGCCTTGCTCAAGATGGTAGTCCTACCTAGGCTATTACATTTTTTCGCAAATATCCCACACATGTTGCCCAAACGCTTTTTTAAATTAAACTCCAGAGTCTATGTAGGGGTTTCATGTGGCACAACTCCAGAAACAGAGTGGCTCTATGGAAATTACACAATACATATGACAGAGGGGGTATGAACCTGCCGAACTTTGAGATATACCACTTGGCGGGGCAGCTACAATATGTCGCTAGGTGGCTGTCGGAAGACGAGACAGCAGAATCTAGATTGTTATGGGGTGAATGTGACCCTTATTTCTTAAAAGAATTGATATGGCTGCCCAAACCGGAGTTGCACAGGCGACCAAAATTGCTGGAACTAGGCTGGAAGATATGGCACAAAGCGTGTCGAGTCATGGGAAACCCAACCCCATGTTCCCCGCAGGCACCACTCGTGGCACTATGCGGGGTGGATGAGCAATTTAGGAAAGGGATCCATAAATACTGGGAGCCGGTAGGCCTAGCGACCTTGGGAGATGTATGGCAAGACGGGAAGACACTGGACTTCCAAACGATAGTGGATGAAATTGGGTTACATACGGGGCAATAGATCACATATACTAGGATCGTCAAACGGGTGAAGGAAACGTGGCCCGAAATTGTACTAGCAGAACAACCGGATACTGCCATAGAAACGATGTATGATATCTCGGAGGGAGGGCACGAAATATCCCGGATTTACGAATTTGTGATGTCTAGAGTGGGTAGAGAGTTGCTCCAATTGAGAAGGGACTGGGAGGAGGAAATGGGAGAACCTATGCAAGATGGGCAGTGGGAAAGAGCCCAGAGATGATATAAAAAGGTGTCCAGGAATGCAAGGCTGCAAGAGATTGTTATATGTCACCCATAGGGCATACATGACCCCCCAAAAGATCGCCAGATTTGGAAGTACAGAAGCATAAAAATGCCCCAAGTGCGGGGAGGTGGACGCCGGGATAATTCATATGTTCTGGGTGTGCCCAGAGGTGGGGAAATTCTGGGAGGAAGTTAAGCTACGACTATCTGAAAAGGGAATTAAACTAGGTGTGGAATCGGTGTGGGCATGCATGTTGGGGGGGGGGGATTTACCAGACAATGCAACCTGAAACATGTGTGCAAACTCAAGGACCTGGCCTACATTTTGGCTAAAAGGAGAATAGCCATGAGCTGGAAAGCAGCCCATACACCCAGATTAGAGGTATGGTGGAACCATCTCCTGAAACGGGCAGACGCTGAGACAGTAGTATGGTATGAGGCAGCCAACAGAGGGGAGGATATTGAAGTGGGACCTCTAATAGCATGGAGACAAATGATAGCCACCCTGGCGGGATCCTCCCGCGCCAAATCCAATGAATATGTACGTCGGAGAATGACGATGGGGATTAACCCCAAAAGAAGGGAAGCCTGAAGAACTGAAGTGAAAGATCGAGTTAAAATGGGGCGAAGGGGGGGGAGACGGTAATAAATAATATGCAAAAGTATGCCAAGAAGCTTGTAACCGAAACTGTCGGGTGTGATGGTTATGTTTATTTGTTGTAAAAACCAAACACATTTTTTTAAAAAAGGATCTGCAGGGTATCAATAGTGCGGTTAGGGAATACTATGATCATCTATATACATCACGACCTAAACCTGGCCAGGACGAGCTGACGCGTTACCTAGATGAGGTTCCGCTGGGCTGGCTGGACCAGGATCAGGGTAGCTCCCTCAATAATCCCATCTCTTAGGAGGAACTTAGTAACGGAATAAAGTCACTTCCAAATGGTAAAACGCCTGGCCCAGATGGTCTAACAGCTGAGTTTTACAATGCATATTCAGACCAAATAGTTCCCCACCTATTGGCCATGTATGAACATGCCCGGTCCAGTGGCTCCCTTTCGGAATCCACCAGGTCTGCCCTGGTAATGTTGCTACTGAAGCCTGGGAAAAATCCTCAACGGCTCTCTTCATACCGACCGCTATTGCTGGTCAATAAGGATAATAAAATACTAGCAAAGATTCTCACAGCCTGCTTACTCCTATCCATGCCGTCCCTGGTTCTTCCGGATCAAGCCGGATTCATACCGGGTCGATCCACCCAGAATAACCTCTGACGCTTGTTTACCTTAATACATAACGTTGATCCAGAGGTGCCTATAGCGGTCGCCGCTCTCGATGTGCCGAGAAGGCCTTCGACGCGGTCGAGCGGCCTTTCCTGTTTGAGGAACTGCAGCGCTCCGGCTTAGGGTTGACATACATCAAATGGGTTAAACTATTGTAAACTGCCCCCAGAGCATCAATTTACACCAATGGCATAATCTCAACACACTTTACCCCATCAAGGGGCACCCGTCAGGGCTGCCCCTTTTCTCCGGTCCTGTTTGCTCTTGCAATGGAGCCCCTGGCCTGCCATGTGACAGAACTCCAAGCGCACCGAGGGATCTGTATACACTCCCAGTTGTCCATTATCTCTCTGTATGCGGATGACATCCTGTTATACATTAAGCACCCCCATCAAAATCTGACTCCCCTGACGTAAGAGGTTGTCAGGTTTGGTGAATTTTCCGGGCTCCGGATCAACTGGGATAAATCTGAGGTCCTTCCCTTAACCTCGTCTGTACAACGAACAGATGTCGGTGAAAACTTTCGATGGTGCTCCCTCGGGATACAGTATCTGGGCGTTATGGTTTCCACCTCGTATGATAAGATGTACAGAGATAACTATGTTACCCCCCTGGAAGCCCTAGAACAGAAAGTTGAGGCTTGGATACTACTCCCGATCTCGCAGGCAGTCCGTATAGCACTGGCAAAGATGGTGTTACTCCCCAAGCTACTGTACATTTTTAACAATGTACCCATTTGGCCACCTGTATCCTACTGGTCCCGCATCAAGAAATTGATGACGAGACTAGTGTGGGCCGGTAAACAACCTAGGATAGCCTTTGACACTCTCACGGGCTCTTACGAACAAGACGGCCTCGAATACCCAGATTTGTATCTTTATTTCCTGGCCGCCCAAGTCCAATACATATCCGGGTGGAACCCTCCCACTTACGACTCCCTAGTCCTGATGCATTGATCGGTATGATATGGGGTAATAGACCACCCGTGCCGAAGGGTGAGGTACAGCCTGTGGCAGTGTCCTGCAAGGCATGGGACAAGATAAATCAGCTTTTGGGGACTAATCCCTTTTACCTACCGGAGTTACCAGTGTATGACATTATAGGCATCTTGCTCACCCACGAGAGGTCCTTTAAAGAACTTCTCCGATCGTTGGGTGTTCAGTCTTTGGGCGACCTGGTAGAGGAAGATAGATTTGTGCAGTGGGAGGAGTTGAGGCATAGGGGGAGCATAATGCAGTGACTTTGCTTCACTACTATAGACTACGGGGAATTTTGAGATCCAAATGGCCTGACTTCCTGCAGGCCCCACCTCCGCACCCAGCTCAAGTCTATGTGATTAAGCCCTTATCTTCCATTAAGCTTGTCTCGAACATATACAGATTGCTCAGAAACGGGAGGAAAGCACGGAAGCAGGCATATAAAACTACATGGGAGTCTTCACTGGGGGAAACTCTAAGTGAGTATCAATGGAAACATATTTGCGTGCAGACTCGATATATCTCTTTAAACTGTCGGTACAGACTGGCTCACTACAAATTTGTTCACCATATCTACTATTCTCCCCTTACTTTCAGTAGATTCTTTCCGGGAAAGTCCTCTCCTGTAAGAGATGTGCTACGGACCTTGCTGATTTGATCATGTTGCCTGGGAATGTCCTTGCATAAGGGCGTTCTGAACGAATATAGAAGATGCGATGATCAGAATGTTACCCCAAACGAGGGAGTACTCACCCAAATGATGGCTCTTAGCTCTGATTGAAGGGGGTACACGTACTGAAAGAAAACTACTGGGTATGGCCTCGGCAACAGCCAGGTACCTGGTGTAGAGGACTTGGGGTAAGACCAACCCCCCCACATTCTCAAGGTGGTTGGAGAGTATGCCCCTGTGTGAACAAAAGGAAACCAGGTATGCTTCAACCCTTCCAGTTTCCAGCCGCCCGTTCGACTATTGGCCGCCGTTCACTCAATACTGCTTGGACATTAACCAGAGGCCCCAATCGCCGCCATCTCACCAAGGACATTAATATAGGACTGTGGATGAGGCTATCCCTGCCCCAGCCTGGTGGCATAACTATGCACTACTCTGCGTTGCTCGAATGTGTTTCTTTCTAAGGCGATGACTGCAAAAGTTGTATATTGTGTGTTGTAGTCGGATGTACCCTTGTGATCTGGGGGGAGGGCTACGGAGGGAGAGGATATGTTGGGATCTTGGGTTATTTGTTGTAGCAAACAATAATGAAAGTTTAAAAAAAAAATATGTGGGGACTGAGCGATACTGGAAGGCAGTGTCGTACAATCCCAGAACGAGGAAAATTCTGACATCTGGAAAGGGAAAGAGTAGTCAGTTTGCCGAATTGTATGCAGTTTATCAGGCCTTGAAGCAAGAAGCGCCTGGCCAATGTTATATGTACACTGACTCGTGGTCTGCGGCTAATGGATTAGCTGTTTGGCTGCCAACATGGCAGAAGAATGGATGGAAGATTCATGCAAAAGAATTATGGGGAAAGGAACTGTGGAAAAGATATCGCCGAAATGTTGATGCATAATGAAGTAACTGTGTATCATGTGGATGCACATTGTGCAACACTCATTGGAACGTTGGTTTAATTCTGTTGCAGATAAACATGCCAAAATTTCAGCTATGGATGCAAGGGCTGAGGACGATGTTCTGCAAGGGATCGCTAAGTGGGCACACCAAAAAAGTGGGCATCTTGGAGAAAAAGCTACTATGAGGTGGGCACAAGATTGAGGAATTAGCGTTCCTTTCGAAGTAGTGAAAACAGTGATTTTGCAATGTCCAGTATATGTCAACATCAGAAATGGAGATCCATTGCACCTGGGATTTGAGGCACTTTGAGGCGAGGTAAATTACCTGGACAAATTTGGCAGACCGATTACATCGGTCCAATGCCAATCAGCAGAGGATGTCAGTATGCGTGTAAGATTGTGGACTCGTATTCAGGATACCTAATGGTATTACCCTTCAAAAGAGCTACGCAGTTGAATACCATTAAATTGTTAGATCCTGTGGCAGTGTACTATGGTGTTCCTTTACAAATTCGAAGCCACAACGTGACACATTTTAAAGGAAAACTGATTCAAGACTATTGTCAGGAAAAGGGCGTTGAATGGATTTTCCACGTCCCTTATCACCCCAAGGCTTTGGGATTGAGAGAATGAATGGACTGTTGAAAGAACAGTTGCGAAAGACTGGTGATGGTAAACTGAGCACATTCTGGATGCGGTGCAAGTGTTGAATAACAGATCAATTGCAAATGGTGAAACTCCATTAATGCATATGTTAACGCCAGCTTTACAAAGGAAACCGAACAGGTCATTTCAAACATTGATGTACTGGGAAATGTTACCTGGGGCTCTAGCTTGTTATCGAGCCACACCAGAGTCTGCAGGGGTGGATTTGCATGCTATGGAGGAGATCAGAATTGATCCAAGAGGAATCAGTGTTATTGACACTGGAATTGGAGTGCAGATTCCATCAGAAAATATGGGATTGATTGCCTCTAGATCTGGATTCGAATTGAGAGGGATCCAGGTACTGGGAGGGATTGTAGATCGAGATTATCAAGGAGAAATAAAAGTAATTGTTATTTATAGTGGAGAGAAAATGTTGCCTATACATAAAAGGGACAGAGTGGCTCAACTAATTATCGTCCCTGTAAAATCATCCATGGTGAAAAAGGGAGAGCCGCCCACAGTGGTAACTACACGTGTGGACAAAGGTTTTGGCTCCTCAGACAAAATGATTCCTGGGAGCGAAAGTTTGGATCGAGAAATCTAGTGGCCCGACGGTTCCAGCAGATGTAATTGCAGCAGGAGAGGATCAAGTTCCAATGATGGAACCAGGAAAAAGGAAATGGAGCCACATTCCCGCTGACAAATGTAATTAACGTGAGTGATGTACTTCACCGATATCTTGATTTTTCTGTAATTTCTTTTTTCCAGACCATGTGTGTGATGTTTGCGCTTCTGGATTTATGTGGAGTCCATTTGGGAGGGTCCGGGGACATGCAAAAAGATGTGGCTACTTTCTCCGTTGTACGGCTGACTCTGGTGATCTGGATGATGACTAACGGCCTTGATGTTGCCACGTTGCCTGCCACTGACTGGATTGTACCGTAGTTTTTTGAGGAAACGTTGTGACCATGGGCGTGATATCTTGCCCTCTTCAATGACGTCCATGTCTTTTGTGCAGCAACGCTATGCTACGATTGTCAAGCAGCCTGCGAATATGTGGGTTTTTCTTGCCCGTTGAGTTTTGAACATCTCACACTTTGGCCTGGCTGATGTTTATGATGCTCTGAACTTGATTTTGACGTGTCTTATGGCCATACCAACACCTGCACCTGTGCAGTGACACTTTTTTTTCTGAGTTCTGCATAATGATTCTCTAGTGGAGGACTTGGATGTGAGAAATTATTTTTCTGTATGAGTACTGCAAATTTTGTTCTGACACTGATCGTATATGGAGTAATATGACGCGTATTGTCACCCACGACGTTGCTCCAGCTGATGTCTGCTATATGATGACTTGTGATCCTCAGCGCATTGACAAATGTCAGCAATTGGACTTGACTGATGTGAGAGGCGGAACTGATTTTGAGAAGCGTTTATGTGCACATTCTAATGGTGCCTGTACTGATGTGTCCAATGCTATGTTCAGTAATTTGACTGTTCTTTTATTTTTTTTACTTTAGTTAACATGTTTGACATTACAACAGAGGGCAACGAGCATCACATAAACACTCCATAAATAGCAGTGAAAGAATAAGTTTGGGCAATACGGCTACTCAGGAAACAGAAGAGGAACTAGTAAACATTACAGCATGAAGATAGGTACCTGAAAAAAACACATAAAGGCATATTGACAAAATCAGTGACCAAGGGATGGCGGATTGGCACTATTACCCCATACTCAGCAGTCAGAGAATACAGATAGGATCGGAAAGGGACACAAATGTTCCTGGACCTACACATGGCTGGCTTCCTAGTGGACCAATGCTTCTTCACATCAGAGGCCCAAGTGACACCCGAAGCCATTGGTCGAAGGTGGGGGCTGCACTGCACAGCCAGACCAACAATATACAGTAGTGAGCAACATGCAGAGGCCAGCCAGTTTCCTGAGGTTGCCGCTGGTGCAGGTGAAACAGGTCATCGGGGTCGATGTAATAGTACAACCCAGTATCAGAGATACAGCCTCACAGACCCCCTCCCAAAAGGCGGTGATGTTTGGGCAGGACCAGAGCATTTGAATATAACCAGCGTTGTCCATTCTGCATCTAGGGGACGCAAAAGGACGATCTGTTGACATATGGTGTAACCTACCCGGGGTGTAGTGATATCTGTGCAGTACTTTCAACTGAATCAGCCTGAATCTGGAATTAAAGGAGACTTCCTGAGTACAGGCGCATATGAACTCCCATGTCTTGTCAGTCATGTCTATAGCCAAGTCCCTACTCCACACACACTGGAGCCTGTCTAGTGGGCGACTCGCCCTTTCCTGAAGTAGACCGTACAGTCTGGCGACCCCTCTCCACCTCGAGGAGCCGTCCATAATCCCAGGCAAAAGTGAATCGTCCGGGGGGATGGCAGGGAATTCCTGTCATTTTCCTTTAAGCGCCGAGCGCAGGCCTTTGTATTGCAGCCATCAGGAGGGACGTCTTCTAAGGGATTACGGCAAGTCTCACCATTCAGTAAAGGACCTCATAGTGTACACGTCCCGTATAGCACCAAGGCCTACAACAGACCAGTGGCAAACCGTTGCACCATCCACAGGGGGAGTCCCGGGAAGGCAGTTCCACAAAGGAAAGTCACAATGGCAGTTCCACAAAGAAAAGTCGCAATGAAAGGATGGGGGTTGTTCACCACTTTCCAACGTCTACGCCATGCGGTCATCGTGACCCAGTGGGGTCGGTGGGTTCCAGTTTCAAAGTCGAGGAGTGGAGAACCAAAGAACGCATATCTAGGTTCCCAACTGCCAGGCACTCCAGCTTGAGGGTATTCGCCAGGTGTAATAACTAATCAATAATATCGTACCTATCATTGAACATAAGCATCAACATACAAGATTTACACCCACCTCTTGGATTGATCTTTCCCAGGTGTACAGTGGATCTAAATGAAGATAATGAGGTTCCTCCTAGGAACCCCTAAACAACCCCGCTCCAAAAACCCTGTGTTGGGCTGCTAGGGTTCGTGGAATCCTGAGGACAGCTGGAATTATCAGAATCCTCTACTGGTTTCTCTGTGAGGATGTCAGCTGGGCTGGAGGCTAAGGTAGAAATATATATATATATAGATGAGAAGTAAAATAAGTCAGAACCAGTGCGGGGAAAGAACTAGTAGAGCTGCGTAGAAAACAAGGAAAAGTTCTTACCCCTGTATAAGCGGACTACTCCTTATCGTGAAGTTGGAGCGACTGAGGAGCTGACACCTAATCCCACATGGCTATAAACAAACAGACAATTACTCTTAAGGATTAGGAGAGAGATTTATTCTAGGAGTACTACAATAAGGCTTCTCTTAACGCCTGATAAAACAAGCTGATGGAAACGAGTTTTCTTCTACTTCCGGGTAAGGCTCCCTACTTCTTCCTGTACGACATATAGAATCCAGAGTCCTATTTTACAGAGAAACAACTTAAATAGTGCCAGGGCAGAAAAAACGAATACCAGTGGAATCAGGTAAGAAGATGTGGTTCATAGTGATAATATCGAATACAAAAATGTCGAAAGTCATTTTTTCCAAAAAATGTCAAAAAAAAATTTGAATTTCTTTTTCACTACGTTTTTTATTAGAATTGGGGGGTTCCCCCCTCAACACTCCCTTTTTTTTACTCGCGTAACCCCCCAAAAAATATATAAATAAAAAATAAAGAATTCAAATTTTTTTTTTCGACATTGTCTTTCGTCATTTTTTTTCTCGATATATATGACTGACCACCAGAAGATGTACGTACGTAGCTTCCCTAACGACAATCCCGAAGAAGTCGGCAAAATCAAAGGATCCCGTGGATGTTGAATAACAAACAGATGAAAACCCTGCCGGTTTGTCTAAGAAACAGAAAGAATTATTGTGATCTGATATAACAGAATATACCAAAAGGAAGGTAGTCAGCAATAGCGCTGAGAGCACAGAAAGTTCAAGAAAGCAAGTAAGCTTGAGTTAAAGCGCGAACTTATGGAGCGTGATGCCACTCTGGAATAGAGAAGCAACGCGAGTTGCAATCGGCGAAGAGTCCGGATATGCCGTGCGAACGCCAGGGGGCGTGGCTAACACTCCATTAGGATCCGGCAGAAACGCTAGAGCGTTACAGCACGTTCTGTGTTCTGACATACTGGAGGAACCCAGAACAGCTCGCACAACATGAAGAATGATAAACAGAATGAAGTGTGACACCAGGTTCAAACCAAAATGCAGCAAAGTGGGCTTGGGCGGCAATCCAGTAACGTTCAAAGTTGGGAGTTGCGAACACTCCCTGCGCGAAATGGGTAGCCAACATGTCTAACTTCAGGTGGACAGCACCAGAGTGCCACAGGAAACTATTGATCGCGCGAGTGAGTGATTTAAAGAATTCAGTTCCTGGCCAGAGCGGGACGTTTTGAAATCTGTATAATAGTTGTGGGAGTATCATCATTTTGAGGAGTGCCACTCTCCCGGGCAGTGTGATCGGAGTTTAGCCTAGCTTTCAGTGTTTCGGACGAGGGAAGTGAGGTAATTTCTGTAATTGTGATCATATAATAAGGATCGATGATGACGTGTGACTACTACCTTGAGGTACTTTATCTCTGATTGGGACCAGTCGGACCCACTAAGGTCCCGGGGGACTATGGTGGTGTCAGTCAATGGGAACAGTTTAGATTTTCTACAGTTAACTTTTAACCAGGATAGCTCACCAAATAGGATGTCATTTATAATCGGTGCTAGGTTCTCCTCAGGGGAGCGGATATTAAGCATTGCATCATCAGCATAGAGTGAGATGATCTCTGGGGCCCCTGTAAATCTGAAACCCCTGTGTGCATGTCTTTGGCGAATCCTGGCTGCCAGAGGCTCGATGGCTAACACGAATATCAGGGGGGAAGAAGGGGCAGCCTTGTCTGGTGCCCCTGGCTATCTCAAACTGGGTAGAGCATCGATCTTCCATACGAACCCTAGCAACGGGGGATGTGTATAGTAGTCTCACCCATGATAGGAAGCAGGGGCCAAAGTTACCTTTCTCTAGCACCAAACACAGAAACCTCCAGGAGACTGAATCGAAAGCCTTCTGCTTATCCATATTATGGCTGCTACGGCCTGGGTCTCCGGGTCTGTTCAGGCCAGGATAAAAAATAAGTGCCACAGGTTAAGAACGGTGGAGCGCCCCGGGATAAATCCTGACTGATCGGGGTGGATGGGGCTAACCGGAGGGCCAACACTCTGACAAATATTTTGATATCACAGTTGATGAGGCAGAGGGGCCTGTATCAGCCGCATTGCGTGCCTGGCTTGTCGGGTTTAAGCAATACAGTAATAACCGCCCCACGGAGCGAGGGGGGGAGAGTATACTGACCATGCATGCCTCCTCCCACACGACCAGCAGCCGGGGTGCCAGGTGCCCCTTGTAGCCCTTATAAAATTTGGTAGTAAATACATCAGTCCCAGGAGCCATCCCGGAAGATAGTGAGTCTATTGCACCTAGTATTTCCTCCATTGTCATTGGCCGATCTAGTATCTCTAGTTTCTGCAGATAACTCAGAGAGCGGAAGACTGTCAACAAAGGATTCAATATCTGCTGAAGGGCCGGTGTCCACATTAGCATAGAGCACTTTATAGAAAGCAAATCTCCTCATTCATTTCTTGGCCAGAGAGAGCGAGTGTACCGTCCGCTCTCTCAATGGCCGGAATGTGGGGGCACCCCCTCCTGCCGGATCAATCTGGCCAACAGACGGCCGGGACATTCTCCCTCACCATATTGCCTTGGGATCATCTGGGAATTTGCATTCCTGATCTGCCTGAGCTCGAACGGAGTCCAGTGCGACCCCTATCTCGCCGAGCGTAACAGCAGTTGGGGATGAGGCATATTGCGCCTCCAATTGGGCTAATAGGAGCTTGCTCTCCCCGATGGACTTGTGGATCACTCTAAGGATGCCTGCCTCCTTTGCTAAGGCATCTCTGCGAATGTAGACCTTGAAAGTATCCCAAAGAGTGGTCTGAGTATCCACCGAACCAGTATTGAGCTAAAAAAGGTTGTCTATAATAGATCCCAGAACCGATTCAAACACTGGATCTAACAAGGCGTTGGTTTTTTCAGTCTCTGAGCGTGCCACCCCACCTCTCTTGCCCCACTTCAACGAAACAGTGACTGGGGAGTGGTCTGAGAAGGTCCTAGGTAGGATGGACATCTGCTCTATACATCTAATGAGAACGTCAGATACTAGCACCTATCGATGCAAGAGTGAGAGTTGTGTACCGACGAGTAGAAGGAGAAGACGCGGGAGTCAGAATGTATCAGCCTGCACCTCTATAATGGTTTTAGCAGCACTGGAAAGCTGGCGTGCTCTTGTACCAGACATATCCAGATCAGTGTCGACTAGGGTGTTAAAATCGCCCCCCCCATAATATAGAGATAAAAGGAAACCCAACCAACTAGGAAGAGAGATGTGAGTAAAATTCGGGGTCATCAACGTTTGGACCGTATACATTGAGTAAGAACACCTCCTGCCCCAGTAGTGAACCGTACAATAAGACCTATCGACCATGGGGATCTTTTTTTTTTTAATAAAACATTTTTATTGTTTTAATATAACAATCACATAAACAAACCCAACATAAGGACTATCATGTTCATCCATAATCAAAAGGTGTTACACTTATTGTCAATGATCAAAAGGCTTTTAACGTAAGTACATTGGTGTATTGGTCGTGCTCACACAACATGTGAGAAGGAGACTTAGGTCACCACCTCTTCCCACCGTCCCATATTTTCGAGGCTTTGTTGGGACATCTCCTTGCTGTATAGATCTTATGCTCCATCATGGCGCATATGTCCATATCCGCCTTCCATTGGTCCAGTGTCGGGGAGTCAGGGGCTCCCCATTTCTGTGCTATATTACGCTTGTTTAGCCCAGTTGCCGTGTGTAGAAGCAATCTCTCCCATCTGTTAGTCTCTATTTCGTAGGGACCTCCTAGGAGTAAGGCCTTTGGGTCTAATGGTATAGCACGGGCCAAGACTTTGAAAAGTTCGCCACAACATGCATCCCAAAAGGTTTGTATCCGGGGACATGACCATAGGATGTGTATGAAGGTTGCCTCTTCCTCCCCGCAACGAAGACAGTTTGGGTTCGAGGCCCGTTTCCAACCGTATAGGCGTGTCCTGGGGTAATATACCCAGTGCAATACTTTCAGCTGTACAAGGCGAAGCCTTGAGGAAATGGCAATTTCCCGGGGGTGCATGAGAACCTGTATCCAGTCCTCAGGGTCTATTTCCCCCACATCCACTTCCTATTTTGCTTTCAAATTGATCTATTCGGGGGTGGCAAAGGATGTTATAGCGTTGTATAGGATGGAGGTGCATTTAGTGGGGATGTATGCTGATAAGATGTTACGCTCAATAGGAGTGTATTCTGGAACATTTGCGTCTGCAGGTATGTGGGCCTTCAAGGCATGGGCCAGTCGCATATAGTGATATCGTTCTGTACTCGGGATCTGGAATTGTAATTGCAGAATGTCAAATGAGGCTAGTTTCCCATCTGTGAGAATATCCCCAACTCTCAGTACCCCGGCCCTCACCCATTTGGGCCAAGGCTCAGATTTCCCGATTTCAGTCAAGTTGCTATTTTGCCATAGGGGTTGTGCGGTAGTGACTCTGTTCTCCCACCCTATGAATTGGTATGCTTGTCACCAGACCATAATAAGGTGTGTTGTGGTTGTGGGTGGAGAGGGTCTCGGGAGGGGTTGATATAGGAGAGTCAGTGGGTCTGTGTTATGAATAGCAGCCTTCTCGGCCCGAATGTGAGGCAGTTACTGGTCTCCGTGGAGTAGGTGATTGACCACTGCCAATTGTGAGGCCCAATAATAGGTTTGGAGACGAGAGACTCCTATTCCGCCCTCCCAGATCGATCTCTGGAGTGTGATTAGCGCAATGCGTGGGTGGCCACCACCCCATATGAGTTCTCTGAGAAGTGCCTCCACCTGTTGAAACTCTGAATCTGGGATCCTGAACGGGGCGTTCTGAAGGATGTAGAGGAATCTTGGAAGGGCCATCATTTTATAGAGCACAGCTCTGCCCATAAGAGTCAGGGGGAGGAGCTTCCAATGATGAATATCAATACTGAAGTGATCCGTAATTGGCCGGAGGTTACAATTTACATACCCCATCAAATCCCCAGATATCCAGATCCCCAGGTAACAGAAGCCCTGATGTTCCACCCGGTATGGGCAGTCCTGGGGGATGGCCTGTGTTCCACCCTTTACAGGAAAGAAAACAGATTTTCCCCAATTGATTCTAAGTCCGCTAAACTCGCCAAAGCGGACGAGCATCTGTGTCACTATGGGGCAGGACCGAGTTGGATCCCCCAGGTATATTAGGAGATCGTCTGAATACAAAGATGTCCAGTCGTCGTAACCCTCCGACCCACTAAACCCCATCCAGGCTGCCTTCTGGCGAAGCCAAAGAGCAAGTGGCTCGATCGCAAGGGCGAAGAGAAGGGGAGAAAGTGGGCATCCTTGCCGCGTCCCCCTACCAAGAGGGAAGGATCGGGAGAACCATCCGTTTACCCTTACCTCTGCCTGGGTATTTGTGTACAGCAACCATACCCATCCCAAAAAGGCCTCCCAAACCCCATACGCCGCATGACCGGCCAAAGGCTGTCCCATCGAATTGAGTCGAACGCCTTTTTGAAATCAATTGCCAATAGAGCTAGAGGCCCGTCTATCACCAGGGATCGCTCCAGTGCCAGATGGAGGCGCTGTAGATTCATCCGGGTCGATTTGGGCGGCATAAATCCACACTGGTCCGGGTGGACCAGGGTGGTTGCAACCAGTTGTAGTCGATTTGCTAGGAGCTTAGCGAGGACCTTGGCCTCGCCGTTAATCAGTGATATGGGTCTGTAGGAAGCACATTTGTCAGGGGGTTTGTCAGGTTTGGGGATGACCACAATGGTCGCCTTACATAGGTCTGGGGGGAAGGTCCCTTGCTCTCGGGTGCTGAGGAACATTCTATGAAGGGGGGGCGCTATCTTGTCTCCACCCAATTTTTGCCAGGTTTCAACTGGGAATCCATTAGGACCCGGCGTTTTCCCTGTTTGTAGTTGAGATATCGCTTCTGAAATTTCAGCTTTTGATAAGGCGGAGTCTAATTGTTCCTTCTGTTGCCCAGAGAAAGCCGGCAGTGCTATGGTATCTAAGAAGGAGGGATGAAGCGGCAGAGTTGGGGCTCGGTACAAGTCTGCATAAAACTCGGCAAAAGCCTCTGCTATCTCAGCGTCTGATTGACACCGGTTGCTTTGTGATGTGACTATTTCCCGGACATGGCGCTGTCCCTCATCTCTTTTCTCCAACCAGGCGAGCATTTTGCCCGCCTTGTCCCCAAGTTCGTATATTCTCGCTCTAGATTGCCAGTGGGCCTGCTTAGCGTTATCCATCATCCTATTCTGAAGGCGCTCCTGGGCGCGTCACAGGGATCGGTGAGTCTTGGGTGGGATTGAGAATATGTTTAGTTTCCCAATTGCTCACTTCACCCTCGGCTTCCAGTATCTCTAGAGTCGAGTATTCCTTTTATGTGCCATCCAGGAGATTATCTCTCCTCTCAGCACCGTTTTATACGCCTCCCATGTTGTCACGGGACTGTCCACCGATTCTTCATTGATTTCAAAGTATTCGGTGGACACCTACGCAAGGCGATCAGTCAGTTCAGGGAACCCAAGGTAGTAGTTATTTAATCTCCATGTTCTAGGAGGAAAAGCACCTTGCATACGTATTTCCATTGTCAATGGCGAGTGGTCCAAGATGCTTCGGGGAAGCAGTTCCGCAGACATTGCCCTTTGGAGGTCAGTGTTTGGTAGAAAGAAGTAATCTAGCCTGGACATGGATCCGTGGGCTCCCGAGTGGAACGAGTATTCTCTAGTGCCGGGGTGCAACTCTCGCCATACATCCCGAAGGCCCAGAGCGGATGTAAAGTTGGCCAGTTTTGTAGGGGTATCTGGGCTCCGATTCCTAAGGTGGGAGCGGTCAATGCTGTTGCTCATAGCATCGTTGAAGTCCCCCCCCCCCAGAATGTACGTGTCAGGGTGATGTTTCCCTATTAGGGTGGTGAGCTCATCTAGCAATTCCTGCCCCAGCCCAGGTGGAGAGGCAATAGCCAGATTCTCATCCCAAAGCGTTCCTAAAATGAACACGTGGCGGCCCCTAGGGTCCAGTTCTACAGTTTGCAGGGTAAACGGGATACGCTTGTGTATGAGGATAAGGGTGCCCCTGGATCCCATTGTGTACCCCGCATGGAAGGCAAGACGGTAATTGGTTCTTTGGAAAAAGGCACATTTTGACCCAGCCAGATGTGTCTCCGTTATAAGGGCCATATCAGGATAATGTCTGTTTAAAAACTGCATGATGAGGCATCTTTTGATCCCTGATCCCATTCCGTTCACATTCCAGGTGAGCAGTTTAAGAGATCTGGGATGTCGTACGGGTGATGCTTGGGCTCGTATAGATGTAATTTACAGCGCATGATGGAGGTTTACAGGGTATTGTGACCAAAGAGAGGTGGGATATTCCTCCATTCGGTGCTATGTGAGTGGCGTTCCCATGTGAAATGGTGCGAGGTGGTCCAAGTGGGGGAATGCGGTTAGATCGACCTGTGAACATGTAATTGTCTTGAACCAACAAGAGAAAAGAAGAAACTTTCAAACTCTCCCAACCCTCCCCCTCCCTATACTCCACCCCAACACGAAGTACCTGTCACCCAAACATTGCTGACACTCAAACCTAGGGTGTCAGCTCGAAATCCCCAACGTTTAAGTACAGTTCAAGAAGAGGAGGGGGTTCACTGGGGGGGAGGGTGTATGAGCCCTTCCCAGAGTCCCTTCTCTTGCGGCGATTGTTAGCATCATTCATGGTGGATTACATCTTGTGATTGAGCCGGAGGCGTAAACATGGCATATCCGTGTGTTGCGGCAGTACCTCTACTCCTTCTGATGGAGGATAGTGACTTGTTCAACGTTCGTCCTGTTCCGCAGCTGGCTCCGGGGCCTACTGTCCCACCAATTCCAGATTCCTCCTCGGGGAGGCCGCCTTGGCCCGGGTCGGGGTCTTCCTCTTTGTCTCCTTGGTCTTATGGTCCAATCGCCCTCAATCTGAGCTTCTGCCCATTTCCAGGCCTCTTGTGGGTCCGTAAAGTGAACTGTAGATCCTTTATGGTAAATCTTAAGTTGAGCCGGAAAAAGCAGGCCGTATTTCACATTCAGCTGAGGCAGTTGTTTTTTGAGTGGTTCAAAGGATTGCCGTGCGCGCTGCACTTCACGGGTATAGTCAGGAAAAAGGCTATTCGTGATCCGTTGTGCGTGATCGTCCCTTGTGAACGCAACATCTGCAGGAGAGCGTCTCTGTCGCGATAATTAAGCAATCTAACGATTATTGTTCGGGGCGGAGCACCTGGGATCAGTTTGCCCGAGGGCCTTTTGTGGGCCCTTTCCAATGAGAAGATTTCCACGAGCCACTGTTCCAGGAACAATTCCATGCATTGTCCTTCCTCCCCCTCCGGGAGACCAAGAATGCAAACGTTATTGCGGCAAGACCTTCCTTCTCCCTCATCTACTCTAGATTCTAGGGTTTTCAGGCGACATAAGGCTTGAGACAGTTGCCTATTAATCCCGTTGATGTTGTCCTCTGCTTCGGAGATGCTGTGCTCGGCCTCCCCGGTTCTGGAAGTCAGCTTTTGTAAATCGTGGCGCAGGTAGGAAACATCCGCCGCAATGCTATCCATTTTAATCTCCATAGAGGAGCGGGAGTTGGGGATGGCAGCCATGACATCTCATAAGGAGAGAGGTTCTTCGCCTGTGGGGGAGTTTGGTCGTGTTGCTGGGCCCGCCGGTGCCGGGGTGGTAGCGACCGCAAATTGGTCCATGCTACTTTGTGTGGACGTTTTCTTTTGCCTATCTTTGCCCATCTTTACGGAGGTTGTGAGCTTTATGCTGTGATGGAAGGATCAGTACAATGTGTCCCGGCCCAGGGATTACAGACGGGGTGCAATGGAGCCCGATACTGCCGTTTATGCAGGGTCTTGATCGCTGCACCCCCGAGGTGCGCTGTATTGCAGCCTTTTCCCCCTTGTAATGGGCAATCGGGTGATAGTTAATGCCCCAGGTCGATTCCCGTTGGGGGTTCCTCC